>NC_133900.1:5945734-8798734 GCF_964199755.1 Larus michahellis
CTGCAGGCACTTTCAGTGTGGGTGCCTTCTCCACGTGGTTCCTGGATTCACTGCAGCTCTGAAGAGAATGTTAGCAAAGAGGTAACCGGGACAGTGAAAACAGTACTCAAAGACAGGGAGAGCAAGCTCTATATTACTCTCTTGGCACTTTCAATGTGGGACATACAGCGAGATGTTTGCTGCTTTTGCGTTTGGCTATTGGGAGATTTACAGCACAAAGATATCTAGTTGATTTGAAGCAGTTCCGAGAAAGTCTAAACTAATCCCCACTTTTCCCTCCTGGCACTTTCCATGTGGGAGATATAGCACGATGTATATTGGTTTTGAGGACAACTCAAGGGACAGTGTAGGGAGAAAAGCTCCTGGCTCGCTGAATGCGGTTCCTGGAGACACTGCGATCAATGTGGGAGATATGTCAAGATGTGTGTTGGTTTTGAGGACGGCTCTCTGGAGAGTCTTAGCAAAGAGGTCACACGGAGAATCAGAGCAATTCTCAGAGACACTGAGAACAAGATCGACAATTCCCTCCTGGCACTTTCCCTGTAGGAGATACCGCAAGACGTTTCTGTATATTGGGCACAGCGCTCTGCAGGGTGTTAGCAGAGACTTTCCCGGGACAGTGAAACCCTATGTCAGAGACACTGAGAAGAAGCCCCAATGTTGCCTGCAGGCACTTTCAGTGTGGGTGCCTTCTCCACGTGGTTCCTGGTTTCACTGCAGCTCTGAAGAGAATGTTAGCAAAGAGGTAACCGGGACAGTGAAAACGGTACTCAAAGACAGGGAGAGCAAGCTCTATATTACTCTCTTGGCACTTTCAATGTGGGACATACAGCGAGATGTTTGCTGCTTTTGCGTTTGGCTATTGGGAGATTTACAGCACAAAGATATCTAGTTGATTTGAAGCAGTTCCGAGAAAGTCTAAACTAATCCCCACTTTTCCCTCCTGGCATTTTCCATGTGGGAGATATAGCACGATGTATATTGGTTTTGAGGACAACTCAAGGGACAGTGTAGGGAGAAAAGCTCCTGGCTCGCTGAATGCGGTTCCTGGAGACACTGCGATCAATGTGGGAGATATGTCAAGATGTGTGTTGGTTTTGAGGATGGCTCTCTGGAGAGTCTTAGCAAAGAGGTCACACGGAGAATCAGAGCAATTCTCAGAGACACTGAGAACAAGATCGACAATTCCCTCCTGGCACTTTCCCTGTAGGAGATACCGCAAGACGTTTCTGTATACTGGGCACAGTGCTCTGCAGGGTGTTAGCAGAGACTTTCCCGGGACAGTGAAACCCTATGTCAGAGACACTGAGAAGAAGCCCCAATGTTGCCTGCAGGCACTTTCAGTGTGGGTGCCTTCTCCACGTGGTTCCTGGTTTCACTGCAGCTCTGAAGAGAATGTTAGCAAAGAGGTAACCGGGACAGTGAAAACAGTACTCAAAGACAGGGAGAGCAAGCTCTATATTACTCTCTTGGCACTTTCAATGTGGGACATACAGCGAGATGTTTGCTGCTTTTGCGTTTGGCTATTGGGAGATTTACAGCACAAAGATATCTAGTTGATTTGAAGCAGTTCCGAGAAAGTCTAAACTAATCCCCACTTTTCCCTCCTGGCATTTTCCATGTGGGAGATATAGCACGATGTATATTGGTTTTGAGGACAACTCAAGGGACAGTGTAGGGAGAAAAGCTCCTGGCTCGCTGAATGCGGTTCCTGGAGACACTGCGATCAATGTGGGAGATATGTCAAGATGTGTGTTGGTTTTGAGGACGGCTCTCTGGAGAGTCTTAGCAAAGAGGTCACACGGAGAATCAGAGCAATTCTCAGAGACACTGAGAACAAGATCGACAATTCCCTCCTGGCACTTTCCCTGTAGGAGATACCGCAAGACGTTTCTGTATACTGGGCACAGTGCTCTGCAGGGTGTTAGCAGAGACTTTCCCGGGACAGTGAAACCCTATGTCAGAGACACTGAGAAGAAGCCCCAATGTTGCCTGCAGGCACTTTCAGTGTGGGTGCCTTCTCCACGTGGTTCCTGGTTTCACTGCAGCTCTGAAGAGAATGTTAGCAAAGAGGTAACCGGGACAGTGAAAACAGTACTCAAAGACAGGGAGAGCAAGCTCTATATTACTCTCTTGGCACTTTCAATGTGGGACATACAGCGAGATGTTTGCTGCTTTTGCGTTTGGCTATTGGGAGATTTACAGCACAAAGATATCTAGTTGATTTGAAGCAGTTCCGAGAAAGTCTAAACTAATCCCCACTTTTCCCTCCTGGCATTTTCCATGTGGGAGATATAGCACGATGTATATTGGTTTTGAGGACAACTCAAGGGACAGTGTAGGGAGAAAAGCTCCTGGCTCGCTGAATGCGGTTCCTGGAGACACTGCGATCAATGTGGGAGATATGTCAAGATGTGTGTTGGTTTTGAGGACGGCTCTCTGGAGAGTCTTAGCAAAGAGGTCACACGGAGAATCAGAGCAATTCTCAGAGACACTGAGAACAAGATCGACAATTCCCTCCTGGCACTTTCCCTGTAGGAGATACCGCAAGACGTTTCTGTATATTGGGCACAGTGCTCTGCAGGGTGTTAGCAGAGACTTTCCCGGGACAGTGAAACCCTATGTCAGAGACACTGAGAAGAAGCCCCAATGTTGCCTGCAGGCACTTTCAGTGTGGGTGCCTTCTCCACGTGGTTCCTGGATTCACTGCAGCTCTGAAGAGAATGTTAGCAAAGAGGTAACCGGGACAGTGAAAACAGTACTCAAAGACAGGGAGAGCAAGCTCTATATTACTCTCTTGGCACTTTCAATGTGGGACATACAGCGAGATGTTTGCTGCTTTTGCGTTTGGCTATTGGGAGATTTACAGCACAAAGATATCTAGTTGATTTGAAGCAGTTCCGAGAAAGTCTAAACTAATCCCCACTTTTCCCTCCTGGCATTTTCCATGTGGGAGATATAGCACGATGTATATTGGTTTTGAGGACAACTCAAGGGACAGTGTAGGGAGAAAAGCTCCTGGCTCGCTGAATGCGGTTCCTGGAGACACTGCGATCAATGTGGGAGATATGTCAAGATGTGTGTTGGTTTTGAGGACGGCTCTCTGGAGAGTCTTAGCAAAGAGGTCACACGGAGAATCAGAGCAATTCTCAGAGACACTGAGAACAAGATCGACAATTCCCTCCTGGCACTTTCCCTGTAGGAGATACCGCAAGACGTTTCTGTATATTGGGCACAGTGCTCTGCAGGGTGTTAGCAGAGACTTTCCCGGGACAGTGAAACCCTATGTCAGAGACACTGAGAAGAAGCCCCAATGTTCCCTCCAGGCATTTTCAGAGTGGGTGCCTTCTCCACGTGGTTCCTGGTTTCACTGCAGCTCTGAAGAGAATGTTAGCAAAGAGGTAACCGGGACAGTGAAAACAGTACTCAAAGACAGGGAGAGCAAGCTCTATATTACTCTCTTGGCACTTTCAATGTGGGACATACAGCGAGATGTTTGCTGCTTTTGCGTTTGGCTATTGGGAGATTTACAGCACAAAGATATCTAGTTGATATGAAGCAGTTCCGAGAAAGTCTAAACTAATCCCCACTTTTCCCTCCTGGCACTTTCCATGTGGGAGATATAGCACGATGTATATTGGTTTTGAGGACAACTCAAGGGACAGTGTAGGGAGAAAAGCTCCTGGCTCGCTGAATGCGGTTCCTGGAGACACTGCGATCAATGTGGGAGATATGTCAAGATGTGTGTTGGTTTTGAGGACGGCTCTCTGGAGAGTCTTAGCAAAGAGGTCACACGGAGAATCAGAGCAATTCTCAGAGACACTGAGAACAAGATCGACAATTCCCTCCTGGCACTTTCCCTGTAGGAGATACCGCAAGACGTTTCTGTATATTGGGCACAGTGCTCTGCAGGGTGTTAGCAGAGACTTTCCCGGGACAGTGAAACCCTATGTCAGAGACACTGAGAAGAAGCCCCAATGTTGCCTGCAGGCACTTTCAGTGTGGGTGCCTTCTCCACGTGGTTCCTGGATTCACTGCAGCTCTGAAGAGAATGTTAGCAAAGAGGTAAGCGGGACAGTGAAAACAGTACTCAAAGACAGGGAGAGCAAGCTCTATATTACTCTCTTGGCACTTTCAATGTGGGACATACAGCGAGATGTTTGCTGCTTTTGCGTTTGGCTATTGGGAGATTTACAGCACAAAGATATCTAGTTGATTTGAAGCAGTTCCGAGAAAGTCTAAACTAATCCCCACTTTTCCCTCCTGGCATTTTCCATGTGGGAGATATAGCACGATGTATATTGGTTTTGAGGACAACTCAAGGGACAGTGTAGGGAGAAAAGCTCCTGGCTCGCTGAATGCGGTTCCTGGAGACACTGCGATCAATGTGGGAGATATGTCAAGATGTGTGTTGGTTTTGAGGACGGCTCTCTGGAGAGTCTTAGCAAAGAGGTCACACGGAGAATCAGAGCAATTCTCAGAGACACTGAGAACAAGATCGACAATTCCCTCCTGGCACTTTCCCTGTAGGAGATACCGCAAGACGTTTCTGTATATTGGGCACAGTGCTCTGCAGGGTGTTAGCAGAGACTTTCCCGGGACAGTGAAACCCTATGTCAGAGACACTGAGAAGAAGCCCCAATGTTGCCTGCAGGCACTTTCAGTGTGGGTGCCTTCTCCACATGGTTCCTGGTTTCACTGCAGCTCTGAAGAGAATGTTAGCAAAGAGGTAACCGGGACAGTGAAAACAGTACTCAAAGACAGGGAGAGCAAGCTCTATATTACTCTCTTGGCACTTTCAATGTGGGACATACAGCGAGATGTTTGCTGCTTTTGCGTTTGGCTATTGGGAGATTTACAGCACAAAGATATCTAGTTGATTTGAAGCAGTTCCGAGAAAGTCTAAACTAATCCCCACTTTTCCCTCCTGGCATTTTCCATGTGGGAGATATAGCACGATGTATATTGGTTTTGAGGACAACTCAAGGGACAGTGTAGGGAGAAAAGCTCCTGGCTCGCTGAATGCGGTTCCTGGAGACCCTGCGATCAATGTGGGAGATATGTCAAGATGTGTGTTGGTTTTGAGGACGGCTCTCTGGAGAGTCTTAGCAAAGAGGTCACACGGAGAATCAGAGCAATTCTCAGAGACACTGAGAACAAGATCGACAATTCCCTCCTGGCACTTTCCCTGTAGGAGATACCGCAAGACGTTTCTGTATATTGGGCACAGTGCTCTGCAGGGTGTTAGCAGAGACTTTCCCGGGACAGTGAAACCCTATGTCAGAGACACTGAGAAGAAGCCCCAATGTTGCCTGCAGGCACTTTCAGTGTGGGTGCCTTCTCCACGTGGTTCCTGGATTCACTGCAGCTCTGAAGAGAATGTTAGCAAAGAGGTAACCGGGACAGTGAAAACAGTACTCAAAGACAGGGAGAGCAAGCTCTATATTACTCTCTTGGCACTTTCAATGTGGGACATACAGCGAGATGTTTGCTGCTTTTGCGTTTGGCTATTGGGAGATTTACAGCACAAAGATATCTAGTTGATTTGAAGCAGTTCCGAGAAAGTCTAAACTAATCCCCACTTTTCCCTCCTGGCATTTTCCATGTGGGAGATATAGCACGATGTATATTGGTTTTGAGGACAACTCAAGGGACAGTGTAGGGAGAAAAGCTCCTGGCTCGCTGAATGCGGTTCCTGGAGACACTGCGATCAATGTGGGAGATATGTCAAGATGTGTGTTGGTTTTGAGGACGACTCTCTGGAGAGTCTTAGCAAAGAGGTCACACGGAGAATCAGAGCAATTCTCAGAGACACTGAGAACAAGATCGACAATTCCCTCCTGGCACTTTCCCTGTAGGAGATACCGCAAGACGTTTCTGTATATTGGGCACAGTGCTCTGCAGGGTGTTAGCAGAGACTTTCCCGGGACAGTGAAACCCTATGTCAGAGACACTGAGAAGAAGCCCCAATGTTGCCTGCAGGCACTTTCAGTGTGGGTGCCTTCTCCACGTGGTTCCTGGTTTCACTGCAGCTCTGAAGAGAATGTTAGCAAAGAGGTAACCGGGACAGTGAAAACAGTACTCAAAGACAGGGAGAGCAAGCTCTATATTACTCTCTTGGCACTTTCAATGTGGGACATACAGCGAGATGTTTGCTGCTTTTGCGTTTGGCTATTGGGAGATTTACAGCACAAAGATATCTAGTTGATTTGAAGCAGTTCCGAGAAAGTCTAAACTAATCCCCACTTTTCCCTCCTGGCATTTTCCATGTGGGAGATATAGCACGATGTATATTGGTTTTGAGGACAACTCAAGGGACAGTGTAGGGAGAAAAGCTCCTGGCTCGCTGAATGCGGTTCCTGGAGACACTGCGATCAATGTGGGAGATATGTCAAGATGTGTGTTGGTTTTGAGGACGGCTCTCTGGAGAGTCTTAGCAAAGAGGTCACACGGAGAATCAGAGCAATTCTCAGAGACACTGAGAACAAGATCGACAATTCCCTCCTGGCACTTTCCCTGTAGGAGATACCGCAAGACGTTTCTGTATATTGGGCACAGCGCTCTGCAGGCTGTTAGCAGAGACTTTCCCGGGACAGTGAAACCCTATGTCAGAGACACTGAGAAGAAGCCCCAATGTTGCCTGCAGGCACTTTCAGTGTGGGTGCCTTCTCCACATGGTTCCTGGTTTCACTGCAGCTCTGAAGAGAATGTTAGCAAAGAGGTAACCGGGACAGTGAAAACGGTACTCAAAGACAGGGAGAGCAAGCTCTATATTACTCTCTTGGCACTTTCAATGTGGGACATACAGCGAGATGTTTGCTGCTTTTGCGTTTGGCTATTGGGAGATTTACAGCACAAAGATATCTAGTTGATTTGAAGCAGTTCCGAGAAAGTCTAAACTAATCCCCACTTTTCCCTCCTGGCATTTTCCATGTGGGAGATATAGCACGATGTATATTGGTTTTGAGGACAACTCAAGGGACAGTGTAGGGAGAAAAGCTCCTGGCTCGCTGAATGCGGTTCCTGCAGACACTGCGATCAATGTGGGAGATATGTCAAGATGTGTGTTGGTTTTGAGGACGGCTCTCTGGAGAGTCTTAGCAAAGAGGTCACACGGAGAATCAGAGCAATTCTCAGAGACACTGAGAACAAGATCGACAATTCCCTCCTGGCACTTTCCCTGTAGGAGATACCGCAAGACGTTTCTGTATACTGGGCACAGTGCTCTGCAGGGTGTTAGCAGAGACTTTCCCGGGACAGTGAAACCCTATGTCAGAGACACTGAGAAGAAGCCCCAATGTTGCCTGCAGGCACTTTCAGTGTGGGTGCCTTCTCCACGTGGTTCCTGGTTTCACTGCAGCTCTGAAGAGAATGTTAGCAAAGAGGTAACCGGGACAGTGAAAACAGTACTCAAAGACAGGGAGAGCAAGCTCTATATTACTCTCTTGGCACTTTCAATGTGGGACATACAGCGAGATGTTTGCTGCTTTTGCGTTTGGCTATTGGGAGATTTACAGCACAAAGATATCTAGTTGATTTGAAGCAGTTCCGAGAAAGTCTAAACTAATCCCCACTTTTCCCTCCTGGCATTTTCCATGTGGGAGATATAGCACGATGTATATTGGTTTTGAGGACAACTCAAGGGACAGTGTAGGGAGAAAAGCTCCTGGCTCGCTGAATGCGGTTCCTGGAGACCCTGCGATCAATGTGGGAGATATGTCAAGATGTGTGTTGGTTTTGAGGACGGCTCTCTGGAGAGTCTTAGCAAAGAGGTCACACGGAGAATCAGAGCAATTCTCAGAGACACTGAGAACAAGATCGACAATTCCCTCCTGGCACTTTCCCTGTAGGAGATACCGCAAGACGTTTCTGTATATTGGGCACAGTGCTCTGCAGGGTGTTAGCAGAGACTTTCCCGGGACAGTGAAACCCTATGTCAGAGACACTGAGAAGAAGCCCCAATGTTGCCTGCAGGCACTTTCAGTGTGGGTGCCTTCTCCACGTGGTTCCTGGATTCACTGCAGCTCTGAAGAGAATGTTAGCAAAGAGGTAAGCGGGACAGTGAAAACAGTACTCAAAGACAGGGAGAGCAAGCTCTATATTACTCTCTTGGCACTTTCAATGTGGGACATACAGCGAGATGTTTGCTGCTTTTGCGTTTGGCTATTGGGAGATTTACAGCACAAAGATATCTAGTTGATTTGAAGCAGTTCCGAGAAAGTCTAAACTAATCCCCACTTTTCCCTCCTGGCATTTTCCATGTGGGAGATATAGCACGATGTATATTGGTTTTGAGGACAACTCAAGGGACAGTGTAGGGAGAAAAGCTCCTGGCTCGCTGAATGCGGTTCCTGGAGACACTGCGATCAATGTGGGAGATATGTCAAGATGTGTGTTGGTTTTGAGGACGGCTCTCTGGAGAGTCTTAGCAAAGAGGTCACACGGAGAATCAGAGCAATTCTCAGAGACACTGAGAACAAGATCGACAATTCCCTCCTGGCACTTTCCCTGTAGGAGATACCGCAAGACGTTTCTGTATATTGGGCACAGCGCTCTGCAGAGTGTTAGCAGAGACTTTCCCGGGACAGTGAAACCCTATGTCAGAGACACTGAGAAGAAGCCCCAATGTTGCCTGCAGGCACTTTCAGTGTGGGTGCCTTCTCCACATGGTTCCTGGTTTCACTGCAGCTCTGAAGAGAATGTTAGCAAAGAGGTAAGCGGGACAGTGAAAACAGTACTCAAAGACAGGGAGAGCAAGCTCTATATTACTCTCTTGGCAGTTTCAATGTGGGACATACAGCGAGATGTTCGCTGCTTTTGCATTTGGCTATTGGGAGATTTACAGCACAAAGATATCTAGTTGATTTGAAGCAGTTCCGAGAAAGTCTAAGCTAATCCCCACTTTTCCCTCCTGGCATTTTCCATGTGGGAGATATAGCACGATGTATATTGGTTTTGAGGACAACTCAAGGGACAGTGTAGGGAGAAAAGCTCCTGGCTCGCTGAATGCGGTTCCTGGAGACACTGCGATCAATGTGGGAGATATGTCAAGATGTGTGTTGGTTTTGAGGACGGCTCTCTGGAGAGTCTTAGCAAAGAGGTCACACGGAGAATCAGAGCAATTCTCAGAGACACTGAGAACAAGATCGACAATTCCCTCCTGGCACTTTCCCTGTAGGAGATACCGCAAGACGTTTCTGTATATTGGGCACAGCGCTCTGCAGGGTGTTAGCAGAGACTTTCCCGGGACAGTGAAACCCTATGTCAGAGACACTGAGAAGAAGCCCCAATGTTGCCTGCAGGCACTTTCAGTGTGGGTGCCTTCTCCACGTGGTTCCTGGATTCACTGCAGCTCTGAAGAGAATGTTAGCAAAGAGGTAACCGGGACAGTGAAAACAGTACTCAAAGACAGGGAGAGCAAGCTCTATATTACTCTCTTGGCACTTTCAATGTGGGACATACAGCGAGATGTTTGCTGCTTTTGCGTTTGGCTATTGGGAGATTTACAGCACAAAGATATCTAGTTGATTTGAAGCAGTTCCGAGAAAGTCTAAACTAATCCCCACTTTTCCCTCCTGGCATTTTCCATGTGGGAGATATAGCACGATGTATATTGGTTTTGAGGACAACTCAAGGGACAGTGTAGGGAGAAAAGCTCCTGGCTCGCTGAATGCGGTTCCTGGAGACACTGCGATCAATGTGGGAGATATGTCAAGATGTGTGTTGGTTTTGAGGACGGCTCTCTGGAGAGTCTTAGCAAAGAGGTCACACGGAGAATCAGAGCAATTCTCAGAGACACTGAGAACAAGATCGACAATTCCCTCCTGGCACTTTCCCTGTAGGAGATACCGCAAGACGTTTCTGTATATTGGGCACAGCGCTCTGCAGGGTGTTAGCAGAGACTTTCCCGGGACAGTGAAACCCTATGTCAGAGACACTGAGAAGAAGCCCCAATGTTGCCTGCAGGCATTTTCAGAGTGGGTGCCTTCTCCACATGGTTCCTGGTTTCACTGCAGCTCTGAAGAGAATGTTAGCAAAGAGGTAACCGGGACAGTGAAAACAGTACTCAAAGACAGGGAGAGCAAGCTCTATATTACTCTCTTGGCACTTTCAATGTGGGACATACAGCGAGATGTTTGCTGCTTTTGCGTTTGGCTATTGGGAGATTTACAGCACAAAGATATCTAGTTGATTTGAAGCAGTTCCGAGAAAGTCTAAACTAATCCCCACTTTTCCCTCCTGGCACTTTCCATGTGGGAGATATAGCACGATGTATATTGGTTTTGAGGACAACTCAAGGGACAGTGTAGGGAGAAAAGCTCCTGGCTCGCTGAATGCGGTTCCTGGAGACACTGCGATCAATGTGGGAGATATGTCAAGATGTGTGTTGGTTTTGAGGACGGCTCTCTGGAGAGTCTTAGCAAAGAGGTCACACGGAGAATCAGAGCAATTCTCAGAGACACTGAGAACAAGATCGACAATTCCCTCCTGGCACTTTCCCTGTAGGAGATACCGCAAGACGTTTCTGTATATTGGGCACAGTGCTCTGCAGGGTGTTAGCAGAGACTTTCCCGGGACAGTGAAACCCTATGTCAGAGACACTGAGAAGAAGCCCCAATGTTGCCTGCAGGCACTTTCAGTGTGGGTGCCTTCTCCACGTGGTTCCTGGATTCACTGCAGCTCTGAAGAGAATGTTAGCAAAGAGGTAACCGGGACAGTGAAAACAGTACTCAAAGACAGGGAGAGCAAGCTCTATATTACTCTCTTGGCACTTTCAATGTGGGACATACAGCGAGATGTTTGCTGCTTTTGCGTTTGGTTATTGGGAGATTTACAGCACAAAGATATCTAGTTGATTTGAAGCAGTTCCGAGAAAGTCTAAACTAATCCCCACTTTTCCCTCCTGGCATTTTCCATGTGGGAGATATAGCACGATGTATATTGGTTTTGAGGACAACTCAAGGGACAGTGTAGGGAGAAAAGCTCCTGGCTCGCTGAATGCGGTTCCTGGAGACACTGCGATCAATGTGGGAGATATGTCAAGATGTGTGTTGGTTTTGAGGACGGCTCTCTGGAGAGTCTTAGCAAAGAGGTCACACGGAGAATCAGAGCAATTCTCAGAGACACTGAGAACAAGATCGACAATTCCCTCCTGGCACTTTCCCTGTAGGAGATACCGCAAGACGTTTCTGTATATTGGGCACAGCGCTCTGCAGAGTGTTAGCAGAGACTTTCCCGGGACAGTGAAACCCTATGTCAGAGACACTGAGAAGAAGCCCCAATGTTGCCTGCAGGCACTTTCAGTGTGGGTGCCTTCTCCACATGGTTCCTGGTTTCACTGCAGCTCTGAAGAGAATGTTAGCAAAGAGGTAAGCGGGACAGTGAAAACAGTACTCAAAGACAGGGAGAGCAAGCTCTATATTACTCTCTTGGCAGTTTCAATGTGGGACATACAGCGAGATGTTCGCTGCTTTTGCATTTGGCTATTGGGAGATTTACAGCACAAAGATATCTAGTTGATTTGAAGCAGTTCCGAGAAAGTCTAAGCTAATCCCCACTTTTCCCTCCTGGCATTTTCCATGTGGGAGATATAGCACGATGTATATTGGTTTTGAGGACAACTCAAGGGACAGTGTAGGGAGAAAAGCTCCTGGCTCGCTGAATGCGGTTCCTGGAGACACTGCGATCAATGTGGGAGATATGTCAAGATGTGTGTTGGTTTTGAGGACGGCTCTCTGGAGAGTCTTAGCAAAGAGGTCACACGGAGAATCAGAGCAATTCTCAGAGACACTGAGAACAAGATCGACAATTCCCTCCTGGCACTTTCCCTGTAGGAGATACCGCAAGACGTTTCTGTATATTGGGCACAGCGCTCTGCAGGGTGTTAGCAGAGACTTTCCCGGGACAGTGAAACCCTATGTCAGAGACACTGAGAAGAAGCCCCAATGTTGCCTGCAGGCACTTTCAGTGTGGGTGCCTTCTCCACGTGGTTCCTGGATTCACTGCAGCTCTGAAGAGAATGTTAGCAAAGAGGTAACCGGGACAGTGAAAACAGTACTCAAAGACAGGGAGAGCAAGCTCTATATTACTCTCTTGGCACTTTCAATGTGGGACATACAGCGAGATGTTTGCTGCTTTTGCGTTTGGCTATTGGGAGATTTACAGCACAAAGATATCTAGTTGATTTGAAGCAGTTCCGAGAAAGTCTAAACTAATCCCCACTTTTCCCTCCTGGCATTTTCCATGTGGGAGATATAGCACGATGTATATTGGTTTTGAGGACAACTCAAGGGACAGTGTAGGGAGAAAAGCTCCTGGCTCGCTGAATGCGGTTCCTGGAGACACTGCGATCAATGTGGGAGATATGTCAAGATGTGTGTTGGTTTTGAGGACGGCTCTCTGGAGAGTCTTAGCAAAGAGGTCACACGGAGAATCAGAGCAATTCTCAGAGACACTGAGAACAAGATCGACAATTCCCTCCTGGCACTTTCCCTGTAGGAGATACCGCAAGACGTTTCTGTATATTGGGCACAGCGCTCTGCAGGGTGTTAGCAGAGACTTTCCCGGGACAGTGAAACCCTATGTCAGAGACACTGAGAAGAAGCCCCAATGTTGCCTGCAGGCATTTTCAGAGTGGGTGCCTTCTCCACATGGTTCCTGGTTTCACTGCAGCTCTGAAGAGAATGTTAGCAAAGAGGTAACCGGGACAGTGAAAACAGTACTCAAAGACAGGGAGAGCAAGCTCTATATTACTCTCTTGGCACTTTCAATGTGGGACATACAGCGAGATGTTTGCTGCTTTTGCGTTTGGTTATTGGGAGATTTACAGCACAAAGATATCTAGTTGATTTGAAGCAGTTCCGAGAAAGTCTAAACTAATCCCCACTTTTCCCTCCTGGCATTTTCCATGTGGGAGATATAGCACGATGTATATTGGTTTTGAGGACAACTCAAGGGACAGTGTAGGGAGAAAAGCTCCTGGCTCGCTGAATGCGGTTCCTGGAGACACTGCGATCAATGTGGGAGATATGTCAAGATGTGTGTTGGTTTTGAGGACGGCTCTCTGGAGAGTCTTAGCAAAGAGGTCACACGGAGAATCAGAGCAATTCTCAGAGACACTGAGAACAAGATCGACAATTCCCTCCTGGCACTTTCCCTGTAGGAGATACCGCAAGACGTTTCTGTATATTGGGCACAGCGCTCTGCAGGGTGTTAGCAGAGACTTTCCCGGGACAGTGAAACCCTATGTCAGAGACACTGAGAAGAAGCCCCAATGTTCCCTCCAGGCATTTTCAGAGTGGGTGCCTTCTCCACGTGGTTCCTGGTTTCACTGCAGCTCTGAAGAGAATGTTAGCAAAGAGGTAACCGGGACAGTGAAAACAGTACTCAAAGACAGGGAGAGCAAGCTCTATATTACTCTCTTGGCACTTTCAATGTGGGACATACAGCGAGATGTTTGCTGCTTTTGCGTTTGGCTATTGGGAGATTTACAGCACAAAGATATCTAGTTGATTTGAAGCAGTTCCGAGAAAGTCTAAACTAATCCCCACTTTTCCCTCCTGGCATTTTCCATGTGGGAGATATAGCACGATGTATATTGGTTTTGAGGACAACTCAAGGGACAGTGTAGGGAGAAAAGCTCCTGGCTCGCTGAATGCGGTTCCTGGAGACACTGCGATCAATGTGGGAGATATGTCAAGATGTGTGTTGGTTTTGAGGACGACTCTCTGGAGAGTCTTAGCAAAGAGGTCACACGGAGAATCAGAGCAATTCTCAGAGACACTGAGAACAAGATCGACAATTCCCTCCTGGCACTTTCCCTGTAGGAGATACCGCAAGACGTTTCTGTATATTGGGCACAGTGCTCTGCAGGGTGTTAGCAGAGACTTTCCCGGGACAGTGAAACCCTATGTCAGAGACACTGAGAAGAAGCCCCAATGTTGCCTGCAGGCACTTTCAGTGTGGGTGCCTTCTCCACGTGGTTCCTGGATTCACTGCAGCTCTGAAGAGAATGTTAGCAAAGAGGTAACCGGGACAGTGAAAACAGTACTCAAAGACAGGGAGAGCAAGCTCTATATTACTCTCTTGGCACTTTCAATGTGGGACATACAGCGAGATGTTTGCTGCTTTTGCGTTTGGCTATTGGGAGATTTACAGCACAAAGATATCTAGTTGATTTGAAGCAGTTCCGAGAAAGTCTAAGCTAATCCCCACTTTTCCCTCCTGGCATTTTCCATGTGGGAGATATAGCACGATGTATATTGGTTTTGAGGACAACTCAAGGGACAGTGTAGGGAGAAAAGCTCCTGGCTCGCTGAATGCGGTTCCTGGAGACACTGCGATCAATGTGGGAGATATGTCAAGATGTGTGTTGGTTTTGAGGACGGCTCTCTGGAGAGTCTTAGCAAAGAGGTCACACGGAGAATCAGAGCAATTCTCAGAGACACTGAGAACAAGATCGACAATTCCCTCCTGGCACTTTCCCTGTAGGAGATACCGCAAGACGTTTCTGTGTATTGGGCACAGTGCTCTGCAGGGTGTTAGCAGAGACTTTCCCGGGACAGTGAAACCCTATGTCAGAGACACTGAGAAGAAGCCCCAATGTTGCCTGCAGGCACTTTCAGTGTGGGTGCCTTCTCCACGTGGTTCCTGGATTCACTGCAGCTCTGAAGAGAATGTTAGCAAAGAGGTAACCGGGACAGTGAAAACAGTACTCAAAGACAGGGAGAGCAAGCTCTATATTACTCTCTTGGCACTTTCAATGTGGGACATACAGCGAGATGTTTGCTGCTTTTGCGTTTGGCTATTGGGAGATTTACAGCACAAAGATATCTAGTTGATTTGAAGCAGTTCCGAGAAAGTCTAAACTAATCCCCACTTTTCCCTCCTGGCATTTTCCATGTGGGAGATATAGCACGATGTATATTGGTTTTGAGGACAACTCAAGGGACAGTGTAGGGAGAAAAGCTCCTGGCTCGCTGAATGCGGTTCCTGGAGACACTGCGATCAATGTGGGAGATATGTCAAGATGTGTGTTGGTTTTGAGGACGGCTCTCTGGAGAGTCTTAGCAAAGAGGTCACACGGAGAATCAGAGCAATTCTCAGAGACACTGAGAACAAGATCGACAATTCCCTCCTGGCACTTTCCCTGTAGGAGATACCGCAAGACGTTTCTGTATATTGGGCAGAGCGCTCTGCAGGGTGTTAGCAGAGACTTTCCCGGGACAGTGAAACCCTATGTCAGAGACACTGAGAAGAAGCCCCAATGTTGCCTGCAGGCACTTTCAGTGTGGGTGCCTTCTCCACGTGGTTCCTGGTTTCACTGCAGCTCTGAAGAGAATGTTAGCAAAGAGGTAACCGGGACAGTGAAAACAGTACTCAAAGACAGGGAGAGCAAGCTCTATATTACTCTCTTGGCACTTTCAATGTGGGACATACAGCGAGATGTTTGCTGCTTTTGCGTTTGGCTATTGGGAGATTTACAGCACAAAGATATCTAGTTGATTTGAAGCAGTTCCGAGAAAGTCTAAACTAATCCCCACTTTTCCCTCCTGGCATTTTCCATGTGGGAGATATAGCACGATGTATATTGGTTTTGAGGACAACTCAAGGGACAGTGTAGGGAGAAAAGCTCCTGGCTCGCTGAATGCGGTTCCTGGAGACCCTGCGATCAATGTGGGAGATATGTCAAGATGTGTGTTGGTTTTGAGGACGGCTCTCTGGAGAGTCTTAGCAAAGAGGTCACACGGAGAATCAGAGCAATTCTCAGAGACACTGAGAACAAGATCGACAATTCCCTCCTGGCACTTTCCCTGTAGGAGATACCGCAAGACGTTTCTGTATATTGGGCACAGCGCTCTGCAGGGTGTTAGCAGAGACTTTCCCGGGACAGTGAAACCCTATGTCAGAGACACTGAGAAGAAGCCCCAATGTTGCCTGCAGGCACTTTCAGTGTGGGTGCCTTCTCCACGTGGTTCCTGGATTCACTGCAGCTCTGAAGAGAATGTTAGCAAAGAGGTAACCGGGACAGTGAAAACAGTACTCAAAGACAGGGAGAGCAAGCTCTATATTACTCTCTTGGCACTTTCAATGTGGGACATACAGCGAGATGTTTGCTGCTTTTGCGTTTGGCTATTGGGAGATTTACAGCACAAAGATATCTAGTTGATTTGAAGCAGTTCCGAGAAAGTCTAAGCTAATCCCCACTTTTCCCTCCTGGCATTTTCCATGTGGGAGATATAGCACGATGTATATTGGTTTTGAGGACAACTCAATGGACAGTGTAGGGAGAAAAGCTCCTGGCTCGCTGAATGCGGTTCCTGGAGACACTGCGATCAATGTGGGAGATATGTCAAGATGTGTGTTGGTTTTGAGGACGGCTCTCTGGAGAGTCTTAGCAAAGAGGTCACACGGAGAATCAGAGCAATTCTCAGAGACACTGAGAACAAGATCGACAATTCCCTCCTGGCACTTTCCCTGTAGGAGATACCGCAAGACGTTTCTGTATATTGGGCACAGCGCTCTGCAGGGTGTTAGCAGAGACTTTCCCGGGACAGTGAAACCCTATGTCAGAGACACTGAGAAGAAGCCCCAATGTTGCCTGCAGGCACTTTCAGTGTGGGTGCCTTCTCCACGTGGTTCCTGGATTCACTGCAGCTCTGAAGAGAATGTTAGCAAAGAGGTAACCGGGACAGTGAAAACAGTACTCAAAGACAGGGAGAGCAAGCTCTATATTACTCTCTTGGCACTTTCAATGTGGGACATACAGCGAGATGTTTGCTGCTTTTGCGTTTGGCTATTGGGAGATTTACAGCACAAAGATATCTAGTTGATTTGAAGCAGTTCCGAGAAAGTCTAAACTAATCCCCACTTTTCCCTCCTGGCATTTTCCATGTGGGAGATATAGCACGATGTATATTGGTTTTGAGGACAACTCAAGGGACAGTGTAGGGAGAAAAGCTCCTGGCTCGCTGAATGCGGTTCCTGGAGACACTGCGATCAATGTGGGAGATATGTCAAGATGTGTGTTGGTTTTGAGGACGGCTCTCTGGAGAGTCTTAGCAAAGAGGTCACACGGAGAATCAGAGCAATTCTCAGAGACACTGAGAACAAGATCGACAATTCCCTCCTGGCACTTTCCCTGTAGGAGATACCGCAAGACGTTTCTGTATATTGGGCACAGTGCTCTGCAGGGTGTTAGCAGAGACTTTCCCGGGACAGTGAAACCCTATGTCAGAGACACTGAGAAGAAGCCCCAATGTTGCCTGCAGGCACTTTCAGTGTGGGTGCCTTCTCCACGTGGTTCCTGGATTCACTGCAGCTCTGAAGAGAATGTTAGCAAAGAGGTAACCGGGACAGTGAAAACAGTACTCAAAGACAGGGAGAGCAAGCTCTATATTACTCTCTTGGCACTTTCAATGTGGGACATACAGCGAGATGTTTGCTGCTTTTGCGTTTGGCTATTGGGAGATTTACAGCACAAAGATATCTAGTTGATTTGAAGCAGTTCCGAGAAAGTCTAAACTAATCCCCACTTTTCCCTCCTGGCATTTTCCATGTGGGAGATATAGCACGATGTATATTGGTTTTGAGGACAACTCAAGGGACAGTGTAGGGAGAAAAGCTCCTGGCTCGCTGAATGCGGTTCCTGGAGACACTGCGATCAATGTGGGAGATATGTCAAGATGTGTGTTGGTTTTGAGGACGGCTCTCTGGAGAGTCTTAGCAAAGAGGTCACACGGAGAATCAGAGCAATTCTCAGAGACACTGAGAACAAGATCGACAATTCCCTCCTGGCACTTTCCCTGTAGGAGATACCGCAAGACGTTTCTGTATATTGGGCACAGTGCTCTGCAGGGTGTTAGCAGAGACTTTCCCGGGACAGTGAAACCCTATGTCAGAGACACTGAGAAGAAGCCCCAATGTTGCCTGCAGGCACTTTCAGTGTGGGTGCCTTCTCCACGTGGTTCCTGGATTCACTGCAGCTCTGAAGAGAATGTTAGCAAAGAGGTAACCGGGACAGTGAAAACAGTACTCAAAGACAGGGAGAGCAAGCTCTATATTACTCTCTTGGCACTTTCAATGTGGGACATACAGCGAGATGTTTGCTGCTTTTGCGTTTGGCTATTGGGAGATTTACAGCACAAAGATATCTAGTTGATTTGAAGCAGTTCCGAGAAAGTCTAAACTAATCCCCACTTTTCCCTCCTGGCATTTTCCATGTGGGAGATATAGCACGATGTATATTGGTTTTGAGGACAACTCAAGGGACAGTGTAGGGAGAAAAGCTCCTGGCTCGCTGAATGCGGTTCCTGGAGACACTGCGATCAATGTGGGAGATATGTCAAGATGTGTGTTGGTTTTGAGGACGGCTCTCTGGAGAGTCTTAGCAAAGAGGTCACACGGAGAATCAGAGCAATTCTCAGAGACACTGAGAACAAGATCGACAATTCCCTCCTGGCACTTTCCCTGTAGGAGATACCGCAAGACGTTTCTGTGTATTGGACACAGCGCTCTGCAGGGTGTTAGCAGAGACTTTCCCGGGACAGTGAAACCCTATGTCAGAGACACTGAGAAGAAGCCCCAATGTTGCCTGCAGGCACTTTCAGTGTGGGTGCCTTCTCCACGTGGTTCCTGGATTCACTGCAGCTCTGAAGAGAATGTTAGCAAAGAGGTAACCGGGACAGTGAAAACAGTACTCAAAGACAGGGAGAGCAAGCTCTATATTACTCTCTTGGCACTTTCAATGTGGGACATACAGCGAGATGTTTGCTGCTTTTGCGTTTGGCTATTGGGAGATTTACAGCACAAAGATATCTAGTTGATATGAAGCAGTTCCGAGAAAGTCTAAACTAATCCCCACTTTTCCCTCCTGGCATTTTCCATGTGGGAGATATAGCACGATGTATATTGGTTTTGAGGACAACTCAAGGGACAGTGTAGGGAGAAAAGCTCCTGGCTCGCTGAATGCGGTTCCTGGAGACACTGCGATCAATGTGGGAGATATGTCAAGATGTGTGTTGGTTTTGAGGACGGCTCTCTGGAGAGTCTTAGCAAAGAGGTCACACGGAGAATCAGAGCAATTCTCAGAGACACTGAGAACAAGATCGACAATTCCCTCCTGGCACTTTCCCTGTAGGAGATACCGCAAGACGTTTCTGTATATTGGGCAGAGCGCTCTGCAGGGTGTTAGCAGAGACTTTCCCGGGACAGTGAAACCCTATGTCAGAGACACTGAGAAGAAGCCCCAATGTTGCCTGCAGGCACTTTCAGTGTGGGTGCCTTCTCCACGTGGTTCCTGGTTTCACTGCAGCTCTGAAGAGAATGTTAGCAAAGAGGTAACCGGGACAGTGAAAACAGTACTCAAAGACAGGGAGAGCAAGCTCTATATTACTCTCTTGGCACTTTCAATGTGGGACATACAGCGAGATGTTTGCTGCTTTTGCGTTTGGCTATTGGGAGATTTACAGCACAAAGATATCTAGTTGATTTGAAGCAGTTCCGAGAAAGTCTAAACTAATCCCCACTTTTCCCTCCTGGCATTTTCCATGTGGGAGATATAGCACGATGTATATTGGTTTTGAGGACAACTCAAGGGACAGTGTAGGGAGAAAAGCTCCTGGCTCGCTGAATGCGGTTCCTGGAGACCCTGCGATCAATGTGGGAGATATGTCAAGATGTGTGTTGGTTTTGAGGACGGCTCTCTGGAGAGTCTTAGCAAAGAGGTCACACGGAGAATCAGAGCAATTCTCAGAGACACTGAGAACAAGATCGACAATTCCCTCCTGGCACTTTCCCTGTAGGAGATACCGCAAGACGTTTCTGTATATTGGGCACAGCGCTCTGCAGGGTGTTAGCAGAGACTTTCCCGGGACAGTGAAACCCTATGTCAGAGACACTGAGAAGAAGCCCCAATGTTGCCTGCAGGCACTTTCAGTGTGGGTGCCTTCTCCACGTGGTTCCTGGATTCACTGCAGCTCTGAAGAGAATGTTAGCAAAGAGGTAACCGGGACAGTGAAAACAGTACTCAAAGACAGGGAGAGCAAGCTCTATATTACTCTCTTGGCACTTTCAATGTGGGACATACAGCGAGATGTTTGCTGCTTTTGCGTTTGGCTATTGGGAGATTTACAGCACAAAGATATCTAGTTGATTTGAAGCAGTTCCGAGAAAGTCTAAGCTAATCCCCACTTTTCCCTCCTGGCATTTTCCATGTGGGAGATATAGCACGATGTATATTGGTTTTGAGGACAACTCAATGGACAGTGTAGGGAGAAAAGCTCCTGGCTCGCTGAATGCGGTTCCTGGAGACACTGCGATCAATGTGGGAGATATGTCAAGATGTGTGTTGGTTTTGAGGACGGCTCTCTGGAGAGTCTTAGCAAAGAGGTCACACGGAGAATCAGAGCAATTCTCAGAGACACTGAGAACAAGATCGACAATTCCCTCCTGGCACTTTCCCTGTAGGAGATACCGCAAGACGTTTCTGTATATTGGGCACAGCGCTCTGCAGGGTGTTAGCAGAGACTTTCCCGGGACAGTGAAACCCTATGTCAGAGACACTGAGAAGAAGCCCCAATGTTGCCTGCAGGCACTTTCAGTGTGGGTGCCTTCTCCACGTGGTTCCTGGATTCACTGCAGCTCTGAAGAGAATGTTAGCAAAGAGGTAACCGGGACAGTGAAAACAGTACTCAAAGACAGGGAGAGCAAGCTCTATATTACTCTCTTGGCACTTTCAATGTGGGACATACAGCGAGATGTTTGCTGCTTTTGCGTTTGGCTATTGGGAGATTTACAGCACAAAGATATCTAGTTGATTTGAAGCAGTTCCGAGAAAGTCTAAACTAATCCCCACTTTTCCCTCCTGGCATTTTCCATGTGGGAGATATAGCACGATGTATATTGGTTTTGAGGACAACTCAAGGGACAGTGTAGGGAGAAAAGCTCCTGGCTCGCTGAATGCGGTTCCTGGAGACACTGCGATCAATGTGGGAGATATGTCAAGATGTGTGTTGGTTTTGAGGACGGCTCTCTGGAGAGTCTTAGCAAAGAGGTCACACGGAGAATCAGAGCAATTCTCAGAGACACTGAGAACAAGATCGACAATTCCCTCCTGGCACTTTCCCTGTAGGAGATACCGCAAGACGTTTCTGTATATTGGGCACAGCGCTCTGCAGGGTGTTAGCAGAGACTTTCCCGGGACAGTGAAACCCTATGTCAGAGACACTGAGAAGAAGCCCCAATGTTCCCTCCAGGCACTTTCAGTGTGGGTGCCTTCTCCACGTGGTTCCTGGATTCACTGCAGCTCTGAAGAGAATGTTAGCAAAGAGGTAACCGGGACAGTGAAAACAGTACTCAAAGACAGGGAGAGCAAGCTCTATATTACTCTCTTGGCACTTTCAATGTGGGACATACAGCGAGATGTTTGCTGCTTTTGCGTTTGGCTATTGGGAGATTTACAGCACAAAGATATCTAGTTGATTTGAAGCAGTTCCGAGAAAGTCTAAACTAATCCCCACTTTTCCCTCCTGGCATTTTCCATGTGGGAGATATAGCACGATGTATATTGGTTTTGAGGACAACTCAAGGGACAGTGTAGGGAGAAAAGCTCCTGGCTCGCTGAATGCGGTTCCTGGAGACACTGCGATCAATGTTGGAGATATGTCAAGATGTGTGTTGGTTTTGAGGACGGCTCTCTGGAGAGTCTTAGCAAAGAGGTCACACGGAGAATCAGAGCAATTCTCAGAGACACTGAGAACAAGATCGACAATTCCCTCCTGGCACTTTCCCTGTAGGAGATACCGCAAGACGTTTCTGTATATTGGGCACAGTGCTCTGCAGGGTGTTAGCAGAGACTTTCCCGGGACAGTGAAACCCTATGTCAGAGACACTGAGAAGAAGCCCCAATGTTGCCTGCAGGCACTTTCAGTGTGGGTGCCTTCTCCACGTGGTTCCTGGATTCACTGCAGCTCTGAAGAGAATGTTAGCAAAGAGGTAACCGGGACAGTGAAAACAGTACTCAAAGACAGGGAGAGCAAGCTCTATATTACTCTCTTGGCACTTTCAATGTGGGACATACAGCGAGATGTTTGCTGCTTTTGCGTTTGGCTATTGGGAGATTTACAGCACAAAGATATCTAGTTGATTTGAAGCAGTTCCGAGAAAGTCTAAACTAATCCCCACTTTTCCCTCCTGGCATTTTCCATGTGGGAGATATAGCACGATGTATATTGGTTTTGAGGACAACTCAAGGGACAGTGTAGGGAGAAAAGCTCCTGGCTCGCTGAATGCGGTTCCTGGAGACACTGCGATCAATGTGGGAGATATGTCAAGATGTGTGTTGGTTTTGAGGACGGCTCTCTGGAGAGTCTTAGCAAAGAGGTCACACGGAGAATCAGAGCAATTCTCAGAGACACTGAGAACAAGATCGACAATTCCCTCCTGGCACTTTCCCTGTAGGAGATACCGCAAGACGTTTCTGTATATTGGGCACAGCGCTCTGCAGGGTGTTAGCAGAGACTTTCCCGGGACAGTGAAACCCTATGTCAGAGACACTGAGAAGAAGCCCCAATGTTGCCTGCAGGCACTTTCAGTGTGGGTGCCTTCTCCACGTGGTTCCTGGATTCACTGCAGCTCTGAAGAGAATGTTAGCAAAGAGGTAACCGGGACAGTGAAAACAGTACTCAAAGACAGGGAGAGCAAGCTCTATATTACTCTCTTGGCACTTTCAATGTGGGACATACAGCGAGATGTTTGCTGCTTTTGCGTTTGGCTATTGGGAGATTTACAGCACAAAGATATCTAGTTGATTTGAAGCAGTTCCGAGAAAGTCTAAACTAATCCCCACTTTTCCCTCCTGGCATTTTCCATGTGGGAGATATAGCACGATGTATATTGGTTTTGAGGACAACTCAAGGGACAGTGTAGGGAGAAAAGCTCCTGGCTCGCTGAATGCGGTTCCTGGAGACACTGCGATCAATGTTGGAGATATGTCAAGATGTGTGTTGGTTTTGAGGACGGCTCTCTGGAGAGTCTTAGCAAAGAGGTCACACGGAGAATCAGAGCAATTCTCAGAGACACTGAGAACAAGATCGACAATTCCCTCCTGGCACTTTCCCTGTAGGAGATACCGCAAGACGTTTCTGTATATTGGGCACAGCGCTCTGCAGGGTGTTAGCAGAGACTTTCCCGGGACAGTGAAACCCTATGTCAGAGACACTGAGAAGAAGCCCCAATGTTCCCTCCAGGCATTTTCAGAGTGGGTGCCTTCTCCACGTGGTTCCTGGTTTCACTGCAGCTCTGAAGAGAATGTTAGCAAAGAGGTAACCGGGACAGTGAAAACAGTACTCAAAGACAGGGAGAGCAAGCTCTATATTACTCTCTTGGCACTTTCAATGTGGGACATACAGCGAGATGTTTGCTGCTTTTGCGTTTGGCTATTGGGAGATTTACAGCACAAAGATATCTAGTTGATTTGAAGCAGTTCCGAGAAAGTCTAAACTAATCCCCACTTTTCCCTCCTGGCACTTTCCATGTGGGAGATATAGCACGATGTATATTGGTTTTGAGGACAACTCAAGGGACAGTGTAGGGAGAAAAGCTCCTGGCTCGCTGAATGCGGTTCCTGGAGACACTGCGATCAATGTGGGAGATATGTCAAGATGTGTGTTGGTTTTGAGGACGGCTCTCTGGAGAGTCTTAGCAAAGAGGTCACACGGAGAATCAGAGCAATTCTCAGAGACACTGAGAACAAGATCGACAATTCCCTCCTGGCACTTTCCCTGTAGGAGATACCGCAAGACGTTTCTGTATATTGGGCACAGTGCTCTGCAGGGTGTTAGCAGAGACTTTCCCGGGACAGTGAAACCCTATGTCAGAGACACTGAGAAGAAGCCCCAATGTTGCCTGCAGGCACTTTCAGTGTGGGTGCCTTCTCCACGTGGTTCCTGGATTCACTGCAGCTCTGAAGAGAATGTTAGCAAAGAGGTAACCGGGACAGTGAAAACAGTACTCAAAGACAGGGAGAGCAAGCTCTATATTACTCTCTTGGCACTTTCAATGTGGGACATACAGCGAGATGTTTGCTGCTTTTGCGTTTGGCTATTGGGAGATTTACAGCACAAAGATATCTAGTTGATTTGAAGCAGTTCCGAGAAAGTCTAAACTAATCCCCACTTTTCCCTCCTGGCATTTTCCATGTGGGAGATATAGCACGATGTATATTGGTTTTGAGGACAACTCAAGGGACAGTGTAGGGAGAAAAGCTCCTGGCTCGCTGAATGCGGTTCCTGGAGACACTGCGATCAATGTTGGAGATATGTCAAGATGTGTGTTGGTTTTGAGGACGGCTCTCTGGAGAGTCTTAGCAAAGAGGTCACACGGAGAATCAGAGCAATTCTCAGAGACACTGAGAACAAGATCGACAATTCCCTCCTGGCACTTTCCCTGTAGGAGATACCGCAAGACGTTTCTGTATATTGGGCACAGCGCTCTGCAGGGTGTTAGCAGAGACTTTCCCGGGACAGTGAAACCCTATGTCAGAGACACTGAGAAGAAGCCCCAATGTTCCCTCCAGGCATTTTCAGAGTGGGTGCCTTCTCCACGTGGTTCCTGGTTTCACTGCAGCTCTGAAGAGAATGTTAGCAAAGAGGTAACCGGGACAGTGAAAACAGTACTCAAAGACAGGGAGAGCAAGCTCTATATTACTCTCTTGGCACTTTGGATGTGGGACATACAGCGAGATGTTTGCTGCTTTTGCGTTTGGCTATTGGGAGATTTACAGCACAAAGATATCTAGTTGATTTGAAGCAGTTCCGAGAAAGTCTAAACTAATCCCCACTTTTCCCTCCTGGCACTTTCCATGTGGGAGATATAGCACGATGTATATTGGTTTTGAGGACAACTCAAGGGACAGTGTAGGGAGAAAAGCTCCTGGCTCGCTGAATGCGGTTCCTGGAGACACTGCGATCAATGTGGGAGATATGTCAAGATGTGTGTTGGTTTTGAGGACGGCTCTCTGGAGAGTCTTAGCAAAGAGGTCACACGGAGAATCAGAGCAATTCTCAGAGACACTGAGAACAAGATCGACAATTCCCTCCTGGCACTTTCCCTGTAGGAGATACCGCAAGACGTTTCTGTATATTGGGCACAGTGCTCTGCAGGGTGTTAGCAGAGACTTTCCCGGGACAGTGAAACCCTATGTCAGAGACACTGAGAAGAAGCCCCAATGTTGCCTGCAGGCACTTTCAGTGTGGGTGCCTTCTCCACGTGGTTCCTGGATTCACTGCAGCTCTGAAGAGAATGTTAGCAAAGAGGTAACCGGGACAGTGAAAACAGTACTCAAAGACAGGGAGAGCAAGCTCTATATTACTCTCTTGGCACTTTCAATGTGGGACATACAGCGAGATGTTTGCTGCTTTTGCGTTTGGCTATTGGGAGATTTACAGCACAAAGATATCTAGTTGATTTGAAGCAGTTCCGAGAAAGTCTAAACTAATCCCCACTTTTCCCTCCTGGCATTTTCCATGTGGGAGATATAGCACGATGTATATTGGTTTTGAGGACAACTCAAGGGACAGTGTAGGGAGAAAAGCTCCTGGCTCGCTGAATGCGGTTCCTGGAGACACTGCGATCAATGTTGGAGATATGTCAAGATGTGTGTTGGTTTTGAGGACGGCTCTCTGGAGAGTCTTAGCAAAGAGGTCACACGGAGAATCAGAGCAATTCTCAGAGACACTGAGAACAAGATCGACAATTCCCTCCTGGCACTTTCCCTGTAGGAGATACCGCAAGACGTTTCTGTATATTGGGCACAGCGCTCTGCAGGGTGTTAGCAGAGACTTTCCCGGGACAGTGAAACCCTATGTCAGAGACACTGAGAAGAAGCCCCAATGTTCCCTCCAGGCACTTTCAGTGTGGGTGCCTTCTCCACGTGGTTCCTGGATTCACTGCAGCTCTGAAGAGAATGTTAGCAAAGAGGTAACCGGGACAGTGAAAACAGTACTCAAAGACAGGGAGAGCAAGCTCTATATTACTCTCTTGGCACTTTCAATGTGGGACATACAGCGAGATGTTTGCTGCTTTTGCGTTTGGCTATTGGGAGATTTACAGCACAAAGATATCTAGTTGATTTGAAGCAGTTCCGAGAAAGTCTAAACTAATCCCCACTTTTCCCTCCTGGCATTTTCCATGTGGGAGATATAGCACGATGTATATTGGTTTTGAGGACAACTCAAGGGACAGTGTAGGGAGAAAAGCTCCTGGCTCGCTGAATGCGGTTCCTGGAGACACTGCGATCAATGTGGGAGATATGTCAAGATGTGTGTTGGTTTTGAGGACGGCTCTCTGGAGAGTCTTAGCAAAGAGGTCACACGGAGAATCAGAGCAATTCTCAGAGACACTGAGAACAAGATCGACAATTCCCTCCTGGCACTTTCCCTGTAGGAGATACCGCAAGACGTTTCTGTATATTGGGCACAGTGCTCTGCAGGCTGTTAGCAGAGACTTTCCCGGGACAGTGAAACCCTATGTCAGAGACACTGAGAAGAAGCCCCAATGTTGCCTGCAGGCACTTTCAGTGTGGGTGCCTTCTCCACGTGGTTCCTGGATTCACTGCAGCTCTGAAGAGAATGTTAGCAAAGAGGTAACCGGGACAGTGAAAACAGTACTCAAAGACAGGGAGAGCAAGCTCTATATTACTCTCTTGGCACTTTCAATGTGGGACATACAGCGAGATGTTTGCTGCTTTTGCGTTTGGCTATTGGGAGATTTACAGCACAAAGATATCTAGTTGATTTGAAGCAGTTCCGAGAAAGTCTAAACTAATCCCCACTTTTCCCTCCTGGCATTTTCCATGTGGGAGATATAGCACGATGTATATTGGTTTTGAGGACAACTCAAGGGACAGTGTAGGGAGAAAAGCTCCTGGCTCGCTGAATGCGGTTCCTGGAGACACTGCGATCAATGTGGGAGATATGTCAAGATGTGTGTTGGTTTTGAGGACGGCTCTCTGGAGAGTCTTAGCAAAGAGGTCACACGGAGAATCAGAGTAATTCTCAGAGACACTGAGAACAAGATCGACAATTCCCTCCTGGCACTTTCCCTGTAGGAGATACCGCAAGACGTTTCTGTATATTGGGCACAGCGCTCTGCAGGGTGTTAGCAGAGACTTTCCCGGGACAGTGAAACCCTATGTCAGAGACACTGAGAAGAAGCCCCAATGTTGCCTGCAGGCACTTTCAGTGTGGGTGCCTTCTCCACGTGGTTCCTGGATTCACTGCAGCTCTGAAGAGAATGTTAGCAAAGAGGTAACCGGGACAGTGAAAACAGTACTCAAAGACAGGGAGAGCAAGCTCTATATTACTCTCTTGGCACTTTCAATGTGGGACATACAGCGAGATGTTTGCTGCTTTTGCGTTTGGCTATTGGGAGATTTACAGCACAAAGATATCTAGTTGATTTGAAGCAGTTCCGAGAAAGTCTAAACTAATCCCCACTTTTCCCTCCTGGCATTTTCCATGTGGGAGATATAGCACGATGTATATTGGTTTTGAGGACAACTCAAGGGACAGTGTAGGGAGAAAAGCTCCTGGCTCGCTGAATGCGGTTCCTGGAGACACTGCGATCAATGTGGGAGATATGTCAAGATGTGTGTTGGTTTTGAGGACGGCTCTCTGGAGAGTCTTAGCAAAGAGGTCACACGGAGAATCAGAGCAATTCTCAGAGACACTGAGAACAAGATCGACAATTCCCTCCTGGCACTTTCCCTGTAGGAGATACCGCAAGACGTTTCTGTATATTGGGCACAGTGCTCTGCAGGGTGTTAGCAGAGACTTTCCCGGGACAGTGAAACCCTATGTCAGAGACACTGAGAAGAAGCCCCAATGTTGCCTGCAGGCACTTTCAGTGTGGGTGCCTTCTCCACGTGGTTCCTGGATTCACTGCAGCTCTGAAGAGAATGTTAGCAAAGAGGTAACCGGGACAGTGAAAACAGTACTCAAAGACAGGGAGAGCAAGCTCTATATTACTCTCTTGGCACTTTCAATGTGGGACATACAGCGAGATGTTTGCTGCTTTTGCGTTTGGCTATTGGGAGATTTACAGCACAAAGATATCTAGTTGATTTGAAGCAGTTCCGAGAAAGTCTAAACTAATCCCCACTTTTCCCTCCTGGCATTTTCCATGTGGGAGATATAGCACGATGTATATTGGTTTTGAGGACAACTCAAGGGACAGTGTAGGGAGAAAAGCTCCTGGCTCGCTGAATGCGGTTCCTGGAGACACTGCGATCAATGTTGGAGATATGTCAAGATGTGTGTTGGTTTTGAGGACGGCTCTCTGGAGAGTCTTAGCAAAGAGGTCACACGGAGAATCAGAGCAATTCTCAGAGACACTGAGAACAAGATCGACAATTCCCTCCTGGCACTTTCCCTGTAGGAGATACCGCAAGACGTTTCTGTATATTGGGCACAGCGCTCTGCAGGGTGTTAGCAGAGACTTTCCCGGGACAGTGAAACCCTATGTCAGAGACACTGAGAAGAAGCCCCAATGTTCCCTCCAGGCATTTTCAGAGTGGGTGCCTTCTCCACGTGGTTCCTGGTTTCACTGCAGCTCTGAAGAGAATGTTAGCAAAGAGGTAACCGGGACAGTGAAAACAGTACTCAAAGACAGGGAGAGCAAGCTCTATATTACTCTCTTGGCACTTTCAATGTGGGACATACAGCGAGATGTTTGCTGCTTTTGCGTTTGGCTATTGGGAGATTTACAGCACAAAGATATCTAGTTGATTTGAAGCAGTTCCGAGAAAGTCTAAACTAATCCCCACTTTTCCCTCCTGGCACTTTCCATGTGGGAGATATAGCACGATGTATATTGGTTTTGAGGACAACTCAAGGGACAGTGTAGGGAGAAAAGCTCCTGGCTCGCTGAATGCGGTTCCTGGAGACACTGCGATCAATGTGGGAGATATGTCAAGATGTGTGTTGGTTTTGAGGACGGCTCTCTGGAGAGTCTTAGCAAAGAGGTCACACGGAGAATCAGAGCAATTCTCAGAGACACTGAGAACAAGATCGACAATTCCCTCCTGGCACTTTCCCTGTAGGAGATACCGCAAGACGTTTCTGTATATTGGGCACAGTGCTCTGCAGGGTGTTAGCAGAGACTTTCCCGGGACAGTGAAACCCTATGTCAGAGACACTGAGAAGAAGCCCCAATGTTGCCTGCAGGCACTTTCAGTGTGGGTGCCTTCTCCACGTGGTTCCTGGATTCACTGCAGCTCTGAAGAGAATGTTAGCAAAGAGGTAACCGGGACAGTGAAAACAGTACTCAAAGACAGGGAGAGCAAGCTCTATATTACTCTCTTGGCACTTTCAATGTGGGACATACAGCGAGATGTTTGCTGCTTTTGCGTTTGGCTATTGGGAGATTTACAGCACAAAGATATCTAGTTGATTTGAAGCAGTTCCGAGAAAGTCTAAACTAATCCCCACTTTTCCCTCCTGGCATTTTCCATGTGGGAGATATAGCACGATGTATATTGGTTTTGAGGACAACTCAAGGGACAGTGTAGGGAGAAAAGCTCCTGGCTCGCTGAATGCGGTTCCTGGAGACACTGCGATCAATGTTGGAGATATGTCAAGATGTGTGTTGGTTTTGAGGACGGCTCTCTGGAGAGTCTTAGCAAAGAGGTCACACGGAGAATCAGAGCAATTCTCAGAGACACTGAGAACAAGATCGACAATTCCCTCCTGGCACTTTCCCTGTAGGAGATACCGCAAGACGTTTCTGTATATTGGGCACAGCGCTCTGCAGGGTGTTAGCAGAGACTTTCCCGGGACAGTGAAACCCTATGTCAGAGACACTGAGAAGAAGCCCCAATGTTCCCTCCAGGCATTTTCAGAGTGGGTGCCTTCTCCACGTGGTTCCTGGTTTCACTGCAGCTCTGAAGAGAATGTTAGCAAAGAAGTAACCGGGACAGTGAAAACAGTACTCAAAGACAGGGAGAGCAAGCTCTATATTACTCTCTTGGCACTTTGGATGTGGGACATACAGCGAGATGTTTGCTGCTTTTGCGTTTGGCTATTGGGAGATTTACAGCACAAAGATATCTAGTTGATTTGAAGCAGTTCCGAGAAAGTCTAAACTAATCCCCACTTTTCCCTCCTGGCACTTTCCATGTGGGAGATATAGCACGATGTATATTGGTTTTGAGGACAACTCAAGGGACAGTGTAGGGAGAAAAGCTCCTGGCTCGCTGAATGCGGTTCCTGGAGACACTGCGATCAATGTGGGAGATATGTCAAGATGTGTGTTGGTTTTGAGGACGGCTCTCTGGAGAGTCTTAGCAAAGAGGTCACACGGAGAATCAGAGCAATTCTCAGAGACACTGAGAACAAGATCGACAATTCCCTCCTGGCACTTTCCCTGTAGGAGATACCGCAAGACGTTTCTGTATATTGGGCACAGCGCTCTGCAGGGTGTTAGCAGAGACTTTCCCGGGACAGTGAAACCCTATGTCAGAGACACTGAGAAGAAGCCCCAATGTTGCCTGCAGGCACTTTCAGTGTGGGTGCCTTCTCCACGTGGTTCCTGGATTCACTGCAGCTCTGAAGAGAATGTTAGCAAAGAGGTAACCGGGACAGTGAAAACAGTACTCAAAGACAGGGAGAGCAAGCTCTATATTACTCTCTTGGCACTTTCAATGTGGGACATACAGCGAGATGTTTGCTGCTTTTGCGTTTGGCTATTGGGAGATTTACAGCACAAAGATATCTAGTTGATTTGAAGCAGTTCCGAGAAAGTCTAAACTAATCCCCACTTTTCCCTCCTGGCATTTTCCATGTGGGAGATATAGCACGATGTATATTGGTTTTGAGGACAACTCAAGGGACAGTGTAGGGAGAAAAGCTCCTGGCTCGCTGAATGCGGTTCCTGGAGACACTGCGATCAATGTGGGAGATATGTCAAGATGTGTGTTGGTTTTGAGGACGGCTCTCTGGAGAGTCTTAGCAAAGAGGTCACACGGAGAATCAGAGCAATTCTCAGAGACACTGAGAACAAGATCGACAATTCCCTCCTGGCACTTTCCCTGTAGGAGATACCGCAAGACGTTTCTGTATATTGGGCACAGCGCTCTGCAGGGTGTTAGCAGAGACTTTCCCGGGACAGTGAAACCCTATGTCAGAGACACTGAGAAGAAGCCCCAATGTTCCCTCCAGGCATTTTCAGAGTGGGTGCCTTCTCCACGTGGTTCCTGGTTTCACTGCAGCTCTGAAGAGAATGTTAGCAAAGAGGTAACCGGGACAGTGAAAACAGTACTCAAAGACAGGGAGAGCAAGCTCTATATTACTCTCTTGGCACTTTGGATGTGGGACATACAGCGAGATGTTTGCTGCTTTTGCGTTTGGCTATTGGGAGATTTACAGCACAAAGATATCTAGTTGATTTGAAGCAGTTCCGAGAAAGTCTAAACTAATCCCCACTTTTCCCTCCTGGCACTTTCCATGTGGGAGATATAGCACGATGTATATTGGTTTTGAGGACAACTCAAGGGACAGTGTAGGGAGAAAAGCTCCTGGCTCGCTGAATGCGGTTCCTGGAGACACTGCGATCAATGTGGGAGATATGTCAAGATGTGTGTTGGTTTTGAGGACGGCTCTCTGGAGAGTCTTAGCAAAGAGGTCACACGGAGAATCAGAGCAATTCTCAGAGACACTGAGAACAAGATCGACAATTCCCTCCTGGCACTTTCCCTGTAGGAGATACCGCAAGACGTTTCTGTATATTGGGCACAGTGCTCTGCAGGGTGTTAGCAGAGACTTTCCCGGGACAGTGAAACCCTATGTCAGAGACACTGAGAAGAAGCCCCAATGTTGCCTGCAGGCACTTTCAGTGTGGGTGCCTTCTCCACGTGGTTCCTGGATTCACTGCAGCTCTGAAGAGAATGTTAGCAAAGAGGTAACCGGGACAGTGAAAACAGTACTCAAAGACAGGGAGAGCAAGCTCTATATTACTCTCTTGGCACTTTCAATGTGGGACATACAGCGAGATGTTTGCTGCTTTTGCGTTTGGCTATTGGGAGATTTACAGCACAAAGATATCTAGTTGATTTGAAGCAGTTCCGAGAAAGTCTAAACTAATCCCCACTTTTCCCTCCTGGCATTTTCCATGTGGGAGATATAGCACGATGTATATTGGTTTTGAGGACAACTCAAGGGACAGTGTAGGGAGAAAAGTTCCTGGCTCGCTGAATGCCGTTCCTGGAGACACTGCGATCAATGTGGGAGATATGTCAAGATGTGTGTTGGTTTTGAGGACGGCTCTCTGGAGAGTCTTAGCAAAGAGGTCACACGGAGAATCAGAGCAATTCTCAGAGACACTGAGAACAAGATCGACAATTCCCTCCTGGCACTTTCCCTGTAGGAGATACCGCAAGACGTTTCTGTATATTGGGCACAGCGCTCTGCAGGGTGTTAGCAGAGACTTTCCCGGGACAGTGAAACCCTATGTCAGAGACACTGAGAAGAAGCCCCAATGTTCCCTCCAGGCATTTTCAGAGTGGGTGCCTTCTCCACGTGGTTCCTGGTTTCACTGCAGCTCTGAAGAGAATGTTAGCAAAGAGGTAACCGGGACAGTGAAAACAGTACTCAAAGACAGGGAGAGCAAGCTCTATATTACTCTCTTGGCACTTTGGATGTGGGACATACAGCGAGATGTTTGCTGCTTTTGCGTTTGGCTATTGGGAGATTTACAGCACAAAGATATCTAGTTGATTTGAAGCAGTTCCGAGAAAGTCTAAACTAATCCCCACTTTTCCCTCCTGGCACTTTCCATGTGGGAGATATAGCACGATGTATATTGGTTTTGAGGACAACTCAAGGGACAGTGTAGGGAGAAAAGCTCCTGGCTCGCTGAATGCGGTTCCTGGAGACACTGCGATCAATGTGGGAGATATGTCAAGATGTGTGTTGGTTTTGAGGACGGCTCTCTGGAGAGTCTTAGCAAAGAGGTCACACGGAGAATCAGAGCAATTCTCAGAGACACTGAGAACAAGATCGACAATTCCCTCCTGGCACTTTCCCTGTAGGAGATACCGCAAGACGTTTCTGTATATTGGGCACAGTGCTCTGCAGGGTGTTAGCAGAGACTTTCCCGGGACAGTGAAACCCTATGTCAGAGACACTGAGAAGAAGCCCCAATGTTGCCTGCAGGCACTTTCAGTGTGGGTGCCTTCTCCACGTGGTTCCTGGATTCACTGCAGCTCTGAAGAGAATGTTAGCAAAGAGGTAACCGGGACAGTGAAAACAGTACTCAAAGACAGGGAGAGCAAGCTCTATATTACTCTCTTGGCACTTTCAATGTGGGACATACAGCGAGATGTTTGCTGCTTTTGCGTTTGGCTATTGGGAGATTTACAGCACAAAGATATCTAGTTGATTTGAAGCAGTTCCGAGAAAGTCTAAACTAATCCCCACTTTTCCCTCCTGGCATTTTCCATGTGGGAGATATAGCACGATGTATATTGGTTTTGAGCACAACTCAAGGGACAGTGTAGGGAGAAAAGCTCCTGGCTCGCTGAATGCGGTTCCTGGAGACACTGCGATCAATGTGGGAGATATGTCAAGATGTGTGTTGGTTTTGAGGACGGCTCTCTGGAGAGTCTTAGCAAAGAGGTCACACGGAGAATCAGAGCAATTCTCAGAGACACTGAGAACAAGATCGACAATTCCCTCCTGGCACTTTCCCTGTAGGAGATACCGCAAGACGTTTCTGTATATTGGGCACAGCGCTCTGCAGGGTGTTAGCAGAGACTTTCCCGGGACAGTGAAACCCTATGTCAGAGACACTGAGAAGAAGCCCCAATGTTGCCTGCAGGCACTTTCAGTGTGGGTGCCTTCTCCACGTGGTTCCTGGATTCACTGCAGCTCTGAAGAGAATGTTAGCAAAGAGGTAACCGGGACAGTGAAAACAGTACTCAAAGACAGGGAGAGCAAGCTCTATATTACTCTCTTGGCACTTTCAATGTGGGACATACAGCGAGATGTTTGCTGCTTTTGCGTTTGGCTATTGGGAGATTTACAGCACAAAGATATCTAGTTGATTTGAAGCAGTTCCGAGAAAGTCTAAACTAATCCCCACTTTTCCCTCCTGGCATTTTCCATGTGGGAGATATAGCACGATGTATATTGGTTTTGAGGACAACTCAAGGGACAGTGTAGGGAGAAAAGCTCCTGGCTCGCTGAATGCGGTTCCTGGAGACACTGCGATCAATGTGGGAGATATGTCAAGATGTGTGTTGGTTTTGAGGACGGCTCTCTGGAGAGTCTTAGCAAAGAGGTCACACGGAGAATCAGAGCAATTCTCAGAGACACTGAGAACAAGATCGACAATTCCCTCCTGGCACTTTCCCTGTAGGAGATACCGCAAGACGTTTCTGTATATTGGGCACAGCGCTCTGCAGGGTGTTAGCAGAGACTTTCCCGGGACAGTGAAACCCTATGTCAGAGACACTGAGAAGAAGCCCCAATGTTGCCTGCAGGCACTTTCAGTGTGGGTGCCTTCTCCACGTGGTTCCTGGATTCACTGCAGCTCTGAAGAGAATGTTAGCAAAGAGGTAACCGGGACAGTGAAAACAGTACTCAAAGACAGGGAGAGCAAGCTCTATATTACTCTCTTGGCACTTTCAATGTGGGACATACAGCGAGATGTTTGCTGCTTTTGCGTTTGGCTATTGGGAGATTTACAGCACAAAGATATCTAGTTGATTTGAAGCAGTTCCGAGAAAGTCTAAACTAATCCCCACTTTTCCCTCCTGGCATTTTCCATGTGGGAGATATAGCACGATGTATATTGGTTTTGAGGACAACTCAAGGGACAGTGTAGGGAGAAAAGCTCCTGGCTCGCTGAATGCGGTTCCTGGAGACACTGCGATCAATGTGGGAGATATGTCAAGATGTGTGTTGGTTTTGAGGACGGCTCTCTGGAGAGTCTTAGCAAAGAGGTCACACGGAGAATCAGAGCAATTCTCAGAGACACTGAGAACAAGATCGACAATTCCCTCCTGGCACTTTCCCTGTAGGAGATACCGCAAGACGTTTCTGTATATTGGGCACAGCGCTCTGCAGGGTGTTAGCAGAGACTTTCCCGGGACAGTGAAACCCTATGTCAGAGACACTGAGAAGAAGCCCCAATGTTGCCTGCAGGCACTTTCAGTGTGGGTGCCTTCTCCACGTGGTTCCTGGATTCACTGCAGCTCTGAAGAGAATGTTAGCAAAGAGGTAACCGGGACAGTGAAAACAGTACTCAAAGACAGGGAGAGCAAGCTCTATATTACTCTCTTGGCACTTTCAATGTGGGACATACAGCGAGATGTTTGCTGCTTTTGCGTTTGGCTATTGGGAGATTTACAGCACAAAGATATCTAGTTGATTTGAAGCAGTTCCGAGAAAGTCTAAACTAATCCCCACTTTTCCCTCCTGGCATTTTCCATGTGGGAGATATAGCACGATGTATATTGGTTTTGAGGACAACTCAAGGGACAGTGTAGGGAGAAAAGCTCCTGGCTCGCTGAATGCGGTTCCTGGAGACACTGCGATCAATGTGGGAGATATGTCAAGATGTGTGTTGGTTTTGAGGACGGCTCTCTGGAGAGTCTTAGCAAAGAGGTCACACGGAGAATCAGAGCAATTCTCAGAGACACTGAGAACAAGATCGACAATTCCCTCCTGGCACTTTCCCTGTAGGAGATACCGCAAGACGTTTCTGTATATTGGGCACAGCGCTCTGCAGGGTGTTAGCAGAGACTTTCCCGGGACAGTGAAACCCTATGTCAGAGACACTGAGAAGAAGCCCCAATGTTGCCTGCAGGCACTTTCAGTGTGGGTGCCTTCTCCACGTGGTTCCTGGATTCACTGCAGCTCTGAAGAGAATGTTAGCAAAGAGGTAACCGGGACAGTGAAAACAGTACTCAAAGACAGGGAGAGCAAGCTCTATATTACTCTCTTGGCACTTTCAATGTGGGACATACAGCGAGATGTTTGCTGCTTTTGCGTTTGGCTATTGGGAGATTTACAGCACAAAGATATCTAGTTGATTTGAAGCAGTTCCGAGAAAGTCTAAACTAATCCCCACTTTTCCCTCCTGGCATTTTCCATGTGGGAGATATAGCACGATGTATATTGGTTTTGAGGACAACTCAAGGGACAGTGTAGGGAGAAAAGCTCCTGGCTCGCTGAATGCCGTTCCTGGAGACACTGCGATCAATGTGGGAGATATGTCAAGATGTGTGTTGGTTTTGAGGACGGCTCTCTGGAGAGTCTTAGCAAAGAGGTCACACGGAGAATCAGAGCAATTCTCAGAGACACTGAGAACAAGATCGACAATTCCCTCCTGGCACTTTCCCTGTAGGAGATACCGCAAGACGTTTCTGTATATTGGGCACAGCGCTCTGCAGGGTGTTAGCAGAGACTTTCCCGGGACAGTGAAACCCTATGTCAGAGACACTGAGAAGAAGCCCCAATGTTCCCTCCAGGCATTTTCAGAGTGGGTGCCTTCTCCACGTGGTTCCTGGTTTCACTGCAGCTCTGAAGAGAATGTTAGCAAAGAGGTAACCGGGACAGTGAAAACAGTACTCAAAGACAGGGAGAGCAAGCTCTATATTACTCTCTTGGCACTTTGGATGTGGGACATACAGCGAGATGTTTGCTGCTTTTGCGTTTGGCTATTGGGAGATTTACAGCACAAAGATATCTAGTTGATTTGAAGCAGTTCCGAGAAAGTCTAAACTAATCCCCACTTTTCCCTCCTGGCACTTTCCATGTGGGAGATATAGCACGATGTATATTGGTTTTGAGGACAACTCAAGGGACAGTGTAGGGAGAAAAGCTCCTGGCTCGCTGAATGCGGTTCCTGGAGACACTGCGATCAATGTGGGAGATATGTCAAGATGTGTGTTGGTTTTGAGGACGGCTCTCTGGAGAGTCTTAGCAAAGAGGTCACACGGAGAATCAGAGCAATTCTCAGAGACACTGAGAACAAGATCGACAATTCCCTCCTGGCACTTTCCCTGTAGGAGATACCGCAAGACGTTTCTGTATATTGGGCACAGTGCTCTGCAGGGTGTTAGCAGAGACTTTCCCGGGACAGTGAAACCCTATGTCAGAGACACTGAGAAGAAGCCCCAATGTTGCCTGCAGGCACTTTCAGTGTGGGTGCCTTCTCCACGTGGTTCCTGGATTCACTGCAGCTCTGAAGAGAATGTTAGCAAAGAGGTAACCGGGACAGTGAAAACAGTACTCAAAGACAGGGAGAGCAAGCTCTATATTACTCTCTTGGCACTTTCAATGTGGGACATACAGCGAGATGTTTGCTGCTTTTGCGTTTGGCTATTGGGAGATTTACAGCACAAAGATATCTAGTTGATTTGAAGCAGTTCCGAGAAAGTCTAAACTAATCCCCACTTTTCCCTCCTGGCACTTTCCATGTGGGAGATATAGCACGATGTATATTGGTTTTGAGGACAACTCAAGGGACAGTGTAGGGAGAAAAGCTCCTGGCTCGCTGAATGCGGTTCCTGGAGACACTGCGATCAATGTGGGAGATATGTCAAGATGTGTGTTGGTTTTGAGGACGGCTCTCTGGAGAGTCTTAGCAAAGAGGTCACACGGAGAATCAGAGCAATTCTCAGAGACACTGAGAACAAGATCGACAATTCCCTCCTGGCACTTTCCCTGTAGGAGATACCGCAAGACGTTTCTGTATATTGGGCACAGTGCTCTGCAGGGTGTTAGCAGAGACTTTCCCGGGACAGTGAAACCCTATGTCAGAGACACTGAGAAGAAGCCCCAATGTTGCCTGCAGGCACTTTCAGTGTGGGTGCCTTCTCCACGTGGTTCCTGGATTCACTGCAGCTCTGAAGAGAATGTTAGCAAAGAGGTAACCGGGACAGTGAAAACAGTACTCAAAGACAGGGAGAGCAAGCTCTATATTACTCTCTTGGCACTTTCAATGTGGGACATACAGCGAGATGTTTGCTGCTTTTGCGTTTGGCTATTGGGAGATTTACAGCACAAAGATATCTAGTTGATTTGAAGCAGTTCCGAGAAAGTCTAAACTAATCCCCACTTTTCCCTCCTGGCATTTTCCATGTGGGAGATATAGCACGATGTATATTGGTTTTGAGCACAACTCAAGGGACAGTGTAGGGAGAAAAGCTCCTGGCTCGCTGAATGCGGTTCCTGGAGACACTGCGATCAATGTGGGAGATATGTCAAGATGTGTGTTGGTTTTGAGGACGGCTCTCTGGAGAGTCTTAGCAAAGAGGTCACACGGAGAATCAGAGCAATTCTCAGAGACACTGAGAACAAGATCGACAATTCCCTCCTGGCACTTTCCCTGTAGGAGATACCGCAAGACGTTTCTGTATATTGGGCACAGCGCTCTGCAGGGTGTTAGCAGAGACTTTCCCGGGACAGTGAAACCCTATGTCAGAGACACTGAGAAGAAGCCCCAATGTTGCCTGCAGGCACTTTCAGTGTGGGTGCCTTCTCCACGTGGTTCCTGGATTCACTGCAGCTCTGAAGAGAATGTTAGCAAAGAGGTAACCGGGACAGTGAAAACAGTACTCAAAGACAGGGAGAGCAAGCTCTATATTACTCTCTTGGCACTTTCAATGTGGGACATACAGCGAGATGTTTGCTGCTTTTGCGTTTGGCTATTGGGAGATTTACAGCACAAAGATATCTAGTTGATTTGAAGCAGTTCCGAGAAAGTCTAAACTAATCCCCACTTTTCCCTCCTGGCATTTTCCATGTGGGAGATATAGCACGATGTATATTGGTTTTGAGGACAACTCAAGGGACAGTGTAGGGAGAAAAGCTCCTGGCTCGCTGAATGCGGTTCCTGGAGACACTGCGATCAATGTGGGAGATATGTCAAGATGTGTGTTGGTTTTGAGGACGGCTCTCTGGAGAGTCTTAGCAAAGAGGTCACACGGAGAATCAGAGCAATTCTCAGAGACACTGAGAACAAGATCGACAATTCCCTCCTGGCACTTTCCCTGTAGGAGATACCGCAAGACGTTTCTGTATATTGGGCACAGCGCTCTGCAGGGTGTTAGCAGAGACTTTCCCGGGACAGTGAAACCCTATGTCAGAGACACTGAGAAGAAGCCCCAATGTTGCCTGCAGGCACTTTCAGTGTGGGTGCCTTCTCCACGTGGTTCCTGGTTTCACTGCAGCTCTGAAGAGAATGTTAGCAAAGAGGTAACCGGGACAGTGAAAACAGTACTCAAAGACAGGGAGAGCAAGCTCTATATTACTCTCTTGGCACTTTCAATGTGGGACATACAGCGAGATGTTTGCTGCTTTTGCGTTTGGCTATTGGGAGATTTACAGCACAAAGATATCTAGTTGATTTGAAGCAGTTCCGAGAAAGTCTAAACTAATCCCCACTTTTCCCTCCTGGCATTTTCCATGTGGGAGATATAGCACGATGTATATTGGTTTTGAGGACAACTCAAGGGACAGTGTAGGGAGAAAAGCTCCTGGCTCGCTGAATGCGGTTCCTGGAGACACTGCGATCAATGTGGGAGATATGTCAAGATGTGTGTTGGTTTTGAGGACGGCTCTCTGGAGAGTCTTAGCAAAGAGGTCACATGGAGAATCAGAGCAATTCTCAGAGACACTGAGAACAAGATCGACAATTCCCTCCTGGCACTTTCCCTGTAGGAGATACCGCAAGACGTTTCTGTATATTGGGCACAGCGCTCTGCAGGGTGTTAGCAGAGACTTTCCCGGGACAGTGAAACCCTATGTCAGAGACACTGAGAAGAAGCCCCAATGTTGCCTGCAGGCACTTTCAGTGTGGGTGCCTTCTCCACGTGGTTCCTGGATTCACTGCAGCTCTGAAGAGAATGTTAGCAAAGAGGTAACCGGGACAGTGAAAACAGTACTCAAAGACAGGGAGAGCAAGCTCTATATTACTCTCTTGGCACTTTCAATGTGGGACATACAGCGAGATGTTTGCTGCTTTTGCGTTTGGCTATTGGGAGATTTACAGCACAAAGATATCTAGTTGATTTGAAGCAGTTCCGAGAAAGTCTAAACTAATCCCCACTTTTCCCTCCTGGCATTTTCCATGTGGGAGATATAGCACGATGTATATTGGTTTTGAGGACAACTCAAGGGACAGTGTAGGGAGAAAAGCTCCTGGCTCGCTGAATGCGGTTCCTGGAGACACTGCGATCAATGTGGGAGATATGTCAAGATGTGTGTTGGTTTTGAGGACGGCTCTCTGGAGAGTCTTAGCAAAGAGGTCACACGGAGAATCAGAGCAATTCTCAGAGACACTGAGAACAAGATCGACAATTCCCTCCTGGCACTTTCCCTGTAGGAGATACCGCAAGACGTTTCTGTATATTGGGCACAGCGCTCTGCAGGGTGTTAGCAGAGACTTTCCCGGGACAGTGAAACCCTATGTCAGAGACACTGAGAAGAAGCCCCAATGTTGCCTGCAGGCACTTTCAGTGTGGGTGCCTTCTCCACGTGGTTCCTGGATTCACTGCAGCTCTGAAGAGAATGTTAGCAAAGAGGTAACCGGGACAGTGAAAACAGTACTCAAAGACAGGGAGAGCAAGCTCTATATTACTCTCTTGGCACTTTCAATGTGGGACATACAGCGAGATGTTTGCTGCTTTTGCGTTTGGCTATTGGGAGATTTACAGCACAAAGATATCTAGTTGATTTGAAGCAGTTCCGAGAAAGTCTAAACTAATCCCCACTTTTCCCTCCTGGCATTTTCCATGTGGGAGATATAGCACGATGTATATTGGTTTTGAGGACAACTCAAGGGACAGTGTAGGGAGAAAAGCTCCTGGCTCGCTGAATGCGGTTCCTGGAGACACTGCGATCAATGTGGGAGATATGTCAAGATGTGTGTTGGTTTTGAGGACGGCTCTCTGGAGAGTCTTAGCAAAGAGGTCACACGGAGAATCAGAGCAATTCTCAGAGACACTGAGAACAAGATCGACAATTCCCTCCTGGCACTTTCCCTGTAGGAGATACCGCAAGACGTTTCTGTATATTGGGCACAGCGCTCTGCAGGCTGTTAGCAGAGACTTTCCCGGGACAGTGAAACCCTATGTCAGAGACACTGAGAAGAAGCCCCAATGTTGCCTGCAGGCACTTTCAGTGTGGGTGCCTTCTCCACGTGGTTCCTGGATTCACTGCAGCTCTGAAGAGAATGTTAGCAAAGAGGTAACCGGGACAGTGAAAACAGTACTCAAAGACAGGGAGAGCAAGCTCTATATTACTCTCTTGGCACTTTCAATGTGGGACATACAGCGAGATGTTTGCTGCTTTTGCGTTTGGCTATTGGGAGATTTACAGCACAAAGATATCTAGTTGATTTGAAGCAGTTCCGAGAAAGTCTAAACTAATCCCCACTTTTCCCTCCTGGCATTTTCCATGTGGGAGATATAGCACGATGTATATTGGTTTTGAGGACAACTCAAGGGACAGTGTAGGGAGAAAAGCTCCTGGCTCGCTGAATGCGGTTCCTGGAGACACTGCGATCAATGTGGGAGATATGTCAAGATGTGTGTTGGTTTTGAGGACGGCTCTCTGGAGAGTCTTAGCAAAGAGGTCACACGGAGAATCAGAGTAATTCTCAGAGACACTGAGAACAAGATCGACAATTCCCTCCTGGCACTTTCCCTGTAGGAGATACCGCAAGACGTTTCTGTATATTGGGCACAGCGCTCTGCAGGGTGTTAGCAGAGACTTTCCCGGGACAGTGAAACCCTATGTCAGAGACACTGAGAAGAAGCCCCAATGTTGCCTGCAGGCACTTTCAGTGTGGGTGCCTTCTCCACGTGGTTCCTGGATTCACTGCAGCTCTGAAGAGAATGTTAGCAAAGAGGTAACCGGGACAGTGAAAACAGTACTCAAAGACAGGGAGAGCAAGCTCTATATTACTCTCTTGGCACTTTCAATGTGGGACATACAGCGAGATGTTTGCTGCTTTTGCGTTTGGCTATTGGGAGATTTACAGCACAAAGATATCTAGTTGATTTGAAGCAGTTCCGAGAAAGTCTAAACTAATCCCCACTTTTCCCTCCTGGCACTTTCCATGTGGGAGATATAGCACGATGTATATTGGTTTTGAGGACAACTCAAGGGACAGTGTAGGGAGAAAAGCTCCTGGCTCGCTGAATGCGGTTCCTGGAGACACTGCGATCAATGTGGGAGATATGTCAAGATGTGTGTTGGTTTTGAGGACGGCTCTCTGGAGAGTCTTAGCAAAGAGGTCACACGGAGAATCAGAGCAATTCTCAGAGACACTGAGAACAAGATCGACAATTCCCTCCTGGCACTTTCCCTGTAGGAGATACCGCAAGACGTTTCTGTATATTGGGCACAGCGCTCTGCAGAGTGTTAGCAGAGACTTTCCCGGGACAGTGAAACCCTATGTCAGAGACACTGAGAAGAAGCCCCAATGTTGCCTGCAGGCACTTTCAGTGTGGGTGCCTTCTCCACGTGGTTCCTGGATTCACTGCAGCTCTGAAGAGAATGTTAGCAAAGAGGTAACCGGGACAGTGAAAACAGTACTCAAAGACAGGGAGAGCAAGCTCTATATTACTCTCTTGGCACTTTCAATGTGGGACATACAGCGAGATGTTTGCTGCTTTTGCGTTTGGCTATTGGGAGATTTACAGCACAAAGATATCTAGTTGATTTGAAGCAGTTCCGAGAAAGTCTAAACTAATCCCCACTTTTCCCTCCTGGCATTTTCCATGTGGGAGATATAGCACGATGTATATTGGTTTTGAGGACAACTCAAGGGACAGTGTAGGGAGAAAAGCTCCTGGCTCGCTGAATGCGGTTCCTGGAGACACTGCGATCAATGTGGGAGATATGTCAAGATGTGTGTTGGTTTTGAGGACGGCTCTCTGGAGAGTCTTAGCAAAGAGGTCACACGGAGAATCAGAGCAATTCTCAGAGACACTGAGAACAAGATCGACAATTCCCTCCTGGCACTTTCCCTGTAGGAGATACCGCAAGACGTTTCTGTATATTGGGCACAGTGCTCTGCAGGGTGTTAGCAGAGACTTTCCCGGGACAGTGAAACCCTATGTCAGAGACACTGAGAAGAAGCCCCAATGTTGCCTGCAGGCACTTTCAGTGTGGGTGCCTTCTCCACGTGGTTCCTGGATTCACTGCAGCTCTGAAGAGAATGTTAGCAAAGAGGTAACCGGGACAGTGAAAACAGTACTCAAAGACAGGGAGAGCAAGCTCTATATTACTCTCTTGGCACTTTCAATGTGGGACATACAGCGAGATGTTTGCTGCTTTTGCGTTTGGCTATTGGGAGATTTACAGCACAAAGATATCTAGTTGATTTGAAGCAGTTCCGAGAAAGTCTAAACTAATCCCCACTTTTCCCTCCTGGCATTTTCCATGTGGGAGATATAGCACGATGTATATTGGTTTTGAGGACAACTCAAGGGACAGTGTAGGGAGAAAAGCTCCTGGCTCGCTGAATGCGGTTCCTGGAGACCCTGCGATCAATGTTGGAGATATGTCAAGATGTGTGTTGGTTTTGAGGACGGCTCTCTGGAGAGTCTTAGCAAAGAGGTCACACGGAGAATCAGAGCAATTCTCAGAGACACTGAGAACAAGATCGACAATTCCCTCCTGGCACTTTCCCTGTAGGAGATACCGCAAGACGTTTCTGTATATTGGGCACAGCGCTCTGCAGGGTGTTAGCAGAGACTTTCCCGGGACAGTGAAACCCTATGTCAGAGACACTGAGAAGAAGCCCCAATGTTCCCTCCAGGCATTTTCAGAGTGGGTGCCTTCTCCACGTGGTTCCTGGTTTCACTGCAGCTCTGAAGAGAATGTTAGCAAAGAGGTAACCGGGACAGTGAAAACAGTACTCAAAGACAGGGAGAGCAAGCTCTATATTACTCTCTTGGCACTTTCAATGTGGGACATACAGCGAGATGTTTGCTGCTTTTGCGTTTGGCTATTGGGAGATTTACAGCACAAAGATATCTAGTTGATTTGAAGCAGTTCCGAGAAAGTCTAAACTAATCCCCACTTTTCCCTCCTGGCACTTTCCATGTGGGAGATATAGCACGATGTATATTGGTTTTGAGGACAACTCAAGGGACAGTGTAGGGAGAAAAGCTCCTGGCTCGCTGAATGCGGTTCCTGGAGACACTGCGATCAATGTGGGAGATATGTCAAGATGTGTGTTGGTTTTGAGGACGGCTCTCTGGAGAGTCTTAGCAAAGAGGTCACACGGAGAATCAGAGCAATTCTCAGAGACACTGAGAACAAGATCGACAATTCCCTCCTGGCACTTTCCCTGTAGGAGATACCGCAAGACGTTTCTGTATATTGGGCACAGTGCTCTGCAGGGTGTTAGCAGAGACTTTCCCGGGACAGTGAAACCCTATGTCAGAGACACTGAGAAGAAGCCCCAATGTTGCCTGCAGGCACTTTCAGTGTGGGTGCCTTCTCCACGTGGTTCCTGGATTCACTGCAGCTCTGAAGAGAATGTTAGCAAAGAGGTAACCGGGACAGTGAAAACAGTACTCAAAGACAGGGAGAGCAAGCTCTATATTACTCTCTTGGCACTTTGGATGTGGGACATACAGCGAGATGTTTGCTGCTTTTGCGTTTGGCTATTGGGAGATTTACAGCACAAAGATATCTAGTTGATTTGAAGCAGTTCCGAGAAAGTCTAAACTAATCCCCACTTTTCCCTCCTGGCATTTTCCATGTGGGAGATATAGCACGATGTATATTGGTTTTGAGGACAACTCAAGGGACAGTGTAGGGAGAAAAGCTCCTGGCTCGCTGAATGCGGTTCCTGGAGACACTGCGATCAATGTGGGAGATATGTCAAGATGTGTGTTGGTTTTGAGGACGGCTCTCTGGAGAGTCTTAGCAAAGAGGTCACACGGAGAATCAGAGCAATTCTCAGAGACACTGAGAACAAGATCGACAATTCCCTCCTGGCACTTTCCCTGTAGGAGATACCGCAAGACGTTTCTGTATATTGGGCACAGCGCTCTGCAGGGTGTTAGCAGAGACTTTCCCGGGACAGTGAAACCCTATGTCAGAGACACTGAGAAGAAGCCCCAATGTTCCCTCCAGGCATTTTCAGAGTGGGTGCCTTCTCCACGTGGTTCCTGGTTTCACTGCAGCTCTGAAGAGAATGTTAGCAAAGAGGTAACCGGGACAGTGAAAACAGTACTCAAAGACAGGGAGAGCAAGCTCTATATTACTCTCTTGGCACTTTGGATGTGGGACATACAGCGAGATGTTTGCTGCTTTTGCGTTTGGCTATTGGGAGATTTACAGCACAAAGATATCTAGTTGATTTGAAGCAGTTCCGAGAAAGTCTAAACTAATCCCCACTTTTCCCTCCTGGCACTTTCCATGTGGGAGATATAGCACGATGTATATTGGTTTTGAGGACAACTCAAGGGACAGTGTAGGGAGAAAAGCTCCTGGCTCGCTGAATGCGGTTCCTGGAGACACTGCGATCAATGTGGGAGATATGTCAAGATGTGTGTTGGTTTTGAGGACGGCTCTCTGGAGAGTCTTAGCAAAGAGGTCACACGGAGAATCAGAGCAATTCTCAGAGACACTGAGAACAAGATCGACAATTCCCTCCTGGCACTTTCCCTGTAGGAGATACCGCAAGACGTTTCTGTATATTGGGCACAGTGCTCTGCAGGGTGTTAGCAGAGACTTTCCCGGGACAGTGAAACCCTATGTCAGAGACACTGAGAAGAAGCCCCAATGTTGCCTGCAGGCACTTTCAGTGTGGGTGCCTTCTCCACGTGGTTCCTGGATTCACTGCAGCTCTGAAGAGAATGTTAGCAAAGAGGTAACCGGGACAGTGAAAACAGTACTCAAAGACAGGGAGAGCAAGCTCTATATTACTCTCTTGGCACTTTCAATGTGGGACATACAGCGAGATGTTTGCTGCTTTTGCGTTTGGCTATTGGGAGATTTACAGCACAAAGATATCTAGTTGATTTGAAGCAGTTCCGAGAAAGTCTAAACTAATCCCCACTTTTCCCTCCTGGCATTTTCCATGTGGGAGATATAGCACGATGTATATTGGTTTTGAGGACAACTCAAGGGACAGTGTAGGGAGAAAAGCTCCTGGCTCGCTGAATGCGGTTCCTGGAGACACTGCGATCAATGTGGGAGATATGTCAAGATGTGTGTTGGTTTTGAGGACGGCTCTCTGGAGAGTCTTAGCAAAGAGGTCACACGGAGAATCAGAGCAATTCTCAGAGACACTGAGAACAAGATCGACAATTCCCTCCTGGCACTTTCCCTGTAGGAGATACCGCAAGACGTTTCTGTATATTGGGCACAGTGCTCTGCAGGGTGTTAGCAGAGACTTTCCCGGGACAGTGAAACCCTATGTCAGAGACACTGAGAAGAAGCCCCAATGTTGCCTGCAGGCACTTTCAGAGTGGGTGCCTTCTCCACGTGGTTCCTGGTTTCACTGCAGCTCTGAAGAGAATGTTAGCAAAGAGGTAACCGGGACAGTGAAAACAGTACTCAAAGACAGGGAGAGCAAGCTCTATATTACTCTCTTGGCACTTTCAATGTGGGACATACAGCGAGATGTTTGCTGCTTTTGCGTTTGGCTATTGGGAGATTTACAGCACAAAGATATCTAGTTGATTTGAAGCAGTTCCGAGAAAGTCTAAACTAATCCCCACTTTTCCCTCCTGGCATTTTCCATGTGGGAGATATAGCACGATGTATATTGGTTTTGAGGACAACTCAAGGGACAGTGTAGGGAGAAAAGCTCCTGGCTCGCTGAATGCGGTTCCTGGAGACACTGCGATCAATGTTGGAGATATGTCAAGATGTGTGTTGGTTTTGAGGACGGCTCTCTGGAGAGTCTTAGCAAAGAGGTCACACGGAGAATCAGAGCAATTCTCAGAGACACTGAGAACAAGATCGACAATTCCCTCCTGGCACTTTCCCTGTAGGAGATACCGCAAGACGTTTCTGTATATTGGGCACAGCGCTCTGCAGGGTGTTAGCAGAGACTTTCCCGGGACAGTGAAACCCTATGTCAGAGACACTGAGAAGAAGCCCCAATGTTCCCTCCAGGCATTTTCAGAGTGGGTGCCTTCTCCACGTGGTTCCTGGTTTCACTGCAGCTCTGAAGAGAATGTTAGCAAAGAGGTAACCGGGACAGTGAAAACAGTACTCAAAGACAGGGAGAGCAAGCTCTATATTACTCTCTTGGCACTTTCAATGTGGGACATACAGCGAGATGTTTGCTGCTTTTGCGTTTGGCTATTGGGAGATTTACAGCACAAAGATATCTAGTTGATTTGAAGCAGTTCCGAGAAAGTCTAAACTAATCCCCACTTTTCCCTCCTGGCACTTTCCATGTGGGAGATATAGCACGATGTATATTGGTTTTGAGGACAACTCAAGGGACAGTGTAGGGAGAAAAGCTCCTGGCTCGCTGAATGCGGTTCCTGGAGACACTGCGATCAATGTGGGAGATATGTCAAGATGTGTGTTGGTTTTGAGGACGGCTCTCTGGAGAGTCTTAGCAAAGAGGTCACACGGAGAATCAGAGCAATTCTCAGAGACACTGAGAACAAGATCGACAATTCCCTCCTGGCACTTTCCCTGTAGGAGATACCGCAAGACGTTTCTGTATATTGGGCACAGTGCTCTGCAGGGTGTTAGCAGAGACTTTCCCGGGACAGTGAAACCCTATGTCAGAGACACTGAGAAGAAGCCCCAATGTTGCCTGCAGGCACTTTCAGTGTGGGTGCCTTCTCCACGTGGTTCCTGGATTCACTGCAGCTCTGAAGAGAATGTTAGCAAAGAGGTAACCGGGACAGTGAAAACAGTACTCAAAGACAGGGAGAGCAAGCTCTATATTACTCTCTTGGCACTTTCAATGTGGGACATACAGCGAGATGTTTGCTGCTTTTGCGTTTGGCTATTGGGAGATTTACAGCACAAAGATATCTAGTTGATTTGAAGCAGTTCCGAGAAAGTCTAAACTAATCCCCACTTTTCCCTCCTGGCATTTTCCATGTGGGAGATATAGCACGATGTATATTGGTTTTGAGGACAACTCAAGGGACAGTGTAGGGAGAAAAGCTCCTGGCTCGCTGAATGCGGTTCCTGGAGACACTGCGATCAATGTTGGAGATATGTCAAGATGTGTGTTGGTTTTGAGGACGGCTCTCTGGAGAGTCTTAGCAAAGAGGTCACACGGAGAATCAGAGCAATTCTCAGAGACACTGAGAACAAGATCGACAATTCCCTCCTGGCACTTTCCCTGTAGGAGATACCGCAAGACGTTTCTGTATATTGGGCACAGCGCTCTGCAGGGTGTTAGCAGAGACTTTCCCGGGACAGTGAAACCCTATGTCAGAGACACTGAGAAGAAGCCCCAATGTTCCCTCCAGGCATTTTCAGAGTGGGTGCCTTCTCCACGTGGTTCCTGGTTTCACTGCAGCTCTGAAGAGAATGTTAGCAAAGAGGTAACCGGGACAGTGAAAACAGTACTCAAAGACAGGGAGAGCAAGCTCTATATTACTCTCTTGGCACTTTGGATGTGGGACATACAGCGAGATGTTTGCTGCTTTTGCGTTTGGCTATTGGGAGATTTACAGCACAAAGATATCTAGTTGATTTGAAGCAGTTCCGAGAAAGTCTAAACTAATCCCCACTTTTCCCTCCTGGCACTTTCCATGTGGGAGATATAGCACGATGTATATTGGTTTTGAGGACAACTCAAGGGACAGTGTAGGGAGAAAAGCTCCTGGCTCGCTGAATGCGGTTCCTGGAGACACTGCGATCAATGTGGGAGATATGTCAAGATGTGTGTTGGTTTTGAGGACGGCTCTCTGGAGAGTCTTAGCAAAGAGGTCACACGGAGAATCAGAGCAATTCTCAGAGACACTGAGAACAAGATCGACAATTCCCTCCTGGCACTTTCCCTGTAGGAGATACCGCAAGACGTTTCTGTATATTGGGCACAGTGCTCTGCAGGGTGTTAGCAGAGACTTTCCCGGGACAGTGAAACCCTATGTCAGAGACACTGAGAAGAAGCCCCAATGTTGCCTGCAGGCACTTTCAGTGTGGGTGCCTTCTCCACGTGGTTCCTGGATTCACTGCAGCTCTGAAGAGAATGTTAGCAAAGAGGTAACCGGGACAGTGAAAACAGTACTCAAAGACAGGGAGAGCAAGCTCTATATTACTCTCTTGGCACTTTCAATGTGGGACATACAGCGAGATGTTTGCTGCTTTTGCGTTTGGCTATTGGGAGATTTACAGCACAAAGATATCTAGTTGATTTGAAGCAGTTCCGAGAAAGTCTAAACTAATCCCCACTTTTCCCTCCTGGCATTTTCCATGTGGGAGATATAGCACGATGTATATTGGTTTTGAGGACAACTCAAGGGACAGTGTAGGGAGAAAAGCTCCTGGCTCGCTGAATGCGGTTCCTGGAGACACTGCGATCAATGTGGGAGATATGTCAAGATGTGTGTTGGTTTTGAGGACGGCTCTCTGGAGAGTCTTAGCAAAGAGGTCACACGGAGAATCAGAGCAATTCTCAGAGACACTGAGAACAAGATCGACAATTCCCTCCTGGCACTTTCCCTGTAGGAGATACCGCAAGACGTTTCTGTATATTGGGCACAGCGCTCTGCAGGGTGTTAGCAGAGACTTTCCCGGGACAGTGAAACCCTATGTCAGAGACACTGAGAAGAAGCCCCAATGTTCCCTCCAGGCATTTTCAGAGTGGGTGCCTTCTCCACGTGGTTCCTGGTTTCACTGCAGCTCTGAAGAGAATGTTAGCAAAGAGGTAACCGGGACAGTGAAAACAGTACTCAAAGACAGGGAGAGCAAGCTCTATATTACTCTCTTGGCACTTTGGATGTGGGACATACAGCGAGATGTTTGCTGCTTTTGCGTTTGGCTATTGGGAGATTTACAGCACAAAGATATCTAGTTGATTTGAAGCAGTTCCGAGAAAGTCTAAACTAATCCCCACTTTTCCCTCCTGGCACTTTCCATGTGGGAGATATAGCACGATGTATATTGGTTTTGAGGACAACTCAAGGGACAGTGTAGGGAGAAAAGCTCCTGGCTCGCTGAATGCGGTTCCTGGAGACACTGCGATCAATGTGGGAGATATGTCAAGATGTGTGTTGGTTTTGAGGACGGCTCTCTGGAGAGTCTTAGCAAAGAGGTCACACGGAGAATCAGAGCAATTCTCAGAGACACTGAGAACAAGATCGACAATTCCCTCCTGGCACTTTCCCTGTAGGAGATACCGCAAGACGTTTCTGTATATTGGGCACAGTGCTCTGCAGGGTGTTAGCAGAGACTTTCCCGGGACAGTGAAACCCTATGTCAGAGACACTGAGAAGAAGCCCCAATGTTGCCTGCAGGCACTTTCAGTGTGGGTGCCTTCTCCACGTGGTTCCTGGATTCACTGCAGCTCTGAAGAGAATGTTAGCAAAGAGGTAACCGGGACAGTGAAAACAGTACTCAAAGACAGGGAGAGCAAGCTCTATATTACTCTCTTGGCACTTTGGACGTGGGACATACAGCGAGATGTTTGCTGCTTTTGCGTTTGGCTATTGGGAGATTTACAGCACAAAGATATCTAGTTGATTTGAAGCAGTTCCGAGAAAGTCTAAACTAATCCCCACTTTTCCCTCCTGGCACTTTCCATGTGGGAGATATAGCACGATGTATATTGGTTTTGAGGACAACTCAAGGGACAGTGTAGGGAGAAAAGCTCCTGGCTCGCTGAATGCGGTTCCTGGAGACACTGCGATCAATGTGGGAGATATGTCAAGATGTGTGTTGGTTTTGAGGACGGCTCTCTGGAGAGTCTTAGCAAAGAGGTCACACGGAGAATCAGAGCAATTCTCAGAGACACTGAGAACAAGATCGACAATTCCCTCCTGGCACTTTCCCTGTAGGAGATACCGCAAGACGTTTCTGTATATTGGGCACAGTGCTCTGCAGGGTGTTAGCAGAGACTTTCCCGGGACAGTGAAACCCTATGTCAGAGACACTGAGAAGAAGCCCCAATGTTGCCTGCAGGCACTTTCAGTGTGGGTGCCTTCTCCACGTGGTTCCTGGATTCACTGCAGCTCTGAAGAGAATGTTAGCAAAGAGGTAACCGGGACAGTGAAAACAGTACTCAAAGACAGGGAGAGCAAGCTCTATATTACTCTCTTGGCACTTTGGATGTGGGACATACAGCGAGATGTTTGCTGCTTTTGCGTTTGGCTATTGGGAGATTTACAGCACAAAGATATCTAGTTGATTTGAAGCAGTTCCGAGAAAGTCTAAACTAATCCCCACTTTTCCCTCCTGGCATTTTCCATGTGGGAGATATAGCACGATGTATATTGGTTTTGAGGACAACTCAAGGGACAGTGTAGGGAGAAAAGCTCCTGGCTCGCTGAATGCGGTTCCTGGAGACACTGCGATCAATGTGGGAGATATGTCAAGATGTGTGTTGGTTTTGAGGACGGCTCTCTGGAGAGTCTTAGCAAAGAGGTCACACGGAGAATCAGAGCAATTCTCAGAGACACTGAGAACAAGATCGACAATTCCCTCCTGGCACTTTCCCTGTAGGAGATACCGCAAGACGTTTCTGTATATTGGGCACAGCGCTCTGCAGGGTGTTAGCAGAGACTTTCCCGGGACAGTGAAACCCTATGTCAGAGACACTGAGAAGAAGCCCCAATGTTCCCTCCAGGCATTTTCAGAGTGGGTGCCTTCTCCACGTGGTTCCTGGTTTCACTGCAGCTCTGAAGAGAATGTTAGCAAAGAGGTAACCGGGACAGTGAAAACAGTACTCAAAGACAGGGAGAGCAAGCTCTATATTACTCTCTTGGCACTTTCAATGTGGGACATACAGCGAGATGTTTGCTGCTTTTGCGTTTGGCTATTGGGAGATTTACAGCACAAAGATATCTAGTTGATTTGAAGCAGTTCCGAGAAAGTCTAAACTAATCCCCACTTTTCCCTCCTGGCACTTTCCATGTGGGAGATATAGCACGATGTATATTGGTTTTGAGGACAACTCAAGGGACAGTGTAGGGAGAAAAGCTCCTGGCTCGCTGAATGCGGTTCCTGGAGACACTGCGATCAATGTGGGAGATATGTCAAGATGTGTGTTGGTTTTGAGGACCGCTCTCTGGAGAGTCTTAGCAAAGAGGTCACACGGAGAATCAGAGCAATTCTCAGAGACACTGAGAACAAGATCGACAATTCCCTCCTGGCACTTTCCCTGTAGGAGATACCGCAAGACGTTTCTGTATATTGGGCACAGTGCTCTGCAGGGTGTTAGCAGAGACTTTCCCGGGACAGTGAAACCCTATGTCAGAGACACTGAGAAGAAGCCCCAATGTTGCCTGCAGGCACTTTCAGTGTGGGTGCCTTCTCCACGTGGTTCCTGGATTCACTGCAGCTCTGAAGAGAATGTTAGCAAAGAGGTAACCGGGACAGTGAAAACAGTACTCAAAGACAGGGAGAGCAAGCTCTATATTACTCTCTTGGCACTTTCAATGTGGGACATACAGCGAGATGTTTGCTGCTTTTGCGTTTGGCTATTGGGAGATTTACAGCACAAAGATATCTAGTTGATTTGAAGCAGTTCCGAGAAAGTCTAAACTAATCCCCACTTTTCCCTCCTGGCATTTTCCATGTGGGAGATATAGCACGATGTATATTGGTTTTGAGGACAACTCAAGGGACAGTGTAGGGAGAAAAGCTCCTGGCTCGCTGAATGCGGTTCCTGGAGACACTGCGATCAATGTGGGAGATATGTCAAGATGTGTGTTGGTTTTGAGGACGGCTCTCTGGAGAGTCTTAGCAAAGAGGTCACACGGAGAATCAGAGCAATTCTCAGAGACACTGAGAACAAGATCGACAATTCCCTCCTGGCACTTTCCCTGTAGGAGATACCGCAAGACGTTTCTGTATATTGGGCACAGCGCTCTGCAGGGTGTTAGCAGAGACTTTCCCGGGACAGTGAAACCCTATGTCAGAGACACTGAGAAGAAGCCCCAATGTTCCCTCCAGGCATTTTCAGAGTGGGTGCCTTCTCCACGTGGTTCCTGGTTTCACTGCAGCTCTGAAGAGAATGTTAGCAAAGAGGTAACCGGGACAGTGAAAACAGTACTCAAAGACAGGGAGAGCAAGCTCTATATTACTCTCTTGGCACTTTGGATGTGGGACATACAGCGAGATGTTTGCTGCTTTTGCGTTTGGCTATTGGGAGATTTACAGCACAAAGATATCTAGTTGATTTGAAGCAGTTCCGAGAAAGTCTAAACTAATCCCCACTTTTCCCTCCTGGCACTTTCCATGTGGGAGATATAGCACGATGTATATTGGTTTTGAGGACAACTCAAGGGACAGTGTAGGGAGAAAAGCTCCTGGCTCGCTGAATGCGGTTCCTGGAGACACTGCGATCAATGTGGGAGATATGTCAAGATGTGTGTTGGTTTTGAGGACGGCTCTCTGGAGAGTCTTAGCAAAGAGGTCACACGGAGAATCAGAGCAATTCTCAGAGACACTGAGAACAAGATCGACAATTCCCTCCTGGCACTTTCCCTGTAGGAGATACCGCAAGACGTTTCTGTATATTGGGCACAGTGCTCTGCAGGGTGTTAGCAGAGACTTTCCCGGGACAGTGAAACCCTATGTCAGAGACACTGAGAAGAAGCCCCAATGTTGCCTGCAGGCACTTTCAGTGTGGGTGCCTTCTCCACGTGGTTCCTGGATTCACTGCAGCTCTGAAGAGAATGTTAGCAAAGAGGTAACCGGGACAGTGAAAACAGTACTCAAAGACAGGGAGAGCAAGCTCTATATTACTCTCTTGGCACTTTCAATGTGGGACATACAGCGAGATGTTTGCTGCTTTTGCGTTTGGCTATTGGGAGATTTACAGCACAAAGATATCTAGTTGATTTGAAGCAGTTCCGAGAAAGTCTAAACTAATCCCCACTTTTCCCTCCTGGCATTTTCCATGTGGGAGATATAGCACGATGTATATTGGTTTTGAGGACAACTCAAGGGACAGTGTAGGGAGAAAAGCTCCTGGCTCGCTGAATGCGGTTCCTGGAGACACTGCGATCAATGTGGGAGATATGTCAAGATGTGTGTTGGTTTTGAGGACGGCTCTCTGGAGAGTCTTAGCAAAGAGGTCACACGGAGAATCAGAGCAATTCTCAGAGACACTGAGAACAAGATCGACAATTCCCTCCTGGCACTTTCCCTGTAGGAGATACCGCAAGACGTTTCTGTATATTGGGCACAGCGCTCTGCAGGGTGTTAGCAGAGACTTTCCCGGGACAGTGAAACCCTATGTCAGAGACACTGAGAAGAAGCCCCAATGTTCCCTCCAGGCATTTTCAGAGTGGGTGCCTTCTCCACGTGGTTCCTGGTTTCACTGCAGCTCTGAAGAGAATGTTAGCAAAGAGGTAACCGGGACAGTGAAAACAGTACTCAAAGACAGGGAGAGCAAGCTCTATATTACTCTCTTGGCACTTTCAATGTGGGACATACAGCGAGATGTTTGCTGCTTTTGCGTTTGGCTATTGGGAGATTTACAGCACAAAGATATCTAGTTGATTTGAAGCAGTTCCGAGAAAGTCTAAACTAATCCCCACTTTTCCCTCCTGGCACTTTCCATGTGGGAGATATAGCACGATGTATATTGGTTTTGAGGACAACTCAAGGGACAGTGTAGGGAGAAAAGCTCCTGGCTCGCTGAATGCGGTTCCTGGAGACACTGCGATCAATGTGGGAGATATGTCAAGATGTGTGTTGGTTTTGAGGACGGCTCTCTGGAGAGTCTTAGCAAAGAGGTCACACGGAGAATCAGAGCAATTCTCAGAGACACTGAGAACAAGATCGACAATTCCCTCCTGGCACTTTCCCTGTAGGAGATACCGCAAGACGTTTCTGTATATTGGGCACAGTGCTCTGCAGGGTGTTAGCAGAGACTTTCCCGGGACAGTGAAACCCTATGTCAGAGACACTGAGAAGAAGCCCCAATGTTGCCTGCAGGCACTTTCAGTGTGGGTGCCTTCTCCACGTGGTTCCTGGATTCACTGCAGCTCTGAAGAGAATGTTAGCAAAGAGGTAACCGGGACAGTGAAAACAGTACTCAAAGACAGGGAGAGCAAGCTCTATATTACTCTCTTGGCACTTTCAATGTGGGACATACAGCGAGATGTTTGCTGCTTTTGCGTTTGGCTATTGGGAGATTTACAGCACAAAGATATCTAGTTGATTTGAAGCAGTTCCGAGAAAGTCTAAACTAATCCCCACTTTTCCCTCCTGGCATTTTCCATGTGGGAGATATAGCACGATGTATATTGGTTTTGAGGACAACTCAAGGGACAGTGTAGGGAGAAAAGCTCCTGGCTCGCTGAATGCGGTTCCTGGAGACACTGCGATCAATGTGGGAGATATGTCAAGATGTGTGTTGGTTTTGAGGACGGCTCTCTGGAGAGTCTTAGCAAAGAGGTCACACGGAGAATCAGAGCAATTCTCAGAGACACTGAGAACAAGATCGACAATTCCCTCCTGGCACTTTCCCTGTAGGAGATACCGCAAGACGTTTCTGTATATTGGGCACAGTGCTCTGCAGGGTGTTAGCAGAGACTTTCCCGGGACAGTGAAACCCTATGTCAGAGACACTGAGAAGAAGCCCCAATGTTCCCTCCAGGCATTTTCAGAGTGGGTGCCTTCTCCACGTGGTTCCTGGTTTCACTGCAGCTCTGAAGAGAATGTTAGCAAAGAGGTAACCGGGACAGTGAAAACAGTACTCAAAGACAGGGAGAGCAAGCTCTATATTACTCTCTTGGCACTTTCAATGTGGGACATACAGCGAGATGTTTGCTGCTTTTGCGTTTGGCTATTGGGAGATTTACAGCACAAAGATATCTAGTTGATTTGAAGCAGTTCCGAGAAAGTCTAAACTAATCCCCACTTTTCCCTCCTGGCACTTTCCATGTGGGAGATATAGCACGATGTATATTGGTTTTGAGGACAACTCAAGGGACAGTGTAGGGAGAAAAGCTCCTGGCTCACTGAATGCCGTTCCTGGAGACACTGCGATCAATGAGGGAGATATGTCAAGATGTGTGTTGGTTTTGAGGACGGCTCTCTGGAGAGTCTTAGCAAAGAGGTCACACGGAGAATCAGAGCAATTCTCAGAGACACTGAGAACAAGATCGACAATTCCCTCCTGGCACTTTCCCTGTAGGAGATACCGCAAGACGTTTCTGTATATTGGGCACAGTGCTCTGCAGGGTGTTAGCAGAGACTTTCCCGGGACAGTGAAACCCTATGTCAGAGACACTGAGAAGAAGCCCCAATGTTGCCTGCAGGCACTTTCAGTGTGGGTGCCTTCTCCACGTGGTTCCTGGATTCACTGCAGCTCTGAAGAGAATGTTAGCAAAGAGGTAACCGGGACAGTGAAAACAGTACTCAAAGACAGGGAGAGCAAGCTCTATATTACTCTCTTGGCACTTTGGATGTGGGACATACAGCGAGATGTTTGCTGCTTTTGCGTTTGGCTATTGGGAGATTTACAGCACAAAGATATCTAGTTGATTTGAAGCAGTTCCGAGAAAGTCTAAACTAATCCCCACTTTTCCCTCCTGGCATTTTCCATGTGGGAGATATAGCACGATGTATATTGGTTTTGAGGACAACTCAAGGGACAGTGTAGGGAGAAAAGCTCCTGGCTCGCTGAATGCGGTTCCTGGAGACACTGCGATCAATGTTGGAGATATGTCAAGATGTGTGTTGGTTTTGAGGACGGCTCTCTGGAGAGTCTTAGCAAAGAGGTCACACGGAGAATCAGAGCAATTCTCAGAGACACTGAGAACAAGATCGACAATTCCCTCCTGGCACTTTCCCTGTAGGAGATACCGCAAGACGTTTCTGTATATTGGGCACAGCGCTCTGCAGGGTGTTAGCAGAGACTTTCCCGGGACAGTGAAACCCTATGTCAGAGACACTGAGAAGAATCCCCAATGTTCCCTCCAGGCATTTTCAGAGTGGGTGCCTTCTCCACGTGGTTCCTGGTTTCACTGCAGCTCTGAAGAGAATGTTAGCAAAGAGGTAACCGGGACAGTGAAAACAGTACTCAAAGACAGGGAGAGCAAGCTCTATATTACTCTCTTGGCACTTTGGATGTGGGACATACAGCGAGATGTTTGCTGCTTTTGCGTTTGGCTATTGGGAGATTTACAGCACAAAGATATCTAGTTGATTTGAAGCAGTTCCGAGAAAGTCTAAACTAATCCCCACTTTTCCCTCCTGGCACTTTCCATGTGGGAGATATAGCACGATGTATATTGGTTTTGAGGACAACTCAAGGGACAGTGTAGGGAGAAAAGCTCCTGGCTCGCTGAATGCGGTTCCTGGAGACACTGCGATCAATGTGGGAGATATGTCAAGATGTGTGTTGGTTTTGAGGACGGCTCTCTGGAGAGTCTTAGCAAAGAGGTCACACGGAGAATCAGAGCAATTCTCAGAGACACTGAGAACAAGATCGACAATTCCCTCCTGGCACTTTCCCTGTAGGAGATACCGCAAGACGTTTCTGTATATTGGGCACAGTGCTCTGCAGGGTGTTAGCAGAGACTTTCCCGGGACAGTGAAACCCTATGTCAGAGACACTGAGAAGAAGCCCCAATGTTGCCTGCAGGCACTTTCAGTGTGGGTGCCTTCTCCACGTGGTTCCTGGATTCACTGCAGCTCTGAAGAGAATGTTAGCAAAGAGGTAACCGGGACAGTGAAAACAGTACTCAAAGACAGGGAGAGCAAGCTCTATATTACTCTCTTGGCACTTTCAATGTGGGACATACAGCGAGATGTTTGCTGCTTTTGCGTTTGGCTATTGGGAGATTTACAGCACAAAGATATCTAGTTGATTTGAAGCAGTTCCGAGAAAGTCTAAACTAATCCCCACTTTTCCCTCCTGGCATTTTCCATGTGGGAGATATAGCACGATGTATATTGGTTTTGAGGACAACTCAAGGGACAGTGTAGGGAGAAAAGCTCCTGGCTCGCTGAATGCGGTTCCTGGAGACACTGCGATCAATGTGGGAGATATGTCAAGATGTGTGTTGGTTTTGAGGACGGCTCTCTGGAGTGTCTTAGCAAAGAGGTCACACGGAGAATCAGAGCAATTCTCAGAGACACTGAGAACAAGATCGACAATTCCCTCCTGGCACTTTCCCTGTAGGAGATACCGCAAGACGTTTCTGTATATTGGGCACAGCGCTCTGCAGGGTGTTAGCAGAGACTTTCCCGGGACAGTGAAACCCTATGTCAGAGACACTGAGAAGAAGCCCCAATGTTGCCTGCAGGCACTTTCAGTGTGGGTGCCTTCTCCACGTGGTTCCTGGTTTCACTGCAGCTCTGAAGAGAATGTTAGCAAAGAGGTAACCGGGACAGTGAAAACAGTACTCAAAGACAGGGAGAGCAAGCTCTATATTACTCTCTTGGCACTTTCAATGTGGGACATACAGCGAGATGTTTGCTGCTTTTGCGTTTGGCTATTGGGAGATTTACAGCACAAAGATATCTAGTTGATTTGAAGCAGTTCCGAGAAAGTCTAAACTAATCCCCACTTTTCCCTCCTGGCATTTTCCATGTGGGAGATATAGCACGATGTATATTGGTTTTGAGGACAACTCAAGGGACAGTGTAGGGAGAAAAGCTCCTGGCTCGCTGAATGCGGTTCCTGGAGACACTGCGATCAATGTGGGAGATATGTCAAGATGTGTGTTGGTTTTGAGGACGGCTCTCTGGAGAGTCTTAGCAAAGAGGTCACATGGAGAATCAGAGCAATTCTCAGAGACACTGAGAACAAGATCGACAATTCCCTCCTGGCACTTTCCCTGTAGGAGATACCGCAAGACGTTTCTGTATATTGGGCACAGTGCTCTGCAGGGTGTTAGCAGAGACTTTCCCGGGACAGTGAAACCCTATGTCAGAGACACTGAGAAGAAGCCCCAATGCTGCCTGCAGGCACTTTCAGTGTGGGTGCCTTCTCCACGTGGTTCCTGGATTCACTGCAGCTCTGAAGAGAATGTTAGCAAAGAGGTAACCGGGACAGTGAAAACAGTACTCAAAGACAGGGAGAGCAAGCTCTATATTACTCTCTTGGCACTTTCAATGTGGGACATACAGCGAGATGTTTGCTGCTTTTGCGTTTGGCTATTGGGAGATTTACAGCACAAAGATATCTAGTTGATTTGAAGCAGTTCCGAGAAAGTCTAAACTAATCCCCACTTTTCCCTCCTGGCATTTTCCATGTGGGAGATATAGCACGATGTATATTGGTTTTGAGCACAACTCAAGGGACAGTGTAGGGAGAAAAGCTCCTGGCTCGCTGAATGCGGTTCCTGGAGACACTGCGATCAATGTGGGAGATATGTCAAGATGTGTGTTGGTTTTGAGGACGGCTCTCTGGAGAGTCTTAGCAAAGAGGTCACACGGAGAATCAGAGCAATTCTCAGAGACACTGAGAACAAGATCGACAATTCCCTCCTGGCACTTTCCCTGTAGGAGATACCGCAAGACGTTTCTGTATATTGGGCACAGTGCTCTGCAGGGTGTTAGCAGAGACTTTCCCGGGACAGTGAAACCCTATGTCAGAGACACTGAGAAGAAGCCCCAATGTTGCCTGCAGGCACTTTCAGTGTGGGTGCCTTCTCCACGTGGTTCCTGGATTCACTGCAGCTCTGAAGAGAATGTTAGCAAAGAGGTAACCGGGACAGTGAAAACAGTACTCAAAGACAGGGAGAGCAAGCTCTATATTACTCTCTTGGCACTTTCAATGTGGGACATACAGCGAGATGTTTGCTGCTTTTGCGTTTGGCTATTGGGAGATTTACAGCACAAAGATATCTAGTTGATTTGAAGCAGTTCCGAGAAAGTCTAAACTAATCCCCACTTTTCCCTCCTGGCATTTTCCATGTGGGAGATATAGCACGATGTATATTGGTTTTGAGGACAACTCAAGGGACAGTGTAGGGAGAAAAGCTCCTGGCTCGCTGAATGCGGTTCCTGGAGACACTGCGATCAATGTGGGAGATATGTCAAGATGTGTGTTGGTTTTGAGGACGGCTCTCTGGAGAGTCTCAGCAAAGAGGTCACACGGAGAATCAGAGCAATTCTCAGAGACACTGAGAACAAGATCGACAATTCCCTCCTGGCACTTTCCCTGTAGGAGATACCGCAAGACGTTTCTGTATATTGGGCACAGCGCTCTGCAGGGTGTTAGCAGAGACTTTCCCGGGACAGTGAAACCCTATGTCAGAGACACTGAGAAGAAGCCCCAATGTTGCCTGCAGGCACTTTCAGTGTGGGTGCCTTCTCCACGTGGTTCCTGGTTTCACTGCAGCTCTGAAGAGAATGTTAGCAAAGAGGTAACCGGGACAGTGAAAACAGTACTCAAAGACAGGGAGAGCAAGCTCTATATTACTCTCTTGGCACTTTCAATGTGGGACATACAGCGAGATGTTTGCTGCTTTTGCGTTTGGCTATTGGGAGATTTACAGCACAAAGATATCTAGTTGATTTGAAGCAGTTCCGAGAAAGTCTAAACTAATCCCCACTTTTCCCTCCTGGCATTTTCCATGTGGGAGATATAGCACGATGTATATTGGTTTTGAGGACAACTCAAGGGACAGTGTAGGGAGAAAAGCTCCTGGCTCGCTGAATGCGGTTCCTGGAGACACTGCGATCAATGTGGGAGATATGTCAAGATGTGTGTTGGTTTTGAGGACGGCTCTCTGGAGAGTCTTAGCAAAGAGGTCACATGGAGAATCAGAGCAATTCTCAGAGACACTGAGAACAAGATCGACAATTCCCTCCTGGCACTTTCCCTGTAGGAGATACCGCAAGACGTTTCTGTATATTGGGCACAGTGCTCTGCAGGGTGTTAGCAGAGACTTTCCCGGGACAGTGAAACCCTATGTCAGAGACACTGAGAAGAAGCCCCAATGCTGCCTGCAGGCACTTTCAGTGTGGGTGCCTTCTCCACGTGGTTCCTGGATTCACTGCAGCTCTGAAGAGAATGTTAGCAAAGAGGTAACCGGGACAGTGAAAACAGTACTCAAAGACAGGGAGAGCAAGCTCTATATTACTCTCTTGGCACTTTCAATGTGGGACATACAGCGAGATGTTTGCTGCTTTTGCGTTTGGCTATTGGGAGATTTACAGCACAAAGATATCTAGTTGATTTGAAGCAGTTCCGAGAAAGTCTAAACTAATCCCCACTTTTCCCTCCTGGCATTTTCCATGTGGGAGATATAGCACGATGTATATTGGTTTTGAGCACAACTCAAGGGACAGTGTAGGGAGAAAAGCTCCTGGCTCGCTGAATGCGGTTCCTGGAGACACTGCGATCAATGTGGGAGATATGTCAAGATGTGTGTTGGTTTTGAGGACGGCTCTCTGGAGAGTCTTAGCAAAGAGGTCACACGGAGAATCAGAGCAATTCTCAGAGACACTGAGAACAAGATCGACAATTCCCTCCTGGCACTTTCCCTGTAGGAGATACCGCAAGACGTTTCTGTATATTGGGCACAGTGCTCTGCAGGGTGTTAGCAGAGACTTTCCCGGGACAGTGAAACCCTATGTCAGAGACACTGAGAAGAAGCCCCAATGTTGCCTGCAGGCACTTTCAGTGTGGGTGCCTTCTCCACGTGGTTCCTGGATTCACTGCAGCTCTGAAGAGAATGTTAGCAAAGAGGTAACCGGGACAGTGAAAACAGTACTCAAAGACAGGGAGAGCAAGCTCTATATTACTCTCTTGGCACTTTCAATGTGGGACATACAGCGAGATGTTTGCTGCTTTTGCGTTTGGCTATTGGGAGATTTACAGCACAAAGATATCTAGTTGATTTGAAGCAGTTCCGAGAAAGTCTAAACTAATCCCCACTTTTCCCTCCTGGCATTTTCCATGTGGGAGATATAGCACGATGTATATTGGTTTTGAGGACAACTCAAGGGACAGTGTAGGGAGAAAAGCTCCTGGCTCGCTGAATGCGGTTCCTGGAGACACTGCGATCAATGTGGGAGATATGTCAAGATGTGTGTTGGTTTTGAGGACGGCTCTCTGGAGAGTCTTAGCAAAGAGGTCACATGGAGAATCAGAGCAATTCTCAGAGACACTGAGAACAAGATCGACAATTCCCTCCTGGCACTTTCCCTGTAGGAGATACCGCAAAACGTTTCTGTATATTGGGCACAGTGCTCTGCAGGGTGTTAGCAGAGACTTTCCCGGGACAGTGAAACCCTATGTCAGAGACACTGAGAAGAAGCCCCAATGTTGCCTGCAGGCACTTTCAGTGTGGGTGCCTTCTCCACGTGGTTCCTGGATTCACTGCAGCTCTGAAGAGAATGTTAGCAAAGAGGTAACCGGGACAGTGAAAACAGTACTCAAAGACAGGGAGAGCAAGCTCTATATTACTCTCTTGGCACTTTGGATGTGGGACATACAGCGAGATGTTTGCTGCTTTTGCGTTTGGCTATTGGGAGATTTACAGCACAAAGATATCTAGTTGATTTGAAGCAGTTCCGAGAAAGTCTAAACTAATCCCCACTTTTCCCTCCTGGCATTTTCCATGTGGGAGATATAGCACGATGTATATTGGTTTTGAGGACAACTCAAGGGACAGTGTAGGGAGAAAAGCTCCTGGCTCGCTGAATGCGGTTCCTGGAGACACTGCGATCAATGTGGGAGATATGTCAAGATGTGTGTTGGTTTTGAGGACGGCTCTCTGGAGAGTCTTAGCAAAGAGGTCACACGGAGAATCAGAGCAATTCTCAGAGACACTGAGAACAAGATCGACAATTCCCTCCTGGCACTTTCCCTGTAGGAGATACCGCAAGACGTTTCTGTATATTGGGCACAGCGCTCTGCAGGGTGTTAGCAGAGACTTTCCCGGGACAGTGAAACCCTATGTCAGAGACACTGAGAAGAAGCCCCAATGTTGCCTGCAGGCACTTTCAGTGTGGGTGCCTTCTCCACGTGGTTCCTGGATTCACTGCAGCTCTGAAGAGAATGTTAGCAAAGAGGTAACCGGGACAGTGAAAACAGTACTCAAAGACAGGGAGAGCAAGCTCTATATTACTCTCTTGGCACTTTCAATGTGGGACATACAGCGAGATGTTTGCTGCTTTTGCGTTTGGCTATTGGGAGATTTACAGCACAAAGATATCTAGTTGATTTGAAGCAGTTCTGAGAAAGTCTAAACTAATCCCCACTTTTCCCTCCTGGCATTTTCCATGTGGGAGATATAGCACGATGTATATTGGTTTTGAGGACAACTCAAGGGACAGTGTAGGGAGAAAAGCTCCTGGCTCGCTGAATGCGGTTCCTGGAGACACTGCGATCAATGTGGGAGATATGTCAAGATGTGTGTTGGTTTTGAGGACGGCTCTCTGGAGAGTCTCAGCAAAGAGGTCACACGGAGAATCAGAGCAATTCTCAGAGACACTGAGAACAAGATCGACAATTCCCTCCTGGCACTTTCCCTGTAGGAGATACCGCAAGACGTTTCTGTATATTGGGCACAGCGCTCTGCAGGGTGTTAGCAGAGACTTTCCCGGGACAGTGAAACCCTATGTCAGAGACACTGAGAAGAAGCCCCAATGTTGCCTGCAGGCACTTTCAGTGTGGGTGCCTTCTCCACGTGGTTCCTGGTTTCACTGCAGCTCTGAAGAGAATGTTAGCAAAGAGGTAACCGGGACAGTGAAAACAGTACTCAAAGACAGGGAGAGCAAGCTCTATATTACTCTCTTGGCACTTTCAATGTGGGACATACAGCGAGATGTTTGCTGCTTTTGCGTTTGGCTATTGGGAGATTTACAGCACAAAGATATCTAGTTGATTTGAAGCAGTTCCGAGAAAGTCTAAACTAATCCCCACTTTTCCCTCCTGGCATTTTCCATGTGGGAGATATAGCACGATGTATATTGGTTTTGAGGACAACTCAAGGGACAGTGTAGGGAGAAAAGCTCCTGGCTCGCTGAATGCGGTTCCTGGAGACACTGCGATCAATGTGGGAGATATGTCAAGATGTGTGTTGGTTTTGAGGACGGCTCTCTGGAGAGTCTTAGCAAAGAGGTCACATGGAGAATCAGAGCAATTCTCAGAGACACTGAGAACAAGATCGACAATTCCCTCCTGGCACTTTCCCTGTAGGAGATACCGCAAGACGTTTCTGTATATTGGGCACAGTGCTCTGCAGGGTGTTAGCAGAGACTTTCCCGGGACAGTGAAACCCTATGTCAGAGACACTGAGAAGAAGCCCCAATGCTGCCTGCAGGCACTTTCAGTGTGGGTGCCTTCTCCACGTGGTTCCTGGATTCACTGCAGCTCTGAAGAGAATGTTAGCAAAGAGGTAACCGGGACAGTGAAAACAGTACTCAAAGACAGGGAGAGCAAGCTCTATATTACTCTCTTGGCACTTTCAATGTGGGACATACAGCGAGATGTTTGCTGCTTTTGCGTTTGGCTATTGGGAGATTTACAGCACAAAGATATCTAGTTGATTTGAAGCAGTTCCGAGAAAGTCTAAACTAATCCCCACTTTTCCCTCCTGGCATTTTCCATGTGGGAGATATAGCACGATGTATATTGGTTTTGAGCACAACTCAAGGGACAGTGTAGGGAGAAAAGCTCCTGGCTCGCTGAATGCGGTTCCTGGAGACACTGCGATCAATGTGGGAGATATGTCAAGATGTGTGTTGGTTTTGAGGACGGCTCTCTGGAGAGTCTTAGCAAAGAGGTCACACGGAGAATCAGAGCAATTCTCAGAGACACTGAGAACAAGATCGACAATTCCCTCCTGGCACTTTCCCTGTAGGAGATACCGCAAGACGTTTCTGTATATTGGGCACAGCGCTCTGCAGGCTGTTAGCAGAGACTTTCCCGGGACAGTGAAACCCTATGTCAGAGACACTGAGAAGAAGCCCCAATGTTCCCTCCAGGCATTTTCAGAGTGGGTGCCTTCTCCACGTGGTTCCTGGTTTCACTGCAGCTCTGAAGAGAATGTTAGCAAAGAGGTAACCGGGACAGTGAAAACAGTACTCAAAGACAGGGAGAGCAAGCTCTATATTACTCTCTTGGCACTTTCAATGTGGGACATACAGCGAGATGTTTGCTGCTTTTGCGTTTGGCTATTGGGAGATTTACAGCACAAAGATATCTAGTTGATTTGAAGCAGTTCCGAGAAAGTCTAAACTAATCCCCACTTTTCCCTCCTGGCATTTTCCATGTGGGAGATATAGCACGATGTATATTGGTTTTGAGGACAACTCAAGGGACAGTGTAGGGAGAAAAGCTCCTGGCTCGCTGAATGCGGTTCCTGGAGACACTGCGATCAATGTGGGAGATATGTCAAGATGTGTGTTGGTTTTGAGGACGGCTCTCTGGAGAGTCTTAGCAAAGAGGTCACATGGAGAATCAGAGCAATTCTCAGAGACACTGAGAACAAGATCGACAATTCCCTCCTGGCACTTTCCCTGTAGGAGATACCGCAAGACGTTTCTGTATATTGGGCACAGTGCTCTGCAGGGTGTTAGCAGAGACTTTCCCGGGACAGTGAAACCCTATGTCAGAGACACTGAGAAGAAGCCCCAATGCTGCCTGCAGGCACTTTCAGTGTGGGTGCCTTCTCCACGTGGTTCCTGGATTCACTGCAGCTCTGAAGAGAATGTTAGCAAAGAGGTAACCGGGACAGTGAAAACAGTACTCAAAGACAGGGAGAGCAAGCTCTATATTACTCTCTTGGCACTTTCAATGTGGGACATACAGCGAGATGTTTGCTGCTTTTGCGTTTGGCTATTGGGAGATTTACAGCACAAAGATATCTAGTTGATTTGAAGCAGTTCCGAGAAAGTCTAAACTAATCCCCACTTTTCCCTCCTGGCATTTTCCATGTGGGAGATATAGCACGATGTATATTGGTTTTGAGCACAACTCAAGGGACAGTGTAGGGAGAAAAGCTCCTGGCTCGCTGAATGCGGTTCCTGGAGACACTGCGATCAATGTGGGAGATATGTCAAGATGTGTGTTGGTTTTGAGGACGGCTCTCTGGAGAGTCTTAGCAAAGAGGTCACACGGAGAATCAGAGCAATTCTCAGAGACACTGAGAACAAGATCGACAATTCCCTCCTGGCACTTTCCCTGTAGGAGATACCGCAAGACGTTTCTGTATATTGGGCACAGTGCTCTGCAGGGTGTTAGCAGAGACTTTCCCGGGACAGTGAAACCCTATGTCAGAGACACTGAGAAGAAGCCCCAATGTTGCCTGCAGGCACTTTCAGTGTGGGTGCCTTCTCCACGTGGTTCCTGGATTCACTGCAGCTCTGAAGAGAATGTTAGCAAAGAGGTAACCGGGACAGTGAAAACAGTACTCAAAGACAGGGAGAGCAAGCTCTATATTACTCTCTTGGCACTTTCAATGTGGGACATACAGCGAGATGTTTGCTGCTTTTGCGTTTGGCTATTGGGAGATTTACAGCACAAAGATATCTAGTTGATTTGAAGCAGTTCCGAGAAAGTCTAAACTAATCCCCACTTTTCCCTCCTGGCATTTTCCATGTGGGAGATATAGCACGATGTATATTGGTTTTGAGGACAACTCAAGGGACAGTGTAGGGAGAAAAGCTCCTGGCTCGCTGAATGCGGTTCCTGGAGACACTGCGATCAATGTGGGAGATATGTCAAGATGTGTGTTGGTTTTGAGGACGGCTCTCTGGAGAGTCTCAGCAAAGAGGTCACACGGAGAATCAGAGCAATTCTCAGAGACACTGAGAACAAGATCGACAATTCCCTCCTGGCACTTTCCCTGTAGGAGATACCGCAAGACGTTTCTGTATATTGGGCACAGCGCTCTGCAGGGTGTTAGCAGAGACTTTCCCGGGACAGTGAAACCCTATGTCAGAGACACTGAGAAGAAGCCCCAATGTTGCCTGCAGGCACTTTCAGTGTGGGTGCCTTCTCCACGTGGTTCCTGGTTTCACTGCAGCTCTGAAGAGAATGTTAGCAAAGAGGTAACCGGGACAGTGAAAACAGTACTCAAAGACAGGGAGAGCAAGCTCTATATTACTCTCTTGGCACTTTCAATGTGGGACATACAGCGAGATGTTTGCTGCTTTTGCGTTTGGCTATTGGGAGATTTACAGCACAAAGATATCTAGTTGATTTGAAGCAGTTCCGAGAAAGTCTAAACTAATCCCCACTTTTCCCTCCTGGCATTTTCCATGTGGGAGATATAGCACGATGTATATTGGTTTTGAGGACAACTCAAGGGACAGTGTAGGGAGAAAAGCTCCTGGCTCGCTGAATGCGGTTCCTGGAGACACTGCGATCAATGTGGGAGATATGTCAAGATGTGTGTTGGTTTTGAGGACGGCTCTCTGGAGAGTCTTAGCAAAGAGGTCACATGGAGAATCAGAGCAATTCTCAGAGACACTGAGAACAAGATCGACAATTCCCTCCTGGCACTTTCCCTGTAGGAGATACCGCAAGACGTTTCTGTATATTGGGCACAGTGCTCTGCAGGGTGTTAGCAGAGACTTTCCCGGGACAGTGAAACCCTATGTCAGAGACACTGAGAAGAAGCCCCAATGCTGCCTGCAGGCACTTTCAGTGTGGGTGCCTTCTCCACGTGGTTCCTGGATTCACTGCAGCTCTGAAGAGAATGTTAGCAAAGAGGTAACCGGGACAGTGAAAACAGTACTCAAAGACAGGGAGAGCAAGCTCTATATTACTCTCTTGGCACTTTCAATGTGGGACATACAGCGAGATGTTTGCTGCTTTTGCGTTTGGCTATTGGGAGATTTACAGCACAAAGATATCTAGTTGATTTGAAGCAGTTCCGAGAAAGTCTAAACTAATCCCCACTTTTCCCTCCTGGCATTTTCCATGTGGGAGATATAGCACGATGTATATTGGTTTTGAGCACAACTCAAGGGACAGTGTAGGGAGAAAAGCTCCTGGCTCGCTGAATGCGGTTCCTGGAGACACTGCGATCAATGTGGGAGATATGTCAAGATGTGTGTTGGTTTTGAGGACGGCTCTCTGGAGAGTCTTAGCAAAGAGGTCACACGGAGAATCAGAGCAATTCTCAGAGACACTGAGAACAAGATCGACAATTCCCTCCTGGCACTTTCCCTGTAGGAGATACCGCAAGACGTTTCTGTATATTGGGCACAGTGCTCTGCAGGGTGTTAGCAGAGACTTTCCCGGGACAGTGAAACCCTATGTCAGAGACACTGAGAAGAAGCCCCAATGTTGCCTGCAGGCACTTTCAGTGTGGGTGCCTTCTCCACGTGGTTCCTGGATTCACTGCAGCTCTGAAGAGAATGTTAGCAAAGAGGTAACCGGGACAGTGAAAACAGTACTCAAAGACAGGGAGAGCAAGCTCTATATTACTCTCTTGGCACTTTCAATGTGGGACATACAGCGAGATGTTTGCTGCTTTTGCGTTTGGCTATTGGGAGATTTACAGCACAAAGATATCTAGTTGATTTGAAGCAGTTCCGAGAAAGTCTAAACTAATCCCCACTTTTCCCTCCTGGCATTTTCCATGTGGGAGATATAGCACGATGTATATTGGTTTTGAGGACAACTCAAGGGACAGTGTAGGGAGAAAAGCTCCTGGCTCGCTGAATGCGGTTCCTGGAGACACTGCGATCAATGTGGGAGATATGTCAAGATGTGTGTTGGTTTTGAGGACGGCTCTCTGGAGAGTCTTAGCAAAGAGGTCACATGGAGAATCAGAGCAATTCTCAGAGACACTGAGAACAAGATCGACAATTCCCTCCTGGCACTTTCCCTGTAGGAGATACCGCAAAACGTTTCTGTATATTGGGCACAGTGCTCTGCAGGGTGTTAGCAGAGACTTTCCCGGGACAGTGAAACCCTATGTCAGAGACACTGAGAAGAAGCCCCAATGTTGCCTGCAGGCACTTTCAGTGTGGGTGCCTTCTCCACGTGGTTCCTGGATTCACTGCAGCTCTGAAGAGAATGTTAGCAAAGAGGTAACCGGGACAGTGAAAACAGTACTCAAAGACAGGGAGAGCAAGCTCTATATTACTCTCTTGGCACTTTGGATGTGGGACATACAGCGAGATGTTTGCTGCTTTTGCGTTTGGCTATTGGGAGATTTACAGCACAAAGATATCTAGTTGATTTGAAGCAGTTCCGAGAAAGTCTAAACTAATCCCCACTTTTCCCTCCTGGCATTTTCCATGTGGGAGATATAGCACGATGTATATTGGTTTTGAGGACAACTCAAGGGACAGTGTAGGGAGAAAAGCTCCTGGCTCGCTGAATGCGGTTCCTGGAGACACTGCGATCAATGTGGGAGATATGTCAAGATGTGTGTTGGTTTTGAGGACGGCTCTCTGGAGAGTCTTAGCAAAGAGGTCACACGGAGAATCAGAGCAATTCTCAGAGACACTGAGAACAAGATCGACAATTCCCTCCTGGCACTTTCCCTGTAGGAGATACCGCAAGACGTTTCTGTATATTGGGCACAGCGCTCTGCAGGGTGTTAGCAGAGACTTTCCCGGGACAGTGAAACCCTATGTCAGAGACACTGAGAAGAAGCCCCAATGTTGCCTGCAGGCACTTTCAGTGTGGGTGCCTTCTCCACGTGGTTCCTGGATTCACTGCAGCTCTGAAGAGAATGTTAGCAAAGAGGTAACCGGGACAGTGAAAACAGTACTCAAAGACAGGGAGAGCAAGCTCTATATTACTCTCTTGGCACTTTCAATGTGGGACATACAGCGAGATGTTTGCTGCTTTTGCGTTTGGCTATTGGGAGATTTACAGCACAAAGATATCTAGTTGATTTGAAGCAGTTCTGAGAAAGTCTAAACTAATCCCCACTTTTCCCTCCTGGCATTTTCCATGTGGGAGATATAGCACGATGTATATTGGTTTTGAGGACAACTCAAGGGACAGTGTAGGGAGAAAAGCTCCTGGCTCGCTGAATGCGGTTCCTGGAGACACTGCGATCAATGTGGGAGATATGTCAAGATGTGTGTTGGTTTTGAGGACGGCTCTCTGGAGAGTCTCAGCAAAGAGGTCACACGGAGAATCAGAGCAATTCTCAGAGACACTGAGAACAAGATCGACAATTCCCTCCTGGCACTTTCCCTGTAGGAGATACCGCAAGACGTTTCTGTATATTGGGCACAGCGCTCTGCAGGGTGTTAGCAGAGACTTTCCCGGGACAGTGAAACCCTATGTCAGAGACACTGAGAAGAAGCCCCAATGTTGCCTGCAGGCACTTTCAGTGTGGGTGCCTTCTCCACGTGGTTCCTGGTTTCACTGCAGCTCTGAAGAGAATGTTAGCAAAGAGGTAACCGGGACAGTGAAAACAGTACTCAAAGACAGGGAGAGCAAGCTCTATATTACTCTCTTGGCACTTTCAATGTGGGACATACAGCGAGATGTTTGCTGCTTTTGCGTTTGGCTATTGGGAGATTTACAGCACAAAGATATCTAGTTGATTTGAAGCAGTTCCGAGAAAGTCTAAACTAATCCCCACTTTTCCCTCCTGGCATTTTCCATGTGGGAGATATAGCACGATGTATATTGGTTTTGAGGACAACTCAAGGGACAGTGTAGGGAGAAAAGCTCCTGGCTCGCTGAATGCGGTTCCTGGAGACACTGCGATCAATGTGGGAGATATGTCAAGATGTGTGTTGGTTTTGAGGACGGCTCTCTGGAGAGTCTTAGCAAAGAGGTCACATGGAGAATCAGAGCAATTCTCAGAGACACTGAGAACAAGATCGACAATTCCCTCCTGGCACTTTCCCTGTAGGAGATACCGCAAGACGTTTCTGTATATTGGGCACAGTGCTCTGCAGGGTGTTAGCAGAGACTTTCCCGGGACAGTGAAACCCTATGTCAGAGACACTGAGAAGAAGCCCCAATGCTGCCTGCAGGCACTTTCAGTGTGGGTGCCTTCTCCACGTGGTTCCTGGATTCACTGCAGCTCTGAAGAGAATGTTAGCAAAGAGGTAACCGGGACAGTGAAAACAGTACTCAAAGACAGGGAGAGCAAGCTCTATATTACTCTCTTGGCACTTTCAATGTGGGACATACAGCGAGATGTTTGCTGCTTTTGCGTTTGGCTATTGGGAGATTTACAGCACAAAGATATCTAGTTGATTTGAAGCAGTTCCGAGAAAGTCTAAACTAATCCCCACTTTTCCCTCCTGGCATTTTCCATGTGGGAGATATAGCACGATGTATATTGGTTTTGAGCACAACTCAAGGGACAGTGTAGGGAGAAAAGCTCCTGGCTCGCTGAATGCGGTTCCTGGAGACACTGCGATCAATGTGGGAGATATGTCAAGATGTGTGTTGGTTTTGAGGACGGCTCTCTGGAGAGTCTTAGCAAAGAGGTCACACGGAGAATCAGAGCAATTCTCAGAGACACTGAGAACAAGATCGACAATTCCCTCCTGGCACTTTCCCTGTAGGAGATACCGCAAGACGTTTCTGTATATTGGGCACAGCGCTCTGCAGGCTGTTAGCAGAGACTTTCCCGGGACAGTGAAACCCTATGTCAGAGACACTGAGAAGAAGCCCCAATGTTCCCTCCAGGCATTTTCAGAGTGGGTGCCTTCTCCACGTGGTTCCTGGTTTCACTGCAGCTCTGAAGAGAATGTTAGCAAAGAGGTAACCGGGACAGTGAAAACAGTACTCAAAGACAGGGAGAGCAAGCTCTATATTACTCTCTTGGCACTTTCAATGTGGGACATACAGCGAGATGTTTGCTGCTTTTGCGTTTGGCTATTGGGAGATTTACAGCACAAAGATATCTAGTTGATTTGAAGCAGTTCCGAGAAAGTCTAAACTAATCCCCACTTTTCCCTCCTGGCACTTTCCATGTGGGAGATATAGCACGATGTATATTGGTTTTGAGGACAACTCAAGGGACAGTGTAGGGAGAAAAGCTCCTGGCTCGCTGAATGCGGTTCCTGGAGACACTGCGATCAATGTGGGAGATATGTCAAGATGTGTGTTGGTTTTGAGGACGGCTCTCTGGAGAGTCTTAGCAAAGAGGTCACACGGAGAATCAGAGCAATTCTCAGAGACACTGAGAACAAGATCGACAATTCCCTCCTGGCACTTTCCCTGTAGGAGATACCGCAAGACGTTTCTGTATATTGGGCACAGTGCTCTGCAGGGTGTTAGCAGAGACTTTCCCGGGACAGTGAAACCCTATGTCAGAGACACTGAGAAGAAGCCCCAATGTTGCCTGCAGGCACTTTCAGTGTGGGTGCCTTCTCCACGTGGTTCCTGGATTCACTGCAGCTCTGAAGAGAATGTTAGCAAAGAGGTAACCGGGACAGTGAAAACAGTACTCAAAGACAGGGAGAGCAAGCTCTATATTACTCTCTTGGCACTTTCAATGTGGGACATACAGCGAGATGTTTGCTGCTTTTGCGTTTGGCTATTGGGAGATTTACAGCACAAAGATATCTAGTTGATTTGAAGCAGTTCCGAGAAAGTCTAAACTAATCCCCACTTTTCCCTCCTGGCATTTTCCATGTGGGAGATATAGCACGATGTATATTGGTTTTGAGGACAACTCAAGGGACAGTGTAGGGAGAAAAGCTCCTGGCTCGCTGAATGCGGTTCCTGGAGACACTGCGATCAATGTGGGAGATATGTCAAGATGTGTGTTGGTTTTGAGGACGGCTCTCTGGAGAGTCTCAGCAAAGAGGTCACACGGAGAATCAGAGCAATTCTCAGAGACACTGAGAACAAGATCGACAATTCCCTCCTGGCACTTTCCCTGTAGGAGATACCGCAAGACGTTTCTGTATATTGGGCACAGCGCTCTGCAGGGTGTTAGCAGAGACTTTCCCGGGACAGTGAAACCCTATGTCAGAGACACTGAGAAGAAGCCCCAATGTTGCCTGCAGGCACTTTCAGTGTGGGTGCCTTCTCCACGTGGTTCCTGGTTTCACTGCAGCTCTGAAGAGAATGTTAGCAAAGAGGTAACCGGGACAGTGAAAACAGTACTCAAAGACAGGGAGAGCAAGCTCTATATTACTCTCTTGGCACTTTCAATGTGGGACATACAGCGAGATGTTTGCTGCTTTTGCGTTTGGCTATTGGGAGATTTACAGCACAAAGATATCTAGTTGATTTGAAGCAGTTCCGAGAAAGTCTAAACTAATCCCCACTTTTCCCTCCTGGCATTTTCCATGTGGGAGATATAGCACGATGTATATTGGTTTTGAGGACAACTCAAGGGACAGTGTAGGGAGAAAAGCTCCTGGCTCGCTGAATGCGGTTCCTGGAGACACTGCGATCAATGTGGGAGATATGTCAAGATGTGTGTTGGTTTTGAGGACGGCTCTCTGGAGAGTCTTAGCAAAGAGGTCACATGGAGAATCAGAGCAATTCTCAGAGACACTGAGAACAAGATCGACAATTCCCTCCTGGCACTTTCCCTGTAGGAGATACCGCAAGACGTTTCTGTATATTGGGCACAGTGCTCTGCAGGGTGTTAGCAGAGACTTTCCCGGGACAGTGAAACCCTATGTCAGAGACACTGAGAAGAAGCCCCAATGCTGCCTGCAGGCACTTTCAGTGTGGGTGCCTTCTCCACGTGGTTCCTGGATTCACTGCAGCTCTGAAGAGAATGTTAGCAAAGAGGTAACCGGGACAGTGAAAACAGTACTCAAAGACAGGGAGAGCAAGCTCTATATTACTCTCTTGGCACTTTCAATGTGGGACATACAGCGAGATGTTTGCTGCTTTTGCGTTTGGCTATTGGGAGATTTACAGCACAAAGATATCTAGTTGATTTGAAGCAGTTCCGAGAAAGTCTAAACTAATCCCCACTTTTCCCTCCTGGCATTTTCCATGTGGGAGATATAGCACGATGTATATTGGTTTTGAGGACAACTCAAGGGACAGTGTAGGGAGAAAAGCTCCTGGCTCGCTGAATGCGGTTCCTGGAGACACTGCGATCAATGTGGGAGATATGTCAAGATGTGTGTTGGTTTTGAGGACGGCTCTCTGGAGAGTCTTAGCAAAGAGGTCACACGGAGAATCAGAGCAATTCTCAGAGACACTGAGAACAAGATCGACAATTCCCTCCTGGCACTTTCCCTGTAGGAGATACCGCAAGACGTTTCTGTATATTGGGCACAGTGCTCTGCAGGGTGTTAGCAGAGACTTTCCCGGGACAGTGAAACCCTATGTCAGAGACACTGAGAAGAAGCCCCAATGTTGCCTGCAGGCACTTTCAGTGTGGGTGCCTTCTCCACGTGGTTCCTGGATTCACTGCAGCTCTGAAGAGAATGTTAGCAAAGAGGTAACCGGGACAGTGAAAACAGTACTCAAAGACAGGGAGAGCAAGCTCTATATTACTCTCTTGGCACTTTCAATGTGGGACATACAGCGAGATGTTTGCTGCTTTTGCGTTTGGCTATTGGGAGATTTACAGCACAAAGATATCTAGTTGATTTGAAGCAGTTCCGAGAAAGTCTAAACTAATCCCCACTTTTCCCTCCTGGCATTTTCCATGTGGGAGATATAGCACGATGTATATTGGTTTTGAGGACAACTCAAGGGACAGTGTAGGGAGAAAAGCTCCTGGCTCGCTGAATGCGGTTCCTGGAGACACTGCGATCAATGTGGGAGATATGTCAAGATGTGTGTTGGTTTTGAGGACGGCTCTCTGGAGAGTCTTAGCAAAGAGGTCACATGGAGAATCAGAGCAATTCTCAGAGACACTGAGAACAAGATCGACAATTCCCTCCTGGCACTTTCCCTGTAGGAGATACCGCAAAACGTTTCTGTATATTGGGCACAGTGCTCTGCAGGGTGTTAGCAGAGACTTTCCCGGGACAGTGAAACCCTATGTCAGAGACACTGAGAAGAAGCCCCAATGTTGCCTGCAGGCACTTTCAGTGTGGGTGCCTTCTCCACGTGGTTCCTGGATTCACTGCAGCTCTGAAGAGAATGTTAGCAAAGAGGTAACCGGGACAGTGAAAACAGTACTCAAAGACAGGGAGAGCAAGCTCTATATTACTCTCTTGGCACTTTGGATGTGGGACATACAGCGAGATGTTTGCTGCTTTTGCGTTTGGCTATTGGGAGATTTACAGCACAAAGATATCTAGTTGATTTGAAGCAGTTCCGAGAAAGTCTAAACTAATCCCCACTTTTCCCTCCTGGCATTTTCCATGTGGGAGATATAGCACGATGTATATTGGTTTTGAGGACAACTCAAGGGACAGTGTAGGGAGAAAAGCTCCTGGCTCGCTGAATGCGGTTCCTGGAGACACTGCGATCAATGTGGGAGATATGTCAAGATGTGTGTTGGTTTTGAGGACGGCTCTCTGGAGAGTCTTAGCAAAGAGGTCACACGGAGAATCAGAGCAATTCTCAGAGACACTGAGAACAAGATCGACAATTCCCTCCTGGCACTTTCCCTGTAGGAGATACCGCAAGACGTTTCTGTATATTGGGCACAGCGCTCTGCAGGGTGTTAGCAGAGACTTTCCCGGGACAGTGAAACCCTATGTCAGAGACACTGAGAAGAAGCCCCAATGTTGCCTGCAGGCACTTTCAGTGTGGGTGCCTTCTCCACGTGGTTCCTGGTTTCACTGCAGCTCTGAAGAGAATGTTAGCAAAGAGGTAACCGGGACAGTGAAAACAGTACTCAAAGACAGGGAGAGCAAGCTCTATATTACTCTCTTGGCACTTTCAATGTGGGACATACAGCGAGATGTTTGCTGCTTTTGCGTTTGGCTATTGGGAGATTTACAGCACAAAGATATCTAGTTGATTTGAAGCAGTTCTGAGAAAGTCTAAACTAATCCCCACTTTTCCCTCCTGGCATTTTCCATGTGGGAGATATAGCACGATGTATATTGGTTTTGAGGACAACTCAAGGGACAGTGTAGGGAGAAAAGCTCCTGGCTCGCTGAATGCGGTTCCTGGAGACACTGCGATCAATGTGGGAGATATGTCAAGATGTGTGTTGGTTTTGAGGACGGCTCTCTGGAGAGTCTCAGCAAAGAGGTCACACGGAGAATCAGAGCAATTCTCAGAGACACTGAGAACAAGATCGACAATTCCCTCCTGGCACTTTCCCTGTAGGAGATACCGCAAGACGTTTCTGTATATTGGGCACAGCGCTCTGCAGGTTGTTAGCAGAGACTTTCCCGGGACAGTGAAACCCTATGTCAGAGACACTGAGAAGAAGCCCCAATGTTGCCTGCAGGCACTTTCAGTGTGGGTGCCTTCTCCACGTGGTTCCTGGTTTCACTGCAGCTCTGAAGAGAATGTTAGCAAAGAGGTAACCGGGACAGTGAAAACAGTACTCAAAGACAGGGAGAGCAAGCTCTATATTACTCTCTTGGCACTTTCAATGTGGGACATACAGCGAGATGTTTGCTGCTTTTGCGTTTGGCTATTGGGAGATTTACAGCACAAAGATATCTAGTTGATTTGAAGCAGTTCCGAGAAAGTCTAAACTAATCCCCACTTTTCCCTCCTGGCATTTTCCATGTGGGAGATATAGCACGATGTATATTGGTTTTGAGGACAACTCAAGGGACAGTGTAGGGAGAAAAGCTCCTGGCTCGCTGAATGCGGTTCCTGGAGACACTGCGATCAATGTGGGAGATATGTCAAGATGTGTGTTGGTTTTGAGGACGGCTCTCTGGAGAGTCTTAGCAAAGAGGTCACATGGAGAATCAGAGCAATTCTCAGAGACACTGAGAACAAGATCGACAATTCCCTCCTGGCACTTTCCCTGTAGGAGATACCGCAAGACGTTTCTGTATATTGGGCACAGTGCTCTGCAGGGTGTTAGCAGAGACTTTCCCGGGACAGTGAAACCCTATGTCAGAGACACTGAGAAGAAGCCCCAATGCTGCCTGCAGGCACTTTCAGTGTGGGTGCCTTCTCCACGTGGTTCCTGGATTCACTGCAGCTCTGAAGAGAATGTTAGCAAAGAGGTAACCGGGACAGTGAAAACAGTACTCAAAGACAGGGAGAGCAAGCTCTATATTACTCTCTTGGCACTTTCAATGTGGGACATACAGCGAGATGTTTGCTGCTTTTGCGTTTGGCTATTGGGAGATTTACAGCACAAAGATATCTAGTTGATTTGAAGCAGTTCCGAGAAAGTCTAAACTAATCCCCACTTTTCCCTCCTGGCATTTTCCATGTGGGAGATATAGCACGATGTATATTGGTTTTGAGCACAACTCAAGGGACAGTGTAGGGAGAAAAGCTCCTGGCTCGCTGAATGCGGTTCCTGGAGACACTGCGATCAATGTGGGAGATATGTCAAGATGTGTGTTGGTTTTGAGGACGGCTCTCTGGAGAGTCTTAGCAAAGAGGTCACACGGAGAATCAGAGCAATTCTCAGAGACACTGAGAACAAGATCGACAATTCCCTCCTGGCACTTTCCCTGTAGGAGATACCGCAAGACGTTTCTGTATATTGGGCACAGCGCTCTGCAGGCTGTTAGCAGAGACTTTCCCGGGACAGTGAAACCCTATGTCAGAGACACTGAGAAGAAGCCCCAATGTTCCCTCCAGGCATTTTCAGAGTGGGTGCCTTCTCCACGTGGTTCCTGGATTCACTGCAGCTCTGAAGAGAATGTTAGCAAAGAGGTAACCGGGACAGTGAAAACAGTACTCAAAGACAGGGAGAGCAAGCTCTATATTACTCTCTTGGCACTTTCAATGTGGGACATACAGCGAGATGTTTGCTGCTTTTGCGTTTGGCTATTGGGAGATTTACAGCACAAAGATATCTAGTTGATTTGAAGCAGTTCCGAGAAAGTCTAAACTAATCCCCACTTTTCCCTCCTGGCACTTTCCATGTGGGAGATATAGCACGATGTATATTGGTTTTGAGGACAACTCAAGGGACAGTGTAGGGAGAAAAGCTCCTGGCTCGCTGAATGCGGTTCCTGGAGACACTGCGATCAATGTGGGAGATATGTCAAGATGTGTGTTGGTTTTGAGGACGGCTCTCTGGAGAGTCTTAGCAAAGAGGTCACACGGAGAATCAGAGCAATTCTCAGAGACACTGAGAACAAGATCGACAATTCCCTCCTGGCACTTTCCCTGTAGGAGATACCACAAGACGTTTCTGTATATTGGGCACAGCGCTCTGCAGGGTGTTAGCAGAGACTTTCCCGGGACAGTGAAACCCTATGTCAGAGACACTGAGAAGAAGCCCCAATGTTGCCTGCAGGCACTTTCAGTGTGGGTGCCTTCTCCACGTGGTTCCTGGATTCACTGCAGCTCTGAAGAGAATGTTAGCAAAGAGGTAACCGGGACAGTGAAAACAGTACTCAAAGACAGGGAGAGCAAGCTCTATATTACTCTCTTGGCACTTTCAATGTGGGACATACAGCGAGATGTTTGCTGCTTTTGCGTTTGGCTATTGGGAGATTTACAGCACAAAGATATCTAGTTGATTTGAAGCAGTTCCGAGAAAGTCTAAACTAATCCCCACTTTTCCCTCCTGGCATTTTCCATGTGGGAGATATAGCACGATGTATATTGGTTTTGAGGACAACTCAAGGGACAGTGTAGGGAGAAAAGCTCCTGGCTCGCTGAATGCGGTTCCTGGAGACACTGCGATCAATGTGGGAGATATGTCAAGATGTGTGTTGGTTTTGAGGACGGCTCTCTGGAGAGTCTTAGCAAAGAGGTCACATGGAGAATCAGAGCAATTCTCAGAGACACTGAGAACAAGATCGACAATTCCCTCCTGGCACTTTCCCTGTAGGAGATACCGCAAGACGTTTCTGTATATTGGGCACAGTGCTCTGCAGGGTGTTAGCAGAGACTTTCCCGGGACAGTGAAACCCTATGTCAGAGACACTGAGAAGAAGCCCCAATGTTGCCTGCAGGCACTTTCAGTGTGGGTGCCTTCTCCACGTGGTTCCTGGATTCACTGCAGCTCTGAAGAGAATGTTAGCAAAGAGGTAACCGGGACAGTGAAAACAGTACTCAAAGACAGGGAGAGCAAGCTCTATATTACTCTCTTGGCACTTTCAATGTGGGACATACAGCGAGATGTTTGCTGCTTTTGCGTTTGGCTATTGGGAGATTTACAGCACAAAGATATCTAGTTGATTTGAAGCAGTTCCGAGAAAGTCTAAACTAATCCCCACTTTTCCCTCCTGGCATTTTCCATGTGGGAGATATAGCACGATGTATATTGGTTTTGAGGACAACTCAAGGGACAGTGTAGGGAGAAAAGCTCCTGGCTCGCTGAATGCGGTTCCTGGAGACACTGCGATCAATGTGGGAGATATGTCAAGATGTGTGTTGGTTTTGAGGACGGCTCTCTGGAGAGTCTTAGCAAAGAGGTCACACGGAGAATCAGAGCAATTCTCAGAGACACTGAGAACAAGATCGACAATTCCCTCCTGGCACTTTCCCTGTAGGAGATACCGCAAGACGTTTCTGTATATTGGGCACAGCGCTCTGCAGGCTGTTAGCAGAGACTTTCCCGGGACAGTGAAACCCTATGTCAGAGACACTGAGAAGAAGCCCCAATGTTCCCTCCAGGCATTTTCAGAGTGGGTGCCTTCTCCACGTGGTTCCTGGTTTCACTGCAGCTCTGAAGAGAATGTTAGCAAAGAGGTAACCGGGACAGTGAAAACAGTACTCAAAGACAGGGAGAGCAAGCTCTATATTACTCTCTTGGCACTTTCAATGTGGGACATACAGCGAGATGTTTGCTGCTTTTGCGTTTGGCTATTGGGAGATTTACAGCACAAAGATATCTAGTTGATTTGAAGCAGTTCCGAGAAAGTCTAAACTAATCCCCACTTTTCCCTCCTGGCACTTTCCATGTGGGAGATATAGCACGATGTATATTGGTTTTGAGGACAACTCAAGGGACAGTGTAGGGAGAAAAGCTCCTGGCTCGCTGAATGCGGTTCCTGGAGACACTGCGATCAATGTGGGAGATATGTCAAGATGTGTGTTGGTTTTGAGGACGGCTCTCTGGAGAGTCTTAGCAAAGAGGTCACATGGAGAATCAGAGCAATTCTCAGAGACACTGAGAACAAGATCGACAATTCCCTCCTGGCACTTTCCCTGTAGGAGATACCGCAAGACGTTTCTGTATATTGGGCACAGTGCTCTGCAGGGTGTTAGCAGAGACTTTCCCGGGACAGTGAAACCCTATGTCAGAGACACTGAGAAGAAGCCCCAATGTTGCCTGCAGGCACTTTCAGTGTGGGTGCCTTCTCCACGTGGTTCCTGGTTTCACTGCAGCTCTGAAGAGAATGTTAGCAAAGAGGTAACCGGGACAGTGAAAACAGTACTCAAAGACAGGGAGAGCAAGCTCTATATTACTCTCTTGGCACTTTCAATGTGGGACATACAGCGAGATGTTTGCTGCTTTTGCGTTTGGCTATTGGGAGATTTACAGCACAAAGATATCTAGTTGATTTGAAGCAGTTCCGAGAAAGTCTAAACTAATCCCCACTTTTCCCTCCTGGCACTTTCCATGTGGGAGATATAGCACGATGTATATTGGTTTTGAGGACAACTCAAGGGACAGTGTAGGGAGAAAAGCTCCTGGCTCGCTGAATGCGGTTCCTGGAGACACTGCGATCAATGTGGGAGATATGTCAAGATGTGTGTTGGTTTTGAGGACGGCTCTCTGGAGAGTCTTAGCAAAGAGGTCACATGGAGAATCAGAGCAATTCTCAGAGACACTGAGAACAAGATCGACAATTCCCTCCTGGCACTTTCCCTGTAGGAGATACCGCAAGACGTTTCTGTATATTGGGCACAGTGCTCTGCAGGGTGTTAGCAGAGACTTTCCCGGGACAGTGAAACCCTATGTCAGAGACACTGAGAAGAAGCCCCAATGTTGCCTGCAGGCACTTTCAGTGTGGGTGCCTTCTCCACGTGGTTCCTGGTTTCACTGCAGCTCTGAAGAGAATGTTAGCAAAGAGGTAACCGGGACAGTGAAAACAGTACTCAAAGACAGGGAGAGCAAGCTCTATATTACTCTCTTGGCACTTTCAATGTGGGACATACAGCGAGATGTTTGCTGCTTTTGCGTTTGGCTATTGGGAGATTTACAGCACAAAGATATCTAGTTGATTTGAAGCAGTTCCGAGAAAGTCTAAACTAATCCCCACTTTTCCCTCCTGGCATTTTCCATGTGGGAGATATAGCACGATGTATATTGGTTTTGAGGACAACTCAAGGGACAGTGTAGGGAGAAAAGCTCCTGGCTCGCTGAATGCGGTTCCTGGAGACACTGCGATCAATGTGGGAGATATGTCAAGATGTGTGTTGGTTTTGAGGACGGCTCTCTGGAGAGTCTTAGCAAAGAGGTCACACGGAGAATCAGAGCAATTCTCAGAGACACTGAGAACAAGATCGACAATTCCCTCCTGGCACTTTCCCTGTAGGAGATACCGCAAGACGTTTCTGTATATTGGGCACAGCGCTCTGCAGGGTGTTAGCAGAGACTTTCCCGGGACAGTGAAACCCTATGTCAGAGACACTGAGAAGAAGCCCCAATGTTCCCTCCAGGCATTTTCAGAGTGGGTGCCTTCTCCACGTGGTTCCTGGTTTCACTGCAGCTCTGAAGAGAATGTTAGCAAAGAGGTAACCGGGACAGTGAAAACAGTACTCAAAGACAGGGAGAGCAAGCTCTATATTACTCTCTTGGCACTTTCAATGTGGGACATACAGCGAGATGTTTGCTGCTTTTGCGTTTGGCTATTGGGAGATTTACAGCACAAAGATATCTAGTTGATTTGAAGCAGTTCCGAGAAAGTCTAAACTAATCCCCACTTTTCCCTCCTGGCATTTTCCATGTGGGAGATATAGCACGATGTATATTGGTTTTGAGGACAACTCAAGGGACAGTGTAGGGAGAAAAGCTCCTGGCTCGCTGAATGCGGTTCCTGGAGACACTGCGATCAATGTGGGAGATATGTCAAGATGTGTGTTGGTTTTGAGGACGGCTCTCTGGAGAGTCTTAGCAAAGAGGTCACATGGAGAATCAGAGCAATTCTCAGAGACACTGAGAACAAGATCGACAATTCCCTCCTGGCACTTTCCCTGTAGGAGATACCGCAAGACGTTTCTGTATATTGGGCACAGTGCTCTGCAGGGTGTTAGCAGAGACTTTCCCGGGACAGTGAAACCCTATGTCAGAGACACTGAGAAGAAGCCCCAATGTTGCCTGCAGGCACTTTCAGTGTGGGTGCCTTCTCCACGTGGTTCCTGGATTCACTGCAGCTCTGAAGAGAATGTTAGCAAAGAGGTAACCGGGACAGTGAAAACAGTACTCAAAGACAGGGAGAGCAAGCTCTATATTACTCTCTTGGCACTTTCAATGTGGGACATACAGCGAGATGTTTGCTGCTTTTGCGTTTGGCTATTGGGAGATTTACAGCACAAAGATATCTAGTTGATTTGAAGCAGTTCCGAGAAAGTCTAAACTAATCCCCACTTTTCCCTCCTGGCATTTTCCATGTGGGAGATATAGCACGATGTATATTGGTTTTGAGGACAACTCAAGGGACAGTGTAGGGAGAAAAGCTCCTGGCTCGCTGAATGCGGTTCCTGGAGACACTGCGATCAATGTGGGAGATATGTCAAGATGTGTGTTGGTTTTGAGGACGGCTCTCTGGAGAGTCTTAGCAAAGAGGTCACACGGAGAATCAGAGCAATTCTCAGAGACACTGAGAACAAGATCGACAATTCCCTCCTGGCACTTTCCCTGTAGGAGATACCGCAAGACGTTTCTGTATATTGGGCACAGCGCTCTGCAGGGTGTTAGCAGAGACTTTCCCGGGACAGTGAAACCCTATGTCAGAGACACTGAGAAGAAGCCCCAATGTTCCCTCCAGGCATTTTCAGAGTGGGTGCCTTCTCCACGTGGTTCCTGGTTTCACTGCAGCTCTGAAGAGAATGTTAGCAAAGAGGTAACCGGGACAGTGAAAACAGTACTCAAAGACAGGGAGAGCAAGCTCTATATTACTCTCTTGGCACTTTCAATGTGGGACATACAGCGAGATGTTTGCTGCTTTTGCGTTTGGCTATTGGGAGATTTACAGCACAAAGATATCTAGTTGATTTGAAGCAGTTCCGAGAAAGTCTAAACTAATCCCCACTTTTCCCTCCTGGCACTTTCCATGTGGGAGATATAGCACGATGTATATTGGTTTTGAGGACAACTCAAGGGACAGTGTAGGGAGAAAAGCTCCTGGCTCGCTGAATGCGGTTCCTGGAGACACTGCGATCAATGTGGGAGATATGTCAAGATGTGTGTTGGTTTTGAGGACGGCTCTCTGGAGAGTCTTAGCAAAGAGGTCACATGGAGAATCAGAGCAATTCTCAGAGACACTGAGAACAAGATCGACAATTCCCTCCTGGCACTTTCCCTGTAGGAGATACCGCAAGACGTTTCTGTATATTGGGCACAGTGCTCTGCAGGGTGTTAGCAGAGACTTTCCCGGGACAGTGAAACCCTATGTCAGAGACACTGAGAAGAAGCCCCAATGTTGCCTGCAGGCACTTTCAGTGTGGGTGCCTTCTCCACGTGGTTCCTGGTTTCACTGCAGCTCTGAAGAGAATGTTAGCAAAGAGGTAACCGGGACAGTGAAAACAGTACTCAAAGACAGGGAGAGCAAGCTCTATATTACTCTCTTGGCACTTTCAATGTGGGACATACAGCGAGATGTTTGCTGCTTTTGCGTTTGGCTATTGGGAGATTTACAGCACAAAGATATCTAGTTGATTTGAAGCAGTTCCGAGAAAGTCTAAACTAATCCCCACTTTTCCCTCCTGGCATTTTCCATGTGGGAGATATAGCACGATGTATATTGGTTTTGAGGACAACTCAAGGGACAGTGTAGGGAGAAAAGCTCCTGGCTCGCTGAATGCGGTTCCTGGAGACACTGCGATCAATGTGGGAGATATGTCAAGATGTGTGTTGGTTTTGAGGACGGCTCTCTGGAGAGTCTTAGCAAAGAGGTCACATGGAGAATCAGAGCAATTCTCAGAGACACTGAGAACAAGATCGACAATTCCCTCCTGGCACTTTCCCTGTAGGAGATACCGCAAGACGTTTCTGTATATTGGGCACAGTGCTCTGCAGGGTGTTAGCAGAGACTTTCCCGGGACAGTGAAACCCTATGTCAGAGACACTGAGAAGAAGCCCCAATGTTGCCTGCAGGCACTTTCAGTGTGGGTGCCTTCTCCACGTGGTTCCTGGTTTCACTGCAGCTCTGAAGAGAATGTTAGCAAAGAGGTAACCGGGACAGTGAAAACAGTACTCAAAGACAGGGAGAGCAAGCTCTATATTACTCTCTTGGCACTTTCAATGTGGGACATACAGCGAGATGTTTGCTGCTTTTGCGTTTGGCTATTGGGAGATTTACAGCACAAAGATATCTAGTTGATTTGAAGCAGTTCCGAGAAAGTCTAAACTAATCCCCACTTTTCCCTCCTGGCATTTTCCATGTGGGAGATATAGCACGATGTATATTGGTTTTGAGGACAACTCAAGGGACAGTGTAGGGAGAAAAGCTCCTGGCTCGCTGAATGCGGTTCCTGGAGACACTGCGATCAATGTGGGAGATATGTCAAGATGTGTGTTGGTTTTGAGGACGGCTCTCTGGAGAGTCTTAGCAAAGAGGTCACACGGAGAATCAGAGCAATTCTCAGAGACACTGAGAACAAGATCGACAATTCCCTCCTGGCACTTTCCCTGTAGGAGATACCGCAAGACGTTTCTGTATATTGGGCACAGCGCTCTGCAGGGTGTTAGCAGAGACTTTCCCGGGACAGTGAAACCCTATGTCAGAGACACTGAGAAGAAGCCCCAATGTTCCCTCCAGGCATTTTCAGAGTGGGTGCCTTCTCCACGTGGTTCCTGGTTTCACTGCAGCTCTGAAGAGAATGTTAGCAAAGAGGTAACCGGGACAGTGAAAACAGTACTCAAAGACAGGGAGAGCAAGCTCTATATTACTCTCTTGGCACTTTCAATGTGGGACATACAGCGAGATGTTTGCTGCTTTTGCGTTTGGCTATTGGGAGATTTACAGCACAAAGATATCTAGTTGATTTGAAGCAGTTCCGAGAAAGTCTAAACTAATCCCCACTTTTCCCTCCTGGCATTTTCCATGTGGGAGATATAGCACGATGTATATTGGTTTTGAGGACAACTCAAGGGACAGTGTAGGGAGAAAAGCTCCTGGCTCGCTGAATGCGGTTCCTGGAGACACTGCGATCAATGTGGGAGATATGTCAAGATGTGTGTTGGTTTTGAGGACGGCTCTCTGGAGAGTCTTAGCAAAGAGGTCACATGGAGAATCAGAGCAATTCTCAGAGACACTGAGAACAAGATCGACAATTCCCTCCTGGCACTTTCCCTGTAGGAGATACCGCAAGACGTTTCTGTATATTGGGCACAGTGCTCTGCAGGGTGTTAGCAGAGACTTTCCCGGGACAGTGAAACCCTATGTCAGAGACACTGAGAAGAAGCCCCAATGTTGCCTGCAGGCACTTTCAGTGTGGGTGCCTTCTCCACGTGGTTCCTGGTTTCACTGCAGCTCTGAAGAGAATGTTAGCAAAGAGGTAACCGGGACAGTGAAAACAGTACTCAAAGACAGGGAGAGCAAGCTCTATATTACTCTCTTGGCACTTTCAATGTGGGACATACAGCGAGATGTTTGCTGCTTTTGCGTTTGGCTATTGGGAGATTTACAGCACAAAGATATCTAGTTGATTTGAAGCAGTTCCGAGAAAGTCTAAACTAATCCCCACTTTTCCCTCCTGGCATTTTCCATGTGGGAGATATAGCACGATGTATATTGGTTTTGAGGACAACTCAAGGGACAGTGTAGGGAGAAAAGCTCCTGGCTCGCTGAATGCGGTTCCTGGAGACACTGCGATCAATGTGGGAGATATGTCAAGATGTGTGTTGGTTTTGAGGACGGCTCTCTGGAGAGTCTTAGCAAAGAGGTCACACGGAGAATCAGAGCAATTCTCAGAGACACTGAGAACAAGATCGACAATTCCCTCCTGGCACTTTCCCTGTAGGAGATACCGCAAGACGTTTCTGTATATTGGGCACAGCGCTCTGCAGGGTGTTAGCAGAGACTTTCCCGGGACAGTGAAACCCTATGTCAGAGACACTGAGAAGAAGCCCCAATGTTCCCTCCAGGCATTTTCAGAGTGGGTGCCTTCTCCACGTGGTTCCTGGTTTCACTGCAGCTCTGAAGAGAATGTTAGCAAAGAGGTAACCGGGACAGTGAAAACAGTACTCAAAGACAGGGAGAGCAAGCTCTATATTACTCTCTTGGCACTTTCAATGTGGGACATACAGCGAGATGTTTGCTGCTTTTGCGTTTGGCTATTGGGAGATTTACAGCACAAAGATATCTAGTTGATTTGAAGCAGTTCCGAGAAAGTCTAAACTAATCCCCACTTTTCCCTCCTGGCATTTTCCATGTGGGAGATATAGCACGATGTATATTGGTTTTGAGGACAACTCAAGGGACAGTGTAGGGAGAAAAGCTCCTGGCTCGCTGAATGCGGTTCCTGGAGACACTGCGATCAATGTGGGAGATATGTCAAGATGTGTGTTGGTTTTGAGGACGGCTCTCTGGAGAGTCTTAGCAAAGAGGTCACATGGAGAATCAGAGCAATTCTCAGAGACACTGAGAACAAGATCGACAATTCCCTCCTGGCACTTTCCCTGTAGGAGATACCGCAAGACGTTTCTGTATATTGGGCACAGTGCTCTGCAGGGTGTTAGCAGAGACTTTCCCGGGACAGTGAAACCCTATGTCAGAGACACTGAGAAGAAGCCCCAATGTTGCCTGCAGGCACTTTCAGTGTGGGTGCCTTCTCCACGTGGTTCCTGGTTTCACTGCAGCTCTGAAGAGAATGTTAGCAAAGAGGTAACCGGGACAGTGAAAACAGTACTCAAAGACAGGGAGAGCAAGCTCTATATTACTCTCTTGGCACTTTCAATGTGGGACATACAGCGAGATGTTTGCTGCTTTTGCGTTTGGCTATTGGGAGATTTACAGCACAAAGATATCTAGTTGATTTGAAGCAGTTCCGAGAAAGTCTAAACTAATCCCCACTTTTCCCTCCTGGCATTTTCCATGTGGGAGATATAGCACGATGTATATTGGTTTTGAGGACAACTCAAGGGACAGTGTAGGGAGAAAAGCTCCTGGCTCGCTGAATGCGGTTCCTGGAGACACTGCGATCAATGTGGGAGATATGTCAAGATGTGTGTTGGTTTTGAGGACGGCTCTCTGGAGAGTCTTAGCAAAGAGGTCACATGGAGAATCAGAGCAATTCTCAGAGACACTGAGAACAAGATCGACAATTCCCTCCTGGCACTTTCCCTGTAGGAGATACCGCAAGACGTTTCTGTATATTGGGCACAGTGCTCTGCAGGGTGTTAGCAGAGACTTTCCCGGGACAGTGAAACCCTATGTCAGAGACACTGAGAAGAAGCCCCAATGTTGCCTGCAGGCACTTTCAGTGTGGGTGCCTTCTCCACGTGGTTCCTGGATTCACTGCAGCTCTGAAGAGAATGTTAGCAAAGAGGTAACCGGGACAGTGAAAACAGTACTCAAAGACAGGGAGAGCAAGCTCTATATTACTCTCTTGGCACTTTCAATGTGGGACATACAGCGAGATGTTTGCTGCTTTTGCGTTTGGCTATTGGGAGATTTACAGCACAAAGATATCTAGTTGATTTGAAGCAGTTCCGAGAAAGTCTAAACTAATCCCCACTTTTCCCTCCTGGCATTTTCCATGTGGGAGATATAGCACGATGTATATTGGTTTTGAGGACAACTCAAGGGACAGTGTAGGGAGAAAAGCTCCTGGCTCGCTGAATGCGGTTCCTGGAGACACTGCGATCAATGTGGGAGATATGTCAAGATGTGTGTTGGTTTTGAGGACGGCTCTCTGGAGAGTCTTAGCAAAGAGGTCACACGGAGAATCAGAGCAATTCTCAGAGACACTGAGAACAAGATCGACAATTCCCTCCTGGCACTTTCCCTGTAGGAGATACCGCAAGACGTTTCTGTATATTGGGCACAGCGCTCTGCAGGGTGTTAGCAGAGACTTTCCCGGGACAGTGAAACCCTATGTCAGAGACACTGAGAAGAAGCCCCAATGTTGCCTGCAGGCACTTTCAGTGTGGGTGCCTTCTCCACGTGGTTCCTGGATTCACTGCAGCTCTGAAGAGAATGTTAGCAAAGAGGTAACCGGGACAGTGAAAACAGTACTCAAAGACAGGGAGAGCAAGCTCTATATTACTCTCTTGGCACTTTCAATGTGGGACATACAGCGAGATGTTTGCTGCTTTTGCGTTTGGCTATTGGGAGATTTACAGCACAAAGATATCTAGTTGATTTGAAGCAGTTCCGAGAAAGTCTAAGCTAATCCCCACTTTTCCCTCCTGGCATTTTCCATGTGGGAGATATAGCACGATGTATATTGGTTTTGAGGACAACTCAAGGGACAGTGTAGGGAGAAAAGCTCCTGGCTCGCTGAATGCGGTTCCTGGAGACACTGCGATCAATGTGGGAGATATGTCAAGATGTGTGTTGGTTTTGAGGACGGCTCTCTGGAGAGTCTTAGGAAAGAGGTCACATGGAGAATCAGAGCAATTCTCAGAGACACTGAGAACAAGATCGACAATTCCCTCCTGGCACTTTCCCTGTAGGAGATACCGCAAGACGTTTCTGTATATTGGGCACAGTGCTCTGCAGGGTGTTAGCAGAGACTTTCCCGGGACAGTGAAACCCTATGTCAGAGACACTGAGAAGAAGCCCCAATGTTGCCTGCAGGCACTTTCAGTGTGGGTGCCTTCTCCACGTGGTTCCTGGATTCACTGCAGCTCTGAAGAGAATGTTAGCAAAGAGGTAACCGGGACAGTGAAAACAGTACTCAAAGACAGGGAGAGCAAGCTCTATATTACTCTCTTGGCACTTTCAATGTGGGACATACAGCGAGATGTTTGCTGCTTTTGCGTTTGGCTATTGGGAGATTTACAGCACAAAGATATCTAGTTGATTTGAAGCAGTTCCGAGAAAGTCTAAACTAATCCCCACTTTTCCCTCCTGGCATTTTCCATGTGGGAGATATAGCACGATGTATATTGGTTTTGAGGACAACTCAAGGGACAGTGTAGGGAGAAAAGCTCCTGGCTCGCTGAATGCGGTTCCTGGAGACACTGCGATCAATGTGGGAGATATGTCAAGATGTGTGTTGGTTTTGAGGACGGCTCTCTGGAGAGTCTTAGCAAAGAGGTCACACGGAGAATCAGAGCAATTCTCAGAGACACTGAGAACAAGATCGACAATTCCCTCCTGGCACTTTCCCTGTAGGAGATACCGCAAGACGTTTCTGTATATTGGGCACAGCGCTCTGCAGGGTGTTAGCAGAGACTTTCCCGGGACAGTGAAACCCTATGTCAGAGACACTGAGAAGAAGCCCCAATGTTGCCTGCAGGCACTTTCAGTGTGGGTGCCTTCTCCACGTGGTTCCTGGATTCACTGCAGCTCTGAAGAGAATGTTAGCAAAGAGGTAACCGGGACAGTGAAAACAGTACTCAAAGACAGGGAGAGCAAGCTCTATATTACTCTCTTGGCACTTTCAATGTGGGACATACAGCGAGATGTTTGCTGCTTTTGCGTTTGGCTATTGGGAGATTTACAGCACAAAGATATCTAGTTGATTTGAAGCAGTTCCGAGAAAGTCTAAACTAATCCCCACTTTTCCCTCCTGGCACTTTCCATGTGGGAGATATAGCACGATGTATATTGGTTTTGAGGACAACTCAAGGGACAGTGTAGGGAGAAAAGCTCCTGGCTCGCTGAATGCGGTTCCTGGAGACACTGCGATCAATGTGGGAGATATGTCAAGATGTGTGTTGGTTTTGAGGACGGCTCTCTGGAGAGTCTTAGCAAAGAGGTCACATGGAGAATCAGAGCAATTCTCAGAGACACTGAGAACAAGATCGACAATTCCCTCCTGGCACTTTCCCTGTAGGAGATACCGCAAGACGTTTCTGTATATTGGGCACAGTGCTCTGCAGGGTGTTAGCAGAGACTTTCCCGGGACAGTGAAACCCTATGTCAGAGACACTGAGAAGAAGCCCCAATGTTGCCTGCAGGCACTTTCAGTGTGGGTGCCTTCTCCACGTGGTTCCTGGTTTCACTGCAGCTCTGAAGAGAATGTTAGCAAAGAGGTAACCGGGACAGTGAAAACAGTACTCAAAGACAGGGAGAGCAAGCTCTATATTACTCTCTTGGCACTTTCAATGTGGGACATACAGCGAGATGTTTGCTGCTTTTGCGTTTGGCTATTGGGAGATTTACAGCACAAAGATATCTAGTTGATTTGAAGCAGTTCCGAGAAAGTCTAAACTAATCCCCACTTTTCCCTCCTGGCATTTTCCATGTGGGAGATATAGCACGATGTATATTGGTTTTGAGGACAACTCAAGGGACAGTGTAGGGAGAAAAGCTCCTGGCTCGCTGAATGCGGTTCCTGGAGACACTGCGATCAATGTGGGAGATATGTCAAGATGTGTGTTGGTTTTGAGGACGGCTCTCTGGAGAGTCTTAGCAAAGAGGTCACATGGAGAATCAGAGCAATTCTCAGAGACACTGAGAACAAGATCGACAATTCCCTCCTGGCACTTTCCCTGTAGGAGATACCGCAAGACGTTTCTGTATATTGGGCACAGTGCTCTGCAGGGTGTTAGCAGAGACTTTCCCGGGACAGTGAAACCCTATGTCAGAGACACTGAGAAGAAGCCCCAATGTTGCCTGCAGGCACTTTCAGTGTGGGTGCCTTCTCCACGTGGTTCCTGGTTTCACTGCAGCTCTGAAGAGAATGTTAGCAAAGAGGTAACCGGGACAGTGAAAACAGTACTCAAAGACAGGGAGAGCAAGCTCTATATTACTCTCTTGGCACTTTCAATGTGGGACATACAGCGAGATGTTTGCTGCTTTTGCGTTTGGCTATTGGGAGATTTACAGCACAAAGATATCTAGTTGATTTGAAGCAGTTCCGAGAAAGTCTAAACTAATCCCCACTTTTCCCTCCTGGCATTTTCCATGTGGGAGATATAGCACGATGTATATTGGTTTTGAGGACAACTCAAGGGACAGTGTAGGGAGAAAAGCTCCTGGCTCGCTGAATGCGGTTCCTGGAGACACTGCGATCAATGTGGGAGATATGTCAAGATGTGTGTTGGTTTTGAGGACGGCTCTCTGGAGAGTCTTAGCAAAGAGGTCACACGGAGAATCAGAGCAATTCTCAGAGACACTGAGAACAAGATCGACAATTCCCTCCTGGCACTTTCCCTGTAGGAGATACCGCAAGACGTTTCTGTATATTGGGCACAGCGCTCTGCAGGGTGTTAGCAGAGACTTTCCCGGGACAGTGAAACCCTATGTCAGAGACACTGAGAAGAAGCCCCAATGTTCCCTCCAGGCATTTTCAGAGTGGGTGCCTTCTCCACGTGGTTCCTGGTTTCACTGCAGCTCTGAAGAGAATGTTAGCAAAGAGGTAACCGGGACAGTGAAAACAGTACTCAAAGACAGGGAGAGCAAGCTCTATATTACTCTCTTGGCACTTTCAATGTGGGACATACAGCGAGATGTTTGCTGCTTTTGCGTTTGGCTATTGGGAGATTTACAGCACAAAGATATCTAGTTGATTTGAAGCAGTTCCGAGAAAGTCTAAACTAATCCCCACTTTTCCCTCCTGGCATTTTCCATGTGGGAGATATAGCACGATGTATATTGGTTTTGAGGACAACTCAAGGGACAGTGTAGGGAGAAAAGTTCCTGGCTCGCTGAATGCGGTTCCTGGAGACACTGCGATCAATGTGGGAGATATGTCAAGATGTGTGTTGGTTTTGAGGACGGCTCTCTGGAGAGTCTTAGCAAAGAGGTCACATGGAGAATCAGAGCAATTCTCAGAGACACTGAGAACAAGATCGACAATTCCCTCCTGGCACTTTCCCTGTAGGAGATACCGCAAGACGTTTCTGTATATTGGGCACAGTGCTCTGCAGGGTGTTAGCAGAGACTTTCCCGGGACAGTGAAACCCTATGTCAGAGACACTGAGAAGAAGCCCCAATGTTGCCTGCAGGCACTTTCAGTGTGGGTGCCTTCTCCACGTGGTTCCTGGTTTCACTGCAGCTCTGAAGAGAATGTTAGCAAAGAGGTAACCGGGACAGTGAAAACAGTACTCAAAGACAGGGAGAGCAAGCTCTATATTACTCTCTTGGCACTTTCAATGTGGGACATACAGCGAGATGTTTGCTGCTTTTGCGTTTGGCTATTGGGAGATTTACAGCACAAAGATATCTAGTTGATTTGAAGCAGTTCCGAGAAAGTCTAAACTAATCCCCACTTTTCCCTCCTGGCATTTTCCATGTGGGAGATATAGCACGATGTATATTGGTTTTGAGGACAACTCAAGGGACAGTGTAGGGAGAAAAGCTCCTGGCTCGCTGAATGCGGTTCCTGGAGACACTGCGATCAATGTGGGAGATATGTCAAGATGTGTGTTGGTTTTGAGGACGGCTCTCTGGAGAGTCTTAGCAAAGAGGTCACATGGAGAATCAGAGCAATTCTCAGAGACACTGAGAACAAGATCGACAATTCCCTCCTGGCACTTTCCCTGTAGGAGATACCGCAAGACGTTTCTGTATATTGGGCACAGTGCTCTGCAGGGTGTTAGCAGAGACTTTCCCGGGACAGTGAAACCCTATGTCAGAGACACTGAGAAGAAGCCCCAATGTTGCCTGCAGGCACTTTCAGTGTGGGTGCCTTCTCCACGTGGTTCCTGGTTTCACTGCAGCTCTGAAGAGAATGTTAGCAAAGAGGTAACCGGGACAGTGAAAACAGTACTCAAAGACAGGGAGAGCAAGCTCTATATTACTCTCTTGGCACTTTCAATGTGGGACATACAGCGAGATGTTTGCTGCTTTTGCGTTTGGCTATTGGGAGATTTACAGCACAAAGATATCTAGTTGATTTGAAGCAGTTCCGAGAAAGTCTAAACTAATCCCCACTTTTCCCTCCTGGCATTTTCCATGTGGGAGATATAGCACGATGTATATTGGTTTTGAGGACAACTCAAGGGACAGTGTAGGGAGAAAAGCTCCTGGCTCGCTGAATGCGGTTCCTGGAGACACTGCGATCAATGTGGGAGATATGTCAAGATGTGTGTTGGTTTTGAGGACGGCTCTCTGGAGAGTCTTAGCAAAGAGGTCACATGGAGAATCAGAGCAATTCTCAGAGACACTGAGAACAAGATCGACAATTCCCTCCTGGCACTTTCCCTGTAGGAGATACCGCAAGACGTTTCTGTATATTGGGCACAGCGCTCTGCAGGGTGTTAGCAGAGACTTTCCCGGGACAGTGAAACCCTATGTCAGAGACACTGAGAAGAAGCCCCAATGTTCCCTCCAGGCATTTTCAGAGTGGGTGCCTTCTCCACGTGGTTCCTGGTTTCACTGCAGCTCTGAAGAGAATGTTAGCAAAGAGGTAACCGGGACAGTGAAAACAGTACTCAAAGACAGGGAGAGCAAGCTCTATATTACTCTCTTGGCACTTTCAATGTGGGACATACAGCGAGATGTTTGCTGCTTTTGCGTTTGGCTATTGGGAGATTTACAGCACAAAGATATCTAGTTGATTTGAAGCAGTTCCGAGAAAGTCTAAACTAATCCCCACTTTTCCCTCCTGGCATTTTCCATGTGGGAGATATAGCACGATGTATATTGGTTTTGAGGACAACTCAAGGGACAGTGTAGGGAGAAAAGCTCCTGGCTCGCTGAATGCGGTTCCTGGAGACACTGCGATCAATGTGGGAGATATGTCAAGATGTGTGTTGGTTTTGAGGACGGCTCTCTGGAGAGTCTTAGCAAAGAGGTCACATGGAGAATCAGAGCAATTCTCAGAGACACTGAGAACAAGATCGACAATTCCCTCCTGGCACTTTCCCTGTAGGAGATACCGCAAGACGTTTCTGTATATTGGGCACAGTGCTCTGCAGGGTGTTAGCAGAGACTTTCCCGGGACAGTGAAACCCTATGTCAGAGACACTGAGAAGAAGCCCCAATGTTGCCTGCAGGCACTTTCAGTGTGGGTGCCTTCTCCACGTGGTTCCTGGATTCACTGCAGCTCTGAAGAGAATGTTAGCAAAGAGGTAACCGGGACAGTGAAAACAGTACTCAAAGACAGGGAGAGCAAGCTCTATATTACTCTCTTGGCACTTTCAATGTGGGACATACAGCGAGATGTTTGCTGCTTTTGCGTTTGGCTATTGGGAGATTTACAGCACAAAGATATCTAGTTGATTTGAAGCAGTTCCGAGAAAGTCTAAACTAATCCCCACTTTTCCCTCCTGGCATTTTCCATGTGGGAGATATAGCACGATGTATATTGGTTTTGAGGACAACTCAAGGGACAGTGTAGGGAGAAAAGCTCCTGGCTCGCTGAATGCGGTTCCTGGAGACACTGCGATCAATGTGGGAGATATGTCAAGATGTGTGTTGGTTTTGAGGACGGCTCTCTGGAGAGTCTTAGCAAAGAGGTCACACGGAGAATCAGAGCAATTCTCAGAGACACTGAGAACAAGATCGACAATTCCCTCCTGGCACTTTCCCTGTAGGAGATACCGCAAGACGTTTCTGTATATTGGGCACAGCGCTCTGCAGGCTGTTAGCAGAGACTTTCCCGGGACAGTGAAACCCTATGTCAGAGACACTGAGAAGAAGCCCCAATGTTGCCTGCAGGCACTTTCAGTGTGGGTGCCTTCTCCACGTGGTTCCTGGATTCACTGCAGCTCTGAAGAGAATGTTAGCAAAGAGGTAACCGGGACAGTGAAAACAGTACTCAAAGACAGGGAGAGCAAGCTCTATATTACTCTCTTGGCACTTTCAATGTGGGACATACAGCGAGATGTTTGCTGCTTTTGCGTTTGGCTATTGGGAGATTTACAGCACAAAGATATCTAGTTGATTTGAAGCAGTTCCGAGAAAGTCTAAACTAATCCCCACTTTTCCCTCCTGGCATTTTCCATGTGGGAGATATAGCACGATGTATATTGGTTTTGAGGACAACTCAAGGGACAGTGTAGGGAGAAAAGCTCCTGGCTCGCTGAATGCGGTTCCTGGAGACACTGCGATCAATGTGGGAGATATGTCAAGATGTGTGTTGGTTTTGAGGACGGCTCTCTGGAGAGTCTTAGCAAAGAGGTCACACGGAGAATCAGAGCAATTCTCAGAGACACTGAGAACAAGATCGACAATTCCCTCCTGGCACTTTCCCTGTAGGAGATACCGCAAGACGTTTCTGTATATTGGGCACAGTGCTCTGCAGGGTGTTAGCAGAGACTTTCCCGGGACAGTGAAACCCTATGTCAGAGACACTGAGAAGAAGCCCCAATGTTGCCTGCAGGCACTTTCAGTGTGGGTGCCTTCTCCACGTGGTTCCTGGTTTCACTGCAGCTCTGAAGAGAATGTTAGCAAAGAGGTAACCGGGACAGTGAAAACAGTACTCAAAGACAGGGAGAGCAAGCTCTATATTACTCTCTTGGCACTTTCAATGTGGGACATACAGCGAGATGTTTGCTGCTTTTGCGTTTGGCTATTGGGAGATTTACAGCACAAAGATATCTAGTTGATTTGAAGCAGTTCCGAGAAAGTCTAAACTAATCCCCACTTTTCCCTCCTGGCATTTTCCATGTGGGAGATATAGCACGATGTATATTGGTTTTGAGGACAACTCAAGGGACAGTGTAGGGAGAAAAGCTCCTGGCTCGCTGAATGCGGTTCCTGGAGACACTGCGATCAATGTGGGAGATATGTCAAGATGTGTGTTGGTTTTGAGGACGGCTCTCTGGAGAGTCTTAGCAAAGAGGTCACACGGAGAATCAGAGCAATTCTCAGAGACACTGAGAACAAGATCGACAATTCCCTCCTGGCACTTTCCCTGTAGGAGATACCGCAAGACGTTTCTGTATATTGGGCACAGCGCTCTGCAGGGTGTTAGCAGAGACTTTCCCGGGACAGTGAAACCCTATGTCAGAGACACTGAGAAGAAGCCCCAATGTTCCCTCCAGGCATTTTCAGAGTGGGTGCCTTCTCCACGTGGTTCCTGGTTTCACTGCAGCTCTGAAGAGAATGTTAGCAAAGAGGTAACCGGGACAGTGAAAACAGTACTCAAAGACAGGGAGAGCAAGCTCTATATTACTCTCTTGGCACTTTCAATGTGGGACATACAGCGAGATGTTTGCTGCTTTTGCGTTTGGCTATTGGGAGATTTACAGCACAAAGATATCTAGTTGATTTGAAGCAGTTCCGAGAAAGTCTAAACTAATCCCCACTTTTCCCTCCTGGCACTTTCCATGTGGGAGATATAGCACGATGTATATTGGTTTTGAGGACAACTCAAGGGACAGTGTAGGGAGAAAAGCTCCTGGCTCGCTGAATGCGGTTCCTGGAGACACTGCGATCAATGTGGGAGATATGTCAAGATGTGTGTTGGTTTTGAGGACGGCTCTCTGGAGAGTCTTAGCAAAGAGGTCACACGGAGAATCAGAGCAATTCTCAGAGACACTGAGAACAAGATCGACAATTCCCTCCTGGCACTTTCCCTGTAGGAGATACCGCAAGACGTTTCTGTATATTGGGCACAGTGCTCTGCAGGGTGTTAGCAGAGACTTTCCCGGGACAGTGAAACCCTATGTCAGAGACACTGAGAAGAAGCCCCAATGTTGCCTGCAGGCACTTTCAGTGTGGGTGCCTTCTCCACGTGGTTCCTGGTTTCACTGCAGCTCTGAAGAGAATGTTAGCAAAGAGGTAACCGGGACAGTGAAAACAGTACTCAAAGACAGGGAGAGCAAGCTCTATATTACTCTCTTGGCACTTTCAATGTGGGACATACAGCGAGATGTTTGCTGCTTTTGCGTTTGGCTATTGGGAGATTTACAGCACAAAGATATCTAGTTGATTTGAAGCAGTTCCGAGAAAGTCTAAACTAATCCCCACTTTTCCCTCCTGGCATTTTCCATGTGGGAGATATAGCACGATGTATATTGGTTTTGAGGACAACTCAATGGACAGTGTAGGGAGAAAAGCTCCTGGCTCGCTGAATGCGGTTCCTGGAGACACTGCGATCAATGTGGGAGATATGTCAAGATGTGTGTTGGTTTTGAGGACGGCTCTCTGGAGAGTCTTAGCAAAGAGGTCACACGGAGAATCAGAGCAATTCTCAGAGACACTGAGAACAAGATCGACAATTCCCTCCTGGCACTTTCCCTGTAGGAGATACCGCAAGACGTTTCTGTATATTGGGCACAGCGCTCTGCAGGGTGTTAGCAGAGACTTTCCCGGGACAGTGAAACCCTATGTCAGAGACACTGAGAAGAAGCCCCAATGTTCCCTCCAGGCATTTTCAGAGTGGGTGCCTTCTCCACGTGGTTCCTGGTTTCACTGCAGCTCTGAAGAGAATGTTAGCAAAGAGGTAACCGGGACAGTGAAAACAGTACTCAAAGACAGGGAGAGCAAGCTCTATATTACTCTCTTGGCACTTTCAATGTGGGACATACAGCGAGATGTTTGCTGCTTTTGCGTTTGGCTATTGGGAGATTTACAGCACAAAGATATCTAGTTGATTTGAAGCAGTTCCGAGAAAGTCTAAACTAATCCCCACTTTTCCCTCCTGGCACTTTCCATGTGGGAGATATAGCACGATGTATATTGGTTTTGAGGACAACTCAAGGGACAGTGTAGGGAGAAAAGCTCCTGGCTCGCTGAATGCGGTTCCTGGAGACACTGCGATCAATGTGGGAGATATGTCAAGATGTGTGTTGGTTTTGAGGACGGCTCTCTGGAGAGTCTTAGCAAAGAGGTCACACGGAGAATCAGAGCAATTCTCAGAGACACTGAGAACAAGATCGACAATTCCCTCCTGGCACTTTCCCTGTAGGAGATACCGCAAGACGTTTCTGTATATTGGGCACAGTGCTCTGCAGGGTGTTAGCAGAGACTTTCCCGGGACAGTGAAACCCTATGTCAGAGACACTGAGAAGAAGCCCCAATGTTGCCTGCAGGCACTTTCAGAGTGGGTGCCTTCTCCACGTGGTTCCTGGTTTCACTGCAGCTCTGAAGAGAATGTTAGCAAAGAGGTAACCAGGACAGTAAAAACAGTACTCAAAGACAGGGAGAGCAAGCTCTATATTACTCTCTTGGCACTTTCAATGTGGGACATACAGCGAGATGTTTGCTGCTTTTGCGTTTGGCTATTGGGAGATTTACAGCACAAAGATATCTAGTTGATTTGAAGCAGTTCCGAGAAAGTCTAAACTAATCCCCACTTTTCCCTCCTGGCATTTTCCATGTGGGAGATATAGCACGATGTATATTGGTTTTGAGGACAACTCAAGGGACAGTGTAGGGAGAAAAGCTCCTGGCTCGCTGAATGCGGTTCCTGGAGACACTGCGATCAATGTGGGAGATATGTCAAGATGTGTGTTGGTTTTGAGGACGGCTCTCTGGAGAGTCTTAGCAAAGAGGTCACACGGAGAATCAGAGCAATTCTCAGAGACACTGAGAACAAGATCGACAATTCCCTCCTGGCACTTTCCCTGTAGGAGATACCGCAAGACGTTTCTGTATATTGGGCACAGCGCTCTGCAGGGTGTTAGCAGAGACTTTCCCGGGACAGTGAAACCCTATGTCAGAGACACTGAGAAGAAGCCCCAATGTTCCCTCCAGGCATTTTCAGAGTGGGTGCCTTCTCCACGTGGTTCCTGGTTTCACTGCAGCTCTGAAGAGAATGTTAGCAAAGAGGTAACCGGGACAGTGAAAACAGTACTCAAAGACAGGGAGAGCAAGCTCTATATTACTCTCTTGGCACTTTCAATGTGGGACATACAGCGAGATGTTTGCTGCTTTTGCGTTTGGCTATTGGGAGATTTACAGCACAAAGATATCTAGTTGATTTGAAGCAGTTCCGAGAAAGTCTAAACTAATCCCCACTTTTCCCTCCTGGCATTTTCCATGTGGGAGATATAGCACGATGTATATTGGTTTTGAGGACAACTCAAGGGACAGTGTAGGGAGAAAAGCTCCTGGCTCGCTGAATGCGGTTCCTGGAGACACTGCGATCAATGTGGGAGATATGTCAAGATGTGTGTTGGTTTTGAGGACGGCTCTCTGGAGAGTCTTAGCAAAGAGGTCACACGGAGAATCAGAGCAATTCTCAGAGACACTGAGAACAAGATCGACAATTCCCTCCTGGCACTTTCCCTGTAGGAGATACCGCAAGACGTTTCTGTATATTGGGCACAGCGCTCTGCAGGGTGTTAGCAGAGACTTTCCCGGGACAGTGAAACCCTATGTCAGAGACACTGAGAAGAAGCCCCAATGTTGCCTGCAGGCACTTTCAGTGTGGGTGCCTTCTCCACGTGGTTCCTGGTTTCACTGCAGCTCTGAAGAGAATGTTAGCAAAGAGGTAACCGGGACAGTGAAAACGGTACTCAAAGACAGGGAGAGCAAGCTCTATATTACTCTCTTGGCACTTTCAATGTGGGACATACAGCGAGATGTTTGCTGCTTTTGCGTTTGGCTATTGGGAGATTTACAGCACAAAGATATCTAGTTGATTTGAAGCAGTTCCGAGAAAGTCTAAACTAATCCCCACTTTTCCCTCCTGGCATTTTCCATGTGGGAGATATAGCACGATGTATATTGGTTTTGAGGACAACTCAAGGGACAGTGTAGGGAGAAAAGCTCCTAGCTCGCTGAATGCGGTTCCTGGAGACACTGCGATCAATGTGGGAGATATGTCAAGATGTGTGTTGGTTTTGAGGACGGCTCTCTGGAGAGTCTTAGCAAAGAGGTCACACGGAGAATCAGAGCAATTCTCAGAGACACTGAGAACAAGATCGACAATTCCCTCCTGGCACTTTCCCTGTAGGAGATACCGCAAGACGTTTCTGTATATTGGGCACAGCGCTCTGCAGGGTGTTAGCAGAGACTTTCCCGGGACAGTGAAACCCTATGTCAGAGACACTGAGAAGAAGCCCCAATGTTCCCTCCAGGCATTTTCAGAGTGGGTGCCTTCTCCACGTGGTTCCTGGTTTCACTGCAGCTCTGAAGAGAATGTTAGCAAAGAGGTAACCGGGACAGTGAAAACAGTACTCAAAGACAGGGAGAGCAAGCTCTATATTACTCTCTTGGCACTTTCAATGTGGGACATACAGCGAGATGTTTGCTGCTTTTGCGTTTGGCTATTGGGAGATTTACAGCACAAAGATATCTAGTTGATTTGAAGCAGTTCCGAGAAAGTCTAAACTAATCCCCACTTTTCCCTCCTGGCACTTTCCATGTGGGAGATATAGCACGATGTATATTGGTTTTGAGGACAACTCAAGGGACAGTGTAGGGAGAAAAGCTCCTGGCTCGCTGAATGCGGTTCCTGGAGACACTGCGATCAATGTGGGAGATATGTCAAGATGTGTGTTGGTTTTGAGGACGGCTCTCTGGAGAGTCTTAGCAAAGAGGTCACACGGAGAATCAGAGCAATTCTCAGAGACACTGAGAACAAGATCGACAATTCCCTCCTGGCACTTTCCCTGTAGGAGATACCGCAAGACGTTTCTGTATATTGGGCACAGCGCTCTGCAGGGTGTTAGCAGAGACTTTCCCGGGACAGTGAAACCCTATGTCAGAGACACTGAGAAGAAGCCCCAATGTTGCCTGCAGGCACTTTCAGTGTGGGTGCCTTCTCCACGTGGTTCCTGGTTTCACTGCAGCTCTGAAGAGAATGTTAGCAAAGAGGTAACCGGGACAGTGAAAACGGTACTCAAAGACAGGGAGAGCAAGCTCTATATTACTCTCTTGGCACTTTCAATGTGGGACATACAGCGAGATGTTTGCTGCTTTTGCGTTTGGCTATTGGGAGATTTACAGCACAAAGATATCTAGTTGATTTGAAGCAGTTCCGAGAAAGTCTAAACTAATCCCCACTTTTCCCTCCTGGCATTTTCCATGTGGGAGATATAGCACGATGTATATTGGTTTTGAGGACAACTCAAGGGACAGTGTAGGGAGAAAAGCTCCTAGCTCGCTGAATGCGGTTCCTGGAGACACTGCGATCAATGTGGGAGATATGTCAAGATGTGTGTTGGTTTTGAGGACGGCTCTCTGGAGAGTCTTAGCAAAGAGGTCACACGGAGAATCAGAGCAATTCTCAGAGACACTGAGAACAAGGTCGACAATTCCCTCCTGGCACTTTCCCTGTAGGAGATACCGCAAGACGTTTCTGTATATTGGGCACAGCGCTCTGCAGGGTGTTAGCAGAGACTTTCCCGGGACAGTGAAACCCTATGTCAGAGACACTGAGAAGAAGCCCCAATGTTCCCTCCAGGCATTTTCAGAGTGGGTGCCTTCTCCACGTGGTTCCTGGTTTCACTGCAGCTCTGAAGAGAATGTTAGCAAAGAGGTAACCGGGACAGTGAAAACAGTACTCAAAGACAGGGAGAGCAAGCTCTATATTACTCTCTTGGCACTTTCAATGTGGGACATACAGCGAGATGTTTGCTGCTTTTGCGTTTGGCTATTGGGAGATTTACAGCACAAAGATATCTAGTTGATTTGAAGCAGTTCCGAGAAAGTCTAAACTAATCCCCACTTTTCCCTCCTGGCATTTTCCATGTGGGAGATATAGCACGATGTATATTGGTTTTGAGGACAACTCAAGGGACAGTGTAGGGAGAAAAGCTCCTGGCTCGCTGAATGCGGTTCCTGGAGACACTGCGATCAATGTGGGAGATATGTCAAGATGTGTGTTGGTTTTGAGGACGGCTCTCTGGAGAGTCTTAGCAAAGAGGTCACATGGAGAATCAGAGCAATTCTCAGAGACACTGAGAACAAGATCGACAATTCCCTCCTGGCACTTTCCCTGTAGGAGATACCGCAAGACGTTTCTGTATATTGGGCACAGTGCTCTGCAGGGTGTTAGCAGAGACTTTCCCGGGACAGTGAAACCCTATGTCAGAGACACTGAGAAGAAGCCCCAATGTTGCCTGCAGGCACTTTCAGTGTGGGTGCCTTCTCCACGTGGTTCCTGGATTCACTGCAGCTCTGAAGAGAATGTTAGCAAAGAGGTAACCGGGACAGTGAAAACAGTACTCAAAGACAGGGAGAGCAAGCTCTATATTACTCTCTTGGCACTTTCAATGTGGGACATACAGCGAGATGTTTGCTGCTTTTGCGTTTGGCTATTGGGAGATTTACAGCACAAAGATATCTAGTTGATTTGAAGCAGTTCCGAGAAAGTCTAAACTAATCCCCACTTTTCCCTCCTGGCATTTTCCATGTGGGAGATATAGCACGATGTATATTGGTTTTGAGGACAACTCAAGGGACAGTGTAGGGAGAAAAGCTCCTGGCTCGCTGAATGCGGTTCCTGGAGACACTGCGATCAATGTGGGAGATATGTCAAGATGTGTGTTGGTTTTGAGGACGGCTCTCTGGAGAGTCTTAGCAAAGAGGTCACACGGAGAATCAGAGCAATTCTCAGAGACACTGAGAACAAGGTCGACAATTCCCTCCTGGCACTTTCCCTGTAGGAGATACCGCAAGACGTTTCTGTATATTGGGCACAGCGCTCTGCAGGGTGTTAGCAGAGACTTTCCCGGGACAGTGAAACCCTATGTCAGAGACACTGAGAAGAAGCCCCAATGTTGCCTGCAGGCACTTTCAGTGTGGGTGCCTTCTCCACGTGGTTCCTGGATTCACTGCAGCTCTGAAGAGAATGTTAGCAAAGAGGTAACCGGGACAGTGAAAACAGTACTCAAAGACAGGGAGAGCAAGCTCTATATTACTCTCTTGGCACTTTCAATGTGGGACATACAGCGAGATGTTTGCTGCTTTTGCGTTTGGCTATTGGGAGATTTACAGCACAAAGATATCTAGTTGATTTGAAGCAGTTCCGAGAAAGTCTAAACTAATCCCCACTTTTCCCTCCTGGCACTTTCCATGTGGGAGATATAGCACGATGTATATTGGTTTTGAGGACAACTCAAGGGACAGTGTAGGGAGAAAAGCTCCTGGCTCGCTGAATGCCGTTCCTGGAGACACTGCGATCAATGTGGGAGATATGTCAAGATGTGTATTGGTTTTGAGGACGGCTCTCTGGAGAGTCTTAGCAAAGAGGTCACACAGAGAATCAGAGCAATTCTCAGAGACACTGAGAACAAGATCGACAATTCCCTCCTGGCACTTTCCCTGTAGGAGATACCGCAAGACGTTTCTGTATATTGGGCACAGCGCTCTGCAGGGTGTTAGCAGAGACTTTCCCGGGACAGTGAAACCCTATGTCAGAGACACTGAGAAGAAGCCCCAATGTTGCCTGCAGGCACTTTCAGTGTGGGTGCCTTCTCCACGTGGTTCCTGGTTTCACTGCAGCTCTGAAGAGAATGTTAGCAAAGAGGTAACCGGGACAGTGAAAACGGTACTCAAAGACAGGGAGAGCAAGCTCTATATTACTCTCTTGGCACTTTCAATGTGGGACATACAGCGAGATGTTTGCTGCTTTTGCGTTTGGCTATTGGGAGATTTACAGCACAAAGATATCTAGTTGATTTGAAGCAGTTCCGAGAAAGTCTAAACTAATCCCCACTTTTCCCTCCTGGCACTTTCCATGTGGGAGATATAGCACGATGTATATTGGTTTTGAGGACAACTCAAGGGACAGTGTAGGGAGAAAAGCTCCTGGCTCGCTCAATGCCGTTCCTGGAGACACTGCGATCAATGTGGGAGATATGTCAAGATGTGTGTTGGTTTTGAGGACGGCTCTCTGGAGAGTCTTAGCAAAGAGGTCACACGGAGAATCAGAGCAATTCTCAGAGACACTGAGAACAAGATCGACAATTCCCTCCTGGCACTTTCCCTGTAGGAGATACCGCAAGACGTTTCTGTATATTGGGCACAGCGCTCTGCAGGGTGTTAGCAGAGACTTTCCCGGGACAGTGAAACCCTATGTCAGAGACACTGAGAAGAAGCCCCAATGTTGCCTGCAGGCACTTTCAGTGTGGGTGCCTTCTCCACCTGGTTCCTGGTTTCACTGCAGCTCTGAAGAGAATGTTAGCAAAGAGGTAACCGGGACAGTGAAAACGGTACTCAAAGACAGGGAGAGCAAGCTCTATATTACTCTCTTGGCACTTTCAATGTGGGACATACAGCGAGATGTTTGCTGCTTTTGCGTTTGGCTATTGGGAGATTTACAGCACAAAGATATCTAGTTGATTTGAAGCAGTTCCGAGAAAGTCTAAACTAATCCCCACTTTTCCCTCCTGGCACTTTCCATGTGGGAGATATAGCACGATGTATATTGGTTTTGAGGACAACTCAAGGGACAGTGTAGGGAGAAAAGCTCCTGGCTCGCTGAATGCGGTTCCTGGAGACACTGCGATCAATGTGGGAGATATGTCAAGATGTGTGTTGGTTTTGAGGACGGCTCTCTGGAGAGTCTTAGCAAAGAGGTCACACAGAGAATCAGAGCAATTCTCAGAGACACTGAGAACAAGATCGACAATTCCCTCCTGGCACTTTCCCTGTAGGAGATACCGCAAGACGTTTCTGTATATTGGGCACAGCGCTCTGCAGGGTGTTAGCAGAGACTTTCCCGGGACAGTGAAACCCTATGTCAGAGACACTGAGAAGCAGCCCCAATGTTGCCTGCAGGCACTTTCAGTGTGGGTGCCTTCTCCACGTGGTTCCTGGTTTCACTGCAGCTCTGAAGAGAATGTTAGCAAAGAGGTAACCGGGACAGTGAAAACGGTACTCAAAGACAGGGAGAGCAAGCTCTATATTACTCTCTTGGCACTTTCAATGTGGGACATACAGCGAGATGTTTGCTGCTTTTGCGTTTGGCTATTGGGAGATTTACAGCACAAAGATATCTAGTTGATTTGAAGCAGTTCCGAGAAAGTCTAAACTAATCCCCACTTTTCCCTCCTGGCACTTTCCATGTGGGAGATATAGCACGATGTATATTGGTTTTGAGGACAACTCAAGGGACAGTGTAGGGAGGAAAGCTCCTGGCTCGCTGAATGCGGTTCCTGGAGACACTGCGATCAATGTGGGAGATATGTCAAGATGTGTGTTGGTTTTGAGGACGGCTCTCTGGAGAGTCTTAGCAAAGAGGTCACATGGAGAATCAGAGCAATTCTCAGAGACACTGAGAACAAGATCGACAATTCCCTCCTGGCACTTTCCCTGTAGGAGATACCGCAAGACGTTTCTGTATATTGGGCACAGCGCTCTGCAGGGTGTTAGCAGAGACTTTCCCGGGACAGTGAAACCCTATGTCAGAGACACTGAGAAGAAGCCCCAATGTTGCCTGCAGGCACTTTCAGTGTGGGTGCCTTCTCCACGTGGTTCCTGGAATCACTGCAGCTCTGAAGAGAATGTTAGCAAAGAGGTAACCGGGACAGTGAAAACGGTACTCAAAGACAGGGAGAGCAAGCTCTATATTACTCTCTTGGCACTTTCAATGTGGGACATACAGCGAGATGTTTGCTGCTTTTGCGTTTGGCTATTGGGAGATTTACAGCACAAAGATATCTAGTTGATTTGAAGCAGTTCCGAGAAAGTCTAAACTAATCCCCACTTTTCCCTCCTGGCATTTTCCATGTGGGAGATATAGCACGATGTATATTGGTTTTGAGGACAACTCAAGGGACAGTGTAGGGAGAAAAGCTCCTGGCTCGCTGAATGCGGTTCCTGGAGACACTGCGATCAATGTGGGAGATATGTCAAGATGTGTGTTGGTTTTGAGGACGGCTCTCTGGAGAGTCTTAGCAAAGAGGTCACACAGAGAATCAGAGCAATTCTCAGAGACACTGAGAACAAGATCGACAATTCCCTCCTGGCACTTTCCCTGTAGGAGATACCGCAAGACGTTTCTGTATATTGGGCACAGTGCTCTGCAGGGTGTTAGCAGAGACTTTCCCAGGACAGTGAAACCCTATGTCAGAGACACTGAGAAGAAGCCCCAATGTTGCCTGCAGGCACTTTCAGTGTGGGTGCCTTCTCCACGTGGTTCCTGGATTCACTGCAGCTCTGAAGAGAATGTTAGCAAAGAGGTAACCGGGACAGTGAAAACAGTACTCAAAGACAGGGAGAGCAAGCTCTATATTACTCTCTTGGAACTTTCAATGTGGGACATACAGCGAGATGTTTGCTGCTTTTGCGTTTGGCTACTGGGAGATTTACAGCACAAAGATATCTAGTTGATTTGAAGCAGTTCCGAGAAAGTCTAAACTAATCCCCACTTTTCCCTCCTGGCATTTTCCATGTGGGAGATATAGCACGATGTATATTGGTTTTGAGGACAACTCAAGGGACAGTGTAGGGAGAAAAGTTCCTGGCTCGCTGAATGCGGTTCCTGGAGACACTGCGATCAATGTGGGAGATATGTCAAGATGTGTGTTGGTTTTGAGGACGGCTCTCTGGAGAGTCTTAGCAAAGAGGTCACACAGAGAATCAGAGCAATTCTCAGAGACACTGAGAACAAGATCGACAATTCCCTCCTGGCACTTTCCCTGTAGGAGATACCGCAAGACGTTTCTGTATATTGGGCACAGCGCTCTGCAGGCTGTTAGCAGAGACTTTCCCGGGACAGTGAAACCCTATGTCAGAGACACTGAGAAGCAGCCCCAATGTTGCCTGCAGGCACTTTCAGTGTGGGTGCCTTCTCCACGTGGTTCCTGGTTTCACTGCAGCTCTGAAGAGAATGTTAGCAAAGAGGTAACCGGGACAGTGAAAACGGTACTCAAAGACAGGGAGAGCAAGCTCTATATTACTCTCTTGGCACTTTCAATGTGGGACATACAGCGAGATGTTTGCTGCTTTTGCGTTTGGCTATTGGGAGATTTACAGCACAAAGATATCTAGTTGATTTGAAGCAGTTCCGAGAAAGTCTAAACTAATCCCCACTTTTCCCTCCTGGCACTTTCCATGTGGGAGATATAGCACGATGTATATTGGTTTTGAGGACAACTCAAGGGACAGTGTAGGGAGGAAAGCTCCTGGCTCGCTGAATGCGGTTCCTGGAGACACTGCGATCAATGTGGGAGATATGTCAAGATGTGTGTTGGTTTTGAGGACGGCTCTCTGGAGAGTCTTAGCAAAGAGGTCACACGGAGAATCAGAGCAATTCTCAGAGACACTGAGAACAAGATCGACAATTCCCTCCTGGCACTTTCCCTGTAGGAGATACCGCAAGACGTTTCTGTATATCGGGCACAGCGCTCTGCAGGGTGTTAGCAGAGACTTTCCCGGGACAGTGAAACCCTATGTCAGAGACACTGAGAAGAAGCCCCAATGTTGCCTGCAGGCACTTTCAGTGTGGGTGCCTTCTCCACGTGGTTCCTGGATTCACTGCAGCTCTGAAGAGAATGTTAGCAAAGAGGTAACCGGGACAGTGAAAACAGTACTCAAAGACAGGGAGAGCAAGCTCTATATTACTCTCTTGGCACTTTCAATGTGGGACATACAGCGAGATGTTTGCTGCTTTTGCGTTTGGCTATTGGGAGATTTACAGCACAAAGATATCTAGTTGATTTGAAGCAGTTCCGAGAAAGTCTAAACTAATCCCCACTTTTCCCTCCTGGCATTTTCCATGTGGGAGATATAGCACGATGTATATTGGTTTTGAGGACAACTCAAGGGACAGTGTAGGGAGAAAAGCTCCTGGCTCGCTGAATGCGGTTCCTGGAGACACTGCGATCAATGTGGGAGATATGTCAAGATGTGTGTTGGTTTTGAGGACGGCTCTCTGGAGAGTCTTAGCAAAGAGGTCACACGGAGAATCAGAGCAATTCTCAGAGACACTGAGAACAAGATCGACAATTCCCTCCTGGCACTTTCCCTGTAGGAGATACCGCAAGACGTTTCTGTATATTGGGCACAGTGCTCTGCAGGGTGTTAGCAGAGACTTTCCCGGGACAGTGAAACCCTATGTCAGAGACACTGAGAAGAAGCCCCAATGTTGCCTGCAGGCACTTTCAGTGTGGGTGCCTTCTCCACGTGGTTCCTGGTTTCACTGCAGCTCTGAAGAGAATGTTAGCAAAGAGGTAACCGGGACAGTGAAAACAGTACTCAAAGACAGGGAGAGCAAGCTCTATATTACTCTCTTGGAACTTTCAATGTGGGACATACAGCGAGATGTTTGCTGCTTTTGCGTTTGGCTATTGGGAGATTTACAGCACAAAGATATCTAGTTGATTTGAAGCAGTTCCGAGAAAGTCTAAGCTAATCCCCACTTTTCCCTCCTGGCATTTTCCATGTGGGAGATATAGCACGATGTATATTGGTTTTGAGGACAACTCAAGGGACAGTGTAGGGAGAAAAGTTCCTGGCTCGCTGAATGCGGTTCCTGGAGACACTGCGATCAATGTGGGAGATATGTCAAGATGTGTGTTGGTTTTGAGGACGGCTCTCTGGAGAGTCTTAGCAAAGAGGTCACACAGAGAATCAGAGCAGTTCTCAGAGACACTGAGAACAAGATCGACAATTCCCTCCTGGCACTTTCCCTGTAGGAGATACCGCAAGACGTTTCTGTATATTGGGCACAGCGCTCTGCAGGGTGTTAGCAGAGACTTTCCCGGGACAGTGAAACCCTATGTCAGAGACACTGAGAAGAAGCCCCAATGTTGCCTGCAGGCACTTTCAGTGTGGGTGCCTTCTCCACGTGGTTCCTGGTTTCACTGCAGCTCTGAAGAGAATGTTAGCAAAGAGGTAACCGGGACAGTGAAAACAGTACTCAAAGACAGGGAGAGCAAGCTCTATATTACTCTCTTGGCACTTTCAATGTGGGACATACAGCGAGATGTTTGCTGCTTTTGCGTTTGGCTATTGGGAGATTTACAGCACAAAGATATCTAGTTGATTTGAAGCAGTTCCGAGAAAGTCTAAGCTAATCCCCACTTTTCCCTCCTGGCACTTTCCATGTGGGAGATATAGCACGATGTATATTGGTTTTGAGGACAACTCAAGGGACAGTGTAGGGAGAAAAGTTCCTGGCTCACTGAATGCCGTTCCTGGAGACCCTGCGATCAATGTGGGAGATATGTCAAGATGTGTGTTGGTTTTGAGGACGGCTCTCTGGAGAGTCTTAGCAAAGAGGTCACACGGAGAATCAGAGCAATTCTCAGAGACACTGAGAACAAGATCGACAATTCCCTCCTGGCACTTTCCCTGTAGGAGATACCGCAAGACGTTTCTGTATATTGGGCACAGTGCTCTGCAGGGTGTTAGCAGAGACTTTCCCGGGACAGTGAAACCCTATGTCAGAGACACTGAGAAGAAGCCCCAATGTTGCCTGCAGGCACTTTCAGTGTGGGTGCCTTCTCCACGTGGTTCCTGGTTTCACTGCAGCTCTGAAGAGAATGTTAGCAAAGAGGTAACCGGGACAGTGAAAACAGTACTCAAAGACAGGGAGAGCAAGCTCTATATTACTCTCTTGGAACTTTCAATGTGGGACATACAGCGAGATGTTTGCTGCTTTTGCGTTTGGCTATTGGGAGATTTACAGCACAAAGATATCTAGTTGATTTGAAGCAGTTCCGAGAAAGTCTAAGCTAATCCCCACTTTTCCCTCCTGGCATTTTCCATGTGGGAGATATAGCACGATGTATATTGGTTTTGAGGACAACTCAAGGGACAGTGTAGGGAGAAAAGTTCCTGGCTCGCTGAATGCGGTTCCTGGAGACACTGCGATCAATGTGGGAGATATGTCAAGATGTGTGTTGGTTTTGAGGACGGCTCTCTGGAGAGTCTTAGCAAAGAGGTCACACAGAGAATCAGAGCAGTTCTCAGAGACACTGAGAACAAGATCGACAATTCCCTCCTGGCACTTTCCCTGTAGGAGATACCGCAAGACGTTTCTGTATATTGGGCACAGCGCTCTGCAGGGTGTTAGCAGAGACTTTCCCGGGACAGTGAAACCCTATGTCAGAGACACTGAGAAGAAGCCCCAATGTTGCCTGCAGGCACTTTCAGTGTGGGTGCCTTCTCCACGTGGTTCCTGGTTTCACTGCAGCTCTGAAGAGAATGTTAGCAAAGAGGTAACCGGGACAGTGAAAACAGTACTCAAAGACAGGGAGAGCAAGCTCTATATTACTCTCTTGGCACTTTCAATGTGGGACATACAGCGAGATGTTTGCTGCTTTTGCGTTTGGCTATTGGGAGATTTACAGCACAAAGATATCTAGTTGATTTGAAGCAGTTCCGAGAAAGTCTAAACTAATCCCCACTTTTCCCTCCTGGCATTTTCCATGTGGGAGATATAGCACGATGTATATTGGTTTTGAGGACAACTCAAGGGACAGTGTAGGGAGAAAAGCTCCTGGCTCGCTGAATGCGGTTCCTGGAGACACTGCGATCAATGTGGGAGATATGTCAAGATGTGTGTTGGTTTTGAGGACGGCTCTCTGGAGAGTCTTAGCAAAGAGGTCACACGGAGAATCAGAGCAATTCTCAGAGACACTGAGAACAAGATCGACAATTCCCTCCTGGCACTTTCCCTGTAGGAGATACCGCAAGACATTTCTGTATATTGGGCACAGCGCTCTGCAGGGTGTTAGCAGAGACTTTCCCGGGACAGTGAAACCCTATGTCAGAGACACTGAGAAGAAGCCCCAATGTTGCCTGCAGGCACTTTCAGTGTGGGTGCCTTCTCCACATGCTTCCTGGTTTCACTGCAGCTCTGAAGAGAATGTTAGCAAAGAGGTAACCGGGACAGTGAAAACAGTACTCAAAGACAGGGAGAGCAAGCTCTATATTACTCTCTTGGCACTTTCAATGTGGGACATTGTCGGAGGATGTCGGAGTGGGAGACGGACCCGGAGTAACGATGGAATCTCAATATGAGTATGATCGTTCTCCCTTTATTCAAGTTTTCACAGAGTATATATAGACAGGCAATAAGAGCACGCGCTAGCGGCAGCTATATGATTGGCTTACAGTCTCTGTTCACGCACTGTCCATGCAGTTCATTCACAGATCAGATTGGTTACAAGAATTCACATAGTAAATTGCTTAGTCATTAGCACAACATGTTTTCTACCTTCTCAGTCCCTGTTTTTCCCATGTACTAATTCCATCTTCTACCACCTGTTTTGCCCTTAATCTAATCTCTCATAGTAGGGAGGCTGGCTCACGTGACCATTTTCTCTCAGACACATTCCTACAATCCCCCCTTTTTCTTCTTGAGCCAGCCAGACCTTATGCATGGCATTTTCTATCATGTCAGTCACTTTGCGGAGAACACTCGAGGCTACCATAATCAGTAATAATATAACCAACAGTAGCATGAGGCCTTGCTTTAGTAAGTCTGATAACCATCCCATTATACCCCATGAGCTTAACCAATCGAAACCCTTTTTAACCGCTTTTAATTTGGACATGTTATCCTTGTTGTGATGCTCTTAGCAGGTCATATACTAAACACAATTAAAAACAGAATCAAAAAGAACCCTGCTAAGGCAATAAATACCCAGATTCCTAAATTTAGCCCAGAAAGCCAATTTCTTTGGATTTACCCACGAGAAATCCTTTTGTAATATTTCAAATACATTGCGGTTGCTGACAGCACAAGCGACCCTGGAAAAACAATCGTGGTAACATTTCGATCATCATAGTTACTGGTTTTGAAAAGGTATGTGGCAAAAATACCCACTCTAACGCAGTCAGGCTCTTTGCGAGTGCATCATCCCACTGTCCTATCAGGGCATAAAGTTGAAATTCTTGTAGGAAGGTGTTCAGTGCGTCTTGCAGCAGTAGTAGACTATATCTTATCTTGCAACATACTGTGATGCCTTCTGAGCTGTTGGGGTTAATGAACATAAAACTTACGGGGGGGGGTGGGGGGGGGGGGCGGGGGCAGACACAGTGCTTCAGGGCATCCCCTGTACCTTCAAAGTGCGCTCATGTCTCTCTCCCCCTCTCTGACCCGAGACAGCCTCCTTATATCCTGCACTGGATTGAGTGGAGAAGTACAGGCTAGAGTCGCTGCATGCATGGCCAGTGCACGCAGCGAGTCCCACCAGACTCTCCTGTGCTGGATCGAGTAGAAAAGTACAGGCTAGAGTCGCTGCACGCGTGGCCAGTGTATGCAGCGAGTCTCACCAAACTCATGATCCAGCTCTGCTGACAGCAGCTGTCTGATACGTGTTTACATTGTTGTAATCCCTTCTTGTTATCTTCTTCTGTGAAGGTCGGGTTCTCATGGATACACACAGTTTTTAGAGCAACATATTCTACAACTCGTACAAGGGTACGATGCAAAGCGGCATTTACAGCTGATCATATAATGCTTATTAAACACGGCAAAGAGCATACTAAACATAACAGACAAATTCCTTCCACACAGGCGATGAGTACAATTTGCTTCAACCAACCCCATCCCCAAGTCCATCCAGCAAAGAGATTTCACCCAGTGGTCTCCACAAGTTGCTGGTTCGGTCGGTGCAGTTCCTGCAGCTGGGCATGGATGGATTTGGAGTGGTCACTTAGATTCACACAATACAGTCCTTTAAAATCTTGACAACCATGTCTGTGAGCTGAAAGCAAAAAATCAGTAGCAGTTCTGTTTTGCAACATCGCATATCGAATACTATCTACATCTAGCAATAACTCAGAAATAGCGGTACTAGTAGCATTGTTAAACTTATCCTTGGCAGCAAGAGAGTCCTTGTTATCACAAATCCTTGGCAGCAAAAGAGTCCTTGTTAGCTAGAGAGCATGCGGACTCCCTGTTCTTGCTGGTACTGTGCTTTGATCTTCTTCCACAACAGGCCAAGATTCTCAAGCAGCTAGATAAGGTGTCTGTGAGTCCATTACAGGCTTATGTCATCCAAATGTTTTTCTTGCAAGCACCCGAGACTGAATAACAATTGGTGTGATATCTGTGTTTTCCAGCACCCAGGTGCGAGTCCCTTGCGTGTATTTACAGTCCTCCTGGCCGATTTTCCATTGCTTTCCCATATTCCACCCCCTTGCTCAAGAGACCGCTTCTGCTGGGGTTCATTTTAGTCTCGCAGGGTATAACACAGAGCAATCTACTAAGGCATGCAATAACATATACACATATAGGAAAAAAACCAAAAAACATATCTCTATGGTACTGCTTTGAATCAGGTGTCCTATTTCTCTTTTTCTGATGCTTTCCCGTAATGCTTATGGCATACTTTTGTGCTAACGTGGCACATTTCCCATCTAATTGTTCCTGTTTGGTTTCTTTTTTTTTTCTTTTTTTCTTTTTTTTTCTTTTTTTTTTTCTTTTTTTTTCTTTTTTTCTTTTTCTTTTTTTTTCTTTTTTTTCTCTCTTTTTTTTTTTTCATCACTTACAACTGACATAAAAGTCTGCCTTTGCAACAAGAGCTCAGTTTCTCATTTTTCCTTAAGTTTCTCATTTTCATACAGAGCATCCTATAGATTTTGTCTCAACTCCTTTTCCCAACCAACCATCATCTTATAGACAAACAACAAACAACCAGCGATATGCCCTGCACGGACGAGCCGTTCCCGAGAGTGTAAACGTGTCGGCTCATGAAAACTCCCCCAATATTTCAGGACTTCCATCGGTTCTACAGCCCATCCTGGTGTATCTATTTGGGGCGCGCTCGCCGTACGTCTAAACATTGTGTATATACAAACTTCTTCACTTGACGGAGTGTCAGCCCTAGATGCATACGAGAACAGTACCACACCGGGCAGAACACCTGCTCAAGTGGAGTCACCTAACGACACTGCACACAACAAAAAGCAAACAGTAGCACACATGCTGATCAGCAGGTATAAGCCGGCACCCACACACACTTACACAGCAGACATACAAAACCAGCACTTTTATCTCAGGGGGATGACTGGGGAGGGGAGGGGGTGAGGTGGGCAATGTCAGGAGCAAACAGCTCCGGCTCTGTCCTTCTCTGCTGACATTCTGCCTCCTCCATCGGCCTCAGGTGGAGCAGAGGGGATCAGCAGGGGATCGTCCCAGACCTTCGGACCTGGCCTGTTCGATCCCCCTCCCGTCAGTTGTAACGCTGCAAAAGCCCCGGCTGCTGTGGCTCGCTCCGCCTTCATATCTTGTAAGGTCGATAACACCAACCACCATGTCGTCGCTAACGGTGATGCCTCTTTGTCTCCTTTACTTATCACTTCCCACAGTTTATTCCCAACAGCCTCCCATATTTCTGGTTTAAAAGCTGTCTGGGGCTCTGGTGCAAATCCGTTCTCTCTGCACCAGGTTAACAACCTTCGGAGCATACGCTTATCATATTTCACCCCTCTCTTAGAGAGGATATGCAGGAGAAGTCTTAATATAGCCCCTTCTTCTTTTGTTACTTTTTGTCCCATCTCCTGCCCCGGCTTAATCAGTTTGAGCAACAGTTTCGCTGGTGTTTCAATCCCTCTCTTAGAGAGGATCCCAGCGAGTAGCGTGGCCGCAGCTTCTGTTTCCATAGCTGCGCCTGGGAGGTGAGGAGCGACCTCACGCCGTTGTCTGCTCCCGCTGATGCGCCCAAGCAGCACGTCTCCCAGCCGAAGTTTCCCACTCCCCTCCTCTAGCTGCTTACCGCAGTCTCGGAGAACTCAGTCGCGCTGAACCATCCTCTGCTACCAGATGTCGGAGGATGTCGGAGTGGGAGACGGACCCGGAGTAACGATGGAATCTCAATATGAGTATGATCGTTCTCCCTTTATTCAAGTTTTCACAGAGTATATATAGACAGGCAATAAGAGCACGCGCTAGCGGCAGCTATATGATTGGCTTACAGTCTCTGTTCACGCACTGTCCATGCAGTTCATTCACAGATCAGATTGGTTACAAGAATTCACATAGTAAATTGCTTAGTCATTAGCACAACATGTTTTCTACCTTCTCAGTCCCTGTTTTTTCATGTACTAATTCCATCTTCTACCACCTGTTTTGCCCTTAATCTAATCTCTCATAGTAGGGAGGCTGGCTCACGTGACCATTTTCTCTCAGACACATTCCTACAGGACATACAGCGAGATGTTTGCTGCTTTTGCGTTTGGCTACTGGGAGATTTACAGCACAAAGATATCTAGTTGATTTGAAGCAGTTCCGAGAAAGTCTAAACTAATCCCCAATTTTCCCTCCTGGCATTTTCCATGTGGGAGATATAGCACGATGTATATTGGTTTTGAGCACAACTCAAGGGACAGTGTAGGGAGAAAAGCTCCTGGCTCGCTGAATGCGGTTCCTGGAGACACTGCGATCAATGTGGGAGATATGTCAAGATGTGTGTTGGTTTTGAGGACGGCTCTCTGGAGAGTCTTAGCAAAGAGGTCACACGGAGAATCAGAGCAATTCTCAGAGACACTGAGAACAAGATCGACAATTCCCTCCTGGCACTTTCCCTGTAGGAGATACCGCAAGACGTTTCTGTATATTGGGCACAGCGCTCTGCAGGGTGTTAGCAGAGACTTTCCCGGGACAGTGAAACCCTATGTCAGAGACACTGAGAAGAAGCCCCAATGTTGCCTGCAGGCACTTTCAGTGTGGGTGCCTTCTCCACGTGGTTCCTGGATTCACTGCAGCTCTGAAGAGAATGTTAGCAAAGAGGTAACCGGGACAGTGAAAACAGTACTCAAAGACAGGGAGAGCAAGCTCTATATTACTCTCTTGGCACTTTCAATGTGGGACATACAGCGAGATGTTTGCTGCTTTTGCGTTTGGCTATTGGGAGATTTACAGCACAAAGATATCTAGTTGATTTGAAGCAGTTCCGAGAAAGTCTAAACTAATCCCCACTTTTCCCTCCTGGCATTTTCCATGTGGGAGATATAGCACGATGTATATTGGTTTTGAGGAAAACTCAAGGGACAGTGTAGGGAGAAAAGCTCCTGGCTCGCTGAATGCCGTTCCTGGAGACACTGCGATCAATGTGGGAGATATGTCAAGATGTGTGTTGGTTTTGAGGACGGCTCTCTGGAGAGTCTTAGCAAAGAGGTCACACGGAGAATCAGAGCAATTCTCAGAGACACTGAGAACAAGATCGACAATTCCCTCCTGGCACTTTCCCTGTAGGAGATACCGCAAGACGTTTCTGTATATTGGGCACAGCGCTCTGCAGGGTGTTAGCAGAGACTTTCCCGGGACAGTGAAACCCTATGTCAGAGACACTGAGAAGAAGCCCCAATGTTGCCTGCAGGCACTTTCAGTGTGGGTGCCTTCTCCACGTGGTTCCTGGTTTCACTGCAGCTCTGAAGAGAATGTTAGCAAAGAGGTAACCGGGACAGTGAAAACAGTACTCAAAGACAGGGAGAGCAAGCTCTATATTACTCTCTTGGCACCTTCAATGTGGGACATACAGCGAGATGTTTGCTGCTTTTGCGTTTGGCTATTGGGAGATCTACAGCACAAAGATATCTAGTTGATTTGAAGCAGTTCCGAGAAAGTCTAAGCTAATCCCCACTTTTCCCTCCTGGCACTTTCCATGTGGGAGATATAGCACGATGTATATTGGTTTTGAGAACAACTCAAGGGACAGTGTAGGGAGAAAAGCTCCTGGCTCGCTGAATGCCGTTCCTGGAGACACTGCGATCAATGTGGGAGATATGTCAAGATGTGTGTTGGTTTTGAGGACGGCTCTCTGGAGAGTCTTAGCAAAGAGGTCACACGGAGAATCAGAGCAATTCTCAGAGACGCTGAGAACAAGATCGACAATTCCCTCCTGGCACTTTCCCTGTAGGAGATACCGCAAGACGTTTCTGTATATTGGGCACAGCGCTCTGCAGGGTGTTAGCAGAGACTTTCCCGGGACAGTGAAACCCTATGTCAGAGACACTGAGAAGAAGCCCCAATGTTGCCTGCAGGCACTTTCAGTGTGGGTGCCTTCTCCACGTGGTTCCTGGATTCACTGCAGCTCTGAAGAGAATGTTAGCAAAGAGGTAACCGGGACAGTGAAAACAGTACTCAAAGACAGGGAGAGCAAGCTCTATATTACTCTCTTGGCACTTTCAATGTGGGACATACAGCGAGATGTTTGCTGCTTTTGCGTTTGGCTATTGGGAGATTTACAGCACAAAGATATCTAGTTGATTTGAAGCGGTTCCGAGAAAGTCTAAACTAATCCCCACTTTTCCCTCCTGGCACTTTCCATGTGGGAGATATAGCACGATGTATATTGGTTTTGAGGACAACTCAAGGGACAGTGTAGGGAGAAAAGCTCCTGGCTCGCTGAATGCCGTTCCTGGAGACACTGCGATCAATGTGGGAGATATGTCAAGATGTGTATTGGTTTTGAGGACGGCTCTCTGGAGAGTCTTAGCAAAGAGGTCACACAGAGAATCAGAGCAATTCTCAGAGACACTGAGAACAAGATCGACAATTCCCTCCTGGCACTTTCCCTGTAGGAGATACCGCAAGACGTTTCTGTATATTGGGCACAGCGCTCTGCAGGGTGTTAGCAGAGACTTTCCCGGGACAGTGAAACCCTATGTCAGAGACACTGAGAAGAAGCCCCAATGTTGCCTGCAGGCACTTTCAGTGTGGGTGCCTTCTCCACGTGGTTCCTGGTTTCACTGCAGCTCTGAAGAGAATGTTAGCAAAGAGGTAACCGGGACAGTGAAAACGGTACTCAAAGACAGGGAGAGCAAGCTCTATATTACTCTCTTGGCACTTTCAATGTGGGACATACAGCGAGATGTTTGCTGCTTTTGCGTTTGGCTATTGGGAGATTTACAGCACAAAGATATCTAGTTGATTTGAAGCAGTTCCGAGAAAGTCTAAACTAATCCCCACTTTTCCCTCCTGGCACTTTCCATGTGGGAGATATAGCACGATGTATATTGGTTTTGAGGACAACTCAAGGGACAGTGTAGGGAGAAAAGCTCCTGGCTCGCTCAATGCCGTTCCTGGAGACACTGCGATCAATGTGGGAGATATGTCAAGATGTGTGTTGGTTTTGAGGACGGCTCTCTGGAGAGTCTTAGCAAAGAGGTCACACGGAGAATCAGAGCAATTCTCAGAGACACTGAGAACAAGATCGACAATTCCCTCCTGGCACTTTCCCTGTAGGAGATACCGCAAGACGTTTCTGTATATTGGGCACAGCGCTCTGCAGGGTGTTAGCAGAGACTTTCCCGGGACAGTGAAACCCTATGTCAGAGACACTGAGAAGAAGCCCCAATGTTGCCTGCAGGCACTTTCAGTGTGGGTGCCTTCTCCACCTGGTTCCTGGTTTCACTGCAGCTCTGAAGAGAATGTTAGCAAAGAGGTAACCGGGACAGTGAAAACGGTACTCAAAGACAGGGAGAGCAAGCTCTATATTACTCTCTTGGCACTTTCAATGTGGGACATACAGCGAGATGTTTGCTGCTTTTGCGTTTGGCTATTGGGAGATTTACAGCACAAAGATATCTAGTTGATTTGAAGCAGTTCCGAGAAAGTCTAAACTAATCCCCACTTTTCCCTCCTGGCACTTTCCATGTGGGAGATATAGCACGATGTATATTGGTTTTGAGGACAACTCAAGGGACAGTGTAGGGAGAAAAGCTCCTGGCTCGCTGAATGCGGTTCCTGGAGACACTGCGATCAATGTGGGAGATATGTCAAGATGTGTGTTGGTTTTGAGGACGGCTCTCTGGAGAGTCTTAGCAAAGAGGTCACACAGAGAATCAGAGCAATTCTCAGAGACACTGAGAACAAGATCGACAATTCCCTCCTGGCACTTTCCCTGTAGGAGATACCGCAAGACGTTTCTGTATATTGGGCACAGCGCTCTGCAGGGTGTTAGCAGAGACTTTCCCGGGACAGTGAAACCCTATGTCAGAGACACTGAGAAGCAGCCCCAATGTTGCCTGCAGGCACTTTCAGTGTGGGTGCCTTCTCCACGTGGTTCCTGGTTTCACTGCAGCTCTGAAGAGAATGTTAGCAAAGAGGTAACCGGGACAGTGAAAACGGTACTCAAAGACAGGGAGAGCAAGCTCTATATTACTCTCTTGGCACTTTCAATGTGGGACATACAGCGAGATGTTTGCTGCTTTTGCGTTTGGCTATTGGGAGATTTACAGCACAAAGATATCTAGTTGATTTGAAGCAGTTCCGAGAAAGTCTAAACTAATCCCCACTTTTCCCTCCTGGCACTTTCCATGTGGGAGATATAGCACGATGTATATTGGTTTTGAGGACAACTCAAGGGACAGTGTAGGGAGGAAAGCTCCTGGCTCGCTGAATGCGGTTCCTGGAGACACTGCGATCAATGTGGGAGATATGTCAAGATGTGTGTTGGTTTTGAGGACGGCTCTCTGGAGAGTCTTAGCAAAGAGGTCACACGGAGAATCAGAGCAATTCTCAGAGACACTGAGAACAAGATCGACAATTCCCTCCTGGCACTTTCCCTGTAGGAGATACCGCAAGACGTTTCTGTATATTGGGCACAGCGCTCTGCAGGGTGTTAGCAGAGACTTTCCCGGGACAGTGAAACCCTATGTCAGAGACACTGAGAAGAAGCCCCAATGTTGCCTGCAGGCACTTTCAGTGTGGGTGCCTTCTCCACGTGGTTCCTGGAATCACTGCAGCTCTGAAGAGAATGTTAGCAAAGAGGTAACCGGGACAGTGAAAACGGTACTCAAAGACAGGGAGAGCAAGCTCTATATTACTCTCTTGGCACTTTCAATGTGGGACATACAGCGAGATGTTTGCTGCTTTTGCGTTTGGCTATTGGGAGATTTACAGCACAAAGATATCTAGTTGATTTGAAGCAGTTCCGAGAAAGTCTAAACTAATCCCCACTTTTCCCTCCTGGCATTTTCCATGTGGGAGATATAGCACGATGTATATTGGTTTTGAGGACAACTCAAGGGACAGTGTAGGGAGAAAAGCTCCTGGCTCGCTGAATGCGGTTCCTGGAGACACTGCGATCAATGTGGGAGATATGTCAAGATGTGTGTTGGTTTTGAGGACGGCTCTCTGGAGAGTCTTAGCAAAGAGGTCACACGGAGAATCAGAGCAATTCTCAGAGACACTGAGAACAAGATCGACAATTCCCTCCTGGCACTTTCCCTGTAGGAGATACCGCAAGACGTTTCTGTATATTGGGCACAGCGCTCTGCAGGGTGTTAGCAGAGACTTTCCCAGGACAGTGAAACCCTATGTCAGAGACACTGAGAAGAAGCCCCAATGTTGCCTGCAGGCACTTTCAGTGTGGGTGCCTTCTCCACGTGGTTCCTGGATTCACTGCAGCTCTGAAGAGAATGTTAGCAAAGAGGTAACCGGGACAGTGAAAACAGTACTCAAAGACAGGGAGAGCAAGCTCTATATTACTCTCTTGGCACTTTCAATGTGGGACATACAGCGAGATGTTTGCTGCTTTTGCGTTTGGCTACTGGGAGATTTACAGCACAAAGATATCTAGTTGATTTGAAGCAGTTCCGAGAAAGTCTAAACTAATCCCCACTTTTCCCTCCTGGCATTTTCCATGTGGGAGATATAGCACGATGTATATTGGTTTTGAGGACAACTCAAGGGACAGTGTAGGGAGAAAAGTTCCTGGCTCGCTGAATGCGGTTCCTGGAGACACTGCGATCAATGTGGGAGATATGTCAAGATGTGTGTTGGTTTTGAGGACGGCTCTCTGGAGAGTCTTAGCAAAGAGGTCACACGGAGAATCAGAGCAATTCTCAGAGACACTGAGAACAAGATCGACAATTCCCTCCTGGCACTTTCCCTGTAGGAGATACCGCAAGACGTTTCTGTATATCGGGCACAGCGCTCTGCAGGGTGTTAGCAGAGACTTTCCCGGGACAGTGAAACCCTATGTCAGAGACACTGAGAAGAAGCCCCAATGTTGCCTGCAGGCACTTTCAGTGTGGGTGCCTTCTCCACGTGGTTCCTGGTTTCACTGCAGCTCTGAAGAGAATGTTAGCAAAGAGGTAACCGGGACAGTGAAAACAGTACTCAAAGACAGGGAGAGCAAGCTCTATATTACTCTCTTGGCACTTTCAATGTGGGACATACAGCGAGATGTTTGCTGCTTTTGCGTTTGGCTATTGGGAGATTTACAGCACAAAGATATCTAGTTGATTTGAAGCAGTTCCGAGAAAGTCTAAACTAATCCCCACTTTTCCCTCCTGGCATTTTCCATGTGGGAGATATAGCACGATGTATATTGGTTTTGAGGAAAACTCAAGGGACAGTGTAGGGAGAAAAGCTCCTGGCTCGCTGAATGCGGTTCCTGGAGACACTGCGATCAATGTGGGAGATATGTCAAGATGTGTGTTGGTTTTGAGGACGGCTCTCTGGAGAGTCTTAGCAAAGAGGTCACACGGAGAATCAGAGCAATTCTCAGAGACACTGAGAACAAGATCGACAATTCCCTCCTGGCACTTTCCCTGTAGGAGATACCGCAAGACGTTTCTGTATATTGGGCACAGCGCTCTGCAGGGTGTTAGCAGAGACTTTCCCGGGACAGTGAAACCCTATGTCAGAGACACTGAGAAGAAGCCCCAATGTTGCCTGCAGGCACTTTCAGTGTGGGTGCCTTCTCCACGTGGTTCCTGGTTTCACTGCAGCTCTGAAGAGAATGTTAGCAAAGAGGTAACCGGGACAGTGAAAACAGTACTCAAAGACAGGGAGAGCAAGCTCTATATTACTCTCTTGGCACCTTCAATGTGGGACATACAGCGAGATGTTTGCTGCTTTTGCGTTTGGCTATTGGGAGATCTACAGCACAAAGATATCTAGTTGATTTGAAGCAGTTCCGAGAAAGTCTAAGCTAATCCCCACTTTTCCCTCCTGGCACTTTCCATGTGGGAGATATAGCACGATGTATATTGGTTTTGAGAACAACTCAAGGGACAGTGTAGGGAGAAAAGCTCCTGGCTCGCTGAATGCCGTTCCTGGAGACACTGCGATCAATGTGGGAGATATGTCAAGATGTGTGTTGGTTTTGAGGACGGCTCTCTGGAGAGTCTTAGCAAAGAGGTCACACGGAGAATCAGAGCAATTCTCAGAGACGCTGAGAACAAGATCGACAATTCCCTCCTGGCACTTTCCCTGTAGGAGATACCGCAAGACGTTTCTGTATATTGGGCACAGCGCTCTGCAGGGTGTTAGCAGAGACTTTCCCGGGACAGTGAAACCCTATGTCAGAGACACTGAGAAGAAGCCCCAATGTTGCCTGCAGGCACTTTCAGTGTGGGTGCCTTCTCCACGTGGTTCCTGGTTTCACTGCAGCTCTGAAGAGAATGTTAGCAAAGAGGTAACCGGGACAGTGAAAACGGTACTCAAAGACAGGGAGAGCAAGCTCTATATTACTCTCTTGGCACTTTCAATGTGGGACATACAGCGAGATGTTTGCTGCTTTTGCGTTTGGCTACTGGGAGATTTACAGCACAAAGATATCTAGTTGATTTGAAGCAGTTCCGAGAAAGTCTAAGCTAATCCCCACTTTTCCCTCCTGGCACTTTCCATGTGGGAGATATAGCACGATGTATATTGGTTTTGAGGACAACTCAAGGGACAGTGTAGGGAGAAAAGCTCCTGGCTCGCTGAATGCCGTTCCTGGAGACACTGCGATCAATGTGGGAGATATGTCAAGATGTGTGTTGGTTTTGAGGACGGCTCTCTGGAGAGTCTTAGCAAAGAGGTCACACGGAGAATCAGACCAATTCTCAGAGACGCTGAGAACAAGATCGACAATTCCCTCCTGGCACTTTCCCTGTAGGAGATACCGCAAGACGTTTCTGTATATTGGGCACAGCGCTCTGCAGGGTGTTAGCAGAGACTTTCCCGGGACAGTGAAACCCTATGTCAGAGACACTGAGAAGAAGCCCCAATGTTGCCTGCAGGCACTTTCAGTGTGGGTGCCTTCTCCACGTGGTTCCTGGTTTCACTGCAGCTCTGAAGAGAATGTTAGCAAAGAGGTAACCGGGACAGTGAAAACGGTACTCAAAGACAGGGAGAGCAAGCTCTATATTACTCTCTTGGCACTTTCAATGTGGGACATACAGCGAGATGTTTGCTGCTTTTGCGTTTGGCTACTGGGAGATTTACAGCACAAAGATATCTAGTTGATTTGAAGCAGTTCCGAGAAAGTCTAAGCTAATCCCCACTTTTCCCTCCTGGCATTTTCCATGTGGGAGATATAGCACGATGTATATTGGTTTTGAGGACAACTCAATGGACAGTGTAGGGAGAAAAGCTCCTGGCTCGCTGAATGCCGTTCCTGGAGACACTGCGATCAATGTGGGAGATATGTCAAGATGTGTGTTGGTTTTGAGGACGGCTCTCTGGAGAGTCTTAGCAAAGAGGTCACACGGAGAATCAGAGCAATTCTCAGAGACACTGAGAACAAGATCGACAATTCCCTCCAGGCACTTTCCCTGTAGGAGATACCGCAAGACGTTTCTGTATATTGGGCACAGCGCTCTGCAGGGTGTTAGCAGAGACTTTCCCGGGACAGTGAAACCCTATGTCAGAGACACTGAGAAGAAGCCCCAATGTTGCCTGCAGGCACTTTCAGTGTGGGTGCCTTCTCCACGTGGTTCCTGGTTTCACTGCAGCTCTGAAGAGAATGTTAGCAAAGAGGTAACCGGGACAGTGAAAACGGTACTCAAAGACAGGGAGAGCAAGCTCTATATTACTCTCTTGGCACTTTCAATGTGGGACATACAGCGAGATGTTTGCTGCTTTTGCGTTTGGCTATTGGGAGATTTACAGCACAAAGATATCTAGTTGATTTGAAGCAGTTCCGAGAAAGTCTAAGCTAATCCCCACTTTTCCCTCCTGGCATTTTCCATGTGGGAGATATAGCACGATGTATATTGGTTTTGAGGACAACTCAAGGGACAGTGTAGGGAGAAAAGCTCCTGGCTCGCTGAATGCGGTTCCTGGAGACACTGCGATCAATGTGGGAGATATGTCAAGATGTGTGTTGGTTTTGAGGACGGCTCTCTGGAGAGTCTTAGCAAAGAGGTCACACGGAGAATCAGAGCAATTCTCAGAGACACTGAGAACAAGATCGACAATTCCCTCCTGGCACTTTCCCTGTAGGAGATACCGCAAGACGTTTCTGTATATTGGGCACAGCGCTCTGCAGGGTGTTAGCAGAGACTTTCCCGGGACAGTGAAACCCTATGTCAGAGACACTGAGAAGAAACCCCAATGTTCCCTCCAGGCATTTTCTGAGTGGGTGCCTTCTCCACGTGGTTCCTGGATTCACTGCAGCTCTGAAGAGAATGTTAGCAAAGAGGTAACCGGGACAGTGTAAACGGTACTCAAAGACAGGGAGAGCAAGCTCTATATTACTCTCTTGGCACTTTCAATGTGGGACATACAGCGAGATGTTTGCTGCTTTTGCGTTTGGCTATTGGGAGATTTACAGCACAAAGATATCTAGTTGATTTGAAGCAGTTCCGAGAAAGTCTAAGCTAATCCCCACTTTTCCCTCCTGGCACTTTCCATGTGGGAGATATAGCACGATGTATATTGATTTTGAGGACAACTCAAGGGACAGTGTAGGGAGAAAAGCTCCTGGCTCGCTGAATGCGGTTCCTGGAGACACTGCGATCAATGTGGGAGATATGTCAAGATGTGTGTTGGTTTTGAGGACGGCTCTCTGGAGAGTCTTAGCAAAGAGGTCACACGGAGAATCAGAGCAATTCTCAGAGACACTGAGAACAAGATCGACAATTCCCTCCTGGCACTTTCCCTGTAGGAGATACCGCAAGACGTTTCTGTATATTGGGCACAGCGCTCTGCAGGGTGTTAGCAGAGACTTTCCCGGGACAGTGAAACCCTATGTCAGAGACTCTGAGAAGAACCCCCAATGTTCCCTCCAGGCATTTTCAGTGTGGGTGCCTTCTCCACGTGGTTCCTGGTTTCACTGCAGCTCTGAAGAGAATGTTAGCAAAGAGGTAACCGGGACAGTGAAAACAGTACTCAAAGACAGGGAGAGCAAGCTCTATATTACTCTCTTGGCACTTTCAATGTGGGACATACAGCGAGATGTTTGCTGCTTTTGCGTTTGGCTATTGGGAGATTTACAGCACAAAGATATCTAGTTGATTTGAAGCAGTTCCGAGAAAGTCTAAGCTAATCCCCACTTTTCCCTCCTGGCACTTTCCATGTGGGAGATATAGCACGACGTATATTGGTTTTGAGGACAACTCAATGGACAGTGTAGGGAGAAAAGCTCCTGGCTCGCTGAATGCCGTTCCTGGAGACACTGCGATCAATGTGGGAGATATGTCAAGATGTGTGTTGGTTTTGAGGACGGCTCTCTGGAGAGTCTTAGCAAAGAGGTCACACGGAGAATCAGACCAATTCTCAGAGACACTGAGAACAAGATCGACAATTCCCTCCTGGCACTTTCCCTGTAGGAGATACCGCAAGACGTTTCTGTATATTGGGCACAGCGCTCTGCAGGGTGTTAGCAGAGACTTTCCCGGGACAGTGAAACCCTATGTCAGAGACACTGAGAAGAACCCCCAATGTTGCCTGCAGGCACTTTCAGTGTGGGTGCCTTCTCCACGTGGTTCCTGGATTCACTGCAGCTCTGAAGAGAATGTTAGCAAAGAGGTAACCAGGACAGTGAAAACGGTACTCAAAGACAGGGAGAGCAAGCTCTATATTACTCTCTTGGCACTTTCGATGTGGGACATACAGCGAGATGTTTGCTGCTTTTGCGTTTGGCTATTGGGAGATTTACAGCACAAAGATATCTAGTTGATTTGAAGCAGTTCCGAGAAAGTCTAAGCTAATCCCCACTTTTCCCTCCTGGCACTTTCCATGTGGGAGATATAGCACGATGTATATTGGTTTTGAGGACAACTCAATGGACAGTGTAGGGAGAAAAGCTCCTGGCTCGCTGAATGCGGTTCCTGGAGACACTGCGATCAATGTGGGAGATATGTCAAGATGTGTGTTGGTTTTGAGGACGGCTCTCTGGAGAGTCTTAGCAAAGAGGTCACACGGAGAATCAGAGCAATTCTCAGAGACACTGAGAACAAGATCGACAATTCCCTCCTGGCACTTTCCCTGTAGGAGATACCGCAAGACGTTTCTGTATATTGGGCACAGCGCTCTGCAGGGTGTTAGCAGAGACTTTCCCGGGACAGTGAAACCCTATGTCAGAGACACTGAGAAGAAGCCCCAATGTTGCCTGCAGGCACTTTCAGTGTGGGTGCCTTCTCCACGTGGTTCCTGGTTTCACTGCAGCTCTGAAGAGAATGTTAGCAAAGAGGTAACCGGGACAGTGAAAACAGTACTCAAAGACAGGGAGAGCAAGCTCTATATTACTCTCTTGGCACTTTCAATGTGGGACATACAGCGAGATGTTCGCTGCTTTTGCGTTTGGCTATTGGGAGATTTACAGCACAAAGATATCTAGTTGATTTGAAGCAGTTCCGAGAAAGTCTAAACTAATCCCCACTTTTCCCTCCTGTGATTCTCCATGTGGGAGATATAGCACGACGTATATTGGTTTTGAGGACAACTCAAGGGACAGTGTAGGGAGAAAAGCTCCTGGCTCGCTGAATGCCGTTCCTGGAGACACTGCGATCAATGTGGGAGATATGTCAAGATGTGTGTTGGTTTTGAGGACGGCTCTCTGGAGAGTCTTAGCAAAGAGGTCACACGGAGAATCAGAGCAATTCTCAGAGACACTGAGAACAAGATCGACAATTCCCTCCTGGCACTTTCCCTGTAGGAGATACCGCAAGACGTTTCTGTATATTGGGCACAGCGCTCTGCAGGGTGTTAGCAGAGACTTTCCCGGGACAGTGAAACCCTATGTCAGAGACACTGAGAAGAAGCCCCAATGTTCCCTCCAGGCACTTTCAGTGTGGGTGCCTTCTCCACGTGGTTCCTGGTTTCACTGCAGCTCTGAAGAGAATGTTAGCAAAGAGGTAACCGGGACAGTGAAAACAGTACTCAAAGACAGGGAGAGCAAGCTCTATATTACTCTCTTGGCACTTTCAATGTGGGACATACAGCGAGATGTTTGCTGCTTTTGCGTTTGGCTATTGGGAGATTTACAGCACAAAGATATCTAGTTGATTTGAAGCAGTTCCGAGAAAGTCTAAGCTAATCCCCACTTTTCCCTCCTGGCACTTTCCATGTGGGAGATATAGCACGACCTATATTGGTTTTGAGGACAACTCAATGGACAGTGTAGGGAGAAAAGCTCCTGGCTCGCTGAATGCCGTTCCTGGAGACACTGCGATCAATGTGGGAGATATGTCAAGATGTGTGTTGGTTTTGAGGACGGCTCTCTGGAGAGTCTTAGCAAAGAGGTCACACGGAGAATCAGAGCAATTCTCAGAGACACTGAGAACAAGATCGACAATTCCCTCCTGGCACTTTCCCTGTAGGAGATACCGCAAGACGTTTCTGTATATTGGGCACAGCGCTCTGCAGGGTGTTAGCAGAGACTTTCCCGGGACAGTGAAACCCTATGTCAGAGACACTGAGAAGAACCCCCAATGTTGCCTGCAGGCACTTTCAGTGTGGGTGCCTTCTCCACGTGGTTCCTGGATTCACTGCAGCTCTGAAGAGAATGTTAGCAAAGAGGTAACCGGGACAGTGAAAACGGTACTCAAAGACAGGGAGAGCAAGCTCTATATTACTCTCTTGGCACTTTCGATGTGGGACATACAGCGAGATGTTTGCTGCTTTTGCGTTTGGCTATTGGGAGATTTACAGCACAAAGATATCTAGTTGATTTGAAGCAGTTCCGAGAAAGTCTAAGCTAATCCCCACTTTTCCCTCCTGGCACTTTCCATGTGGGAGATATAGCACGATGTATATTGGTTTTGAGGACAACTCAATGGACAGTGTAGGGAGAAAAGCTCCTGGCTCGCTGAATGCCGTTCCTGGAGACACTGCGATCAATGTGGGAGATATGTCAAGATGTGTGTTGGTTTTAAGGACGGCTCTCTGGAGAGTCTTAGCAAAGAGGTCACACGGAGAATCAGAGCAATTCTCAGAGACACTGAGAACAAGATCGACAATTCCCTCCTGGCACTTTCCCTGTAGGAGATACCGCAAGACGTTTCTGTATATTGGGCACAGCGCTCTGCAGGGTGTTAGCAGAGACTTTCCCGGGACAGTGAAACCCTATGTCAGAGACACTGAGAAGAAGCCCCAATGTTGCCTGCAGGCACTTTCAGTGTGGGTGCCTTCTCCACGTGGTTCCTGGTTTCACTGCAGCTCTGAAGAGAATGTTAGCAAAGAGGTAACCGGGACAGTGAAAACGGTACTCAAAGACAGGGAGAGCAAGCTCTATATTACTCTCTTGGCACTTTCAATGTGGGACATACAGCGAGATGTTTGCTGCTTTTGCGTTTGGCTATTGGGAGATTTACAGCACAAAGATATCTAGTTGATTTGAAGCAGTTCCGAGAAAGTCTAAGCTAATCCCCACTTTTCAATCCTGGCATTTTCCATGTGGGAGATATAGCACGATGTATATTGGTTTTGAGGACAACTCAAGGGACAGTGTAGGGAGAAAAGCTCCTGGCTCGCTGAATGCGGTTCCTGGAGACACTGCGATCAATGTGGGAGATATGTCAAGATGTGTGTTGGTTTTGAGGACGGCTCTCTGGAGAGTCTTAGCAAAGAGGTCACACGGAGAATCAGAGCAATTCTCAGAGACACTGAGAACAAGATCGACAATTCCCTCCTGGCACTTTCCCTGTAGGAGATACCGCAAGACGTTTCTGTATATTGGGCACAGCGCTCTGCAGGGTGTTAGCAGAGACTTTCCCGGGACAGTGAAACCCTATGTCAGAGACACTGAGAAGAAGCCCCAATGTTGCCTGCAGGCACTTTCAGTGTGGGTGCCTTCTCCACGTGGTTCCTGGTTTCACTGCAGCTCTGAAGAGAATGTTAGCAAAGAGGTAACCGGGACAGTGAAAACAGTACTCAAAGACAGGGAGAGCAAGCTCTATATTACTCTCTTGGCACTTTCAATGTGGGACATACAGCGAGATGTTTGCTGCTTTTGCGTTTGGCTACTGGGAGATTTACAGCACAAAGATATCTAGTTGATTTGAAGCAGTTCCGAGAAAGTCTAAGCTAATCCCCACTTTTCCCTCCTGGCATTTTCCATGTGGGAGATATAGCACGATGTATATTGGTTTTGAGGACAACTCAATGGACAGTGTAGGGAGAAAAGTTCCTGGCTCGCTGAATGCGGTTCCTGGAGACACTGCGATCAATGTGGGAGATATGTCAAGATGTGTGTTGGTTTTGAGGACGGCTCTCTGGAGAGTCTTAGCAAAGAGGTCACACGGAGAATCAGAGCAATTCTCAGAGACACTGAGAACAAGATCGACAATTCCCTCCTGGCACTTTCCCTGTAGGAGATACCGCAAGACGTTTCTGTATATTGGGCACAGCGCTCTGCAGGGTGTTAGCAGAGACTTTCCCGGGACAGTGAAACCCTATGTCAGAGACACTGAGAAGAAGCCCCAATGTTGCCTGCAGGCACTTTCAGTGTGGGTGCCTTCTCCACGTGGTTCCTGGTTTCACTGCAGCTCTGAAGAGAATGTTAGCAAAGAGGTAACCGGGACAGTGAAAACAGTACTCAAAGACAGGGAGAGCAAGCTCTATATTACTCTCTTGGCACTTTCAATGTGGGACATACAGCGAGATGTTTGCTGCTTTTGCGTTTGGCTCTTGGGAGATTTACAGCACAAAGATATCTAGTTGATTTGAAGCAGTTCCGAGAAAGTCTAAGCTAATCCCCACTTTTCCCTCCTGGCACTTTCCATGTGGGAGATATAGCACGATGTATATTGGTTTTGAGGACAACTCAATGGACAGTGTAGGGAGAAAAGCTCCTGGCTCGCTGAATGCGGTTCCTGGAGACACTGCGATCAATGTGGGAGATATGTCAAGATGTGTGTTGGTTTTGAGGACGGCTCTCTGGAGAGTCTTAGCAAAGAGGTCACACGGAGAATCAGAGCAATTCTCAGAGACACTGAGAACAAGGTCGACAATTCCCTCCTGGCACTTTCCCTGTAGGAGATACCGCAAGACGTTTCTGTATATTGGGCACAGCGCTCTGCAGGGTGTTAGCAGAGACTTTCCCGGGACAGTGAAACCCTATGTCAGAGACACTGAGAAGAAGCCCCAATGTTGCCTGCAGGCACTTTCAGTGTGGGTGCCTTCTCCACGTGGTTCCTGGTTTCACTGCAGCTCTGAAGAGAATGTTAGCAAAGAGGTAACCGGGACAGTGAAAACAGTACTCAAAGACAGGGAGAGCAAGCTCTATATTACTCTCTTGGCACTTTCAATGTGGGACATACAGCGAGATGTTTGCTGCTTTTGCGTTTGGCTACTGGGAGATTTACAGCACAAAGATATCTAGTTGATTTGAAGCAGTTCCGAGAAAGTCTAAGCTAATCCCCACTTTTCCCTCCTGGCATTTTCCATGTGGGAGATATAGCACGATGTATATTGGTTTTGAGGACAACTCAATGGACAGTGTAGGGAGAAAAGTTCCTGGCTCGCTGAATGCGGTTCCTGGAGACACTGCGATCAATGTGGGAGATATGTCAAGATGTGTGTTGGTTTTGAGGACGGCTCTCTGGAGAGTCTTAGCAAAGAGGTCACACGGAGAATCAGAGCAATTCTCAGAGACACTGAGAACAAGATCGACAATTCCCTCCTGGCACTTTCCCTGTAGGAGATACCGCAAGACGTTTCTGTATATTGGGCACAGCGCTCTGCAGGGTGTTAGCAGAGACTTTCCCGGGACAGTGAAACCCTATGTCAGAGACACTGAGAAGAAGCCCCAATGTTGCCTGCAGGCACTTTCAGTGTGGGTGCCTTCTCCACGTGGTTCCTGGTTTCACTGCAGCTCTGAAGAGAATGTTAGCAAAGAGGTAACCGGGACAGTGAAAACAGTACTCAAAGACAGGGAGAGCAAGCTCTATATTACTCTCTTGGCACTTTCAATGTGGGACATACAGCGAGATGTTTGCTGCTTTTGCGTTTGGCTCTTGGGAGATTTACAGCACAAAGATATCTAGTTGATTTGAAGCAGTTCCGAGAAAGTCTAAGCTAATCCCCACTTTTCCCTCCTGGCACTTTCCATGTGGGAGATATAGCACGATGTATATTGGTTTTGAGGACAACTCAAGGGACAGTGTAGGGAGAAAAGCTCCTGGCTCGCTGAATGCGGTTCCTGGAGACACTGCGATCAATGTGGGAGATATGTCAAGATGTGTGTTGGTTTTGAGGATGGCTCTCTGGAGAGTCTTAGCAAAGAGGTCACACGGAGAATCAGAGCAATTCTCAGAGACACTGAGAACAAGATCGACAATTCCCTCCTGGCACTTTCCCTGTAGGAGATACCGCAAGACGTTTCTGTATATTGGGCACAGCGCTCTGCAGGGTGTTAGCAGAGACTTTCCCGGGACAGTGAAACCCTATGTCAGAGACACTGAGAAGAAGCCCCAATGTTGCCTGCAGGCACTTTCAGTGTGGGTGCCTTCTCCACGTGGTTCCTGGTTTCACTGCAGCTCTGAAGAGAATGTTAGCAAAGAGGTAACCGGGACACTGAAAACAGTACTCAAAGACAGGGAGAGCAAGCTCTATATTACTCTCTTGGCACTTTCAATGTGGGACATACAGCGAGATGTTTGCTGCTTTTGCGTTTGGCTATTGGGAGATTTACAGCACAAAGATATCTAGTTGATTTGAAGCAGTTCCGAGAAAGTCTAAGCTAATCCCCACTTTTCCCTCCTGGCATTTTCCATGTGGGAGATATAGCACGATGTATATTGGTTTTGAGGACAACTCAATGGACAGTGTAGGGAGAAAAGTTCCTGGCTCGCTGAATGCGGTTCCTGGAGACACTGCGATCAATGTGGGAGATATGTCAAGATGTGTGTTGGTTTTGAGGACGGCTCTCTGGAGAGTCTTAGCAAAGAGGTCACACGGAGAATCAGAGCAATTCTCAGAGACACTGAGAACAAGATCGACAATTCCCTCCTGGCACTTTCCCTGTAGGAGATACCGCAAGACGTTTCTGTATATTGGGCACAGCGCTCTGCAGGGTGTTAGCAGAGACTTTCCCGGGACAGTGAAACCCTATGTCAGAGACACTGAGAAGAAGCCCCAATGTTGCCTGCAGGCACTTTCAGTGTGGGTGCCTTCTCCACGTGGTTCCTGGTTTCACTGCAGCTCTGAAGAGAATGTTAGCAAAGAGGTAACCGGGACAGTGAAAACGGTACTCAAAGACAGGGAGAGCAAGCTCTATATTACTCTCTTGGCACTTTCAATGTGGGACATACAGCGAGATGTTTGCTGCTTTTGCGTTTGGCTATTGGGAGATTTACAGCACAAAGATATCTAGTTGATTTGAAGCAGTTCCGAGAAAGTCTAAGCTAATCCCCACTTTTCCCTCCTGGCACTTTCCATGTGGGAGATATAGCACGATGTATATTGGTTTTGAGGACAACTCAAGGGACAGTGTAGGGAGAAAAGCTCCTGGCTCGCTGAATGCGGTTCCTGGAGACACTGCGATCAATGTGGGAGATATGTCAAGATGTGTGTTGGTTTTGAGGACGGCTCTCTGGAGAGTCTTAGCAAAGAGGTCACACGGAGAATCAGAGCAATTCTCAGAGACACTGAGAACAAGATCGACAATTCCCTCCTGGCACTTTCCCTGTAGGAGATACCGCAAGACGTTTCTGTATATTGGGCACAGCGCTCTGCAGGGTGTTAGCAGAGACTTTCCCGGGACAGTGAAACCCTATGTCAGAGACACTGAGAAGAAGCCCCAATGTTGCCTGCAGGCACTTTCAGTGTGGGTGCCTTCTCCACGTGGTTCCTGGATTCACTGCAGCTCTGAAGAGAATGTTAGCAAAGAGGTAACCAGGACAGTGAAAACAGTACTCAAAGACAGGGAGAGCAAGCTCTATATTACTCTCTTGGCACTTTCAATGTGGGACATACAGCGAGATGTTTGCTGCTTTTGCGTTTGGCTACTGGGAGATTTACAGCACAAAGATATCTAGTTGATTTGAAGCAGTTCCGAGAAAGTCTAAGCTAATCCCCACTTTTCCCTCCTGGCATTTTCCATGTGGGAGATATAGCACGATGTATATTGGTTTTGAGGACAACTCAATGGACAGTGTAGGGAGAAAAGTTCCTGGCTCGCTGAATGCGGTTCCTGGAGACACTGCAATCAATGTGGGAGATATGTCAAGATGTGTGTTGGTTTTGAGGACGGCTCTCTGGAGAGTCTTAGCAAAGAGGTCACACGGAGAATCAGAGCAATTCTCAGAGACACTGAGAACAAGATCGACAATTCCCTCCTGGCACTTTCCCTGTAGGAGATACCGCAAGACGTTTCTGTATATTGGGCACAGCGCTCTGCAGGGTGTTAGCAGAGACTTTCCCGGGACAGTGAAACCCTATGTCAGAGACACTGAGAAGAAGCCCCAATGTTGCCTGCAGGCACTTTCAGTGTGGGTGCCTTCTCCACATGCTTCCTGGTTTCACTGCAGCTCTGAAGAGAATGTTAGCAAAGAGGTAACCGGGACAGTGAAAACGGTACTCAAAGACAGGGAGAGCAAGCTCTATATTACTCTCTTGGCACTTTCAATGTGGGACCTACAGCGAGATGTTTGCTGCTTTTGCGTTTGGCTACTGGGAGATTTACAGCACAAAGATATCTAGTTGATTTGAAGCAGTTCCGAGAAAGTCTAAGCTAATCCCCACTTTTCCCTCCTGGCATTTTCCATGTGGGAGATATAGCACGATGTATATTGGTTTTGAGGACAACTCAATGGACAGTGTAGGGAGAAAAGTTCCTGGCTCGCTGAATGCGGTTCCTGGAGACACTGCGATCAATGTGGGAGATATGTCAAGATGTGTGTTGGTTTTGAGGACGGCTCTCTGGAGAGTCTTAGCAAAGAGGTCACACGGAGAATCAGAGCAATTCTCAGAGACACTGAGAACAAGATCGACAATTCCCTCCTGGCACTTTCCCTGTAGGAGATACCGCAAGACGTTTCTGTATATTGGGCACAGCGCTCTGCAGGGTGTTAGCAGAGACTTTCCCGGGACAGTGAAACCCTATGTCAGAGACACTGAGAAGAAGCCCCAATGTTGCCTGCAGGCACTTTCAGTGTGGGTGCCTTCTCCACGTGGTTCCTGGTTTCACTGCAGCTCTGAAGAGAATGTTAGCAAAGAGGTAACCGGGACAGTGAAAACAGTACTCAAAGACAGGGAGAGCAAGCTCTATATTACTCTCTTGGCACTTTCAATGTGGGACATACAGCGAGATGTTTGCTGCTTTTGCGTTTGGCTATTGGGAGATTTACAGCACAAAGATATCTAGTTGATTTGAAGCAGTTCCGAGAAAGTCTAAGCTAATTCCCACTTTTCCCTCCTGGCACTTTCCATGTGGGAGATATAGCACGATGTATATTGGTTTTGAGGACAACTCAAGGGACAGTGTAGGGAGAAAAGCTCCTGGCTCGCTGAATGCCGTTCCTGGAGACACTGCGATCAATGTGGGAGATATGTCAAGATGTGTGTTGGTTTTGAGGACGGCTCTCTGGAGAGTCTTAGCAAAGAGGTCACACGGAGAATCAGAGCAATTCTCAGAGACACTGAGAACAAGATCGACAATTCCCTCCTGGCACTTTCCCTGTAGGAGATACCGCAAGACGTTTCTGTATATTGGGCACAGCGCTCTGCAGGGTGTTAGCAGAGACTTTCCCGGGACAGTGAAACCCTATGTCAGAGACACTGAGAAGAAGCCCCAATGTTGCCTGCAGGCACTTTCAGTGTGGGTGCCTTCTCCACGTGGTTCCTGGTTTCACTGCAGCTCTGAAGAGAATGTTAGCAAAGAGGTAACCGGGACAGTGAAAACGGTACTCAAAGACAGGGAGAGCAAGCTCTATATTACTCTCTTGGCACTTTCAATGTGGGACCTACAGCGAGATGTTTGCTGCTTTTGCGTTTGGCTACTGGGAGATTTACAGCACAAAGATATCTAGTTGATTTGAAGCAGTTCCGAGAAAGTCTAAGCTAATCCCCACTTTTCCCTCCTGGCATTTTCCATGTGGGAGATATAGCACGATGTATATTGGTTTTGAGGACAACTCAATGGACAGTGTAGGGAGAAAAGTTCCTGGCTCGCTGAATGCGGTTCCTGGAGACACTGCGATCAATGTGGGAGATATGTCAAGATGTGTGTTGGTTTTGAGGACGGCTCTCTGGAGAGTCTTAGCAAAGAGGTCACACGGAGAATCAGAGCAATTCTCAGAGACACTGAGAACAAGATCGACAATTCCCTCCTGGCACTTTCCCTGTAGGAGATACCGCAAGACGTTTCTGTATATTGGGCACAGCGCTCTGCAGGGTGTTAGCAGAGACTTTCCCGGGACAGTGAAACCCTATGTCAGAGACACTGAGAAGAAGCCCCAATGTTGCCTGCAGGCACTTTCAGTGTGGGTGCCTTCTCCACGTGGTTCCTGGTTTCACTGCAGCTCTGAAGAGAATGTTAGCAAAGAGGTAACCGGGACAGTGAAAACAGTACTCAAAGACAGGGAGAGCAAGCTCTATATTACTCTCTTGGCACTTTCAATGTGGGACCTACAGCGAGATGTTTGCTGCTTTTGCGTTTGGCTACTGGGAGATTTACAGCACAAAGATATCTAGTTGATTTGAAGCAGTTCCGAGAAAGTCTAAGCTAATCCCCACTTTTCCCTCCTGGCATTTTCCATGTGGGAGATATAGCACGATGTATATTGGTTTTGAGGACAACTCAATGGACAGTGTAGGGAGAAAAGTTCCTGGCTCGCTGAATGCGGTTCCTGGAGACACTGCGATCAATGTGGGAGATATGTCAAGATGTGTGTTGGTTTTGAGGACGGCTCTCTGGGAGTCTTAGCAAAGAGGTCACACGGAGAATCAGAGCAATTCTCAGAGACACTGAGAACAAGATCGACAATTCCCTCCTGGCACTTTCCCTGTAGGAGATACCGCAAGACGTTTCTGTATATTGGGCACAGCGCTCTGCAGGGTGTTAGCAGAGACTTTCCCGGGACAGTGAAACCCTATGTCAGAGACACTGAGAAGAAGCCCCAATGTTGCCTGCAGGCACTTTCAGTGTGGGTGCCTTCTCCACGTGGTTCCTGGTTTCACTGCAGCTCTGAAGAGAATGTTAGCAAAGAGGTAACCGGGACAGTGAAAACAGTACTCAAAGACAGGGAGAGCAAGCTCTATATTACTCTCTTGGCACTTTCAATGTGGGACATACAGCGAGATGTTTGCTGCTTTTGCGTTTGGCTATTGGGAGATTTACAGCACAAAGATATCTAGTTGATTTGAAGCAGTTCCGAGAAAGTCTAAGCTAATCCCCACTTTTCCCTCCTGGCACTTTCCATGTGGGAGATATAGCACGATGTATATTGGTTTTGAGGACAACTCAAGGGACAGTGTAGGGAGAAAAGCTCCTGGCTCGCTGAATGCGGTTCCTGGAGACACTGCGATCAATGTGGGAGATATGTCAAGATGTGTGTTGGTTTTGAGGACGGCTCTCTGGAGAGTCTTAGCAAAGAGGTCACACGGAGAATCAGAGCAATTCTCAGAGACACTGAGAACAAGATCGACAATTCCCTCCTGGCACTTTCCCTGTAGGAGATACCGCAAGACGTTTCTGTATATTGGGCACAGCGCTCTGCAGGCTGTTAGCAGAGACTTTCCCGGGACAGTGAAACCCTATGTCAGAGACACTGAGAAGAAGCCCCAATGTTGCCTGCAGGCACTTTCAGTGTGGGTGCCTTCTCCACATGCTTCCTGGTTTCACTGCAGCTCTGAAGAGAATGTTAGCAAAGAGGTAACCGGGACAGTGAAAACGGTACTCAAAGACAGGGAGAGCAAGCTCTATATTACTCTCTTGGCACTTTCAATGTGGGACATACAGCGAGATGTTTGCTGCTTTTGCGTTTGGCTACTGGGAGATTTACAGCACAAAGATATCTAGTTGATTTGAAGCAGTTCCGAGAAAGTCTAAACTAATCCCCACTTTTCCCTCCTGGCATTTTCCATGTGGGAGATATAGCACGATGTATATTGGTTTTGAGGACAACTCAAGGGACAGTGTAGGGAGAAAAGTTCCTGGCTCGCTGAATGCGGTTCCTGGAGACACTGCGATCAATGTGGGAGATATGTCAAGATGTGTGTTGGTTTTGAGGACGGCTCTCTGGAGAGTCTTAGCAAAGAGGTCACACGGAGAATCAGAGCAATTCTCAGAGACACTGAGAACAAGATCGACAATTCCCTCCTGGCACTTTCCCTGTAGGAGATACCGCAAGACGTTTCTGTATATTGGGCACAGCGCTCTGCAGGGTGTTAGCAGAGACTTTCCCGGGACAGTGAAACCCTATGTCAGAGACACTGAGAAGAAGCCCCAATGTTGCCTGCAGGCACTTTCAGTGTGGGTGCCTTCTCCACGTGGTTCCTGGTTTCACTGCAGCTCTGAAGAGAATGTTAGCAAAGAGGTAACCGGGACAGTGAAAACAGTACTCAAAGACAGGGAGAGCAAGCTCTATATTACTCTCTTGGCACTTTCAATGTGGGACATACAGCGAGATGTTTGCTGCTTTTGCGTTTGGCTATTGGGAGATTTACAGCACAAAGATATCTAGTTGATTTGAAGCAGTTCCGAGAAAGTCTAAGCTAATCCCCACTTTTCCCTCCTGGCATTTCCATGTGGGAGATATAGCACGATGTATATTGGTTTTGAGGACAACTCAAGGGACAGTGTAGGGAGAAAAGCTCCTGGCTCGCTGAATGCGGTTCCTGGAGACACTGCGATCAATGTGGGAGATATGTCAAGATGTGTGTTGGTTTTGAGGACGGCTCTCTGGAGAGTCTTAGCAAAGAGGTCACACGGAGAATCAGAGCAATTCTCAGAGACACTGAGAACAAGATCGACAATTCCCTCCTGGCACTTTCCCTGTAGGAGATACCGCAAGACGTTTCTGTATATTGGGCACAGCGCTCTGCAGGGTGTTAGCAGAGACTTTCCCGGGACAGTGAAACCCTATGTCAGAGACACTGAGAAGAAGCCCCAATGTTGCCTGCAGGCACTTTCAGTGTGGGTGCCTTCTCCACATGCTTCCTGGTTTCACTGCAGCTCTGAAGAGAATGTTAGCAAAGAGGTAAGCGGGACAGTGAAAACGGTACTCAAAGACAGGGAGAGCAAGCTCTATATTACTCTCTTGGCACTTTCAATGTGGGACCTACAGCGAGATGTTTGCTGCTTTTGCGTTTGGCTACTGGGAGATTTACAGCACAAAGATATCTAGTTGATTTGAAGCAGTTCCGAGAAAGTCTAAGCTAATCCCCACTTTTCCCTCCTGGCATTTTCCATGTGGGAGATATAGCACGATGTATATTGGTTTTGAGGACAACTCAAGGGACAGTGTAGGGAGAAAAGCTCCTGGCTCGCTGAATGCCGTTCCTGGAGACACTGCGATCAATGTGGGAGATATGTCAAGATGTGTGTTGGTTTTGAGGACGGCTCTCTGGAGAGTCTTAGCAAAGAGGTCACACGGAGAATCAGAGCAATTCTCAGAGACACTGAGAACAAGATCGACAATTCCCTCCTGGCACTTTCCCTGTAGGAGATACCGCAAGACGTTTCTGTATATTGGGCACAGCGCTCTGCAGGGTGTTAGCAGAGACTTTCCCGGGACAGTGAAACCCTATGTCAGAGACACTGAGAAGAAGCCCCAATGTTGCCTGCAGGCACTTTCAGTGTGGGTGCCTTCTCCACGTGGTTCCTGGTTTCACTGCAGCTCTGAAGAGAATGTTAGCAAAGAGGTAACCGGGACAGTGAAAACAGTACTCAAAGACAGGGAGAGCAAGCTCTATATTACTCTCTTGGCACTTTCAATGTGGGACATACAGCGAGATGTTTGCTGCTTTTGCGTTTGGCTATTGGGAGATTTACAGCACAAAGATATCTAGTTGATTTGAAGCAGTTCCGAGAAAGTCTAAGCTAATCCCCACTTTTCCCTCCTGGCACTTTCCATGTGGGAGATATAGCACGATGTATATTGGTTTTGAGGACAACTCAATGGACAGTGTAGGGAGAAAAGCTCCTGGCTCGCTGAATGCCGTTCCTGGAGACACTGCGATCAATGTGGGAGATATGTCAAGATGTGTGTTGGTTTTGAGGACGGCTCTCTGGAGAGTCTTAGCAAAGAGGTCACACGGAGAATCAGAGCAATTCTCAGAGACACTGAGAACAAGATCGACAATTCCCTCCTGGCACTTTCCCTGTAGGAGATACCGCAAGACGTTTCTGTATATTGGGCACAGCGCTCTGCAGGGTGTTAGCAGAGACTTTCCCGGGACAGTGAAACCCTATGTCAGAGACACTGAGAAGAAGCCCCAATGTTGCCTGCAGGCACTTTCAGTGTGGGTGCCTTCTCCACATGCTTCCTGGTTTCACTGCAGCTCTGAAGAGAATGTTAGCAAAGAGGTAACCGGGACAGTGAAAACGGTACTCAAAGACAGGGAGAGCAAGCTCTATATTACTCTCTTGGCACTTTCAATGTGGGACATACAGCGAGATGTTTGCTGCTTTTGCGTTTGGCTATTGGGAGATTTACAGCACAAAGATATCTAGTTGATTTGAAGCAGTTCCGAGAAAGTCTAAACTAATCCCCACTTTTCCCTCCTGGCATTTTCCATGTGGGAGATGTAGCACGACGTATATTGGTTTTGAGGACAACTCAAGGGACAGTGTAGGGAGAAAAGCTCCTGGCTCGCTGAATGCGGTTCCTGGAGACCCTGCGATCAATGTGGGAGATATGTCAAGATGTGTGTTGGTTTTGAGGACGGCTCTCTGGAGAGTCTTAGCAAAGAGGTCACACGGAGAATCAGAGCAATTCTCAGAGACACTGAGAACAAGATCGACAATTCCCTCCTGGCACTTTCCCTGTAGGAGATACCGCAAGACGTTTCTGTATATTGGGCACAGCGCTCTGCAGGGTGTTAGCAGAGACTTTCCCGGGACAGTGAAACCCTATGTCAGAGACACTGAGAAGAAGCCCCAATGTTGCCTGCAGGCACTTTCAGTGTGGGTGCCTTCTCCACGTGGTTCCTGGTTTCACTGCAGCTCTGAAGAGAATGTTAGCAAAGAGGTAACCGGGACAGTGAAAACGGTACTCAAAGACAGGGAGAGCAAGCTCTATATTACTCTCTTGGCACTTTCAATGTGGGACATACAGCGAGATGTTTGCTGCTTTTGCGTTTGGCTATTGGGAGATTTACAGCACAAAGATATCTAGTTGATTTGAAGCAGTTCCGAGAAAGTCTAAACTAATCCCCACTTTTCCCTCCTGGCATTTTCCATGTGGGAGATATAGCACGACGTATATTGGTTTTGAGGACAACTCAAGGGACAGTGTAGGGAGAAAAGCTCCTGGCTCGCTGAATGCGGTTCCTGGAGACACTGCGATCAATGTGGGAGATATGTCAAGATGTGTGTTGGTTTTGAGGACGGCTCTCTGGAGAGTCTTAGCAAAGAGGTCACACGGAGAATCAGAGCAATTCTCAGAGACACTGAGAACAAGATCGACAATTCCCTCCTGGCACTTTCCCTGTAGGAGATACCGCAAGACGTTTCTGTATATTGGGCACAGCGCTCTGCAGGCTGTTAGCAGACACTTTCCCGGGACAGTGAAACTCTATGTCAGAGACACTGAGAAGAAGCCCCAATGTTGCCTGCAGGCACTTTCAGTGTGGGTGCCTTCTCCACGTGGTTCCTGGTTTCACTGCAGCTCTGAAGAGAATGTTAGCAAAGAGGTAACCGGGACAGTGAAAACGGTACTCAAAGACAGGGAGAGCAAGCTCTATATTACTCTCTTGGCACTTTCAATGTGGGACATACAGCGAGATGTTTGCTGCTTTTGCGTTTGGCTACTGGGAGATTTACAGCACAAAGATATCTAGTTGATTTGAAGCAGTTCCGAGAAAGTCTAAGCTAATCCCCACTTTTCCCTCCTGGCATTTTCCATGTGGGAGATATAGCACGATGTATATTGGTTTTGAGGACAACTCAAGGGACAGTGTAGGGAGAAAAGCTCCTGGCTCGCTGAATGCGGTTCCTGGAGACCCTGCGATCAATGTGGGAGATATGTCAAGATGTGTGTTGGTTTTGAGGACGGCTCTCTGGAGAGTCTTAGCAAAGAGGTCACACGGAGAATCAGAGCAATTCTCAGAGACACTGAGAACAAGATCGACAATTCCCTCCTGGCACTTTCCCTGTAGGAGATACCGCAAGACGTTTCTGTATATTGGGCACAGCGCTCTGCAGGGTGTTAGCAGAGACTTTCCCGGGACAGTGAAACCCTATGTCAGAGACACTGAGAAGAAGCCCCAATGTTGCCTGCAGGCACTTTCAGTGTGGGTGCCTTCTCCACGTGGTTCCTGGTTTCACTGCAGCTCTGAAGAGAATGTTAGCAAAGAGGTAACCGGGACAGTGAAAACGGTACTCAAAGACAGGGAGAGCAAGCTCTATATTACTCTCTTGGCACTTTCAATGTGGGACATACAGCGAGATGTTTGCTGCTTTTGCGTTTGGCTATTGGGAGATTTACAGCACAAAGATATCTAGTTGATTTGAAGCAGTTCCGAGAAAGTCTAAACTAATCCCCACTTTTCCCTCCTGGCATTTTCCATGTGGGAGATATAGCACGACGTATATTGGTTTTGAGGACAACTCAAGGGACAGTGTAGGGAGAAAAGCTCCTGGCTCGCTGAATGCGGTTCCTGGAGACACTGCGATCAATGTGGGAGATATGTCAAGATGTGTGTTGGTTTTGAGGACGGCTCTCTGGAGAGTCTTAGCAAAGAGGTCACACGGAGAATCAGAGCAATTCTCAGAGACACTGAGAACAAGATCGACAATTCCCTCCTGGCACTTTCCCTGTAGGAGATACCGCAAGACGTTTCTGTATATTGGGCACAGCGCTCTGCAGGCTGTTAGCAGACACTTTCCCGGGACAGTGAAACTCTATGTCAGAGACACTGAGAAGAAGCCCCAATGTTGCCTGCAGGCACTTTCAGTGTGGGTGCCTTCTCCACGTGGTTCCTGGTTTCACTGCAGCTCTGAAGAGAATGTTAGCAAAGAGGTAACCGGGACAGTGAAAACGGTACTCAAAGACAGGGAGAGCAAGCTCTATATTACTCTCTTGGCACTTTCAATGTGGGACATACAGCGAGATGTTTGCTGCTTTTGCGTTTGGCTATTGGGAGATTTACAGCACAAAGATATCTAGTTGATTTGAAGCAGTTCCGAGAAAGTCTAAGCTAATCCCCACTTTTCCCTCCTGGCACTTTCCATGTGGGAGATATAGCACGATGTATATTGGTTTTGAGGACAACTCAAGGGACAGTGTAGGGAGAAAAGTTCCTGGCTCGCTGAATGCGGTTCCTGGAGACACTGCGATCAATGTGGGAGATATGTCAAGATGTGTGTTGGTTTTGAGGACGGCTCTCTGGAGAGTCTTAGCAAAGAGGTCACACGGAGAATCAGAGCAATTCTCAGAGACACTGAGAACAAGGTCGACAATTCCCTCCTGGCACTTTCCCTGTAGGAGATACCGCAAGACGTTTCTGTATATTGGGCACAGCGCTCTGCAGGGTGTTAGCAGAGACTTTCCCGGGACAGTGAAACCCTATGTCAGAGACACTGAGAAGAAGCCCCAATGTTGCCTGCAGGCACTTTCAGTGTGGGTGCCTTCTCCACGTGGTTCCTGGTTTCACTGCAGCTCTGAAGAGAATGTTAGCAAAGAGGTAACCGGGACAGTGAAAACGGTACTCAAAGACAGGGAGAGCAAGCTCTATATTACTCTCTTGGCACTTTCAATGTGGGACATACAGCGAGATGTTTGCTGCTTTTGCGTTTGGCTATTGGGAGATTTACAGCACAAAGATATCTAGTTGATTTGAAGCAGTTCCGAGAAAGTCTAAACTAATCCCCACTTTTCCCTCCTGGCATTTTCCATGTGGGAGATATAGCACGACGTATATTGGTTTTGAGGACAACTCAAGGGACAGTGTAGGGAGAAAAGCTCCTGGCTCGCTGAATGCGGTTCCTGGAGACACTGCGATCAATGTGGGAGATATGTCAAGATGTGTGTTGGTTTTGAGGACGGCTCTCTGGAGAGTCTTAGCAAAGAGGTCACACGGAGAATCAGAGCAATTCTCAGAGACACTGAGAACAAGATCGACAATTCCCTCCTGGCACTTTCCCTGTAGGAGATACCGCAAGACGTTTCTGTATATTGGGCACAGCGCTCTGCAGGCTGTTAGCAGAGACTTTCCCGGGACAGTGAAACTCTATGTCAGAGACACTGAGAAGAAGCCCCAATGTTGCCTGCAGGCACTTTCAGTGTGGGTGCCTTCTCCACGTGGTTCCTGGTTTCACTGCAGCTCTGAAGAGAATGTTAGCAAAGAGGTAACCGGGACAGTGAAAACGGTACTCAAAGACAGGGAGAGCAAGCTCTATATTACTCTCTTGGCACTTTCAATGTGGGACATACAGCGAGATGTTTGCTGCTTTTGCGTTTGGCTATTGGGAGATTTACAGCACAAAGATATCTAGTTGATTTGAAGCAGTTCCGAGAAAGTCTAAGCTAATCCCCACTTTTCCCTCCTGGCACTTTCCATGTGGGAGATATAGCACGATGTATATTGGTTTTGAGGACAACTCAAGGGACAGTGTAGGGAGAAAAGTTCCTGGCTCGCTGAATGCGGTTCCTGGAGACACTGCGATCAATGTGGGAGATATGTCAAGATGTGTGTTGGTTTTGAGGACGGCTCTCTGGAGAGTCTTAGCAAAGAGGTCACACGGAGAATCAGAGCAATTCTCAGAGACACTGAGAACAAGGTCGACAATTCCCTCCTGGCACTTTCCCTGTAGGAGATACCGCAAGACGTTTCTGTATATTGGGCACAGCGCTCTGCAGGCTGTTAGCAGAGACTTTCCCGGGACAGTGAAACTCTATGTCAGAGACACTGAGAAGAAGCCCCAATGTTGCCTGCAGGCACTTTCAGTGTGGGTGCCTTCTCCACGTGGTTCCTGGTTTCACTGCAGCTCTGAAGAGAATGTTAGCAAAGAGGTAACCGGGACAGTGAAAACGGTACTCAAAGACAGGGAGAGCAAGCTCTATATTACTCTCTTGGCACTTTCAATGTGGGACATACAGCGAGATGTTTGCTGCTTTTGCGTTTGGCTATTGGGAGATTTACAGCACAAAGATATCTAGTTGATTTGAAGCAGTTCCGAGAAAGTCTAAGCTAATCCCCACTTTTCCCTCCTGGCACTTTCCATGTGGGAGATATAGCACGATGTATATTGGTTTTGAGGACAACTCAAGGGACAGTGTAGGGAGAAAAGTTCCTGGCTCGCTGAATGCGGTTCCTGGAGACACTGCGATCAATGTGGGAGATATGTCAAGATGTGTGTTGGTTTTGAGGACGGCTCTCTGGAGAGTCTTAGCAAAGAGGTCACACGGAGAATCAGAGCAATTCTCAGAGACACTGAGAACAAGGTCGACAATTCCCTCCTGGCACTTTCCCTGTAGGAGATACCGCAAGACGTTTCTGTATATTGGGCACAGCGCTCTGCAGGGTGTTAGCAGAGACTTTCCCGGGACAGTGAAACCCTATGTCAGAGACACTGAGAAGAAGCCCCAATGTTGCCTGCAGGCACTTTCAGTGTGGGTGCCTTCTCCACGTGGTTCCTGGTTTCACTGCAGCTCTGAAGAGAATGTTAGCAAAGAGGTAACCGGGACAGTGAAAACGGTACTCAAAGACAGGGAGAGCAAGCTCTATATTACTCTCTTGGCACTTTCAATGTGGGACATACAGCGAGATGTTTGCTGCTTTTGCGTTTGGCTATTGGGAGATTTACAGCACAAAGATATCTAGTTGATTTGAAGCAGTTCCGAGAAAGTCTAAGCTAATCCCCACTTTTCCCTCCTGGCACTTTCCATGTGGGAGATATAGCACGATGTATATTGGTTTTGAGGACAACTCAAGGGACAGTGTAGGGAGAAAAGCTCCTGGCTCGCTGAATGCGGTTCCTGGAGACACTGCGATCAATGTGGGAGATATGTCAAGATGTGTGTTGGTTTTGAGGACGGCTCTCTGGAGAGTCTTAGCAAAGAGGTCACACGGAGAATCAGAGCAATTCTCAGAGACACTGAGAACAAGATCGACAATTCCCTCCTGGCACTTTCCCTGTAGGAGATACCGCAAGACGTTTCTGTATATTGGGCACAGCGCTCTGCAGGGTGTTAGCAGAGACTTTCCCGGGACAGTGAAACCCTATGTCAGAGACACTGAGAAGAAGCCCCAATGTTGCCTGCAGGCACTTTCAGTGTGGGTGCCTTCTCCACGTGGTTCCTGGTTTCACTGCAGCTCTGAAGAGAATGTTAGCAAAGAGGTAACCGGGACAGTGAAAACGGTACTCAAAGACAGGGAGAGCAAGCTCTATATTACTCTCTTGGCACTTTCAATGTGGGACATACAGCGAGATGTTTGCTGCTTTTGCGTTTGGCTATTGGGAGATTTACAGCACAAAGATATCTAGTTGATTTGAAGCAGTTCCGAGAAAGTCTAAGCTAATCCCCACTTTTCCCTCCTGGCACTTTCCATGTGGGAGATATAGCACGATGTATATTGGTTTTGAGGACAACTCAAGGGACAGTGTAGGGAGAAAAGCTCCTGGCTCGCTGAATGCGGTTCCTGGAGACACTGCGATCAATGTGGGAGATATGTCAAGATGTGTGTTGGTTTTGAGGACGGCTCTCTGGAGAGTCTTAGCAAAGAGGTCACACGGAGAATCAGAGCAATTCTCAGAGACACTGAGAACAAGATCGACAATTCCCTCCTGGCACTTTCCCTGTAGGAGATACCGCAAGACGTTTCTGTATATTGGGCACAGCGCTCTGCAGGGTGTTAGCAGAGACTTTCCCGGGACAGTGAAACCCTATGTCAGAGACACTGAGAAGAAGCCCCAATGTTGCCTGCAGGCACTTTCAGTGTGGGTGCCTTCTCCACGTGGTTCCTGGTTTCACTGCAGCTCTGAAGAGAATGTTAGCAAAGAGGTAACCGGGACAGTGAAAACGGTACTCAAAGACAGGGAGAGCAAGCTCTATATTACTCTCTTGGCACTTTCAATGTGGGACATACAGCGAGATGTTCGCTGCTTTTGCGTTTGGCTATTGGGAGATTTACAGCACAAAGATATCTAGTTGATTTGAAGCAGTTCCGAGAAAGTCTAAACTAATCCCCACTTTTCCCTCCTGGCATTTTCCATGTGGGAGATATAGCACGACGTATATTGGTTTTGAGGACAACTCAAGGGACAGTGTAGGGAGAAAAGCTCCTGGCTCGCTGAATGCGGTTCCTGGAGACACTGCGATCAATGTGGGAGATATGTCAAGATGTGTGTTGGTTTTGAGGACGGCTCTCTGGAGAGTCTTAGCAAAGAGGTCACACGGAGAATCAGAGCAATTCTCAGAGACACTGAGAACAAGGTCGACAATTCCCTCCTGGCACTTTCCCTGTAGGAGATACCGCAAGACGTTTCTGTATATTGGGCACAGCGCTCTGCAGGCTGTTAGCAGAGACTTTCCCGGGACAGTGAAACCCTATGTCAGAGACACTGAGAAGAAGCCCCAATGTTGCCTGCAGGCACTTTCAGTGTGGGTGCCTTCTCCACGTGGTTCCTGGTTTCACTGCAGCTCTGAAGAGAATGTTAGCAAAGAGGTAACCGGGACAGTGAAAACGGTACTCAAAGACAGGGAGAGCAAGCTCTATATTACTCTCTTGGCACTTTCAATGTGGGACATACAGCGAGATGTTTGCTGCTTTTGCGTTTGGCTATTGGGAGATTTACAGCACAAAGATATCTAGTTGATTTGAAGCAGTTCCGAGAAAGTCTAAGCTAATCCCCACTTTTCCCTCCTGGCACTTTCCATGTGGGAGATATAGCACGATGTATATTGGTTTTGAGGACAACTCAAGGGACAGTGTAGGGAGAAAAGTTCCTGGCTCGCTGAATGCGGTTCCTGGAGACCCTGCGATCAATGTGGGAGATATGTCAAGATGTGTGTTGGTTTTGAGGACGGCTCTCTGGAGAGTCTTAGCAAAGAGGTCACACGGAGAATCAGAGCAATTCTCAGAGACACTGAGAACAAGGTCGACAATTCCCTCCTGGCACTTTCCCTGTAGGAGATACCGCAAGACGTTTCTGTATATTGGGCACAGCGCTCTGCAGGGTGTTAGCAGAGACTTTCCCGGGACAGTGAAACCCTATGTCAGAGACACTGAGAAGAAGCCCCAATGTTGCCTGCAGGCACTTTCAGTGTGGGTGCCTTCTCCACGTGGTTCCTGGTTTCACTGCAGCTCTGAAGAGAATGTTAGCAAAGAGGTAACCGGGACAGTGAAAACGGTACTCAAAGACAGGGAGAGCAAGCTCTATATTACTCTCTTGGCACTTTCAATGTGGGACATACAGCGAGATGTTTGCTGCTTTTGCGTTTGGCTATTGGGAGATTTACAGCACAAAGATATCTAGTTGATTTGAAGCAGTTCCGAGAAAGTCTAAACTAATCCCCACTTTTCCCTCCTGGCATTTTCCATGTGGGAGATATAGCACGACGTATATTGGTTTTGAGGACAACTCAAGGGACAGTGTAGGGAGAAAAGCTCCTGGCTCGCTGAATGCGGTTCCTGGAGACACTGCGATCAATGTGGGAGATATGTCAAGATGTGTGTTGGTTTTGAGGACGGCTCTCTGGAGAGTCTTAGCAAAGAGGTCACACGGAGAATCAGAGCAATTCTCAGAGACACTGAGAACAAGATCGACAATTCCCTCCTGGCACTTTCCCTGTAGGAGATACCGCAAGACGTTTCTGTATATTGGGCACAGCGCTCTGCAGGCTGTTAGCAGACACTTTCCCGGGACAGTGAAACTCTATGTCAGAGACACTGAGAAGAAGCCCCAATGTTGCCTGCAGGCACTTTCAGTGTGGGTGCCTTCTCCACGTGGTTCCTGGTTTCACTGCAGCTCTGAAGAGAATGTTAGCAAAGAGGTAACCGGGACAGTGAAAACGGTACTCAAAGACAGGGAGAGCAAGCTCTATATTACTCTCTTGGCACTTTCAATGTGGGACATACAGCGAGATGTTTGCTGCTTTTGCGTTTGGCTATTGGGAGATTTACAGCACAAAGATATCTAGTTGATTTGAAGCAGTTCCGAGAAAGTCTAAGCTAATCCCCACTTTTCCCTCCTGGCACTTTCCATGTGGGAGATATAGCACGATGTATATTGGTTTTGAGGACAACTCAAGGGACAGTGTAGGGAGAAAAGTTCCTGGCTCGCTGAATGCGGTTCCTGGAGACACTGCGATCAATGTGGGAGATATGTCAAGATGTGTGTTGGTTTTGAGGACGGCTCTCTGGAGAGTCTTAGCAAAGAGGTCACACGGAGAATCAGAGCAATTCTCAGAGACACTGAGAACAAGGTCGACAATTCCCTCCTGGCACTTTCCCTGTAGGAGATACCGCAAGACGTTTCTGTATATTGGGCACAGCGCTCTGCAGGGTGTTAGCAGAGACTTTCCCGGGACAGTGAAACCCTATGTCAGAGACACTGAGAAGAAGCCCCAATGTTGCCTGCAGGCACTTTCAGTGTGGGTGCCTTCTCCACGTGGTTCCTGGTTTCACTGCAGCTCTGAAGAGAATGTTAGCAAAGAGGTAACCGGGACAGTGAAAACGGTACTCAAAGACAGGGAGAGCAAGCTCTATATTACTCTCTTGGCACTTTCAATGTGGGACATACAGCGAGATGTTTGCTGCTTTTGCGTTTGGCTATTGGGAGATTTACAGCACAAAGATATCTAGTTGATTTGAAGCAGTTCCGAGAAAGTCTAAGCTAATCCCCACTTTTCCCTCCTGGCACTTTCCATGTGGGAGATATAGCACGATGTATATTGGTTTTGAGGACAACTCAAGGGACAGTGTAGGGAGAAAAGCTCCTGGCTCGCTGAATGCGGTTCCTGGAGACACTGCGATCAATGTGGGAGATATGTCAAGATGTGTGTTGGTTTTGAGGACGGCTCTCTGGAGAGTCTTAGCAAAGAGGTCACACGGAGAATCAGAGCAATTCTCAGAGACACTGAGAACAAGATCGACAATTCCCTCCTGGCACTTTCCCTGTAGGAGATACCGCAAGACGTTTCTGTATATTGGGCACAGCGCTCTGCAGGGTGTTAGCAGAGACTTTCCCGGGACAGTGAAACCCTATGTCAGAGACACTGAGAAGAAGCCCCAATGTTGCCTGCAGGCACTTTCAGTGTGGGTGCCTTCTCCACGTGGTTCCTGGTTTCACTGCAGCTCTGAAGAGAATGTTAGCAAAGAGGTAACCGGGACAGTGAAAACGGTACTCAAAGACAGGGAGAGCAAGCTCTATATTACTCTCTTGGCACTTTCAATGTGGGACATACAGCGAGATGTTTGCTGCTTTTGCGTTTGGCTATTGGGAGATTTACAGCACAAAGATATCTAGTTGATTTGAAGCAGTTCCGAGAAAGTCTAAGCTAATCCCCACTTTTCCCTCCTGGCACTTTCCATGTGGGAGATATAGCACGATGTATATTGGTTTTGAGGACAACTCAAGGGACAGTGTAGGGAGAAAAGCTCCTGGCTCGCTGAATGCGGTTCCTGGAGACACTGCGATCAATGTGGGAGATATGTCAAGATGTGTGTTGGTTTTGAGGACGGCTCTCTGGAGAGTCTTAGCAAAGAGGTCACACGGAGAATCAGAGCAATTCTCAGAGACACTGAGAACAAGATCGACAATTCCCTCCTGGCACTTTCCCTGTAGGAGATACCGCAAGACGTTTCTGTATATTGGGCACAGCGCTCTGCAGGGTGTTAGCAGAGACTTTCCCGGGACAGTGAAACCCTATGTCAGAGACACTGAGAAGAAGCCCCAATGTTGCCTGCAGGCACTTTCAGTGTGGGTGCCTTCTCCACGTGGTTCCTGGTTTCACTGCAGCTCTGAAGAGAATGTTAGCAAAGAGGTAACCGGGACAGTGAAAACGGTACTCAAAGACAGGGAGAGCAAGCTCTATATTACTCTCTTGGCACTTTCAATGTGGGACATACAGCGAGATGTTCGCTGCTTTTGCGTTTGGCTATTGGGAGATTTACAGCACAAAGATATCTAGTTGATTTGAAGCAGTTCCGAGAAAGTCTAAACTAATCCCCACTTTTCCCTCCTGGCATTTTCCATGTGGGAGATATAGCACGACGTATATTGGTTTTGAGGACAACTCAAGGGACAGTGTAGGGAGAAAAGCTCCTGGCTCGCTGAATGCGGTTCCTGGAGACACTGCGATCAATGTGGGAGATATGTCAAGATGTGTGTTGGTTTTGAGGACGGCTCTCTGGAGAGTCTTAGCAAAGAGGTCACACGGAGAATCAGAGCAATTCTCAGAGACACTGAGAACAAGGTCGACAATTCCCTCCTGGCACTTTCCCTGTAGGAGATACCGCAAGACGTTTCTGTATATTGGGCACAGCGCTCTGCAGGCTGTTAGCAGAGACTTTCCCGGGACAGTGAAACCCTATGTCAGAGACACTGAGAAGAAGCCCCAATGTTGCCTGCAGGCACTTTCAGTGTGGGTGCCTTCTCCACGTGGTTCCTGGTTTCACTGCAGCTCTGAAGAGAATGTTAGCAAAGAGGTAACCGGGACAGTGAAAACGGTACTCAAAGACAGGGAGAGCAAGCTCTATATTACTCTCTTGGCACTTTCAATGTGGGACATACAGCGAGATGTTTGCTGCTTTTGCGTTTGGCTATTGGGAGATTTACAGCACAAAGATATCTAGTTGATTTGAAGCAGTTCCGAGAAAGTCTAAGCTAATCCCCACTTTTCCCTCCTGGCACTTTCCATGTGGGAGATATAGCACGATGTATATTGGTTTTGAGGACAACTCAAGGGACAGTGTAGGGAGAAAAGCTCCTGGCTCGCTGAATGCGGTTCCTGGAGACACTGCGATCAATGTGGGAGATATGTCAAGATGTGTGTTGGTTTTGAGGACGGCTCTCTGGAGAGTCTTAGCAAAGAGGTCACATGGAGAATCAGAGCAATTCTCAGAGACACTGAGAACAAGATCGACAATTCCCTCCTGGCACTTTCCCTTTAGGAGATACCGCAAGACGTTTCTGTATATTGGGCACAGCGCTCTGCAGGGTGTTAGCAGAGACTTTCCCGGGACAGTGAAACCCTATGTCAGAGACACTGAGAAGAAGCCCCAATGTTGCCTGCAGGCACTTTCAGTGTGGGTGCCTTCTCCACGTGGTTCCTGGTTTCACTGCAGCTCTGAAGAGAATGTTAGCAAAGAGGTAACCGGGACAGTGAAAACGGTACTCAAAGACAGGGAGAGCAAGCTCTATATTACTCTCTTGGCACTTTCAATGTGGGACATACAGCGAGATGTTCGCTGCTTTTGCGTTTGGCTATTGGGAGATTTACAGCACAAAGATATCTAGTTGATTTGAAGCAGTTCCGAGAAAGTCTAAACTAATCCCCACTTTTCCCTCCTGGCATTTTCCATGTGGGAGATATAGCACGACGTATATTGGTTTTGAGGACAACTCAAGGGACAGTGTAGGGAGAAAAGCTCCTGGCTCGCTGAATGCGGTTCCTGGAGACACTGCGATCAATGTGGGAGATATGTCAAGATGTGTGTTGGTTTTGAGGACGGCTCTCTGGAGAGTCTTAGCAAAGAGGTCACACGGAGAATCAGAGCAATTCTCAGAGACACTGAGAACAAGATCGACAATTCCCTCCTGGCACTTTCCCTGTAGGAGATACCGCAAGACGTTTCTGTATATTGGGCACAGCGCTCTGCAGGCTGTTAGCAGACACTTTCCCGGGACAGTGAAACTCTATGTCAGAGACACTGAGAAGAAGCCCCAATGTTGCCTGCAGGCACTTTCAGTGTGGGTGCCTTCTCCACGTGGTTCCTGGTTTCACTGCAGCTCTGAAGAGAATGTTAGCAAAGAGGTAACCGGGACAGTGAAAACGGTACTCAAAGACAGGGAGAGCAAGCTCTATATTACTCTCTTGGCACTTTCAATGTGGGACATACAGCGAGATGTTTGCTGCTTTTGCGTTTGGCTATTGGGAGATTTACAGCACAAAGATATCTAGTTGATTTGAAGCAGTTCCGAGAAAGTCTAAGCTAATCCCCACTTTTCCCTCCTGGCACTTTCCATGTGGGAGATATAGCACGATGTATATTGGTTTTGAGGACAACTCAAGGGACAGTGTAGGGAGAAAAGTTCCTGGCTCGCTGAATGCGGTTCCTGGAGACACTGCGATCAATGTGGGAGATATGTCAAGATGTGTGTTGGTTTTGAGGACGGCTCTCTGGAGAGTCTTAGCAAAGAGGTCACACGGAGAATCAGAGCAATTCTCAGAGACACTGAGAACAAGGTCGACAATTCCCTCCTGGCACTTTCCCTGTAGGAGATACCGCAAGACGTTTCTGTATATTGGGCACAGCGCTCTGCAGGGTGTTAGCAGAGACTTTCCCGGGACAGTGAAACCCTATGTCAGAGACACTGAGAAGAAGCCCCAATGTTGCCTGCAGGCACTTTCAGTGTGGGTGCCTTCTCCACGTGGTTCCTGGTTTCACTGCAGCTCTGAAGAGAATGTTAGCAAAGAGGTAACCGGGACAGTGAAAACGGTACTCAAAGACAGGGAGAGCAAGCTCTATATTACTCTCTTGGCACTTTCAATGTGGGACATACAGCGAGATGTTTGCTGCTTTTGCGTTTGGCTATTGGGAGATTTACAGCACAAAGATATCTAGTTGATTTGAAGCAGTTCCGAGAAAGTCTAAGCTAATCCCCACTTTTCCCTCCTGGCACTTTCCATGTGGGAGATATAGCACGATGTATATTGGTTTTGAGGACAACTCAAGGGACAGTGTAGGGAGAAAAGCTCCTGGCTCGCTGAATGCGGTTCCTGGAGACACTGCGATCAATGTGGGAGATATGTCAAGATGTGTGTTGGTTTTGAGGACGGCTCTCTGGAGAGTCTTAGCAAAGAGGTCACACGGAGAATCAGAGCAATTCTCAGAGACACTGAGAACAAGATCGACAATTCCCTCCTGGCACTTTCCCTGTAGGAGATACCGCAAGACGTTTCTGTATATTGGGCACAGCGCTCTGCAGGGTGTTAGCAGAGACTTTCCCGGGACAGTGAAACCCTATGTCAGAGACACTGAGAAGAAGCCCCAATGTTGCCTGCAGGCACTTTCAGTGTGGGTGCCTTCTCCACGTGGTTCCTGGTTTCACTGCAGCTCTGAAGAGAATGTTAGCAAAGAGGTAACCGGGACAGTGAAAACGGTACTCAAAGACAGGGAGAGCAAGCTCTATATTACTCTCTTGGCACTTTCAATGTGGGACATACAGCGAGATGTTTGCTGCTTTTGCGTTTGGCTATTGGGAGATTTACAGCACAAAGATATCTAGTTGATTTGAAGCAGTTCCGAGAAAGTCTAAGCTAATCCCCACTTTTCCCTCCTGGCACTTTCCATGTGGGAGATATAGCACGATGTATATTGGTTTTGAGGACAACTCAAGGGACAGTGTAGGGAGAAAAGCTCCTGGCTCGCTGAATGCGGTTCCTGGAGACACTGCGATCAATGTGGGAGATATGTCAAGATGTGTGTTGGTTTTGAGGACGGCTCTCTGGAGAGTCTTAGCAAAGAGGTCACACGGAGAATCAGAGCAATTCTCAGAGACACTGAGAACAAGATCGACAATTCCCTCCTGGCACTTTCCCTGTAGGAGATACCGCAAGACGTTTCTGTATATTGGGCACAGCGCTCTGCAGGGTGTTAGCAGAGACTTTCCCGGGACAGTGAAACCCTATGTCAGAGACACTGAGAAGAAGCCCCAATGTTGCCTGCAGGCACTTTCAGTGTGGGTGCCTTCTCCACGTGGTTCCTGGTTTCACTGCAGCTCTGAAGAGAATGTTAGCAAAGAGGTAACCGGGACAGTGAAAACGGTACTCAAAGACAGGGAGAGCAAGCTCTATATTACTCTCTTGGCACTTTCAATGTGGGACATACAGCGAGATGTTCGCTGCTTTTGCGTTTGGCTATTGGGAGATTTACAGCACAAAGATATCTAGTTGATTTGAAGCAGTTCCGAGAAAGTCTAAACTAATCCCCACTTTTCCCTCCTGGCATTTTCCATGTGGGAGATATAGCACGACGTATATTGGTTTTGAGGACAACTCAAGGGACAGTGTAGGGAGAAAAGCTCCTGGCTCGCTGAATGCGGTTCCTGGAGACACTGCGATCAATGTGGGAGATATGTCAAGATGTGTGTTGGTTTTGAGGACGGCTCTCTGGAGAGTCTTAGCAAAGAGGTCACACGGAGAATCAGAGCAATTCTCAGAGACACTGAGAACAAGGTCGACAATTCCCTCCTGGCACTTTCCCTGTAGGAGATACCGCAAGACGTTTCTGTATATTGGGCACAGCGCTCTGCAGGCTGTTAGCAGAGACTTTCCCGGGACAGTGAAACCCTATGTCAGAGACACTGAGAAGAAGCCCCAATGTTGCCTGCAGGCACTTTCAGTGTGGGTGCCTTCTCCACGTGGTTCCTGGTTTCACTGCAGCTCTGAAGAGAATGTTAGCAAAGAGGTAACCGGGACAGTGAAAACGGTACTCAAAGACAGGGAGAGCAAGCTCTATATTACTCTCTTGGCACTTTCAATGTGGGACATACAGCGAGATGTTTGCTGCTTTTGCGTTTGGCTATTGGGAGATTTACAGCACAAAGATATCTAGTTGATTTGAAGCAGTTCCGAGAAAGTCTAAGCTAATCCCCACTTTTCCCTCCTGGCACTTTCCATGTGGGAGATATAGCACGACGTATATTGGTTTTGAGGACAACTCAAGGGACAGTGTAGGGAGAAAAGCTCCTGGCTCGCTGAATGCGGTTCCTGGAGACACTGCGATCAATGTGGGAGATATGTCAAGATGTGTGTTGGTTTTGAGGACGGCTCTCTGGAGAGTCTTAGCAAAGAGGTCACACGGAGAATCAGAGCAATTCTCAGAGACACTGAGAACAAGATCGACAATTCCCTCCTGGCACTTTCCCTTTAGGAGATACCGCAAGACGTTTCTGTATATTGGGCACAGCGCTCTGCAGGGTGTTAGCAGAGACTTTCCCGGGACAGTGAAACCCTATGTCAGAGACACTGAGAAGAAGCCCCAATGTTGCCTGCAGGCACTTTCAGTGTGGGTGCCTTCTCCACGTGGTTCCTGGTTTCACTGCAGCTCTGAAGAGAATGTTAGCAAAGAGGTAACCGGGACAGTGAAAACGGTACTCAAAGACAGGGAGAGCAAGCTCTATATTACTCTCTTGGCACTTTCAATGTGGGACATACAGCGAGATGTTTGCTGCTTTTGCGTTTGGCTATTGGGAGATTTACAGCACAAAGATATCTAGTTGATTTGAAGCAGTTCCGAGAAAGTCTAAGCTAATCCCCACTTTTCCCTCCTGGCACTTTCCATGTGGGAGATATAGCACGATGTATATTGGTTTTGAGGACAACTCAAGGGACAGTGTAGGGAGAAAAGCTCCTGGCTCGCTGAATGCGGTTCCTGGAGACACTGCGATCAATGTGGGAGATATGTCAAGATGTGTGTTGGTTTTGAGGACGGCTCTCTGGAGAGTCTTAGCAAAGAGGTCACACGGAGAATCAGAGCAATTCTCAGAGACACTGAGAACAAGATCGACAATTCCCTCCTGGCACTTTCCCTGTAGGAGATACCGCAAGACGTTTCTGTATATTGGGCACAGCGCTCTGCAGGCTGTTAGCAGAGACTTTCCCGGGACAGTGAAACCCTATGTCAGAGACACTGAGAAGAAGCCCCAATGTTGCCTGCAGGCACTTTCAGTGTGGGTGCCTTCTCCACGTGGTTCCTGGTTTCACTGCAGCTCTGAAGAGAATGTTAGCAAAGAGGTAACCGGGACAGTGAAAACGGTACTCAAAGACAGGGAGAGCAAGCTCTATATTACTCTCTTGGCACTTTCAATGTGGGACATACAGCGAGATGTTTGCTGCTTTTGCGTTTGGCTATTGGGAGATTTACAGCACAAAGATATCTAGTTGATTTGAAGCAGTTCCGAGAAAGTCTAAGCTAATCCCCACTTTTCCCTCCTGGCACTTTCCATGTGGGAGATATAGCACGATGTATATTGGTTTTGAGGACAACTCAAGGGACAGTGTAGGGAGAAAAGCTCCTGGCTCGCTGAATGCCGTTCCTGGAGACACTGCGATCAATGTGGGAGATATGTCAAGATGTGTGTTGGTTTTGAGGACGGCTCTCTGGAGAGTCTTAGCAAAGAGGTCACACGGAGAATCAGAGCAATTCTCAGAGACACTGAGAACAAGATCGACAATTCCCTCCTGGCACTTTCCCTGTAGGAGATACCGCAAGACGTTTCTGTATATTGGGCACAGCGCTCTGCAGGGTGTTAGCAGAGACTTTCCCGGGACAGTGAAACCCTATGTCAGAGACACTGAGAAGAAGCCCCAATGTTGCCTGCAGGCACTTTCAGTGTGGGTGCCTTCTCCACGTGGTTCCTGGTTTCACTGCAGCTCTGAAGAGAATGTTAGCAAAGAGGTAACCGGGACAGTGAAAACGGTACTCAAAGACAGGGAGAGCAAGCTCTATATTACTCTCTTGGCACTTTCAATGTGGGACATACAGCGAGATGTTCGCTGCTTTTGCGTTTGGCTATTGGGAGATTTACAGCACAAAGATATCTAGTTGATTTGAAGCAGTTCCGAGAAAGTCTAAGCTAATCCCCACTTTTCCCTCCTGGCACTTTCCATGTGGGAGATATAGCACGATGTATATTGGTTTTGAGGACAACTCAAGGGACAGTGTAGGGAGAAAAGCTCCTGGCTCGCTGAATGCGGTTCCTGGAGACACTGCGATCAATGTGGGAGATATGTCAAGATGTGTGTTGGTTTTGAGGACGGCTCTCTGGAGAGTCTTAGCAAAGAGGTCACACGGAGAATCAGAGCAATTCTCAGAGACACTGAGAACAAGATCGACAATTCCCTCCTGGCACTTTCCCTGTAGGAGATACCGCAAGACGTTTCTGTATATTGGGCACAGCGCTCTGCAGGCTGTTAGCAGACACTTTCCCGGGACAGTGAAACCCTATGTCAGAGACACTGAGAAGAAGCCCCAATGTTGCCTGCAGGCACTTTCAGTGTGGGTGCCTTCTCCACGTGGTTCCTGGTTTCACTGCAGCTCTGAAGAGAATGTTAGCAAAGAGGTAACCGGGACAGTGAAAACGGTACTCAAAGACAGGGAGAGCAAGCTCTATATTACTCTCTTGGCACTTTCAATGTGGGACATACAGCGAGATGTTCGCTGCTTTTGCGTTTGGCTATTGGGAGATTTACAGCACAAAGATATCTAGTTGATTTGAAGCAGTTCCGAGAAAGTCTAAACTAATCCCCACTTTTCCCTCCTGGCATTTTCCATGTGGGAGATATAGCACGACGTATATTGGTTTTGAGGACAACTCAAGGGACAGTGTAGGGAGAAAAGCTCCTGGCTCGCTGAATGCGGTTCCTGGAGACACTGCGATCAATGTGGGAGATATGTCAAGATGTGTGTTGGTTTTGAGGACGGCTCTCTGGAGAGTCTTAGCAAAGAGGTCACACGGAGAATCAGAGCAATTCTCAGAGACACTGAGAACAAGGTCGACAATTCCCTCCTGGCACTTTCCCTGTAGGAGATACCGCAAGACGTTTCTGTATATTGGGCACAGCGCTCTGCAGGCTGTTAGCAGAGACTTTCCCGGGACAGTGAAACCCTATGTCAGAGACACTGAGAAGAAGCCCCAATGTTGCCTGCAGGCACTTTCAGTGTGGGTGCCTTCTCCACGTGGTTCCTGGTTTCACTGCAGCTCTGAAGAGAATGTTAGCAAAGAGGTAACCGGGACAGTGAAAACGGTACTCAAAGACAGGGAGAGCAAGCTCTATATTACTCTCTTGGCACTTTCAATGTGGGACATACAGCGAGATGTTTGCTGCTTTTGCGTTTGGCTATTGGGAGATTTACAGCACAAAGATATCTAGTTGATTTGAAGCAGTTCCGAGAAAGTCTAAGCTAATCCCCACTTTTCCCTCCTGGCACTTTCCATGTGGGAGATATAGCACGATGTATATTGGTTTTGAGGACAACTCAAGGGACAGTGTAGGGAGAAAAGCTCCTGGCTCGCTGAATGCGGTTCCTGGAGACACTGCGATCAATGTGGGAGATATGTCAAGATGTGTGTTGGTTTTGAGGACGGCTCTCTGGAGAGTCTTAGCAAAGAGGTCACACGGAGAATCAGAGCAATTCTCAGAGACACTGAGAACAAGATCGACAATTCCCTCCTGGCACTTTCCCTTTAGGAGATACCGCAAGACGTTTCTGTATATTGGGCACAGCGCTCTGCAGGGTGTTAGCAGAGACTTTCCCGGGACAGTGAAACCCTATGTCAGAGACACTGAGAAGAAGCCCCAATGTTGCCTGCAGGCACTTTCAGTGTGGGTGCCTTCTCCACGTGGTTCCTGGTTTCACTGCAGCTCTGAAGAGAATGTTAGCAAAGAGGTAACCGGGACAGTGAAAACGGTACTCAAAGACAGGGAGAGCAAGCTCTATATTACTCTCTTGGCACTTTCAATGTGGGACATACAGCGAGATGTTTGCTGCTTTTGCGTTTGGCTATTGGGAGATTTACAGCACAAAGATATCTAGTTGATTTGAAGCAGTTCCGAGAAAGTCTAAGCTAATCCCCACTTTTCCCTCCTGGCACTTTCCATGTGGGAGATATAGCACGATGTATATTGGTTTTGAGGACAACTCAAGGGACAGTGTAGGGAGAAAAGTTCCTGGCTCGCTGAATGCGGTTCCTGGAGACACTGCGATCAATGTGGGAGATATGTCAAGATGTGTGTTGGTTTTGAGGACGGCTCTCTGGAGAGTCTTAGCAAAGAGGTCACACGGAGAATCAGAGCAATTCTCAGAGACACTGAGAACAAGGTCGACAATTCCCTCCTGGCACTTTCCCTGTAGGAGATACCGCAAGACGTTTCTGTATATTGGGCACAGCGCTCTGCAGGGTGTTAGCAGAGACTTTCCCGGGACAGTGAAACCCTATGTCAGAGACACTGAGAAGAAGCCCCAATGTTGCCTGCAGGCACTTTCAGTGTGGGTGCCTTCTCCACGTGGTTCCTGGTTTCACTGCAGCTCTGAAGAGAATGTTAGCAAAGAGGTAACCGGGACAGTGAAAACGGTACTCAAAGACAGGGAGAGCAAGCTCTATATTACTCTCTTGGCACTTTCAATGTGGGACATACAGCGAGATGTTTGCTGCTTTTGCGTTTGGCTATTGGGAGATTTACAGCACAAAGATATCTAGTTGATTTGAAGCAGTTCCGAGAAAGTCTAAGCTAATCCCCACTTTTCCCTCCTGGCACTTTCCATGTGGGAGATATAGCACGATGTATATTGGTTTTGAGGACAACTCAAGGGACAGTGTAGGGAGAAAAGCTCCTGGCTCGCTGAATGCCGTTCCTGGAGACACTGCGATCAATGTGGGAGATATGTCAAGATGTGTGTTGGTTTTGAGGACGGCTCTCTGGAGAGTCTTAGCAAAGAGGTCACACGGAGAATCAGAGCAATTCTCAGAGACACTGAGAACAAGATCGACAATTCCCTCCTGGCACTTTCCCTGTAGGAGATACCGCAAGACGTTTCTGTATATTGGGCACAGCGCTCTGCAGGGTGTTAGCAGAGACTTTCCCGGGACAGTGAAACCCTATGTCAGAGACACTGAGAAGAAGCCCCAATGTTGCCTGCAGGCACTTTCAGTGTGGGTGCCTTCTCCACGTGGTTCCTGGTTTCACTGCAGCTCTGAAGAGAATGTTAGCAAAGAGGTAACCGGGACAGTGAAAACGGTACTCAAAGACAGGGAGAGCAAGCTCTATATTACTCTCTTGGCACTTTCAATGTGGGACATACAGCGAGATGTTTGCTGCTTTTGCGTTTGGCTATTGGGAGATTTACAGCACAAAGATATCTAGTTGATTTGAAGCAGTTCCGAGAAAGTCTAAGCTAATCCCCACTTTTCCCTCCTGGCACTTTCCATGTGGGAGATATAGCACGATGTATATTGGTTTTGAGGACAACTCAAGGGACAGTGTAGGGAGAAAAGCTCCTGGCTCGCTGAATGCGGTTCCTGGAGACACTGCGATCAATGTGGGAGATATGTCAAGATGTGTGTTGGTTTTGAGGACGGCTCTCTGGAGAGTCTTAGCAAAGAGGTCACACGGAGAATCAGAGCAATTCTCAGAGACACTGAGAACAAGATCGACAATTCCCTCCTGGCACTTTCCCTGTAGGAGATACCGCAAGACGTTTCTGTATATTGGGCACAGCGCTCTGCAGGCTGTTAGCAGACACTTTCCCGGGACAGTGAAACTCTATGTCAGAGACACTGAGAAGAAGCCCCAATGTTGCCTGCAGGCACTTTCAGTGTGGGTGCCTTCTCCACGTGGTTCCTGGTTTCACTGCAGCTCTGAAGAGAATGTTAGCAAAGAGGTAACCGGGACAGTGAAAACGGTACTCAAAGACAGGGAGAGCAAGCTCTATATTACTCTCTTGGCACTTTCAATGTGGGACATACAGCGAGATGTTTGCTGCTTTTGCGTTTGGCTATTGGGAGATTTACAGCACAAAGATATCTAGTTGATTTGAAGCAGTTCCGAGAAAGTCTAAGCTAATCCCCACTTTTCCCTCCTGGCACTTTCCATGTGGGAGATATAGCACGATGTATATTGGTTTTGAGGACAACTCAATGGACAGTGTAGGGAGAAAAGCTCCTGGCTCGCTGAATGCGGTTCCTGGAGACACTGCGATCAATGTGGGAGATATGTCAAGATGTGTGTTGGTTTTGAGGACGGCTCTCTGGAGAGTCTTAGCAAAGAGGTCACACGGAGAATCAGAGCAATTCTCAGAGACACTGAGAACAAGATCGACAATTCCCTCCTGGCACTTTCCCTGTAGGAGATACCGCAAGACGTTTCTGTATATTGGGCACAGCGCTCTGCAGGGTGTTAGCAGAGACTTTCCCGGGACAGTGAAACCCTATGTCAGAGACACTGAGAAGAAGCCCCAATGTTGCCTGCAGGCACTTTCAGTGTGGGTGCCTTCTCCACGTGGTTCCTGGTTTCACTGCAGCTCTGAAGAGAATGTTAGCAAAGAGGTAACCGGGACAGTGAAAACGGTACTCAAAGACAGGGAGAGCAAGCTCTATATTACTCTCTTGGCACTTTCAATGTGGGACATACAGCGAGATGTTTGCTGCTTTTGCGTTTGGCTATTGGGAGATTTACAGCACAAAGATATCTAGTTGATTTGAAGCAGTTCCGAGAAAGTCTAAGCTAATCCCCACTTTTCCCTCCTGGCATTTTCCATGTGGGAGATATAGCACGACGTATATTGGTTTTGAGGACAACTCAATGGACAGTGTAGGGAGAAAAGCTCCTGGCTCGCTGAATGCGGTTCCTGGAGACCCTGCGATCAATGTGGGAGATATGTCAAGATGTGTGTTGGTTTTGAGGACGGCTCTCTGGAGAGTCTTAGCAAAGAGGTCACACGGAGAATCAGAGCAATTCTCAGAGACACTGAGAACAAGATCGACAATTCCCTCCTGGCACTTTCCCTGTAGGAGATACCGCAAGACGTTTCTGTATATTGGGCACAGCGCTCTGCAGGCTGTTAGCAGAGACTTTCCCGGGACAGTGAAACCCTATGTCAGAGACACTGAGAAGAAGCCCCAATGTTGCCTGCAGGCACTTTCAGTGTGGGTGCCTTCTCCACGTGGTTCCTGATTTCACTGCAGCTCTGAAGAGAATGTTAGCAAAGAGGTAACCGGGACAGTGAAAACGGTACTCAAAGACAGGGAGAGCAAGCTCTATATTACTCTCTTGGCACTTTCAATGTGGGACATACAGCGAGATGTTCGCTGCTTTTGCGTTTGGCTATTGGGAGATTTACAGCACAAAGATATCTAGTTGATTTGAAGCAGTTCCGAGAAAGTCTAAGCTAATCCCCACTTTTCCCTCCTGGCACTTTCCATGTGGGAGATATAGCACGATGTATATTGGTTTTGAGGACAACTCAAGGGACAGTGTAGGGAGAAAAGTTCCTGGCTCGCTGAATGCGGTTCCTGGAGACACTGCGATCAATGTGGGAGATATGTCAAGATGTGTGTTGGTTTTGAGGACGGCTCTCTGGAGAGTCTTAGCAAAGAGGTCACACGGAGAATCAGAGCAATTCTCAGAGACACTGAGAACAAGACCGACAATTCCCTCCTGGCACTTTCCCTGTAGGAGATACCGCAAGACGTTTCTGTATATTGGGCACAGCGCTCTGCAGGCTGTTAGCAGAGACTTTCCCGGGACAGTGAAACCCTATGTCAGAGACACTGAGAAGAAGCCCCAATGTTGCCTGCAGGCACTTTCAGTGTGGGTGCCTTCTCCACGTGGTTCCTGGTTTCACTGCAGCTCTGAAGAGAATGTTAGCAAAGAGGTAACTGGGACAGTGAAAACGGTACTCAAAGACAGGGAGAGCAAGCTCTATATTACTCTCTTGGCACTTTCAATGTGGGACATACAGCGAGATGTTTGCTGCTTTTGCGTTTGGCTATTGGGAGATTTACAGCACAAAGATATCTAGTTGATTTGAAGCAGTTCCGAGAAAGTCTAAGCTAATCCCCACTTTTCCCTCCTGGCACTTTCCATGTGGGAGATATAGCACGATGTATATTGGTTTTGAGGACAACTCAAGGGACAGTGTAGGGAGAAAAGTTCCTGGCTCGCTGAATGCGGTTCCTGGAGACACTGCGATCAATGTGGGAGATATGTCAAGATGTGTGTTGGTTTTGAGGACGGCTCTCTGGAGAGTCTTAGCAAAGAGGTCACACGGAGAATCAGAGCAATTCTCAGAGACACTGAGAACAAGGTCGACAATTCCCTCCTGGCACTTTCCCTGTAGGAGATACCGCAAGACGTTTCTGTATATTGGGCACAGCGCTCTGCAGGCTGTTAGCAGAGACTTTCCCGGGACAGTGAAACCCTATGTCAGAGACACTGAGAAGAAGCCCCAATGTTGCCTGCAGGCACTTTCAGTGTGGGTGCCTTCTCCACGTGGTTCCTGGATTCACTGCAGCTCTGAAGAGAATGTTAGCAAAGAGGTAACCGGGACAGTGAAAACAGTACTCAAAGACAGGGAGAGCAAGCTCTATATTACTCTCTTGGCACTTTCAATGTGGGACATACAGCGAGATGTTTGCTGCTTTTGCGTTTGGCTATTGGGAGATTTACAGCACAAAGATATCTAGTTGATTTGAAGCAGTTCCGAGAAAGTCTAAGCTAATCCCCACTTTTCCCTCCCTGCACTTTCCATGTGGGAGATATAGCACGATGTATATTGGTTTTGAGGACAACTCAAGGGACAGTGTAGGGAGAAAAGCTCCTGGCTCGCTGAATGCGGTTCCTGGAGACCCTGCGATCAATGTGGGAGATATGTCAAGATGTGTGTTGGTTTTGAGGACGGCTCTCTGGAGAGTCTTAGCAAAGAGGTCACACGGAGAATCAGAGCAATTCTCAGAGACACTGAGAACAAGATCGACAATTCCCTCCTGGCACTTTCCCTGTAGGAGATACCGCAAGACGTTTCTGTATATTGGGCACAGCGCTCTGCAGGCTGTTAGCAGAGACTTTCCCGGGACAGTGAAACCCTATGTCAGAGACACTGAGAAGAAGCCCCAATGTTGCCTGCAGGCACTTTCAGTGTGGGTGCCTTCTCCACGTGGTTCCTGGTTTCACTGCAGCTCTGAAGAGAATGTTAGCAAAGAGGTAACCGGGACAGTGAAAACGGTACTCAAAGACAGGGAGAGCAAGCTCTATATTACTCTCTTGGCACTTTCAATGTGGGACATACAGCGAGATGTTCGCTGCTTTTGCGTTTGGCTATTGGGAGATTTACAGCACAAAGATATCTAGTTGATTTGAAGCAGTTCCGAGAAAGTCTAAGCTAATCCCCACTTTTCCCTCCTGGCACTTTCCATGTGGGAGATATAGCACGATGTATATTGGTTTTGAGGACAACTCAAGGGACAGTGTAGGGAGAAAAGTTCCTGGCTCGCTGAATGCGGTTCCTGGAGACACTGCGATCAATGTGGGAGATATGTCAAGATGTGTGTTGGTTTTGAGGACGGCTCTCTGGAGAGTCTTAGCAAAGAGGTCACACGGAGAATCAGAGCAATTCTCAGAGACACTGAGAACAAGATCGACAATTCCCTCCTGGCACTTTCCCTGTAGGAGATACCGCAAGACGTTTCTGTATATTGGGCACAGCGCTCTGCAGGGTGTTAGCAGAGACTTTCCCGGGACAGTGAAACCCTATGTCAGAGACACTGAGAAGAAGCCCCAATGTTGCCTGCAGGCACTTTCAGTGTGGGTGCCTTCTCCACGTGGTTCCTGGTTTCACTGCAGCTCTGAAGAGAATGTTAGCAAAGAGGTAACCGGGACAGTGAAAACGGTACTCAAAGACAGGGAGAGCAAGCTCTATATTACTCTCTTGGCACTTTCAATGTGGGACATACAGCGAGATGTTTGCTGCTTTTGCGTTTGGCTATTGGGAGATTTACAGCACAAAGATATCTAGTTGATTTGAAGCAGTTCCGAGAAAGTCTAAGCTAATCCCCACTTTTCCCTCCTGGCACTTTCCATGTGGGAGATATAGCACGATGTATATTGGTTTTGAGGACAACTCAAGGGACAGTGTAGGGAGAAAAGTTCCTGGCTCGCTGAATGCGGTTCCTGGAGACACTGCGATCAATGTGGGAGATATGTCAAGATGTGTGTTGGTTTTGAGGACGGCTCTCTGGAGAGTCTTAGCAAAGAGGTCACACGGAGAATCAGAGCAATTCTCAGAGACACTGAGAACAAGGTCGACAATTCCCTCCTGGCACTTTCCCTGTAGGAGATACCGCAAGACGTTTCTGTATATTGGGCACAGCGCTCTGCAGGCTGTTAGCAGAGACTTTCCCGGGACAGTGAAACCCTATGTCAGAGACACTGAGAAGAAGCCCCAATGTTGCCTGCAGGCACTTTCAGTGTGGGTGCCTTCTCCACGTGGTTCCTGGATTCACTGCAGCTCTGAAGAGAATGTTAGCAAAGAGGTAACCGGGACAGTGAAAACAGTACTCAAAGACAGGGAGAGCAAGCTCTATATTACTCTCTTGGCACTTTGGATGTGGGACATACAGCGAGATGTTTGCTGCTTTTGCGTTTGGCTATTGGGAGATTTACAGCACAAAGATATCTAGTTGATTTGAAGCAGTTCCGAGAAAGTCTAAGCTAATCCCCACTTTTCCCTCCCTGCACTTTCCATGTGGGAGATATAGCACGATGTATATTGGTTTTGAGGACAACTCAAGGGACAGTGTAGGGAGAAAAGCTCCTGGCTCGCTGAATGCGGTTCCTGGAGACCCTGCGATCAATGTGGGAGATATGTCAAGATGTGTGTTGGTTTTGAGGACGGCTCTCTGGAGAGTCTTAGCAAAGAGGTCACACGGAGAATCAGAGCAATTCTCAGAGACACTGAGAACAAGATCGACAATTCCCTCCTGGCACTTTCCCTGTAGGAGATACCGCAAGACGTTTCTGTATATTGGGCACAGCGCTCTGCAGGCTGTTAGCAGAGACTTTCCCGGGACAGTGAAACCCTATGTCAGAGACACTGAGAAGAAGCCCCAATGTTGCCTGCAGGCACTTTCAGTGTGGGTGCCTTCTCCACGTGGTTCCTGGTTTCACTGCAGCTCTGAAGAGAATGTTAGCAAAGAGGTAACCGGGACAGTGAAAACGGTACTCAAAGACAGGGAGAGCAAGCTCTATATTACTCTCTTGGCACTTTCAATGTGGGACATACAGCGAGATGTTCGCTGCTTTTGCGTTTGGCTATTGGGAGATTTACAGCACAAAGATATCTAGTTGATTTGAAGCAGTTCCGAGAAAGTCTAAGCTAATCCCCACTTTTCCCTCCTGGCACTTTCCATGTGGGAGATATAGCACGATGTATATTGGTTTTGAGGACAACTCAAGGGACAGTGTAGGGAGAAAAGCTCCTGGCTCGCTGAATGCGGTTCCTGGAGACCCTGCGATCAATGTGGGAGATATGTCAAGATGTGTGTTGGTTTTGAGGACGGCTCTCTGGAGAGTCTTAGCAAAGAGGTCACACGGAGAATCAGAGCAATTCTCAGAGACACTGAGAACAAGATCGACAATTCCCTCCTGGCACTTTCCCTGTAGGAGATACCGCAAGACGTTTCTGTATATTGGGCACAGCGCTCTGCAGGCTGTTAGCAGAGACTTTCCCGGGACAGTGAAACCCTATGTCAGAGACACTGAGAAGAAGCCCCAATGTTGCCTGCAGGCACTTTCAGTGTGGGTGCCTTCTCCACGTGGTTCCTGGTTTCACTGCAGCTCTGAAGAGAATGTTAGCAAAGAGGTAACCGGGACAGTGAAAACGGTACTCAAAGACAGGGAGAGCAAGCTCTATATTACTCTCTTGGCACTTTCAATGTGGGACATACAGCGAGATGTTCGCTGCTTTTGCGTTTGGCTATTGGGAGATTTACAGCACAAAGATATCTAGTTGATTTGAAGCAGTTCCGAGAAAGTCTAAGCTAATCCCCACTTTTCCCTCCTGGCACTTTCCATGTGGGAGATATAGCACGATGTATATTGGTTTTGAGGACAACTCAAGGGACAGTGTAGGGAGAAAAGTTCCTGGCTCGCTGAATGCGGTTCCTGGAGACACTGCGATCAATGTGGGAGATATGTCAAGATGTGTGTTGGTTTTGAGGACGGCTCTCTGGAGAGTCTTAGCAAAGAGGTCACACGGAGAATCAGAGCAATTCTCAGAGACACTGAGAACAAGATCGACAATTCCCTCCTGGCACTTTCCCTGTAGGAGATACCGCAAGACGTTTCTGTATATTGGGCACAGCGCTCTGCAGGGTGTTAGCAGAGACTTTCCCGGGACAGTGAAACCCTATGTCAGAGACACTGAGAAGAAGCCCCAATGTTGCCTGCAGGCACTTTCAGTGTGGGTGCCTTCTCCACGTGGTTCCTGGTTTCACTGCAGCTCTGAAGAGAATGTTAGCAAAGAGGTAACCGGGACAGTGAAAACGGTACTCAAAGACAGGGAGAGCAAGCTCTATATTACTCTCTTGGCACTTTCAATGTGGGACATACAGCGAGATGTTTGCTGCTTTTGCGTTTGGCTATTGGGAGATTTACAGCACAAAGATATCTAGTTGATTTGAAGCAGTTCCGAGAAAGTCTAAGCTAATCCCCACTTTTCCCTCCTGGCACTTTCCATGTGGGAGATATAGCACGATGTATATTGGTTTTGAGGACAACTCAAGGGACAGTGTAGGGAGAAAAGTTCCTGGCTCGCTGAATGCGGTTCCTGGAGACACTGCGATCAATGTGGGAGATATGTCAAGATGTGTGTTGGTTTTGAGGACGGCTCTCTGGAGAGTCTTAGCAAAGAGGTCACACGGAGAATCAGAGCAATTCTCAGAGACACTGAGAACAAGGTCGACAATTCCCTCCTGGCACTTTCCCTGTAGGAGATACCGCAAGACGTTTCTGTATATTGGGCACAGCGCTCTGCAGGCTGTTAGCAGAGACTTTCCCGGGACAGTGAAACCCTATGTCAGAGACACTGAGAAGAAGCCCCAATGTTGCCTGCAGGCACTTTCAGTGTGGGTGCCTTCTCCACGTGGTTCCTGGATTCACTGCAGCTCTGAAGAGAATGTTAGCAAAGAGGTAACCGGGACAGTGAAAACAGTACTCAAAGACAGGGAGAGCAAGCTCTATATTACTCTCTTGGCACTTTGGATGTGGGACATACAGCGAGATGTTTGCTGCTTTTGCGTTTGGCTATTGGGAGATTTACAGCACAAAGATATCTAGTTGATTTGAAGCAGTTCCGAGAAAGTCTAAGCTAATCCCCACTTTTCCCTCCCTGCACTTTCCATGTGGGAGATATAGCACGATGTATATTGGTTTTGAGGACAACTCAAGGGACAGTGTAGGGAGAAAAGCTCCTGGCTCGCTGAATGCGGTTCCTGGAGACCCTGCGATCAATGTGGGAGATATGTCAAGATGTGTGTTGGTTTTGAGGACGGCTCTCTGGAGAGTCTTAGCAAAGAGGTCACACGGAGAATCAGAGCAATTCTCAGAGACACTGAGAACAAGATCGACAATTCCCTCCTGGCACTTTCCCTGTAGGAGATACCGCAAGACGTTTCTGTATATTGGGCACAGCGCTCTGCAGGCTGTTAGCAGAGACTTTCCCGGGACAGTGAAACCCTATGTCAGAGACACTGAGAAGAAGCCCCAATGTTGCCTGCAGGCACTTTCAGTGTGGGTGCCTTCTCCACGTGGTTCCTGGTTTCACTGCAGCTCTGAAGAGAATGTTAGCAAAGAGGTAACCGGGACAGTGAAAACGGTACTCAAAGACAGGGAGAGCAAGCTCTATATTACTCTCTTGGCACTTTCAATGTGGGACATACAGCGAGATGTTCGCTGCTTTTGCGTTTGGCTATTGGGAGATTTACAGCACAAAGATATCTAGTTGATTTGAAGCAGTTCCGAGAAAGTCTAAGCTAATCCCCACTTTTCCCTCCTGGCACTTTCCATGTGGGAGATATAGCACGATGTATATTGGTTTTGAGGACAACTCAAGGGACAGTGTAGGGAGAAAAGTTCCTGGCTCGCTGAATGCGGTTCCTGGAGACACTGCGATCAATGTGGGAGATATGTCAAGATGTGTGTTGGTTTTGAGGACGGCTCTCTGGAGAGTCTTAGCAAAGAGGTCACACGGAGAATCAGAGCAATTCTCAGAGACACTGAGAACAAGATCGACAATTCCCTCCTGGCACTTTCCCTGTAGGAGATACCGCAAGACGTTTCTGTATATTGGGCACAGCGCTCTGCAGGGTGTTAGCAGAGACTTTCCCGGGACAGTGAAACCCTATGTCAGAGACACTGAGAAGAAGCCCCAATGTTGCCTGCAGGCACTTTCAGTGTGGGTGCCTTCTCCACGTGGTTCCTGGTTTCACTGCAGCTCTGAAGAGAATGTTAGCAAAGAGGTAACCGGGACAGTGAAAACGGTACTCAAAGACAGGGAGAGCAAGCTCTATATTACTCTCTTGGCACTTTCAATGTGGGACATACAGCGAGATGTTTGCTGCTTTTGCGTTTGGCTATTGGGAGATTTACAGCACAAAGATATCTAGTTGATTTGAAGCAGTTCCGAGAAAGTCTAAGCTAATCCCCACTTTTCCCTCCTGGCACTTTCCATGTGGGAGATATAGCACGATGTATATTGGTTTTGAGGACAACTCAAGGGACAGTGTAGGGAGAAAAGTTGCTGGCTCGCTGAATGCGGTTCCTGGAGACACTGCGATCAATGTGGGAGATATGTCAAGATGTGTGTTGGTTTTGAGGACGGCTCTCTGGAGAGTCTTAGCAAAGAGGTCACACGGAGAATCAGAGCAATTCTCAGAGACACTGAGAACAAGGTCGACAATTCCCTCCTGGCACTTTCCCTGTAGGAGATACCGCAAGACGTTTCTGTATATTGGGCACAGTGCTCTGCAGGGTGTTAGCAGAGACTTTCCCGGGACAGTGAAACCCTATGTCAGAGACACTGAGAAGAAGCCCCAATGTTGCCTGCAGGCACTTTCAGTGTGGGTGCCTTCTCCACGTGGTTCCTGGTTTCACTGCAGCTCTGAAGAGAATGTTAGCAAAGAGGTAACCGGGACAGTGAAAACAGTACTCAAAGACAGGGAGAGCAAGCTCTATATTACTCTCTTGGCACTTTCAATGTGGGACATACAGCGAGATGTTTGCTGCTTTTGCGTTTGGCTATTGGGAGATTTACAGCACAAAGATATCTAGTTGATTTGAAGCAGTTCCGAGAAAGTCTAAGCTAATCCCCACTTTTCCCTCCTGGCACTTTCCATGTGGGAGATATAGCACGATGTATATTGGTTTTGAGGACAACTCAATGGACAGTGTAGGGAGAAAAGCTCCTGGCTCGCTGAATGCGGTTCCTGGAGACACTGCGATCAATGTGGGAGATATGTCAAGATGTGTGTTGGTTTTGAGGACGGCTCTCTGGAGAGTCTTAGCAAAGAGGTCACACGGAGAATCAGAGCAATTCTCAGAGACACTGAGAACAAGATCGACAATTCCCTCCTGGCACTTTCCCTGTAGGAGATACCGCAAGACGTTTCTGTATATTGGGCACAGCGCTCTGCAGGGTGTTAGCAGAGACTCTCCCGGGACAGTGAAACCCTATGTCAGAGACACTGAGAAGAAGCCCCAATGTTGCCTGCAGGCACTTTCAGTGTGGGTGCCTTCTCCACATGCTTCCTGGTTTCACTGCAGCTCTGAAGAGAATGTTAGCAAAGAGGTAACCGGGACAGTGAAAACGGTACTCAAAGACAGGGAGAGCAAGCTCTATATTACTCTCTTGGCACTTTCAATGTGGGACATACAGCGAGATGTTTGCTGCTTTTGCGTTTGGCTATTGGGAGATTTACAGCACAAAGATATCTAGTTGATTTGAAGCAGTTCCGAGAAAGTCTAAGCTAATCCCCACTTTTCCCTCCCTGCACTTTCCATGTGGGAGATATAGCACGATGTATATTGGTTTTGAGGACAACTCAATGGACAGTGTAGGGAGAAAAGCTCCTGGCTCGCTGAATGCGGTTCCTGGAGACCCTGCGATCAATGTGGGAGATATGTCAAGATGTGTGTTGGTTTTGAGGACGGCTCTCTGGAGAGTCTTAGCAAAGAGGTCACACGGAGAATCAGAGCAATTCTCAGAGACACTGAGAACAAGATCGACAATTCCCTCCTGGCACTTTCCCTGTAGGAGATACCGCAAGACGTTTCTGTATATTGGGCACAGCGCTCTGCAGGCTGTTAGCAGAGACTTTCCCGGGACAGTGAAACCCTATGTCAGAGACACTGAGAAGAAGCCCCAATGTTGCCTGCAGGCACTTTCAGTGTGGGTGCCTTCTCCACGTGGTTCCTGGTTTCACTGCAGCTCTGAAGAGAATGTTAGCAAAGAGGTAACCGGGACAGTGAAAACGGTACTCAAAGACAGGGAGAGCAAGCTCTATATTACTCTCTTGGCACTTTCAATGTGGGACATACAGCGAGATGTTCGCTGCTTTTGCGTTTGGCTATTGGGAGATTTACAGCACAAAGATATCTAGTTGATTTGAAGCAGTTCCGAGAAAGTCTAAGCTAATCCCCACTTTTCCCTCCTGGCACTTTCCATGTGGGAGATATAGCACGATGTATATTGGTTTTGAGGACAACTCAAGGGACAGTGTAGGGAGAAAAGTTCCTGGCTCGCTGAATGCGGTTCCTGGAGACACTGCGATCAATGTGGGAGATATGTCAAGATGTGTGTTGGTTTTGAGGACGGCTCTCTGGAGAGTCTTAGCAAAGAGGTCACACGGAGAATCAGAGCAATTCTCAGAGACACTGAGAACAAGATCGACAATTCCCTCCTGGCACTTTCCCTGTAGGAGATACCGCAAGACGTTTCTGTATATTGGGCACAGCGCTCTGCAGGCTGTTAGCAGAGACTTTCCCGGGACAGTGAAACCCTATGTCAGAGACACTGAGAAGAAGCCCCAATGTTGCCTGCAGGCACTTTCAGTGTGGGTGCCTTCTCCACGTGGTTCCTGGTTTCACTGCAGCTCTGAAGAGAATGTTAGCAAAGAGGTAACCGGGACAGTGAAAACGGTACTCAAAGACAGGGAGAGCAAGCTCTATATTACTCTCTTGGCACTTTCAATGTGGGACATACAGCGAGATGTTTGCTGCTTTTGCGTTTGGCTATTGGGAGATTTACAGCACAAAGATATCTAGTTGATTTGAAGCAGTTCCGAGAAAGTCTAAGCTAATCCCCACTTTTCCCTCCTGGCACTTTCCATGTGGGAGATATAGCACGATGTATATTGGTTTTGAGGACAACTCAAGGGACAGTGTAGGGAGAAAAGTTCCTGGCTCGCTGAATGCGGTTCCTGGAGACACTGCGATCAATGTGGGAGATATGTCAAGATGTGTGTTGGTTTTGAGGACGGCTCTCTGGAGAGTCTTAGCAAAGAGGTCACACGGAGAATCAGAGCAATTCTCAGAGACACTGAGAACAAGGTCGACAATTCCCTCCTGGCACTTTCCCTGTAGGAGATACCGCAAGACGTTTCTGTATATTGGGCACAGCGCTCTGCAGGCTGTTAGCAGAGACTTTCCCGGGACAGTGAAACCCTATGTCAGAGACACTGAGAAGAAGCCCCAATGTTGCCTGCAGGCACTTTCAGTGTGGGTGCCTTCTCCACGTGGTTCCTGGTTTCACTGCAGCTCTGAAGAGAATGTTAGCAAAGAGGTAACTGGGACAGTGAAAACAGTACTCAAAGACAGGGAGAGCAAGCTCTATATTACTCTCTTGGCACTTTCAATGTGGGACATACAGCGAGATGTTTGCTGCTTTTGCGTTTGGCTATTGGGAGATTTACAGCACAAAGATATCTAGTTGATTTGAAGCAGTTCCGAGAAAGTCTAAGCTAATCCCCACTTTTCCCTCCTGGCACTTTCCATGTGGGAGATATAGCACGATGTATATTGGTTTTGAGGACAACTCAAGGGACAGTGTAGGGAGAAAAGTTCCTGGCTCGCTGAATGCGGTTCCTGGAGACACTGCGATCAATGTGGGAGATATGTCAAGATGTGTGTTGGTTTTGAGGACGGCTCTCTGGAGAGTCTTAGCAAAGAGGTCACACGGAGAATCAGAGCAATTCTCAGAGACACTGAGAACAAGGTCGACAATTCCCTCCTGGCACTTTCCCTGTAGGAGATACCGCAAGACGTTTCTGTATATTGGGCACAGCGCTCTGCAGGCTGTTAGCAGAGACTTTCCCGGGACAGTGAAACCCTATGTCAGAGACACTGAGAAGAAGCCCCAATGTTGCCTGCAGGCACTTTCAGTGTGGGTGCCTTCTCCACGTGGTTCCTGGTTTCACTGCAGCTCTGAAGAGAATGTTAGCAAAGAGGTAACCGGGACAGTGAAAACGGTACTCAAAGACAGGGAGAGCAAGCTCTATATTACTCTCTTGGCACTTTCAATGTGGGACATACAGCGAGATGTTTGCTGCTTTTGCGTTTGGCTATTGGGAGATTTACAGCACAAAGATATCTAGTTGATTTGAAGCAGTTCCGAGAAAGTCTAAGCTAATCCCCACTTTTCCCTCCTGGCACTTTCCATGTGGGAGATATAGCACGATGTATATTGGTTTTGAGGACAACTCAAGGGACAGTGTAGGGAGAAAAGTTGCTGGCTCGCTGAATGCGGTTCCTGGAGACACTGCGATCAATGTGGGAGATATGTCAAGATGTGTGTTGGTTTTGAGGACGGCTCTCTGGAGAGTCTTAGCAAAGAGGTCACACGGAGAATCAGAGCAATTCTCAGAGACACTGAGAACAAGATCGACAATTCCCTCCTGGCACTTTCCCTGTAGGAGATACCGCAAGACGTTTCTGTATATTGGGCACAGCGCTCTGCAGGGTGTTAGCAGAGACTCTCCCGGGACAGTGAAACCCTATGTCAGAGACACTGAGAAGAAGCCCCAATGTTGCCTGCAGGCACTTTCAGTGTGGGTGCCTTCTCCACATGCTTCCTGGTTTCACTGCAGCTCTGAAGAGAATGTTAGCAAAGAGGTAACCGGGACAGTGAAAACGGTACTCAAAGACAGGGAGAGCAAGCTCTATATTACTCTCTTGGCACTTTCAATGTGGGACATACAGCGAGATGTTTGCTGCTTTTGCGTTTGGCTATTGGGAGATTTACAGCACAAAGATATCTAGTTGATTTGAAGCAGTTCCGAGAAAGTCTAAGCTAATCCCCACTTTTCCCTCCCTGCACTTTCCATGTGGGAGATATAGCACGATGTATATTGGTTTTGAGGACAACTCAATGGACAGTGTAGGGAGAAAAGCTCCTGGCTCGCTGAATGCGGTTCCTGGAGACCCTGCGATCAATGTGGGAGATATGTCAAGATGTGTGTTGGTTTTGAGGACGGCTCTCTGGAGAGTCTTAGCAAAGAGGTCACACGGAGAATCAGAGCAATTCTCAGAGACACTGAGAACAAGATCGACAATTCCCTCCTGGCACTTTCCCTGTAGGAGATACCGCAAGACGTTTCTGTATATTGGGCACAGCGCTCTGCAGGCTGTTAGCAGAGACTTTCCCGGGACAGTGAAACCCTATGTCAGAGACACTGAGAAGAAGCCCCAATGTTGCCTGCAGGCACTTTCAGTGTGGGTGCCTTCTCCACGTGGTTCCTGGTTTCACTGCAGCTCTGAAGAGAATGTTAGCAAAGAGGTAACCGGGACAGTGAAAACGGTACTCAAAGACAGGGAGAGCAAGCTCTATATTACTCTCTTGGCACTTTCAATGTGGGACATACAGCGAGATGTTCGCTGCTTTTGCGTTTGGCTATTGGGAGATTTACAGCACAAAGATATCTAGTTGATTTGAAGCAGTTCCGAGAAAGTCTAAGCTAATCCCCACTTTTCCCTCCTGGCACTTTCCATGTGGGAGATATAGCACGATGTATATTGGTTTTGAGGACAACTCAAGGGACAGTGTAGGGAGAAAAGTTCCTGGCTCGCTGAATGCGGTTCCTGGAGACACTGCGATCAATGTGGGAGATATGTCAAGATGTGTGTTGGTTTTGAGGACGGCTCTCTGGAGAGTCTTAGCAAAGAGGTCACACGGAGAATCAGAGCAATTCTCAGAGACACTGAGAACAAGATCGACAATTCCCTCCTGGCACTTTCCCTGTAGGAGATACCGCAAGACGTTTCTGTATATTGGGCACAGCGCTCTGCAGGCTGTTAGCAGAGACTTTCCCGGGACAGTGAAACCCTATGTCAGAGACACTGAGAAGAAGCCCCAATGTTGCCTGCAGGCACTTTCAGTGTGGGTGCCTTCTCCACGTGGTTCCTGGTTTCACTGCAGCTCTGAAGAGAATGTTAGCAAAGAGGTAACCGGGACAGTGAAAACGGTACTCAAAGACAGGGAGAGCAAGCTCTATATTACTCTCTTGGCACTTTCAATGTGGGACATACAGCGAGATGTTTGCTGCTTTTGCGTTTGGCTATTGGGAGATTTACAGCACAAAGATATCTAGTTGATTTGAAGCAGTTCCGAGAAAGTCTAAGCTAATCCCCACTTTTCCCTCCTGGCACTTTCCATGTGGGAGATATAGCACGATGTATATTGGTTTTGAGGACAACTCAAGGGACAGTGTAGGGAGAAAAGTTCCTGGCTCGCTGAATGCGGTTCCTGGAGACACTGCGATCAATGTGGGAGATATGTCAAGATGTGTGTTGGTTTTGAGGACGGCTCTCTGGAGAGTCTTAGCAAAGAGGTCACACGGAGAATCAGAGCAATTCTCAGAGACACTGAGAACAAGGTCGACAATTCCCTCCTGGCACTTTCCCTGTAGGAGATACCGCAAGACGTTTCTGTATATTGGGCACAGCGCTCTGCAGGCTGTTAGCAGAGACTTTCCCGGGACAGTGAAACCCTATGTCAGAGACACTGAGAAGAAGCCCCAATGTTGCCTGCAGGCACTTTCAGTGTGGGTGCCTTCTCCACGTGGTTCCTGGTTTCACTGCAGCTCTGAAGAGAATGTTAGCAAAGAGGTAACTGGGACAGTGAAAACAGTACTCAAAGACAGGGAGAGCAAGCTCTATATTACTCTCTTGGCACTTTCAATGTGGGACATACAGCGAGATGTTTGCTGCTTTTGCGTTTGGCTATTGGGAGATTTACAGCACAAAGATATCTAGTTGATTTGAAGCAGTTCCGAGAAAGTCTAAGCTAATCCCCACTTTTCCCTCCTGGCACTTTCCATGTGGGAGATATAGCACGATGTATATTGGTTTTGAGGACAACTCAAGGGACAGTGTAGGGAGAAAAGTTCCTGGCTCGCTGAATGCGGTTCCTGGAGACACTGCGATCAATGTGGGAGATATGTCAAGATGTGTGTTGGTTTTGAGGACGGCTCTCTGGAGAGTCTTAGCAAAGAGGTCACACGGAGAATCAGAGCAATTCTCAGAGACACTGAGAACAAGGTCGACAATTCCCTCCTGGCACTTTCCCTGTAGGAGATACCGCAAGACGTTTCTGTATATTGGGCACAGCGCTCTGCAGGCTGTTAGCAGAGACTTTCCCGGGACAGTGAAACCCTATGTCAGAGACACTGAGAAGAAGCCCCAATGTTGCCTGCAGGCACTTTCAGTGTGGGTGCCTTCTCCACGTGGTTCCTGGTTTCACTGCAGCTCTGAAGAGAATGTTAGCAAAGAGGTAACCGGGACAGTGAAAACGGTACTCAAAGACAGGGAGAGCAAGCTCTATATTACTCTCTTGTCACTTTCAATGTGGGACATACAGCGAGATGTTTGCTGCTTTTGCGTTTGGCTATTGGGAGATTTACAGCACAAAGATATCTAGTTGATTTGAAGCAGTTCCGAGAAAGTCTAAGCTAATCCCCACTTTTCCCTCCTGGCACTTTCCATGTGGGAGATATAGCACGATGTATATTGGTTTTGAGGACAACTCAAGGGACAGTGTAGGGAGAAAAGCTCCTGGCTCGCTGAATGCGGTTCCTGGAGACACTGCGATCAATGTGGGAGATATGTCAAGATGTGTGTTGGTTTTGAGGACGGCTCTCTGGAGAGTCTTAGCAAAGAGGTCACACGGAGAATCAGAGCAATTCTCAGAGACACTGAGAACAAGATCGACAATTCCCTCCTGGCACTTTCCCTGTAGGAGATACCGCAAGACGTTTCTGTATATTGGGCACAGCGCTCTGCAGGGTGTTAGCAGAGACTCTCCCGGGACAGTGAAACCCTATGTCAGAGACACTGAGAAGAAGCCCCAATGTTGCCTGCAGGCACTTTCAGTGTGGGTGCCTTCTCCACATGCTTCCTGGTTTCACTGCAGCTCTGAAGAGAATGTTAGCAAAGAGGTAACCGGGACAGTGAAAACGGTACTCAAAGACAGGGAGAGCAAGCTCTATATTACTCTCTTGGCACTTTCAATGTGGGACATACAGCGAGATGTTTGCTGCCTTTGCGTTTGGCTATTGGGAGATTTACAGCACAAAGATATCTAGTTGATTTGAAGCAGTTCCGAGAAAGTCTAAGCTAATCCCCACTTTTCCCTCCCTGCACTTTCCATGTGGGAGATATAGCACGATGTATATTGGTTTTGAGGACAACTCAATGGACAGTGTAGGGAGAAAAGCTCCTGGCTCGCTGAATGCGGTTCCTGGAGACCCTGCGATCAATGTGGGAGATATGTCAAGATGTGTGTTGGTTTTGAGGACGGCTCTCTGGAGAGTCTTAGCAAAGAGGTCACACGGAGAATCAGAGCAATTCTCAGAGACACTGAGAACAAGATCGACAATTCCCTCCTGGCACTTTCCCTGTAGGAGATACCGCAAGACGTTTCTGTATATTGGGCACAGCGCTCTGCAGGCTGTTAGCAGAGACTTTCCCGGGACAGTGAAACCCTATGTCAGAGACACTGAGAAGAAGCCCCAATGTTGCCTGCAGGCACTTTCAGTGTGGGTGCCTTCTCCACGTGGTTCCTGGTTTCACTGCAGCTCTGAAGAGAATGTTAGCAAAGAGGTAACCGGGACAGTGAAAACGGTACTCAAAGACAGGGAGAGCAAGCTCTATATTACTCTCTTGGCACTTTCAATGTGGGACATACAGCGAGATGTTCGCTGCTTTTGCGTTTGGCTATTGGGAGATTTACAGCACAAAGATATCTAGTTGATTTGAAGCAGTTCCGAGAAAGTCTAAGCTAATCCCCACTTTTCCCTCCTGGCACTTTCCATGTGGGAGATATAGCACGATGTATATTGGTTTTGAGGACAACTCAAGGGACAGTGTAGGGAGAAAAGTTCCTGGCTCGCTGAATGCGGTTCCTGGAGACACTGCGATCAATGTGGGAGATATGTCAAGATGTGTGTTGGTTTTGAGGACGGCTCTCTGGAGAGTCTTAGCAAAGAGGTCACACGGAGAATCAGAGCAATTCTCAGAGACACTGAGAACAAGATCGACAATTCCCTCCTGGCACTTTCCCTGTAGGAGATACCGCAAGACGTTTCTGTATATTGGGCACAGCGCTCTGCAGGCTGTTAGCAGAGACTTTCCCGGGACAGTGAAACCCTATGTCAGAGACACTGAGAAGAAGCCCCAATGTTGCCTGCAGGCACTTTCAGTGTGGGTGCCTTCTCCACGTGGTTCCTGGTTTCACTGCAGCTCTGAAGAGAATGTTAGCAAAGAGGTAACCGGGACAGTGAAAACGGTACTCAAAGACAGGGAGAGCAAGCTCTATATTACTCTCTTGGCACTTTCAATGTGGGACATACAGCGAGATGTTTGCTGCTTTTGCGTTTGGCTATTGGGAGATTTACAGCACAAAGATATCTAGTTGATTTGAAGCAGTTCCGAGAAAGTCTAAGCTAATCCCCACTTTTCCCTCCTGGCACTTTCCATGTGGGAGATATAGCACGATGTATATTGGTTTTGAGGACAACTCAAGGGACAGTGTAGGGAGAAAAGTTCCTGGCTCGCTGAATGCGGTTCCTGGAGACACTGCGATCAATGTGGGAGATATGTCAAGATGTGTGTTGGTTTTGAGGACGGCTCTCTGGAGAGTCTTAGCAAAGAGGTCACACGGAGAATCAGAGCAATTCTCAGAGACACTGAGAACAAGGTCGACAATTCCCTCCTGGCACTTTCCCTGTAGGAGATACCGCAAGACGTTTCTGTATATTGGGCACAGCGCTCTGCAGGCTGTTAGCAGAGACTTTCCCGGGACAGTGAAACCCTATGTCAGAGACACTGAGAAGAAGCCCCAATGTTGCCTGCAGGCACTTTCAGTGTGGGTGCCTTCTCCACATGCTTCCTGGTTTCACTGCAGCTCTGAAGAGAATGTTAGCAAAGAGGTAACTGGGACAGTGAAAACAGTACTCAAAGACAGGGAGAGCAAGCTCTATATTACTCTCTTGGCACTTTCAATGTGGGACATACAGCGAGATGTTTGCTGCTTTTGCGTTTGGCTATTGGGAGATTTACAGCACAAAGATATCTAGTTGATTTGAAGCAGTTCCGAGAAAGTCTAAGCTAATCCCCACTTTTCCCTCCTGGCACTTTCCATGTGGGAGATATAGCACGATGTATATTGGTTTTGAGGACAACTCAAGGGACAGTGTAGGGAGAAAAGTTCCTGGCTCGCTGAATGCGGTTCCTGGAGACACTGCGATCAATGTGGGAGATATGTCAAGATGTGTGTTGGTTTTGAGGACGGCTCTCTGGAGAGTCTTAGCAAAGAGGTCACACGGAGAATCAGAGCAATTCTCAGAGACACTGAGAACAAGGTCGACAATTCCCTCCTGGCACTTTCCCTGTAGGAGATACCGCAAGACGTTTCTGTATATTGGGCACAGCGCTCTGCAGGCTGTTAGCAGAGACTTTCCCGGGACAGTGAAACCCTATGTCAGAGACACTGAGAAGAAGCCCCAATGTTGCCTGCAGGCACTTTCAGTGTGGGTGCCTTCTCCACGTGGTTCCTGGTTTCACTGCAGCTCTGAAGAGAATGTTAGCAAAGAGGTAACCGGGACAGTGAAAACGGTACTCAAAGACAGGGAGAGCAAGCTCTATATTACTCTCTTGGCACTTTCAATGTGGGACATACAGCGAGATGTTTGCTGCTTTTGCGTTTGGCTATTGGGAGATTTACAGCACAAAGATATCTAGTTGATTTGAAGCAGTTCCGAGAAAGTCTAAGCTAATCCCCACTTTTCCCTCCTGGCACTTTCCATGTGGGAGATATAGCACGATGTATATTGGTTTTGAGGACAACTCAAGGGACAGTGTAGGGAGAAAAGTTGCTGGCTCGCTGAATGCGGTTCCTGGAGACACTGCGATCAATGTGGGAGATATGTCAAGATGTGTGTTGGTTTTGAGGACGGCTCTCTGGAGAGTCTTAGCAAAGAGGTCACACGGAGAATCAGAGCAATTCTCAGAGACACTGAGAACAAGGTCGACAATTCCCTCCTGGCACTTTCCCTGTAGGAGATACCGCAAGACGTTTCTGTATATTGGGCACAGCGCTCTGCAGGGTGTTAGCAGAGACTTTCCCGGGACAGTGAAACCCTATGTCAGAGACACTGAGAAGAAGCCCCAATGTTGCCTGCAGGCACTTTCAGTGTGGGTGCCTTCTCCACGTGGTTCCTGGTTTCACTGCAGCTCTGAAGAGAATGTTAGCAAAGAGGTAACCGGGACAGTGAAAACAGTACTCAAAGACAGGGAGAGCAAGCTCTATATTACTCTCTTGGCACTTTCAATGTGGGACATACAGCGAGATGTTTGCTGCTTTTGCGTTTGGCTATTGGGAGATTTACAGCACAAAGATATCTAGTTGATTTGAAGCAGTTCCGAGAAAGTCTAAGCTAATCCCCACTTTTCCCTCCTGGCACTTTCCATGTGGGAGATATAGCACGATGTATATTGGTTTTGAGGACAACTCAAGGGACAGTGTAGGGAGAAAAGTTGCTGGCTCGCTGAATGCGGTTCCTGGAGACACTGCGATCAATGTGGGAGATATGTCAAGATGTGTGTTGGTTTTGAGGACGGCTCTCTGGAGAGTCTTAGCAAAGAGGTCACACGGAGAATCAGAGCAATTCTCAGAGACACTGAGAACAAGGTCGACAATTCCCTCCTGGCACTTTCCCTGTAGGAGATACCGCAAGACGTTTCTGTATATTGGGCACAGCGCTCTGCAGGGTGTTAGCAGAGACTTTCCCGGGACAGTGAAACCCTATGTCAGAGACACTGAGAAGAAGCCCCAATGTTGCCTGCAGGCACTTTCAGTGTGGGTGCCTTCTCCACGTGGTTCCTGGTTTCACTGCAGCTCTGAAGAGAATGTTAGCAAAGAGGTAACCGGGACAGTGAAAACAGTACTCAAAGACAGGGAGAGCAAGCTCTATATTACTCTCTTGGCACTTTCAATGTGGGACATACAGCGAGATGTTTGCTGCTTTTGCGTTTGGCTATTGGGAGATTTACAGCACAAAGATATCTAGTTGATTTGAAGCAGTTCCGAGAAAGTCTAAGCTAATCCCCACTTTTCCCTCCTGGCACTTTCCATGTGGGAGATATAGCACGATGTATATTGGTTTTGAGGACAACTCAATGGACAGTGTAGGGAGAAAAGCTCCTGGCTCGCTGAATGCCGTTCCTGGAGACACTGCGATCAATGTGGGAGATATGTCAAGATGTGTGTTGGTTTTGAGGACGGCTCTCTGGAGAGTCTTAGCAAAGAGGTCACACGGAGAATCAGAGCAATTCTCAGAGACACTGAGAACAAGATCGACAATTCCCTCCTGGCACTTTCCCTGTAGGAGATACCGCAAGACGTTTCTGTATATTGGGCACAGCGCTCTGCAGGGTGTTAGCAGAGACTCTCCCGGGACAGTGAAACCCTATGTCAGAGACACTGAGAAGAAGCCCCAATGTTGCCTGCAGGCACTTTCAGTGTGGGTGCCTTCTCCACATGCTTCCTGGTTTCACTGCAGCTCTGAAGAGAATGTTAGCAAAGAGGTAAGCGGGACAGTGAAAACGGTACTCAAAGACAGGGAGAGCAAGCTCTATATTACTCTCTTGGCACTTTCAATGTGGGACATACAGCGAGATGTTTGCTGCTTTTGCGTTTGGCTATTGGGAGATTTACAGCACAAAGATATCTAGTTGATTTGAAGCAGTTCCGAGAAAGTCTAAGCTAATCCCCACTTTTCCCTCCCTGCACTTTCCATGTGGGAGATATAGCACGATGTATATTGGTTTTGAGGACAACTCAATGGACAGTGTAGGGAGAAAAGCTCCTGGCTCGCTGAATGCGGTTCCTGGAGACCCTGCGATCAATGTGGGAGATATGTCAAGATGTGTGTTGGTTTTGAGGACGGCTCTCTGGAGAGTCTTAGCAAAGAGGTCACACGGAGAATCAGAGCAATTCTCAGAGACACTGAGAACAAGATCGACAATTCCCTCCTGGCACTTTCCCTGTAGGAGATACCGCAAGACGTTTCTGTATATTGGGCACAGCGCTCTGCAGGCTGTTAGCAGAGACTTTCCCGGGACAGTGAAACCCTATGTCAGAGACACTGAGAAGAAGCCCCAATGTTGCCTGCAGGCACTTTCAGTGTGGGTGCCTTCTCCACGTGGTTCCTGGTTTCACTGCAGCTCTGAAGAGAATGTTAGCAAAGAGGTAACCGGGACAGTGAAAACGGTACTCAAAGACAGGGAGAGCAAGCTCTATATTACTCTCTTGGCACTTTCAATGTGGGACATACAGCGAGATGTTTGCTGCTTTTGCGTTTGGCTATTGGGAGATTTACAGCACAAAGATATCTAGTTGATTTGAAGCAGTTCCGAGAAAGTCTAAGCTAATCCCCACTTTTCCCTCCTGGCACTTTCCATGTGGGAGATATAGCACGATGTATATTGGTTTTGAGGACAACTCAAGGGACAGTGTAGGGAGAAAAGTTCCTGGCTCGCTGAATGCGGTTCCTGGAGACACTGCGATCAATGTGGGAGATATGTCAAGATGTGTGTTGGTTTTGAGGACGGCTCTCTGGAGAGTCTTAGCAAAGAGGTCACACGGAGAATCAGAGCAATTCTCAGAGACACTGAGAACAAGGTCGACAATTCCCTCCTGGCACTTTCCCTGTAGGAGATACCGCAAGACGTTTCTGTATATTGGGCACAGCGCTCTGCAGGCTGTTAGCAGAGACTTTCCCGGGACAGTGAAACCCTATGTCAGAGACACTGAGAAGAAGCCCCAATGTTGCCTGCAGGCACTTTCAGTGTGGGTGCCTTCTCCACGTGGTTCCTGGTTTCACTGCAGCTCTGAAGAGAATGTTAGCAAAGAGGTAACTGGGACAGTGAAAACAGTACTCAAAGACAGGGAGAGCAAGCTCTATATTACTCTCTTGGCACTTTCAATGTGGGACATACAGCGAGATGTTTGCTGCTTTTGCGTTTGGCTATTGGGAGATTTACAGCACAAAGATATCTAGTTGATTTGAAGCAGTTCCGAGAAAGTCTAAGCTAATCCCCACTTTTCCCTCCTGGCACTTTCCATGTGGGAGATATAGCACGATGTATATTGGTTTTGAGGACAACTCAAGGGACAGTGTAGGGAGAAAAGTTGCTGGCTCGCTGAATGCGGTTCCTGGAGACACTGCGATCAATGTGGGAGATATGTCAAGATGTGTGTTGGTTTTGAGGACGGCTCTCTGGAGAGTCTTAGCAAAGAGGTCACACGGAGAATCAGAGCAATTCTCAGAGACACTGAGAACAAGGTCGACAATTCCCTCCTGGCACTTTCCCTGTAGGAGATACCGCAAGACGTTTCTGTATATTGGGCACAGCGCTCTGCAGGGTGTTAGCAGAGACTTTCCCGGGACAGTGAAACCCTATGTCAGAGACACTGAGAAGAAGCCCCAATGTTGCCTGCAGGCACTTTCAGTGTGGGTGCCTTCTCCACGTGGTTCCTGGTTTCACTGCAGCTCTGAAGAGAATGTTAGCAAAGAGGTAACCGGGACAGTGAAAACAGTACTCAAAGACAGGGAGAGCAAGCTCTATATTACTCTCTTGGCACTTTCAATGTGGGACATACAGCGAGATGTTTGCTGCTTTTGCGTTTGGCTATTGGGAGATTTACAGCACAAAGATATCTAGTTGATTTGAAGCAGTTCCGAGAAAGTCTAAGCTAATCCCCACTTTTCCCTCCTGGCACTTTCCATGTGGGAGATATAGCACGATGTATATTGGTTTTGAGGACAACTCAAGGGACAGTGTAGGGAGAAAAGCTCCTGGCTCGCTGAATGCCGTTCCTGGAGACACTGCGATCAATGTGGGAGATATGTCAAGATGTGTGTTGGTTTTGAGGACGGCTCTCTGGAGAGTCTTAGCAAAGAGGTCACACGGAGAATCAGAGCAATTCTCAGAGACACTGAGAACAAGATCGACAATTCCCTCCTGGCACTTTCCCTGTAGGAGATACCGCAAGACGTTTCTGTATATTGGGCACAGCGCTCTGCAGGGTGTTAGCAGAGACTCTCCCGGGACAGTGAAACCCTATGTCAGAGACACTGAGAAGAAGCCCCAATGTTGCCTGCAGGCACTTTCAGTGTGGGTGCCTTCTCCACATGCTTCCTGGTTTCACTGCAGCTCTGAAGAGAATGTTAGCAAAGAGGTAACCGGGACAGTGAAAACGGTACTCAAAGACAGGGAGAGCAAGCTCTATATTACTCTCTTGGCACTTTCAATGTGGGACATACAGCGAGATGTTTGCTGCTTTTGCGTTTGGCTATTGGGAGATTTACAGCACAAAGATATCTAGTTGATTTGAAGCAGTTCCGAGAAAGTCTAAACTAATCCCCACTTTTCCCTCCTGGCATTTTCCATGTGGGAGATGTAGCACGACGTATATTGGTTTTGAGGACAACTCAAGGGACAGTGTAGGGAGAAAAGCTCCTGGCTCGCTGAATGCCGTTCCTGGAGACCCTGCGATCAATGTGGGAGATATGTCAAGATGTGTGTTGGTTTTGAGGACGGCTCTCTGGAGAGTCTTAGCAAAGAGGTCACACGGAGAATCAGAGCAATTCTCAGAGACACTGAGAACAAGATCGACAATTCCCTCCTGGCACTTTCCCTGTAGGAGATACCGCAAGACGTTTCTGTATATTGGGCACAGCGCTCTGCAGGCTGTTAGCAGAGACTTTCCCGGGACAGTGAAACCCTATGTCAGAGACACTGAGAAGAAGCCCCAATGTTGCCTGCAGGCACTTTCAGTGTGGGTGCCTTCTCCACGTGGTTCCTGGTTTCACTGCAGCTCTGAAGAGAATGTTAGCAAAGAGGTAACCGGGACAGTGAAAACGGTACTCAAAGACAGGGAGAGCAAGCTCTATATTACTCTCTTGGCACTTTCAATGTGGGACATACAGCGAGATGTTTGCTGCTTTTGCGTTTGGCTATTGGGAGATTTACAGCACAAAGATATCAAGTTGATTTGAAGCAGTTCCGAGAAAGTCTAAGCTAATCCCCACTTTTCCCTCCTGGCACTTTCCATGTGGGAGATATAGCACGATGTGTATTGGTTTTGAGGACAACTCAAGGGACAGTGTAGGGAGAAAAGTTGCTGGCTCGCTGAATGCGGTTCCTGGAGACACTGCGATCAATGTGGGAGATATGTCAAGATGTGTGTTGGTTTTGAGGACGGCTCTCTGGAGAGTCTTAGCAAAGAGGTCACACGGAGAATCAGAGCAATTCTCAGAGACACTGAGAACAAGGTCGACAATTCCCTCCTGGCACTTTCCCTGTAGGAGATACCGCAAGACGTTTCTGTATATTGGGCACAGCGCTCTGCAGGGTGTTAGCAGAGACTTTCCCGGGACAGTGAAACCCTATGTCAGAGACACTGAGAAGAAGCCCCAATGTTGCCTGCAGGCACTTTCAGTGTGGGTGCCTTCTCCACGTGGTTCCTGGTTTCACTGCAGCTCTGAAGAGAATGTTAGCAAAGAGGTAACCGGGACAGTGAAAACAGTACTCAAAGACAGGGAGAGCAAGCTCTATATTACTCTCTTGGCACTTTCAATGTGGGACATACAGCGAGATGTTTGCTGCTTTTGCGTTTGGCTATTGGGAGATTTACAGCACAAAGATATCTAGTTGATTTGAAGCAGTTCCGAGAAAGTCTAAGCTAATCCCCACTTTTCCCTCCTGGCACTTTCCATGTGGGAGATATAGCACGATGTATATTGGTTTTGAGGACAACTCAAGGGACAGTGTAGGGAGAAAAGTTGCTGGCTCGCTGAATGCGGTTCCTGGAGACACTGCGATCAATGTGGGAGATATGTCAAGATGTGTGTTGGTTTTGAGGACGGCTCTCTGGAGAGTCTTAGCAAAGAGGTCACACGGAGAATCAGAGCAATTCTCAGAGACACTGAGAACAAGGTCGACAATTCCCTCCTGGCACTTTCCCTGTAGGAGATACCGCAAGACGTTTCTGTATATTGGGCACAGCGCTCTGCAGGCTGTTAGCAGAGACTTTCCCGGGACAGTGAAACCCTATGTCAGAGACACTGAGAAGAAGCCCCAATGTTGCCTGCAGGCACTTTCAGTGTGGGTGCCTTCTCCACGTGGTTCCTGGTTTCACTGCAGCTCTGAAGAGAATGTTAGCAAAGAGGTAACCGGGACAGTGAAAACAGTACTCAAAGACAGGGAGAGCAAGCTCTATATTACTCTCTTGGCACTTTCAATGTGGGACATACAGCGAGATGTTTGCTGCTTTTGCGTTTGGCTATTGGGAGATTTACAGCACAAAGATATCTAGTTGATTTGAAGCAGTTCCGAGAAAGTCTAAGAAAATCCCCACTTTTCCCTCCTGGCACTTTCCATGTGGGAGATATAGCACGATGTATATTGGTTTTGAGGACAACTCAATGGACAGTGTAGGGAGAAAAGCTCCTGGCTCGCTGAATGCCGTTCCTGGAGACACTGCGATCAATGTGGGAGATATGTCAAGATGTGTGTTGGTTTTGAGGACGGCTCTCTGGAGAGTCTTAGCAAAGAGGTCACACGGAGAATCAGAGCAATTCTCAGAGACACTGAGAACAAGATCGACAATTCCCTCCTGGCACTTTCCCTGTAGGAGATACCGCAAGACGTTTCTGTATATTGGGCACAGCGCTCTGCAGGGTGTTAGCAGAGACTCTCCCGGGACAGTGAAACCCTATGTCAGAGACACTGAGAAGAAGCCCCAATGTTGCCTGCAGGCACTTTCAGTGTGGGTGCCTTCTCCACATGCTTCCTGGTTTCACTGCAGCTCTGAAGAGAATGTTAGCAAAGAGGTAACCGGGACAGTGAAAACGGTACTCAAAGACAGGGAGAGCAAGCTCTATATTACTCTCTTGGCACTTTCAATGTGGGACATACAGCGAGATGTTTGCTGCTTTTGCGTTTGGCTATTGGGAGATTTACAGCACAAAGATATCTAGTTGATTTGAAGCAGTTCCGAGAAAGTCTAAGCTAATCCCCACTTTTCCCTCCCTGCACTTTCCATGTGGGAGATATAGCACGATGTATATTGGTTTTGAGGACAACTCAATGGACAGTGTAGGGAGAAAAGCTCCTGGCTCGCTGAATGCGGTTCCTGGAGACCCTGCGATCAATGTGGGAGATATGTCAAGATGTGTGTTGGTTTTGAGGACGGCTCTCTGGAGAGTCTTAGCAAAGAGGTCACACGGAGAATCAAAGCAATTCTCAGAGACACTGAGAACAAGATCGACAATTCCCTCCTGGCACTTTCCCTGTAGGAGATACCGCAAGACGTTTCTGTATATTGGGCACAGCGCTCTGCAGGCTGTTAGCAGAGACTTTCCCGGGACAGTGAAACCCTATGTCAGAGACACTGAGAAGAAGCCCCAATGTTGCCTGCAGGCACTTTCAGTGTGGGTGCCTTCTCCACGTGGTTCCTGGTTTCACTGCAGCTCTGAAGAGAATGTTAGCAAAGAGGTAACCGGGACAGTGAAAACGGTACTCAAAGACAGGGAGAGCAAGCTCTATATTACTCTCTTGGCACTTTCAATGTGGGACATACAGCGAGATGTTTGCTGCTTTTGCGTTTGGCTATTGGGAGATTTACAGCACAAAGATATCTAGTTGATTTGAAGCAGTTCCGAGAAAGTCTAAGCTAATCCCCACTTTTCCCTCCTGGCACTTTCCATGTGGGAGATATAGCACGATGTATATTGGTTTTGAGGACAACTCAAGGGACAGTGTAGGGAGAAAAGTTCCTGGCTCGCTGAATGCGGTTCCTGGAGACACTGCGATCAATGTGGGAGATATGTCAAGATGTGTGTTGGTTTTGAGGACGGCTCTCTGGAGAGTCTTAGCAAAGAGGTCACACGGAGAATCAGAGCAATTCTCAGAGACACTGAGAACAAGATCGACAATTCCCTCCTGGCACTTTCCCTGTAGGAGATACCGCAAGACGTTTCTGTATATTGGGCACAGCGCTCTGCAGGCTGTTAGCAGAGACTTTCCCGGGACAGTGAAACCCTATGTCAGAGACACTGAGAAGAAGCCCCAATGTTGCCTGCAGGCACTTTCAGTGTGGGTGCCTTCTCCACGTGGTTCCTGGTTTCACTGCAGCTCTGAAGAGAATGTTAGCAAAGAGGTAACCGGGACAGTGAAAACGGTACTCAAAGACAGGGAGAGCAAGCTCTATATTACTCTCTTGGCACTTTCAATGTGGGACATACAGCGAGATGTTTGCTGCTTTTGCGTTTGGCTATTGGGAGATTTACAGCACAAAGATATCTAGTTGATTTGAAGCAGTTCCGAGAAAGTCTAAGCTAATCCCCACTTTTCCCTCCTGGCACTTTCCATGTGGGAGATATAGCACGATGTATATTGGTTTTGAGGACAACTCAATGGACAGTGTAGGGAGAAAAGTTCCTGGCTCGCTGAATGCGGTTCCTGGAGACACTGCGATCAATGTGGGAGATATGTCAAGATGTGTGTTGGTTTTGAGGACGGCTCTCTGGAGAGTCTTAGCAAAGAGGTCACACGGAGAATCAGAGCAATTCTCAGAGACACTGAGAACAAGGTCGACAATTCCCTCCTGGCACTTTCCCTGTAGGAGATACCGCAAGACGTTTCTGTATATTGGGCACAGCGCTCTGCAGGCTGTTAGCAGAGACTTTCCCGGGACAGTGAAACCCTATGTCAGAGACACTGAGAAGAAGCCCCAATGTTGCCTGCAGGCACTTTCAGTGTGGGTGCCTTCTCCACGTGGTTCCTGGATTCACTGCAGCTCTGAAGAGAATGTTAGCAAAGAGGTAACTGGGACAGTGAAAACAGTACTCAAAGACAGGGAGAGCAAGCTCTATATTACTCTCTTGGCACTTTCAATGTGGGACATACAGCGAGATGTTTGCTGCTTTTGCGTTTGGCTATTGGGAGATTTACAGCACAAAGATATCTAGTTGATTTGAAGCAGTTCCGAGAAAGTCTAAGCTAATCCCCACTTTTCCCTCCTGGCACTTTCCATGTGGGAGATATAGCACGATGTATATTGGTTTTGAGGACAACTCAAGGGACAGTGTAGGGAGAAAAGTTGCTGGCTCGCTGAATGCGGTTCCTGGAGACACTGCGATCAATGTGGGAGATATGTCAAGATGTGTGTTGGTTTTGAGGACGGCTCTCTGGAGAGTCTTAGCAAAGAGGTCACACGGAGAATCAGAGCAATTCTCAGAGACACTGAGAACAAGGTCGACAATTCCCTCCTGGCACTTTCCCTGTAGGAGATACCGCAAGACGTTTCTGTATATTGGGCACAGCGCTCTGCAGGCTGTTAGCAGAGACTTTCCCGGGACAGTGAAACCCTATGTCAGAGACACTGAGAAGAAGCCCCAATGTTGCCTGCAGGCACTTTCAGTGTGGGTGCCTTCTCCACGTGGTTCCTGGTTTCACTGCAGCTCTGAAGAGAATGTTAGCAAAGAGGTAACCGGGACAGTGAAAACAGTACTCAAAGACAGGGAGAGCAAGCTCTATATTACTCTCTTGGCACTTTCAATGTGGGACATACAGCGAGATGTTTGCTGCTTTTGCGTTTGGCTATTGGGAGATTTACAGCACAAAGATATCTAGTTGATTTGAAGCAGTTCCGAGAAAGTCTAAGCTAATCCCCACTTTTCCCTCCTGGCACTTTCCATGTGGGAGATATAGCACGATGTATATTGGTTTTGAGGACAACTCAATGGACAGTGTAGGGAGAAAAGCTCCTGGCTCGCTGAATGCCGTTCCTGGAGACACTGCGATCAATGTGGGAGATATGTCAAGATGTGTGTTGGTTTTGAGGACGGCTCTCTGGAGAGTCTTAGCAAAGAGGTCACACGGAGAATCAGAGCAATTCTCAGAGACACTGAGAACAAGATCGACAATTCCCTCCTGGCACTTTCCCTGTAGGAGATACCGCAAGACGTTTCTGTATATTGGGCACAGCGCTCTGCAGGGTGTTAGCAGAGACTCTCCCGGGACAGTGAAACCCTATGTCAGAGACACTGAGAAGAAGCCCCAATGTTGCCTGCAGGCACTTTCAGTGTGGGTGCCTTCTCCACATGCTTCCTGGTTTCACTGCAGCTCTGAAGAGAATGTTAGCAAAGAGGTAACCGGGACAGTGAAAACGGTACTCAAAGACAGGGAGAGCAAGCTCTATATTACTCTCTTGGCACTTTCAATGTGGGACATACAGCGAGATGTTTGCTGCTTTTGCGTTTGGCTATTGGGAGATTTACAGCACAAAGATATCTAGTTGATTTGAAGCAGTTCCGAGAAAGTCTAAACTAATCCCCACTTTTCCCTCCTGGCATTTTCCATGTGGGAGATGTAGCACGACGTATATTGGTTTTGAGGACAACTCAAGGGACAGTGTAGGGAGAAAAGCTCCTGGCTCGCTGAATGCCGTTCCTGGAGACCCTGCGATCAATGTGGGAGATATGTCAAGATGTGTGTTGGTTTTGAGGACGGCTCTCTGGAGAGTCTTAGCAAAGAGGTCACACGGAGAATCAGAGCAATTCTCAGAGACACTGAGAACAAGATCGACAATTCCCTCCTGGCACTTTCCCTGTAGGAGATACCGCAAGACGTTTCTGTATATTGGGCACAGCGCTCTGCAGGCTGTTAGCAGAGACTTTCCCGGGACAGTGAAACCCTATGTCAGAGACACTGAGAAGAAGCCCCAATGTTGCCTGCAGGCACTTTCAGTGTGGGTGCCTTCTCCACGTGGTTCCTGGTTTCACTGCAGCTCTGAAGAGAATGTTAGCAAAGAGGTAACCGGGACAGTGAAAACGGTACTCAAAGACAGGGAGAGCAAGCTCTATATTACTCTCTTGGCACTTTCAATGTGGGACATACAGCGAGATGTTTGCTGCTTTTGCGTTTGGCTATTGGGAGATTTACAGCACAAAGATATCAAGTTGATTTGAAGCAGTTCCGAGAAAGTCTAAGCTAATCCCCACTTTTCCCTCCTGGCACTTTCCATGTGGGAGATATAGCACGATGTGTATTGGTTTTGAGGACAACTCAAGGGACAGTGTAGGGAGAAAAGTTGCTGGCTCGCTGAATGCGGTTCCTGGAGACACTGCGATCAATGTGGGAGATATGTCAAGATGTGTGTTGGTTTTGAGGACGGCTCTCTGGAGAGTCTTAGCAAAGAGGTCACACGGAGAATCAGAGCAATTCTCAGAGACACTGAGAACAAGGTCGACAATTCCCTCCTGGCACTTTCCCTGTAGGAGATACCGCAAGACGTTTCTGTATATTGGGCACAGCGCTCTGCAGGGTGTTAGCAGAGACTTTCCCGGGACAGTGAAACCCTATGTCAGAGACACTGAGAAGAAGCCCCAATGTTGCCTGCAGGCACTTTCAGTGTGGGTGCCTTCTCCACGTGGTTCCTGGTTTCACTGCAGCTCTGAAGAGAATGTTAGCAAAGAGGTAACCGGGACAGTGAAAACAGTACTCAAAGACAGGGAGAGCAAGCTCTATATTACTCTCTTGGCACTTTCAATGTGGGACATACAGCGAGATGTTTGCTGCTTTTGCGTTTGGCTATTGGGAGATTTACAGCACAAAGATATCTAGTTGATTTGAAGCAGTTCCGAGAAAGTCTAAGCTAATCCCCACTTTTCCCTCCTGGCACTTTCCATGTGGGAGATATAGCACGATGTATATTGGTTTTGAGGACAACTCAAGGGACAGTGTAGGGAGAAAAGTTCCTGGCTCGCTGAATGCGGTTCCTGGAGACACTGCGATCAATGTGGGAGATATGTCAAGATGTGTGTTGGTTTTGAGGACGGCTCTCTGGAGAGTCTTAGCAAAGAGGTCACACGGAGAATCAGAGCAATTCTCAGAGACACTGAGAACAAGGTCGACAATTCCCTCCTGGCACTTTCCCTGTAGGAGATACCGCAAGACGTTTCTGTATATTGGGCACAGCGCTCTGCAGGCTGTTAGCAGAGACTTTCCCGGGACAGTGAAACCCTATGTCAGAGACACTGAGAAGAAGCCCCAATGTTGCCTGCAGGCACTTTCAGTGTGGGTGCCTTCTCCACGTGGTTCCTGGTTTCACTGCAGCTCTGAAGAGAATGTTAGCAAAGAGGTAACTGGGACAGTGAAAACAGTACTCAAAGACAGGGAGAGCAAGCTCTATATTACTCTCTTGGCACTTTCAATGTGGGACATACAGCGAGATGTTTGCTGCTTTTGCGTTTGGCTATTGGGAGATTTACAGCACAAAGATATCTAGTTGATTTGAAGCAGTTCCGAGAAAGTCTAAGCTAATCCCCACTTTTCCCTCCTGGCACTTTCCATGTGGGAGATATAGCACGATGTATATTGGTTTTGAGGACAACTCAAGGGACAGTGTAGGGAGAAAAGTTGCTGGCTCGCTGAATGCGGTTCCTGGAGACACTGCGATCAATGTGGGAGATATGTCAAGATGTGTGTTGGTTTTGAGGACGGCTCTCTGGAGAGTCTTAGCAAAGAGGTCACACGGAGAATCAGAGCAATTCTCAGAGACACTGAGAACAAGGTCGACAATTCCCTCCTGGCACTTTCCCTGTAGGAGATACCGCAAGACGTTTCTGTATATTGGGCACAGCGCTCTGCAGGGTGTTAGCAGAGACTTTCCCGGGACAGTGAAACCCTATGTCAGAGACACTGAGAAGAAGCCCCAATGTTGCCTGCAGGCACTTTCAGTGTGGCTGCCTTCTCCACGTGGTTCCTGGTTTCACTGCAGCTCTGAAGAGAATGTTAGCAAAGAGGTAACCGGGACAGTGAAAACAGTACTCAAAGACAGGGAGAGCAAGCTCTATATTACTCTCTTGGCACTTTCAATGTGGGACATACAGCGAGATGTTTGCTGCTTTTGCGTTTGGCTATTGGGAGATTTACAGCACAAAGATATCTAGTTGATTTGAAGCAGTTCCGAGAAAGTCTAAGCTAATCCCCACTTTTCCCTCCTGGCACTTTCCATGTGGGAGATATAGCACGATGTATATTGGTTTTGAGGACAACTCAATGGACAGTGTAGGGAGAAAAGCTCCTGGCTCGCTGAATGCCGTTCCTGGAGACACTGCGATCAATGTGGGAGATATGTCAAGATGTGTGTTGGTTTTGAGGACGGCTCTCTGGAGAGTCTTAGCAAAGAGGTCACACGGAGAATCAGAGCAATTCTCAGAGACACTGAGAACAAGATCGACAATTCCCTCCTGGCACTTTCCCTGTAGGAGATACCGCAAGACGTTTCTGTATATTGGGCACAGCGCTCTGCAGGGTGTTAGCAGAGACTCTCCCGGGACAGTGAAACCCTATGTCAGAGACACTGAGAAGAAGCCCCAATGTTGCCTGCAGGCACTTTCAGTGTGGGTGCCTTCTCCACATGCTTCCTGGTTTCACTGCAGCTCTGAAGAGAATGTTAGCAAAGAGGTAACCGGGACAGTGAAAACGGTACTCAAAGACAGGGAGAGCAAGCTCTATATTACTCTCTTGGCACTTTCAATGTGGGACATACAGCGAGATGTTTGCTGCTTTTGCGTTTGGCTATTGGGAGATTTACAGCACAAAGATATCTAGTTGATTTGAAGCAGTTCCGAGAAAGTCTAAACTAATCCCCACTTTTCCCTCCTGGCATTTTCCATGTGGGAGATGTAGCACGACGTATATTGGTTTTGAGGACAACTCAAGGGACAGTGTAGGGAGAAAAGCTCCTGGCTCGCTGAATGCCGTTCCTGGAGACCCTGCGATCAATGTGGGAGATATGTCAAGATGTGTGTTGGTTTTGAGGACGGCTCTCTGGAGAGTCTTAGCAAAGAGGTCACACGGAGAATCAGAGCAATTCTCAGAGACACTGAGAACAAGATCGACAATTCCCTCCTGGCACTTTCCCTGTAGGAGATACCGCAAGACGTTTCTGTATATTGGGCACAGCGCTCTGCAGGCTGTTAGCAGACGCTTTCCCGGGACAGTGAAACCCTATGTCAGAGACACTGAGAAGAAGCCCCAATGTTGCCTGCAGGCACTTTCAGTGTGGGTGCCTTCTCCACGTGGTTCCTGGTTTCACTGCAGCTCTGAAGAGAATGTTAGCAAAGAGGTAACCGGGACAGTGAAAACGGTACTCAAAGACAGGGAGAGCAAGCTCTATATTACTCTCTTGGCACTTTCAATGTGGGACATACAGCGAGATGTTTGCTGCTTTTGCGTTTGGCTATTGGGAGATTTACAGCACAAAGATATCAAGTTGATTTGAAGCAGTTCCGAGAAAGTCTAAGCTAATCCCCACTTTTCCCTCCTGGCACTTTCCATGTGGGAGATATAGCACGATGTGTATTGGTTTTGAGGACAACTCAAGGGACAGTGTAGGGAGAAAAGTTCCTGGCTCGCTGAATGCGGTTCCTGGAGACACTGCGATCAATGTGGGAGATATGTCAAGATGTGTGTTGGTTTTGAGGACGGCTCTCTGGAGAGTCTTAGCAAAGAGGTCACACGGAGAATCAGAGCAATTCTCAGAGACACTGAGAACAAGATCGACAATTCCCTCCTGGCACTTTCCCTGTAGGAGATACCGCAAGACGTTTCTGTATATTGGGCACAGCGCTCTGCAGGCTGTTAGCAGAGACTTTCCCGGGACAGTGAAACTCTATGTCATAGACACTGAGAAGAAGCCCCAATGTTGCCTGCAGGCACTTTCAGTGTGGGTGCCTTCTCCACGTGGTTCCTGGTTTCACTGCAGCTCTGAAGAGAATGTTAGCAAAGAGGTAACCGGGACAGTGAAAACGGTACTCAAAGACAGGGAGAGCAAGCTCTATATTACTCTCTTGGCACTTTCAATGTGGGACATACAGCGAGATGTTTGCTGCTTTTGCGTTTGGCTATTGGGAGATTTACAGCACAAAGATATCTAGTTGATTTGAAGCAGTTCCGAGAAAGTCTAAGCTAATCCCCACTTTTCCCTCCTGGCACTTTCCATGTGGGAGATATAGCACGATGTATATTGGTTTTGAGGACAACTCAAGGGACAGTGTAGGGAGAAAAGTTCCTGGCTCGCTGAATGCGGTTCCTGGAGACACTGCGATCAATGTGGGAGATATGTCAAGATGTGTGTTGGTTTTGAGGACGGCTCTCTGGAGAGTCTTAGCAAAGAGGTCACACGGAGAATCAGAGCAATTCTCAGAGACACTGAGAACAAGGTCGACAATTCCCTCCTGGCACTTTCCCTGTAGGAGATACCGCAAGACGTTTCTGTATATTGGGCACAGCGCTCTGCAGGGTGTTAGCAGAGACTTTCCCGGGACAGTGAAACCCTATGTCAGAGACACTGAGAAGAAGCCCCAATGTTGCCTGCAGGCACTTTCAGTGTGGGTGCCTTCTCCACGTGGTTCCTGGATTCACTGCAGCTCTGAAGAGAATGTTAGCAAAGAGGTAACCGGGACAGTGAAAACAGTACTCAAAGACAGGGAGAGCAAGCTCTATATTACTCTCTTGGCACTTTCAATGTGGGACATACAGCGAGATGTTTGCTGCTTTTGCGTTTGGCTATTGGGAGATTTACAGCACAAAGATATCTAGTTGATTTGAAGCAGTTCCGAGAAAGTCTAAGCTAATCCCCACTTTTCCCTCCTGGCACTTTCCATGTGGGAGATATAGCACGATGTATATTCGTTTTGAGGACAACTCAAGGGACAGTGTAGGGAGAAAAGCTCCTGGCTCGCTGAATGCGGTTCCTGGAGACACTGCGATCAATGTGGGAGATATGTCAAGATGTGTGTTGGTTTTGAGGACGGCTCCCTGGAGAGTCTTAGCAAAGAGGTCACACGGAGAATCAGAGCAATTCTCAGAGACACTGAGAACAAGATCGACAATTCCCTCCTGGCACTTTCCCTGTAGGAGATACCGCAAGACGTTTCTGTATATTGGGCACAGCGCTCTGCAGGGTGTTAGCAGAGACTTTCCCGGGACAGTGAAACCCTATGTCAGAGACACTGAGAAGAAGCCCCAATGTTGCCTGCAGGCACTTTCAGTGTGGGTGCCTTCTCCACATGCTTCCTGGTTTCACTGCAGCTCTGAAGAGAATGTTAGCAAAGAGGTAACCGGGACAGTGAAAACGGTACTCAAAGACAGGGAGAGCAAGCTCTATATTACTCTCTTGGCACTTTCAATGTGGGACATACAGCGAGATGTTTGCTGCTTTTGCGTTTGGCTATTGGGAGATTTACAGCACAAAGATATCTAGTTGATTTGAAGCAGTTCCGAGAAAGTCTAAGCTAATCCCCACTTTTCCCTCCCTGCACTTTCCATGTGGGAGATATAGCACGATGTATATTGGTTTTGAGGACAACTCAATGGACAGTGTAGGGAGAAAAGCTCCTGGCTCGCTGAATGCGGTTCCTGGAGACCCTGCGATCAATGTGGGAGATATGTCAAGATGTGTGTTGGTTTTGAGGACGGCTCTCTGGAGAGTCTTAGCAAAGAGGTCACACGGAGAATCAGAGCAATTCTCAGAGACACTGAGAACAAGATCGACAATTCCCTCCTGGCACTTTCCCTGTAGGAGATACCGCAAGACGTTTCTGTATATTGGGCACAGCGCTCTGCAGGGTGTTAGCAGAGACTTTCCCGGGACAGTGAAACCCTATGTCAGAGACACTGAGAAGAAGCCCCAATGTTGCCTGCAGGCACTTTCAGTGTGGGTGCCTTCTCCACGTGGTTCCTGGTTTCACTGCAGCTCTGAAGAGAATGTTAGCAAAGAGGTAACCGGGACAGTGAAAACGGTACTCAAAGACAGGGAGAGCAAGCTCTATATTACTCTCTTGGCACTTTCAATGTGGGACATACAGCGAGATGTTCGCTGCTTTTGCGTTTGGCTATTGGGAGATTTACAGCACAAAGATATCTAGTTGATTTGAAGCAGTTCCGAGAAAGTCTAAACTAATCCCCACTTTTCCCTCCTGGCATTTTCCATGTGGGAGATATAGCACGATGTATATTGGTTTTGAGGACAACTCAAGGGACAGTGTAGGGAGAAAAGCTCCTGGCTCGCTGAATGCGGTTCCTGGAGACACTGCGATCAATGTGGGAGATATGTCAAGATGTGTGTTGGTTTTGAGGACGGCTCTCTGGAGAGTCTTAGCAAAGAGGTCACACGGAGAATCAGAGCAATTCTCAGAGACACTGAGAACAAGATCGACAATTCCCTCCTGGCACTTTCCCTGTAGGAGATACCGCAAGACGTTTCTGTATATTGGGCACAGCGCTCTGCAGGCTGTTAGCAGAGACTTTCCCGGGACAGTGAAACTCTATGTCATAGACACTGAGAAGAAGCCCCAATGTTGCCTGCAGGCACTTTCAGTGTGGGTGCCTTCTCCACGTGGTTCCTGGTTTCACTGCAGCTCTGAAGAGAATGTTAGCAAAGAGGTAACCGGGACAGTGAAAACGGTACTCAAAGACAGGGAGAGCAAGCTCTATATTACTCTCTTGGCACTTTCAATGTGGGACATACAGCGAGATGTTTGCTGCTTTTGCGTTTGGCTATTGGGAGATTTACAGCACAAAGATATCTAGTTGATTTGAAGCAGTTCCGAGAAAGTCTAAGCTAATCCCCACTTTTCCCTCCTGGCACTTTCCATGTGGGAGATATAGCACGATGTATATTCGTTTTGAGGACAACTCAAGGGACAGTGTAGGGAGAAAAGCTCCTGGCTCGCTGAATGCGGTTCCTGGAGACACTGCGATCAATGTGGGAGATATGTCAAGATGTGTGTTGGTTTTGAGGACGGCTCCCTGGAGAGTCTTAGCAAAGAGGTCACACGGAGAATCAGAGCAATTCTCAGAGACACTGAGAACAAGATCGACAATTCCCTCCTGGCACTTTCCCTGTAGGAGATACCGCAAGACGTTTCTGTATATTGGGCACAGCGCTCTGCAGGGTGTTAGCAGAGACTTTCCCGGGACAGTGAAACCCTATGTCAGAGACACTGAGAAGAAGCCCCAATGTTGCCTGCAGGCACTTTCAGTGTGGGTGCCTTCTCCACATGCTTCCTGGTTTCACTGCAGCTCTGAAGAGAATGTTAGCAAAGAGGTAACCGGGACAGTGAAAACGGTACTCAAAGACAGGGAGAGCAAGCTCTATATTACTCTCTTGGCACTTTCAATGTGGGACATACAGCGAGATGTTTGCTGCTTTTGCGTTTGGCTATTGGGAGATTTACAGCACAAAGATATCTAGTTGATTTGAAGCAGTTCCGAGAAAGTCTAAACTAATCCCCACTTTTCCCTCCTGGCATTTTCCATGTGGGAGATGTAGCACGACGTATATTGGTTTTGAGGACAACTCAAGGGACAGTGTAGGGAGAAAAGCTCCTGGCTCGCTGAATGCGGTTCCTGGAGACCCTGCGATCAATGTGGGAGATATGTCAAGATGTGTGTTGGTTTTGAGGACGGCTCTCTGGAGAGTCTTAGCAAAGAGGTCACACGGAGAATCAGAGCAATTCTCAGAGACACTGAGAACAAGATCGACAATTCCCTCCTGGCACTTTCCCTGTAGGAGATACCGCAAGACGTTTCTGTATATTGGGCACAGCGCTCTGCAGGGTGTTAGCAGAGACTTTCCCGGGACAGTGAAACCCTATGTCAGAGACACTGAGAAGAAGCCCCAATGTTGCCTGCAGGCACTTTCAGTGTGGGTGCCTTCTCCACGTGGTTCCTGGTTTCACTGCAGCTCTGAAGAGAATGTTAGCAAAGAGGTAACCGGGACAGTGAAAACGGTACTCAAAGACAGGGAGAGCAAGCTCTATATTACTCTCTTGGCACTTTCAATGTGGGACATACAGCGAGATGTTCGCTGCTTTTGCGTTTGGCTATTGGGAGATTTACAGCACAAAGATATCTAGTTGATTTGAAGCAGTTCCGAGAAAGTCTAAACTAATCCCCACTTTTCCCTCCTGGCATTTTCCATGTGGGAGATATAGCACGATGTATATTGGTTTTGAGGACAACTCAAGGGACAGTGTAGGGAGAAAAGCTCCTGGCTCGCTGAATGCGGTTCCTGGAGACACTGCGATCAATGTGGGAGATATGTCAAGATGTGTGTTGGTTTTGAGGACGGCTCTCTGGAGAGTCTTAGCAAAGAGGTCACACGGAGAATCAGAGCAATTCTCAGAGACACTGAGAACAAGATCGACAATTCCCTCCTGGCACTTTCCCTGTAGGAGATACCGCAAGACGTTTCTGTATATTGGGCACAGCGCTCTGCAGGCTGTTAGCAGAGACTTTCCCGGGACAGTGAAACTCTATGTCATAGACACTGAGAAGAAGCCCCAATGTTGCCTGCAGGCACTTTCAGTGTGGGTGCCTTCTCCACGTGGTTCCTGGTTTCACTGCAGCTCTGAAGAGAATGTTAGCAAAGAGGTAACCGGGACAGTGAAAACGGTACTCAAAGACAGGGAGAGCAAGCTCTATATTACTCTCTTGGCACTTTCAATGTGGGACATACAGCGAGATGTTTGCTGCTTTTGCGTTTGGCTATTGGGAGATTTACAGCACAAAGATATCTAGTTGATTTGAAGCAGTTCCGAGAAAGTCTAAGCTAATCCCCACTTTTCCCTCCTGGCACTTTCCATGTGGGAGATATAGCACGATGTATATTCGTTTTGAGGACAACTCAAGGGACAGTGTAGGGAGAAAAGCTCCTGGCTCGCTGAATGCGGTTCCTGGAGACACTGCGATCAATGTGGGAGATATGTCAAGATGTGTGTTGGTTTTGAGGACGGCTCCCTGGAGAGTCTTAGCAAAGAGGTCACACGGAGAATCAGAGCAATTCTCAGAGACACTGAGAACAAGATCGACAATTCCCTCCTGGCACTTTCCCTGTAGGAGATACCGCAAGACGTTTCTGTATATTGGGCACAGCGCTCTGCAGGGTGTTAGCAGAGACTTTCCCGGGACAGTGAAACCCTATGTCAGAGACACTGAGAAGAAGCCCCAATGTTGCCTGCAGGCACTTTCAGTGTGGGTGCCTTCTCCACATGCTTCCTGGTTTCACTGCAGCTCTGAAGAGAATGTTAGCAAAGAGGTAACCGGGACAGTGAAAACGGTACTCAAAGACAGGGAGAGCAAGCTCTATATTACTCTCTTGGCACTTTCAATGTGGGACATACAGCGAGATGTTTGCTGCTTTTGCGTTTGGCTATTGGGAGATTTACAGCACAAAGATATCTAGTTGATTTGAAGCAGTTCCGAGAAAGTCTAAACTAATCCCCACTTTTCCCTCCTGGCATTTTCCATGTGGGAGATGTAGCACGACGTATATTGGTTTTGAGGACAACTCAAGGGACAGTGTAGGGAGAAAAGCTCCTGGCTCGCTGAATGCGGTTCCTGGAGACACTGCGATCAATGTGGGAGATATGTCAAGATGTGTGTTGGTTTTGAGGACGGCTCTCTGGAGAGTCTTAGCAAAGAGGTCACACGGAGAATCAGAGCAATTCTCAGAGACACTGAGAACAAGGTCGACAATTCCCTCCTGGCGCTTTCCCTGTAGGAGATACCGCAAGACGTTTCTGTATATTGGGCACAGCGCTCTGCAGGCTGTTAGCAGAGACTTTCCCGGGACAGTGAAACCCTATGTCAGAGACACTGAGAAGAAGCCCCAATGTTGCCTGCAGGCACTTTCAGTGTGGGTGCCTTCTCCACGTGGTTCCTGGTTTCACTGCAGCTCTGAAGAGAATGTTAGCAAAGAGGTAACCGGGACAGTGAAAACAGTACTCAAAGACAGGGAGAGCAAGCTCTATATTACTCTCTTGGCACTTTCAATGTGGGACATACAGCGAGATGTTTGCTGCTTTTGCGTTTGGCTATTGGGAGATTTACAGCACAAAGATATCTAGTTGATTTGAAGCAGTTCCGAGAAAGTCTAAGCTAATCCCCACTTTTCCCTCCCTGCACTTTCCATGTGGGAGATATAGCACAATGTATATTGGTTTTGAGGACAACTCAATGGACAGTGTAGGGAGAAAAGCTCCTGGCTCGCTGAATGCGGTTCCTGGAGACCCTGCGATCAATGTGGGAGATATGTCAAGATGTGTGTTGGTTTTGAGGACGGCTCTCTGGAGAGTCTTAGCAAAGAGGTCACACGGAGAATCAGAGCAATTCTCAGAGACACTGAGAACAAGATCGACAATTCCCTCCTGGCACTTTCCCTGTAGGAGATACCGCAAGACGTTTCTGTATATTGGGCACAGCGCTCTGCAGGCTGTTAGCAGAGACTTTCCCGGGACAGTGAAACCCTATGTCAGAGACACTGAGAAGAAGCCCCAATGTTGCCTGCAGGCACTTTCAGTGTGGGTGCCTTCTCCACGTGGTTCCTGGTTTCACTGCAGCTCTGAAGAGAATGTTAGCAAAGAGGTAACCGGGACAGTGAAAACAGTACTCAAAGACAGGGAGAGCAAGCTCTATATTACTCTCTTGGCACTTTCAATGTGGGACATACAGCGAGATGTTTGCTGCTTTTGCGTTTGGCTATTGGGAGATTTACAGCACAAAGATATCTAGTTGATTTGAAGCAGTTCCGAGAAAGTCTAAGCTAATCCCCACTTTTCCCTCCTGGCACTTTCCATGTGGGAGATATAGCACGATGTATATTGGTTTTGAGGACAACTCAATGGACAGTGTAGGGAGAAAAGCTCCTGGCTCGCTGAATGCGGTTCCTGGAGACCCTGCGATCAATGTCGGAGATATGTCAAGATGTGTGTTGGTTTTGAGGACGGCTCTCTGGAGAGTCTTAGCAAAGAGGTCACACGGAGAATCAGAGCAATTCTCAGAGACACTGAGAACAAGATCGACAATTCCCTCCTGGCACTTTCCCTGTAGGAGATACCGCAAGACGTTTCTGTATATTGGGCACAGCGCTCTGCAGGGTGTTAGCAGAGACTTTCCCGGGACAGTGAAACCCTATGTCAGAGACACTGAGAAGAAGCCCCAATGTTGCCTGCAGGCACTTTCAGTGTGGGTGCCTTCTCCACGTGGTTCCTGGTTTCACTGCAGCTCTGAAGAGAATGTTAGCAAAGAGGTAACCGGGACAGTGAAAACGGTACTCAAAGACAGGGAGAGCAAGCTCTATATTACTCTCTTGGCAGTTTCAATGTGGGACATACAGCGAGATGTTTGCTGCTTTTGCGTTTGGCTATTGGGAGATTTACAGCACAAAGATATCTAGTTGATTTGAAGCAGTTCCGAGAAAGTCTAAGCTAATCCCCACTTTTCCCTCCTGGCACTTTCCATGTGGGAGATATAGCACGATGTATATTGGTTTTGAGGACAACTCAAGGGACAGTGTAGGGAGAAAAGTTCCTGGCTCGCTGAATGCGGTTCCTGGAGACACTGCGATCAATGTGGGAGATATGTCAAGATGTGTGTTGGTTTTGAGGACGGCTCTCTGGAGAGTCTTAGCAAAGAGGTCACACGGAGAATCAGAGCAATTCTCAGAGACACTGAGAACAAGGTCGACAATTCCCTCCTGGCACTTTCCCTGTAGGAGATACCGCAAGACGTTTCTGTATATTGGGCACAGCGCTCTGCAGGGTGTTAGCAGAGACTTTCCCGGGACAGTGAAACCCTATGTCAGAGACACTGAGAAGAAGCCCCAATGTTGCCTGCAGGCACTTTCAGTGTGGGTGCCTTCTCCACGTGGTTCCTGGTTTCACTGCAGCTCTGAAGAGAATGTTAGCAAAGAGGTAACCGGGACAGTGAAAACAGTACTCAAAGACAGGGAGAGCAAGCTCTATATTACTCTCTTGGCACTTTCAATGTGGGACATACAGCGAGATGTTTGCTGCTTTTGCGTTTGGCTATTGGGAGATTTACAGCACAAAGATATCTAGTTGATTTGAAGCAGTTCCGAGAAAGTCTAAGCTAATCCCCACTTTTCCCTCCTGGCACTTTCCATGTGGGAGATATAGCACGATGTATATTGGTTTTGAGGACAACTCAATGGACAGTGTAGGGAGAAAAGCTCCTGGCTCGCTGAATGCGGTTCCTGGAGACACTGCGATCAATGTGGGAGATATGTCAAGATGTGTGTTGGTTTTGAGGACGGCTCTCTGGAGAGTCTTAGCAAAGAGGTCACACGGAGAATCAGAGCAATTCTCAGAGACACTGAGAACAAGATCGACAATTCCCTCCTGGCACTTTCCCTGTAGGAGATACCGCAAGACGTTTCTGTATATTGGGCACAGCGCTCTGCAGGGTGTTAGCAGAGACTTTCCCGGGACAGTGAAACCCTATGTCAGAGACACTGAGAAGAAGCCCCAATGTTGCCTGCAGGCACTTTCAGTGTGGGTGCCTTCTCCACGTGGTTCCTGGTTTCACTGCAGCTCTGAAGAGAATGTTAGCAAAGAGGTAACCGGGACAGTGAAAACGGTACTCAAAGACAGGGAGAGCAAGCTCTATATTACTCTCTTGGCACTTTCAATGTGGGACATACAGCGAGATGTTTGCTGCTTTTGCGTTTGGCTATTGGGAGATTTACAGCACAAAGATATCTAGTTGATTTGAAGCAGTTCCGAGAAAGTCTAAGCTAATCCCCACTTTTCCCTCCTGGCACTTTCCATGTGGGAGATATAGCACGATGTGTATTGGTTTTGAGGACAACTCAAGGGACAGTGTAGGGAGAAAAGCTCCTGGCTCGCTGAATGCGGTTCCTGGAGACACTGCGATCAATGTGGGAGATATGTCAAGATGTGTGTTGGTTTTGAGGACGGCTCTCTGGAGAGTCTTAGCAAAGAGGTCACACGGAGAATCAGAGCAATTCTCAGAGACACTGAGAACAAGATCGACAATTCCCTCCTGGCACTTTCCCTGTAGGAGATACCGCAAGACCTTTCTGTATATTGGGCACAGCGCTCTGCAGGGTGTTAGCAGAGACTTTCCCGGGACAGTGAAACCCTATGTCAGAGACACTGAGAAGAAGCCCCAATGTTGCCTGCAGGCACTTTCAGTGTGGGTGCCTTCTCCACGTGGTTCCTGGATTCACTGCAGCTCTGAAGAGAATGTTAGCAAAGAGGTAACCGGGACAGTGAAAACAGTACTCAAAGACAGGGAGAGCAAGCTCTATATTACTCTCTTGGCACTTTCAATGTGGGACATACAGCGAGATGTTTGCTGCTTTTGCGTTTGGCTATTGGGAGATTTACAGCACAAAGATATCTAGTTGATTTGAAGCAGTTCCGAGAAAGTCTAAACTAATCCCCACTTTTCCCTCCTGGCATTTTCCATGTGGGAGATGTAGCACGACGTATATTGGTTTTGAGGACAACTCAAGGGACAGTGTAGGGAGAAAAGCTCCTGGCTCGCTGAATGCGGTTCCTGGAGACACTGCGATCAATGTGGGAGATATGTCAAGATGTGTGTTGGTTTTGAGGACGGCTCTCTGGAGAGTCTTAGCAAAGAGGTCACACGGAGAATCAGAGCAATTCTCAGAGACACTGAGAACAAGATCGACAATTCCCTCCTGGCACTTTCCCTGTAGGAGATACCGCAAGACGTTTCTGTATATTGGGCACAGCGCTCTGCAGGGTGTTAGCAGAGACTTTCCCGGGACAGTGAAACCCTATGTCAGAGACACTGAGAAGAAGCCCCAATGTTGCCTGCAGGCACTTTCAGTGTGGGTGCCTTCTCCACGTGGTTCCTGGATTCACTGCAGCTCTGAAGAGAATGTTAGCAAAGAGGTAACCGGGACAGTGAAAACAGTACTCAAAGACAGGGAGAGCAAGCTCTATATTACTCTCTTGGCACTTTCAATGTGGGACATACAGCGAGATGTTTGCTGCTTTTGCGTTTGGCTATTGGGAGATTTACAGCACAAAGATATCTAGTTGATTTGAAGCAGTTCCGAGAAAGTCTAAGCTAATCCCCACTTTTCCCTCCTGGCACTTTCCATGTGGGAGATATAGCACGATGTATATTGGTTTTGAGGACAACTCAAGGGACAGTGTAGGGAGAAAAGCTCCTGGCTCGCTGAATGCGGTTCCTGGAGACACTGCGATCAATGTGGGAGATATGTCAAGATGTGTGTTGGTTTTGAGGACGGCTCTCTGGAGAGTCTTAGCAAAGAGGTCACACGGAGAATCAGAGCAATTCTCAGAGACACTGAGAACAAGATCGACAATTCCCTCCTGGCACTTTCCCTGTAGGAGATACCGCAAGACGTTTCTGTATATTGGGCACAGCGCTCTGCAGGGTGTTAGCAGAGACTTTCCCGGGACAGTGAAACCCTATGTCAGAGACACTGAGAAGAAGCCCCAATGTTGCCTGCAGGCACTTTCAGTGTGGGTGCCTTCTCCACGTGGTTCCTGGATTCACTGCAGCTCTGAAGAGAATGTTAGCAAAGAGGTAACCGGGACAGTGAAAACGGTACTCAAAGACAGGGAGAGCAAGCTCTATATTACTCTCTTGGCACTTTCAATGTGGGACATACAGCGAGATGTTTGCTGCTTTTGCGTTTGGCTATTGGGAGATTTACAGCACAAAGATATCTAGTTGATTTGAAGCAGTTCCGAGAAAGTCTAAACTAATCCCCACTTTTCCCTCCTGGCATTTTCCATGTGGGAGATGTAGCACGACGTATATTGGTTTTGAGGACAACTCAATGGACAGTGTAGGGAGAAAAGCTCCTGGCTCGCTGAATGCGGTTCCTGGAGACCCTGCGATCAATGTGGGAGATATGTCAAGATGTGTGTTGGTTTTGAGGACGGCTCTCTGGAGAGTCTTAGCAAAGAGGTCACACGGAGAATCAGAGCAATTCTCAGAGACACTGAGAACAAGATCGACAATTCCCTCCTGGCACTTTCCCTGTAGGAGATACCGCAAGACGTTTCTGTATATTGGGCACAGCGCTCTGCAGGCTGTTAGCAGACACTTTCCCGGGACAGTGAAACTCTATGTCAGAGACACTGAGAAGAAGCCCCAATGTTGCCTGCAGGCATTTTCAGTGTGGGTGCCTTCTCCACGTGGTTCCTGGTTTCACTGCAGCTCTGAAGAGAATGTTAGCAAAGAGGTAACCGGGACAGTGAAAACGGTACTCAAAGACAGGGAGAGCAAGCTCTATATTACTCTCTTGGCACTTTCAATGTGGGACATACAGCGAGATGTTTGCTGCTTTTGCGTTTGGCTATTGGGAGATTTACAGCACAAAGATATCTAGTTGATTTGAAGCAGTTCCGAGAAAGTCTAAGCTAATCCCCACTTTTCCCTCCTGGCACTTTCCATGTGGGAGATATAGCACGATGTATATTGGTTTTGAGGACAACTCAATGGACAGTGTAGGGAGAAAAGCTCCTGGCTCGCTGAATGCCGTTCCTGGAGGCACTGCGATCAATGTGGGAGATATGTCAAGATGTGTGTTGGTTTTGAGGACGGCTCTCTGGAGAGTCTTAGCAAAGAGGTCACACGGAGAATCAGAGCAATTCTCAGAGACACTGAGAACAAGATCGACAATTCCCTCCTGGCACTTTCCCTGTAGGAGATACCGCAAGATGTTTCTGTATATTGGGCACAGCGCTCTGCAGGCTGTTAGCAGAGACTTTCCCGGGACAGTGAAACCCTATGTCAGAGACACTGAGAAGAAGCCCCAATGTTGCCTGCAGGCACTTTCAGTGTGGGTGCCTTCTCCACGTGGTTCCTGGTTTCACTGCAGCTCTGAAGAGAATGTTAGCAAAGAGGTAACCGGGACAGTGAAAACGGTACTCAAAGACAGGGAGAGCAAGCTCTATATTACTCTCTTGGCACTTTCAATGTGGGACATACAGCGAGATGTTTGCTGCTTTTGCGTTTGGCTATTGGGAGATTTACAGCACAAAGATATCTAGTTGATTTGAAGCAGTTCCGAGAAAGTCTAAACTAATCCCCACTTTTCCCTCCTGGCATTTTCCATGTGGGAGATATAGCACGACGTATATTGGTTTTGAGGACAACTCAATGGACAGTGTAGGGAGAAAAGCTCCTGGCTCGCTGAATGCGGTTCCTGGAGACACTGCGATCAATGTGGGAGATATATCAAGATGTGTGTTGGTTTTGAGGACGGCTCTCTGGAGAGTCTTAGCAAAGAGGTCACACGGAGAATCAGAGCAATTCTCAGAGACACTGAGAACAAGATCGACAATTCCCTCCTGGCACTTTCCCTGTAGGAGATACCGCAAGACGTTTCTGTATATTGGGCACAGCGCTCTGCAGGCTGTTAGCAGAGACTTTCCCGGGACAGTGAAACCCTATGTCAGAGACACTGAGAAGAAGCCCCAATGTTGCCTGCAGGCACTTTCAGTGTGGGTGCCTTCTCCACATGGTTCCTGGTTTCACTGCAGCTCTGAAGAGAATGTTAGCAAAGAGGTAACCGGGACAGTGAAAACAGTACTCAAAGACAGGGAGAGCAAGCTCTATATTACTCTCTTGGCACTTTCAATGTGGGACATACAGCGAGATGTTTGCTGCTTTTGCGTTTGGCTATTGGGAGATTTACAGCACAAAGATATCTAGTTGATTTGAAGCAGTTCCGAGAAAGTCTAAGCTAATCCCCACTTTTCCCTCCTGCCACTTTCCATGTGGGAGATATAGCACGATGTATATTGGTTTTCAGGACAACTCAATGGACAGTGTAGGGAGAAAAGCTCCTGGCTCGCTGAATGCGGTTCCTGGAGACCCTGCGATCAATGTGGGAGATATGTCAAGATGTGTGTTGGTTTTGAGGACGGCTCTCTGGAGAGTCTTAGCAAAGAGGTCACACGGAGAATCAGAGCAATTCTCAGAGACACTGAGAACAAGATCGACAATTCCCTCCTGGCACTTTCCCTGTAGGAGATACCGCAAGACGTTTCTGTATATTGGGCACAGCGCTCTGCAGGGTGTTAGCAGAGACTTTCCCGGGACAGTGAAACCCTATGTCAGAGACACTGAGAAGAAGCCCCAATGTTGCCTGCAGGCACTTTCAGTGTGGGTGCCTTCTCCACATGCTTCCTGGTTTCACTGCAGCTCTGAAGAGAATGTTAGCAAAGAGGTAACCAGGACAGTGAAAACGGTACTCAAAGACAGGGAGAGCAAGCTCTATATTACTCTCTTGGCACTTTCAATGTGGGACATACAGCGAGATGTTTGCTGCTTTTGCGTTTGGCTCTTTAGAGATTTACAGCACAAAGATATCTAGTTGATTTGAAGCAGTTCCGAGAAAGTCTAAACTAATCCCCACTTTTCCCTCCTGGCATTTTCCATGTGGGAGATATAGCACGACGTATATTGGTTTTGAGGACAACTCAAGGGACAGTGTAGGGAGAAAAGCTCCTGGCTCGCTGAATGCGGTTCCTGGAGACACTGCGATCAATGTGGGAGATACGTCAAGATGTGTGTTGCTTTTGAGGACGGCTCTCTGGAGAGTCTTAGCAAAGAGGTCACACGGAGAATCAGAGCAATTCTCAGAGACACTGAGAACAAGATCGACAATTCCCTCCTGGCACTTTCCCTGTAGGAGATACCGCAAGACGTTTCTGTATATTGGGCACAGCGCTCTGCAGGGTGTTAGCAGAGACTTTCCCGGGACAGTGAAACCCTATGTCAGAGACACTGAGAAGAAGCCCCAATGTTGCCTGCAGGCACTTTCAGTGTGGGTGCCTTCTCCACGTGGTTCCTGGTTTCACTGCAGCTCTGAAGAGAATGTTAGCAAAGAGGTAACCGGGACAGTGAAAACGGTACTCAAAGACAGGGAGAGCAAGCTCTATATTACTCTCTTGGCACTTTCAATGTGGGACATACAGCGAGATGTTTGCTGCTTTTGCGTTTGGCTATTGGGAGATTTACAGCACAAAGATATCTAGTTGATTTGAAGCAGTTCCGAGAAAGTCTAAACTAATCCCCACTTTTCCCTCCTGGCATTTTCCATGTGGGAGATATAGCATGACGTATATTGGTTTTGAGGACAACTCAAGGGACAGTGTAGGGAGAAAAGTTCCTGGCTCGCTGAATGCGGTTCCTGGAGACACTGCGATCAATGTGGGAGATATGTCAAGATGTGTGTTGCTTTTGAGGACGGCTCTCTGGAGAGTCTTAGCAAAGAGGTCACACGGAGAATCAGAGCAATTCTCAGAGACACTGAGAACAAGGTCGACAATTCCCTCCTGGCACTTTCCCTGTAGGAGATACCGCAAGACCTTTCTGTATATTGGGCACAGCGCTCTGCAGGCTGTTAGCAGAGACTTTCCCGGGACAGTGAAACCCTATGTCAGAGACACTGAGAAGAAGCCCCAATGTTGCCTGCAGGCACTTTCAGTGTGGGTGCCTTCTCCACATGGTTCCTGGTTTCACTGCAGCTCTGAAGAGAATGTTAGCAAAGAGGTAACCGGGACAGTGAAAACAGTACTCAAAGACAGGGAGAGCAAGCTCTATATTACTCTCTTGGCACTTTCAATGTGGGACATACAGCGAGATGTTTGCTGCTTTTGCGTTTGGCTATTGGGAGATTTACAGCACAAAGATATCTAGTTGATTTGAAGCAGTTCCGAGAAAGTCTAAGCTAATCCCCACTTTTCCCTCCTGGCACTTTCCATGTGGGAGATATAGCACGATGTATATTGGTTTTCAGGACAACTCAATGGACAGTGTAGGGAGAAAAGCTCCTGGCTCGCTGAATGCGGTTCCTGGAGACCCTGCGATCAATGTGGGAGATATGTCAAGATGTGTGTTGGTTTTGAGGACGGCTCTCTGGAGAGTCTTAGCAAAGAGGTCACACGGAGAATCAGAGCAATTCTCAGAGACACTGAGAACAAGATCGACAATTCCCTCCTGGCACTTTCCCTGTAGGAGATACCGCAAGACGTTTCTGTATATTGGGCACAGCGCTCTGCAGGATGTTAGCAGAGACTTTCCCGGGACAGTGAAACCCTATGTCAGAGACACTGAGAAGAAGCCCCAATGTTGCCTGCAGGCACTTTCAGTGTGGGTGCCTTCTCCACATGCTTCCTGGTTTCACTGCAGCTCTGAAGAGAATGTTAGCAAAGAGGTAACCAGGACAGTGAAAACGGTACTCAAAGACAGGGAGAGCAAGCTCTATATTACTCTCTTGGCACTTTCAATGTGGGACATACAGTGAGATGTTTGCTGCTTTTGCGTTTGGCTCTTTAGAGATTTACAGCACAAAGATATCTAGTTGATTTGAAGCAGTTCCGAGAAAGTCTAAACTAATCCCCACTTTTCCCTCCTGGCATTTTCCATGTGGGAGATATAGCACGACGTATATTGGTTTTGAGGACAACTCAAGGGACAGTGTAGGGAGAAAAGCTCCTGGCTCGCTGAATGCGGTTCCTGGAGACACTGCGATCAATGTGGGAGATATGTCAAGATGTGTGTTGGTTTTGAGGACGGCTCTCTGGAGAGTCTTAGCAAAGAGGTCACACGGAGAATCAGAGCAATTCTCAGAGACACTGAGAACAAGATCGACAATTCCCTCCTGGCACTTTCCCTGTAGGAGATACCGCAAGACGTTTCTGTATATTGGGCACAGCGCTCTGCAGGGTGTTAGCAGAGACTTTCCCGGGACAGTGAAACCCTATGTCAGAGACACTGAGAAGAAGCCCCAATGTTGCCTGCAGGCACTTTCAGTGTGGGTGCCTTCTCCACGTGGTTCCTGGTTTCACTGCAGCTCTGAAGAGAATGTTAGCAAAGAGGTAACCGGGACAGTGAAAACGGTACTCAAAGACAGGGAGAGCAAGCTCTATATTACTCTCTTGGCACTTTCAATGTGGGACATACAGCGAGATGTTTGCTGCTTTTGCGTTTGGCTATTGGGAGATTTACAGCACAAAGATATCTAGTTGATTTGAAGCAGTTCCGAGAAAGTCTAAACTAATCCCCACTTTTCCCTCCTGGCATTTTCCATGTGGGAGATATAGCACGACGTATATTGGTTTTGAGGACAACTCAAGGGACAGTGTAGGGAGAAAAGTTCCTGGCTCGCTGAATGCGGTTCCTGGAGACACTGCGATCAATGTGGGAGATATGTCAAGATGTGTGTTGCTTTTGAGGACGGCTCTCTGGAGAGTCTTAGCAAAGAGGTCACACGGAGAATCAGAGCAATTCTCAGAGACACTGAGAACAAGGTCGACAATTCCCTCCTGGCACTTTCCCTGTAGGAGATACCGCAAGACCTTTCTGTATATTGGGCACAGCGCTCTGCAGGCTGTTAGCAGAGACTTTCCCGGGACAGTGAAACCCTATGTCAGAGACACTGAGAAGAAGCCCCAATGTTGCCTGCAGGCACTTTCAGTGTGGGTGCCTTCTCCACATGGTTCCTGGTTTCACTGCAGCTCTGAAGAGAATGTTAGCAAAGAGGTAACCGGGACAGTGAAAACAGTACTCAAAGACAGGGAGAGCAAGCTCTATATTACTCTCTTGGCACTTTCAATGTGGGACATACAGCGAGATGTTTGCTGCTTTTGCGTTTGGCTATTGGGAGATTTACAGCACAAAGATATCTAGTTGATTTGAAGCAGTTCCGAGAAAGTCTAAGCTAATCCCCACTTTTCCCTCCTGGCACTTTCCATGTGGGAGATATAGCACGATGTATATTGGTTTTCAGGACAACTCAATGGACAGTGTAGGGAGAAAAGCTCCTGGCTCGCTGAATGCGGTTCCTGGAGACCCTGCGATCAATGTGGGAGATATGTCAAGATGTGTGTTGGTTTTGAGGACGGCTCTCTGGAGAGTCTTAGCAAAGAGGTCACACGGAGAATCAGAGCAATTCTCAGAGACACTGAGAACAAGATCGACAATTCCCTCCTGGCACTTTCCCTGTAGGAGATACCGCAAGACGTTTCTGTATATTGGGCACAGCGCTCTGCAGGCTGTTAGCAGAGACTTTCCCGGGACAGTGAAACCCTATGTCAGAGACACTGAGAAGAAGCCCCAATGTTGCCTGCAGGCACTTTCAGTGTGGGTGCCTTCTCCACGTGGTTCCTGGTTTCACTGCAGCTCTGAAGAGAATGTTAGCAAAGAGGTAACCGGGACAGTGAAAACGGTACTCAAAGACAGGGAGAGCAAGCTCTATATTACTCTCTTGGCACTTTCAATGTGGGACATACAGCGAGATGTTTGCTGCTTTTGCGTTTGGCTATTGGGAGATTTACAGCACAAAGATATCTAGTTGATTTGAAGCAGTTCCGAGAAAGTCTAAACTAATCCCCACTTTTCCCTCCTGGCATTTTCCATGTGGGAGATATAGCACGACGTATATTGGTTTTGAGGACAACTCAAGGGACAGTGTAGGGAGAAAAGTTCCTGGCTCGCTGAATGCGGTTCCTGGAGACACTGCGATCAATGTGGGAGATATGTCAAGATGTGTGTTGCTTTTGAGGACGGCTCTCTGGAGAGTCTTAGCAAAGAGGTCACACGGAGAATCAGAGCAATTCTCAGAGACACTGAGAACAAGGTCGACAATTCCCTCCTGGCACTTTCCCTGTAGGAGATACCGCAAGACCTTTCTGTATATTGGGCACAGCGCTCTGCAGGCTGTTAGCAGAGACTTTCCCGGGACAGTGAAACCCTATGTCAGAGACACTGAGAAGAAGCCCCAATGTTGCCTGCAGGCACTTTCAGTGTGGGTGCCTTCTCCACATGGTTCCTGGTTTCACTGCAGCTCTGAAGAGAATGTTAGCAAAGAGGTAACCGGGACAGTGAAAACAGTACTCAAAGACAGGGAGAGCAAGCTCTATATTACTCTCTTGGCACTTTCAATGTGGGACATACAGCGAGATGTTTGCTGCTTTTGCGTTTGGCTATTGGGAGATTTACAGCACAAAGATATCTAGTTGATTTGAAGCAGTTCCGAGAAAGTCTAAGCTAATCCCCACTTTTCCCTCCTGGCACTTTCCATGTGGGAGATATAGCACGATGTATATTGGTTTTCAGGACAACTCAATGGACAGTGTAGGGAGAAAAGCTCCTGGCTCGCTGAATGCGGTTCCTGGAGACCCTGCGATCAATGTGGGAGATATGTCAAGATGTGTGTTGGTTTTGAGGACGGCTCTCTGGAGAGTCTTAGCAAAGAGGTCACACGGAGAATCAGAGCAATTCTCAGAGACACTGAGAACAAGATCGACAATTCCCTCCTGGCACTTTCCCTGTAGGAGATACCGCAAGACGTTTCTGTATATTGGGCACAGCGCTCTGCAGGATGTTAGCAGAGACTTTCCCGGGACAGTGAAACCCTATGTCAGAGACACTGAGAAGAAGCCCCAATGTTGCCTGCAGGCACTTTCAGTGTGGGTGCCTTCTCCACATGCTTCCTGGTTTCACTGCAGCTCTGAAGAGAATGTTAGCAAAGAGGTAACCAGGACAGTGAAAACGGTACTCAAAGACAGGGAGAGCAAGCTCTATATTACTCTCTTGGCACTTTCAATGTGGGACATACAGTGAGATGTTTGCTGCTTTTGCGTTTGGCTCTTTAGAGATTTACAGCACAAAGATATCTAGTTGATTTGAAGCAGTTCCGAGAAAGTCTAAACTAATCCCCACTTTTCCCTCCTGGCATTTTCCATGTGGGAGATATAGCACGACGTATATTGGTTTTGAGGACAACTCAAGGGACAGTGTAGGGAGAAAAGCTCCTGGCTCGCTGAATGCGGTTCCTGGAGACACTGCGATCAATGTGGGAGATATGTCAAGATGTGTGTTGGTTTTGAGGACGGCTCTCTGGAGAGTCTTAGCAAAGAGGTCACACGGAGAATCAGAGCAATTCTCAGAGACACTGAGAACAAGATCGACAATTCCCTCCTGGCACTTTCCCTGTAGGAGATACCGCAAGACGTTTCTGTATATTGGGCACAGCGCTCTGCAGGGTGTTAGCAGAGACTTTCCCGGGACAGTGAAACCCTATGTCAGAGACACTGAGAAGAAGCCCCAATGTTGCCTGCAGGCACTTTCAGTGTGGGTGCCTTCTCCACGTGGTTCCTGGTTTCACTGCAGCTCTGAAGAGAATGTTAGCAAAGAGGTAACCGGGACAGTGAAAACGGTACTCAAAGACAGGGAGAGCAAGCTCTATATTACTCTCTTGGCACTTTCAATGTGGGACATACAGCGAGATGTTTGCTGCTTTTGCGTTTGGCTATTGGGAGATTTACAGCACAAAGATATCTAGTTGATTTGAAGCAGTTCCGAGAAAGTCTAAACTAATCCCCACTTTTCCCTCCTGGCATTTTCCATGTGGGAGATATAGCACGACGTATATTGGTTTTGAGGACAACTCAAGGGACAGTGTAGGGAGAAAAGTTCCTGGCTCGCTGAATGCGGTTCCTGGAGACACTGCGATCAATGTGGGAGATATGTCAAGATGTGTGTTGCTTTTGAGGACGGCTCTCTGGAGAGTCTTAGCAAAGAGGTCACACGGAGAATCAGAGCAATTCTCAGAGACACTGAGAACAAGGTCGACAATTCCCTCCTGGCACTTTCCCTGTAGGAGATACCGCAAGACCTTTCTGTATATTGGGCACAGCGCTCTGCAGGCTGTTAGCAGAGACTTTCCCGGGACAGTGAAACCCTATGTCAGAGACACTGAGAAGAAGCCCCAATGTTGCCTGCAGGCACTTTCAGTGTGGGTGCCTTCTCCACATGGTTCCTGGTTTCACTGCAGCTCTGAAGAGAATGTTAGCAAAGAGGTAACCGGGACAGTGAAAACAGTACTCAAAGACAGGGAGAGCAAGCTCTATATTACTCTCTTGGCACTTTCAATGTGGGACATACAGCGAGATGTTTGCTGCTTTTGCGTTTGGCTATTGGGAGATTTACAGCACAAAGATATCTAGTTGATTTGAAGCAGTTCCGAGAAAGTCTAAGCTAATCCCCACTTTTCCCTCCTGGCACTTTCCATGTGGGAGATATAGCACGATGTATATTGGTTTTCAGGACAACTCAATGGACAGTGTAGGGAGAAAAGCTCCTGGCTCGCTGAATGCGGTTCCTGGAGACCCTGCGATCAATGTGGGAGATATGTCAAGATGTGTGTTGGTTTTGAGGACGGCTCTCTGGAGAGTCTTAGCAAAGAGGTCACACGGAGAATCAGAGCAATTCTCAGAGACACTGAGAACAAGATCGACAATTCCCTCCTGGCACTTTCCCTGTAGGAGATACCGCAAGACGTTTCTGTATATTGGGCACAGCGCTCTGCAGGCTGTTAGCAGAGACTTTCCCGGGACAGTGAAACCCTATGTCAGAGACACTGAGAAGAAGCCCCAATGTTGCCTGCAGGCACTTTCAGTGTGGGTGCCTTCTCCACGTGGTTCCTGGTTTCACTGCAGCTCTGAAGAGAATGTTAGCAAAGAGGTAACCGGGACAGTGAAAACAGTACTCAAAGACAGGGAGAGCAAGCTCTATATTACTCTCTTGGCACTTTCAATGTGGGACCTACAGCGAGATGTTTGCTGCTTTTGCGTTTGGCTATTGGGAGATTTACAGCACAAAGATATCTAGTTGATTTGAAGCAGTTCCGAGAAAGTCTAAGCTAATCCCCACTTTTCCCTCCTGGCACTTTCCATGTGGGAGATATAGCACGATGTATATTGGTTTTGAGGACAACTCAATGGACAGTGTAGGGAGAAAAGCTCCTGGCTCGCTGAATGCGGTTCCTGGAGACACTGCGATCAATGTGGGAGATATATCAAGATGTGTGTTGGTTTTGAGGACGGCTCTCTGGAGAGTCTTAGCAAAGAGGTCACACGGAGAATCAGAGCAATTCTCAGAGACACTGAGAACAAGATCGACAATTCCCTCCTGGCACTTTCCCTGTAGGAGATACCGCAAGACGTTTCTGTATATTGGGCACAGCGCTCTGCAGGCTGTTAGCAGAGACTTTCCCGGGACAGTGAAACCCTATGTCAGAGACACTGAGAAGAAGCCCCAATGTTGCCTGCAGGCACTTTCAGTGTGGGTGCCTTCTCCACATGGTTCCTGGTTTCACTGCAGCTCTGAAGAGAATGTTAGCAAAGAGGTAACCGGGACAGTGAAAACAGTACTCAAAGACAGGGAGAGCAAGCTCTATATTACTCTCTTGGCACTTTCAATGTGGGACATACAGCGAGATGTTTGCTGCTTTTGCGTTTGGCTATTGGGAGATTTACAGCACAAAGATATCTAGTTGATTTGAAGCAGTTCCGAGAAAGTCTAAGCTAATCCCCACTTTTCCCTCCTGGCATTTTCCATGTGGGAGATATAGCACGACGTATATTGGTTTTGAGGACAACTCAAGGGACAGTGTAGGGAGAAAAGTTCCTGGCTCGCTGAATGCGGTTCCTGGAGACACTGCGATCAATGTGGGAGATATGTCAAGATGTGTGTTGCTTTTGAGGACGGCTCTCTGGAGAGTCTTAGCAAAGAGGTCACACGGAGAATCAGAGCAATTCTCAGAGACACTGAGAACAAGGTCGACAATTCCCTCCTGGCACTTTCCCTGTAGGAGATACCGCAAGACCTTTCTGTATATTGGGCACAGCGCTCTGCAGGCTGTTAGCAGAGACTTTCCCGGGACAGTGAAACCCTATGTCAGAGACACTGAGAAGAAGCCCCAATGTTGCCTGCAGGCACTTTCAGTGTGGGTGCCTTCTCCACATGCTTCCTGGTTTCACTGCAGCTCTGAAGAGAATGTTAGCAAAGAGGTAACCAGGACAGTGAAAACGGTACTCAAAGACAGGGAGAGCAAGCTCTATATTACTCTCTTGGCACTTTCAATGTGGGACATACAGTGAGATGTTTGCTGCTTTTGCGTTTGGCTCTTTAGAGATTTACAGCACAAAGATATCTAGTTGATTTGAAGCAGTTCCGAGAAAGTCTAAACTAATCCCCACTTTTCCCTCCTGGCATTTTCCATGTGGGAGATATAGCACGACGTATATTGGTTTTGAGGACAACTCAAGGGACAGTGTAGGGAGAAAAGCTCCTGGCTCGCTGAATGCGGTTCCTGGAGACACTGCGATCAATGTGGGAGATACGTCAAGATGTGTGTTGCTTTTGAGGACGGCTCTCTGGAGAGTCTTAGCAAAGAGGTCACACGGAGAATCAGAGCAATTCTCAGAGACACTGAGAACAAGATCGACAATTCCCTCCTGGCACTTTCCCTGTAGGAGATACCGCAAGACGTTTCTGTATATTGGGCACAGCGCTCTGCAGGGTGTTAGCAGAGACTTTCCCGGGACAGTGAAACCCTATGTCAGAGACACTGAGAAGAAGCCCCAATGTTGCCTGCAGGCACTTTCAGTGTGGGTGCCTTCTCCACGTGGTTCCTGGTTTCACTGCAGCTCTGAAGAGAATGTTAGCAAAGAGGTAACCGGGACAGTGAAAACGGTACTCAAAGACAGGGAGAGCAAGCTCTATATTACTCTCTTGGCACTTTCAATGTGGGACATACAGCGAGATGTTTGCTGCTTTTGCGTTTGGCTATTGGGAGATTTACAGCACAAAGATATCTAGTTGATTTGAAGCAGTTCCGAGAAAGTCTAAACTAATCCCCACTTTTCCCTCCTGGCATTTTCCATGTGGGAGATATAGCACGACGTATATTGGTTTTGAGGACAACTCAAGGGACAGTGTAGGGAGAAAAGTTCCTGGCTCGCTGAATGCGGTTCCTGGAGACCCTGCGATCAATGTGGGAGATATGTCAAGATGTGTGTTGCTTTTGAGGACGGCTCTCTGGAGAGTCTTAGCAAAGAGGTCACACGGAGAATCAGAGCAATTCTCAGAGACACTGAGAACAAGGTCGACAATTCCCTCCTGGCACTTTCCCTGTAGGAGATACCGCAAGACCTTTCTGTATATTGGGCACAGCGCTCTGCAGGCTGTTAGCAGAGACTTTCCCGGGACAGTGAAACCCTATGTCAGAGACACTGAGAAGAAGCCCCAATGTTGCCTGCAGGCACTTTCAGTGTGGGTGCCTTCTCCACATGGTTCCTGGTTTCACTGCAGCTCTGAAGAGAATGTTAGCAAAGAGGTAACCGGGACAGTGAAAACAGTACTCAAAGACAGGGAGAGCAAGCTCTATATTACTCTCTTGGCACTTTCAATGTGGGACATACAGCGAGATGTTTGCTGCTTTTGCGTTTGGCTATTGGGAGATTTACAGCACAAAGATATCTAGTTGATTTGAAGCAGTTCCGAGAAAGTCTAAGCTAATCCCCACTTTTCCCTCCTGGCACTTTCCATGTGGGAGATATAGCACGATGTATATTGGTTTTCAGGACAACTCAATGGACAGTGTAGGGAGAAAAGCTCCTGGCTCGCTGAATGCGGTTCCTGGAGACCCTGCGATCAATGTGGGAGATATGTCAAGATGTGTGTTGGTTTTGAGGACGGCTCTCTGGAGAGTCTTAGCAAAGAGGTCACACGGAGAATCAGAGCAATTCTCAGAGACACTGAGAACAAGATCGACAATTCCCTCCTGGCACTTTCCCTGTAGGAGATACCGCAAGACGTTTCTGTATATTGGGCACAGCGCTCTGCAGGGTGTTAGCAGAGACTTTCCCGGGACAGTGAAACCCTATGTCAGAGACACTGAGAAGAAGCCCCAATGTTGCCTGCAGGCACTTTCAGTGTGGGTGCCTTCTCCACGTGGTTCCTGGTTTCACTGCAGCTCTGAAGAGAATGTTAGCAAAGAGGTAACCGGGACAGTGAAAACAGTACTCAAAGACAGGGAGAGCAAGCTCTATATTACTCTCTTGGCACTTTCAATGTGGGACCTACAGCGAGATGTTTGCTGCTTTTGCGTTTGGCTATTGGGAGATTTACAGCACAAAGATATCTAGTTGATTTGAAGCAGTTCCGAGAAAGTCTAAGCTAATCCCCACTTTTCCCTCCTGGCATTTTCCATGTGGGAGATATAGCACGACGTATATTGGTTTTGAGGACAACTCAAGGGACAGTGTAGGGAGAAAAGTTCCTGGCTCGCTGAATGCGGTTCCTGGAGACCCTGCGATCAATGTGGGAGATATGTCAAGATGTGTGTTGCTTTTGAGGACGGCTCTCTGGAGAGTCTTAGCAAAGAGGTCACACGGAGAATCAGAGCAATTCTCAGAGACACTGAGAACAAGGTCGACAATTCCCTCCTGGCACTTTCCCTGTAGGAGATACCGCAAGACCTTTCTGTATATTGGGCACAGCGCTCTGCAGGCTGTTAGCAGAGACTTTCCCGGGACAGTGAAACCCTATGTCAGAGACACTGAGAAGAAGCCCCAATGTTGCCTGCAGGCACTTTCAGTGTGGGTGCCTTCTCCACATGGTTCCTGGTTTCACTGCAGCTCTGAAGAGAATGTTAGCAAAGAGGTAACCGGGACAGTGAAAACAGTACTCAAAGACAGGGAGAGCAAGCTCTATATTACTCTCTTGGCACTTTCAATGTGGGACATACAGCGAGATGTTTGCTGCTTTTGCGTTTGGCTATTGGGAGATTTACAGCACAAAGATATCTAGTTGATTTGAAGCAGTTCCGAGAAAGTCTAAGCTAATCCCCACTTTTCCCTCCTGGCACTTTCCATGTGGGAGATATAGCACGATGTATATTGGTTTTCAGGACAACTCAATGGACAGTGTAGGGAGAAAAGCTCCTGGCTCGCTGAATGCGGTTCCTGGAGACCCTGCGATCAATGTGGGAGATATGTCAAGATGTGTGTTGGTTTTGAGGACGGCTCTCTGGAGAGTCTTAGCAAAGAGGTCACACGGAGAATCAGAGCAATTCTCAGAGACACTGAGAACAAGATCGACAATTCCCTCCTGGCACTTTCCCTGTAGGAGATACCGCAAGACGTTTCTGTATATTGGGCACAGCGCTCTGCAGGGTGTTAGCAGAGACTTTCCCGGGACAGTGAAACCCTATGTCAGAGACACTGAGAAGAAGCCCCAATGTTGCCTGCAGGCACTTTCAGTGTGGGTGCCTTCTCCACGTGGTTCCTGGTTTCACTGCAGCTCTGAAGAGAATGTTAGCAAAGAGGTAACCGGGACAGTGAAAACAGTACTCAAAGACAGGGAGAGCAAGCTCTATATTACTCTCTTGGCACTTTCAATGTGGGACCTACAGCGAGATGTTTGCTGCTTTTGCGTTTGGCTATTGGGAGATTTACAGCACAAAGATATCTAGTTGATTTGAAGCAGTTCCGAGAAAGTCTAAGCTAATCCCCACTTTTCCCTCCTGGCATTTTCCATGTGGGAGATATAGCACGACGTATATTGGTTTTGAGGACAACTCAAGGGACAGTGTAGGGAGAAAAATTCCTGGCTCGCTGAATGCCGTTCCTGGAGACACTGCGATCAATGTGGGAGATATGTCAAGATGTGTGTTGGTTTTGAGGACGGCTCTCTGGAGAGTCTTAGCAAAGAGGTCACACGGAGAATCAGAGCAATTCTCAGAGACACTGAGAACAAGATTGACAATTCCCTCCTGGCACTTTCCCTGTAGGAGATACCGCAAGACGTTTCTGTATATTGGGCACAGCGCTCTGCAGGGTGTTAGCAGAGACTTTCCCGGGACAGTGAAACCCTATGTCAGAGACACTGAGAAGAAGCCCCAATGTTGCCTGCAGGCACTTTCAGTGTGGGTGCCTTCTCCACGTGGTTCCTGGTTTCACTGCAGCTCTGAAGAGAATGTTAGCAAAGAGGTAACCGGGACAGTGAAAACGGTACTCAAAGACAGGGAGAGCAAGCTCTATATTACTCTCTTGGCACTTTCAATGTGGGACATAGAGCGAGATGTTTGCTGCTTTTGCGTTTGGCTATTGGGAGATTTACAGCACAAAGATATCTAGTTGATTTGAAGCAGTTCCGAGAAAGTCTAAACTAATCCCCACTTTTCCCTCCTGGCACTTTCCATGTGGGAGATATAGCACGATGTATATTGGTTTTGAGGACAACTCAATGGACAGTGTAGGGAGAAAAGCTCCTGGCTTGCTGAATGCGGTTCCTGGAGACCCTGCGATCAATGTGGGAGATATGTCAAGATGTGTGTTGGTTTTGAGGACGGCTCTCTGGAGAGTCTTAGGAAAGAGGTCACATGGAGAATCAGAGCAATTCTCAGAGACACTGAGAACAAGATCGACAATTCCCTCCTGGCACTTTCCCTGTAGGAGATACCGCAAGACCTTTCTGTATATTGGGCACAGCGCTCTGCAGGGTGTTAGCAGAGACTTTCCCGGGACAGTGAAACCCTATGTCAGAGACACTGAGAAGAAGCCCCAATGTTGCCTGCAGGCACTTTCAGTGTGGGTGCCTTCTCCACGTGGTTCCTGGTTTCACTGCAGCTCTGAAGAGAATGTTAGCAAAGAGGTAACCGGGACAGTGAAAACAGTACTCAAAGACAGGGAGAGCAAGCTCTATATTACTCTCTTGGCACTTTCAATGTGGGACCTACAGCGAGATGTTTGCTGCTTTTGCGTTTGGCTATTGGGAGATTTACAGCACAAAGATATCTAGTTGATTTGAAGCAGTTCCGAGAAAGTCTAAGCTAATCCCCACTTTTCCCTCCTGGCATTTTCCATGTGGGAGATATAGCACGACGTATATTGGTTTTGAGGACAACTCAAGGGACAGTGTAGGGAGAAAAATTCCTGGCTCACTGAATGCCGTTCCTGGAGACACTGCGATCAATGTGGGAGATATGTCAAGATGTGTGTTGGTTTTGAGGACGGCTCTCTGGAGAGTCTTAGCAAAGAGGTCACACGGAGAATCAGAGCAATTCTCAGAGACACTGAGAACAAGATTGACAATTCCCTCCTGGCACTTTCCCTGTAGGAGATACCGCAAGACGTTTCTGTATATTGGGCACAGCGCTCTGCAGGGTGTTAGCAGAGACTTTCCCGGGACAGTGAAACCCTATGTCAGAGACACTGAGAAGAAGCCCCAATGTTGCCTGCAGGCACTTTCAGTGTGGGTGCCTTCTCCACGTGGTTCCTGGTTTCACTGCAGCTCTGAAGAGAATGTTAGCAAAGAGGTAACCGGGACAGTGAAAACGGTACTCAAAGACAGGGAGAGCAAGCTCTATATTACTCTCTTGGCACTTTCAATGTGGGACATACAGCGAGATGTTTGCTGCTTTTGCGTTTGGCTATTGGGAGATTTACAGCACAAAGATATCTAGTTGATTTGAAGCAGTTCCGAGAAAGTCTAAGCTAATCCCCACTTTTCCCTCCTGGCACTTTCCATGTGGGAGATATAGCACGATGTATATTGGTTTTGAGGACAACTCAAGGGACAGTGTAGGGAGAAAAGCTCCTGGCTCGCTGAATGCGGTTCCTGGAGACCCTGCGATCAATGTGGGAGATATGTCAAGATGTGTGTTGGTTTTGAGGACGGCTCTCTGGAGAGTCTTAGCAAAGAGGTCACATGGAGAATCAGAGCAATTCTCAGAGACACTGAGAACAAGATCGACAATTCCCTCCTGGCACTTTCCCTGTAGGAGATACCGCAAGACGTTTCTGTATATTGGGCACAGCGCTCTGCAGGCTGTTAGCAGAGACTTTCCCGGGACAGTGAAACCCTATGTCAGAGACACTGAGAAGAAGCCCCAATGTTGCCTGCAGGCACTTTCAGTGTGGGTGCCTTCTCCACGTGGTTCCTGGTTTCACTGCAGCTCTGAAGAGAATGTTAGCAAAGAGGTAACCGGGACAGTGAAAACAGTACTCAAAGACAGGGAGAGCAAGCTCTATATTACTCTCTTGGCACTTTCAATGTGGGACATACAGCGAGATGTTTGCTGCTTTTGCGTTTGGCTATTGGGAGATTTACAGCACAAAGATATCTAGTTGATTTGAAGCAGTTCCGAGAAAGTCTAAGCTAATCCCCACTTTTCCCTCCTGGCACTTTCCATGTGGGAGATATAGCACGATGTATATTGGTTTTCAGGACAACTCAATGGACAGTGTAGGGAGAAAAGCTCCTGGCTCGCTGAATGCGGTTCCTGGAGACCCTGCGATCAATGTGGGAGATATGTCAAGATGTGTGTTGGTTTTGAGGACGGCTCTCTGGAGAGTCTTAGCAAAGAGGTCACACGGAGAATCAGAGCAATTCTCAGAGACACTGAGAACAAGATCGACAATTCCCTCCTGGCACTTTCCCTGTAGGAGATACCGCAAGACGTTTCTGTATATTGGGCACAGCGCTCTGCAGGGTGTTAGCAGAGACTTTCCCGGGACAGTGAAACCCTATGTCAGAGACACTGAGAAGAAGCCCCAATGTTGCCTGCAGGCACTTTCAGTGTGGGTGCCTTCTCCACGTGGTTCCTGGTTTCACTGCAGCTCTGAAGAGAATGTTAGCAAAGAGGTAACCGGGACAGTGAAAACAGTACTCAAAGACAGGGAGAGCAAGCTCTATATTACTCTCTTGGCACTTTCAATGTGGGACCTACAGCGAGATGTTTGCTGCTTTTGCGTTTGGCTATTGGGAGATTTACAGCACAAAGATATCTAGTTGATTTGAAGCAGTTCCGAGAAAGTCTAAGCTAATCCCCACTTTTCCCTCCTGGCATTTTCCATGTGGGAGATATAGCACGACGTATATTGGTTTTGAGGACAACTCAAGGGACAGTGTAGGGAGAAAAATTCCTGGCTCGCTGAATGCCGTTCCTGGAGACACTGCGATCAATGTGGGAGATATGTCAAGATGTGTGTTGGTTTTGAGGACGGCTCTCTGGAGAGTCTTAGCAAAGAGGTCACACGGAGAATCAGAGCAATTCTCAGAGACACTGAGAACAAGATTGACAATTCCCTCCTGGCACTTTCCCTGTAGGAGATACCGCAAGACGTTTCTGTATATTGGGCACAGCGCTCTGCAGGGTGTTAGCAGAGACTTTCCCGGGACAGTGAAACCCTATGTCAGAGACACTGAGAAGAAGCCCCAATGTTGCCTGCAGGCACTTTCAGTGTGGGTGCCTTCTCCACGTGGTTCCTGGTTTCACTGCAGCTCTGAAGAGAATGTTAGCAAAGAGGTAACCGGGACAGTGAAAACGGTACTCAAAGACAGGGAGAGCAAGCTCTATATTACTCTCTTGGCACTTTCAATGTGGGACATAGAGCGAGATGTTTGCTGCTTTTGCGTTTGGCTATTGGGAGATTTACAGCACAAAGATATCTAGTTGATTTGAAGCAGTTCCGAGAAAGTCTAAACTAATCCCCACTTTTCCCTCCTGGCACTTTCCATGTGGGAGATATAGCACGATGTATATTGGTTTTGAGGACAACTCAATGGACAGTGTAGGGAGAAAAGCTCCTGGCTTGCTGAATGCGGTTCCTGGAGACCCTGCGATCAATGTGGGAGATATGTCAAGATGTGTGTTGGTTTTGAGGACGGCTCTCTGGAGAGTCTTAGGAAAGAGGTCACATGGAGAATCAGAGCAATTCTCAGAGACACTGAGAACAAGATCGACAATTCCCTCCTGGCACTTTCCCTGTAGGAGATACCGCAAGACCTTTCTGTATATTGGGCACAGCGCTCTGCAGGGTGTTAGCAGAGACTTTCCCGGGACAGTGAAACCCTATGTCAGAGACACTGAGAAGAAGCCCCAATGTTGCCTGCAGGCACTTTCAGTGTGGGTGCCTTCTCCACGTGGTTCCTGGTTTCACTGCAGCTCTGAAGAGAATGTTAGCAAAGAGGTAACCGGGACAGTGAAAACAGTACTCAAAGACAGGGAGAGCAAGCTCTATATTACTCTCTTGGCACTTTCAATGTGGGACCTACAGCGAGATGTTTGCTGCTTTTGCGTTTGGCTATTGGGAGATTTACAGCACAAAGATATCTAGTTGATTTGAAGCAGTTCCGAGAAAGTCTAAGCTAATCCCCACTTTTCCCTCCTGGCATTTTCCATGTGGGAGATATAGCACGACGTATATTGGTTTTGAGGACAACTCAAGGGACAGTGTAGGGAGAAAAATTCCTGGCTCACTGAATGCCGTTCCTGGAGACACTGCGATCAATGTGGGAGATATGTCAAGATGTGTGTTGGTTTTGAGGACGGCTCTCTGGAGAGTCTTAGCAAAGAGGTCACACGGAGAATCAGAGCAATTCTCAGAGACACTGAGAACAAGATTGACAATTCCCTCCTGGCACTTTCCCTGTAGGAGATACCGCAAGACGTTTCTGTATATTGGGCACAGCGCTCTGCAGGGTGTTAGCAGAGACTTTCCCGGGACAGTGAAACCCTATGTCAGAGACACTGAGAAGAAGCCCCAATGTTGCCTGCAGGCACTTTCAGTGTGGGTGCCTTCTCCACGTGGTTCCTGGTTTCACTGCAGCTCTGAAGAGAATGTTAGCAAAGAGGTAACCGGGACAGTGAAAACGGTACTCAAAGACAGGGAGAGCAAGCTCTATATTACTCTCTTGGCACTTTCAATGTGGGACATACAGCGAGATGTTTGCTGCTTTTGCGTTTGGCTATTGGGAGATTTACAGCACAAAGATATCTAGTTGATTTGAAGCAGTTCCGAGAAAGTCTAAGCTAATCCCCACTTTTCCCTCCTGGCACTTTCCATGTGGGAGATATAGCACGATGTATATTGGTTTTGAGGACAACTCAAGGGACAGTGTAGGGAGAAAAGCTCCTGGCTCGCTGAATGCGGTTCCTGGAGACCCTGCGATCAATGTGGGAGATATGTCAAGATGTGTGTTGGTTTTGAGGACGGCTCTCTGGAGAGTCTTAGCAAAGAGGTCACATGGAGAATCAGAGCAATTCTCAGAGACACTGAGAACAAGATCGACAATTCCCTCCTGGCACTTTCCCTGTAGGAGATACCGCAAGACGTTTCTGTATATTGGGCACAGCGCTCTGCAGGCTGTTAGCAGAGACTTTCCCGGGACAGTGAAACCCTATGTCAGAGACACTGAGAAGAAGCCCCAATGTTGCCTGCAGGCACTTTCAGTGTGGGTGCCTTCTCCACGTGGTTCCTGGTTTCACTGCAGCTCTGAAGAGAATGTTAGCAAAGAGGTAACCGGGACAGTGAAAACAGTACTCAAAGACAGGGAGAGCAAGCTCTATATTACTCTCTTGGCACTTTCAATGTGGGACATACAGCGAGATGTTTGCTGCTTTTGCGTTTGGCTATTGGGAGATTTACAGCACAAAGATATCTAGTTGATTTGAAGCAGTTCCGAGAAAGTCTAAACTAATCCCCACTTTTCCCTCCTGGCACTTTCCATGTGGGAGATATAGCACGATGTATATTGGTTTTGAGGACAACTCAATGGACAGTGTAGGGAGAAAAGCTCCTGGCTCGCTGAATGCGGTTCCTGGAGACCCTGCGATCAATGTGGGAGATATGTCAAGATGTGTGTTGGTTTTGAGGACGGCTCTCTGGAGAGTCTTAGGAAAGAGGTCACATGGAGAATCAGAGCAATTCTCAGAGACACTGAGAACAAGATCGACAATTCCCTCCTGGCACTTTCCCTGTAGGAGATACCGCAAGACGTTTCTGTATATTGGGCACAGCGCTCTGCAGGGTGTTAGCAGAGACTTTCCCGGGACAGTGAAACCCTATGTCAGAGACACTGAGAAGAAGCCCCAATGTTGCCTGCAGGCACTTTCAGTGTGGGTGCCTTCTCCACGTGGTTCCTGGTTTCACTGCAGCTCTGAAGAGAATGTTAGCAAAGAGGTAACCGGGACAGTGAAAACAGTACTCAAAGACAGGGAGAGCAAGCTCTATATTACTCTCTTGGCACTTTCAATGTGGGACCTACAGCGAGATGTTTGCTGCTTTTGCGTTTGGCTATTGGGAGATTTACAGCACAAAGATATCTAGTTGATTTGAAGCAGTTCCGAGAAAGTCTAAGCTAATCCCCACTTTTCCCTCCTGGCATTTTCCATGTGGGAGATATAGCACGACGTATATTGGTTTTGAGGACAACTCAAGGGACAGTGTAGGGAGAAAAATTCCTGGCTCACTGAATGCCGTTCCTGGAGACACTGCGATCAATGTGGGAGATATGTCAAGATGTGTGTTGGTTTTGAGGACGGCTCTCTGGAGAGTCTTAGCAAAGAGGTCACACGGAGAATCAGAGCAATTCTCAGAGACACTGAGAACAAGATTGACAATTCCCTCCTGGCACTTTCCCTGTAGGAGATACCGCAAGACGTTTCTGTATATTGGGCACAGCGCTCTGCAGGGTGTTAGCAGAGACTTTCCCGGGACAGTGAAACCCTATGTCAGAGACACTGAGAAGAAGCCCCAATGTTGCCTGCAGGCACTTTCAGTGTGGGTGCCTTCTCCACGTGGTTCCTGGTTTCACTGCAGCTCTGAAGAGAATGTTAGCAAAGAGGTAACCGGGACAGTGAAAACGGTACTCAAAGACAGGGAGAGCAAGCTCTATATTACTCTCTTGGCACTTTCAATGTGGGACATACAGCGAGATGTTTGCTGCTTTTGCGTTTGGCTATTGGGAGATTTACAGCACAAAGATATCTAGTTGATTTGAAGCAGTTCCGAGAAAGTCTAAGCTAATCCCCACTTTTCCCTCCTGGCACTTTCCATGTGGGAGATATAGCACGATGTATATTGGTTTTGAGGACAACTCAAGGGACAGTGTAGGGAGAAAAGCTCCTGGCTCGCTGAATGCGGTTCCTGGAGACCCTGCGATCAATGTGGGAGATATGTCAAGATGTGTGTTGGTTTTGAGGACGGCTCTCTGGAGAGTCTTAGGAAAGAGGTCACATGGAGAATCAGAGCAATTCTCAGAGACACTGAGAACAAGATCGACAATTCCCTCCTGGCACTTTCCCTGTAGGAGATACCGCAAGACGTTTCTGTATATTGGGCACAGCGCTCTGCAGGGTGTTAGCAGAGACTTTCCCGGGACAGTGAAACCCTATGTCAGAGACACTGAGAAGAAGCCCCAATGTTGCCTGCAGGCACTTTCAGTGTGGGTGCCTTCTCCACGTGGTTCCTGGTTTCACTGCAGCTCTGAAGAGAATGTTAGCAAAGAGGTAACCGGGACAGTGAAAACAGTACTCAAAGACAGGGAGAGCAAGCTCTATATTACTCTCTTGGCACTTTCAATGTGGGACATACAGCGAGATGTTTGCTGCTTTTGCGTTTGGCTATTGGGAGATTTACAGCACAAAGATATCTAGTTGATTTGAAGCAGTTCCGAGAAAGTCTAAGCTAATCCCCACTTTTCCCTCCTGGCACTTTCCATGTGGGAGATATAGCACGATGTATATTGGTTTTGAGGACAACTCAAGGGACAGTGTAGGGAGAAGAGTTGCTGGCTCGCTGAATGCGGTTCCTGGAGACCCTGCGATCAATGTGGGAGATATGTCAAGATGTGTGTTGGTTTTGAGGACGGCTCTCTGGAGAGTCTTAGCAAAGAGGTCACACGGAGAATCAGAGCAATTCTCAGAGACACTGAGAACAAGATCGACAATTCCCTCCTGGCACTTTCCCTGTAGGAGATACCGCAAGACGTTTCTGTATATTGGGCACAGCGCTCTGCAGGGTGTTAGCAGAGACTTTCCCGGGACAGTGAAACCCTATGTCAGAGACACTGAGAAGAAGCCCCAATGTTGCCTGCAGGCACTTTCAGTGTGGGTGCCTTCTCCACGTGGTTCCTGGTTTCACTGCAGCTCTGAAGAGAATGTTAGCAAAGAGGTAACCGGGACAGTGAAAACAGTACTCAAAGACAGGGAGAGCAAGCTCTATATTACTCTCTTGGCACTTTCAATGTGGGACCTACAGCGAGATGTTTGCTGCTTTTGCGTTTGGCTATTGGGAGATTTACAGCACAAAGATATCTAGTTGATTTGAAGCAGTTCCGAGAAAGTCTAAGCTAATCCCCACTTTTCCCTCCTGGCACTTTCCATGTGGGAGATATAGCACGATGTATATTGGTTTTGAGGACAACTCAAGGGACAGTGTAGGGAGAAAAGCTCCTGGCTCGCTGAATGCCGTTCCTGGAGACACTGCGATCAATGTGGGAGATATGTCAAGATGTGTGTTGGTTTTGAGGACGGCTCTCTGGAGAGTCTTAGGAAAGAGGTCACACGGAGAATCAGAGCAATTCTCAGAGACACTGAGAACAAGATCGACAATTCCCTCCTGGCACTTTCCCTGTAGGAGATACCGCAAGACGTTTCTGTATATTGGGCACAGCGCTCTGCAGGCTGTTAGCAGAGACTTTCCCGGGACAGTGAAACCCTATGTCAGAGACACTGAGAAGAAGGCCCAATGTTGCCTGCAGGCACTTTCAGTGTGGGTGCCTTCTCCACGTGGTTCCTGGTTTCACTGCAGCTCTGAAGAGAATGTTAGCAAAGAGGTAACCGGGACAGTGAAAACAGTACTCAAAGACAGGGAGAGCAAGCTCTATATTACTCTCTTGGCACTTTCAATGTGGGACATACAGCGAGATGTTTGCTGCTTTTGCGTTTGGCTATTGGGAGATTTACAGCACAAAGATATCTAGTTGATTTGAAGCAGTTCCGAGAAAGTCTAAGCTAATCCCCACTTTTCCCTCCTGGCACTTTCCATGTGGGAGATATAGCACGATGTATATTGGTTTTGAGGACAACTCAATGGACAGTGTAGGGAGAAAAGTTCCTGGCTCGCTGAATGCCGTTCCTGGAGACCCTGCGATCAATGTGGGAGATATGTCAAGATGTGTGTTGGTTTTGAGGACGGCTCTCTGGAGAGTCTTAGCAAAGAGGTCACACAGAGAATCAGAGCAATTCTCAGAGACACTGAGAACAAGATCGACAATTCCCTCCTGGCACTTTCCCTGTAGGAGATACCGCAAGACGTTTCTGTATATTGGGCACAGCGCTCTGCAGGGTGTTAGCAGAGACTTTCCTGGGACAGTGAAACCCTATGTCAGAGACACTGAGAAGAAGGCCCAATGTTGCCTGCAGGCACTTTCAGTGTGGGTGCCTTCTCCACGTGGTTCCTGGTTTCACTGCAGCTCTGAAGAGAATGTTAGCAAAGAGGTAACCGGGACAGTGAAAACAGTACTCAAAGACAGGGAGAGCAAGCTCTATATTACTCTCTTGGCACTTTCAATGTGGGACATACAGCGAGATGTTTGCTGCTTTTGCGTTTGGCTATTGGGAGATTTACAGCACAAAGATATCAAGTTGATTTGAAGCAGTTCCGAGAAAGTCTAAGCTAATCCCCACTTTTCCCTCCTGGCACTTTCCATGTGGGAGATATAGCACGATGTATATTGGTTTTGAGGACAACTCAATGGACAGTGTAGGGAGAAAAGTTCCTGGCTCGCTGAATGCCGTTCCTGGAGACCCTGCGATCAATGTGGGAGATATGTCAAGATGTGTGTTGGTTTTGAGGACGGCTCTCTGGAGAGTCTTAGCAAAGAGGTCACACAGAGAATCAGAGCAATTCTCAGAGACACTGAGAACAAGATCGACAATTCCCTCCTGGCACTTTCCCTGTAGGAGATACCGCAAGACGTTTCTGTATATTGGGCACAGCGCTCTGCAGGGTGTTAGCAGAGACTTTCCCGGGACAGTGAAACCCTATGTCAGAGACACTGAGAAGAAGCCCCAATGTTGCCTGCAGGCACTTTCAGTGTGGGTGCCTTCTCCACGTGGTTCCTGGTTTCACTGCAGCTCTGAAGAGAATGTTAGCAAAGAGGTAACCGGGACAGTGAAAACAGTACTCAAAGACAGGGAGAGCAAGCTCTATATTACTCTCTTGGCACTTTCAATGTGGGACATACAGCGAGATGTTTGCTGCTTTTGCGTTTGGCTATTGGGAGATTTACAGCACAAAGATATCTAGTTGATTTGAAGCAGTTCCGAGAAAGTCTAAGCTAATCCCCACTTTTCCCTCCTGGCACTTTCCATGTGGGAGATATAGCACGATGTATATTGGTTTTGAGGACAACTCAAGGGACAGTGTAGGGAGAAAAGTTCCTGGCTCGCTGAATGCCGTTCCTGGAGACCCTGCGATCAATGTGGGAGATATGTCAAGATGTGTGTTGGTTTTGAGGACGGCTCTCTGGAGAGTCTTAGCAAAGAGGTCACACAGAGAATCAGAGCAATTCTCAGAGACACTGAGAACAAGATCGACAATTCCCTCCTGGCACTTTCCCTGTAGGAGATACCGCAAGACGTTTCTGTATATTGGGCACAGCGCTCTGCAGGGTGTTAGCAGAGACTTTCCCGGGACAGTGAAACCCTATGTCAGAGACACTGAGAAGAAGCCCCAATGTTGCCTGCAGGCACTTTCAGTGTGGGTGCCTTCTCCACGTGGTTCCTGGTTTCACTGCAGCTCTGAAGAGAATGTTAGCAAAGAGGTAACCGGGACAGTGAAAACAGTACTCAAAGACAGGGAGAGCAAGCTCTATATTACTCTCTTGGCACTTTCAATGTGGGACATACAGCGAGATGTTTGCTGCTTTTGCGTTTGGCTATTGGGAGATTTACAGCACAAAGATATCTAGTTGATTTGAAGCAGTTCCGAGAAAGTCTAAGCTAATCCCCACTTTTCCCTCCTGGCACTTTCCATGTGGGAGATATAGCACGATGTATATTGGTTTTGAGGACAACTCAAGGGACAGTGTAGGGAGAAAAGTTCCTGGCTCGCTGAATGCCGTTCCTGGAGACCCTGCGATCAATGTGGGAGATATGTCAAGATGTGTGTTGGTTTTGAGGACGGCTCTCTGGAGAGTCTTAGCAAAGAGGTCACACGGAGAATCAGAGCAATTCTCAGAGACACTGAGAACAAGATCGACAATTCCCTCCTGGCACTTTCCCTGTAGGAGATACCGCAAGACGTTTCTGTATATTGGGCACAGCGCTCTGCAGGGTGTTAGCAGAGACTTTCCCGGGACAGTGAAACCCTATGTCAGAGACACTGAGAAGAAGCCCCAATGTTGCCTGCAGGCACTTTCAGTGTGGGTGCCTTCTCCACGTGGTTCCTGGTTTCACTGCAGCTCTGAAGAGAATGTTAGCAAAGAGGTAACCGGGACAGTGAAAACGGTACTCAAAGACAGGGAGAGCAAGCTCTATATTACTCTCTTGGCACTTTCAATGTGGGACATACAGCGAGATGTTTGCTGCTTTTGCGTTTGGCTATTGGGAGATTTACAGCACAAAGATATCTAGTTGATTTGAAGCAGTTCCGAGAAAGTCTAAGCTAATCCCCACTTTTCCCTCCTGGCATTTTCCATGTAGGAGATATAGCACGATGTATATTGGTTTTGAGGACAACTCAATGGACAGTGTAGGGAGAAAAATTCCTGGCTCACTGAATGCCGTTCCTGGAGACACTGCGATCAATGTGGGAGATATGTCAAGATGTGTGTTGGTTTTGAAGACGGCTCTCTGGAGAGTCTTAGCAAAGAGGTCACACGGAGAATCAGAGCAATTCTCAGAGACACTGAGAACAAGATCGACAATTCCCTCCTGGCACTTTCCCTGTAGGAGATACCGCAAGACGTTTCTGTATATTGGGCACAGCGCTCTGCAGGGTGTTAGCAGAGACTTTCCCGGGACAGTGAAACCCTATGTCAGAGACACTGAGAAGAAGCCCCAATGTTGCCTGCAGGCATTTTCAGTGTGGGTGCCTTCTCCACGTGGTTCCTGGATTCACTGCAGCTCTGAAGAGAATGTTAGCAAAGAGGTAACCGGGACAGTGAAAACGGTACTCAAAGACAGGGAGAGCAAGCTCTATATTACTCTCTTGGCACTTTCAATGTGGGACATACAGCGAGATGTTTGCTGCTTTTGCGTTTGGCTATTGGGAGATTTACAGCACAAAGATATCTAGTTGATTTGAAGCAGTTCCGAGAAAGTCTAAGCTAATCCCCACTTTTCCCTCCTGGCACTTTCCATGTGGGAGATATAGCACGATGTATATTGGTTTTGAGGACAACTCAAGGGACAGTGTAGGGAGAAAAGTTCCTGGCTCGCTGAATGCGGTTCCTGGAGACACTGCGATCAATGTGGGAGATATGTCAAGATGTGTGTTGGTTTTGAGGACGGCTCTCTGGAGAGTCTTAGCAAAGAGGTCACACGGAGAATCAGAGCAATTCTCAGAGACACTGAGAACAAGATCGACAATTCCCTCCTGGCACTTTCCCTGTAGGAGATACCGCAAGACGTTTCTGTATATTGGGCACAGCGCTCTGCAGGGTGTTAGCAGAGACTTTCCCGGGACAGTGAAACCCTATGTCAGAGACACTGAGAAGAAGGCCCAATGTTGCCTGCAGGCACTTTCAGTGTGGGTGCCTTCTCCACGTGGTTCCTGGTTTCACTGCAGCTCTGAAGAGAATGTTAGCAAAGAGGTAACCGGGACAGTGAAAACAGTACTCAAAGACAGGGAGAGCAAGCTCTATATTACTCTCTTGGCACTTTCAATGTGGGACATACAGCGAGATGTTTGCTGCTTTTGCGTTTGGCTATTGGGAGATTTACAGCACAAAGATATCTAGTTGATTTGAAGCAGTTCCGAGAAAGTCTAAGCTAATCCCCACTTTTCCCTCCTGGCACTTTCCATGTGGGAGATATAGCACGATGTATATTGGTTTTGAGGACAACTCAATGGACAGTGTAGGGAGAAAAGTTCCTGGCTCGCTGAATGCCGTTCCTGGAGACCCTGCGATCAATGTGGGAGATATGTCAAGATGTGTGTTGGTTTTGAGGACGGCTCTCTGGAGAGTCTTAGCAAAGAGGTCACACAGAGAATCAGAGCAATTCTCAGAGACACTGAGAACAAGATTGACAATTCCCTCCTGGCACTTTCCCTGTAGGAGATACCGCAAGACGTTTCTGTATATTGGGCACAGCGCTCTGCAGGGTGTTAGCAGAGACTTTCCTGGGACAGTGAAACCCTATGTCAGAGACACTGAGAAGAAGGCCCAATGTTGCCTGCAGGCACTTTCAGTGTGGGTGCCTTCTCCACGTGGTTCCTGGTTTCACTGCAGCTCTGAAGAGAATGTTAGCAAAGAGGTAACCGGGACAGTGAAAACAGTACTCAAAGACAGGGAGAGCAAGCTCTATATTACTCTCTTGGCACTTTCAATGTGGGACATACAGCGAGATGTTTGCTGCTTTTGCGTTTGGCTATTGGGAGATTTACAGCACAAAGATATCAAGTTGATTTGAAGCAGTTCCGAGAAAGTCTAAGCTAATCCCCACTTTTCCCTCCTGGCACTTTCCATGTGGGAGATATAGCACGATGTATATTGGTTTTGAGGACAACTCAATGGACAGTGTAGGGAGAAAAGTTCCTGGCTCGCTGAATGCCGTTCCTGGAGACCCTGCGATCAATGTGGGAGATATGTCAAGATGTGTGTTGGTTTTGAGGACGGCTCTCTGGAGAGTCTTAGCAAAGAGGTCACACAGAGAATCAGAGCAATTCTCAGAGACACTGAGAACAAGATCGACAATTCCCTCCTGGCACTTTCCCTGTAGGAGATACCGCAAGACGTTTCTGTATATTGGGCACAGCGCTCTGCAGGGTGTTAGCAGAGACTTTCCCGGGACAGTGAAACCCTATGTCAGAGACACTGAGAAGAAGCCCCAATGTTGCCTGCAGGCACTTTCAGTGTGGGTGCCTTCTCCACGTGGTTCCTGGTTTCACTGCAGCTCTGAAGAGAATGTTAGCAAAGAGGTAACCGGGACAGTGAAAACAGTACTCAAAGACAGGGAGAGCAAGCTCTATATTACTCTCTTGGCACTTTCAATGTGGGACATACAGCGAGATGTTTGCTGCTTTTGCGTTTGGCTATTGGGAGATTTACAGCACAAAGATATCTAGTTGATTTGAAGCAGTTCCGAGAAAGTCTAAGCTAATCCCCACTTTTCCCTCCTGGCACTTTCCATGTGGGAGATATAGCACGATGTATATTGGTTTTGAGGACAACTCAAGGGACAGTGTAGGGAGAAAAGTTCCTGGCTCGCTGAATGCCGTTCCTGGAGACCCTGCGATCAATGTGGGAGATATGTCAAGATGTGTGTTGGTTTTGAGGACGGCTCTCTGGAGAGTCTTAGCAAAGAGGTCACACGGAGAATCAGAGCAATTCTCAGAGACACTGAGAACAAGATCGACAATTCCCTCCTGGCACTTTCCCTGTAGGAGATACCGCAAGACGTTTCTGTATATTGGGCACAGCGCTCTGCAGGGTGTTAGCAGAGACTTTCCCGGGACAGTGAAACCCTATGTCAGAGACACTGAGAAGAAGCCCCAATGTTCCCTCCAGGCATTTTCAGTGTGGGTGCCTTCTCCACGTGGTTCCTGGTTTCACTGCAGCTCTGAAGAGAATGTTAGCAAAGAGGTAACCGGGACAGTGAAAACGGTACTCAAAGACAGGGAGAGCAAGCTCTATATTACTCTCTTGGCACTTTCAATGTGGGACATACAGCGAGATGTTTGCTGCTTTTGCGTTTGGCTATTGGGAGATTTACAGCACAAAGATATCTAGTTGATTTGAAGCAGTTCCGAGAAAGTCTAAGCTAATCCCCACTTTTCCCTCCTGGCATTTTCCATGTAGGAGATATAGCACGATGTATATTGGTTTTGAGGACAACTCAATGGACAGTGTAGGGAGAAAAATTCCTGGCTCACTGAATGCCGTTCCTGGAGACACTGCGATCAATGTGGGAGATATGTCAAGATGTGTGTTGGTTTTGAAGACGGCTCTCTAGAGAGTCTTAGCAAAGAGGTCACACGGAGAATCAGAGCAATTCTCAGAGACACTGAGAACAAGATCGACAATTCCCTCCTGGCACTTTCCCTGTAGGAGATACCGCAAGACGTTTCTGTATATTGGGCACAGCGCTCTGCAGGGTGTTAGCAGAGACTTTCCCGGGACAGTGAAACCCTATGTCAGAGACACTGAGAAGAAGCCCCAATGTTGCCTGCAGGCATTTTCAGTGTGGGTGCCTTCTCCACGTGGTTCCTGGATTCACTGCAGCTCTGAAGAGAATGTTAGCAAAGAGGTAACCGGGACAGTGAAAACGGTACTCAAAGACAGGGAGAGCAAGCTCTATATTACTCTCTTGGCACTTTCAATGTGGGACATACAGCGAGATGTTTGCTGCTTTTGCGTTTGGCTATTGGGAGATTTACAGCACAAAGATATCTAGTTGATTTGAAGCAGTTCCGAGAAAGTCTAAGCTAATCCCCACTTTTCCCTCCTGGCACTTTCCATGTGGGAGATATAGCACGATGTATATTGGTTTTGAGGACAACTCAAGGGACAGTGTAGGGAGAAAAGTTCCTGGCTCGCTGAATGCGGTTCCTGGAGACACTGCGATCAATGTGGGAGATATGTCAAGATGTGTGTTGGTTTTGAGGACGGCTCTCTGCAGAGTCTTAGCAAAGAGGTCACACGGAGAATCAGAGCAATTCTCAGAGACACTGAGAACAAGATCGACAATTCCCTCCTGGCACTTTCCCTGTAGGAGATACCGCAAGACGTTTCTGTATATTGGGCACAGCGCTCTGCAGGGTGTTAGCAGAGACTTTCCCGGGACAGTGAAACCCTATGTCAGAGACACTGAGAAGAAGCCCCAATGTTGCCTGCAGGCACTTTCAGTGTGGGTGCCTTCTCCACGTGGTTCCTGGTTTCACTGCAGCTCTGAAGAGAATGTTAGCAAAGAGGTAACCGGGACAGTGAAAACAGTACTCAAAGACAGGGAGAGCAAGCTCTATATTACTCTCTTGGCACTTTCAATGTGGGACATACAGCGAGATGTTTGCTGCTTTTGCGTTTGGCTATTGGGAGATTTACAGCACAAAGATATCTAGTTGATTTGAAGCAGTTCCGAGAAAGTCTAAGCTAATCCCCACTTTTCCCTCCTGGCACTTTCCATGTGGGAGATATAGCACGATGTATATTGGTTTTGAGGACAACTCAAGGGACAGTGTAGGGAGAAAAGTTCCTGGCTCGCTGAATGCCGTTCCTGGAGACCCTGCGATCAATGTGGGAGATATGTCAAGATGTGTGTTGGTTTTGAGGACGGCTCTCTGGAGAGTCTTAGCAAAGAGGTCACACGGAGAATCAGAGCAATTCTCAGAGACACTGAGAACAAGATCGACAATTCCCTCCTGGCACTTTCCCTGTAGGAGATACCGCAAGACGTTTCTGTATATTGGGCACAGCGCTCTGCAGGGTGTTAGCAGAGACTTTCCCGGGACAGTGAAACCCTATGTCAGAGACACTGAGAAGAAGCCCCAATGTTCCCTCCAGGCATTTTCAGTGTGGGTGCCTTCTCCACGTGGTTCCTGGTTTCACTGCAGCTCTGAAGAGAATGTTAGCAAAGAGGTAACCGGGACAGTGAAAACGGTACTCAAAGACAGGGAGAGCAAGCTCTATATTACTCTCTTGGCACTTTCAATGTGGGACATACAGCGAGATGTTTGCTGCTTTTGCGTTTGGCTATTGGGAGATTTACAGCACAAAGATATCTAGTTGATTTGAAGCAGTTCCGAGAAAGTCTAAGCTAATCCCCACTTTTCCCTCCTGGCATTTTCCATGTAGGAGATATAGCACGATGTATATTGGTTTTGAGGACAACTCAATGGACAGTGTAGGGAGAAAAATTCCTGGCTCACTGAATGCCGTTCCTGGAGACACTGCGATCAATGTGGGAGATATGTCAAGATGTGTGTTGGTTTTGAAGACGGCTCTCTGGAGAGTCTTAGCAAAGAGGTCACACGGAGAATCAGAGCAATTCTCAGAGACACTGAGAACAAGATCGACAATTCCCTCCTGGCACTTTCCCTGTAGGAGATACCGCAAGACGTTTCTGTATATTGGGCACAGCGCTCTGCAGGCTGTTAGCAGAGACTTTCCCGGGACAGTGAAACCCTATGTCAGAGACACTGAGAAGAAGCCCCAATGTTGCCTGCAGGCATTTTCAGTGTGGGTGCCTTCTCCACGTGGTTCCTGGATTCACTGCAGCTCTGAAGAGAATGTTAGCAAAGAGGTAACCGGGACAGTGAAAACGGTACTCAAAGACAGGGAGAGCAAGCTCTATATTACTCTCTTGGCACTTTCAATGTGGGACATACAGCGAGATGTTTGCTGCTTTTGCGTTTGGCTATTGGGAGATTTACAGCACAAAGATATCTAGTTGATTTGAAGCAGTTCCGAGAAAGTCTAAGCTAATCCCCACTTTTCCCTCCTGGCACTTTCCATGTGGGAGATATAGCACGATGTATATTGGTTTTGAGGACAACTCAAGGGACAGTGTAGGGAGAAAAGTTCCTGGCTCGCTGAATGCGGTTCCTGGAGACACTGCGATCAATGTGGGAGATATGTCAAGATGTGTGTTGGTTTTGAGGACGGCTCTCTGGAGAGTCTTAGCAAAGAGGTCACACGGAGAATCAGAGCAATTCTCAGAGACACTGAGAACAAGATCGACAATTCCCTCCTGGCACTTTCCCTGTAGGAGATACCGCAAGACCTTTCTGTATATTGGGCACAGCGCTCTGCAGGGTGTTAGCAGAGACTTTCCCGGGACAGTGAAACCCTATGTCAGAGACACTGAGAAGAAACCCCAATGTTGCCTGCAGGCACTTTCAGTGTGGGTGCCTTCTCCACGTGGTTCCTGGTTTCACTGCAGCTCTGAAGAGAATGTTAGCATAGAGGTAACCGGGACAGTGAAAACAGTACTCAAAGACAGGGAGAGCAAGCTCTATATTACTCTCTTGGCACTTTCAATGTGGGACCTACAGCGAGATGTTTGCTGCTTTTGCGTTTGGCTATTGGGAGATTTACAGCACAAAGATATCTAGTTGATTTGAAGCAGTTCCGAGAAAGTCTAAGCTAATCCCCACTTTTCCCTCCTGGCACTTTCCATGTGGGAGATATAGCACGATGTATATTGGTTTTGAGGACAACTCAAGGGACAGTGTAGGGAGAAAAGCTCCTGGCTCGCTGAATGCGGTTCCTGGAGACCCTGCGATCAATGTGGGAGATATGTCAAGATGTGTGTTGGTTTTGAGGACGGCTCTCTGGAGAGTCTTAGGAAAGAGGTCACATGGAGAATCAGAGCAATTCTCAGAGACACTGAGAACAAGATCGACAATTCCCTCCTGGCACTTTCCCTGTAGGAGATACCGCAAGACGTTTCTGTATATTGGGCACAGCGCTCTGCAGGGTGTTAGCAGAGACTTTCCTGGGACAGTGAAACCCTATGTCAGAGACACTGAGAAGAAGCCCCAATGTTGCCTGCAGGCACTTTCAGTGTGGGTGCCTTCTCCACGTGGTTCCTGGTTTCACTGCAGCTCTGAAGAGAATGTTAGCAAAGAGGTAACCGGGACAGTGAAAACAGTACTCAAAGACAGGGAGAGCAAGCTCTATATTACTCTCTTGGCACTTTCAATGTGGGACATACAGCGAGATGTTTGCTGCTTTTGCGTTTGGCTATTGGGAGATTTACAGCACAAAGATATCTAGTTGATTTGAAGCAGTTCCGAGAAAGTCTAAGCTAATCCCCACTTTTCCCTCCTGGCACTTTCCATGTGGGAGATATAGCACGATGTATATTGGTTTTGAGGACAACTCAAGGGACAGTGTAGGGAGAAAAGTTCCTGGCTCGCTGAATGCCGTTCCTGGAGACCCTGCGATCAATGTGGGAGATATGTCAAGATGTGTGTTGGTTTTGAGGACGGCTCTCTGGAGAGTCTTAGCAAAGAGGTCACACGGAGAATCAGAGCAATTCTCAGAGACACTGAGAACAAGATCGACAATTCCCTCCTGGCACTTTCCCTGTAGGAGATACCGCAAGACGTTTCTGTATATTGGGCACAGCGCTCTGCAGGGTGTTAGCAGAGACTTTCCTGGGACAGTGAAACCCTATGTCAGAGACACTGAGAAGAAGCCCCAATGTTGCCTGCAGGCACTTTCAGTGTGGGTGCCTTCTCCACGTGGTTCCTGGTTTCACTGCAGCTCTGAAGAGAATGTTAGCAAAGAGGTAAGCGGGACAGTGAAAACAGTACTCAAAGACAGGGAGAGCAAGCTCTATATTACTCTCTTGGCACTTTCAATGTGGGACATACAGCGAGATGTTTGCTGCTTTTGCGTTTGGCTATTGGGAGATTTACAGCACAAAGATATCTAGTTGATTTGAAGCAGTTCCGAGAAAGTCTAAGCTAATCCCCACTTTTCCCTCCTGGCACTTTCCATGTGGGAGATATAGCACGATGTATATTGGTTTTGAGGACAACTCAAGGGACAGTGTAGGGAGAAAAGTTCCTGGCTCACTGAATGCCGTTCCTGGAGACCCTGCGATCAATGTGGGAGATATGTCAAGATGTGTGTTGGTTTTGAGGACGGCTCTCTGGAGAGTCTTAGCAAAGAGGTCACACGGAGAATCAGAGCAATTCTCAGAGACACTGAGAACAAGATCGACAATTCCCTCCTGGCACTTTCCCTGTAGGAGATACCGCAAGACGTTTCTGTATATTGGGCACAGCGCTCTGCAGGCTGTTAGCAGAGACTTTCCCGGGACAGTGAAACCCTATGTCAGAGACACTGAGAAGAAGGCCCAATGTTGCCTGCAGGCACTTTCAGTGTGGGTGCCTTCTCCACGTGGTTCCTGGTTTCACTGCAGCTCTGAAGAGAATGTTAGCAAAGAGGTAAGCGGGACAGTGAAAACAGTACTCAAAGACAGGGAGAGCAAGCTCTATATTACTCTCTTGGCACTTTCAATGTGGGACATACAGCGAGATGTTTGCTGCTTTTGCGTTTGGCTATTGGGAGATTTACAGCACAAAGATATCTAGTTGATTTGAAGCAGTTCCGAGAAAGTCTAAGCTAATCCCCACTTTTCCCTCCTGGCACTTTCCATGTGGGAGATATAGCACGATGTATATTGGTTTTGAGGACAACTCAAGGGACAGTGTAGGGAGAAAAGTTCCTGGCTCGCTGAATGCCGTTCCTGGAGACCCTGCGATCAATGTGGGAGATATGTCAAGATGTGTGTTGGTTTTGAGGACGGCTCCCTGGAGAGTCTTAGCAAAGAGGTCACACGGAGAATCAGAGCAATTCTCAGAGACACTGAGAACAAGATCGACAATTCCCTCCTGGCACTTTCCCTGTAGGAGATACCGCAAGACGTTTCTGTATATTGGGCACAGCGCTCTGCAGGCTGTTAGCAGAGACTTTCCCGGGACAGTGAAACCCTATGTCAGAGACACTGAGAAGAAGCCCCAATGTTGCCTGCAGGCACTTTCAGTGTGGGTGCCTTCTCCACGTGGTTCCTGGTTTCACTGCAGCTCTGAAGAGAATGTTAGCAAAGAGGTAACCGGGACAGTGAAAACGGTACTCAAAGACAGGGAGAGCAAGCTCTATATTACTCTCTTGGCACTTTCAATGTGGGACATACAGCGAGATGTTTGCTGCTTTTGCGTTTGGCTATTGGGAGATTTACAGCACAAAGATATCTAGTTGATTTGAAGCAGTTCCGAGAAAGTCTAAGCTAATCCCCACTTTTCCCTCCTGGCACTTTCCATGTGGGAGATATAGCACGATGTATATTGGTTTTGAGGACAACTCAAGGGACAGTGTATGGAGAAAAGTTCCTGGCTCACTGAATGCCGTTCCTGGAGACCCTGCGATCAATGTGGGAGATATGTCAAGATGTGTGTTGGTTTTGAGGACGGCTCTCTGGAGAGTCTTAGCAAAGAGGTCACACGGAGAATCAGAGCAATTCTGAGAGACACTGAGAACAAGATCGACAATTCCCTCCTGGCACTTTCCCTGTAGGAGATACCGCAAGACGTTTCTGTATATTGGGCACAGCGCTCTGCAGGGTGTTAGCAGAGACTTTCCCGGGACAGTGAAACCCTATGTCAGAGACACTGAGAAGAAGCCCCAATGTTCCCTCCAGGCACTTTCAGTGTGGGTGCCTTCTCCACGTGGTTCCTGGTTTCACTGCAGCTCTGAAGAGAATGTTAGCAAAGAGGTAACCGGGACAGTGAAAACGGTACTCAAAGACAGGGAGAGCAAGCTCTATATTACTCTCTTGGCACTTTCAATGTGGGACATACAGCGAGATGTTTGCTGCTTTTGCGTTTGGCTATTGGGAGATTTACAGCACAAAGATATCTAGTTGATTTGAAGCAGTTCCGAGAAAGTCTAAGCTAATCCCCACTTTTCCCTCCTGGCATTTTCCATGTGGGAGATATAGCACGATGTATATTGGTTTTGAGGACAACTCAATGGACAGTGTAGGGAGAAAAATTCCTGGCTCACTGAATGCGGTTCCTGGAGACACTGCGATCAATGTGGGAGATATGTCAAGATGTGTGTTGGTTTTGAGGACGGCTCTCTGGAGAGTCTTAGCAAAGAGGTCACACGGAGAATCAGAGCAATTCTCAGAGACACTGAGAACAAGATCGACAATTCCCTCCTGGCACTTTCCCTGTAGGAGATACCGCAAGACGTTTCTGTATATTGGGCACAGCGCTCTGCAGGGTGTTAGCAGAGACTTTCCCGGGACAGTGAAACCCTATGTCAGAGACACTGAGAAGAAGCCCCAATGTTGCCTGCAGGCACTTTCAGTGTGGGTGCCTTCTCCACGTGGTTCCTGGTTTCACTGCAGCTCTGAAGAGAATGTTAGCAAAGAGGTAACCGGGACAGTGAAAACAGTACTCAAAGACAGGGAGAGCAAGCTCTATATTACTCTCTTGGCACTTTCAATGTGGGACATACAGCGAGATGTTTGCTGCTTTTGCGTTTGGCTATTGGGAGATTTACAGCACAAAGATATCTAGTTGATTTGAAGCAGTTCCGAGAAAGTCTAAGCTAATCCCCACTTTTCCCTCCTGGCACTTTCCATGTGGGAGATATAGCACGATGTATATTGGTTTTGAGGACAACTCAAGGGACAGTGTAGGGAGAAAAGTTCCTGGCTCGCTGAATGCGGTTCCTGGAGACACTGCGATCAATGTGGGAGATATGTCAAGATGTGTGTTGGTTTTGAGGACGGCTCTCTGGAGAGTCTTAGCAAAGAGGTCACACGGAGAATCAGAGCAATTCTCAGAGACACTGAGAACAAGATCGACAATTCCCTCCTGGCACTTTCCCTGTAGGAGATACCGCAAGACGTTTCTGTATATTGGGCACAGCGCTCTGCAGGGTGTTAGCAGAGACTTTCCCGGGACAGTGAAACCCTATGTCAGAGACACTGAGAAGAAGGCCCAATGTTGCCTGCAGGCACTTTCAGTGTGGGTGCCTTCTCCACGTGGTTCCTGGTTTCACTGCAGCTCTGAAGAGAATGTTAGCAAAGAGGTAACCGGGACAGTGAAAACAGTACTCAAAGACAGGGAGAGCAAGCTCTATATTACTCTCTTGGCACTTTCAATGTGGGACATACAGCGAGATGTTTGCTGCTTTTGCGTTTGGCTATTGGGAGATTTACAGCACAAAGATATCTAGTTGATTTGAAGCAGTTCCGAGAAAGTCTAAGCTAATCCCCACTTTTCCCTCCTGGCACTTTCCATGTGGGAGATATAGCACGATGTATATTGGTTTTGAGGACAACTCAATGGACAGTGTAGGGAGAAAAGTTCCTGGCTCGCTGAATGCCGTTCCTGGAGACCCTGCGATCAATGTGGGAGATATGTCAAGATGTGTGTTGGTTTTGAGGACGGCTCTCTGGAGAGTCTTAGCAAAGAGGTCACACAGAGAATCAGAGCAATTCTCAGAGACACTGAGAACAAGATCGACAATTCCCTCCTGGCACTTTCCCTGTAGGAGATACCGCAAGACGTTTCTGTATATTGGGCACAGCGCTCTGCAGGGTGTTAGCAGAGACTTTCCTGGGACAGTGAAACCCTATGTCAGAGACACTGAGAAGAAGGCCCAATGTTGCCTGCAGGCACTTTCAGTGTGGGTGCCTTCTCCACGTGGTTCCTGGTTTCACTGCAGCTCTGAAGAGAATGTTAGCAAAGAGGTAACCGGGACAGTGAAAACAGTACTCAAAGACAGGGAGAGCAAGCTCTATATTACTCTCTTGGCACTTTCAATGTGGGACATACAGCGAGATGTTTGCTGCTTTTGCGTTTGGCTATTGGGAGATTTACAGCACAAAGATATCAAGTTGATTTGAAGCAGTTCCGAGAAAGTCTAAGCTAATCCCCACTTTTCCCTCCTGGCACTTTCCATGTGGGAGATATAGCACGATGTATATTGGTTTTGAGGACAACTCAATGGACAGTGTAGGGAGAAAAATTCCTGGCTCACTGAATGCCGTTCCTGGAGACACTGCGATCAATGTGGGAGATATGTCAAGATGTGTGTTGGTTTTGAGGACGGCTCTCTGGAGAGTCTTAGCAAAGAGGTCACACGGAGAATCAGAGCAATTCTCAGAGACACTGAGAACAAGATCGACAATTCCCTCCTGGCACTTTCCCTGTAGGAGATACCGCAAGACCTTTCTGTATATTGGGCACAGCGCTCTGCAGGGTGTTAGCAGAGACTTTCCCGGGACAGTGAAACCCTATGTCAGAGACACTGAGAAGAAACCACAATGTTGCCTGCAGGCACTTTCAGTGTGGGTGCCTTCTCCACGTGGTTCCTGGTTTCACTGCAGCTCTGAAGAGAATGTTAGCATAGAGGTAACCGGGACAGTGAAAACAGTACTCAAAGACAGGGAGAGCAAGCTCTATATTACTCTCTTGGCACTTTCAATGTGGGACCTACAGCGAGATGTTTGCTGCTTTTGCGTTTGGCTATTGGGAGATTTACAGCACAAAGATATCTAGTTGATTTGAAGCAGTTCCGAGAAAGTCTAAGCTAATCCCCACTTTTCCCTCCTGGCACTTTCCATGTGGGAGATATAGCACGATGTATATTGGTTTTGAGGACAACTCAAGGGACAGTGTAGGGAGAAAAGCTCCTGGCTCGCTGAATGCGGTTCCTGGAGACCCTGCGATCAATGTGGGAGATATGTCAAGATGTGTGTTGGTTTTGAGGACGGCTCTCTGGAGAGTCTTAGGAAAGAGGTCACATGGAGAATCAGAGCAATTCTCAGAGACACTGAGAACAAGATCGACAATTCCCTCCTGGCACTTTCCCTGTAGGAGATACCGCAAGACGTTTCTGTATATTGGGCACAGCGCTCTGCAGGGTGTTAGCAGAGACTTTCCTGGGACAGTGAAACCCTATGTCAGAGACACTGAGAAGAAGCCCCAATGTTGCCTGCAGGCACTTTCAGTGTGGGTGCCTTCTCCACGTGGTTCCTGGTTTCACTGCAGCTCTGAAGAGAATGTTAGCAAAGAGGTAACCGGGACAGTGAAAACAGTACTCAAAGACAGGGAGAGCAAGCTCTATATTACTCTCTTGGCACTTTCAATGTGGGACATACAGCGAGATGTTTGCTGCTTTTGCGTTTGGCTATTGGGAGATTTACAGCACAAAGATATCTAGTTGATTTGAAGCAGTTCCGAGAAAGTCTAAGCTAATCCCCACTTTTCCCTCCTGGCACTTTCCATGTGGGAGATATAGCACGATGTATATTGGTTTTGAGGACAACTCAAGGGACAGTGTAGGGAGAAAAGTTCCTGGCTCGCTGAATGCCGTTCCTGGAGACCCTGCGATCAATGTGGGAGATATGTCAAGATGTGTGTTGGTTTTGAGGACGGCTCTCTGGAGAGTCTTAGCAAAGAGGTCACACGGAGAATCAGAGCAATTCTCAGAGACACTGAGAACAAGATCGACAATTCCCTCCTGGCACTTTCCCTGTAGGAGATACCGCAAGACGTTTCTGTATATTGGGCACAGCGCTCTGCAGGGTGTTAGCAGAGACTTTCCTGGGACAGTGAAACCCTATGTCAGAGACACTGAGAAGAAGCCCCAATGTTGCCTGCAGGCACTTTCAGTGTGGGTGCCTTCTCCACGTGGTTCCTGGTTTCACTGCAGCTCTGAAGAGAATGTTAGCAAAGAGGTAAGCGGGACAGTGAAAACAGTACTCAAAGACAGGGAGAGCAAGCTCTATATTACTCTCTTGGCACTTTCAATGTGGGACATACAGCGAGATGTTTGCTGCTTTTGCGTTTGGCTATTGGGAGATTTACAGCACAAAGATATCTAGTTGATTTGAAGCAGTTCCGAGAAAGTCTAAGCTAATCCCCACTTTTCCCTCCTGGCACTTTCCATGTGGGAGATATAGCACGATGTATATTGGTTTTGAGGACAACTCAAGGGACAGTGTAGGGAGAAAAGTTCCTGGCTCACTGAATGCCGTTCCTGGAGACCCTGCGATCAATGTGGGAGATATGTCAAGATGTGTGTTGGTTTTGAGGACGGCTCTCTGGAGAGTCTTAGCAAAGAGGTCACACGGAGAATCAGAGCAATTCTCAGAGACACTGAGAACAAGATCGACAATTCCCTCCTGGCACTTTCCCTGTAGGAGATACCGCAAGACGTTTCTGTATATTGGGCACAGCGCTCTGCAGGCTGTTAGCAGAGACTTTCCCGGGACAGTGAAACCCTATGTCAGAGACACTGAGAAGAAGGCCCAATGTTGCCTGCAGGCACTTTCAGTGTGGGTGCCTTCTCCACGTGGTTCCTGGTTTCACTGCAGCTCTGAAGAGAATGTTAGCAAAGAGGTAAGCGGGACAGTGAAAACAGTACTCAAAGACAGGGAGAGCAAGCTCTATATTACTCTCTTGGCACTTTCAATGTGGGACATACAGCGAGATGTTTGCTGCTTTTGCGTTTGGCTATTGGGAGATTTACAGCACAAAGATATCTAGTTGATTTGAAGCAGTTCCGAGAAAGTCTAAGCTAATCCCCACTTTTCCCTCCTGGCACTTTCCATGTGGGAGATATAGCACGATGTATATTGGTTTTGAGGACAACTCAAGGGACAGTGTAGGGAGAAAAGTTCCTGGCTCGCTGAATGCCGTTCCTGGAGACCCTGCGATCAATGTGGGAGATATGTCAAGATGTGTGTTGGTTTTGAGGACGGCTCCCTGGAGAGTCTTAGCAAAGAGGTCACACGGAGAATCAGAGCAATTCTCAGAGACACTGAGAACAAGATCGACAATTCCCTCCTGGCACTTTCCCTGTAGGAGATACCGCAAGACGTTTCTGTATATTGGGCACAGCGCTCTGCAGGCTGTTAGCAGAGACTTTCCCGGGACAGTGAAACCCTATGTCAGAGACACTGAGAAGAAGCCCCAATGTTGCCTGCAGGCACTTTCAGTGTGGGTGCCTTCTCCACGTGGTTCCTGGTTTCACTGCAGCTCTGAAGAGAATGTTAGCAAAGAGGTAACCGGGACAGTGAAAACGGTACTCAAAGACAGGGAGAGCAAGCTCTATATTACTCTCTTGGCACTTTCAATGTGGGACATACAGCGAGATGTTTGCTGCTTTTGCGTTTGGCTATTGGGAGATTTACAGCACAAAGATATCTAGTTGATTTGAAGCAGTTCCGAGAAAGTCTAAGCTAATCCCCACTTTTCCCTCCTGGCACTTTCCATGTGGGAGATATAGCACGATGTATATTGGTTTTGAGGACAACTCAAGGGACAGTGTATGGAGAAAAGTTCCTGGCTCACTGAATGCCGTTCCTGGAGACCCTGCGATCAATGTGGGAGATATGTCAAGATGTGTGTTGGTTTTGAGGACGGCTCTCTGGAGAGTCTTAGCAAAGAGGTCACACGGAGAATCAGAGCAATTCTGAGAGACACTGAGAACAAGATCGACAATTCCCTCCTGGCACTTTCCCTGTAGGAGATACCGCAAGACGTTTCTGTATATTGGGCACAGCGCTCTGCAGGGTGTTAGCAGAGACTTTCCCGGGACAGTGAAACCCTATGTCAGAGACACTGAGAAGAAGCCCCAATGTTCCCTCCAGGCACTTTCAGTGTGGGTGCCTTCTCCACGTGGTTCCTGGTTTCACTGCAGCTCTGAAGAGAATGTTAGCAAAGAGGTAACCGGGACAGTGAAAACGGTACTCAAAGACAGGGAGAGCAAGCTCTATATTACTCTCTTGGCACTTTCAATGTGGGACATACAGCGAGATGTTTGCTGCTTTTGCGTTTGGCTATTGGGAGATTTACAGCACAAAGATATCTAGTTGATTTGAAGCAGTTCTGAGAAAGTCTAAACTAATCCCCACTTTTCCCTCCTGGCATTTTCCATGTGGGAGATATAGCACGATGTATATTGGTTTTGAGGACAACTCAATGGACAGTGTAGGGAGAAAAATTCCTGGCTCACTGAATGCGGTTCCTGGAGACACTGCGATCAATGTGGGAGATATGTCAAGATGTGTGTTGGTTTTGAGGACGGCTCTCTGGAGAGTCTTAGCAAAGAGGTCACACGGAGAATCAGAGCAATTCTCAGAGACACTGAGAACAAGATCGACAATTCCCTCCTGGCACTTTCCCTGTAGGAGATACCGCAAGACGTTTCTGTATATTGGGCACAGCGCTCTGCAGGGTGTTAGCAGAGACTTTCCCGGGACAGTGAAACCCTATGTCAGAGACACTGAGAAGAAGCCCCAATGTTGCCTGCAGGCACTTTCAGTGTGGGTGCCTTCTCCACGTGGTTCCTGGTTTCACTGCAGCTCTGAAGAGAATGTTAGCAAAGAGGTAACCGGGACAGTGAAAACAGTACTCAAAGACAGGGAGAGCAAGCTCTATATTACTCTCTTGGCACTTTCAATGTGGGACATACAGCGAGATGTTTGCTGCTTTTGCGTTTGGCTATTGGGAGATTTACAGCACAAAGATATCTAGTTGATTTGAAGCAGTTCCGAGAAAGTCTAAGCTAATCCCCACTTTTCCCTCCTGGCACTTTCCATGTGGGAGATATAGCACGATGTATATTGGTTTTGAGGACAACTCAAGGGACAGTGTAGGGAGAAAAGTTCCTGGCTCGCTGAATGCGGTTCCTGGAGACACTGCGATCAATGTGGGAGATATGTCAAGATGTGTGTTGGTTTTGAGGACGGCTCTCTGGAGAGTCTTAGCAAAGAGGTCACACGGAGAATCAGAGCAATTCTCAGAGACACTGAGAACAAGATCGACAATTCCCTCCTGGCACTTTCCCTGTAGGAGATACCGCAAGACGTTTCTGTATATTGGGCACAGCGCTCTGCAGGGTGTTAGCAGAGACTTTCCCGGGACAGTGAAACCCTATGTCAGAGACACTGAGAAGAAGGCCCAATGTTGCCTGCAGGCACTTTCAGTGTGGGTGCCTTCTCCACGTGGTTCCTGGTTTCACTGCAGCTCTGAAGAGAATGTTAGCAAAGAGGTAACCGGGACAGTGAAAACAGTACTCAAAGACAGGGAGAGCAAGCTCTATATTACTCTCTTGGCACTTTCAATGTGGGACATACAGCGAGATGTTTGCTGCTTTTGCGTTTGGCTATTGGGAGATTTACAGCACAAAGATATCTAGTTGATTTGAAGCAGTTCCGAGAAAGTCTAAGCTAATCCCCACTTTTCCCTCCTGGCACTTTCCATGTGGGAGATATAGCACGATGTATATTGGTTTTGAGGACAACTCAATGGACAGTGTAGGGAGAAAAGTTCCTGGCTCGCTGAATGCCGTTCCTGGAGACCCTGCGATCAATGTGGGAGATATGTCAAGATGTGTGTTGGTTTTGAGGACGGCTCTCTGGAGAGTCTTAGCAAAGAGGTCACACAGAGAATCAGAGCAATTCTCAGAGACACTGAGAACAAGATCGACAATTCCCTCCTGGCACTTTCCCTGTAGGAGATACCGCAAGACGTTTCTGTATATTGGGCACAGCGCTCTGCAGGGTGTTAGCAGAGACTTTCCTGGGACAGTGAAACCCTATGTCAGAGACACTGAGAAGAAGGCCCAATGTTGCCTGCAGGCACTTTCAGTGTGGGTGCCTTCTCCACGTGGTTCCTGGTTTCACTGCAGCTCTGAAGAGAATGTTAGCAAAGAGGTAACCGGGACAGTGAAAACAGTACTCAAAGACAGGGAGAGCAAGCTCTATATTACTCTCTTGGCACTTTCAATGTGGGACATACAGCGAGATGTTTGCTGCTTTTGCGTTTGGCTATTGGGAGATTTACAGCACAAAGATATCAAGTTGATTTGAAGCAGTTCCGAGAAAGTCTAAGCTAATCCCCACTTTTCCCTCCTGGCACTTTCCATGTGGGAGATATAGCACGATGTATATTGGTTTTGAGGACAACTCAATGGACAGTGTAGGGAGAAAAGTTCCTGGCTCGCTGAATGCCGTTCCTGGAGACCCTGCGATCAATGTGGGAGATATGTCAAGATGTGTGTTGGTTTTGAGGACGGCTCTCTGGAGAGTCTTAGCAAAGAGGTCACACAGAGAATCAGAGCAATTCTCAGAGACACTGAGAACAAGATCGACAATTCCCTCCTGGCACTTTCCCTGTAGGAGATACCGCAAGACGTTTCTGTATATTGGGCACAGCGCTCTGCAGGGTGTTAGCAGAGACTTTCCCGGGACAGTGAAACCCTATGTCAGAGACACTGAGAAGAAGCCCCAATGTTGCCTGCAGGCACTTTCAGTGTGGGTGCCTTCTCCACGTGGTTCCTGGTTTCACTGCAGCTCTGAAGAGAATGTTAGCAAAGAGGTAACCGGGACAGTGAAAACAGTACTCAAAGACAGGGAGAGCAAGCTCTATATTACTCTCTTGGCACTTTCAATGTGGGACATACAGCGAGATGTTTGCTGCTTTTGCGTTTGGCTATTGGGAGATTTACAGCACAAAGATATCTAGTTGATTTGAAGCAGTTCCGAGAAAGTCTAAGCTAATCCCCACTTTTCCCTCCTGGCACTTTCCATGTGGGAGATATAGCACGATGTATATTGGTTTTGAGGACAACTCAAGGGACAGTGTAGGGAGAAAAGTTCCTGGCTCGCTGAATGCCGTTCCTGGAGACCCTGCGATCAATGTGGGAGATATGTCAAGATGTGTGTTGGTTTTGAGGACGGCTCTCTGGAGAGTCTTAGCAAAGAGGTCACACGGAGAATCAGAGCAATTCTCAGAGACACTGAGAACAAGATCGACAATTCCCTCCTGGCACTTTCCCTGTAGGAGATACCGCAAGACGTTTCTGTATATTGGGCACAGCGCTCTGCAGGGTGTTAGCAGAGACTTTCCCGGGACAGTGAAACCCTATGTCAGAGACACTGAGAAGAAGCCCCAATGTTCCCTCCAGGCATTTTCAGTGTGGGTGCCTTCTCCACGTGGTTCCTGGTTTCACTGCAGCTCTGAAGAGAATGTTAGCAAAGAGGTAACCGGGACAGTGAAAACGGTACTCAAAGACAGGGAGAGCAAGCTCTATATTACTCTCTTGGCACTTTCAATGTGGGACATACAGCGAGATGTTTGCTGCTTTTGCGTTTGGCTATTGGGAGATTTACAGCACAAAGATATCTAGTTGATTTGAAGCAGTTCCGAGAAAGTCTAAGCTAATCCCCACTTTTCCCTCCTGGCATTTTCCATGTAGGAGATATAGCACGATGTATATTGGTTTTGAGGACAACTCAATGGACAGTGTAGGGAGAAAAATTCCTGGCTCACTGAATGCCGTTCCTGGAGACACTGCGATCAATGTGGGAGATATGTCAAGATGTGTGTTGGTTTTGAAGACGGCTCTCTAGAGAGTCTTAGCAAAGAGGTCACACGGAGAATCAGAGCAATTCTCAGAGACACTGAGAACAAGATCGACAATTCCCTCCTGGCACTTTCCCTGTAGGAGATACCGCAAGACGTTTCTGTATATTGGGCACAGCGCTCTGCAGGGTGTTAGCAGAGACTTTCCCGGGACAGTGAAACCCTATGTCAGAGACACTGAGAAGAAGCCCCAATGTTGCCTGCAGGCATTTTCAGTGTGGGTGCCTTCTCCACGTGGTTCCTGGATTCACTGCAGCTCTGAAGAGAATGTTAGCAAAGAGGTAACCGGGACAGTGAAAACGGTACTCAAAGACAGGGAGAGCAAGCTCTATATTACTCTCTTGGCACTTTCAATGTGGGACATACAGCGAGATGTTTGCTGCTTTTGCGTTTGGCTATTGGGAGATTTACAGCACAAAGATATCTAGTTGATTTGAAGCAGTTCCGAGAAAGTCTAAGCTAATCCCCACTTTTCCCTCCTGGCACTTTCCATGTGGGAGATATAGCACGATGTATATTGGTTTTGAGGACAACTCAAGGGACAGTGTAGGGAGAAAAGTTCCTGGCTCGCTGAATGCGGTTCCTGGAGACACTGCGATCAATGTGGGAGATATGTCAAGATGTGTGTTGGTTTTGAGGACGGCTCTCTGGAGAGTCTTAGCAAAGAGGTCACACGGAGAATCAGAGCAATTCTCAGAGACACTGAGAACAAGATCGACAATTCCCTCCTGGCACTTTCCCTGTAGGAGATACCGCAAGACGTTTCTGTATATTGGGCACAGCGCTCTGCAGGGTGTTAGCAGAGACTTTCCCGGGACAGTGAAACCCTATGTCAGAGACACTGAGAAGAAACCCCAATGTTGCCTGCAGGCACTTTCAGTGTGGGTGCCTTCTCCACGTGGTTCCTGGTTTCACTGCAGCTCTGAAGAGAATGTTAGCATAGAGGTAACCGGGACAGTGAAAACAGTACTCAAAGACAGGGAGAGCAAGCTCTATATTGCTCTCTTGGCACTTTCAATGTGGGACCTACAGCGAGATGTTTGCTGCTTTTGCGTTTGGCTATTGGGAGATTTACAGCACAAAGATATCAAGTTGATTTGAAGCAGTTCCGAGAAAGTCTAAGCTAATCCCCACTTTTCCCTCCTGGCACTTTCCATGTGGGAGATATAGCACGATGTATATTGGTTTTGAGGACAACTCAAGGGACAGTGTAGGGAGAAAAGTTCCTGGCTCGCTGAATGCCGTTCCTGGAGACCCTGCGATCAATGTGGGAGATATGTCAAGATGTGTGTTGGTTTTGAGGACGGCTCTCTGGAGAGTCTTAGCAAAGAGGTCACACAGAGAATCAGAGCAATTCTCAGAGACACTGAGAACAAGATCGACAATTCCCTCCTGGCACTTTCCCTGTAGGAGATACCGCAAGACGTTTCTGTATATTGGGCACAGCGCTCTGCAGGGTGTTAGCAGAGACTTTCCCGGGACAGTGAAACCCTATGTCAGAGACACTGAGAAGAAGCCCCAATGTTGCCTGCAGGCACTTTCAGTGTGGGTGCCTTCTCCACGTGGTTCCTGGTTTCACTGCAGCTCTGAAGAGAATGTTAGCAAAGAGGTAACCGGGACAGTGAAAACAGTACTCAAAGACAGGGAGAGCAAGCTCTATATTACTCTCTTGGCACTTTCAATGTGGGACATACAGCGAGATGTTTGCTGCTTTTGCGTTTGGCTATTGGGAGATTTACAGCACAAAGATATCTAGTTGATTTGAAGCAGTTCCGAGAAAGTCTAAGCTAATCCCCACTTTTCCCTCCTGGCACTTTCCATGTGGGAGATATAGCACGATGTATATTGGTTTTGAGGACAACTCAAGGGACAGTGTAGGGAGAAAAGTTCCTGGCTCGCTGAATGCCGTTCCTGGAGACCCTGCGATCAATGTGGGAGATATGTCAAGATGTGTGTTGGTTTTGAGGACGGCTCTCTGGAGAGTCTTAGCAAAGAGGTCACACGGAGAATCAGAGCAATTCTCAGAGACACTGAGAACAAGATCGACAATTCCCTCCTGGCACTTTCCCTGTAGGAGATACCGCAAGACGTTTCTGTATATTGGGCACAGCGCTCTGCAGGCTGTTAGCAGAGACTTTCCCGGGACAGTGAAACCCTATGTCAGAGACACTGAGAAGAAGCCCCAATGTTCCCTCCAGGCATTTTCAGTGTGGGTGCCTTCTCCACGTGGTTCCTGGTTTCACTGCAGCTCTGAAGAGAATGTTAGCAAAGAGGTAACCGGGACAGTGAAAACGGTACTCAAAGACAGGGAGAGCAAGCTCTATATTACTCTCTTGGCACTTTCAATGTGGGACATACAGCGAGATGTTTGCTGCTTTTGCGTTTGGCTATTGGGAGATTTACAGCACAAAGATATCTAGTTGATTTGAAGCAGTTCCGAGAAAGTCTAAGCTAATCCCCACTTTTCCCTCCTGGCATTTTCCATGTAGGAGATATAGCACGATGTATATTGGTTTTGAGGACAACTCAATGGACAGTGTAGGGAGAAAAATTCCTGGCTCACTGAATGCCGTTCCTGGAGACACTGCGATCAATGTGGGAGATATGTCAAGATGTGTGTTGGTTTTGAAGACGGCTCTCTGGAGAGTCTTAGCAAAGAGGTCACACGGAGAATCAGAGCAATTCTCAGAGACACTGAGAACAAGATCGACAATTCCCTCCTGGCACTTTCCCTGTAGGAGATACCGCAAGACGTTTCTGTATATTGGGCACAGCGCTCTGCAGGCTGTTAGCAGAGACTTTCCCGGGACAGTGAAACCCTATGTCAGAGACACTGAGAAGAAGCCCCAATGTTGCCTGCAGGCATTTTCAGTGTGGGTGCCTTCTCCACGTGGTTCCTGGATTCACTGCAGCTCTGAAGAGAATGTTAGCAAAGAGGTAACCGGGACAGTGAAAACGGTACTCAAAGACAGGGAGAGCAAGCTCTATATTACTCTCTTGGCACTTTCAATGTGGGACATACAGCGAGATGTTTGCTGCTTTTGCGTTTGGCTATTGGGAGATTTACAGCACAAAGATATCTAGTTGATTTGAAGCAGTTCCGAGAAAGTCTAAGCTAATCCCCACTTTTCCCTCCTGGCACTTTCCATGTGGGAGATATAGCACGATGTATATTGGTTTTGAGGACAACTCAAGGGACAGTGTAGGGAGAAAAGTTCCTGGCTCGCTGAATGCGGTTCCTGGAGACACTGCGATCAATGTGGGAGATATGTCAAGATGTGTGTTGGTTTTGAGGACGGCTCTCTGGAGAGTCTTAGCAAAGAGGTCACACGGAGAATCAGAGCAATTCTCAGAGACACTGAGAACAAGATCGACAATTCCCTCCTGGCACTTTCCCTGTAGGAGATACCGCAAGACCTTTCTGTATATTGGGCACAGCGCTCTGCAGGGTGTTAGCAGAGACTTTCCCGGGACAGTGAAACCCTATGTCAGAGACACTGAGAAGAAACCCCAATGTTGCCTGCAGGCACTTTCAGTGTGGGTGCCTTCTCCACGTGGTTCCTGGTTTCACTGCAGCTCTGAAGAGAATGTTAGCATAGAGGTAACCGGGACAGTGAAAACAGTACTCAAAGACAGGGAGAGCAAGCTCTATATTACTCTCTTGGCACTTTCAATGTGGGACCTACAGCGAGATGTTTGCTGCTTTTGCGTTTGGCTATTGGGAGATTTACAGCACAAAGATATCTAGTTGATTTGAAGCAGTTCCGAGAAAGTCTAAGCTAATCCCCACTTTTCCCTCCTGGCACTTTCCATGTGGGAGATATAGCACGATGTATATTGGTTTTGAGGACAACTCAAGGGACAGTGTAGGGAGAAAAGCTCCTGGCTCGCTGAATGCGGTTCCTGGAGACCCTGCGATCAATGTGGGAGATATGTCAAGATGTGTGTTGGTTTTGAGGACGGCTCTCTGGAGAGTCTTAGGAAAGAGGTCACATGGAGAATCAGAGCAATTCTCAGAGACACTGAGAACAAGATCGACAATTCCCTCCTGGCACTTTCCCTGTAGGAGATACCGCAAGACGTTTCTGTATATTGGGCACAGCGCTCTGCAGGGTGTTAGCAGAGACTTTCCTGGGACAGTGAAACCCTATGTCAGAGACACTGAGAAGAAGCCCCAATGTTGCCTGCAGGCACTTTCAGTGTGGGTGCCTTCTCCACGTGGTTCCTGGTTTCACTGCAGCTCTGAAGAGAATGTTAGCAAAGAGGTAACCGGGACAGTGAAAACAGTACTCAAAGACAGGGAGAGCAAGCTCTATATTACTCTCTTGGCACTTTCAATGTGGGACATACAGCGAGATGTTTGCTGCTTTTGCGTTTGGCTATTGGGAGATTTACAGCACAAAGATATCTAGTTGATTTGAAGCAGTTCCGAGAAAGTCTAAGCTAATCCCCACTTTTCCCTCCTGGCACTTTCCATGTGGGAGATATAGCACGATGTATATTGGTTTTGAGGACAACTCAAGGGACAGTGTAGGGAGAAAAGTTCCTGGCTCGCTGAATGCCGTTCCTGGAGACCCTGCGATCAATGTGGGAGATATGTCAAGATGTGTGTTGGTTTTGAGGACGGCTCTCTGGAGAGTCTTAGCAAAGAGGTCACACGGAGAATCAGAGCAATTCTCAGAGACACTGAGAACAAGATCGACAATTCCCTCCTGGCACTTTCCCTGTAGGAGATACCGCAAGACGTTTCTGTATATTGGGCACAGCGCTCTGCAGGGTGTTAGCAGAGACTTTCCTGGGACAGTGAAACCCTATGTCAGAGACACTGAGAAGAAGCCCCAATGTTGCCTGCAGGCACTTTCAGTGTGGGTGCCTTCTCCACGTGGTTCCTGGTTTCACTGCAGCTCTGAAGAGAATGTTAGCAAAGAGGTAAGCGGGACAGTGAAAACAGTACTCAAAGACAGGGAGAGCAAGCTCTATATTACTCTCTTGGCACTTTCAATGTGGGACATACAGCGAGATGTTTGCTGCTTTTGCGTTTGGCTATTGGGAGATTTACAGCACAAAGATATCTAGTTGATTTGAAGCAGTTCCGAGAAAGTCTAAGCTAATCCCCACTTTTCCCTCCTGGCACTTTCCATGTGGGAGATATAGCACGATGTATATTGGTTTTGAGGACAACTCAAGGGACAGTGTAGGGAGAAAAGTTCCTGGCTCACTGAATGCCGTTCCTGGAGACCCTGCGATCAATGTGGGAGATATGTCAAGATGTGTGTTGGTTTTGAGGACGGCTCTCTGGAGAGTCTTAGCAAAGAGGTCACACGGAGAATCAGAGCAATTCTCAGAGACACTGAGAACAAGATCGACAATTCCCTCCTGGCACTTTCCCTGTAGGAGATACCGCAAGACGTTTCTGTATATTGGGCACAGCGCTCTGCAGGCTGTTAGCAGAGACTTTCCCGGGACAGTGAAACCCTATGTCAGAGACACTGAGAAGAAGGCCCAATGTTGCCTGCAGGCACTTTCAGTGTGGGTGCCTTCTCCACGTGGTTCCTGGTTTCACTGCAGCTCTGAAGAGAATGTTAGCAAAGAGGTAAGCGGGACAGTGAAAACAGTACTCAAAGACAGGGAGAGCAAGCTCTATATTACTCTCTTGGCACTTTCAATGTGGGACATACAGCGAGATGTTTGCTGCTTTTGCGTTTGGCTATTGGGAGATTTACAGCACAAAGATATCTAGTTGATTTGAAGCAGTTCCGAGAAAGTCTAAGCTAATCCCCACTTTTCCCTCCTGGCACTTTCCATGTGGGAGATATAGCACGATGTATATTGGTTTTGAGGACAACTCAAGGGACAGTGTAGGGAGAAAAGTTCCTGGCTCGCTGAATGCCGTTCCTGGAGACCCTGCGATCAATGTGGGAGATATGTCAAGATGTGTGTTGGTTTTGAGGACGGCTCCCTGGAGAGTCTTAGCAAAGAGGTCACACGGAGAATCAGAGCAATTCTCAGAGACACTGAGAACAAGATCGACAATTCCCTCCTGGCACTTTCCCTGTAGGAGATACCGCAAGACGTTTCTGTATATTGGGCACAGCGCTCTGCAGGCTGTTAGCAGAGACTTTCCCGGGACAGTGAAACCCTATGTCAGAGACACTGAGAAGAAGCCCCAATGTTGCCTGCAGGCACTTTCAGTGTGGGTGCCTTCTCCACGTGGTTCCTGGTTTCACTGCAGCTCTGAAGAGAATGTTAGCAAAGAGGTAACCGGGACAGTGAAAACGGTACTCAAAGACAGGGAGAGCAAGCTCTATATTACTCTCTTGGCACTTTCAATGTGGGACATACAGCGAGATGTTTGCTGCTTTTGCGTTTGGCTATTGGGAGATTTACAGCACAAAGATATCTAGTTGATTTGAAGCAGTTCCGAGAAAGTCTAAGCTAATCCCCACTTTTCCCTCCTGGCACTTTCCATGTGGGAGATATAGCACGATGTATATTGGTTTTGAGGACAACTCAAGGGACAGTGTATGGAGAAAAGTTCCTGGCTCACTGAATGCCGTTCCTGGAGACCCTGCGATCAATGTGGGAGATATGTCAAGATGTGTGTTGGTTTTGAGGACGGCTCTCTGGAGAGTCTTAGCAAAGAGGTCACACGGAGAATCAGAGCAATTCTGAGAGACACTGAGAACAAGATCGACAATTCCCTCCTGGCACTTTCCCTGTAGGAGATACCGCAAGACGTTTCTGTATATTGGGCACAGCGCTCTGCAGGGTGTTAGCAGAGACTTTCCCGGGACAGTGAAACCCTATGTCAGAGACACTGAGAAGAAGCCCCAATGTTCCCTCCAGGCACTTTCAGTGTGGGTGCCTTCTCCACGTGGTTCCTGGTTTCACTGCAGCTCTGAAGAGAATGTTAGCAAAGAGGTAACCGGGACAGTGAAAACGGTACTCAAAGACAGGGAGAGCAAGCTCTATATTACTCTCTTGGCACTTTCAATGTGGGACATACAGCGAGATGTTTGCTGCTTTTGCGTTTGGCTATTGGGAGATTTACAGCACAAAGATATCTAGTTGATTTGAAGCAGTTCCGAGAAAGTCTAAGCTAATCCCCACTTTTCCCTCCTGGCATTTTCCATGTGGGAGATATAGCACGATGTATATTGGTTTTGAGGACAACTCAATGGACAGTGTAGGGAGAAAAATTCCTGGCTCACTGAATGCGGTTCCTGGAGACACTGCGATCAATGTGGGAGATATGTCAAGATGTGTGTTGGTTTTGAGGACGGCTCTCTGGAGAGTCTTAGCAAAGAGGTCACACGGAGAATCAGAGCAATTCTCAGAGACACTGAGAACAAGATCGACAATTCCCTCCTGGCACTTTCCCTGTAGGAGATACCGCAAGACGTTTCTGTATATTGGGCACAGCGCTCTGCAGGGTGTTAGCAGAGACTTTCCCGGGACAGTGAAACCCTATGTCAGAGACACTGAGAAGAAGCCCCAATGTTGCCTGCAGGCACTTTCAGTGTGGGTGCCTTCTCCACGTGGTTCCTGGTTTCACTGCAGCTCTGAAGAGAATGTTAGCAAAGAGGTAACCGGGACAGTGAAAACAGTACTCAAAGACAGGGAGAGCAAGCTCTATATTACTCTCTTGGCACTTTCAATGTGGGACATACAGCGAGATGTTTGCTGCTTTTGCGTTTGGCTATTGGGAGATTTAAGGCACAAAGATATCTAGTTGATTTGAAGCAGTTCCGAGAAAGTCTAAGCTAATCCCCACTTTTCCCTCCTGGCATTTTCCATGTAGGAGATATAGCACGATGTATATTGGTTTTAAGGACAACTCAATGGACAGTGTAGGGAGAAAAGCTCCTGGCTCACTGAATGCCGTTCCTGGAGACCCTGCGATCAATGTGGGAGATATGTCAAGATGTGTGTTGGTTTTGAGGACGGCTCTCTGGAGAGTCTTAGCAAAGAGGTCACACGGAGAATCAGAGCAATTCTCAGAGACACTGAGAACAAGATCGACAATTCCCTCCTGGCACTTTCCCTGTAGGAGATACCGCAAGACGTTTCTGTATATTGGGCACAGCGCTCTGCAGGGTGTTAGCAGAGACTTTCCCGGGACAGTGAAACCCTATGTCAGAGACACTGAGAAGAAGCCCCAATGTTGCCTGCAGGCACTTTCAGTGTGGGTGCCTTCTCCACGTGGTTCCTGGTTTCACTGCAGCTCTGAAGAGAATGTTAGCAAAGAGGTAACCGGGACAGTGAAAACGGTACTCAAAGACAGGGAGAGCAAGCTCTATATTACTCTCTTGGCAGTTTCAATGTGGGACTTACAGCGAGATGTTTGCTGCTTTTGCGTTTGGCTATTGGGAGATTTACAGCACAAAGATATCTAGTTGATTTGAAGCAGTTCCGAGAAAGTCTAAGCTAATCCCCACTTTTCCCTCCTGGCATTTTCCATGTAGGAGATATAGCACGATGTATATTGGTTTTGAGGACAACTCAATGGACAGTGTAGGGAGAAAAATTCCTGGCTCACTGAATGCCGTTCCTGGAGACACTGCGATCAATGTGGGAGATATGTCAAGATGTGTGTTGGTTTTGAGGACGGCTCTCTGGAGAGTCTTAGCAAAGAGGTCACACGGAGAATCAGAGCAATTCTCAGAGACACTGAGAACAAGATCGACAATTCCCTCCTGGCACTTTCCCTGTAGGAGATACCGCAAGACGTTTCTGTATATTGGGCACAGCGCTCTGCAGGCTGTTAGCAGAGACTTTCCCGGGACAGTGAAACCCTATGTCAGAGACACTGAGAAGAAGCCCCAATGTTGCCTGCAGGCACTTTCAGTGTGGGTGCCTTCTCCACGTGGTTCCTGGTTTCACTGCAGCTCTGAAGAGAATGTTAGCAAAGAGGTAACCGGGACAGTGAAAACAGTACTCAAAGACAGGGAGAGCAAGATCTATATTACTCTCTTGGCACTTTCAATGTGGGACATACAGCGAGATGTTTGCTGCTTTTGCGTTTGGCTATTGGGAGATTTAAGGCACAAAGATATCTAGTTGATTTGAAGCAGTTCCGAGAAAGTCTAAGCTAATCCCGACTTTTCCCTCCTGGCATTTTCCATGTAGGAGATATAGCACGATGTATATTGGTTTTAAGGACAACTCAAGGGACAGTGTAGGGAGAAAAGTTCCTGGCTCACTGAATGCCGTTCCTGGAGACCCTGCGATCAATGTGGGAGATATGTCAAGATGTGTGTTGGTTTTGAGGACGGCTCTCTGGAGAGTCTTAGCAAAGAGGTCACACGGAGAATCAGAGCAATTCTCAGAGACACTGAGAACAAGATCGACAATTCCCTCCTGGCACTTTCCCTGTAGGAGATACCGCAAGACGTTTCTGTATATTGGGCACAGCGCTCTGCAGGGTGTTAGCAGAGACTTTCCCGGGACAGTGAAACCCTATGTCAGAGACACTGAGAAGAAGCCCCAATGTTGCCTGCAGGCACTTTCAGTGTGGGTGCCTTCTCCACGTGGTTCCTGGTTTCACTGCAGCTCTGAAGAGAATGTTAGCAAAGAGGTAACCGGGACAGTGAAAACGGTACTCAAAGACAGGGAGAGCAAGCTCTATATTACTCTCTTGGCACTTTCAATGTGGGACATACAGCGAGATGTTTGCTGCTTTTGCGTTTGGCTATTGGGAGATTTACAGCACAAAGATATCTAGTTGATTTGAAGCAGTTCCGAGAAAGTCTAAGCTAATCCCCACTTTTCCCTCCTGGCATTTTCCATGTAGGAGATATAGCACGATGTATATTGGTTTTGAGGACAACTCAATGGACAGTGTAGGGAGAAAAATTCCTGGCTCACTGAATGCCGTTCCTGGAGACACTGCGATCAATGTGGGAGATATGTCAAGATGTGTGTTGGTTTTGAGGACGGCTCTCTGGAGAGTCTTAGCAAAGAGGTCACACGGAGAATCAGAGCAATTCTCAGAGACACTGAGAACAAGATCGACAATTCCCTCCTGGCACTTTCCCTGTAGGAGATACCGCAAGACGTTTCTGTATATTGGGCACAGCGCTCTGCAGGCTGTTAGCAGAGACTTTCCCGGGACAGTGAAACCCTATGTCAGAGACACTGAGAAGAAGCCCCAATGTTGCCTGCAGGCACTTTCAGTGTGGGTGCCTTCTCCACGTGGTTCCTGGTTTCACTGCAGCTCTGAAGAGAATGTTAGCAAAGAGGTAACCGGGACAGTGAAAACGGTACTCAAAGACAGGGAGAGCAAGCTCTATATTACTCTCTTGGCACTTTCAATGTGGGACATACAGCGAGATGTTTGCTGCTTTTGCGTTTGGCTATTGGGAGATTTACAGCACAAAGATATCTAGTTGATTTGAAGCAGTTCCGAGAAAGTCTAAGCTAATCCCCACTTTTCCCTCCTGGCATTTTCCATGTAGGAGATATAGCACGATGTATATTGGTTTTGAGGACAACTCAATGGACAGTGTAGGGAGAAAAATTCCTGGCTCACTGAATGCCGTTCCTGGAGACCCTGCGATCAATGTGGGAGATATGTCAAGATGTGTGTTGGTTTTGAGGACGGCTCTCTGGAGAGTCTTAGCAAAGAGGTCACACGGAGAATCAGAGCAATTCTCAGAGACACTGAGAACAAGATCGACAATTCCCTCCTGGCACTTTCCCTGTAGGAGATACCGCAAGACGTTTCTGTATATTGGGCACAGCGCTCTGCAGGGTGTTAGCAGAGACTTTCCTGGGACAGTGAAACCCTATGTCAGAGACACTGAGAAGAAGCCCCAATGTTGCCTGCAGGCACTTTCAGTGTGGGTGCCTTCTCCACGTGGTTCCTGGTTTCACTGCAGCTCTGAAGAGAATGTTAGCAAAGAGGTAAGCGGGACAGTGAAAACGGTACTCAAAGACAGGGAGAGCAAGCTCTATATTACTCTCTTGGCACTTTCAATGTGGGACATACAGCGAGATGTTTGCTGCTTTTGCGTTTGGCTATTGGGAGATTTACAGCACAAAGATATCTAGTTGATTTGAAGCAGTTCCGAGAAAGTCTAAGCTAATCCCCACTTTTCCCTCCTGGCACTTTCCATGTGGGAGATATAGCACGATGTATATTGGTTTTGAGGACAACTCAAGGGACAGTGTAGGGAGAAAAGTTCCTGGCTCACTGAATGCCGTTCCTGGAGACCCTGCGATCAATGTGGGAGATATGTCAAGATGTGTGTTGGTTTTGAGGACGGCTCTCTGGAGAGTCTTAGCAAAGAGGTCACACGGAGAATCAGAGCAATTCTCAGAGACACTGAGAACAAGATCGACAATTCCCTCCTGGCACTTTCCCTGTAGGAGATACCGCAAGACGTTTCTGTATATTGGGCACAGCGCTCTGCAGGGTGTTAGCAGAGACTTTCCCGGGACAGTGAAACCCTATGTCAGAGACACTGAGAAGAAGCCCCAATGTTGCCTGCAGGCACTTTCAGTGTGGGTGCCTTCTCCACGTGGTTCCTGGTTTCACTGCAGCTCTGAAGAGAATGTTAGCAAAGAGGTAACCGGGACAGTGAAAACGGTACTCAAAGACAGGGAGAGCAAGCTCTATATTACTCTCTTGGCAGTTTCAATGTGGGACTTACAGCGAGATGTTTGCTGCTTTTGCGTTTGGCTATTGGGAGATTTACAGCACAAAGATATCTAGTTGATTTGAAGCAGTTCCGAGAAAGTCTAAGCTAATCCCCACTTTTCCCTCCTGGCATTTTCCATGTAGGAGATATAGCACGATGTATATTGGTTTTGAGGACAACTCAATGGACAGTGTAGGGAGAAAAATTCCTGGCTCACTGAATGCCGTTCCTGGAGACACTGCGATCAATGTGGGAGATATGTCAAGATGTGTGTTGGTTTTGAGGACGGCTCTCTGGAGAGTCTTAGCAAAGAGGTCACACGGAGAATCAGAGCAATTCTCAGAGACACTGAGAACAAGATCGACAATTCCCTCCTGGCACTTTCCCTGTAGGAGATACCGCAAGACGTTTCTGTATATTGGGCACAGCGCTCTGCAGGCTGTTAGCAGAGACTTTCCCGGGACAGTGAAACCCTATGTCAGAGACACTGAGAAGAAGCCCCAATGTTGCCTGCAGGCACTTTCAGTGTGGGTGCCTTCTCCACGTGGTTCCTGGTTTCACTGCAGCTCTGAAGAGAATGTTAGCAAAGAGGTAACCGGGACAGTGAAAACAGTACTCAAAGACAGGGAGAGCAAGATCTATATTACTCTCTTGGCACTTTCAATGTGGGACATACAGCGAGATGTTTGCTGCTTTTGCGTTTGGCTATTGGGAGATTTAAGGCACAAAGATATCTAGTTGATTTGAAGCAGTTCCGAGAAAGTCTAAGCTAATCCCGACTTTTCCCTCCTGGCATTTTCCATGTAGGAGATATAGCACGATGTATATTGGTTTTGAGGACAACTCAATGGACAGTGTAGGGAGAAAAATTCCTGGCTCACTGAATGCCGTTCCTGGAGACACTGCGATCAATGTGGGAGATATGTCAAGATGTGTGTTGGTTTTGAGGACGGCTCTCTGGAGAGTCTTAGCAAAGAGGTCACACGGAGAATCAGAGCAATTCTCAGAGACACTGAGAACAAGATCGACAATTCCCTCCTGGCACTTTCCCTGTAGGAGATACCGCAAGACGTTTCTGTATATTGGGCACAGCGCTCTGCAGGCTGTTAGCAGAGACTTTCCCGGGACAGTGAAACCCTATGTCAGAGACACTGAGAAGAAGCCCCAATGTTGCCTGCAGGCACTTTCAGTGTGGGTGCCTTCTCCACGTGGTTCCTGGTTTCACTGCAGCTCTGAAGAGAATGTTAGCAAAGAGGTAACCGGGACAGTGAAAACGGTACTCAAAGACAGGGAGAGCAAGCTCTATATTACTCTCTTGGCACTTTCAATGTGGGACATACAGCGAGATGTTTGCTGCTTTTGCGTTTGGCTATTGGGAGATTTACAGCACAAAGATATCTAGTTGATTTGAAGCAGTTCCGAGAAAGTCTAAGCTAATCCCCACTTTTCCCTCCTGGCATTTTCCATGTAGGAGATATAGCACGATGTATATTGGTTTTGAGGACAACTCAATGGACAGTGTAGGGAGAAAAATTCCTGGCTCACTGAATGCCGTTCCTGGAGACCCTGCGATCAATGTGGGAGATATGTCAAGATGTGTGTTGGTTTTGAGGACGGCTCTCTGGAGAGTCTTAGCAAAGAGGTCACACGGAGAATCAGAGCAATTCTCAGAGACACTGAGAACAAGATCGACAATTCCCTCCTGGCACTTTCCCTGTAGGAGATACCGCAAGACGTTTCTGTATATTGGGCACAGCGCTCTGCAGGGTGTTAGCAGAGACTTTCCCGGGACAGTGAAACCCTATGTCAGAGACACTGAGAAGAAGCCCCAATGTTGCCTGCAGGCACTTTCAGTGTGGGTGCCTTCTCCACGTGGTTCCTGGTTTCACTGCAGCTCTGAAGAGAATGTTAGCAAAGAGGTAAGCGGGACAGTGAAAACAGTACTCAAAGACAGGGAGAGCAAGCTCTATATTACTCTCTTGGCACTTTCAATGTGGGACATACAGCGAGATGTTTGCTGCTTTTGCGTTTGGCTATTGGGAGATTTAAGGCACAAAGATATCTAGTTGATTTGAAGCAGTTCCGAGAAAGTCTAAGCTAATCCCGACTTTTCCCTCCTGGCATTTTCCATGTAGGAGATATAGCACGATGTATATTGGTTTTAAGTACAACTCAATGGACAGTGTAGGGAGAAAAGCTCCTGGCTCACTGAATGCCGTTCCTGGAGACCCTGCGATCAATGTGGGAGATATGTCAAGATGTGTGTTGGTTTTGAGGACGGCTCTCTGGAGAGTCTTAGCAAAGAGGTCACACGGAGAATCAGAGCAATTCTCAGAGACACTGAGAACAAGATCGACAATTCCCTCCTGGCACTTTCCCTGTAGGAGATACCGCAAGACGTTTCTGTATATTGGGCACAGCGCTCTGCAGGGTGTTAGCAGAGACTTTCCCGGGACAGTGAAACCCTATGTCAGAGACACTGAGAAGAAGCCCCAATGTTGCCTGCAGGCACTTTCAGTGTGGGTGCCTTCTCCACGTGGTTCCTGGTTTCACTGCAGCTCTGAAGAGAATGTTAGCAAAGAGGTAAGCGGGACAGTGAAAACAGTACTCAAAGACAGGGAGAGCAAGCTCTATATTACTCTCTTGGCACTTTCAATGTGGGACATACAGCGAGATGTTTGCTGCTTTTGCGTTTGGCTATTGGGAGATTTACAGCACAAAGATATCTAGTTGATTTGAAGCAGTTCCGAGAAAGTCTAAGCTAATCCCCACTTTTCCCTCCTGGCACTTTCCATGTGGGAGATATAGCACGATGTATATTGGTTTTGAGGACAACTCAAGGGACAGTGTATGGAGAAAAGTTCCTGGCTCACTGAATGCCGTTCCTGGAGACCCTGCGATCAGTGTGGGAGATATGTCAAGATGTGTGTTGGTTTTGAGGACGGCTCTCTGGAGAGTCTTAGCAAAGAGGTCACACGGAGAATCAGAGCAATTCTCAGAGACACTGAGAACAAGATCGACAATTCCCTCCTGGCACTTTCCCTGTAGGAGATACCGCAAGACGTTTCTGTATATTGGGCACAGCGCTCTGCAGGGTGTTAGCAGAGACTTTCCCGGGACAGTGAAACCCTATGTCAGAGACACTGAGAAGAAGCCCCAATGTTGCCTGCAGGCACTTTCAGTGTGGGTGCCTTCTCCACGTGGTTCCTGGTTTCACTGCAGCTCTGAAGAGAATGTTAGCAAAGAGGTAACCGGGACAGTGAAAACGGTACTCAAAGACAGGGAGAGCAAGCTCTATATTACTCTCTTGGCAGTTTCAATGTGGGACTTACAGCGAGATGTTTGCTGCTTTTGCGTTTGGCTATTGGGAGATTTACAGCACAAAGATATCTAGTTGATTTGAAGCAGTTCCGAGAAAGTCTAAGCTAATCCCCACTTTTCCCTCCTGGCATTTTCCATGTAGGAGATATAGCACGATGTATATTGGTTTTGAGGACAACTCAATGGACAGTGTAGGGAGAAAAATTCCTGGCTCACTGAATGCCGTTCCTGGAGACCCTGCGATCAATGTGGGAGATATGTCAAGATGTGTGTTGGTTTTGAGGACGGCTCTCTGGAGAGTCTTAGCAAAGAGGTCACACGGAGAATCAGAGCAATTCTCAGAGACACTGAGAACAAGATCGACAATTCCCTCCTGGCACTTTCCCTGTAGGAGATACCGCAAGACGTTTCTGTATATTGGGCACAGCGCTCTGCAGGGTGTTAGCAGAGACTTTCCCGGGACAGTGAAACCCTATGTCAGAGACACTGAGAAGAAGCCCCAATGTTGCCTGCAGGCACTTTCAGTGTGGGTGCCTTCTCCACGTGGTTCCTGGTTTCACTGCAGCTCTGAAGAGAATGTTAGCAAAGAGGTAACCGGGACAGTGAAAACGGTACTCAAAGACAGGGAGAGCAAGCTCTATATTACTCTCTTGGCACTTTCAATGTGGGACATACAGCGAGATGTTTGCTGCTTTTGCGTTTGGCTATTGGGAGATTTACAGCACAAAGATATCTAGTTGATTTGAAGCAGTTCCGAGAAAGTCTAAGCTAATCCCCACTTTTCCCTCCTGGCATTTTCCATGTAGGAGATATAGCACGATGTATATTGGTTTTGAGGACAACTCAATGGACAGTGTAGGGAGAAAAATTCCTGGCTCACTGAATGCCGTTCCTGGAGACACTGCGATCAATGTGGGAGATATGTCAAGATGTGTGTTGGTTTTGAGGACGGCTCTCTGGAGAGTCTTAGCAAAGAGGTCACACGGAGAATCAGAGCAATTCTCAGAGACACTGAGAACAAGATCGACAATTCCCTCCTGGCACTTTCCCTGTAGGAGATACCGCAAGACGTTTCTGTATATTGGGCACAGCGCTCTGCAGGGTGTTAGCAGAGACTTTCCCGGGACAGTGAAACCCTATGTCAGAGACACTGAGAAGAAGCCCCAATGTTGCCTGCAGGCACTTTCAGTGTGGGTGCCTTCTCCACGTGGTTCCTGGTTTCACTGCAGCTCTGAAGAGAATGTTAGCAAAGAGGTAACCGGGACAGTGAAAACGGTACTCAAAGACAGGGAGAGCAAGCTCTATATTACTCTCTTGGCACTTTCAATGTGGGACATACAGCGAGATGTTTGCTGCTTTTGCGTTTGGCTATTGGGAGATTTACAGCACAAAGATATCTAGTTGATTTGAAGCAGTTCCGAGAAAGTCTAAGCTAATCCCCACTTTTCCCTCCTGGCATTTTCCATGTGGGAGATATAGCACGATGTATATTGGTTTTGAGGACAACTCAATGGACAGTGTAGGGAGAAAAATTCCTGGCTCACTGAATGCCGTTCCTGGAGACACTGCGATCAATGTGGGAGATATGTCAAGATGTGTGTTGGTTTTGAGGACGGCTCTCTGGAGAGTCTTAGCAAAGAGGTCACACGGAGAATCAGAGCAATTCTCAGAGACACTGAGAACAAGATCGACAATTCCCTCCTGGCACTTTCCCTGTAGGAGATACCGCAAGACATTTCTGTATATTGGGCACAGCGCTCTGCAGGGTGTTAGCAGAGACTTTCCTGGGACAGTGAAACCCTATGTCAGAGACACTGAGAAGAATCCCCAATGTTGCCTGCAGGCACTTTCAGTGTGGGTGCCTTCTCCACATGCTTCCTGGTTTCACTGCAGCTCTGAAGAGAATGTTAGCAAAGAGGTAACCGGGACAGTGAAAACAGTACTCAAAGACAGGGAGAGCAAGCTCTATATTACTCTCTTGGCACTTTCAATGTGGGACATACAGCGAGATGTTTGCTGCTTTTGCGTTTGGCTATTGGGAGATTTAAGGCACAAAGATATCTAGTTGATTTGAAGCAGTTCTGAGAAAGTCTAAGCTAATCCCGACTTTTCCCCCCTGGCATTTTCCATGTAGGAGATATAGCACGATGTATATTGGTTTTAAGGACAACTCAATGGACAGTGTAGGGAGAAAAGCTCCTGGCTCACTGAATGCCGTTCCTGGAGACACTGCGATCAATGTGGGAGATATGTCAAGATGTGTGTTGGTTTTGAGGACGGCTCTCTGGAGAGTCTTAGCAAAGAGGTCACACGGAGAATCAGAGCAATTCTCAGAGACACTGAGAACAAGATCGACAATTCCCTCCTGGCACTTTCCCTGTAGGAGATACCGCAAGACGTTTCTGTATATTGGGCACAGCGCTCTGCAGGGTGTTAGCAGAGACTTTCCTGGGACAGTGAAACCCTATGTCAGAGACACTGAGAAGAAGCCCCAATGTTGCCTGCAGGCACTTTCAGTGTGGGTGCCTTCTCCACGTGGTTCCTGGTTTCACTGCAGCTCTGAAGAGAATGTTAGCAAAGAGGTAACCGGGACAGTGAAAACAGTACTCAAAGACAGGGAGAGCAAGCTCTATATTACTCTCTTGGCACTTTCAATGTGGGACATACAGCGAGATGTTTGCTGCTTTTGCGTTTGGCTCTTGGGAGATTTACAGCACAAAGATATCTAGTTGATTTGAAGCAGTTCCGAGAAAGTCTAAGCTAATCCCCACTTTTCCCTCCTGGCACTTTCCATGTGGGAGATATAGCACGATGTATATTGGTTTTGAGGACAACTCAAGGGACAGTGTATGGAGAAAAGTTCCTGGCTCACTGAATGCCGTTCCTGGAGACCCTGCGATCAATGTGGGAGATATGTCAAGATGTGTGTTGGTTTTGAGGACGGCTCTCTGGAGAGTCTTAGCAAAGAGGTCACACGGAGAATCAGAGCAATTCTCAGAGACACTGAGAACAAGATCGACAATTCCCTCCTGGCACTTTCCCTGTAGGAGATACCGCAAGACGTTTCTGTATATTGGGCACAGCGCTCTGCAGGGTGTTAGCAGAGACTTTCCCGGGACAGTGAAACCCTATGTCAGAGACACTGAGAAGAAGCCCCAATGTTGCCTGCAGGCACTTTCAGTGTGGGTGCCTTCTCCATGTGGTTCCTGGTTTCACTGCAGCTCTGAAGAGAATGTTAGCAAAGAGGTAACCGGGACAGTGAAAACGGTACTCAAAGACAGGGAGAGCAAGCTCTATATTACTCTCTTGGCACTTTCAATGTGGGACATACAGCGAGATGTTTGCTGCTTTTGCGTTTGGCTATTGGGAGATTTACAGCACAAAGATATCTAGTTGATTTGAAGCAGTTCCGAGAAAGTCTAATCTAATCCCCACTTTTCCCTCCTGGCATTTTCCATGTGGGAGATATAGCACGATGTATATTGGTTTTGAGGACAACTCAAGGGACAGTGTAGGGAGAAAAGCTCCTGGCTCGCTGAATGCGGTTCCTGGAGACCCTGCGATCAATGTGGGAGATATGTCAAGATGTGTGTTGGTTTTGAGGACGGCTCTCTGGAGAGTCTTAGCAAAGAGGTCACACGGAGAATCAGAGCAATTCTCAGAGACACTGAGAACAAGATCGACAATTCCCTCCTGGCACTTTCCCTGTAGGAGATACCGCAAGACGTTTCTGTATATTGGGCACAGCGCTCTGCAGGGTGTTAGCAGAGACTTTCCCGGGACAGTGAAACCCTATGTCAGAGACACTGAGAAGAAGCCCCAATGTTGCCTGCAGGCACTTTCAGTGTGGGTGCCTTCTCCACGTGGTTCCTGGTTTCACTGCAGCTCTGAAGAGAATGTTAGCAAAGAGGTAACCGGGACAGTGAAAACGGTACTCAAAGACAGGGAGAGCAAGCTCTATATTACTCTCTTGGCACTTTCAATGTGGGACATACAGCGAGATGTTTGCTGCTTTTGCGTTTGGCTATTGGGAGATTTACAGCACAAAGATATCTAGTTGATTTGAAGCAGTTCCGAGAAAGTCTAAACTAATCCCCACTTTTCCCTCCTGGCATTTTCCATGTGGGAGATATAGCACGATGTATATTGGTTTTGAGGACAACTCAAGGGACAGTGTAGGGAGAAAAGCTCCTGGCTCGCTGAATGCGGTTCCTGGAGACACTGAGATCAATGTGGGAGATATGTCAAGATGTGTGTTGGTTTTGAGGACGGCTCTCTGGAGAGTCTTAGCAAAGAGGTCACACGGAGAATCAGAGCAATTCTCAGAGACACTGAGAACAAGATCGACAATTCCCTCCTGGCACTTTCCCTGTAGGAGATACCGCAAGACGTTTCTGTATATTGGGCACAGCGCTCTGCAGGCTGTTAGTAGAGACTTTCCCGGGACAGTGAAACCCTATGTCAGAGACACTGAGAAGAAGCCCCAATGTTGCCTGCAGGCACTTTCAGTGTGGGTGCCTTCTCCACGTGGTTCCTGGATTCACTGCAGCTCTGAAGAGAATGTTAGCAAAGAGGTAACCGGGACAGTGAAAACAGTACTCAAAGACAGGGAGAGCAAGCTCTATATTACTCTCTTGGCACTTTCAATGTGGGACATACAGCGAGATGTTTGCTGCTTTTGCGTTTGGCTATTGGGAGATTTACAGCACAAAGATATCTAGTTGATTTGAAGCAGTTCCGAGAAAGTCTAAGCTAATCCCGACTTTTCCCTCCTGGCATTTTCCATGTAGGAGATATAGCACGATGTATATTGGTTTTAAGGACAACTCAATGGACAGTGTAGGGAGAAAAGCTCCTGGCTCACTGAATGCCGTTCCTGGAGACACTGCGATCAATGTGGGAGATATGTCAAGATGTGTGTTGGTTTTGAGGACGGCTCTCTGGAGAGTCTTAGCAAAGAGGTCACACGGAGAATCAGAGCAATTCTCAGAGACACTGAGAACAAGATCGACAATTCCCTCCTGGCACTTTCCCTGTAGGAGATACCGCAAGACGTTTCTGTATATTGGGCACAGCGCTCTGCAGGGTGTTAGCAGAGACTTTCCTGGGACAGTGAAACCCTATGTCAGAGACACTGAGAAGAAGCCCCAATGTTGCCTGCAGGCACTTTCAGTGTGGGTGCCTTCTCCACGTGGTTCCTGGTTTCACTGCAGCTCTGAAGAGAATGTTAGCAAAGAGGTAACCAGGACAGTGAAAACGGTACTCAAAGACAGGGAGAGCAAGCTCTATATTACTCTCTTGGCACTTTCAATGTGGGACCTACAGCGAGATGTTTGCTGCTTTTGCGTTTGGCTATTGGGAGATTTACAGCACAAAGATATCTAGTTGATTTGAAGCAGTTCCGAGAAAGTCTAAGCTAATCCCCACTTTTCCCTCCTGGCACTTTCCATGTGGGAGATATAGCACGATGTATATTGGTTTTGAGGACAACTCAAGGGACAGTGTAGGGAGAAAAGTTGCTGGCTCACTGAATGCCGTTCCTGGAGACCCTGCGATCAATGTGGGAGATATGTCAAGATGTGTGTTGGTTTTGAGGACGGCTCTCTGGAGAGTCTTAGCAAAGAGGTCACATGGAGAATCAGAGCAATTCTCAGAGACACTGAGAACAAGATCGACAATTCCCTCCTGGCACTTTCCCTGTAGGAGATACCGCAAGACGTTTCTGTATATTGGGCACAGCGCTCTGCAGGGTGTTAGCAGAGACTTTCCCGGGACAGTGAAACCCTATGTCAGAGACACTGAGAAGAAGCCCCAATGTTGCCTGCAGGCACTTTCAGTGTGGGTGCCTTCTCCACGTGGTTCCTGGTTTCACTGCAGCTCTGAAGAGAATGTTAGCAAAGAGGTAACCGGGACAGTGAAAACGGTACTCAAAGACAGGGAGAGCAAGCTCTATATTACTCTCTTGGCACTTTCAATGTGGGACATACAACGAGATGTTTGCTGCTTTTGCGTTTGGCTATTGGGAGATTTACAGCACAAAGATATCTAGTTGATTTGAAGCAGTTCCGAGAAAGTCTAAGCTAATCCCCACTTTTCCCTCCTGGCATTTTCCATGTGGGAGATATAGCACGATGTATATTGGTTTTGAGGACAACTCAAGGGACAGTGTAGGGAGAAAAGCTCCTGGCTCGCTGAATGCGGTTCCTGGAGACCCTGCGATCAATGTGGGAGATATGTCAAGATGTGTGTTGGTTTTGAGGACGGCTCTCTGGAGAGTCTTAGCAAAGAGGTCACACGGAGAATCAGAGCAATTCTCAGAGACACTGAGAACAAGATCGACAATTCCCTCCTGGCACTTTCCCTGTAGGAGATACCGCAAGACGTTTCTGTATATTGGGCACAGCGCTCTGCAGGGTGTTAGCAGAGACTTTCCCGGGACAGTGAAACCCTATGTCAGAGACACTGAGAAGAAGCCCCAATGTTCCCTCCAGGCACTTTCAGTGTGGGTGCCTTCTCCACGTGGTTCCTGGTTTCACTGCAGCTCTGAAGAGAATGTTAGCAAAGAGGTAACCGGGACAGTGAAAACAGTACTCAAAGACAGGGAGAGCAAGCTCTATATTACTCTCTTGGCACTTTCAATGTGGGACCTACAGCGAGATGTTTGCTGCTTTTGCGTTTGGCTATTGGGAGATTTACAGCACAAAGATATCTAGTTGATTTGAAGCAGTTCCGAGAAAGTCTAAGCTAATCCCGACTTTTCCCTCCTGGCATTTTCCATGTAGGAGATATAGCACGATGTATATTGGTTTTAAGGACAACTCAATGGACAGTGTAGGGAGAAAAGCTCCTGGCTCACTGAATGCGGTTCCTGGAGACACTGCGATCAATGTGGGAGATATGTCAAGATGTGTGTTGGTTTTGAGGACGGCTCTCTGGAGAGTCTTAGCAAAGAGGTCACACGGAGAATCAGAGCAATTCTCAGAGACACTGAGAACAAGATCGACAATTCCCTCCTGGCACTTTCCCTGTAGGAGATACCGCAAGACGTTTCTGTATATTGGGCACAGCGCTCTGCAGGGTGTTAGCAGAGACTTTCCTGGGACAGTGAAACCCTATGTCAGAGACACTGAGAAGAAGCCCCAATGTTGCCTGCAGGCACTTTCAGTGTGGGTGCCTTCTCCACGTGGTTCCTGGTTTCACTGCAGCTCTGAAGAGAATGTTAGCAAAGAGGTAACCAGGACAGTGAAAACGGTACTCAAAGACAGGGAGAGCAAGCTCTATATTACTCTCTTGGCACTTTCAATGTGGGACCTACAGCGAGATGTTTGCTGCTTTTGCGTTTGGCTATTGGGAGATTTACAGCACAAAGATATCTAGTTGATTTGAAGCAGTTCCGAGAAAGTCTAAGCTAATCCCCACTTTTCCCTCCTGGCACTTTCCATGTGGGAGATATAGCACGATGTATATTGGTTTTGAGGACAACTCAAGGGACAGTGTATGGAGAAAAGTTGCTGGCTCACTGAATGCCGTTCCTGGAGACCCTGCGATCAATGTGGGAGATATGTCAAGATGTGTGTTGGTTTTGAGGACGGCTCTCTGGAGAGTCTTAGCAAAGAGGTCACATGGAGAATCAGAGCAATTCTCAGAGACACTGAGAACAAGATCGACAATTCCCTCCTGGCACTTTCCCTGTAGGAGATACCGCAAGACGTTTCTGTATATTGGGCACAGCGCTCTGCAGGGTGTTAGCAGAGACTTTCCCGGGACAGTGAAACCCTATGTCAGAGACACTGAGAAGAAGCCCCAATGTTGCCTGCAGGCACTTTCAGTGTGGGTGCCTTCTCCACGTGGTTCCTGGTTTCACTGCAGCTCTGAAGAGAATGTTAGCAAAGAGGTAACCGGGACAGTGAAAACGGTACTCAAAGACAGGGAGAGCAAGCTCTATATTACTCTCTTGGCACTTTCAATGTGGGACATACAGCGAGATGTTTGCTGCTTTTGCGTTTGGCTATTGGGAGATTTACAGCACAAAGATATCTAGTTGATTTGAAGCAGTTCCGAGAAAGTCTAAGCTAATCCCCACTTTTCCCTCCTGGCACTTTCCATGTGGGAGATATAGCACGATGTATATTGGTTTTGAGGACAACTCAAGGGACAGTGTAGGGAGAAAAGCTCCTGGCTCGCTGAATGCGGTTCCTGGAGACCCTGCGATCAATGTGGGAGATATGTCAAGATGTGTGTTGGTTTTGAGGACGGCTCTCTGGAGAGTCTTAGCAAAGAGGTCACACGGAGAATCAGAGCAATTCTCAGAGACACTGAGAACAAGATCGACAATTCCCTCCTGGCACTTTCCCTGTAGGAGATACCGCAAGACGTTTCTGTATATTGGGCACAGCGCTCTGCAGGCTGTTAGCAGAGACTTTCCCGGGACAGTGAAACCCTATGTCAGAGACACTGAGAAGAAGCCCCAATGTTGCCTGCAGGCACTTTCAGTGTGGGTGCCTTCTCCACGTGGTTCCTGGTTTCACTGCAGCTCTGAAGAGAATGTTAGCAAAGAGGTAACCGGGACAGTGAAAACAGTACTCAAAGACAGGGAGAGCAAGCTCTATATTACTCTCTTGGCACTTTCAATGTGGGACCTACAGCGAGATGTTTGCTGCTTTTGCGTTTGGCTATTGGGAGATTTACAGCACAAAGATATCTAGTTGATTTGAAGCAGTTCCGAGAAAGTCTAAGCTAATCCCCACTTTTCCCTCCTGGCACTTTCCATGTGGGAGATATAGCACGATGTATATTGGTTTTGAGGACAACTCAAGGGACAGTGTATGGAGAAAAGTTGCTGGCTCACTGAATGCCGTTCCTGGAGACCCTGCGATCAATGTGGGAGATATGTCAAGATGTGTGTTGGTTTTGAGGACGGCTCTCTGGAGAGTCTTAGCAAAGAGGTCACATGGAGAATCAGAGCAATTCTCAGAGACACTGAGAACAAGATCGACAATTCCCTCCTGGCACTTTCCCTGTAGGAGATACCGCAAGACGTTTCTGTATATTGGGCACAGCGCTCTGCAGGGTGTTAGCAGAGACTTTCCCGGGACAGTGAAACCCTATGTCAGAGACACTGAGAAGAAGCCCCAATGTTGCCTGCAGGCACTTTCAGTGTGGGTGCCTTCTCCACGTGGTTCCTGGTTTCACTGCAGCTCTGAAGAGAATGTTAGCAAAGAGGTAACCGGGACAGTGAAAACAGTACTCAAAGACAGGGAGAGCAAGCTCTATATTACTCTCTTGGCACTTTCAATGTGGGACATACAACGAGATGTTTGCTGCTTTTGCGTTTGGCTATTGGGAGATTTACAGCACAAAGATATCTAGTTGATTTGAAGCAGTTCCGAGAAAGTCTAAGCTAATCCCCACTTTTCCCTCCTGGCATTTTCCATGTGGGAGATATAGCACGATGTATATTGGTTTTGAGGACAACTCAAGGGACAGTGTAGGGAGAAAAGCTCCTGGCTCGCTGAATGCGGTTCCTGGAGACCCTGCGATCAATGTGGGAGATATGTCAAGATGTGTGTTGGTTTTGAGGACGGCTCTCTGGAGAGTCTTAGCAAAGAGGTCACACGGAGAATCAGAGCAATTCTCAGAGACACTGAGAACAAGATCGACAATTCCCTCCTGGCACTTTCCCTGTAGGAGATACCGCAAGACGTTTCTGTATATTGGGCACAGCGCTCTGCAGGGTGTTAGCAGAGACTTTCCCGGGACAGTGAAACCCTATGTCAGAGACACTGAGAAGAAGCCCCAATGTTCCCTCCAGGCACTTTCAGTGTGGGTGCCTTCTCCACGTGGTTCCTGGTTTCACTGCAGCTCTGAAGAGAATGTTAGCAAAGAGGTAACCGGGACAGTGAAAACAGTACTCAAAGACAGGGAGAGCAAGCTCTATATTACTCTCTTGGCACTTTCAATGTGGGACATACAGCGAGATGTTTGCTGCTTTTGCGTTTGGCTATTGGGAGATTTACAGCACAAAGATATCTAGTTGATTTGAAGCAGTTCCGAGAAAGTCTAAGCTAATCCCCACTTTTCCCTCCTGGCACTTTCCATGTGGGAGATATAGCACGATGTATATTGGTTTTGAGGACAACTCAAGGGACAGTGTAGGGAGAAAAGCTCCTAGCTCACTGAATGCCGTTCCTGGAGACCCTGCGATCAATGTGGGAGATATGTCAAGATGTGTGTTGGTTTTGAGGACGGCTCTCTGGAGAGTCTTAGCAAAGAGGTCACACGGAGAATCAGAGCAATTCTCAGAGACACTGAGAACAAGATCGACAATTCCCTCCTGGCACTTTTCCTGTAGGAGATACCGCAAGACGTTTCTGTATATTGGGCACAGCGCTCTGCAGGGTGTTAGCAGAGACTTTCCCGGGACAGTGAAACCCTATGTCAGAGACACTGAGAAGAAGCCCCAATGTTGCCTGCAGGCACTTTCAGTGTGGGTGCCTTCTCCACGTGGTTCCTGGTTTCACTGCAGCTCTGAAGAGAATGTTAGCAAAGAGGTAACCGGGACAGTGAAAACGGTACTCAAAGACAGGGAGAGCAAGCTCTATATTACTCTCTTGGCACTTTCAATGTGGGACATACAGCGAGATGTTTGCTGCTTTTGCGTTTGGCTATTGGGAGATTTACAGCACAAAGATATCTAGTTGATTTGAAGCAGTTCCGAGAAAGTCTAAACTAATCCCCACTTTTCCCTCCTGGCATTTTCCATGTGGGAGATATAGCACGACGTATATTGGTTTTGAGGACAACTCAAGGGACAGTGTAGGGAGAAAAGCTCCTGGCTCGCTGAATGCGGTTCCTGGAGACACTGAGATCAATGTGGGAGATATGTCAAGATGTGTGTTGGTTTTGAGGACGGCTCTCTGGAGAGTCTTAGCAAAGAGGTCACACGGAGAATCAGAGCAATTCTCAGAGACACTGAGAACAAGATCGACAATTCCCTCCTGGCACTTTCCCTGTAGGAGATACCGCAAGACGTTTCTGTATATTGGGCACAGCGCTCTGCAGGCTGTTAGTAGAGACTTTCCCGGGACAGTGAAACCCTATGTCAGAGACACTGAGAAGAAGCCCCAATGTTCCCTCCAGGCATTTTCAGTGTGGGTGCCTTCTCCACGTGGTTCCTGGATTCACTGCAGCTCTGAAGAGAATGTTAGCAAAGAGGTAACCGGGACAGTGAAAACAGTACTCAAAGACAGGGAGAGCAAGCTCTATATTACTCTCTTGGCACTTTCAATGTGGGACATACAGCGAGATGTTTGCTGCTTTTGCGTTTGGCTACTGGGAGATTTACAGCACAAAGATATCTAGTTGATTTGAAGCAGTTCCGAGAAAGTCTAAGCTAATCCCCACTTTTCCCTCCTGGCATTTTCCATGTGGGAGATATAGCACGATGTATATTGGTTTTGAGGACAACTCAATGGACAGTGTAGGGAGAAAAGTTGCTGGCTCGCTGAATGCGGTTCCTGGAGACACTGCGATCAATGTGGGAGATATGTCAAGATGTGTGTTGGTTTTGAGGACGGCTCTCTGGAGAGTCTTAGCAAAGAGGTCACACGGAGAATCAGAGCAATTCTCAGAGACACTGAGAACAAGATCGACAATTCCCTCCTGGCACTTTCCCTGTAGGAGATACCGCAAGACGTTTCTGTATATTGGGCACAGCGCTCTGCAGGGTGTTAGCAGAGACTTTCCCGGGACAGTGAAACCCTATGTCAGAGACACTGAGAAGAAGCCCCAATGTTGCCTGCAGGCACTTTCAGTGTGGGTGCCTTCTCCACGTGGTTCCTGGTTTCACTGCAGCTCTGAAGAGAATGTTAGCAAAGAGGTAACCGGGACAGTGAAAACGGTACTCAAAGACAGGGAGAGCAAGCTCTATATTACTCTCTTGGCACTTTCAATGTGGGACATACAGCGAGATGTTTGCTGCTTTTGCGTTTGGCTATTGGGAGATTTACAGCACAAAGATATCTAGTTGATTTGAAGCAGTTCCGAGAAAGTCTAAACTAATCCCCACTTTTCCCTCCTGGCATTTTCCATGTGGGAGATATAGCACGACGTATATTGGTTTTGAGGACAACTCAAGGGACAGTGTAGGGAGAAAAGCTCCTGGCTCGCTGAATGCGGTTCCTGGAGACACTGAGATCAATGTGGGAGATATGTCAAGATGTGTGTTGGTTTTGAGGACGGCTCTCTGGAGAGTCTTAGCAAAGAGGTCACACGGAGAATCAGAGCAATTCTCAGAGACACTGAGAACAAGATCGACAATTCCCTCCTGGCACTTTCCCTGTAGGAGATACCGCAAGACGTTTCTGTATATTGGGCACAGCGCTCTGCAGGCTGTTAGTAGAGACTTTCCCGGGACAGTGAAACCCTATGTCAGAGACACTGAGAAGAAGCCCCAATGTTCCCTCCAGGCATTTTCAGTGTGGGTGCCTTCTCCACGTGGTTCCTGGATTCACTGCAGCTCTGAAGAGAATGTTAGCAAAGAGGTAACCGGGACAGTGAAAACAGTACTCAAAGACAGGGAGAGCAAGCTCTATATTACTCTCTTGGCACTTTCAATGTGGGACATACAGCGAGATGTTTGCTGCTTTTGCGTTTGGCTACTGGGAGATTTACAGCACAAAGATATCTAGTTGATTTGAAGCAGTTCCGAGAAAGTCTAAGCTAATCCCCACTTTTCCCTCCTGGCATTTTCCATGTGGGAGATATAGCACGATGTATATTGGTTTTGAGGACAACTCAATGGACAGTGTAGGGAGAAAAGTTGCTGGCTCGCTGAATGCGGTTCCTGGAGACACTGCGATCAATGTGGGAGATATGTCAAGATGTGTGTTGGTTTTGAGGACGGCTCTCTGGAGAGTCTTAGCAAAGAGGTCACACGGAGAATCAGAGCAATTCTCAGAGACACTGAGAACAAGATCGACAATTCCCTCCTGGCACTTTCCCTGTAGGAGATACCGCAAGACGTTTCTGTATATTGGGCACAGCGCTCTGCAGGCTGTTAGTAGAGACTTTCCCGGGACAGTGAAACCCTATGTCAGAGACACTGAGAAGAAGCCCCAATGTTCCCTCCAGGCATTTTCAGTGTGGGTGCCTTCTCCACGTGGTTCCTGGATTCACTGCAGCTCTGAAGAGAATGTTAGCAAAGAGGTAACCGGGACAGTGAAAACAGTACTCAAAGACAGGGAGAGCAAGCTCTATATTACTCTCTTGGCACTTTCAATGTGGGACATACAGCGAGATGTTTGCTGCTTTTGCGTTTGGCTACTGGGAGATTTACAGCACAAAGATATCTAGTTGATTTGAAGCAGTTCCGAGAACGTCTAAGCTAATCCCCACTTTTCCCTCCTGGCATTTTCCATGTGGGAGATATAGCACGATGTATATTGGTTTTGAGGACAACTCAATGGACAGTGTAGGGAGAAAAGTTCCTGGCTCGCTGAATGCGGTTCCTGGAGACACTGCGATCAATGTGGGAGATATGTCAAGATGTGTGTTGGTTTTGAGGACGGCTCTCTGGAGAGTCTTAGCAAAGAGGTCACACGGAGAATCAGAGCAATTCTCAGAGACACTGAGAACAAGATCGACAATTCCCTCCTGGCACTTTCCCTGTAGGAGATACCGCAAGACGTTTCTGTATATTGGGCACAGCGCTCTGCAGGGTGTTAGCAGAGACTTTCCCGGGACAGTGAAACCCTATGTCAGAGACACTGAGAAGAAGCCCCAATGTTGCCTGCAGGCACTTTCAGTGTGGGTGCCTTCTCCACATGGTTCCTGGTTTCACTGCAGCTCTGAAGAGAATGTTAGCAAAGAGGTAACCGGGACAGTGAAAACAGTACTCAAAGACAGGGAGAGCAAGCTCTAATTACTATCTTGGCACTTTCAATGTGGGACATACAGCGAGATGTTTGCTGCTTTTGCGTTTGGCTATTGGGAGATTTACAGCACAAAGATATCTAGTTGATTTGAAGCAGTTCCGAGAAAGTCTAAGCTAATCCCCACTTTTACCTCCTGGCATTTTCCATGTGGGAGATATAGCACGATGTATATTGGTTTTGAGGACAACTCAAGGGACAGTGTAGGGAGAAAAGTTCCTGGCTCGCTGAATGCGGTTCCTGGAGACACTGCGATCAATGTGGGAGATATGTCAAGATGTGTGTTGGTTTTGAGGACGGCTCTCTGGAGAGTCTTAGCAAAGAGGTCACACGGAGAATCAGAGCAATTCTCAGAGACACTGAGAACAAGATCGACAATTCCCTCCTGGCACTTTCCCTGTAGGAGATACCGCAAGACGTTTCTGTATATTGGGCACAGCGCTCTGCAGGGTGTTAGCAGAGACTTTCCCGGGACAGTGAAACCCTATGTCAGAGACACTGAGAAGAAGCCCCAATGTTGCCTGCAGGCACTTTCAGTGTGGGTGCCTTCTCCACATGCTTCCTGGTTTCACTGCAGCTCTGAAGAGAATGTTAGCAAAGAGGTAACTGGGACAGTGAAAACAGTACTCAAAGACAGGGAGAGCAAGCTCTATATTACTCTCTTGGCACTTTCAATGTGGGACATACAGCGAGATGTTCGCTGCTTTTGCGTTTGGCTACTGGGAGATTTACAGCACAAAGATATCTAGTTGATTAGAAGCAGTTCCGAGAAAGTCTAAGCTAATCCCCACTTTTCCCTCCTGGCATTTTCCATGTGGGAGATATAGCACGATGTATATTGGTTTTGAGGACAACTCAAGGGACAGTGTAGGGAGAAAAGCTCCTGGCTCGCTGAATGCCGTTCCTGGAGACACTGCGATCAATGTGGGAGATATGTCAAGATGTGTGTTGGTTTTGAGGACGGCTCTCTGGAGAGTCTTAGCAAAGAGGTCACACGGAGAATCAGAGCAATTCTCAGAGACACTGAGAACAAGATCGACAATTCCCTCCTGGCACTTTCCCTGTAGGAGATACCGCAAGACGTTTCTGTATATTGGGCACAGCGCTCTGCAGGGTGTTAGCAGAGACTTTCCCGGGACAGTGAAACCCTATGTCAGAGACACTGAGAAGAAGCCCCAATGTTGCCTGCAGGCACTTTCAGTGTGGGTGCCTTCTCCACGTGGTTCCTGGTTTCACTGCAGCTCTGAAGAGAATGTTAGCAAAGAGGTAACCGGGACAGTGAAAACGGTACTCAAAGACAGGGAGAGCAAGCTCTATATTACTCTCTTGGCACTTTCAATGTGGGACATACAGCGAGATGTTTGCTGCTTTTGCGTTTGGCTATTGGGAGATTTACAGCACAAAGATATCTAGTTGATTTGAAGCAGTTCCGAGAAAGTCTAAGCTAATCCCCACTTTTCCCTCCTGGCATTTTCCATGTGGGAGATATAGCACGATGTATATTGGTTTTGAGGACAACTCAAGGGACAGTGTAGGGAGAAAAGCTCCTGGCTCGCTGAATGCGGTTCCTGGAGACACTGCGATCAATGTGGGAGATATGTCAAGATGTGTGTTGGTTTTGAGGACGGCTCTCTGGAGAGTCTTAGCAAAGAGGTCACACGGAGAATCAGAGCAATTCTCAGAGACACTGAGAACAAGATCGACAATTCCCTCCTGGCACTTTCCCTGTAGGAGATACCGCAAGACGTTTCTGTATATTGGGCACAGCGCTCTGCAGGGTGTTAGCAGAGACTTTCCCGGGACAGTGAAACCCTATGTCAGAGACACTGAGAAGAAGCCCCAATGTTGCCTGCAGGCACTTTCAGTGTGGGTGCCTTCTCCACATGCTTCCTGGTTTCACTGCAGCTCTGAAGAGAATGTTAGCAAAGAGGTAACCGGGACAGTGAAAACAGTACTCAAAGACAGGGAGAGCAAGCTCTATATTACTCTCTTGGCACTTTCAATGTGGGACATACAGCGAGATGTTCGCTGCTTTTGCGTTTGGCTACTGGGAGATTTACAGCACAAAGATATCTAGTTGATTAGAAGCAGTTCCGAGAAAGTCTAAGCTAATCCCCACTTTTCCCTCCTGGCATTTTCCATGTGGGAGATATAGCACGATGTATATTGGTTTTGAGGACAACTCAAGGGACAGTGTAGGGAGAAAAGCTCCTGGCTCGCTGAATGCGGTTCCTGGAGACACTGCGATCAATGTGGGAGATATGTCAAGATGTGTGTTGGTTTTGAGGACGGCTCTCTGGAGAGTCTTAGCAAAGAGGTCACACGGAGAATCAGAGCAATTCTCAGAGACACTGAGAACAAGATCGACAATTCCCTCCTGGCACTTTCCCTGTAGGAGATACCGCAAGACGTTTCTGTATATTGGGCACAGCGCTCTGCAGGGTGTTAGCAGAGACTTTCCCGGGACAGTGAAACCCTATGTCAGAGACACTGAGAAGAAGCCCCAATGTTCCCTCCAGGCACTTTCAGTGTGGGTGCCTTCTCCACATGGTTCCTGGTTTCACTGCAGCTCTGAAGAGAATGTTAGCAAAGAGGTAACCGGGACAGTGAAAACAGTACTCAAAGACAGGGAGAGCAAGCTCTATATTACTCTCTTGGCACTTTCAATGTGGGACCTACAGCGAGATGTTCGCTGTTTTTGCGTTTGGCTACTGGGAGATTTACAGCACAAAGATATCTAGTTGATTTGAAGCAGTTCCGAGAAAGTCTAAGCTAATCCCCACTTTTCCCTCCTGGCATTTTCCATGTGGGAGATATAGCACGATGTATATTGGTTTTGAGGACAACTCAAGGGACAGTGTAGGGAGAAAAGTTCCTGGCTCGCTGAATGCCGTTCCTGGAGACCCTGCGATCAATGTGGGAGATATGTCAAGATGTGTGTTGGTTTTGAGGACGGCTCTCTGGAGAGTCTTAGCAAAGAGGTCACACGGAGAATCAGAGCAATTCTCAGAGACACTGAGAACAAGATCGACAATTCCCTCCTGGCACTTTCCCTGTAGGAGATACCGCAAGACGTTTCTGTATATTGGGCACAGCGCTCTGCAGGGTGTTAGCAGAGACTTTCCCGGGACAGTGAAACCCTATGTCAGAGACACTGAGAAGAAGCCCCAATGTTGCCTGCAGGCACTTTCAGTGTGGGTGCCTTCTCCACGTGGTTCCTGGTTTCACTGCAGCTCTGAAGAGAATGTCAGCAAAGAGGTAACCGGGACAGTGAAAACAGTACTCAAAGACAGGGAGAGCAAGCTCTATATTACTCTCTTGGCACTTTCAATGTGGGACATACAGCGAGATGTTTGCTGCTTTTGCGTTTGGCTATTGGGAGATTTACAGCACAAAGATATCTAGTTGATTTGAAGCAGTTCCGAGAAAGTCTAAGCTAATCCCCACTTTTCCCTCCTGGCATTTTCCATGTGGGAGATATAGCACGATGTATATTGGTTTTGAGGACAACTCAAGGGACAGTGTAGGGAGAAAAGTTCCTGGCTCGCTGAATGCCATTCCTGGAGACCCTGCGATCAATGTGGGAGATATGTCAAGATGTGTGTTGGTTTTGAGGACGGCTCTCTGGAGAGTCTTAGCAAAGAGGTCACACGGAGAATCAGAGCAATTCTCAGAGACACTGAGAACAAGATCGACAATTCCCTCCTGGCACTTTCCCTGTAGGAGATACCGCAAGACGTTTCTGTATATTGGGCACAGCGCTCTGCAGGGTGTTAGCAGAGACTTTCCCGGGACAGTGAAACCCTATGTCAGAGACACTGAGAAGAAGCCCCAATGTTGCCTGCAGGCACTTTCAGTGTGGGTGCCTTCTCCACGTGGTTGCTGGTTTCACTGCAGCTCTGAAGAGAATGTTAGCAAAGAGGTAACCGGGACAGTGAAAACAGTACTCAAAGACAGGGAGAGCAAGCTCTATATTACTCTCTTGGCACTTTCAATGTGGGACATACAGCGAGATGTTTGCTGCTTTTGCGTTTGGCTATTGGGAGATTTACAGCACAAAGATATCTAGTTGATTTGAAGCAGTTCCGAGAAAGTCTAAGCTAATCCCCACTTTTCCCTCCTGGCACTTTCCATGTGGGAGATATAGCACGATGTATATTGGTTTTGAGGACAACTCAAGGGACAGTGTAGGGAGAAAAGTTCCTGGCTCGCTGAATGCCGTTCCTGGAGACCCTGCGATCAATGTGGGAGATATGTCAAGATGTGTGTTGGTTTTGAGGACGGCTCTCTGGAGAGTCTTAGCAAAGAGGTCACACGGAGAATCAGAGCAATTCTCAGAGACACTGAGAACAAGATCGACAATTCCCTCCTGGCACTTTCCCTGTAGGAGATACCGCAAGACGTTTCTGTATATTGGGCACAGCGCTCTGCAGGGTGTTAGCAGAGACTTTCCCGGGACAGTGAAACCCTATGTCAGAGACACTGAGAAGAAGCCCCAATGTTGCCTGCAGGCACTTTCAGTGTGGGTGCCTTCTCCACGTGGTTCCTGGTTTCACTGCAGCTCTGAAGAGAATGTTAGCAAAGAGGTAACCGGGACAGTGAAAACAGTACTCAAAGACAGGGAGAGCAAGCTCTATATTACTCTCTTGGCACTTTCAATGTGGGACATACAGCGAGATGTTTGCTGCTTTTGCGTTTGGCTATTGGGAGATTTACAGCACAAAGATATCTAGTTGATTTGAAGCAGTTCCGAGAAAGTCTAAGCTAATCCCCACTTTTCCCTCCTGGCACTTTCCATGTGGGAGATATAGCACGATGTATATTGGTTTTGAGGACAACTCAAGGGACAGTGTAGGGAGAAAAGTTCCTGGCTCGCTGAATGCCATTCCTGGAGACCCTGCGATCAATGTGGGAGATATGTCAAGATGTGTGTTGGTTTTGAGGACGGCTCTCTGGAGAGTCTTAGCAAAGAGGTCACACGGAGAATCAGAGCAATTCTCAGAGACACTGAGAACAAGATCGACAATTCCCTCCTGGCACTTTCCCTGTAGGAGATACCGCAAGACGTTTCTGTATATTGGGCACAGCGCTCTGCAGGGTGTTAGCAGAGACTTTCCCGGGACAGTGAAACCCTATGTCAGAGACACTGAGAAGAAGCCCCAATGTTGCCTGCAGGCACTTTCAGTGTGGGTGCCTTCTCCACGTGGTTCCTGGTTTCACTGCAGCTCTGAAGAGAATGTTAGCAAAGAGGTAACCGGGACAGTGAAAACAGTACTCAAAGACAGGGAGAGCAAGCTCTATATTACTCTCTTGGCACTTTCAATGTGGGACATACAGCGAGATGTTTGCTGCTTTTGCGTTTGGCTATTGGGAGATTTACAGCACAAAGATATCTAGTTGATTTGAAGCAGTTCCGAGAAAGTCTAAGCTAATCCCCACTTTTCCCTCCTGGCACTTTCCATGTGGGAGATATAGCACGATGTATATTGGTTTTGAGGACAACTCAAGGGACAGTGTAGGGAGAAAAGTTCCTGGCTCACTGAATGCCGTTCCTGGAGACCCTGCGATCAATGTGGGAGATATGTCAAGATGTGTGTTGGTTTTGAGGACGGCTCTCTGGAGAGTCTTAGCAAAGAGGTCACACGGAGAATCAGAGCAATTCTCAGAGACACTGAGAACAAGATCGACAATTCCCTCCTGGCACTTTCCCTGTAGGAGATACCGCAAGACGTTTCTGTATATTGGGCACAGCGCTCTGCAGGGTGTTAGCAGAGACTTTCCCGGGACAGTGAAACCCTATGTCAGAGACACTGAGAAGAAGCCCCAATGTTGCCTGCAGGCACTTTCAGTGTGGGTGCCTTCTCCACGTGGTTCCTGGTTTCACTGCAGCTCTGAAGAGAATGTTAGCAAAGAGGTAACCGGGACAGTGAAAACAGTACTCAAAGACAGGGAGAGCAAGCTCTATATTACTCTCTTGGCACTTTCAATGTGGGACATACAGCGAGATGTTTGCTGCTTTTGCGTTTGGCTATTGGGAGATTTACAGCACAAAGATATCTAGTTGATTTGAAGCAGTTCCGAGAAAGTCTAAGCTAATCCCCACTTTTCCCTCCTGGCATTTTCCATGTGGGAGATATAGCACGATGTATATTGGTTTTGAGGACAACTCAAGGGACAGTGTAGGGAGAAAAGTTCCTGGCTCGCTGAATGCCGTTCCTGGAGACCCTGCGATCAATGTGGGAGATATGTCAAGATGTGTGTTGGTTTTGAGGACGGCTCTCTGGAGAGTCTTAGCAAAGAGGTCACACGGAGAATCAGAGCAATTCTCAGAGACACTGAGAACAAGATCGACAATTCCCTCCTGGCACTTTCCCTGTAGGAGATACCGCAAGACGTTTCTGTATATTGGGCACAGCGCTCTGCAGGCTGTTAGCAGAGACTTTCCCGGGACAGTGAAACCCTATGTCAGAGACACTGAGAAGAAGCCCCAATGTTGCCTGAAGGCATTTTCAGTGTGGGTGCCTTCTCCACGTGGTTCCTGGTTTCACTGCAGCTCTGAAGAGAATGTTAGCAAAGAGGTAACCGGGACAGTGAAAACAGTACTCAAAGACAGGGAGAGCAAGCTCTATATTACTCTCTTGGCACTTTCAATGTGGGACATACAGCGAGATGTTTGCTGCTTTTGCGTTTGGCTATTGGGAGATTTACAGCACAAAGATATCTAGTTGATTTGAAGCAGTTCCGAGAAAGTCTAAGCTAATCCCCACTTTTCCCTCCTGGCATTTTCCATGTGGGAGATATAGCACGATGTATATTGGTTTTGAGGACAACTCAAGGGACAGTGTAGGGAGAAAAGTTCCTGGCTCGCTGAATGCCATTCCTGGAGACCCTGCGATCAATGTGGGAGATATGTCAAGATGTGTGTTGGTTTTGAGGACGGCTCTCTGGAGAGTCTTAGCAAAGAGGTCACACGGAGAATCAGAGCAATTCTCAGAGACACTGAGAACAAGATCGACAATTCCCTCCTGGCACTTTCCCTGTAGGAGATACCGCAAGACGTTTCTGTATATTGGGCACAGCGCTCTGCAGGGTGTTAGCAGAGACTTTCCCGGGACAGTGAAACCCTATGTCAGAGACACTGAGAAGAAGCCCCAATGTTGCCTGCAGGCACTTTCAGTGTGGGTGCCTTCTCCACGTGGTTCCTGGTTTCACTGCAGCTCTGAAGAGAATGTTAGCAAAGAGGTAACCGGGACAGTGAAAACAGTACTCAAAGACAGGGAGAGCAAGCTCTATATTACTCTCTTGGCACTTTCAATGTGGGACATACAGCGAGATGTTTGCTGCTTTTGCGTTTGGCTATTGGGAGATTTACAGCACAAAGATATCTAGTTGATTTGAAGCAGTTCCGAGAAAGTCTAAGCTAATCCCCACTTTTCCCTCCTGGCACTTTCCATGTGGGAGATATAGCACGATGTATATTGGTTTTGAGGACAACTCAAGGGACAGTGTAGGGAGAAAAGTTCCTGGCTCACTGAATGCCGTTCCTGGAGACCCTGCGATCAATGTGGGAGATATGTCAAGATGTGTGTTGGTTTTGAGGACGGCTCTCTGGAGAGTCTTAGCAAAGAGGTCACACGGAGAATCAGAGCAATTCTCAGAGACACTGAGAACAAGATCGACAATTCCCTCCTGGCACTTTCCCTGTAGGAGATACCGCAAGACGTTTCTGTATATTGGGCACAGCGCTCTGCAGGCTGTTAGCAGAGACTTTCCCGGGACAGTGAAACCCTATGTCAGAGACACTGAGAAGAAGCCCCAATGTTGCCTGCAGGCACTTTCAGTGTGGGTGCCTTCTCCACGTGGTTCCTGGTTTCACTGCAGCTCTGAAGAGAATGTTAGCAAAGAGGTAACCGGGACAGTGAAAACAGTACTCAAAGACAGGGAGAGCAAGCTCTATATTACTCTCTTGGCACTTTCAGTGTGGGACATACAGCGAGATGTTTGCTGCTTTTGCGTTTGGCTATTGGGAGATTTACAGCACAAAGATATCTAGTTGATTTGAAGCAGTTCCGAGAAAGTCTAAGCTAATCCCCACTTTTCCCTCCTGGCACTTTCCATGTGGGAGATATAGCACGATGTATATTGGTTTTGAGGACAACTCAAGGGACAGTGTAGGGAGAAAAGTTCCTGGCTCGCTGAATGCCATTCCTGGAGACCCTGCGATCAATGTGGGAGATATGTCAAGATGTGTGTTGGTTTTGAGGACGGCTCTCTGGAGAGTCTTAGCAAAGAGGTCACACGGAGAATCAGAGCAATTCTCAGAGACACTGAGAACAAGATCGACAATTCCCTCCTGGCACTTTCCCTGTAGGAGATACCGCAAGACGTTTCTGTATATTGGGCACAGCGCTCTGCAGGCTGTTAGCAGAGACTTTCCCGGGACAGTGAAACCCTATGTCAGAGACACTGAGAAGAAGCCCCAATGTTGCCTGCAGGCACTTTCAGTGTGGGTGCCTTCTCCACGTGGTTCCTGGTTTCACTGCAGCTCTGAAGAGAATGTTAGCAAAGAGGTAACCGGGACAGTGAAAACAGTACTCAAAGACAGGGAGAGCAAGCTCTATATTACTCTCTTGGCACTTTCAATGTGGGACATACAGCGAGATGTTTGCTGCTTTTGCGTTTGGCTATTGGGAGATTTACAGCACAAAGATATCTAGTTGATTTGAAGCAGTTCCGAGAAAGTCTAAGCTAATCCCCACTTTTCCCTCCTGGCATTTTCCATGTGGGAGATATAGCACGATGTATATTGGTTTTGAGGACAACTCAAGGGACAGTGTAGGGAGAAAAGTTCCTGGCTCTCTGAATGCCGTTCCTGGAGACCCTGCGATCAATGTGGGAGATATGTCAAGATGTGTGTTGGTTTTGAGGACGGCTCTCTGGAGTGTCTTAGCAAAGAGGTCACACGGAGAATCAGAGCAATTCTCAGAGACACTGAGAACAAGATCGACAATTCCCTCCTGGCACTTTCCCTGTAGGAGATACCGCAAGACGTTTCTGTATATTGGGCACAGCGCTCTGCAGGGTGTTAGCAGAGACTTTCCCGGGACAGTGAAACCCTATGTCAGAGACACTGAGAAGAAGCCCCAATGTTGCCTGCAGGCACTTTCAGTGTGGGTGCCTTCTCCACGTGGTTCCTGGTTTCACTGCAGCTCTGAAGAGAATGTTAGCAAAGAGGTAACCGGGACAGTGAAAACAGTACTCAAAGACAGGGAGAGCAAGCTCTATATTACTCTCTTGGCACTTTCAATGTGGGACATACAGCGAGATGTTTGCTGCTTTTGCGTTTGGCTATTGGGAGATTTACAGCACAAAGATATCTAGTTGATTTGAAGCAGTTCCGAGAAAGTCTAAGCTAATCCCCACTTTTCCCTCCTGGCATTTTCTATGTGGGAGATATAGCACGATGTATATTGGTTTTGAGGACAACTCAATGGACAGTTTAGGGAGAAAAGTTCCTGGCTCACTGAATGCCGTTCCTGGAGACCCTGCGATCAATGTGGGAGATATGTCAAGATGTGTGTTGGTTTTGAGGACGGCTCTCTGGAGAGTCTTAGCAAAGAGGTCACACGGAGAATCAGAGCAATTCTCAGAGACACTGAGAACAAGATCGACAATTCCCTCCTGGCACTTTCCCTGTAGGAGATACCGCAAGACGTTTCTGTATATTGGGCACAGCGCTCTGCAGGGTGTTAGCAGAGACTTTCCCGGGACAGTGAAACCCTATGTCAGAGACACTGAGAAGAAGCCCCAATGTTGCCTGCAGGCACTTTCAGTGTGGGTGCCTTCTCCACGTGGTTCCTGGTTTCACTGCAGCTCTGAAGAGAATGTCAGCAAAGAGGTAACCGGGACAGTGAAAACAGTACTCAAAGACAGGGAGAGCAAGCTCTATATTACTCTCTTGGCACTTTCAATGTGGGACATACAGCGAGATGTTTGCTGCTTTTGCGTTTGGCTATTGGGAGATTTACAGCACAAAGATATCTAGTTGATTTGAAGCAGTTCCGAGAAAGTCTAAGCTAATCCCCACTTTTCCCTCCTGGCACTTTCCATGTGGGAGATATAGCACGATGTATATTGGTTTTGAGGACAACTCAAGGGACAGTGTAGGGAGAAAAGTTCCTGGCTCGCTGAATGCCATTCCTGGAGACCCTGCGATCAATGTGGGAGATATGTCAAGATGTGTGTTGGTTTTGAGGACGGCTCTCTGGAGAGTCTTAGCAAAGAGGTCACACGGAGAATCAGAGCAATTCTCAGAGACACTGAGAACAAGATCGACAATTCCCTCCTGGCACTTTCCCTGTAGGAGATACCGCAAGACGTTTCTGTATATTGGGCACAGCGCTCTGCAGGCTGTTAGCAGAGACTTTCCCGGGACAGTGAAACCCTATGTCAGAGACACTGAGAAGAAGCCCCAATGTTGCCTGCAGGCACTTTCAGTGTGGGTGCCTTCTCCACGTGGTTCCTGGTTTCACTGCAGCTCTGAAGAGAATGTTAGCAAAGAGGTAACCGGGACAGTGAAAACAGTACTCAAAGACAGGGAGAGCAAGCTCTATATTACTCTCTTGGCACTTTCAATGTGGGACATACAGCGAGATGTTTGCTGCTTTTGCGTTTGGCTATTGGGAGATTTACAGCACAAAGATATCTAGTTGATTTGAAGCAGTTCCGAGAAAGTCTAAGCTAATCCCCACTTTTCCCTCCTGGCATTTTCCATGTGGGAGATATAGCACGATGTATATTGGTTTTGAGGACAACTCAAGGGACAGTGTAGGGAGAAAAGTTCCTGGCTCTCTGAATGCCGTTCCTGGAGACCCTGCGATCAATGTGGGAGATATGTCAAGATGTGTGTTGGTTTTGAGGACGGCTCTCTGGAGTGTCTTAGCAAAGAGGTCACACGGAGAATCAGAGCAATTCTCAGAGACACTGAGAACAAGATCGACAATTCCCTCCTGGCACTTTCCCTGTAGGAGATACCGCAAGACGTTTCTGTATATTGGGCACAGCGCTCTGCAGGGTGTTAGCAGAGACTTTCCCGGGACAGTGAAACCCTATGTCAGAGACACTGAGAAGAAGCCCCAATGTTGCCTGCAGGCACTTTCAGTGTGGGTGCCTTCTCCACGTGGTTCCTGGTTTCACTGCAGCTCTGAAGAGAATGTTAGCAAAGAGGTAACCGGGACAGTGAAAACAGTACTCAAAGACAGGGAGAGCAAGCTCTATATTACTCTCTTGGCACTTTCAATGTGGGACATACAGCGAGATGTTTGCTGCTTTTGCGTTTGGCTATTGGGAGATTTACAGCACAAAGATATCTAGTTGATTTGAAGCAGTTCCGAGAAAGTCTAAGCTAATCCCCACTTTTCCCTCCTGGCACTTTCCATGTGGGAGATATAGCACGATGTATATTGGTTTTGAGGACAACTCAAGGGACAGTGTAGGGAGAAAAGTTCCTGGCTCGCTGAATGCCGTTCCTGGAGACCCTGCGATCAATGTGGGAGATATGTCAAGATGTGTGTTGGTTTTGAGGACGGCTCTCTGGAGAGTCTTAGCAAAGAGGTCACACGGAGAATCAGAGCAATTCTCAGAGACACTGAGAACAAGATCGACAATTCCCTCCTGGCACTTTCCCTGTAGGAGATACCGCAAGACGTTTCTGTATATTGGTCACAGCGCTCTGCAGGGTGTTAGCAGAGACTTTCCCGGGACAGTGAAACCCTATGTCAGAGACACTGAGAAGAAGCCCCAATGTTGCCTGCAGGCACTTTCAGTGTGGGTGCCTTCTCCACGTGGTTCCTGGATTCACTGCAGCTCTGAAGAGAATGTTAGCAAAGAGGTAACCGGGACAGTGAAAACAGTACTCAAAGACAGGGAGAGCAAGCTCTATATTACTCTCTTGGCACTTTCAATGTGGGACATACAGCGAGATGTTTGCTGCTTTTGCGTTTGGCTATTGGGAGATTTACAGCACAAAGATATCTAGTTGATTTGAAGCAGTTCCGAGAAAGTCTAAGCTAATCCCCACTTTTCCCTCCTGGCACTTTCCATGTGGGAGATATAGCACGATGTATATTGGTTTTGAGGACAACTCAAGGGACAGTGTAGGGAGAAAAGTTCCTGGCTCACTGAATGCCGTTCCTGGAGACCCTGCGATCAATGTGGGAGATATGTCAAGATGTGTGTTGGTTTTGAGGACGGCTCTCTGGAGAGTCTTAGCAAAGAGGTCACACGGAGAATCAGAGCAATTCTCAGAGACACTGAGAACAAGATCGACAATTCCCTCCTGGCACTTTCCCTGTAGGAGATACCGCAAGACGTTTCTGTATATTGGGCACAGCGCTCTGCAGGCTGTTAGCAGAGACTTTCCCGGGACAGTGAAACCCTATGTCAGAGACACTGAGAAGAAGCCCCAATGTTGCCTGCAGGCACTTTCAGTGTGGGTGCCTTCTCCACGTGGTTCCTGGTTTCACTGCAGCTCTGAAGAGAATGTTAGCAAAGAGGTAACCGGGACAGTGAAAACAGTACTCAAAGACAGGGAGAGCAAGCTCTATATTACTCTCTTGGCACTTTCAATGTGGGACATACAGCGAGATGTTTGCTGCTTTTGCGTTTGGCTATTGGGAGATTTACAGCACAAAGATATCTAGTTGATTTGAAGCAGTTCCGAGAAAGTCTAAGCTAATCCCCACTTTTCCCTCCTGGCACTTTCCATGTGGGAGATATAGCACGATGTATATTGGTTTTGAGGACAACTCAAGGGACAGTGGAGGGAGAAAAGTTCCTGGCTCACTGAATGCCGTTCCTGGAGACCCTGCGATCAATGTGGGAGATATGTCAAGATGTGTGTTGGTTTTGAGGACGGCTCTCTGGAGAGTCTTAGCAAAGAGGTCACACGGAGAATCAGAGCAATTCTCAGAGACACTGAGAACAAGATCGACAATTCCCTCCTGGCACTTTCCCTGTAGGAGATACCGCAAGACGTTTCTGTATATTGGGCACAGCGCTCTGCAGGCTGTTAGCAGAGACTTTCCCGGGACAGTGAAACCCTATGTCAGAGACACTGAGAAGAAGCCCCAATGTTGCCTGCAGGCACTTTCAGTGTGGGTGCCTTCTCCACGTGGTTCCTGGTTTCACTGCAGCTCTGAAGAGAATGTTAGCAAAGAGGTAACCGGGACAGTGAAAACAGTACTCAAAGACAGGGAGAGCAAGCTCTATATTACTCTCTTGGCACTTTCAATGTGGGACATACAGCGAGATGTTTGCTGCTTTTGCGTTTGGCTATTGGGAGATTTACAGCACAAAGATATCTAGTTGATTTGAAGCAGTTCCGAGAAAGTCTAAGCTAATCCCCACTTTTCCCTCCTGGCACTTTCCATGTGGGAGATATAGCACGATGTATATTGGTTTTGAGGACAACTCAAGGGACAGTGTAGGGAGAAAAGTTCCTGGCTCGCTGAATGCCGTTCCTGGAGACCCTGCGATCAATGTGGGAGATATGTCAAGATGTGTGTTGGTTTTGAGGACGGCTCTCTGGAGAGTCTTAGCAAAGAGGTCACACGGAGAATCAGAGCAATTCTCAGAGACACTGAGAACAAGATCGACAATTCCCTCCTGGCACTTTCCCTGTAGGAGATACCGCAAGACGTTTCTGTATATTGGTCACAGCGCTCTGCAGGGTGTTAGCAGAGACTTTCCCGGGACAGTGAAACCCTATGTCAGAGACACTGAGAAGAAGCCCCAATGTTGCCTGCAGGCACTTTCAGTGTGGGTGCCTTCTCCACGTGGTTCCTGGATTCACTGCAGCTCTGAAGAGAATGTTAGCAAAGAGGTAACCGGGACAGTGAAAACAGTACTCAAAGACAGGGAGAGCAAGCTCTATATTACTCTCTTGGCACTTTCAATGTGGGACATACAGCGAGATGTTTGCTGCTTTTGCGTTTGGCTATTGGGAGATTTACAGCACAAAGATATCTAGTTGATTTGAAGCAGTTCCGAGAAAGTCTAAGCTAATCCCCACTTTTCCCTCCTGGCACTTTCCATGTGGGAGATATAGCACGATGTATATTGGTTTTGAGGACAACTCAAGGGACAGTGTAGGGAGAAAAGTTCCTGGCTCACTGAATGCCGTTCCTGGAGACCCTGCGATCAATGTGGGAGATATGTCAAGATGTGTGTTGGTTTTGAGGACGGCTCTCTGGAGAGTCTTAGCAAAGAGGTCACACGGAGAATCAGAGCAATTCTCAGAGACACTGAGAACAAGATCGACAATTCCCTCCTGGCACTTTCCCTGTAGGAGATACCGCAAGACGTTTCTGTATATTGGGCACAGCGCTCTGCAGGCTGTTAGCAGAGACTTTCCCGGGACAGTGAAACCCTATGTCAGAGACACTGAGAAGAAGCCCCAATGTTGCCTGCAGGCACTTTCAGTGTGGGTGCCTTCTCCACGTGGTTCCTGGTTTCACTGCAGCTCTGAAGAGAATGTTAGCAAAGAGGTAACCGGGACAGTGAAAACAGTACTCAAAGACAGGGAGAGCAAGCTCTATATTACTCTCTTGGCACTTTCAATGTGGGACATACAGCGAGATGTTTGCTGCTTTTGCGTTTGGCTATTGGGAGATTTACAGCACAAAGATATCTAGTTGATTTGAAGCAGTTCCGAGAAAGTCTAAGCTAATCCCCACTTTTCCCTCCTGGCACTTTCCATGTGGGAGATATAGCACGATGTATATTGGTTTTGAGGACAACTCAAGGGACAGTGGAGGGAGAAAAGTTCCTGGCTCACTGAATGCCGTTCCTGGAGACCCTGCGATCAATGTGGGAGATATGTCAAGATGTGTGTTGGTTTTGAGGACGGCTCTCTGGAGAGTCTTAGCAAAGAGGTCACACGGAGAATCAGAGCAATTCTCAGAGACACTGAGAACAAGATCGACAATTCCCTCCTGGCACTTTCCCTGTAGGAGATACCGCAAGACGTTTCTGTATATTGGGCACAGCGCTCTGCAGGCTGTTAGCAGAGACTTTCCCGGGACAGTGAAACCCTATGTCAGAGACACTGAGAAGAAGCCCCAATGTTGCCTGCAGGCACTTTCAGTGTGGGTGCCTTCTCCACGTGGTTCCTGCTTTCACTGCAGCTCTGAAGAGAATGTTAGCAAAGAGGTAACCGGGACAGTGAAAACAGTACTCAAAGACAGGGAGAGCAAGCTCTATATTACTCTCTTGGCACTTTCAATGTGGGACATACAGCGAGATGTTTGCTGCTTTTGCGTTTGGCTATTGGGAGATTTACAGCACAAAGATATCTAGTTGATTTGAAGCAGTTCCGAGAAAGTCTAAGCTAATCCCCACTTTTCCCTCCTGGCACTTTCCATGTGGGAGATATAGCACGATGTATATTGGTTTTGAGGACAACTCAAGGGACAGTGTAGGGAGAAAAGTTCCTGGCTCACTGAATGCCGTTCCTGGAGACCCTGCGATCAATGTGGGAGATATGTCAAGATGTGTGTTGGTTTTGAGGACGGCTCTCTGGAGAGTCTTAGCAAAGAGGTCACACGGAGAATCAGAGCAATTCTCAGAGACACTGAGAACAAGATCGACAATTCCCTCCTGGCACTTTCCCTGTAGGAGATACCGCAAGACGTTTCTGTATATTGGGCACAGCGCTCTGCAGGCTGTTAGCAGAGACTTTCCCGGGACAGTGAAACCCTATGTCAGAGACACTGAGAAGAAGCCCCAATGTTGCCTGCAGGCACTTTCAGTGTGGGTGCCTTCTCCACGTGGTTCCTGGTTTCACTGCAGCTCTGAAGAGAATGTCAGCAAAGAGGTAACCGGGACAGTGAAAACAGTACTCAAAGACAGGGAGAGCAAGCTCTATATTACTCTCTTGGCACTTTCAATGTGGGACATACAGCGAGATGTTTGCTGCTTTTGCGTTTGGCTATTGGGAGATTTACAGCACAAAGATATCTAGTTGATTTGAAGCAGTTCCGAGAAAGTCTAAGCTAATCCCCACTTTTCCCTCCTGGCATTTTCTATGTGGGAGATATAGCACGATGTATATTGGTTTTGAGGACAACTCAATGGACAGTTTAGGGAGAAAAGTTCCTGGCTCACTGAATGCCGTTCCTGGAGACCCTGCGATCAATGTGGGAGATATGTCAAGATGTGTGTTGGTTTTGAGGACGGCTCTCTGGAGAGTCTTAGCAAAGAGGTCACACGGAGAATCAGAGCAATTCTCAGAGACACTGAGAACAAGATCGACAATTCCCTCCTGGCACTTTCCCTGTAGGAGATACCGCAAGACGTTTCTGTATATTGGGCACAGCGCTCTGCAGGCTGTTAGCAGAGACTTTCCCGGGACAGTGAAACCCTATGTCAGAGACACTGAGAAGAAGCCCCAATGTTGCCTGCAGGCACTTTCAGTGTGGGTGCCTTCTCCACGTGGTTCCTGGTTTCACTGCAGCTCTGAAGAGAATGTCAGCAAAGAGGTAACCGGGACAGTGAAAACAGTACTCAAAGACAGGGAGAGCAAGCTCTATATTACTCTCTTGGCACTTTCAATGTGGGACATACAGCGAGATGTTTGCTGCTTTTGCGTTTGGCTATTGGGAGATTTACAGCACAAAGATATCTAGTTGATTTGAAGCAGTTCCGAGAAAGTCTAAGCTAATCCCCACTTTTCCCTCCTGGCACTTTCCATGTGGGAGATATAGCACGATGTATATTGGTTTTGAGGACAACTCAAGGGACAGTGTAGGGAGAAAAGTTCCTGGCTCGCTGAATGCCATTCCTGGAGACCCTGCGATCAATGTGGGAGATATGTCAAGATGTGTGTTGGTTTTGAGGACGGCTCTCTGGAGAGTCTTAGCAAAGAGGTCACACGGAGAATCAGAGCAATTCTCAGAGACACTGAGAACAAGATCGACAATTCCCTCCTGGCACTTTCCCTGTAGGAGATACCGCAAGACGTTTCTGTATATTGGGCACAGCGCTCTGCAGGGTGTTAGCAGAGACTTTCCCGGGACAGTGAAACCCTATGTCAGAGACACTGAGAAGAAGCCCCAATGTTGCCTGCAGGCACTTTCAGTGTGGGTGCCTTCTCCACGTGGTTCCTGGTTTCACTGCAGCTCTGAAGAGAATGTTAGCAAAGAGGTAACCGGGACAGTGAAAACAGTACTCAAAGACAGGGAGAGCAAGCTCTATATTACTCTCTTGGCACTTTCAATGTGGGACATACAGCGAGATGTTTGCTGCTTTTGTGTTTGGCTATTGGGAGATTTACAGCACAAAGATATCTAGTTGATTTGAAGCAGTTCCGAGAACGTCTAAGCTAATCCCCACTTTTCCCTCCTGGCACTTTCCATGTGGGAGATATAGCACGATGTATATTGGTTTTGAGGACAACTCAATGGACAGTGTAGGGAGAAAAGTTCCTGGCTCACTGAATGCCGTTCCTGGAGACCCTGCGATCAATGTGGGAGATATGTCAAGATGTGTGTTGGTTTTGAGGACGGCTCTCTGCAGAGTCTTAGCAAAGAGGTCACACGGAGAATCAGAGCAATTCTCAGAGACACTGAGAACAAGATCGACAATTCCCTCCTGGCACTTTCCCTGTAGGAGATACCGCAAGACGTTTCTGTATATTGGGCACAGCGCTCTGCAGGCTGTTAGCAGAGACTTTCCCGGGACAGTGAAACCCTATGTCAGAGACACTGAGAAGAAGCCCCAATGTTGCCTGCAGGCACTTTCAGTGTGGGTGCCTTCTCCACGTGGTTCCTGGTTTCACTGCAGCTCTGAAGAGAATGTCAGCAAAGAGGTAACCGGGACAGTGAAAACAGTACTCAAAGACAGGGAGAGCAAGCTCTATATTACTCTCTTGGCACTTTCAATGTGGGACATACAGCGAGATGTTTGCTGCTTTTGCGTTTGGCTATTGGGAGATTTACAGCACAAAGATATCTAGTTGATTTGAAGCAGTTCCGAGAAAGTCTAAGCTAATCCCCACTTTTCCCTCCTGGCATTTTCCATGTGGGAGATATAGCACGATGTATATTGGTTTTGAGGACAACTCAAGGGACAGTGTAGGGAGAAAAGTTCCTGGCTCGCTGAATGCCATTCCTGGAGACCCTGCGATCAATGTGGGAGATATGTCAAGATGTGTGTTGGTTTTGAGGACGGCTCTCTGGAGAGTCTTAGCAAAGAGGTCACACGGAGAATCAGAGCAATTCTCAGAGACACTGAGAACAAGATCGACAATTCCCTCCTGGCACTTTCCCTGTAGGAGATACCGCAAGACGTTTCTGTATATTGGGCACAGCGCTCTGCAGGGTGTTAGCAGAGACTTTCCCGGGACAGTGAAACCCTATGTCAGAGACACTGAGAAGAAGCCCCAATGTTGCCTGCAGGCATTTTCAGTGTGGGTGCCTTCTCCACGTGGTTCCTGGTTTCACTGCAGCTCTGAAGAGAATGTTAGCAAAGAGGTAACCGGGACAGTGAAAACAGTACTCAAAGACAGGGAGAGCAAGCTCTATATTACTCTCTTGGCACTTTCAATGTGGGACATACAGCGAGATGTTTGCTGCTTTTGCGTTTGGCTATTGGGAGATTTACAGCACAAAGATATCTAGTTGATTTGAAGCAGTTCCGAGAAAGTCTAAGCTAATCCCCACTTTTCCCTCCTGGCACTTTCCATGTGGGAGATATAGCACGATGTATATTGGTTTTGAGGACAACTCAAGGGACAGTGTAGGGAGAAAAGTTCCTGGCTCACTGAATGCCATTCCTGGAGACCCTGCGATCAATGTGGGAGATATGTCAAGATGTGTGTTGGTTTTGAGGACGGCTCTCTGGAGAGTCTTAGCAAAGAGGTCACACGGAGAATCAGAGCAATTCTCAGAGACACTGAGAACAAGATCGACAATTCCCTCCTGGCACTTTCCCTGTAGGAGATACCGCAAGACGTTTCTGTATATTGGGCACAGCGCTCTGCAGGGTGTTAGCAGAGACTTTCCCGGGACAGTGAAACCCTATGTCAGAGACACTGAGAAGAAGCCCCAATGTTGCCTGCAGGCACTTTCAGTGTGGGTGCCTTCTCCACGTGGTTCCTGCTTTCACTGCAGCTCTGAAGAGAATGTTAGCAAAGAGGTAACCGGGACAGTGAAAACAGTACTCAAAGACAGGGAGAGCAAGCTCTATATTACTCTCTTGGCACTTTCAATGTGGGACATACAGCGAGATGTTTGCTGCTTTTGCGTTTGGCTATTGGGAGATTTACAGCACAAAGATATCTAGTTGATTTGAAGCAGTTCCGAGAAAGTCTAAGCTAATCCCCACTTTTCCCTCCTGGCACTTTCCATGTGGGAGATATAGCACGATGTATATTGGTTTTGAGGACAACTCAAGGGACAGTGTAGGGAGAAAAGTTCCTGGCTCGCTGAATGCCGTTCCTGGAGACCCTGCGATCAATGTGGGAGATATGTCAAGATGTGTGTTGGTTTTGAGGACGGCTCTCTGCAGAGTCTTAGCAAAGAGGTCACACGGAGAATCAGAGCAATTCTCAGAGACACTGAGAACAAGATCGACAATTCCCTCCTGGCACTTTCCCTGTAGGAGATACCGCAAGACGTTTCTGTATATTGGGCACAGCGCTCTGCAGGCTGTTAGCAGAGACTTTCCCGGGACAGTGAAACCCTATGTCAGAGACACTGAGAAGAAGCCCCAATGTTGCCTGCAGGCACTTTCAGTGTGGGTGCCTTCTCCACGTGGTTCCTGGATTCACTGCAGCTCTGAAGAGAATGTTAGCAAAGAGGTAACCGGGACAGTGAAAACAGTACTCAAAGACAGGGAGAGCAAGCTCTATATTACTCTCTTGGCACTTTCAATGTGGGACATACAGCGAGATGTTTGCTGCTTTTGCGTTTGGCTATTGGGAGATTTACAGCACAAAGATATCTAGTTGATTTGAAGCAGTTCCGAGAAAGTCTAAGCTAATCCCCACTTTTCCCTCCTGGCACTTTCCATGTGGGAGATATAGCACGATGTATATTGGTTTTGAGGACAACTCAAGGGACAGTGTAGGGAGAAAAGTTCCTGGCTCACTGAATGCCGTTCCTGGAGACCCTGCGATCAATGTGGGAGATATGTCAAGATGTGTGTTGGTTTTGAGGACGGCTCTCTGGAGAGTCTTAGCAAAGAGGTCACACGGAGAATCAGAGCAATTCTCAGAGACACTGAGAACAAGATCGACAATTCCCTCCTGGCACTTTCCCTGTAGGAGATACCGCAAGACGTTTCTGTATATTGGGCACAGCGCTCTGCAGGCTGTTAGCAGAGACTTTCCCGGGACAGTGAAACCCTATGTCAGAGACACTGAGAAGAAGCCCCAATGTTGCCTGCAGGCACTTTCAGTGTGGGTGCCTTCTCCACGTGGTTCCTGGTTTCACTGCAGCTCTGAAGACAATGTTAGCAAAGAGGTAACCGGGACAGTGAAAACAGTACTCAAAGACAGGGAGAGCAAGCTCTATATTACTCTCTTGGCACTTTCAATGTGGGACATACAGCGAGATGTTTGCTGCTTTTGCGTTTGGCTATTGGGAGATTTACAGCACAAAGATATCTAGTTGATTTGAAGCAGTTCCGAGAAAGTCTAAGCTAATCCCCACTTTTCCCTCCTGGCACTTTCCATGTGGGAGATATAGCACGATGTATATTGGTTTTGAGGACAACTCAATGGACAGTGTAGGGAGAAAAGTTCCTGGCTCACTGAATGCCGTTCCTGGAGACCCTGCGATCAATGTGGGAGATATGTCAAGATGTGTGTTGGTTTTGAGGACGGCTCTCTGGAGAGTCTTAGCAAAGAGGTCACACGGAGAATCAGAGCAATTCTCAGAGACACTGAGAACAAGATCGACAATTCCCTCCTGGCACTTTCCCTGTAGGAGATACCGCAAGACGTTTCTGTATATTGGGCACAGCGCTCTGCAGGCTGTTAGCAGAGACTTTCCCGGGACAGTGAAACCCTATGTCAGAGACACTGAGAAGAAGCCCCAATGTTGCCTGCAGGCACTTTCAGTGTGGGTGCCTTCTCCACGTGGTTCCTGGTTTCACTGCAGCTCTGAAGAGAATGTTAGCAAAGAGGTAACCGGGACAGTGAAAACAGTACTCAAAGACAGGGAGAGCAAGCTCTATATTACTCTCTTGGCACTTTCAATGTGGGACATACAGCGAGATGTTTGCTGCTTTTGCGTTTGGCTATTGGGAGATTTACAGCACAAAGATATCTAGTTGATTTGAAGCAGTTCCGAGAACGTCTAAGCTAATCCCCACTTTTCCCTCCTGGCACTTTCCATGTGGGAGATATAGCACGATGTATATTGGTTTTGAGGACAACTCAAGGGACAGTGTAGGGAGAAAAGTTCCTGGCTCACTGAATGCCGTTCCTGGAGACCCTGCGATCAATGTGGGAGATATGTCAAGATGTGTGTTGGTTTTGAGGACGGCTCTCTGGAGAGTCTTAGCAAAGAGGTCACACGGAGAATCAGAGCAATTCTCAGAGACACTGAGAACAAGATCGACAATTCCCTCCTGGCACTTTCCCTGTAGGAGATACCGCAAGACGTTTCTGTATATTGGGCACAGCGCTCTGCAGGGTGTTAGCAGAGACTTTCCCGGGACAGTGAAACCCTATGTCAGAGACACTGAGAAGAAGCCCCAATGTTGCCTGCAGGCATTTTCAGTGTGGGTGCCTTCTCCACGTGGTTCCTGGTTTCACTGCAGCTCTGAAGAGAATGTTAGCAAAGAGGTAACCGGGACAGTGAAAACAGTACTCAAAGACAGGGAGAGCAAGCTCTATATTACTCTCTTGGCACTTTCAATGTGGGACATACAGCGAGATGTTTGCTGCTTTTGCGTTTGGCTATTGGGAGATTTACAGCACAAAGATATCTAGTTGATTTGAAGCAGTTCCGAGAAAGTCTAAGCTAATCCCCACTTTTCCCTCCTGGCACTTTCCATGTGGGAGATATAGCACGATGTATATTGGTTTTGAGGACAACTCAATGGACAGTGTAGGGAGAAAAGTTCCTGGCTCGCTGAATGCCGTTCCTGGAGACCCTGCGATCAATGTGGGAGATATGTCAAGATGTGTGTTGGTTTTGAGGACGGCTCTCTGGAGAGTCTTAGCAAAGAGGTCACACGGAGAATCAGAGCAATTCTCAGAGACACTGAGAACAAGATCGACAATTCCCTCCTGGCACTTTCCCTGTAGGAGATACCGCAAGACGTTTCTGTATATTGGGCACAGCGCTCTGCAGGCTGTTAGCAGAGACTTTCCCGGGACAGTGAAACCCTATGTCAGAGACACTGAGAAGAAGCCCCAATGTTGCCTGCAGGCACTTTCAGTGTGGGTGCCTTCTCCACGTGGTTCCTGGTTTCACTGCAGCTCTGAAGAGAATGTTAGCAAAGAGGTAACCGGGACAGTGAAAACAGTACTCAAAGACAGGGAGAGCAAGCTCTATATTACTCTCTTGGCACTTTCAATGTGGGACATACAGCGAGATGTTTGCTGCTTTTGCGTTTGGCTACTGGGAGATTTACAGCACAAAGATATCTAGTTGATTTGAAGCAGTTCCGAGAAAGTCTAAGGTAATCCCCACTTTTCCCTCCTGCCACTTTCCATGTGGGAGATATAGCACGATGTATATTGGTTTTGAGGACAACTCAAGGGACAGTGTAGGGAGAAAAGTTCCTGGCTCACTGAATGCCATTCCTGGAGACCCTGCGATCAATGTGGGAGATATGTCAAGATGTGTGTTGGTTTTGAGGACGGCTCTCTGGAGTGTCTTAGCAAAGAGGTCACACGGAGAATCAGAGCAATTCTCAGAGACACTGAGAACAAGATCGACAATTCCCTCCTGGCACTTTCCCTGTAGGAGATACCGCAAGACGTTTCTGTATATTGGGCACAGCGCTCTGCAGGCTGTTAGCAGAGACTTTCCCGGGACAGTGAAACCCTATGTCAGAGACACTGAGAAGAAGCCCCAATGTTGCCTGCAGGCACTTTCAGTGTGGGTGCCTTCTCCACGTGGTTCCTGGTTTCACTGCAGCTCTGAAGAGAATGTTAGCAAAGAGGTAACCGGGACAGTGAAAACAGTACTCAAAGACAGGGAGAGCAAGCTCTATATTACTCTCTTGGCACTTTCAATGTGGGACATACAGCGAGATGTTTGCTGCTTTTGCGTTTGGCTATTGGGAGATTTACAGCACAAAGATATCTAGTTGATTTGAAGCAGTTCCGAGAAAGTCTAAGCTAATCCCCACTTTTCCCTCCTGCCACTTTCCATGTGGGAGATATAGCACGATGTATATTGGTTTTGAGGACAACTCAAGGGACAGTGTAGGGAGAAAAGTTCCTGGCTCGCTGAATGCCGTTCCTGGAGACCCTGCGATCAATGTGGGAGATATGTCAAGATGTGTGTTGGTTTTGAGGACGGCTCTCTGGAGAGTCTTAGCAAAGAGGTCACACGGAGAATCAGAGCAATTCTCAGAGACACTGAGAACAAGATCGACAATTCCCTCCTGGCACTTTCCCTGTAGGAGATACCGCAAGACGTTTCTGTATATTGGGCACAGCGCTCTGCAGGGTGTTAGCAGAGACTTTCCCGGGACAGTGAAACCCTATGTCAGAGACACTGAGAAGAAGCCCCAATGTTGCCTGCAGGCACTTTCAGTGTGGGTGCCTTCTCCACGTGGTTCCTGGTTTCACTGCAGCTCTGAAGAGAATGTTAGCAAAGAGGTAACCGGGACAGTGAAAACAGTACTCAAAGACAGGGAGAGCAAGCTCTATATTACTCTCTTGGCACTTTCAATGTGGGACATACAGCGAGATGTTTGCTGCTTTTGCGTTTGGCTATTGGGAGATTTACAGCACAAAGATATCTAGTTGATTTGAAGCAGTTCCGAGAACGTCTAAGCTAATCCCCACTTTTCCCTCCTGGCACTTTCCATGTGGGAGATATAGCACGATGTATATTGGTTTTGAGGACAACTCAAGGGACAGTGTAGGGAGAAAAGTTCCTGGCTCACTGAATGCCGTTCCTGGAGACCCTGCGATCAATGTGGGAGATATGTCAAGATGTGTGTTGGTTTTGAGGACGGCTCTCTGGAGAGTCTTAGCAAAGAGGTCACACGGAGAATCAGAGCAATTCTCAGAGACACTGAGAACAAGATCGACAATTCCCTCCTGGCACTTTCCCTGTAGGAGATACCGCAAGACCTTTCTGTATATTGGGCACAGCGCTCTGCAGGGTGTTAGCAGAGACTTTCCCGGGACAGTGAAACCCTATGTCAGAGACACTGAGAAGAAGCCCCAATGTTGCCTGCAGGCACTTTCAGTGTGGGTGCCTTCTCCACGTGGTTCCTGGTTTCACTGCAGCTCTGAAGAGAATGTTAGCAAAGAGGTAACCGGGACAGTGAAAACAGTACTCAAAGACAGGGAGAGCAAGCTCTATATTACTCTCTTGGCACTTTCAATGTGGGACATACAGCGAGATGTTTGCTGCTTTTGCGTTTGGCTATTGGGAGATTTACAGCACAAAGATATCTAGTTGATTTGAAGCAGTTCCGAGAAAGTCTAAGCTAATCCCCACTTTTCCCTCCTGGCACTTTCCATGTGGGAGATATAGCACGATGTATATTGGTTTTGAGGACAACTCAAGGGACAGTGTAGGGAGAAAAGTTCCTGGCTCGCTGAATGCCATTCCTGGAGACCCTGCGATCAATGTGGGAGATATGTCAAGATGTGTGTTGGTTTTGAGGACGGCTCTCTGGAGAGTCTTAGCAAAGAGGTCACACGGAGAATCAGAGCAATTCTCAGAGACACTGAGAACAAGATCGACAATTCCCTCCTGGCACTTTCCCTGTAGGAGATACCGCAAGACGTTTCTGTATATTGGGCACAGCGCTCTGCAGGGTGTTAGCAGAGACTTTCCCGGGACAGTGAAACCCTATGTCAGAGACACTGAGAAGAAGCCCCAATGTTGCCTGCAGGCACTTTCAGTGTGGGTGCCTTCTCCACGTGGTTCCTGGTTTCACTGCAGCTCTGAAGAGAATGTTAGCAAAGAGGTAACCGGGACAGTGAAAACAGTACTCAAAGACAGGGAGAGCAAGCTCTATATTACTCTCTTGGCACTTTCAATGTGGGACATACAGCGAGATGTTTGCTGCTTTTGCGTTTGGCTATTGGGAGATTTACAGCACAAAGATATCTAGTTGATTTGAAGCAGTTCCGAGAACGTCTAAGCTAATCCCCACTTTTCCCTCCTGGCACTTTCCATGTGGGAGATATAGCACGATGTATATTGGTTTTGAGGACAACTCAAGGGACAGTGTAGGGAGAAAAGTTCCTGGCTCGCTGAATGCCATTCCTGGAGACCCTGCGATCAATGTGGGAGATATGTCAAGATGTGTGTTGGTTTTGAGGACGGCTCTCTGGAGAGTCTTAGCAAAGAGGTCACACGGAGAATCAGAGCAATTCTCAGAGACACTGAGAACAAGATCGACAATTCCCTCCTGGCACTTTCCCTGTAGGAGATACCGCAAGACGTTTCTGTATATTGGGCACAGCGCTCTGCAGGCTGTTAGCAGAGACTTTCCCGGGACAGTGAAACCCTATGTCAGAGACACTGAGAAGAAGCCCCAATGTTGCCTGCAGGCACTTTCAGTGTGGGTGCCTTCTCCACGTGGTTCCTGGTTTCACTGCAGCTCTGAAGAGAATGTTAGCAAAGAGGTAACCGGGACAGTGAAAACAGTACTCAAAGACAGGGAGAGCAAGCTCTATATTACTCTCTTGGCACTTTCAATGTGGGACATACAGCGAGATGTTTGCTGCTTTTGCGTTTGGCTATTGGGAGATTTACAGCACAAAGATATCTAGTTGATTTGAAGCAGTTCCGAGAAAGTCTAAGGTAATCCCCACTTTTCCCTCCTGCCACTTTCCATGTGGGAGATATAGCACGATGTATATTGGTTTTGAGGACAACCCAAGGGACAGCGTAGGGAGAAAAGTTCCTGGCTCACTGAATGCCATTCCTGGAGACCCTGCGATCAATGTGGGAGATATGTCAAGATGTGTGTTGGTTTTGAGGACGGCTCTCTGGAGTGTCTTAGCAAAGAGGTCACACGGAGAATCAGAGCAATTCTCAGAGACACTGAGAACAAGATCGACAATTCCCTCCTGGCACTTTCCCTGTAGGAGATACCGCAAGACGTTTCTGTATATTGGGCACAGCGCTCTGCAGGCTGTTAGCAGAGACTTTCCCGGGACAGTGAAACCCTATGTCAGAGACACTGAGAAGAAGCCCCAATGTTGCCTGCAGGCACTTTCAGTGTGGGTGCCTTCTCCACGTGGTTCCTGCTTTCACTGCAGCTCTGAAGAGAATGTTAGCAAAGAGGTAACCGGGACAGTGAAAACAGTACTCAAAGACAGGGAGAGCAAGCTCTATATTACTCTCTTGGCACTTTCAATGTGGGACATACAGCGAGATGTTTGCTGCTTTTGCGTTTGGCTATTGGGAGATTTACAGCACAAAGATATCTAGTTGATTTGAAGCAGTTCCGAGAAAGTCTAAGCTAATCCCCACTTTTCCCTCCTGCCACTTTCCATGTGGGAGATATAGCACGATGTATATTGGTTTTGAGGACAACTCAAGGGACAGTGGAGGGAGAAAAGTTCCTGGCTCGCTGAATGCCGTTCCTGGAGACCCTGCGATCAATGTGGGAGATATGTCAAGATGTGTGTTGGTTTTGAGGACGGCTCTCTGGAGAGTCTTAGCAAAGAGGTCACACGGAGAATCAGAGCAATTCTCAGAGACACTGAGAACAAGATCGACAATTCCCTCCTGGCACTTTCCCTGTAGGAGATACCGCAAGACGTTTCTGTATATTGGGCACAGCGCTCTGCAGGGTGTTAGCAGAGACTTTCCCGGGACAGTGAAACCCTATGTCAGAGACACTGAGAAGAAGCCCCAATGTTGCCTGCAGGCACTTTCAGTGTGGGTGCCTTCTCCACGTGGTTCCTGGTTTCACTGCAGCTCTGAAGAGAATGTTAGCAAAGAGGTAACCGGGACAGTGAAAACAGTACTCAAAGACAGGGAGAGCAAGCTCTATATTACTCTCTTGGCACTTTCAATGTGGGACATACAGCGAGATGTTTGCTGCTTTTGCGTTTGGCTATTGGGAGATTTACAGCACAAAGATATCTAGTTGATTTGAAGCAGTTCCGAGAAAGTCTAAGGTAATCCCCACTTTTCCCTCCTGCCACTTTCCATGTGGGAGATATAGCACGATGTATATTGGTTTTGAGGACAACCCAAGGGACAGCGTAGGGAGAAAAGTTCCTGGCTCACTGAATGCCATTCCTGGAGACCCTGCGATCAATGTGGGAGATATGTCAAGATGTGTGTTGGTTTTGAGGACGGCTCTCTGGAGTGTCTTAGCAAAGAGGTCACACGGAGAATCAGAGCAATTCTCAGAGACACTGAGAACAAGATCGACAATTCCCTCCTGGCACTTTCCCTGTAGGAGATACCGCAAGACGTTTCTGTATATTGGGCACAGCGCTCTGCAGGCTGTTAGCAGAGACTTTCCCGGGACAGTGAAACCCTATGTCAGAGACACTGAGAAGAAGCCCCAATGTTGCCTGCAGGCACTTTCAGTGTGGGTGCCTTCTCCACGTGGTTCCTGCTTTCACTGCAGCTCTGAAGAGAATGTTAGCAAAGAGGTAACCGGGACAGTGAAAACAGTACTCAAAGACAGGGAGAGCAAGCTCTATATTACTCTCTTGGCACTTTCAATGTGGGACATACAGCGAGATGTTTGCTGCTTTTGCGTTTGGCTATTGGGAGATTTACAGCACAAAGATATCTAGTTGATTTGAAGCAGTTCCGAGAAAGTCTAAGCTAATCCCCACTTTTCCCTCCTGCCACTTTCCATGTGGGAGATATAGCACGATGTATATTGGTTTTGAGGACAACTCAAGGGACAGTGGAGGGAGAAAAGTTCCTGGCTCGCTGAATGCCGTTCCTGGAGACCCTGCGATCAATGTGGGAGATATGTCAAGATGTGTGTTGGTTTTGAGGACGGCTCTCTGGAGAGTCTTAGCAAAGAGGTCACACGGAGAATCAGAGCAATTCTCAGAGACACTGAGAACAAGATCGACAATTCCCTCCTGGCACTTTCCCTGTAGGAGATACCGCAAGACGTTTCTGTATATTGGGCACAGCGCTCTGCAGGCTGTTAGCAGAGACTTTCCCGGGACAGTGAAACCCTATGTCAGAGACACTGAGAAGAAGCCCCAATGTTGCCTGCAGGCACTTTCAGTGTGGGTGCCTTCTCCACGTGGTTCCTGGTTTCACTGCAGCTCTGAAGAGAATGTTAGCAAAGAGGTAACCGGGACAGTGAAAACAGTACTCAAAGACAGGGAGAGCAAGCTCTATATTACTCTCTTGGCACTTTCAATGTGGGACATACAGCGAGATGTTTGCTGCTTTTGCGTTTGGCTATTGGGAGATTTACAGCACAAAGATATCTAGTTGATTTGAAGCAGTTCCGAGAAAGTCTAAGCTAATCCCCACTTTTCCCTCCTGGCACTTTCCATGTGGGAGATATAGCACGATGTATATTGGTTTTGAGGACAACTCAATGGACAGTGTAGGGAGAAAAGTTCCTGGCTCACTGAATGCCGTTCCTGGAGACCCTGCGATCAATGTGGGAGATATGTCAAGATGTGTGTTGGTTTTGAGGACGGCTCTCTGGAGAGTCTTAGCAAAGAGGTCACACGGAGAATCAGAGCAATTCTCAGAGACACTGAGAACAAGATCGACAATTCCCTCCTGGCACTTTCCCTGTAGGAGATACCGCAAGACGTTTCTGTATATTGGGCACAGCGCTCTGCAGGCTGTTAGCAGAGACTTTCCCGGGACAGTGAAACCCTATGTCAGAGACACTGAGAAGAAGCCCCAATGTTGCCTGCAGGCACTTTCAGTGTGGGTGCCTTCTCCACGTGGTTCCTGGTTTCACTGCAGCTCTGAAGAGAATGTTAGCAAAGAGGTAACCGGGACAGTGAAAACAGTACTCAAAGACAGGGAGAGCAAGCTCTATATTACTCTCTTGGCACTTTCAATGTGGGACATACAGCGAGATGTTTGCTGCTTTTGCGTTTGGCTATTGGGAGATTTACAGCACAAAGATATCTAGTTGATTTGAAGCAGTTCCGAGAAAGTCTAAGCTAATCCCCACTTTTCCCTCCTGGCACTTTCCATGTGGGAGATATAGCACGATGTATATTGGTTTTGAGGACAACTCAAGGGACAGTGTAGGGAGAAAAGTTCCTGGCTCACTGAATGCCGTTCCTGGAGACCCTGCGATCAATGTGGGAGATATGTCAAGATGTGTGTTGGTTTTGAGGACGGCTCTCTGGAGAGTCTTAGCAAAGAGGTCACACGGAGAATCAGAGCAATTCTCAGAGACACTGAGAACAAGATCGACAATTCCCTCCTGGCACTTTCCCTGTAGGAGATACCGCAAGACGTTTCTGTATATTGGGCACAGCGCTCTGCAGGGTGTTAGCAGAGACTTTCCCGGGACAGTGAAACCCTATGTCAGAGACACTGAGAAGAAGCCCCAATGTTGCCTGCAGGCATTTTCAGTGTGGGTGCCTTCTCCACGTGGTTCCTGGTTTCACTGCAGCTCTGAAGAGAATGTTAGCAAAGAGGTAACCGGGACAGTGAAAACAGTACTCAAAGACAGGGAGAGCAAGCTCTATATTACTCTCTTGGCACTTTCAATGTGGGACATACAGCGAGATGTTTGCTGCTTTTGCGTTTGGCTATTGGGAGATTTACAGCACAAAGATATCTAGTTGATTTGAAGCAGTTCCGAGAACGTCTAAGCTAATCCCCACTTTTCCCTCCTGGCACTTTCCATGTGGGAGATATAGCACGATGTATATTGGTTTTGAGGACAACTCAAGGGACAGTGTAGGGAGAAAAGTTCCTGGCTCGCTGAATGCCATTCCTGGAGACCCTGCGATCAATGTGGGAGATATGTCAAGATGTGTGTTGGTTTTGAGGACGGCTCTCTGGAGAGTCTTAGCAAAGAGGTCACACGGAGAATCAGAGCAATTCTCAGAGACACTGAGAACAAGATCGACAATTCCCTCCTGGCACTTTCCCTGTAGGAGATACCGCAAGACGTTTCTGTATATTGGGCACAGCGCTCTGCAGGCTGTTAGCAGAGACTTTCCCGGGACAGTGAAACCCTATGTCAGAGACACTGAGAAGAAGCCCCAATGTTGCCTGCAGGCACTTTCAGTGTGGGTGCCTTCTCCACGTGGTTCCTGGTTTCACTGCAGCTCTGAAGAGAATGTTAGCAAAGAGGTAACCGGGACAGTGAAAACAGTACTCAAAGACAGGGAGAGCAAGCTCTATATTACTCTCTTGGCACTTTCAATGTGGGACATACAGCGAGATGTTTGCTGCTTTTGCGTTTGGCTATTGGGAGATTTACAGCACAAAGATATCTAGTTGATTTGAAGCAGTTCCGAGAAAGTCTAAGCTAATCCCCACTTTTCCCTCCTGGCACTTTCCATGTGGGAGATATAGCACGATGTATATTGGTTTTGAGGACAACTCAATGGACAGTGTAGGGAGAAAAGTTCCTGGCTCACTGAATGCCGTTCCTGGAGACCCTGCGATCAATGTGGGAGATATGTCAAGATGTGTGTTGGTTTTGAGGACGGCTCTCTGGAGAGTCTTAGCAAAGAGGTCACACGGAGAATCAGAGCAATTCTCAGAGACACTGAGAACAAGATCGACAATTCCCTCCTGGCACTTTCCCTGTAGGAGATACCGCAAGACGTTTCTGTATATTGGGCACAGCGCTCTGCAGGCTGTTAGCAGAGACTTTCCCGGGACAGTGAAACCCTATGTCAGAGACACTGAGAAGAAGCCCCAATGTTGCCTGCAGGCACTTTCAGTGTGGGTGCCTTCTCCACGTGGTTCCTGGTTTCACTGCAGCTCTGAAGAGAATGTTAGCAAAGAGGTAACCGGGACAGTGAAAACAGTACTCAAAGACAGGGAGAGCAAGCTCTATATTACTCTCTTGGCACTTTCAATGTGGGACATACAGCGAGATGTTTGCTGCTTTTGCGTTTGGCTATTGGGAGATTTACAGCACAAAGATATCTAGTTGATTTGAAGCAGTTCCGAGAAAGTCTAAGCTAATCCCCACTTTTCCCTCCTGGCACTTTCCATGTGGGAGATATAGCACGATGTATATTGGTTTTGAGGACAACTCAAGGGACAGTGTAGGGAGAAAAGTTCCTGGCTCACTGAATGCCGTTCCTGGAGACCCTGCGATCAATGTGGGAGATATGTCAAGATGTGTGTTGGTTTTGAGGACGGCTCTCTGGAGAGTCTTAGCAAAGAGGTCACACGGAGAATCAGAGCAATTCTCAGAGACACTGAGAACAAGATCGACAATTCCCTCCTGGCACTTTCCCTGTAGGAGATACCGCAAGACGTTTCTGTATATTGGGCACAGCGCTCTGCAGGGTGTTAGCAGAGACTTTCCCGGGACAGTGAAACCCTATGTCAGAGACACTGAGAAGAAGCCCCAATGTTGCCTGCAGGCATTTTCAGTGTGGGTGCCTTCTCCACGTGGTTCCTGGTTTCACTGCAGCTCTGAAGAGAATGTTAGCAAAGAGGTAACCGGGACAGTGAAAACAGTACTCAAAGACAGGGAGAGCAAGCTCTATATTACTCTCTTGGCACTTTCAATGTGGGACATACAGCGAGATGTTTGCTGCTTTTGCGTTTGGCTATTGGGAGATTTACAGCACAAAGATATCTAGTTGATTTGAAGCAGTTCCGAGAACGTCTAAGCTAATCCCCACTTTTCCCTCCTGGCACTTTCCATGTGGGAGATATAGCACGATGTATATTGGTTTTGAGGACAACTCAAGGGACAGTGTAGGGAGAAAAGTTCCTGGCTCGCTGAATGCCATTCCTGGAGACCCTGCGATCAATGTGGGAGATATGTCAAGATGTGTGTTGGTTTTGAGGACGGCTCTCTGGAGAGTCTTAGCAAAGAGGTCACACGGAGAATCAGAGCAATTCTCAGAGACACTGAGAACAAGATCGACAATTCCCTCCTGGCACTTTCCCTGTAGGAGATACCGCAAGACGTTTCTGTATATTGGGCACAGCGCTCTGCAGGCTGTTAGCAGAGACTTTCCCGGGACAGTGAAACCCTATGTCAGAGACACTGAGAAGAAGCCCCAATGTTGCCTGCAGGCACTTTCAGTGTGGGTGCCTTCTCCACGTGGTTCCTGGTTTCACTGCAGCTCTGAAGAGAATGTTAGCAAAGAGGTAACCGGGACAGTGAAAACAGTACTCAAAGACAGGGAGAGCAAGCTCTATATTACTCTCTTGGCACTTTCAATGTGGGACATACAGCGAGATGTTTGCTGCTTTTGCGTTTGGCTATTGGGAGATTTACAGCACAAAGATATCTAGTTGATTTGAAGCAGTTCCGAGAAAGTCTAAGGTAATCCCCACTTTTCCCTCCTGCCACTTTCCATGTGGGAGATATAGCACGATGTATATTGGTTTTGAGGACAACTCAAGGGACAGTGTAGGGAGAAAAGTTCCTGGCTCACTGAATGCCATTCCTGGAGACCCTGCGATCAATGTGGGAGATATGTCAAGATGTGTGTTGGTTTTGAGGACGGCTCTCTGGAGTGTCTTAGCAAAGAGGTCACACGGAGAATCAGAGCAATTCTCAGAGACACTGAGAACAAGATCGACAATTCCCTCCTGGCACTTTCCCTGTAGGAGATACCGCAAGACGTTTCTGTATATTGGGCACAGCGCTCTGCAGGCTGTTAGCAGAGACTTTCCCGGGACAGTGAAACCCTATGTCAGAGACACTGAGAAGAAGCCCCAATGTTGCCTGCAGGCACTTTCAGTGTGGGTGCCTTCTCCACGTGGTTCCTGGTTTCACTGCAGCTCTGAAGAGAATGTTAGCAAAGAGGTAACCGGGACAGTGAAAACAGTACTCAAAGACAGGGAGAGCAAGCTCTATATTACTCTCTTGGCACTTTCAATGTGGGACATACAGCGAGATGTTTGCTGCTTTTGCGTTTGGCTATTGGGAGATTTACAGCACAAAGATATCTAGTTGATTTGAAGCAGTTCCGAGAAAGTCTAAGCTAATCCCCACTTTTCCCTCCTGCCACTTTCCATGTGGGAGATATAGCACGATGTATATTGGTTTTGAGGACAACTCAAGGGACAGTGGAGGGAGAAAAGTTCCTGGCTCGCTGAATGCCGTTCCTGGAGACCCTGCGATCAATGTGGGAGATATGTCAAGATGTGTGTTGGTTTTGAGGACGGCTCTCTGGAGAGTCTTAGCAAAGAGGTCACACGGAGAATCAAAGCAATTCTCAGAGACACTGAGAACAAGATCGACAATTCCCTCCTGGCACTTTCCCTGTAGGAGATACCGCAAGACGTTTCTGTATATTGGGCACAGCGCTCTGCAGGGTGTTAGCAGAGACTTTCCCGGGACAGTGAAACCCTATGTCAGAGACACTGAGAAGAAGCCCCAATGTTGCCTGCAGGCACTTTCAGTGTGGGTGCCTTCTCCACGTGGTTCCTGGTTTCACTGCAGCTCTGAAGAGAATGTTAGCAAAGAGGTAACCGGGACAGTGAAAACAGTACTCAAAGACAGGGAGAGCAAGCTCTATATTACTCTCTTGGCACTTTCAATGTGGGACATACAGCGAGATGTTTGCTGCTTTTGCGTTTGGCTATTGGGAGATTTACAGCACAAAGATATCTAGTTGATTTGAAGCAGTTCCGAGAAAGTCTAAGCTAATCCCCACTTTTCCCTCCTGGCACTTTCCATGTGGGAGATATAGCACGATGTATATTGGTTTTGAGGACAACTCAAGGGACAGTGTAGGGAGAAAAGCTCCTGGCTCGCTGAATGCGGTTCCTGGAGACACTGCGATCAATGTGGGAGATATGTCAAGATGTGTGTTGGTTTTGAGGACGGCTCTCTGGAGAGTCTTAGCAAAGAGGTCACACGGAGAATCAGAGCAATTCTCAGAGACACTGAGAACAAGATCGACAATTCCCTCCTGGCACTTTCCCTGTAGGAGATACCGCAAGACGTTTCTGTATATTGGGCACAGCGCTCTGCAGGGTGTTAGCAGAGACTTTCCCGGGACAGTGAAACCCTATGTCAGAGACACTGAGAAGAAGCCCCAATGTTGCCTGCAGGCACTTTCAGTGTGGGTGCCTTCTCCACGTGGTTCCTGGTTTCACTGCAGCTCTGAAGAGAATGTTAGCAAAGAGGTAACCGGGACAGTGAAAACAGTACTCAAAGACAGGGAGAGCAAGCTCTATATTACTCTCTTGGCACTTTCAATGTGGGACATACAGCGAGATGTTTGCTGCTTTTGCGTTTGGCTATTGGGAGATTTACAGCACAAAGATATCTAGTTGATTTGAAGCAGTTCCGAGAAAGTCTAAGCTAATCCCCACTTTTCCCTCCTGGCACTTTCCATGTGGGAGATATAGCACGATGTATATTGGTTTTGAGGACAACTCAAGGGACAGTGTAGGGAGAAAAGTTCCTGGCTCGCTGAATGCCATTCCTGGAGACCCTGCGATCAATGTGGGAGATATGTCAAGATGTGTGTTGGTTTTGAGGACGGCTCTCTGGAGAGTTTTAGCAAAGAGGTCACACGGAGAATCAGAGCAATTCTCAGAGACACTGAGAACAAGATCGACAATTCCCTCCTGGCACTTTCCCTGTAGGAGATACCGCAAGACGTTTCTGTATATTGGGCACAGCGCTCTGCAGGGTGTTAGCAGAGACTTTCCCGGGACAGTGAAACCCTATGTCAGAGACACTGAGAAGAAGCCCCAATGTTGCCTGCAGGCACTTTCAGTGTGGGTGCCTTCTCCACGTGGTTCCTGGTTTCACTGCAGCTCTGAAGAGAATGTTAGCAAAGAGGTAACCGGGACAGTGAAAACAGTACTCAAAGACAGGGAGAGCAAGCTCTATATTACTCTCTTGGCACTTTCAATGTGGGACATACAGCGAGATGTTTGCTGCTTTTGCGTTTGGCTATTGGGAGATTTACAGCACAAAGATATCTAGTTGATTTGAAGCAGTTCCGAGAAAGTCTAAGCTAATCCCCACTTTTCCCTCCTGGCACTTTCCATGTGGGAGATATAGCACGATGTATATTGGTTTTGAGGACAACTCAAGGGACAGTGTAGGGAGAAAAGTTCCTGGCTCACTGAATGCCGTTCCTGGAGACACTGCGATCAATGTGGGAGATATGTCAAGATGTGTGTTGGTTTTGAGGACGGCTCTCTGGAGTGTCTTAGCAAAGAGGTCACACGGAGAATCAGAGCAATTCTCAGAGACACTGAGAACAAGATCGACAATTCCCTCCTGGCACTTTCCCTGTAGGAGATACCGCAAGACGTTTCTGTATATTGGGCACAGCGCTCTGCAGGCTGTTAGCAGAGACTTTCCCGGGACAGTGAAACCCTATGTCAGAGACACTGAGAAGAAGCCCCAATGTTGCCTGCAGGCACTTTCAGTGTGGGTGCCTTCTCCACGTGGTTCCTGGTTTCACTGCAGCTCTGAAGAGAATGTTAGCAAAGAGGTAACCGGGACAGTGAAAACAGTACTCAAAGACAGGGAGAGCAAGCTCTATATTACTCTCTTGGCACTTTCAATGTGGGACATACAGCGAGATGTTTGCTGCTTTTGCGTTTGGCTATTGGGAGATTTACAGCACAAAGATATCTAGTTGATTTGAAGCAGTTCCGAGAAAGTCTAAGCTAATCCCCACTTTTCCCTCCTGGCACTTTCCATGTGGGAGATATAGCACGATGTATATTGGTTTTGAGGACAACTCAAGGGACAGTGTAGGGAGAAAAGTTCCTGGCTCGCTGAATGCCATTCCTGGAGACCCTGCGATCAATGTGGGAGATATGTCAAGATGTGTGTTGGTTTTGAGGACGGCTCTCTGGAGAGTTTTAGCAAAGAGGTCACACGGAGAATCAGAGCAATTCTCAGAGACACTGAGAACAAGATCGACAATTCCCTCCTGGCACTTTCCCTGTAGGAGATACCGCAAGACGTTTCTGTATATTGGGCACAGCGCTCTGCAGGGTGTTAGCAGAGACTTTCCCGGGACAGTGAAACCCTATGTCAGAGACACTGAGAAGAAGCCCCAATGTTGCCTGCAGGCACTTTCAGTGTGGGTGCCTTCTCCACGTGGTTCCTGGTTTCACTGCAGCTCTGAAGAGAATGTTAGCAAAGAGGTAACCGGGACAGTGAAAACAGTACTCAAAGACAGGGAGAGCAAGCTCTATATTACTCTCTTGGCACTTTCAATGTGGGACATACAGCGAGATGTTTGCTGCTTTTGCGTTTGGCTATTGGGAGATTTACAGCACAAAGATATCTAGTTGATTTGAAGCAGTTCCGAGAACGTCTAAGCTAATCCCCACTTTTCCCTCCTGGCACTTTCCATGTGGGAGATATAGCACGATGTATATTGGTTTTGAGGACAACTCAAGGGACAGTGTAGGGAGAAAAGTTCCTGGCTCGCTGAATGCCATTCCTGGAGACCCTGCGATCAATGTGGGAGATATGTCAAGATGTGTGTTGGTTTTGAGGACGGCTCTCTGGAGAGTCTTAGCAAAGAGGTCACACGGAGAATCAGAGCAATTCTCAGAGACACTGAGAACAAGATCGACAATTCCCTCCTGACACTTTCCCTGTAGGAGATACCGCAAGACGTTTCTGTATATTGGGCACAGCGCTCTGCAGGCTGTTAGCAGAGACTTTCCCGGGACAGTGAAACCCTATGTCAGAGACACTGAGAAGAAGGCCCAATGTTGCCTGCAGGCATTTTCAGTGTGGGTGCCTTCTCCACGTGGTTCCTGGTTTCACTGCAGCTCTGAAGAGAATGTCAGCAAAGAGGTAACCGGGACAGTGAAAACAGTACTCAAAGACAGGGAGAGCAAGCTCTATATTACTCTCTTGGCACTTTCAATGTGGGACATACAGCGAGATGTTTGCTGCTTTTGCGTTTGGCTATTGGGAGATTTACAGCACAAAGATATCTAGTTGATTTGAAGCAGTTCCGAGAAAGTCTAAGCTAATCCCCACTTTTCCCTCCTGGCACTTTCCATGTGGGAGATATAGCACGATGTATATTGGTTTTGAGGACAACTCAAGGGACAGTGGAGGGAGAAAAGTTCCTGGCTCACTGAATGCCATTCCTGGAGACCCTGCGATCAATGTGGGAGATATGTCAAGATGTGTGTTGGTTTTGAGGACGGCTCTCTGGAGTGTCTTAGCAAAGAGGTCACACGGAGAATCAGAGCAATTCTCAGAGACACTGAGAACAAGATCGACAATTCCCTCCTGGCACTTTCCCTGTAGGAGATACCGCAAGACGTTTCTGTATATTGGGCACAGCGCTCTGCAGGGTGTTAGCAGAGACTTTCCCGGGACAGTGAAACCCTATGTCAGAGACACTGAGAAGAAGCCCCAATGTTGCCTGCAGGCACTTTCAGTGTGGGTGCCTTCTCCACGTGGTTCCTGGTTTCACTGCAGCTCTGAAGAGAATGTTAGCAAAGAGGTAACCGGGACAGTGAAAACAGTACTCAAAGACAGGGAGAGCAAGCTCTATATTACTCTCTTGGCACATTCAATGTGGGACATACAGCGAGATGTTTGCTGCTTTTGCGTTTGGCTATTGGGAGATTTACAGCACAAAGATATCTAGTTGATTTGAAGCAGTTCCGAGAAAGTCTAAGCTAATCCCCACTTTTCCCTCCTGGCACTTTCCATGTGGGAGATATAGCACGATGTATATTGGTTTTGAGGACAACTCAAGGGACAGTGTAGGGAGAAAAGTTCCTGGCTCGCTGAATGCCATTCCTGGAGACCCTGCGATCAATGTGGGAGATATGTCAAGATGTGTGTTGGTTTTGAGGACGGCTCTCTGGAGAGTTTTAGCAAAGAGGTCACACGGAGAATCAGAGCAATTCTCAGAGACACTGAGAACAAGATCGACAATTCCCTCCTGGCACTTTCCCTGTAGGAGATACCGCAAGACGTTTCTGTATATTGGGCACAGCGCTCTGCAGGGTGTTAGCAGAGACTTTCCCGGGACAGTGAAACCCTATGTCAGAGACACTGAGAAGAAGCCCCAATGTTGCCTGCAGGCACTTTCAGTGTGGGTGCCTTCTCCACGTGGTTCCTGGTTTCACTGCAGCTCTGAAGAGAATGTTAGCAAAGAGGTAACCGGGACAGTGAAAACAGTACTCAAAGACAGGGAGAGCAAGCTCTATATTACTCTCTTGGCACTTTCAATGTGGGACATACAGCGAGATGTTTGCTGCTTTTGCGTTTGGCTATTGGGAGATTTACAGCACAAAGATATCTAGTTGATTTGAAGCAGTTCCGAGAACGTCTAAGCTAATCCCCACTTTTCCCTCCTGGCACTTTCCATGTGGGAGATATAGCACGATGTATATTGGTTTTGAGGACAACTCAAGGGACAGTGTAGGGAGAAAAGTTCCTGGCTCGCTGAATGCCATTCCTGGAGACCCTGCGATCAATGTGGGAGATATGTCAAGATGTGTGTTGGTTTTGAGGACGGCTCTCTGGAGAGTCTTAGCAAAGAGGTCACACAGAGAATCAGAGCAATTCTCAGAGACACTGAGAACAAGATCGACAATTCCCTCCTGGCACTTTCCCTGTAGGAGATACCGCAAGACGTTTCTGTATATTGGGCACAGCGCTCTGCAGGCTGTTAGCAGAGACTTTCCCGGGACAGTGAAACCCTATGTCAGAGACACTGAGAAGAAGGCCCAATGTTGCCTGCAGGCATTTTCAGTGTGGGTGCCTTCTCCACGTGGTTCCTGGTTTCACTGCAGCTCTGAAGAGAATGTTAGCAAAGAGGTAACCGGGACAGTGAAAACAGTACTCAAAGACAGGGAGAGCAAGCTCTATATTACTCTCTTGGCACTTTCAATGTGGGACATACAGCGAGATGTTTGCTGCTTTTGCGTTTGGCTATTGGGAGATTTACAGCACAAAGATATCTAGTTGATTTGAAGCAGTTCCGAGAAAGTCTAAGCTAATCCCCACTTTTCCCTCCTGGCACTTTCCATGTGGGAGATATAGCACGATGTATATTGGTTTTGAGGACAACTCAAGGGACAGTGGAGAGAGAAAAGTTCCTGGCTCACTGAATGCCATTCCTGGAGACCCTGCGATCAATGTGGGAGATATGTCAAGATGTGTGTTGGTTTTGAGGACGGCTCTCTGGAGTGTCTTAGCAAAGAGGTCACACGGAGAATCAGAGCAATTCTCAGAGACACTGAGAACAAGATCGACAATTCCCTCCTGGCACTTTCCCTGTAGGAGATACCGCAAGACGTTTCTGTATATTGGGCACAGCGCTCTGCAGGGTGTTAGCAGAGACTTTCCCGGGACAGTGAAACCCTATGTCAGAGACACTGAGAAGAAGCCCCAATGTTGCCTGCAGGCACTTTCAGTGTGGGTGCCTTCTCCACGTGGTTCCTGGTTTCACTGCAGCTCTGAAGAGAATGTTAGCAAAGAGGTAACCGGGACAGTGAAAACAGTACTCAAAGACAGGGAGAGCAAGCTCTATATTACTCTCTTGGCACTTTCAATGTGGGACATACAGCGAGATGTTTGCTGCTTTTGCGTTTGGCTATTGGGAGATTTACAGCACAAAGATATCTAGTTGATTTGAAGCAGTTCCGAGAAAGTCTAAGCTAATCCCCACTTTTCCCTCCTGCCACTTTCCATGTGGGAGATATAGCACGATGTATATTGGTTTTGAGGACAACTCAAGGGACAGTGTAGGGAGAAAAGTTCCTGGCTCGCTGAATGCCGTTCCTGGAGACCCTGCGATCAATGTGGGAGATATGTCAAGATGTGTGTTGGTTTTGAGGACGGCTCTCTGGAGAGTCTTAGCAAAGAGGTCACACGGAGAATCAGAGCAATTCTCAGAGACACTGAGAACAAGATCGACAATTCCCTCCTGGCACTTTCCCTGTAGGAGATACCGCAAGACGTTTCTGTATATTGGGCACAGCGCTCTGCAGGGTGTTAGCAGAGACTTTCCCGGGACAGTGAAACCCTATGTCAGAGACACTGAGAAGAAGCCCCAATGTTGCCTGCAGGCACTTTCAGTGTGGGTGCCTTCTCCACGTGGTTCCTGGTTTCACTGCAGCTCTGAAGAGAATGTTAGCAAAGAGGTAACCGGGACAGTGAAAACAGTACTCAAAGACAGGGAGAGCAAGCTCTATATTACTCTCTTGGCACTTTCAATGTGGGACATACAGCGAGATGTTTGCTGCTTTTGCGTTTGGCTATTGGGAGATTTACAGCACAAAGATATCTAGTTGATTTGAAGCAGTTCCGAGAAAGTCTAAGCTAATCCCCACTTTTCCCTCCTGGCACTTTCCATGTGGGAGATATAGCACGATGTATATTGGTTTTGAGGACAACTCAAGGGACAGTGTAGGGACAAAAGTTCCTGGCTCGCTGAATGCCATTCCTGGAGACCCTGCGATCAATGTGGGAGATATGTCAAGATGTGTGTTGGTTTTGAGGACGGCTCTCTGGAGAGTTTTAGCAAAGAGGTCACACGGAGAATCAGAGCAATTCTCAGAGACACTGAGAACAAGATCGACAATTCCCTCCTGGCACTTTCCCTGTAGGAGATACCGCAAGACGTTTCTGTATATTGGGCACAGCGCTCTGCAGGGTGTTAGCAGAGACTTTCCCGGGACAGTGAAACCCTATGTCAGAGACACTGAGAAGAAGCCCCAATGTTGCCTGCAGGCACTTTCAGTGTGGGTGCCTTCTCCACGTGGTTCCTGGTTTCACTGCAGCTCTGAAGAGAATGTTAGCAAAGAGGTAACCGGGACAGTGAAAACAGTACTCAAAGACAGGGAGAGCAAGCTCTATATTACTCTCTTGGCACTTTCAATGTGGGACATACAGCGAGATGTTTGCTGCTTTTGCGTTTGGCTATTGGGAGATTTATAGCACAAAGATATCTAGTTGATTTGAAGCAGTTCCGAGAAAGTCTAAGCTAATCCCCACTTTTCCCTCCTGGCACTTTCCATGTGGGAGATATAGCACGATGTATATTGGTTTTGAGGACAACTCAAGGGACAGTGTAGGGAGAAAAGTTCCTGGCTCGCTGAATGCCATTCCTGGAGACCCTGCGATCAATGTGGGAGATATGTCAAGATGTGTGTTGGTTTTGAGGACGGCTCTCTGGAGAGTCTTAGCAAAGAGGTCACACGGAGAATCAGAGCAATTCTCAGAGACACTGAGAACAAGATCGACAATTCCCTCCTGGCACTTTCCCTGTAGGAGATACCGCAAGACGTTTCTGTATATTGGGCACAGCGCTCTGCAGGCTGTTAGCAGAGACTTTCCCGGGACAGTGAAACCCTATGTCAGAGACACTGAGAAGAAGCCCCAATGTTGCCTGCAGGCACTTTCAGTGTGGGTGCCTTCTCCACGTGGTTCCTGGTTTCACTGCAGCTCTGAAGAGAATGTTAGCAAAGAGGTAACCGGGACAGTGAAAACAGTACTCAAAGACAGGGAGAGCAAGCTCTATATTACTCTCTTGGCACTTTCAATGTGGGACATACAGCGAGATGTTTGCTGCTTTTGCGTTTGGCTATTGGGAGATTTACAGCACAAAGATATCTAGTTGATTTGAAGCAGTTCCGAGAAAGTCTAAGCTAATCCCCACTTTTCCCTCCTGGCACTTTCCATGTGGGAGATATAGCACGATGTATATTGGTTTTGAGGACAACTCAAGGGACAGTGTAGGGAGAAAAGTTCCTGGCTCACTGAATGCCATTCCTGGAGACCCTGCGATCAATGTGGGAGATATGTCAAGATGTGTGTTGGTTTTGAGGACGGCTCTCTGGAGTGTCTTAGCAAAGAGGTCACACGGAGAATCAGAGCAATTCTCAGAGACACTGAGAACAAGATCGACAATTCCCTCCTGGCACTTTCCCTGTAGGAGATACCGCAAGACGTTTCTGTATATTGGGCACAGCGCTCTGCAGGCTGTTAGCAGAGACTTTCCCGGGACAGTGAAACCCTATGTCAGAGACACTGAGAAGAAGCCCCAATGTTGCCTGCAGGCACTTTCAGTGTGGGTGCCTTCTCCACGTGGTTCCTGGTTTCACTGCAGCTCTGAAGAGAATGTTAGCAAAGAGGTAACCGGGACAGTGAAAACAGTACTCAAAGACAGGGAGAGCAAGCTCTATATTACTCTCTTGGCACTTTCAATGTGGGACATACAGCGAGATGTTTGCTGCTTTTGCGTTTGGCTATTGGGAGATTTACAGCACAAAGATATCTAGTTGATTTGAAGCAGTTCCGAGAACGTCTAAGCTAATCCCCACTTTTCCCTCCTGGCATTTTCCATGTGGGAGATATAGCACGATGTATATTGGTTTTGAGGACAACTCAAGGGACAGTGTAGGGAGAAAAGTTCCTGGCTCGCTGAATGCCATTCCTGGAGACCCTGCGATCAATGTGGGAGATATGTCAAGATGTGTGTTGGTTTTGAGGACGGCTCTCTGGAGAGTCTTAGCAAAGAGGTCACACGGAGAATCAGAGCAATTCTCAGAGACACTGAGAACAAGATCGACAATTCCCTCCTGGCACTTTCCCTGTAGGAGATACCGCAAGACGTTTCTGTATATTGGGCACAGCGCTCTGCAGGCTGTTAGCAGAGACTTTCCCGGGACAGTGAAACCCTATGTGAGAGACACTGAGAAGAAGCCCCAATGTTGCCTGCAGGCATTTTCAGTGTGGGTGCCTTCTCCACGTGGTTCCTGGTTTCACTGCAGCTCTGAAGAGAATGTTAGCAAAGAGGTAACCGGGACAGTGAAAACAGTACTCAAAGACAGGGAGAGCAAGCTCTATATTACTCTCTTGGCACTTTCAATGTGGGACATACAGCGAGATGTTTGCTGCTTTTGCGTTTGGCTATTGGGAGATTTACAGCACAAAGATATCTAGTTGATTTGAAGCAGTTCCGAGAAAGTCTAAGCTAATCCCCACTTTTCCCTCCTGGCACTTTCCATGTGGGAGATATAGCACGATGTATATTGGTTTTGAGGACAACTCAAGGGACAGTGTAGGGAGAAAAGTTCCTGGCTCACTGAATGCCGTTCCTGGAGACCCTGCGATCAATGTGGGAGATATGTCAAGATGTGTGTTGGTTTTGAGGACGGCTCTCTGGAGAGTCTTAGCAAAGAGGTCACACGGAGAATCAGAGCAATTCTCAGAGACACTGAGAACAAGATCGACAATTCCCTCCTGGCACTTTCCCTGTAGGAGATACCGCAAGACGTTTCTGTATATTGGGCACAGCGCTCTGCAGGGTGTTAGCAGAGACTTTCCCGGGACAGTGAAACCCTATGTCAGAGACACTGAGAAGAAGCCCCAATGTTGCCTGCAGGCACTTTCAGTGTGGGTGCCTTCTCCACGTGGTTCCTGGTTTCACTGCAGCTCTGAAGAGAATGTTAGCAAAGAGGTAACCGGGACAGTGAAAACAGTACTCAAAGACAGGGAGAGCAAGCTCTATATTACTCTCTTGGCACTTTCAATGTGGGACATACAGCGAGATGTTTGCTGCTTTTGCGTTTGGCTATTGGGAGATTTACAGCACAAAGATATCTAGTTGATTTGAAGCAGTTCCGAGAAAGTCTAAGCTAATCCCCACTTTTCCCTCCTGGCACTTTCCATGTGGGAGATATAGCACGATGTATATTGGTTTTGAGGACAACTCAAGGGACAGTGTAGGGAGAAAAGTTCCTGGCTCACTGAATGCCATTCCTGGAGACCCTGCGATCAATGTGGGAGATATGTCAAGATGTGTGTTGGTTTTGAGGACGGCTCTCTGGAGTGTCTTAGCAAAGAGGTCACACGGAGAATCAGAGCAATTCTCAGAGACACTGAGAACAAGATCGACAATTCCCTCCTGGCACTTTCCCTGTAGGAGATACCGCAAGACGTTTCTGTATATTGGGCACAGCGCTCTGCAGGCTGTTAGCAGAGACTTTCCCGGGACAGTGAAACCCTATGTCAGAGACACTGAGAAGAAGCCCCAATGTTGCCTGCAGGCACTTTCAGTGTGGGTGCCTTCTCCACGTGGTTCCTGGTTTCACTGCAGCTCTGAAGAGAATGTTAGCAAAGAGGTAACCGGGACAGTGAAAACAGTACTCAAAGACAGGGAGAGCAAGCTCTATATTACTCTCTTGGCACTTTCAATGTGGGACATACAGCGAGATGTTTGCTGCTTTTGCGTTTGGCTATTGGGAGATTTACAGCACAAAGATATCTAGTTGATTTGAAGCAGTTCCGAGAAAGTCTAAGCTAATCCCCACTTTTCCCTCCTGGCACTTTCCATGTGGGAGATATAGCACGATGTATATTGGTTTTGAGGACAACTCAAGGGACAGTGTAGGGAGAAAAGTTCCTGGCTCGCTGAATGCCGTTCCTGGAGACCCTGCGATCAATGTGGGAGATATGTCAAGATGTGTGTTGGTTTTGAGGACGGCTCTCTGGAGAGTCTTAGCAAAGAGGTCACACGGAGAATCAGAGCAATTCTCAGAGACACTGAGAACAAGATCGACAATTCCCTCCTGGCACTTTCCCTGTAGGAGATACCGCAAGACGTTTCTGTATATTGGGCACAGCGCTCTGCAGGCTGTTAGCAGAGACTTTCCCGGGACAGTGAAACCCTATGTCAGAGACACTGAGAAGAAGCCCCAATGTTGCCTGCAGGCACTTTCAGTGTGGGTGTCTTCTCCACGTGGTTCCTGGTTTCACTGCAGCTCTGAAGAGAATGTTAGCAAAGAGGTAACCGGGACAGTGAAAACAGTACTCAAAGACAGGGAGAGCAAGCTCTATATTACTCTCTTGGCACTTTCAATGTGGGACATACAGCGAGATGTTTGCTGCTTTTGCGTTTGGCTATTGGGAGATTTACAGCACAAAGATATCTAGTTGATTTGAAGCAGTTCCGAGAAAGTCTAAGCTAATCCCCACTTTTCCCTCCTGGCACTTTCCATGTGGGAGATATAGCACGATGTATATTGGTTTTGAGGACAACTCAAGGGACAGTGTAGGGAGAAAAGTTCCTGGCTCGCTGAATGCCGTTCCTGGAGACCCTGCGATCAATGTGGGAGATATGTCAAGATGTGTGTTGGTTTTGAGGACGGCTCTCTGGAGTGTCTTAGCAAAGAGGTCACACGGAGAATCAGAGCAATTCTCAGACACTGAGAACAAGATCGACAATTCCCTCCTGGCACTTTCCCTGTAGGAGATACCGCAAGACGTTTCTGTATATTGGGCACAGCGCTCTGCAGGCTGTTAGCAGAGACTTTCCCGGGACAGTGAAACCCTATGTCAGAGACACTGAGAAGAAGCCCCAATGTTGCCTGCAGGCACTTTCAGTGTGGGTGCCTTCTCCACGTGGTTCCTGGTTTCACTGCAGCTCTGAAGAGAATGTTAGCAAAGAGGTAACCGGGACAGTGAAAACAGTACTCAAAGACAGGGAGAGCAAGCTCTATATTACTCTCTTGGCACTTTCAATGTGGGACATACAGCGAGATGTTTGCTGCTTTTGCGTTTGGCTATTGGGAGATTTACAGCACAAAGATATCTAGTTGATTTGAAGCAGTTCCGAGAAAGTCTAAGCTAATCCCCACTTTTCCCTCCTGGCATTTTCCATGTGGGAGATATAGCACGATGTATATTGGTTTTGAGGACAACTCAAGGGACAGTGTAGGGAGAAAAGTTCCTGGCTCACTGAATGCCGTTCCTGGAGACCCTGCGATCAATGTGGGAGATATGTCAAGATGTGTGTTGGTTTTGAGGACGGCTCTCTGGAGAGTCTTAGCAAAGAGGTCACACGGAGAATCAGAGCAATTCTCAGAGACACTGAGAACAAGATCGACAATTCCCTCCTGGCACTTTCCCTGTAGGAGATACCGCAAGACGTTTCTGTATATTGGGCACAGCGCTCTGCAGGGTGTTAGCAGAGACTTTCCCGGGACAGTGAAACCCTATGTCAGAGACACTGAGAAGAAGCCCCAATGTTGCCTGCAGGCATTTTCAGTGTGGGTGCCTTCTCCACGTGGTTCCTGGTTTCACTGCAGCTCTGAAGAGAATGTTAGCAAAGAGGTAACCGGGACAGTGAAAACAGTACTCAAAGACAGGGAGAGCAAGCTCTATATTACTCTCTTGGCACTTTCAATGTGGGACATACAGCGAGATGTTTGCTGCTTTTGCGTTTGGCTATTGGGAGATTTACAGCACAAAGATATCTAGTTGATTTGAAGCAGTTCCGAGAAAGTCTAAGCTAATCCCCACTTTTCCCTCCTGGCACTTTCCATGTGGGAGATATAGCACGATGTATATTGGTTTTGAGGACAACTCAAGGGACAGTGTAGGGAGAAAAGTTCCTGGCTCGCTGAATGCCATTCCTGGAGACCCTGCGATCAATGTGGGAGATATGTCAAGATGTGTGTTGGTTTTGAGGACGGCTCTCTGGAGAGTCTTAGCAAAGAGGTCACACGGAGAATCAGAGCAATTCTCAGAGACACTGAGAACAAGATCGACAATTCCCTCCTGGCACTTTCCCTGTAGGAGATACCGCAAGACGTTTCTGTATATTGGGCACAGCGCTCTGCAGGCTGTTAGCAGAGACTTTCCCGGGACAGTGAAACCCTATGTCAGAGACACTGAGAAGAAGCCCCAATGTTGCCTGCAGGCACTTTCAGTGTGGGTGCCTTCTCCACGTGGTTCCTGGTTTCACTGCAGCTCTGAAGAGAATGTTAGCAAAGAGGTAACCGGGACAGTGAAAACAGTACTCAAAGACAGGGAGAGCAAGCTCTATATTACTCTCTTGGCACTTTCAATGTGGGACATACAGCGAGATGTTTGCTGCTTTTGCGTTTGGCTATTGGGAGATTTACAGCACAAAGATATCTAGTTGATTTGAAGCAGTTCCGAGAAAGTCTAAGCTAATCCCCACTTTTCCCTCCTGGCATTTTCCATGTGGGAGATATAGCACGATGTATATTGGTTTTGAGGACAACTCAAGGGACAGTGTAGGGAGAAAAGTTCCTGGCTCACTGAATGCCGTTCCTGGAGACCCTGCGATCAATGTGGGAGATATGTCAAGATGTGTGTTGGTTTTGAGGACGGCTCTCTGGAGTGTCTTAGCAAAGAGGTCACACGGAGAATCAGAGCAATTCTCAGAGACACTGAGAACAAGATCGACAATTCCCTCCTGGCACTTTCCCTGTAGGAGATACCGCAAGACGTTTCTGTATATTGGGCACAGCGCTCTGCAGGGTGTTAGCAGAGACTTTCCCGGGACAGTGAAACCCTATGTCAGAGACACTGAGAAGAAGCCCCAATGTTGCCTGCAGGCACTTTCAGTGTGGGTGCCTTCTCCACGTGGTTCCTGGTTTCACTGCAGCTCTGAAGAGAATGTTAGCAAAGAGGTAACCGGGACAGTGAAAACAGTACTCAAAGACAGGGAGAGCAAGCTCTATAGTACTCTCTTGGCACTTTCAATGTGGGACATACAGCGAGATGTTTGCTGCTTTTGCGTTTGGCTCTTGGGAGATTTACAGCACAAAGATATCTAGTTGATTTGAAGCAGTTCCGAGAAAGTCTAAGCTAATCCCCACTTTTCCCTCCTGGCACTTTCCATGTGGGAGATATAGCACGATGTATATTGGTTTTGAGGACAACTCAAGGGACAGTGTAGGGAGAAAAGTTCCTGGCTCGCTGAATGCCGTTCCTGGAGACCCTGCGATCAATGTGGGAGATATGTCAAGATGTGTGTTGGTTTTGAGGACGGCTCTCTGGAGAGTCTTAGCAAAGAGGTCACACGGAGAATCAGAGCAATTCTCAGACACTGAGAACAAGATCGACAATTCCCTCCTGGCACTTTCCCTGTAGGAGATACCGCAAGACGTTTCTGTATATTGGGCACAGCGCTCTGCAGGCTGTTAGCAGAGACTTTCCCGGGACAGTGAAACCCTATGTCAGAGACACTGAGAAGAAGCCCCAATGTTGCCTGCAGGCATTTTCAGTGTGGGTGCCTTCTCCACGTGGTTCCTGGTTTCACTGCAGCTCTGAAGAGAATGTTAGCAAAGAGGTAACCGGGACAGTGAAAACAGTACTCAAAGACAGGGAGAGCAAGCTCTATATTACTCTCTTGGCACTTTCAATGTGGGACATACAGCGAGATGTTTGCTGCTTTTGCGTTTGGCTATTGGGAGATTTACAGCACAAAGATATCTAGTTGATTTGAAGCAGTTCCGAGAAAGTCTAAGCTAATCCCCACTTTTCCCTCCTGGCATTTTCCATCATGTGGGAGATATAGCACGATGTATATTGGTTTTGAGGACAACTCAAGGGACAGTGTAGGGAGAAAAGTTCCTGGCTCACTGAATGCCGTTCCTGGAGACCCTGCGATCAATGTGGGAGATATGTCAAGATGTGTGTTGGTTTTGAGGACGGCTCTCTGGAGAGTCTTAGCAAAGAGGTCACACGGAGAATCAGAGCAATTCTCAGAGACACTGAGAACAAGATCGACAATTCCCTCCTGGCACTTTCCCTGTAGGAGATACCGCAAGACGTTTCTGTATATTGGGCACAGCGCTCTGCAGGGTGTTAGCAGAGACTTTCCCGGGACAGTGAAACCCTATGTCAGAGACACTGAGAAGAAGCCCCAATGTTGCCTGCAGGCACTTTCAGTGTGGGTGCCTTCTCCACGTGGTTCCTGGTTTCACTGCAGCTCTGAAGAGAATGTTAGCAAAGAGGTAACCGGGACAGTGAAAACAGTACTCAAAGACAGGGAGAGCAAGCTCTATATTACTCTCTTGGCACTTTCAATGTGGGACATACAGCGAGATGTTTGCTGCTTTTGCGTTTGGCTATTGGGAGATTTACAGCACAAAGATATCTAGTTGATTTGAAGCAGTTCCGAGAAAGTCTAAGCTAATCCCCACTTTTCCCTCCTGGCACTTTCCATGTGGGAGATATAGCACGATGTATATTGGTTTTGAGGACAACTCAAGGGACAGTGTAGGGAGAAAAGTTCCTGGCTCGCTGAATGCCATTCCTGGAGACCCTGCGATCAATGTGGGAGATATGTCAAGATGTGTGTTGGTTTTGAGGACGGCTCTCTGGAGAGTTTTAGCAAAGAGGTCACACGGAGAATCAGAGCAATTCTCAGAGACACTGAGAACAAGATCGACAATTCCCTCCTGGCACTTTCCCTGTAGGAGATACCGCAAGACGTTTCTGTATATTGGGCACAGCGCTCTGCAGGGTGTTAGCAGAGACTTTCCCGGGACAGTGAAACCCTATGTCAGAGACACTGAGAAGAAGCCCCAATGTTGCCTGCAGGCACTTTCAGTGTGGGTGCCTTCTCCACGTGGTTCCTGGTTTCACTGCAGCTCTGAAGAGAATGTTAGCAAAGAGGTAACCGGGACAGTGAAAACAGTACTCAAAGACAGGGAGAGCAAGCTCTATATTACTCTCTTGGCACTTTCAATGTGGGACATACAGCGAGATGTTTGCTGCTTTTGCGTTTGGCTATTGGGAGATTTACAGCACAAAGATATCTAGTTGATTTGAAGCAGTTCCGAGAAAGTCTAAGCTAATCCCCACTTTTCCCTCCTGGCATTTTCCATGTGGGAGATATAGCACGATGTATATTGGTTTTGAGGACAACTCAAGGGACAGTGTAGGGAGAAAAGTTCCTGGCTCACTGAATGCCGTTCCTGGAGACACTGCGATCAATGTGGGAGATATGTCAAGATGTGTGTTGGTTTTGAGGACGGCTCTCTGGAGTGTCTTAGCAAAGAGGTCACACGGAGAATCAGAGCAATTCTCAGAGACACTGAGAACAAGATCGACAATTCCCTCCTGGCACTTTCCCTGTAGGAGATACCGCAAGACGTTTCTGTATATTGGGCACAGCGCTCTGCAGGCTGTTAGCAGAGACTTTCCCGGGACAGTGAAACCCTATGTCAGAGACACTGAGAAGAAGCCCCAATGTTGCCTGCAGGCACTTTCAGTGTGGGTGCCTTCTCCACGTGGTTCCTGGTTTCACTGCAGCTCTGAAGAGAATGTTAGCAAAGAGGTAACCGGGACAGTGAAAACAGTACTCAAAGACAGGGAGAGCAAGCTCTATATTACTCTCTTGGCACTTTCAATGTGGGACATACAGCGAGATGTTTGCTGCTTTTGCGTTTGGCTATTGGGAGATTTACAGCACAAAGATATCTAGTTGATTTGAAGCAGTTCCGAGAACGTCTAAGCTAATCCCCACTTTTCCCTCCTGGCACTTTCCATGTGGGAGATATAGCACGATGTATATTGGTTTTGAGGACAACTCAAGGGACAGTGTAGGGAGAAAAGTTCCTGGCTCACTGAATGCCATTCCTGGAGACCCTGCGATCAATGTGGGAGATATGTCAAGATGTGTGTTGGTTTTGAGGACGGCTCTCTGGAGTGTCTTAGCAAAGAGGTCACACGGAGAATCAGAGCAATTCTCAGAGACACTGAGAACAAGATCGACAATTCCCTCCTGGCACTTTCCCTGTAGGAGATACCGCAAGACGTTTCTGTATATTGGGCACAGCGCTCTGCAGGCTGTTAGCAGAGACTTTCCCGGGACAGTGAAACCCTATGTCAGAGACACTGAGAAGAAGCCCCAATGTTGCCTGCAGGCACTTTCAGTGTGGGTGCCTTCTCCACGTGGTTCCTGGTTTCACTGCAGCTCTGAAGAGAATGTTAGCAAAGAGGTAACCGGGACAGTGAAAACAGTACTCAAAGACAGGGAGAGCAAGCTCTATATTACTCTCTTGGCACTTTCAATGTGGGACATACAGCGAGATGTTTGCTGCTTTTGCGTTTGGCTATTGGGAGATTTACAGCACAAAGATATCTAGTTGATTTGAAGCAGTTCCGAGAAAGTCTAAGCTAATCCCCACTTTTCCCTCCTGGCACTTTCCATGTGGGAGATATAGCACGATGTATATTGGTTTTGAGGACAACTCAAGGGACAGTGTAGGGAGAAAAGTTCCTGGCTCGCTGAATGCCATTCCTGGAGACCCTGCGATCAATGTGGGAGATATGTCAAGATGTGTGTTGGTTTTGAGGACGGCTCTCTGGAGAGTTTTAGCAAAGAGGTCACACGGAGAATCAGAGCAATTCTCAGAGACACTGAGAACAAGATCGACAATTCCCTCCTGGCACTTTCCCTGTAGGAGATACCGCAAGACGTTTCTGTATATTGGGCACAGCGCTCTGCAGGGTGTTAGCAGAGACTTTCCCGGGACAGTGAAACCCTATGTCAGAGACACTGAGAAGAAGCCCCAATGTTGCCTGCAGGCACTTTCAGTGTGGGTGCCTTCTCCACGTGGTTCCTGGTTTCACTGCAGCTCTGAAGAGAATGTTAGCAAAGAGGTAACCGGGACAGTGAAAACAGTACTCAAAGACAGGGAGAGCAAGCTCTATATTACTCTCTTGGCACTTTCAATGTGGGACATACAGCGAGATGTTTGCTGCTTTTGCGTTTGGCTATTGGGAGATTTACAGCACAAAGATATCTAGTTGATTTGAAGCAGTTCCGAGAACGTCTAAGCTAATCCCCACTTTTCCCTCCTGGCACTTTCCATGTGGGAGATATAGCACGATGTATATTGGTTTTGAGGACAACTCAAGGGACAGTGTAGGGAGAAAAGTTCCTGGCTCGCTGAATGCCATTCCTGGAGACCCTGCGATCAATGTGGGAGATATGTCAAGATGTGTGTTGGTTTTGAGGACGGCTCTCTGGAGAGTCTTAGCAAAGAGGTCACACGGAGAATCAGAGCAATTCTCAGAGACACTGAGAACAAGATCGACAATTCCCTCCTGGCACTTTCCCTGTAGGAGATACCGCAAGACGTTTCTGTATATTGGGCACAGCGCTCTGCAGGCTGTTAGCAGAGACTTTCCCGGGACAGTGAAACCCTATGTCAGAGACACTGAGAAGAAGGCCCAATGTTGCCTGCAGGCATTTTCAGTGTGGGTGCCTTCTCCACGTGGTTCCTGGTTTCACTGCAGCTCTGAAGAGAATGTTAGCAAAGAGGTAACCGGGACAGTGAAAACAGTACTCAAAGACAGGGAGAGCAAGCTCTATATTACTCTCTTGGCACTTTCAATGTGGGACATACAGCGAGATGTTTGCTGCTTTTGCGTTTGGCTATTGGGAGATTTACAGCACAAAGATATCTAGTTGATTTGAAGCAGTTCCGAGAAAGTCTAAGCTAATCCCCACTTTTCCCTCCTGGCGCTTTCCATGTGGGAGATATAGCACGATGTATATTGGTTTTGAGGACAACTCAAGGGACAGTGTAGGGAGAAAAGCTCCTGGCTCGCTGAATGCGGTTCCTGGAGACACTGCGATCAATGTGGGAGATATGTCAAGATGTGTGTTGGTTTTGAGGACGGCTCTCTGGAGAGTCTTAGCAAAGAGGTCACACGGAGAATCAGAGCAATTCTCAGAGACACTGAGAACAAGATCGACAATTCCCTCCTGGCACTTTCCCTGTAGGAGATACCGCAAGACGTTTCTGTATATTGGGCACAGCGCTCTGCAGGGTGTTAGCAGAGACTTTCCCGGGACAGTGAAACCCTATGTCAGAGACACTGAGAAGAAGCCCCAATGTTGCCTGCAGGCACTTTCAGTGTGGGTGCCTTCTCCACGTGGTTCCTGGTTTCACTGCAGCTCTGAAGAGAATGTTAGCAAAGAGGTAACCGGGACAGTGAAAACAGTACTCAAAGACAGGGAGAGCAAGCTCTATATTACTCTCTTGGCACTTTCAATGTGGGACATACAGCGAGATGTTTGCTGCTTTTGCGTTTGGCTATTGGGAGATTTACAGCACAAAGATATCTAGTTGATTTGAAGCAGTTCCGAGAAAGTCTAAGCTAATCCCCACTTTTCCCTCCTGGCACTTTCCATGTGGGAGATATAGCACGATGTATATTGGTTTTGAGGACAACTCAAGGGACAGTGTAGGGAGAAAAGTTCCTGGCTCGCTGAATGCCATTCCTGGAGACCCTGCGATCAATGTGGGAGATATGTCAAGATGTGTGTTGGTTTTGAGGACGGCTCTCTGGAGAGTTTTAGCAAAGAGGTCACACGGAGAATCAGAGCAATTCTCAGAGACACTGAGAACAAGATCGACAATTCCCTCCTGGCACTTTCCCTGTAGGAGATACCGCAAGACGTTTCTGTATATTGGGCACAGCGCTCTGCAGGGTGTTAGCAGAGACTTTCCCGGGACAGTGAAACCCTATGTCAGAGACACTGAGAAGAAGCCCCAATGTTGCCTGCAGGCACTTTCAGTGTGGGTGCCTTCTCCACGTGGTTCCTGGTTTCACTGCAGCTCTGAAGAGAATGTTAGCAAAGAGGTAACCGGGACAGTGAAAACAGTACTCAAAGACAGGGAGAGCAAGCTCTATATTACTCTCTTGGCACTTTCAATGTGGGACATACAGCGAGATGTTTGCTGCTTTTGCGTTTGGCTATTGGGAGATTTACAGCACAAAGATATCTAGTTGATTTGAAGCAGTTCCGAGAAAGTCTAAGCTAATCCCCACTTTTCCCTCCTGGCATTTTCCATGTGGGAGATATAGCACGATGTATATTGGTTTTGAGGACAACTCAAGGGACAGTGTAGGGAGAAAAGTTCCTGGCTCACTGAATGCCGTTCCTGGAGACCCTGCGATCAATGTGGGAGATATGTCAAGATGTGTGTTGGTTTTGAGGACGGCTCTCTGGAGTGTCTTAGCAAAGAGGTCACACGGAGAATCAGAGCAATTCTCAGAGACACTGAGAACAAGATCGACAATTCCCTCCTGGCACTTTCCCTGTAGGAGATACCGCAAGACGTTTCTGTATATTGGGCACAGCGCTCTGCAGGCTGTTAGCAGAGACTTTCCCGGGACAGTGAAACCCTATGTCAGAGACACTGAGAAGAAGCCCCAATGTTGCCTGCAGGCACTTTCAGTGTGGGTGCCTTCTCCACGTGGTTCCTGGTTTCACTGCAGCTCTGAAGAGAATGTTAGCAAAGAGGTAACCGGGACAGTGAAAACAGTACTCAAAGACAGGGAGAGCAAGCTCTATATTACTCTCTTGGCACTTTCAATGTGGGACATACAGCGAGATGTTTGCTGCTTTTGCGTTTGGCTATTGGGAGATTTACAGCACAAAGATCTCTAGTTGATTTGAAGCAGTTCCGAGAACGTCTAAGCTAATCCCCACTTTTCCCTCCTGGCACTTTCCATGTGGGAGATATAGCACGATGTATATTGGTTTTGAGGACAACTCAAGGGACAGTGTAGGGAGAAAAGTTCCTGGCTCGCTGAATGCCATTCCTGGAGACCCTGCGATCAATGTGGGAGATATGTCAAGATGTGTGTTGGTTTTGAGGACGGCTCTCTGGAGAGTCTTAGCAAAGAGGTCACACGGAGAATCAGAGCAATTCTCAGAGACACTGAGAACAAGATCGACAATTCCCTCCTGGCACTTTCCCTGTAGGAGATACCGCAAGACGTTTCTGTATATTGGGCACAGCGCTCTGCAGGGTGTTAGCAGAGACTTTCCCGGGACAGTGAAACCCTATGTCAGAGACACTGAGAAGAAGCCCCAATGTTGCCTGCAGGCACTTTCAGTGTGGGTGCCTTCTCCACGTGGTTCCTGGTTTCACTGCAGCTCTGAAGAGAATGTTAGCAAAGAGGTAACCGGGACAGTGAAAAGTGTACTCAAAGACAGGGAGAGCAAGCTCTATATTACTCTCTTGGCACTTTCAATGTGGGACATACAGCGAGATGTTTGCTGCTTTTGCGTTTGGCTATTGGGAGATTTACAGCACAAAGATATCTAGTTGATTTGAAGCAGTTCCGAGAAAGTCTAAGCTAATCCCCACTTTTCCCTCCTGGCACTTTCCATGTGGGAGATATAGCACGATGTATATTGGTTTTGAGGACAACTCAAGGGACAGTGTAGGGAGAAAAGTTCCTGGCTCACTGAATGCCATTCCTGGAGACCCTGCGATCAATGTGGGAGATATGTCAAGATGTGTGTTGGTTTTGAGGACGGCTCTCTGGAGTGTCTTAGCAAAGAGGTCACACGGAGAATCAGAGCAATTCTCAGAGACACTGAGAACAAGATCGACAATTCCCTCCTGGCACTTTCCCTGTAGGAGATACCGCAAGACGTTTCTGTATATTGGGCACAGCGCTCTGCAGGCTGTTAGCAGAGACTTTCCCGGGACAGTGAAACCCTATGTCAGAGACACTGAGAAGAAGCCCCAATGTTGCCTGCAGGCACTTTCAGTGTGGGTGCCTTCTCCACGTGGTTCCTGGTTTCACTGCAGCTCTGAAGAGAATGTTAGCAAAGAGGTAACCGGGACAGTGAAAACAGTACTCAAAGACAGGGAGAGCAAGCTCTATATTACTCTCTTGGCACTTTCAATGTGGGACATACAGCGAGATGTTTGCTGCTTTTGCGTTTGGCTATTGGGAGATTTACAGCACAAAGATATCTAGTTGATTTGAAGCAGTTCCGAGAAAGTCTAAGCTAATCCCCACTTTTCCCTCCTGGCACTTTCCATGTGGGAGATATAGCACGATGTATATTGGTTTTGAGGACAACTCAAGGGACAGTGTAGGGAGAAAAGCTCCTGGCTCGCTGAATGCGGTTCCTGGAGACACTGCGATCAATGTGGGAGATATGTCAAGATGTGTGTTGGTTTTGAGGACGGCTCTCTGGAGAGTCTTAGCAAAGAGGTCACACGGAGAATCAGAGCAATTCTCAGAGACACTGAGAACAAGATCGACAATTCCCTCCTGGCACTTTCCCTGTAGGAGATACCGCAAGACGTTTCTGTATATTGGGCACAGCGCTCTGCAGGGTGTTAGCAGAGACTTTCCCGGGACAGTGAAACCCTATGTCAGAGACACTGAGAAGAAGCCCCAATGTTGCCTGCAGGCACTTTCAGTGTGGGTGCCTTCTCCACGTGGTTCCTGGTTTCACTGCAGCTCTGAAGAGAATGTTAGCAAAGAGGTAACCGGGACAGTGAAAACAGTACTCAAAGACAGGGAGAGCAAGCTCTATATTACTCTCTTGGCACTTTCAATGTGGGACATACAGCGAGATGTTTGCTGCTTTTGCGTTTGGCTATTGGGAGATTTACAGCACAAAGATATCTAGTTGATTTGAAGCAGTTCCGAGAACGTCTAAGCTAATCCCCACTTTTCCCTCCTGGCACTTTCCATGTGGGAGATATAGCACGATGTATATTGGTTTTGAGGACAACTCAAGGGACAGTGTAGGGAGAAAAGTTCCTGGCTCGCTGAATGCCATTCCTGGAGACCCTGCGATCAATGTGGGAGATATGTCAAGATGTGTGTTGGTTTTGAGGACGGCTCTCTGGAGAGTCTTAGCAAAGAGGTCACACGGAGAATCAGAGCAATTCTCAGAGACACTGAGAACAAGATCGACAATTCCCTCCTGGCACTTTCCCTGTAGGAGATACCGCAAGACGTTTCTGTATATTGGGCACAGCGCTCTGCAGGCTGTTAGCAGAGACTTTCCCGGGACAGTGAAACCCTATGTCAGAGACACTGAGAAGAAGGCCCAATGTTGCCTGCAGGCATTTTCAGTGTGGGTGCCTTCTCCACGTGGTTCCTGGTTTCACTGCAGCTCTGAAGAGAATGTTAGCAAAGAGGTAACCGGGACAGTGAAAACAGTACTCAAAGACAGGGAGAGCAAGCTCTATATTACTCTCTTGGCACTTTCAATGTGGGACATACAGCGAGATGTTTGCTGCTTTTGCGTTTGGCTATTGGGAGATTTACAGCACAAAGATATCTAGTTGATTTGAAGCAGTTCCGAGAAAGTCTAAGCTAATCCCCACTTTTCCCTCCTGGCACTTTCCATGTGGGAGATATAGCACGATGTATATTGGTTTTGAGGACAACTCAAGGGACAGTGGAGGGAGAAAAGTTCCTGGCTCGCTGAATGCCATTCCTGGAGACCCTGCGATCAATGTGGGAGATATGTCAAGATGTGTGTTGGTTTTGAGGACGGCTCTCTGGAGTGTCTTAGCAAAGAGGTCACACGGAGAATCAGAGCAATTCTCAGAGACACTGAGAACAAGATCGACAATTCCCTCCTGGCACTTTCCCTGTAGGAGATACCGCAAGACGTTTCTGTATATTGGGCACAGCGCTCTGCAGGGTGTTAGCAGAGACTTTCCCGGGACAGTGAAACCCTATGTCAGAGACACTGAGAAGAAGCCCCAATGTTGCCTGCAGGCACTTTCAGTGTGGGTGCCTTCTCCACGTGGTTCCTGGTTTCACTGCAGCTCTGAAGAGAATGTTAGCAAAGAGGTAACCGGGACAGTGAAAACAGTACTCAAAGACAGGGAGAGCAAGCTCTATATTACTCTCTTGGCACTTTCAATGTGGGACATACAGCGAGATGTTTGCTGCTTTTGCGTTTGGCTATTGGGAGATTTACAGCACAAAGATATCTAGTTGATTTGAAGCAGTTCCGAGAAAGTCTAAGCTAATCCCCACTTTTCCCTCCTGGCACTTTCCATGTGGGAGATATAGCACGATGTATATTGGTTTTGAGGACAACTCAAGGGACAGTGTAGGGAGAAAAGTTCCTGGCTCGCTGAATGCCGTTCCTGGAGACCCTGCGATCAATGTGGGAGATATGTCAAGATGTGTGTTGGTTTTGAGGACGGCTCTCTGGAGAGTCTTAGCAAAGAGGTCACACGGAGAATCAGAGCAATTCTCAGAGACACTGAGAACAAGATCGACAATTCCCTCCTGGCACTTTCCCTGTAGGAGATACCGCAAGACGTTTCTGTATATTGGGCACAGCGCTCTGCAGGCTGTTAGCAGAGACTTTCCCGGGACAGTGAAACCCTATGTCAGAGACACTGAGAAGAAGCCCCAATGTTGCCTGCAGGCACTTTCAGTGTGGGTGCCTTCTCCACGTGGTTCCTGGTTTCACTGCAGCTCTGAAGAGAATGTTAGCAAAGAGGTAACCGGGACAGTGAAAACAGTACTCAAAGACAGGGAGAGCAAGCTCTATATTACTCTCTTGGCACTTTCAATGTGGGACATACAGCGAGATGTTTGCTGCTTTTGCGTTTGGCTATTGGGAGATTTACAGCACAAAGATATCTAGTTGATTTGAAGCAGTTCCGAGAAAGTCTAAGCTAATCCCCACTTTTCCCTCCTGGCACTTTCCATGTGGGAGATATAGCACGATGTATATTGGTTTTGAGGACAACTCAAGGGACAGTGTAGGGAGAAAAGTTCCTGGCTCGCTGAATGCCATTCCTGGAGACCCTGCGATCAATGTGGGAGATATGTCAAGATGTGTGTTGGTTTTGAGGACGGCTCTCTGGAGAGTCTTAGCAAAGAGGTCACACGGAGAATCAGAGCAATTCTCAGAGACACTGAGAACAAGATCGACAATTCCCTCCTGGCACTTTCCCTGTAGGAGATACCGCAAGACGTTTCTGTATATTGGGCACAGCGCTCTGCAGGCTGTTAGCAGAGACTTTCCCGGGACAGTGAAACCCTATGTCAGAGACACTGAGAAGAAGCCCCAATGTTGCCTGCAGGCATTTTCAGTGTGGGTGCCTTCTCCACGTGGTTCCTGGTTTCACTGCAGCTCTGAAGAGAATGTTAGCAAAGAGGTAACCGGGACAGTGAAAACAGTACTCAAAGACAGGGAGAGCAAGCTCTATATTACTCTCTTGGCACTTTCAATGTGGGACATACAGCGAGATGTTTGCTGCTTTTGCGTTTGGCTATTGGGAGATTTACAGCACAAAGATATCTAGTTGATTTGAAGCAGTTCCGAGAAAGTCTAAGCTAATCCCCACTTTTCCCTCCTGGCACTTTCCATGTGGGAGATATAGCACGATGTATATTGGTTTTGAGGACAACTCAAGGGACAGTGTAGGGAGAAAAGTTCCTGGCTCACTGAATGCCGTTCCTGGAGACCCTGCGATCAATGTGGGAGATATGTCAAGATGTGTGTTGGTTTTGAGGACGGCTCTCTGGAGAGTCTTAGCAAAGAGGTCACACGGAGAATCAGAGCAATTCTCAGAGACACTGAGAACAAGATCGACAATTCCCTCCTGGCACTTTCCCTGTAGGAGATACCGCAAGACGTTTCTGTATATTGGGCACAGCGCTCTGCAGGCTGTTAGCAGAGACTTTCCCGGGACAGTGAAACCCTATGTCAGAGACACTGAGAAGAAGCCCCAATGTTGCCTGCAGGCACTTTCAGTGTGGGTGCCTTCTCCACGTGGTTCCTGGTTTCACTGCAGCTCTGAAGAGAATGTTAGCAAAGAGGTAACCGGGACAGTGAAAACAGTACTCAAAGACAGGGAGAGCAAGCTCTATATTACTCTCTTGGCACTTTCAATGTGGGACATACAGCGAGATGTTTGCTGCTTTTGCGTTTGGCTATTGGGAGATTTACAGCACAAAGATATCTAGTTGATTTGAAGCAGTTCCGAGAAAGTCTAAGCTAATCCCCACTTTTCCCTCCTGGCACTTTCCATGTGGGAGATATAGCACGATGTATATTGGTTTTGAGGACAACTCAAGGGACAGTGTAGGGAGAAAAGTTCCTGGCTCGCTGAATGCCGTTCCTGGAGACCCTGCGATCAATGTGGGAGATATGTCAAGATGTGTGTTGGTTTTGAGGACGGCTCTCTGGAGAGTCTTAGCAAAGAGGTCACACGGAGAATCAGAGCAATTCTCAGAGACACTGAGAACAAGATCGACAATTCCCTCCTGGCACTTTCCCTGTAGGAGATACCGCAAGACGTTTCTGTATATTGGGCACAGCGCTCTGCAGGCTGTTAGCAGAGACTTTCCCGGGACAGTGAAACCCTATGTCAGAGACACTGAGAAGAAGCCCCAATGTTGCCTGCAGGCACTTTCAGTGTGGGTGCCTTCTCCACGTGGTTCCTGGTTTCACTGCAGCTCTGAAGAGAATGTTAGCAAAGAGGTAACCGGGACAGTGAAAACAGTACTCAAAGACAGGGAGAGCAAGCTCTATATTACTCTCTTGGCACTTTCAATGTGGGACATACAGCGAGATGTTTGCTGCTTTTGCGTTTGGCTATTGGGAGATTTACAGCACAAAGATATCTAGTTGATTTGAAGCAGTTCCGAGAAAGTCTAAGCTAATCCCCACTTTTCCCTCCTGGCACTTTCCATGTGGGAGATATAGCACGATGTATATTGGTTTTGAGGACAACTCAAGGGACAGTGTAGGGAGAAAAGTTCCTGGCTCGCTGAATGCCGTTCCTGGAGACCCTGCGATCAATGTGGGAGATATGTCAAGATGTGTGTTGGTTTTGAGGACGGCTCTCTGGAGTGTCTTAGCAAAGAGGTCACACGGAGAATCAGAGCAATTCTCAGACACTGAGAACAAGATCGACAATTCCCTCCTGGCACTTTCCCTGTAGGAGATACCGCAAGACGTTTCTGTATATTGGGCACAGCGCTCTGCAGGCTGTTAGCAGAGACTTTCCCGGGACAGTGAAACCCTATGTCAGAGACACTGAGAAGAAGCCCCAATGTTCCCTCCAGGCACTTTCAGTGTGGGTGCCTTCTCCACGTGGTTCCTGGTTTCACTGCAGCTCTGAAGAGAATGTTAGCAAAGAGGTAACCGGGACAGTGAAAACAGTACTCAAAGACAGGGAGAGCAAGCTCTATATTACTCTCTTGGCACTTTCAATGTGGGACATACAGCGAGATGTTTGCTGCTTTTGCGTTTGGCTATTGGGAGATTTACAGCACAAAGATATCTAGTTGATTTGAAGCAGTTCCGAGAAAGTCTAAGCTAATCCCCACTTTTCCCTCCTGGCATTTTCCATGTGGGAGATATAGCACGATGTATATTGGTTTTGAGGACAACTCAAGGGACAGTGTAGGGAGAAAAGTTCCTGGCTCACTGAATGCCGTTCCTGGAGACCCTGCGATCAATGTGGGAGATATGTCAAGATGTGTGTTGGTTTTGAGGACGGCTCTCTGGAGAGTCTTAGCAAAGAGGTCACACGGAGAATCAGAGCAATTCTCAGAGACACTGAGAACAAGATCGACAATTCCCTCCTGGCACTTTCCCTGTAGGAGATACCGCAAGACGTTTCTGTATATTGGGCACAGCGCTCTGCAGGCTGTTAGCAGAGACTTTCCCGGGACAGTGAAACCCTATGTCAGAGACACTGAGAAGAAGCCCCAATGTTGCCTGCAGGCATTTTCAGTGTGGGTGCCTTCTCCACGTGGTTCCTGGTTTCACTGCAGCTCTGAAGAGAATGTTAGCAAAGAGGTAACCGGGACAGTGAAAACAGTACTCAAAGACAGGGAGAGCAAGCTCTATATTACTCTCTTGGCACTTTCAATGTGGGACATACAGCGAGATGTTTGCTGCTTTTGCGTTTGGCTATTGGGAGATTTACAGCACAAAGATATCTAGTTGATTTGAAGCAGTTCCGAGAAAGTCTAAGCTAATCCCCACTTTTCCCTCCTGGCACTTTCCATGTGGGAGATATAGCACGATGTATATTGGTTTTGAGGACAACTCAAGGGACAGTGTAGGGAGAAAAGTTCCTGGCTCGCTGAATGCCATTCCTGGAGACCCTGCGATCAATGTGGGAGATATGTCAAGATGTGTGTTGGTTTTGAGGACGGCTCTCTGGAGAGTCTTAGCAAAGAGGTCACACGGAGAATCAGAGCAATTCTCAGAGACACTGAGAACAAGATCGACAATTCCCTCCTGGCACTTTCCCTGTAGGAGATACCGCAAGACGTTTCTGTATATTGGGCACAGCGCTCTGCAGGCTGTTAGCAGAGACTTTCCCGGGACAGTGAAACCCTATGTCAGAGACACTGAGAAGAAGCCCCAATGTTGCCTGCAGGCACTTTCAGTGTGGGTGCCTTCTCCACGTGGTTCCTGGTTTCACTGCAGCTCTGAAGAGAATGTTAGCAAAGAGGTAACCGGGACAGTGAAAACAGTACTCAAAGACAGGGAGAGCAAGCTCTATATTACTCTCTTGGCACTTTCAATGTGGGACATACAGCGAGATGTTTGCTGCTTTTGCGTTTGGCTATTGGGAGATTTACAGCACAAAGATATCTAGTTGATTTGAAGCAGTTCCGAGAAAGTCTAAGCTAATCCCCACTTTTCCCTCCTGGCATTTTCCATGTGGGAGATATAGCACGATGTATATTGGTTTTGAGGACAACTCAAGGGACAGTGTAGGGAGAAAAGTTCCTGGCTCACTGAATGCCGTTCCTGGAGACCCTGCGATCAATGTGGGAGATATGTCAAGATGTGTGTTGGTTTTGAGGACGGCTCTCTGGAGTGTCTTAGCAAAGAGGTCACACGGAGAATCAGAGCAATTCTCAGAGACACTGAGAACAAGATCGACAATTCCCTCCTGGCACTTTCCCTGTAGGAGATACCGCAAGACGTTTCTGTATATTGGGCACAGCGCTCTGCAGGGTGTTAGCAGAGACTTTCCCGGGACAGTGAAACCCTATGTCAGAGACACTGAGAAGAAGCCCCAATGTTGCCTGCAGGCACTTTCAGTGTGGGTGCCTTCTCCACGTGGTTCCTGGTTTCACTGCAGCTCTGAAGAGAATGTTAGCAAAGAGGTAACCGGGACAGTGAAAACAGTACTCAAAGACAGGGAGAGCAAGCTCTATAGTACTCTCTTGGCACTTTCAATGTGGGACATACAGCGAGATGTTTGCTGCTTTTGCGTTTGGCTCTTGGGAGATTTACAGCACAAAGATATCTAGTTGATTTGAAGCAGTTCCGAGAAAGTCTAAGCTAATCCCCACTTTTCCCTCCTGGCACTTTCCATGTGGGAGATATAGCACGATGTATATTGGTTTTGAGGACAACTCAAGGGACAGTGTAGGGAGAAAAGTTCCTGGCTCGCTGAATGCCGTTCCTGGAGACCCTGCGATCAATGTGGGAGATATGTCAAGATGTGTGTTGGTTTTGAGGACGGCTCTCTGGAGAGTCTTAGCAAAGAGGTCACACGGAGAATCAGAGCAATTCTCAGACACTGAGAACAAGATCGACAATTCCCTCCTGGCACTTTCCCTGTAGGAGATACCGCAAGACGTTTCTGTATATTGGGCACAGCGCTCTGCAGGCTGTTAGCAGAGACTTTCCCGGGACAGTGAAACCCTATGTCAGAGACACTGAGAAGAAGCCCCAATGTTGCCTGCAGGCATTTTCAGTGTGGGTGCCTTCTCCACGTGGTTCCTGGTTTCACTGCAGCTCTGAAGAGAATGTTAGCAAAGAGGTAACCGGGACAGTGAAAACAGTACTCAAAGACAGGGAGAGCAAGCTCTATATTACTCTCTTGGCACTTTCAATGTGGGACATACAGCGAGATGTTTGCTGCTTTTGCGTTTGGCTATTGGGAGATTTACAGCACAAAGATATCTAGTTGATTTGAAGCAGTTCCGAGAAAGTCTAAGCTAATCCCCACTTTTCCCTCCTGGCATTTTCCATCATGTGGGAGATATAGCACGATGTATATTGGTTTTGAGGACAACTCAAGGGACAGTGTAGGGAGAAAAGTTCCTGGCTCACTGAATGCCGTTCCTGGAGACCCTGCGATCAATGTGGGAGATATGTCAAGATGTGTGTTGGTTTTGAGGACGGCTCTCTGGAGTGTCTTAGCAAAGAGGTCACACGGAGAATCAGAGCAATTCTCAGAGACACTGAGAACAAGATCGACAATTCCCTCCTGGCACTTTCCCTGTAGGAGATACCGCAAGACGTTTCTGTATATTGGGCACAGCGCTCTGCAGGGTGTTAGCAGAGACTTTCCCGGGACAGTGAAACCCTATGTCAGAGACACTGAGAAGAAGCCCCAATGTTGCCTGCAGGCACTTTCAGTGTGGGTGCCTTCTCCACGTGGTTCCTGGTTTCACTGCAGCTCTGAAGAGAATGTTAGCAAAGAGGTAACCGGGACAGTGAAAACAGTACTCAAAGACAGGGAGAGCAAGCTCTATATTACTCTCTTGGCACTTTCAATGTGGGACATACAGCGAGATGTTTGCTGCTTTTGCGTTTGGCTATTGGGAGATTTACAGCACAAAGATATCTAGTTGATTTGAAGCAGTTCCGAGAAAGTCTAAGCTAATCCCCACTTTTCCCTCCTGGCACTTTCCATGTGGGAGATATAGCACGATGTATATTGGTTTTGAGGACAACTCAAGGGACAGTGTAGGGAGAAAAGTTCCTGGCTCGCTGAATGCCGTTCCTGGAGACCCTGCGATCAATGTGGGAGATATGTCAAGATGTGTGTTGGTTTTGAGGACGGCTCTCTGGAGAGTCTTAGCAAAGAGGTCACACGGAGAATCAGAGCAATTCTCAGACACTGAGAACAAGATCGACAATTCCCTCCTGGCACTTTCCCTGTAGGAGATACCGCAAGACGTTTCTGTATATTGGGCACAGCGCTCTGCAGGCTGTTAGCAGAGACTTTCCCGGGACAGTGAAACCCTATGTCAGAGACACTGAGAAGAAGCCCCAATGTTGCCTGCAGGCATTTTCAGTGTGGGTGCCTTCTCCACGTGGTTCCTGGTTTCACTGCAGCTCTGAAGAGAATGTTAGTAAAGAGGTAACCGGGACAGTGAAAACAGTACTCAAAGACAGGGAGAGCAAGCTCTATATTACTCTCTTGGCACTTTCAATGTGGGACATACAGCGAGATGTTTGCTGCTTTTGCGTTTGGCTATTGGGAGATTTACAGCACAAAGATATCTAGTTGATTTGAAGCAGTTCCGAGAAAGTCTAAGCTAATCCCCACTTTTCCCTCCTGGCATTTTCCATCATGTGGGAGATATAGCACGATGTATATTGGTTTTGAGGACAACTCAAGGGACAGTGTAGGGAGAAAAGTTCCTGGCTCGCTGAATGCCGTTCCTGGAGACCCTGCGATCAATGTGGGAGATATGTCAAGATGTGTGTTGGTTTTGAGGACGGCTCTCTGGAGAGTCTTAGCAAAGAGGTCACACGGAGAATCAGAGCAATTCTCAGAGACACGGAGAACAAGATCGACAATTCCCTCCTGGCACTTTCCCTGTAGGAGATACCGCAAGACGTTTCTGTATATTGGGCACAGCGCTCTGCAGGGTGTTAGCAGAGACTTTCCCGGGACAGTGAAACCCTATGTCAGAGACACTGAGAAGAAGCCCCAATGTTGCCTGCAGGCACTTTCAGTGTGGGTGCCTTCTCCACGTGGTTCCTGGTTTCACTGCAGCTCTGAAGAGAATGTTAGCAAAGAGGTAACCGGGACAGTGAAAACAGTACTCAAAGACAGGGAGAGCAAGCTCTATATTACTCTCTTGGCACTTTCAATGTGGGACATACAGCGAGATGTTTGCTGCTTTTGCGTTTGGCTATTGGGAGATTTACAGCACAAAGATATCTAGTTGATTTGAAGCAGTTCCGAGAAAGTCTAAGCTAATCCCCACTTTTCCCTCCTGGCACTTTCCATGTGGGAGATATAGCACGATGTATATTGGTTTTGAGGACAACTCAAGGGACAGTGTAGGGAGAAAAGCTCCTGGCTCGCTGAATGCCGTTCCTGGAGACCCTGCGATCAATGTGGGAGATATGTCAAGATGTGTGTTGGTTTTGAGGACGGCTCTCTGGAGAGTCTTAGCAAAGAGGTCACACGGAGAATCAGAGCAATTCTCAGAGACACTGAGAACAAGATCGACAATTCCCTCCTGGCACTTTCCCTGTAGGAGATACCGCAAGACGTTTCTGTATATTGGGCACAGCGCTCTGCAGGGTGTTAGCAGAGACTTTCCCGGGACAGTGAAACCCTATGTCAGAGACACTGAGAAGAAGCCCCAATGTTGCCTGCAGGCACTTTCAGTGTGGGTGCCTTCTCCACGTGGTTCCTGGTTTCACTGCAGCTCTGAAGAGAATGTTAGCAAAGAGGTAACCGGGACAGTGAAAACAGTACTCAAAGACAGGGAGAGCAAGCTCTATATTACTCTCTTGGCACTTTCAATGTGGGACATACAGCGAGATGTTTGCTGCTTTTGCGTTTGGCTATTGGGAGATTTACAGCACAAAGATATCTAGTTGATTTGAAGCAGTTCCGAGAAAGTCTAAGCTAATCCCCACTTTTCCCTCCTGGCATTTTCCATGTGGGAGATATAGCACGATGTATATTGGTTTTGAGGACAACTCAAGGGACAGTGTAGGGAGAAAAGTTCCTGGCTCGCTGAATGCCGTTCCTGGAGACCCTGCGATCAATGTGGGAGATATGTCAAGATGTGTGTTGGTTTTGAGGACGGCTCTCTGGAGAGTCTTAGCAAAGAGGTCACACGGAGAATCAGAGCAATTCTCAGAGACACTGAGAACAAGATCGACAATTCCCTCCTGGCACTTTCCCTGTAGGAGATACCGCAAGACGTTTCTGTATATTGGGCACAGCGCTCTGCAGGCTGTTAGCAGAGACTTTCCCGGGACAGTGAAACCCTATGTCAGAGACACTGAGAAGAAGCCCCAATGTTGCCTGCAGGCACTTTCAGTGTGGGTGCCTTCTCCACGTGGTTCCTGGTTTCACTGCAGCTCTGAAGAGAATGTTAGCAAAGAGGTAACCGGGACAGTGAAAACAGTACTCAAAGACAGGGAGAGCAAGCTCTATATTACTCTCTTGGCACTTTCAATGTGGGACATACAGCGAGATGTTTGCTGCTTTTGCGTTTGGCTCTTGGGAGATTTACAGCACAAAGATATCTAGTTGATTTGAAGCAGTTCCGAGAAAGTCTAAGCTAATCCCCACTTTTCCCTCCTGGCACTTTCCATGTGGGAGATATAGCACGATGTATATTGGTTTTGAGGACAACTCAAGGGACAGTGTAGGGAGAAAAGTTCCTGGCTCGCTGAATGCCATTCCTGGAGACCCTGCGATCAATGTGGGAGATATGTCAAGATGTGTGTTGGTTTTGAGGACGGCTCTCTGGAGAGTCTTAGCAAAGAGGTCACACGGAGAATCAGAGCAATTCTCAGAGACACTGAGAACAAGATCGACAATTCCCTCCTGGCACTTTCCCTGTAGGAGATACCGCAAGACGTTTCTGTATATTGGGCACAGCGCTCTGCAGGGTGTTAGCAGAGACTTTCCCGGGACAGTGAAACCCTATGTCAGAGACACTGAGAAGAAGCCCCAATGTTGCCTGCAGGCACTTTCAGTGTGGGTGCCTTCTCCACGTGGTTCCTGGTTTCACTGCAGCTCTGAAGAGAATGTTAGCAAAGAGGTAACCGGGACAGTGAAAACAGTACTCAAAGACAGGGAGAGCAAGCTCTATATTACTCTCTTGGCACTTTCAATGTGGGACATACAGCGAGATGTTTGCTGCTTTTGCGTTTGGCTATTGGGAGATTTACAGCACAAAGATATCTAGTTGATTTGAAGCAGTTCCGAGAAAGTCTAAGCTAATCCCCACTTTTCCCTCCTGGCACTTTCCATGTGGGAGATATAGCACGATGTATATTGGTTTTGAGGACAACTCAAGGGACAGTGTAGGGAGAAAAGTTCCTGGCTCGCTGAATGCCGTTCCTGGAGACCCTGCGATCAATGTGGGAGATATGTCAAGATGTGTGTTGGTTTTGAGGACGGCTCTCTGGAGAGTCTTAGCAAAGAGGTCACACGGAGAATCAGAGCAATTCTCAGAGACACGGAGAACAAGATCGACAATTCCCTCCTGGCACTTTCCCTGTAGGAGATACCGCAAGACGTTTCTGTATATTGGGCACAGCGCTCTGCAGGGTGTTAGCAGAGACTTTCCCGGGACAGTGAAACCCTATGTCAGAGACACTGAGAAGAAGCCCCAATGTTGCCTGCAGGCACTTTCAGTGTGGGTGCCTTCTCCACGTGGTTCCTGGTTTCACTGCAGCTCTGAAGAGAATGTTAGCAAAGAGGTAACCGGGACAGTGAAAACAGTACTCAAAGACAGGGAGAGCAAGCTCTATATTACTCTCTTGGCACTTTCAATGTGGGACATACAGCGAGATGTTTGCTGCTTTTGCGTTTGGCTATTGGGAGATTTACAGCACAAAGATATCTAGTTGATTTGAAGCAGTTCCGAGAAAGTCTAAGCTAATCCCCACTTTTCCCTCCTGGCACTTTCCATGTGGGAGATATAGCACGATGTATATTGGTTTTGAGGACAACTCAAGGGACAGTGTAGGGAGAAAAGTTCCTGGCTCGCTGAATGCCGTTCCTGGAGACCCTGCGATCAATGTGGGAGATATGTCAAGATGTGTGTTGGTTTTGAGGACGGCTCTCTGGAGAGTCTTAGCAAAGAGGTCACACGGAGAATCAGAGCAATTCTCAGAGACACTGAGAACAAGATCGACAATTCCCTCCTGGCACTTTCCCTGTAGGAGATACCGCAAGACGTTTCTGTATATTGGGCACAGCGCTCTGCAGGGTGTTAGCAGAGACTTTCCCGGGACAGTGAAACCCTATGTCAGAGACACTGAGAAGAAGCCCCAATGTTGCCTGCAGGCACTTTCAGTGTGGGTGCCTTCTCCACGTGGTTCCTGGTTTCACTGCAGCTCTGAAGAGAATGTTAGCAAAGAGGTAACCGGGACAGTGAAAACAGTACTCAAAGACAGGGAGAGCAAGCTCTATATTACTCTCTTGGCACTTTCAGTGTGGGACATACAGCGAGATGTTTGCTGCTTTTGCGTTTGGCTATTGGGAGATTTACAGCACAAAGATATCTAGTTGATTTGAAGCAGTTCCGAGAAAGTCTAAGCTAATCCCCACTTTTCCCTCCTGGCATTTTCCATGTGGGAGATATAGCACGATGTATATTGGTTTTGAGGACAACTCAAGGGACAGTGTAGGGAGAAAAGTTCCTGGCTCACTGAATGCCATTCCTGGAGACCCTGCGATCAATGTGGGAGATATGTCAAGATGTGTGTTGGTTTTGAGGACGGCTCTCTGGAGTGTCTTAGCAAAGAGGTCACACGGAGAATCAGAGCAATTCTCAGAGACACTGAGAACAAGATCGACAATTCCCTCCTGGCACTTTCCCTGTAGGAGATACCGCAAGACGTTTCTGTATATTGGGCACAGCGCTCTGCAGGCTGTTAGCAGAGACTTTCCCGGGACAGTGAAACCCTATGTCAGAGACACTGAGAAGAAGCCCCAATGTTGCCTGCAGGCACTTTCAGTGTGGGTGCCTTCTCCACGTGGTTCCTGGTTTCACTGCAGCTCTGAAGAGAATGTTAGCAAAGAGGTAACCGGGACAGTGAAAACAGTACTCAAAGACAGGGAGAGCAAGCTCTATATTACTCTCTTGGCACTTTCAATGTGGGACATACAGCGAGATGTTTGCTGCTTTTGCGTTTGGCTATTGGGAGATTTACAGCACAAAGATATCTAGTTGATTTGAAGCAGTTCCGAGAAAGTCTAAGCTAATCCCCACTTTTCCCTCCTGGCATTTTCCATGTGGGAGATATAGCACGATGTATATTGGTTTTGAGGACAACTCAAGGGACAGTGTAGGGAGAAAAGTTCCTGGCTCACTGAATGCCGTTCCTGGAGACCCTGCGATCAATGTGGGAGATATGTCAAGATGTGTGTTGGTTTTGAGGACGGCTCTCTGGAGTGTCTTAGCAAAGAGGTCACACGGAGAATCAGAGCAATTCTCAGAGACACTGAGAACAAGATCGACAATTCCCTCCTGGCACTTTCCCTGTAGGAGATACCGCAAGACGTTTCTGTATATTGGGCACAGCGCTCTGCAGGGTGTTAGCAGAGACTTTCCCCGGACAGTGAAACCCTATGTCAGAGACACTGAGAAGAAGCCCCAATGTTGCCTGCAGGCACTTTCAGTGTGGGTGCCTTCTCCACGTGGTTCCTGGTTTCACTGCAGCTCTGAAGAGAATGTTAGCAAAGAGGTAACCGGGACAGTGAAAACAGTACTCAAAGACAGGGAGAGCAAGCTCTATATTACTCTCTTGGCACTTTCAGTGTGGGACATACAGCGAGATGTTTGCTGCTTTTGCGTTTGGCTATTGGGAGATTTACAGCACAAAGATATCTAGTTGATTTGAAGCAGTTCCGAGAAAGTTTAAGCTAATCCACACTTTTCCCTCCTGGCATTTTCCATCATGTGGGAGATATAGCACGATGTATATTGGTTTTGAGGACAACTCAAGGGACAGTGTAGGGAGAAAAGTTCCTGGCTCGCTGAATGCCATTCCTGGAGACCCTGCGATCAATGTGGGAGATATGTCAAGATGTGTGTTGGTTTTGAGGACGGCTCTCTGGAGAGTCTTAGCAAAGAGGTCACACGGAGAATCAGAGCAATTCTCAGAGACACTGAGAACAAGATCGACAATTCCCTCCTGGCACTTTCCCTGTAGGAGATACCGCAAGACGTTTCTGTATATTGGGCACAGCGCTCTGCAGGGTGTTAGCAGAGACTTTCCCGGGACAGTGAAACCCTATGTCAGAGACACTGAGAAGAAGCCCCAATGTTCCCTCCAGGCATTTTCAGTGTGGGTGCCTTCTCCACGTGGTTCCTGGTTTCACTGCAGCTCTGAAGAGAATGTTAGCAAAGAGGTAACCGGGACAGTGAAAACAGTACTCAAAGACAGGGAGAGCAAGCTCTATATTACTCTCTTGGCACTTTCAATGTGGGACATACAGCGAGATGTTTGCTGCTTTTGCGTTTGGCTATTGGGAGATTTACAGCACAAAGATATCTAGTTGATTTGAAGCAGTTCCGAGAAAGTCTAAGCTAATCCTCACTTTTCCCTCCTGGCACTTTCCATGTGGGAGATATAGCACGATGTATATTGGTTTTGAGGACAACTCAAGGGACAGTGTAGGGAGAAAAGTTCCTGGCTCGCTGAATGCCATTCCTGGAGACCCTGCGATCAATGTGGGAGATATGTCAAGATGTGTGTTGGTTTTGAGGACGGCTCTCTGGAGAGTCTTAGCAAAGAGGTCACACGGAGAATCAGAGCAATTCTCAGAGACACTGAGAACAAGATCGACAATTCCCTCCTGGCACTTTCCCTGTAGGAGATACCGCAAGACGTTTCTGTATATTGGGCACAGCGCTCTGCAGGCTGTTAGCAGAGACTTTCCCGGGACAGTGAAACCCTATGTCAGAGACACTGAGAAGAAGCCCCAATGTTGCCTGCAGGCACTTTCAGTGTGGGTGCCTTCTCCACGTGGTTCCTGGTTTCACTGCAGCTCTGAAGAGAATGTTAGCAAAGAGGTAACCGGGACAGTGAAAACAGTACTCAAAGACAGGGAGAGCAAGCTCTATATTACTCTCTTGGCACTTTCAATGTGGGACATACAGCGAGATGTTTGCTGCTTTTGCGTTTGGCTATTGGGAGATTTACAGCACAAAGATATCTAGTTGATTTGAAGCAGTTCCGAGAAAGTCTAAGCTAATCCCCACTTTTCCCTCCTGGCACTTTCCATGTGGGAGATATAGCACGATGTATATTGGTTTTGAGGACAACTCAAGGGACAGTGTAGGGAGAAAAGTTCCTGGCTCACTGAATGCCGTTCCTGGAGACCCTGCGATCAATGTGGGAGATATGTCAAGATGTGTGTTGGTTTTGAGGACGGCTCTCTGGAGAGTCTTAGCAAAGAGGTCACACGGAGAATCAGAGCAATTCTCAGAGACACTGAGAACAAGATCGACAATTCCCTCCTGGCACTTTCCCTGTAGGAGATACCGCAAGACGTTTCTGTATATTGGGCACAGCGCTCTGCAGGCTGTTAGCAGAGACTTTCCCGGGACAGTGAAACCCTATGTCAGAGACACTGAGAAGAAGCCCCAATGTTGCCTGCAGGCACTTTCAGTGTGGGTGCCTTCTCCACGTGGTTCCTGGTTTCACTGCAGCTCTGAAGAGAATGTTAGCAAAGAGGTAACCGGGACAGTGAAAACAGTACTCAAAGACAGGGAGAGCAAGCTCTATATTACTCTCTTGGCACTTTCAATGTGGGACATACAGCGAGATGTTTGCTGCTTTTGCGTTTGGCTATTGGGAGATTTACAGCACAAAGATATCTAGTTGATTTGAAGCAGTTCCGAGAACGTCTAAGCTAATCCCCACTTTTCCCTCCTGGCATTTTCCATGTGGGAGATATAGCACGATGTATATTGGTTTTGAGGACAACTCAAGGGACAGTGTAGGGAGAAAAGTTCCTGGCTCACTGAATGCCGTTCCTGGAGACCCTGCGATCAATGTGGGAGATATGTCAAGATGTGTGTTGGTTTTGAGGACGGCTCTCTGGAGAGTCTTAGCAAAGAGGTCACACGGAGAATCAGAGCAATTCTCAGAGACACTGAGAACAAGATCGACAATTCCCTCCTGGCACTTTCCCTGTAGGAGATACCGCAAGACGTTTCTGTATATTGGGCACAGCGCTCTGCAGGGTGTTAGCAGAGACTTTCCCGGGACAGTGAAACCCTATGTCAGAGACACTGAGAAGAAGCCCCAATGTTGCCTGCAGGCACTTTCAGTGTGGGTGCCTTCTCCACGTGGTTCCTGGTTTCACTGCAGCTCTGAAGAGAATGTTAGCAAAGAGGTAACCGGGACAGTGAAAACAGTACTCAAAGACAGGGAGAGCAAGCTCTATATTACTCTCTTGGCACTTTCAATGTGGGACATACAGCGAGATGTTTGCTGCTTTTGCGTTTGGCTATTGGGAGATTTACAGCACAAAGATATCTAGTTGATTTGAAGCAGTTCCGAGAAAGTCTAAGCTAATCCCCACTTTTCCCTCCTGGCATTTTCCATGTGGGAGATATAGCACGATGTATATTGGTTTTGAGGACAACTCAAGGGACAGTGTAGGGAGAAAAGTTCCTGGCTCACTGAATGCCGTTCCTGGAGACCCTGCGATCAATGTGGGAGATATGTCAAGATGTGTGTTGGTTTTGAGGACGGCTCTCTGGAGAGTCTTAGCAAAGAGGTCACACGGAGAATCAGAGCAATTCTCAGAGACACTGAGAACAAGATCGACAATTCCCTCCTGGCACTTTCCCTGTAGGAGATACCGCAAGACGTTTCTGTATATTGGGCACAGCGCTCTGCAGGGTGTTAGCAGAGACTTTCCCGGGACAGTGAAACCCTATGTCAGAGACACTGAGAAGAAGCCCCAATGTTGCCTGCAGGCACTTTCAGTGTGGGTGCCTTCTCCACGTGGTTCCTGGTTTCACTGCAGCTCTGAAGAGAATGTTAGCAAAGAGGTAACCGGGACAGTGAAAACAGTACTCAAAGACAGGGAGAGCAAGCTCTATATTACTCTCTTGGCACTTTCAATGTGGGACATACAGCGAGATGTTTGCTGCTTTTGCGTTTGGCTATTGGGAGATTTACAGCACAAAGATATCTAGTTGATTTGAAGCAGTTCCGAGAACGTCTAAGCTAATCCCCACTTTTCCCTCCTGGCATTTTCCATGTGGGAGATATAGCACGATGTATATTGGTTTTGAGGACAACTCAAGGGACAGTGTAGGGAGAAAAGTTCCTGGCTCGCTGAATGCCGTTCCTGGAGACCCTGCGATCAATGTGGGAGATATGTCAAGATGTGTGTTGGTTTTGAGGACGGCTCTCTGGAGAGTCTTAGCAAAGAGGTCACACGGAGAATCAGAGCAATTCTCAGAGACACTGAGAACAAGATCGACAATTCCCTCCTGGCACTTTCCCTGTAGGAGATACCGCAAGACGTTTCTGTATATTGGGCACAGCGCTCTGCAGGCTGTTAGCAGAGACTTTCCCGGGACAGTGAAACCCTATGTCAGAGACACTGAGAAGAAGCCCCAATGTTGCCTGCAGGCATTTTCAGTGTGGGTGCCTTCTCCACGTGGTTCCTGGTTTCACTGCAGCTCTGAAGAGAATGTTAGCAAAGAGGTAACCGGGACAGTGAAAACAGTACTCAAAGACAGGGAGAGCAAGCTCTATATTACTCTCTTGGCACTTTCAATGTGGGACATACAGCGAGATGTTTGCTGCTTTTGCGTTTGGCTATTGGGAGATTTACAGCACAAAGATATCTAGTTGATTTGAAGCAGTTCCGAGAAAGTCTAAGCTAATCCCCACTTTTCCCTCCTGGCACTTTCCATGTGGGAGATATAGCACGATGTATATTGGTTTTGAGGACAACTCAAGGGACAGTGTAGGGAGAAAAGTTCCTGGCTCGCTGAATGCCGTTCCTGGAGACCCTGCGATCAATGTGGGAGATATGTCAAGATGTGTGTTGGTTTTGAGGACGGCTCTCTGGAGTGTCTTAGCAAAGAGGTCACACGGAGAATCAGAGCAATTCTCAGAGACACTGAGAACAAGATCGACAATTCCCTCCTGGCACTTTCCCTGTAGGAGATACCGCAAGACGTTTCTGTATATTGGGCACAGCGCTCTGCAGGGTGTTAGCAGAGACTTTCCCGGGACAGTGAAACCCTATGTCAGAGACACTGAGAAGAAGCCCCAATGTTGCCTGCAGGCACTTTCAGTGTGGGTGCCTTCTCCACGTGGTTCCTGGTTTCACTGCAGCTCTGAAGAGAATGTCAGCAAAGAGGTAACCGGGACAGTGAAAACAGTACTCAAAGACAGGGAGAGCAAGCTCTATATTACTCTCTTGGCACTTTCAGTGTGGGACATACAGCGAGATGTTTGCTGCTTTTGCGTTTGGCTATTGGGAGATTTACAGCACAAAGATATCTAGTTGATTTGAAGCAGTTCCGAGAAAGTCTAAGCTAATCCCCACTTTTCCCTCCTGGCACTTTCCATGTGGGAGATATAGCACGATGTATATTGGTTTTGAGGACAACTCAAGGGACAGTGTAGGGAGAAAAATTCCTGGCTCGCTGAATGCCATTCCTGGAGACCCTGCGATCAATGTGGGAGATATGTCAAGATGTGTGTTGGTTTTGAGGACGGCTCTCTGGAGAGTCTTAGCAAAGAGGTCACACGGAGAATCAGAGCAATTCTCAGAGACACTGAGAACAAGATCGACAATTCCCTCCTGGCACTTTCCCTGTAGGAGATACCGCAAGACGTTTCTGTATATTGGGCACAGCGCTCTGCAGGCTGTTAGCAGAGACTTTCCCGGGACAGTGAAACCCTATGTCAGAGACACTGAGAAGAAGCCCCAATGTTGCCTGCAGGCACTTTCAGTGTGGGTGCCTTCTCCACGTGGTTCCTGGTTTCACTGCAGCTCTGAAGAGAATGTTAGCAAAGAGGTAACCGGGACAGTGAAAACAGTACTCAAAGACAGGGAGAGCAAGCTCTATATTATTCTCTTGGCACTTTCAATGTGGGACATACAGCGAGATGTTTGCTGCTTTTGCGTTTGGCTATTGGGAGATTTACAGCACAAAGATATCTAGTTGATTTGAAGCAGTTCCGAGAAAGTCTAAGCTAATCCTCACTTTTCCCTCCTGGCATTTTCCATGTGGGAGATATAGCACGATGTATATTGGTTTTGAGGACAACTCAAGGGACAGTGTAGGGAGAAAAGTTCCTGGCTCACTGAATGCCATTCCTGGAGACCCTGCGATCAATGTGGGAGATATGTCAAGATGTGTGTTGGTTTTGAGGACGGCTCTCTGGAGAGTCTTAGCAAAGAGGTCACACGGAGAATCAGAGCAATTCTCAGAGACACTGAGAACAAGATCGACAATTCCCTCCTGGCACTTTCCCTGTAGGAGATACCGCAAGACGTTTCTGTATATTGGGCACAGCGCTCTGCAGGGTGTTAGCAGAGACTTTCCCGGGACAGTGAAACCCTATGTCAGAGACACTGAGAAGAAGCCCCAATGTTCCCTCCAGGCATTTTCAGTGTGGGTGCCTTCTCCACGTGGTTCCTGGTTTCACTGCAGCTCTGAAGAGAATGTTAGCAAAGAGGTAACCGGGACAGTGAAAACAGTACTCAAAGACAGGGAGAGCAAGCTCTATATTACTCTCTTGGCACTTTCAATGTGGGACATACAGCGAGATGTTCGCTGCTTTTGCGTTTGGCTATTGGGAGATTTACAGCACAAAGATATCTAGTTGATTTGAAGCAGTTCCGAGAAAGTCTAAGCTAATCCTCACTTTTCCCTCCTGGCATTTTCCATGTGGGAGATATAGCACGATGTATATTGGTTTTGAGGACAACTCAAGGGACAGTGTAGGGAGAAAAGTTCCTGGCTCACTGAATGCCATTCCTGGAGACCCTGCGATCAATGTGGGAGATATGTCAAGATGTGTGTTGGTTTTGAGGACGGCTCTCTGGAGAGTCTTAGCAAAGAGGTCACACGGAGAATCAGAGCAATTCTCAGAGACACTGAGAACAAGATCGACAATTCCCTCCTGGCACTTTCCCTGTAGGAGATACCGCAAGACGTTTCTGTATATTGGGCACAGCGCTCTGCAGGCTGTTAGCAGAGACTTTCCCGGGACAGTGAAACCCTATGTCAGAGACACTGAGAAGAAGCCCCAATGTTGCCTGCAGGCACTTTCAGTGTGGGTGCCTTCTCCACGTGGTTCCTGGTTTCACTGCAGCTCTGAAGAGAATGTTAGCAAAGAGGTAACCGGGACAGTGAAAACAGTACTCAAAGACAGGGAGAGCAAGCTCTATATTACTCTCTTGGCACTTTCAATGTGGGACATACAGCGAGATGTTTGCTGCTTTTGCGTTTGGCTATTGGGAGATTTACAGCACAAAGATATCTAGTTGATTTGAAGCAGTTCCAAGAAAGTCTAAGCTAATCCCCACTTTTCCCTCCTGGCATTTTCCATCATGTGGGAGATATAGCACGATGTATATTGATTTTGAGGACAACTCAAGGGACAGTGTAGGGAGAAAAGTTCCTGGCTCGCTGAATGCCGTTCCTGGAGACCCTGCGATCAATGTGGGAGATATGTCAAGATGTGTGTTGGTTTTGAGGACGGCTCTCTGGAGAGTCTTAGCAAAGAGGTCACACGGAGAATCAGAGCAATTCTCAGAGACACTGAGAACAAGATCGACAATTCCCTCCTGGCACTTTCCCTGTAGGAGATACCGCAAGACGTTTCTGTATATTGGGCACAGCGCTCTGCAGGGTGTTAGCAGAGACTTTCCCGGGACAGTGAAACCCTATGTCAGAGACACTGAGAAGAAGCCCCAATGTTCCCTCCAGGCATTTTCAGTGTGGGTGCCTTCTCCACGTGGTTCCTGGTTTCACTGCAGCTCTGAAGAGAATGTCAGCAAAGAGGTAACCGGGACAGTGAAAACAGTACTCAAAGACAGGGAGAGCAAGCTCTATATTACTCTCTTGGCACTTTCAATGTGGGACATACAGCGAGATGTTTGCTGCTTTTGCGTTTGGCTATTGGGAGATTTACAGCACAAAGATATCTAGTTGATTTGAAGCAGTTCCGAGAAAGTCTAAGCTAATCCCCACTTTTCCCTCCTGGCATTTTCCATCATGTGGGAGATATAGCACGATGTATATTGGTTTTGAGGACAACTCAAGGGACAGTGTAGGGAGAAAAGTTCCTGGCTCGCTGAATGCCGTTCCTGGAGACCCTGCGATCAATGTGGGAGATATGTCAAGATGTGTGTTGGTTTTGAGGACGGCTCTCTGGAGAGTCTTAGCAAAGAGGTCACACGGAGAATCAGAGCAATTCTCAGAGACACTGAGAACAAGATCGACAATTCCCTCCTGGCACTTTCCCTGTAGGAGATACCGCAAGACGTTTCTGTATATTGGGCACAGCGCTCTGCAGGGTGTTAGCAGAGACTTTCCCGGGACAGTGAAACCCTATGTCAGAGACACTGAGAAGAAGCCCCAATGTTCCCTCCAGGCATTTTCAGTGTGGGTGCCTTCTCCACGTGGTTCCTGGTTTCACTGCAGCTCTGAAGAGAATGTTAGCAAAGAGGTAACCGGGACAGTGAAAACAGTACTCAAAGACAGGGAGAGCAAGCTCTATATTACTCTCTTGGCACTTTCAATGTGGGACATACAGCGAGATGTTCGCTGCTTTTGCGTTTGGCTATTGGGAGATTTACAGCACAAAGATATCTAGTTGATTTGAAGCAGTTCCGAGAAAGTCTAAGCTAATCCTCACTTTTCCCTCCTGGCATTTTCCATGTGGGAGATATAGCACGATGTATATTGGTTTTGAGGACAACTCAAGGGACAGTGTAGGGAGAAAAGTTCCTGGCTCACTGAATGCCATTCCTGGAGACCCTGCGATCAATGTGGGAGATATGTCAAGATGTGTGTTGGTTTTGAGGACGGCTCTCTGGAGAGTCTTAGCAAAGAGGTCACACGGAGAATCAGAGCAATTCTCAGAGACACTGAGAACAAGATCGACAATTCCCTCCTGGCACTTTCCCTGTAGGAGATACCGCAAGACGTTTCTGTATATTGGGCACAGCGCTCTGCAGGCTGTTAGCAGAGACTTTCCCGGGACAGTGAAACCCTATGTCAGAGACACTGAGAAGAAGCCCCAATGTTGCCTGCAGGCACTTTCAGTGTGGGTGCCTTCTCCACGTGGTTCCTGGTTTCACTGCAGCTCTGAAGAGAATGTTAGCAAAGAGGTAACCGGGACAGTGAAAACAGTACTCAAAGACAGGGAGAGCAAGCTCTATATTACTCTCTTGGCACTTTCAATGTGGGACATACAGCGAGATGTTTGCTGCTTTTGCGTTTGGCTATTGGGAGATTTACAGCACAAAGATATCTAGTTGATTTGAAGCAGTTCCGAGAAAGTCTAAGCTAATCCCCACTTTTCCCTCCTGGCATTTTCCATCATGTGGGAGATATAGCACGATGTATATTGATTTTGAGGACAACTCAAGGGACAGTGTAGGGAGAAAAGTTCCTGGCTCGCTGAATGCCGTTCCTGGAGACCCTGCGATCAATGTGGGAGATATGTCAAGATGTGTGTTGGTTTTGAGGACGGCTCTCTGGAGAGTCTTAGCAAAGAGGTCACACGGAGAATCAGAGCAATTCTCAGAGACACTGAGAACAAGATCGACAATTCCCTCCTGGCACTTTCCCTGTAGGAGATACCGCAAGACGTTTCTGTATATTGGGCACAGCGCTCTGCAGGGTGTTAGCAGAGACTTTCCCGGGACAGTGAAACCCTATGTCAGAGACACTGAGAAGAAGCCCCAATGTTCCCTCCAGGCACTTTCAGTGTGGGTGCCTTCTCCACGTGGTTCCTGGTTTCACTGCAGCTCTGAAGAGAATGTCAGCAAAGAGGTAACCGGGACAGTGAAAACAGTACTCAAAGACAGGGAGAGCAAGCTCTATATTACTCTCTTGGCACTTTCAATGTGGGACATACAGCGAGATGTTTGCTGCTTTTGCGTTTGGCTATTGGGAGATTTACAGCACAAAGATATCTAGTTGATTTGAAGCAGTTCCGAGAAAGTCTAAGCTAATCCCCACTTTTCCCTCCTGGCATTTTCCATCATGTGGGAGATATAGCACGATGTATATTGGTTTTGAGGACAACTCAAGGGACAGTGTAGGGAGAAAAGTTCCTGGCTCGCTGAATGCCGTTCCTGGAGACCCTGCGATCAATGTGGGAGATATGTCAAGATGTGTGTTGGTTTTGAGGACGGCTCTCTGGAGAGTCTTAGCAAAGAGGTCACACGGAGAATCAGAGCAATTCTCAGAGACACTGAGAACAAGATCGACAATTCCCTCCTGGCACTTTCCCTGTAGGAGATACCGCAAGACGTTTCTGTATATTGGGCACAGCGCTCTGCAGGGTGTTAGCAGAGACTTTCCCGGGACAGTGAAACCCTATGTCAGAGACACTGAGAAGAAGCCCCAATGTTCCCTCCAGGCATTTTCAGTGTGGGTGCCTTCTCCACGTGGTTCCTGGATTCACTGCAGCTCTGAAGAGAATGTTAGCAAAGAGGTAACCGGGACAGTGAAAACAGTACTCAAAGACAGGGAGAGCAAGCTCTATATTACTCTCTTGGCACTTTCAATGTGGGACATACAGCGAGATGTTTGCTGCTTTTGCGTTTGGCTATTGGGAGATTTACAGCACAAAGATATCTAGTTGATTTGAAGCAGTTCCGAGAAAGTCTAAGCTAATCCTCACTTTTCCCTCCTGGCACTTTCCATGTGGGAGATATAGCACGATGTATATTGGTTTTGAGGACAACTCAAGGGACAGTGTAGGGAGAAAAGTTCCTGGCTCGCTGAATGCCGTTCCTGGAGACCCTGCGATCAATGTGGGAGATATGTCAAGATGTGTGTTGGTTTTGAGGACGATTCTCTGGAGAGTCTTAGCAAAGAGGTCACACGGAGAATCAGAGCAATTCTCAGAGACACTGAGAACAAGATCGACAATTCCCTCCTGGCACTTTCCCTGTAGGAGATACCGCAAGACGTTTCTGTATATTGGGCACAGCGCTCTGCAGGGTGTTAGCAGAGACTTTCCCGGGACAGTGAAACCCTATGTCAGAGACACTGAGAAGAAGCCCCAATGTTGCCTGCAGGCACTTTCAGTGTGGGTGCCTTCTCCACGTGGTTCCTGGTTTCACTGCAGCTCTGAAGAGAATGTTAGCAAAGAGGTAACCGGGACAGTGAAAACAGTACTCAAAGACAGGGAGAGCAAGCTCTATATTACTCTCTTGGCACTTTCAATGTGGGACATACAGCGAGATGTTTGCTGCTTTTGCGTTTGGCTATTGGGAGATTTACAGCACAAAGATATCTAGTTGATTTGAAGCAGTTCCGAGAAAGTCTAAACTAATCCTCACTTTTCCCTCCTGGCATTTTCCATGTGGGAGATATAGCACGATGTATATTGGTTTTGAGGACAACTCAAGGGACAGTGTAGGGAGAAAAGTTCCTGGCTCGCTGAATGCCGTTCCTGGAGACCCTGCGATCAATGTGGGAGATATGTCAAGATGTGTGTTGGTTTTGAGGACGGCTCTCTGGAGAGTCTTAGCAAAGAGGTCACACGGAGAATCAGAGCAATTCTCAGAGACACTGAGAACAAGATCGACAATTCCCTCCTGGCACTTTCCCTGTAGGAGATACCGCAAGACGTTTCTGTATATTGGGCACAGCGCTCTGCAGGCTGTTAGCAGAGACTTTCCCGGGACAGTGAAACCCTATGTCAGAGACACTGAGAAGAAGCCCCAATGTTGCCTGCAGTCACTTTCAGCTGCGGCTGTTTTCTACCTCAGAAGCCTCTTGATTTTATAGTTTTCCTTAATGTGTGAACAATGCTGTACTTTTGTATTTTTAGCCAATTTAGTATTTATTCCACACCTGCAGTGAATGAGAAAGGGTGGTTTTGAGGCTGAAGGTGCCAGGAAAGCCTGGAGCCCCAAGGTCTGTGGGGCTACGCAAGCAGTTCCCAGAGAGCTTTAGAACAAGCCTCAGTTTTCCCTCCTGGCTCTTTTGGCATGGGACCAGTCTCCAGATATATGGAAATTTTTGAGGCTGCTGTGCAGCTTTTTACTAGCCTTAGGTCCTGTTGGTAGAGCTTTTTACATTAAGAGTAAAGGTTAGTTACTAATGACCTGCAATCAAGATTTGATACAAGGAAATTATTTTCTAAGTGCTAATTTTAATCTCAGACCTAATTTCTGAGATATGTGCAATTGGGTAAATTGTTAAACAGTGTTTCTAAATCAGACAAAAGAAGTGTATTTTGAGTTGTTTCATTTGTTACTATCAAAAGTTCATATAATATGTAAAATAAAGCTTGGGAAACACTTGCAGAAATATTTTGGCAAATATGTAAGTTGCATAACAAAAAAGGTAGGCTTCTGAAAGAAGTGGGGTGTAACCATAAGCTTTGCATTTTGAAATATGTTGCTGTAAATCCTTACCTGTCACACTGATGCTCTCCGTTTGTTGTAGTGAAGTCCTTATATTGTTTTCACAGAAACTCACCACAAATTTCAGACACTTCAGTTGTATTGGAGAAGGATTACAATTGTTTGCATATTAAAGTAGACCCAAGCTAAAGCAATAAATTACCACTTCGAATAGTTTTCCTTAAGTCTTCTTTGTGCTGTCATTTTGTATTTGTCCGTATCCTTATTCGGAGCCCATTTTCACCTGTGTTGTAAGTCATAGTATCTGTGAGAAGCAGGATGGCTAAATATTTCTGTCATTCCATAATAGAAAGAGAGATCTGAAATCTTTTTACATGTCAGTTAACAGAATTTGCTTGGTAACAGAGTCCTGCTATGTTGCTTTTTTGGCAGATGTTGGCATGGTTAAAGTCTCCCATGAGGACCTTAATCTTTAGTTCAATGCTGCAAAGTTCTTGTCCTTTACTTAAATGAGGTATCTCATTCCTCAGAATCTGAGTCCTGTGTGTGCTCATAGGTACTGATGTTAGTGGTAGGAACAGCATTAAGTATTTTATATGGCAGACACAGCTCAAGTGGCTGCTGAACAGAAATGAACTAAATGTTTATTCCCTTGCTGCTGTTTGTTTGTTTGTAAATTCGGTTTAAAGGGCCATCCAATAAAACCACAAAATCAGTGGGGTTGCTTGGGTTTCACTAGATGCCTGGACTGGCAGGCAGCCAGATCATTAACGGTGATGATATGCAGCATGGAGAGAACCCCATTTTAATTGCAGAATCTTGGTTCGGTTTGAAAAGCTGGCAGCTTACAAGCAGGAGAAAATGTCTTTGTGGAGCATTTCATAGGGAAGGTTGTGGGACTTAGTAGTGTCTTACTATGCTGTTAGGCAGCTTACAGTAAGACATAATGCATGCTGAAAATGTTAGCATAGTTTTTTGCACTGAAAAACCAAATATTTATTGCATAGCAGACAAAGACCATACAGGCACAGTAAGGCTAAATTTGCAGTCAAGGAAGTCTTTCTCAGAAGTCGTATCTTGTTTGATTACAATGCTAGGGACAGCAATATAAGCACTTCTTTTCAGTGAATAGTCTCCACCTCCATTGCAGTAACCCATATTAAATCCAACTTACCTCACTGTTTATTTACACCTTTTCCTTTGGTATTCTTCAAGAAAATGTTTGTATTACCTGCCCCTTGAGAAAGAGAATTGAAATCTGGAAATAGACATATTACTCAAAATCATTCACATAGGTTAAAATTTACTAATCTGGCAAGCTATTTAGACAGTGGGATTTTTACTGTAAATGGTTGCTCACTAGAGCAGTCAAAGTGAAAACATTTTTGTTTTGTGAAACTTGGCAGTCATTTTCATTTCAAAATGAAACAATTTTTCATTAAACTCTTCAGTTACCATCAACAACATTGGAAGGGTTTGTATCGTTTGTCGGCGCCTTCTAAACTATGTTACTCTCCATCAATTACAAAAATGTCGACTTGGGCGTATGCTGACATTTGTGCTTGGGGCTAGAGTGGGAAAAATTTCTGTCCCGGCTCTCCCAGAGAACTGTCACACGCCTCAATCTGTCAGGCTGGTGGCAACATGCTCTTTGGCATCCCTCCTCTTGACAGAAGTGAGCGACGGAGTTTTTGGGCTGGTGAGGATTTGCAGTCTTGTTGCTTAGCAGATCAGAGCGATAGCTTGCTTTTTTTTTTTTTTTGCGAAAGAAGTTTTATAACAGCTTTGATGAAATAGTATTTCCAAAGGAGTCACATTTTTGACACTAAACCAGAACATTCAACAGCATTGTCAGTCGTTTGCGTTAGGTTTTCTTGCACTGACACATGTTCTGTCAGAAACATTTCCAGAAGTGCTAATTATACCTTTATTGCTGGGGAGGCAGGTATAGTGGATTTTTGCTTTTGATGGTGGTCCTGTTTAAGATTAGTACACAGAGGAGTTGACGGTGAACTTCAGGAGGAGCTGGATGCAATTGCAGGGGAACCAAGTCGCATGCAGGGGCTGGAAATCAGCTATTTCCTTTGATTCCTGCCACTTTTGCACAAAGTCTGCTTTGCAGATACTTTAGGTGCACATGTGCTGGGAAGGGTAAAGAATTTCACACACCAATTAAGGAGGCATAAAATCACAGCACTGGAAATCAGAAGCAGGCTACATGGTAAATAAGGTCGATATAATAGGTTAATGAAATAGAAGTTGAGCAATTACTGCATTTCTTCACGGTGAAAGGCAGAGTTACAGTTGCAATGAAGTAGTAGAAATGCTCTGGGTGTTCGAAACCAGAAAGAAAAGGAATGAGTGTTTTACACTGCAGAGTGAATAAATGAGTGAATAAATCACAGGCACTTAGGCTAAAGCAGGAATTGTCAGAAAGAAGAGCCTAATGATCTACTGTGCCCACATAGAAGTGTTCCTCCGTTTGAGATGAATGCTCTGCAGGCTGAAATACTTGAATTGGATTATCTTACCGAACTGAGCCATGAGGGAAAATCACATTTAGGCACTGAAGAAAAAAACAAACTGCATCAGAATCTCAGCTTCTTGACAGCAAGCTTCCAGCAACCATGTTTTATGGCCTAATAAAAATAAATAAAAAATTGATCTTCTCTTTTCATGGTAGCTTTAACTGTAATGTGCCTTTGCCGGTTAGCTGCAAGCCCTGCCACCCATATACACATTTACTCACGTATGCACAACAGGATGCATGCAGTATTTCAGCTTATAAGATTATTTGGGAAGAAAGGCTCTGCAGAGATGTAATAATAGAATTTCTAACTTGTTTTGATGAGGGCCTCCAAGGTTTTGAAACCGATACGGTTGCACGCGGGCGGGAGGATAAGTAATCATTGCAAGCGATGCAGCCGGCAGAAATAAAGCGTGACGAGTCCAGCTTGTGTACCAGCTTCATGCAGTGAGGTGCAGGGTGTTCTGGCCCTGGTCCAGAGAAGCACTCAAACAAGTTGTTTATCTGAAGCACAACCACAAGCACGTTTGTCCTGATTCGAAGGAAGTGGTCACGGCTTGCACGGCTAAAATTGAGGAAAGTAGTTGCCTAATATATATGCTAAAGTAATTTTATTCAAAAAAAGGGACCCAGAACAGTTAGCAAATCATCCAAACACCAGCTTAAAGCAAGTTAGTAATAACTTCTCTTCATCTACTCGCTGGATGCTTGTTTGATCACTTTTCATATGCTAGATTTCTGAGCAAACCCCAAAATGTTCTTGCTGTTTCCACCCATGCTTAGCCTTCACATAATCTCCTGGGTTTTATTATTCTTGCAAAAGCAGTTTCTTGCACCCAAGAGTCCTGCCCAAAGTTCTGATCCTGTAGACAGTGCTGCAGGCAGCACTTCCCAGCTCTCAGCGATCCTTTCGCGAAAGTGGGAGGTTATTTGCAAGGCTGAATTCTAGACAAGCACCAAAGTCGGGGGAAAGAAATTACACACCTTCTTTTTTGCTGCTGGTGCGTGTTTCACTCTGTAGTCCTCCAAAGAGCTACCGAAATGGCTAAAGTGCTGTCCTGCCACCGGGTGAGCGCAATTAATGAATCTGCAGCTTTGAGTCTCAGCACAATAGCTAAATACCGAGAGGTCTGCTGTCTCCGCATCCTGCAATTTCTCTGTCTCTAGATAAACTGCATTCATGATTGTTATTGATTCAAGTAATAACAGTTGCTGAGTTAAGTGTCACGTTTGTTACAGCTCGAGTTGAAGGCTCTGAACATACAAAACCGGTGTCTGGATTAAGATTTTAGTGTTGGTTAAGATTTTTCAAACCTTTTAGAAGCATCTTCAAATTCTCTTAAAAAGTAACAAATGTTCATATTGAAGTAGAAACTATAGTTTGCTTTCTTGTACAGTAGGCAAAACTAAATCTAAATTGTTGTGGAAAAAAAAAAAAGCACTTTCTTATATCTCCTGGTCCTAAATATTACTAGGCAGACAGGTTAAATATTGGCTTAATACAAGAACTCAGGAGTGTGAAAATGAAGTGAGTATCCATTTGGAAACTTACGTTTTTCTATTGGAGAAGAAGACAGAAAATGTTCCTGATACCCCATATGTGTGATCTCATCCCGCATATCGATACTCCTACAACGCTTGGGAAATCCGGAGTACTGAAAAGCTTTTGGGTCCCATCTGACCTGTAAGAGATGACAGCACATTTAATAAAATTGGGGCGTAATTTTCCCTTTTGAAACCTGGGTTATTTGGAATAATTCCGTTCAGTGTTCTGCCACCCTTCTCGGAGTCCACAGTTCTATCAGTCTTGAATGCTGGACCACGCTGCCGCTGGTGTACTGGTGGAAGAAGTGTCTGTGGAGCACTCGGATAACATGGTCTGTATTTCCACTGCCTATCAATTGAATCTGTCCAGCTTTGCCGCTCTAAAAAAACCAGAATCATCCCCATTCCCAGATTCTCCAAGGTCCCGTCGTGACTCAGAGTTATAACTGAATGAATATGGGTGTTTGGTTACGGGAAAATCTGGCTGCATCGCCAGCCGTAACCATCGTAGACGGTTAAGGCATCTTTGCGTGCCTCGATGCAATTTACAGGAAAGATGGTATCAGCCCCAGGATAAGCGATAAATGATCAAGTTAAACCATTAAACCAGAAAGGCTCTTTTCAATTATTCCTTCTGCTTATTCAGCTTCCGAGTGTCTGTTACAAACCAGAAATTGATCTTGGCCTCCTGGTTACTTTAAACTTGAACTCTTTTTGTTGTTCTATACGGGCGGCCTCTTTTGAGACTAATAATGTTAATTTCAAATCAGGAGATAAATTTTAGAAAATTAATGCATATGCCTCTTCTAAGTAATTTTTTTGCCATTGCTGTGTAGAGCCTTACTGCCTCCATCTACGAGGAGTAAGGACTGGGGAGGGATTCTAGCATTCCTGCTTATTTAGGTTGCATGTTATACTTTCTTGCTTGGACTATAAGAAGCATCCCTCATTATTTAGTTATAGGATTATAAAACATTTCAATAGTAAAAGAAGGTGAACTATTTCTCTTCCGTACAGCTGTAAGAAATTTCAGAACTCTGTTTTGTTCATAAACCCCCCCCAGATGATGCAGGGGGGGTTGGTTCCAACCAGATGATCTTTAAGGTCCCTTCCAACCCGAACCATTCTGTGATTTTATGACGTATCTGTTGATTCAGCTGATTTTAAATAGAATTTCGTATTTACAACTGCATCTTAAAACGCAGTCACCATTAAAGGTTAAAAGCATGGTTTGGAAGTATCTGCTATCATGTACAACAGCCACTCACAAGGCGCTGTATCACTGGTGACTCTTGCACAAGAGTAGACTGTGTCTCTTACGGAGCTTTGATCAATATTCTGTCCATATCAAATGCAAGCGTTAATCCTGCCACATTTCCCAAAGACCCTAGTTCTTAATTCCTTGCAAAGAAATGCTGATAAGAAAACTGTGCTTTGAGCAGTTCAATTCCTCGCTAACAATACAAGTGAAATGGGGAAAGTGCTAATTATTGTGCCTGAGAGAACAGGGAGCTGGGATGCGTGAGCACGGGAGAATGATGGACGCTGGCCTTTCTTTCTTCCATCAGATAATGTTTTCTACAGACTTGATGAAGACGTCAGAATGAAGTTTTGCTGTTTCGCGAAAAGATGAATGACCATTGTCCCAAATTATTTCAAATTGTTTATTGAGCATTATTATGAAGTATTATTCTAGAGGTCCAACAAGGGTAGAAGATTCAGTGTAAAATGGTAACTCAGTGTGTAGTTGTCTCCTTAGCTCAAACTTGCGGTGACGCTATACTTACGTTAAGAATTTGGGAGGCTTTATGAAGTAGAATTTATTTTTTTGATGTATTTCTTCAGGAAGTAACATTCTTTCTATGGCCCTGACAAAATTTGCAATATATGCAGCAGTGCTTACGTTCACTCTGTGAAATCTCAGTTCTGATGCATATAAATCCACAGAGGCGCTGGGGATATGACTTGAGCCAAGATGAATCATGTGGGCAAGCAGACAGATGGTACCCAAAAAGCGCACATACGGTTTTTCCGTGAGGATAGCAGCAAGCTGACAGCCCTCCACCCCCTTCGCCTCCTTGGCTCTCCTGCAGCCTCGGTGCAGCAGGGGTCTGTGGGGAGCAGGGAGAAGTAGAAGGAGATTAGGTGCAATAGTTTGAGAGTGTGAAATACGTCTGATTTTTTGCATTCCTCAGTAACCTGTTGAGTCTGCACTGAGCAGAGCATTTCCGAAAGTGAGTGCGGGAGCCAGATCTAACCCTGGTGTGTCCCTCGGCTCTAAGCGTAGTGGCTCTGTTACCCGAGCGACAGCCAGGTGTTAGCGATACAGCATGACAAAGGGCATCTGGTATTTTTAACGTGTGATTTTTTTCATCACCTTCAAAGCAGAAATCATGGCGGGTCCACCACAATTATTTCGCTCACCAAAATCTGAGTCAGGTGGCCAAAACTTCGATGAACTTTTCTATTCCCATGGCAATATCTGAGAAGTGTTTTCACTCCTGGCCAAGGTTCTCAAACCTCTTCAAGGAGAGGGATGTTTTCTCATACCGATGAAGTTCTGAGCTGGTTCGCCTGTGCTCGTGGAGCTGTGTGAAATGTGGGGTGGGGAGGTGGGGAGGACGGATGCTGCTGGTGGATACCACTGTGTGGGCCCTCCGCTTTGGATGGGAGGCTTAGTTTCGAAGCAAAGCACCCCAGCGAGCTTCTCTTGGTGGCGACGGCTGCTCTTGGAGCATCCCTGCTGTAAGAGGGGACGTGCGCCCAAGAAGCACGGCCAACGTGTCCCAGCTTGGACCACGGGCCCAAAAGTCGAGGCGGTTGCCACGGTGCGCTCCGCACCCCTGGCCCCGCTGCCCTCCGGCTGCCCGGTGCTGCCCCGAAGTGCGGCAGAGGCGGGAGCTGAAGGCAGGACTGGCTCGGCAGGCTCCCGGCCCTTTCCCCTCCGCCCGGTGCCCCTCTCCGCCCGCCGGTCGCCCTGCCGCAGGGGAGGAGGCTCCGGGCGGCGAGAGGAACGGCACCGGCACCGGCACCGGGCGGTCCGCGGGCAGCCGTGCCGCGCCGCGGGCGGCATGGAGTGGGAGCTCAACCTGCTCCTCTACCTGGCGCTTTTCCTCCTGCTGCTGCTGCTGTTGCTGCTGCTGCTCTGCCTGCTCCTCCGGCAGCTGCGGGGCTCGGCGGGCAGCGCTCCCGCCGTCCCCCCGCGCCGCCGCCCGCCTCCGCGGCAGCCCCGGGTTGCCTGCCGGGAGCCGTGAGTCGCCCGTCGCCGCCGCCGCCTCGGGTCGCCCCGCAGGTGAGTCCGCCGCTTCTCCCGGCGGCAGGAGGCTGGGAAGGACGGGGGGGTGGGGGGGGAGCCGCCCCCCGGAGGGGCCGGCGACGGTTCATCGCGTCCCCCCCTCCCCGCCCCCGCGAAACGTCCTCCGGTCCCCGGCTCTCTCTAGGGCGGCTGCGTTTGCAGCGCAAAATCCAGGGGAAATTTGAAGGTGAGCTCGCCCCGCAGCTTCAACTCTCAAATGAAGCATTACAAAACTCCCCTCTTTGCCGAAGAGATTACGTTGGCTTTACGTTGGCATACAGAGATCTGGATTTGGCCCAATTCGAGCGTTATTAAATTTAGCGTTTTGCAACACAGGAGATGACACTTACCTTTTTACATGGCTTTTTTTGAACTCTAACCACATCTAACCCAGTTCTCCTCCTTTTATTCCACAGGAGTTATTCCCTCATGTGGCTTAAAATGCTAAATAGGCTTCACTCCCCCTAGGTGGGGACAGACCAGGCAACATCACGCAGCTGACCTCTTCCCATCCCTGGTGTCCCCAGGGATCGCTTTGGCCCCAGCACAGCAGCTGCTGTTCCCCAGGTGCTGCCTGGGGCTGATGTCCACAGGGTGCAGTTGGGGAGCCCTGGGGCATGGTGCACCCTCCTGCCGGCTGCCCCCACCCCGTGCCGGGCATCGGGGGGTCACAGAGGGAGCGACTTGGCCGCTGGGCCTTCAGGAAAGTCATGCTTGAGGCAGACCTTTGGTTGTCCTCTCACAGGTTCATTTTTGATAGCTCTCATAGTGGCTTTCAAATGAGAGCTCAAGCAAGTGTGAGTTCTGTGGTTGTGTATGACCTCCGCCTTGACACAAGTTTTGATCCAGTCATTTATTGATGAGAGCCAATTGCCATTCCCACGTTTATCAGTACAAAAGTCCATGAGAGGAGGATTTGGGAATGATGTTTGATGGAGGTAAAGCTCTCCAGTGAGTTTCTGTACCATGGCAAAGGGCGGATGCAGATTTGTCCTTACAGGAGGGACAAGTGGAGAAGTTAAGGACAGATGCTAACAGCTGTGCAATAAGCTCGGCAAAAGGAAAATATTTCACAAGTACTATAGAGATGGTGGTTTTGCTTAAATATGTGGGATTTGGGGGTTCTTTTTTAGGTCGCTATAGATGGCAGCTGTGAGGGGCAGTCTGGCTGTGGAAGTGCAGGCAGCTGAGTCTCCAGCATTGCCGTGGGGTGTATTTTACGGGGCAGAATGCTGCTCATTCAAACAATTGCCTCTTGGTATACGGTCTGCCTTATTCACGCCTGCCGTGCATTTCTCTGTAGCAAGGCAGCATGCCGCAAGGACGAGACCACTGTTAGAGGCAGCAGTGCCCATACGGTATTCTTTGCAGCAGTGAATCTGAGCCCTCTTTTCCTTCTGTTCACTGCTGAGTAACTTGGGATGGGGGGGAAGAACCCCCGGTGAGAGTGCAGGGGTAAAGTTAACAGCACGTGGGAGAGGCCCTCCTCCTCCGGAGGGTGTTGGCATTGCTCTGGCTCTTTTTATGTCTGCCTGGCCCTGGCTTTTCATTGCAAGCCTTTGAAATTGTCACACACTCTGTGCTTTATGTCAGTCTCTCATTTGCATCTTTATGGACCCCGTCATCTCCTTTATGGACTGCCCCAACAGTCCTGCTTGGCAGGGACTTTGCAAGTCATAGGACATTTTATTTGGGCTACTAGTATGAGAGGCTTGGAGCTGATGCCATTCTGCCTCATATCCTTCAGGCCATGAGGATTTGCTGTCTGTAGCCAGCTGGTAGGAGCTGGTGAAGTCAGGACTGCGGCTTCCACTGGCCATGGTGGCCTTTCTGTGGCTCTTGGACCCTGGGGCCATAGCAGGCCACGCAGGCAGGAATGGCAGCGCTCTCCCATGTCCAGTGTGCTCCTGTACCAGGAGGATTTCTGCGCACAGGGTGACAAGGACAAATTCAGCTCGGTTGAAGGAAACTGTATCTGTCAAATTCCCGCAGAGTGGCTTCACGGGGGAGGGCCAGATCCTCGATTCTCTCTAGTCCTGCCATGCCTCCTCGTAGTGCCTGGTGGCCCAGCTGCCCTTCTGCACTTCTGGGTGGGCTTTTTCCAAGTCCAGAGAAATGGTGAGAAAACAGTACTGTGTAGGTTTTCCTGCTTGTGACCAGTCAATCTATACGGTTTTCTTATTCTTCCTCTGTGAAAATGGTGGGGGTGACTTTGGCCTCACATCAGTGATTAGAAAGAAGGCTGGTTAATGGTTTTGCTCAATTAATATAAGTAGCCATAAAACTGTAAAGCGTATTCTGCATGAGAACAAAGAGATTACCTTTATACCCAGCTGACTTTGCAGATAAGAAGCCCTGAAGTATTTCAAACAATGGAAATGGTTGGGGCGCTTTTAATAACTTGATTTGCAGAAGCACTTCGTACTTACTGTATCGCATGAGACAGAGAAGATCTGATTTTTGTAATAACTCTTCACAAAGAGTGAAGACAGGGCGCAGGCTGTTACCTTTATTTGGAAAACAGAAAAACAAGCAGATGACTTTCCTCTGACATAGATGCATTTTACACCAACGCAATGCAACAGAAAAGTTTGGGGAGGTTACTCAGTTAAACACTTAGAAGTTGGAGGATTATCATTCCTTTGTTTTGTCTTGGTTTTGGTACTAGTGCTGCACCCCTAATGTCCTAATTTCACAAATACCTGCAGTGTAGGAATAAATACCCCAAACTTCCAATGCAAGTAAGATGAGTGCTCCTTGGAAGTAATCTCCATGCTTCAATGCTGTCACCTGCAGCATCATTTGAAAAGATAACCAGAGGAGTTGTTTGAGGTCACACACACAAGGGGCATCAAACATCTGCACCATTCAAACGCATTTCCAGTTGTTGATATGGATTTTAGGGCACAGCTGTGGAGGCAACACCTTCCCCTCTGGTGGTGTGATCACAGGGCAGAAAGGTGAATGGAGGGCAAGCTCTTCTGCGTTGATGTTGTATCTGATTATTTTTCCAAATGAAGACTGATGCTGCCGATAGCCCCTTGTCCTTTCGGTCAGAGAGGAGGACGGGCCATCCCACCTGCAAAGAGTGCCTGTCCCACTGTCCATAGCTCTTCTGGGAAGTTTCTAAATTCCCAGCGTCCAACTTCACAATGAAAGACGTGCATCGTTTCGTTTAATTAGTGAGGAGAGTCAGAAGTAAGCCGAAGGCTCTAAAAGATTAGGCAGATGAATCATCTTGGGAAGACGTAAACAAATAAACTGCACGGTGTGAGAAATACCAGATGTGGTCGTTAGTAGTAAATTAATCCTGAGTTTGGAAAGCAACAAAAGTGTCCTGCATGCTGCTGAACTGCACAGGTGTAGGTATCCTGTCCTAGGAGGGGGGAAGGTCTCCTTTCTTTCTGTTCAGCCCTAAGGTGCGGGGTGCTGTCAGGACACCTCATTACTAGACCATCGTTGATGGGAATTCAGATAAGAACAATGAAAAGCCTTTGGGGAATTGAGAAAGAAAGAATGAAGTAGTTAAATATGTATGCTTTTGTTCGCTGGCAGCTATAGGGGAAGGCCACCATCCGCAAATAGTAGAGAGATATAAACAGTGAGGAAAAAGATGACTTATTTAGCATAATCCATATTGACACAGGCATAATGACAGAGAATAGCCATAATGACACCGAATACAGATAGACACCAGTAAAACTGATAGCGGGAGTAAGTACTTGACTCTAAGGTGCGTTAAGTCAAGAAATAATCTCCCAAGGAAAACACACAAAGCTCAATGTTTGTAAAAAAAAAGCTAGACAGCGCACAGAGGGGATAAAGCTGCGCTTTTCTGAAGGGGCGCTGCCTATGTAATCACCTCTTTTCACATCTCGAGATTAAAAGACACAAAGGCTCGGTGAACCGCAGTCGTTTCCGATGAGACCTGAAGAATTATGCCAGAAATGTCCTACTTTGGGCATTTGCAAATACCTTAAAACAAATACAACCACCGAGTTCTTTTTCTCGTGGTTAATCTGGTACGAGTATTTTCACAGTGACACGTAGCGTAGCTCTACTCGCAGCCACAGCTCCGCAAGACCCGCTGAGTGGCTTTAATTTCTTGACAGGGCAGAGAGACTATTTATTCTTTTGCTTCCCTTCAAACGTTGTTGCATCTGTGAAATTTGGCTTTGAAAATCCACCTCTGTGGAGGGCCATCAAAACTCTGACAGTCATTTAAGACCCGTTTTGAGGTGCCTTAGTGGGATGTCAGCCAAACAGGTTTTCCATTCAGGTGTACTGGCACATCTGAGCTGAGCCCTCCACTCCTAGGGCTTGTGTCACGCTCAGAAGACTCGGTGCTGTTGGAGAGTCCCAGCTCGCTCCTGGACTCAGGTGGGCGGATACAAACCCGTTTCCCTTTCCAGAAAGCTCTTGAGATCCCATGATGCAAGGAGGAAGTTTGAAAGAGATGAAGGTTGTCGTCAATCACGGTCTTGTGGTTGCATCTTACCCCTTGTGCAGAAAAGACCGGATCCTTTTTTTCAGATAGCTGGAAAGGACTCTGAACGGACAAAGCTTTCAATAAGGAATATGATGATCTGCCTGATTTGGGCTTACGGAAGAATTTTAATTTCGTTGTTGTTGTTGTTGTTGTTGTTGTTAGATTGATATTTTAGCTTCCCTCGTGGTAATGACTGAAAGTTTTAGAAAATGGGGAATATGTTACATGAGGTAGTTACAAAAATTGAAGTACGATTCAGTTCTATGACAGACCTAGGTTGTTGGAGGAACAATCGGAGGACTTGTTTAAGGAAAGCCTCACAAATCCAAATTTTATTTATTTTCAGGGTGACTTCTAGTGCAATTCAGCAGCACGTGCTTCAGGTGACTTCCCTCCGAAAATACCTGTACTTTCTTTCTGATTTCAGAAAAATAAACTTCTTCAGAACAGAGCATGTCAATAGTAATGGTCTTAAAATTATATTCCATTTTTTCTGGATAATTTTTTTGTTTTAATAATCGAGGATAAAATGTATGTCCTCAGTCTGTTTAGTCTATTGTTTATGTATTTATGAGGGTTTTTTAGAAATTAATTTTGTACTCTTTTACCGAACCTGCCTTGACAGAAACAGCATTCTGCAAAATGAGTTAAAAGACCGAGTCACGGCTTGCTGAAGATAGCAGGAGACAGAGAAAAACAAATTTACTTTTCATTCCGGTCTTTGTACACAAGGCTTTACTTAATCACTGTGTTAGTAAATGGCGCTTCTTCTCTTCCAAGAAGATTCAATATAATGTTTTCAGTATCTTTAAACGCTGAATTAACTGCAAGTCTGCCGTGATCACCAAGGCGTACTCACACCTATTTAACAGGGGGGAACGGGCGTGCGCTAGCATGCATCTCCTGCTGAACGCTAAATCTTGCTTTCCTTGCCATAAATATTTTCCTCGCCATAAATATTTTCCTCGCGCTTATATTTTCTAGAGCAGTTAGTGGAATACTTCCTAACATGACCTCTCCCTCCAGACTGCTGCGACGGGGTGATCACAAGCTTGGCGTGTTCCTGTGCTGGCGAGGCGTGGCTCCAGACCAATGTTTCTGTGAGCTGCTGCTTTGTTGGTGTTATCAAGATGCCAGAATTTAATAATCACTGTGCCTGACAATATGGTACAAGTCCTAATTTTACAATTGCTATAGTACTGATGTTTGCAGAAAGCTTAAAAGCATGTCATCTATATCAAAACTTTTGCACGAAGTGATCCATAACACAAAATGCACCAAGATTAAAAAAAAAAAAAAAGGAAATATAATGCTAAAAATTAATTCCATTGCTTGGCTGCAATGTCCATGTGTTGACCTAAGAAGCACAGAATGACCTAGAGTTTTTTAGTTTTTTTCCTTATCTCCTTATCCTACCAAGTACCTGTAGAAAAAAAAATATCCATTGCTCCTGACCTTAATACTGTCCCCTTTTAATAGTGTTTTCGGTACCCAGTTAATGATTCGAAAAAGCAATTTGGATTGTCTAAGCGACTTTGTAGCAGCCGATGTGAGACAAGTGATTATTAGAAAGAGTGTGATGGATGTAAACTGAAAGCCAGACCCGGAGCCTGCACGCGCGTGCCGCTGTTTCCCCCTCGCGTGATTAGCAGAAGAGTTTTTCAGCAATATCAGGACACAGGAGGTGAAAAGGAGCCATGGAGAATTGTTTCCCTAAAGCTCAGCGGAGTCTGTGAGCTGCACGGCACCGCGTAGCTGGTCGTTTGTGCACACCTGATTAAAATTTATGCCGCGTTAAGGAGACTGTCAAGAGGCAACTCTTTGTCTTAATGAATGGTAATGAAGTTTTCAGAGGTGTCGGTTCTTTCACAAAAGATCGTCTGTCTATCTTTGGAACAGGTTTCGCTGGAGCCTTGATTGATTGCTGAAGACAAGTTTAGCTATTCTGCTTGGCGAGAAAGGACCGCTGGCATATACTTTTCCTCTTTTGTTTTCTCTTTCTTTGGGGTGATTGATGTACTCAAACTGGTCCTTTCTACATGACGTGAATGCCATGTAACATCAGACGTGTGATGAAAACTTGATGTTCCCATGCCGAAACTGATAAAAGCTTCCCAAAACCCAGCTCAGGCCTTTACGTTACGACAGTTTTGCTGGCTTGCTGACTCTTTGGGATAGCGCGGGGCTGCTTCTGTGAGCCCTGCAGGCAGAGGGAGCTGCGTGGAGAGCGAGGGGTGGGCAGGAGGTGGAGGGGACCAGGATGAAACACAGATGTTGCCAGTAGAGAGGGGATCTGGCTTGTTTACTCGCAGGGGAAGGTGGAAACAGAGGTCAAGAGGAGTGGGAGAGGCAGCCGGGTGGGTTTCCTGGTGAGAGGTGAGGGCTGGGGAGGGGTGTCCCAGGTCTTGCCTGCTGATCCGGGCAGTAGTGATGCCCTCTGCAGCGCTTTGGTAGGTAAGGATGGGGGGAGATGGAGGGGCTCCGTGCAGAGGAGATCCAGAAAAAGCAGGTGGCATATACACATATTTTGCTATATTTGGTTTCTGATGTGTAGGAAGGAGCAGAGGCCCTGTATAGTGATGTACCTCTATGGAGGGAAGGGAAGCATGCTTGTGAGTTTTTGGGGGTCTTTTTTTGTCTTCTTCAGCCAACTAATTTCCAGGAAGATAGATTTTACAAAGCGTTAGGTAATGAGACCTCTTATGCTTTGTCAGATGCATGAGACAGACCCTGGGGCTGTGCAGAAGACTCAAAGGGAAACGAGGAGGAATGGGAAGGGAGGCCCTTGACACCCTTGTAGGTGGCGGGGGGACCCCAACCCAGCACATGAAGAGATCTGGAGGTGTCTGTTAGCACGCTCCCCAGCACTGCTCTAGAGCTTTCGGTGCCTGCACAGAGGGTCTTCTGTCTGACGGTGAGCACAGCTTAGCACCCTCCTTCCGGAGAGAGGTGCATCTGACCTTAGAGTGAGGTGCCCTCTTTTACTTTAAAACTGGGGAAAAGAGAGTTTATGGTCTTTTCATAAGCCTCTAATGAATGAAACGATCTCATTAAGAGCCACTTCTGGCAATTTGCCAGTGGTTGAAGTGATGTAGACCTCTTCTGTGTTAAAATGCACCGTTTGGTTAAAATAGAAGTCCCTATATTTTGTAACTCTGATTTACTGAAGTCTGCTTTAACTGAGCTGTTCGTGCCTGTTGCCCCGATTCAAATATGGAATTCCCGGAGGATCTTCACCTGTCAGAAGATTACGGGTGTTTAGCAGAGGAGTTAGCGGTCTGCAATACATTATTGTGCAAAGAATAAGCATGGAGGGAAAGAAAATTCACCACTGCTAATACACCAGCCCTGTATTCACATAACTCGTTTAAACTCAGCTGAATTCCATCACCTTGTACCGGACTAAAAAAGCCGGGAGGGAAATGTGCTGCACCTAGTTTGTGTGTGCACTGCTCATCCTCTCCTGGCTCCCTCCTACCCTAATCCCTCGTATGGGGAAACTGAGGTATAAACTGCCTCTGACCATGCAGAAAGTCAGAACGGCAGGGATACAACTCAAGCCTCTGGTGGGGATCATCAGTGGGGAGCTTGTGTGCCTCCCAAAACCTGAGCGTGGGATGAGGTGACCCCCCTGCCTCAAGCCCCTCGGTGGCTACAGCCAAAATTTTGGGTCCCTGGATCCAAACCTGAATGGGCTCCAAGCTATGCCTGCGTGCGCCTTTATCTGCTGCTTAAACGCCGGTCAGAAACCCAAAAGACTGCCAAAAAGTGTGTCATAATGCCGGGTGAACAAAGCTTGCAATTTGGCCTTTGGTTCAGGGAAAAAAAAAATGCAGCGTTTTTTTTCCCCTTGTGCTGTTGCTGTGTGAAGGGCGGGTGAAACCACTTTAGGGGGAGGGGAGTGTTCACTGTGACGCGGGCTTGTTTTGCCACGTGGGTGGCTGGTTACTAGGAGCCGCGTTGGGGAAACTTGCTTAATGAACCCGCAAAAGTCCACCCCCTTTGATAGCAAGTTGGTGGCTTATACTGATAGCACTAAAACTCCCCACACCCCAAGCAAATTTCCTTTTCAACCTTCGCTTTCTGCTGCCAGCACCCTCAGCGACGGCAGGCTCCGTGGAAAACCTGAAGGTGACAACATTTTAGAAAGTAAAAGACCCCAAGCATCAACAAATGCTTGTGACCAAGCAGAGCAGTTTGATGTGAGAACGCGTGTAACAAACTGATCTGTTTGCTTGTCTCAGCCGGCAGCTCTGAGAAGCAAAATATTACCTGGGAGCTTCTGGAGAAATACTTCAACTTTTAAAGTAAATGCATCACCCCGGAACTGTGCAATGTTATTTTAAAGAGAAATTAAATTAAAAATTGTACTTCTTTTTTTTTTTTTTTTTTAATCTGGTATCTCCAGGTGAGTCCGGTCCTTTGAGCACAGCCGAAGCACGACCAGTTTTCTCCTTCGCCATTTGAAAGCTGTTTTGCTTGACGACCTTTACGAATATCAAATTCAAAAAAAAAGCTTTGCTTGACTGAAATCTGACTCGACTGTACAGACAGCTCACTGTTGGGAAAATCCTTCTCCCTTCAGCTTTCCTTGGAAGGAAGTTATGTGAATGCTAGAAAGTGCTGAAACTCCACTCAGTGGTAGTACACAGGGAGAAATGAAATGCTCGTACGAATTGTGATGGGTTTGGTTGCAGTCTGTACTGAAGTAACCTGACGGATCTACAGGCTTTACTGTTTTTTGCCTTGTTTGTTTATCACTACTGTGGGATTTGCTAGTGCGCGGTTTCTCGGGCACGAAATCCATTTCCTCAATGCGTACGATACGATCCGAACTTAAATGCAAAGTCTTATTAAGGACTGATGACAAAAGAATTGAAAACCTCAGGACTTTTTATATTTTTTTCTCCATTGACCCTACTGCATCTGTGTTGGGCCCGTTTCCAGCTCGGGAATTAGCTTTCCTGTGTTTAAGACAAACTCTTGGCATGAGATTATCTACCAGTACGGAGCGTTTTACATATAGAAACCTGCTCGCAGTTTCATACTGAAAAGAGCAGAGCTAGCAGGGGATCTGCTTATAGCTGCTGGGAATGCTGAATAAACAAAAGGTATTCTGGGATCAAATACTAGGATTTGAAGGGGATAGTGTAGGTAAACAAAGCCTTTCTTTTTCCCCCAAGCCAGAGCACTCTGCTTTAACTTATTACAAATAAGGGCAAAACCGCGGTATTTTGAAGCGTGAATTCATAATCTTGATGCAGCAGGATGGCATCATGTAAACCTCTTGACTGTTTTGGGGGCAGAAAAGGAAGGAAAGTGAGCAAGTGTGCGATAAAATAAAAACCCATCAAGCGGAATACCTGCCTGATCACTTGGTGGTATTTTGGGGTTTTATTTATTTATTTATTTAGAAAGGGAAATTGTTGCATGAACTCCTGGAATAAAACGTTGTCACGTGCCAGGATTTTGGAGGATCCTTATGTGCCGTCACTGTTATTTCTCTACTTTGTCATAGTCTTCACAGAAGAGGGTTCGAGGAGTCGTGGTCTCTCCTCCGTGCCGTGATTCCCGTGTGGTGCCACTAGATGTCCCGTTTTTGATAAGGTTTATGCCGCTTTCAAAATCACTGGTGTTCGTGTTCGAAATACGGGAAGGGATTTCAGCAAGTCAGCGTTTACATTATTCATGTTTTCGCTTCCCCTTGGGCTATTACTGTAGCTGTTTTTGAAAAATTTGCCCCTAAGAGTGCTTTAATGTGGTTCTAACTAAAATTCCGAAGGCAGCTGAGACTGGGAATGTGGGTCTGACAAAACGAATGCATCCTTCTTCTGTCACTGTATTCAGCAGAGTAACTTCTGATAACTTGGTTTTGAATCGCTGTACAGCAGCGCTGCTATGCTGGCCTACACATCTCAACACAATCATTGTGCAAAACCCAAACCCTTGGCTCTGTAGCTACTAACAGGGGGAGGTGTTTGGCATAAAGTACTTTTTTGTGTGTTCCTTCCATTTAGAAATAATTTTGAGGCAAAGGTACGCATGAAATGTGCCGTGTGTCCCGGCTGTGTGCAGGTCTGAGCAGAAGGTTTGTGCCTCTGGGCAGCAGTAGATGAATTATACCGTGAAATACCACCAGGGCATGTTAAGATGGTGACGTTCACCGCCGCCTTCATGCAGATTATATACGCTAGGGCTCCAAAACCCGGCAGGCACAACCAATATGGGTTTCTGGCATCTAGATCCAAGAGGAGTGTTTATCCTCCTGCCGTAAGCCTGTGGAAGTTTGTCCCAAGACCCCTTGGAGCAAGTGCCGAAGTTGCCTCCGTGGCTCTGACCCACGGAGCCGCGGTGTGGGGCAGGAGGGGTGTCGCTTGGCCTTAATGACTGTGCGGATGGAGGCTGGTGTTGCTAGGAAGCTTGTGTGTTTACTGGTTTCCTCCCGCGGTTAGAGGCACAGCAGCTGCTACCCGTTTCCGGGCCGGACGGCTGCTCACTGTGCTCGGCTCAACCTCCCCGCGTTGCCTCTTATTGCAGCAGTTCAGCCAGGTGAACAACAGAGAAAGGCAAGTCCTGATTAGCCATAAATATTTATTTATTTTGGCTGCAGGGGAAAAAAAAAAAAAAAAAGAAGGTAATTTATGCCTGCAGCTGTCTTCAGCAAATAACGTTAACACCAGGAAGCAAACCCGTTAGGTATTAAAAGAATAAAATGCATCTGCTCATGTTTGGTAGCTTGGATGGTACCGAGTGCCATTGCACAGAGATGAATGGTCCACGACAGCCCACAGCTGCCTGCTGCTGACCCTGCCTCTGCCGGTGGGACCACGAGGCCTAAGGATTTGAAGAGCGTTGGAAGGATCAGGGCAGGAATTCCTGCTCTGTTACTTGGTCTCGCCAGTCCAGAGCTGGGAGGTGCGCAGTTATGTAGGAGCAACATTTTGCCATGTTTAGAAAAGCTATGTGTCAAAACTTCAGTGCTCTCTAACCTCAGTTTCACTGAGCCGCTGCTACAAGCGCAGTCAAATATGCAAGGGCGTAGTGAGGTCTGGGTATTTTTCTTTTCTCACTCTGGGAAGGTGATTTGGCTGGCTTCGTCGTGGCATCTCATTCCTTCTTTGCTCCACGAATGTATCTGGGTGTTTGCTTTTTTTTTTTAAGCACTGACCTCCAGACCTGAAATGAAATAGCCATTTTATTTGTAGCCTTTCGATTACCTGGGACGTGGGCAAGTAAGCGGTGTTGCAGGCAACCCACAAGAAGTCATTCAAGCCGCTGATCGGAAAGAGATGCAACAAAAGGAAGAGCTCAAGATATACAAGGAGGAGGCAGGGAATGGCATTTAACATAAGGCAGTCTGTGGTTCCCCTGGCAAATGTGCTCGTTCTGTTGTATCTGAATGCCAAAAACCAGTTTGGTTTGTGGTCTGGTAATGAATCGGGGTACGTGGCAGCAGCTACACGCACACCACAAAAACAACGCTAATCTGTAGTTTAGGATTTAGTGCTTGTTACTAGTTCTCGCGTAGAGATTTTTCACCAAGGCGCTGTTATGAAGAATAAATATTACTTTTAACCGTATCACTCCTGGAGAAGAGAGACTTGGGGTTTCGTTGTAGCCTAATAGAGGATCTTGAAAAGGACTCACAGCCCCTGCCTTCCAATTCATCATTCTACTCTGGAAAAATTAGCTGTCAATATGATCAAGAAAACCAGGTTTGCCCTTAAGAATCCTTTACCTGAATAATAGCTCTATATATATATGTTCTTGCCTGGGGCAGGGAATCTCCTTTAAGTAAACAGCACTGCAGTTTGCATCAGCATGTAATTTGTTGCTTCGTTCCTGGACCCTAACCAATCTCTAAAGCTCTCCTGTGGTTGCTGCTACTGGAAGCTGTTGATGTGCTATATTAATTGTTTTATGCTTGAAAACGCAAATTAAGGTAACAAAAACGCCACCAAAAGTCTCTGAGATGCAGAGGCACCAAGCGTCTTTAGAGCATTCTTACCACGCTCATTTCTCCCAAACTAATAGTTTATTTTCAGGCAAACAGCTAGTTTAGGAAGAACAGAAATACCGCGTCATACAGCCAGATCTTAAAAACGTGATGGGGGTGAGAAGTTTAAAATACTGACAAGGTGGACTACACATACAAATTTGTCGGAAGTCCATTATATTTGCTGCCACGCTTTGCTAAAACTTGGATTCCTTGAACCACATTATCACCTGGAAACCTCACCTTTCATTAAAGCAAAGCAAACAAAAAAACCCCAAATACCCAGCTCTCGTTGCTATAGAGAAAGGGATTGACAATATGATCCAGGGTGTTACAAAAGAAATGCATATCACACTACTGAAAACCTAGTCCTATTTTTGAACAGTAGGGCCAGCAATCCGTGGAGGAAAAAACCCCCTGTGCCTGGCAGTGATCGAAATGGAAACAGGAGAATACTAAGAAACGCTATTTAAAAGTGTCCTTTAATTTTTTCTTGAGGCTTTAGACTGCGGCAGGCCTTTCAACCTTGTATGAGAGTGCACGAGAGAAGGTTTATGGAATTTTGTCCTAGACAAAGTCTTACGTTTGCATGGCTCTGTCTGTGGATAAAACTTTGAGTGACTTGCTCGTCTTTTAAAGTTGCAAAATTAAGTAAAGAAATGGAGCATTTTTATCTAGAGTGCCTGGGTCTGACGTGGAATGGCGATGATTTCTCAGGAGCAATTAAAACAGACTTGACTTACGTGCTGGCAGTTTAGGTAGGTTTGCCCTAGTTCAGGTGTCAAAATGTGTCGTAGAAACCAGGAAAGGGACTTTAGAGGTCTTGAGCTAAGAGCTAAACGTGTTTCTTGTGTTTACAGGACCACTAAACATCCAATGTCAGGGGAATATATGAAAAGTTAATGGAAAGAAGGAATGGAAGTAAGTTCCAGACAAATTATTGAAGCTCTATAAGACACTAATGCTTCCCGATAAAACTGCTGGGTTATCTAGGTGGTGGTGTGGGCTGTGCACAGTCTGCAACTGAAGCCTCTGTTATTCAGGGTGTTGATGAATAGTGGCTTGGAAGATTGAGATCAACGTGTTTTAGAAACGTAATGAAAGGCTGAAGAGAAAAACAAGTCAATGTAGGCTTCGTTCGGTTTTGCCTCCAGACTTATTTCCTCATAATCAAACAAAAATTTGGTGGGCTCTTCCTTGTGGGTGTCAAGGCTTGTGCTGTTTCAGGTGAGAACAACCGTGCAGGATGCAGAGGTGGGCAGGCGCTTCTTCTCCCAGCACCTTTAGAATAATTTATGGATCCTTTTCTTCTTCATCCGTCGATACGTAAACCAAGGAGGTAGTTTTCAGTAACACTGAGGCCCTTCGGCAAAGTAAAGAGAGAAAGAACAGAGCCGTGCAAAGTCAGTAGCTTGTGACTTGAAACCTGGCTTCAGTTACCAGTCACCGGCTGCGACCTTGGGGAAACCACTGAGCCTCAGCTTACCTTTATTCTCCATTTGAAAATGAAGAAAATAGTGTTCCTGTATCTCAAGACTCTCGTGGGGATGCTAATGGTAGGCCCCTTGATGAGAAATAGGTCTTGTTACAAGACCTCAGTTAGAAGTATTTGGGAATAATAAATGCAAAGGCCAAACTTGTTCAGTGACATTATGCCAGTCCTAGCAATCAAGATCAGCACCCAGGGCCTGAGCCGAGTACTGGAATCTGGCTCAAGTGATTTAGCTTTGCTTGAATTGAGGTTATTGCATTGATGACATCCTTGTGATGTGTCTTCCTCTAAAGACAATTTCAAAGAAACCTGCACCTCTTCTGACTACAAGAAAAGAAAATATTTTTCCAGTAAGATGAATTCAGCTGCCTGATGCTGCAACTGGTATGAATGCTCTTAGCTCCTATTAACCTTTTCACATTGTGCTGGTGCCCCAAGAGAAATCAAGAATCTGACAGAGCATTGTTCTGTAATGAGTTGTGGATTAGAAGGAATGAATCACTCAGAGGAAGTTGTCTTTGCTGGAATATAAGCCAATCTTTAGTTTCCGAAGCAAGTCTCAAAGTGCTTTTAAAAAAAAACCAAAACAATCATCTTCTACTTTGTACTCTTAGCCTATCCTTCAGCAGCCTCCTGATGCTGGCGCATACTGCATGGAAAGAATTTGATAAACTTTTTGTCGGTATTAAAATCTGAACTTTTTACCCTCCCTGTAAACCGGTAGCAGCCTCCCCTCCTCTCCGTTATTTTAATAGCGTTACTGCTTAGCGCCCGCCTTGTACCTTCCACCTAAGGTGCAGCACAAAGCTCCCTTCGTTTCTGCTAACAGATGAACCGTTTCCCTCTGCCTTACACAAGGACAGCAAACGAGGCACTGAGACATTTCCATTCATTGGCACCCGGTCTGGAACAGAACTGATTTCTTCTCTGTCAGTATTAATCAAAGCATGAACTTGAAATTGCTCTTTTTTTTTTTTTTTTCTTTTTTTCCTCCCTCGCCTTCACTTCTGAATTCTGGTTCATCGAGCAGTTTTGACTGTTTCGCTTCCAAAGAGACGTGAAAGGGTTGAAAAGCATTTAAGATTGGTCTTCAATTAGAATTTCATAAGGAAACTGCCTGCTCCCTGAAATTTCCCCAGCCTGAAAATCTCCCTTGGTAAGCCTATTGCACTTCAGTGCTTCTTCAATAGGCTTTTAATATATTTTGTAATGGGTTGGTTTTTTTTTTTTAAGGGAAAATACTTTAACTGGGACACTAACTGTCCTTGGCCTTTCTGTATCATGTGGAAAGGGCTCTAATGTGATTACTGTACTCCAACTCTGTTAGATAAAGCGAAGGACCTTTCTCTTTTCAGCAACCATTGGATACACAGAGGAAGCAAACTTTCCTTTAATATGGGCCTTGCTCTTTTTTTCTCTTTGGTGATGCCCACAAAGGTAGCTACGCAGTGTCATGTAATAGCTCAGGAATATTATTGGTAGCGAAATGATGTATGCTGCTTTGGGGCAGGAGATGAGGATACCCACTGGAAGACTGTCTTGATACAGCGAACCATCCATCTTTCTGCTTGTTTGGTTTTTTTAAAATTGAAGTTATTGGTCTTTCTGTGATCTAGCAGTCTCCCCTGGACAGCAACTGCAAGAGGGCATGCTTTTGAAATTAACTGCTTTTGTGCTAACTTTTCATCCTCTAAGACTTTTACATTGTTCCTGGAAAAATGTGCAGATGCATTTTAGTGCTACAACCAGACTTTGAAAATATTTTTCCACCCCCTTATTAGAAACGCCGTACCAAATTAATTATTTCCCATATCTGATGATTCTTGTACGCAATCTTTGCCTCCCTTCTACAGTTGTAACGGCTCTGTTGCGTAACCGTGGCGTGATGGCAATTTTGGGGCTTTATACTTTGATCAGTGCTCACGAAAAATTTGCTTGCTTATTTATTTTAAATAAATATGCCTAGACCTACTTGCATATCCGAATTTCATACAGAAGTGACAAGGTTTATTGAGACCACGCTTCTTTGAGTAGCATGTGCATACTAGTTTTGTCCTATGTAATTTGCAATCCTGCCTACAGGCTCTTGAACCTAGGCCAAGAGGTGCAAGTTATACTGAGGTTCTGGATTTATTTTTTTTTTTTTTTTAAAGGAAAACAATATACAGGGCAATAACTTTGAAGAACAAAAGGTGGCTTTTGAAGCACTTATTTGGGAGGCAACAAAAACTGTGTTCTCCCAAAAGTAGAGAAGCGTTTGACAAAGGAAGGTGGGTCCCCATGATAACCTTCCGCTCTTCTCTCCTGTCGCTTCCTCTGCAGGAAGACGCTGTGAAGTCCCATAAAGCGGGGTTTCAGGCTGACCACTTGTCTCCCAGGGCCTCACCTGGTCGGGAGGAACAAAAACACACAACGAGCAAGCCCTGATGGATATTAATCATCTAATTTTCTCTTTTTTTTTTTGTCGTGATGCAGTTTTGGATTAATGTGTAGCTTTTAAAATCCCTTTTCAAGATCTTAAGTCAGGGAAATGGTAAGCTGTGACACAACAGCACTAGCTCATGTATCTCTAGAGCAAAAAACTGACCCCAGAGTGTATCCCCAAGTGGATGCAATCTCATCTTTGTCTCCTGAGGAAGTGCAAGTTTGCTAATGATACTTGTGCTTCTGAGGTTACTTTGGCTTTCTGGCTGCTGAACGCTTCCTAGTTGCTTAATCAAGGCATGTTTGGTCTCAAGGTGATATTTGGGCACTTGGTTTGCTTTTGAAAGTGCGACTTTGAGACCAACCTCAGAATTTCACTCTTTGTGGAAAAGTCGCGCGCCTTGAAGCGGATTGGAAACCGACAGGGGTCTGGTTGCAAAGTCCGAATGCGTGCCGGAGCTAAATGCATCATTAAGGCACTGCCACTTTGTTTCTCATGATATTTTATTGCTTTTTATTGTTCCAGGTGTTTGCAGCTCTGTGTTAAGGAAGGATTGGAAGCGCACTGTGCCGGCAGCAGCACTGGGAAGAAGCAGACTTACATCCTGGTACGATTCTGTTAATATTTGAAGATGCAAAGAGCAGGGAGGGGCTTGGAGTTTTTTCCTTGTGTAAGAATTTGGCTTCATTTGAAAAAAAAAAAAAAAAAGAATTATACTAAATCTAGAAAGGTTATTTGTGGCTTGTGGGTGAACACTGTTGAATACTAGAGCTGCTGTCAGGTTAAATACTTGTCCATGGTGACCGTGAAGGTCCCACATGTGATGCTTGTGAGTCTCCATATGCAACTGTTTTAGCCCAACTTAAATTGTCTCCACTGAAGGCAGTCAGTGCGATATGCATTTCCTCCGGTTGTATGCTCGTATCTTCAGGTTCATTGCGGATTTGCTGGTATAGCTATTTCTGCCTCTTCCCTTTGCATTCAAATCGATGCAAAGACTGAAATTCTGTGATGATCAGGAGATTTTTTTTTTTTTTTTCCCAAATATCTGCTCTTGCCAAATGGACTGGCAAATCTTTCACATGGTTTTACTCTAACATTTACCCTGCTCCCCCAGGCCTCCTTGCTCCATGAAGTTATGCAAATATTTGCTTGCTTAAACAAATATTGATAACATTTTAGACTGACTAGAGGAGATTTTACTCCTAACTTCATCTGTTGGCAAGAAGATCGTTCTCTTCTCTGATGTTTAACCTTTTCCTACTGTTGTGGTTCGTCATCACCAGAGTTGTGGTGAATGGAGTTAAATCCAGCTGACGGCTGGTCACGAGTGGTGTTCCCCGGGGCTCAGTAGTGGGGCCTCTTCTTGTTTAATATCTTTATCAACGATCTGGACAAGGGAATCAAGTGAACCCTCAGTAAGTTTGCACACAACACCAAGTTGGGCGGGAGTGTTGATCTGCTTGGTGCTAGGAAGGCTCTGCAGAGGGATCTGGACAGGCTGGATCGATGGGCTGAGGCCAACGGTATGAGGTTCAACAAGGCCAAGTGCCTGGTCCTGCACCTGGGTCACAACAACCCCATGCAGCGCTACAGGCTTGGGGAAGAGAAGCCGGAGGGCTGCCTGACGGAAAATGACCTGGGGGTGCTGGTTGACAGCTGGTTGAATATGAGCCAGCAGTGTGCCCAAGTGGCCAAGGCGGCCAACAGCATCCTGGCCTATATCAGGAATAGCGTGGCCAGCAAGACTAGGGAAGTGATTGTCCAGCTGTACTTGGCACTGGTGAGGCCCCACCTCGAGTGCTGTGTTCAGTTTTGGGCCCCTCACTACAAGACACTGAGGTGCTGGAACATGTCCAGAGAAGGGCAACGGAGCTGGTGAGGGGTCTGGAGCACAAGTCCTCTGAGGAGCGGCTGAGGGAGCTGGAGGTATTCAGCCTGGAGAAAAGGAGTCTGAAGGGAGACCTTATTGCTGAGTCACCATCCCTGGAGGTATTCAAAAGATGGGTAGATGTGGTGCTGAGGGACATGGTTTAGTGATGAACTTGGCAGTGTTAGAGGAACAGCTGGAATCGAGGACCTCAAAGGTCTTTTCCAGTGTAAACGATTCTATGATTCTACATATTTCAGACCCTCTCCAGAGCAGGAAAATATTCTGTGTTCTCACATCCAAGATTCTTTTCCCTGTCCTTCACTGATTAGAAATCCAGAGGTTAGCTTCGGTTGACTGAACATTACCTCATGTTTGGCTGAGGGTAAGACTGTGTACAGAGATTAGAATAACAAGCTATCATGTGTAAGCTGCTCAAAGGCAGAAGAGTGGGAAACCATTTCCAATACCTTGAAATGAAAGAAAGTAGACATCCTCCACTAGAAATGAGAAGCAAAGTGAACGCAGAGACACTTAGTGCGGAGCAAAAGGCATGCGTTAATTTGATTCCAAATCCACAACCTCCAACAAGAGAAAAATGGAAATTAAAGACATCTGTCAAAATTTCCTTAAACTTGAGAGTTGCATAGGAGTGGCATAGGAAACAAAAATCCTGTAATCCAGAAAACTCCATCCTCACAAATCAGAAGGTTGCAGACGAGGTGGGGAGGAAACAATCTTCCCCCCCCGCCTCCTAATGTGCTATTATACACGTGACATACTTGCAATGTTTTCATTGAGCTAGCAGAAATTGTGTGTCGCATTGCCTGGTTTAAACTATCCTTGCCATTACGAGAAGCTGAGAACGCAAAGCTCGTCTTGCAGCCCCGGGTGCCGGGGGGGGTGGGGTTTGCTGCAGCGGAGGGGAGGAGAGGGAAGGGGCAACTGCTGTCTTACTGAGGCAGTGCGGTTGCATTCCAGGTGGGCAGATGGCTAACTGCTAAATAATTTGTTAGACAAACGCACACCTTTTTCCAAATTATTCAAGGGATTGTTTTATTTGTGAAGTTTAATAGATACATTTGTATCAGTAAAGGTAAGGTACCAATCTTTGTGTATGCCACTTGCTATAGTAGAGTGATTCTATTATCATATTTCAAAGTGATGAGGGCGACAGCTTTATTGGTTTCTAGACACCTTATTAGTTCTTCACATGGTACTGATAGAGCCTTTTTTAAAATTTTCATGTTACCCAGTAACTTCTTCTTATCATACTCCTGAGTCACCGATGAGGTTTGAATTCCATTTGGCTGTGCTCACAACTGTGTTATTTGGCGCTCGGTGTGTGGTTACTGCCATGTTTATGTGCCTCAACCTGATGGACAGAATTTTGGAGTGCGTTAAAGAGGGCAGATTTAGATCCCGCTGCATTTCTTTGTGTGTGTATGTGTGTGCGCTGTCTGGATAGTAAAGCTTGATACATGATCGCAGCACAGCCTGTATCTGCTCTGCATATAACGTGTAAGGAGAAAAAGACTTACTTTTGCAGGAAGAGGTGGGTGTGTGCAAGCAAGTTTGTGCTTAAATTAAAGCAACCCATTTGAATGTCAACCACTATTTTTTTTAAAAACATTTCATAATCCATAATGTTTTCTTAAATATCATTATTCTACATCTAATCCGTATGTGCATTTCCACATGTATTATGAGCAGCTCACTATTCCCTTCATGCATCTTTGAGCATGTGTGGAATGCCGCTTCAATGGATTAGATCCAAATTAGACTTTAATATGTAAATCAGGCCATTTTAGTAAATGATTTGATCCTCAGTCCTGCAAAGGAAGCCAGCAGGGTGGATCTCGTGTTTTTGCTGAACTGTATGTGCACTTCTGGGGCAACAAGAAATGATGAACAAAATATTTAAATTTACATCATAATCTGCATTTCTGTTGGTGTTTTCTGAGGTAAATGCAACTCACTTTAAGACAGAAGTGACCGTTACATGTTAAAATGCTCACGTAGCAAGAGTATGTTCACGTCTTATTTTGGCAAAGTCGTTAAATTCCATTTGCGTTGCAGTCTCTTTTCCTTCTTTCATCTGGCGCACATCTGGATTGCATTTGTATGGGTGAGGGAGCAAGTCTCCAGCTCTAGATGAAAATGTTCACTGAATAGCCATGCAGACTGCATCCTCATTGCTCTCCCAAACTGGATGTATCTTCTCTATACCTGGGTCCGTGAAATGGCCCCGCTGTAAGATGTTGAGAAGTAAAAAGTATCATCACCCAAAATGCTTACTGTACCAATAGTCCAGAACTATAGCCCTGACTTTCGGTTCCAACATATGCTTATGTCGCGAACCTAGCTTACTTGGAAGCTAACCTAGGTCAGCTAGAAAAATGGATTGAGAGCAGCCCTAAGGAGAAGGACTTGGGGGTGTTGGTTGATGAGAAGCTCAACACGAGCCGGCAATGTGCGCTCGCAGCCCAGAAGGCCAACCACATCCTGGGCTGCATCAAAACAAACGTGGTCAGCAGGTCAAGGGAGGGGATTCTGCCCCTCTGCTCCGCTTTGGTGAGGCCCCATCTGCAGTGCTGTGTCCAGCTCGGGGGCCCCCCAGCATAAGGAGGACATGGACCTGTTGGAGTGAGCCCAGAGGAGGGCCATGAAGATGCTCAGAGGGCTGGAGCCCCTCTGCTGTGAGGACAGGCTGAGAGAGTTGGGGTTGCTCAGACCTGTAGAAGACAAGGCTCCGGGGAGACCTTAGAGCAGCCTTCCAGTGCCTAAAGGGGGCCTACAGGAGAGCTGGGGAGGGACTCTTGATCAGGGAGTGGAGCGATAGGACGAGGGGTAATGGTTGTAAACTGAAAGAGGGGGAGATTTAGATGAGATCTCAGGAAGAAATTCTTTGCTGTGAGGGTGGTCAGCCCCTGGCCCAGGTTGCCCAGAGAAGCTGTGGCTGCCCCATCCCTGGAGGGGTTCAAGGCCCGGTTGGACAGGGCTTGGAGCAACCTGGGCTGGTGGGAGGTGTCCCTGCCCAGGGCAGGGGGGTTGGAACTAGATGGTCTTTAAGGTCCCTTCCAACTCTAACCATTCCGTGAATGCCTGCTTTAAAATTCAGTACAGCCTTGCCTTTTAGCAATGGGACATGATCCTCTGCAGATTACCGGCAACTGACTTTTTAAACTGATTTCTTGAGGAGGGGGCTTGAGGCAAAGGGCTACCCCTCCAGTAAGCCCAGCGAGGAGGAGCTCGGGCCGGTTACTGCCAAGGCTCTTCCGAGCCCCGTGGCCCCGCGGGGTGGCACCGCAGGCGGCCCGGGGGAGGCGGCCCGGGGGAGGCGGCCCGGGGGAGGTGGCCCGGGGGAGGCGGCCCGGGGGAGGCGGCCCGGGGGAGGCGGCCCGGGGGAGGCGGCCCGGGCTGGCCGCCCGCCCGGGGTGGGGCCTGGCCCGGCCCCCGGCTGAGGCAAGCGGCGGCGGGGCCCCCTCCCTCCTGCCTTACTCAGTGCTCTCGGTGGCTCTGGGCGGCGGAGGCTCGGCGGACCAGCTTGCGGTGAGGGGAGCCGGGAAGGGAGGCGAGGGACGGTGGCCGGACGGGAGGGGACGGGCGCTGACTGTCGCATCTCTCTTTGCAGACTCGAACCCGGAGCGGCGGATCCCAGAGAGATGGCGAAGGTGAGGGGGGCGAACGGCCGCCGATGGCGGGCCGAAGGCTGCCGCGGCCCCTCGGCGGGCTCGCCCCTGCCCGGCCGCAGCCGGTTCCGGGACATCCTTCTCTTATCTGTTGCCTTACTTTTACTCCTCACCGATTTATTTTCCGTCTGCCTTAAATCAACCCATCCCCGAGGCTGGGGAGACGCGGAGGGGAGGGGGACAGGGAAAGCAGCTGATCATGTGAGGCCCGCGTCAGGCACAACTTTTTTTTTTTTTTTTCCTCCGCCAGTTTCCACTAATTTGGCCAAGTTTTCGGTACCGTGTGTTTATATTATGCCTGGGTGGAGGCTACTTCCACTGGAGGAGGAAGGAAAAAAAAAAAAAAAATAGCGCCGTGTCTGTGTCCTGTGGAGTCTCGGCCTTGGTACTCCTGTCCCCAGCTTTCCCGTTTCCAACTTAATTTTTCTGAACATCTTGCAGCTATCGCACAGTACTTTGGTATTATTTATTTTTTTTTTTTGGTCCTTTGCAGCCCTTGTGTTGCTGCTGTTACGTTTGAGCCCGGGAAAATGGGGCGGGTTCCCAGGTTTGTTTTTATAGTGGTGTGAAACGCATACGCTCTAGAAAGTAAAATAAGGGTTTAATGGCATAGTTACGGGTTTGGCATGCTGTAGGAAGTGAAAGCCATCAAGTTGTACGAGTGTCTTCGCAAAGGTTAGGGTAATTGCACGGTAATGTATTAGTAGTTTCATTATTTTAACTTGATGAGTAGAATGGTTAGTGGTGTTTTAACACTCCTGTGAATATTTACTCTTGTCTCAGTTTTAAAAGAAAGAAAGGATTCTTCACTTTAAAAAAAAAAAAATATATACTAGCATTCCACTAAATCCTTGAAGTTCTGGGTTTGTTGGGGTTTTTTTTGAGGGACAAAGAGGGGATTTTTCTTTCTTTAAACATCAATCCTGGTTTGTAGGATGCATCTTAATACAGGGACCATGCTAGCGCAGGGCATCTGACCAGACATATTTGCTTGGACAGCCTATTATTATGGTACCTGTAGCATGGCTCATAGGCTTGAGGCTAACTTCTTTTTTAGTAAAAGCATGGAAATTTGCCATTCTCTTGTCTATGCCACAGAGACACAAACTTTAATCCTTAATCTTTGTAAAAGGAGTATTTCGTTCTTCGATAGCGCAAACCGGTTACTCTTGGCTTCATGTAGTAGAATTTTGTACAGCCTGAGGTGACGCTTGGGGCAGGGTTACTCACTGTGGTGAATGGTGGCAGGTTGAAGACATTGGAACAATGAGATCTTGTACTTGGTAGGCCTTGTCCTCCGGTTTACGTGTTCAGAGGGCTGCCTTCCAGTTCAGTGGTAGTCTTTGTGCGATTATGCAGCCGTGAAAGACTGTGAGTGTTAGAGCTTGGTAGCCTGTAATTCAGTTTATAATCATAAAAAACAAGTTGAAGAGTAAGCTCTGCTCCTGATGGCAGGTGGCTGTTCTAAGTTTTGTTGCGCCACGAGGTAAGGGTAAGAAATGAAGATGCCTATCAGTTGTGAAATGTCAAGTGTCAATTGACAGTACTTATTTATACACACAACTAAAGGTTTAGAGTTCAAAAAGGCTGCACAGCACAGTGCACTGAAGTCCAATTTAGTCCGGGTACATCACTGAAGAATAAATCCTTTGAAGAAGGTAAGTTATCTTTGGAGTCTTGGCCACTGAAGTATTTGCTCAGTCATGGGAAGATTTTTTTTTTAATTTTTTTTAATTTTTTTTTTCCAAAGACCTGAGAGATTTTGTGTGTTCCACGTCCAGGACAAAAAGGTTCATTCATTTCGTGGGGAAAACTACAGCATGCCGTAATACGCTCTGCAGACTGGTCTCTCCATGCCTGTGTTTATCTGCTTTCTTTGGAGCAACGCCGCTGTCCTAACAAGCTGCCTTTTCTCACACGTCTGTATGTGTAGTAGTCTTTGTTTAATGGATGCACAAGGTACGATCTGTCCCTGCTTCATGAACTAGCTGCCTGGGAAATGCTACCCCGCGTTTGCTAATTCAGAAATCTGTAAAGAAAGCAACAGCTTTTTGCTTGCGTGCTGCAGGCTGGACTGTTTTGGTCTGCTAGTCCCAAATTATTCCCAGAATGTGAAGTCGGGAGCATTTCGTGTATCCGTTTGCACGCTGCCAGGGAAGGATTGCTTGCTGCTGGTGAAAGTGCGGCTGCTGTGCGCTGTATCTGGAGTTCCTGTTCTGCCAGCGTGCACGTGTGACTTCGGAGCACAGCGATAGTATCACCAACTCCGGTAGCACTTCAGAGGACGGTGGCTCACATGTCAGAGTACAAACTTTTTCAGAATCAGGTCCTAAGCAGCTCTTTGGCTTTGTTGAGGTTACTTGGGAGGACAGTGTTTTTGCAAAGGTCCCTGCGTTGATTCCTACGTTCCTATTGCTTGCTCTTCTCTTTCTCTCCCACCCCCTCTCTTTCCTTTTTTTTTTTTCTTTCTCTCCTCCCTATCTTTGGTATCGCCATGGTGCACTGACTCAGAGTTCAACACAGTTGTTGGGTAATTCCGGTTTTTGTCAGGAGTTTAAATTTAGTGGGGCAGATGTGAATATAGTCTGCTGACCAGAGTTTGCTCCTTCCATGTAAGTGTACAACCTGAAGCATTACTAAACTTAGAGAGGTGTTTTGTAGAGGCATCTTTATAGCTGTGCAGTTGCATCAGCTCTGTGTGTACGTTCACCCACCCACAATGTAATTTACATCCTACTGACCTTGAAATTTTGGTAAGGATGCCGTGAAGTAATTATACATTTCAAGGCGTTTCAAGAAACGAGATGTTTGTTTCAAAGCACAATTTGAACTGGGATCTGTGTGGTCTTCAATGGCTGTAAAGGCTTTTGATTTACTGGTGAACACTCAGTTGTGCTTTATCTGCAAGATGCCTATTTTTGCGTAAGAAATCTTGAGGCAGTCTTTCATTTAGGCTAGCACGTGACCTTCTAGGCTCTCTTCTGTCTTCTGAAAATAGCATACCTTCTCTGTTTGTCAACCTGTGTGCTGGAAAACATTCTCCGTTTCCCTTCTTACCACTCCACAGTTTTCCTGGGCCATCTTGTAAACAGATGGCTGCTTTCAAAAAAGAAAAATCACATACCACCTTTTCTGCACTAGACACCGGGTTTTTCCAGTGGCAGATTGATGAGACCCTACTTTTGTTGCTGCAGAGCAGCGTTGTGAAAGGGGGTAGCTTTTCATCGATGGGAAATCTGGTGGGTAAGAGCTTGCTGTGAGTGGGCACAGAGGAAGGGTAGCGGGGAAGAAGTCTGAGTCAGTTCAAGTATGGTCTTTTGTTTGCTGAAAACAAATGCTTTGTGTTTAACGGCGGCTAAACATGGGATCTTGTGGGTGGAGATTTTTTTGTGTGCTTGGTGGGAGAAGTTAAAAGGAACCTTCTCAAGTGGCTATTGTTGAGTTTACGGATAATGCGGTTGCCAGGCTATGTGGCCACGTGACACCAAATTGTGAAGCCAAAGTTGTCTCTTGAGAGAAGCTAATGTAGCTCTGAGGTGCTGGTTAGAAACATCTCCCCTGATAAGATCGTATCTTCTCCTTCTGCAAACTTTTTGCTAGAGCAGGATAAACAAAAATATGCAAGAACGTGAATTTCCTCATTTGGAGGGGCATAAGTTCTAAAGCAAGATCATCTCTTGCTTTGAAGTGTCTCTTATTTTTTTTTCCCCCCCCTTTTTTTTTTTTTTTTTTTTTTTACTCTGCCTTTCCTCTTCATGCTAACTTTGTGTAACTAGGGGTTTTGTTGGTCTCATTGGTAGATGTCTGGAATGGAAGCTGCTGTTTAGTATAGAATCACAAATTGCACTTGCGCTACACATGATTGCTTAACAACAGTCGGCATATTGGGAATGTAGAAAGAAAAGAACGTGGGTAGGTTTTGAGTGTTATAATCTTGTGATATTCTTTCTGTTAAGGTCTTGCGTGTTGTGTTTCTCTTTGTGTTTTACTGGCCAGTGTGGGATATTGCTGTTTTCTCATTTCCATTGGTGTGCTTTAGGTTCTACTGAGTGGGAAACTTAGGAACCAAAATATAAAGGACCCGTGAGCTTGTAACGTTATTTCGTATCTGTTTACATAAATGGCCAGGAACGCTCTTAGAAGTACTAAAAGTAAGAATTTATCTACCTCTGTAAGAAGTCGTGAAGTTTGTAAATAAAAGTTCAATAGTTGTCTTTCAGTTCACCATTTTTCATATTAGGTCAGGATGGCATAGCGGTTGTGATGCTGTGACCTGCAAGATCCGCGAGAACAGGTTTGTTTCAGTAAAGTTTAAACTCTACTTAACGTTGAAACTGTAGTTGAGTTGTCTGATAAGTGAGCGTCTGGCTTCTGTCAGAAACTCTTTCCTACGAGTCTATTACTTTGTTAGAAATGTCTGGTTCGTAGCTCCTATTTCACATTCTCCGTGACTGAAAGTCGACTTCAGTGGTTCAGGCGGCGATGGTGGTTTAGAACAGTTAGACTGTAGGTTGGACTCGGGCCCGCAAAGCTGTATCCGAGCTTGTCTTACACTAACAGCCCCTGCTGTGGTTGTGCTCCGTTGGGACCAGCGTATAGTCAAGGGCAGTAGATGTAGCTGGAGATTCTGCTATTATAGCTGCTGTCTTTGTGGTACCCAGGTGACGTGCGTTTTTGTTACGCTGGATGGCGGAGCTGCAGCGATATTTCTGGTTTACAAGCTAGCTGCAGCTCAAGTGCTGATCGAGGGCGATTGTGGCAGGTAGGTAGCCAAAATCCAGTAAACGCTGTGCGTCAGAAGGGAACGTCTGGAATGCAAATGGTGCCCAGACACCAAGAAAGCTCTTTGGGACTACAGCTGCACCAGAAGGATTTCAGGAACTGTTCATCGAGCTTAGCGTATGCTGAGGCTTTCCGTGCTGTGCTTTGGAAAAAAGAGTTATGGAAGGATTCTTCTTAGTTAATAAAAATGAGAAGGATGATGCAGAGATAGATTTAACCTAGCACTTAGTGTTCACACGTATGTTGTCTAAAACAGCCCCAGAGGAATGTTGGGCCCTCGTCACAAGACTTAGGAATTGTGAAGGAGAATTCCGCTTGCGTATAACAAGATAAGCAAAGGAAAACTTTAACTTAAAGATCAATAACTGTTTCCTCTGAGACCTGTTAGACGGTTAGTCGTGTCCAAAAGGAGAATTGTGGTAGTTCAATAACATTAGTTATGTTAAGATGATATTTGCAGGAAAGTACAATTTTAAATAACCCCGTGCTGGCTGTCAGGGTAATAAGGGAGGAGGAGGAAAACAAAGGCTTTTCAGCCTTCATCTGTTTTACCAAATTAAATTTGATTTATGAAGTTCAGTCACAGCTGAATTCCGAATTCAGCTTCGGAATTGGCTAGGAAAATGACAGTACGTACGTATTGCTGTGCCTAAATTTGAACTACTGCCGAAAAACTTGCTTGTGATTGGAAAAGCTGAATGCACCAGGGGAATTTGTCATGCCCCAGAAGTATGCCGGATATTGGAAAGCATCTACCAGAAAGAAGTTTGTTGTTGCTACTAAACGCCATGAGACTTTGTGTTCTGATTTGCCGAAATACGGCAGAGGTAAACCGAAGTCATTACTGCTCCCACAGTGAGCAGCAGGGGGGTGGCAGTAAAAGCGCAGGCGGCCTGAGAGGCAGCAGTGTTTCGGGGCAGTTTCTGGTTAACGCTCGCCTGCTCTTTTCTCTCTGTGCTCTTCTGGCTGACCTGGCTTGGATGAGCACATTGACTTGAAACCAAAGCCCTGTGTGGCTGAAATTGCTAACTTGAGGGAAAGGCTGTGTCGCAGAGGCCAGATGGCTGTGCTGCCCGTGAAACGATCTGGTGCCAGTCTCAGCAGGTGTCTTGGCGCTTCCTTTCATCCTCTTTTCTTGAGAGTGGAAAAATGCCCTGCCAGTAGTGATTACTACTTTTATGCAACGATGCTTACGAGAAATTTCGCTGTTAGAAAAACCTTCCTATTCCCCAAACCCAGCTGTTTCCCCTTTTGGCCATCGCTCGACTCTTATAGTTTATAAATTAACTACTCTTCTGTACATATGTAGGTTCTTGAACTGTCATGTTAAACAAAGGCAAGATTTTTCTGTAAGGGTGATGAATATCCCTTTGTGTTTGACCCCGAGAGAAAGTCCCTGAAGAGCCATGTTCCATGGAAACCTAGTGGAATTATTTTTGTGTTTGGATGGGCTGATCTTTTACCCTTATGTCTGAACTGTCATTTCTTTTTAGCTGTAAACTACTAAGAGAAATGTAGCTGAATCACTTGAGGGAAAAGTTGCGTATGCCAAAAGAAACATGATGAAACATTGAAAGTCATTGCAGAGTTCAGGAGGCCTCGTCTGCAATGCGATGGGGAAAAAAATCCGTGATAAAACCAGTGATACTGGTTGAGAGCTCCAGTAGGTTTTTCTTGAGGAGAGAAATTGCTTATTTCCAAATGTGTCTGGGATCTCTGTGCAGTTTTTCTAGCATACGTGATTTGTGCAAGTAATTTCCCAAATTGCTTTAACAAATTGATAATTTTGTAGTCATTTTCCTGCATTCGGGCTCTGGTGTTGTCAATACCGATCCTGCCAACTACCATTATGTAAATATACCTGAACTTAGCTGGTGTACTGCTGAGTAAAGCCATCATAGTACCTTTTGAGTTAGAGCTGTGTTTAAATGCCCACAGGCTGCAGTTTAGTCAGACAATTGCAAGAAAAATGCTATAATCTTTCGGATTGTGGATTCAAATTCAGTCTGAGCTCATGTATGGAGAACTGAAAGATGCTATCTTCTATTTCATGGATTTTTCCCTTTCCTCCCCCCCCCCTACCCCGTCTAGTACACGAGAGGCACCGTGACAGCCTTCTCTCCTTTCGATGCCAGAGCTGATGCAGAAGCTCTTCGTAAAGCCATGAAGGGACTGGGTAAGAATAATTTATTTTACAAAAAGGAAAGGGCTCTCTCTCCTTTGAAAATATCCTTGCTGAACTCATTCTTTTGTATTAGCAGATAAGGGTGGGGCATGCATCTACATGCCATGGAATGACAGCCCCAGGACTGCAGGAGCCTGGGCGTGTCCTGGTTTTGACTGTGCTGCTCAAGGATGTTTATTTTTGGGTTAGCATAAGGGAAAAAAGAAGGTGGTTTGCACATTCCCTGTTAAAAATTGATACTCCACAGGCTTCTCTGCGCACAGGGTTTTACCGCACAGTAAGCTAGACGGTGGATTTACAAGCGACAACCGTAGAGAGTTATGTCAGTGTGGTAGAAGCTCAGTGCTTGGAAAACGCGCGACGGCCCCCTCAGTCTGGAAGTGCGTAAGCGCGTTAAAGTTACCGTGAACAAAGAATACAAGCACACAGCATGAATGTAGACTAACCAAGTGGTCTGTAAACTCACATTGTAGCTTTCTGCCCCCAGATTTCCCTGTGGGAACAAATCCTAATTTGCTGCTTTCTTTGAAGCTGCCCGTGGGAGAAAGCAGAAGGAAGGGAAGAAGGGAAACATGATACACCTCAGCCTGTTGGCAAATTCAGGAAGGCTAGTTGAGACGCTGTGCTCTGAGGGCTATCTTGCAAACTACCGTATATAAGATGGATAATAGCTCTGTGTTTCTGTACTCTGGGGTGTTCGGGGTTACCGGAGTGAGTTTTGCTGGGGGTTGGCAGATTGTTTATTCTAAAGTAAATCCCTTGGTGATGAGCCGGAAGGCAAGGCACCTATGTAGAATACAGACTGTGGCTGAGTGTTCTAGCTGATGCCTGGGGTTCTCCGAGCAGTGTCTGGAACAGAGCACTGATGGAGAACAAACACCACGTGGGTCCTCCAGTCATATTTTTGCAACAGCAGAACGCCAAACCTGGCAGCTCAGCTTGGGCTAGAGTGACATTTGTTATTTAAATGCGTCTGCTGTTTGTCAGTAGACTGTTCTTTTCAAAGAATCTTTCATTGCCTTTTGAGTTTGTGCCACTGCTGTTTGTTTTTTAGAGTGTGTTTGTAACTCTCTGTTCTTTCTAACTTCAGGGACTGATGAAGAAACTGTTCTGAAGATCCTTACCGGCAGAAACAATGCCCAGCGTCAAGAAATTGCATCTGCCTTTAAAACCTTATTTGGCAGGGTGAGAAGAAAAATACCTCTAGAAATTAGCGGAATGTGGCCTATGATGACCACTTAAAACAGTGAGGCACATTCATCATGCTCCCTGTAAACGGTTCCTTCAAAGAAGATCTGGTTTTGCATCCGAGTCCCCCTCTCCCCCACCCTGCTGTATCCTTCATTGCTGGCTGGGTTAGAATATTCCTTTTAGGTTAGCACAGAGAAGTTAGTTACTTTTTTCTGTATTTTGGTCCAATGTGTCTTAGATGTGTTTTGTGTAAAAGCTCCTGTAGTTTCCTGTTAGTATGCTTCTCATTCCTGGTACAGAAGGAGTTGTCAAATATTATGTCACGAGGTCTGGAATGTAAGGTGTAAAAGCAGGAAAAAGAATTTTCCAGAGGTAGAAAACGTGTCAGAAATAAAGCAGCCTAATACCAGAGGAGAGAACAAAACCAAATACAGTGGCAGATAAAGCCGTTAAGTGAGTTTAAAGTGAAGACAGCTTGTTTTTTTTCTTCCAGCATTTCTGGATCCTTTAGTATTCTGGCTTGGGTAACTTATGTTTCAAAGAGCAAGTGCAGCAAACAACTAGCGTTTAAAGAATTTCTATATTGGAAAAAGAAATAATCACAATATGTTTCCGGTTTTCCAAATGCCCTTGTATCCTCCTGCCTTATTTGGTTACGTTTGTTTCAGTTCAGGTACCAATTAAAACAAAAGGAGCCCTGTCCTTTAGGCTTTTTGAGGTGTCTCCAGGGTGTTCTAGCTTGCAGACACACATGCAGCCGTCTAAAACGGTTGGTCCTCGTTCATTACAGCACTCTTTGTTCTGCATTAGGATCTTGTGGATGACCTGAAATCAGAACTTACCGGCAAATTTGAAACGTTGATGGTGTCTTTGATGCGACCAACTTATATTTTTGATGCCCATGCACTGAAGCATGCCATCAAGGTAAGAGGAGTGTGGGAAAGCAATTAATACATTGTATGAAATGTTTGCTGCTCTTTTGTTTGGTTTTTAGGAATGAACTTTTGCGTGGTAAAGGGAACACTAATAGAAGTCTTTTTTCCTTTTTTTTTTTTTTTTTTTTTTGTCCCCCTCTCTTAGGAATGTTATGCTAGCACCTGCTACTATTCCTAATGCCATGGTTTTGCCTGGTTTCTTATTCATCCTGATAACTCCTTAGAAATAGTTTAGAATTGTAGTCTTTAGAATGTTTTACGTGGAATTATTTTCATGAGAAACCATGTCGTCTTAAGAGAACGGCGTCACTGCAGATGCAGATTAAAATCTATGTGGCACAAGACTTGTTGCTTCTGCTTTAAATATGAGTAGATGTGCAGGTTGCTTTTAAATTCTTTTTGCTGCTAAAGTACGGTGCCAAAGTCCAGCGGACACTAGATTTTTCTGCTGTGAGCAGCCTAGGTTTTACAGCTATACGGCTGTATGCATAGGCTACTAGTTAGTTCAAGGCATTTCATTAAAGTGGGATGCTATTTGTATATCTCTTCTTGAGTGTTATTTAAACTGGAGAGTGTTTTGCCCCTGATGGATTACAGTGCAACTCCAAAATTGACGGCCCGGTGTACTTGTGTAAACTGGTGTCCCCCAAAATTACGGGCGGGTATTATCTATATTATTGAATGTGTTCTAAAAGCTGCCTCCAGTAGTAGAGTGGGAAGAGTTTCCAGCCCCATCGGTGCTACCTTTCCAACATTTCTCTTCAGCTGAATGCATTTAAACAATTTACAATCTGTATGTGTAGATGTTTTAGTATGTTTTCTTCCGTGTGATCTTATTTATTTCTTTTCCCTCTGTCACACTCGTCTGATATTATCAGTCTGTGGAAATCCAGGAACCGGATGTCCCTGGGTTACTCACAGAACCTGTCGATTAATGTAGAGGACACTGAACTTGTCCAGTGTCACATAGTGCTTGGTTGGGTGACACTTACACGTAAACTCCCAAGATCCTCGATGACTAGTTAATATGTAGGCTTTAGTCAACCGTGCAAACTAGTGTTCATGAACCCACGACCCAGCAAATAGTATCTCAGACAACAGAAACTTTAATCCTGGAAATTTTCTGTAATGTCTTTATATGTAGTGGGGGAAGGGGAGACGGCACCTGACAAAGAAACTGATAAAGGCCTTGTTGACTAAAAGGGAAAAAATGCGTTCCCAAGCTGCTCTTGTTGATTTAGGAGTCAAAGACCGACAGGGAAATGACAGAACAGATGGGTGTAGGAGGGAAAATAGAGATAGTGAAACAAGAGCGGTTTTGTTCTTGTCACTTACAAAAAATGATATTAAACATAATATCAGAGGATTTCAGCGAATGTTTCTGCCCAGGAAAAGGTGTTGATACTAGCTGCGGTTCAACTAAGGTGCGTAACAACAGCAAAGAAGATGTGATAGCAGAGACTTCAGTGCAAGATAACAACTCCGCTAAGAGCGTTAAGTCTGTGCTGCGGATTGTCCTATCAGTTTTCACTGCTGCTACTTAAATTAGAACGAATAAAACTGTGCCTGCTGCACTTGTTGGGTAGGCATGTTCACGAAACAATCTGTATTTTGAAAAGGATTACCTGTAACCTGGCAGATTTGTATTTTGGGTATCTTTGTATGCAGTTAGTATACAGGTTTTCCATACAGGAAAGGCTGTAAATAACACGCCAAAGCAAAAAGTACAGAGTATTGTATTTCGGCATTGCTTTTGTGAAAGGACTCCTTTGGAAACATAAAGAGCAATGGCTTATTCTTACAGGCGAAGTAGAGTCAGACTTGTGGAGACAGGGTATTGGCTTGACTTCTGTAAATTTTATCCTTGTAAAAGTGGAGAGTGCCTGTTGTGCCGGCTGTAATTAGAGGGCAGCAGCTTAAACTATCTGGGTTAGCAGTTCTGTTGTAAAATGTGTGCGTTTGCAGTGGAAGAGAGGGTGGGTTTAACATCGCGCATTCATAGAAGGGTAAATATCATTGCGGTGTGGCTCTATGTTTATCTGTGTACTAGTTGATGAAAGGCGGTATGTGAACTAGAGCTAAGACGAAAACCGTTACGACGTTCATTCACTTACCTCGATGTCGTTGACTGTACTAGTGGAGAACGGAGGCATATCTGGATGTGCTTGAATGTGGAAGGGCTCATCTGAATCCCGCAGAAGTCAGCCTTTATTAAGCGTTGGGTTGGTTTTGAAAACCATCAAGCCAGAACTGGAAAAAAATCTTTCCAAAACCCCCACAATGTACGAGAAAGAAGAAATTATTACTTCTTTTTTTTTTTTTTTAATTTGATCCAAGTGTGTAAGCTGATGCTTGCTTTTGATTGTCAAAGGGCATTTCTGTTTTCCTTTTGTTACTCCATCAACTGACTTCTGCTTGCACCCCTGCAGGGAGCAGGAACCAATGAGAAAGTGTTGACTGAAATTCTTGCTTCCAGAACACCCGAGGAAATGCAGAATATTAAACAGGTTTATCTGCAAGGTAAAGTTCTGCATAAAATAAAATCCTAGGGGGTCTGCGTTCAGTTCTCTAAATATGGTTTTAGCTCATCTTTCGAATAAGGTCTATCTGTGAACCGATGGATGTGTCCGATAAGTGGATTTCATTCTGTTGTGTTGCAAAAATTCACACTGAAGGAAACTAGAGTTTGGGCTGTAAATTAAAATAGTTTTTATTTTGGGGCTATGACTGCAGGTCATGGTGGTTTGTGCTTTATAGTTAGAATTCATTCAAATGCATTTCCCATTATTTTCATCGCTTTGACTGAGAGAGGCTTTTTAGTAATTGGAAACTAGAAAACTGGTATCACAGAAAAAAACAGAAGTGATTTTTTGCTTTTTGCTCACTGTTCTGTTCAAATACATTCGCACTAAAGCGGGTGCAGCTTTTTGGTTGTTCGCAGGAGCTTTTACCCTGTGATTGTGGGATTGTTTGGTTTTTTTTAAGGCAGCGTTTAGTTCAACATTTCTTTTACCTCTATGTGGATTCCTGCCACACAAGAACTTCTCATGTCTTAGTAAAGTTTGAGGCAAAACTTAGAGTCTCCAAGGGCAAAATTTATTAGTACTAGAATTTTCTGGGCTCACAGTTGTTGTTCAGTTGTGAGACTGCGATATTTTAGAGTAACTCCAAACCTGTATGCTCTTCATTTCTGTAAAGAGCTGAATCTGTGCGTGTCACCTTGTATTTCAAAATATTTTGAGTATTGGTACGATGCGCGAGACGCTGTCTTTTCACATCTTTCACAATAATGCTAGATTATAAGTGACAGCAGAATCTGTCCTAGTTGTTAAAGCTGTTCCTGATTAAATGATTCTACAAGCAGCGAGTCAGATTAACTTTTTGCTTTTCCTTGCTTTCTCCTCGAAATCGTGAAGAACTTTGTAAGTTGGTGAATGGGTATTGCTCTTTTGCAGAGTACGAGGCCAACTTGGAGGATAAGATCACAGGAGAAACATCAGGCTACTTTCAGCGGATGCTAGTGGTCCTGCTGCAGGTCAGTGTCTCTTTGTGTACGATTTTCACTTCCGTTTTCCTGTACGATGTACCCTTGTCGTCTTCTGCTAAGCTGGGGTTTTAGATAGACCTGGTGATAGGCAGGTTTGGTTCCGAACCTGAATCACTTCCCCTGACTTGCAGGGTCAGTCTTGAGCTCTGTTATGGGTCATTTCCACATCAATGAATTGAAAAACTTCTGTGGTGCTTGTGGGTGTAGCAGAATGCCTGCTACATGCAGTTTTGAAGGCAAGAGGAGAAGAGAACATTTATTCCATAAAGATAGACGCAAGCAAAAGGGAAAAACAAGGGGAATTGGGAGAAGATGCATTAGGGGTTGACTTCTCACGGTACCTCCTACGGGCTTGATATAACAGATAAATTGTTTTTTGATTCAACTTTTGATTCTCCAGTTTAACAACTTTTAAAAATTCTCTCTAGGCGAATAGAGATCCTGATGGCAGAGTTGATGACGCTCTTGTTGAGCAGGATGCTCAGGTGGGTGAATGACTTGGGGTTTGGGACATTTCTACAGGTTATCTTGCAATATACAGCTGGAATACAAATGTGAGAGAGAAATTGTTATGGTGCTCTGTGTGTGTTTCTTAATACATTTTTCTGTGCTTTTATACATTCTGGATGAAAGAAGTGTCAAAACTTGAAACACTGAGATCGAGATTTTTGACACTTTCACGTTTCAGTGTTAAGCGTGTCTTGTTTGTTTATTACTCAATGAGGTGCCTGAACGGAACAGTGATTAGATCGCTGGAAGGGAGAGTTATGACTGCTGAAGCTTTGTGATGCCGAGAGACGCGCTGCTGGAAAACTGACACATGTGAACAGTTCATTCCTTAATACCTGACTTGAACTTCTCTCTTCTTACACATCATGTGTCATATACATGATACAGTGAAACGTTAAAGCTATTCGATGAGGGATGCCCCCACAGAGGGTGAAATACTAAAAGGAGGAAATGTACCGAATATTCTGCTTTACTGTAACCAGATGGCAGTCCAAGAATTGCCTCTAAAGGGTTTCTAGGAGTTCACGTATTTGCCCTTTGCGAGTATTGTCCACGGTGTTGTCACTGATCACTAAACCTGTGCTCTAGAAGCAGGAGTACCAGCAGTTAATTGGTATCCTTGATGCAGTCTCTTGCTGGGTGCTGTTGGCTTTGTTGTGGTGGTGGTCATCAATATTTCAGCGATTTGATTACAGAACACATTTAATGCATGTTTCTTCTCGGTTATTTCAGGTAACTCTGGGCTAGACCTCTTCCTCTCGTAAATTGTCAGTTGAGATGAAAGAAAATAACAGATTGTTCAAGGTGACAAGGAGGAAAAGCAGAATGCCAGATCAATAAAAGGCTCTCCTGATAGCAGGGCAAGATGGAGAGACAGACTGGCAAAATGTATTTTACTGGCACAGGCCAATCCTTTGTTATGTAAATTCAGAAAGCATTTGTTCTTCTGCTATTAAAATTAATCCTGTGGAAATTGGAGCTTGAAAATTAGTGAGGTCAATACTTGAATCATGAACTAGACTGTTTCATGAAATTGTGTCCGTCTTGCCTTTAGCTGGGCTTACGTAATTGAGGATACCCATGAACCACAGGCTTTGGTGGGTAGATAGATTCCTTTTTGGCCTCTTTAATTGAGTTTAAATGAGCATCTATATTTAGGAGGCATCATACCTAAATGCTGAAAAGGTCCTGATTTTCTAAATGGTCTCTGTGGTTTGTTATGTATGTTTGGCTTGAGCTGGGACCCAAACAGAGAAGCGTTCTGTCACATTTCTCTTTATCGATATCTTTACATTCCGCTCCCTGGAAGAGATTCAGAGAGTTTTTTAATTATTATTGCCAGCTACAAGATGGTCAGAATTGAGGTACATGACTGTGCAAAAATAAGACTGTTTTTGGCTTCCCAGTGTTTCTCTTGATTAATATGTTATTCTGGGAAGGATTTTATACAGGAGAGGGCAAGCTTTTTGCTCAGTGGTGATTTTTAGGTTTGTTGGGGTCTAGGATTACTAAACATTGGTTCAAAGCAGTTGGGGAATGGGCATTCATACTACGAGACAGCACAAATACGAAGGGAACTTGCAAGACTTTTCTGATGCCCGAAGGAGAAAGTTTAACTTTTTGGAAGAGATTTTTGCGAGTATCACTTTTTAAAAGTCAACGCAATTGACGTACATTTTGGGGATTGCACAGCGGCAGGGCAGACGAGAACGTAGAGCTCACGTAAAATGCCATTCACAACTTCGAGTATCTCTAAAGAAAGGCGTTCCTGGTGTTTCTAAATGCGGTGCTGAGACCTCCCGTTTGCTACTGGATGGAGAGTGCTGGTATTCATTTGAAGAGCTTAGCATGCATTATTTGAACTAAATATCCTTGCAGTGCCTTAATAGCTTTTTTATTTTTAAAACCCCCCTCCCGCCTTTTGTTGTCTGAATTATTTAATATTACGAAGAGCATGCAGCAGTCACAACTATGCTTTCAATAGGATTCTGGTACAAACACAGCTAGGAAGATCCATAACATGCCAGTTCAGGTTTTACAGTGCGGACAGCCAGGTGGCCAATGTGGACAGACAGACGGTCAACAGCGTTGCTGTGCCGCAGATTTGGTTGTGGGGATTTTTCTAAGAAATACTTGATTGCCTGGATATAGGCGGTAACCTGTTTGCCTGTCCTCTGCTCACTGAGGAGGGAGAAAGAATACTATATACTACAATACGTACAAGCCTTTCTCCTTACGTGATGCTTAGCGCACAATTTGGAAAAAAAGCTTCTGAGTGTCAGGAAAAAGAGCTAATGTCATTTTCTGATTATTTTTTTTTTCTTTCTCGTTTTCCCCCTCCTGTTGCTTATTCTTCCCTGAATGCTGCTAATGGCCCAGTGATTGTCTGTATGGAAGAAAGCCTTGCCCGAAGAGCAGTGAATGTGCTAAAACGATTAAATGATTAAAATCTCTAGCAGCCTGCGGATACTGTTTCTGAGAGCTTCTACATCCATCTTTCCCTCCTTTTTGGAAAAGTTCCTCCTGGGCCAAGTTAGCATGGTTATCCCCTTGATATGAGTCATCATGTCATAAAGTTTTGCTAGTCTGATTTGAAAAAGGGGGGGGAAAAAAAAAAAGCAGTGTTTGAAATGGATTTTATCTCCTGTATTATCACAGTTTCAGAAAACTTCAGGCTTATGAAAGGGCCTATATGCACAGTCAATTTTAGGGCCTTAAGCAGTATTACTCATGCGAGTGCTTTCACAGTTGATTTCAGAATTTATCATTTATTTCTTTCTAAAGTCAGTTCAGTACTTGGCAATTTAATTTCATTTTTTTCCCTCCAGCTATAGCTTGTTAGTAAGTTTAACGCTCCTTAGAGTGAGACAAACGGACCTTTTCGACAGGGTGTGTGGACACGTAACAAATGCTGTTGTTTTGATCTCTTGAATTTGCAACAGGTTTTGTTTAGAGCTGGGGAGCTGAAATGGGGAACAGATGAAGAAAAGTTCATCACCATCTTGGGAACCCGAAGCGTTTCCCATTTGAGAAGGGGTAGGTGGTAAGGTTCATGTATGCTTGAAAACCTCTGCCTGAAGTCTCAGTGTTAGTCAGCTGGTGGTAGAGATGGTAGAAAAGTCGTTTCTAGTACCACATTTGTCAAGCCCAGAAATCTTTAATCACCTCTTTCCTCTGCTTAATATATTTAATTTTGTTTCCTGTAATTCAGTTTTCCCCTAGCCGTGGTAATTTTCCGCTTGAAGGAGCGGTGCAGTAGATCTGAGGGACAGATGGGGTGTTTCTTTCTGGGTGCTTGTTTATTTTTTTTTTTTTTTTCCCCTTTTGAAAGAGGTCGTGGCAGTAGAAGCGATGCTGAGTATCTGTTATGAGTCATAAAAATCTGATGGAGATCCAGCCCTGAAAAGATCAACCCTTTTATAGGTTCATACTTTATTAGCTGTTAATAGAGAGACAATGATTTTTTTTCCCTGCTCCTTACCCATTCATGAGTCTGTTTTACTAAGCTGGTTAGGACGTTTGAAATAGTGATCAGTAAGTTTTGCTTTGATTCTCCAATCTTTTTGGTTTCGTTTTTGAATCTTTGGATTCATTTGGATTTTCAAAAGTAATTTGATTTGCGTTTTTACTGTTTAGCTTTTTTACCATTATTTGCATTAAAGTAATCCTAAAGTTTGCTTTGATGCACCCAACATTTACTTAGCATGATAGAAACGTAAGATTTCGTAGAAAACTCGGGTCTTACGGATATTCATGAGCACAGACTTGAACAGACTGCAATAGGCCAGTTTGTTTGTGTGAAGTTAATTTGATGCAGTAGCCCCGTGTAGGCAAGATCTTAGATTCAGGCTAAATGATGGCTGCACCCTGGGAAAAATGCTTATAATTTGCTAACGCTTCTCTTTTTTTCCCTTTCCCGCTTCTCCCTGCACCCTTTCACTGGGTGCATTCACAGAATCACAGAATGCTTGAGATTGGAAGGGACCTCTGGAGGTCATCTTGTCTAACCCTGCTTGAGCAGGTCTACCTAGACCATGTCCAAGATGACTTTTGCACATCTCCAAGGACTCCACAACCTCCTGGGGCAACCTGTGCCAGTACAAACGCACAGGAAAAAAGGGTTTCCTGATGTTCAGACAGAACCTCCTGTGCCCATTGCATCTTGTCCTGGCACTGGGCACCACTGAAAAGAGCCTGGGTCCGTCTTCTTCACACCCTCCCTTCACATACTTGTACACGTTGATGAAATTCCCCCTTAAGCTTTTTCTTCTCCAGGCTGAACGGTCCCAGCTCTCCCAGCCTTTCCTCATAGGAGAGATGCGCCAGTCTTTTGATGATCTCAGTGGCCCTTCACTAGTCTTGCTTCAGTTGCTCCATAACTTTTTCGTATTGGGGAGCCCAGAACTGGACCTCACGTTCCAGGTGTGGCCTCACCAGCGCTGAGCAGATGGGAAAGGATCACCTCCTCCACCTGCTGGCAACATTCCTCCCAATGCAGCCCAGGATATACCATTTGCCGCCTTTCCTAGAAGGCATATTGCTGCCTCATGTTCAACTTGGTGTCCGCCGGGACCCCCAGCTCCTTTTCTGCAAAGCTGCTTTCCAGCTGGTTGACCCCTAGCGTTTGCTGGCGCAGGAGATTCTTCCTCCCCAGGTACAGGAACGTGTTGTATAGTAGCAATCTGGTAGGAAAGAGGTATTTAAAACAGGACAGAGGAAAGAATGAGCGGACGATAGCACGTGGAGATAATGAGATGCAGATGGCATTAACCTGTACTGAGGAGGATGCTGGGAGAAATGCTGGCTAGATACCTGACCGAGCACACTTTCTGTTTTGCAGTGTTTGACAAATACATGACTATTTCTGGCTTTCAAATTGAAGAGACCATTGACCGTGAAACCTCTGGTGATTTGGAGAAGCTGCTTTTGGCAGTTGGTAATTAAGTCTTAATACATCTGGGAACTGGCTGTCTTCGTTTCTTCTCAGGCCTCCTTAAATGGCAGTTGTTATGGGAAGTGGCATGAAAACATGATTCCTTTGTACAGTTAATCAGCTGGGATCTATTTTTGGTATTTAGAGAATAGGCCTTTATTCTTCCTTTAATAGATGGGGGGCTGGGGGGAAGCGGGGCAGAGCGTGGTAGTGAACTACACTGTGTTCGGTCGTGTAGTGAGTAGAAGGTGAGACAAAATTCTGCCTTCGTTTGTATTCCCAGCATCTCACCTAGGACAATGTCATAGCAGATTTGTAACCGGGAGTAGAATTTGATCAGCAAAGTCTCTTTTCTATTAGAAATAGACGGTGCATTCTAACTCCTGGAACCCAAAGCCGTGGTGTAGCCGAGGAACAGACTAGCTGGCAGCTGCGTACTTAGTTGTCCACGCTGGAGAGAATGAGCCAGTAACACACACCTTGCCTTGACATTGAAAGATTGTCCTGTATTGAATAACTATCAGTAACTTAATCCTGTGCCTTTTTTCAGTGAAATGCATCCGAAGCGTGCCTGCGTATTTTGCCGAGACTCTGTATTATTCCATGAAGGTATGTGTGTGTTTTCCAGACGTCACTTCCCGTCTTCCCCCAGCTACACTTCTCTTCCTTCCGCTTGTTCGTCATTTCTTCTTTCGCTGTAAATGCCAACAGGATGCTGTATCACTAAGCATCTGCAAAGGTTTGGGGAATGCAGATCTGGGAGAGGATTCATAAGCTTTACTTCGAGTTCATTGTAAGTTTTTCAGACCCTAAATCCTTTACAGGAAGCATCAGTTTCATCAGCTGGTTTTGGACTTGGTGTTGTCATATTGAAAAATGTCTGGCTAGATCCACTGGGCCCCTTCAGCTAAATAAAGACTACAGCGTCATTAGGTGGTGGATATATTGAGGAAGTAAAGATGACTGAAACCTAAACTGTAGATTGGTGCAGATTTAGTGCTCTTTGGTTTGGAGGTGAGTATTTACAGACTGAAGGTGTAGTTAGCTTTGAAACACAGCGTGACAATTATCCATCCGGTTTTGAGAAGGAAAAGGAACTCGTCGGGGCAAAAGGAAAGAGGCTTGAACAGCTACGAAAGGCTCTGCAGGGGAATCCCATCAGCGACACAGCTGTGGTTGCGTTGGCTTCGCCTTCTCTTGGATGGGAGGTGATAAGCAGGGAAAACTGTATTTTTAACTCACAGTGGCTAATATTAATTAAAACCGAGGTAGGTAGCCTATGGGTTTCAGGCAAGTTATCAGCTTCCCTGAAGAATTCCTCCCTCCCCCTTGCTGAAAAGCACCGAGGTATGTTTGTCACCGGATCCGTGTGTTGATGAGGCGTCAGCGTGAGAATTAGCGAAAAGAGATTAAATGATAGCTTAATTCTTAAAAGCTGCTTTACAGTTTATATAAACATCACCGTAAAATCAGGTTCGGGTGGAAAATACAAAATTTTATATAAGTATGCTGAGAGCTGTATGAGGAGGATTACTTTTTTCTTATTTATCTGTTTGGTTTTTTTAAAGAATGCAGTAGAAAAGCGTTTCCTATAGGTTTTGGAATCTTTTACGTTTCTATTATGAGGGGCCTGATTAATGTCTGCTGGTGACATCCGCCATCAGTTGAATACAAATAAAAATCATTAGGGACTTCAGATAAGAAAGATGATAATTTATTACTTTGGCAGCGAGTTTGTACTCCCAATTAATCAGTTTGGCGTGACAAAGTTCTACCATGTTCTACCATGTTACCAGATTTTACTGTCAGATCCTACCCAGAAAGCACCGGACTCATGGCATAACTTTTGAGTAGCTTTAGGACGTTTTTAGATGTAATCCAAGAACGTTACACCCAGTGGAAGGATTGAGTGACCCTGGCCGTTAGGCTGAAGATGATGGTTGGGGGGCTCTGCCAAGTCCTTCCTCGAGGTGCATCAGCAGGTCGGCACGTGAAATTTGTATTGCTTCAGCTTGTGGAGTCTGACTTGTCTGTGCAGGAGCGGGGTCGGGACGTCAGTCTGGCACAGCCTGCCGGCAGAGGAACTTCAAATGTTTAAAGCAATAAAGATGAATAAAAAGAGCGGGAGCGTGTTTCCGTGGCTGGAAAAGCTTTATGAAGTTGGCCTTCATAATAAACAGCGGGATGATCCGTGGGAGGAGTTGCTCTGCCTGTGTCTTGGCTGTATGACGTTATGTGCTTTGTGTTAGTCATCGTTAGGATTTACGTGCCCAGTTCCAGAACCGACTGCAATTCCGCAGTCTCAGACGACATTGAAAAGGTGATTTGCGTGGGATTCTGATCACGGCGATCAGATATACTACTGTGTAGTCCTGGAACTGGGTTATTTAAAATTTATATCGGCGTTCACGGTTGAAACCTGTGAGATGAAACATGAAATAAGAGGTCTGACCGTATGGCCCTTCGTAGAAATCCAGGGATTAGAGCGCCTTGTGTGATCAGCCCTCTGTTCTCCGCGTTGCAGTGTGAACGTCTCGTGACAATGTCCCAAATGTTGTCTCTTTGGGGGTGTTTTGAGACACCGCTTGTTGCGCTTCCCGCTTTCATGTTGCGCTCCGGTTGTTTGTATTCGTTATTTTGCTACAGCATCTGTAGAGGAAAAACTTATATTTTAATATTATTTACATTTTTCTCTTTAGGGGGCTGGCACTGATGATGATACCTTGATCAGAGTCATGGTTTCAAGAAGCGAAATCGATCTGTTGGATATTAGAAAAGAATTGAGAAAGAATTTTGCAAAATCATTGCATCAAATGATTCAGGTAACGTTGCTGTTCTGCTGTCAGGGAAAAGAGGGGTGACCGAGATGTCATTGTTTCCACTGTTTCTTTTCATGGAAGGGGGGCGGATGGGAGTAGAGCTGGACAACACAGCGAGGTCTCGGAGCAGCGGTGGTTGGGCTGCAGTTTTGTGAAGCCGTTTAAGTGGGGGGGAGACGCTTCCTACGAAAAGCTAAAGGTTTCTTCCCAGTGTTCACCAGGGAAGCAGATGCGGTTTTCTGAAACGACAATTACTCATATACCATTTTTAGCTACTGCTTCATTTCCTTTTTCTTGTCTGGGTTCCTTCTAATTTTCAGTGCCTCAGAGAGGGTGCTGGCTCTAGAGAAATAATACCGGGGTTGGGAGTCCCGGTTACCACGAGGTCGAAGTTTAAATCTTGGATTGTGGTGTGGAACCTTTTGCGCCATTGCAAAGGGGAAAGAATTTCACTGTGGAATCGGTCTGAATCATAGCCTCCTTTGAGTGGATGGGAAGGAACAGGAAGGGAAAGAGCCAGCAAGAAATCCGGAGCCAGCTGTCGGCTGCAGAGTTGAAGCCAAAATCTTTTTCTTTTTTTTTTTTTTCCCCCCTAGGAATTTTTTTTTGGGGGGGGGGGGGGTATTTTGTTTTATTTTGAATATTTCGATGCTGCTTTTTACGATTTTCTGTTATCGGTTCTAACATTAGGCTGTCTCAATTAGGCTGGGCGGGGTTGCTTTTGACGCTGTCAGTCGGGCCCATCCTGCTGTCCTGCGGAATTAGTAGCAGAGCTTCCCGTTAATTACGGGGAGCCGGGCTGGGGCCTTTCTAAGTGATACCAGGTGCACTTGGCACATCTAAAGGGCGTTGCTTTTGGCGCTGCTTTGGGCTTCTCCTTTCTTTGGGCTTTCTCGCTTGCAGACAAACGCGTTCTAGCATGCAGTGGGTTAGCTCAGTTCTAGTACAGCTTCTGGAAGCTTTTTGCGTTTCTGAAAGTCTTGTCTGTGTAAGTAGAGCTCTAACATAAAGAGACACAGAATTTCCTGGCGGCGTTCCTGAGCGGAGAGTCATCCAAGTGGCTTTCCTGTGGGTGGGACAAATGTATAATCTGTTGGGAGTCCTCCTTGGCTGCTGCTTTTCTTCTTCACATTTCTGCGGTTGTGACTCATGTGACTGGTCTGTTGTATCAACAGAAAGATACATCTGGGGACTACAGGAAAGCACTCCTGCTCCTCTGTGGCGGAGATGACGAGTAATGGTGACAGTGACACAAAGGATCTGTTGTACTCCAGCTTGGCAGCCCTGTAGTTAGCACATCTAGCTAAGTTTTTGTATCTCAATGCTTTGTGGCTGTTTGAATTTATACTAGTAGAGCACTTATTAAAAACGAGCATATTGTTATCCAAGCGATAGCCGGTCCCTCCTCTTCCTGACATCCCAACTTCCAGGAATTTCAAGTGCCTTCTGTGAGTATGCAAGAGTCGTCTTCATGGAAGATGCGTGCTGAGCCCAGAACCCGGTTCTTTGCAAGTGTTTTGCTGAAATAGGAAAAAATAATCATGTATTGCACTAATAATTTGAGGATTTTTTTTTTAATTTTTGCTTTTATTCCTTACATTTCCACTGAATGTTAAGCTAGCTCTAACATTGCAAACAAAGAAAAGATATCCTCTGTATGTAATATTTGAATGGATTTGCTGAGCGTAATACAAGCAATCATTGGAAATCTAAAGGACCAATAAATTTTTTTCCCCTCTCAGCACAGTCATATGTGGTTTTTAACGGGCAAAGATCTATTTTCCCTTTCTTTCGATTCCCCTGCTTTGAAGTGTTGGTATATTTTTTCCTACTGTTACGCAGACTTCTGAGTATATATGATGTTTTGTAGCTGTAAATCCGATGTCTAGTTAGTATCTGGGTGCTGTGGTGGTGATGCTGGTGTTTAGTATAGCTGGAATACCAAACTACTGGTGCTCGCTGGGCATCGCGTTCTCATTTTGTGCCGCTTTGTCTTTTTCTTCCCCTCTAAAGCTGGGGGAAGGAAGGAGAGCTGTTTGCGCGGTGCCGAAGTGGAGCAGATAATGCTGCACTTGTAGGACCAATGGAAGACTGCTGGGATGGAAGCAGGCGAAGCAGAGATGGGAAGACAGTGATCCGTGCTTTGGGGATTTGGGGTGAGAAGAGGATGGTTGCAGCACCGCTCTCTCATCAGGTTAGCAGGGAGCAAAGCACAGTGCGAGGAAAGCACCAGTCTGTTAAATGGGCTGCCTTAAATTCACTGCTTTAGTTCATCATTTGTGACTGGCGCTGAGAATTAAATTGACGTGTGTGAAGGAGAATAAAGAGACTTCTGCTTCACGCATTATAAGGTCTAAACGCCATGGTTCTAAACGTAGCTTATCGGTTAGTCGCATACATCCGCTGTAGAAACTGCACGTTTTAATAGTCCTGTTGAAATTGATTCTTCACAGATTATTAAGAGCTTTAAAACTTTCATATTGAATAAATGTAAAGTTTCAATTTTTTTTTTATATTGTAATTCTGAATTATTACTGTCGTGATCTCTTGCTAAGAAGTACTTGGTTTCCAATGTAATATATGAAAGCTCTTTTGGTAAGTAAATACGTTAACTAAAGCCTAATCCACTCTAAAATCTTCTTTGTTTTCCGTTCTTCCGCACACGTGTGCTCACTCTTTCCTGCTCGTGCACTTGCACTGTCTTTCTCTTCCCTGTTTATTTTTGTCCAAATTTAGGACTTACAGACTTAAAACCAGCGCAACTGATTTATTTTGAAATGAGACAGTTAAATGCTTTCCTGTGCTCTTCCCGGGCAGTTTATGGAATTCTCCGTGTTATTGCTGGGTGTGTGGATGGCTGTGGGGGTGGTTTGCATCTCCACCATAGTTTAGACTCATGTAAATGGTGCTGCCGTAATCCTGCCCTGCCCTTTTCTTCAGGCTATGCGTTCCCATCTCTCCTGCGTGCTGGCACTGAAGCTCTTCTGACCCTTTTGGTGACCTGACCCAGGGCCGTGACCTGGCAGAATCCAACCAGCTACAGCCTGATGCCCCCAGTTGACTCATGGAGGCGGCCGGTGAGGGCTGCTGCTGGTGGAGGGAAGGGCTAGGAAGACGTGCAGGGGGAGAAGGAATTTTGTGGAAGGGGAGATGGGACTGAAGCTGGGTTGCTCTGGTTTGGTGTCTGCTGTCACAAACTGCACCTCACAAGAGCCTCACAATATTAACAAAGGGATTCCTTCAAATGGCTTTCTGGAGGGACAGGCCCAAATTAAGAAATTTAGGTTGAATGCGAAGTCAAAGGTGGTGCTGGAAATCCCATTGCGTGAATCTCCTGACTGTGCCTTAGCCGTAGTGTTCCCCTCTTCCACTTTTGCTCAGCCGTGAGGGAGACCGGGGCGGAAGCCAGATGTCGAGAAGCCACTTAAACAAAACGTACGTAAAATATATTTGAGACTTTATGCATAAAGACTTAAACACAGTCAGGCTAGATATAACTAAGCTGTTACTGTGGTTTGTTACTGTGCCAGTTACGAACCTTGTCTGTCTATATTGTGTTTCCCAGCTTGTCAAGAGCGATACAGTAAGTGTTTTGGAACATGATCAAATGTTTTCCAAATAATATGGCATAAAGGTAACATAAATAAATAACATAAATTCAAGCAGTAGTATTTTTATTTTGATCTTTAGGTGTTTGGCAGAAAAAAAAACCAACAAACAACAAAACAAACCCTATATTATGCATTCGGATTTTGTTTTCTTTTCTTTTCTGGGATTAATATTAAGCGTTTGTTAAGTTTTCGCTTTTTGTCGAGTCTTTACAAAAACGCCGTAGCAAGGAGTGCTAATTTGCAGTCCGCCGCCCGCGAATAACATGGCCAGCTGCACGCGCTACGAGCTTACCATCACCACTGCCTAGAAATCTTGTGACAACAGAAAGTTTTTTGGGTTTGTTTTTTTTTTTTTTTTTTGTGAGCTGTGAAAACGGCTGCGTGGGATCAGACGTACCTAGAGCTAGTTCTCTTCCTTGATTGCTTACTGACTTTCTTCCCCCCCCACCACCCGAAGCTGTGCTGGCTCTTCTGCGACGTATCACATTTATCATCCTCGCTCCTGCTATTCATTAGTACGGGGGGGTTTTTTAATCCTTTTTTTCAGACCGCTCTGTTGCTTCAGCCCAGTAGATCCCTCTACGATCTTTGCAAAGTTGCCCCATTTTCTGCTTTCTAACTGCTCCGGAGATCAGACACGATGTTTAATTTTTCAGCCTTTTTCAGTTCCTTTAGAATTCTTAGGAAAATAGCGTCTGATCTTCCTGATTTGTGACCTCGTCCTTTCGTAGGTTGTGTTGCGTGTTTTCTGTTGGCACTGGAAGTGCATCCTTCAGCACGTGCTGTGTAAAGGCGGCTCCTCTTGTGCTTCCTTCACCGAAGGCAGAAGAATCTGTGATGGTGGGGTCGCACATGGAGCTATTCCAGCAAAGGTTGACCATTGTTCAAACCTGATACTTATGGCTTGAATTGAACGATCTAAATTGCTGTCAGAATTTATAAATAGCAACTCTGCACAGGCGTTGTGCTAGGGGTCGTTACAGTATCAGTCATCTACAGATAGTTTTAAGATGCAAAGGGTGCAGAAGCGTTTGACATTCCCTTTTGAAGTAATTAAACAGAGAAAACGAGTTCTGACAACCTGTGCTTTCTCTAAGAAGCCTGGTTAAAATGGAAAGTAGTTCATTGATTTGTAATATTTCCAGTACTTGGGATGTAACGTCCCTTCAGGAATACAAAATATGGAATCTCCAGTTCAGAGCAATGCGAAGGTAACTTTAAAACGACAGCTGCCTATGAATTAATTACTTTCTTTGTGGCAATAGTTAATCATTGGCGTGTCTTGTTTTTCTTCTCTCCGCCTTCTGATTTTGATTTACGAAAATTAGTGTTAATTTCTGACACGGTTCTGAAGTGTGGGTAAGTCCCGTCAAGAGCAAATCGTAACACGAGCAGTAGAATCGAGCCTCGTACCTATGGAGAATCTATTTTAAAGCAAACGTCAAGAAATCAAATATCGTTGGTTTCACCTGAAGACCCTCCTCACCCTCCTGTTTCTCTCTCTCCCCCACAGAAAAGTGTTTTAGGAGATACTATTTTACTACTAGAAAGATGATACTCGTTATCTATTTTTCTTTTCATCACACTGTTACGTACAGTGTATTCAACGAAAGAAAGTGGAATTTAGTAGCTTATTTACTTGATTCATTTTTCCTCGATTTTTTTGTTGTTGTTGATGCATATAAAAACACAATTTTCTTTTATTTGGATTCACGATAAATGCTTGTTAAACAAAACCGAGCTCCGTCTTTTCTTGTGAGATCGTCCGGCCATTTAGAGAAAATATCCTGGTTGAGGCCTTTAAATCTAAAACAGAAAAAAAAAAAAAAAAGACTTGTGCTGAAGCGTAGAGTTAATTTTAAGAATTAAATGGGATTTTGTGGACGCGTATTGCTGCATCACCCAGTGCGGTGCTGTTCATATTGTTACTTTATCTCATGTCAACTCTGACAGCTGGAATTGCTCTGGGCATTTATTTACTCAAATCTGTCTTGAAAGCAGTAATTTCTGAATAAGGCAATACCATGCGTGATGAGCCTAAGGAATAATAACTGGGGGTTTTTTTCTCCTTTTTGATTTAGCGAGCCAAGCATTTACAAGTCACAGATCAGTGTCCAGTGTATTGGTGGGTGAGTCATTACGCTGAAGAGCGCGGATGATAGCTTTTGCGTTCTGAATAGCTATTTTTGGCGCCTTTTAGAAACACAACTCAGTAGCAGTCAAAAGCTGATGTTTTCTCCCCCTCTCCCCCTCCCGAAGAGGGAAGGGGCTGGGGAGAGGTGGGGCTGCTGGACCAGGGACGGGATGCAAGCCGTTCCACTGCGTTTTTCATTTCAAGCTTGTTGGAGAGTGACTGAATTATGGAGAAATGAGATTAGATCAGTCCTTACCTCATTCAGAGGCCGGTTTCTCTGCTGAAGCCTTTAATAGAGATGCTGACTTAGAGGATGGGTTTTGTCTTGTCAGAAGTATAACGAAGTGCCTCGGAAATGGGACCCTTTTCAGAGCTCGGTTCATTTCTTTTTTTTCTCATTTCGTCGCTCTGACCAGAGCTATACATTTGTCTGTTCTTTAAAGAAATGAATTACCCCTCGTGTTAAAAAAGGACAGGTGGAGCGGGCGGGCTCTTCTCTTCCTCCATTTGGCATTCAGGGAGAGGTGAGGTGGCTGGGGCAAAACACGCAGCTGCTCCGGGTTGCTTTCATCAGAAATAGAAACTTTCTCCCCTGAAATGAATCTTTTCTGCATCTCGCAAGTTTTAAATGGAAAAAAAAAAAAAAAAAAAAAGTAAAAAATTCAAAAACAGCGTGTCACAAATGATCTTGTCGTCAAAAAGAACCCAGAGCCTGGAATAGGTACGTGGAATGTGAGTAAAAAGCACTTTGGAGGTAACTTAGGTGTCAAGTATCTGTAGTTCATTGCTGCCGACTTGCATTTCTGACTTGTTAATGAAGGGCTTGCACCTCTTTGACTCGGTAAAGCTTTTAACCGTATGGTTACTTTTGTCCCTGTTCAGCAAAGCATCGACGGAAATGTTGTCCCCTTGTGGAGGGGTCTCTGGGCTAGGTGTCTCGTCACGAGGGGTGCTGTGAGCCTTCCAGTCGCAACCAGTGAGTAGTAACCAGTGCGAGCAGGGCTTTGGGAGACGGTGAGGACCCAGCTGGTGCCTGCCGGAGAGGGCTGGGTGAGCATCCCGCATTCAGGGACACGTCTGACGGCACGGACTTGTTCTCTCTGCGCGTTTTTTTTTTTTCAATTCACTAATTATTTTCCGTGAACGCAACGGCTGGAATGTGCCGTGAGGCCCAAGTTGAATCCCCAGCATTAATGACTGCGACGCTCGCGTCTTCGGCGTGGAGGGGGGGGTGTCGGTGCTCCTGGGTCTCCCCCTCACAGCCATGCCTGGCGCCTAAGGGAGGGCACCCAGTGCCTCCTCCCAGTCTGGCCAGCAAGAGTCTCCCCCCCTCCCCGGTCCGGCAGCGCGCTTACCTCATAAACCATAAAAAGGTTTTTCCCTTGTCGTGTCTTCAAGAAATATTTCCTGCAAGAATCGGCAAAAGGAGCCGATTGGAAAGGCTTGTTTCTCGCCTTTTAGTGCCTGGAGGGAAAGCAGAAGCTCCTCTGCTGGGGGGAGTTCAATTCCCATTCCCCATATGGGACAGGAGGCCGCTTTTCTCCAGGGGGTGCCTGGGCCGTTCATCATGCGGGCAGTGGATGGTGCTGTTGTTCCAAGGAATCTCGCGCAGACGATGGCGGCGCTCAAAATGATTTCATTCGCTCGCAAATCACTCGCTTAATGTTTGTTTGGGTTTTGGTTTTTTGGTTTTGGTTTTGGTTTTTTTTGTACTTTTTTTTTTTTTTTCAGATTGCTTTCTCTGGTTTCCTCAACCTCTACAGCATAGGTCAGGCAATTCAATATTTTTTGTTGTTATATTTTCAGACTCCTCAAATATAATCCTGTTTTCAGTGTACAATGAGAGCGCGCTGTTGTGTGGGGAATAATAAACTATATACTTTATTAGGAGTAGAAGCTGGGATTATGTACATGACATCTTAACATCGAACGTTTACCTTCTACAGCCTGAACATCCACAACGTCCGCTATTCCTCCCCGGTCGCAGTTGTGAGAAGTTAGAAAATAAATTTTTGTCAAACTTAACGCATTTAAAACTTGGGAGTTTAGCGGAACAGATTTTTTTTATTTTTTTTTTTTCTGTGCGGTATTGTTTTCTGTACAGAGGTTTCTAACTTCCAGCCCCTGGATTCTCTACCGTGTTGGAGTCGGCCTGTGACATTCTTTCATACCTTGCAGGCACCAGCGTAACTGCCCTGCGCTGTGCAGAGGAACCGAAAGGCCATGGAGGATCCGAGATTTTAGAAAGTTACCGTATAATTAGCAGGAAAAACTCATTGCTCTCGGGGAGTGGAAATCAGTGGGAAGATGAGGGTTGGAATTTATTTTTTTTTTTATTTTATTTTTTACATTTCAAGCAGCTGTGGTCACGGAGGTGACAATTGTACAACGCGAAGAAGATTCTCCGAGCAGGAAAGAGGAAGGGTGCTGTAAGACACGGGACTAATCCAGTCTGCTGCCACAAGAAAACTTTGGCCGTTTTTTTCTTACAGGTTCCGTTAGTCTGAGGATTCATGCGGCTGGCTCCTTTCTGTCAGATCTAGCTGCTAATCGGCAAGCGCAGAGCTGCTGATCCGTGCCCCAGCGTAACTGCTGGAGAGCTTTTGACGCCCAGAGGAAAAGCATCTGTCTCCTGCCAGAAGGAACAGTAAAATAAAGATGCTCAGGTTTTTCTGCAGTTTCATAGCAGATGTTCTAGATTCGAGGGCTTAAATGCTGCGGTATTCTGGGTATGCAAAAGTTTCAGCCCAGGTCCACAAAAATAGTATTTAGCATTTATTTTCTATTGATATCTCTGGGGAACGGGCTCCTAAACCCTCTTGGATCTACAGCATGTGCTAATGGAATTTCACCCACAGAATACTCTAATAGCTCTAACTTTTTGGCTACTTCTAGCCTTAATTTTAAATAGGTAGCAGTGTTGTGGGACAAGAGGTCCACGTCTCGGTCATTCATTTACAAGCATCTATGAAGTGTGTCACGACGGTAAGGAAGAAAAGAAAGCCAGCCTGTGGAGGTGAGTATTTCCACACACCTTGGTATAAATGTGCTTTCCTCTTACCCTTCCTGTTCTCAAAGCCGCCTTCGGTAATAACAAGCTACAGGCTGCATATAATGAGGCCTAAAAGGCACAACAGCGTCTCTGAAATCTAGCAAAAATGTCATTGGAAGTCTTATTATCTGCCAACTGTTCGTCCCAGCTTATGTTCTGTCACGCTGACTGCTTTGTCTTTGTGGGGGGAAATATTAAATCAGTGAAGTTACTCTGTGGATGCCTGGAGAGCTCCATTAACTATGTTTTACCATTTTATCTGTGCTCGCCCTTCTGACATTTTATATTTACTTTGAAAAAAAACCAGTCCTCTGATGACAAAGATGGATGGAGGAAATTATGAGTTCATAAATCCTGACTATACTGGCACCACAAAGTGAATACGAATACTTAAAAAAAAAAAAAAAAAAGCAATAATTTTTAGTGTGTTTCAACAACGGCAGCTTAGAAGTGGAACTGATTTGACGGTGTTGCCGTCCACTGCTGCTAAGAAATAAACTCAGTAAGCCAGTGTTTAATTACAACTTACGCTTTTATTGTAATCACCACCTCAGTAGCCGCGTTCACATTGCGTGCAGACCCAGATTGCGGGCTTTACTTGGAACGGCCTCTCTCAGGTCGTTCCTTACTAGACACAGCCAAAATTTTCCTTAGCAGTGCTACAGACGTCGTTGACGTGACTTGTTGAAGAGAAGAATCGGGCTGGGTTTTTGGTTCCCTCCTCCCCGCCCCCTCCTTTCCTCCTGCTCCACGTTAAGATTTGTAAACATTTGATGGATCCTGTTGTCTTCAGGTAATCTAACTTGCTGCTTCGTGAAGAGCATGTGCAGTGGTTCTCCCAGCTGGGTATAAAACATCTGTTAACCTTAAGGATATAATATAACAGCCACCTCGTAATGCCATTTACAGTGAGCTGAAAGATACTGACGTCCATCAAAGCCATCCTCTGGCTAGAGGAAATGAAAGACAGTCAAAATGACGGCTTGATTATTTAACCTGTTTACATAATGTTTTGCCTCAGCTCAGAACCCGCTGTGTCACCTTCACTCAAGGCTGAGGGATCTTCGTCTGTATTTATTTGGAGTCTCCGTCTGCCTGATCTATCTTACTAGGCTCTTCTCTTGCGGAGCCCTCCCGGCACGCGTGGTTCAAGGTAACGCTGCATTTCCACAGGAGATAACTTGTCACGGTTCGCTTCAGTCCACGTGCAGGTCGAGCCCTGATGTTATCGTGGCCTATAAGCTGTATCTGCTGCTTAGGGACCGAAAGGGCGTAGGGACAGCTGCTGAGAAGAAAAATGACTGGCGGGGAGTAGGGATGGGAGAAGACTGCCAACTGCGAAATGACCAGGAGAGGACGAGTCGTCATTTACTGCCGGGGTGGGGGGCGCCCCCAGCACCTTGCCAGGTAGTTAAGTTTAGAAACAAAAGGGAAGGAGGGGGAAAAAAAATACACACGACACGATTAAATTACGGAACTTGCTGTTACATGGGGCTACGGAGACCGTGACTATAAACAACACTCGTAACATAGAAAGACAAGTTCACGCAGACAGGACCGCTGGTAGGTTTTAAACCAGATAGAGCTTCTCGTTCACGCTGTTCCCAGCTGCTTTTTCTGGAGGTAGCAGGGAGCTCTGTACTTGTGCTGTTTCCGATGCTCTTTCATGACCGTTGCCGCTGGCAACCAGTTACTGGATTAACTGGCCCATCCTCTGAGCCAGGGGCCAGGTTTACATTCCGCCCCCCCCCAACCTTCCTCCTTGGCTAGCAGTTTGCCTTCCCCAGGACTGCCTGCTAAACCGCTTGTTAAAAAAGCAAAATATTCTCCTAAGACTTTCTCCACGCAAGGAAGTGCTGCATTTGTCAGGAAGGTGTTAATGAACAGCCCCTTGGGAGTGACCTTGACGGATGCCTGGAGGAGCTGAAGTGATTCGGCTCTGTCAGGAGCGTTGCAGATGTGGCTGGCCCTGCCTTTGGGAGGGGAGAAGACAGGACAGCTTTTCTCAACCGATTTTAGTTGAAAACTCACCTAAACCTATTTGGGAGGTGGGGAATAATCAATGACAACGAAGGAAAGCTTTGACTATGCATCCATTTCTCCCCCCGGACCCCTTCCCATTTTATTTGTTTGCACGGGGGCGTGCGTGCGTGTAGATGAATGAGACCTTTCTAATAGGCGCTCGCAGTGGTTTGTTACGCTGTATTCTGGGATCGGTAAAAGAGCCCCAACGGCTCGAGGTGCCTACCTCTTCTGCGGTGGGAAGGGGGGAGAAGAACATCCAGCGGCCCGTCTTTTGCGGGGCGAGGGTGGTGGTGAGGAGGTCCAGGCATGTGTCAGTCTCGCCCGAGCACCTACAGGGTTTGGGCACTGGCTCCCAGCCCTTCCATCCGCGTCTCCCCCGAGCTCGCTCACTCACAGGGCTGGATGCAGCGTTGTGGTTTCCTTACTGTTCACAAAAACGCACTAACCAGAGTTTCACTACTAGTTTTTTTTTCACAACCACACCAAACCGAAAGAGGTTAAGTGGCGCGACTGCCTTCTCTGTTATTTCTTTTGTGGATATGGCAGGAGACGCCTCAGTTCTGCAGGAGTTTGGGTTGAAGCAGACTCCTGCCGGTTGTTGGTCGCAGAAGCAACAGGCGAGGAGAGGTGTCCCACCGCGCCGCGCTCTCGTCCGGGGCTTGCGCTTGTCTGCAGCAATGCCAAATACTGATAGACGGTCAAGACCTGACATCAGCAGAAGCAGGTCTGTCTCTTTCTTTTTCCCATTTACACATTTCAGAATGCCCACAGCTCTCTTTGCAGGACACTGAACTTGCCCGGCATCTTACAGACAGGCCTGTGACGACCACCCAAGGGGATAAATGACTAAATGCTACTTATAACAGCCAGTGGGAACAGCCACGTTTATTTTTTGACCATGTACGCACTAAAAGCTGTAACTGTTCCTCTCCAGCTGCATTCCCTTCTTTCTCCACAGGCTGATTGCTCAAGGACATACTTATTGTTGAAGGCCTGACGGTTTGGTTTTTGAGCGCACTTCTATGAGTTTGTGAACGCAGCTCCCCCAGTAACAGCGAGGTTAAGGTCAAATTGTCGGCAGCGTAGAGCTTTCAAAGCCTCCTGAGACAGTGGACTTGTTCTTTTTTTAAAATGAGAACATTAAACTGATAGATGCGAGAGTTATAGTGTAAGAGGAGCGATATTCGTGTAGCCAAGTGTCGGTTTGGCTGTAGGGTATTTGTCATGGTCAGTATTGGCAACACCTAAAGTTTTCATGGCAGCAGGTTGGTTTTAATAGAGTCAAGTTTATATTTCTGGGGTTTTTTGTTCACGTTGTAACGGCTGCTTCGAAGACACAATCTACATTTTGAGTCTGAGATAGTAAATGCTTAGAAAGGACAGAGACATCATTTTGTTGTAGAGCCCGGTCTTACTGTGCTGGAGTAATACGAGCTCCTGACAGGGATTGTCCTCCAGTCGCAGCGTTCTGCTCCCTCAAATTTTCTTTTTCCTTTATAAAACCTGCTCTCTGGAGCAAGGGGGTTTTGCTGTATGACATGATCGAGCTCAACAGGTGTCTATTTCCCCAAAGAGGTTCTCCAGACGGGGACTCCCCTGGTATCTCTTGGATGTTTTGAAGGTCATTTCTGTTCCCAGTGGTGGGAAACCAATCTTTTCAAAGAGCGGGATCCGCTCCATTTCCCTGCGGACTCGGTGGCCAGTAGCTGCTTGGCGACACCGTGGCCTTGGCAAGGAAGGGGCAGGAAGGGACGACCTGCCTGAGTGTGTTGGGCCAGTGGCTACTGGCACTGCCTGGCACAGGAGGGACCTGCACAGTTCACCTTAAATATTTGAGAATCTTGTGTATGTTGATTGCAACACTTCAGAAACGTTCACAAAACCTGAACTTACTCTGTTTGACTCGTGGATTTAAGCGCACAAGAACAACACTGGAAGATTCTGATGCGGTTTAGGCTTTAAGACACCTTGTTACAGAGTCCCACATCGGAAGGAGTAGTTGGGTGGCGACATGCATTCGAGATACAGGGTTAAAATTTGAAATTCGAACAGAACCACCTGGTATGGAGGCTCCGAGGACTCCATGGGTGAGTGCAACTGGAATTGACTGACAACTAGAAACTGTCTGGACCGTAATTGTTAACGTTCATTCCATTTGAAAAAGCTCTGGATGTTCTTTTCCCTGGGAGCCGTAAGCTCTGCCTTCCCTAAAGTACAAGCGCGGCTTTCACAGGAAGAGGCAAGCTTGAAAATAAGTGGCTTGCTGGTTTGCTGGTCGGAAGTTCTTTTTTTCCTTTGCTCCTCTGAAAATAGCAAAGTCGAAGCGTACCTCGCCTGCAGATTCAAAATTAACCTTCGTCCCTAAAAGGACCTTTGAGCATGCTTAATTGTGCACCTCTTTCTTTCACCTAAGATTTGCTGGAAGATTGTGAGGTTTTGTAGACAAAAAGAATGTCCGTGGCAATACTGTAAGTACCCCGTCCACTATTAGTGAGAATTTGAGTGAGGAGAACAATCTACAGCAAAGGATTATCCCTGTCTAAAGTCTGGAGGTACGATTTGACTTCGGCCTTAGATCAGAGCAATTAAGGTATTCAGGGTATTATGCTTCCCCGACGTTATCCTGGGAAACACTGACTTGGGGACATTTCGTTCCTTCCCTGATGTCTCTTTGCTCCAAGGAGGGATGTGATGTGTGTGTTTGCCGGCTTGCACGGACACCTGGGATACGGACAAGGAACGGTGGGTTTGGATTTCAGAAACGTGCCGTTAGCCCTGGAGAATGCAGCGTGGCAAAGTGGTTAGAGGGAGAGCACCGGGATTTCAGGTTAAATTGTGTCAAGTTCACAATGACAGAAAACTGTAGTGTTGGCAAGTTTCATGAGAATGGGGCGATGGAACAAATTAAGACTTTACGGCACCGCAAGATCAGTTTTTGATCGCCTTTCATTCTCGTTCGATCCTCAGGTAATGGAAACCTCACAGAACACCGTGGCTGGCCTGAAAAAATTTGCTGTGGGCGTCAGACTGAGCGAGCTTACTTTTTTTTTTACTCCTCTTTCTCTAGCAAGAGTTCCACTGACAGAGCCGATGTTATAGAAACTCACAGAAAGGAACAGAGAGAAATAACATCCGTTTTGAACTGTCAAGTCATTCAGAAAAGTGCCAGGTTACTGTTTAGTACTTACGAAAGAGAACCGAATGCAGCACCCTGCCAGTACGTATGTACGTATCTATGCCTAGGAGTACGTAGGTAGCCTTAAGCAGCACAGGTGCAGTCCACTGTTTCTCGTTGGCCTGGCCGGGGGCTCCGTGGCTCTCCCTGAGCTTGTCGCTTCAGAAACCAAAATGAGCGGGAAGGGGGACTGTGCTAAAAGTCCGGGCGGGAGGCGTTTGTGCGACAATCGCGACTTCTAGTGCAATAAAGAAAAATAGTTGCTGTAAATAAGACACGATCGTATCTACGCCTCAGGCTGACTTTGGATTTTGAAATCAAAGCAGGTAATGATTTTAAGAATTAGTGAACTAAAGGAGTGACTGGGATCCTGGTAACCGATGTAAATGCGGGATTCTTCTTTAACCTTTGTGTTTCCTTCTGAAGGTGTGGCTACCCGCATCTTGGTCCTTTCCACCAGATTTGTGCTTTCTCTGTTGCTAGTTGGGGTTTGGCATTGACTGTGTTTACTAAGAAGAAACACACAATTGGTTCGAACAGGTCGGAGGAGCAAAGACAACACTTTTAACATTGTGTATCATTAACGGAACTTTTAATAGCTGTGCTCATAATTGCTTTAGAGATGCACTGCCAGCTTCAGAACGTGATGCCACTGAAGGGAACCTTCAAGTTACAGATAGTTAAGTTCAGAAAACGTCAGTGATTCTTAGGCAGAGGCAGAAAAAAAAGTAAATACTGAAAATCTACAGTGAAGCTGCTTAAATGCTTAATATCTGGTCTGGGGCGTGCCCAGAAATGCGCCACTCCTGTCATAGCTCAGTCAGCTCTCCCCCGGAAACCCAAACAGACCTGGCAACAAAGGTGTAACCCATGAGAGCCTTTCCCCGAGCAAAAATGGAATTTTGTCCTTTTTGTGGTTGAGAAACGGAAGCAAAAGCCTAAGTATCTTGTCCGAGTTCAACACAGCGAATCAGTGATGGTCTCCCCCTTTCTGGCATTGCGGGTTATTAAACCAACAAAATGCCCGGAACGCTACAGAGGTGGTAACTGATGACTCGTGGGGTGTCAATGTTGTATGACGCGAACTGCTAATGGTCGTGTGGCATGTGGGAACTCTGCCTGGAAGTCAGGAAGATGTAGAGTTTTGTTGTCTTATCCATCATTTCAATGGCAATACTGTTATGCACAGAGGAGGAAAAAAAAAAAACCTGCTGAGCTGGAAAATATACTCAACGGATACTTTTTCCGCATGAGGTCTTATTCAGCTGTTGACTCACTTTTGGCATTGGCTCATCTGACTTTATTAGGATATGTAATTTAGTTCCTTCTGTGTAATATACTTAATAGAGCTTGATAAAGCTAAATGGATAGTCTACTTTATGGATCTCCGCTGTGTACAACTGGAGAGAGATCTTAGGTAAGTGTTGAACAAACTCATAAATCAGCGGCAAATTTTGAAAATTCTTATCTCTTGTCAGGCTTTTCCCAGCGGAGGGGGGGTCTTGAAAAGAGGGCGTAAGGACAGAGTTCCCTTAGAAAATTACTGATGGGTAGAAGTCACTCGGTGCTAAATGTGGGGGAAATAGCAGAGAAGCGAAGAAGAGCTTTCTTCATACTCTCCGACAGGGACCTGCGCCCTCGGAGTCGGTATCGCCGCCCGCGTGGAGGAGAAAAGTTCCTGGGCTTGATATTAATGGTGAGCTGTGAAGACAGATGGAGCTGCTCTAAGGAGAAACAGCTCCTCGATTAAGTAATTCAGGCGTCATAATTTGCCAGAATATCTTCCAGGAGATTTCAATAGCACATCGATGGGCAGAAATCGGACCTTAAGAGAGTACCGTAAGTGTTACACAGATACCGTGTATTGCGCAGGTACCGTTTCAGGGGTGGACCGCCATAGAGCACGTCTAACAAGATGCTACAACCTTTTAATGACATGAAGACCCCTGAGAACTTGGGATCGTGTGGGATAAACGCGTGGCTTCTAGCGCGCTTGAAGAGGCTGTTTTCAGTAAAATCTTTTTTGCAAGCTGTCTTAGAATTACTCTTTCCTTAGATACCGTTACCACTTGGGCATCCATTTTCTTACAAAATTGAAGTTAACCTGCTGCTTTTCTTCTGCTTCCTCTGGGCAGGAGGAGCAGGGCCGTGGTGGTGCCTCCCGCCTTGGGGCTCCGCGGTGGGCGGTGGGGCCCAATCTGCCAGCCCCCCCAAGGCACCCCCCCCCCCCCCCGCCTCTTGCCTCCCTCTGTCAGGGCTGCGGGTTTTTTCCTGCAGTGAAGCTGCCAGCCTTGTCCTTCCCACCCGGGAGCCGTCTCTTCTCTGTGGCGGTTTTCTGGGCCGTGCAGATACTTGGGACTCTCCTCTCTGCCCCAAAACCGCATCCTGTATTTTACTTCACTCCCGGCGAGTCCAGTGCTTTCTGCCTCGTCTGGTTATTGGCATCGGAGTGCTGAGCAGCCGGGCAAAACGGTCTCACGTGTGATGATGACTTTTAAAATGCGTGAGAATCCGTGGCTGTGCTATAGCAGCAACTTCCTCCCAGTAACCGAGAGCAGAAATTTAGCCTGCAACAGCTGCAGTTCCTCAAGGCTTTGCTCCGGTGGGGGGTCCCTCAGGCAAATTCCTATTTAAATAATTACCTGAAACGCAAAGGTGACTTTTCCTGAAAAGATAAATGTAGATATCAATAAGGCCTTTCCTGGTTGATGGTTGATTTCAATTTCTTTGCTAGGACTTCTAACATGCGGTCACAATTTATATTTTAAAGAGATTTTGGGGCTGTAATGCAGTGTACTTACTCAAATATGGGACTATTTCCAGGAGCTGCAGAGAAGAAAGAGGGAAGGAAATGAGAGAAGAGACGGGAAGTCATGAAAACAGCGGAAGAAAAGAGACCTGGAAGATGTTAACTTTTTTGTATTTCCGGTGGAACAAGAAAGCTGCTTTATTTTGAGAGGAGAGGCGAAAAGTTTTCCGGGCAGAGGGCAGAAAGAAACGAATGTATGCATTTACACGATGCTCTGAAAAATGAGGTGGAATAATGAATCAAAATCGTCTTTTTTTTTTTTTTTTTATTGTTTTGCTATTGTAATGTGTATTTCACTCTAGTGATCTCTGTGAGTTCCGGTACACAAGGCTGTACGGTGGTACCACAAGAGATTTTTATTCTTTAGCTTCCAACCTTCTGGAACGTTGAAACAGAAATCATTTAATGGGTGGCAGATATTTTGCCTGCTCGGTGAAACTCGGCTCAATAAATAAGCGCAGAGAAAAACCACGAGGGAGACTTCACTGGAGACTGAGGAAATGTGGTATTGTTTTGTATGAAAAGTGTTAGAAAAACGCAAGGAGATATTGGATTTTCTAGATCGTTGTATAAAAACAGCTGAAACAAACACTCAGAAAATGAAATGCCGGTACAATGCATAATAAGGGAGATTAAATGAGGTTTTATGATTAAATTTACATGAATTGATACCGTGTATATTAAGAAAGCTCTTGGAAATCAAGGACTGAAGTTTGACTTCATAATGTGAAAAAAAAAAAAACAAAAAACCAACCCAAAACACAGAACATGGTACCCTTGGGGTATTTATTGTCTTCCATACACCAAGGTTGGGGAAAAGACCTTTTTTTTTTGCATTTTTTTAGTCTGTCTTAATTTCTATTCCTTCAAAAAGGTTTTTTGGTGGTTTTTTTTTTTTCAGGGGGGAAGGACTGGGGGGGGAGGTGTTGTTTTTCTCTTTCCAGAATTTAGATGAGGCAAATGGAAGCCTCATGGAAACAAAACCAAAAGGCTGAGAGATTTGTTGCTGGCTCAAATTAGTCTGAACCAGAACGTAACTGGTGTATTAGTCGCTCAGTAGAGCAGAGAAAATTAGTTTGTTAATTTGGATGTATCTGAACAGACGATTCATAGAATTCTTGGCCTGGTTTTATGGTAAGCGTATGCAGAGTTAATTAATTGTTGTCGTTTATCGAAGAAGTGAGCTCACGATCTCTGTGAGAGAAGGCTTGAAGCAATGACTTTGCACAGTCAAAACTTGCAAACGCAAAACGGCTTTATGATCTTTAGCGGAGTTATCGAATGCCAGCTGATTCGCAAGATTACAATTTGAGAATCTGAAAGGCTGAAAATGGAACAATTAAACCGAAAAGCAACGCGAAAATGCGTGTAAAATGGCGGGAGCCGTGTCTTGCCGCTGAAGGCAGGCCAATTTGAATCTTGGAGCTAATCGGCACCCAGGAGCTCTGCTCCCTGCAGGGTGCCTCGGTGGCAGCATGCCGTGTTGAGTGGTCACCGTAACAACAGATCGATGGGTAAAGTTGAAGTCTTGTTGGACAGAGGGGTCTGTAGCTGTGCCTTTGCTCTGTTCCTGTGTTAAACGGCGACACCTATTGATTCGCTTAATGGATCTGATGAGTTAGAGCGAAGTTCACAAAGAAACCCAAGGGAAGTGGATGGTAGCCAAATCTGCAAACCTCCCTACGCACCTACACGTGGGGAAGGTCGGTTCGTGCTCCTCAGCTGAGAGCGTGCTGAGCGGGAGCCGGCTGACTGGTGGGAGGGAATGCCGGAGAGCGGGGCTGAGAGCGTCCGAAATCTTGCAGCATTGAGAGCCTTTGGCCCCTGAGGCTGGGCTGGAGCCTAGTGCCTTTTGGAGAACAGATTGAGATGTATAACCTGGATCATCCCTCTCTTCCAAGTGGGGACCCGAGTCGTTCTTTTGTTGAAAACCAGATGAATCTCCATGCTAAAGAATATGTCACGTTTACATGACCTCAACGTAGTTAAAATTTTGCGCAGCAGAGGGAAAACCTGATTAGTTTCTTCTTTGTGCAGACGTATCTGTGTTTGTAACACTGAACTCGGAAGCATCTCTCTTCTCGACAGCAGTGAAATTGATCTCGCTATTTGATTTATATGAGACTTTCTTGTTTACCGTGGAAAGCCGTATGTAGAAGCGGAAAAACGGCTTCCTGCAGGTAAACCGGGGCTAGAGCTTTTGCATTTTGCCAGTATATTCTGTAAAATATTGTTTGTCAGACACAACACAAGAAGCACTTTAGATTTCTGGAGCTTTAAAAGGAAAGGCACAGTAAATACCTCTTACCGGTATTCCTTGCTTCTCTAATATGATACACTTCTGATCTGCTTTTCAATTACTTTTTCTAATTTGGCTGGCGGGCCCCTATCAGTGAATTAGTTTCTCACGAAACAGCGGGAACCTTAAAGGTTTTCTCCGAGACGTCTCGTTTAAAATACCATTTCCGTCTGCAATACAGACGACACCAAAAAAAAAAAAAAAAAAAAAATCAGGGAAAGCTGCATACTCGCCTAGCATACCGTCTGTGCTGCTGTCACCCTCCTGGTAATGACATGGGGCCTTTCCTGCTGAGAGTTCCTACGTGTGTCGCAGTGCTATTGGTTTTTCTTATTCTACTCGGCAAAACTTTCTGAAGTGGGTTGTTTTTTTTTTTCTGTTTTGTAAAATATTAGGCATTTACCAAGACATAGGAAGATGTAAGGGAAGTTGACGTGCGAGGAGACAAAGCAGCACACACGCACGGACTAAATCCGCATTCTTCTGCCCAATTTTTTTTTTTTTTTGGACTCCTTTGACCCCTCTCAGGTACATTCTTATCCTCTTTGCCTTACGTCTTGCCTCAGCGTTGCAGCCAACCTGCCCTGCCAGGCCTTTCGTGCCTGCTTTTCGGGCAGGAAGACAGGAACGTTGTAAAACGTTTAATGGCAGAGCCCCAGCTGCGCCGCCCCACATCCACCATGGCATTTCAGGGCACAGCAGGGTTTGGCACGCGGTCAGCGGCCCCTGGAGTTTGCGATGGCCACGGCTGCCGTCTGCGCAGTGGAGAGGAGATGGCACACCACCTTCCTGTTTCAAACAGAAGCTCTTACTTGGCCCATTTGTTCCCTCCCATTAAGTCTTCATGCGGCAGTTGTGGATTCATTGCTTTTTTCATTTGCTCTTTTCAACTGGATCTCAATAAAACTCCGCTCTGCAGAGTTTCAGCCTTCCCCTTTGCTGTCCCTCCTACCTGTAGGTACATGGCTTAATTCTTAAAGATCTAATATACGCTTCCTTTCTCACCTGCCCAATTCCCCTGTGGGAAGAATGACTCGGACGCCGCGGGCCATGTGCTGATCAGCTGAATTTCGATGTCTCCTGTATGGAAGGAAGATTCATTTTCATCCCTCTATTGCAGGCTTCTTGCACTGTCCTCTGAATCACCTGCTACTCGTTTGGTAAGACAAAATAGACAGAAATACCAAGGCATTCCATGAACAGTAGACTGAAGTCAAGTTTCATGTGAACTTGTACTCTTGTCCCTAGGAGAAACTCCTGCTCTTTATATTCCCGATGGCTGCACCGCTGTCTCAACAGCGTCTTATGTTCGCCTTCATGCTCTCATGGTACCTCTGCTGTCTTCCATCTACTAGCTGGGCAAGGGGCACCATGTGCTCTGGTCGTTTCCAACTGTGTTGACTGCTCAGTGTGCGTGAGTGTTTACATATATTTTGAAACACTTAGAAATACGATTAGCTTGGAGACCTCTCTCTGTCCAATCTGTTGGCTCAATTGTTTCATAAGTTATTGTTGGTTTGGGAGCTGGTGGCAAGGAGTAATAGGCAAAGAAATGACATTGCGTTGCATGATTTGTGCCTCATTTCCACAGGGTTAGCAATGAAACTACTCTCGGGTATACATCTACAAAGATGCGTAGGCACACGAGCTTACAATATTTACCTGGTCTTTGATCTCATATTAAATTTACATAGAAAGGGAGCTTTGGAGGTCACATAGTCCAACCCAGGACTAGTTTTAAAGTTAGGGCAGGTTGTTCAGGGACTTGCCCAGCTGAGTTTTGAATACGTCCAAGAATATCCCCCAGCTCTGCTGAACAGTCTGTTCCAATGCGTAACTGCTGTCGCTGTAAATATATATTTTTTTTATTTTTTTTTATTACGGCTAGTCAGAATTTTCCTTGCTGCAGCGTGTGCCCATTTGTCTTAATCTCTGCTTTTAAATTTCTTTTGCTCCAGAATCAGTGATTACATCTGTCTTCTGTTAACGGGGACAATTTTTGAGCACCGTTTATGGGATTAGGCATATCCGCAATGCACAGCCTCGGTGGAAAGCCTAGGACATGACATCTTCACGTGGGTCCCACCAGATGCTTCTGTATCAAAGCCGATGTGCGCTAAACAGCTAGAGACTGAGTAGGCTCACCGGTCCTGCCGTTCAGATTAAAGAAGTGGTTATAGCTACTCCTTCGCTTCTCGTCCTGGATCTCTTTCCTAGGAAGCCAACACAGAGGAACAGGCTTTCACACTGATGTCATGTGGGACTAGGACACAGCTGGATCCGGGGGCAATCAGTAGAGGGCAGGAGCAGGGACCAACAGAGTCTGGCAGCTGCGTGGTGACCCAACTCGTGAGCTTGAAGTCCCAGCCCTTTCTCTAGCGTGTTGAAGAGCAGCGAGAGGCAGAGCTTTACGAGGAGACTGAGGTAGGGGAGGAGATACTGAAGTGCTCCCAGGCCAGTGGCAGAAGGGAGCTGGAATCCTCTTGTCGCCCTTCTGGGGGCAACGTGTTACCCTTAGGAAAGGGGGAGGAAATTCTTCTGGAGAGGAAAGGAAAGAGCAGGAGTTGAAAAAGGTGGTAAGAGAAAGTGGTTACAAAAAGTGGTAATGGTTAAAGGATGAGAGAATGAGAACAGGATTCTACAAAGCACAGGCAGAGTGGAGAAAGGAAGACAAAGGGGGAGAGAAAGTCACTAAATATTAAAAAGCATGCAAAAACTATCAAGAGCAGGAGAGCAAACTCTAACTTTGGGTTCTTTATTATGCTATTACAAATAAAAATGTACAAACACTTCATCGTCTGTAAGCAAATGCTGTGAAAAAAAATGGCTTGTTTCTGGTGAAAAGCAAAACAATAAAACGGTTTTCCTTAAAAAATGAGTAAGCAGATAGATTTGATTAAGGAAAACGAAATCCATACAACAGAAGTAGGGAATGCAGCTGTAAAACTGGGGTGAGATCCGTAAGGTATCATCTTGTGCTCACATTTGCACGCTCTGTCTCTCTTGCTCTCACCTTGGGCCCTTCAGGTTGGGTTATGATGCCATAGTCTTTACATAAATCCCTTTAAATGCTAGCTTTGACTTGTCTTCAAGGCATTTTTGACTCTGGGCTTTCTGAAACAGAATGAATTCCGGCAAAATTTTGAAAGAGAGTCACACTAGCTAACTCTGGATTTTGAACCAGGGAAAACTTAACGCTAAAGCAAAAGGAATCAATCAATCCCATTTCTCCAGTCTCCCCCCTGCTGCTGCGGGGGGACCTAATTCAGGATTTTGTATATGAGCTTGCAACTGCTTAGAGGAAGAAAAAGTAGCTCATGCTTTTTACTGGAAGAAATGAATGCCGGCTTTCTTAGCTGTCACAGTTTTATGGATGCCACATAAAGGTGTGAGTAATATTGTAATAACGGCGCAGCAGGAGAAGGTGGCGCGTAGTAAGGTGGTGACAATTTCATGTGTATTCCGAAAATGTTCTTACTGTAAGAAGGGGAAAAGAAGGGGAAAAAAAGCTGGTTGTCTGGGGTTTTTTTACCCCCACATCAAAGTGTCTGACGTCTTCAAAAAGGTCTGGCCGAGTCTTTGTTTCTCTTTGTGTGAACAAAGGTGTCAAATGCAAAAATGTCAATAAGTTCTTTCTGTTGCCTCATATTGGCTGACTAATAAGCCAAGCTTCAGTAAGCATTATTAATGAATAGAGAGAAATGACTTCCTGCTTGGTGCGTATCCAAAGCGGATCGCAAATAATGCCGCACGTTTTCTCTTATTTTCTCCCCTTGAATTTCATTAAATGACTTTTCACAAAGTTGTGCAGATGCCTGTAATGAAACTGAACGCAAATGACGCAAATTGCTAATCACCATAACGCGGGATGCTAATCTGGATGGTGACTCTATAAAGGGAAGTAACCAACATACGGCTCTAAATGGTAGACACTGTGCCCTAATTTTAATATTTATTTTTTTTTAATTCGAGGGTATTTCTTGAGCTGTCTGTTTAAACCTGACTGTACCAAGCAAGTTCCTAGGGTAGCTGCAAAAGAGCTACTTGCTGTTTTTCTCTTCTGTAGGTTCCCCCCAACTCCGTGTTACGCCGTGCACAGCTCTCTTGCTGTTGGTGTGCTGTTGGCAATTCCTGCCTGAGTCGTAATGAATAATCCAAAATTAAATTCCGGATAAAGAAATCTGTTTATTCGGGCTGTGGGTAAAGGCAGCTGTTGCGGTGGTTCGTTTTAGACAGACACTGTAGGCAATTTATTTTGGAATTTGCTGGCTGGCATAGAACAGGAGTAAAAGGATGAGGATGGAAGAGGTCTTGGGGAATCTGCAGGATTTACCGGTGCTGCTCTGAAAGGATGTCACGCGAACTCCCAGCGTTTCATAGAGAAGCGAGCAGCCTGACCGGCTGTCTGCTTCCTTACAGCTGCTGTGAAAAGTGCAGGCTCTCCCTTGTGCAGGCTTTGTGTAGAAACTCCTTCAGTTTTGCAAAAAACGAACGTTGACTTCAGTCCTGCACTTCTGGTTGTGTATGTTTCTTTGGTTCTTAATCAACAAAACCTTATCTACGTGTTGTTTTTCTTTACCCTGGCTTTTCTATTCTGGTGCATAATTCGGCATTCATATTCTGGGGCATAATTTTAAGGAAAGATGATCCAGAAGTTGTTTATTGAAGTAAAGCCACTGAAGAGAGCACGTTCTGTTACACTTGCTGACTTACTGGAAATGTCATCCCAGCTGGTGTGAAAAGTCCTGTGGCTTCAACACCCTCTTGCTATTTTAGATGCTTGCTGTATCCTGCGCCTTTCAAAGCAGAAAAGAAGAGACTCTCAGATCTGCGGCAGGTCTCTGTTTTTCAAATGGCTTAAAATAAGACTGCAATAAATTATTTGGTGGCTGGATTCTTTGTGTGTGCGCTGAGTTCGGGTTTTGTTTGTTTACTAAAGTGAGGCTATTTCCTGAGACTTTAGAAAGCTGTGATCAAATATTCAAAGCCAGCGCTACAGAAGGAAAGGAGAACGGCTCCATTGTTTATAATTAGCCCCTGGAGTTTGCATCGGAGCCCTCCTGATCTCGTTCTGTAATTCAAGAAATGACTTACACATTTCAATTACCTCCCGTAATATTGGGAGTAAAACTACGTCTGCGAAGGAGAGCAGGATATTGGAAACAGCCAGACGTCTGTAGGAGGGAACTGTTGCTTTACGAAGGGATAAGCGCTGTGCTGTCTTCAGGGAGGTGGAATTCAGCAGCCTGAGCTTCCCTGCAGGTAAATACCTGGGGGCTGGCAAAAATGGGCTGTTTAACCCCAATCTGCCCTTGGGGACGCTGGCTGTAAGGGTCCCTCTTTAACCTGGCAGGGACTGAGGGGGCGGGGGAAAGTGACTGCTGTAGAGAAATGGGGTATTTGGAGGGATTAAGAACAAGTAAAAGTTTGAATGAAGGCCATCAAAATGAAGAAATTATTTGTACTATAAATTGTATCGTACTACAGAGGTCTAGTATAGCGATTCTCAAATACTGTCTACCTTAGACTGCAGACCAGTAGCGATGAAATAACGTGTTGCGGAGAAGAACTGTCATCACTACACGTGTTTTGGGAGACCATATCCCGGCTGAGATCCCTTTCCCAGTGCGACCAGTATGGTGGAGATTCATGGGCTAACGAGGACAAAGTCACAGGGTTACTTACAAGATTGCTTGATTGAAAACACTCCAAGGATAAAACTTGGAAAATTAGGATGAAACTTGGGCTCTTGAGATGTCAACCTAGTGGAAAGTCGGAACATTGGAATATTTTGAGCGGTCATTACTCCTTAAAGGCACTTGGGAGTGAAATAATGGAATTAGAGGCCAAATTCAGGCTCATGTATATAAACTCTTATGCCTTCAAGAAACAATTATAAGGTGGAAAAAATAGGCATCAACTTTATTGCTTAAACGTCTTTCCAGGAGTTTTCAAACTATTTTCCCCGAAACATCTGTCAGAGCAACATTCAAAATCCTAATGATCGTGCAAATCACTCATCCCCTGGGTGTCATTTAAGCTGTAGACGTTTTGCAGAGTAAACAACGTTTTTTGCCTTACCCGGTGGCTCTAATTATCTCCTGTGATGCATAATGTAGCACGCAGTTCCTAACTTTTCTGTTTGCAGCAAGATTTAAGTAGCACGACTTCTCGCCCGTAGAAGAAGCATATGAATCGCTGGCCAAGAAGGAAGGGTTTGCTTGCTGTCGAGTTGTTTACTAACCATTTTGCTGAAGTTAAAGAGAAACGGAATAAAACTGAGAAAACTCACACGTGAATTCACAAAGATGGCTTTTAGTAGCCTGGCTATCGGAATTGGAAACTGAAGGGCTCGTTACATGCGCTGTGATAAGTATCATAAGCAAGTACTCTGAAGTGTTCTAAAGTAATGTTTTATAAAATAGTGGGGTTTTTTTTTTAAAAAAAAGGGCATAGAATTAATAATTCTCTACTGAATTACATGGTTTTGGGAGTGTGGTTTTACGTTTCTCTAATATCCTATCAGTGTAAGACTTGTTACTCGTGCGGAGGTAGCGACCTGTGTCTTACATGCACTTCAGAAGAGAGCTTTGTAGCAGAGGAGGTTGTACGTTGATAAAGGACACCATCCAAAACATCTATGCCTCCGTCTAAGGCTTCACAGCGTGAAAGAAGCCTCTGTGTACTGCAGTTGTATTACGCTCTTTGGAAATATTAAAAAATTAAAGCTCCACATCTAGAAAGACGTGCAGATACCCAAAATATGTTTATGGGTCTGACTTCATGTCCAAACTCCTGTGCATCTTAGTAAGGGGTGAGATTTCTCTCCCACTTGAAAATGTGACACTAAAGCTATACCCAGCAACATCATATCATGGCATGCCTACAAAGCAAAAGACACGTACGTTAATCTATCTTTGATTTTAATTTAGCTTGCCGAGCAGTAACGGTAACGAAGATGTCACATTACGGATCTCCATGCGCAGTAGCAACCAGAACGTGGATGCAGATCCCTCTGCGGCTTTATGATCTGTATGATCTCTCTGCCTGTGGAGGTTTAAACTAGCTTTACGTAAACGTGGTCTCGGTAACTTGTTGCCACGCCGTCCGCAGCAGCTGCCCGCGCTGGAATTACCCGGTAGGGCCAAAGTATTGTTTGTTAGTTATTTGGTCATAATCTACGAATCCTTTAACCTGCCGTTTTGCCATTCCTCTAGCAGCCTGGGCAGTGATCAGGGCAGGCGGTGGCTGGGCATTAGGTGACCTTTGGTGCTCTGGTTAGCATTACACGGCGCTACTCCGAATCCAATATATAAGCTTCAGAACAGCTCTGCACGCGATAAACATAAAAGATAGGCCATAAGATGTTATCCTGTGTAACCATCTGCAGTATTTTTTTGACTTTCTTTCTGGCTCTTGAACCCTGTGCCACAATCCACTTTGAGAACAATTAGGAATCATAGAATCATAGAATCGCCTAGGTTGGAAGGGACCTTCCAGATCATCGAGTCCGACCATCAACCTACCTCTGACAAAAACCATCACTAAACCATATCTCTAAGCATTATGTCTACCCGTCTTTTAAATACCTCCCGGGATGGTGCCTCAACCACTTCCTTGTGCAGCCTGTTCCAATGCTTAATAACCCTTTCAGTGTAAAAATTTCTCCTAATATCCAGTCTAAACCTCCCCTGGCACAACTTGAGGCCATTTCCTCTTGTCCTATCGCCTCTTACTTGGGAGTGGGCAAAAGCTGCTTTTTTTTTTTTTTTTTTTTTTTTTTTTGATGCCCAGTGACAGTCTGTAACAGGAACATGGTTCTGTGGCTTAATACAAACAAATTGGACAGCCGCTTTCTACCATAGCACGTTACCCTTCTATAATGCGTTTTATGTTTCCTCGAATTGCATATGATGGGCTGCAAATCTCACTCTGTTTTCGAGAGAAAGCCAGTTCTGCTTTTAATTAGGCTGACAAAGTCCTGCTGGTAGTAGTGTGACGGAGAACAGGCTGTCATGTGTGACTGACAGGAAGGCCGTGGGCTCTACATGACTGGAGTTTTTTTTTTTAAGAATAGGTTAGAATGCATCAGAAATGAGAAATTTTAGCTGGCCCTGCCCTGAAGGTGGGGGAATGGACTAGCTGGCTTCATGAGCCCTTTTCCAGGATTATTTTCATAATCTCTGAATTCAGTGATTGAAATAAATGACTGATGCAGCCGTGCATAACAATGAACGTGTCCCGAGAGCAAATAAACCGCATAACGCATAGAAGAAAGTTGTGAGTATAAACAAGCTTATTTTCCCTACTGTTATCGTGCTGCAGGGAGGCTGATTTTTTTTTTTTCTTTTGTTTTTGTATATCTAAAGGCATTTCATCGTGTTTAGCAATTACTTCAGACTCACAGCTGTCACAGGGGGCTGGAGGGAGAATTGAGCTTACTCTGCTTAGCTGCTCGGCTCTTTCAAGAAAATATCTATGATTTTCAGACTGGATAAATGCAGGCTCCTCGGGACCTCCGAGGCTTTCTGAATTCAGATGGGGGGATTTTCTTTAGTGAAAAGAAATAACAAAGTAGTTTGTAGACCAGCGAGCAGCTTGCTGATGTGTCACGGGGTCAGAGCACGGATACTCGAAGGCACGAGGTCCTGTTTCCCTGAGCAGAGTAAGAGCTGTCCGGACTGTGGGCTTTTGCAAGCGACGTGCAGAAAGGGCACATCAGACCGTAAACACGCGTGGCAGCAGTAGGATCATGAAATTGTAGTCCTGGTGGGAATGGGAACCAAGTTCAAGCCGGGTGGGGCAGGTTGAAGTAACTTCTTGAGGAAGACCAGCCATGCAGTCTGGCAGGTGATGAGCGTCCCACTGGGTCATTGTTGTTTTGGAGTGGATGCGTGTTGCGAGTGTGCTCCTGGTTTTGAGGAACTATTTGGGGGGCAGGTAAGGAATCTTCTGGTACCCGTTCACATGGGCTTAGGTTGCAATGTGATGTGCAATATTGAGGATTTTCTTATGTGTTGGGATCTTCTTATCCTACTTTATGATCTCAACGTGTTAGAGGAAACTTGAGGAACTTTGAAATGAAAGACATTGCCTTAGCAAGCAGTACTCAACTTTTTTTGTTTGTTTTAATAATGAGACTTAAAAAGAATCATCATCTCTTTTTGGTTGAACACTCATTGAAATAAAAAAAACCACTAATCTACTTCTTATATTGAGAATATGAAACTTCCGACTAGTTGATTTATCGCTTACTGATAAGAGCTGTGTCTGTGCTTCTGGCTCTGGGGGGACTGCCCCCAGCTAACATACATGTAAGAAGGTCATTCCTAGAGACAAGAGTAATGGCTCAGGGGCAGAGATCTAGCTATGTGGTCAGAGAAGAGGCTACTATAATTACCTAGAAAAAGTGCAAAGGAGTATGTGAAAAGAAAAAAAAAAAAATCCAAGTGAGGAGATAGTTTTGGGGTAGGAACTTGGAAAATAAAGCAACACGAAAAAAGCCTTAAAGACAGGGTAGTAGGTGGCAGCTGCAGTGTCATGTTAGGAGCAACAGGAGCCATTCTGGCTACCTGGGAACCTTGCTACTAAGCAGGGAGCAAACTCTTCTTCTACTAATACATCGTCGTAATTTAGAAGGCTGGATTGCAGATGTCATTAAGGCAACGATTTTTGGCAAATGGGACAGAGCCTAACAGAAATTAGAAGGTAATGAAAGAACTGATGTGTTACAAAGATTAAGCAGAATAGAGACGAAGGACTGATTTATTTGGTTACAGACAAAATAACAGGATGAAGTTAAGCCGGGTTGAACACAGGTTGACTATTTAGAATGAAATTTCCTCGTGATGAGAACTACTATCTACATAAATGGCTTCCTGGGAAGTGCTGAAACCTCATTGCCGGGCCTGTTTTAGAATTGGGCTGGGTGAAAAGCTGATAAAGGTACCGTGAAGAAACACAACCTTTGGTAAGACTGAGGGATGCTGTAGCTCCATTATGAGGACTTTTGCCTGCTTTAGAGCCAGCGAACAAGCTTTCCAGTAGCCTAAATGAGGAGCGCTTTATTAGGTCAGTGTCATTCCTTCATTGCTCCGTCATTGCCTTTTTAGAAAAGTTTGTAGCAGGAAGGCTACAAGCAGTGACAGCCCCTGAGGCTCGCCAGGGCACCCGGAACCCGCATGTAGATGCCAGCAGCCTAAGGCCATGCTAACAGAGACTGCTGCGCATCTCAATAGGCGAAGCTTATTTATGCAGCTCTAACAAGAACGGTCATTTAAAATTTGTGACCTCAGATACTCATTATCGGATTTCATTTAAAATTCCGGGTTATGCTCGTTATGCTGTTACTTGAAAGCTTTGATGCTGAAAAACTGGTTTTAGCACACAGAAAACTATTAGCAAATCTACTAGGAAAGATTGACGCTTTCAATCTCTCCTAAGAGTGACGAGTGGCTACTCTACCAATTATTACTGTCTGTTGTGTATTACCCCCTGTAAATTGTACCGCCTGCCTTTTGGATGATTCGAGTTAACCCAGCTGAGGTGGAACCCGTGCAGGAATGGGCTGTAAAAGGTACTGGCTGTAGGAGGAGTCACAATCCCAGCTATACAAGCAGCCGGCTTTGCATTCACAGTGAGGGCTCTGGAACAGCAGCTCTAGAGCGTTATGGCCGATAAACCAAAGCATCAAGGATGTATCGGCACGTGGGAACTCTTAGTTACTCTTATTTACTCTTTTAAAGCCTTGCTTGCTTTTCTTTTTACGGGAAAATGTAATATGAATTGCTGTCGGGTGTAAAGGCTTCCGCAAACATCAAGGCCAGTTTACCTGCTTCATTGTTATTGCATAATGGATTTTAATTATCTTGAGCTGTACTACATAAAATACAGGTAAGATTAAAACAAGCCTCTGCCTTCTAATTCACTTCCTGTGGTTTACTCTTGATTAGTTTTGTTCAGTTATTGGATGGACGGAAAATTACTTCTATCTGTAAAATTGAAACCCATGTGGCATAATCAAGCAGAACAAAATTCAGCTCAGAGAAACAGACAAATTGAATGAGATAAATGTTAAGAAATTACTGATATAGAATTTTTCATTTAATTATGTTCAGAAATTTCTGCAAGTACACTTTAAGTTTATAGCCAGTCTACCACTGGTCTGCTGTAGTGTTTTCAATTACAAGACCTTGTCATTCGCGGCATCTTACAATTTCAGGCAGAACACATTAGTTAGCTTTCTTTGTTTCGGTAAAAGTTTTATAACATCACAAAATCACAAGCTTGCTTCCTTTAATGAGCTTAATACAAAGCTGCGTGGGCAGTACCCCTAGCTTCCAAGTTTGTATGCACACTAGCTCTTACAACATGAGATTTGGCACAGTAACGTACTCCTGAGCAAAGAGAACAGTTTTGGAGCCTGTTTTTATTAATATAGAGAAATCAACAGTCCTGTGGACATTATATTTAAAGTGCATATTTGCTGGCCTCGACTGCTGTCGGTCGAACCTTGGACCGGAGGAATAAGCAAGGTCTGGCTCAGGTACAACACCAAGTGATTTACAGCCTCTTCTTTGGGCACGCCAGGGTTGGAGCATGAAACGCTACACTAGACTTCTGGTAGGAGGTGCGAAACTGAAGAAAAGACGCTCGTTTGAGATGTTTTAAAGGCGTACTAATCACCTTGAGGAAAAACGCTTGCGAGCACATGAAGGGAAAAGTCTGCTAAGTCTACGGAGAAGTTTGTTCCTGGCGTTTAGGAGAATGTGCAATGAACTGTACATCTCTAACAAGAAAAATATCTAGGGAAAAAAAATAATCAATGACTGAAAAATAGTGTTGAGACTTTCAAGTATTGGAAAGTACTAAATGCTGTAAAAACCTTAAGTTTTCTTTCAGATTAAAGTGACAATAAATTAGATCCTAGTTTGCCATGGTTAGAAAAAGATAAATCAATGGTATCTGAAGCAGCAGCCAAAGGACAAGGTAAGATCTACCATGATACATATATCTGTATCTCCCTTTCCTTGGGTGAGTTTATTTGGTACGGTCTTAATGTTTCCCCTGGTGCCACGCAGACGTTCCCATTAGACACTATAAAATGTAGATGTTTCCCATTGATTCCTTTATTTCTGTCCTGGGAGATCAGACTACACCACCACGGCCAGCAAGCAAAGACTGTTTCCTGTACGTCACATTGCCACGTGCAATATCTCGACGCTGGCATTAACCGCCCGCTGAAATGCTTAGCTTTATTTACACTGACCACTTAACATACTGAAACTTGGGGCACTGTTGGATGTTAAAGGCTACCCGCCCTGCTCTGGAGCTGATACCAGCTCAGGGCAACACCTGAGTGAAAGCTAATAAGCTTTACAACTGTCCTGAAGGGATGTGCAGTTAAGTCAACTGTTTTGTAGATGGTGCTGAGATACTAACTATCTGATGCAGTGCCATCTCCCTTTGGGGGTCCACATCCCATATCAGCAAGAGACAAATTGGATCCCAGTAGGTTTCCTCCTTTTATACATCAGCTAAAGGAAAATAGTTTTTTTTTATATTTACCACAGCTACCTGCAGCATTAGCAGCTTTGCTAAATGGTGTGAGGTGGGGTAAAGAGTGGTAGGAGCAGCAAGTGAAGCCACAGGGTAAATACGTGCTCCTGGCTTAGTCTGCAAAGTAAATTGGCATCTATCTTTATAGATAACAACTCAGATAACAAGTGGGACTGTGGGCAGGTAGACTAGATGAAGCAGAATTAAGTGGGAAATGACCTTACGAATGATAAAAGACTTTCTAAGTGGAGACAGGGAAGGCTTTTACGGCTTGGGGTTATCACCCAGTATGAAATCTAGGCCGGCAGAACAAATGGCTAAAGACCCAAATCCAATTAGCAATGAGCAAAATCATCAGGGTTTTTGAAGGCTTCAAACACCTGTGGTCTGAAAAATCAGACTGGAACATTCAGGAAAACAAGTTTTCAGACAAACTTTCTAACTTGATTTTTTTTTTTTTTTCCTTTGGAAATACCGTCATTGCCTTTTCTCCTTCAAAACAGCTTTCTGCTTGTGGCAGAAAGAAGAAACCGCAGACAAGCAGCATGCTGAGTGTGAAAGGAGTGAAGCTTCTCTTTGCCACTTAAAGGTACTGCATCTTGATCTGATGATAGCGAGCTCTATTGCGTGGTTACACTGAGGACTATTATTACATGGAAGGCGAAAAAAGGAAAAGAAAGGTGGAAAAATAATGCAAAATGAGATGCTTCACAGGAAACATTTCATATGATTGATACCTAGGCTATTCATCTGAAAGCATCAACTGTCTTCTGCCAAATAACAACCAATTATTAGTGTTAGATGAACCAATTCCAAAACAGACAAAAGCTATCAGGAACCCAAGTTCAGACGCACGCATAAGACTTCCAAAGCACAGCCCTGCAAAATGTCATGCCTTTTAAAATGATAGTTAAAATAGTTGGTCTTCCCTTCTCGCTGAGCCAGAAACATGGACAAAAATATGGGTAACTGCTGTAAGCAGATTACTGGCACCTCAGAAGGATGCTGAACTAGCTTTAAATGAGCGGGCAGGGCGGCTCTGCCAGCACAGGGCTCAATGCGGGTTAATTTGTTTGGCCTTATCATTGCTGCAGTCAATCTGCGTCTGGTTTCAGGTTAAAGACAGCTTGGAGATCTTTATACCACGGCGCAGGCTAAAGTATAGCTCATGGTTTCCAAGATCTGTTTATGAATCTCTCAGCCTTTTATAGCCAATGGAGCTGTGACATTGGCCTGGGGTCTATTTCCCCAGGTACAGCATCAGCCGAATTTATGGTCTTTGTCGCTTCCTAAATCTGTGTGAAAGCTCAGAAGGATGGAAAATAGCGTGGGTTTTATTCTTCAGCTTCACTTGTGCTGTCTCCAGGTGGAAAAAGTGTCTTTCGTCATTAACTCAGAGCAGCTAAAGTGAAGTGGAGGTGCTTGGATCAAGTTGCTTGGGAATCAAACTGCATTTTCAATACACGATGTGACATATCACTTCAAAAACTGATTCCAATGACAAATGTGTTGACTGATCCAAGAAAAGCAATGTAGGGAGGCTGGCTGTGAGGAGCTAAGATCGCACTGTCTAAGCTTTGCTTTAGTTGGAGACTCAGAATAGTACAAAGGAATCCCGGGCATGAGGAAGGCGATGAGTTTTCAGGAGGAATGTATTTAATTTAATGATGGCACACGGCTGGGAATGGGGTTGGCCTGGCTATTGATTCCTACTGACCAGCGGCACGTTTGGATATTGTCACCACTTACCTAGTTAATGGAGCCACTGCAGCTCTGGTCACAGCCCCAGGAAAGCAACTGCAAGTTTGCTGGTGACTTGCCAAAGCTGCTGTGCCTCCAGGTGAAGGAAAACCAAGGTCCGTATTTATTAATAAATGCAGGCTATGCAAATAAGAGACGGTTGAATGAAACTCTAAGTGATCAGTATTCTGTGCTCTGTGTGCCCAAAGGAGCAAGAGAAGCCTATGTACAGCGCAGCCCAGAAAATAAAAAAAAGCGATTGCAAAGCTGAGCTTTGACTTCTGGGCTTTCCTGACTTGTCAGCCGTCAAAAACTTTGGCTTCCATACTGACTCAAAAATTTTTACATTTATTTACCTCGGAGTCGTATAGTGCTGTTTCTTATTATGACATATGCTTTAGGGCGAATAAACAGCAGAGATCTAGGAGCAGGCAAATGTGCTGACGGTTATGAAAAAAAAAGTATATTGGGCCCTATTTTACAGTTTTTAGTTGTTCTCGGCAGTCTGTCGGTGCCTGGACAGCTCAAATGGAAGTACTGAGGCTCAGTGGTGCTCGGTAAACCAGGATTACGGGACTGGTTTTACAAACAACTTGCTTGTTTTGTTTATTCGCTTGGTTTGTCTGCGTCCCAGTGGAGTTTTCCTGTTGCAGCGGCTGTGAAAGTTGATCTGCGGAGGGCAGAGAAACAAATATACTTTGTGGTGTAGCCTTGTTAAATGAATGGCAGGTCAAAACAGCAGATCAGAAATAATCTATTTCTGTATTTCAATGACTTGAAAATTCCCATTTGAAACTGCCTCTGAATAGAGACCCTTATTTTGATATAAAAGAAAGACATTTGAATAACAGTTAGCATTATTTGTAAGATTATATTTGGCTTGGAAAAAGGTGATGGATAAAAGGTGAGATCTTACAAAACATTCCTTTTAAACACAAACTGCCCGGGACTGACTGATCCTGGTGAGTCAGCCTCCACCCAATTTACCGACAGTGATTCAATTGCGCAGACTAGCAGCCAAAGCATATTTAAAGGAAAAAATATTCAAGGCGAACTAGTTGAATTTAGTTGCTTTTCTTCACCTTTGTGCTTTTCAAACTTGGGGGGGAAAAAGTGTCTTTTAAACTGAAGAAGTTGTTACTTACTGAAGCCAATGAAAGCAAAGGAAGAAAAGAAACCAGTACATAGTCAGCTGGAGGTTTTAATTCCTTTCCCTCATCATTACTGACCTTTTCTGGGTATTCTGGGTATACAGGGTATTATACAAGTTTTTACAGTTACGAAGACTCTTCCCTGATTGATCTGTACCCTGGTCAGCCCAACTTTCTGTGCTTCACAGTCACTTCCTCCAGCTGTTCTGGGCGCTTTTAGGAGCGTTTGTCCGTGTCCTTGTGGCTCACGTGGGTGGCGCTACTCTACTCTGCAAGTGTCTGAGTGGGTATTGGGATCTAGAGAGATAAAAGGCCTCCAACCTCCAATTTTTTTTTTCAAAGTCTCCATAGATATACATCTGTCTGTCTGTCTATCTACCTACCCACCTACCTATGTATCTTCTGTTTTACTTTCAGTGACCGTATCCCTCCCTTTGGAGAAAAAAAAAATAAAATTATTCTAGGTTTAATATTATGTCAGTTATTGTGTCTTAAGCTGACTATTACAAAACTAGTCATTGGGTAACAGCCCATTTTGCAACCTTTTCAAGGATCACTTTGATGGAGTGTGATGAGAGCTTTGTTAAACCCAGCATATGGCCTGCATCGGTACACAATTCTCAGAGCATCTAACTGATTTAAGACTCCAAATCTGACTCATCTTTATTTGGGCTTCATAGTTGCTCAGACATCTTGCAGGGAGACTGGAGCTTTGCTACTTTGCTTTCAGCTGTTTTCTCTCTTTAACCTTATAAATTGCCATGGTACATGTTTGGCATCTGTGGTAGAAACCTTACTGCTGATTTTTCCCAACTGCAATTTTCCCCTGCTCCCCACTTTCTCCCCTACTGACAAAACAGTGTTAGCATACAGTCTCGCTTTGGTTTTCCTCCTGAGAACCTCGTAGAGCTGGCTCCCATCTTGCACACCCTACAGCTCGGCCTGTACCTCACTTGCTGTAGGGCTGCCTAGGGTGTTTCTCCAGCAGCAGCTTGTTGGCCTGATTTATGAATCCCTGTTTGGCCACAAAGTGCTGGCCACAAGTTTCAGTCTGGTTGATTGATCTGTTTGTTACAGACGACTTCTTGTTCCCAGTCAGATGGGATACTTGTGTTGCCTGTCCACGGCTGGGCAGTGTTGCCAAACGGTGCTGTTAGACATCTGCCACCCCTCACCTCAGAAGCAGAGGGTGATAGAGAAAACCGTGGATGTATTTGACCCCGTTTTGAATTTTGCGAAGGTCCTTTACCATTGCCTTGGTGAGATAAATGCCCTAAAATGTTGGAAGTAGCGCTCTGAGACCTTACCTTTTGCAGGTGGACTTCCCAGGTGGTGTGGGACTGGCACACAGCCGTGTCAGCCCTCTTCCCTGAGGACACTGTCAGGACAGCAGCCAGGCTGTGATGTCCTGGAAATGCTCTCCTCCATCTCGACCTGCTGAGAGAAGTCTGCTAATCTTTCTTTTATTTTGCAGGATTCCCAAGGCCGAGTAAAACGCGGTCTCTGGGAGTACTGCGAGTGCTTAAATTGTTGTGGGCCGTGCCTGCGCCTATTTCTGGCTGCACACAGACATTGTAAGAGTTGGCTGCGACTTAAAAACCCACTTTGGGGTGGCAAAGCTTTCTCTGTTTTGTCACTGCTATGTTCAGTCAATTTCTGAACATCTGTGAGATAACCTTGAGAGAGGTTTACAGAAATACAAAGATTCTTGACAAACTGCTTTTAGGTGAAACAAAAAGGTAAAGTTTCCCTGAGATGAGAAGCATCTTCAGGAGATGCTTTTCTTATTCTTAAACAATGGGCTTCATTGTCAGTGAGAAGTTAGTTTCTCAACATAAACGTATGTTTATCTTTCAACAATGACTATAAGTACATTGTACCAGTGAAGCATTTGTCAAGGTAGGGAGTTATACAAAAAGGCAGCAGTTCAGTAAATGGAATGAGAAATAGTAAGCATAAAGTGGAAACGATGAAACATTAGAGAGAGAAATGCTCATAATACAATGTTGGTTTGTTTCTGGAGGAGCTAAAAATCTCACTGCTGTTGAGTAATAATGTACAAACAAAAGACTTAAAAACTTAAATTCCAAATTCGCAATGTGATAATGCACAGGAGGGTGGATTTGAATGCGTATGTTTCTTGGTATCAGAAATGTCTGATTTTTTCTGGGAAATAAAATATTGTACACGATGATAGTTGTCAATATTTGGTTGTCTTTTATTTATGTACAGCTTTGACACCCTGACGACATCTCCCGGAAGTCTGCACATAGCCGTTGCTGTTTCTGTCCAAAAGCACATAGTGTAGATAGGGACAGGACAGGGATGAAAGCTACTCAGTGTTTTTCTTAATGACTTGGACAAGGAACTGGCGAATGGCCTTTTCAAATCCTCAGAGGACACTAAGCGGAGAGGGTGCCACCAATATGCAGGAGAATAAAAAGCTAAGGATTTGAAAAGATCTTGACAAACCGGAGGTGTAGTCTGAAAAGAATAAACCTTCGTCAACAGGTACAAATGTAAAGCACTGTGCTTCGGGCTAACAATGGCATGGGGACAGCTGGCTGCAGAGCATTTCTCCAGAAAAGGATGACAGTTTCAGAGGAAGACCGTTAAAAGAGAAATCCTGTTGGGGGTGTAAATGACATATATAGCCTGGGAGGGAGATGAATGAGAAGTTCTGCATTGTTAAGGCTTCTCCTAGAGTATCAAGTACCAAATCCTAGAGCACTTGGGCACCAAAATCCAAGAAAGCTGTATAGCAATTGAGCGCTGTGTAAAGAGAGGAAAAGAGAGTTGCTGGAAGTGTGGAAAACACGACCCGTGAGGAAAGAAGCCGCAAATCAATGTTCTTTAGTTTGAAGAAGAGAGGATTGAGAGGATCCATCCTTTGCACGTATTTGCAGACTGTTGCAGGGTGGAAGGGAACAGCTTGTTCTGCCTGACTGCTCTTCCTAAAGCAAGAATGAACAGGCTTAAATTGAAGCAAATTCAGAGGTGCTCACTAGGACTTTTTAAAGGTAAGGATACTGAAATGCTGCCATAGATTGGAAAGACTGAAATCCGTCAGGCTCTGAAGTATTTAAGAACAGGCTGCAGAAAGACATGTCAAGAATGAGGTATATACAGCTGGTCTTGCCACAGGGCACAGAAAAGTAATCCTTTTCAAGCTCACCATTTGGCCCTGTAGTCTGGTGATTTGTCTTACTGCCTGTGCAACTTGAATGTGTATTAGGTAGAGGCGTAACTGGTAACCTGTGCCTTTCTGTTCCAGATTACATTACAGGGGAGAATAAAATCAATGGTGTTTATGAGAAAGTTACAGCAAAGGCAGAGCAGAGCCAAGTAGCTGTTAAATGTAAACTCTGTTTCCCCACAGCTGCTTAGTGATTTGTTTTGATCAACAGACTTTCTCATAGAAGATGTTAACCAGACAGAGTGGTGAAGAGAACAAGGAGGCTGGACGATACTGTGTGTAGCTGGCAGAATTTATGGTCTCTTGTCATAGAATAATCTTTCTAGAGTCATACTACATATCCTTGGTCCCCTCCCCCAAATCTGCTACTTTCTCCACCTCCTTGCATTTGTCAGTTTTATCTTACTTACAAATGAAGAATCTAGAATTGCTTAACTGCTTGCCATGTCAGCAGCCACACATGTCAAATGGCTTTTCTCATTAGTCTCATAAAACAAAATAAAATGGAGATAGTGACTTATTAAAAAACAGATTTCTGAGCTGCTTATTTGAGAAGTTAAAAAATAAACAGACTGTGGTGGAGTTTGCATTCTGCCTGCTCTGTGCTGGTGTGTGCCTGCAAGCCTGTTGCACAAATTCTCCTTAAGATCTGAAGCTTCCTTAAATCAAGTGTAATGGCTTAATCCGTTTTTGAATTTTTATGCCTTTCAAAAGTGCAGCTTATTTCCTCTATACCTACCTACCTATTAGGTAAGCTGGATTTACTGTTTTGTTAGGTGAATACCTTTTGAAAGCTACTTTTCTGGTGGTACGATGAATTCAGTGTGAATATTTGCTGGAATAAACAAATCTGTTGGGCTGTTCTTTCCATTTAATGGATAAAGTGTCTAGTTCTTCAGGCTTTTGGTATTAGAGATTTTCTTTTGTTACCTTTTTATATAAGCTGAACAGTGTTTCTCGTTTTTCAGTGAAGGCTCTGACCTCCTCAAGGTCTGTGTAAGAACTCTCAATCAGATTCTATATTGAAAATTTATTATGAAATAGGTAAATGGCTATAAAATGCATAAAAACAATTGTCGGACAAGCTGTTCACTGAAATACTTGAATGAGTTGCTAATGTTTCACTATTTTGATGTATTTGGTTATGTGATAAAGAGGACACAATATCTTTCCTATTTTCCTAGTTACCTGCATCATAAATTCATAAAAGCACAAAAGAACAGAATTTTAAAAGCAGAACCATAACAGTATGGGCTTCATAGTTCACTGGAAGGGATACGTGAAATTCAGGCTGCCTTTTCACTCTAAAGTTGACCCAAACCCTCCAGATTGTGCCCTAGAAGGTAAAAGATCGTGTGTGGAAGTTTGTTTCCTAATTGTATTCCACTAGGTTCAGGGAACAAGGAGTGAACTGAAAAGTGTCCATCTCTGTTGTTGGAGAAATGCAGAGTTGAGATAAATAAAGCCAAGAAATGCAGAGTTGGGATAAATAAAACCAAAGAAGAAATGGCAGGAACGAAAACAGATTATCTCAAAGTATGTTGAGTCTCAGAACAGTTTGCATCATGTATGAAAATATCTCCTTTGCAAATAAACATTTCGGACAAGCATCTGCTCATTTAGCCATGACTTCTTCAAAGACAAGGAAATCGGGTAAGGAGTAGTTCTGTAATTACTAGTATGAAGTAGGCTATATCATATTATATTATCTATATCAAAATCTCGATCCTCAATCTGTTTGGACCAGTTCTCTAAACACAAAAAGGGAAGACGAAAGGCACTTTCAAAGCCTTCCATTCGGTTGTGAAACTTGAGAAGAAAGTTAAAAGTAAGTGGCTTGGAGTAGGTGAGGTCAGCTACCCAGGGGTAGGAATAAGCTGAAGATGAAAGGATTCGCTTTGGTTTTCTTCTGCAAGTCAATAGTAAAATTGCTCCAAGTTTTTGACTTGCCAAAACCAGCCTCAGTTGCCCTAAAGTAAAACCTTCATCTTTAAACACCTGATGAAATCACGTGTCAGAAGGTGAGCTGAATCTCTACACTTAAGGACACCTTCCATCTCCATCACTATGCTTTTGAGTTATCCTGCCTAGTCCTGTTTCGTTAGAGTTGCATAAAGTTCACTCATTCTTTTTCTGGTAATGCCATTGCTCTAAGCAGTACACAGGAATTCACAAGCCTTGAGCTTCCTTCTCCCCCAGCGCTCTGTAGAATGCCTTCAGGTTTTCTTTCATGATTCCTCACAGAGAATGACTAACATCCCCTTTTTTGTACTCATAGAATCTCATTTAAAATCTGTTTCTTCATAAAAGGTGACATTTTCACAAAGGGGAAATGTTTTCAGACTCAACTGAGAACCAAGCTAGCTGACTTGAAACATGAGTCTCTCAACTCCAGCCACAACTTTAATTTTCACTCATTTTTAAGAATCAAATTTAACTGAAACTTCTTCTGAAGTTCTAAAATGTGCAGAAAATTGCCTCCTCTGTGTCTACAAATCTTCTCCTATCAATGCTGAACAAAACACATATAGTGTAGTATCATGAAAGACTGTTTTTAGATGTTCTTAGATCAGAAGCGAAAGTCTGAAATCATGAATGTGAAGCTGTCAAGAAGCTTTTAGTCAAATATTGCAAATCGAAGCAATTGAGTAGTTTCAAATAAGCACGTTTCCTTGTCAGCATTCATTCTTCTGGATGCATTTTTTTTTTAGATGGGACACTCAACTGGTTTCTAATTCCCTTTAGAAGAGGTTTTGGAAAAAGTTTGAGTATAACCTTTTAAAAATGTTGGGAATTTAAACATTAAAAAAACCTGAATATGCATTACCTCCTGCCTTGGTTGGAATTAGAAGTTTGTTGGCTTTTCGTGGTTTCCTGGAAAACATCTTCATCTTCTCAATGGGCTTGTACTGCCGGTTCTTACACTTTCAGGTTGATGACTGTATCTTCTTCAGATATTTTCCATTTGAAAATGGAAATACTTGGAACTAAGTATTATGCAAACTGATCACATTGCCAGTTGCGCATTTTTCATTTTCCCACTTCTGAAAGTGATACAGCATTCCAACTTCTCATTCAGCTGGAAAGGTCTGAAAAAGATGAAAAGAAGAAATTATAGTCCTTCAGACATAAACATGCTGAAGAGAGTCCACATTTTCCTCATTGACGGGCTGAGCATCATCATTACTAGTTATCGTTTTCGAGTCTTGGACCGGATTCTTCTCTCCTGCTGCTGCAAGTCACTAGCTTCAGTAGCGTTTTAGCGGAAGAGCAGGTCTCCTATCACCTTTCTCTGAGAAGCACCTCACTTGGATCCCCATGTCTCCTATTTCCCAAGTCCCCTACACCTTCCTTTCTTTGTTGTCTGCCTCAACTGTACCGATCTTTTTATCTTCTGAGGGTATTGTGAGTCACAAGTCAGTCATGACATGGTTAAAGTGATCTTGTTTTGTTTTATTTTTTACCCCTCCCTGATTGTTGATTTTAACTATTGTTCTAGACAAAAATATCTAAAGTATTTGGTTTGGTACTTATTTCAGGAGAAGCTTATTCTCTGAAAGAAGGAATAGACACCTTCTTTTCTTGATAATAAATTCATATACAGACTGAAGTATATCATGAACCTGCCTGTCCATTGGTTGAAAAATGAAATTGCCATCTTTGCTAATTATTGTTCAAGTTTGGCTTTATTTAAAGGAAAGATTAAAGAGCTGTTTCATGAAACAAAAATGCTTGTAAATTGAAACTTTAGATTTTGATTGAAGTCATCTGATGAAATTCCTCAGATAGAAGCCTGTGGAAGATGGGTGATCATTGGCCAGATATTTTGAAATTTGCCTTTCTTCCACATCCAAGTGAAAAAGTGGCAAAACCTGCTATTGCCATTTCTTTTCAGGGCTTTTGCCTCACGTCAACTGAAAAGACTTTCATTTTGGCACAACCAAGTTTGGCAAAACCATCAAATATATTTTTTCAAAGGAGAAATTAAAAGATTGCTTCAAAACAACAACAAAAAAACCGAACCTGGTTCCTATGAAACACCAAAGTAAAATATTTCTCCCTGGGTAGTTGAGCTGTATGTGCTGCAGGACTTGTGAATGACATGACTTTCCCTCCTTTTCCCACCCCAACATCTGGATTGTTCAAGAGTTTGTGGGTGGGTTTCATGCGTTCCAGTTCGTTAAGCTCCACAATTGCTAGCATCATACTGCCATAGCGTAATAGGCGCTGGTGAAGAATGGCTGTAGAATTTCTTTTGACAGGGCTGGGGGTACAAATATTATCTGGCTTGTAGAAGGCAGCAATGACAGGAGGCTGTTTGGAGGGTTATTCCAGTTCCTCTGAACAGCACGAGCAGTGCAAAGCAATCAATGATGTAGCTACGAGGGGAGCATCACTGGCTGATTTAAAATGCATAAATGACATCCAAGACTCTGAACAAGCTCAAATTTAAACAAAAAACTCTTCGAATTCAGCAAAAGAAACTGGTGCGTATTTTTATTCTTCTGCTGTCTTCTACACTCGTTACATTCCCCAGAAATGGAAAAAGCTTGAAAAACTAATTAAATAATTCTCTCAGCATAACTTCCTGATCAGGTAGTACAAATTGCTGTGAGAGCCAGAGAAGCACAGCTGACAATAAATGACAATGATATACAAATGACAATAAATGAGCTGACAATAACGGCTCATTTAAGACTCCTCTAACCTACACAGAGATTTAATATCAAATCTTGAAGCACGGATGAAAATATATACCGAAGGAATGAAGAACAGTGAGTGTCAATGCCACCTACAATATTTTTCTTTGTATTGGTCACAGCTGTGCTCCTCACAATTTTGGAGGCAAACTCTATGAAAAACATGTCACTTTTTTGTTTGTTTGTGTCAAGACTTCAAGGCTTTTATGCTGATGGTGTTACTGTGAAACACTACAACGTGCTTAAAAGGGCAACTTCCCAGTCAATGCGTACCTTTGTGTATTTACCGAAAAAAAGTGTGCCTCATAGAGCAGGAAATACATTTTCAATTGCTTTTTGAAGCATTTTGGCTTCCTTTCAATTCCTTCTTGCACTTTTCCAATGGAATTCTTTATTAATCTCTGACAGTTGCATCTGTGGGACTATATAGGTGTCACTGAGAACATGAGTTGAAGAAAATGAACAAAGCTGGGCTGTTGAGATAAAGCTTCACAAATCAATTAGGTCTTTGTTGCCAGCAGGGATAGAGAGGGAAAGCCCCACTTGAGTACGCTCGCTTGGCAACTATGAAAACTGTTACCTATAAATGATGTGATTATAATTGCTGATTTGCACTGCCTCAAGAATGAAATAGCGAGAGGTTGGGGGGTGGGGAGTGGTGGTTGAAAGCTGTGGCTTTTCTCCTTGAGAGCATTCGTGTCACAAATTGTTATTAACTGGCCCCTGCTAGTGTGTTTTTTATTTAGTTTAATATTAAACAAAACACCTGTGCGCAAGCCCCAAGAGCCACTTTGGCAGTAATTAGATTTGCAATTGCTGCCCAGCAGCGCAAAGACAAATGTGCTGATAAATAAACTCTGCCAGCCAGCACCAGTGAAAACACTGATTTAGCCCAGCAGATGAAAATAGAAGAATTCCACCTAAGCCTTTCCTTTCCAAAGCCACCCAGGAACAGGCATTCAGCTTTTTCCAAGAACCCTGGCCGGAGGCTGGTGGTGTTTCTGAAAAGTAACCTGCCCTGGATTATTTCGGGTGAGGGGAGTGTGCCCCATATTTCTGGGGCTCTCCTGGAGAGTATCCTGCGGACGAGCCTTGTTCTTCTCACTCTCAAGATCTGTACTGAGCATCGTTACTGCTGAGGCAGTACGTAATTGGGAGGCAAATGGCCCGGTGGGCTGTATTTTCCCCGGAAGCACTCCGAGCGCCACGCAGAGGCAAAAAGGGTCTCGTATTTCCTCCTATGTTGCGTGCTTCTGGTGAGTTTCCCTGCTTTGTGATATGTATGGTTGTTGTCTTCGCTGAAGCAAATCAAGTAATTTGCATCACATATTCTTATGGTGACCATCTATCAATATACGAAAAGGGATAATGCTTTCTAGGCCTGTGAACTAATTATATTTTACAAACAGCACATTCTTTTAAAAAGAGTGGGGAGTGAGTTTCTTTACATAGACTCCAAAGACACAGAAGTTTCTGAAATTGTAGAACTGTGAATATTTAAAGTTTTCTTGCTATAAAGAAAAAGAAAGATTATCAGCTGAACCCCCCCCCCCCCATTGTTGGCATCCTTAAAAATAATGATGTGAAGAAATTAATTCTAGCAAAAGGAGAAAGAAATACTTGCAAGTTAAAGGTAATGGAAATTTGGACAGTTTTTCTGTTAGTTTTCCTGAGAATTCACTGGAATCCCTAGTTTATATGCAAGTGGGCTATATAAGTTATACATATGTTGTTTATGGATGGGTGGATTGTTTTAAAGTATGGAAAGCTTAAAAATATATAAATGACTTTTTACAATTTAAGATATCTCGGATAACTTTTTTTTTTTTAAGGTAAAGATCTTGTATTCTGGAAGTAAATGAGGGAGCAGAGGGTGTGTGGTCACTGTCTACATGTGCTCATCACTGAAGGCAAATATGAGGCAACTGAATTACTTCAGCCCCCAATAAAGGAAACAAAGATAATCTGGGTGATCTTGTAGCTGCTGAAGGCTGGGCGTGAGGACACACAACCCTGGTGCTCGTTTAGAAACAATAGCAAGGAAGGAAATTTAAAGAGCAGGTTGCTAGGGAATCACGTAAGCAATCTCCTGTATAGGGCACGCCAGTGCAGGTAAAGGTAGGAGCTTTGAGTGTGGCAAGGGGTGAAATCTGTCGGCTCATGTGCAGAATAACAGTTTCTTAAACTGGGAAACCGTGGGTTGCTGAGAGAAAATGTTCTCAATCACGTTTGTACGTTGTGCTATGGATCGTTCAGGGCGTGAGACAAATCCTGCCTTACACTCACTGGGCTAAGGCCATTAACAGAGAGTTTCTAAGCGCGTTTGGGAAAGTGGAAAATGTTGTGATGCCCACGAGAAACTATCTGCAGGGCAGTCATAAAGCAGTGCTGGCTAAATTTATAAATATTAAACCCTATGCTAGTATGATTTCAATTGGAGTTGGCACATAATCTGCACTTTTAAAAACAAACAAAATATCACCTGATCATGCAGTAAATAAGTACCAAGTTTCATGACTGCGATTTTAACGTGCACGTATTTAAAACTGCACCCTTGTGGGGAAAAGTGGCACTGGTTTCAATGTCGTGGCTATGCTCGTGTTTTACTTGCAAATCCCAGTGGTTTCTGAGAAAATTGCAAAGAGAAAATTGCTAAAAAAGCGCAGGTGCAAACTAAGACTGGAATTCATTATTTGAATCAAGCTCTTACATTCAGTGATTTAAAATTGTGATTGCATCTGGTAATTGGAGTTGCTTTCACTGCCCGCCTGCTCTTCACTTTGGTCGCTGTGGTTCTGTATTAAGACAAATTATTGCGATGGCTCTCCTGTCTATGGCGAGGAACACTTCACTTTTCATCCGTGAGTGGTACAAGATCTGTTTTACTGCCTTCCTCTGGCACCTTGGGGCTGATCTTAGCTGGAAGTGGGGCACAAGACTCCTGTAGGCCAGTCCTTTGAGGTGGCAAAAAGGATCCTTTTTCTGGTCTTTGCCTGCTGTTTTTGCATCCACGTATGTGCTCATCTTTGAGTTAGAGACGGAAATGAATTGGTCCCTCAGGGACCTCGCAGGTTTCCACCTTTCTCTGAAGCCTGGGGAGCAGCTCTCCTGCTGGGGCTGTCAGGGCTTATGTCACTCAGTCACTTCCCTGCTACTACCGCCATCTCGGGAATAATTGTCTTGTTCTCTGTGAAACAGATGCCTCCTGATAACTGCAGCACCTTAGACTGACTAAATTCTCCGGGCTTTGTAAAAGGGATTCGGATGCAAGCTAAAGGGGAGTTGAGTTTTTTCCCTTTGACTTTGTGAGAGTATACAACTAAAATAGAAAAATGGAGCAGAAAAGATGAAAAAAACCTTTTTCTGAAGGCCAGCAAATACGCTCAACGCTCATCTTTCCCCAAGAACGCTTCTCCATAGCCTGGAGCCCACCCACGCAGCCTCCGACCCGCTGTGACCTCGGTGGAGGGTGGTGGTAGCGCCGCGCCACGCCGTGTGGGAGCCGTACCCCTGCCCCAGTGTGGTGGCTGAGGGCTATAAGCCAATTGACTTCGATAATTCCCATGAAAGGAGCAGCCCACACCTCATCTAGACCTGCTGACAGCTTTCAGGAGCCAGCGTTGTGTTGCTCTTACAATGGCACCCCCTGATGTAGTAGAAATGCTGCTTACTAATGAGTGCAAGTTGTACAGTGCAGGTGGTGATTAGCGGAGGAATGCAATTAGAGACTAACGTTCCCGTGAATTTTTCTGAAGTTGCATTTGATGTTGGAGCTAATTATTTTTAGCAGCTGTTAATTCTTTCCCATACCTTGATTCTGTACATATCCTTTATGGTATGATGAATAACTGTAGTTGAATTTTTAAAAGAACTAAGAGCTTGAAATAGCACGTGGGCTGTATTGAACACCCATAAATAAGATGTAATTCTAAGCTTTAAGAATAATGACCTCCAAGAGTGCTGCTAGCATTCCCTCTTAAATGCTTTTTAGTGAAATTAAATTCTAAATTAATCTTTCCGTTTAAGGAACAAGTGATTATTTCCCCCCTCTATTTTTTGATGGAAACTTTTTAAAATTATTTTTGTGCAACAGAGATGAATGCCTAAGAGTAATTATTTGTTCCCATTTCCTTCTCTTTTGTTCCTTTTCTCCATGTCCAAACAAGAGCAATGAAGCTGGTGAAGGGTCTAGGGAACAAGTCCTGTGAGGAGCAGCTGAGGGAGCTGGGGATGTTCAGCCTGGAGAAAAGGAGGCCGAGGGGAGACCTTCTCGCTCTCCGCGACTACCTGAAAGGAGGGGGTAGCGAGGTGGGAGTCAGTCTCTTCTCACAAGTAACAGGCGATAGGATGAAAAGAAATGGCCTCAAATTGTGCCAGGGGAGGTTTAGATTGGATATCAGGAAAAATTTCTTCACCGAAAGGGTTGTCAAGCATTGGAACAGGCTGCCCAGGGAAGCGGCTGAGTCACCATCCCTGGAGATATTTAAAATATGTGGCACTTAGGGACGTGGTTCATTGGTGGACTTGGCAGTGTTAGGTTAATGTTTGGACTTGATGATCTTAAGGGCCTTTTCCAACTGAAATGATTCTATTATTTCCTTTTTTTTTTTTTTTGATGCTTTTAAACCTTTCACCTCTCTTTCCTCTTGTTTTTCTCACTCTCCTTTCTTGGTCTCCGTAGTGGTTTCCTATTGTAGCTACTATCTGTTTTTTCCTGAAGACTTTTAAGCATTGAAAAGGTTGCTGGAAAAATACAGATGTGTTTGAGTTGTAATAATGGTGGAAAAACATTCACTATCATTAGGTCTATGTCTGATTAAGGCCTTTTAAATGTGCCGCGGGGTGCTTACAGTAATGTTAACAAAAAAGACTCAGAAGAATCTATAGAATAAACCCAGAGAGACTGGGAGGAGGGGATTAGGGGTGAGGAGAAGCCATTAATGGTGTTGGTACCAATGCTGGTACATGATCAGTGGTTTGACAGGCTTGGACAATGTGGTGTTCTGCAGGGTGAAATAGGACTGGACAGCTGTGGCCTTCCTACACCTGTACCAGAGATTGTTCCTTGAAGCCAGTTCAAGCTGGACAGGATTTACTTTTGCACTCGTGAAAACGTGAACTGTTTACGACCCTTATTTTTCACCTGCTTCTATTTGTGATGTGTTTCTGTTTTTTGCTCTATAAGCATATTGCAGGTACCAACCCTGTGAACAAGATCAGGCTGGTGCTTTTAATACTCCAGTGGACACGCTGGCATGCTCGCGTAGATAAAGGGCATTTCCCCGATGGGGATGTAGCTGAGGTGGAGATCAAGGGATATTGCAATGGATAGCATGTGGTTAAGTTGTAAATCTGAAGTTGTACATTGATTGAGGAGGGTAAAACTTTTAAAAAGAGATTATGTCTTTTTTTTTTTTCTTTGCCCAGAAATCTGGGCAAAGAAATTTGCTTTTCTGGGCAAACCAGCAAATTCAATGCTACAGTTTATAACAAATCCCTTGCTCCAAAATTAATTGGATCATTGTCTGTTGATACGTAACGCAGTTTCTACACTGATGCTGTGAACAGAGCGTCTTCACTGCTTAATGCCACATGCCATGTTCATCATCTATAAGACTAGTTTTATATGTGCCTGGTACTTTTTCTCTTCATTTTACTTTCATGAAACATCATGTAGGAAAAGGCCAACTAAGTCAATAATTAAACTTCATATGCGTTTAAAAGCTTTATTAATCTCCCACACTACTGGAAGAGATGGGAAATTTTACACCTATTTCAAATTAGGTGTTGTTTTCACCTACTGGGCACACTCTGGACAGCTCAAAGCAACTATCCTTTTTCAGAAGCTGGGAGTAATGCAGTAATGCCGCTGAAGCTATTAAAGTTCCTGGAAATTCTGAGGATAAAAATGCCATTCAAAACTAAAATATCATTCAAGACCTGGAAACTAATTGCAAAGCAACATCTCACCAGAGAGGAACCTGTCTTTGAGGGAATCTTGGACTTTCTCCAGTATTTTTTTTTCCATAATCGCTGTCAAGAGACAGAGCAGGGATGCTTTTATAACCTGTGGCATGTGTGGAAGCAGCGTCAACTCTGGTTTTTGGAAACTTGTAGTTGGAACTAAGAGTAAGGATGAACCCCTGCCTGACTAATTAGACGATGCACAAAAGTGGAAAGAAGAAACACACACAGAGGACTGAAGTGATTAGTAGGAAAGGGATGAATCTCAGGATTTTTCAATGCTTTAGAAATGTTCAGATCCATGTGACTTTTTTTTTTTTGCATTCATCTTACCCTGAGATAAAAAAAATTCACAAAGTATTTCTTAACATGCATATAAATAAAGTAAGCTGAGATCCAATGGGGCCTAACGTGTTAACATCCTTCTTTTTTTTTTTTTACTTCTCTGCAAAAACCAAACAAAACTGAGCATTATATTGAACTCATAGCATTAAATAATGCTCATGACTGAACTTTATACAAACTTGTTGTTTGTGATGTTCCTGGAAGCTGAAGCCAACAGACAGTATGCAAATGAAATGGGTCACTGCTATGTGTTTCCTTTGGTGAGAATTGTATATCAGGTGTTTGTGTAACTTTGGACAGTTTTTATATTGCCTTTGTAGGTAACAGCAGTGGAGCAGTTAGAACCCACTCGATACACAACTTGCCAAGCGTCGCATCTAGTTCAAGCCTGACAAGCTAAAACATGTCTTGTCCCTAGTTTTACTGATGCGTATGTTCTTGAATAGAGATGGAATTCTGACTGCAGCCATCTGAGGCCAAAGCAATTTTATATTTCTGATGGTTTCTAAGGATGTATTTGTAGTCGCACTGGATAAACAGAAGAAATCTTGTTTACCTTGATTTGACAAGTCATAGAATCATAGGCTTGGAAGGGACCTCTGGAGATCATCTAGTCCAACTCCCCTGCCAGAGCAGGGTCACCTAGAGCAGGTTACACAGGAACGTGTCCAGGCGGGTTTTGAATGTCTCCAGAGACAAGAGACTCCACCACCTCTCTGGGCAGCCTGTTCCAGCGCTCTCCCACCCTCAAAGTAAAGAAGTTCCTCCTCCTGTTTAGGTGGAATTTCCTATGCTCAAGTTTGTGCCCATTACCTCTTGTCCTGTCCCCGGGCACCACTGAAAAGAGCCTGGCCCCATCCTCCTGACCCCCACCCTTTAAGTATTTATAAGCGTTGATAAGATCCCCCCTCAGCCATCTTTTTTCCAGACTGAAGAGACCCAATTCCCTCAGCTTTTCTTCATAAGAGAGGTGTTCCAGTCCCCTCATCATCTTGATAGCTCTCTGCTGCACCCTCTCCAGCAGTTCCCTGTCCCTCTTGAACCGGGGAACCCAGAACTGGACACAGTACTCCAGGTGCGGCCTCACCAAGGGAGAGTAGAGGGGGATGATGACCTCCCTCGACCTGCTGGCCACGCTCTTCTTTATGCTCCCCAGGATGCCATTGGCCTTTTTGGCCACGAGGGCACATTGCTGGCTCATGGTCATCCTAAGTCATATTACATGAGCTTATTAGAGCCATTATACTTGCTATATTCTGATTAAATTTGCATATGACGATTGTTTCCCATTCAGCTTATGCTGTGTCAAATATTAAAACAAAGTGTTTGGGATAGAGCTTTCCGTATAATGACACAGTACAGTAAAACTTCAAGAGACTCTAATTTAAGCAAGATACAGACTTTCCTCTCATACGTATCCTGAGAAGTGCCTTACCCCAATCAACTGGAGTGAAGGTGTAATGACCCTGTGGCTGGTAGAGGTGAGCGTCCACTAGTGTCACGAGTAAATCAGAATTGTCTGAATTCATTTCAACGGACAATTTTACTTAACAGTAATTTTCTTCGGCTTTTGTATGAAAGGTGCGTATCAACAGAACAAGTCTTCCCCCTTTCTCATGCCACAGGACAAGGATTTGTGGTCCTAAAAGCACAAAGGAAAATGGGAGGAAGTGACTCAGCAGAAGTTGCAGCAACAGAAAGGTATTAAAGTGAATGTTCAGCGTCATCTCTCTAGGTGAAAGAGGCCGCACACAGCAGTTTTGCTGAAAATTTTTAACAGGTGAAGGAAAACTGTGGCGGCCTCTGAGTTTGTTAAACAGTAGAAGTTAGATGTCCTTTGCTCAAGGCTGGGCTTTGAGAGGTCAGAACTCAGCTTTTACTTTGCATTTAATTTCCATTGGTTTAGACTCCGAAGTGGGACATTTGTGCCAAATATTTCTGTGGAGGCTTTAGCTGCCAGTACAAAATATTGCCCAAACCTTCCATATGGCTAATGCTTATAAACACCTTGTTCAATCGCAGTCACTCCCAGTTGGTGTTTAAAGCTTCAGTTCCTGACAATGCAGCTTGAATATCAAGCATTTGAAGATCTGCAGGCCTGTTCAGAAGTGTTTCTCTTTACGTGTTTCTGAAGGCAACGTTATCTCCCTGATTCAGACCAGATTGATTCTCAGTGGAGGCCCCGTAGTTATCCTATTCATTCTGAACTCATCACATGATGTATAACTCATCTGCTACTCTCAGTAGGATGATGTCTTCAAAAGTGGACCTCAGTTCAGCCAGCTCCTAATTCTTCAGTGCCCCCCAATGCTGTTGGATTCACAGCCTGAATTTAACACACCAGCTTATTTGCAATATGTGAGGAGAGTTAGGGTGCCTCTAAGCAGCATCTATAAAAGCCAATATGGCGCTTCATAAAAAATGTCAAAGAGAAGGTGAGGTCTGGGTATTGAAGGGTCTCAGAGCTGGAAAAGGAATCCTCTCTAGGTAGTGTTACTGCCTGGACCCTGGTACTGCTGTGAAGTCTCTAAGCCAAGGAAACCCCCTGTGGCACCAAACAGGGCAAAGGAAAAGCATTGCTGCATTTCTATCAAAGAACTGAAAGGGTAGAATGTTTTCACAGCTGATTGTGGTTCAACTTTCCCCAGATCTTCCTGGAAGAAAATAACACCTGCCCTTTCAGACTGAGTAGCTGTTGAATGCCATGATAATCTCCTAGGGTGACTATCGGAGAGGGATTGCTTCTTTTTATAGGCTGGTTTGAATTGTGGGTGATAGCATGAAGTTGTCATCAAAGCTGTTGCTGCCAGAGAGTTGTTTTGAGATAGACTTTTGTAGTAATGCTCAGTAATGAGAAATTTTGCAAAAAACGTAGCAGTATTTTCAGTAATTCAAAATATTTCATAATAGTCTATTGATGACAACTTCAAATATGCAGAGGTGGTTATAAATTTAAAGCAGGGTAGCCTTATTGTCTTTTATTTTAAGAAGAAGAGATGCTGGATTGTCACGGGGAGATATTCTTGTAACAGATCAGAAATGGTCGTGCCTTCTTGTGACTGAAATCTTGAGAAATAGCTGATGAAGACTACTCTTAAAAGAGGCTATCTATCGTCAGCTACAAATCTGACATGAATAAAAGCAATAGTCCTTCAACTTAGCAGTAAGGACGGCAGCATCTAGATCAAAATGAACAGAGCTCAGTGGTGAAATAAAAGCATTTCTGAGGGAAAAGTAGTCTTTCCTGAAAGCGGTGAGCCAACTGAAGCAGTTGAGCATCACTGCAGGAGTCGGTAGTTACCCAGTTTGTCGCAATTCTGTGACAGCAAACAGTATTTACCCTGCTGTCCTTTACCCCACGTTCACTGACTTAAAGTATTGAAATACGAGCAAGTGCCCTCTTCAAGTAGAGGATCGGAAATAAATGCTGACAGAGGCACGGATGGTCACATTTCTGTCTGGGAACAGTTCTCACTAACAGGTGCCCCAGAGGACAGGCATCTGAGCTCAGCAACCTTTCCGTAACATCGCAACCGCTGGGTGAGTTAGATCACTGTGATCTCACCAATAGCTTTTAAGATGGCTTTATAACCTGTCACTGTGCAGAGTTAAAGAAGGAAATTAATCAGAAAGGGAATTACTTCTAGCCATTCTAGAGCAACACTTCTTCTGAGAAGTGTGCCTGACTTTATAAAAAGCCCAGTGACATTTCAGGTCTAGGAAAAACTCTGCTTGCTAACGAAATTATTAGTGCATTGTTAGAGAGGGTTGGTGTTTCTCTGAGGGATAAATATGAAAGATAAATGACTTAAGTCCAGCTAGATAGGCCTGATGAGGTGCAGGTATACTCAGAGATGCCTTTTTCCATCACATACCTCTGCTGGAGTAAAGTGGAGGAACCGCTCTTGAAATGAAATAAAGTCAAGGAAAAGGAAACTGGAAGTCCTCACAAGAAACCACGTCGTTTGTACTTGGGGATTTTTTTGGGGGGAATGTATGAAGTTTTAAAATTCTTTATAGCTATTTGTTTGGTTATAGCTAAGTAGATGGTACAATGCAGCTTAATGGAGTCACTGGCATAATCTTCTACCTTTTTTGGGGGGGTGTATGTTTTTATTGGTTTGTCTTCATCTGTGTTCATTTTTTTTCCCGTTTATGTGAAATTAATTTTTTTGAGATGCAGGACAGGCTGTTATTTATTTATTAATTTGATAAGGGTGAAAGCTTTCTGAATCTCTGGGGTCTGTCTTTCCAGATATTTCAAGTCTGCACGTTCTTCCCACGGCTAACATTTGTATGGCTGCACTGAAACTACCTGTGTCGGCTGCGGAGATGGGGAAATTCTCTGTTCCTCTCCAATAAACTGGTCTGATACTTCTCAATGTGAGACAAGAATATCTCTGACTGATTGCTGTGTCATCTCTAGCGCTCTCTGCGTATGGGTCTGCCCGTTGTACTCTAGCTAGTGATGGATTCAATCATCAGACGCAAATTCCTGGCATCAATCATCAGACAGAAATTCCCGGCAAAACTCCTCTGTTTCCAGAACAGAAGAACATAACCAGGCTGAATTAAGAAATATCTCTGTCGGAGACTTTCTCTTCCCCCTTCCAGTCACAGGCATTTCCCAGAGCAACCCACACCTGTGCTTCTGCGTGCTTTTAGTCTGCTCAAAAGTCAGGAGGAGAAACAGCCCGAAGTATTCTGGGTCAAAGCAAAAGCAAAGGTAATTATGACACAACCCTTCCACCTAGCACACACTAATTGTTTCTGAAAAATGCAATAACATTGCCAGAACACTAATGAACCTTATAGTGTTAATACATTAGGTAGATCCAGCAATTTACTGAGATTAAATCTTTCAAACTTTTCTCATCACTCACACTTCAATAGTTTCATTGTGAAAGTATTAAACTACCTTGACAGTCACTACTTTCTTGCATGTCATAAATTGACCTGTTTTGGTATGAAAACTTTTATTGGGGAAAATAGATTATATAAGTTATTATGGATATCAGATTAAATTGGGAGGCACAGAGTGAATTTATATGTTAGGTGAGGTTTAGATAGCTTAGGTGATTATTGTATCCTGAAGTTAGTTACAGATAAAAAATTGTCTTGTTGAAAAATAAGCAAAGATGCAGCCTGCAAAAAGGAGACATTTCTGTGTAGAGCACGTAGCAGGCTAATTTTACACAAAGAAATAAAATATATAATACGTCAGATTCATAATGCATTATTCATACTGGGGAAGAAAATAAAAAAATATTATGTGTTGTTAAATCCTTAAAAATCAGGGAACGCTACTTTTAAATCTTCACATTACCTCTGTTTTCTTTTGAGAGTAGAATTGCAATTTTTGTTTCCCCTTTGGTGAAAAGCAAACAAAAAATTAGCAGTTTATTTCAAGAATCTCAAAGCTCTTTCTGGAGCAGCCTACTCTGAGAAACTTCCACGCTTTATTTCAGGAGATGTTCTTTTACAACAGATGTTTTTTAAAGTATTGCCATGTGATGACTTGAGACCTGCTTTTAATGACATTCTTCTTCTGTGACAGGTGTTTCCATATTGCTCCGCAGCTTTCTTCCTCCTATTGTTTTAGCTGTTAGAGCCATGAAAAAATACCTCTTTTAAAAGCGTAAGGCAGCCTTTCTGAACTTCCTTTGCTCTTGTAACAGATTTAACTATTTTTTGCCTAATAGTTCAAAAGTTATTTGATTCAGGAAACTACAGAAAATGGGAAACTTTGACTACAATTATGCAAACACAACACTGTAAGGGCTGCTCCTGCTCCTGCCACGGTAGGCTGTGCTGACAAATGCGAATGTGAGGAGTTAATGCTTCCAGAAGGAATCATAATGGTAATTCATGGTACCATCCTCTTTCCCGTCTCTGTTCTCAGGCTTCATCCCTCGTGGTGGTGATAATTACTCTCACTTTCTCAATAGCATTGAAGATACCTTATCTCCCATGTTCTTCTATCTCTGACAGGCAAAGTATATGTTTATATTAATTTTTATATGTGGACTTTTACAGCAGAGGTTTGCTACACTCAGGTTCCAGTATGGGAGAACACTGCCCTCGGAGGTGAATGCAGCAGAGTTACAAAGCAGCCCAAAAGCAGGGACTGCACCTGGCTGGGCTGCGAGGTTAGCGATTTAAACGTTGCCAGCCGTTTCCTCTTGCATCTTTGCTGTTGCCAAACCCTGAGCAGGCCCAAGTACTGCCTCTGTGCCAAACTGTCATGAGAAACATTTCAGATAAATTAACATATCAGTCTTACAACACACACCAGCAGGCTTAGCACCAGTCATCCCCACGAGACTCGCAAGCTGGCGGTGGTGTCGTGAAGAACGTCTGCCCCCGCCCCAAGCTGCTCAGGAAACTGGGAAGGGATCCTGTCACAGGAAAAACTGATTTTCAGCTTGTGTAAATTGGCACAACTCCGTCTGCTTTGGCCATTGGTCTTGGACAGATAGACAATTCTGGCAAGATACGTTCAAGGTGACCCATTTCTGAGGAGCGGCTCTGGCAATGTAAACTGCTGTCATATTTAGTCTTGCAATCGTTTCGAGCAATTCATGAAGATTTTCTGGATATGAAAGACTGCACACACGCTGTCAGTCTGTTGGGGATTTATCTGGAAGCTGTAAGTTCCCTGGTTATCACCCTGAACTGAGCGACCGTGTCATACCTACATAAATGGAATCTATGCACTGATCCAATTATTGTATTTTTAGAGTTGTAAACATCCAGGTGACCTAAGGAAGGCAGTAACTAATACTAGGTATTGTGTTGATAATTTTAACTGTTTGTTGTTTTTTCTTAAATCTCTTACCCAGAAACTGTACATTGTTTTCAGAGGAGATTTGGATTTACTTTAAGAAGTATACCATTGCTTAAATGTAATAAAAAAAAATTGGACATTTTTCCTAACTGCCGAAACAGCGTACTGGGCTGTGAACTCTTCTAATGAGCAAAAACTAATATTAAACTAATTAACTGTCTCAGTAGCAATAGCAACATTTAACATGCCATGATATTACTGAATTACTCCACACAGACCCAACTTCTGCTTTCAAGAATCTGTTATATTTTGACAGTCTGACTTTTTATTTTTATGGCATTTCTTTTGATCTCTTAATAGGTTTGTTCAATGCCACATGGATAGTTTCATTCTTACTTACTTTTCGTACTTGCATGAAAATGCAACTGGGGGCAAAATTTTTTCAGGGTATCCTTTAAATTACCTCATAAAAACACGTGTCAAAGCAGGATGGAGGTGCTGAAATTAAAGGCTGATATTCTTTGCGCCTATAGTCAGATTTATCTCTTTTGAATTCAATACGAATATGAAGCACAAAGAAATATTGTTGACTGCAACTTTTTTCCCAAGTTAAACAAGTTCAAATATGCATAATGCCCTTAAAATTTCTAAGGATGGGCATTATATATGTATGCTTACAACCAGTTTTAAGGGGAACAAGTTTAGATAATATACACCTGAAAAAATGTGAGGGCACTGTGGAAAAGAAATCTTCCAGTGAAGGACAGAATAATAATAATAATAATAATGAGTTCTAGCAGGCAGTTTCTATTGGGATCATACAAGCAACCGCTGCACATCTGTTAAACAGAACAAGAAACCTGTTTTCTGGGGAAATAATTTCGACTAAAAGCAAAGCCAGGAATGCCTGCAAAAATCACTATTATGGATTTATTTTTGTTAGCTGTTTTCAAAAGTTTGAAAAGTTAGTGAAGGAAGGGATACTGCCTCAAGGATTTGACTACCACTGGGACTTTCAGGATTGGTGAAGTCCCCTCAAGCCTATGTGACGCCATGCCGAACGCTGTTTTCATTAAGTCGCTGCCGGTGGTAAAGTGGGAGTGATTATCTCTTGAGACAAATGGTATGTAGATTTCTGCTCTCTAATTTATTCTGAGATGCTTTTTCTTGGTAAAAATAATAATTTGAAGTTCGGAAGGAAAGTTATTATGGGAATAAAAAGACTTCACATCAAAGTTTTCCCAGTTTCCTGGGAGAAATAATATCTGCACACATACTAATTTTGAGGTTAGAAGCTCAATGAGTTTGCTGTGCATCTATTGACAAGTGCACAGAAACTCTTGCCCTTTTTTCTCATCTCCCAGCACTGACTGCAACATTGCTCGCTGGAATTGCAAGACTCTCTGAATTCCTGTTGAATTTATTGCTAGCCACAGGTGATCAAATAGCCCGATCCTTCCCATACCTTCTGCTCTGTAAGAATCCTCATTGTTTGGACCTGGCAGGGTTCATCCATGCTCTTGTCACCTCCAGTTGCATTACTGGATTTTTATAGATAAATGGTTCCTGTTGTCCACTGATACCAAAAAAAAACCAAACAAAACTGCCTGACTCTTTTAACACTCAGTCTTCCAAGAATATATTACTGCTATATTCACAGTCCTGCATTATGTCCTGGCCAGCTTCCAATGCCACTTTTAAGGTCTTGGTTCTAACCTTTAACAAAATTACTAGCTTGAGGCCAAAGCTAACTCAAATAAAAAATTCAAGCTATGAACCTTCTCAATGTCTGTGTGCTTTGAAAGGTGCAGGCTACGAACCCTGTAAGTGAAGGATATAATTTCACAAGTTAATGGCATGAGCCAAGAAGGCAGATTCCTGTCTAGTAATGTAAATCTCTGCGCTTTGGCTCACTGTTTAGCAGGTGATGGATTTCTGAAGCGCATCATTTCAGTGGTAGGGCTTATACTGTGAATCTACAAGCCATTGCACTGGTTCAAATGGGAGGATGGTAAAATGCAAGCAGGACGTGGGAGGCAAAATCAAGACCTCCCTATGCCAGTTTGCCACCAAAGCAATTGTTTCCTGAATTACATCCTGAAAGCTGAACACAAAGTTGTCTTGACTTGCCTGTCAACAAATGTTGCCAATCTTTCTGACACATAAAATGGAAATGCTGTGGGATTGTTTTTAAGCTTGAGTGCCTGCCAAGTCTTCTCATCTCTCCAAAACCCCCAATTACAGGATAGTAACTTAGCCAGAGTTTTGAGAAGCAGTGGAAACTTACGCATGAATTTGATACTGCTGCTGGTTTTACCCAAAAATGTGCCAGAATATTTTTCGGTTGCCTTGAAAGATAAGACAGTGTTGCAATGGTTAAATGGCACTTGAAAGCATACCCTCATGACTTACATCTTACAGTTTCACTTCACTGTGAATTCCATTCAAAACTGGATGTTCTTTCTAAGTGTTATTTTTTTTCATTTAACAAATTCACCAGGAACACATGAAACAAATTGGATGACGTTTCCAAGGCTGGTCAGAAAACATTGTTAAAATTGGTCAGTCCTATAACTATGTGTTACCTACAACCCTGTGTAAAAACTTGAAGTGAGAATGAAGTCAGTCTGGTATTAAAAATTAGTAATGAACTAAAAAAGTAGCGTGTACTGAAATTTCTTAAATCTCAGTTTTTGGAAGAATATTTACTGTTAGATAGCTGTAGTTACTCAAATTATTTACTGAAAATATACTAGTCGCAAGTACAGATTGTGTACCGTGGGCAATTATACAAGATCATAACCATTATTTCTGGAATAACAAACAAGATGACTGAAATAACTTTGCTAATTTAAGAAAAAGCTGCTACCACAGCTACTTGAATCAAACCATATTCTTCGAGCTGCAATTTTTGGCACACAGAAATCAGTGAAAAGTCACAGTTACAAAATCTATGTTGACCAAATAAAATCACAGATTGGCACATAGTTATATGGGTTTGCTAAAAGCAAACTACAGAATTATTTTCCCAGGGCAGGCCTGGAATATAAGGTTAACAGGAGAAAAAGTAAGGCTGATTTGGTCTTCCTACCATTTCTTTTCAAGGTTTTTTTGGACAAGAGTCACACATAAAAGTAATTTGAGTCCAAGTTACTAAGTACGCGTTTATTCAGTATAATGAAAATTGTATTGCCACAAAAGTTAGTTTTATCAGTAAATGATGGCATTTGTGTTTACCACATGGTTTTATGATAGACTTTAAAGGTTGAAGATACTTACTGTAGTCTCAATGTAAGTAGTTTAATAAGGGCCAACAGATGAATGATGGCAAGGAATTTCCTTTACTTAGCTGTACAACATGGACCTGTTTTCAAAGGTGAATTATCCTGTTTCACAACAGAGAGAAGAACCCAATGGCTCTTATTGCAACTTTGAATTCAGGCTCAGCCAAAGGAAGCATTCATTGAAAATGTTTTAAACGTAAAGCGCTACAATTTTTTGTTTGAAGCATATAGTAAATTCAATACATGGAAAAAGCATATATGGAATGGATCTATCAAAAAAAAACAACTTAAGGTACGTGGTATGGTCAGAAGAAAGCAAAACTTTTGTGATTTAGGAGACAGAAAGAAAAGGACAAAAAGAGATACCCATCTAACCTACCACTGACATGCTTTTTATTTATGTTTTATATCTCAGCTAAATGAGTCATGGCTTTAAATAGGAAAAGAACAGAACTGACAAATGACGGATGTGAGGTTCTCTCCAGAGTTATCTTTTGTGCAAATAGCCAACAAAACAATGGCTGAGAGAGAAGCTGATAGCTCTTTCCAAGCACTTGAGAAGGTGAGCAGCTAGTTTAAGATGGGAAACTAATGCGGACCAGGAGCAGGCGCAACAGGGACCGCTTTCTCCTGGAACATTTCTTAGGTATCTGGTTGCCCTGGGTGTTTCAGGCTTTCAGCTAGTGTCTATAACAATGTTTACAGTGAACCGTATTAAAATGGAAAAAAGTTCCAGTCAAGGGCTCTGTGAGATCTTGAGAGATAGCAAGAAAAAAATACATCAGTTAAAACTTTTCTGCAGTGCCCTTCTGTAGCAGTACACCTGATAAGGAAGGGTAATCTGGAGTTAGCAGAGTTTTGTAAAGCTAAGAAAAGACGGATACGCCCTGCTCAAATGAAATCTCAAAATCTGAGAGTTTGTTCTCTGAAGGTCTCTAATGTTATCAAATATTATATGCTGAGCGTCTGATTGTCGTGGTACATATTTTGCCTCTGAATTAAAAAAAAACAACATAATAACGCTCTGGAAAATAAATATTTTGGGTTTGCATGGAAATTATAAGAAAAGGTGCTCAATGATACTTTGTCAGAAGCAAAAAGATAAGAATAAATAACAAGGACTGGTACAAACAACTGATTTCAAGCAACGGGCGAGCAATCATGTTGTAATAACTGAATTTACTTTCCTTTTGCATTCATACTTAATTGTTTTGCAAAGAAAGGCTGACCTGCACTGAATGATAACCATTACTGTAAGCCAATTTGCAATGAAATTTAGTCTTTAGATCAATTCAGTGTGGTTCATTTTGACAGCTATCAAAAAACTCCATGACCAGTTCCTCAGTGAGCGTCTTTCCTCATTCAGTGGCTTTTTTCTCTTTACAATGTTGGTGCTAAATATGCAATTCTAAAAATTCTAAGTTATGTTTAAAAAATGTAATTACTTCAAATGTAATTTTAGGTAGAAAGTGTATTAAGGAAAAACTATTTAAGTTGCAGGGGTTTTTTTCAAAAGCAATGCAGGTTAAAAAAATAGTTTTCTTTTTCAGTTGTGCACCGAAATAGCTTGGCTATTATTCACTCGAGGATCTTGAAGACAGAGTAATTACAAAATGATATTTTCATCCTGAATGCAGGCAAAGTTCAGCCTTATCATATAAAATCAGTGATAACTGAAAATGGTACTTCCCTGTCTACTTCCTGCTCCCTCTCCTCTATCCCATGTTCCTCCATCCCTCCCCGTCCCACCAGCAGAAGGTGAGGAAGGTTTCTGCCATCTGTGAACATAACTCAAAAATGGGTGCTCCAGCAGAGGACTTCCACTCTGCCCAGGCCTTGGACTGTGCACCAGACAGCAACTCAGCTGGAGCCTGCACTGGAGAAAAGATTACTGCAGGCACCGTGCTTTTCCATCAATCTTCCTCAGGCCTCAGTTTGTCCGGTTAAGATATCTAACTGGTCCGTTTTTCACTAGCAGATCAGAAGCCATTTTCAGAGCAATGGCATCACCGCAGATGTCGTCCATCACAGAGCTGTTTCCCCGTTCAGCGTGCCAGGGTCTCAGACTGAAGTGGCAGCTGATGTCAGGTAGGCCGGGCAGCAACACAGAAGGGTCACCTCCCTGTGAATGTAGTTGCAACTTAATGCTTCTTTTTGCATTTAGTGACTCTCATAGAAGTGGGAAACTTTTTAATTCCTGATTTGGATTGATTTTTGTTTTTCTGGGGATAAAAGTCATGGGAGAGCAATTTCCAAAGCTTGTCAAGTCTTGTCAGCCTGCAGTTAGGAATGAATAAAAACCTGAACAAGCAGGATTTGGCAGCTTGACGGAGTTATGAATGACAAGATATGATGTTTACTAACGACCATCTCTATTTTCTGAATGTGGGTCAAGTTATGAATTTTTTTTGTTAAGGCATTTAATATTTCAACACCATGGACTTAACGATAACCTAGAAAACTAAACACTGTTTGTCATCTCAGAATTGTGGGTTTAATATTTTATGCTATGTCAGCTTGAAAATAGAAAATATAACCAGGCAAATTCTTCAGCAAAAGGACAAGCTATATAAATAATGTAACTGCAGTCAGGTGTTGCAGTACTAACAAATACAGGCAAATAAGCAACATACCTGTTGATTCAGATGATAGAGTAAATCTAAAGATACAGGAGCACAGGACTGGAAGCAAATAGGATTAATAATCTCGATGTTGCAGTGTGTCTGGGATATTGTATCTGCTACTTTATGCAATCCCTTACAGAAACTAACCTGTATCTACTTTTGAAGGCTTTGCATCCACTGCTCTTGTTGGGACGTTGTTTGGGAACCTCACTCTGAGAAGTTTGATAAGAAGTAGAGGATGGCCGTAGCGCATGAGATTGAAAATCCGTCCAGTTTATTAGGTGTATCTGAGGGTGGTTTAGGCAAGCACGTTAATGTGGGGCAAGTATACACTGGTACTTCCTCAACTGAGTTTTCTACTGCATCGATAAACACATTAGGTAGTAAATTTATGCATTGTCAGATTTTTCTTTCATTATTACTCTGGTCACTTTTGGAACCCACATAACTGTTACGTGGAAGAAGATTTCTACTTTTTTGAACCTGATAACTGCTAGTTTAATTTTGTGCCCTGATTTTCGTGGTTTTGTTAGTGTTTGCTTCATTTGTTTTTTTAAGAAACAACCATGCTCACTTCACCAGCTTCTGTCACTCAGCATTCCTCTCTTAGACTTCTATTCTCTCTCCCCTTTAATCATGCCTTTCCAAGGTGAAGACTTTTGGACATGAGAAGACCTGACACTGTTAGTCATCCTTCTCTGTGCCTTTTCCAGTTTGATTTGACTGTTTTTAAACTGAGAAGAATCAGAACTGCATCCTGTGTTCAACATATTGGCATAGTGTAGGCTGATGCAGTGACAAGATTTTGTAAAAATGTTGAATTTTCCTGTAAAGGAATTAAGGTAAAATTATTCCTGACATCTGTTTTTGGCCCACCTGAGTTATTTAAGCTCATAAGCTTAAATAGCTTATCTTGTTCTCCACTGTTTATGTTCTTTAGATATTTGAAAACAGCAATCATTTTCTCTCTCTGCAGTTATTTCAAGCCCTTTCTGGGATAAGGTTACACTTAGTTGCTGCTGGGCTACAGAAGACTGTTCCCATGAGTTGTCCTATGCAAAACATCCACTTGTTTCTAAACAGTGGGGCAGGAGGGCTGCCCAGTGCATCTGCATAGCGTGGTTGCTTGGAGACACCAAAGTCGCCTGCACAAGGCTCCTTTGGAAAGGCTCTTCTAGAGCTCTGTCAGGTCGTTAGAGACACACAGACCTCTCACTGCACTGCACAGGCTGATATAAGGAATGTGTGGGCTTGCCTGTCCTCTGCCAAACCCTCGTATCCAAGGGATGAAGTATTCTGGTGTGGGACTAGCAGTTTTCCCCAAGGCTCATCTGCTATGACCTAGCAGTTTACAAAAGGCAGAGCAGCACTCCTCCCGGCCCAGGAGGTAGCACACAGCCCTCTTTCCCTGGCTTTTTCCTCCCCTGTTCTCCATCTTGTCCAGACCCTCTTCCTGGCGTGATCCAGCCTGGCTTGGTATTCTGAGCACAGCTGTACGGGGCAAGACACTTCACTGCATGGTGCTGGGAGAATGAGGAGCTGTTTAGTTGCGAACTCTCTTCCCCCATGGCCCCATGTCAGGGTGCACGTGTCATCTAGTGGCACACACTTTATCTTAGGCAAGAGCTGACGGGAAGGAAAGAAAGCCTATGCAGTGGATTTCCCATGGCAGAGGGGAATTGTAGGCTAGCAGAAAAAACACAGGCCTAATGCCCGAGTCCTTTGCCTGGTTTTGTTTACGGAATAACCTTTAGCAAATCATATCTCTTTGTACCACAGCTTCCCCCTCAATAACATTTTACTGATCTCCATTGTCAAGCATTTGAATGTCAATTGATGACAGAGTCTGTGGGCCGTGGCATATTGCATTCCAGAAGCACTTGCACGGGGATGTGCCTGCTATTAGCTGCTGTTGTGTTGTTATTCTGTCCTTTCTAACATAAAGAAGATTTCCTTATTAAACCAAATCTTTGTTCATCAATGTTACATCTGGGACTGCAGCCAGTAGTTTGTTCTGGATATGGGAGAAATGGGAAACCTCAAACCTTAGGAAAAATTTTCTAGGGATTTACTGAGAAGTTATACGCTTGCCTCATTTGTGGCCCCAATACCTTCAGAACCGGGCCGGGGGGGGGAGGTGGCAAAGATTTCAAGGGAGCTCTGCAACACTCATCTCCCAGCATCATCCTATACGTTCCTCTTAGGCAGCTTTGAGCAAACTCAGGCTGAAAACCAGCTCTGCCGGGGAAGTGGTGGAGCTGTGCTCCAGCTAAATAGCAAGAGGTCATGCTAGCTTAGGCTTGTTGCTATATTAACATGACTTATGTGTCTTTTGAAGTAGTAGCTGGCTTGCTTGCAGCTGGCTCTCAGGATGCACAGAGCTTCCTTCTGTCTCCCTATAATGGGCAGACAGTTTCACCAAACTGTTCAAATTCAGTTTTAGAAGGATGATGATCTTCAGGCTTGATACCAAAATGTTAGGCTTCCTCTGGGCTGGATGTGACTTGGAATCTGAACTTGCCACCCCTTAGCTGGAGACCCTATGAGTGGTATCCCCAAACCCCTGTGCTGCTCTCCCCCTGCCTTGCCCGTGGTGCCTGACAGCATCTCTGCTCTGTGGCACACTTGGCTGCATCCTTGTGGCCACAGCTTCTTTGGTGCCTTGAGCTTGAGGCACCACCATGCTCCTAGGGGCTTGCTGACCTCTAGCTGGTGGTGATGGATGGGATTGGTACCGGTACTGTGAAATATGGGGTGGCTGGGCTCTCATCCCTATGCGGACATGGTGTGTTCACCATTGAAACAGTGTTGCCAGCGTTCTGTCTCTTTTTTCCCCTCCACCCTCTTCTGAAATCCAGGACAGTGTCTGAAATTCCTCAGTGGCACTAAGATATATGTTGGGGTAATCCAAGTCAGAGTGCTCCAGGTACCTTCCACCCATGCTCCAAGCCATTGCTGGGTAAATTGGTCTGATCTGAAAGCCATAAAGCTGTATTTGTGTACATGGACTTTAAGAAGCCCCCAAAAGATAATTAGAATTTCTTTTCAGCCACAAGAAAAGATGGGGTTCCCCACCTATGGTCCAGTGTATTTATCTTGATTAAAATGGATTGATGAGTGGTCAAACAGGCTCTCATTTTTATTGCATGCTTATAAATACTGATTAGAGATTTAAATTGCTTGACTGTGTGTATGAAAACGCAGAAACATTTAGAGAGAATAATCAATGTAATGTGTTTTCCTGGGGTCCAGTTCATGTGCACGCAGAACTATCTTTCTGTTTATCTTCCTTCTCCTCTCCGTCCTGGGGAATATGCAGGATCAAACACAAGGTTGTCCAAGGCTGTTAAAGAAATATACAGCTTTTCCAGAAAACTCTTTGCACTACCAGGGAGAGATGGATGAGCTGCTTAATATACAAGCAATTTAACTTTTTAGGATTTGAGAAACCTCTAACTTGTGTTCAGGCATGAGATGTTCTGATTTACTGGATTTTTTGGCAAAATGTCTTTGCCTATTTCAAGTACATATTTCATTTACCAAATAAAGGACTTGAAACATGCATGAAGCAACAGTCAAAACACTCCTTGAGAAAATGCAAAGTGCTCTGTTATTGATTCCATAATAGGCTGAATATTTTCTGAACTTTTTTTTCATATAAAATCATCCAAATAATATAAAAAGTTTATGGTGAGCAGTGTGCAATGTAATGACAGCTGTGAAATATTAAATGGCAGAGATTTGCTGCATAGCTCTATTTTTCATATCTCTGTTGCATTCAGGAGAAACTGTTTCGATTCATTTCACAGTATTTAGCTTGTAAGCCACTCATCCTTGTACAAAACAAAGACCACAGCGGCCTTGAATACATCTCTGTAATGTCAAAAATGAATTGTGCCCAAAATGCTTATTGATACTGATGCTGTTTAAAAGATTGTGCCATTGCACCTTAGTTAACTTAAGATTCCCAGGATTTCTTAAACAATTCAATCCTTAATACCCAGATTTGTTCCAGAAAACTCCTTCTTTTTTTTTTTTTAAATGAACTTGCTTTTTCCCACTTTCTTGGCCTTTTTTATCCTTGGATTACACTGAGGAAGTTGCTTTTGAGGCCGGGTTTCTCAAGTGTTGTAAAAGTGTATGTCGTACCAGCATATAAAGACTGAAATCTCTTCATGCTCTCAAAAGACTTGAAAGTGGTGACAGCTGAACACCTAGCTGCTTCTGCAAATATTGCATCTACCTATGATAGCTTTTTGTTGTTTCAGCCTTAGGCTGAAATTCTGTAACTGAGAGTGAAAATCCTACATATCTTTTTCTAGTTGGCTATGGCATTTGGTTATTTAATAATTTAATCATATTTTAAAATTCTTTTAGAGCTGGATCCATTTTCAACTTATTATTCAAAAGCAAGGTATAATCTAGTGCTGAGGTGGTGCTTGAAAGGGGAAATAAACTCATTTTTTGCCCAGATGGAACATGAGAGTGAGACTCCATCTCGTCCCACTCCTGTTCTTTCGCCTCAGTCTCGGTCTTGCCACTGCTTTTACCAGCCCACTGACCACCTCGTTAGTCTGATGTGACTCTGTGTGCCAAATTGTACCTATTCCTCTTACATCCCTGCTGCCTAAAGGAGGCAGTAACTGGTAGCCCTCTCTTTTTCATGTCTGGACAGCCTTTCTTTTTCCACACCCCTGATTCATAACCCTCAGGATGTTAACAAACCATCTTTGTTTGGAGATAAAGCCATTTTCTACAGATTCATGTGTAGGCTGGCAGAACACGTTGAAATTTTGGTTCCTACTTCATTGTCTAGCAATGACATGTATGTGCTGACATTATGTGCTGTGACACTTGATTCATGGAGACACATTAACTGAAAGTAAATTAGCCAACCTGTCACAGAAGTGATAATCATCATCTTTAGCCAGGCTGAAAAAACTCCCAAACCCTTAAAAGCACAAATTTCAATTGCTTCTGTATACGATTGACCCTGGCATTTTCAAGATGCATTCAATTAAATGCCCTAAAACAAGTATTCATAAGGTTTATACCCTGGAATCTGTCTGTACCTTGAAATCTGTGTTTTTGCAGATATATCTTCTGTAAAATTTATTTTTGGGGATAGCAGGTGGTAACATGAATAAAAGCAGCAGAAGTGTGCTAGCATGAGCCTCTTGCTGCTTAGCACATTGTGCTACCCTTTCTAGCTGGAGTTATGCAAAACATTAAAAAGGAAGAATAATGATTTAATATTCTAATTGAAAGAAATGACTCATTCAGAGCAAGCTGATCTAATTTAGAATAATATGGGTTATGTGAAATTAATCACACCTAACTAAATCATGGTGCAATAGCATCGCAGCAGGGTCACCAGTCACAGCAGTATTAAAGAACGCTTAAAAGATACACAGGTTATAGCCAAAGAGTCTGATTATCATTCACATGAGCCACATGTTGCCTGTGCCTGACTGTATTAAGGCGCCCGTCATTTATCCCTACTTGAATACTGTGTGGATTGTTCAAAGTAGAGTGGTGTACAGAGGGTTTCATAAACTGTTTTTTTTTCTCCTTTCTGAAATATTATGATCATCTTTAAATTAGAAAACTGCTGCCAGTCATACCAAACATCTAGGGGATAGAATGTGTTTTGATGTAATAAACACTGGAGTTTAGAGGGACCAATCCAGCTGCTATTCAAATCATGGCAAAGTAGCTAACAGCCAGATCACAAAGGGTAGGATTAGCCATTTCCTGAGATTTTTTTAAGTGGTGGTGTACATTGCCTTTCACTGAGACTAGTACTTGTTAAGTTATCAGATGTTTTTGAAAATCGAGTCCGTGGCTTTCATAGAAGTGTGATTGTTTTAATTACCTTCTCAGAGAAAGTGCAGATTAATCGCAGTAGGAAGACTCTCATAGGAAAAAAAGCCTGAGAGTCTAACTCTAATTTTATCAAAAAGGATAAGAAATATTTTATGTCCAGGTTGGCAGCCTTCCTCTCACTCTATCCGGGGATTTGCTCTGAAAGCTCTTTTGTGGAAGGGAACTATGGGGCAAGGAAATACTACCAAATTTTGTTAATACTTTTATGTTGATTTCCCCTAGTTATTTCTGTTGCAGTCTGTCTTTCCAAGGTTTCTTTTTCTATTCATCAGCTTTTTTCCCAAGAAATGTCTCAGCAACACTGTCTTGCATTTGAAGTGGTTATTTTTTTCCTTTGTAAATCCTATGTAACTTGTAAAAGGATTTTTAAAGGGTTGCAAATTCTAATCTTACATAGAAAAATTTATCAAATAGAAGTGAATACGGTATCTTCTGTTTAACTGTTACTGTTGGCATTTGGTCCAACAGGAGCTATGATTTTAAGTGTTTTTGCAAGACGAGAGTAAAAAGGGAGTCATTCAATTGCTTTGCGCCAGAGTATGGAAGATCCAGCTTTTAAAGCTTGTAAAATGTCAAGAACATATAGTAACTATTTTTTCCCAGTATCTTTTCAGAAAGCTCCTAACCCTAACCATAGCCCTTGCTGTTCGGAGGGACCTGGACAGGCTCAAGAAGTGGGCCTGTGTGAACCTCATGAGGTTCAACAAGGCCAAGTGCAGGGTCCTGCACCTGGGTCAGGGCAACCCCCGGTATCAATACAGGTTGGGGGGTGAAGGGATCGAGAGCAACCCTGCCAAGAAGGACTTGGAGGTACTGATGGGTGAAAAGCTGGACATGAGCCGACAATATGCGCTCACAGCCCCAGAAGGCCAACCGTATTCTGGGCTGCACCAAAAGACGTGTGGCCAGCAGGCTGAGTGAGGTGATTCTGCCCCTCTACTCTGCTCTCATGGGACCCCACCTGGAGTGCTGCATCCAGCTCAGGAACCCTCAGCACAGAAAAGATGTGGACCTGTTCGAGCAGGTCCAAAGGAGGGCCACAAAAATGATCAGAGGGCTGGAGCACCTCTCCTACAAGGACAGGCTGAGAGAGTTGGTGTCATTCAGCCTGGAGAAGAGAAGGCTCCAGGGAGATTACTGTTGCCTTTCAGTATTTAAAGGGTGCTTTATAAGAAAGATGGGGACAAACTTTTTAGCAGGGCCTGTTGTGATAGGACAAAAGTAATGGTTTTAAAGTAAAAGAGGGTAGATTTAGGCTAGATCTAAGAAGAGATTTTTTACAACGGCGGTGGTGAAACAGTGGAACATGTTGCCCAGAGAGGTGGTAGATGCCCCACCCCTGAAAACATTCAAGGTCAGGTTGGACGGGGCTCTGAGCAACCTGATCTAGTTGAAGATGTCCCTGCTCATTGCAGGGGGGTTGGACTACATGCTCTTTAAGGTCCCTTCCAACCCAAACTATTCTATGAAATACCAGCCTTTTTCACTCTTCACTTAACTGACTGAGTGTTGGCTTTGATGTTAAGACTGAGATCAGTGCCGCTAAAGCTGCCATACCATGACTGATATTGAGGCTTATAGTAGCACTGAATCTTCTCAGCATAGCAATTGCCTGTATGATCAATGGGTCATTAGCCCACACTGATTTGTCTATTAATGGGGCTTTAGAACTTATTATTTTGGGACTGAGCTTGTTTCTTAATGACAGAGCCAGACAGTGGATCATCAGCCACATCTGCTACTTGTAATTCTTCGCAAAGCACTCAGGCAACTCGAGCTTCTGTGCATCATATTGGCAGCTGCCTGTTAAGCAAAATTAGCGTACGTGCCTGATCAGTGACGCACCGTTGTGAGACTGTGGAGGTTGTGTTTGGGACTCTGACTTCGGGCATGGTTTGGAGTTTTCATTTATTACCTTTTGTTTTATATCTTTTAAGTAATTATCTAACGATACCTGATACAAATGGAAAGCACAAGAAAATGGACCTAGTTTTCAAAAAGCTTTTCAAAAGATGATTGATGAATCACTAAGTTTTCACTTGGCAAGAAGGTAGGATCCTAGTATCTTGCTTACAGAAATTTAAAGAGCTCATCTCACTTTTTAAAGTACATTTTCTAACATAAATTTCTCTTTCAGAAATAATATAGAACTATATATTCAGTTATATAACTGAATACTTGACATACAGAGCCGCAGCATTATATTGTTTAGGAAAGAACTTTCCATGGGCTGTATTTGATACTTAAAAATGAATGACTGAAATTTTGTCAGATAGTCATTATAGGTCAAACAGTTTAAATCTCTACTTGACAACATCAAATTAATGATTATAAATAGAAACACTTAAAATTATTGAGAGCATTACAGTATGATAATCCTCATATCAAAGTATTTTAATAATATTAAATACACCAAATCATGACTGTAACTTAAATTAAAAAAGTTAATGACAGTTCTTGTAAGCGCTTTCTTCCAAAACAGTGCAGCTTCCCTTGTCAATCCCTGCAACACCATATTCTGCATTTCCCTGGAGAGGCTTAGATCCCAAGATTCCCTCAGTTTTTACTTGGCATCTAGGACTGAATATGTCGTTTTGTGATAAATGGCTCTTTACTTGAGAAGGAAAGGAGAGAAGATACTGTAGTATAGACATTTAATACAATGTTTTGCAAATGACAAGGCTGAATACTAGTATCAATAAAAAGAAAGAAAGAAAATGAGAACTGGACTATCAGGAAATGAAATGACTTTTGTATTTTATTTCTAGAATGAAAGTGTGGAAATTACCCTGTCTGCTCTTGTGGAAATTATTCTGTCTGCGCTTAGATGGAGAATTCACTCCAGTGCAAGCTGAATAGAGGGCTAACAGCTAAAAGTTGGGCAACGTAATAGGTCTTTTACAATTAGATATGGCTTTTTGTGACAGTCAACCTTAAAAAATAGTACAAAAACAATGACCTGAAGTGAAATAACAAGCAATAGGTATTCAGGATTTCTGATATATTTGGGGCTGACCAGACAGTTAGCGGAAAGATTTTAGATGAAAGAAAATATTTACTATTGGAATCCTTCCACTGTAATTGTAAACGAGGTTTACGTGAGGTTTAGAACCGATTTTTTGGATACAAGGCATCTGGAAATCATCGAAAGAAACGAAAAGGACATGAGGGGTACAAGAAGCAAGGTTATTTGCATCATGCTGATGTCCCCTTTGTTTCCCAATGCTCATTACAACTGATCTGAGGACAACAGAAAGAGATTTGTGGCTGGCCATGCTGAAAACTGTTTGTTGAGGAATTTGTGACTATTTCTAATGAATGGGACTGGGGCAGGGTTTAGACTTGATACTGAATCAGAAGATAAGGAAATTTAATTTCACATTGGGGGAAACTGTGGCAGTTGATAATTGGTGGCAAAAAGTAGTTGGTTTTCTGTGTACGTGAATAAACGAGAATACTGATTGGAATTGTCACTGGCAAGACAAAAGATTTAGAGAAATGAGGATGGATGAACTGCTCCTCAGCACAAGCACGTGGAAGGAACTTAAAAACCTAATCAATATACAGATTAGCATTTTGGCATTGTATGTGACTGATACTTGCACATAGGTACACAACCACTACCTAATTTTTTTTAGATTAAACCCAGTCTTCAAATAAAAGAAACCACCAACAAGTTAAATACAATAAGTTTTTTTTAAGTGGTGGAGCTGTTGACTGTCTTCTTTTTTTTGCTTTATTTGCATGACAAGAGAAAATAGGGGAGGAAAGAAAGGTGAGCAGAAGAAAACAAATACATTTAAATTCTTTCATTTGAGCATTCTTGCTGCAGCTTATTTTTGATTCTACAAGTTCCTTCTGGATGACTAATGTCAGGAGGAGTCAAAGTGTTTAAAAGAATAAGACCTAGTCCAGCACAGACTTTGTTAGAAAAGTCTTCATTTGTGGTAGGAAAAAAACCCAGGAAGGAACCTGAGGGAAGGTTGTCAGTAAGTGAGGGAAAGAGTAAATGAAGGTAAGTAAGTGTCACATGCATCATGACCTATTAGAAATGTGTTCTTTTGAGGGAAGGGATCAATCTCTCCAGGTGATTTTAAAAGGCTCCTGCTCAGTGAACCAATTTCTGTGACAGCTGTACAATTTGAGGGGCTGGGATACAGTGCAGAGGATAGAAACTGTAAATCAAATAATGTCATAACAGCCTTAGCAACAAAGTCTTAGTTTGGGTGAGTAAGAATCTGCACTGGGGTGGGTTGCTACTTTTTCCATAAGACATAAAGTTAGTCTCCATGTTAATTCTCTAAGATGCACAGGTGTTACAGTTGCATGGTTGCATGGTGAATTGTTGGCGTATCTGCAGTTCTTAGGAGAATATACAGGGCAGTTGTGGCAGGCATTCAGCAGCTGCCTGAACAAACACCCTGCATTGTGGAGAGACAGACTGTGCAGTATACCACTATGACAAACACTGGTGGATCTATGGTTCCTCTTCAAAGACAGCACTAGTGAGGCTGGGCTTCCCTACCTGAAACAGAGAGACTCATGCATGTAGTAGTTCTCGTTTAATTGCTGTTATCAAATGTGACTAGCAAGCTGTATGGGGCTGTAAGGTTTTTCTCTCTCACACACCCGTGTACGCGCTGTACATTAATATCACTGATAGACGGGGCTGGGTTATAAAACTAAGAAGTGGGGATCACTAAATCTAGAGGTGCGCATGAACCCAACCATGGAAACATAAGGCTTCACAAGAATAAAAATTTTCAGCCAGCAGTGTTTATCAGCAGAGTCACACAATATGAGACAAAAGATTTTGGAGTTAACCCGTACACTAGGTTAATGTAATTTATTTTCTGTTCAACCACTCCAGCGTACTTTGCAACTGTATGCAACTCTATTTTAGATATTGATGCTTTTCTTAGTAAGTATTGTTTTGTGGAGGCTGCCTGTCACCACAAGCGATGGAAAGTAAAGCATGCACAAAGAAGATGAGACAATAGCCAGAAATAGCTATACACTCAGGAGACAAACCTTGAGCTGTATCCTTAGTTACCAATTAGTGTAGAGTTTTCCCTTATCTAAGAGAATTTACGGTTTGTTTGTCTAAATGTATAAATGCACGTAAACCTAAAGATGAGGATTTAGCCTCAGTGCTCTCCCCAAACATATGTTCTCAATAAACAGCAAAAAGTCTAACTAAATTTATGTTTCAGAGGCTGCTTTGACAACTTTAATAGCTACTTTATTTTTGACTTAACCTAAAATTACCTAATGACAATGGTAAGCTGTTCCATTCCTTTGAAGTATGATCCTAGAAGCTGTGGTACTAATATGGATTAGAGGCAAGTGCATCCCCAACATATCTACCAAAGGATCCAAAGCTAATAAGGTTTACTAGCCATTAGTTGCAGTGACTGTTTAAAAGCTGGTAACATGGATCTGCAAGGAATTACCTCTTCCAAAGTCTTTTGAAATGTCACTGGAGTAAAAGAGGAGGGGGAAAGGCATTCTTTCCATTAGTAGTTTTGTCATCTATTTCTTTTGCCTGAACTAGACAATGTGAGTGGAAATTTGGAAGGAAAAATTTTGTTTTATAATTTCTGTTTTAGGAATACACGATAAGTATTTGCTTTCTCGATGTTCAAAATGTGTGCTGTTCACAGTTTTTACAAGCTTTACGCTCAGTTTACAAAACTTATGCAAAGATATGTATGCATGTTCCTTGTTGCCGGCTTTTTTTCACAGCAGCCATACACTGATCTTATTGCTTGCTGTTAAAAGGGAAACAAACAGAGTGCAATTATAGCCTCTTTTAGTTTTGTAAGAGAAAAGGTTACCACCTGTGCACAAACTCACTGGCAGTATTTTTCAGTCTACAGAAAATTCACTGTCCTTTTTGAATGAGAAGAAAGTGTCATACTGATGAACCATCTAGGCAAAAAAAAAATCAGCATATGGTAGCATGAAGAAATGAGTGTTTTTGACAGAGTACAATCTGGTACAACTCATATTTCACCACTTTTCATGCTTATCAGTCTGTAGGTTTGTGACAAAAGAATATATAATTGCTTTGAAGTCAAAGTAAAATTAGTGGCAGACCCAAGACTTTATCTGTGTTCAAGTTGTAAGGCTGCTTCACTGGGACTCTAGATACAGAAGTAAAATATTTCTAGCCATTTAATTAGTTGGATGCTTAATTTTTTCATTCAAGAATAATGAAAAATGCACTGTTTCTGTATAGTCAATGATTTGTTAGAATATTTTGTTTTTTTCAAACCCTGCTTTGTATTTGTAAACACATCAGTTTCACAAATAATAATCAGAGGAACTGGAAAGTGCCTTGTAATTTATTATTTTCTATAAAGGTGTGTTTAGGCCAATAATCATCTTTATTTTGCAGAACACTACAGCTTCTCAAATTTAGAATAGAGAATAATTTAAGTATTACAAAGATTATGTAAGGGCATGACCCGTGTCCCACTGACGTAAATATCAAAACTCCATAGATATCAGTTGGAAACAGAAGTGGATTTGGAGGTAAATGATAAAAGATATGGAAGACCATCATTAAAAACTGAAAAAAAGTCATGCAGGAGAATACAAGATACGTGTGTATATATATATATACATCTTGGCAAGCAACGCAGCAGTGAAGTTGCCCAAATCTACAAAGTAAGAAAGCCAATTAAGGAAAAAGAAACCTGTTTGTTTCAAAAGGCTGTTTTATACCTCTTCTGTTAAGAACCAAGGCAGGACTGCCTTCATACACATGCACGCCCTCTCTTTCCAGTTCTAGAAAAAACACATTTACACGACAGGTCATTTTACTGAAGAGCTGAACGACAGTGGGGAGAGTGAGAGCAGCCCCACATTGCTTTGCTCTGTGGGCTGCAGGAAGCAGCAGGAGCTGGCAGCAGCCATGGGGCGCAGGGTAAGGCAGAACAAGAGTTGCCCGCCCTGAAAAGTAAGCAACACTTTTCCTACTTACCGATCATTTGTAGCCTAGGGAAGCAGAGAAGTTATTTCGGTAATTTCAGCAGGTTTTAGATGAGGTCACTTTTTGTAACTCAGCCCTTTTTACTCCAAATATAATTTTGTTCAGGTCAAGGAGCTGGGTAATACGATTACTAGTGATTTGCTGTATCACTTGTATGATGTCCATGCTGTTATTGTTTCAGCCGAGAGGATCATTAATGCTCATAGAGAATGAAAGTTTCTGTAAATCCTACATTTATCTTCTTCATGTGGGTAAATATTCAAGATAAATGTTATCTGTAAAATTACCTGCATCATGGCTTTCTTTGCACGCAAAACCCAGCTAAATCTGCAGCAGATGTAATGGCACACTTCCATAGCCTACAGCTTCAAGATTTGTTTATATTACGTAGATTAACCGTTCAGACATTTTTCATTTTTAATGCTGTTTGATTACTTGTAATGAGCAATCATAGTAATAAAATAAGGATAGATGCAAAACAAATGTCCATATTAACCATAAACCCTGATTATTTGCAGTATTTAGGTGAGAGCTTATTCCTGTTTGTTTGTTAAGATCCTGATACACTTGGATGCTTTTGCAATGAATAACATAACACTGCAGTCCACGATGACAAAGACAGGCCTTTTCCATGTTTGGCCCTTCTCTATGTATAATAGGAATGAAATCTGCTGAAATGCATCAGGTTTGTTTGTTTGTTAATAGAAGAGCTTCTAAAGGAGGTTAATCATTGTGTGATTAACACGATGAGGGGGATGAAGAGGGAAAAGGAAAAGAAAAAGATGTATAGGAAAGGGTGTATGAATAGAGTACGTGAAGGTGGCATTAGGCTATACCTGCTGCAGTTAGTGTGTAGTCCAAGGGAAGGTGTTCGGAAAATTGAATCCATAAGTCACATAAGTTCAGTAAGATCATTATTAGTCTAAAAGAGTGAGCTTTTCTAGCCACCAAGGCAGGCCTAAGAGAAGGTGAAAGGGGCTGTCTGAATGTCAGGAACTAAGTCGGTCTGATGAGCGTTTACCTTCCAGAGCAAGGCTTAGAAAGCCTGTCAGAGAGGGAGCCTGATTACGTTGGTCTCGAGAGGAGAGCAGTGTCACCAAGGAAGGGTGACACGACCTTTTCACGACGGGATAATAAAAGGAATCTTAATTCTTTGCCATGGAGCTATATCTTAAAAGAGGATTGTCAGCATTTGGAGGACTGACTTGTGCACATTGGCGTACATACATAACAGCGCAGGCATGGGAACTTTTCTCCAGTGATTTCCACTTAACACAAATATTTCCTTTCAAAGATGACACTAAATATCTTTGCTCTTGTTGAGAACATTCATTTTTCTGAGAACTACTTGGTGCTGAACTCTTCCCTCTCCAATTTTCCTTGGCAAACCAGCAACTTAATACCTAATAAACAGACAGCTTTTGCTAGACTTTTCTTCACTCTGTTTTATACTTCCCTGGTAACGGCAAACACATGTCCCCAGGGCAAGGAGCACCCTTTCTGTACAAAATCTAATTTTGCAGCATTTTCCCAGGTGATGTTGTTTCCTTATGAAACATCTGTCACTGTGGGGAGGAGGAATTGTTGACAGAACAGTTTTCCATAGTCACTGCCACCTCTGGATAATTTTGATAATTTATTGTGTGACTGATTAAAAACAGGGTGTTGCTATTAAATGTATTATCATACAGTACAAAGGGGGTATACCGGCGGTAGCGAGAAAGCCATACTGGGCAATTTAAAACAGGCTGGAAGACAAATTAATGCGTATTTTCAACTTGACCTCTCCCTTAGACCTTAACTCCCATTATTATCCACATTTAAACTGCAGTGGCATTTTCTCGACTATTGTTGCAGCCAGTTAGCTAAGTGTGCCTTAGTAGCCTACGTAACCTTACCTAAGCAGCCTCGCCAGCTAGGCTGAGGGGAACAGGATTCTGTCAAACCTCCTCCAGCAAGAATGGTTATACTGTTGGTGAATGTCTGGCTGGGAACAGAACCTTCAGAAGCCTCCTGGCACCTCAGTGAGCTCAACAGCCAAAAGTTTGGAAAGTTACTTTTCTGTTTTGAGCTTTGTCTCATCATCACGTGAAGGCCTGCGGCGGCGTTGGTGTGGAGGGGGCTGGAAGGGCAGATAAAATCCCCTCGCTGCCTTCTTTGGGCCGGGCACGGACCAGCTGCAGCGTGACCGGCTGTGGGCGGCCAAGCTTCCCCTCAGGCAGAAGGCCACGCACCTACTACACAGTCTTTTGTTGCTCTCTCAGCCTGATCCAAACGCGAGATAAGGCTGGCTGGCTGGCTAGTGCCAGCTCCCACCTGGGGCGTTTCCAGCCTCCGCTGGGGAGGCGCCCGCCGCGAAGGACGGCCCGCCGCCGCCGGGATCCGGTGGGGACGACGGGGTAAGGCTGTGAGGGGCGGCGGGCGCTCCCTCGGCCGTTTAACGGTCGTTGCGCTCCCTCGGCCGTTTAACGGCCGTCCCGCTCCACAGCGGCGGGGCCGAGGCGGGCCCGCTCTGCGCGCTGATTGGCTGCGGCCAGCCCCCCCCCCCCCCCGCCCCTCCTGGCAGCCAGTGGAGGCTGCGGGCGGCGCCGCCGCTGCCGCCTCGAAGTTTGTCGGCTGGCGGAGCTGGTCGCGCTGTCGCTGCCCCGGTCCCCTCCCGTGGGGCTGGTCCCGGCTCTGCGCCCACCCTGTCTCCGCTTCTCTGCGCCGGGTCCGGTCCGGTTGCTTCGCCGCGCGCCCCGGTATGAGCGGCGGGGCGGGGATGGCGGGGCGTGGGCGGTGGCGGCGCCGCCGCCGCTGAGGGGGCTCGACGGGGGGGGGAGCGGGGAGGACGGCGCCATGCGGTCCCTGAACATCACCCCGGAGCAGTTCGCGCAGCTCCTGCGGGACAACAACGTGACGCGGGAGCAGTTCATCGCCCTCTACGGGCTGCAGCCGCTGGTGTACATCCCGGAGCTGCCGGGGCGCACCAAGGTAGCCTTCGTCCTCATCTGCGTGCTCATCTTCGCCCTGGCGCTCTTCGGCAACTGCCTGGTGCTCTACGTGGTGACCCGCAGCAAAGCCATGAGGACCGTCACCAACATCTTCATCTGCTCCCTGGCGCTCAGCGACCTCCTCATCGCCTTCTTCTGCGTCCCCTTCACCATGCTGCAGAACATCTCCTCCAACTGGCTCGGAGGTGGGGGCCGGGGCCGGGGCGGGCAGTCCCGGGCCGTTACGGGCTCGGACGTCGCTGGAGGGAGGTGGGGAGGCGGCGGACGAGTAGGCGCTGCGGTGGGACACCGTGAGGGACCCCCGGCTCCCTTCCTCCCGCACCCCTGTGAAGGGACCCCGAGGGCTGTGGGCTGTCCCCGCGGTGATCCTCGGGCAGCCTCGGCCGTTGGGGCCTGTCCTCCCGCTGAGGAGGAGGAGGAGGGAGGGGGCTGCTGTCCTCCCTGAGGGCAGCGTTATTCCCGCGTACCCCTGCGGAGCGTTTTGTGCTTAAACTCTTGGGTGAAAACCTGAAACCTCTGCTCTCCCTGGTCGCGTTCAGGGGTTCGTGGTCCTTTATCGCAGGACTGGGGTGCTGTCTCCGCGTGTAGCCAGCTGCTTCTCCTTGGAGTGAAATAATGGCCCCGCCACTCCCTCAGGTTACGTTAAACCTAGTGTACTTTCATGCACTTGTGTTAAAAGTCGGGGTATGTGTGTGTGAGAAACTATATATCGTGTGGTGCTGATGAGATAGTCTTGCGGCGCTTTCTCTTTTTTTCCTCTAAGTAATTGTAATAAATAGCCAGATCCCTTAAACAGAAATGGCACTTATTTTATTATAGGGACAAAGTCAATAAAGCAAAAGCACAGCGCTGGGTGCATGACTCAAGTCAGAGGCACGCCAGCTAACACTTTAACCATGTCTTATATACATTCAATATTGCATACGTATTCACTATTTTAGACAGAGTAATTGTTTATAATGATTGATTATTATTAGTCCTTTTTCTATTTGTGTGTTTCCTTCTGAATTGTTTCTGAGGATCAATGATCTTCAGTTCCCTTTTCCCATGCATGTGTTTCCTTCTGGTAGGATCGATTATCATCAACTCCCTTCTCCTATGTATCTGTTTCCTTCTGTTAATCACTTGTGGAGTCTTTTGGAGAAGTTCTCTTTTGTTTCTCTCGGTTGTTTTTCTTCATGATGTTTTTCTTCATAGTTGCTGTTAGTTGTTATCTTTGAGGTTTCTCATGTTTCCTAATTTACTAAAGGTTAGTTATCCTTAAAAGTCAAAGATTTATAGCCTTATTATTATGGCGAAAGCAAACAATACCTTCACTATTTTTCACAGTAATGAAATCTGTCTGGCAAGTGAAATATCAGTCTTTAGTCAGCCTAAGTTCCTCTGACAGCGGTCGACTCCGAGTCAGACCTCTTTAACCTTTCATGAGGAAAAAGAACGCGTCCTTGGAGAAATAGGGGAGTGAGACAACACGCAGAAATTATGTTGAAATGCATTATTTTCAAGATATGCTTGGGAATTACGTTGTATTTCTGTAGGTGTGAAGGACCTTTGGGCAAGCCTCCCTGATGCTTAGAAAGAATTATTATTTTTTTCTTTTTTATGCATCCTAGTTCCAATGTAGTAAAGTAACAAAAAGCCCAAAAGTGAAGCAGCACTGCAAATGGTATTTATCTTCCTTTTCTTGGTCTTAAAACAGTGTTTGACAATTATAAGTGGAAAAATAAGAGGGATGGTTTTGCAGCAAGTAGCAGACATCTTGTACAACCACAAATTGAAATATTTTTCGGAATATTTCAATAGGAACAGAAAAGATGTTCATAAAGTGACACGATTATGTTTCAATTTTCAAGGCTTCCTGTGCTTCTATTGTTGGGAGACAGTGAAGGTTACCTTCAGAACATGGAGATTTAATTCCAGTACATCCCAGGGACTAGAATGTAGGATGGGAATGGACAGGTCAGAGGAGATTTGAAAAGCACACGAATACCTAACCCAGTGAAAAATGGGCTTTAGTTTTATCTGAAAAAGAGGAACTTAGTGGGGGAAGCGATGAATACAAAACTTCACGGGCTACTGATAGTAAGGACAACTGTTTTATTTTCTTACGAGCTGTCTTTGGGGGAGGTAACCACTGTTTTAAGACAGTACAGATGTTGAACCCCAAAACTAATAAGGATGTGTAAATAAAAATAATGGAATAAATTGATAGCTATACTGCTCTGCCTTCCTTTTGACTACTGTAGTTCCAGTTCTCCTTCCTCAGAAAAGAATATAGTAGAAAGTTACTGGTGGTATCAAAAGATCTCAAAGGGGAGAGGACTGAATTGAGTAGCTTTCCCTAATGACAGCAGATGTGATTATTCTCACTTCTAAGACCCTGGTCTGTCAGGGGGACCACGCATCTGACCAGAGTGAACTAAAAGTTGGGTGGGATGAAGCCTCCAGCTGAGGTGAACTACAGCAGATATGGCACAGGCATATGGAACGGTATGGGGCAAGTACGTATGTTTCCATTTACCTTCTGTTACTGAGGACGCTTGACAAAAATCTAGAAGTAGTGAGTGTAAACGGTTGCAACAAATACCTTCAGGTATTCAGTAGTTGGATGCTTTAAAGTATACTATTTTGTGGGTTTTGCTGTACTTTTTGTCTACCTTTTTTGCTGTGCTAGAGCATCTTCAGTGCAAGTGGATCCATAGGTCACATTGATTTTGATAGCAGCCTTTATAGTCCTGGTAAGATAATTAGCTTTAACTAACACAGTATTGGGAGGACATAATAAGTAACATGACTGATGGCTGTTACCCTTCACTGTTGGGGGGGGCGTGTGTGGCGGGGGGTGGGGCAGTAAAATGAGGTGTAAACTGATGGTATCCCAAGGATATCTAATTCCTGAGGTTTACAAATCTGAGCCTGCCAGTCTGGGAGGAGTCTTTTTCTTGCTAGCTTTACTGGTTTAATTTTCCTTTTGCTTTTCATTTTGTAGTCTGAAAAAGCTTATTCTCATCTACCTTAATGCAACACCTCGGAGCAGTGCAAGCTCCACGTCTGTTAAGAAAAAGGTGATTTGACTATGGAATATATCCCTGCTGGAAAAAGCGGTGCGTCCTGAGACACTTGATGCTAGAATTATCTTTGGGTTTCTGAGCGTTTAGTCACTTTATATCTTGATTTAGCTGTACTTGCATCACTAAAACAAGCATCTGTACTAGGTGATGTGAACTGAGATTAGTGTATTTTGTACTTGTCTTTGATTTGGAACTGGTTCTTTTTTTCTATGCTTCTGTGTTTGTGTTTCTTTCTCTTCTTTTCCCCTTCAGAAACCCAGAGTAGAACGTGAGAGGTGAGGGGAAAACTGCAAATGCTGTGTATTGTAGAGGCAGAATATACAAACATAAGAACAGCCACAGTTTCAGAGTAGCTGTTATCTTTTAAGATGTTATGGGAAGCTATCGGAAAGGACCCTTTTGGCCTTCCTAAAGTGAAGGGTGAAGCACTTTCACCCCAAAGGGTTCCAGGTGTGTGTAGTTTACAATAGGACTCCAAGGAGAATGTTGATAGCTGGTGATGTTAGGTAATTCAAATTGTGGATGGTAAAGTGGCTCCTCTAATAGGTAGTGTTATACAGAATTCTTTAGAAACAGAAGATTTCTCATGTTCATTGCATTACACTTATCAGAACTTAATTCAGGACAGACATGGGAAAAACTAAAGCACTGGCATGACTTTTTTCTACTGTAGCAGCACCATATTGACCAAAACTGGGTGAATTGGTCTCACTTTTGATTCTCTGATCTCTTAAGAAACTGTATAGCTGTGTGAAACTCTAATAGTGACAGTATATTATTTTATTTCTGAATTTATACTTTGCAACTAAAATGACTGTAATTTCTAGGGGAACTTTTAATAAAAATCCTGCAATATAATTGCTCTCTAATGTGGAAGATACTGCAGAAGAAAATGAAAATTGTGGCTTTGGCATCAATAAACACTGGGACCGTATTTATTGGTAAGAGGAAGATAAAATGCGAACTTGAGTAAGGAGTAAATTGGTGCATAAAGCAGAGGTAGTCTTGGTGCAAACAAGCAATTGAGGATTTGCTCTCATCGTAGGTAGGAGGCAGCAGTGGTGGTCTCATTGTCATACTGATGGCAGCTTTGTTAAAAATAAATTTGGGCTTTCGCTGCTGGGCCAAATATTTACAGAATCACTTTATTTTCTGAGACTGTTTAGTTAGCTGAGTAACAGCAATATCTTTACAGAACTGCCTGGAGCGTCCAGTCAATTACTTTTAATGTTGTGTAATATAATAGCCCTGGCAAAAGAGAAGGGCAAAACATCAGGTGATGGTAGACCTAGCACTATGCTACATCTTTGTTAGTGAATTTTGCATCTTACCAGATAGCATTTGTGTTCTCAAGACAGGTGTCAGAGGGTGGCTTTTTCTGTCGTTTAGAGTGGAATGAATCATCTGAGGCACTATTTGAACACACAGCAGCATTTGAGATGCCCTTGTATATCTTGCCTGGCCTCCAGCTGCCACTCAGGAGCCGGGGTGAGCTGCTGTCATATCTGGTGCTCCTTGATATGGCAGTTTCCTCTTCTCTAAAGGCTTGGTTGAAAACCAAGTGGCATCTTATACCCAGTTGAGTATTTAGGGTGTTTTCTGTTCTTTACCAAACATCTTGTATGAAGCAGTGTGTTAACCTTACTTACAACTTTCCTGTATGAGAATGCATAAACATTCCTTACTGACGGATTAAAATTCAATCTTAGCAATGAAAATCACTGGGCCTTTTGTGTCTGTTATTCTTGGATACCTCTGTAAAATCTCATTTCTGTTCTTCAGTGAGACATTTGAAATTTCTTCACTCTGAATTGCTTCTGGAATGTTCTTTGATACTGAAGAGTTTCCAAATACTCTCAAACTCTGCTGACGTGCTGTTAGGGTTAGTACTGGACAGTAACGCTGGACGTGAGAGATACAGTTATTTGAATGTTCAGTTTCAAAGCTTTTTTTAACCTTTCCAATTTAAGTTGTCTAGACTTGCTGTAAATCCAGTTGGGGCAAAAGAGCACTCCCCATTTGCCTCCTGCGGTGTGAGAGGTTATGGCTCAGGATTGATCTGCTTCCATAAGAGCAGAATGATTTTTGTAGTTCTGTCTGTAATGGTGAAAACTTGCCTTATCCTTCATTTTCCATGTCCTGCTATTGTGTATTTTGGGGTATTTGCTTGTGAGTAGGGTCAGGAATAAAATTCTTTATGAAAATGGTTTGAGAAAGGCGTATATGGTGAATGCCTCAGTAAAGGAAATAATAGGGGCTTTTTTATATATAATATGTTGGCAGGGTGTTTTGCTTAAAAGCAGCAAAACAATGCTGATAAAAGGAAACTTATTCTACTCACATGTTCGGTATAGGGAATTTGTTACTGCAAGTTCTGCAGTCAGTAATTAGTGTAAATATTAAACACAATGACTGACAGGAAATATTTGCTGTTGCATTAACTGGGCAAAGAAATAAGGCAAGTTTTAGCATGCGGATGGATTGGTTACTGTTTCATGTGAGGTGGTGTTGATGTCCTTTTTCTGGGTAAAAATAGCTGGGAATCTCTGCCTTGCATCGAGTGAACAGGACTGTTTGCCATGTCCTATTTTGTTCCCTGCTAGCGAGTCCCCTTTCTTTCTTCAGAAGAGATGTGGATCTCTAACCTCTATCCCTGACAAAAATACCCACCTGTACTACTCATTGTTTGTACCACGATTGCAGACAGTATTTTACTGCGGTAGTTTTGTGTTCTAGTAGGAGTGCTGTGCTGCACAGCTATCCTTCATCTTTACATATTTGTATTTGTTTTTACTCACCGATTGCTGCATTTTGAAACAAGCTGCTGATCTGAATTTGCCTGAGGACCGTGGCGCCCATTTCAGCGGCTTTGTAAACCCACAGGCAGAGAAGCTGCATGTGAGCCTTGGAGAGGGAAGGGGAAAGGAGGGTAGACAGTGTGAATACCTTGGTCAGCTGGCCCAAGGTTTGTGGTTGATACTTTCAAATTGCAGGATAGAGGTGTGGACTCCATCTTGCATCGATTAAATTAACTATAGGGTATTTGAGGTGCATGTTCTTAATTCCATGGGCTCATGCTATACTGTTTTCTCAGCTGCTGTAGTTGACTGTAAATAGACTTAAACTACCACAGGTCCACTACCAAGTTGTACACACGTGCTTTTTCCTTAGGCAGATGTATGTATAATGTTCTTTATCCTCTATATAGGGTAACGTGTGAGAGATTTGCGCATTGTGGATGGTAAACTACTAAGGATGCGAAATGCCTGTATACCCAAGAATCCATCTAAAACAATGCATTGCACAAGTATGAAAGACCCTTAAGGATATCATCTGTACGATGACTGGCTTGTTTTCTGCCCTGAAGTTACAAAGTATAAGAAAAGTTACCTTGCTTGCATCGAATGAGCTGGAGAGAACTGGTTTACAAGCTGTGATACAGATTTTTAGTGCAAGGGCTTGGTCAACAACATTTTAACAGAAGAAGGAACAACTTAACTTTTATCAGAGAATGGTTTTAGGAGTTTGCCTTTGTTACCCTAATAAAAGAAAAAACTGGTCTTTTAAATGGTTGATGAAATGGCTAAATGATAGTTACAGGCACGACATCTGATAATGAAGACTTGTTTAAGGGAATATACCATTTATATTTGCAGCCTTCTGAATATGTTATCGTTGGGGAAAACTAACCATTGCTCATATAATCTATGCAGTTGCTAGGACTGCATAAGGAATACTTTTGGGAACCTCTCAGCTCCTTGAGAAAGAGAAGCAATTTGTTATTTTAATTCCCAGTATTCCTCTGCAAGTGATTTTCTTTCCCAACTGGAAATTGTCAGCATTAAATGCTGCAGTGCTGTCTTCACTAACAATCTATTGGAAGTGTTTGCTGAAAGCCTTAGAAATCGGTAGACAGTTAAACATTTTGATACATATTTAAGACATTAGGTAAAGTATTTATTATTTAATATATTCAAAAAAGTCACACATTTCTGTACTGGGAGGGTGTAAGTGGAAAATGAGCATGCAAAAAAGGAGATAATTTTTCAGCAAGTCTTTCCAACAGAAAAAAAAATTTCTAAAGAGCTTTTAGAAAGTCTTTGAAAAATACTAATCAGATTCTTTCTGATTTAGGCATGTTAGATGCCTAAAACGACTTCATAGATTGCAAAAGAACTGAAGCAAAATTCTGTTCTGAAAGATTCAGCATAGCCACAGCCGGGGGAAAAAAAAAAGTGAACCAGAATCTGAAAAATAGACTAAAGTGTTCCCAGTGCCTAGTTTTAGCACAAGAAGGCTTCAGTGCTGGGATCATATCAGAATGCTTAATGTCCTGGAGCTGTGTTTATCTCTGCATTTGGAAGAATTACATGGGTGTTATGTATTTTGTGCAGTATAGTATAAAAACATCCCAGGTGTCTCAAAGACCTGGAATAAGTCTAGCTGTGTGTTTTGCATTGGGAAGCAGAAAGTAGCACTCTTTTTTCCCCAGGCTCCACCTGTCTAGAGTTTGGCTCATTTAATGTTCATTAATGACCTCAGGTGTGGTGTCCACACAAATTCTGGAGTCAGGGTCAAGAATTTAAGCTTCAGTTTAAGTGAGGGTCCAGCCAGACTATTCATAGGAATCAAACTAAACATTGTTCTCAAGAGTAAGTCGGTGATTGCATTAATCCTGGATTTTTAGCGTTATGTCACGATTCTGATTTAGGGGCAGGGGAAATGCCTTTTGTTCTGAAAGTGGCTGGTTAACTCAAGGATGGGATACACATAAGCAGGCAACAGAAGAGGAATTTCTGTTTGGAAGTCACTCTCACTTTTTAATCCTCTATATTGTATTTACTGTGTGATCTATCGTTGTGAAGCCTGAGAGGGAATCTAATTTGGGTCAATTAACAGCAATACATAGGGAAGCAGAGTGGTCCACGCAGGCTGTTTTATCTCCTGAGAGTGGGTAACTAGGACCGGGAGCACAAGGATGTGAGGGTTACTGTGTTGGGTGGGCTTTAGCTGCAAAATCCTGCTGGAACTGTATATTCTGCCTGCTTTTTTTTTTTTTTTTTGCCTGCTTTTATTGCATTTCTCTTCATTGGAAGAAGAGACAAATAATGATTTTGATTTGTTTTCAATGATTTAAAGGCTGTAGAGGCTTAAGAGAAACAATTAGCAGGAACAGAACACGATTGTCAGCTTGGGAAAGAAGTGAATGATTGAGCTCGTCTTAAATTCTTTCACTTGATACTGAAGGTGGCTTTAGTAATTAATGATTTAAGTCAAATAATCAGCTAAGAAACATTTGGTTTATATAAATTTTCATGTTGTTTGGAATCTGCACTTCATAGATATTTCACATTTGAATGATTAACTGGAAAAATGTAACCCCTTTCTAGAAAAATATCTGTGTAATTAGAGATAGTTCTTTTATAAGGTAGGAGACTACTTTTTGGTAAGTAAGAGGACATTTTAAATGTAGCACTGGCCCCCTTTTCCCCCCTTCCCTTGTTCAGTGATTATAGCATTCAATCAATTTAAGGGACGAAAGAAGAGTTGCACCATCTGTGTTTTGGGAAGGCTTAGATCTAAACCAAAATGTGTGCTAGGTGGCTTGGAGCAGGTGTTTCTATTTCACCCAGCTGTGTCTAAGGAAAAACATCCTGCTCTTTCACATTTCTGGAAGTGCTGCTGTCACTCCTCATTCAGCTCAGTAGGATCGATCTGTAGACATTATGTAAATTCTTCCTTTTATGACCTTTTTAATGGTTAGTTTTATATAGCTTAGGTGACAAGTCATTCTGCACTTGTCTTCAAAGAGATGAAATAAGGAGTTTCTGTAGGCTTTTCTCTTGGGGGTTCAGCTAAAGGCATAGTGGTAGCCTGTGCTTTTTGACAGTGTGGTGTTTGGAAAGAAATTGAGAAGATATCAGTAAAAGGCAATGAAAATCTGGGACTTACTACCTGATAAACTCAGGTATTCTGTTTGCTCTTTGAATAGTTGGGCACAAGCTCCAAATTCTACCAGACTCATATAACTTCAGTGAAAGTGGCTGTCTCATTTTGTTAAGTAGAGTGATACGAGTCATACTTCTTTGCTTCCTAAGAATACCCTGGAATGCTGGGACTTCAGTGAAGGAATAGTGCATTACAGGCAAACCCCTATAAGCGGAGTATAGTTGAAGTGGACTTAACTTTATTTAACTCTGACTTTTTTCAAAGTATAAGAAACAGCATGTGGTGAAAGGTGGGGTTTTTTTGCCACAGCTCCAGCACTCAAACTCATTTCTTTAGTGAAACAAGAACTTAAACATTTCTTTCATGTACAAATTTTGCTTTTCTGTTCACGTTATTTGTGTCAGGAGTCACTGCTACCTTAGTCAGCAAAGAAAAAACTTGAAACCGATAGTGGAAACTTTCCTTTTGATTCAAAGGAGTAGGATTTGTCTGAAGATAATTTTCTCTGCTTTACACCCGGCAGTAAGCCAGAGATTGTGTCTCATAGCTGCCTCTTTGGTTGTGTTCAACATTGGCCATGTGCAAAGAAGGTGTGATTTGAGCTTGCTTTTTGCCATCTCACTACAGAAGTTTCAACTCACTGGTTGAAGAACTAAAAATTTAAGGGATCTGGTGCTTATATATGTAACACACTGTACTGGGTATAGTGAGAAACTGATGAGATGCTGTGTTTCATGAGGCATTTACTTCGTGTGTACTGAAGCCAAGGAAGAAGTGAGGGGAATTTTATTGTATAAATTGTAGTTGATGCCAGCTGCCGAGATGTTTTGTCTTGCTCTTTCTTACACCCTGGCAAAATACATCCTAAATGAGAAACAGACGTGCAGCCCAGTGCATCTTCCTCCATGCAGTTCCTACTGACCGTGCTAAAATGTCATTCACATAGCTTGAAATTGGGCTACATGGTATATTTTTAGTCTATTTTCAGCCAGATCCGTGTGCATGTTATGGTGTTGCTGGTGTTGAATAGGTACTTGACTTCCATCCTTTGCCCCCCTGTCCTCCCCTTCCTTTTTTGGAGCCACAGAGAAAGTGATTTTTGGGGTAGTTAGAATTGATAAGACTAGTAGCAAACCTGTTCCTTCTTGTAAGATGCGGTGGCTTTTAGCCTGGCCTAGCAGATAGAAGTTTCCTTTTTCCTTGTGCCCTTCTTGGAGGGCAGGATTAAGTTTTGATAGTTTCCTGTTTGTTTTCTTTCTGTTTTCTATGCTTTTATTGCTTAAGATGTATATAGCATTTTAAAGCTTGACTTACAATTGGATCAGGTATTCCTTTGGCTATTTTGAGTTTATGGATTATATCTGGGTAAAGTATAATCAATGATTAGGTCAGGTAAATAACCTCAGCTGTTGCTGAAATGAAGAGCTGATATTGAACTGTAAGAATGTGAGAGAACTGCGAGAATGAGGGCATACAAAATTATCTTGGGGTCAGAAATATGGTCAGAAAGTGAGTAAATGAGATGTGGTTTGGGAAAGGCATTAACATAAGGTTTTTGAGAGAGTAATTTACACCACAGTTTCTGAGATGGTTGCGACTTGAGGATGAGTAATGGAGAATGACTAATACGTTAAGAGTTGAATGTGTACTTTTGGGAAGCTATAGCAGCAATGAAATCTAAAGATCTGAGCTAGCTGTGCATAAATGCTCACAGTGGGAACCTATGCAACTGAAAATGCAGTCAGGAAATTGCATTTAATTTGGACAGTGTCATTAACATAATGTGTTAATTAGGAAAGCGGAAGACTTGGAAAATGGAAAGATGATGAAGAGGTTTAATTTCTCCTCTTAGGTTACACCTTTTAGAGGACTCTCGTATATATATCGTTTGGCAGAATGATGCATTAAGTGCCAAAGTATACAAATAGAGTGGTATTTCAATGAGAAAATGGAATGTATTTGCAACAGCAGAAAAGGTAAACTTTTAAACAGGTAACACTAAGACCTTCATGAAACTGGAGAGTAATCTGCCAAGATAAAATGATAATAAGTATCCCTGTAACTTTGCACGTTTGAAAACAAATGATGGAAGACTTGGTCAAAAGTGATATAGGAATAAGTCTCAGACTAATACAGAGCAAGCAGATGTGTCCTTAGAAGTCCAGGTTTTGCAGATGTAGTGTGTACAATAGAAGAATGACTACTGAAAGTGTATTTGATGAAGAGCTTAAATAGGTGACTTAGCAGTTTAAGTGTTAAAATAAATCCAAGAATATTAGTATATTCTTTTTGTACAATAGTACTTTAGCGATGAAGTCTAGTATTAATAGCTCTTTCATGAACCGCAACAGTTGCGTACCTTACTTTCTGACTATTGCAGGTGCCTTCGCTTGCAAGATGGTACCGTTTGTTCAATCCACTGCTATTGTAACTGAGATTCTTACAATGACCTGCATTGCTGTGGAAAGACACCAGGGAATTGTGCATCCACTAAAAATGAAATGGCAGTACACCAATAAAAGAGCTTTCACGATGCTTGGTAAGATTTTAGGCATCTCCAGTAATCATGTGTATAGAGAAATAATCTTCAGTGTAGATGGCAAGATGGCATGACAGAACAGAAGGTACTGATATGACCAGTGATTCAGAGGTAGAGTTAATGATAAGTCTGGTAACATTTCTAAAATAGTTCAAGGATAGTGCCTATATGTATAATAATTACTAGCCAAAACCCTGACAATAAACTTAAAATCTGAAATCAAAGATTTACTTAACCAAGACTGTGATAAACCTTTGGCAGCCTTTGCTTTCCTTCCAACATACATAATGCTGCTCATGAAAATTAGTTGTCTTTGCACTTAAATACCAATAAGTGAAGGTAGTTTGAGAGAAAGAAAACTGATAACAAAAGAGCATGCTGTTATTGATGTGACTGTTGACTGATATGCCTCTTATAGAAAACTTTGTTCTTTATTTAAATTGTCTGCTTTGCCTGACTTTTGAAGATGAAGCTGTTAAACTGTTCATACCAAAAATTATGTTGCTTGTTTTACAAAGTATTAAAAAATGTATTTGTTTACAGGTATAGTCTGGTTGCTGGCAGTTATTGTTGGGTCACCTATGTGGCATGTGCAACGGCTTGAGGTATGTTAGGTGAAATGGGGATTTACGTTTTAGTATTTATACATTCTGTCCTTGCTGCATCTTTTTGTGCATTTAGCAATGAAATTGAATGAACTCCTAAGAAATGAGAGCAGGAGAAGAGAAATGGAGTTTTGGTTCTGTGTGCCAGCATGAGAAAGGCTAATCATTAGGGCTTGCATGCACTGGAAGAAGGACTACCAGCAGGGACTAGTCATGTTTACCCTCCCCAATTATGTCAAACAGCAGTAATTACATCTATGACTTCTAGTGTGGTTTCCTTTTGGTATATAGGTGCACTGGCACACAGCAGCGTAGGGCTTAGATTACTGTGGCAGGATGACATGGTGTTCCCCGAGATTTGGAAGAACTGTAATTACTTGAAAATGTAATTAGCTGTACATTTGTCAGAATCTGCTTCTTGTGAGTCTGAATGTTAACAAATCTTTTTTTTTTTTTTTAAGTGACTTAATATGTGAGGTTTCTGTACACTCATCTTTACTTGCGAAATGAATAGCCAAGGTCTCCTTTCAAAATCCTTGGTAAAAAAAAAAAAAATTATGAGGAAGAGTGCAAATCAGAGCCTCTCCTGACCTCTGTTTGTCAACTTGGATCAACCCAACACTTGCTGTGTAAAAGTGCTTGGAAGAACTTTGTCACTTTGAAAAGTCTCTGTTGAATTTTGGTTGTTGCATTAAGAGCAAGGAATATTTGAATGTGCTTGGTTTTTATACTTGGGGTAAACACTGTAGTGACTCATCTCCTTTACACTTGTTACAGGTTAAATATGACTTTCTGTATGAAAAAGTGTATGTTTGTTGCTTGGAAGAATGGGCCAGTCCGATTTATCAGAAGATATATACGACCTTTATTCTTGTTATACTCTTCCTTCTTCCGTTGATGTTGATGCTTTTTTTGTACACTAAAATTGGCTATGAACTCTGGATTAAGAAACGAGTGGGAGATGCTTCAGTTCTTCAAACCATTCATGGGAGTGAAATGTCAAAAATATCAAGGTTTGTAAAGTAAAATACAGTTAATACAGTTGGAACTTTGACTTCTAGAAAGCTTTTTTTTTTTTCTGACAGTTGTTGAAAACCAGTGCAAAAGAATAAATAAATCTGTCTTTCCTTATCTGTTGGGAAGTCTACAAGCATAGACCAGATTTTTAAAGCTAACTAGTTATTTAACACTTAGACATGCAATTTAAGGCAACTTAAACAGATTGTTTTCTTCAACGTATAGTGTAGCCACACCTTAGAAGTCAAGCTCTTTCAATAAATCTCGTATTATACATTGTGAAATTCTTGTTTTTAAAAGGTGCAGGCCATGAGTTAGAAGATGAGTTGGGAAAAATGCTGCTACGTTATTTCCATATGTTCTATGGAAAATTCTTTATATAATTCTGAGACTGTGAACACTGCTTTATGATCCTGTTATAAGTTAAATTTGCATACAGGGAAAAATATCAGAATTCATTTAAAAACTATTTTAGTGCTTCCGAAGAGTTTTGAGTGTTCTCAGATGTGTTTGTGTGAGACTACCCAGATGTTAATGCTCTATCTGAAAAGTTATGAAAATCATTAATTATCAACTTCGTTATTTAGCACTAAATATGGGCTACCCCTAATATTGCCTTGTGGTTTTTTTTCCTTTCATTTGGCAAATTGACCTGTTGCCTGATGTGCTAGAAACCTCTAACAGTTCTGCTCAATAAGGAGAGTATCACCTTAAGTATCGACTCTAAGGAGAATACTGACAAGCAGCTGAAAGATAAATGATTCCTTAGACATTTGTCTAACAAAGTGCCTAAGGAAGCGGATCCTTGTAAGTCAAAACTGAAAGAGGGTACGATCTCACAGGAGTGAAGGTGACACGTAATCTTCAGGCTATTCCTCAGCTTGTTTTCACACACTGGGGAGAAGATCCTGTAACTGCTACCTGTGAAGTGCTACTGCTTTAGCTTAAGTGAGATCCATCTTGGGATCTATAACCATAGTTATATGAATTATATATCAGTTTGGGGATAACAATAAATTCATGCATACCTTGAGTTCATGAGATATTACAGTGGAGGCAGGGAGCATATTTCTCTCTCTTATTCCAGCACTTTACCTCCTAGCAAAGGTTGAATGTTGCAGGCGTAGTTTCACTTACTGTCAAATTCTGTGTAATCAGGTGCTGCAGGTCAGTGCTCCCAGATCTAGGAAGAGATTCTTGTTTTTTGAGCTATTAATGGAATTTCGTGTGCTTGTTTGTTTTTGTTTTTTTTCCTCCTCCTATCTCTTACTATTGCAATTGCATCTGCTTGAACAAAGTCAAAATGCCTTGCAAGAAATGCTAATGTCATTGCACCCTGCAGCTGCAAAGTGCATTGCCTTACCCCAAAAGAGAGAAATAAAAGGTGTTAATTGATGTGCTACATTTATATGATGCTGCATTTTTTGTTTCAAAGGGAATTGTGTACTTCTGAGCATTCTTCCAGGCTTTATTTGCATCTGCAACCATCAGAACACATTTACAGATCTAACTTGAAGCGACACATCTAACTACCAGTCAATTCTCAGTGATTCAGCATGGAATGTCTTGATGCAATTTCAGGAAGAAGAAGCGAGCAATTGTTATGATGGTCACAGTGGTGTTTCTCTTTGCAGTCTGTTGGGCCCCTTTCCATGTGATTCACATGATGATAGAATACAGTGAGTATCTGCCGTGTGTTATACAGTAAAACCTTTCTTTGTGGGTTTGGGTTTTTTTTGTTTTGTTTTGTTTTTTTTTAATAATGGAATTGCAGGTTGTGAAAAGCTAGTGCTGCTGCAACATTCAGCTATAGAATTCCTTCTGCTAGCGAAGGTTAATGTTGTGCTTATAAATCCAGGATCACTGTCCCGGATACATAGCCAACAATGGATGAATTACTCTGTAGTCTATGAGTGATAGATCTGCAGTGCTCAGAGAAAATGGGTACATTTCAAAAAACCTCTTATCAGGTGTAGCGTTTGGGAGATACCTTATATCTGTGATATACTTGTTTGTCAGCCCGATCTCTTATTCACTGCTGTGTGAATAAAAAATGAAAAAAGATAATCTTTGTGTCATGCTGTAGACCTTGCTGAACTTTGTTGCAGGGTGTGTGGGAGGGAACCCAAATTCTCTACCAGCTCTTTTAGAATGCAAGCTCTTTAGAAAGGCGATTGTCATCGCTTCTTAATTTGTACAGCACATAATCCAGTCCTGAAAAGAAGGCTTCCTAGGCCTTACAAGACTCAAGAAAAAGGAAGACTTGACTATTAGGATAATGAGCATATCTCTGTAGATTCTTTTTCTTTCTATGTCTGTCATTCTACCCTTATTTGCTGAAAGGTCAAAAGTACCTGGCTGGAAGGTAAAAGTTATTTCCGAGTATAAAACCTCTTGAACAAGTAGCTTTTTGGTTCAAATTTAGTTCTAATTTAATGTGTGAAGACTTCTGCTTGCACCCACTTAAGCGGTCATACTCCTTTGAGTTGAACTGCTATGAAACAGTCACTTTACTTGCCCTGATTTTAACGAGGTAGACAATTTTAATGAGGAAATTTAAATACTGGACAATACTGGACATCAAAGTGATAATACCCAATGAAGTCAGTTGAACTTTTTCAGTGTTCTGGACTGGATACTAGTTTGGAAATGCCCTGAAGTCTTGTTTTCTTTGCTTTTTGCTATTTGCCCCATTCTGTGGGGTCTTGCACTGTTCATCTCCCATCTCCTGCATGGGTACTGGGATAGCATGTGGGACTATGCAGCAGGCTATGTGTAGGAAGAAGGGGAAGTTTTCAGTAGTTGTTGTACTCTGCTTGCCAAAGGCAGCAGCTGTTTCTTTGTCTTTAATCACAAATAAGGTTGTAGCAGATAAATCAGCAGTCCTGCAGCCAGTCAGCTGAACCAAAATGATGTTTATGCCTGAGCAGAATCAGAAGTTGTAACTATTAAAATTGTTTGGGTTGTGTACCATGTGAAGGTTGCCCATAACACTCCCATGAACTGTTTGCTCTCTTTTTCATTGCCAATTTCAGGAATTATTTCAGTTGCAACAAGGTCTTTATTTTGCTTGCCATGTAAACTTCCGTAGTGCTTATCCAAAGTTTGGTTGCTGAGTATTTGAATTCAAGGAATTCAGTCCTCTGAGATCTCAAGGATTGAAGAGTGAGAGATGTGACGAAGAAGATGCATTTTTACTTCCGTGAGCTGATCTGTGTCAGCACAGAGAAGGAAGCCGTGTGTAGTCAGTGACAAGGCAGGGATTGGTGTTAAAGTACTTAAACACTTGATATGAACACGAAACTCAGAGCCAGAACAAAAACTTGAATAAACAAGGCCTATACTTGCAGACTGGACGCTTTCTGTCGCTTGGCCAACAGGCAAGTTTTTTGGCTTGTAAATCACCTCTTTCGAATGACACTGTCCTTATTTACATATACACAAAGCAGGGCAGTGTGGCAGATCTTGGTATTTCCTTGCTGATGGAAACCCTGTTGCTAGTATTAAGAACCTCCAGCACGGTCTTTTGTTGATTTTAAACAAAAGCTTCTAATGCTAGACTGGATACAAATAGGCTAAGTAGTAGGCATTTATGCCATTCTCTGCTTACAGCGTATTTCCTTTTTCCTTTCCAGGTAATTTTGAAAAGGAGTATGATGATGTGACAGTCAAAATGATCTTTGCAATTGTCCAGATTATTGGATTCTTCAATTCCATTTGCAACCCTATTGTGTATGCCTTCATGAACGAAAACTTCAAGAAAAATTTTTTGTCTGCCATCTGCTTCTGCATTGTCAAAGAAAATGCATCACCAACCAGGCAACTTGGGAACTCGGGGATTACTATGAGGCGGCAAAAGGCAAGCGTTTCTCAAAGAGATCCCATTGACTCGGACGAAGCCAGGAGGGAGGCATTCAGCGATGGCAACATTGAAGTCAAGTTCTGTGATCAGCCATCTTCAAAAAGGAATTTGAAAAGGCACCTCGCTTTATTCAGCTCTGAGCTTACTGTGCATTCTGCATTAGGAAATGAACAGTAGCATCACAAAGGTTTTGAGAATGGGAAAAACATTCTCTTTTATGATAACTTTGAATAAGCCATTTAAAATAGTTTTCTACTTTGCTTGCTGAAATGAGGGGGAAAATATTTTGTGAATTATTATAATGTTGGGTTAACGGTTGAGAAAATGTAATATATTTTATTAAGGATGAGGAGCGAAACTTTGGAAAACAATATTATTGTATGATTTCCAGGGGGGAAAAAAATAAAATTATTTCCTAGATAATTTAGGGCTTGTTTGCCCTCTGCCTTAGGTAAACCGAACAACTGTTGCTTTCTCTGTTTATTCAATATCTGGATGCTGGTACACTGTTGGACCGTACACAGCTGAATGCCTGAAGACAGGAACTATGGAGAGAGTGCACGCTTTTTCTTTTTGGGACAACTTTGAAATCTGACGGGTCTAATATTGTAACATCTGCTCTCTGAAGCTCTGAGGACCGAGGAGCTTCAGATCTTCTGAGTTCAGGAAAAATGCAGACTGAGATGCAATTCTATTTCGGGGGGGGGAAAGAAAGAGCCATACGTGAAAGAGCCAGCCAGAAACTGACTCTGAAGAGATTAAGATTTCAACATTGCATGCATGTTCAGATTTTGTTACCAGGAAGCATATTAGAAATTAACAATGCATGCATAATTAATGTGCTGGTTTTACAGGTTAACTCCTAGGTACAAATTTAAATGCCAGTGTACTGCCCTATAAAATGCATTGTTCTACTGAAAAATGTAGAAGCTGAAAAAGTTCTGCACAAGACTGGGCAGATGCTGGAGGTGTAGTCTATAGAGCAAGTACTGAGTTTAATTTAACAGTCATCCTTGGATATATGACTTACGGGTTGAAAGTGCGGTGTTGCCATTTTCTGGAGGGATACAAGGGCCAGATCCAGAGCCTGCTGGGACTCTACAGAAGACTTTCAATTCAATATCACCGTCTTTTGACCAGACGCTTTTCTGAAGACATGGACAAATTTTTCTGTCTCTTCATCATCTTCAAGGTGGATTTATTACTGTCTAAGATCAGGGCCAGTGTTCGGTTTTGTTTTTTGTTTTTTTTTAGGCTTCATGGTGAATTACAGGGTTGAAATCCATATAAACTCGAAAAATTTTTGCTCTTAGTAGGTCAAACTGAAAAATCGTAAAAGGATGCTTATAAATGTGGGACTGGGGAAAAAGTGTGATCTAGAACGGTACTCTGTGATCTGAGCCCGTACACGAGGCTTTGAAATGCGTAATGTGCAACTCCAGCTGAGGCTAGGTTGGATCCTTTAACAGTCTGTGAAATGTCGGTGCTCTCTTCTTGCCTCACCTGCAGGGCCTTGGTGCTCCCTTGGCAGGAAATTTTAGGATTCGTTTACATTGCTACTTTACGCTTCATTGTAAATGAGAACTTAGTCTAAATTGTCTTAGTATAAATTGGAAGTAATCTCATTCTTCTGTAATGTTTACAAATTTCCATTGGATAAGGCATTCTGATGCTCATTTGTGACGTACTCTTTCTTTACATATATATTATTTGTATTGTATGTGATATGCTCCCATGCAATGACAGGGGAAGATTCCTGACTTGTCCTGACAGCGAGGAATTAAGAGCACTCCTATCTACATAAACGTTATGTATTAGATAAAATAACAATTTTGGAGAGCTGTGTCTGGGTAAAACAACACGAGTGAGATCAGGTTCTGCTTTAGACAATCGTGCAGACGTGGTTCTGTGCATTACCTTTGAAAAATGCCGTAAGCAACAGCAACAATATTTGCCTGCCATTACAACTGTGACTTCCTTTGAAGACTATTTCTGTCTTAGCTTGTTTTTCATTTTTGTAGACAGGAGTCTTGAACTAAAAGTTTTCTGCCCTGAAGAACAGGGGCTGGCGGTGGTTTATTATCTTAGTTTTATTCACTTGGTGTGAAGTTTATCTGTCTGGTGATGAGAACACTGTGTTTTGACAGATCCTGTAACTGAAAAACAATTTAAGTGTTTTATTTATTTGCACTGCTAACTTCAATGACATATTTCAACAAATATTTAAGAAGAACTTCCAAGTATTTGATGGTTTTGTTTTGTCTTATCTGTTTCTTCTATTGTCTCATAAAATGTTATGTCAATGAGTAACTGCTGTAGTATTGTGTTAATTTTTTCATTAAAATTCCTTTTTGGCATTGCTGGGGGTGTTTTGCACTGGGACCATCTGCTATAAATTTCATTCTTTGAGTCTGTCTTTGCTTAAAGATTAATGTAAGCTTATATGTGCTTTTTAGTGATTAAATTCCAGTTCTGTTACAAGCACCAGCTGTTAACTGTAATCCTGAGATGCGATTTAAAGGATTTTACACAATAAGGTGAGGAAGGGGGGGGGGAAACTTCAGTCTCTTGGTAGGAGAGAAGTGGTAAATATTTCAGCACAGATATATGTGGCTACAGTTAGATTAAATATAAACCAAACTGCTAAAGACGGTTCTCGTACTATCCTTAATAGTAACTGTATTTATTTGTGCATTTTTGACACAATAGTTTTCTCAGAGCCAGATAATCTTGTGAGAAGTCCTAGCTGCAGGGAATAGAAAACCCTTTATCGACTTAAGCAGAACCAAGATTTTACCCATGCGGTTTCGTTTTTTTTGTTTTGTTTTGTTTTTTTTTAATCTGTCAGAGCTTCAGCTTTGATTTAACTAGCAAAACAAAATGTTCTATTGAATTGTGTCAATTGTCAGTCCCGGCTAGTAGCCTGTCTCTTGCGATGGCTCGTACCACGCATTTCTGAGCGCGTGGCTGTAACTGAATACCTCAAACCAGGGAAAGCAAGCACTGCCGTCCTCCCAGCTTGCCTGCTTATTCCCATTTTATATTAACAGAATTGCATGGTGAATGTCAGAAAAATATTCTGGCTAATGATTTTACTGATAACCACACTCATTTCCCTAAACTGAGAGTATTTCTCACAACCGTTGTGCTCTTTGAAGAAAAATGCTTCCTCAAAAAAGTTTCTTTCTAATATCTTAGCTACGAAACGCTTACAATTTCTTTGACTTTGATCAAATTAAAGAGAAACTTATTTTTTTCCTCAGCTGTAAGGGCCTAAGCCTTAAAGTTATGATGAGATGATGTCAGGAACTGACATGTGGATGAAGACGGGAGCCTGAAAGGACACGTTCAACTGAACAGAGACTCTGGAAATTTGAACGGACCAGGAAAAAGTGTCGGATGCGTGGTCTTGGTCAACTGAAATCAGAGAGTGTAAGCAAGGAAAACTGTGAGTAGAAGGCAGTGAGCCCCCTCGGGGGACTGAAACAAAACTGTCTCTTGCTAAAGCTAGTTTTCTCTGGTAGAATACCCAGAAGAAATCTGTTTGGAGCAAATGGTAGTGGCGGTACGGATTTGGAAGGGAGCATGCCCTAAACGTAGGGGAGATGTTGGAGGGAAAGGTGGACAAATGCTTGAAGGCTGATGACGTGAGCAAAGGGGAGATGGGCTGTTGAAAAGCACACGTAAGTAGGTGTAAACCCTTGTCCAGGGTTCAGCTGTCCAAAGCTCAGTTACGAAGCACAGATGAAAGGCCTTTGCTTAGCTTTGCTGAAAAAGTTGTTTAAGCTGAGAGTACGCGTCATAAAGCCAGGTAATAAAACATGGCTTTGTTTGTTTGTTTATTCTAAGATAGTAACGGCAACTAGCAGAGATGAGAAAAGTTCAAATTGAGACGTGAGGAGGAAGATTTTTTGGACAGTTAGAAAATAGCAATTAAAAAAAATACTGAACATCAGCCTCTTCCAAGGAATAACGGGGGGGCAGGCTTGCTCCATGTGTTTCATGATTGCAAAGCCAGCAGAGATGCGTGATGTGCCTATGTCAAGGGAGTGAGTATATAAACACTCAGCGTGGCAATGTGTTAGTCCTGTCTATGTGATGATTACGTGATTAGCTAATATATAATGGTTGTATTATGCTGCTCGCAGATTCATTGAGTGTGGTAGAAACTATGAAAACAAGTGATCCAGTAGAGGGGAAGGAACACCTGAGCGATGAGAGAAATAAGCAGTGTTGAAGATGAGGACTAGATTATTATTGCCTGGAAAAAAAAGAGTAAGTAGACGAAAGGATTTAGTAGAGCTGGTGGCACAGAGGGTTGGATAGGAAGATAATTATGGCAAGCTATATATTTATATAGAGTAGGGATGCTCTGAGTGTTACAAAAGTTGGGAAAGTTTAGAAACTACTTAGAGAGCAGTTTTGGGACCGGGACAGCATCTAAATGTACGGGGCGAAAGGCTGGGAAGAGTGAAAGCTGCCCTTTTGGTGCTGCTGTGAGTGGAAGCGGTGGAATGGAGCAGGAGCTCCGCCAGGGCGAGGAGGAGACGGAGCATTGGGAGCACAGTCGGACTGCATCAGACTTAGCTAATGAGAACAGGAGGTGGTTTTCCTGAAACAGCAGAAAGAGGAGAATGAGAATAAGTTCTCTCTGCATCCTGGCTAGCAGATTACATCTTGTGTTTGTTTTAAGGTTTTTAAAGTCGGAGGTTTTCAAAGCAGGTTCTCCTTTATGTTTTAGATGAATTCTGGTTAACAGGAGCGTTCTAAACTTACGCCATTCTGAGAAACAGGGATTTAATGCAGAAACACAACGGGGGGTTAGATTGTATATATTCCTTCAGAAACATTCACGTAAAAATTTCTTTTATTTCTGTCTAAGCTGAAAGTGCTGCTTTGACACCTCAAAATTGGCTTCCAGGAGTCTTACTGGAAATTCAAGCCATCGTTAGCTTTCTCTGTTGAAGCTCCAATGAAGTTGATGGATTATGAAGCTATTTTAAAAATCTCTGGTGATTCGAGATGAGAGAGAATCCATGCTATTAATCTTTAGCTAATAATTTATTGCAAGTGGCTCTAGTTCCTCAAAACTCTCAGGACGTGAAGTCCTGCTCAAGTGTTACGCAGATTTTCTCGGATGCTGCAATAGATTCTGATTTCAATTGCTGTCTCCAATGCTGCTATTACAACGCGATGCTGTCTTTATCAGCTTCTGATTACTGCTGCTTGCATGGGTATTGTTTCCTGTTCCAGGATTTCTGGGTTTTGCTCTGCCTTGCCAAAAGCGGCAATTTTTGTCTCACTGACTTGTCTGTAAGCAGCTGCAGTGATTACAGCTGCCTCATCCAGAGTTCGTTTTATAGAGACACGAGTATGTCTGTTTTTTTAAAAAAAAAAAAACCAAACTGATGCTTAAATAGTTATGATGTTTGCATTTGAGTAATTAAAAAAATAAAATCATCACACTGGAGTAAATTAGTGTTTAAGGCACTCCTTGACCTTATGAAACCATAGGTGAAGCTTGGTGCGTTTCCTCAGCTTGAGCAGAATGGTGAAATAGGTGCTTACCTTACCAAAAGATGCTGCTCGAAAAATGTTACTTGAATTTTGTTGAGAGATCAGCCTTCTGTGCAATACAAAGCTTTCTGCAAAACGCTCTTATTTCCTTAATTTTTCATTATTTTTTTTTTTCCCCCTCAAAGCAGAAACTTCTGCTTATTTCTCGTTCTTTGGAAAAATAATCTTAAAACGCTTGCCCCAGGCATCATCCATTTGTGTCACTTGCTGGTGAAAAATGGGAAGACACCAACTTGAAATGTTCCCACTAAAAAAAAAAAAAAAAAAAAAAAAAAAATAAGGCGTTTCGAGCTGCATCAAAAGAAACAACTTTAGAACTTAAGTAATGCGTGCAAGTATTTACGTGTTTTTTGAAGCAGCTGAATGTATCTGGACAGCAGAAGCACTCTGCATGTGTCGTGGGTGAGGTGGAGACTTGGAGATACCCAGTAGGACTTAAATTCTTCGTTTTTCTCTCGTCTGCTCTCATTTGCAAAGGCGCCCAGATTCAGATAGGAATGTGAAAACTGCAGGTGCCACTGTGAGTCCTTTCCCTCTTTCAAAAAGAAGAAATCATTCGTCTGTCTCCGCGTTGTCTCCATCCTCGTGTGCTCATTCCTGTATAATTGCTGAGCTATAGAGTTATCGCTTTCAGGCTTCAGTTCTGTGTCAGCACAACATCTATTCATTTCTTCTGTTGTTCACAGAAGACACCATGTCTCACAGAGCACAGCCAGATTTTTTTTTACAGATGTCCTTTTATTAAGCACCTGGATAGAAACATGTAATTAAGATCAGCTGCTGAAGGCTGAAAGCCTGAACCTGTTTCTTACACACACTGACGACAACTTTTCCCTGAACCCCTTTTCTCTTGACCCCTGCAGCTACGTACCGCGCTGGCCTGTAACCTTTCTGGTCCCGTTGGTCAGTAGCCTTACCTTTTGATTTCTTTTGTTTGGTACAATCCAAGCTAGCCTCCTATAAATTTACTTGGAAACCTAGTGCTGTTTGTGGTTTTTCTTTCTTTTACATCTATAAATCTAGCTGTTTGTACTATCACTATTCAGGCGGTTCTGGTGGGTGTGATGGTCTTTTCTCGGTTGTTACTAGGAAATTATTACACGGCTTTGAAAATGCCCTATCTTGGAATTTTTTACTGTTGTGAATTTATGTAGATTTCTCTTTGTCTGATGATAACAGTGAAAATTAAATACAAGGTTAGCACGAAGCAAGCATTTACAATACTATGTCACCATTTTCTGATGCAATCTTATACGGTGCCTCTGAGAGGTTTGCTCGGAACTATTTGCAAGCAGTGAGCTTCCTGGGTTCGGTTGCCGTTTGTGGAATACGGTCAGTTTATGAAAGGGACCATATCCTAAAATGACATGGTATTTTGGTTACATTGAATGACTTTTTTAGATCAGCATTCCTTTCTTATAGGAAAATTTCTTTTTTCAAGTTTCTCGTTGTAATCTCTTTGTAGCTTTCTAGCTTTCTAGCTTTTGTTTGCTCTTTTCAATGGCAGCACCCATTTTTTTTCCCCAAAGTTAATCACACTGAGGTTTCTTGGGAGTCTCTTTCGTCAGGTAAGTTTTACTGTTCCCTTGCCCATGGTCCTTCTCTCCTCTATCTCTAATCTTTCCCAAACATGCGTGATTAAATCGTATGCAACGTTTCAGCTGAGGCTTTAACGGTGCCTCATGGAATAAATAGCGGTCGTCCCTGACAGCTAGGTCTTCGTTTGCTCCGTTTGCCAGAATACAAGCCCCTTTGGATGCTTAACTTCCTCCTTGTGCAGAATTCACGATGCACAGTGTTCGCTATTCACGAATAGTGTATAGTTACAATACAACTATTTAAGGAAAAATGAATCTATTTTTAAAAGAAAAAGGTCGGTATTTTTTTATTTCTTTATTTTTAGTGTAACTTTGCTTCTTAATTACCTTTTTTAGGCTGTACTCACTTGGGAGTCTCCCTAATGGACTCCCTGAAGCTGTGAGTCCGTCTGGCAAAGCTGTCCTTGGTCATACCACAGTGAAGCTCTTTATATCATGAATATCAAAGGTATCTTTTACTTTGCTCATACCTCCCAAGAACTTACTGATTTAAATCGTTGTTTCTATGATTATCGTAAATAAGAAGGTCAAGTTTGAGAGAGCGGGAAAGGGGCCTGAAGGCTTCTTAAATTTTTACAAGAAGATAATTTGCAAACTTATGCCCCTGCTTACCAATACTCGGACAACTAAGGCCCTGCTGGCAGACAAAGTCAGGACCAAACTTCCTGCTGATTTCAGATCAAGAAGTGGAGTTTATGAACAACAGAAACTCCAGCGTAAACCAGACCTGAATGACTCTTACTTGCAGCACAGTCTGAAGTAAAGCATTCAACAGAGGTGCGATGAAAGGCTGGCGGCATCAATACTGGGAAGGTTATTGGTCAGGTTGGAGCATACGTGCTTTCTGCTGCTGTGGAGAGTTGATTTCAAGATAGGTGGAAGAGCGGATATAGTTGTGGTAAGGTAAGCATCCGAACGAATATATACTGAGTTGAGATCAAGATGGAAGCAGTGTCTTTGCATGGAAACGTGTACCCGTAATGAAATCTCTGAGTAGATAATGTAGAATTGGGTAATAAATTAAAAAAAAAAAAAAAAAAAGGCAAAACAAGAACAAAATAAACTCTGCTGTACTGTGAAACATCTGTTCCACAAATCAGCTTTAACAAGCTTATGAATTGCCTACTCTTCATTTTAGATATCTTTCCTTGGTGCCCAGATTCTACTGTGAAGAGCGAGAAGACTGCTAACTGGACTGTGTTGGATTCACTCAGTGAAGAGGCTGAATTATAATTCTCAATTTGTACAAGGGCTACTTTGTGTATTCTGCTTTTTGGCATTCCAGTGACCTCCTGGGAACCTCGTGCTTTCATAGGGTTACTGAACTCTTCAGTTATCTATTGCTTAAGATCACTCTTTCCTAACAATCAGCTTTGTTTAATGGGAAGTTGAGATTTGACTTCTGCCTTTTGCCTTGCTTTTTTTTTTCTCGCCAAATCAGTTTGTTCTACTTTTTCACTTAGTCTCTGCCCTATTTTCACTAGCTTTACTCCTTTCCCTGAAGCAATTCCTTGAGTTCCCTGTGACCTCCTTATCTCTCTTATACAGATTAGAATAACCAGGCAATGAATTTTGATGATGAAGTGAAACAGTCCTGTGTTTTTAGAATTTGTATTCCATCAAGGCTGACTATCAGATGTATGAACTGCATTTCCAGTCCTTGTTTCAGGCTGTCTGCAACCTTGGGAAGACCTTGCCTTGCTGTACTGGTTACATTTGGCTTGCATATGGGAAGAAAACTTGCAATTATTGAGACACCTGCACTTATCTAACAAAAGGTTTACATGTATTAGGGGAGCTGGAAATCCACTGAGGAGTGCATTTGGCATCAGGCCTGGGTGCAGCTGTAACGACAGTGAAGGTGGTGAGATGGGGCAGCACGGAGAGAGGTGCAGCGATGCACGATATGGCCTGAGCCAGGCAGCACTGGTAGCGTTGTTATGGCACCTGTGGTAAAATAGATCAGCTCCACTTCACATCGTTGGCATAAACAAGAGATGTTTTCTGCCTTTCCATCTGGCCCACTGAGTATGTGAAAAAATGTAACTTGCGTCAGCTCAAGCTTCCAAATGCTGATTAATGCTCTTTTCCTGGTAGTTTGCGTGTATTATATATTGTTATTTCTGAATTTGACTTTATATATTTCTAAGGGCATTCTATTTCTAATGCTACTTATTGACATATTTCTATTTAGATATTCTAATTCTTTGACTTTACACATTTCTAATTCTTAGGAAGTAAGGCTTCTCAATGATGTGCCACCTATACGGTGAGAGTTGATTTTTCGTGCTTCAAATAACAAGCGTGGATGTCCGTCTTGATTGTACAGATGACAGCTGAACTGTGGCTTATCAAAAGGTCCATAACTTTCTTCTGGGAATCTGTAAAATACGCTCTGTGTAGTGTCTTGTGTATGTGGCAACAGAAATGTCATGTTGTTCTGCTTCTCACCTCTTGCTTCTCACATATGGTTTCCATAGGCACATCTGTTAAGCACCCAACTTAGCTATTATTAGGTTTGGTCCATAGCTGAAGGGTCTTAAAGACCATGCAATCTGAGAACAAATAGCTAGAAAATATATAGCACCTCCACGGGTAAAGCATAAAAATGTATCCTACTAAATATCACGTTCAAGCTGCGTCCTCGCTCAGACCGCAATTTTTGAAGAGCAGATTGGTGGCAAAAAAGGGCTGAAAAATCTCTGCCTACCGCGCTCCACGGCGTTGTGTTGTGGCCTCGCTCAGGCTGTAGGTGGCACCGTTGCTGCACGGAAGGAAAAGCCGCCTTGGGCTTGCTCTTCCATTCACCGTGCTCTTAAGAGAATTGTTATCCTACAGGCTATTGAAAGCATGTATTTGATGATAGGATTTAGTAAGGGTTTGATAGAGCTCCCCTCTCCCTGGAATAAGTATGAGGAAGAAACATGGAGAGAGGTGCTGGATTTTAATCATACTTTGAAACACATTGGTTACACGGCTCTTTCTGATTGCGCTAATAAAGGCTGGGTCTCTTATTTTGCTTCACAGTAAGAGCTGCATGTGGCAAGGAATTTCTTAAAGACTTTCCTTATTTCCATCTTTGGGGTTTCTGTGTGTTGTGGTTTAACCCCAGCCAGCAACTGGGACCACGCAGCCACTCGCTCACCGCCTGGTGAATTGGTTGCCCAGCCCTACCTGAGCAGAGATTGCGGATTTCCTCCCTCTGGCCAACCCCTATTTATATACGGAGCACGGTGTCTATGGTACGGAATATTCCATTGGCCGTTCCATTGTTCTGTCTATGTTCCTTCTCGGCTCCTGTGGGAAGCTGAAAAAAGTCCTTGAACAGTACAAACATCACCTAGCAGCAGCTAAAACAATATGCGTTATTGACAGTCCTTCCATACCAAATCTGAAAACACGGCAACCACTAGAAAGAAAATTAACTCATCTGAAACCGGGACACTGATATTTTCTGTGATACTCCTAGCCAAGGCTACTATAGTCATGATGTATTTTGAAGGATACTGAAGTGGAAAGCCTACGCTTTTCCGATTTTGTCAGCTTAAACGTCTAAGTCCACTCTTTGAACTTTAAAATTGTTTTCATCCCTGCAGAAAGAGGATGTCACTGGCAGGAAAGGGAATGAGTCTGCTCCGATATGAGGGAGGGTGCAGTATGAGGTCCTTTGGGCTTAGCCACGGCCTGAAACAGTGGGAGGACAAAAACCTGAGCTAAGGAGTTAGGCATGATGAGTGAGCAAGGATCAATAGTATAAACAATCCAATAAAAATTGGTTTGGGTTTGGGTTTTTTTTTTTTTTGAGTCTTAACCTGAGATGTTTTAAGTTTTTCTTTCTGAGAGGAACATCTGAAAGTCATTCCCTTTGCTTTGGAAAACTTTTGTTTTCCAAAACAAACAAATACCACACTTAGGTCTGTCTGTCTTGTTTTTGAGATTGAGCACTTGAAACGTAAATTCATGAATGGATCTACAAAAAAACAGAGATCAAGGCCCTCTCAAATCCTTTAGACAACTCATTTCCAGACTCCCTGGAGCGTAGTAAAAGGCCTATAGCTGTATATGCGCTGCTTCCCAAATCTGGTGATATAGCGGGGGGGGGAAGCCAAAGGGGAAATCGGTGGGGGAAGGAGAATAAAGAGTTATTTATTAGCAATCAGGAGAAATCTTAGTTCTGAAATGGTGAACTTACAAATGTAAAAGGTCTCAAAAAGTGATCTGTTTTTATCACAATATCCACAGATATTCATTAAAACGTGTTATGCACAAAAAACCCCTCTAAAATCTCAAAGGGAGTGGAGGAAAATTGCTATCAAAGGTAAAAAAGCGAAAAATACCCTTGTATAGGGAAACAAATATAGCAGCTCGTCAAGATCAGCTGTAAAATACAAGTCTTGGCATTGTGATGGAAGTTAAAGCTCCGCAAATACTCGGGCAAATGAACAAATTATTATTTGAACGTGTTAAGAGTATCAATGGAAGATAAGAATCCTGGCAATCCGAGGTAACGCAAACCACGAGAAAACATGGGAAGTCTTTGTCATAATTTGCACCATGCTCATAAGTTTCTTCAAGGAGTTGTTGATGTACGTTTGTAAAGTCCAAAGTGGAATAAAACCACTTTACTGATGAGGGAGGAGGAGCACAAAAGGACATAGCCCCCAAAAGTGGTTCGTCTTGTTTGCAAAGTAACCTGCAAAGGCACTTGCTGAGTTTAAAGTAATAAGCTGTTTTGAATGGAAAAAGTTGATAATCACATGAAAAACAAGGCAAACGCTGTTGTGTTGGGTTTGGGTTTTTGTTTTTTTAAAAATAACATATTAAGGAAAAGTTACTTTTCTTAGCATGTGGTATTCTCCTCTCCAAAGTTTTGAGATTAAAGAGAAAAAAATATCAAGCAAGCCATTAATTTGTTCATCAGCTTTAAAAAGGATTCAAAACAAAGCCAGCAGTAAAGGAAGCTTTAGTCCTACTTGGTTTGTCTTGGTACAAATTTGGGTCAGATGTGCCTGGAAAGCAATCGTATTTCAGTTTGCCACAGTTGCTTCTTCCAGTTAACGGTTATGGGCTTCCACTGATATTTTTTTTTTTTTTTTTTTTCCAGCAGCCATCTTCTTACTTCCAGTTTTTTAACATATTTTAGAGATCACGAATGCCCCGGGAACTTTTGTCCCTAGAAGCTGTGCTGCAGTTGTTGGTATCTGGTTCATTTGTATCTGACAGATGACCCTGAGCTATTGAGAAACCTACCTCTGCGTAAAATACATGAAGCCTTAATGCTAAATAGTCTTGTTTTTACTCATCCATGCAGAACAAGTTAGTTGCTTATTCTAGGAAAATGACTGCCACTTAGGGATTGTATTTGGGCACGTTATAGGCTGTTACTACTGTTAGCCTGGTTATAATGTACAAATCAATCACATAAAATACTTTAACTCCACCCGAGACCATAGTCACATTTTGTATTAACTGCACACTGGGCGAATAGACCCAACATGATATATGTGCTGTGCTTTTTATTAAATAGCGTCTATATTATACTGGTGTTTGTGGATATTCTATTATATATCCCAAAATTTTTTGTCCCACAAATCCAGCATTTGGCCTGTAAGAAGGAGGGCACACAAAGCCCTCATATTTCCCATATCTAAGCTAATTGCAGCTATATTCCCAATTTAAGTGGAAACATTTTCAATTTAGGTTTTTTTTTTCCTATTTTAGTTAGCAGCACGAGCCCTTTCTATGTGAGATTTCTAGTGGCATTTAAAATTACTTGATTTTAAAGGCCATGCATAAATCTAGACTTTTCTTTAACCGCGCGCCTTTATTTTTGATCAGGGTCTTTTTGTCCAGACTGGTTTGTGTTCATTAACATTAACAATGTTTGTGTTCATTAACATTAACAATGTTCATTAACAGTTACATTGCGTGCTATTGCTTTGCAAAGATTTGGTGGTTTTGCTTGGCCTTCTTGCTTCTCGTGAAGAACGAAAGAAGGGGGAAGCGATCATTTAAGGGGTTCTACCAAAGGAATAAGGAACAGTCCCTAAAAGCTAAAAATGAATCAGCCTTAGGCCAGCCCTATGGATTACAACACGGGCACGTAGGACTTGGCTGCCTGCATCATGTAGGGCTTTCTGTGGAAGCTGACGTATAGCACCGGGGTGGGGTGAGTTAATTAATGTCTGCAGCAATTAACTGCAGGGCACTGGCTGCTAGGCAATAAGCCAGGTAAGTCATTACAGCTGGTGTACTTTGAGCCTTTTTGGAGCAGGTGAGCGCTAGGTCAGGGATGTGCCTCCGCACCGATCGTCTGTGAGTAAATGCGTCATCTACTAAGGCTCTAAATCGTCCTGATTTTTCAGAGAATAGGAAAAATTAGGCACTGGAATGTAATTTCTACTTGAGAGTTCTGTGTCAAAAATGGTTTTCAAATGTTAATTAACCTTTATCTCAAGTGAGATACGATTTTTATTATTTTTTTTTTTTTTCAAGAAAGGGAAATATTGTGGGAGGCGGAATAATATTTTTTTTTATCCAACACAGTAGTTTTGAATTCATACTTTGTTCATACGGCGTTCAATAGAAAGGGCCTTAAGCGGTAACTGTAAATGCGGATACTATCATGCCATCACAGCTGATGGTAACGGATATTTGCAAAACATCTGCGTAGCTTTCAGGGATAAGTGTGATTGATAAAAGATGGGTATAAAACTGTGAACGATGAAAATGAAATTAAAAAAACCGTCTTTCCCGGTATTAGGATGGAACTGAGGCAGAGCTGACGGTTGATTTTGTTCTCTTTCCTCTATTAGGAGTCTGAAAAGGGGGGCAGCGCGTCTTCTGCTGACTCCCACTGGGTGATACGTAAAACCTGCCGCAAATTTTTTGAGCCAGTTCGTTAAGAGTCAATACCTAAAATTGACTTGCGTTTCCCATCGACAGGTATGCACTTGGTTCGTTCGCTGTTCGAATTATTGCCCAGCTGCTTAATAGGCTGCAACCTAAAGGACAGGGCTGCATAAGTAAACACACTTCTGCCCAGATGTTAACTCTTTTTTCCTTGTTTTCAAAGCTGTCCGTAAGACGTTTCATAGGAAGGGGGAGCAAAGATAGGGGAGGAGGACGATTTTGGCCGATGCCTCTCTAGTGACACCTTGTGGGATGTTCCACAGAATCGTCCGTAACTCATTTTTGAGACGGGAAAGGAACTGAAAGGCTTGTTGGTTACAAAGTTACCCAAATATTCCACGTGGGATATGGTTAAACTTCTGCACGTATTTATAGCTTTTTAAGATTGTCTTTGTAGCTCGTAGTTAGTTGACGGGAGATGAAATACACAACATCAAAGATGCTGTTTGGCAACCAAGGACAGCAGAGAACTGAAAGATGAAACTTTTTGTTGTCAGATTTTATGGTGACGGTTAGCTTTTCCTTCAATGCCAAATCTTCAGGTTTAAAATTGAGATTTCAGAAATGATAAAGCAAATTTATTGTAATAAGGAGTTAATCAAATGAGCTAAGCAGAAATCTAGCAATCCTTAGGATTTTCATTGCTATAGAAATTTCATTTCTTTATACATTATAAGCAAAAAATATTAGACTATGTGTCCTAATTTTACAGATTTAATTGTTGTTGATGTTCTCTACTGTTATCTCTTGGAATAACTTATGCCCTAACTCCAGCCTAACGTCTCACTTTATACCTTTTTCCTTAGAATGCTGGAAGGAGACAGACTTACAAACTTGCCTTTGGGTGAAAACAAAGCTGAAATATTCGCATGTTGTCTTCTTATTTTTTAACCCGTTCAGTTTAAAGTCTGTTGCTACCTCCTCAAGACATCCCTAGACATCATCAAAGTCATTTCTCCATTTTCCTCAATGTATAATATTACTTAGACGGATCAAAAAGTTCATGTTTACTTCTACGGTCCCGAAAGTTTTTTGGGAAACCTGTAGTTTCCTCAGGTACTAGTCAGTCAGACTACGCAATTCGTTATGCACTAACAATGTCTGTACAGGCACTTAGCGACTTGTTCCTCCCTTAAATTGTCCAATCTTGTACTCGGGCCTTACAACACTTAGCATGTTGGCGTGCTCCAGGAGCGTGCTGGGTAAATTGTCTCGTAAGAAACGTTTTTTGGTTGCCACAGAGGCAGTTCGGGTGGAGACTCTGTAGCCTGGTAAATAGGTCTTTTGCCATTAGTAGTAAATGCTCTAGGGGTCGTACTGGCCTGAAAATGGAGTGTCTCGGGGCTCGTCTGGCCTTGAGCTGGCTTTTGCTATGGATGTTGCTTAATAGCTGGGCAGTTATTTATTCCTAACGTATCTGAGCTTTATCTGAGAACCTTGAGGTAGTAATTTAACAAACGGTAATCCTTTGTGTTAGTTGGGGCCGGAATGGACTGTGTTGTAATTTTCAAACTTAAACTGGTAGCTGGGTACGAGAGAGCTGTCTGGGTTAAGAAAACATAAAATATAACCCGGAGAGATCCCCAACAGCAGTGATGAACTCCTAGTGAAGGAACTTGGGATGCTGCCGATAAGCTGCCATACCCCTCCGGTGTTCCAGCACGATGAGGACCGGTGCTGTTGCCTTCAGGACCCAGGGGGACACTGAGAGAAAGAGTATAATGCCAGAAGAGAGGACAAAAACAAAAAAAAAAAAAAGAAAAAAAGAGTAGGTACGAGGAAGTTTGTATATGTAAATCTTAACTGTAGTATCAGCCATAAGTGTAAGTGGACTAATAATAATAAGTTGTGTCTTAGTTAGACTGATAAGATTTTAATTACTTTAACTTGTTCCCTGGATTTTTAGGCTAATATCATATACTTTTTACAGAACAGCTGCAAATAATTACTGTTCTTACTGAATTCTTTGGTTATACAATCGAACCCTCAGTCTTGCTCCCTGCAACAAAAAAAGTACCAAAACGTTTACCTGATCCTTCACAAACAGCAGTTAAAGTGGAAGCTCTGTAAACGGCCTTCTGGCTTTTGATTTTTGACACAGACTTTTTTTTGTTTGTTTGTTTTCTCCTAAGGTGAAAGGATGAAGGAATTTGAAACACCTTCGCAATGTGTCCCCAGCTACCAATGCAAAAAGGCTTCGAATTAGACTGGTTTTCTAATGACTTACTCTCAGCGAAGAGCATTAGAGGTAACGTATCTGAAATAAGCTGGTCCTGTGGGCTATAACTGACACAGAAGCTTATTTTTTCCTTGAAACATTAAACACAATGCAGGCCAGCACAAAAGAAGAGAGCAGATGAAGGCATGTTTGACGGTTCAAAAATGCTTTGGCATGCCTCTTCAACTTCGTTTCCTTGTTTTCGACTACACCAAGGAAGAGTCACTTCCTTTTCATTTCTTCAGCTAGGAAAGCTAGTAGCTCAGCAGATTTAAAAATAATAACTATCACAGTTTCATCTTCCCTGGCTATGTGCTGCTGGAGGTCTTCCTAGAATCATAACAAATCCATAAGAAGGCCGTAGGTTGAAAGTTGCCCTTTTCTTCTGCAGGGCACGTGAGTGATATGAAAAATAACAGTTGGATGCTCGTTTCTGCGCTGGTGAGGGAAATAGTGAACTTTACCACTCAGTTCAGTGGGTTCAGGACCACGCTGTAGATGCAGGGTAGGAGAAGAGAAGATCGTTCCCAAAGGTGCTCAAAATCCAAGTGCACGCAGCTGGTGAGGCAAACCTGGGCAGCGGAGAGAACAAGGTGAGTGGTAAAACCAGTCCTTATTTCTTTTGTGGGCTAATATTTGAGAAAATGAATATTTTGCTGAGCCGAGCCTGTTGCTCCCCAGAAATAGCAGAGTCCTGTGTGCATGTGGCATACCGGCATACAACAAGAAAACATCTATTATAAGACCTTCTTTAAAATAAAAAATAACTGTTAGTAAAGAATAAGATTAATTGTGGTAATAATAATAAGATAAATACTAGGCACTGAACATGCCTTCCAAATTTCTGGTTCATTTACTTTTATACAGAGAGAGCATTTTTCTGCTCTCTGCTGTTATTGCTGGGTAATTTGGTACTAAGTTTTGTGGTGGGTTTTTTTGTTTGTTTTTTTTTTTTTCCTTCACAACATGTTGGCTTCTCCTTTGGCATAGCAAGACTTAGCTTCATGATGTAAAACGCATTTGAGTTGGCTGACGTAAAATTCAGTATCTGGCTCATAGTTAATACCAGAAAAAGCCGTCGTGATGTAATTCATTCAACGCCTACGGGAAACAGTCTCACTGAGCTTATCTTTATGTAATAACGCCTTAATAAATGCTAACGTTTTCTGTGAAGGAAATACCTTTCATAATTAATTTTCTTTTCTTGCCGTTCTTTGAGGATAACTTAGATGTTGTCTTCAGTATAGCTCTGAAAACTGCTGCAAACCCTGAAAACATGCGTGTCGACTTGTTAGAGGGCTGATCGCTCCAGTTATTTGTTTTACGTGCTAAGTGCAGTAGAAATGTCTTTTAAATGCCTGCTGGCGGTGCTAAATGAGGGCATGAGAGAAATAGCACAATAGGGGGATTGAAGACTAGCAGAGTTCCTTTTTAACACTTGAATCAATATACGACATCACTGGGGTAATTAGCGTAACTGAACTAAAAATGCAAGGGGCAAAATTATATACATTGATTTCTGTAGGGAACAGCATATTTTATATTTAGGTGTTAAACAAATACACACACTCATGCTCCTTCTAGTGCGTATACATCTGATCTTCAGTCCATTCAGTTTGCTGGTTCACTTATCAGCTTTTTTCCAAGAGAACCTGAGGGATGCCCTCAATAGAAAGTCATTGCTTTCTAGAAACGTGTTAAAAATAAGTTGTAGAGATACGCTTCCAATGTTGAATTTGCTCTTCCTGAGTCCGTTGGGTTATTATACATTTTACTCTGTGTGTGTATATATATAGTACTATTTAAAATAATTTTTAGCTTTTAAAAATAAATACGTTTAGATTCACTTTAGAGTGAAACGTTCAGAAATAGAAATGACGAGAATAAGTTGTAGAGCCATGATTTAGATGGACTCAGTACATAGCTTATTGTCCTGTCTGGCAAAGCTTTGCTGTTCTGCGGGAAAACCGGTAGGGAAAACCCCAAGTATTTAGAAAGCTTTAATCAACATCTCTCTATCCAAGAGTTCACCTTTTAGAACTTTCTGGTGATTTCCAGCTACTGATTTTAGGGACCTTTTACTTTATTTAGTGATACTGGAGTAACTGTTCGGGCTAGATGTGTGGGCAGACCTGTTCCCCGTTGCTCGCTCTCGTTTTGTGAGAAGTGCAAAGTTTGGGGATAACTGGAGTCCTCTGTACAGCGCCACTTACGAAATGGATCTCTTTTGTGTCCTCGAAGTTATACGCTCGTTGCGGCTTCACCCGTCTGACATCTTAGCCTGCTGCCTTGCCCCCCGGTCAGAAGAATATGAATCCCAGCTAACCCTGGGGGAACAGAGTGGGCGAGACTGAGCAGGCTAAAAGAGCCTGAAACAAGCTCTTAACACTAACAAAAGCCTGATCTCCAGCAGCTTGCCTCTTTTACTGACTGCGAAGAAAGAATCGGAGACTTCAAGATAAATGCTGTGGATTCTCTTCCAGCATAGCACAGCTGTACTGGTTATTGTTTTGTTTTGTTTTTTTTTTTGCTTTGTCTAAACACACAACCTTTCCCTCTGGCATTCTCTCCCTCCCTTCTTTAGCCACCCCAGGCCTCTTTGCTTCTGTGGGATTGCGCATTTAGTTCTTTAATTTGACGCCCTTGATTCCCTTGATAGTTTTCTTTGTTTCTGTGTCTTTTCCCTAGACGCGAGCGTTGGGCCATCTGAGCCTGAGACAAGCAAAAAGGGGTCTCTAATACCCGAATCGAGAAGTCAATCCAGAGGACCCCTTCTATTAAAAAGCTACCTGCAAAAAGCTGCTAGGAAAGAATAACAGTTTTACAGAGGAGTGAGTCTCAGTCAGCAGTAATATCTTTTGTTGGAGAACAGAGTGCAGTAGGGACACGAAGCTGTGCAATTTTCTTGTGCGTGACTTGGTGAGGTAGCACTGTGGTTCGGTGGCAGAACAACCCCACTTTTACCCTCTGCCCGCTGATCTTCCTCCCCCGGTAACAGCGCTCTGTGAGTACCTCACGCGCTGGGCAGTCACCCAGTTACTAAAAATCCTAATTGCTGGCATTTGTATTCGAGGCAGAAGGCGTCCCCTCATTGTACAGCCTACATACGAAACGTCCCACGTAGTTTGTAGCCACCCTCCCGCTTTCACTGTGCGTGGGAGTTTATCTTTACTAGAAACAGTAATTGCAAAAATGACCTTCATATTTACTGAAAGCAGTAGACTGCTCCGCTCTGACTCATGGAAGGAGCCCAGGTATTGGGTAATGGCTTGCTGCTTGATAACGTTTTTTCTCTACTGTCTTGTGTCTTCTGGTTCCGTGTCAGGTACGGTGTTGTAGGGGACTCGGATGATGGTTCTGTCTCTGCCAGAGTCTCGAATGAAGCGAAAACTACAAAACCGCTGCTGACTTGATGAAAGCAGCCTTGAGTTGGGTCGGCTGGGTTTCAGAGCGAAGGCTCCCGGTTCAGCGTGTCTTCTAGTTTCGGTTTTAGAACAACAGATCCAGTTTGGATCATGCACCTCTAGGTGAAGTAAAAGCCATTACTTTTATTCTGTAATCGTATTGCTTCCCTAGTGGATCCTTGGTCTCCCTGTTTGCTGTAATCTTAGCTGATTTTTGTTTTCTGTAATGTTCATTGGTGTTTTACTTCAGCAGGAAATCCCCTTTTTTAAATGCCCTGTAATGAGTCACTGCTGCTGTTTGCTTCAAACTGAAGGGGATTCCAACTATAAAATTGTATTATTGCTAAAATATAATCCTGTTCCATTGCGTAGGTTGTAGTTTAAAACAGAGAAAGCTTTGGGGGAGTTGTAGGGTAAGCAAGCAATGTTGTTGCTAGTTTTGTTTATTAAATTGGGCATTAATGGCAATTCCAGTAAGAAGTAAGCAGCTTAGGAGTTTAATAGATCAAAACCAATCTCAAACTGAAAATATTATTCAGCAGTTACGTATCTCTGAAGTTCTGTACAAAAAAAAAAAAAAAAGAAACCAACCAAAAAACAAAATCAAACCAACCCCAAACCATAATAGTTTGCGTGTTCCCAGTAATGAATATGAAGATTTGTTCAGCAAGAAGCACAGTCTGGTTTGGCCTTTTGTTTTGTGCGTGTGTATGTTCATTATGGATCAAAACTGAATTGCTTTAAAAATGTTTCTTTCGGGCACGGAAGTTTGCTTTGAATTTCCTTCTTCCGTTATAAATCTGACTGTCCTCATATGTGTATTACTGTTGGTTTAGCCCCGGCTGCTTTAAGCTGCAGTCTCCTGAAACCATCGTCTATCGCTTTTTTTTGATCTGGAGCAACTGCTGCAACTCTCCGTCATGCTGGAGTTTTGCTCACGCTTCAAAGCCGCGCATGCCTGTATGTGCACACAGGAGATGGAAATTTCAATTTGCAGTAGTCTTTGGTCTTGCCTTCTCACGCCCGCAGAGATATGCAAACAATATGCAAACGTATTCTCCAAACGTTTCCTTTGCTCCCCCCCACCTTCCCTTTCAGCTCTGGATTTCCTTCCTTATTTTCAGAGTTTACTTGAGAGCTTCTACAGGCTATAATCCAGACTCCCCCATTTTGCCGGTGACAGCTGCCTCCGCGCTCAGCGCTAGGTGAGACAATTTGTTCTCTGCTGCTTTGGGACTCTGAAAGTCCTCCTGGCAATTTTTTTTTTTTTTTTTTTTTTTCCTTCCTCGTCCCTTTCCGGTTTTATCTGTCATTTAAACAGAACTCAGAAATTCCAGTTTCATTCTAGCTGCCTAGGAATGTAAAAAAACCACCCCACAAAAGGAACCATTTGAAAGCAAATTGTCTTCAGTGTTAAGCTGAGGAAGGTGGTGGTTGTATGTTGAGACATGGTGGTTATTGAGCGTTGAAAAAGGACCATGGGGTTGCTGAAGGCCCCACAGTAACGCTCAAGTTTAAAAAGAGTCTCACTACTGGTTTTAGTGTATCACTGTAAAGGAAATAAGTTAATAAAAGCCACAAAGATGTACAATTTCCCAGAGCCTTTTGACTAATGCTTTAAGAGAAAGAACATTTGAAAAAAATACTCTTAACTGAAGGTGAGGGGATTTCCTTAGGAAGAATGCCTTTAAGGGCCCTTGCTCTGAACCAGTGACCTCAGGAGGCAGTTGTTTCCTAATAGCGCGAGGAGTGCCTGTGCTGACGAATGGGAGGACGCAGCTCCATCCCTCAACCCCCAAAATGCTTTTGGGTTTACCTCCCTTCAAAGGTATTTAAGTGCTAAAGACTCAGAATCTTATACTACTGCCCTAAATTGCCTAATTTGCTTAGCTGCCGCCCTCTTAGGGTAACCAGACCAAAGTCACTGGACTACCCCACAAATCTGGTGAAACACAATGGTGTGGTGCGGAAGGCACTCAGGTGGGTCCACAGGTTGGGAATCTGCGCCTATGGTCCAACTCAGACCCAAGCTTGGATAAAACGTGCCTACTGGGAACTGACTGGTTGAGTGCGCGCGCGCTTGACAGTTCCATATGGTCTTCAGATGCACGGCGTGGGGTCTGGCTGGTTTGGAAAATTTGGACCTGAGTGCTTCGGTCCCTTCTGAAAAGGGAAAAGATTCTATGCATCCCGTGTATTTTGAAATATAGCGCCCTGTAGCGTTCTGTTCTATAACAGTCTGTTCTACGGAAATTTGGAAAATAGCACCCCATTTATGTAGTGAGATCTCTACACAGACAATTAAGATCACCTTGGTATCACCTTGGTGCTTTGATTAGGCTGCGAACGGCTAATAGTCAAATATTTTTAATTTCTATGACCATTACTGTTTTTCTCCTGCGGTAGAACGTCTTATCTGCATAACCCTCTCATATGTATTCGATTGCGTTTCAACGTCCATCCTTGATTTGCAAATGCCGAATAAGCTGTTTTAGGAAATCAGGCTGAACTCAACTCGAATGCTTGCAAACATTTGAAGGACTTGCAGGTAATAATAGGATATTTATCAGACCGATTGGCTCTCTGCTGTGGTTTAAGGCTTCCCTCAAAGTAGTACGCACAGAGAGCTACTCGCAAAAGTTTAGAGTACGGTTATAATTAATAGGTAGATATTTACCCCTACTTTATGAAATACTCTTCAGTACTTAATCTTTTTTCTAAGTTTTAATTGGGAAAGTACATAAGGGAAGTAAAACTATGTTTGCTGTGGCATCCTAGTGCTCCAAGCATGTATCTTTTTTTTTTTTTTTTTTTTTTAAAAAAAAAAGGGAATAAAGAAAATTGTAATAAAAAAAGGACTTTATCTCCACTACAGCAAATAGCTTTTCCTTACATCATTTATAAAAATTAATCATTTTAACAACATTTTTCTTTACTGTTCAAAGAATTTTTACCTTTTTCTTGATTGTTCCCTGATGCCTGTACACTGCCTCTGTCTATGTTTTATGAGTAAAATCTGAATAACACAAGGGTACAGTTTCCATAAAATTAAGGTCATATGAGGTGGTAATAGCAGCCTAAGATCAGGAGTTCCTTCATTTTTATAGTCCTTCCTTTTAGTAACAGGAAACAGCTCTAAGGCAGTTTTCTTGTAGGTCGATATATAGGAATGTTTGTCTTTATAGGGTTTTTTTTGTGTGTGTGTGTGTGTCTCTGTGCTTATGCGATGGAGATCTGCATTAGAAATATTTGTATCTGGTTTCTAACAACGAGAGAGCTCTCTCTAATGTGGTGATTAGCTTTACCGCACGCTGTGTGTCTTGCAAAACCATACAGCAAACCTGTAAGCAGATATTATTCTTGATTTCACAGAAAGTAAAATTAGATTAATATGCTTTATGGTTGGAACTTCTGCTTCAGTGTTATGATGAATGTTAGTGGTTGTGAAAAGGTCATCAGATCCTCCAGAGAAGCTGAAAAAGTAGTAGACGGGCCACCCCTCACCACTCCCCTCTCCTCCGAAGTGCCTTTCTTTCTGTCCACCAACAACCAGGATACCTCCTATGAGATGCCTTCGCATCCCCTGTTTGCCTTTGGTCAGCTGCAAACGTAGGCGAAGGCATCTTCCTCTATTCGGCTGCCTGCGCTGATGGCAAACGCGAGCTCTCACTGGGTCTGTCAGACCTTACTTCCCTTTTTCCTTTTGGTTTTAACCCAGACTCTTGTAGCTCCTGTGCTCAGTCGACAATTTACAACCTATAATAGTAATGGTAGCTGACGAAGGCAGGCTAAGCTTACTGTTCAAAGGAATGTCTCTTCTGTACAATACTGGTTTACGTTATCGTATATTCCCTTACTCAGTATCATTCTAGTGTTTCCTTACCACGATCGTCGACTTCCAATGGTGCTTTAGTTAATGTGGCCAAAGCCTCCGCTGTGCTTGGGTTCCACAGAGCTCTCTACAGAGGGACAATAGCAATACGAAGCAAGCAGAGTGGAGAGTGGCTAGTTTTTGTAAAGTTTGGGGTTTTTTTGATGTATTTTGAAACACACGTTTTTGTACCATCTATCTTTAGGTCAATGTCAAGAGCGTGCACCTTGCGCTTAGAGTGGGCCACCAATGGGGTTTGTAATAAGCCTTCATTCTTTCCATGATCTTGAACTTAGCTTTGAACATCTTGCAGTCTGTCCTTGGCCCCCCTTCAGGTATCCATTGTTCTAAGTAACTCACTGCACTCCCTGGCTGCTGAGAAGAAAATCAGAGACCAGGAACCTACTCTTGTGGGTAAGGTAGATCATCTTGTTGAGAAAATTCTCTGTACTATTTTGTAGTCATATAAGGTACGTAAGTCTTCCAGGCTCTGTGCCTGATCTTATTGTTGCAGCTCAGCCAAGAAATAGCAAAGGCAGAAAAGTGTCTGCAACTTGCAGTTTTCAGTAGTCCCTGAATCTGGGTGAATATGCTTTGCCTCGTCCAAAAAAAACCTGTCTCCATGAGGTAAAGGTCACGTATCTGTCAAACCACTAGATGCTGCTTTAAAACTTCACTGATGTGTAGAGTAGGAAACTTAGTACGGCTTCAGGGTTCGCACAAGTAAAACTATGTGTTGATAGGAAAGAAATCATTCTGAAGCTTATGCAGAAAGAGAAATCCCTTTCATGGAGGAAATTTAGGATTGCCTAAAATTACATTTAGTTCCAGTTTGGACCAGAACTTAAACACTGCAATATTTCAGTACTGGTAGAAATAATGGCAGGCAACCAGCTGGAAAACAAGGTGGCCTTTATTGGCCAGTAAAAAGGTTTGTAGTCAAACGTCCTTGACACTAAGCAGCATGCTTAAAGTTTGCGGAATTGACAAATGTGATGAAGCGATGTTCTGCTGGAACCTGTTGCTGGCCTGCTGTAAAGCCTGTTGTCGTACTTGCTATCGTATCAACTTCCTGAACAACTTCAAGAAAATCCAGTGAAAAAGCATAAGAGTATATTTGAGTAATAATAAAGAATTGATTGAATCGCCATCTAAAACCTCATAAGGGAGCTGTGGCATTTCCAGTTTTTCTGTAAGGAAGGGAGAATTTGTTGCGGGTGGTCTTTCATCCGTGGCTAAGCAGTTAAGCCACACAGACAGCAGGAACAAAATGGGTGGGAAAGTGCCTTGGCTTTTAGTACATCTCCAGCAAAAGCTGTTTTGAGTCCAAATTAAAATCAAAGCGGCTCACTAAAATTGAGGATAGAACTGGGTAGCAGTATCTTCCTCCCTGGGAAAGTAACTTCTGTCGGCACGAAAATGTATTTCAGTTCTGTCTGAAGTGTGGATAAGAGGTACCCTCGCCTTTAACTCTTCAGTTTACCTCAAAAACATGAGAGCTGGGACTGCCTCCTATTGCTGCTTCTTGATCTGGGGCACGTGAATCTGTTTAAAAAAAAAAAAAAAAAGGATAGTGACCAAACTATTTCTGAGCGAAGCAGAAGAGAGTATTTTCGTTTGATAGGAAAAAATATACGTGCGTGGGAGCAGTTCTCGTTCGTGCAGCAAAGAGAGAGGAGGACAGCTGTAGCCGGCCGGCGAGTAACGCTTGTATGGAGAACAGCAGGCTGCCTTGTCGTGGCGGAATGAATTCCTAATGCCCGAACTGTAGTATCAAAGTATAAACTTAAAACGAAATCTCAGAAACTTCCTCGACAGCAAATCTGTCTTCAGCTTCCTCTCCAGAATACTGGATTCCCAAACTGTTTTGAGCGCTTTCGAAATTGCTTTTTTTTTTTTTTCCAGTCTCCTTTTTTCCTTGTAGCGGTCTTTTCTCTCCTGAATAATACTTACATGGCAATTAAGCCCTTTACAAGTCACCTAGGATCCGGTACTTTAAGCTGCTTTCTTTGCATTATATGAAATTTTCTCTAACTCATTTCCTTATTTTTCCCCTACGGAAAGCCCCTAAACAAACAGTTCTTCAGTGGACAATAAAATAATTTGAACGGCAGCCATCCAATCTGGACTTGCTCTAGGTAAGTGGCTTGGGTATGCATAAGAAGCAATGAAATTTTTATTATTCAGTTTGTGTATGGTGCAGCCAAAGGGGTTTTCCTCTTCTGAGCCGGGGGAGTGGGGAGGTCAGGTAAAAAGAGGCATATGTGATTTCTGCCGTACCCCCACAATTTTCCACTGGAGGTTAAGAGAAGGGGGGTCCCGTGTCCCCCCCGCTTCAATTTTTCCATCGACTGCTTCTCTCTGCCTCCACAAAACATTTTGTTGTGCCTGCTTTGCTGCGGGGAAAATGTCATTACTTTCACATCGCTAACATTTACAGGAGTTAAAAACGAAAGGATATAATTGCTTGAGTCAAAGTGGCTGTTAAGCTGGCGCTAACAGGAAAGGAAGAGCACGCGTCTTCATCTCCTCGGTCTCTGGCAGCAGGAAGGATGCCGTTCCCTGGTAGTATCTGCAGAAGGCGGCCGTCGCTGCAGGAGGCAGAACAGCACATCCCTCCCCGTCCGTGCTTGGGGCACGGCTGTTGAGAGGCGCTTAGAAGTAGCCCAGCACGACAGTAAATGCGCGCGGCTCAGAATGACTCCAGTTAAAATATTTGTAAGCATTTCGCCTTTTATTTAGGGAACACGTCACGGAAAAAAATTGTCAGCTTTGGTCATTTCTCTTAACTGATGGGGTGGTATGCAGCCTTGACGATAAGAAGGCAGCAAAGGCCTAACAATCCTGGCTTCGTCTGGTCCTGGATGGGGAGAAATCTGATAATTCCTGGCTTTCCCCGGCAGAAACCACGGTGGTGCGGTTGAACAGGTGACGGATATTAAGCCCAGGAACAGCACGCAGGGAAAATTTTAATTTAGCCGCATCGTTGTCGCTGAGCTGACAGAGGATGACAAAATGACAACGACGACCCCCCAAACTATTTCCAGTCCCATAGAAATTAAGCACGTTGGTCAGTCCAAAGTCGAAAGCTGTGTTTGTGTGCGGTGAAAGCCAAAAAGCACAGAAGGCTAAATTCACTGTACTCTGTGTGAATGCATTGCTGAGGAAGAAGTCATGCTATTCCCTTGTTACTCAGTCAGCCAGTGGAAAAAGCATTTCCCCTCAGAGCTTTATCTCGTGGCTTCGATTTCTTTTGCTGCTTGGCAGGATTTGAGTACAAGCCACTCGCCTCCCGAGACGGTGCTCTAGCAGTTTGCTACTGAGGTTTCGCTGGTGGGCTGCTTTCAAACCTCCCCTGTGGGGGCTGTTCTGATCTTTATAAATGCTGATTTAAAAGTAAACTAGAGATTAGAGTAAGAAACGGTGACTGATGTGGAGCTGAGTGAATAGGGTGCCGTTCTGAGGAATGGAAGATGGTAGTGCTATTTTATTTCATTATTTTATTTTATTTTAGCCAGGCAGACAGTAAATCTGAACTCTGTTGGTAAATGTCTGAACCATCAAACTAAAGTCAGTAACGTTTTCTCCAACAAAATAACAGCGGACACTTCATATGTAGTGGAAGACTATTATTGCAAAAGAACGGAGAAATCACCCTGCAACTCCAGCAGTTAAAACGTTTATCCAGGAGGCACCAACACAGTTAAACTCCTTTCAGGGAAAGGCAGGAGAAAGGTTGAACTTTGGTCTCTCCCACATCCTGACCCTGTTTCCTCTGCTGTAATTACGAATGCCTCCGGAATAGTTTTGTTTCAACCAAACTGCAGTGAGTTGAACCTGAATTTGCAAATGATTGCTGTCTCCGCGTGTGTGTGAGAAGCAGGGGGTAAATGGTTTGACAGAAAAAGATCCACCCTGCTCTACTGAGCAGCTGTGATTTTTTTTTTTTCTGCGAGAAGGATGCAAACGCTCTCAGGGCAGTTAGATCGCTAGTATTCCCAACCCAGAAGACAACAGGAGTCTCCTAAAAATGTCAGAACAGTTCCTACTCCTTGCTGGAAAACTGCACGGGTTTTGTTATCGTCAAAACCGAAACCGATAGAAGAATCAGGCTTAAAGATGAACCTTTTTCTGAACGTACCTATAATGAAGTCTTTCACTTCTAGGTAACAGTGTGACAATGTTAATTTTTATCATCTGTGAAACTTGATTAATCAACTCCTGTGGGCAGTGGACTGTAGCCTGAAATGAATAGCGCACTCTTGAAAATGCTGCATCACTTCTTGTCCGAGTGAAGGGAAGACGTTTCCGCAGTCTCCGCCTCTCTCCGCCCTCTTCCTCAGAAAGAAAATCAGATATGATAAGGTAACGTTTCTGGTTGGGGGCAGAGCTGAATGTCACTTCTGATGAAGGGACTGTAGCCGGTCGAACCGAGCGCCGATTCTGTAGGGAAACCTTTAGAATAAATTCTTGTTAAAATGCATTCCTAGAAATGGGTCCCTGACCGATCTGCCCCTTACAGTAAATTATTCTACTTTTAGATTAATATTGAGGTTCTATACCTTTTGAGTTGAGGCAACTTTTCCACCGGGCTAGACCGCTGCTTTTCCCACAGAGCGGCTTTTGCTGGTGCGTGGGCGTACCATTGTGTCACTGTTCCATGGTAACGTGAAGAACGAGAGGGAATCCTCTGTGGTCTCTTACAAGCAGTGCTTTCAAGTAGATCTGTGGGGGCTGTGTTGTTTTTTTTTTGAGAGAGAGATGAATATGCTCTCAACGTTAGAATGACTTTAAGAAAGGGGGTTCCCTAAGCCTGGTGTGTAGGTTAAACCTTGAGAGAGAGAGATATATATATTTGACTCCAAACCACTTAGTTCTCATTTGATTCAGAGAGCCTGTATTGAGACTAGTACGCCCTAACCCAGCAGCACAGAGACGAACATCTTCCCTAAATACGGTGAGTAACTTCTGCGTTCATTTGGAGCTCCTGTCAGCGGGTCTCTGCCTAGCCTCACGACGGAGTCATGTGCTTCTTTTCCCTTGTCATCTGCCAAAGAGACCTCGAATCCCAGCCCTGATATTTTGCGAGGGTTTGGGTTTGTTTTTTTTTTCCAAGTGACTTTTTAATTTCTTCATCATTTTTATATAGAGTAGCTATAGCAGAATTCATTGGCTTTCTTTTCTTGCACAAAGCTGGACGATGAAAGGTACAGGAATAGTGAAGGATTATTGCCGTGTACAGCATTAAGGCTATGTCAAGCAGTTATTTTGGGGTAAATCTAGTGATATAAAGATTCAGTGCACCTGTACTGCGTTTGACCCACGCTTCTTCCTTGGATAATGCTTCTGCTGAGACCTTTGGAAGTTTTACCTGTTCCGTAGAGTTTGGGACGTTCCCTGTGCTGCTGACCCTGACCGGAGCAGGGACAGGATTCCCTTAACTGGGTCTGTCATTAGGAGATGGACCCTTTCTCCACATTTACTACAAATTGTTTTCTATAATCTACACAGCGTTTGAGGGTGGGCTAGGACCCTGGGCTAGGTGGTGGGGGTTTTTTTGCTTGACTTGTGGGTGTAAATTGGCATTAAAGCTGCATCTCAGAAAAAGTTTTGATGGATTCCACCCCTGAGTAAGGAATGCTTGGTGCCACAGTATTATAGATTTCAAGTGTTATGTTTCGGATTAAGAAGTATCAATGAGGTGAGCTATGAGGACTAGTGAGACGAGGTTCACGGAGAGGGAGAAGAAAACAAATGTGTGTGGTTTTTCTCCTCCTTGTTTTAATTACTTCTTTGAGAAAGACTTTAAAAGCTGTAGTACTTCTCTCCATTGTCGTGGGAAGCAACCCTTCTGTTTTCAGAACCAGTGGTGGTTGCTGCCAGAGGGCACACGTACCTGTTGTGCTAGGGCAGCTGTAAGAACTCCAGACCCCTCTATCTTCCCCCTCTCCAAATTAAGCAAAAGTTCTCGATACACCTGTGAGGATTACAAAATACCCCCAGCAAACCATTCAGAAGCCTGGAGAAAGAGAGCTCCTTAAAGGGTCGTCTTCCTTATGCTGCCAGCGGAGTCCTAATTTCTAGCCCCCACCCACCCCGCCCCCTTCGGATTTTGAAGCTTGGCTGGAGAGTACGATATTTAGATAAAACAGAGCTGCATTCCTCATCTAAATCAGATCCTTCTTGCTGTTAAACTTTGGTTCTTGTACTTGCACAGCTTTTTGTAGGTAGGTCTGCCTGTATCTTGAATTCTTTTCTCGCAGCCTCGCTTCCTTCCCAGCCACGTGGGCCCCGTACTTGGAACGGTCTCTTTTCTTTTACTCTGCTACCTCTTCATACTGCAGAGACTCAATTCCAAAGCCATCATCATCCCAAATCTTTTCTCTCTTGGCTTGGATTGCACAAGAAATTTCCATCGTTTCTCTTTGCTATCACAACATCACGGTTTCACTGTAGCAAGCTCCCCATTAAAAATTGTTCAGAAAAAACCATTATGGGCACTATCAATGAGTTATTAATCTTGCTTTTTATCCTGCAGCATTTTTCCTTCTGTAGTTTATCTCTTAGAAAGTTTCCCGTCTGTACTTTGGCTGTGAATGAATAATAAAGAACCATTTTTTTTTATTTTTTTTTTTTACTGCAGAATTTGAAGCTGGCATTTAACAAAATACCCAAGTACTTCCTTCTCCTCTTGCCCACCTCCAAGTAATTTGTCAGGCTGATAAAAGTTGAATACAGATCATGAGCAAATACCATTGGAAAGGTTCGTGCAGTGCAATTCCATGGTATGTGCCTAGTTTGCAGGTGTTTTTCTGAAGATCTGTATCCTTGGCAGGTTTATGTATATTTGACAGCTCTGTGATTGCTTTGATGAATGAATTTTAAACAAACCAAAGATGTTTACTGTTGAGGACTTTATTTTATCAACATATTTTATATATCGTTGGAACTAACTTGTATTCTATTTAACACAGCGTTGCTTTCGCAGAATTTGCGTACAATAGGTACGTTCAAAGCGTCATTGGCTTTGCCCCCAGACCTGTGTACGCTAATTGGCTTCAGTCAAACCTAATATTTTCCAGTGAAGAAAAGCTCTCTTCTAAATGTGTAAAAAAAAAAAAAGGAGTCCACGTGCAGTATCTGAAAATCAGCGACAGCCTGCGTTTAAAATTTCGAAGGGGCTCAAATAACTTTCAAACCATGGAAAAATGTTGGGATATTCTTTAGGTGACGTTTTTGGTTGTCATCATACATCTTCTAGCAACTTCTTAATATGTCGTAAAGCTCCCCAAAACAGAAAAAGGTTAAATCCTCCCCACCCCCAAACTTATAACCTTATAATAATCAGAGGCAGGTATTTTAGGGTTTTTTTTTGTGGCCTCCGCTGATGGGAGAGAGAAGATGACTACAGGAACCCAAAGAAGTACTGAGGGTGTTTTGAGGTACACCGTGTGTGGCTCTGATGGCTTGATGATACTTATGACTTCCTCTGGTCACTTCTTAGGCGACTCTTTTGCACGTCGGAAGTGTAGTCGTGATATTTTTGGCGCTGAACTTATGCTTTGTAGTCTTTCAAATTATCTTGTATGCTTTAAACTCATCTGTGCAGATGTCTGTGTGGAATGACTGATGTGGTGAGCTCAAATGAAGAAGTCCGTGTCACCTGAGCCCTGGGCATGACTGTGGTTGCTTTTTGGTAACGTTTGTGCCACCGATTTCTACTTGAAGAAGGGATTTATACTCATTGGGGAATAATTCTTTCACTTTTAGATGTAGTGCTCGAGATCGTCACCCCAAAGATGCGTAGAAATTAAGTGAACCGATTTCCAAACGGAGAAATATGCCTGAAAATTGGTTTTATCTCTGTTGTACTTTAAGAAAAAAAAAAAAGTGATATCTTGATTTTTAACAAGGCCACGTAGTTTAAAACGGTGTTTTGTACCCACCCCTTAAACTGGTTTGTGTGTGTCAACGGAAGCGTTTTCACCCACCCAGTGTCGGAGGACCAGCGCTCGTAAGACCAAAGATGTATAAAGCAGGCACTGTCTATCTGTGCGGAGTCACCCTGCTACATCCCGTACAACAAAGCAAATGCAGAGATTACGCTGCGCACTTTCCGTTCCTGGACCGGCGCCAAAGAACCCGTGGTGCAGAGCCTCTCCAGAGTCCCATCTGCTCTACGCCGAAAGCCAGGCCTTCAGTTCTGGGTCGAAATAGCGTGTTCAGCCTTTAATTGGCTCATTCCTCGGTCTGGTCCACTTCAGGGGGTTCCTGGTGGTTTGGGGTTTAATTTACTTCAGTTGCTGCATAATTTGAGATGATCTCAAGGCACGTCAATAGATTGCTTATCAAGTTGTGGATATCACAGCTTCGGGGGAGGGCATCTGTGAATTAAGTTCTTTGGGGTGATCGCTGTTCTGAATCTACTGTTACCCTAACCGAGGAGAAATGTGCTTAATAGCGAGATCAGTTTTAAGTATCGGGCGTTAAATCTTCCTGCATCACACAGGGCAGGTCCCAGTTTCACTTTAGCCGAATGAAATCGGGCAAGACAGAGCTGAGGGATCTAACTACTCCTTATTTGGGGGGGGAGAGGGGGGGAATCAAGCTTCAGATTTTAAGTTTTGGTTAGAAACCGTCTAATATAGAAGTTTCGGCACTTTATCAGGAAATAACGGGGGGAGGAGAGAACTGGTGGCTCTTGCCGTATTTGCCTGTGGCTTTTTCTCGTGCTGCATTTACATGGCTGAAGTGGCGTTTTCAGTGAAGAGCATTGCAGGCAAAAAGCAGACAGACATCTCGTGCAACGGCTGGTCCAAGGCTGGCTGCACCGCACGCTAGTGCTATTACGAGCACCAAACCTGGGAATGCCGAGGTCGGAGGAGATCACAGAAACGTTACGTGTCTGACTTCTTAAGGCGGGGGGGGGGGAACACCAAAAAATCTTGACGGCTTTAGCCATGTTTCAGATCAGTTGCAGTGAGTGTTGCTTAGGACCTTGCGGCGGCGCGCTCTCCCCTCATTCATCGAATGCTCTTTTATTTCTTTGGTTGCTCTTCCCTTTTGATCGCATTTACAGTAACAACCCGTTTCTCCCTCCCACTCCTCCTACACAACAGCCACACGCAGACAGCGTATAACCTGCCGGCTTGTTGATCAACAGCGTTTATGATTATAGATGTTCCACTTTGTTTCAGGGCTATTTTGCAATACGGGTAATACTTAAATGAGGTAAGTTTACTCAGCCTGGCCGTGACGGACCCTGAATCTTTCACAGTGCAAAAAATGGGTATCACTGAAAGGGTAATTTGTTAGCGGGTTTATTCCTTGTGGATAATTTGCTAGTATGTACTTCGTTTATTTGGCATATGATCTGTTTTCTGCTCCCTCCACTGTGGCAATAATGTCCATTTACGGTGGTGGTCTGTAAAATTGAATCACTGAGCCCACCTAGGCGGGAAAAACAAAACCAAACTCTCCTTTCCCTTCTCTGCCTCTTTTAGGCTGGCTCAATTCTGACGCTTATTTTACATTACGTTCGCACAAAATACTGCTTTGGCGCAACTGAAGAAGCAGCGAATTACTGAGCAGGTTGGGGGAACGTGAGCAAAGGTTTGGGAAAGTAGGATGCTCTTAAGTTAGAACTAGACTTGGAGAACGAAAAAGAGAATGGAGCAAGAGCATTGCGGGGTTTAACATTTACAATACAGACGCTCGTGCAATGCATTTTGGATAACATTTTGAAACTCCGGTGTCATGAGTGCCTGTCTGGCTGTGACCGTTTTTATAATTAAGATTTCATTAGAATTAGTGAGTCTTCTTGTCATCTTGAACGGTGTGGTTTTTTTTTTTTTCTCTCCAGACATGTTTTTGGTATGTGAAAAACTTATTTGTTCTCAATGCAAATCAATACTCCCAACCAAAAAGTGCTTTTTCGGCCTATTCGGGTATATCTAGGAAGCACTTGGGGCGTGGAGCACTGATAAATTTGGTGGGTGAGCACCAATTAAATTTTGCAGGCTTTTTCCCAAGCATTTTCAGTTATTGCAAGCCCCCATGAATCTGTGAGTGAGTTTGCTCCTGTTTTACTTCAGGGTGTTCCTGTTCTTAAAAGCCTTGATAGAAAGCAGAAAACTTATGTAATTCTGAGCAATCCTTTACGCGACCGTTATAACCCCCTATTTTCTACAGAGCCTTAATTCTTTGAAGTAGCTGAATTTTATCCATCTTGGCTTCAATTTCTCTGATCTAATAAAAACCTACATACGGCATTAAATTGCCTCTTATCGCTGTAAAAACTCACAGTCGTTTTAATAACAAACACTCGCACATGGCACAATAACCCAGTTGTACCTTTTCTGTTCAAATTCATAACTGTAGCTTTAGATTTAGCACAACTCGTGCTGCCAACACAAGTCGGACTCATTGCAGTAAGTTTTTTGCTTGTGAAGAATAAAAAATGGGTTAAAAAATAATAGTAGTAATAATAGAAAAAAAATATATATACGCACATAAAGCCTTTTAGAAGTAACATGCTTTTCCAAAAAAAAAAAAAACAACCATGAGAAATGAAAAGCAAGCGTGACTCTGCATCAACAGCCCCTTGTGCATCAATAGTTTGGGAAACGGCGGGTGCAAAGGTAAGCAGGTGGCGATGCGGCTTTGCTGGCGGTAACCTGACCAGGCTCGGCTGGGTGGATTGTGCCATCTGTCACAGCTGATAACTTCTTACTACTTTTTCCCCGTATCTTGGGCTGGATAGGTGAGGGTGGGTGGGTGGTGGGTGTACTCCGATGCTACTGAGACGAAAACGGCTTCTGAGAGCTGGGCTGGCTTGTGGAGACACGTTAAACCAAGGCGCCCAGCGCTGAGGGACGCGCCACACAATCTGCGTATGACTAAGAGTCAGGAGATCCATACGACGGACCTCGTTGAGCCACAGGGGGAGGGGACCCCCCCCTCCACCACCTCCACCCCAGCAGATGTTAGGACTTCTAGAGAACTGCTTGTTTATACTGTCCGGCTGTGCAGCTGGGCCAGGCGGTGATTCAGGAATTGTCGGCTTTTGCAGCTCCTTTCCGTGCATTTCCCCGGCTTGGCAGGGCAGGGCAGGGCCACAGAGAACCCGGAGCACCCGCTACGCAGGGAGCGTGCAGCACCCCTTCCCTGTGGGCCCCCCGAATCTGCCTCACCATCCTGTCCCCGCAGAACCAGGAAGTGACACGTCTGATAAAGAAATACCTTTTTCTATGTTCTTCGCTGCTTTTTGTTTGTTTGTTTGTTTGTTTGTTTTTCTTGTCAGTTTTTTTGGAACTTTGCTTCTTGCATGAATTGTACCGACATAGGTATCTTCAGCGGCCTGTTTTTCAGCGCACGCCTGTTCTCAGCGCATCGGCAAATGCATCTGAAGCTGCTGAAATGTCTAAGGCCAGTGGGATGAATTAGAGATGGAGTAGCAGTCTGAGTTCTGTGGGGTTTGTTTCGTTTTGTTTTTTTTTTTTCTTTTTTTAAATTCAGACAAGCATGGTCGTATTTCGCTTAGTCATTTTGTTTTATTTTTTTTTGTTGTTTCAGTGGTGGTAGGGAGTGTTCATACTAGACGAACATTTTTCAAATCTTACGTTTTTAAGCTAGATACCTAAAAGTCAAGTTTTAGGCACTCCAAAATAAGGATTAATTCTCATTAGTATCCCGTGTCTGCAGCTCCCATTGAAATCAGATTAATATAGCTTTCCATACTTCAACAGGTTTTTGTTATAATTAAACAGACACTCATAAAGCTCAGACAAGCTGGAATCAAGTTTCATATGAAACTGAATTGACATTTTTTTCTTAATAGGATCCTTGTAATTAGTGATTACCAGATGCATTTAAAATGTGTGAAATGCCTGCAGGAATGGGAATTAAGAAGGGGGGAGGGATGCCAAACACTTCAGATCTTCTCCTGGCAACCTTTCATGTTAAATTTCTGCTCTGCACATAGATGAAGCAGCATGGTTTCTATAAAATGTTCGTCTGTGGTTTCACATTAAGTTGATGTTACCAATAAAGAGAGTGACTCGTAATTGAAAACTTACTTGCTTATAAATAGCAGGTTTCCATCATGATGGCTCCCCGCTTTATTTGAGTGGTCAAGTTGCTGTCCTTAATGTAGGTGTTATGAAACCTGCCAGTTTTCTAATTCCAGCAACTATCATAACACTATTGTTTGTCATTTTGATCTAAAGTGAAGAATAAGCCTTCTGGGCTCCCTTTCTGATGAACTAGAGGTGTCCCACGTAGCCTGAAGAAACCTACCCGGGACTCTTACCAGCCTGCGTCACAGGAGCAGAATGACTCCTCTGGATGAGGTGGCCTGGGCTCACTCTGTGTGCCATCTGTTCTCCCACTTGTGATGGAGAGGTGGTGGTACCTCATAAAATTGGGGGGAAAAAAAAAAAAAAAAAACAACTTGCTTTTTTTCCTCTTTGGAATTGTCATCCAAAAGGGAATATCTGCATGTGGACTGCTTAGTGTTATCCTGGTGCGTCTCCTTTTCCCGAGGAGGGGTGGGTTTTTTCTACTGTCCTATCTCTTTGGAAATGCACTGCTGGACAGTAGCTGGTCCTGACCGGAGGGAAACTTGTTAGAAGCTTGTATAGTTCTTGAACACCACGCTTGTCCACAATAACTCACACACGGCTCCTTTTCTTTTCTCTCCACGTGATCTAGATCAGATCCATAACTCAAATTCTCTTAAATTTGGCGCAGTAGTTTTACCGGACGCTTCCGTGAAGCGTATGAATTTTCTGGTCAACGTGAGGACATGCTTGAACTATAAAGTCTTTAAGGTAGTTGATTCTTTTAGGATGACTAACAAAAGCCCTTTTTGGAACGCTTCCAGCGTTCCCATGACTGCTGGCAGCTTTGCTCCTTGGGTAGATTCTTGCCACCCCAGCCAGAGACTGTTATTGCTCCTGCCCTTGCCAACTGTCCCTGGTGGAGTGGTGGACTGAAGGGAGGATGATGCTGGGAAGGAGGAAGTAGATTCCTGCCTTGCTTTGTGGCAAGCATTCATGGTATGTGAAGAAGACGACAGAAACGCAGGCAAGACATGGTTGCCTCTTCTCATTGTAATCATCTACTTAATTTTTTTTCTTCCTAGATTGTTAAGCTTTTTTATTTCCCCTTAATGTCTGCTTTTTTTTTTCCCCTCCCTGTTTCTAATAGATTCACTGTGAGCAGCTGAAAAGGAAGAATAAAGGTGCAGAGGAGCATCTAGAATTGTGCCCCCATCAGCGTGTTGAGATGGAAAGGTATTAACTATCATAATTTTACGTAGAAAAATTTGTTTTATTTTTATTTTTTAAAGAGTAATTTACATATTGGAAATATATAGTTGAGTGTTTCCTACATATGTCAATCAATTTATCTTCCAGACCACCTGGGTTAATGCTTTTTTTTCTGCTTTAATCTCTCCTGTGGAGATCTGTGTTGGTTGTTTAAATGTGAAACTTGGCACTTTTCTGTATTGAGATGAGCAAAATCATAGAGTACAGCGTCGGTTGGAAGGGACCTCTGGAGGGCATCTGGACTGACCTGCTCAAAGCAGGGCTAGTTAGGCCAGGTTCCTCAGGGCCTGCTTAGGTGAATCTCAAATATCTCCAAGCACGGAGACTTCACAACCTCTTTGGGCACCCGCTTCTTCACAAACTAATATTAATTCTACTGATAATGGCAGTAAGAGAGGCTGTACTGTAGGATATAGAGATAAAGAGGTCACATTATGACTACAACCTCTGATGAGGCTGTGATGATGGCAAAGCCTTTCGAAGGCTGTCAGTGAGTAATAAGGAGCTTTAAGAAAATTCACAGTGCTGAGTACTTCGGCGAATGCTGCTGTATTCAACAAGATAACCTCCGGCCAAAAAAGAAAATGAAATAAAATTTTGAGGTAGCCAAGAACGATTCAAAGGTAGCTTATATCAAGATATAGATAGCGTACGGATTTGAGAGAGAGATGAAAAGAAAAAAACTGTTTTAATGTAACTGTAGGTTGTTTGGGGAAGCTTAAGAAATAATACCCTAGCCTTTTTTCTTCCTGTAAGACACATTTTTCCCCAGGTTAGTTTATTGCGAAATCACTGGATTCGAAATCCCTCGTGGACTGGGGTTTCCCATTTATTCAAGACGCTGTGAGCTGCTGCCAGCATCGTTTGAGTCCAGCCCCCACTCTGTGAAGGGAGTGAGGCGCCAGGTTCCTGTCTGGGGATGGCAGCCCCGGTAAAACCACATGCCAGTTGCCGGCGGTTCGAGCCCTGGCCCCGTGCCGCAGCCAGCCGTGCAGTGAGCTGCCTGCACCTCTGCCTCTCGGCTCGGATGCCTAACAGCTACCACAGGCAAAGAATTGGCTTGACTTAACGGAGCTGGTTATCCTCCGTTGGCTACCGCGTGTTAAATTTCCTGGCCGCGTTTCCAAATGGTGTTCATCTCTCTGTTCTGCTGGCCGCCGCTAGTAGATCGCTGAAGCTATCTCAGGTCTGTATGGGAGACACTGACCCAAATGAATCACGGATTCGTTTTCCTCCAAGGGTGCAGCCAGCTGTGAGCCCGGGTCAGTAAAGCGTTGGTGACGCATCCACCCTCTGGCCAAGGCTCAACTAGAAGGCAAAATGGGCTGTGCGTGGGTCTTGTTCTGTGTGCGGTGATGCCAGATTTGGCAAAAAGGAAAAATTAGCGGTGCAAAGCACCCGTTAAAAATGTCAACTGTGTCATTGCATCAGAATCTCAGCTTTCCGCAGAAATGAGTACGCGTAAGTTCTGAATAGACTCATGGTGCACAAGCCATAGCTGTGGGGCGAGCAGCCGGTCCAGGAAGGGCTGTGGGAGGAGGACCATTTCAAAAAGGTGCCTTCTGAAGCTAGGAGAGCGTCCTAAAAAGGGGTGCAAGCTTTTCTAGCTATCGGTCTTCATTAGAAAAGAGCAAGTACCTGAAAACATCTAGATTTGTCTCCCTTCTCGGTTTTTAACTCAGATTTCAGTTCTTGCAACACTTTCCTGCCATCTCCCACCCCCTTTCTGCGTGCGTGCTTTTCAGTGGGGGGATTTGTCTGCTCAGAAAGCACACGCCACTCGGTGGTTCTGCTCGGCCGAGCTTTCCATTTGATTGATTTTCGTGGCAAAACTTCAGTTCCCTTTCCATGAGTGATCCGCATGCAGCTGCCCGAGCCCTGAGTGATGAGTCTGGGTGACAGTGCTCCATTTACTGCTTCTCCAGAGAGAAGTCGTCTCCACAGCCGTCCGTAACTCGCTCGTGGCTGATTTAAAGCCTGAGAAAGCTGGTGAAAATAATTTAATTGGCTTTCCTGAGGTCTGAACTCAGACCAAAAGCTGTCCATCGGGAAGAAATTCGATTATGGTCTTGGTGGTCTAATTAAGTAGGAGATCCAAGTGAAAGGGGAACGATGTTATTTTCCTGACGTGCAGGCTGCGTAGGGTACAGAAGTGAGGAGGCAGCGTTGAAATCCCGTCCCAAAAGACAGGAACCTCCAGGCACGGCGGGGAGCAGCACCGCGCGATAAGTCATGTGCCATTTAATGTGAACCAGCTAATTGTCATCTTCTTGCCCATTGCGTATTTGTTGAGGGGAATAGTCAAAGGCCGGGAGACACCCAAGTGCCTCAATGTCCGTAGCTTTACGTCTCTTTTCACTGAGACAGGACAGGTTATAGGTGCGGCTTCAGTTAATCACTGGGCCTTTTTTTTTTTTTTTGTCTTTTTGACTAATTTTCAGAGAAACCAGATGTCTTTCCATTAAGAGCACGCACCTCTTTTGTTGTTGTGATTTGTGTAATTCTTGAAATTAAGCAAAACTATTAAAGAATAATTGTTTCTGTTCCCATTAACAGCACACAACTTCTCCAGATGTGGCATTTGACAGCCAAACAGCTGCTGGCTATTAAATGTGCCTTAAAAGCTCCATTCCTTTGTCGTAAAGGGAACAGAAGTGTAGGGACGTTTATGGGGTGATAGGCAGATGTTTTGGCTACATCAGATTCGAGCGAAAGTTTAAGTGGTTTCTCGGCTATAGGCACGGCGTGTCCGTGTTTTAACCCCTCTCGTACACCTCGCCTCATGGAGCTCTCTTCTTTGGGACTGGACTGAGATTATTAGATTATTTCTAATCTCACACTCGCCTCCCAAGCGACGGGGCCAGCGTTTTTTTCGCGCCATCCGGGACGCCTCGCTCCGAAGACAAGGCAGTTCTTCTGCGAGGGAGGCGGATCTCAGCTGCTGCTGCTGGCTGGCTTTCCAGCTAGGCTTTTGAAATGCTGGGTGAATTTTTTTTTTTTTGATGACGCTCGAGTGAGTTAAAAAAATTAAGTTGCAAAGGATTTGAAAGAATGTGTTGCATTCTTTTTTTTTTTTTTTTTTTTTTTAAAGCTTTCTTTTTTAAGCATATCCTCATAATCGTTAAAGGCAGGTGTTCTTTTTGTTTGTCCCGGCACTTGTACCCTTTATGCCCAATAAACTCTTTTTTTTTTTTTTTTTATAGTGGTACGTGTGAGGTGGAATGTTGAACTAGCGTAGATCCATTTCAAGAGACCTGGTTTAAATCCCCGAGCCTCAACTCTGAACCGAGATCCGCACGCTGGGTGCTGAGTACTGGAATAGCATCACCCATCTTTAGGGAGCAGCACCATATTGTAATTATTTTCTATCAGCGCAGGATCTACTTGACTTGTAAGAGTTCATGAGGCCGCAAAGGTGTTTGGTTTTTTTTTTTGGTAACAAAAGTCATTTTGTTTTCTTGGCAAAATTTTCTTCTTCCCGTTGCTTGTTGGACCGCGGAAATTCTTTGTTTTTTAGTCTTAACTGGATAAGATTTTTGTATAAAAATCCCTATGTGTTTATATGAAAAAGAAAAAATCTAAAAATTCTACAAAACTGAATTAAGAGAGCAAAAAAACCTGTAAAATCATGTGGAACGTAAAATAGGCAAGTTCTACAGATAAACTGTCGTTTTTAAGAAGTATTCGCTTAATTGTATTCCTGTTTTAAGTCTGTTTCTAGTATAAATTAGGCTAAATATTCCATAATCCAGGCCTCATTTTCTCCCATATTCTAGAGGCCTTTTTTTCTGAAATGAAGTGCCTTATCATAAATAGGGGAAAAATTAGCTAAAACAGTTTGCCTTGAAATTTGCCACATTTTTTAATTTATCCCAGCCAGTTCATGCTCCATAATTCATAGGCAGAAATGCATTTCTTTCCATGGATCCGCTCCTGAAGGTTTAGCCAAGCAAGAATCCTACATCCCAAATGCCCACCCAAGGGGATGAAGCATGTGTTTAACCCCTAGACTCTGGAATTCATTTCCCGTCAAAATATGGCTCTGTGGTATTGGCGTCTGGCTGTAAATCCTGGGTTTAAAACCTTTTTTTTTTTCTTTTCCTTTTTTATTGTTTATGGTGTGTATTTGTGCTTTCAGCCATCACAGGAGAATGACCCCAGCACATCAGCCTTGAAATTATTATTTCAAATAGAGTTATATGCCTTCGGTATTAATATTTGGCAATAAATGCCTTGGGAGATGATGTAGGTAAATCCATTGTTGCCACGTAACTGCCGTTAGTAATAATGCCGGTTTCCAGTGAAAACCAGGGAGAGCCAAGAGCTCGCAAACGGTGCCAGCCGCAGATGGGACTCTGCATGGGGCTTGTACCTGGCTATTTGATAAACGTGTATTTCTCGGCCATCAATCGATGCTGCTACAAGCCCAAAGCATGTGGCTCATCAACAGAGCTTGGGGCAGACCGTCCGGAGCTGAACTGGTGGCTGCTCCGTTATGAAAGCGTGTGTTAGCCGGAGTTGTTCCATCTTCTGCTGCTTCTCCCGACAGGATAAGGCAGCCTGCGTTGGGGTGCCCTTGACTCCATTAGAAGCCACTGATGTCCGCATCTCGCACTTCCTTTCTGGGGCCATCATATTCTGGTTTCCGTGACGGTTTTGGGCCAAATATAGGTTTTGCTCTGTCTCAGTTACGTGCATAATTAAATCAAATTCCCTGCGCGCGTACAACCGGCACTTCGCTGCCTAACCCTGTGAGGACGGACAGACCAGCATGGTTTATTTAGCCGGGTGGCACCGACCTGCGTAGGAATTTCAGTTCCATTCACGTACTGGGCACAATTTTTGTTCTGGCTCCTGCCTATCTGAAAAACTGAATTGCTGTAAAAAGTATGCGACCGTTTCTAAACAATTAATTACAAAAAGCCGATAGAGCCGAGAAATTGAAACGGCGCAAAGATGTATCGTAGAGCAACAACTGAAAGGCATTTTAAAGGCAGGTGGGTGAATATGTGGGAGAAATGAAAATACCTCTCACGTGGCGCGCAGTTAGTCTCTAGCAATGAAATCCTGCGTGGATATGGCAGCTTGCAAACCAAACAAAACAGCCCTAACTTCTTATCCTTGGAGGACACGGCCAAAAGAATATTGGCTACTACTTTTCAGATACGACGTGGGAATTATGAGTAAGGTCGGGTTCTCTCCTTTTCCTGCAAGCTGCTAAAACTTATGCTGGGAGACCAGCTTCCTTCGTTGTCTCTGTGGCTTCTGCTTCTGTGTGAAGGGACTTAATTTTCCCAGAAAAGGAAATTTAGCGACTAACTCAACGTTTACAAAGAGGAGTTAATATTCTGATCTTTTATTGGCTTCTGCATTAATCATAGCATGCTACGTAAGTAGGATGAGTTGTGTATTTTTCGCATCTCCGTATACTTCAGAAAGGTTTTGCACATAGAAGGGATATAATTCCTCCCATACGACCACAGGAAAATGCTTTTAATATTCTCTGGTGATGGATTTTACAAGACATAAAAAACCTATTTCTCCCAAATTTGAATGGACTTCATTTTTCTGTGGGTGTTTTTTTTTTTTTTCTAACAGATTGCCTATTTGCACAATTTAATTATTAAACCCCAAAATACCTAATTTTAGAAAACTTGTTGTCAACCGCCTGGAACAGTAAGGATATTAATGGTGTGGAAACATACCTGTGAACTTCACAAAACCAAAAGCGGTTTTGGAAAAAAAATTGCTTTCTGCAGAAGCTGATTGCCATGTGCCCTCTAGAGCTCACCAGGGAAAGCTCAGGTAACCACCAAGAACGGTGGTTTTGGGGGGTAGCTCCCCGTCACCAGTCTCTTGAAGACATATGCAAGCGCTCGGATCATCTGTGTGCTCGGAAAGTCTGGGCTCTAAAATGGATCTATACACCAGCTATGATTAACGTTTTACATCACTATGTATATATCCTTCCAGTTACCAAAGCGGCTAACATTACAATACAGATAAACGGAGTAATAGTTTCTGTTCAGAAGACGTTAGTCTAAAAACTAAGGGAAAACTAAACGGAGTGAGAAGTCCAGTCAATTGAGGAATTTTCAGACCTCCGTTGACGATGTCAAAACATGTAGATATTACAGAGCAGCAATTAGTTTGTAGGGATTTGCATCTTTTGCGGTTCCCTTTCTGTTACCCAGGCACAGCTGGTCCCTGCTCTTGCCCAGGTGCTCCTAAGCCTGGAAAGCAGAATGCAGGGATGCAGGGTGGGAGCAGCCAGAGGTGAGCATCACTTACAGCCACGGCGTAAGACAAACTGCAGGCAGCAGAGCAGAGGAATGAACGCTTCCTGGCTGAAAAGAGATATTTAAAGCCAACCCACCATCTTTGTAGGGTATTTCCCAGCTTGATTCGTGCTCTGATCTCAGGAGGCTGTGGTCACACATCTCCTCTCACTGTGGCTGAACCGGCAGCAGAGATGAGTGCCGCCAGCCTAAATACTTGCTGCTGCGCTCCTGCCGGAGAATCGCTGCCCATCTTTTACCATCCTCAGGACCACGCCTAGACATTGCTCCTTTATTCTGAACAGTTGTTTTACTCTAAGCTGCTTTGTTTTACTAAAAAAAGAGTTTAAGGAAACCCTGACCGTTTTAAGCCGAGCCGGGTGAGTGGGTTGTGCTGGCGGTTGGGGAGAGCAATTTGCAGTAGAGAGGTAGCGAAAGGGGAAAGCGGCTGGGGCTGTAGGGGAGTTAAACTCTTCGTCTGGCTTTGCCGCAGCTGGAGCAGGGTGTGCGACTGCAAGCCCGGGCAGTAAAGCAAAACACCCTTTACCAGAAGCCACACGTAGGCCGGAGCCTTTTCTCTCAGCCAAGCAGTAACCTGGTTGCTCGACTGACCTCACGTGGGAGGTGTGTGGAGCAACGAAAGAGGAGAGCAACTAGCTTACCTTTGGTTGGTTGCCTAAGCACAGATAAAAGCAAAAAAAAAAAAAAAAAAAATAAAAAAAGAGAAGATTTGGAAGCTCAGTCTGAAAATATTGGCTTGTGGTTTTAGCAGATCTGTCCTGAATCTCTCAATAACTGCTCAGTAACATTTCGCCTCGCTTTTTACTTGGCCCCTCTCCCTTCTTTTTGCCACATTTCCATGGCTCTAAGGAGGCTGCAACAATAATTTCTCCCTCGCTATGTAAATATAATCTCATGCACTTTTCCTAGGACCGCATGATGAGTGACTGCTTCTGTGCTGCAGCTTTTTAATCCTTCCAAGCATCCTCAAAAGCACCGAACGCTCTGCACAGCGAATATCCAATTCTGTTACGCAGAGCGGTCTTAGGCTGGGTCAGGCATGGGAGTCCGAGTTGAGCTCAAGATGCTGTTTATAAGTGCACTTGAGAGAAAAGGGGTGTTGCTGCTTATGGTGCGAAGTTTGCGTTATGTAGTTGATTAAAAATGAAGGCTCTTAAGCAGAGCGCTTGGTCCCGCTGCCGCCTGAGGTTCACTGCCTGGGACCTTAGCGCAGAATCACTTAAAAAAAGAAAAAGTGGCACCCGTGCTGGTCTATCCAGGATTTGGCAATATTTAGTGAGCTGGAAAAGGGCTGGATTTCTTTCACCGGGTTTGTTGGTTTCCTTCTGTAGTTTTCTTTGCGAGGTGTTCTAGTGCTTCAGGACCTTCCAGTGCTAAAACCTCCTCGTCTTGGTTCCTCGTGTCAAAGTCCTATTTCCCTATGCCATAAGGTCTACCTCTTGAAACGCACCCAAGTTATCTTGTTTCTGCCATGAAACTTTTTTTTGGGGGGGGGCGGGGGCAGGCAGGCTTCGGGGCAACTCTGAAACTGCCATGGAATTCCAGCTTGGCCAACTACTAGGTGGCAAGTCAGAAAAAAAGCTCCTGAGTTTTACTTGTCCTTGTTTGCCACCATCGGTATTTTATTGTAGTACCCCTACAAGTAACGTTGCGGTCATGCTTAACGAAGGCATTTCTGTTACAGCCTCTGTGCGGTAAATATCAAGCATAAAATGAATGATTTTACGTTATCAGCGTGAAATTTGCTATGCTTATTTACTCTTAGGATTAGGACAGATGGGTTGGTTTGTTGGGTAATTTTATCGATGGCCCTTCCAAAAAGTTTCCTCAGAACCTGCCGTGCAGTCCCTGTGGATTGCTTATCTAAGCTGCAACAAGTATGAGTGACAAATTCTCGTGCTTTCGGGTTTTCTGGTAGTTGAAATGAAGACTTTAGTATTTTCTGCCTAAATCGAGAGGTGATCTTGCTGTAAGAGGTCGGTAATGCTTTTGGGCCTTGCAGTTTGCTTCCTGGTCATGCATTACTTATACATGTGAGTTGGTTTAAGCCGATTAGGAAACAAAGGTCTGAGCTTTCAAAAGGCGCGAGTATTTCTTGAAAACTTGGGTTGAATCTAGGGGCTTTTTTGGGGGTTTGTTTTAATTATGCCTCAGTCCGTTCTCTGGAAGTCGCGTTCCACCATTGCCGTGCGTCAAGTAAATCAGCCCTAAATGCTAGTTAGTTCGGCAAATTTGGAGCGAGTCTTGTGTGTCCTTAGCAGAGAGAATGAAAGAAGCGGATTTTCCCACCAAATGAATATCATCTTAGTGTTCCCAACAGAGCAATTTTTACAAGATACGGATGTTTTTAAAAGGAACTTTCAGGAAGTATAAAATGCACCTCGACGTATCTATTATGAAGTGTTAGAGCAAATAAAGCGTGCCATCAAAAACCTTTGTGAACTGAGCACCTAATTTTGGAGTTCAATTTAACCATTTCAGTTGCATGGTCGTTAAAGTTGAATATAAAATTCTTGAAACGGTGGGTGGGTGGGGTTGAGGGCAAACGACAGTCTTCATATAATCCCCCAAAGGGTCAACTTGGATTTTGTAGACGCAAGGTAGTAAAATTCCTAAAGAGCGCTTGTTTAAAGATTTTAAGTGAGTGAATTTCTGTCACAGAGGACTTAGAGATCGCCTGTGTGACACTGCTGTAGCGCTCTCTGATGGTGTACCAGGGAGTAAGGGGGCAGGAGCTCCATGCAGGACTAGCTCTGCTGTCTGCCTTGTCACGTTCAAAAGACAAATTTACATTCCCTGCGCTTCAAGTTTCGCTGTACAGTTTAACGTTGCGATTTCTTTCTGAGCAGGTGCGAAAGTGAAGAGCTTGATGTTGAAATAAGGAACCTGATAGAGAAGAATAACACTTACCAGTCGCGGGAGGACCCTGAACCTATTGCCCAAGAGAGTCCCAACGCTCAGAGCACTTCATGTTCCCTTAAGGTAAACGCAGTCTGCTTTTGCAATGTTTATCTGCCAGGAAGGAACATTCAGGGGATGTTCCCCGGGTGACTTGATTATGCATGAAAACTTTTTGATTTCTGAAATGATGCAATGAATTTGCTACACAATAGTTGGTTGGTTTTTTTTTTTTCTGATATGGCTACTTTCTGGTATGAGGAAGACTGAGCGAGAAGCTGTGTTTTAGAGTGCTTTAAAAGGTTGACTAAATCCACTGATTATCCAACGGGCCACCCTCTGTAGCCAGATGTGCCTGTTGGATAACGCAGGTCCACAAAACTGTATACCCCAAGAGCACTGACATTTTCGTTGCTGCTTTTGGTAGTTCTGCTTTAACTGAGGTGTGGGGGACAAAGAGCTTTGGGAGTGTCAGAAGGGCTTTTAGATAAATAGGAAGAAAGGAGAAGAAAAACGGCGATTCAAACCCACACTTCTGTGGTACTACAAAGAGAAAATCTTAAGCCACCTGCTAAGCTGGTCGCCTTTGCTTGCAGCGAAGCAGCAGTTAACAAGCATGACAGAAACTTGTTCTAGGTTTCCCTCTCTTGGTTTCCCTCCTCTGCGCTGAAATAGCAAGCTGCTTTTTATCGGGCAATAGGAAGGACAAAAGGAAATGCCTGTGTTCTGCAAACTGGGAAAGGGAGGAGTGAGAGGAGTGACGAATGCCATCCACCTGCAAGGGACGTGACACGCTTACCTGCCTGTGTGACTCCGCCGTGAGGCGGGGGGGAGGAAAGCTCCGAAGGCTGTGCCCCGATGCTTGATGCAGGAAACTGAGGAGGAGGTAAAAGGAGAGATGACTCTCGTCTATGAAAGCCGAAATTACACAGAGCTCCTTTCACGTGTAAACCACCATCTCCAAAATGACTCATGACCTCGGGGCATGAAACTGAGCGGAGCCTAAAGAGATGCCCCGGGGTCAGAGCGGTGGGATTAGAAACGGTGAGAGAGAGAAGCCACGGGAAGGAAGGGGGATTCCCAGCCTCAGGGCAGGAATAAGCACTGCGAAACAGAAGTCAGTGCAGAATCAAGCAGCACCGAGCTACGAAACTATAGGGCAGGAGAGCAAGCCACAAATGGCCTGTGGAAACGCCTGGTCCCCCGTGTGAGCCTCTCGCCAACGGACGGGGATGTAGGAAAGGATCTGGTGGATGTGGGAAGGAAAAAGAAAGGATGTGCTCACCTCAACGGTTTCCGTAGGGTGCTTCAGCGCTCCATGTAGAATACCGTGGCAGTATTTCATCTGCAGTGCTTTTACGCCTTTTGCATTTATAGCGCTTGTTTGCCCTTGAAAGATCCGTGTGTGTGGTTTGCATAGCTTAAAGGAGAAATACTTCTGCCCTAGAAATATACTGGCTATATTTTATTTATGCTTGTAAGTAAGTCGAACAGCGTTTCCCTTGGCTGGTTATTGACTTAGACTTCAAGTGAGTGACAGCTGTGATGAGAAGCTCCAACAACCTCAGCATGCGATGCTAGGAGTACCTGTATCGGACCGTGTGTTTTGGAAAATGACGTAATATTTTTAACAAACCTACTATATGCTTTCAAGTTACAAAGGTTATAAAATAGTATTAAAAAAAAAACCCATAAAATGCCAGTTCATGAAATTGAATGCTGATTTAGACTTGGAAAGAGGATAAAATTCTGTATTTAGGAATTGGGAAAAACTGAATAATGAAACAAAAGTGTACCCTTCCCTATAGTGTTGGTCATTCACTAGGAAGTTCTTTGGCAGAGCCAGCAAGTCATTTTTATTCTGTAACTTTTTTTTTTCTGGAGTGACGAATGTAAATTGCACACTGCAAAATGGCATTTCCGTCTGAGCTTAAATCACTTTCGAGACGGTTATCTGGAAACGTCTGTAAACAAATGCCCTTTTTCACGAGGATTTTGATTCCAGAAAGACATATAATATTATCGTGGTTTTACAGGCAAATATTTGAGAGAGAGCAAACGCGGGTCTGCAGAATGGACTAATCCTGAGCGCGTCCTTCGTCCTATGATTCTTTTATCCGTAGTAGTTTAATTGCAGCTTGTCACGATGCTGTGTTCCCCGTGCCGGGAGAGGGGAAAGAGCCAGGAGATTAGAGAAACATCCTTACGGGCAGGTCACAGCAATTAGAGCCCGTTGGTGTACTTGAGTCCCTGCCACCCACCTACGGTTTATTGGTCTAATCTAAGGGGTGTGAGTGCCTGCGTCCCTCTACGTAGCTTGTCTAGGTGAGCGAACCATCTGGGGGTTTTTAAGTGTTAAGCTGAAATGAGAGGCGAGACGTTTGTGTGGAGTCGTCATTTTAACACTGATTTAAGCTCTTCTCAGTTTATGTTCGCTTTTGCTAGAGCCATTGACCGAAAAAGGCAAACATACGATGCTTCCCCTCTTAAACGTTTTACTGATTAGAACAACTGATAATTTCGAATGCACATCTACGGATCTGTTCCCCCGTCTTCTGTAACATCGCTTACTGCTGCGATGTGGAGCAGGACTTTATGTAATTGAGAAGGATTGTGAGCTCCAGTCCTGCAGAGGCCAGCATCTGTGACAACGCCTGTCCTCGAGACGTGCCTCGGGAAGGAAAGGGACCCTTGTTCTATTTTCTACAGAGGGGGGGAAATCGAGGCCAAAAGGATCAAGAAATCTGCTATTTTAATATAAGAAATCAAAGACAGGCGTTTCTTATCACGCAGAAAAGCATTTTCTCGTTTCAAATTTAAGTATAAAGCTGATGACGTTCAACTGGCATAAGCTAGACTAAATATTACGCATCAAAATACAAATATTACTAAAAAGTACTCGTGCAGAGTGTTTGCAGGACGTTTAGGGCCTCATCAAGATTTTACACCCAAGAAGGGTGTGTTTTGGAGGCAGTGAGGGCGGATAAAGCTGTCAAATAGGAAGGGAGGAATAGCAACCAAAATAAGTAGCTTTCTACGTCTTGCTCTAATTTTATGTGCTTCCCCCATATTAAGGCACAAATTTACATCCGCACGTATTTTTCTGTCGGAGCAAGCACAAAAGGTTGATGCTGACATGCAGACTTGAGGGAAAATCCCTTTCTAGCACGCGTCTCTGGGTGAAGCGCACGGACCAGGTTTAGACAGGAAGAGGTAGATTCTTCTGCGTTGGTTGGGTTTTTTTGGTTTGTTTGGTTGTTTTTTGTTTTTTTTTTTCCCCGAGTATATCTAGCCTGTTTTGTCGTCATCAAGGAAAGATTCACTTTTTCTTGAATCAAGCCTTTTAATGGTTCTTGGTTTCGCTGCAGTTACTGAACAGACAGAGTTTTCGGAAGTGTTGAGTGGCTTTCGTTATCTTAATTTGTGAGTGCCTATTTTGTAGTCCTTTAACAGGAGCCTTTCCCAGAATAAAGATCCAGCACGCTGAAAATGAGAACTTTTATCTTCTTGTGATGCTGATGCTTGTGAGAGAGTTCAGTGTTGGCCACAGCTCCGAGGCTTTGATTTTGCTCCCATTGCAAGCGTCCCGAAGATGACTAAAAGGCTTTTACGCTCAGAAAGGTCAGGTCTTCCTAGAATACAAACTAAAATAATTCTGAATTTTTAAACAGGGAGACTACCCCCCCACACACAACCTCGAAGCTACTACTAATGACAGAATATCATAGAAATAGAATAGAAATTAATAAAAGGCTTCTAAGCGGTTCAGTCCACTTTGCCTTCGCGGCTGGGGTTGTGTGCTGCCGCCTGGGAGTTAACTTGGTGCATTTCTGATGGGCAGCAATCCCTGCTCGGTCCCATTTGCTTCCCGGGAAGCTTTTTCCACACCTCGTAGCCGACACGCTTCTTCCTGCTCCTCACAGCAGTCTCTCAACAGGAGCTTCTGGCTCCCAGCTCCCTGCCAGGCGTTCCTGGCAGCCATGCTCCGAAGTACCTGAAACTTTTCTTTTTTTTTTTCTTAATTCTCCCTGAGTGTGCTTAAATTGATGGCCGTAAAAGAAAGGATGTGTTTCCCACTTGGCCCCAAGACAGCTGTGAACAAAAATGAAAGAGAACTCTGGTACCACCTGTCGTAACGATCAGAGCTTGCCTGATGAGTTCTGAAAAACACATGGCCAATCCTCTTCTGTCGCCGCTGCCTCTAGCGTGGACAAAAATCATAAATGGCGAGGATGTTTCTTCGTAGGCTTAGTATGTGAGTATGAACGGAGAGGAAAAAAGGAGTGTGAAGAGTGGGAGAAAGTTGAGTCTTGCTAAGAATTCGTGCTGATTAAGAGAATTTAAATGTCTTAAATGAAAACTCACAGACGTTAACAGAAGGCTTCAGACTATTAGGCAAACCTGCTCGCTATAACATTTTCTTCATACATTTAATCACGTTTGGATCAGTCACTGTAAAAGAGAGAGCAGCGAAAGCCAAGGGCTCATGTGGACGTTAAGGAAGCATTTTTATAATACACAGAGAAAAGAAATTATCAACCATCCTTCTGGGAGGAGCCAGATCTGATCAGCTCGCCAAAGACAGAAAACGATCACTCTTGTTGTATTAATTTCATTTTCTTAAGCTACCGAACTTCGCTTGCTCTTCCAGAGAGCAGACTCTACTCTGTTTCTCTCCTTTGTTTTCCACGTTTACCTGAACGATGCTTAAATGTAAAGAAAAGTTTGTTTACGTTTAGCGGTGGCTGACGCTACAGTTACAGGTCGCAGCCCAGCAGCAGCGGTAATGGCGTTTTGTTTCCTCGTTTGGGATGGGTAGAAGGAACGTGCGAAGGAAGTAACTTCCTGGAGAGAGAGTGGAAGTAGAAGTAAGGGCTTAGAAATGGATGAAAAGAGAACGTAAGTTACTAACGCTCTTGCTCTAGAACGTGAGGTGGACCCCAGCTAGGTGAAGGCCTGTATGTCTGTGTATTTTAGGGAGGCTATAAACAGTAACGCAGCTTTGTCCGCCGCAGACTATGATGTGGTTTTACACGTGTTTATGGAGAAATCAGAGGCAGTTATACTGTAAGAGGTTGCCAAGTGTGTATTTCTCCCCTCGGAGACTGTTCCCTGCAGTCGTGTTTTCTCATGAGCTTTTTTTTTTTTTTGTTCAGTGTAACCGGTAAATGCCATGACACAGACTGACTTGCTCATTTAAAGAGGAAGAGATTAAATAATATGGGAAATTAATGCTCATGCAAGCAATTAGATAGGGATTTATAAAACTTGCTGACCGGTTTGTCACTGCCGTTACATCACGTTTAGCAAGTCTTGATGTTGCACGTTAGCGGCACACCACGGTAAAATCTGATATTTTTTTTTTTTTAGTTGTCTGTGGCAAGAGAGTGACACCACCTAGCAAACATACGCGGCCTTGCCTTTGGACAACGCTGCTAAGTCTGAGTTTTCTTCAAAGTTTACTTGCCTGGCTTTTTGTGCAGACCTGTTCCCGCTTCGTAGCTGCCCTCTTCAGCTGTCATTTTTGCTTCCTGTGGAGTTCCCTGTGGCTGCGTAGCACGGGGACGAATTTTCCTCCAAAATCTTTAGTTGGTCTGGTTACGTTTTGCAGGCTTGAAAATTTTAGCAGCCTTTTGAACGTCTGCTTGGATCTGTAAACAGTTTTTTAGGTTTGCGGCTGCATTTACAGTCTGGCCTTAAACTGCAATTCTCCTGGCAATTTAAAACTGCGTATTTGATTCAATAGCTTCAAATCAAGTATAAATGCCTTAAAAATAGTTTTCTCTTTTTGACTTCTGAAGTCTGATCGTTGGAAAAAAAAAAAAAAAAGAGTCCTCCTTTCAAGGATTTTTATATATCTCAGGCTTCTGAAGTGCTGCTGCACAACTAAGCGGCTTTTCGTTGTGTGGCAGTAGAGTGATAAACAAGTGTGCTGTCTTTATCTCCACAATACCAAAGAAAATGAATGTTGTCATCTCCTTGTCTTTCTTTTCAGTGCTATTAACTGTTCTCACAGAGAGAGGCAACAATTCTGCTTCAACCCCTCCCAGTTTTTGCTGGAAGAGCGCCACCGCCTCTGAAGAACTTGAGCTTTTGTTCCCTACTCGTTGACGTTTTCTCTGTTCGTATAGATTTCAGACATGCTCTTTTTTCCAATACCCCGTGCTGTTCTTACGTGGCAATCAGTACAGAAAGGCGCTTGCGAGGGAAGGAGCAAGGAACCCGTCTTCCACCGAGCTGCTGGCCCAGCTGAGCCGCATGTTGTTACCCTCGAGACGTATTTCCTATCAAATCTCTTAAAAGGCAATTGGCTTTAGGCATGGTGCGAAGGGGCATCAGCGTTGGCTGTACGAGTGCTAAGCTTGCCTAGCTAGGCACTGCAAAGTACTTCATCTCATTTCTAGTCCGTCACATTTTGTATAAAAACCCTGAAAATAACCCTGAAAATATAAATAACCCTGAAAAGGAAGAGCTAAAAGGGTGCCTCCTCTTCTGCAGGCGGATAAAAATCTATAGGACAGTACCAGGCCAGCGCAAGGTGGCGGGACGTTGTGAGAAGGCAATAAATAATTGCCGTTTGTGCCGTTTTGTGTCTAGTGACAGTACCCTCTCCTTCAGCAGCTGACTCTTGACTCTTTGTGCGCCCAAACTTCGGTAGAGTCAGGACACATGGTTACGCAGCGACAGCCTGCTAGTGGATGCTGCAGATGTGGCTGTGCCAGGCAGACGGAGAGACCGTGGGTGAAAGGCGACATCATCGTTCTCTGATGTGGCGCTAACCTCTGGGCGACCTCTAGCATTCAGTTGGCCTGTTTCCCTGTGTGTATAATAGGGTTATTGCCTGCTTCCACAAAGAGCTTTGAAGTCATTAGGTGTAAGCCTTGGTTTGCTCAAAGACTGGTTTTGGTATAGGTACAAGATGAAATTCTTTAATTTTCTAATGGGTTGGATGACTCCGATGTATAATGTAAAATGTCTTTATTAAAATAACATTTAGGTTTTAATTTCTCTCTCTATACCCCACGAGTTTTCCAGCCGCTCAACAAACCAGGAAAAAATAAAAAGAACTACAGGGTAGGGAGGATATATTTCATATGCAAATATTATAAAGCAGGAGCTTTCTTCCAAATTGTGGTTTGTGTCTTGCAAAAGAGGAGTTGCTTAGTCACACGTTATGAATGAGAGATCTGGAACGTGGCTGTTAAGTTACAGCATTTCCCGGGATTACTTTACTTTGTCTAAATCCTTTTTTTGGAAATCGAATGAACTCCCACGGAGTTATATTATTTTATGTCAAATTTGACAGGCTAGCTTTCATTCATTCCCTTCTTTGAAAAGGAAATAAGCAACCTCTGCCCCCGCTGAAAATGCCTCAGATCCAGGGATCTTTCCACAATAAGGAAAACGATTTTTTCTTTCATGCTTCCTTCTCAAATCCATCATTATTCCGAATTCCAAGACTGAAGATGACAATACTTTGTCCTGGCTTCGTGTGTGAAGTCTGTGGAAGCTTTTTCCTTGCTAGTCTTTCCTGTGACTTTGGCTCGGTAAGGTTAACCTCTTTTTCCAAACTCAAAACTAAGACGCAAGTTTGAAGTATTGGGTCCATTGAGTACTCAAGTGAAAACTTGAGTAGCTTGAAGCTAGATCCATGCTTACGTAAGGTGAGTACTAGAACTGCAAATACGCCGCCCTTTGGAGAAGAATAGCACCACCTGTCATTCTTCAACTTTGTGTAGCTTTTCTTCGGGGAAAGTAAATCAGTTTTCCCGTTACGGTTTTCCCCTAAACGCCGTGGGGTTCGTGTAGGTGCGCTCTTCCCCGTAGCTGTTAACAGCTATTACTCCTTCGTAAGCATGACTCGCTAATTTTTCGATCGTGATAGTTCACGCTGTCGTAGTGTCACTGAATACTTGTTGTACTTACGTAAGTCCCTTGTTACAATTGGGAGCAGGGATAGAAAACCCTGTCCTCTTATTTACTGAAAAAACATAACCTTCCTTCCCTTACACATGCAACTTCCTCTCTTGGGGCCAGTCGATTGCGATTTACATGCACGCTAAGCAGAGTGCCGCCTTGCCCGGCATATTAGTCATAGGCAGTGTGCTTCAACCCTTCTGGGAAGCCCCAGCCAGGAAGGAGGAAAAGGTTAAAAATCAGAATTCCGCCCTTTATTTTTGAACCTCAGCCACTTCCACAGGCAGCACTCACAGACCTTCTGGGTCTTAATACGATTCTCCTGCTCCTTTACCCACTGTAAAATATCTGTTTCGTTGCTCTTCTTCTTCCAAAGACCCGTAGTGAAACAAATGCTCAAGGCCACCTTGGATGCATGTGGGCAGGTGTGAGTGACGTGGAAGCCCCAGCAGACCCGCTAGAAGTAAGTGACTGTTCTGGCCCTCCTCCGAAGCGCTCTCTGATTAACAGGAATGGCTTGAGCTGGGGCGGGGACCGTGCGTGTCACTTTGTAGATCGGCAATTATGAGTTCATTTTGGTGTTCCAGTAGATTGGGCTGAATGATTTACGCTGTTTAGGAGTAGAAGGAAGCGTTAGAAGTATTTTTGGATACGGCATTCTTAGAAAGAAAACCTTCCCTAGTGTTTTGTTGTTGGTTTGGGTTTTTTTTCCCCAAAAAGCATCTTGTCAATTTAATTTGTTGTACAAAGGGTAGAAAGTGGTTCATTTCAGTTACCCAACAACTTCTGCGAGCAGCATTTGGGCCAGTCGGTGCCAAGTGTATATATAGTGGTTAGATTTGTGACTTGTCCTATTCACTTTGATAGGACTCTATAAATATGCTCTTAAATGCATGCCTAAGGCCCAGACTCCAAAAACAATTCAATGCATGAATAACTCCGTTGAATTCCAGGTAATTGCTTCAGATACTTTACGTTAAACATGTCGATGAACTTCTACAGGAGGAGGGATTAAGTGTTTTCTGGCATGGAAGTCAAGTGTTCCACGTTCGAGCTCAGCAGGACTGGCCACGGGGCAAATACGTGGTCAGGATTTTTGCCCGTGGAAAGACACAACAAAACTGTACTTTGACCTTCTTCATTGGCATTTGGCATTAAATTCTCTAGCTGAAAAAAAAAAAAAATATTATTTCAGGGGATTTAAGACTTCAGAAGTGCTCACAGTTTTATTCTAGTTTCTCATATATCGGTTGAGAATTTAGGTGGAAAAAAAAAAACCCTGACCAGGTATCTGAACATATTATGGTTTATTTTTACGAGCATGTATCTTTTTTCCGGTACAGTTTTCTTGATGCGTAGGTATATCTATATATGTCTAATAGATCACATGTTTGTTTTCATGACGCTCCATAGAAACTTCTTGGAAATTATGATCTATGATATTGCCATTATAAAAATGAGGATTTAGTCGCTGCTGTCCTGCATAGACAAAACACCACACTTTTTTTTTTTTAAAGGAATAATTGCAGACTGTTTTCCTAATTACTCCAAATTGCCTATTCATTTTCTGTATTGCTTGTTTTGAACCCATTGTGCTCAAGTTTATTGCCTTGGGCCTGCAAGCACTTACCACAGGCAACGCTACTAATTGTTCTAGTTCTTGTAAATGAAGGGAATTACTTACGCCCACTTCAACTTATGCTCAACTCTTGTGGCTTGTACTACTTGTTTGTACTACCATCTGTAAGATAATTGAAATCCTGTTTTGTCTTCTGTGTCTCAGATGGTACAAATAGATCTTACTTTATTTATTTCAGTGTCCGTTTGCATAATGCTTCAATTAAAACACAGGCTAAGCAGGGTTAAAGCAGATGTGTGTTTCAGAGTCTGCTGTCAGCAGGTGTAAAGGTACTGAAATACAAATGCAATGTAAGAAAATGTTGCTGTTTCGGTTTCTTTACGTGCACGTGGCGTGGTGGATGGGAGCTTTGTATGATAATCTTGACTCGAAGAGAGGATGCTGAAAGCATTCCTTTTTGAACATTTCTTTTCTCCAGTCAAGGCACGTATTACTGACCAAAAAGAACACTATGGCAGGCAATTCTCTGGAACAACAGATCGTGTCACTGGAAAGACAGAGACGCCAGGTAATCTTAATTTACCCTTAACCTTTACAGCTATGACCTCCGAGACAGACATTACAATATCACTAATATGCCCAGGGCAGGAATCACTGAACGTGTCATCACTGTTACGCTGTTTATGCTGCAGTTGGTTTTACCCCCCTCAGCCCAGCAAGGCCTACGTTTTTCCTGTGGGAATCTCATCCTGTGCTCTTGTGAGACAATTTCTATGTGGGGACGTTGTGTGTCTGTGATTTCTGTGTGGAGACATTTCTTCACAGCCCAAGTGTGCAAGTGCTTAAAATTATGTTTCAATTAGTTCCTATCGTCCTACTTCTCTCTACCAAGCAAGGGAGAGCTCTATTTGGAGAACTGTTCCTGAAAACAAATGATGACTTATTGTAACGTGGCTATGAATCTAGAAGAGCAGAGATTTATACAGTACAAAAGGCAGATTTTTTTTAAAATGAGGACTACTGTAAAGGCCAAGGAACCACTGCGAGTAGTAGCCAGTGGTGTCCTGGTCGCGGGTAGGAGCAAACTGGAAGCTGTTCTTTTGCTGAACATCCTAAAGAGTGGCCCTGTATCCCACAAAGCAAAATGCTTCAGAGGGACGTATATTTGGCTTTCTCCAGCAGAAATGCACACATGCTGACTCCTCTCCTACCACTTACACGCGTGGTGTTGGCCAGCCTTCCCATCTTGCATGCGTACCCTTGCTTGGATTAGTGGTGCTGAGAAAAGCCAAGCGGGGTTTGCACCCAGTAGTGATGGCAGTCAGTAGGAGTCTTCAATTCGTTTGTCTGAAGTCAGGGACCTTCTAATTGGAATTATGTTTATGGAACTTAAAGCAAACTAACAAGAAAGTCCTTGGCCGTTTAGCAGTTCTGTCTTGGGGATTTGTACAGTGTTGGAAAGGATTCACCTGTAGCTGCTTCTTGTGTATTTGACTGTTACTTCCTGAACATTCCAGTCCTTTAACTGAAATACCAAAGCACTGGCAGGTGGGCCGTAACTTGCCAAACCTTAAACTTGCTTTCTCTGAAATGAACTGGCTGGATGAACGAGGAGGTTGCGAACGCTCGTAGCTGGAGGATTAGAATGCCAAGTCTATTTCTTATTTATTGACAATGTTGAAATAAGGGTTATTTACTGTGATTTCCTGATAATTACAGCTTCTGGAGGTGAACAAGCAATGGGATCATCAATTTAGACGTATGAAACAGCTTTACGAAAAACAGGTAACAATGTTGACTACTTCTATTGGAATATGTATGCCAACTGCAGATAGTGAAGTCTGTGCTTAAATGCCAACCAGCCATGGCCATAATAAACATCTTAGGGGGGAAAGGCATCGTGTTTACTTTGTCTTTAGCTCACAAATTAAAAAAAGCTTCATCGCAGAAAAGTGGAGCTAATGTGTGTACAACCTTCAGTAGGACAAAATAGCAGGGCGTTTCTAAAATAGTAGGAACCGGGGTGGACATAACAGCAGCGATCTTCATGCCCTCCACGAGGTAAAAAAAAAATAAAAATTGCCCACGTTTCAGAGCAGAATTCAGTGCAAAATTAGCCTGCGGTACCTGGTGTGCCCAGCCACTGATCTGCATCATCCCGTAGCCGTTGGGTCTCGTCCCATCTCTTGTGGCTGGCTCGTGAAGCCTGGGAGCTCACTGGGGCCCCCTGTAATGAGGGAGCTCTCAGATTAATTCCTCCACGACGGCTGTTTTCTGTAAGCAGAGAGACTTTTTTGCTTTTGAGAAAGTGTTCCGTACAAAAGCTTTTCATTAAAAAAATAAATTGTAAATGAATCCTCTTTATTCCCGTAATTGTCAAGCTGACGCTGGCGTGGCGTTCATTCCTGCTTGCCGCTGCGTGGCATCTTTGTTTCCCTTTGCCTAGTGAAGGTGGCTGCTTACGGTTTTGCCTGGTGTTCCAAAAACCGCGTTGGTTCTGACACGTCTCACCTCCTGTTTCCTTCTACGAAAAGGAATTTTGCAGAATGGCCTCACGTGCTTATCAGGAAAATTTTCTCTCTCGTGTTTTCCACTAAGCTTTACGGAGAGTGGATCATTTATTTGATTGATTTTTTTTTTTTTTTCTTTTTTCTTCCCCAAAGAGAAGAGGAATTTTAAATGGCTCTTCCTCATTTAATACGGGACCCTTTTATGCCTCTGGCTAGATCGTTTGTTTGCGCAGCGCTGCAGGAGTCCAAATTGCAAAAAGGGAGGAAAAAAAACAAAAAACAAACAAAAAAACCCACATTAAAATGGAAAATTCATTTGGAGGAACAGACCTATGGTAGCTGTCCTTTGGCAGCAAAGCGGTGCAAGACCCAACTGGGTTAACACCGACAGGGAATTTGCCCAGGATCATTAAGGAGCTCCACTGCAGACAGAGCAGCGGAGCTTGAAGGTGGAGAGGGGGAAGTCAGTGGCTGGGGACTGTACGCGCAACCGGATCCACTCCTTTGCGTTGATGTGCTGGGAGCTCAAAAGGGTTTGAAGGCGCCTTTGAGGTGCTGTGCCTTTCAGGGTCCCCAGTCAGCCCACCGTGCTCCCGTCACTTGCTTTTCAGCTGGCAGAAATGAAAGCGAAACTGGATGCGTCGGAGAGGAGAGTCGTCGAGCTGGAGGAAGAGAGACATCGCCAGCATCCCGAAGGCGAGAGGTCGCAAGCCCTGGGCAGAGAGAAGCCGTTGCAGGAAGCGGTAGGAGGCTGCGCGCTGTTCCCCGGGTTGTGCTTAGTGCCGAACGCTCTCTTGCCTTTCCTCTTTCTCATCTTGCGAGTGGCAGGGCGTGGGTCGTTGCACAGCCATGAGATGAGATTGCAGTGTGGAGCGCTCTTCAACGTTGTCCCCGAGGCAGTGGCTGATCTTCTGTCTGATCAGAGAACTGCGGGTTCTAGAACTGCACCTAGAGAGACAGTCGTTGCAATAGAAACCGGCAGAGAGCGCAGCATTACTGCGCGCGGGGGTGTAAAGAGCAGGTTGATACGAATACTGCAGAGATTGCCTTCCTCGCTGTTCGGTTCAAGGTGAATGTCTTTGTGAACGGAAACGGTACAGTGATTTCAAATGGAACGGGAATGTCATGGCAGATGTCGCACAAAGTGCTTGGCGATAAATACTTGAAGGAACGAATTCAGCTCCGGACGCTCACTTTTTGGTGTTGACAATACAGGCTTTTTATACGCGTGGTGGTAGCTATCTCAGCTCCCCGTAAATATTAGCGATGGAGTCGGCGCAGTTGTTAGGGCTGAAGGTGCCGGGGCTGACCGCTCTAGAGCAGCGTTCACCCCTCCCTGGGAGCGGTCGGGCACCTCTCGCAGGACTCCTTAGGCACTCGCATAGGCATTTGCCTCTGAAGTTAGATCCCTAAGCTGAATTCCCACCGCGGTAAAACCCCCAGCCTGAGCAACTGATGTATATATCCCCGATGTATACACGACACTTTGTGTATGTAAGCGTTTTATCAGCACCGCGGAGTGGTGCTTCCTGTTCTCATTCTGCTTCGTGGTGGCACGCGCTTCAAAACCTCTCGCGAGCATTTTCTGGGTGGTGCTCCGATGGCTGATGTCGGGCTTCTCTATTCGCTTGATAACACGAAGCAAACCCCAAAACAACAGGCAATCGCATCGCTTGCAGGCTCAGATAAGACCTAAGCTAGCCGCTGCTGGAAAAGAAATGCAAAGCCCTTAGCTTTTATTCTCGTAAGCAGAACATTCATCTTACTTGCTTATCAATTACGATACGGTCTCAGCTAAGCACGTGCCTGAATTCCAACCAATAGGACTGTTTACAGGTTTTAAAGCAAACTGTGTTGTTATGCACTTGCTGGATCACTGCCTGTATTTGCTCCAAGCGTGGATTCTGTGCGAGACAATCCATCTTCCTGTTCGTCTTACTAAGGTTTTTACTGGCTGCCCTTTAATATATGATAGGTGTGAAAAAGAGTCCTAGCTACCTTTTTGAAAAGGTAAGGATGAGCAGTACGCTCTTCCAATTTTTTTTACTACATACACGAATAATGAGCGAAATGACAATATAATCCAAAACTCTCTTATGGGGACAGGTTAACCTGCGTGGAACTTCAGCCTTAGATCAGAAGTTTCCTTACAAATTATATACTCGGCCAGTAAGTGCTTCTGTTTACTCTGAATTTCTGTACTTTTTGGATGTCATGCAGGAATGCAGGAGATCTGCACCTTGGCAGAGGTAGCTGCTAAAAGTAGAGGGTTTTTGAATGAGCAACACGGATTGTGACGCCCGCGTCAGCAGCTGCGCCAGCTCCAGTTAATCCTGTGCTGCCCACAGGGCAGGATGAAGAAGCAGCAGCGCCAGGGGAAGATTCAGAAAAATGCATAAGGATATGTTCAACTCTGAAAGCGCGTGAGCGGGCGTCTTGCTTTCAAGTTCAGCAAATGCAGAAGAGGCCCAAGCTGACAGATCTACCGAGATTAGGTTTTTAGGGCTTTATGGTTTAGGGTTTTTGTTTTTTTTTTTCTCTGTAGCAACTGTCATTCTTCATACCTACATTTGGTTTTATATATATATATGTGTGGGTGTGTACATACTTTTTTTTTTTTTCTTTTCTTGAAAGGTAACAACCCTTTCTTTTTTTAAATGTTCTACTTACGCCCCTGTAGCCATGGAACTGGGATTGGGCCGTACGGGACAATTCTCAGAGCAAAGTAATAAGATGTTTGTTCTCTACTTGCTTCTCTAGTCCCAGCAGCCTGACGGTACCTTTTAAATTTCTTTACTCAGAGTGGCAGTTCCCTGGGTGTTCGGCTGAGCCATTTAGGAAAAACAGCAGCACCAAACAACGCAGGTTGCGTGCTGCTGCTGTCTTACAGAGCTATTTATTTATTAATTTGTTTTTAATGCGTCTGGAGGGATGGCTCTCACCGAACGATAACGTCGTGAACTTTTAGCTGTCCCCTAGGTCCTCCGTGGCCCTCAGAGGAAAACTGTTCTGGAGGCTTAATTGATTTTTTTTTTATTATTTTTTTTTTTTGTTCTCTCTAGGCATGACCTATAGACAGGAATCAAAGACCAACATAGTCACTGGGAAGCCTAGGTGCCATAAAACCTAAGAGTCAGTGTCGAATAAGACGCAATAAGACAAAAGAATTCAGATGGTTGGAAAACCTGAACAAACTGGAAATCGCTAGTTATAAAAATAGCCCTGTTCCCAGAGGCGTCAGCCTCCAAGAAGGAGGATGTGTGCTAGAAGCTAGGAAAAGAAGATGGCAAAGATGAAGAGAAGAGCAGAGCTAAAAGTCTATATGGATACTAGTGGTTTGTTTTTCTTTAATATTTTAAAACATACACATACGTACCAGCTTGAGCTAGCTGCTGGCTGCGTTTCTGTACTTAATGCAAAGACATCCTGCTAATCTTGCCCAGTTTTTGGCTAAAACGAAATGTTGCAACTAACTTGGAACAAAGGAAGAGAAAGCCACCTCGCACGTAAGCAACAGTTTCCTCAAAGGTGCTCTTTAGCAGCTCGGTGAGCACACGGTGATGCGCTTCTCATGAGCCCAAACCTTAAATGCCTGGTCGCTGGCTGCACAGAGAGATGCCTGTTGCATGCAAAAAGAAGCATTCCTATGATGTCGTGTGCATGTGATTGTTGGATCTCTTTTTTTCTTTTTTTTTTTTTTTTTTAAATCACATAAAGCAGCTGCAGAAGAACTTTTTTCTTTTTTTTTTTTTTTTTTGTAGAATGGGCCGTTCTGTTTTGTATATTTAAACAGCTTTGGTTTAAGGCAGTCTGGCAAAAGCGGGTGAGGGATGCGTTACCCTGCGAGAGAAGCTTACACAGTGCCGTTTGCTTCGGGGGCTGATTTGGATCTTAGCTCCCTTCGCTGTCAATTGAAAATAGCCACATTGAAAGTGATCAGAGAAGAGAATCAAACTTAATGTTTTACAAATCTGTCCTAATAATTCCTATAATCCCATCTCGGAAGACTAGTGTGTAAATCCTGTTGCAAGTAGGGACACCTACCTGGTAGTTTGCTGGGGTGGCGACAGCGTAGGCACATGCACTAAGAAGGGTCAAGTCAACGACTGCAATGAGGTGAAAGAAAGTGGATTTTTAAGCCTTGCTTGGTAGCTTGGTGTAATTCTTGAGCAGGCTGAGACCTGCCTCAGTCTCTCGTGTAGTGGAAAAAGCCCTCAGACTATGCGATAGGGAGATATGGTTCTGTCTTTAATGTTGTATGACACTGGGAATGGCTGGGACGCCACCAGCGTTTAGCCCTGGCCTTCCACTACGAGTATGTAAGGAGTAATGCGGGTTTGGGATGATCACCTGTACGGTACCAATCTGCTTGGCCTGCTGGCTTTCTCATGCCTCTGTGCGACTGCAGGCTGTAGAGAGCAGGGGTTTAGTCTGGTGTGTTGTCTTGGTCTCATCATATGGTGAGCGGTCAAAACTATTTCAACAGGCTTTATCGTATCTGGGTTTTACTAACCATCCGCCTTCCTGTTGCCTCCCTTCCCAGCTGTGTTTGGGACAGCAAAAATGCAAGGCATCTGCCAGACAGCAGATATTCTGAAAATTGTTCTTGAAAAATGGTTCCATCTGCATTTCAGCAGCATCTCTCTGTATTTTTGCATCCCAGAAAGAAACAAAGGTCCTTAGTGAAGCTCTCCGAGAAATGAAGGAAGAGAACAAGCTCCTGAAGCAGAAGAATGCCTCAATGATGAGGAAGAAAGAACACTACGAGTGTGAAATAAGTCGCCTCAACCAGGTATGAACAACAGTGAGCCGCTGACTGGGACCTCTTAAAAATTGTTGTTGTACATATACGCTGTGTTTGAGAGCAATGGCTTCTCCTCTCAAGACGTGCTCCTGTCTTACTTTTTTACACACATACATGTATATATTCACGCATGGAACTATTATGTGTATGTATGTCTCGTTGAGGAAATTGCCGTGAAATAGCTAAATGGGAGTTATTCTTTTTTAACAAATGTAACTTTGTTTAATCAAAAGATCACATAAAGCAGTGGGTGTTTTCTAACAATTTTGTATTTCATGGTGAACCACAAGCACTTCCTGAGGAAATGCGCTGCAGTAACCATTGCTGTGTAACTTCAAGCGATACGCAAGCTGAAAGGGCTGTGATGTGCAAAAGTCGAGGCAAAAAAGTAGCGTTGCCATATTAAAAAAAATCTGACGGAACGTATGATCCTCTAACTCTTTTTGAAATGGCATCGGCAGGACCTGCTCAAAGCCTCAGTGTAACTTCCGTTCAAGGTCTTGTTTGTAAAACAACTTATTTCAATGTTTTATTTTGCTGTCTTATCTTGGGACGTGGTTGGAACTAGGACGGATGGGTAAACAGACCATTCTTTTAAACAAAACATCAATTTCATGTAACACCCTTTCCCATGGGTAATTTACTGATTTTTTTTCTGTGTATTTCCATCCTTCAAATCTCTTGTTGTGAATGCACCTAAGACTGGAAGGGACCCTCTGTGCCCTTTTAAGTCTAGTCTCCTGGTATGGCAGGTTCAGTGACTTGAACTTCTTACAAATTCTCTAAAATCAAACAACTTTTTTCTTAAAAATACTTAACCTCCTTCTACTGTACTTCTGTTGGAAGGCTGTTCTGGAACTGCAACCCTTCTTTCGTTAGAGGCTTTCCTCTGCTTCAACTGGGCTGAATTTATTCCGGCCAGATGATATTCATTTGTTCTTCTGGTAGGGGTGTGGAACAGACCTGCTTCTGTCATCTCTGCCAAGCAGAAGTGTCCTCCAGTGAAAATACGATCACTCTCGGGGCCGCTTGCTCTGCCCTTACAGCTACAGAGACCAGTTGTATTTTCACTAGAGCTTAGCTGAGCTGCCCCAGCTCTTTAGGTCTTTTAAAATACAACTATGCCTGCTAATATGCATGGTTTTTTGATCTCAGTCATTTTAAACGGTTTAGTTCTCAATTTATGGAAGATACTACGACTTGTTTCTAAGTGAGTTAACCTTTTTACTTGAAGTACATTGACCTTTTTACTTTGGGCTTCATCCAACTTTGATCCAGTTATCGAGAGTACCCAAAATATAGAGTCCGATCTGATCCTACTGCGATGTCTGCAGCATGAAACTGATGTCGCAATGCCGTAATAGTTTGCAGTGCTAGATCCTAAGATTATTGGCTTTCACGTGGCTGTTTCCTTGTTCACCATATAGTTCAAGTACAAGCCAAATTTCGGCCTTATTTCATAACTTTGCTGCATCTCAATTGTTATTTAAACGTAGACGAATAGGCTGTAATGTATTCCACCTGATAAGAACTTATGAAAGACATCAGGTTAAGGAGCCCATTACTTAATGCCTTCCTCGGAGGTGCTCAATACTCAATTGACGGGCCCTGGGCAACCTGACTTCCTTGTCCCAGCTCTGAGCGGCAGCTTGGACCTCCGGAAGTCGCCCAAATGAGTCTCGTGATTCTGTGACTGTCAGCGAGATCGAGATGTATCCCACGTAGGCAGGGGGAAGAAGAAAAGCACGCTTCGCTTGTCTTTGTCCTCAGCAGGACACTTCACAAAGCCCGCGCCTGGGAGAGGATCTGGGCTGCAGTCAGCCGGGGAATGTATCATACGTACCACGATGCTGTTCGACTTGGCTGACTCTGCTGCTGCTGGCCACCCATGCCCAATCTAAACACTAATGTGAAACTTGTCTTTATTAATTTATTATTTTTTTTCTATTTGTGCAGCGCACTGCAATGTCATAGCCTAAAAGGGATTAGCAGTGGCTCAAAGGGGGCAAAAGCAGGATTAATCAGTAGGCTCTCTGCATCTTCATCCTCCCGTGTTTATGTTCAGCCTTATTTATGTATTGACGTGGCGCACAAACTGACGCTATTATACCTGTTTCTCTTCTGCGCAATTCTTAGGGACAGTAGCTCATCAGATAAAAAGCCTTCCTTTTCTCTTCTGTGATCTCTGGGGGAAGTGCTAATTTTTTTTTTTTTTTTTTAATTTATTTTCTTCTTGGCCTTTTCATAATTAATCCTAATCCCTCGGGTTACCTGGGATACGGGTTCTCCTGCTGGCGCGTTTCCCCCTCTGCCCGTTCCCCCCTCCAAATTATCTTCCCCCCTTCCCGTATGGTGTGAATGGAGCGTGGCTAGCGAGGGAGAGCTGGGGACCATTAGTGGGAACTGAGCTTCCTAAAATGGCTGAAGTTAGCCGAGTCCGTCTCTTGCGTGAGGGACGCTGAAAAGTACTGAATGGTGAGTATTGGTGCTAGACTTAAAAAAAAAAAATAAAAAAATATGTGTGTGGTGTGTGGTTATAGACAGAGAGGGGTAAGGGTCATTTAAGAATTATTCCAGTCCAAGGGAGAGTTGTGTGATACTGTTAGAAATAAAACGCCATCAGCAAGGAACTGTGGCAGAATTTGACTGAAAAATAGAGTAAGAGCGGCGTGTGTATTCATAACTCCCTCTAGTGACAAGCTGCAGAGACTACATGACTTCCTCCCGACCGGAGGGTTTGCCGCAGTTCCAGTTGAAGAAGTTTGGACTCTTTAGTGCAAAAAAAAAAATGCTTCAGCCAGCCTTCACCGAAGTCACGTTTTTCAGGCAATCTTTGAATGTTGCTTTTATGTCCTTGGGATTTTTGTTTGCTGGCTTTCGGCCTCAGCTGAGTTTAGACACCTGTCTTTGTTTTCCCAAATTCTGACTTGCACGGGGAAACGGTGTTTGTCAATGAGATTTGCAGCTGTGATTTCCGTAGGTAAATGTTGGTCATAGCTACAAGCAAAAGCAAGGTCCCCTAAATTTAAACTGTCTCAAATTCATGAATGTCGAGTGGGCACGTTGAAAATTTAGACCTAGTCATGTATATCTGTTATTTACCGGGTTTATATCCGGTGTATATAATTGAAGTAACTGCAAGTGAAGGGAAATCCCCCACGAGCCTGTGACTCAACCTCATCTGTTTATTTAGAGAGCAAATGTTCTAATAGTTTAAAAGGTTTGGGTTTTGTTGGGGTTGGGGTTTTGTTTTTTTTTTGGTGTGGTGAATCTCTGCGTAGTAATTCTGCTCTTTGACACTGCAGGCCCTTCGGGATGCGTTGAAAAAGCAGCACTCACCGGTTCTTGGGACTCCTGCAGAGAAGGGTGACAGGAACAGCCTTGAGGACATGAGAACCCAACTTGAAGTTCTCAAACAGCAGGTGAGAACAGCTGGAAGCAAGCCTGGATGGATTTCCTACAGCATAATTTTGCCTTCTCTCCCAAGAATTGCGCCTGGTAGCCTTGCTATGTAGAACTTTTGAAAGGAAGAACCAGTTGAGCCACAGCCCATTCGCATGGCGTTTCCTAAGCTGCTGCCTTCACAGCAGCGTCCACGGAGCGAAACTGAGTCTTTGCAAAGGACCGGAGCAAGGTCTTGTGTAGGACTCGAAGCAGCAGAATGGCTCTCCTGACTCTTGGCGACCGTCCTGCCAGTTCTCCGCTCGGGGCTGAATGGCATCCAGAGGGAATGCTAAATTTCATGAGTCACCGATTAATCTCTTGATTATGTCTTCTGCTCCTTTTTTCTTAGAAGTTGAAAGTTTAGTGAATTATCTGACAACAATAGTCTTGGAAAACGAGGGCGTTGTCATTGCCGTTTTTCAAAGTGCAAGGCAAAACGTTTGCATCCGTAACCTGCATACAATCACTATAGAGAAGTGTATTTATTTTTTTTTTAATCTTTCTTCTGAGCAATTCCAGGGCTTTGTGCGCTCTTTTTCTTTCCGTGTGAAAGAATCTGTTTAAAAACACGATACTTTTCAGATAACTTTACATTTTAGGTCTGTCATCCTGAACAGTGTTAGGGTTAACGTTATTGACACACAAATGGATGTGATCAGAATGGGGATTTTATTCAATGGGAATAAAATACTTGTTTCTGTCACGTTTGACAGCAGAGCCAGATTTTGCTCTCTAATGTAATGCTTCCCACATGCTGGAGAATAAAATCCAGCACTTGATTGTACAGTAATGACTTATTTCGTTCTACGCAATAAAATAGAGTAAACCAATTTTTTTTCAGAATTCTCATGGGGTATCCATTTTATGAATGTCTTTTTCTCATTGTGTAAATCAGTACAGTGAGCCCAGGCTTCCCTCTGCACAAAAATGGAGCAGGAGGCTCTAACTGTACAGAGGTTCTTGGGACAAACAGCGACGTGGCAGAGTCTCACCGGCGCTTGGCTGTCGTCAGCCCATCCCTGGCCCCTACAGAAGAAACGAAGGCACTGATTCCTTGAGAGGCGTCCCCCTCTTTCTCAGGGCAACAGAATACGCAGCAAAACCGTGACAAAGTGATTCCTTTGCAGCGTCAGCAGATCGTACGGCTGGGGAGCAGGAAGGGAGGTGGAAGAGCAGAGAAGGGAGCAGGGAGAGGAGAAATGAGGAGATCCTGAGGAGATAAGCGTGTAGATGGACAGGGATACAAGAGACCTAGATTTCTACAAGCGACAGCTTCGCCTCTGCTCCGGAGGGTCAGGGGCACGCAGGCCTCCTCCAGGCACAGGCTGCGGAGCCGAGTCCCTGCGTGGCCACACGGCAAGTCTTTGTTCCTTTTACGCGGTGTTATTCAGGAAGGGGGTTATATCTAGCGGGGGACCGTCAGTTCCGAAAGGAGAGAAAAAAAAAAAAAAAAAAACAACCTTGCAAAAATTAGCTGCATCAGGCAAGTTGCGAAAATAATTTCGAGAGCCCTGTGTTGACTTTTTTTAGTCCCCTGAGGTATTAACGTTTCTCTAGCCCTCCTGTGGAGTCATAGTGCTGCTGCCAGCAAAAAGAAAACTGGATCTGTACGATGGGCAGGGCGTGAGCCACAGCAAGCAAGTTCTTCGGAAACAGAATGTCAGCGGGCTTTAGTGGCCAACCAAGAGGACATGAAAGGACTTTCTGAAAGTTCTGGTGGCGGTTCCCACCCCAATGTGCTTTGGTTGTTATTGGTCAGTAGAAGTGACAGCAACCTCCGGCTTCTTAGCAGGTCGATGCCTGCCTGTTAGATGAAGAATTAAGCCAGTCAGCTTAACACCAATTAATTTAGGGATTAGCATTTTGCTTCGGAATCCACGCGCTCGCTGCCTGTGCCTGGGTTGGTCAGGTATATTTTTAATGGGATGAAGTGCTATGATTCCTGGTGACATAAAAAGAGCTAAGCCATTGCGTCCTTCAGTACTTGAAAGGCAGCTTATCTTCTAGGAGCAGGGTCAAACCTTTGTATTTCCAGTTTGAATTGTGTGCGTAACATTCCCCTCTGCTTATCCACGGGGACCGGTAGGTTCTTTGGGCTGCAGTTTGAGAGGATGAATTCAAAGTCCTGTATTGCAGATAAAAGGTACACGGGCCAATTATTTTTCCCGTATACGGTTTCTAACGTCTGGGGCGTGATAGCGTCCTACAGGTTTTGTTTTCCACAGCGCTCCAGCCAAGGTCTAAATTCCTTGACGGCCCTGATTAGTCCAAGTCTTCTGGTCATTCATATGTGCCCACGGCTCTAAATACTATCACTTATTCTGCGCTTACTAGTCCTTTGGGCCACACCTGGGTTAGACAGCTAGCGCGCAGTGGGTAAGGTCAAGGTGTAGACAACAATGAAAAGGCGTAAAGCAAAGCAGGCTCAGGGTCAGTGGTATTCAGTGGGCTATAAAAAAGCAGGACGTTATTTGATGGTAGTGGCTCATCCTGCGGTTGGATAAAGGTGATAACGTTCTGTCAGACTGCGTACTAGAAGTCATTTTTTGGTGCTGTACCAGCACCTCCTGTCTCCACCAGGACACCAACTGCTTGCATCTGAGATACAGGGGGGACTTGAGAGTGCTCATAATTGAAAAGCAAGCTGGAAAAAATGATGGTGAAGTGTTTGTAGTACTACTTAAAAAGATCGGCGTCTGGAGTATTTGCTATCTTATTTATCATATTTAAAACTGATAACGCGCCAGTCAGCCTTTTGCATTACAAGGGTCTACGGCTACTGAAGTGTGGGCTGTTTCGATTGACAGGTGCCATTGGAGAGTAGCCACTGCTTGTCACTTTGGTCGTACAAAAGATGAGGGGGGGGAACTTTTCGTTGCAAGATGGTAAAGAGGAAGGTGCCTTTCGGAATGCACCCGGCGGTTTGCTCAGTGTTTAAAAAGCAACCAAACAACAAAGCGGATGAAAACTTCCATTGTGGCTCCGCTGAAATTCACATCCTTGGTCATAATCGTTGCAGGTACAAATATATGAAGAAGACTTCAGAAAGGAGAGATCTGACAGAGAACGACTTAATGAGGAGAAAGAAGCGCTGCAGAAAATGAACAAGAGATTGCAGTCTCAACTGAATAAAGTCAACGCTCAGGTATGAGTCAAAAGAAAGTTACCGTTGCCAGCACATGTGTATTTTATTTTTATTTTCTCACTTTCCACACAACCCAAGGCTTTCTGGCTTCCATTAATTGCCATTAGATTTTATACAAGGTCACCACCTGGGATGAAATCATTCTGAAGTAACGCAATAAGAATATAAGAAATGATTAGAGATTACTTCCAAATTAAGTAGATGAAGGGGATATTTATTGCAAAAACTCCTCAAACATCTTAAAACGGAGTGGGGGGAACCAAAAACAAATCCACAGGACTTTTGATTGTTTCACTGGCGCTTGATATGAGAGTTGTAACATCAAACCAACTTTTGAAATAAAAGCTTCCATAATGGAATCCTGACCTTTGCAGTGGATTTGCAGAGTAATGTTAATATCACTGAGGGGGGGAAAAAAAAAGTTTCCATGCAAATTAGCCGAGCAGCCACTGCAATAATTTCTTTATTGCAACATCCTTTTTATCTCTTCAGAGTAGTGTCAGTATTCTGTTCACAGACACTCAGGAAGCCATAGTAGAATCATGGCATGCAAAACTCTGAGCTTTCCCAATCCCCTTTAAAAATTACGAAACTTCGAGGTTTCCTGTCTTGACGAAATTGTGCAAGGTTTTAAAAAAATGGCCGATTACCAAAATGTTCTGTGGTGATTTATTGTCCTCCCCAAACATTGTTGCGAAACAGAAACTTCGGTATTGGCTTATTCTCAACCAAGCCAGGCATCGATACTCGTAGGGTCTTGCAATAGCATCAGAGGCGAGGGGCTGGAAGTGCCCCTCACCTCCATTGGCCTCAGCGGGAGCCGGGGAGCAGGTTGGGCATCCTGCAGCAAGGTCCCAGACTAGGCAGTGCTTTTATGGGTACTTGGAGGCATTTCACGCAAGTGTGAAAATAGCAGAGAATGCCACAATTCACCGCTCAGGGCATCCCGGGCGTATAGAAATACCTTGGGGAAAATCCATTAGCATCACGTGCTGTAACCTTCGGGTATATTTCCCTCACCCACCAGCCCACCCCTGGGTGGTTCAATAAGGTAAAGAATTTTTTTTCTTAGGAGACAAGAGTACTGGGACACCTTCCTCTATATTTTTGCATTGTCTAGAGACTGTAAAAGCCTACGTTTCTTGCACAACCCCAACGAGTCAATGGACGCTGTAAGACCTTCTCACAGCAGTGACAGCGAAGAGGGAGGCTACAAATGGGGCTAAAAGGCCTTTCCCTGCTCCTCCATGTCCACTCCAGACCAGTGGAAATGCCAACGGCACTGCACGGGTACAATATACTCGACGGGCCATGCAATGCCTGGGTACAACTTGACCGTCCCCACATCGCATCGACGGTTTACGCTAGAGATCTTTTTGTTTGTCTCATCCTCCTTTGGGATTTGATTAAACAGAGCTTGTGAAGAATTTTATACGTGAAAGGAATCGCATAGAATATTTATTAGTTTGTTTTCTTAAGTCAAATTATGTAGTTGCGACCCACCTTTTACCCCTCCTTGCACTGTCCTTAGGCAAATTCCTATTGACTGCTGGGGCAGAGAGGGCCTAAGAAAAGGCAGACCCAAATCTTGAGGCCATTGAATTTGTTCCTTTACCAAAATTGTTTATTTTTCTTGTTATGCAAGTGCCTGTAGTTCTGCTTCAAGCTATTGAAAGCTACTATGTGTAACGAAAATATTTCTTGAATATAGAAAACACCCAGAAATGTGCTTGCCATATCTTGAAGCCAATGTTTTCTCACATAAAAAGTGCCAAGGCTCTGGTGTGGCACAAGTCAACTTTCTTAAATATTTTTTTTTTAAATCACGAACGGTCTGAAGGCTCTAAACAAGCCGCATTGTGACTCATGCTGAGAGAGGAGGGTTTCTTCCCTGCTGCTTTTCGCTGATGAATTTGTATGCGAATATCCTGTTGGTCATCGTATCCTGCTACTAATGCATTTCTTCTTGCTCTTCTTATTTTTTTGCCAGACAAAAGACCTCCCAGTAGAGTCTGAGAGGCCCGGCTACCCACCTCCCCTCTTCTTCTCACCCTGTGCTGGGAGTTGTGGCTTGGTTCTTCACTATCAACATCCTCGAGTGGTACATTCGGCGTCTCGCAGGGCACGTGAGCAGCAGCAGCGCTCAGTAAGGTTCCCACCGTCTCCCGTTTCACAAGGGCGCGCTTCTCTTACAAGGAGAATAACGTGGTGCTAGCACAGGGCCGTCCTCACCAGTAACTAAATCTGTCGTTTCCCAGTTTGTTGTTGGCACTGGTCTTACAATTAACCCTAGGTCTGGCACAGCCCTCCTGATTTCTCTACAGTCTCTCTTCTTACTCGCTGCCCCAAAATGCTGATTTTTCTCGTGATAGTCATGTTCTTTTCTTCCTTGCTGTTCCAGCGTCTTTGGTACTGAATTGCACAGAGCGCTGCGATGTGCGAATCGAAGCATAACCAACAGAAATCTGTGAACAAAGAGGAAAAAATGCCGCAACTTAAATATATGGTTGATGAGTTATACTTTAGGTATATATTCTTATATATTGTAAATTTACTTTGGCAAATACCGTTTGTCTCTAAGACCACTAAGAAGAAAAAGGGGAGTATTATACATTTGTTTTCAATGATACTGGTGGTCATTCCTTAATTTAAAAAAAATAAGGTTGATTGGACTCTAGCTGATTTCTTAGGCTAATTTACTTCCACGGCACATATCCAAAGCCCTTTCTATCTATATAATTACCCAAACTCGTAAATATGGATCTGCTCTCTGGAGCCCAGTTGCGGGCCTTCACTGTGAACGATAGTGACAAAAACGCGAACATAGCTTTGGTCAGCATTATTCGGGTCTCTTCCTTCTACCCGGTCTAAGAAAGCTTGTTGACAAGTGTGTCTTATTTCCACGTCTTATACTCGTCGTTTCTTTCTCTGGCCCCGTCTTTGGAAAATGACTTTCCTTCTTCTTCAATTACGGCTTCTGTATTCGTAGGTAACGTAACTGTCCTGCCGTCAGGCAATACTGCAGTAGCCAGACAGCGCAATCCCAGGTTCCCTGGGGTGGGCGGACGAGCTATCAGCGGGATTCACAATGCTGCCGTTAAACTGGAAGGGCGGAATCCCAGATGCTGTTGCTTGTGCCCGGTAGTATCTTCCCTCCGGTACCCTGCTGTGAAACAGGATTACGTGAGGACTAAGGCTCTACAGCGAGGACGAGATGCTCTGGCTGTGAATGCTTTAGGCATGTGATTTTCCGAAGCAAGCCCGCGTATTTGCAGAAAAAAATAAGATAAAAAAATAAATTAAAAAAAAATATAAAAATTAGCAGAAGTGGAACGTAGAGTGTGGCTAACTCAGTGGGAAATTTTCCATTTTTTTTCCTGGCACGCAACAGGGTCCAGTGGTCCTCAGCATGAAGGAGAATAGCTTTGCACTAGGGCAGGTTAGGTAAGGGGCCGTTACCTATTTCAAGGAAAATACTGCTTCAAAGCCTGATACTTTTGAAGTGCTTTGGGTTATCTAAGTGGGCTGCGCTTGTTCGAATTTAGTGAGGATGCGTTTAAACATGGTGAACGTCGTTGGAAATACATAATATCTGTTTCTGGCTATAAAGCTGTCACGTCTGGAACGATGCTCGTTATTTGAGAAATTTATAGCCGAATTTTTGCAAAAAGCATAAAAGGCTTTCAGACTGTGGGAATCCAACGGAAAAGCTGTGGTCAAACAAGTCCTTTCTGTGCTTCGGGAGTGTGCTTATCTGCCTATTTATCAGAGTTGGAAGTATTGCAGAATGTTTTTTCACTGCAATTTGGACGCTGTCCCAGGTTATTTTGGCCCTTCTCCCTCCACTTTCATCATCCAGGTTGCTAATTCTGCGAGGGATCACCGGGTTTACAACTTCGCCGCTCCTGCCGGCGCGCGGGGGTTTGGTTTGACTGGTTGCTTTGTAACTCCCAGTTTCATTCTGAGTTTTCTTTGAAATTTTTTGTCCGTGTGAGAGCAGCGTTGCTGCTCCGAGCTTTTGATACCTCCCCGAGCAATTTGTTAGCCACGAAGCAAGGTGTTAGAATTTAATGAGTGTCCTGAGTTTAACCTACGTAAGTCCTCTGTGTTTAGTCTGCGCTTTTTCATTCTTTTTATATCTTGCACCTTTTTCATTCCTGTTTACATTGTTAGTAGAAACATTTTGTTTAGTCTGACATGGAATACATCTCTTGTTTCCGAAATTCATTCAAGTTTGCGTAGTGCAAGTACGTATGAAAGAGAAGAGGAGATCAGAGCACAGAAAACTCAACAGAAACTTGAAAAAGCAAAGCAAATAAGTGTATTTTGAGCCATCGGCAGAGAAACTACCTGTGCCTAAACGAAGCAGAGTCTTGCTTTGTATCAAAGCCTGGTTTGTTTGCCTGCAAGCACAGATTTAGGTAATCGTTCCTGTGGATGGTATAATTTAAGTGAAAATAGGATAGCTCCTTTTTTCCTGACAGCGTATGAGGGTGATTACTGCTATATACAACTACAAATGACAGCCTATGTAAAAGTTAAATCCGGTTTCTGTATCTCCGGCTTCATCCTGCCATCTTAATATAGGCAAAACTTCCTTAGAAGCCTACAAAATTTCTTCCCTGCGAGTTGAAATCTGTAGGAGTCTCTTTGGGACTACTCAGGATTTTGTCCGAATAATTTCTGCAAAACAAGAATTATTTCCCCAGTTTAACTACTTTGAAGCCGTGATTACCTGGAATTCGACCAGCTTACGTGTATTACTTAAACTGGATAGACGGCTTTCATACAGCTTCAACTGAGATGTCTGGTCCCCGAATTGTTTTCTCTCGTAGTAATTTGCTACTCGTTTTACCACGGTGTGTGGTATAAACTATAAGGCAGTATTTCTTTCTTCCAGGATTTCCCTGGACAAAACTCTATTGGCGTGGATATAACCTTCCCAATACTTCCTCTTGTAAGAAAGACGGGGATTTTTCCCCATACCACAGCGTTTTCAGGAAGTGATTTGATAAAAGCTAATGTTGTAATAACACTAATGGTAACCTGTGGGGACCGGAGGAGGACAGAACTTTATTAAATGGGTTATTCCTGCCACGTTGAAACATATTACACGTGTTACACGCATTTGGACTGGAACAGCTTCACCTGTCAGGTCGAGGTGTAGCAGGTTTCTCTCTGGCGTTCTTTGCTATGGGCAATGTGATGCCTGCCAGTATCTTCTGGCGCGCTTTATTCCTTAGCCCTTTTAAAATCTGATTTGTTTCTCTTAACGTTTCTTTTGATTTGTGGGCTCTAGAAAGGTTTACGCCAATATTTCCAACAAGTGCGGCGTCTAAACCGCGTCATAAAAAAGAAGCAAGCTGAAAGGCTCGAGCAGTGAAAATATAAAGCTAAATATAAGGTTGTTTTTTTTTTTTTTTTTTGCAAACTACTCTTGTATGACTAATAAAAAGCTTCACGGGACAATTACGTTTTTATCATGTCACTATTCTTTTGTTTGAAGTGTCCATGAAGTCCATATTGCTGTAATAATGTTTTATTGTTCTGTGCAGCCAGACTATCAATGGTATGTTCCTGACCAGTTTCCGCCAGATGTGCAGCACAAGGCAAATGGTAAGACAACAGCTGTACGGAGCCTATTTTAAATGTACTTTTTTTTAAATGGGGGCCCTTGAGGGATGTAGAGTAAACTTTTCTATTTATCTCTTGAGTGCTTACGCGACAGCTTTGCCTCAGAGAGCCGAGGGTGGTGTATGTGCAACACAGGTGACATTTCTAATGTAATACCGTCTACATTACGGCTTTCAGCTTCATTGCAATTCATAAAATGTCTCTATTACACATTATAGGATCACACGCTGCCTCATTAAACACCTAATAATAGTCCTAAAGAAAAGATATCCTCACCGTTGTCCTTAGAGCTTCTGTTGCTCCAGCTAAGGCTAAATTTAGTGATGTGCCGAACCTGGGGGCCGAGATCTGCTCCAATAGCTCAAGGTACCAGGTCTGAAAATAAAACTACATAAAAATGGACAAAGTTAATTTCTTGCCAAAGTGTCGGTGCAAAATCTCTTTTGGAAACCAGGAGGAGTATTTAATATTTGTACCTGGATTTGAAGTCACACCAAGTTCCTTGGGTGTTTTGAAGTACTTGTTTCAGACCATTCAAAAGATGGATGCCAAAGAGCAGAAGGAAGAAAGGGACATCGTTCTGGGTGGGAATCCGCCCCTCCGGATCTTCTCCTTCAGAAGCTCCCCCAAAACCACCCCCTTTCTCTTCAGTGGTTGAGAATTATAGAATCATAGAATCATTTTGGTTGCAAGAGATCTTTAAGATCGTCAAGTCCAGCTGTTAACCTAACACTGCCAAGTCACCACTAAACCATATCCCTCAGCACCACATCTACACGTCTTTTAAATACATCCGGGGACAGTGACTCAACCACTTCCCTGGGCAGCCTGTTCCAATGCTTGACAACCCTTTCGGTGAAGAAATTTTTCCTAATGTCCATCCTAAACCTCCCCTGGTGCAACTTGGCATTATTTCCTCTTGTCCTATCACTTGTTATTTGGGAGAAGAGACCGACCCCCACCTCACTACCCACTCCTTTCAGGTAGTTGCGGAGAGCGATAAGGTCTGCCCTCAGCCTCCTTTTCTCCAGGCTGAACATCCCCAGTTCCATCCGCCGCTCCTCACAGGACTTGTGCTCTAGACCCCTCACCAGCTTTGTTGCCCTTCTCTGGCATCTAAAGTTTTGTGTTTTGCTGTGTTCTCGTGCCTCGTGGCCCTTTTTTGTGAGATGCCATCTCGGATGAATGATACCTCATCCTGTGCTGTGCAAGGGGACCAGCGAAGCTTGCTGGCGTGCGCTGCCGGAAAGCGTGTGTGCTCCATCCGTCTGCCATTTCACAGTGCGAGTGGGTGCCATATGGGGTGGCAGGGACTCATCACCAAAAGCTGTTTTGTAACATCTAGAAGAAGAAGATGGCTATAGAGGAACTCTTCTGTTATTTATTGTCATCCACATTTGCACAGAAGAGAGGGCAGGGTGGGAACGTAGCTCGCCGAAACGGAGGATGAGCCTCCCATAATTACACGGCGACTGTGTGGAGGGTTCTGATGTGGTCGTAGGGAAAGTAGCGCTGTGACTGCAAGAGAGGACAGGAGATTAGTTTTGTCGTTCCTCCCACTTAAACTCTGAGTGATTTATTGCACCAGAGAATACAGGGAGGATGTTTATAACAGTGAATGAAACGAGTCCGGCCACCAACTGCAGCTGTGATCCAGGGCAGTGCACTTAAGGGATCTGAAGAAAAGAGAGTTCTTATTTACCCTGCTTGATTATATGACTTGACTTCTGGCTCCCTGAAAAAAAAAAGGTTTTTTTTAAATCCGTGCTCTGTCTTTCTGTTATTGTTCCTTGTGCAGAACATCCAACTACCTCCTTGTCAATGGGACAGTTGAGTAAGGTACTTGGAGACTTTTCTCTTCCCCTTTTTTTTTTTTTTTTCTTTAGTCCCCATAATGAGGAATTCTCAATGAGTCCCATCATAGTGCTGTGTAGGATGTCTGCTTTAACGTCTTCAGGGCTCTTATTCTTTTTATCTTTGCTGATAAAACAAAGATTGTTTTATTAGCCATTGATGACGGAAGTCCAACTTCTACTATCAATTAAAAGGCACTAGCCTGGGTTTGTGTATTATATATAGCCACCCATAATCTTAAATCACCTTGGATCTGCATTTCAGTCGGTTGTTTTGAGAAAGGTTTCAAAGATAGAAGCTCCAAGAATCTGTGATGAAAGTATTCTTGATGTTCCAAACTCTTTGTTCTGTTTCGTACGAGTGCTAATTACAGTGGTGGGTTTAAATGAGCTAGTACGCGTAGCAGCGTTGCCGAGTCTCATTTCTCATCTTTCATTTCCTCATTAGGTGATAAACTGACCAATAAATCTTATCTCTTCTGAGATGGGGCTTCGTTATAGAAAAACAAACCGGCAGTGCAGCAACTTTTAAGCATGAGGCAGTTTCCTTTAGGAATGCTATTTTGATGTTTCTGGGGAAAAATCTTCAAGTTTTCCTTAACGGTGCAAATTTTCCTTTGACATTGGGTATTTTTTCTTTAGGAATAATTACAAAATACAGGTCACAGAGTGTAACTTCAGAGCTGAACACTAGAGAAATGAATCAGGAAACTTCTTTGCTTTTTTTTTTTTATGACATACCATCAAAAAAAGCCTCTTTTAAGTCTTTGAATTCTATGAGAGTCTCTACATCAACTCTAACTCTCCATTGGGAAGCATGGAAACTGCTTTGGCCTGCCAGGTCTCGCGTAGGCCAGTGAGAGATGACTGAGGACGTAATATATAATTTTCCAAAACGAACGGGGAAAAAACGTCTGTCCTTGATGATGTGTTGAGCAAGTTGATGTATTCCACGCCCTTGTACGTTGGCAGCGCAACAGGTACTAAAGGCACGCCTGTGGTTCGGGATGGCTTTCATGCCAGGCTGGACTGCAGGAGGCAGTCGCCTGCCATCTGTATGTCTGCAAGGCCACAGGAAGGTGAGGGTTTGACTCGGTTCCTTTCCTCCTGCTCTTTCACGCTGCAGACTCGGCAAGAGTTTAGCTTTCCATGCCGCCACCACTGGGATCCAAACGGAATCCAGAAGTATCCAATAGGCGGTTTGCAAATAGGAGGATGTGGGCTGTGTTCAGGTTTATTGGCCTGATTTTACTAGCGTTTTCTTCCCATTTGTATCCACAAAGTTTCATGTTGTACCTCTCGTGAAACTGCTTAAAAACTCAACTAACTTATACCAGAATTCAGCCTGTCTGTGCACGTAAATATTTCTTCTCCGTATCTTTCCAAACATGAAATACTCTGGCTGAGAGCAGGCAGGGAGAAGAGATGGATAGGAAGGTTTTGTGTCCAGCCATGCTCCGTCGGTGGGCTGCAGTGGAGATCAGGCCGCCAGGGAAAGACCACTCAGGTAGTCCTCACAGGGCAACCGCCTGTCTGCAAAGCGGGCTTTTAGGGGAAAGCATCGGGCTTCCGAAAAAGCAAAGGGCGTTTCCTTGAAGGTCACAATAAAGAGAGGAGGACAACGTGGAAAGGTAAGCGATGGGAGGCAGGTAGGGATTACGGAGGAAGTTGATGAGATGTTGTCTTGCTGCCCCAGCAACGTATTTCGAAGAGAATAACTCTTCCTGCCCACCCGCCGGTCCCTCCCCAGGTTCTTTGCTGCGCAGAAAGCCCGGTCCTAAACTGCGCTTAAATTCTTCCAGCTCAGCCATGTTTGATCAGTAGTTCTGCCTTTGGAGGGACATTAACTCCTAGGTCTCTCTGTGCTCTGTCACTCAGCGTTGCTGGAACTCGTTTTCAATCTTTTTGTTCTCGCTTGTGGTTTTTTGGTTGGGTTTGGGTTTGGTTTTTTGGTTGTTTTTTTTTTCTTGGATTTCCCCCCCCCCTTTTTAAGGAGACATGCAGACAGATTTCGAGCAAGCGTACTTAATGTCGCTTTATTTGGCAAGCCGTGTTGACTTCCTTCCTTATCCAACTGTGCAAAATTGAAAAGACAGTTGAAAAAAAAGATCGATTTTGGAGATTTTCCCTGAACCCAGCTTTTTAATGAAAAATTCTCTGGAAAAGAGGTTTATTACTCAAAGCCTGCTCAGAGCAAGAACCCTTTTGCATGCTGCAACTGCTGGCATGTATTGCCTTATTCACTTCCAAAATTAATCTTACCGTATTTGTTTTCTTGGCAGAAAAGATTCTCGGTACATATAAGAACCCTAGTTACCCCTTCGGAACATTAGATATAACTACGAGCTTTCTTTCACCTAAATTGTACGTTTTGATTTTGGATCCAGTTACGATGCCAGACGCAGGGAGAACCCAAAACGTAGCCCTTCGCCCACCTCTCCGTTCAAGCTCTGGAGCCTCGTGGGAGAGGCAAGAGCGGCCGCTCACCACCTCATCTTGGCGCGCTTAGGGAAAGCAGCAACCGGCCTGCAAAAGCCCTAGGGATGCCCAGATAAACGCATGAAGAAGCACGATGTGTCTGCTTGCTTTCATCATAATATCTCTTGTTTCCTTTCACACTCTGCGGCTTTCCAGATTTTTGCCCTCAAGGTACCTGCTTTGCCGCTAATGGTATAATTACACCTAATTGGAAGAAGAGGAGGGAGAAGTGTGGGGTTTTCCCCTGAAAAGAATGACGTCGGGGGTGGGGGAGGGAATGAAAAACTGGAAAAACGGATTTGTTGGAGGTCTCCAGTGAAAACCAGACAGGGAAAAAAAGGTCAGTGAACTGACATCTTAATTTTCCTGGAAAAAAATCCCAGATCCTAAACATTTTTGGTATCGGCCTGTCCTCGGTGCGTACATTTCGTGAGGAATTATCAGTGCTCCCAACTAGTCAAGGCAGATTTAATTAGCAGCTTGCCATCCGCACTGGGAATGAACATGTCATTATTTTCAGGATTTTTACCGGTGCAACTTGATTTCTGTGGCTGCAATCTAACAAAAAGAGGCGCCTTTCATTTTGAACTCCAGAATGTGAGAAGTTACCTTTTTTTTAGACAAGTACTGCTTTTAGAAGTCAACTTGAGCGAAAGATCTGCAGTTTTTCAGAGTACCAAGGCAGAAAAGTCTCACGTGAAGAGGAACACCGTCTGTAATTTAAACAGCCCCATGATTTGACAGTTTTATTTCTGTGAAACAAAGTATCAGGATTTATCATTCAGTACCCATTAGATTTTAAATGGCTTCACGCACACGGGCATTATTTTTTTTTTCCCTTTGAGAATGAAACATGGGGAAGAATCAAGGCATTTAAGGGAACATTTCTTAAAGGGGACGTCGGTGGTGGTGGTCTTCTGGTGATGGGTGACGTGGTGGTGGCTGTTTTTATTGAATCTTCCTCTCTCCTGGTGACTTGAAGCATGTCTCTGCTGCCTGGAAATACCCTTAGTTCGTCATTGATCACCTAAGGAAGCGATGTAAAAATGAATTCTGTGCCGTTTGCTTGCTAAAGCAGCAGCCAAGTGCTACCTACCCTCAGTATGTGAAGCCCGCTTTCCTTTGACCTATTGTACGGTTGTAAGTACTCTGTGCTGGGCTCTGAAGCCTGCTCATACTGCGAAACATCCAGAAGGTTTTCCGAATGGTTAATGCCATCCTAGGTGAGACGCGCTTTTTGTTTTTGGGAACTTTGTGTTATCTTATCTTTGCCTTTCCTCTCTGGCAGACCGTGCCCGCGGTGCCTGCTGTGATATCTGCCCGTTTGCACCAGCTGGGCAAGAACTTGAGGAACCAAAAGCATCTTGGCATAAGCAGGGTGACCTGCAGTTGTGTCCCTGTGGGACTCGGGACTGGGAAGAAACAAAAATAACTGAAGGACGTCCCCCACTGTAGAGTTGCCTGAGGTGTTTGAATAGACAAGTGCTCTCTTCCTCCCTGACCTCATAATATTGTTACAGGAATACCAACATTCGACGTGGAGCTTGGAAGCACATTTCTTGTTAGAAACGTTTTGTTCCACTCTCTTTGCTGTTAAAGGGGTCTGTTTACACGACGTGGACACGCAAATACTTGCACTCATCCTTCTCGCACAAAGAACCAGTTTGCTAATTGTTGCTCTTCCTGGCTTTTGTGAATAAATAACGTCAATTTTAGCTCTGATACTACCCGCGAGGAAAAGGTGTCACCAAAATCGGTGATTCTTGATACTACCGCTCACTACAAATGTGGCCCTCTCGGATAAAGTTTTCTTTCGTACACGTTTGGATATCGTCAGCGCGGTGGGCTTGGAAGGGAATGACGGGGTTAGTGCGTAGTGGCTGCAGAGCAATTCTCCCAGGCAAATTCAAAACCTCGCTGGAAATATTTCACTCTCGATGTTTCTCCTGTGAGCGGAATACTGTGTGCACTCCTGTGTGTGTGCTACTAGCGATGTGTTACAGCGTTTCCAGAATCTTTTGAAACTTCGGGAAGGAAGTATGTGTTACCCCGGCAATAGTCTGTTTCCTTTCTTAGGTTTTATTTTGTTTTCCTAGCTCGCCTGAGTTACTATCAATCAAACACATCTTTGAACCACAGACACCTACTTAGCTGTAGGTGCTACTGCCTTATTCTTCCCTCCGTCACACTTACCTACTCTCTTGGGTGCACCTCGTGCTAACGTATGCCTAGGAGCGCCGCTGAACGTCAGCTCTTCCTTTTAGAGGTCTAGAAAGATCTTATATGGGGGCTTTAGGTTACTAGACCCTACTGTTTGCTCCGTATCAACAATCGCGACTAGATGAAAGTGTGGAGAGAGACTACTAGGGCACTGTATGGTACCCATGCCCTCTTTTCTTCTTCACGCTTACTGCCGTTTGTACTGGATTGATTCCAGACTTGTAATATGATGTCCGGTATCGGCTCCGGGGACGCGTGTGTGTTATAAAAGAGAGGGAAGTTAACCATAAGCGAGTTGTGTTTCTCCATGTCAAAATAACTTGTATGGACACACTTTTGCAGATTCCTCCTCAGAGAAGGGAGCCCATTGCTGACAGCCTATGACCTGGAGAAGCGGAGACCAAAGGCTGCAAGCGAGTCTTGTAACTTCAGCATTCTGTTTTGCTCTGGTGGTTCGGGGTTTTTTTTTTTGTTTTTGTTTGGGTTGGGTTTTTTCCCCTTAGCTCCTTATCTCTCGAGGGCATGTTATTTATGCCCGGTGAAATCCCTGCGAGGACAATAGGAAAGCGGATCATACAGGCTAGTGATCCTCGGGATCCAGTTAAACTCTGCTGGGAAGCGTTATTGCCCTTTGTTCTGAAGATGCCGTTTGTGCAGCCGATGAGAAGCTGTGAAAAAGCCTCATGAGAAAAGACGCAGCTATTGAGAGACAGTCACATCTGGTTTGAATGCAAGAGCTTATAAGCCAAAGAGCTTTATGATATTAGTTTGTTTGTTTGTTTGAGAATTATGGTCTTTTTTTTTTATTTGATGCCAGGGAATGATTTGTTGATATACCATCTTGAATTTTGTACTCTCTTTCTTGGTTGTTTGGTAAAAAGGAAACCCGCTTCACGGTTTCAACACATTTGTGTAATGCCAGGCCAGGTAGAATGTGCTTCCTCCCCTTTTTGAGGCAAGGCCAGCTCTCCTTTTGTTTTGTCTCCGAAGTTATAAGAAAAATGTAATGACAGAGTTGTGGTTTTTCTTTTTTCTGTATGTACTTATTTGTATCAGAAGAATTTTAGTGGAAATATTTAACGGTTTTAACTTCTCGGTGCAAATGGCTGTGTATTTCCAAATTATTCTTGTAATGAATCTGCGCATCGTTGTGTAACTTCTAACCTGAGAATAAAACCTGGCTTTTTAAAAGAAAATGTATTTAGACTATGATATTTTTCAAGAAACGGTGGTGAATGGATGTTTGGCAAACATTAGCCGATAATCTGCTTGTAAGACGGTCTCTTCCCTTCAGGCAGGTACCTGAATCTGCTGGGATCACGCCTGAAAGAAGGAACAGAGATTTTTGCACCATGAGGCCACATGAGGTGTCCTGGCTGCTTTCCTTCCAGCTCAGAAGTACTTAATATGAGTTTAAGCTCCCACACAAGCAGCTTGTTGAGCTGTACAAAGACGGAATCATCAGGCCGAGATCGCCTGCGTCTGTCACTTCCGCTTTCAGAACAGGTATTTCCATTCCCATCAATGTACAAAGGCCTGTGCGTCAAAATAATAACCTTACAAGATTAAACACGTTCCGCATTTGATTTTTGGACCCAACGGGGAAGAATCCACGGGAGAGGATTTTTCGGCTGTTACATTTTACAGCAATGCGTCTTTCGCTTACGCCGATCAAAGAAACGACACTCCTAACTTATAATACGGACTGGGGAAGAACGCAAGCAAAGCACTGAGCAAACCGGCCTCTGGAGAGAAACTGCTTTCTCATAAACTATTGGAAATTAGAGTTTGAGAACTCCAATTGAGAATCAGAATTCCATCAGCTACAGAATAAACTCCGGAGTCTCTGTTAAAGAGATAGGAGTTTTTATCTCGGTATGAATTTGGAGCTGGCTTACAGACACTACGGCAGCCGATAGTTTAACCAGCAAACAATATAACCGCGCTGCTCCTGATTAGTGATTCGGCTAATCAGGGTGAGATCATGGAAAATGCTAATGCGGTGCCTTCGGAAAATCCAATTATAATGTACCCGAATTCAATGCGAGCTCTCAGCAGGTGACCAGTGCGGTGGGCAGAGCACCCCGCGCTCAAAGACATCGTGAATCCTCAAAACAGACCAGCTTCTGTGTGCTCGGTGCGGGGGGTGACAACCCCCCGTTTCATTCCTTTCCACTGTTTTCCCCAACTAACCGCAGAGATTTGCGCCTTCCATTCATTTGTGGCGCTTAACTCGTTACCTGACAGCTTCTTGCGAGCATTATCTGGCCCAAGCAGATGATTCAACACGAGCCATTCACAGTAAGAAAATAGAGTTTGCAGGGCTATCGGGTTTTTTGGGTTTTTTCTTTTTTTTTTTTCTTTTCCCCTTCTCTGTTTAGTCACAGGCTTTTAATGTTTGACTGGCTTAGGCACAAGACTGTAAATCTTGACTCACGCAGATCCTAATCACGCTAAATTGTCGGGGGGGGTGCTATTCCTTGTATTACACGGTAGAGAATTTGTATCTCTTAAAAACCCACATAAAATGCCTGTGCGGTTGGTTTCTCCTCTTGATTTTCTTGTAATGACGGATGTTTCCCAAATGCAGGTGCTGTCGTCTATTTGAATTAGCGTGGTCAGACTCAAACACCCCCAAAGGATACGCTTTTTGCAGTGACCCAGACAAGTTTGAGGGAGCGAGTTATTTTAGTTAAAATCAACCGTAGTACTCCTAACAGTACAGTTCCTTCATCAGGCTTTGCCGAAACTGGGTATCAGCACTCCCAGTTCTTCCCATGGCCTTTTAAAGAACTTTCTAGCTTATCCCGACCTTTGTAACGTATTTTATTTTCCTAACGCCCGCCAAATTTTCCACCTGATTCTGTCTATTTAGCTTTCTCCGATATTTTTGGGTGTCATTTGGCAGGCAGACTGATTTCGCAGTAAGGCCTAATGTGTTTGTGAAAGGCCTTTTCTTTTTTCCTTCCTTTTCTTGTAGGAACCTCTCAGGGTTTGGGAATATTGGAATTCCTAGGCACGCTGCAAGAGGAGCAGTTAATATACAGAGAGTAACTTTCTTTTCGTACCGGACCAGGCACTCATTTGAATATACAAACCTGTAAATGCAGTAATGAGATACAGACGCAGTTTGTGGGCCCTCCCCGATTTCCTCTCTCATGGTGGCTTGAGGAAACAAAACAAGCATAAAGGGATTTTCCGTCAAAAATTTTCAGCACTTTAAGGCGATGTTTTCACTCATCCAGCAGAAAGACCAAGGTGTCCTGCATCGATGCTGGCCACTCTGCCCACCAGGCGAGCCGCATCGGGAACGTGTGGCTTGTATCCCTGGGCGACCGGCTCAACTGCCATATTACAAATGTTTACTAGGTGATGAACCTTTAGGTATACGGTGAGGAACTGACCCATAACGAAGATGATTACTCAGCGTGTTACAATGAGGTGGGGAGGGGAGGTCCAGGCCTCGGTCGTGATCAGCCCTTGGAAAGCCTGATTACTTCTGGTGGGAGCGTGCACATCGATAACGTGCTTCTACAGGTTTTAAATTGCGAGTTGTGACACCTATTGGACACACAAAACTTTAATAAAGAACAGATTTCCAGAGAACGTTTTATGTATGTTTTGGCATGGGTTTCTGTAAGACTTTTCTTCTGAACTGAACTTTTTCCATTTGGTTGCAGTATTATATATTGACCGCGTCGTGGAGAAATTTTCATTTTTATGAATGAGAGCGAGTCTTCATCTGGCCAGTTAAATTATCTGCTCACAGTATTATTTTACATTGTTTTCAACACAATATGCTGGATTCACTAAGTGATATTTTGATTACCATAAAAGTAATTATCCAACATTAAAATAGGAGCATGTTTGAACAACTCACGGAGTCATTGACACAAATGAGGTACCTAAAAGCTTGGGGTCTTTCGGGAACTTTTGTCCCATCCTTTTTTCCTTTTTTTTTTTTTTTTTTTTTTTTTTTTTTTTTGGGTGTAGCTAGTAGATGCGACACCAGCATTTTGCTGACTTAAAGTTTTTTGGTTTGATTCACCCCTGTTTTCCTTCCCAGGTATTTTAAGCTCTGTGCCTTGTCAAAAAAGTTTGTTGTTTTAAACCGCTCTTTTTTTCTTCTGATGGCCTGAAGTGCCTTTTCTATTTATATAGATTTTATATTTCAGTGTATTTTCTGTTCTATTTCTATAGATATTTCTTTCTACTCTCATACATACATAACAGGTGGTGTGATATGAAGATTTCATTGGTGATAAGTAAATTGTCTGTCTATAAATCACGGAATAGCATCCCTTCCTAGTCTCCGGCAAAAGCTGGGAGCAGTTACAATTGCCTCAGAAATTCTAGATACCAGAGGAAGTGGATTCGTGATAACGCCGTAGGTGCCCCAAATCCACACCTACGCTACCCTATAATAGGAAGGCTAGATATCACAGCTGAGGATGATTTGCTAGATTGCGTGCTAAATCTTGGATCATGTGACTGTCCTCCTTGAATCCATTCACCAATTTTTTTTTATCTTTTACTGCACCAATATTAGATTTCTTGTCCAAACAATAAACCTTCTGTTCTCGTTCATCTCCCAGATGATAACGTTTCACACTCTCGGTCTCTCCCAGTTTCTTATCTTTCTTCTTGCCTTCCAGAGCATGGCTTTTGTGTCCTATATGAGATGATGTTGCTGTTGTGGAGTCTTCAGCTTCTGCCTGCCTTCCTTCCAATCGTTCCTGTAACCCTACTTCCCAACTTCTTCTCGGTATGATTGATTTCTAAACCTTCTTTACTTGTAATGGCTTTTTTGAATTCTGGCATACCATTCTTTTAATAATGTCTTTTAATAATACCTAGGAGAAGGTCAGAGCTTTGTTTTCTAGATCCACTGGCAAGGAATGCTATTCCGCAATCCCATAAGGGGGATTAATGTGTTATCTACTGCTATGCAAAGTGTTACGTTATTATATATAGTCTCAGGGATTACAGTAAGAACACATCATCAATGAAAATATTTACTTCTGAGATGAAATGAATTACATAAATAGTAGAACTGGAAAATCACGGTGAATGCTGTGGATGCAAGAATGCGCTGTACCCTTTGGCTCTGGTTCCCACACCCAAAGGCTTGCACTTCATTAGCTCCATGTCATACTCCAGCTTCCTCCCTCCCAGTCATTGCTCTGTCAGCATTTCACTTTCCGTGACAACTTGTTTTGGGGGGGAATTAGGATTTTGAGATGTTGAAAATTTCTGGTCTTCACCCCCCCTCTCCCTTTCTGTAGTCTAGAATAGAATGAGAAAAAGCTGGTGTCATATGCCGTTACCTTTCGGTCAAGCAAGCTCAGCTACTCCAGCTTCCCCTATTCTTCCCCCTATAACAGACTGGGAATGCAGCACACACTAATGAGCTGGAAATTCTGCCTTGCCCATACCACCCTGTGCTGAGCACAGAGAGTATTTCTAATCGGGTTGAAGTTCTCTCTCTTGTTTAAAATAAATAAATAAATAAATAAAAAATCCTCCAGTTTAAAAAACGTTTTCCATGTTTTAACTTTGTTATGAGAATGACAGAAGGATTTGCCTGAGTTTTGCAGATGCAAGTTTAAAGGTCTGTAAGACACCATGGGGTGGAAAGTATTTTTTTGATTAATAAAACGCTTTCCCACCAGGAGCCAGGATGCTGGCTGATGCTGTGTTTTCACTTACAGCAGCGACAAGCCTTGCTTCCACCTGCCCTATAAATGGGGAACACCCAGGTGCTTCCTGTTCAAGGACTGCTGATGGGAGAGCGAAGGGTCCGCGCCAGCCGCCGACCACGAAATGGGCTGGTGGTGGTGAGAGCAGGGCTGAGGGCAATGAGGGCAGGCAGGTAGGGTTTGTGATGGGGCACGGTTCCCGAGGCAATCTGTCGCTGGCTGTAGGAGTTCAGATCTTGCAAGACCGTAGATTGCGACTTCGTTGGTCTAATATGAGGTGTCAGACCAACGGCGGTCTGGGGGGTCTTCCCGTGGCCAAGGGAAAGGATTTGGAGAAGGGAAATCTCGTGGAGCGAAGGCAGGATGCGTGCCACTAATGTTTGTATCGCATGACCTGATTAAGAGAGAAGTTACAGCTTTGACAGAGGGTAAAGCACCTTTGTCAGCATTTTAATCATCAGGTTGGTTTCTTTCATTTAATTATGTGGTTTAGTTGAGAATAGAGAGGGAGATGTTTCCATTTTCTTGCAGGAAGCTTTCATTTTCTGCCTTTCTGTGTTCAGGCATCTGGTATCTCAGCTCTTAGTCGCGTAAATCCCAAGTTAATCCATTTAAAGCAATGGCATTACCCTGTGAAGCTGGCAGATCCGTAGGTCCTTTGCAAGTTATTCACAAAACCCACTATCTCTTTGACTAAATACAGCAGTCACATAAAACTGTTACTTGAGGCCTAGGCACAAAGCACCAGCCAGATTATTTCCCTATGCTAAAAGCTGGGAAAGAGCTGCTGCTTTGCCGAAGATTGAAAGAAGAGCTGGCCTTTTTGTAATTCCTGTTCTTTTCCCCTCTTTCTCCGCAATGCCAGATTTGCAGCCTGGCCTTTCTAGTCGTGACCCAGCATGGAATCTGTAGAAATAAAGCATCAGAAGAAACAACCCTGGTTGCGTTGAATGGAAGGACCAGCAACGGTACCAGAAAAACACGGCCATCGACACCAAAGAGCAGGGCGTTTCAAACAAATGACCTGTTCAGACACCAAAACAGCTTTAGAGGGGCAGTGAATCTCCCGGTGTTTTCAGCTTCCTTTTAGGAAGGAACATTATGGCTGTACAGGAGAAAAGCTGACCTGGTATAAAAACGCCCTCTTAACATTGGCAGCAGCAAGGGAGTAATTACTTTATTCCCTGTTATAATTCCCCTGTGCTCAAGAGTTAGTTGAGGGTGGGGGTACCAAACGGGACTCGGAGCCGCCGGTGATGTACTTGCCCTAGAAGGGAAGGGAACTCACTAAAATCGGGTTTGAGGCATGAATGTTGCACGGCAGTTAGCTAAAAGCAGGCTTGAGTCTGGCTGCAAACGCCAGGAAAATTGGTTGCTCGCAGGGATTGTTCCTAATCCTCAATAGCGACAATTAAAATTCAAAGCGCGTGTCTGACGCCGTTATCTCGCTCTTCGTGACTTCCGAAGAGACATCTGACTCCCCTGAGGATTTGGGTGGGGTTGGGTCAGAGCGCTGCCGCCGCTGTTCTATTTCTGCCTGATAAATTAATAACTCGGGACTTCGGAAGACACCTGAGAAAAAAGCTGCAAAACCAGAAAACCTCACCGCCCAATCCAACCCACGGCGTTACCGGGTGACCTCTGTGAACCACAGTTCTGCATTACAAGATACCTGTTGGGCAACCAGAGGGGGGGGGGGGAAAAGAAAAAAAAAAAAAAAAACGGAAAAAAAGAAGGCAATTGATCTGAATGTGCTGTTAATTTAATAGTATTCCCATGGGGAGCCTTAGACAGTGCTACTATTCACATAACTTCCCCACTGTTCCACAGATGCTTGTGACAGGCTCCACTTTTCACGCGCGTTCCTCTGAAGTCCTTTTCTTTGGAGTCACAGCAAACCGTCTATTTGTATTTTATGAGTCAAACGAGGCTTATGGAAAGCAGAATTCCCACTGGAAGTGAACTGAGGAAGGTGGTGCCGTACCTCCAGGAAACTTTTCCAAATAATTGAATTCTTGTTAATGGAAGTTTTCGCTTTGATGAATGCAAACATTCAAGCTGTAGCATGTTGTGAGGCTCTCTGTATCCGAAAGCACAGATAAGAGATGTGGGAAAGGCAAATAAAAAAAAGCTTTGAGCAGTACCAGGGAGGGGGAGGATATTAATAAGGAAGGAACATCCCTTACGAGTTTCTTGTTTGTTCTGATTCATTCAGCCCATTCCGCCCAGTTTTATTTAGTTTCTGTATGCAAACATCACCACTCTCTATAAAGAGCAGTATCTCATTTTGGTTTAGAACAGCTTAATCTTACGAAGATTGTAAGCCTTTCTTCATCTGAGAAGAAAACGAGACCGACATTGCACCTTGATTTATGTATGCTACTGAGGCGTTAACGCTGACACGATGCTTCACAAGTACCAAGCGGATGCCACTCATCTTGGTCAATCATTCTCAAAAACATTACATTTCAGTTGCAGGCATCTAAATCTCCATTAAATTCTTCAGGCTACGTTAAACTTCTACAGATTGGTCCCTGAAATTCCGTAGACTTCTGCCTCCGAAGTCACCGCAGAGCCAGGCTGGTTCTGGCTTTGCCGAACTGCACGGATTTTCCTTGCTCTGTAGGAAAAACGCGGGTAGATAAGTCAGGTTCTTCCGCATCGGGACTGTTTGTGCAGGTGGGTGATGTTCGCGCACGCGTGAACGCGTCCCAGTTTGTGCTCATGTGAGTACTTTCACATTTATATTACATACGTAGAAACAAGTGTTCAGCTATGAAGGTTTGGCTGTAAGAGCTAAATATATAAATATACGTGCTCTTTCCTCTAGGAAAGAGATCTAGCAGTGTTGCTAAAACTTTTAAGCTGGCCATGTAACAAAAGTTGGTATGCCGTGTCCCCGGACGAGAGCGTTGCAGAAAGAGAAAACGAAGATTTCTTTTTCACCTGGAGTTCAAGCGTCACCAGCTCTAACTTTGAAGTCTTCCCAGGCTGAGAAGCTTTGCCTGCGTTAATCATGCATTGTACGCAGGGCTGCCAGAGTCCACTCCCGGCCACCACACTTGCTTTCTCAGCACCGCCTTTCTGTTTATCCACGGGTGAGGGAAAAGTGCATTTCCAGTGATTTCTATTTGCACTTATAAAAGAGTACGTGGGGTTTACTAGAACAGTTTAATTGGGCTCCAAACGGCTCTGTCCCGCTCACAAAAGCGTGCTGTTGTTCCACTTCTGTTTTTTCCTTTTGGGGTGAAGGGCCTCCAGAGCTAAACCGCCGTCTCCTCTCTGCCCACCAGCCGTGGAAAGGCCCGTGCTGCACCTTTGTGAATGCCGCTGGAGTGAGGACAGGCAGCGGACACCTTTCCTCTCCTTGGCATCCTTCACCCAGTGGCATGGGGTGTTTCGGCAGGAGGGAGAAGGTCGGTGCCTCTCCAGCGGAGCTGTGCTCATGGCCAAGAGGAAGGCTGGTGTTGTATGAAATGGCATCATTTTAGACAAGCCTGAAAAACCACTCCTGGCAATTTAAACACCTTTCCTTGGTAGTGAGAAAGTACGGTACAAAAACTGGCTGCTGCAAAGGCTTCCCAGGCCATTCCCTCACGTCACAGAGCTGGTTTCCGTTGTGCGCTTCATTACAGGGAGTGGATGATTTTTTAGGAGTTCCCAAACATGGGTATGGCTCTGCCTTACCTTGCACGGAGGGAAGGGGCCTAGGCAGAACAGGTCCATGCTCTTCGCCTGCTTTCCTACGGAGCGCTGTTTATAAAGCTGTATTGACCACACGCACCCGTGTACCTGCGAGCGCATGCATGTGTCCGCCAGGCCTTCCCAGTGACTTTGTAACACCTATGAAAGGTCATCTTTGCCAGCTTCAGTCAAATGTGGTAGAAAGCCAGCAGGTCTCAAGGGTGTTGGCTTCCTAGAGGTGGGCAGGTAGGAGGTAGGGGAACCTCTTAGTTCAAGAAAACCTCAGTGCGAACTCCAGGCTCATTAGACATCAGAGAATCCGCACAGGACCTCAGCCAGGTGAGACCCGTCCCTAGGAGACCCAGTTTCAGCGACCCAGGGCCACGCTGCCTGTCCAATCTCCATCCCTGGTCCCACAAGTTGCGGAGCCGGTGAGATTTTTCTGAGGGAGAGAGGCAGGCCGTAAAGACTGAACACGGGATGTGTATGTTATGCACTGTGGACGCTCAGATAATTACGCCATTAGTGCGATGTTTTTCTTGATATTACGGTCTACGTGATCTGAATCTCGCAGGGCTAGGCAGGCGATCACCTTCTGCCTGAGCGGTTATACTACAGACCACGCACACGTTTTTCTTTTGTGGGTGTTGTTTCCATTAGAGTATTGTGTTTCATACTCTTCATTTTGTGTCGGGACAGCTGTCTTTCAGAAGGCTGTCTGATAAAGCCAGGAAAGGCAGATAGGTGGGTAAAAGTGATCAATCTTTATTTCCATTACGGTCGTATAACGGAAGACGAGGTTACGTAAGGTTACACTCATGTAACATGAGAGGTTGGTTTTCCAGTGTTCCCAGTTGGCTCGTGTTTCAGTGAAAGAAAGCTCCATCTTTATTCAGTGCTCCGAAGATGTTTCACAAGGGGAGTGCGTACCAAAATAGGGTAACCTCACGTATAAAGTTAAGCCTGGTACATCCCTCTATTGAGGGAACTGAGGCTTTTATATTCCATATTTTTGGTAGTCGTTCATTGATGAATTTGTATGTCGGTAGAACAGTAAAGTAAGAACGTAAAATGTCAGCAATACATGTGTGTATTCAGGTACGCACACGTAAAAATCAGGGCACGTTCCGGAGATGGAATACAACCTGTTTTCATTAGCGGGTTCTTTGCCTGGCTAAGGGTATCAAAATACAGTCACTGCTGTACAGACTCCTCTCTGCTTTGGAGACCATAAAATTCTTCAAACAGCTGTCGATGTGACTTTACGCTGGGAAGGAGCTTTATTGCTTCTAGAGGGCATGAGCACACAGAACATAGGACGTTTGTAATCCAGATCCAGGCCACTTCAGAGGAAGTCTGTAATGTCATTGATAAAGCAGGAGAACGTTGTAAGTTAGTGCATGATAAATGAGTAGATGGGCTGGCAGCTAATCTGGACAAAAAATCCAAATGTCGTTCTTGATGTCAGACTGAAGTTGGCGCAGCTGAAGAGCTTCGAGGCTGGTCTTCCCTTGTTTCAGCAATGGGACTTTTGTGGACTTACTTCCGTGACGTGGTCATCATCAGCTTGATGGTTTCATAGGGAAACCACGCTGTCTTCTCCAGAAAAGTGGGACGTAATACGCAGCACCTGAGGATGCTGCCTTGTCTGTGTAGGGCCAGACATTTTCGGAAGGGGCGTCGCGTTGCCGTGGCTAAGCTGTAGCTGGTGCTAATGCTGTCTCCCTCTTCAGTTCTCTGTCATCCCATTTCTTTCTTGACAGGAGCCAAATAGCATTTGGAAACAAATGTGCTGCTTCTTGTCCCATTTTCAAAGATTACGAAGGCGATGGGGAAAACGAGTGTCTTCTGAGCTGTATGTTTCCTAGTTGGCTTTCGCTTGGTTTTACAATGCTGCTTGCTTTCCCTTTCTCCTTGCTGAGCCAACACTCACGAATCTTAGAAAGCAACCCCGCACACTTGAAAGACATGTTCTCTCAGCGCCGCTGGGGATATTCCCGGGTAGGGGCTGTCCTGACTTCTGGGGACTTGTCCTTGGCACAGCTGATAGCATCAGCTCTCGGTTGTACGTGAAGGCACCGCAAGACTGTGCCCTCTCTGCCCGCGTTAGCTGGTTAACACCGCGCAAACACTCCGTGTACGGTGTGATGGAGCCCTTTTCTCTCCCGCGGGGTGCACGTTTGCCACAGGGACCTCCTTTTCCAAGTTTGGATTCTGATTATCCCCAGAAACATTAGCAAAAGAGGAAGGAGAAGAAAAAAAAAAAAAAAAAAAGAAGACCTACCCACGGACCCTAGGAGAAAGTAGGTTCCAGTAAGAAACCTGGGGCTTGTGAAATTTTTGCCTGCATGTTTCTTGTATTCGGTGCAAGAGTTTTTTAAGCAGTGATCTGAGTAACGTTCCTCAGAGCCTTCGGGCATAGCAGGTCACGGCGTTTACAGGTAATAAATGCTGGTTCTGCGTGGAGGGGTGGGAGAAGAAACTGAGGTCAGAAAATATTTCATTGGCTTTGGCGGAAAACCTTACAGCTGGTGATGAGAAAAAATAAGTATTTTTAAGCAAACAATTCCCTTTGGAATAGTAGTAGCCCAAAAGTGTTTCCAGCCACTTAGTTCAGGGGTGCTCTTTCTACTCTGACTCTGTTTTAGTTGCCTCCCTGTGCTCCTCCAGCTGGTGGTGTAAAAAGGAGACAAACGATTAAAGAACTGTATCCCGTCAATTCTTCCTTGGCCCATACGGCTTCCGTCGTAAGCTCATTTGCACAAATTTCTTAATGTCTTGAGGCAAGCTCTCCCATGGGCTTTCCTGAGGACCACACACAGTTCTTTTCTTGCATTTTTCTGTTAATTGCCCATCTTCTAACAAGCAGTCCTTGCGCTTATCAAGTCGCAAATAGCTTCTTTTGAATAGCTCTGACGTGCTTAGCTACAAGGAAACAGAAAGCACCTCTGTTGTGCCTCCTGCTCCTCCCGACATACGAATACTACGGAAAAACCAGACAAATTAGTCGGGCTTGTTGACTACACACACGCGTCTGAGGCTATGGGCAAGCCTTTTGCATGGCCATATGAATCCTGCTACCCTGCCCGATTTCCGGAGGCTCCTACAAGAGACAGCGCAGTGGGTGCTGCTGAAGGCAAAGGAGTTAACGTGCGTTCCCACGTGCTGTATTCTTTAGTCAGAGACAAATTTCTGCTGTTATAGAAGACGTTGGGTTTTGAGCTTTGCTTGATTGTGTTCTATATCATTTCGATCTTGCGTGGTTTTAAATTTTGCTTTCCTGGCCAACGCAATTTATGACAATTAACTTTTAATCTTCTACATTGGCCTTTATCATTTATTCAGTTGGGATGGGAAGCAATTATAAATCTTTGAAAGAGATGTCCTACTTAGACTCAGCAAAATATCTTTAATGGGATCCGGTGTTTAGTAAGAGAGGATTAAAAGCTATGGTAACATCCAAAAGTGCAAACTTGGGAACTTTTGTCATTCCTGAGCTGTGCTGTCTCCCATCCATGCAACTAGGTGCAGTATCTGGAGAAGGTGCTGAAGGCTCAGGGCTTCTGTCACTGGTTTGCTGTGTGACCAGAAACAAGTCCCACCTGGCTCAGTTTCTTTTCTAAAGAGTCACCTAGTGCCATCTGGGATGCCACCGGGTATCCCAAACACCTGCAGATACAGTACTGGGCAATTGGAGGCTTATGCCCTTCAGTACGGGCAGCTGTGGCCAAATGGGGCCCCCAGAGATGTCTCAGAGGGTGCTAGGTGCCTCTCTTCAGGAAACTGAAGTAGGTTTTAGTCTCCCTGTGTCTTGTTTTCTCCATCAGTAAAGACTGTGGCGCTGGTTGCATGAGGGATGCTGTAAGGCTTGACATCGGAAAATACATTTAAGACAACTCCGTAGGTTGTTTTCAGAGCACAGAAAGTCAGGGACTCTCTCGCTGACACAAATCTGGTTACGACTTTCTTCTGTGAGAGCGGAACAGCTGAGCAGGGTGAGTTTTCACTTAGTCATCCTTTGAACGCGCAGCCAGGGTGGAGCAAAGCGAAACCAACTCTGTGGCAAGGTGCTGACGAGCGGCCCTCTCAGTTCTCCTTCGAGGGCTTCCGTAGCTCTGGGTTTGACGCTGAGGACCCAAATCCATCCCCTGATGTAGATTATGGCTGAAATTCCCACGTGTCATTGGGGCACCTGCATTTGGCCCTGGGAGGGCTGGATGGGATGCTTCGACGTTTTGGGAAAGTCCACCAGATGGAGCTCTTGTTTGAGGGATAAAGCTCCGTCAGGCCGCAGAAGCTGAGAAAATAGGACATAGACCTCGGTTTTGTTGGATTGTTTCACGTACCGGGGTTGAATTGAGCAAGCCTGGCTTCCCCAGCGCTTGCTTTTAATGGGAAACGTTCGATGCTAAGGATGCGGAAAAAGGAAATGTATTTTTGTGGCTAGAAGTGCTTGAAGCTTTCACCGATGTTTTCATTTTCTTGTCGCTGGCTTATTTTGCAGAACTATTTCAGCACTTATTCCCTCAAATCTTTCCGTCCCTTAGTATGCTTCCCGTATTTAATTATAATAATTACATCCCTTAGCTATTAAACCCATATAAAACCCAAAGCACCGTAAAACTTGCTTACTGGTTTAGGGGAAAAAATTATACGATTGGGGTGTGAGAAGGAAAAGTTTTCGACCTTAAACTTAGTTACCTAAAACACAGCTAATAAAACTTTGGAGTGTGGCAAAGAAAGCAGAACTAAGTGTGTCTTAGTCTGTGAAGCTTTTTGAAAGATGTAATCTGTGAATTCAGAGGTTCGGCTACATGCCGTTGCCACTGGGACTGCGCTCCTTCGGTCTGCACGTCACCTCTCAGTTTTGTGCCTCAAAAGCTTTTACAAACACATTTTTTAGGAGACTGTTTGTTATTCGTGCAATCAAACAACTGCGCTAATACATCAGAGAGCAATGTAAACGCTCTGGCTACGAGGACGTTAGGCTTATCTTCAACATGGGTGGTACGAGCACCGATGAGCTTTGGCCCCTGCTCCATGCAGCGTGAGGTAGTAATAAGCCGTGTTCTTCGTGGAGAGCAAAATATCACGAATTTCACCTTCTAATGAGACAGTCAAGTCATTGCAGCCCACCTCCATTCGGCATAACGCAACATGGCTGACGGCACTGGGGACATCCTGGGGGCAACGTAGAGCTGAATTTGCCTCACTGGCTATTGGATTTATTTTAAGCTCCACCAACCAACCAAAAAAATGTGTTCATACCCAACGGCCTCTGGTTTCAGACAACACGAAGCAGGCCTACTGCCTCGTACCGTGGGACTGCTGGGTTTGTGAGACGAAAAACAGTCAGATGGTCTTCTATTCTAAATCACGTAGGGTGAGCTTCCCTTCAATAACGGCTTTACAAGAACCGTTTTGTAGCTCACCATCCTACTCTGTTGTTGCCTGGAGCTCTCCTCTGCTCTGTATGAGTGAATGCCAGCGCACAAAACGTCGCTGCTAATTGCTGGGTACACTTGGTTAACAGTTAACGTAGCTGGATGTGTACTTTAAGTGCTGTGTGGCGGCTAGTTTTAGTTTTACAGTAGCCTGACATTGCACCGTGCTTAATTCAACCTCTTTTTTTCTCGGCACAGCCCGTAGCGCAGGCTTGGAAAATGGACGAAGTTGAAACCTGGGGCTCCCCAGAGGAGAAAGGTCAAGAGTTCATTTCCTCGTTGGCCCTTATCAGTATGGATGAAATTTTAGCTCAGATGTATTTCAGATGCTTCCAGCAACGGTGTCGTCTGGTCAATGGCTGACAGTTTCCCTTTTGCTCTTTCTTTCTTTCTTAGTGCTTTCTGTCTATTAAGTAAATTGCATATTCCGATTTCCTAGGGCTCGTGGGTGTCTGCTGATTAAATACACTCAGGGACATGGGTCAACGCTTATTCGGGGCTATTAGATCAAGAGAGAGCCATGCCTACTCTTATGTGTTGTAAATGTACAAAAATGCTCAGAGTTCTGAGCATCTTCACGTTACACTCGCCTTGGAATCTTACAGGAAAGTCCAAAGGGAAAAATTGTTGTCATGAGGGTGATTCGGGTGTTCCTGCTGAGTAGAGTTTCTAATATTTACATTTTTTTTTTCTTCTCATCGTTGGTTAACCAGAAGAGAAAGACATCTCGGTCTTGAAATGGCAGCTGAGGATATCGAAGGCTGGTCTTCACCTTGAGGGAGGAAGGAGAAGAAGGAGGAGGAGGAGGAGGAGGAGGTTGACGCCCTGGATTTTTCAGTGGCCTGGAAGGAATGAGGACACGACAGACTCCCCTTGTCTGTCCTACAAATCCTTCTCAGTCAGGTGTCATCAGATGAACCCAAAAGCAGTTGTTCAAATCGGTTCTAGCTTCCTGCCGCGTAAGTTGGAATCTTTTTACTTCAGGTTGGTACTTAAGGGTCCTCAAATTCCCAGTTACCATCACTACTTTTGCACTGAGGTTTTATGAGGAGCAGAACATCCTGTTTACCCCACGTGCGTGCAGAAGCTCTATCTATAACTGAAGTTTAGGGCATACGAAGCATTAAATAAAAAAATTAAAAAAAAAAAAAAGAGTGTTCAAGTTCAAGTACCATTTTGGAACAGCCGGGGAGAGAATTTGTTGCTCTGTTGTGTGAGTGTGTGATACTGTGGTCAAAAATAGCGACTTGAATAAACATGACATGTCTAAAACGATTATTCTTTGAAGACAGGAATATAACAAGAACTTGGGTCTGTGGGAACACCTAGGCACGTAAGAATTAAAGGGTGCGTGTTCTAGATCAAAGTATCCTATACTTCATAATACGTCTAATTATCGTACCATTCTCCTTTATTAAATCCGTTCGTTTTAATTAGAGAAACAGATATTTTGCATCAGAGTTCAAGGGATCTGTTGGGCACTTGAGATTAAATCAATGGTTTGTGAACAATTTTATCTGGAAAGCAGATTAGATTATTTAAACGATGCAAAAGGGCATCATCTTTCCCGGTAGAATAAAGTTATGATTAAGAAATAATGCTTGGAGCATGAGAGCTCTGCTTGTTATTATTTTTCACTGGCAGTTTCGGGATTTTACAGTGAAATAGTTCATCTTTAATCTGGTTTGATGATATTCTATTAAATTGGGCAAAATAAAGCAAGGGCTACAGTAGTGTCTAACAGCAGGTGTTTTCCAATGCCGATACGGGAGATGCCAATGCCGGCTACTCGGACCGTATTTGAGATTTGTGTTTTATTTTTGTGCTGTTGGAGCAAAAAAAAAAAATCAAAAAAAAAATCTTGTTAATCAGTTCATAAAACAGTAGGATTAAAAAGAACGCGCTGGAGGTGTAAAACAGTCAACACCGAGAGATTTTTAAAGATTAGTTCAATAAATAAGACGTAATTGGATAAAATAGGCAAGTAATGAGTCAAGGGCAGCCCCAGTGTGTAATTTCTTGGGGTCAGCAGCAATGCGTCCGTTTACACCGCAGCTGGGTAAAGCCTAGAGGGCACGTAACAGGGTGTCGCGAAATTGCATTAACCACCCTCCGCCGTCGAGGTGTCTTGTTTTATCCTTCTCTCACCAGCCCTTTTAAGTGACGCAGGAGAAACACTGAGTTAAATCGCAAGCCGCACGCCAACCGCTGCACGTGCTTTTGATTTTTCTCAAGGGTAGGTGAAAGAAAACGTCTCGTGTTAAAACAAGAAACCGTAACTGAGGCACGAAGGGAGCCGGCAGAGCGCTTGCAAGGACTCTGGTGGCTCTCGGTGGAAGCATGCCGGGCGGCGTGTTGGTCCTGGCCTGTCTGCCCGCCCGGGCAGCGCTGGGCGAAGCAGCGGCATGCTCGGGAAAGACGCTCTCACGGGGTGGTGGCGTTTTGGCCAGCCCTGAAAGGCCGTCGTCTCTCACACCCGCTTGCTGCCTAACGGGCAGAAGGAAAACACTACCTCTTGCTCGGGTGAAACCTGCGGCTCAGCCTCGGGCGAGCAAAACCTAGTGAGCAACATCGGCGTTTCTACCGATGGCAGGAACATCATCTCCACGCTTACGGCAAATCGGTTTGGGTTTTATGACTTACCTTCATGCCGTCGCTGCTCGGGCTCCACCTGGGCATTTACGCGATGCTCCGCTGGGGAAGGCGGGAGCAGCCACTGAGCCAGATGCTTCCCAGGTGCCTCTGGAGGCCCCTGGTGCCCAGCCCAGCCCTCTTCTGAGAGAGCGAGCGCTGTGTCGTGCTGCAAAACAAAAACCCATCGTGGCCTACGAGGCCTAATTGATTGATAAGCCTGGTTTAGCATCTCAGTTTCTGAGGTTAATAGATAAAGATACCCTTTCCCCCGCAACAATTGTTGATCCAATGGATTACTGATAGCAGATCTTCAGATATCTGCGTCACAAGGAGAACCACATAATTGGGTGAAAAAAGTTATATGTACACGCAATTAAAGACATGCGTGCAAGCACCCACAGTGTCATCTGTCCTCCATGCCAAATGCACAGCAGCACCGGGTGCTAAAATTTGCAATGAATTATTTAGATGATGAATTATCCCTCTTCCTCTCCTCCTAGAATATCCAATTGCCCGTTTCCATATTCGTTTCGGAAAGATTTATGATTCAGATTTATTCACTGGACAGCTTATTAAACGTTTCCTCCTCTTTTTCTCTGTAAGACATAGCACGCATCTTGTTTTCTGGTAGCACCTATCCATCTGCTCTAATAGGGTCTCCCAGTGTGGTGAAACCACGAAGAGCACAATTGTCCGTCCGGACGGTTTACAGTCGCCTTTGTTGAACCAATTACAGATGTTCCACGTTTTGGATATTTATTTGCTCGCTTAAGTCAAAAGAGTTTCAGCCCCCAAGTAAACGATCCACAGCTCCAGGCAGAGATCGCGACTGCACGGGAATGAGCGATTTGGTTGAAAAATGACTTGAAAGTCATTCTTGCGCCCGTTTTTGCTGGTAAAACTCGGTTCCCCGGAAACCTTTGAGAGGGGGGAAGGAGAAGATGAGCGCCCCAAGCCAAGCCATTTTGGGGTTTGCCAATCTTCTCCCCCTTTAGTTTCTCAGTTTCGCCGCCGTGGCATAAGGAAGGGCATTTTACAGTCAAAGACTTCTTGCCCCGGATGCGGTACGTTGCCGTGCCTGGAACCTGCTCCCATAAAGACTGTACAAACCCCGAATCGTCTCTGGATTCCGGGGGGTAGCATTTCAATACCGATTTCCTAGGTGCTGGGATAGTACCTGGGACAGTTAAATGGATTTAAAAGGAATCACCTACCCACGAGAATTTTCCATATTTTGGGCTTGCTTTGTTTGGTTTCCATGTAACTGCCCGCCCTAGTACCTCCCAGGCATTCACGTAATTTTCAGCATTTAAACCCCAAATCCGCCTTCCATATCCGTGTTTAATACTTTTGTACCTTGTCAATTTTGAGAACCGTGAGTCTTGTTCTGAAAAGTGTTTCAACTGTTCCTCTGGCTGGGAGTCGCTCCGCTCTGTGCTTTAAGTCACGACTGAGATTTACAGTTGCGATAGGGGCGGAACCGCAAGCACACCCCCACCCCCCCCCCAAAAAAAAAAAAAAAAGAGTTATCTATACGCAGAGGAGTCGGTATTCACATACCTCGGTAAATAACATCCCCGGGACATCATCTTGCTTCCCCTGAAATCACAAACAGTAATACCCTCTAAGAACAATAGCACTAAAACTGTCCTCGGGTTAAAAATAATCGGGTTTGCCTGCGTGTGAAGCGCGGAGGCTTGAGAGCTCTTGGGCTGGGTAGCAATATTTTACCTCTAATGACCTCACACCGGAGCCAGCCATTTTTGCAGGCTCTACGGAACACTCTTGTGCCACGAATCGTAGCCGAAGGCAGCTGCCTGCCTTCACCTGAGCACATCCCTCTCTGCTGGCTCCAAAGGCTTGGGGAAAAAAAAAAACCTAGCGAGATTGCAGCGGGTTTTCTTTACTAATTTGGGCTTTCTTCTTTAGTCAGAGTCTCCCGGTTTTGGATGATTGAGTCTCCGTGTCTTCCGCGGCAGAAGAGGAGCACGGGTAGTTGCCGAGATATTTTTTTATTGAGGTGTTGAAGGCAAACGATCCTCTAGAAGGGAAGAAGGCGGGATGCTGTGTGCGAATACCAGGTATTTATAGGTTCTCCTTAAACGTGCGTAACTTAATCCTAAACTTCTGTGTCTTTCCTCCGTTCCCCAAACCCCTACCCTGTTTGAAAATGATAAATATAGTTGTGGAACATGTGAAAACGGGGAGGTGAAAACAGAAGGATAACTGGATGGGGGCTCCCGTGGGGCGCTTTTTCTTAAGCCTGCGTTTCTTTTGGTGAACTTAAATTTTTGGAGCAGCCCCTGGGGCAGAGCGCTCGCTGGCTGGCGGTGAGCGACCCCCGGCTTCTCTGCGTAGTTGGCAGAGCGGGAGGTAAGCGCCAGTAAGTAACGGCAATGAGCAGAGGTCTGGACAGCCACGCGTCCCCGAAGACACGAGCTCTTGGGGGCTGTGCCTTCACGGAGGGAAGCCGATTGTCACCCTCCAGAATATGACGATCTGCGTCCCTCCGCTGAGGCTTGGCCATCAGATTCACTCGGCGGTTTGCGAGAGGAGGTGGGTTTGATTTTATTTTTTGCTCCCCAAATCTGTTGAAGCGATCACCTCCAGGGGAGTCACCCCATCAGCCGCTATGGGTAAGGACTTGTTTAAGGCTTGTGCAGCGCTTGTCGTTTTTATGACTGATGTGCCGAAAAAAAAAAAAAAAAAAGAATCGAAGAGGGAGAGGGGTTTGTTTTTAAAAGGCAAAGGATACTTCCCACCTTTCTGTTGCAGCTCCCAGGTAAGAGAAATGCCCCCCGCTCCCCGACCGAAAACGCAAGGAGGGAGGGAGAAGGTGAGGGGCTGCACACGCAGCTTCGAGACCCCTTTGGCCAAATTGCGGGCGGGCTCAACGAATCCCATTTCTCCCGCATCCCTGCCCATCTCTCCATCGCCGTTGGGATGTTCCGCAGCATTCCCGCAACCCCCCAAACCCCTTCCAGCAGCGGCTGCGTGAAGCGAAGCGGGAGCGCAGCCCCCCCCCCCCGCCTTTATCTCACAGCGTACCCTGTGTCCCCCCCCCCCCCCTCCGTTTCCCCCCCCCCCCCCCCCGTCCCGACTTCCAGCCAGGATAACCCTTCCAAGATGGATGTTGAGTAGCTCCTCGCACCGCAGCAGCGGAGGGGAGGGCGGCACAAAGCCGGGGGGGTGGCGGCGGTGGTGGTGGGGGGGTGTGTGGGGGGGTGTGTGTGTGTGTGTGTCCCCCACCCGGCCCCTCGGGACCGGGGCTCCCCCCGGGCCCGCCCCTCCGCGGAGCGGGGCGGAGCGGTACCCCACCCCCCACCCCCCCCCGCCTTTCCGCGGGGCACCCCCCGCCCCGCCGGCAGCAGCGAGCCCCGCCGTCCGCCGCGCCGCTCCGCGCCCCTCCGCGCCCCTTCCTGCAAACTTTTCCCGGCCCCCGCGGTTCCTCCCGGGCCGTGCCCTCGCCCCGGGCGGCGGCGGCGGGTACCCTGGGGGGGGGGGGGAGGGGGGGCGGGAGGGTTTGCGGGGGAGCTCCCGGCTCCTTTTCCCTGGTTTTTATTGTTTTTTTTTTCCTCCCCCCCTTTTTTTTTTTTTTTTTTTTTTTTTTTTTACCGCGGGGAGGGGTGGGGAAGGGAAGGGGCTATAAAGCGCGAAGGGACGTGCGTGACACAGTCCCCGCTGCAGCCCGTCCCCGCTGGAGCAGGGGGTTTGGAAAACACCCGCCCTCCCCCCCCCACCAACACCCCCCCGCAAAAAAAAAAAAAAAAAAAAACAAAAAAAAAGCCTCCCCCCCCCCACCAACCCCGCGTGAAGGACAGGACGGGACCGGACGCCGCAAGGTAAGGCGCTGGCACCGGGGCGGGTGACCGGGACCCCCCCCGATTGCCGTCGCGGGGGCGCGGTGACATTCCCCCCCCCCCCCCCCAACCTTTCCCCCGGCTGCGGGACCCCTCGGTCACAGCGGGGCGGGGGACGCGCCGCAACGAGCGGCCGCCCCGCCGCCGTCCCTCCGCGTCCCGGCACCGCTTCTGCGGGATGCTGCCGGCAGGACCTCGGCGCCCTTTGGGATTCGCCCCCCCCCGCCTTCCCCTTGGGTTTTCCTCCCCGTTTTTTGCTTCCTTTCAGCCGGCGGCGGCCAGTGCCCCGCAGCCCGGGCTACCGCTGGGAGCCCCGGCTCGCCATCCGGCGGGTGTGTGCCAGGCAGGCGACGGCTCCGGCTCCGCTGGCATCATACTTGGTTTTCGGGGGAGAAAAAAACAAACAAAAAATCCCCCCCTCCCCAAAAAAAAAAACCCAAACCAAAAAACGAAAGAAGAAAGAAAAAACCGTGCCTACCAAAAAAAGTAGACAGGAAACTCAACGGTGGGACGTAAGTGCTGAGATTTGCTAAAAGTGCGGCTCGGGTCGTGTTTTTATTTCGCCAGCGCAGAGACAATAGCTACGCAGCGTCGCTTAATCACTTGCAGACAGAACTTTTATGTGTTTAAATCTTCACAGTTAGGGGCTAGCGCGGATTTTTGAAAAGCGGTGGTTCTCTGGGTGGTTTTGTTCGGCATGCATTTAACACTTGAGCGGTAACGCGCCCCGATTCCTACATCCCAGTTAGCTCCGTGCCAGGGACGAGCACGGTCTCCTCCGTGCCGTGCTGCCCAGTGCGGCTCTGGAAATCGTCCCGGTGGGCACCTACGTGAGCGGGGCAGCCTCTGCAAGGCTGGTTTTCAGAGAGAGCGGGTTGTGAAGCTTGTAGGGTCCCTCAGATTTTCCCTCCCCACCAAAGGAGCTGGTTAGCGTCTAGTTACAATCTTTTAACGAAGGGCTTCAATAGTGTCGCTGTTCTGGTGGCTTCACTGACCTGCGGGAGGCGAGCTCAGAGGGGAGGCAGGATCCCCGGCATAAATGCACAGGTCTCCCTGGCCCCGCCGGCTGTTTGCGAGCAGGTACCGGGTGATGTTCGGTGACACGAAGGTTGGCACCGTGTCTCCATCGGAGCATCCATGCCTTAGGATGGGCTGCACTAGCCTAGGCGCACTGATTTCACGCTTGGTCGAGCCGGTGGAGTTGTGTCTGTGTGAAACTGGAAGAGGCGAGGGCCATTTGAGGGGGAATTCCTCCCTGGTGGCGAGCGAGTTATACGCTGGTGAGTGACCCCGGCAAGGCACCGCTGGCTTGGCCAGAACCCGCGTTCCGTAAAAGTCGCGCTTTGGGTGTTAGACATCGTCAGCACCCTCGGCCGTGCTGTAAGGGAGCAGGGAGAAAAAAACTTTTGTGATTCCGTTCAGCCCTCTTTGAAAAATCGCTGATTCTTAGCTATTTTAGGAATGGCATTTTGGATTGCTCCTTGTCAGGAATGCCTCATCCTCCCGGCCTTGCTCTCCTACCTCGTAGCAAAACACATACCTGCAAGAGGAGAGCTGCCGAGGTCAGCTTTCTAGTACCACTAAAAGCCTCCCTGAGTACTTAGAGTAACGTCTAGAATTCAGAACTTGTTAACACTCGAAGAAGGCGAGGGCTTTTTAAAGCACCGAGAGATTTTATGTCCCATTTCAACCACTGAAAACATAGTGAAGCGGAAAGGTGCGGTACCCCAGCGTGTGTGGGGTAGGGTATGGATGTGCGTGGGGTGCCGTGGCTGCATTTCATCCCGTTGTGAGGAAAGCGATACCCGTTCCTCGTGTACGTTCTGTGTCGGCAGACGACGAACCCGTCTTAATTTGAAAGAGCTTTATAATACGTCCGAAACACCCCCTTCAGCCTTGTCGCATTTCCACCGTGAGGACTGCGGGAGCATCGCTCTCTCACTGTTTCTGCGCAGCCCCGCACACAAAACCCCTTGATTTTTTTATTTTTTGTTTTGCGCGGCGGCGGGTGGGCACCGCCACCTGCCATCACAGCCCCCGCCGGACGGGTGACACGAGGCGCATGTCCTGCGCTGGGCTCCGTGGCACCTGCAAGAGGAGCCGGCTGTTCCCTGGCAGGCGGTGGCACAGGCGTGACGCGCTGCTGGCGTCATCGGCCGGCGGGCTACCTCACACCCCAGCACACCCCCCACCCCCCGCCGCGGGGCGTTTGGGGTTTGGTGGTCAGCTGCGCAGTCCGAGAGGGAATTGGAACGCCCAGTGGGATGCTGATCCCGCAGAGATTAATACGGGCCCCCCCTTTTTTTTAATTTTAAGAAGGTTGGCGGGGAGGTGAGGCCAAGCTGCGTAGGATCGCCCCGCCGCGCCTGTTTTGTTGTGGATGACTGTTTCGGAAACACCAAGGAGAAGCATTTAGGTTTCCCCGATGTTTATAAATACAATATGGTGCAAACTGTCAAGCAAGCTGTTCAAAATCATGTAACGCCTGCGCTGCCTTCCCTCTTCGGCTCGAATGCCTTCACCACATACTCGGCGTTCATCCGACGTTTAAAGCTCCCGGCACGCAGCTCCCGGCCCATCTGCCGCGGTTTTTCCAGCCTCTCCTCCTATTTAGAGGGGCAGGAACGGCGTCTTCAAGTCCTCTTTGTCCTCCTTAGAAGGTTTGTCCACCTAAAGCTTGTCCACCTTAGAAGTCCCCTGAAAATGAAGGGATAAACCCCTTCCCGGGATGTTGCCCGGGAGCTGAAGTGGGTTATTGGTGCCGGGGGGAGCAGGGGCTGCGCAATGGGGTTTCCAGCCTCCGGCCGTGCGGTGGCCGCCTGCTTCCCGTCCCACGGCTTCGGAAGGGCTGGACGGACCTTATTCGCCGGACCTTTCGCTCTGAAGCGCACTGGGGTCTTGTACCTTAATATATATATAAAAAGATGAGATGTTTATTAAACTCAGGCCCTGCTTTTTCTTCTCCAGCCCTGCTTTTTCTCCTGCAATTTCTGTTCCGAAAGGCTGGTAGTGAACGGTTTATGGAAAAGAAATCCTGATTTATTTCTGCAAGTGGTTACGTTTCGACCTGGTACCAAGCGGTTTGGTAGGAGACCACCTTTTATGCTTCCCATGGCAGTTTAAAAGATTGCTAGAAAAATAATCCAGAACCTAAGTAGGTTTGGATAAAGGCAAGCCAGGACTGTACGTCAGGGTATGCGGTGCTTTTATGCAGCGAAGCGGCGGATTTCACCACAGAACATCTGGGGGCTGGCTTCAGTTACAGCACAGATTTTAGCGGGATAACAAGTCTTGGTTGGCCTTGCGTTCATTTTGAAGTCACTAAACTTTATACGAATAATAAAACTCTTAAGCCCATTACTTCACTGTTTTCAAGGGGCTGTTTCAGTCCTCCTTTCAGGGTCTCGCACCTTGCCTAGAGCTGGGTTTATTTTGGTTTACTAAGTGGGTATTTGTCTTTTCAGTCCCCGGCTTGCTTTTGCAGGAGGTGGATTTAGTAATTTGTAGCGACGGACACACCGGAGGTGGCGGGTTTCCACGCGACCTCGCCGAACGCGTGCGTTTTCTGCATTAAGGGCAGTGGAAACGGCGGGTTTCTCATTCAGTGCATTCAGTGGGGCCGATGTTAGTAACGTGGAAGGCTACAGAGCTGCTCCGGGCCACCAGTTCAGCCACTCGTGAGGGTTACAATAATGGGGGAGGTTTTGCTTTCTTTTCCTGTTTGATTCCAAAATGCAGAGGAGAAGGACAGACCTGGCTGGAGGAGGGAAGGGCCGGCTCCTTCATGTTAAGAAAATAAGTTTGCGAGCCCTTACACGAGGGCATGCACTCCGGTGGGAATGCCCAGCATTGAGGATGGCAACTTGGACTAATATATTTATCAAGGAATACATGTTTGGAATACAAGGCTTGTGTCAGAGTGTACAGACAGCCCATGAGACTGACGTTTGCCTCGCTGATGGAGAGCTCGGTGTGACGCCGAATGCTGTTGCGCTCTGTATTTTGGCGTCACTGACTGCATGGGCAGGAGCGAAAGGTGCATAAATCAGAATGACATTGAAGGAAAAGAGAGCGCCTGAGGTAAGACCAGGGAGAAGGGACTCGAGTGCTGCTCAAGCTCTGCTAAACGACAGGCGGTGCAGTGAGTGAGCATCGCCCTGGAGAAAAGGCAGCGTGCAGAAAGCCGCGTTCCCCACGCTGCGTTTTACATCGTGACTGAGAATACGCTACTGCTACCCCAGAAACCTTCGTGAGATCAAACAGGGAGAGCTTCTGCTGGAGAAAACGACTCAACTAAGCTAATGCTTATGGATGGATGGAAGGAGCTTTGAAGGCCGAGGAGACGTTACGTTTGAAAACTGTAACGAGATGTCATTAGGAGAGGAAGCATTTGCCCGTAGATCAGGAAATAGGTCAGGGTAATAAATCATAACTCCAGGAGAACGTGCTTAAAGCTGGAAATAAATTAAGAGGGACAGAGAGAGCAAATATTAAAAAGCAGCTTGTTCTTTCGGAATGAATTTTCTAATTTGCAGCGTGCAAGGACACCCACCGAACGGGAGGAAGATAAATGTTAACGCAGAGCTGTAACGGGAACCAGCCGAAAATCTCACGACTGGGGAGGTGGCTTTGATTGCGCCCCGGGGAGCGTGTCGGTCACACGGGACACACCAGAAGCAGGCAAAGCGTGACTTTTTCAGACAGCCGATGCTACAGCTTCACCAAAAATGTGGCGACCTTCTGGGGGACGTTGTGCAGGTTGGGGTTTAAATGCCGTTCGGGTAATCAGCGCCACGAGCTGTCTGAGGACCCAGCCTTGAGTCCGCAATTGCTTCAATAAGCGAAAATACACCCTGAGTTACCAGAGGGATGCAGGCGAATCGCGCGCGGAGCATCTTTCGGCGGCTGTGTCCTTCCCCGCCCCGCCTCCGCCCGGGTAGGGGCGAGCACTCGGGTAACCACATCATTTTCAGCATTTCTCACCGATTGCTCAAGAGCACACGGGGTTTTTCGGGTTTTGGCCCGAATCAGGACGGCTCCGCTTTTAGGGTAATTAAATTCAGTAGTTGGGAGGGAGGCTTGTTGCTGGCGCGACAGCCGAGATAAGAAGCAGGGGGTACTTACGGCAAGCACCTGGAAATCTGAAAAACAAAAGGCAATAATTTATCTTTCCTACTTCGTTCCCCCCTCCGCGGGTCCGGATATGAGTGCCCCTCCGGCGTGACCCTCGCACGCTCACAACGTGACACGCCATCGAGGCCGGCGCTTCCCCTGTGATTTACAGGGGAAAAGCATTGTTCGCCTAATCGAGCATATTTCTTTCCTTTTTTTTAATTTTATTTTTTGTTTTATTTAAGAAAAAGTAACTTTAAAGGGGTCGAAACTTTATTAGGGTGTGAGAAAAATCGACACTTTTCGTCTTTCTCGCTTTTAACTTCCTCGGTACCAAAATAGGGCAGCGCTAGACCAGCCACCGCTCCTGCGGCAGAGGCTGGTGGGGAGGTGGGAGGCGCGACGGGATCGCAGGTTCTTCGGGCACATCCGCAGGGATTATTGAACAGGGTAGACGGTTTTCACAAAGCAACCAGAATATCGCGAAGGTGTGAGCTTGCTCGCTCTCTCTTTCTCTCTCGCGCGCGCTATTTTGTTTAGGTGCGGCAGATTTGCCGCTGATTTGTTTATAGTCAAACAGTCTTAAACGTGTCTCAGCGTTCTGAAATCCAGGAACCTGATGCAAATCAAGCAGTTTACAGATCGGGATGATGATGGTGCGGGAAAGCCAAGTGTCTCGGGGCTGCCAGCTGGTCTCTGTCTGTGAAGGAAAACATCAGTGAGCAGCGTTAACGGTTTCTAGTCCCCGTTCTTTCTCTTCCTTTGGCTACTAAATCTGCGTTCAGTTCCCCGTGGGCTTTTTCTCCTGAGTAAGAATTACTTACTTGAGTATCATTTGTAGGACTAATAGGATCTTACCCTTATTTGGGGAAGACCCTCGGGGCTCTCTCAAACTGATTTTTCAGTAACGAGAAATAATGAATAAAAATCTAATAGTCCTAGCGGGCATTAAAGTTACAGTTTTGCTGGGAAGATTTAATGTCAGTCAATTAAAACTTATAATCCTGTTATAGTACAATAGTTGAAAAAAAAAATCCTACTAGGAAAAATAAGTGGGTTTTTAAGACCTTTTCATATCATGTGAACAAGTCTAACTCAATTTAACATTTGAATTAAGCGGGTATTTTAAAGCAAGAGTGTAAGATCTCCTGCAAGAGTGTGATAGCAGGGCGGTGGGCTCAGGGAAAGCAACGTGCTGTGTCAATTTACGGAGCAGGTTCTAATTCCCACTCATTTAAGAAATAAGCGGTTCCAAAGCGTTTGTAAGAAAAATTGCAGGCAATTGGGCCTTTAACTAGAAAATGCCGAATTCATACAGGGCAGTGATAGGTACTTCCAGTAGGCCAAAGCAGGCTTCTGGCTCAAGCTCATGCTCGCTGGGCTGGCGGCCATCCCCACTCGGCGCTATGGGCTCGGTGTGATGTGTCTGGTCGGGGATTGTGTGGATCCCGACTTGGGGCCCTCAGTGGAACGTGGACGTGGGGAGTGAAGCGGGACCTTGGGGGCATTGTCCAGCTCCAGCCCAAACCTCTTGGGCTTGCTGAAATGCCTTGAGGGGACAAAGAACTGCCGAGCCGATACTTTTGTGAATTTAGAGCTTTTTGGGTTTTACCGTGCAACGTTAGCGGTGGTGTTGAAATGACACATTGTCCTTTAGCAGTAACTTTAATTCCAAGGGTCTCGCAGCCATTTCCAGTCACTAGCAAAGAAGTGCTGGGTCCCACGCCACCGCTCCCACCACGTCTTCCCCCTTTGGGAAAGGAAATGCCCTTAGCACGCGTTTCAGCCATCTCTGAAGGCAGAAATTCCTTTATTTTCCCATCTTTTCCCTTTTTTCCCCTGCTGTCAACCGAGGATGTATGGTTACCATAAGAGGGCCCGAAGTCGTTGGGGTTGTTTGGATGTTCGCTCACCCATGACGGTCTGACCTATCCGCCCGCGTGTGTTCCCTCCGCTTTTGTTCGCAGTAACTAGATAAAGGACTAACCTTTCGCCTGCCGGCCTGGACAAATAAACACCGGCCCAGCAGTGCAGTGGAGCTGAAACCGAGCCTTTTGATAATCTGATTTTTGAGATCCCTTATCACAGCTCTGCAGTTGACCTCGGCAGGTTGACCTCTTGCGGCACGTCCCTTCGGAGTGCCCATCTTTTCACCGTTGGGGAAGACTTTTCAGCTTGGTCGTGCAGAAATCCACCACTTAGAATACTCAAAAAGTGTTAGAAAGCCACCCTGAAGACCGGCAGCTCCCAAACACGCTCCTCTCCTGCTTTGGTATGATGGGCCGGTGGCTGGTGAGCTGTGATTGGACTCGCGGTGTCTTGCGATCTCTTCAAATGGATGCATGTGGCAGCTCTGATCTCCATGGCCGCCCTTCACTGTCTCTCTGGGCGTGTACTGGTTTGCCCTTTGGAGGTGAATCCTTTCTCCATCGTATGGTTCCTCAGCCCTGGAGACGTTCAGTGATGCTGGGTGAGCAGTGCCCCACGGTGCCCACTGAGCAGCTCAGGGCAGGCACACGGGCTGCATGGGTCCGTAGCTCCCCCGACACCTGGCCACGCTTGCCCCAAATTTTTTGTCCACTTCTCAGCAGCTGCAACAGCCTTGAGTAACCTTGGGAGCCATCCTGCACCATACGGGCGCTTTTCTCATGAACATCGGGCGTGCTTGCTGCTGCCGTTTGTCCCAGTGACTAGCGGGAGGACTGGGAAACTGGGGCTGGAGCCTCCAGCCTTGGGTCTTGGTGGGATGAGTCTCCCCACCTCGCCGTGGAAAGGTCAGGCTGTTGGGGGAAGCAGAAGTTTGAATTTTTCTCTGGAGGCGGTGGGAAGAGGTACCGCAAGGGGTGCCCTCCAGTAGATGCGTCGAGGAATTTGGAGCGGCTAACGTGCTTTGTTAACAATTTTCTCTAATTTACTGAGTCGCCCTCTGTAGGAATCTGTGTCTTTTTTAAAGGAGGTTGCTAAGGAAATAAGTGCCGGTAGAAAAAATGTAGACGGTGTTGAGCGTTCCTGCTTTTTCCCATCCCTACCCATGTGGCATATAGAAGTGAGGACGCCAAGGCGGCCATTTTCTGAGCGACACACAGGAGAAGCGGTGAGGCTGATCTGTGGTGTAGGTCACTTGCCCACGGGCCACCCTGTGCTCTCAGCCACCGCAGCCCCCGAGGAAGCCGCCAGAGATCATGGTGCGACCAAGAAATTGGCTGTGCTGCTTTCTAGGGAGGGATGGGATCAGCGTGGGGGACGATGTCCACGCTGGCTCTTGGAAAGGCTTTGCCGCTGTGACTGTGGCTGAGGTCTGCCAGCTCCGATGCTGAGCGCGCTGGTAGAAATATGTAAATATCAATATCTTTAGCACCGCATTTGATACTTTCCATCTTCAAACACTTGACAAACGTTTACATATTTTTCAGCCACCCTTTTCCAACTAGGGAAAAATGAGACATGGCATCTGTGAATTGCTGGGATACGTAACAAATCGTTAGAAGAGAGCACCTTAAGGGTTCATTAAGTACTTGTAGGGCCTAAGATTTCCTTTCCACGGCAGATAATACTAAAGCTGAATCCACTTTCGGGCAGTAAGTTCGATCAGAAAAAATTGGATTCCTATGGTAATTAAGGAACTGGAAGTTTTGGGGGATGACCTATCAGCATACCGTGTATTACCGTGGGCCTAAGTAATAGGGGCTACCCTCTGAATTTGGTAGAAAAAGTCATAGTTTCTTTGAAGTGAGCTGAGGATCTGAATCGCATGATTCAGGTGTGACTGAAAGCAACGCAGGGATAAGACTGGAAAAACAGAGGAAAGGAGAGAATAAAATAGAAATAACATCTTTCCTCCGTTCATATAAATTGCGTTTTCTCCTTGTCCCAGATCTAGTTGACTATGAGTGTTCCTGACTTGAAAAAAAACCTAGAATCCAACCTTACAATTGCAGCTGGTGCTAGATGCCGCTACAGTTTCTGTTCGAGTTCCCGTTGCTGCGTGTTTGCTCCAGGACATCCACCGCCCCTGCCAACCAGTGAGGGACACCGTCCTGCCGGCAGCGCGGGGATGCCACTGGGGGGGGTTGGAGAATTGCTTCTGGGGGCACGAGCGCTGTCAGAGCGGTTGTTGCTGGAGCTGCCGTCCCGCTTCGCCCCGCCAGCTGCCAGAGGGCTTTCTGCAGAGCTGTTGCTGTCGCTCTCCATGTTTGTCGCTGTCGTTACTGGGGGTTACCGGTTACCCTGGAAGCACCGAGAAACCCTAGGCAGGAAAACGGAGGACAGGGCGAAATGGCAAATGAGAATTTCTGTGGAGCCGCTGCAAGAAAACTCTTGCATGTAGAGGTGGGGCAGCGGGCACGAATGCTAACGTTCTTGGGCTGGCTGTGGTTTGCGATCCCATGTCCACGTGCGGGTGGTGTTCCTGATGCCGAGAAAAACCGCAGGTCTGTTGGAAGCTGAGGGAACTGGCCTCCGTGCACTTCAAAGGGTTTCAAAGTAGGCAGCAATTTCCCCTTTTGTAATCATCTACCGACAAGCAGAAGGGAAGAAGCAATTGCAGTGTGCTCACGGCACAGCTTCCCGCAAAATGTGAGCGCTCTCGTTGTTGCTGAAGCCGCTGGAGTCTCGGAGACCCAGAGCACCGGCGAGTCACGCCAGTGACCCGTAGCCCTGTCCCTGTCACCAGCGCCCCTGCAGCTCCCTGCCTGGCGCAAGCCCCTTATTTTCTCCCCTTCACCAAACACCCTGTTGGTCGTGGGCAGCCGCCAGGCGAGCCACGGTCTCCAGGCCCTAAGAACGGCTGGAGCAACTTTAACTCCTTCGTTGGAGAATATGACTTTGGTTTTACGTTTTGCCGCTTCGCCAAAGGTCTTTCTGACCTCCAGACCTAAGCCCCGGCAGCGTGAGGATGCGATGGCGGGATGCACGGACCCCGGTTCCGCTCCTGCTCTTTATCATACCCTCACACTTCAGTCCTCCCTGTCCCTCCTGGGTTTTGGCAAGGGCACTTGCTCATAATGTCATTCAGAAGTATTCCAGAGAAACAGTGGGAGACTCCGTTCCAAAGACCAACATGCTTGTGTTGGTTGTAATTTGTAATTGTTCGTATGTGTTCCTCCCCGCTAATCCCCGCGCTGAAATTCATTACGGAGAGGCAGGAACATACACTCGGAGAGCTGCGCTGAAGGCAGGATGACTTGGCCGAGGAAAGCAGCTATTGTTTTACGATTAAAGGAAGGGATTATATTGGGATTTCCTTGAACAAGGAAAGTCGCTGCCCCACTTTTATTGCTTGGAACGAGGGGATAATAATTACTCTCCATTATAAAACACCTCCAGATCTTGCGATGAAAGATTTGTGGTAGAGCTGCGTGGTATTCGGGGTTGTTTATCTTAGGTGGCCTGGAGTTGCGCAAACTAAGATTTCTCTGCCTTATCTTTTTTCTCCTACTGGGACTCCAAACCCTGCTGAGACTCAGGGAAAAAAAAAATTCCCCTTCTCCGAGTTGGGCATCTGACATGGGATTTTCCTCTGGAAGAACTGGTGCCAGTCACCCATCCCGTGACGCTTGCGACGTCCAGCTGCCTGGGGATGTCGTACGGGCTTGGGAGGATGAGCAGGTAGGATGGTGAGGACACAGGCCATGCCGTGCCGGCGCGGCCAAGGGATGTGGAGCTCGGCACAGGGTGCGAGCCGCCGGCTGGCTGCCACCCGGTGCTCCAGCACATCGCTTCTTCCCCTGCCACCCCCTCGCAAGGAGGGGTAGAAGAGAACAACCGAGCATTGTAACCCAGGGCGCCGGGGGCTCGCTCTTTGTTTGGTTTTGACACTCGCTGCCGAGGCGCGCGGGTCGAGGTGGCTGTGAAGGAGAGAAGTTGCCGGTATGTGGTCTCTGATTTAAAGAAGAAAAACTAGGAGGCATTTCCTCAAGTGTCCCAAATGGCATCTCCTGGCTCAGCTGGGTTTCAAAGCATCCAGCTACCACCAGCTCCAGGATGGCGATCTTTCGATGTAATCAGAGTTGAATCTGTTTCCACTAAAAGTGGAAAAATAAATAAGGCTCAGTTTAGAAACAAAAGAGTCCATGTAAAATTCGATTTTTCATACCATATCTCCCCGAGTGTGTTTGCTTTTCAAATGTCTGATTTGAGACAGCTCCGCATTTTACAACGTTACCCCTTCGAACTTAACCTCTCCCCGAAGCCGTAGTTTGTTGCCACTGTTGCTCGTTAAGATTTGGTGATTTCCTCATACCGTCTGATTTTCACGTAGTTGGATTTTTCTTCCCCACGCTACTGTGATTTGCTTCGCTGCAGCAATACTCCCAGCAAAGGAGAAGGGCGGGTTGAATTGGACTCGCAAGAGGCGGTCGGTTAATCCGCCGGTTATTGACACGGTGGACCCTAAACGCTTCGAAGGCACTGTTGTAGTCCATCGTGTCTGCGCGTACTTAGGGAGCTTTAATCCACGGATTACAGGTCCGTAAACGCTCCTGCCCTCCCAGTTACAGCCACTTCTGCCAACGGGAGCTGCCGCGTCCAGCCAGCCGCGGCGCTACGCAAAAATATTGCTCTTTAAAAATCCACAGAGATGGTGATACACCCCGGTGTATCTCGTGTTCCTCGTGTCCCCCCGCCTCCGTTCCATAGGGAAAGGCCGTGGGCTGGTGCAGGTCTCCGGCGGAGGGGCTGGCTGGGGCTGACTCCCGCAGCCCTGCGTGGCCCGGGCTTTTCCCCGGGCACGAGGCAGGACCAGACAACAAGTTTTTCAAGAGTGCTGCTTTATTTTATTTTAAAAAAAAACCAAACAAACAAAAAAAAAAACAACCCCAAGTGAAAAGCATACCAAACGTTTTCCAGATCCTTTAGGGAACAGTTAAGTATTAAATGGCCGGCCTTCACTTTTCCCCTCTGGTCTCCCCGTGAACAAACAAACCGAGCTTATAAATACTTAAAATTTCAAAGGCGTTATTTTTCCTTGTTTGCACGTTACAAATAACTAAAGGTAGTGCGATCAAAATAGGTGGGCGCTTTTAAAGTCCTCATTTGCGGAGGTGCTGGCTCTGTACGCTGGGGGGCACGTATTTGCGTTGTATATCTCTGGAAACGAAGTGTATAATGGCAAAGCTCACGGCCTCTTTGCTTGCAGCATTCCTATAATAAGTCCAAGAAGTCACACAGTGCCCTTTTATTTCCGAAGCCGGACTTAAATCCTGTCAATAAATCTACAGACTTATTATGAGATGCAGCACAGGTAACGTAAACAATCAAAAAAACCCCTCCCAACGCACCAGAGTTTAAAAACAGGATTAAAAAGTTAACCATCCGTACGATAAAAAGAGAAGAAATGCAACACAAAAGCAGTGTGGCAGGCAGCGCCTTGGAATTATCCGCACGAAATTACGGTCATGCGCTTCCCACTTTATGTAATGAACTATTAGGCTTTATTTATTCCAGACGCATTTGCTTCAAGTAAACCCGGACCTTTTGTTTTGTTTTGTTATCGTAAGTCCTTTCGCAGGTCTCTGCGGCCTGCAGACGGTTGAGAAGCAAAGCAAATAGCTTCCATAGATCAAGGCGCGTGATGATGACTTGTGGGGAGCGCTGCCATCGCACTGGTGAACCGAACGCTCTCGCTCCCTTTTTATGGAGTATGTTCGGTGACATCGAGCCTTCCTGGGGGCGTGTGTGAAAGAGACGCACAATGGAACCCGAACAGGAGCACGCAACTGCTTTGACCCCAAACGAAATGAATTCTGGGCTTGCCGGGTGGGATTTCTGCGATGGGATGTAAGCGGGGAGCCTCGGGTAGCCCGGTTGCAACTGCTGTATTTTGCTGGGGGATAAAGGACGTTCTTAGGGCAGGCGGAAAATACCGTAAGCTCGATGTGCAAAATCAAAAATGGGGTGATTTTATCTGCCCCCGAGGCCGCCCGTGTCTGGCTTTGGTTGAGGATGCGCCCACTCCCTTTGGTCCCGCAGCCTGCGGGAAGAGCCTGCAAGGCGCTGCCCCAGCTCCGGCTCGTTTGTCCCCCACCTCAGAATCTAAGCCAGCTGCAAATCCTGTTTTCCTCGCCGTTTCTGCTTGGAACCGCCGTTTACCTGGGTATTTGCAGGCCTTTTGTATAGGTGAAGCTCCTTACGCAAAGATTGTAAAGGAGGGACAGGAGGTTTGTGTGTGGGGGATTTCGGAAAGGTCGGGTAAGGCTCAGTGCCCGAGTGGAAATCATTAAAAAGCCAGGAATGAATCGTAATCGTCTATGATCCCATTTAACGATAATTTTCATGTGTGTGCTTACAGCTCAACTTTATAAAATGGCCAGACTGCTGCTTTTGTTTATTTATACTTTCCGAACGCAAAAAAAACCAACCCCACCAAGCCTCTGGCAAGGTGGTAAATTTGGAGGCGTTTAAAATAATTGCTGTCCCCCCTCCACAGGCACAGCACGCACTTTTCCCATCTGTCGATCCACGTAGGTAAATACGTACGGGTTCGTTAAATAAACCTCTCCCGAGGCGGGGCCGTTGCTGCCGGAGTGTTTGTGCAGCCCAGGAGGTGCTCCCCGCCGCTTTCCAGCTGAAAATAAAAGGAAAACCCGGCCGCCCGCCACCACCGCCGCTGCCCCGGCATCGGTCGGTCTTCCCGGCCTCGGCGTGCCGGTGGGCAAAACCAGGTGGTCCTGTCCAGCTGGAAGGCAGCCCGGGAGCCGGCCTAGCTGGGAGGAGACGGGGTGGATGCTCCCTGCTCTCACCCTGGCTCCCCGGAGCGGATCGGTCTGCTATGCGGGGACTTTTTCCTTTCTTTTGGAAACGAAAGAATATACAAGCGGGTCGTATTTTCTGAAGGACGTTTTTTTCAGTGTTGCTCTTGCGGCTGGTGTAGAGCCGCTGGCGTCCGCGTGTGCCAGCCCAGTCCCTCCAAGCTGCGGTGGGATTTTACCTTCCCTCCCGGGCCGTGCCTGGGGTTGCCGCGTGGCATCTCTCTGGGCGTCCTGGCATGGCCTTGACCCCCTGTGCCACGGTGTGACCTCCCGGGGAGCAGGGTGCTAGCTTGGTCCCCAACCCACCGCTCCGCCCCTGCTCCTTGCCCATCAGCTCGCCCATGGGGACGGCGGGAGGGTCACCTTCACCTCGGGTTTAAGGCTCGATTTAGAGAGAATTTGGGGAAAAAGCGAGAGGTAAAGACGGGCCATTAGAGGGCACTTTTGCAATCCCGGAGAAGGCAAACGGTGCTTATTATTTCACTTAGGACTGTTTATTTTGGCGGTCTCTTAAATTCAGTGATAAACAGCAGGCAAATCCCTCCAGTCAGCAGGAATATATCAATAAAATATTGACTCAGAGTTTGAAAGAAAAGAAAACAAGACGAACTTCTAGAAAAGGGAATAAAAGGCATTTTAGGAGGTGGCATAGTCTGGAGAAGGAAAAAAAAAAAAAATAATCACACAACACCTTTCACGTGATTTGTTTGGCTTTACAGTGCAGCGCTTAGGCCTCGGCTTGTTCCTGGCTTCTAAAAGTGAGACCGGCTCGGAGCACGGCACACCGAGGCAGGAAAATGGTTCGTTGGAAGTTTGCGAGGGATGGATGGGAGAGCAGGAATTCCCAGTCTCCCATCTAGCCCCTTCCAACCCCTACCATTCTGTGTGATTTTCCCAGGAACTCTCAAAGTCGTTGCGCAGCCATGAGCTGGCCCGGAACGAAACACGGGACGAATAAATGAATTTTTTGCTTTCCTCTTGATGTTTTGCCTCAGTAAACTATAGAGGATTTAGCTTGAAATTACAATGAGCGCACTGCAAAACAGAAAATCTGCTTATTGACTGGTGTGAAAGGGTGGTGTAACACTGGCAGCGCCGTTTCTGAAAACTCTGAGTGAGTTTTGGATGCCTCTTTGCTGTTGAGGTGTCCCGCTTTTGGAAGGGTCCTGCATGAAAATTGGGCCCGTTTGACGCCTCTCAGGTTGGATACGTGAAAACGAAAGCGCTCCCAATCCTATTCGCTTGTGAAGGAACGAAGATTATCAAACTTTTCTTTTGCAGTGCCAGTTGTCGGTTTGCCATTTCGTGTATGGGATGGGCCGGTGGTGCCTGCCCTGGCTGGGCAGGGATCACACGATTAACCTTAATTCTGTCTTTTGTAATTATTTTCAAGCCAAAATGCTTTTCCGGTTAGCTAAAGAAATGAGAGACGAATCTGTACCTTTTCGCTACACCGCGGTTGTTAACGGGGACAGAAATGCTGTCTACAGGAGTTTTTTTAAGTGAGTTAGCCAGTGAAACGATTTCAGAAGTGAAAGTTAGCCTGGGTAGTCCTATAATCACAAATCATTTATTTTCACAGAGGTTACATAGCACTGGAACTGACTCTGGGAACAGACGAGATTGCAATTTCAAGGGGTTGGGGGGGGAGGACGCTGTCTGCAGAAAGTGTCAGAGTTTCTTACCTAACCAAATAATCTGCTCTAACTGTTGTGATTAAGTTGGAAAGAATTTCTTCCCTGTTGGCCAACGATAATACTTGAAAAATCAATAAACAGCCTGTTAGAGCACACGGAACTCATCCTGCTTTGTGCGAGAGGAGGTTTCTGCTGGCTTCGGTGACTCAAGTCCCCAAGTATTTTGACTTGACGATCTTTGCTCCGATAGGTCAAATGTCATTAACTTTGCTGATAAGTATCAACGCTTCAGTCTGAATTCGAGGAAATATGGCTGTTGTCATCAAAAGCAAAGTCCGGACATGGTTGGGATGAATTTTGACCAACGCTGGGAAAGCCAAATGAGGATTTAACTAGAAGTGGCAATTGCGTGTCTTAGGTAGGGCCCTTTACTCCTTTCCCTTCCGTAGGGCAGAGCACTGCAGCAACCTGTTACTCAAACATCCCAAATATAATGAAGCACACAATTCCCGACCCGTCAGCGCCCGAGATGAGCTGCTCCAAGCCCTGCAAACGGGGAAATGCGGCCATGCCGTGCTGTTGCCAGGTTATCGCCGAATAAATAAGGGTGCAGCCTTCTCCAACTGCAAAATAACTTCGGGCAGCCTCAGCACAGGCTTCCCTGCGAGCCAGCGGGGCCAGTGACCCGGGGCAAGCTAGCCACAGGGCTACCCGGCACGCTTGCCACTCACTCGCAGAGGGCATGGGGCTCCTCCACGGTGTCCGTGCCCACCTGGGACATGACCACGGGGGATGCTCTGCCAGGTGAACCTCAAGCATTCGCTTTCATCTTTCCTGTGGTTTTCCACTCAGGAAGGGGAGGATCTGGCTGCAGATGTAGGAATACGGGTCGGGCTGGGAAGGGGGAAAGCTCAGGAAAGCGTAGGTGCCTTTGGTGTGAGGGAAGGCACGAGAGAAGGGAGGCGAAGATAAAATTGCATTCCGGTGAGGGAGCTTTCAGTACGCGTCGCTTGTGGCTTACGGTTACTTTGGGGTTTGCTACAGATTTTCTCTTCCCTCCTGCATCGCCAGTTTCAGTGGGAAAATGGAGAGATGAAGGACAGGGAGTGAGCGGGACGTGGCGAGGGATGGAGGGAGTGGGGGAGACCTGTGCCGTTGGTGGAAGGAGCAATTAAATAACAATGATGTTAGAGGCAGAGGCAACAATATGAGAGTGAACGTAGCCCTCCGTGGGCCTTGCTGGCGTCGAGAGACCAGCTGTCCTGCACGTGGATGGCTGCGTTTAGCCGTACCGGGAGAAGGACGGCAGGACAGGCAGATGCCACAGCGCAGAGCGGAAGGGAGGCAGCAGGGAGGGGGAATTTGGGAAGATTTCCTCAAGAACTCAGGGGCAAAAAAGAGGACAAGACCCCATGCTGCCATCCCCACGTTGGGGATGCTGGTGCCCGCAGTGAGCTTCGGCAGGGACAAGGTGATGAGGAGAGGGACAGAGGGTGGCCGGCTGCCGGCTACCTGCCTCCAGGAAGGAGCACCAAGGGGTTTGGGAGCCACCAGGGAGTGGGGCTTCCTGAGAGCTCCCAAAGGACCAGAGCGGTGGGCTGGGGCCAGGAGGAGGGTCCCACGCCATGACCACACTGGCCTCCGGTGGCTCCTTGGGGGTTTTTGGAAGGGAAAGCCATGGGAGAGGGAAGGAGGAGGCTGCCCTCAGGGGCACCTGTTTCTATTTTCATGAAGTGCTTGAAGGGGAAGAGCAATTTTATTACGGCTTAGATTAATTACATCATGCCACTTCTCAAGGAGCTCTATGGTTGCTATTTTTACATAAAACATTAGGGAAGCGTCAAGTGGAAGGGGGAAAAAAAACCCAATCTCAGCAGCAGGATTGATCTTAAAAGGAAAGAGTCTGTTATAAAGCCGTAGTTAACTTACAGTGCAGTACAAGGAGCGGTGCCCGACCACGTGTTCAGCCAAGTAACAACAAGATAAAACCGTTCCTGCCAGCTCAGCTCTTTATCGTGCTTCTCCCCCAAGCCAGTGGCTAACACCATTTAGGTAATGACCTAAACCTCTTTTTTTTCTCTAATTTTAAAACATGTTATCCTTTAGCAACTCAAACTCGCTGTCCTCGTACCAGAAATGGGCTTTGTTTCCCCCCCGGCACCCCCCCATACCAGACCATGAGATCGTCTACTGTACTGAAAGGAGATTTCCAGCCTGTCCCACTGTATATGTTAGGAGAGTCATTACTGACCTAGTTGTAGACATAATAATGAAAGGCTGAGATTATGAATTATTATGCTTAATTTGTAAGGGATTCTCTGCTTTTGTGTTTTGCAATTCCCATCAAGCTTGAGGATTAAGCCCTGCTGAATTGCACGCTAATACCAATGCGCTTTGAATGCGTGTGGGTTTAGATCCCGTGTTTTCCTAATTCGCTATTTTTATAAAGAACAATTCCACTGGAAATATTTACTTTCCAAAGGATTGTTGGAAGCCCATCCGGAATCTCCTAAGGAAAGGGAGGTGGATGTGCCCTCCATCTGCTCTGGGCTGACTCTAGCTCCCACGTCCAGCGAGTTTCTCTTTCTGCTATGGCCAAACGTCAAGCTGTCGCTCTAACGAAGTACGTGGAAGGCTTTTGCTCTTTGTTAATGAGAGGGAGAGATACCAGTTTGCAACCAGTGCGTGGGCTTGCTTTCAATTACAGCTCAAGACAGAGAACATCTTATTTACACACTTTATCTAAGCGCTGTGATGGTGCGAGTTTAGTCCTTACAGTACGTATTCTGAGTGCTCGTAGAGCAGTACAGTCAAGGGGCCGGCAAAACCTAAAGCGCACGTGACGTTCTTCTAGGTATGCCGGCGTGTCAGCGGTAAATCAGCCCACAAGAGCCACAGGAGTCTGCGGGTAGCCAAGGCAGTGACCACGAGCCATGAATAAACCGGTGCTTTGCCACGGTCTGGCCCACCAGCGTGGGGCAAGCTGGTGGCGGCTTCTCTCGGGTGGGACTGACTCCCTGTCGTTGCCGTAGGATGCTCCCGCTGCGCTGCCCCCTGCTCCTGCTGCTGCTGCTGCTGCTGCCCCTCAGCTCCAGGCCCCAGAAGTTCCCTACCAGAGACGAGGAGCTCTTCCAAATGCAGATCCGGGACAAAGCGTTTTTTCACGATTCGTCCGTCATCCCGGATGGAGCCGAAATTAGCAGCTACCTCTTCCGAGACACCCCTAAAAGGTATTTCTGCCCAGTTCAAATGAGGAAGTTGTACTTCGAAGGTAGTGGCTCTATTTTCTGAGTGATTTGAAATAAAAATTGGATCCAAACCAGAAAAATACAAATGCCGGTGTTCTGTCTGGTGAAGTAAGTAACTATGCGAGTTTCCATCCCAATCCGGCCTCCCCGGCTGAGGGTCCGTCCAGTTTTTATTCGATTTCTGGGACAACCCCAGAGCTCCCACAGATGGCAGAAGTTCCCTGAAGTGGGGCCACTAACCGTGTCCAGAGGCAAAGGGATGGGGAAGGAAATTAGAAACCACAGGCTTACCCCACCACACTTGTCTTGCTTCATTCTTTCATACTGGGCCTTAAAGACGCAGCGAACCCCGCTCTGGTCTGAGCTGCCCACTTGCCAACCTCTCCCTGTGGGTCAGAAAACACTGAGGTTAGGCTGGGGAAAGAACCCGAGGCTCTGAAGAGTTCAGGGAAGGCCAGCATTGCCACCTTCCTCCTCGTATCGCACACCTCCTTGAGCCGGCATCGGTGGGGAAAAACTTTTAAACACTTATTTTACAATAAATGACATGTAGCGCTTGGGGGGATGTGGGAGGACAGCTGAAGGTATATGTATCTATATGCGTTTGTAGGGCCCTCACCCGGACATAGCGTAAAATATGCGTCCTGCTTCGAAGAGCATATTCCTAAATTCCAGGAAAGATCCCTTTTCCCTCGTTCATACCTTTGTGACCATTTATACTGTACGTAGTTAGCGTAGGGGTATAAAGTGAGGCTGATGGAGGGGAGGCCAGGAGGCCAGAAACCCCTCCGCCATGTCTGGGCAAGCGAAGTGCGAACTCTGCAGCACTGTGTGAGTGGGGGGACTCCCCTCCCCAGCTCTTGCCCACCAGCCTTTCCGTATTCCCTCTACACACACTCCCGGCTTTTGTCTCCGTTGCCGCACCGAGACCAACCTCGATCATATCAAATCACGCCGGTTGGCTGCCATCAGGATCTATTGACTTATGGCTCTGTTAACCTTCCCCTAGGTACTTCTTTGTGGTTGAAGAGGACAACACTCCCTTAGCAGTGACAGTGACGCCGTGCGATGCCCCTCTGGAGTGGAAACTGAGTGTGCAAGAGCTCCCAGAGGAAGCCAGCGGAGAAGGTTCAGGTAAAAACCAACCAAGGATTTCCCTCGCGCCTCAGAGGCCCGCTTTGCTCCTGGATTCAAAGCCCCTCAGACCAGTCTCGGTGTGATGTTGAATATTGCAGCAGGCCCATCTTTATGTTTGGATCTTCAGCCCCAGTCCTGCCGTTGTGCAGGAAACTGGCCACAGGTAGCAACGTGACAAGGAAAAGGGCTATTAAAAAAAAGGTAAAAGTAAAAGTTATGGATACAGAGCGCACTAGATGCTGCCACAACAAACTGCGTTTGCCCAGAGGAACTCAGTTTTACAGGTGGCTTTGCTGTGGGCTGTGCACACAAGATAACAACCGGAGAGACAGGGCTGGCGTTGCAGCGGGGCTGAGCTCGCCCCTTTGAGGGGACTCGTCTGTAGACGCGGAGCTTATTTGCAGATAAACGTAAAACTGCTGCTGAGGGGAGAAGAGTTGTCTGGTTTCCAGAGCTCAGTGGCACACAACCACACTGAACTGTATACACACTTTTGCCCCCCCACCCCCCCCGTATTTAGGCACAAAGTTTTAGCGTGACTCGGAGGGCCAGAGCGAAGGGCCCAAGCCCAGCAACAGGCAGTTTCCACTGGGGAGCTCTACAGCATCTCCTAGTTGGGTGCCTGAAGTAGTCTAGTGGAAGGTATTAGCTACCATTCGTGAGGCTCCATTAATACTGGTCAGGTGCAATTTCTTTTGCATTTGGTTTTAACCCGAGTGGCAGACCAGTCTCCCTCTCGGATTTGACGGAAGTATCTTGCTGAGAAGATAAAACCTTCCTTTTTTTGTCTTACTTTTGTATTTTATGTAGAAGTGTCTATTAGTTTTTTATTTTCTCATATTTGCAGATTGTGTCTACTTTGTCTATTTGTCTTGTCGTACAAATGTTTTGCTTTGCTTATAACCTAGGTGAACCAGAACCTCTTGAGCAACAGAAACAGCAGATTACTAACGAGGAAGGCACAGAGCTGTTCTCTTACAAAGGCAATGACGTGGAGTACTTTGTGTCCTCTAGTTCCCCGTCTGGTTTGTACCAACTAGATCTACTGTCGACAGAGAAAGACACGCATTTTAAAGTGTATGCAACCACTACTCCAGAATCGGACCAACCTTATCCTGAACTACCTTACGATCCCAGAATCGATGTCACTTCTCTGGGACGTACAACGGTGACCCTGGCGTGGAAGCCAAGTCCCACTGCCTCCTTACTGAAACAGCCAATTCAGTATTGCATAGTCATCAATAAAGAGCACAATTTCAAAAGCCTCTGTGCTGTTGAAGCCAAGCTCAGTTCTGACGATGCCTTCATGATGGCTCCAAAACCAGGTCTGGATTTCAGTCCATTTGACTTTGCCCACTTTGGCTTTCCCTCCGACAACAACTCCGGCAAAGAACGTGGTTTCCTAAAATCATCATCAAAGTTTGGGCGCCAAACATCCTCAAAGCCAAGAGTTGACCTGCATAAAGTTTGTGTTGGGAACAAGAACATCTTCACAGTGTCAGACCTGAAGCCCGATACGCAGTACTACTTCGACATGTTTGCCGTCAATACCAACACTAACATGAGCACCGCATACGTTGGCACCTTTGCCAGAACAAAGGAGGAGGCTAAACAGAAAACAGTCGAACTGAAGGACGGCAAAGTTACGGATGTGTTCATCAAGAGAAAGGGAGCCAAGTTCCTACGGTTTGCTCCCGTTTCATCTCACCAAAAAGTCACCTTCTCCGTTCATTCATGCCTGGATGCTGTTCAGATCCAAGTTAGAAGAGATGGAAAACTTCTCTTGTCTCAAAACGTGGAGGGTGTGCGGCAGTTCCAGCTTCGTGGAAAAGCAAAAGCTAAATATCTCATTAGGCTGAAAGGAAGCAAAAAAGGTGCTTCTATGCTGAAGATCCTGGCTACAACCAGGCCTAACAAGCAGTCGTTTCCTTCTCTTCCTGAAGATACACGAATCAAAGCCTTTGACAAACTCCGTACATGTTCTTCGGTCACGGTGGCGTGGCTGGGCACCCAGGAGAGAAACAAATTCTGCATCTACAAAAGGGAAGTGGATGACAACTACAACGAAGAGCAGAAGAAAAGGGAGCAGAACCAGTGCTTGGGTCCAGATACGAGGAAGAAATCGGAAAAGGTTCTCTGTAAGTACTTCCACAGCCAGAACATCCAGAAAGCAGTGACCACAGAGACAATCAGAGGCCTGCAGCCTGGCAAGTCCTACCTGCTGGACGTTTATGTGATAGGGCACGGCGGGCACTCCGTGAAATATCAGAGCAAATTGGTGAAAACGAGGAAGTTCTGCTAGTGCCCTTGTACATAGAAATACATGGAACTCCGCTCAGAACATTATCCTACTTCCAAGTATATGGATTGACTACTTGCACAGCTGAGAAGCTGTGACCTGTATTTGTACTGTGTAGAAAAGATATCAACTTGTATATTTATGTTTACATAAGTAATTGTTTGGAGGAACTGAAGCTGGTGCTCTCCGATAGCATCCGGCAACGGTATAACCATGTGTCCGGTGACCCACACGTGATGCTCGGTAGATGTCCAAGGTAGCAGGAAACCTCGAAGGGACTGGCACTCCTTTGCTTCCATATTGCATGAACTGCTTCTAAATTATTTTATACTTAAAAGGCTGAGATACGTCATTCGTCCACCTTGTTATTCACACACAAAACTCACAGACATACACCCTTTCTCTCAGTGTAGATGGTAGGGCTTCTGTAAATTATTTTATAGAGTCTTGTTTTAAATGTTTATGTTTCTATGATTGTAAACTATTAAAATCTCTCCCCAATAAAATACAGATCTGAACTAAGTATTAACTGGGCTGCACATGAAGCAGTTTCATTGCTAATGTAAATTCTTACCTAGCTGATTGTCATGTTTAAATACTGTATGTATTTCATGTACAAAGTTGCTATAACGTTATATTCCTGTACATAAAATTAAAAATATTAGATTATATACCGTTTCTTTTTTTCTTAACACGCGGAGGGGATTCTTCCCAGACTTGGGGACAGAAGAGGCATGCTGGAACTTGAGCCGAATTCAGCTAGGACGTGCCTCTCTTCTGTTGTTCTTCGTCTTTTTGGGCAAGGCGACGGAAGTCTAGTAGAATTACTGATGCTGCTGAGTCAGTTAAAATCTGCAGGAGAGCGCAGGCCATTGAAAGAGGGGTGGTTGTGCCACACTCAGGGTCTACAGTGACCCAAGCACTAAAGGAGCAGGACAGCAGAGAAGAGCTTCACTTGTCCCGGGTGGGAATGGATCCTGTTTGGTCGTGGTTGCTCGTGCCGCCAGCGCTTCGCAAGGAGCTCGCCGTCTGAGTTAGAGCGACCATACGATCCAAACAAATAACCCACCAGAGAACCAGTTGTTATTTTTGTTAGTTTACCATTGAAAACATTTGCTTTCTGGATGCTGCTGGTTTTGACCAAAGTAACAGTAAGCTGAGAGGATTATTATTTTTTTTCCATTGACGAGAATGGTAGTGCTAAGAAAAAAAAATCCCATACTTTCGTTTAAATTGCATTTATTTCCATTGTGTAGATTGCTTCACAGTATTAAATGTCTGGATCTCATCTTTTCTAACTTTTCTTATTTTTCCACGTCCCCTTCATTGACTCAAAAACTTGTATAGAGCTGCTTAATGGAAAACACACTTCTGAGAGGCAACCAGCCCAGCCCCAGTTCAAGCGGCTAAGAGCAGGATAGTGTCTCAGTCCCGGTAGCACAGTACAGGTCAGGGCCTCAGGACAGGTAACAGACCTTTTTTTTTTTTTCGGTCCCATCGTATGTACCAGCCCGCAGCGCTCGGGCAGTGGACGTCGGGGCTTATTCAAAGACAGTCTCTGTCTCTTCCTTAGGTGCCTGGCCACAAAACGTCTCACTGCTGTGACTTTAGCACTTGCGGCCCCCTCGGGGCTCTGAAGATGAGGGAAAGGGCCCAAAATCCACGTAAAGGCTGAAAGCAGGTTCCTCTTAGGCTGCTCACGGGAGAGACGAGAACTCTCCACCCCAGGAAAGGTGAGCTCCAGTTTTCCTTGGCCCCGTAGTGCTGAGCTCTTCAGGTTTTCCTCCCTGCTGGCCCCAGTTTGCAGACTGGAGGGCGGCAGCAGGGTTTGGTGGCTGCGCAAGCTCCCGCGCCGTTCCACAGGCTGAGTTTGCTGTGAGGATTCTCCAGGAAAAAGGCAGATACCGCAGCACGAAAACTGATCAGAAGACGCCTGCTGTGTTTAAAGTAATTATGTAATAAACCTAATAATTGAAATTTAGATTTCTCTGGAGGCCATCTCCTCTCCTCATTTGAAAACATCTCTCTGATTTCTTAAAATGAATGACTTGAGTAACGCACGCCCGCTAGACTACCGTGCCAGGGCGTAGGTGACCAGTAGATGACTCCAGCTGGGGATCCCTGAAGGACAGGACTGGGGCACCAGTGATAGATTGCCAGTTGCCAGGGAGATACTTTCCCTACATGTCACTGTCCAAAAAGCTACCAAACCTTTCAGTTAAAGGCAGCACTTGCATCTTTTTAAGCATTTCTCTGTTCACTGCTGCCATTTTTGTGTGGAACGGTGCCCCTTCCACTGGCCGGTTATGATGTTTGCTTGAAAACATATGTTTCGTCACCATTCCAGCTCTGTTTGTTTCCTTTAGCCAGATTTCTCTGTTTGGATATTCATCCAGCTCCCTTGGCGTTTCTGCCTGCTAACCACTTATGTTTGCAGTATGTCACAAAATTAAAACATTCCTCAAGATGCATACGTCTTCCCTTTCTGAACGCTACGTGTTCAAAGAAAAATGTCACAATATTTGTCTTTATTCCTGCTGGAATTCTTCTCGTCCCAAACAACTAGCTTTATTTATTCTCCTGGATGAAACCGAGACCATAAAAGTATTACATCTACTAATCATCCCCTTATTATTCAGGTCAAGTGGATCTGAGAGAGGCAGTTCTGATTTTGAAGGACGAGTAAAAATAAGGGCACTGGTCTTTATATAAAGTGCAAATACAAGTCACCCTTAAGTGGGAGGTGACTTAACTATTAAAGTAAAATAGGTATTTACTGGGAAAGCTCCAGACTGTTTGTGAAGCAGAGAGCCCACGTAAGGAGTCATAGCATGGGGCAACCGAAGAGCTCTCCTCGTGCCCCATCGCTGCCGGTCAGCCTGGCCGTGAATGCAGTTCAGGCTGTGTGCGTTTTCATCCTCTGGCTCACCTCATCACCGATTTGCCGCTTTCTGTCCACCGGGAAACAAAACAAATCTACAGACTCATTTCGCAGGGGCCGCAGAATGACAATAACTTTTAAACCGCTGCCCTGCATTGGGTCTGACTAGGTCACAGATCTGGATCCTGTCATTAATCCACTGTTACATCTCTATCCTTAGTTTCACATCAAAACACACATGAAAAACTTAAAAGAATGTAATAGATGGATACCTGGCATAAAAGGTCAAAAAAAACCCCAGTATATCAAATATACATACAAATATATATAACATATAAGGTTTTTTTCTAAGCACAAGGCTGAAGAGGCAATTAAAACAGAAACATAAGCTTGGAAATAGAAGGTTAAATGGAGTTCAGCATTCATATTGAGGGTACGTGTCCCTTTGGGAAAGAATGCCATGCTGGGATATGCAGCTGAGGATGACGCAGGGCTACAGGAAAGCCATGTACAGTGGCCCAGCCTGGTGGCCATGCCTCATGAAGGCGTTATCTACTGCAGGACTCTGCCAACACAGAAGAAATCCTCTACAGATTATTTTTTATTGTGGTTTGTTTCAAAACAAGTAAAGAGTCATTGAGCCGTTGCGTACCACGGCAAGATAATCTTCAACACCTTCATCAGTCAAAGCGGAGCTTATCTAATTTTACTGATTTACTTACTGACAAATCTGGCAGCAGCCTTACAATGTAAGCTTCAAAGAGCCCGTGGGACAAAACGGTCCCTGAGTTACAAAACACCAGTTAAGATTCTGACGGCAGCAGAACTGCGGAATAAATCAATCAGTTATACACGCAGACATACAACTTCAGTTCAAGAATGCCACTTGTAAAAACAAGGTATGGGTCTCACGGCCATATTTGTTTGGGTTCTAAGTAGCACTTTTAAGACTGATAACATACCAGGGAGGAAGAAAATCCTTATTTGGAATAGCAAACATGTTTCTACCTCAGCACTTGGCAAAAAAAAAAAAAAAGCAATAGTTGTGGTTGCTCAAAGTCTTTTGAATATTTAGCTTTGAAGTTATCACGTTTGAATACACTCAGTTAAATGGGATGTGAAAATGCACATTATCTAATTCAGTACATAAACAACGACGAGCAACTATGTACCAGGAAGCTTCTTTCTCTCCCTCTCTCTGCTTGGAAACCTATTCCTAAACCTTTGTGGTAGCAGAGATCAGCCCTCGAGTTTTGTGGCAATCCACACATCTTTGGTCTGACTGACCACACAGAGATTGTCCCAGCTCGGCCCAGCACGGCCAGGAATTTGCGTTCTCGGTACTACATCTATTAATTCAAATTACTGTGACTGCAGAGTTCTTTAGAACTAAAGACGCATTTCACTAAAGCGTATCGTTTACCCTTGGCTTGCACTGAGTAGAGAACATGAGGCTGAAGACTGGTGGACACTATGGAAAGCTTTTACCATATGTTAAAGACTGTCAGTTATCAAATGTTAATCACATACTAGTAAGCCGTTGGTGTTGTACAGAGCCTTAGGAAAAGTCACTATTCACCCACCCCTGTCTGGATCAGTTAGAGAAGCCATCTCTTCCATTTTCTACAAGTGGTACTCGTTTTTATCTTGTCTTGTAAAAAATATACTACTACTAATAAAACCAGCTGCAAACCTCGTACTCCTGAGCGCGGCGTTTAGTTCCAAATGCCAGTTGTCACGTGGCTCTGCTAATCTGGCCAGCGAGATTCTCAGGTTATAAGCCTGCTTTCAGCAAGCACCTCAGGTCAAAGAGTTACTCCAGGGAGACCTTCTGTTTGTGTCTCAGATAAAAGAATCCAACCCCACACTTTCAGCACGAATGCCTTTTTCCCCCCCTCCCAGTTCGTGTGTCAGCTTAATTAGTAGGTACCTGGTACAATTAATGTCGGTTGGGTCCTTGTCTTGTAACGCGACGCTCGGTGTCCGCACGGGGACCTGCCGTGGCTGACGTCAGTGTAGGGGCAGGGCTTCCCCCAAGCAGATCTCATTTCAGGGTTTGGGCTTTGAACTCTGAGGCCCTCCAGAGAGAACAAGGACCGTGTGAATTGACAGCATTTGATAACCAACGTCTGTAGACTGATTTACATTGTTTCTTTGGCCAAGAATATATTTTAGTATTCGGGAAAAGGAGGTTGTTTGGCTTCTTTTTCCACCAATAGTAATCTATATTCTTCCTAACCACAAACTAACTGCTTATGGTGGAATAAAGTGGAGAATTTAACTGCGTATTTCCACTCTTATTTCCCTTTCACAATTTAATTTTGCAAGCATTCCTGCAGGTCCAAGTTACAATGAACAGATAAAGTCTTGGCATGGGCGAAGAAAATATTTTATAAGATTCTGGATGCCAAAGTATACAAGGAGTTCTTGCCCTTGTGCGGAAAGTTAGGAAGGACTGGAGTACTCTTGAGGTATTAACATTTTCTTTTATGTCCTCTTCCATTTCATAATGTTTGCTATTACTTATAAGGTCTCCTGGCATTCCAGCCCTGTCAGGAGGTGGCTAGAGGAATCAGAATGGTTGGTTTTTTTCTTGCCGATTACACACTTTTTCTTTTTTTGCCTGTTACTTCTTGCCACCGGTTTTCGTTCGAACGCATCTGCTCAGAAGGTGCAGCAGAGTAAGATGCGCAGTTTTGCCCAACAAACAAACTCAGAGCCATTTCACTGCCTCTTCTGGGAGGCAAGTAACAATGATCAGGTTAAAACCACGGGGCAGCGGCTTATCAGCGAAGCCACCTACTGAGGCCATAGAAACCTGAGGAAAAAAACGTAAAAAACCCCTTTCTCTGCTTCCCCTTCCCTATTACACAGAGTTTTTTATGATGATACGGGTACAAAATAAAACCACACCAAAGAAGATGGCTTTTTCCATCTGCTTTTACCTCTCTTGCGCTGACTGAAGCGGCTCCACAAAGCGCAAGGCAGGTGTGCGGAGCGTGGGGCTGCCCCGCGGAGCCCGGGAGGATGCAGCTGGGCTTCATTCCCAGCCCCACCACCGGGGCCGGGTGACCCTGCTTCCTTTAACAAGCCTTTTAACGTGGACTATAAAAGATGCCTGTCCTGCCTTCGGAGGAGGGAAGATAGGAGTTAGTTGTTGGGGGGTTGGTGGGTCAGTCTGTCTTTGCCTCTTCAAATTCGTTTTTCAGTTAAAAGGAGAATTTTCAGGTCTGCGGGGGCTTTGTTTTTGTCGTCTAGCCCTGGCAGGGAGCGTTATTTTATTTTTCTTATTGTGACACTGGGATTTCAGCCAGTTGTTTGCGAGTGATTTGTAAGTGGGGCCCTATTAAAAAAAAAAAAAAAAAAAAATTCCCTCTTCTTCCCTCCTTTTGCCTGAAAAGCGTACGTACTTCTTACCTGTGTTAGGTCTCCTGAGCCAGTTAACCTCATGCATAAGAGGTTTAGTATAAATTACAATATTTTTTTTCCTTTAGAAGCCAACCAAACAAAAGAATTCTGGACGTCTTGCTCTGCTCTCTGCGTAAACAGTGAACAAGTACTTCACGTCATAAATGCGCGTTGATAATACACTGGCAAAGCTGTTAAAAGGCTGAAACAGAGGAAATAATGAATTGTCGGTTTCTGAGGGCACTAAATACACGTGCTGATTCTCATGACCCGTTTTGCCCGCCCCTGCTACGCCTGTGTTTTAATGCTGGTGGATCAGACTTTTCTCACGTGGCAGTAAGGGGAGGCTCTAGGCCGCTCGTGGGTATTCAGAGCCTTAATTTGTTTTGATCTGAATAGGAGCCAAACGTATCTGTATTTGCATTGCTCGGCTGTTTAATTACAATGCTAGCTATGTACTTAGTGCTTGAAATAAGGTAGAAAAATATGAAGTAAATTTTCTTAAAAACATACGATTTGTCGTAGCTTTTGCTGTATCAGGCAGCGGCGTGAGCGTTTTCTCTGACGTTGTTACAGCCTGTAAGTATGACTGGGAAACAATCTCTTCCTCTGGACAGCCAACGTCAAACCTTCAGCTTTTTTAAGTCAATGGATTTCTTTCTTGACTGCGTCAGTCTTGTATGTCTATAAATGGTTTCAGTGTAGGCAATCTAAAAAGGCCACGTCCTAGATTCAGCAGATGCTAACGCATCTTCCCACTAATCCCGTTTGCTACGTGTGGACGAGTTCTACGTGAGGCTTTGACAGAAGGCACTAGTTCTCATCAGACTTGCTCCTACTAATTTTGATGATAGGAGGGTCCCGCCGTCCCCGAACGCTTTTGAAAAACCTGCCCTAGGTACTCCGGATGCCAAGAAACTGATGGCAAATACAGAATTTGACAGGGTGGTTTTGAGAGGATAGGTTACGTGCTATTTGTGTCATCTTGCAAGCGAAACATCTCAGTTATTAGTAACACGTAGCATAATACCTGCTAGAAGTAAGGAGGCACGCGCTTAGTTGCTTCGCTTTATTAAAAGCATTTGTAGCAACAAGCAGCTGAAATCACTGTAAATTTCTGCTCCGATGGCTTAGCTTAAATAAATGGTGACAGGATTATTAACTATTAATCTTACAATGCATACCTTCCTAAAGGACCTGAATTCTCATTTTAATTGTGTCAAAATTCTTTTTCTGAGTCTAGCAAGTCTGGTAGCGAAGAGTCTGTGACTGACCATGTGAAATCTGGTTGTAAGACGGGAGTGGAACTGCTGCTTCTTGAAATCACAAATGGGAAGCACTGCTTTGGTTTGCTTTGCTTCTAAAATGAGAGACAAGAAATTATTCTGCTTATTCTTAAAGTAAAAGTACGGGGGGGTTCGATAGGGGGAAAAAGATCAGAGTCTGGATAGAAAATGAGCTGATGTCTGCAGCTCAGTGGTTTAACTTAATTCCTAATTCATACCTATTTTCTTACCTGTGCTGTTCCACACCTGGGATTGCAACTATTTCAGGTGAAACAGAGGGATACAGAACAAAACCTGAAAATTAAATGCTTTGTAAAGTAAATGATTTTAATTTTGTTCCCCTGGGCCCCCCACGCCCCAATTTCTTTTAAGTGTTAACGTCTACAGCACGCTCATTTCTACTCGACTTCCCCACCCCTCTGCCTTTTCAAGCTGCCGTTTTACAAATGCTGCATTTTCCTGTTGAGCTGCAGCAGCTGTTTCTGGCTGTGTAATTTAAACCCTTGTGTAGAGAAGTCGGGCTTTTCACATCGTTTCCATATTAAACCTCTTCCCCAGTAGCTCCATGTTATTGAGGAGGGACTTTCATTTGTTGTCTTTGGGTACTGTATGGATTTTGTACAGTCTGTTGAGAGTTTTCAGTGAATCTGTGAAAGGCTGCAATAGCAACTGGTACAATTCAAAGATGGTTTAGTCTTCTAAATAAATGTCTAGACTGGTTTGTAAACTTGTGGTATTAATCCTCTCGGAGATGCAAGTTCTTACTTCGTTTAATCTCTTCAGTGGTTCCAAAGTCTCCTTTGGAAGAATGCTTTTATTGCTTCTCGAAAGCCCACATAACTGGTTATAATAATCATAATCCTCAGCTTGCCTGGACAATCACTGCTGATATCAGGGTGCGTGGGACATACTCCCCCCCTCCATCTTTTTTTTTAAAGCCATTTCTTTTAGAAATAAATATTTATAAATGCAAGTTTAAGTGACCTGATAACACCGATAGGTTTTTGAACGCAGCTAGTTACTACTTTCTAGAACAATTTGCTCTTTAATGGTAGGTATCAGTCTGTTTAACAAAAAAAAAAAAAAAAAAAAAGACTTACCTATCTCACAATAGGCATGAGTGAATAATGAATGTATAGCTGGCATTCTGAGCTTCCAGCCGTTGTGTATTTTGGAAAGTCCACTGATTTACAGTTTGATTTCTGCCCGCTGAAAAGCTTCGAGTTGAGGTACCTTTCGATGAACTGTTAGATAAATGTTTATCACTCTCTTCAAAAAGATACCCTCTCCTCTGAAGCCTTTCCTTACTGATCCCATCTACTCTGAGGAAAACTGAAAAAGTGCAGGTGGAAATGTTATGACTTGAGTACTTGTTGTTTATAGACACAAAGTAGTACGCCTATTAAAAAGGGATGTTACATCTCAAAGCCAGATAACTTATCATCGGGGAGGGATGATGCTGGCGGGAGGGCATATCCTTTCCGGCAGAGCTAAGCATGGTTCTAATTTTGCTCCTTGGTAGAATCAGGACAAACTCATCCTCTGTGTCCTGGGGAATTAATGAACTGTTTGAGGACGCATGGATGAAGACCCTGCTGAGTGTAGGCAAGGCTTGCACACAGGCTGTGGGCACTCCTGGTATTTTTCCTCCCACACACCCATACATACGCCAGCTGCAATCTGGACCCATTATTATTATTACTGTGTTTATTCTCCTCAGTTTCCCATCACGCAATTGGGGAGCTGAATGTGAAATAAACACAAATACATTTACTTCAAGTTGTTTTGCATAGCATTATAATTAGAAGCTAAAGACAACTCTCTCCCTTCATTGTTCAAGAGCAAGGCATTGTTCCTCCTCTTGTTTGTTTTCTTTTTTTCTTTTTCAAAGTACCGTCTCTTTGCAGCCGTTCTTTCACAGACCAAAAGTTTTGGGATTTTCGTGAAGCATTTGACACGTTTAAAGCTAACGGGCAGGTAGACTAAGCTAACGCACGTACCGTGCTGTTCTAGAGAACTGGTTTAGGCTGCTTTGAGAGCAGGAGCGGCTGCAGGCTGCCTGCAGATGTTGACCGGACGGACAGTTGCTCATGAGTGATTCCATTATGTTTCCTAAGATCCCTTTTTGAGTCACGTTGGACCACTGCTCCTAACCTCTAATGGCTTCCTTATGTTCCTTCACCCTCTCTTGTTCAAACTGTGTAGCTGGCTGCTGGGGAGGACAGCACAGTGACAATGGCTGCCGCAGCACCGTTGGCAGGCAGATGACGCGTGACAGCGTATAGGCAATACACTGGTTCCATTTCCTCTGTAATTGGTGACTGCTGAGCGCCGGGTAATTCATCTCATGCCCTCTCCAGAGAGGGTGGAGCGGACCTAAAGGACACGGAGAAAACGCAGTGCCTGCTGCTTTGGTTTGAGCAGTAGGCTAAAGCAAGTTACAACTGTTTCTGGATCCTCTTAAGTCGTAGGTTGCCTGTTGGTATTGACAATGAAAGCCCCTTTTCTCATCGTGTTTTGGAGATGTTTGATCACTTTTCTCTGACCTTGCTCAAGTGGCATTACAGCTGATTGTATAATAACTCAGTCTAGCATTCATAGCGTGCTTTGCGGGAGGCTCTGCCTGCAGGTTTTGATCAGTAGTTCGGATGAAGTATGGGAAGAGTGGAGAAAGACTGGAAAGTTATGAAATCCTTTTTACGAGAGCGCCATGCTGACTTTATATCCGAGCGTGAAGGAATTGCTTCTGAGATCACTGCTGAGCTCCAATTGTCTCCTTGTGCGTAGCACGTGATGCTGTCGCTCACCCTTCTCTAAGACGTAAAGCTTGACAAAGCCATTACTTATAGGCTGCATATAGTAACTAAATATTTGTCATCACAATTAAACGAAACACCAAAATATCTCAGCCATTTAAAATAAATAAATCTCTTAGCAGAGCTTCGAGGTAGGTCTGTCCAGACCTCTTCCCTCAAAGAGCTTTTAAACTCAAACCTCAGGTTTTCTTTGAACAAAGCCTACATCAGACAAACCTCGTACAACAGAGACAAGAGAGAGAAAAGACAGACTAGACATGGGGAAGGGTTTATAAACAAATCTCCTGCTGCTCACTTTGTCCTCGCATCCAGTCTTGGTTTCAGGCAGCTCTGTGGCTTTTGGGGCTGAAGCAGACTGCAAGTTCACTCTGGTCCCTAGTGAGCTTTTTTCCATTGTCGCTGGGGCTTGTGTCTAGCTTCTCCTGCTGCTCTCGGCTATCTCCTGAGTCTGAACTGTCTCGTGAACTCATGTATCCTCGCTGTTTGCTTCTGTCCCCCCCTAAGCACACCCAGTAGCTCTCAAATGAAGCTACTGTGTCCTTTCCCCTGCAGAGAGGCCCACTTGGCTCCCTCGCTCTCTTTAAAGGAACATAATATTGGTATATATAACCAAGAGAAACAAATTAATTGGATACTGTCTGTCCTAGACCCTAACAGAGACATTTTTCTGGAAAAAGAAGGGTATGTTGTGATAAATGTGACATGTTGAATATAAATATTTAGCTGCTGTCAACTTATCCTTTAATGACTTCTGGCTATCTTTTCAAAGAAGTTTGCGTGCTGCTTTGTATGAGTTTTCTAATATTCTCTTCCGTCTGTAAATACAAAAGGCAGGTTTTCATGTGTTCTTGTATAATGGAGAAACTGTTGAGTTATCCACACCTCCAGTTTGTGGAAAGGGTAACCGGGTGACCTCTTTGACCACCTTGTACCTCAGCTGGAATTCGTGCTTTCGAGTCCTTAATTGCTGTGGTTTTGTTGTCTAGGCTGCTAATTTCTGCTAGTTCCGCAGACGTCCTCATAATGAAGAGTGGAGGCTCAGTATTTGGTGTTTTTTCTGCATGGGATGAATAATTTTGCTTACGTTTGGTACTGTTTTAGTAGACCACCTGTGTGAATGCAAGTGTAGGTGTCTGCTCGGTGTAGGTGTCTGCTCGGTTTAGGTGATTACATCAGATTAAGAGGAAAGATCTGGTGGGTAGTGATCTGATGAGGAGTTCCTGAGGAGTATAACAAGTCTTTGTCTGCTAAAGGAAAGCAGCTCCCACACTACTCTGCACAATGAATATGGTTGCTTTTATCCTACTCCAGTCCAAAACTTCCTAATGACTTCTCCAAACTCATTACAGCAGAAGCATATCCGTCTGTAAATTAACCACTAGTGTAATGAAAAGTTATACAAACCTATAACATCTAACCAGTTCCATGACAACTAGAAGAACAGCGAGATACTTCACGATACGTTGACAAACAATGATACTGAGGAGGAGGAACGTACACGAAAGAAACAACCAAACAACAGTAAGAAGAATAGAGGCACATTTTCATTAAACGAAAACATCTTAAACAATGACCTTTCTGACAAACCACAGAAATAGCAAACACGCAGCCTTTTTAATAATGGTTTCATACTGGAGTTTTGCACACATACCCCCCTGGAAGCTTAATGCAGTCCAAATGTCTATCCCTTGGATGAGGCCTGTGGGTATGTGCTCTTTGATGGCTGAACGAGCAAGTGAAAGCTTTGCAGGTTACTCAGACCTGCAGGGAATCCATGCTCCTGACTAGCGTCCTCTCTGTTCAATTCAGTTCTTGAATGTGAATGTTTCCCATTTGATGTTTTCTTCATCCTTGTTTTTATGGGAGGGAAGTGAGGGGGAGAAAGGGATTAGTAAATGATCTTTCATAAAAGGTATTCTTAGAGTCTACTAAAAATGACTTGTCTTGAATTTAGTCCAAGACAGCTCTAGTTCCTAGTGATGTTCGGCTGCTGTAGCACTCAGCAACGTCATATTGCATTTGAAATGGGATAAATGTCTTGATTTATATGATGATGGGGTTTTTGGTTGCTTTGTCCCATTAGGCAGATCCTGTAAACTGGAGAGAGGGGAAAAATACCATGTGGGATGATACAAAAATCAGTAGCTGTCCCTTCCTAGACTTCTCAAAGTGGTAGATTTCTTATGAAGAAAGTACTTCAGATTTATTTTTCAGTTTATTGAAACCTTCTTAATTCTCACTTCTTGCTAACAGCTTTCATCAATGGGATCTATCAGGTCAAATAACCATCTGGTTCTTACATCAGGGGGTTATTGTGACTTTAATCTGTCACACTTATATGTGACTTTAATCTGTCATAAAAATATCTATTAATAACAAATTTTAAAAAGCCAACTCAAGAGCATTAGAGATTGATTGCGTTCAAGGAAGTGTAGACTATTAAGAGTTAAAATCCCTGCGATGGACAAAAGCTTCACCTACGCCTATTTAATGTTTTGCTCCCAACCTTTTGGGTTGTTCTAGTTTTTTCCCGTGTCTTTCACCATAGTTCGATGTTAAGTTACTATAAACATTCTCCAACCTTCAAAATTTTATTAGCAATAATGGTTATGCCTACTGCTTGCAAGTCTGTAAAGATGCAAAACACATGGGATGAAAATAAACTCCTGCCATTCTCACTTGATGGTGTTTTATCAGATTTTAAATGCATGGTATATAACCCAGTAACTCTTATCGCAGTTTGTAAACTAAATGGAAGTAATGCAGTGTCGAAACTATTGCAAAAATGATAAAATTCAGCAACTCCAAATAGGAAAAATATGGTTTCTTTCTAAGAAAGCATGAGAAGGGAAATGGGGACTCTGCTTCTGTTGCTCTTTGCTGGGGGCTCTGTGTGTATAGATGTGAGGAGCAGGTTGGGTGGGTTCAACACTCCAGTGGCTAGACAGGCAGGACTGTAGCAGCAGCGGCATATCGAGTGCTCTGCAGCCACTGTGCTTCCGTCTCGCCCGCTTCTCTCTGAGGCTCCCTTCATGCTGTAAGAATAACCTCGCTTAGGCACAGATCAGGCAAAGCCATGCTAGTTGTGTTGTATCTGGTGACTGCGCAGGTGAATGCTTTTCATCCACACTACCAGAACAATGAAACGAGTTCAGCGTGTGGGTTGGCCACAGCCATGTTGTACAAGGGCTAACTATGGCTACTTCTCGAGTGCAGACAGGGCTTTATTCAGCCTTTCTGTGATGAATTATTATAGTTTGGGCAGACTTTCATATAGTTTCGGAAAGGGCATGTTAATGTCTTGTACCTCTTGAAAGACACACTTTTAAATAAGATGCAGCTGCATTGTATTTTCAGTCCATTCCCTTGCTGCTTTATGAGAAAAGATGACTAACTCATTTACGGCAATACTGAGCAGTAATAACTTTAAATTTATGGGGCACCCAGTGTCTAGATGCCTTAGGGCGCCTGACAGGCTATAACTTAAAACCTAACTTTAAAAAAAGCAGTGTGATTTAACACAATAGAACTGATGGAGAAACAGAAACCCTATTGTGTGATAAATAGAACAGCGTCCCACAAACAATATCAAACCCAAACTCTCTGCAGGCCTGACCCAGAGGGGTGCTACTGTTTTCTCCAAAATGTCAGAGAGGAGAACACACTGGAGCGAAGAGAAAGCATTTATATAGGCAGGCTTCGCACATGGTAAAACAGAACCAGCTACAGCTTTAGACGGAGTGGTGGGATTTGTTGGTCTCCTTAACCAAGGATGAATACCTCAGAAAGGAAGCAGCATAGTGGCAGGCATCTTTAAAATGTCTCTCTGTAGGTATTACTTTTCTTTGAAAAGCATGCTTTTCAAAGTACGCTTGTCCTCTTATTAATCATTAGATGAATCTGTACATAGATACACATACACTTTTCCATTGGTCCCTCTTTCTCTACCAATTCCAGGGAGTTGCAGAACTCCTTGCTGTCTTCAATCTGCTCTCAAAAATCAACTTCTGGACCAAAGCGTGCGTTTAACAGGCTTGTATCAATCTTTTCTATCAGCTTCTGGTTTTGGTGGACAGTGAAAGTAGCTCCTGACAGGGTGCCATGTGAGATCCTTTCACCCAGCTATTTAAGTCTCTAGACATCTCTGCTTTGTGAAGCTAAGTAGACCTGTAAAGTTTAAACAGAAGGCTTTGGCTGAAAGGCTGAGCTTGTTTGAATCATTCTACCATTGTCTATAAGGAAGAACATATTTCTTATTTCTGTCTCAATTTTGAAAACATAAAAATAAGCAAGGGAATAAAAAGAAATATTATATTCTTGTCTTTAATCTTCCTGGTGCTTTCAAAACCGAGTAACTTCGCTAAGCAATCTTAAGCTGCACAAAATATTTGTAATAACCCAACTTAATCTTTGAAATAGCTATTGGTTTTCTTCATTTTGCTTTTATTGTTTGCTTGTTTTTCTAATGTATCTATGTCATTTTACAGTTGATCCGTATAGGCCTTGGCAACCATATCCAAAAATTATTTGAGCCAGAGTTGTCTACTTGATGATTGCTCCTTTTTACATTTTTTAGAGTCTAGTCTGACATCCTGTATAATACAGGCTTGGAAATAAGACTCCTACAGTTCAATAAATTATCCTAGCAAGTATTGTGAAAGACTAGCTTGTGTAACTTTTCTTTTTAATAACAACAAAAGTACTACATTTGTAGTTTTCTTATTTGATACTATGAGTGTATCCAGGGGGTAGGGGAGTACAACTTCCAAAACAGTGCATTTCACAATCTTGTATCTATCTCACGGAACCCCAGTTAAACAATGTTAACAAAAAACACAGTGCCCTGAGAAGTGCAGTAGCCAGAAATTATGGCATCAAAAAAATATTTTTATTTGTCTGACGGACAGTGAAATTTTAGACAGTTGCAATCTAAAAAATAAGTGTTATTTACAAAGATTAATTTTACAGAAAATGATGCGATTCAGTGGGTGGTCATAAATTGTTTCAGTAACAATTGGTACTGAAATCAGTTCTTCAGATGTTATGACATTTGTTTCTTACATATTGCCAAAACACAATCTCAGTTTTTGGCATGACTCTTTTCTGTTTATTTGAAGTTCTGCAAAACTATAGGCTATATGGCTGGATGTGCTGCTTTAAAAACAAAACAAACCCCACAAGTATACACAGCACACACCAACAGGCGACTTGCAGCTCTGTCTCTGATCCTACATGTTCAGCTGACTTGACTTTGAATTCTGAGTGTCTGTTGCTGAGTACCTGCGGTGTCAGGTGGAATATAATGAGGATCAGAGTTTTGCATTCAAATGGCATTCAAAGGGATGCATTCAAAAAGAAAAGCCATTTTCAAATATTCATCCTGCATGGTTTAATGAAAACCGAACTCCTGACAGATGGTGGTGGTTTGGTTTGTTGGTTAGTTCGGTTGTTTTTTGTTAGGCTCAGTTCATTCGAAACACAGATGCGCATGGTACCCCTGGTTATGCAAGTCCTTAAGCCATATAAAGCAGCTCACGACCATGGGTGTTGGTGAAGCTGGTTCTGCTGAGGCCTGTAGGTGGAAAACTCTCAAATCTAAATTTTTATATGCAGGACTGGCTTCTGGCTCCTCTTTCAGAATACAACATGCATTTGGATGGAGTGAAGCAAAGATCTACAGAAGAATTCAAGTCTCTGTCCTAGAGACTGTTAAAGTAGTAAGAATGTCTCATTCTTCCAGAGGAATTTGTTACAGCACTGAGAAATAAGTATTTCCTGGGGAACGTGTCGTCAACTGAGAAAGTGACTTTAGGGGAGAACAGGCAGGGAGGAGACCAAGGAAAGCACTAAGAAGCATTTAGGATAGTCCTGCCCGTAAGTCAGTAGCTCTCATTTTGGTGTGTGCTCTAAGGAAATATTTTTTGAAGAGTTCACATAACACTTCCAAAGAAGGTTTATAATAATGTTTAATTTTTATATTTGGATTTTAAAAAAACCCACATAGTTTGTTTGTCTGTCAAGGGGAAAAAAAAAAATCTGCATTTTTAAAATTGACTGGAAGATAGATTCTTTGCCACGTTGATGCAACTTTTTCTTATAATAATCTCTTATTATACCCCTGCAATTCAGAGATGGCACAGAATTACCAGACATCGAACATAATTTAAAAACAATTACGGAATAACTAAGGAACGGTATAGGAATGTATTTCGGCTTAGCATCAAAGTAGAGCTCAATACAGAAGAGTTCTACTTCACAGAAGTAGTCACAGCACATAGTCCTCCTTGCAAAATTGTACCGTGCATAGGGCTCAAACCCCAAAAGAAACAACATTCCATTTAGGGGGCTGAATGTTGTATTGCCTCTTATAAGATACACCTCAAATTACGCGGTGTGCTGATTTCAGCTGTTCTAAAAATAACCAAAACCCAGAAAAAAATAAGTCCAACAGCCTTCTAAATGATACTCCCACGTACTAGACCCCTGAAGTCAATGAGAATTCTCCTTGCGTTTCAAATTTACTGCCTCCACCCCCAATGGTTCGGCCACCTGGGTTTTTGTCTGATATCTTAGGTCAAATACCATTGATAGCTGTGAATTCAACACTTTGTAAAAGGGAGAAAAAAACAGTCAGGGTCTGTAAATACTGGAGGCACGTGCCGGTCCTTGAAACACGTGATCTCTTCGAATTCAAAGTCTACAAGACAGACTGAAGTGGTGCTGATGGTGACACCAGTGGTGCACTGAGGAGGATTCATCGAAAAAGAGTTTTAAATTCTTTGAAGCGGGGTGGGAGGAAGTCTTTGGCGGCTAAAACTGGAGGGTGCTTCTCCAGTAGAAAGGAATACTAGAAATGCCAAAATGAAGCAGGAATGAAGACAAGATGTGAGTAAAGGGGCTGGAAAGAGGTCAGAAGGGAAAGTAGTAGAGTAGGTACGCAGGCTGCAGCACAAGAAGGTAATACGTGAACATGGGATCTGGTCTAAGATGATTAAAGCTATATAAGTATTGCTTCTTAGACGGACCCTGGAATTAGGCCTAGCTCCCCAACTAAGTGTTGTAGATCTGTTTGTTTTTCCATTTCCTATAGGCCTTAGAGCAAACTGTTCTCTTCTGTGACCAGGTTTCCTGACTAGGGGAATTAAATTGCTCTAGCTCACAGTTCAGGAAGAAAAAATTATCTAGTCTGGGTAATCGGGGGGGTTTAAGCCCTCCACTGGGGGTTCAGACACACAATACCGAAAGGTAGAAGGTAGCGGACGTTCATGCTGTTGAAAAGAGGGTAACTCAAGTGCTGCTTTTCTGAGAATGGGAGGAAGACAGTGAGGCCAAAGAGCATAATAATTAAGTGAAAGATGACCTAAGAGAAGTCTCTGAGCAAAGGACCGGACAGGTTTTGAAAATGTGCTTAGAATGCCAAAATGATTTTTCCATAGCTGGCAGTTCTGAGAAATATCTTCTGCAGGTATGTAGCCGTTCTCTGAGGATTTAAAAACATTCTGTGTAGCAGCTTTATGATGCCCTACGTAGTGGAGTGCTAAAGGTTCATGGAGAAGTGAAAATATGAATATCCAACACCACGTAGCAGACATGAAAGGCAGAGGTCAGTTATGAGAGTTGTCATCCATTTGCTATAATAATATTAACAAACCACCGTAAGTTCATAGTACAGTAGTCAGCTGTCTTCCTGCTACAGGAAAACGCAACACGGTGTTCCAGCTTCTATGTCCTGTTCAGGAATGGTGGAAAAATACTTCACAGCATTAAAGCTCTTTCAAGGTTTTATGAAGAATTTATTGTGTGGTTGGACTGTCAAATACGATGAGTTAAATGATAGGTACAGAGCAGGTACTGAAAAGGAGCCTAATTTCTAAGTTTTTTCAATAAATAAAAATAGTTGCACAGAGTCGGAATCAGCTTGGTGTCAAAGCTCGCGTTACATGAAGAGCCCTCTCAAGATTAGGTTGGAAGTAGGTAAGTTTAAGACTTAATCATAGAATCATAGAATCGTTGAGGTTGGAAGGGACCTTTAAGATCATCGAGTCCAACCTTTAGCCTACCCTGACAAGAGCCACTTCTAAACCATGTCCCTAAGTGCCCCATCTACCCTTCTTTTAAACACCTCCAGGGATGGTGAATCCACCACCTCCCTGGGCAGCCTATTCCAATGTTTAATAACCCTTTCAGTGAAAAAATGTCTCCTAATATCTAATCTAAACCTCCTATCATTTAACTCATCGTATTTGACAGTCCAACCACACAATATCGTTGATAAAGATATTAAAGAGAACCGGCCCCAGCACCGAACCCCGGGGGACACCACTTGTGACTGGACACCAACTGGATTTAACTCCATTTACCACCACTCTCTGGGCACGGCCATCCAGCCAGTTTTTCACCCAGCGAAGAGTACACCTGTCCAGGCCATGAGCAGCCAGTTTCTCCAGGAGAATGCTGTGGGAAACAGTGTCCCAGGATTAAGACCAGGAATCATGGTCCCAGGAGGAGCGTATGATCAACTCAATGCAAGGCCTAATGGGAAACGGGGGCTGAGAAGGTATGACCTTTCTGCATGTATGTGAATGGTTAGGGTTGAAGGAACTAGCTCACCAGGGAGATGCTGGATCTGGAAAGTCCCTTTCCATTAATGAAGGAAAAAAAAAAAAAAAGAGGCTGACAGGAAAAGCAGGGTGGATGAGATCAGTTTAGGAAGTTCCTCTTGAGCTGAAATAGGCTATCACCGAGCTGAGGAAGACACTTTCAGAATGCGTAAGGATGTAGCCCAGGCGTTCATCTGCTACTGCATAAAGTGATTCTGTCAGTTCCTGTCACTGAAGAAAATAATGAAAATGGCTTACACGAAATGTTTTAAAATAACTATTTTGGAATTTTTGTGCTCAAATTTCTGAATTTCCAAGACTCCTTAAGTTCATGTTTGTCTGGGCTCTTTTATATCAGACCAATAACACGTGAGTATACCAGAGGTCACTCCATGGCAGTGTCCAATAGCAGCTATCTAGGAGAAATTATATGACTGGGTCAGGTGCGCGTGGTGTTGCCCCTGGGTACTTCTCTAGCCTCCAAGTATTTGAGACCGGAGACTTTCTTAGCTAGAAACAGCTTCTATGAATGTAATAACCCTCAGGAAATGTTCCCTCAGGAAATCATCTGCTGTAGGGCTATGTCAAGTACCGGCTGTGCCTGTGTCACTTCATATGCTTACCTGGCCTATTCTCAAAGACCCCTGTTGATGAAAGCCCAGTGACCTCGCTAGGCAGTCTGCGCAAGTACTTTACTCATTTAGAAAGTATCTTCAATGTCAAAATGTAAATTTTCAATTTAGAGAGTATTTTCAATTTTAGTGGTCACTAAAAGAAAAAAGTTTTTTTCTTTAAAGTAGTTTTAATGCATTTGAAGACTACTATTACATATCCAGAAGTTTTCTGTTCTCTGGACAAAACACTTGAATGTCTTCAGTCCTTCTTCTGAGGCCCTGTCTACTAGGATTTTGATCAATGTCTACGGCAATCATCTGGACTTCACTTCTCCTTCGTCTATAAAGCCTATAACTGCTATAGAAAGAAATAAGATATACTTGACATGATTTTTCCTCACAAAAACATGCTAGAACTTTGTCTGCTGTTCCACTTTTTCCTAGACATTTGATGCCTCAAAATGAATCCAGTTCTCCAGCTGAGGCTGAACCAACACCGAAGGTGATTTTATCCTGCAGTCTTTCAGGCTGGGATGTATAAATAAGAGTATATATTACATTTTCTCACCAGCATAAGAACTTTGACTCAAGTTCAGCTGAAGACCCACTATTGCTTCCAGTACTTTTTCTAAAGAGTTGCTACCGATGCTAATTGTATTCTCACTCCCTTTTGCTCATGTTTTGTAGCTATGAGATCTTTTCACTATTGAACTGCAACCTCTTTTATCAGATCACACCTTCAATTTGCCAAGATAAAATACTACAGGGCTCAGGGCAGAGCTTGCTATTCTAAAAGGTGAGTTACTGCTACTCGGTATTTTTAACCACTAGCTCTTTAGACTTCCTTCCTGTATTGCTTATGTGAGTTTATCATCTGAGATAGCAGTAAAAATCTACTCCAGTCAAATTATATTGTGCTTAAGTCCATATGATGTAGATTATTTAAGTGGTCATTACTCAATACATCACTACAAAATCTGAATTACTAGCTTAACCTGGTACTTAATCGCTTAAAATTTTGTCTTAAGAATTTTTTTAAACCCTAGTTTAAAAACTGCCGAAACAACAGGAGTGAACAATTAATATGCAATCAGCTCGGGAATGGAAATGCAAACACATGTATGCAGTTTAATATTTTAAAAGGGGAAGGAGAAAATTCTTAATTGTGAAATCCTGGAGCTAACTTCCAGAACTTCAAATATCTGAGAAAGAAACTTTGTCAGGAACTACTCTGTACATGTAAGCAAAGAAAGAGACATAAGTTAAAAACTAATCTTGCCATTTACTCCTTGAGTATCACAACACAAGAAGTCTGTATCGGTTTCCAGAAAAACAAAAAGCCAACTGTGCATAGATTAGAAGAGATTTGGTGGGGCAACAATTCTTTAGGTTGAAATGTTTACTGAATTCAGAAAGCTCTTAAAGAATCAGTGTAGGAAAAAACCAAGAAGCCACAAAAAAAGGAAGCAGTCCTTAAAAATAGCTCTGAAAGGAATTTTTCTCAGCAAATCAAAGTGCATTAGGGAAAGAATAACTTAGTTTTTCAGATCACTAGAAAATACAGACAAAACAAACACTGTTAGAACTGGAAAAAAACCCTGAGACACTGAGTAGATGGGGCTTATTGTCATATTTACAAAAGGCACATTTAATTGTCTAGGAAAGCAGATTGTCTTAGATCTAAGAGACTGAGTTTTAGTTGGTAGTATAACATGCGGTTTAAGTTGACTCCATGTCAACACAATTTGTTCCAGGTACTTAGAGTCACTGTGCCTGGTGATTACTAGTAGCAAGGGTGCCATTGTCCCCAAAGCAGGGCAGACTTTAAAGGCATATATGCAGCTCTTACTAAGCTCTGCTAGTTAATTTGCGGCTTCTGTTTCTAAAGCTTTCATCTGAGTGTATTACACTTCTTGGATTTGTTTTCAGAAGCAACAGAAGAGTCATTGTGTCGGCGTGTGCTGGCATGTTGCACGGAGTACAGCAATATGGTTTCGTATTCAGCTTGTCAGCATTGTATACCATAGTTGCTGCTATTGGCTTTAAAGAAGGGGAAGATTTTTCCCCTATATATTAGTTGGTTTCTTTGGGGAATGGAATAGCAAAAAAAAAAAAAAAAATTTGTAGGCTGAACTCTGTACAACTGAGAAAAGAACAAAAAATCTGTATGCTATTCCTCTTCACATCTTCCCCTCAGATTCTGTCATTAGACAAGCTGAAACCTTTGCTTCCCAAAAACGTCAATACAAAACGAGACAGTGCAAAGCTCTTTTTCCATCCTGGTCCAGATGCTGTAGTTTAGAAGGTCTGGGAAGTCATTTACAATGAAAAAAAGAACAACGATCCCACGCAAAGTTAATGACCTTGTACCTAGTCAGAGAAACGGGCTTGGCAAATCCCAGGGAAAGTTCTGACTGAAACCTTTGCATACCTGGTCAAAGCTAAATGTTATTTGCACACTGAAAACACGCAGATATACATGAACAAAAAGGAAATAGTCTGACAATATTCTAAGTGTCCTGAGAATGGGGTACAATCCAGCTAAGCCAAAGATTGTTTTTAAATTGCTGCTCCTGATCTTACCAGGTTAAGAGGAAGTGGATGGGGGTTGGAAAGGAGATATGTAGGTCCAGGAAGTTTTCAAAACAGTAGCTGCAAACTTGATTAATCTGCAGTGCAGAAACATTTTGTGGACCAGTGAATGTACAAGCTGGGAAGGGGGAGCCATTATCATGAACAAAACCCCTTCTCATCTGTCAGCTGCCAGAATGAAATTCTGGTATTGCTATGGATGCTGCAAAAGCTACTACTCTAATACTTAAGGCTGCAAGGAACTCTTAAAAGGATAAAAAACCCCATGTGCCTCTCTCATTTCAGTCCAACTGCCTGAGGGGCAGGAGGAGGGAGGAAAGAAATGCGAAGTCCCTGAAAACCTTTAGGGATGATACCACACCATCTTAGCAAAACGAAAAGCTATGAAAAACCATCCTTTCTTCTGGAGAACGCTTTTTCCTTCTAAGCTGCTGGATACTTCAGTGGCTGGCATGTTTGCTTCTGGAATCTTGCAGACTATTTTTGTCTTAAATCTTTTTGTTTCTTAGAATGTGACATGTCAACTTAATTAAGTATCACCCCTAATTAACTGTTCCTCGGGTGGAGGGAGTATCATATCCTGCTTCTGGTATGATGTTGCAACAAGTATTGTAACTCCAGACAAGCAACCCTTGTAATTATTTTGTTTGTTACCACGCGTGGATTCCTGCCATGGAATTTAATTTGGTGCACAGCAGCTTCCATGACTACATAAGAGCTTTCTTCTGAAAATACCTCTTTCTCTTTCCAAGGAAGTCATGTAAATAGTTCCTGACACCATTAGGCTTCAAATGGGAAGGCTGCTGGATGCCCTTGTGTTTCTCCTTAGCGTTCCATGTAGTTATAAACAAGCCTCTAGGGAGCAACATAGAAACAGTGGGTCAACACGTTCGGTTTCTCTGTGCTAGCCTGCAAATTAATTATAGCTCAATGTTTGCTCTTTGAGGAGGGATGAGATTTTTCAGCTGCTTGGCATTGTGCAGGCTTTGAATATGCCCTAGGATAGGCTGTAGAAAGCGTTAGAGCTCCCTATCAGTTTAAGCATAACTAACTCAATGTACGACCAAGCCATCAAGAAAGTAAAAAGCAGAACTACAGGAAAGCAATATGTATGAAGGGCATCCTCTGTTAAGTCAGTTGGAGGTAGTTTGCAAGATAACATGTATATGACCTACTATATAAATACTAAAGGTACCTTTATTTAAGAAGATGATGAAAGAAGGAATTAAGAATATCAGACTTTCTCTGTGTTAAGTTACAACACTATGTTATGCCTCATAATTTTCATTGTTACTTGTGCTTCATTATTGTTTATCTACTGTGTTATTTGGTTAAGGTTACCAACAAAATGTGGTTTCTATTTAATGCATTACTTCAGAATGAATTATTTCACTTGAGGTATATTCCTCAGATTTTTTTGATCCCCAACAACTCATCCAACTGCTTCGGTTGAAATGAATGCTAAAACGATCAAAGCATTTTTCTTAAAAGCATTATGCCAATAAAAATGGAACCCACTTGTCCCTATGGTTCTTTCCATATTTTTTGCTATTTTGTAAATAGCATCTGAAGTAAGTGCAAAGAGTTAAGAATGCAAAACAGAAGTGATGAGGTTACCTTAATAACACTAGGAAACAAAACATCACGATTGTGTACATGAAATAATTAAAACTGCAATGAAGAAGGTAAAGCAGAAACTCTGCAAATTATAGTAGCAACTGGGAAAGAATGACGAAACTTACCCCTAAGACTTTTCCTAAAGCCTTATGCCGGCATGCTCCAAGCAACTTTTAGCTTAAAGAGGGAATCAAAAAACCAAACCAAACACCCCCACCCGCTGAAAAAAAGAAAAAAAAAAATAACTTCCGTGTTTGAGGCTTGTTCGGTGACTGGTGTCTAGTTTGAAAAGGCCTTTATTCTACCTTTAAAATTCCTAGTTGTGTTAATTGAAATGTATTTTATGGATCTCAAATGGTGAATATGCTCGTGTACATGCCAGTGTGCTTTTATGATAAGAATCAAGTGCATTATGTGCAGTAGAACTGAAAACATGGATCTTGTCCGTTTTTACATTTCCTCACAAACTCAATGTTCCCTCAGGAAGAGGAAAGGACTCGCTCAGGAAAAGGAAAGATTTCGCATATCTGGGTTGTTTTTAAGATTTCATCCTTTCCATATAATTTCATAATGTCAACAGTGTTTGGGTTTTTTTTTACTACTCTGGATTAATTCCAGTTTGCAACACATGGTAAAACCTGGATGTGTTTTCATATTAAGAATCTGTTCCACACTTTACAGTCCATTTTCCAGGACTCTGGTTAAAGAGAAAATGGATATTTAAAATCTTGCAGGACCTTATTGAGTATGTCTATTCTTAATTATAGGAACTCATAACTAACTTGTGTACGTATCAAAGCTACTTTCCTCCTATTTTTGGAACAACATCTACTGCTGTTTAGCCTGGCTGCGGTAGACCAACTCCGCTGAATAGTGACGGCGTTGTCATTAATCTGGGCTAAGGACTCTCAGACAAGTCATTTGTGTTTTCTCTGGGTGAGCGTGGTTTCTGCATGCAATCTTTTGTCCAAGTTGTGCACACAGCCCAGATTCTCAGACATTGTTTTAGAGCACAAGTGCCACCCCTCAGTTCAGTTAAGCCACCTAGACAGCATTTTGGCAATGAAGTCGGTTGTTTCTGTGAGCACAAACATTCCTGGATTGATTTGTCACCCTCCCCTCAATTGCACCTGTTTTAGTGCAAGTGCCAAGAAAAGAATACTTGAAAAGAGAACAAAGAAAACTACCTGGGCAGGTGTTTCTGTTGCTTAGGAGCGGGGAACTTGAAAAAAGAAAGCCAGCAAGTGTAGGAAGGGTCGTGGTTTAACTGTACAGGATAGATACTACCTGCTGAAATATTTAGTGCAGTTACTCTTTGTTTGGCAGTGACCTCCTGAGAAGAAATCGATGGGTCAATGTGGATCACGACACAGAGACTAAAAACCTGCCGGTAAGAGTGCTTTTGGAAGGTGCACACCAAAGCACACTTCTCAGTCTCTGGGCTGACAGACATTTTTCCACGTTTTTTTCAACAGAGCCTCTATTAGGACAGTAGAAAGCTACTCACCTGTTCTATGCTATCCGGTGGCTGCCTGTGTGTGTTTAGGGAGTCCTGGAAGTGCTGCTTTGTGCCTGGGTCCTAGGGGTTCACGGTTCATGAGTCTGAGTGAGACTCCGTCAGCACTAAGAAGTTCTGTCAGTACAGCTGTGTTGCACGGTTGACTTCTTCACGCTCCCAAGTTGCTGCCGGCTACGCCAGCAACCCCTGGTGTATCTACCACAATTGTGTGTATTCACTGGTTCAGTTGGTCACTTTAGAGAAGATTTAGCTATGTCAGCAAGAAAATTCCTTTCACTGGTGTATGCTGCACCTTCAGCTGAAGGTGATGCCGGCATAGGTGTGTTCTGCAATCAGTTTTGCTCATGACAAACAAGAGGCTATACGCACCTCTGCTATATATGTACCAAATACAAAACGGAGTTATGTTGAAACTTACGGGGCTCCACTCTTGCCGGTCACTAGTGATCAGCATACATTCAGCATGACGTGATGTCCTTCATCTTTGCTCTGTCCAATTTGTTTCATTTGGACCTTTCAGACCTCACCCTCCTTGCAACTGCAGCTAGGACAAAACAGGACAGAGCTGTAACATACGTGTCTGCTCGAGCAGCAGTTGTCAGCTTTACGTTCAACGAGACTGACTTTACTCGCCCCAGCCGCCCTTATAGAAACCAAAGGACAAATACCAACACCAACAGTGCATGAAGCCCATTTATAAGATCTTACAGTCAATGGCTGATGAATTTATATTTAAAAAATAAATAATACCGGTACAGGTGGCCAGGCAGTTGTGACTATCCAATTAATGTCACAACACCCATGAAGCTACAAAAGGAGAGACTGGCATCTGTTTCGTCCAATGCTATAGCATCTTTCCTATTTTATTTAAACTGAATGAGATACAGGTAACTGCATTTCACCTTGGAATAATAATGGATGAAGTTTATAAATGAAAATAATTAGTCTTGAGTACTTCAAGAGCTTAAAAACAAAACATGCAAATGCATTGCAAATTATGCTGTTTTACTTATTTTATGTGAAGTTAAATGTAATGTTTTAAAGTTCAAAATGAAGCACCCCCAAGTTCTTTGTTTTGAAGACAAAAATATTGGGGCCTTCATAAAGTGGAAAATGATTTTAAAATATCCATAGCCCTTGGAAAAGGTCACAGACAGGGAAAATGATGCTAACATTTTAATCTGATATATATTAAGACAGATTGGCCTCCATTCAAGGAAGTATTCTAGTCTATGAAAATATTATGTTCAATTATACATATGGAAGCTTTGGAGCTGGCTCTTAATTAAAAGAACAGTTAAATTTGGCTCTTACTCTTAAAACTGAAGCAGTAGCCCCAGGTAACTTAATTCCTCTCTGCTCATTGCATTTGTTTTTGAGGTGTTAGAATTCTTACTTACATAGATTGAAATACTCAATTTTCATTCTTTTTAGTTTTTGCTAAATTAACAGCCAGCGTCCAGGCTGACCAGACACTTTACATCCAGGTGTAAAACCTGTGTGTCTGATTGTTTTCATTACCAAAGTCATTCTTCCACCCATGTTGTTGGATTCTCTCTTCCTTTTGTTTTTCTTGTCTCATCTAACTTACCGGAGCAGTTGCTTATATATGGAATGACATCATGCAGCACTATATACATATTTGTGTATATACGTGTGTGTTGGTGAGAATATACATTACCTTTGTTAAGATTTTTTTTTTAAAGCTTTATGATATCTGCCGTATGACTCTCTAGATACTAAACACAAAATGGCATCGTTGTGTGTAACATGTAAGGGCACTAGGAAGTAGTCAAAGGTAGTCTCGTGTTCAGCTAGCCCTGTTTCGGGGTTTTTTTATTTTATTTTTCCCCAGCTGTCTGCCTATGGACTGGCAGAAATCCAACTGATCCAAAACAATACGCATACTTTTATGATAATCTGTTCACTGTCATGTTGTAACTAAAATTCTGGACATTTTTTGGCACTAACGCAAAATTTTTCTAATGCTCTGGTGGGATATAGAAGCTTTTAATACTGAAGTCCTACTATTTATGCATCTGTTAACGACTCTGACAGAATACTGAAGGAGGTTGTTACACTCCAGTGTTCTAACTATTAGTATTAGCAGCACAATTTAAAAATGTCTATAAATACAGCATTGTGGAAACGCTTTGTTCTCAGAGTGCTAAGACCTGATTATTTGTAATTTATGCCAAGGGATGGTATGCAGAGAGGCTCTTGCTTACACTTATTGCTATCACAACCATGGTCAGCTGTGTGCCATGTTGGAGGGTCCGAAGCAGAAGAGTGTAAGTGGTTGCACCTGTGGGGAGGAGTGGGCAGCACAGGTGATCCAAAGGTGACTAATGGCGTATTCCATCCCACCTGCATCTGTTCAGTATAAAAGCTGAGGGATCAAAGGGTCACTCCTCTGTCTTCAGTGGCTGGTGTCTGGGGGGGGGGGGGGGGACTCTGTTTGTCTGCCTTTGATCCCCATCCATGCGTTCCTGAACCGAGATCTGGAATCCAGTTCGCATCCGTTGCTGAGCCCGGTCTGGGATTTTCCACGATGGTGATGTGATTGCCATCCTGGGAGCTTGATAAGGTTTGATATGCATTTCATTATTTTCTTTCTATTTTATTATTAATGTTTAATTCAACTAGTTCAGTTTTTCTCTAAACTCATAAGTCTCTCTCTCTCCCTCCTCCCCTCGGTGCGGGACAGCCCCTGTCGTTGCTCTGGGTGCCCCTCTCCCCTCATGCCTGTGTGCGGGTTACGTTGCCAGCCTGCTGGCGAAGGCCCATGGCCGGAACCCTGCCGGACCGGGAGGCCGTGACTGGTCCATGAAAAGCCATTTTCTCTGGAAACGAAAGCCATCCGACGGGCGAGGAATTCGCTGTATTTGCAGAGCAGGCCGCTCATGCGTTGGCCCACGGCGACGCGCCAGGAGGCCGCCAGCGCTGTGGCCCTGTGCCGGAGCGTGTCGCTGGGGCCAGGCCTCCCGAGCCGGGGGTGTCGCAAAGCCAAAGGCCTCGTATTTTCTGTTACGATATTCACACGACGCGATTAAACGAACCCCTCGACGGCGCGAAGGCCCCGAGCGCGGGCAGCCGGGGATCGTCCCGCCGCTGCTCCGCCCCGTCCCGTCCCGCCGCTGCCCGGCGGGGGCCTCGCCGGCGGCCTGGCTCCTCCCCTCTTCCTCAGGAGCCGGGGAAGCCCCGCAACCAGCCCCTCTTCCTGCCCCCTCCCCCGGTCTCTCTCCTCTCTTTCCCGGTGGGATGGAAGTCACCGGTAATCCTCCTCCTCCTCCCCGGTAGCAAGCGGCGGGGCGAGTCCGGTGCCAAAATGCTGGGCATGTACGTGCCGGATAGGTTTGCCCTGAAGTCGTCAAAAGTGCAGGACGGGATGGGGCTCTACACGGCCCGCAAAGTCAAAAAGGTGGGTGATGGCCGGGCAAGCGGGCTAACGGCCTGGCCCGGCCCGGCGGGGAGCGGCTGCCACGTCTCACAGGAGAGCGGGGCGGCCCCCCGCCCCTCGCCGCCGCCGGCCGCGCTCCGGCTTCACCTCAGCCCCGCTCTGTCGGCGCTGCCTCCGCTTCACGCCGCCCGCGCTGCCTCTCCTCAGGGGAGGCACCTCCCGCCCGCTCCCCTCCTCCGGGAAAAGGGAGCTTCCCGGGGCGGGGAAGGGGCGCGGGGGCCGGGCCGCTGGCTAAGCCGGCGGCGGGGACGGCGAAAGGGTTTTCTCTGTGGTGTGTTTCTTTTTTGTTTGTTTTCCTCGTTTCTTTTAACTTGGTTTGTGTTTCTGGCAGCGTTCTGAGGGCAGAGCCTCTCCCGCCAGGGCTGCCGCCTGGGTCAGGGCCTGCCTCAGGCCGCCATGCCCTCTCTGAGGTACCGCCCGCCCCTGCCGCCGCCCTCCTCTCAGGGCTGGGTGGGGTGGAGGGTTTAATTCGCAGTTTTGGGACGATAAAGCCGAAAAGACGTGAAAGATGGGATTCGGCTGAACTGCGGGTCTCTCATACCCCAACCAGAACACCTCACGATTGAATTAAGTCTCTGAGTTATCTGAAACCCCAACTACAACTCTCTGGGTGGCTTGTTAGAACAGATAAAGGCATACCTGAAGTTATGAACGCTGCGTCAGTATACACCTCTCTGTTGTATATTTTGCTTTCCATTTTTGTCCTAGTTTTGGCTCTGAGCAGGCTAGGAGGGCTGCCTGATTTTTCAGTGGTTTCATCAACAAGGCTTAGGCACCATGGGGCAGAGATCTCTCATTTTTAAGGTGTCCCTGAGTGTTAATGGGAGGGTGGGAGGGCAAGAATTTTGTATCACTCGGCTTAAATTTTTTCCACTGAGGTTCTGAACTTTCATTTGAAAGCTTTGGGAGTTCACACAGCAAAGGAAGGTTGTACACTACCAGTGTGTATTAATTCCTGGATTTTGAAACAGAGTGAGCTCTAGAGTGAAGCTTGTGGAAATCATCACCTGTATATCAATATTAATTCTGAATGTCAGTTCAGAGTTCAGGGTCTGAGCACCCTTCCTTTACAGAGTTGTGAATGGAACCCTTGGAGCTGCATGCTAGGAAAAAAAGAGCATTTTCTTGCCTGAGTTACTCCATGTTACTTTGAACTTTTTTTTTATAGTGGCAAAGTATATGCTGTCAGCCTGCACAGCTCTGCCAGGTGAGCACATCGTACAGGACATCCTCGCAAAACTGAAGTGTTGCGGGTGTGACACGAATTGCATGTGGAATGCAAAAGGTAAAGGCAGAGACACCTGTAGTAAGATCTATTTGTATTAGGAGCATCTGGTCACGGTGTTTGCTGACTTGTCCTTTAGCGGTGAATCCTCTGTGCTGGTAGCACAGACAGTTGTGCTATGCAAAGCCCTGAGCAGAAGTATGTGCCTGACAGGCAGTCTTTGCTTTTTGACAGGGTGAGGAACCAGCTCTTGAGTTGCTCTGTGGGCAGTGTTTGAAACAGGTATTCCTAAAAATGGTTGGAGACCTAAGAACTGTGTGTTGCTGTGGCTGTTCGGAGAAGGGTGGATGTGTAAGTAACACAGATGATATGTTAGATATAGCCAGACTGTGCGTTGCTCTTTTCGATGGAAAGAAAAATCACATCTGAAGTGCTCTCCACATATTCTCCTGTGTAGTAATGAGGCAGCAGTACTTCAGGGCTATGATACAGAGTAGCTAATAGCTGTTAAATTAATTCCTTGGGGCTTTGGGGTTGGGAGGTGTTGCATATGACACTTAATTGTGAAGTAAGGTCTGTGTTGGTGAGTAGGAAGTATGGCACCATTTTCTCTCTGTTACTATATCACACAGCTGTGGTTGTCTTATCTGAAAGTAAAACATGTTTCAGATGATCTTATAATCAGTAATTTCAGTACCAACCCTCCAAGTGCTAAGTAATCACGAAGTAGGCCTCTGAAAATTCTGCTATTAGCAAAGGTTTTTGGTAATAATACATTTTGAACTGCTGCTGTCTGCCACCTGCTTTTGCACCTCCAGGCATTATGCTCTTGTTTTCAAGTTTTTGTCTGTAATCATTAAAGGTGGAACTTTTTTCTTTTGTTACAGTAACAAAAGTGTTTTGGTTCTCTTGTGTTTGGTTCTCTTTGTGTTCTCCAACAGCTGGCTTCTGGTTACAGCACCAGTATCACAAGGCCCTTGGTATAATCATCAGACAGCCACTACATTTCTCAGTGTTTTGCTGCATCTGGAAGATTAGTTGCTGCTGCTTTCTTGAAAGCAGTTGTTGAAAATAGCGTTTTTAACATTTGAATGGTGTGCCTTTCATATGTTGAATCACTGCTGTGGTTGACTTTAGACTGTGTTGTATGCCTTGCTTTTATTGATCATAGAGGAAGCTGAAGTCTTGGTATGCTTTTGATGGATATATATTGGCACATGACAGCATGTTTATTAACTGGGACATATATATATATGAAGAAAATGCTCTGAAAGGCTAAATGAATAATTACACTTACCTTAATGCACCTTTGTGTTCCAAGACATGAGGTTTTGCTGTCTCTAATTTCTGCTTTCTCTCCAAATTTGAGAAACTGTAAAAAGTGCTTAAAAGTCTGAACCACCTACTGTTCATGTTACATTTACTTTATATTCAGAGGTGGACATCTTGCCTTTTATTTTTGCTGTTGTTTTGAGCTTCTAGAAGGTCTTAAACATATTGCAGTAGAGGTTTATTGGTTTGGAGTAGCTGAGATAAGAATGATGTATGGTGTTTCTTGTTTTCAGTCAGTATGCAGTATTATGCTCTTGCTGTGCTTCATCCCAGAGGTGATGTGTGCTTCAGTGATGGGTAAAATTAACACTATAGATGCTTTTTAAGGTATCTAGGGATCCTTTGGACTGCAAGGATGAAAGTATTACTGAGGTGAGGGTTGTTGAAGCCTCCAAAGTGCTTAAGGATGAAATTAATCTCTTTATGCTGTCTTAAAAAGTGTTATTCTGCTGCTGAAGTGAGTTTGGGAGACTAGCTTTTTCAGGTTCCTTATTCTTTACATCTTCAAATAATTTCTCTATTAAAATTATGGAGTCTTTTCTTCTTTCTATAGAACTAATCTAGATTATAGCCCAATAAGCTTATCTTCATCTTGATAATTGCTATGAGTAATGGGAGATTCTGCAGGTATAATTACACCCTCTCTCGGAGCTCAGCAATTGTAGTGAGCTGCTTTCCTTGTTGCACCAAAACTGCATTTTGCTTTCTAAGTGAATGGGGAAAGCCAGTTCAGCCTGCCAGGAGGTGTCTGCTCCCGCAAGGGCCTACCTTATCTTTACTGAGCTAGGTAGGACAATGCATTTCCAGAGCAGATTTCCTCTGCCACCATCTTGGCTCTTCCTCCTCCTTTATCTAAGCAAACCACCCCCCATGTAATACCTATGTGTCCGCTATTGGACAGCAGCAAGCTTGCTGGGGTAGCACTCAGCATGAGAATGTTGATGGTTGTACATGCCTAAGTGTGTTGACCTATTTTCACCTTCATTGCTGATGAGGTAAAAGAAGTAAATTTCATTTTGAGTATTAAATCCCAGGATTTGTAAAGTTGGCAGGGAGGAGCTTTGACCTCAACAGTGAGCAAGCAATGAAGGGTGGTATGGAGATCAGTGAGAAGTGAAGGAGATGAAGCCCCACAGTGCCAGTTTTTGTTGTCACTGCCCATATCTGTGTCTCCATTACTGCTCTGTGCTCCAGTTGTTGTCTTATGCTGTTCTTATCTCTTAACCTTCTGCTTTGCTGTTCTTTCTAAAGAAATTTTCTTTGTGCACATTTAAAAATATTGGCTTTCAGTTCTGTTGCCTTATGCAATGCCAGTTTTCTTTTCCTTTGTTTATTACCTCTTCAGGTTTAATTGTAAATCCAAGGTTTTTTTTTACTTGGTTGGTTGTTTCCAAGAGGAATGATCCTGCAAGTTTTCCATTCCACTTTCCATTCCACAGGTACACTCTACCTGTAGGCAGTCTGTAAAAACTACGCAAGAGGGAAAATGTGTAGCAGGCTGTTTCTGGGACCATGGAATGTGCCTGGGGGAAGGGACACATGGACAAAGATCAATACTTCTATTAGCCAAAATACTGTTACTTGTAAAGAAACACCAAAGTTGCTTTTCATTATACAGTTATGATCTGTAATGCTTAAAAGTATATAGAGCTTTTAGATCTGAATAGTGCCTGAAGGAACATAGCATTCTGGTTTGTAGGGCTTGTCATTGCAAATGAGGACAAGGCTGGGGAGGGGGCGTGTGTGGAAAGTTAGGCCTGTGTAAGAAGAAAGTCCTATTTAAGTAATTTACCCTGCTGCTAGTGTGATGCCTGTGAAGGAAAAAACCACTGATATCCAATACTTTTGGAAGAACATATCAATGGATGCTTTCACAGCATGTGTTATGACTAGCAGGTGGTATAACACTTTAATGTTTATGACGGCTTGAATTAATTCATAGACATGTGCATACTCCCTGTGTTTTTAAACGAATCTCTCTGTATGATCAAAACCTCGGTTATTCAGTGTTTTGGTCTGTGGCACTTCAAAAAGTAGTGTTGCAAATAATCTTGCAAATAAATCTAATGAAAACTTTGCGCTTGCCAAAAATACTTTACATTTTAGTTGGATGTCTATTGCAAGGTGCTTCCTGAAAATCTTATATAAGAAATATAAGAAATCTGAATTGTAAATTTCAGCCTTAGTTAAAATAAAGTGCTGTTTCCCAAAGGGGAAATAAGCATGCAGGGTTTAAGAGCTTCTCCAAGCTGTGAAAAGAATGGGGATGAGCTTGAAGTTGAAGGATATGGACCTCAAGGATATGCACCTTTTTGGCATATCGGAGGATGACAAAGAGAAACTGTCCTTTTCCATTTGAAGCTAAAAACGATACCTCTGCTGGAGTTTGGCAATTTGCTTGTTTTTTTTTTTTCCTTTTTCACTAATACTTTTTCTCTTGCTCCTCAGGGTGAAAAATTTGGCCCCTTTGCAGGGGAGAAGCGAATGCCGCAGGAACTGGATGAGAACACAGACTGCAGGCTCATGTGGGAAGTGAGTAGTCTAGAGTGACATCATCACACCTAGCAAAATTTGATCTCAGAATTAAGTTTATACTGTTAACAAATCCTTTTTTAAATTTTCTTTTTTCCCTAGCTTAAAGATACTTTAGTGAGATTTTGGACTTAGTGATCCTTTAAAAATATGCTTTTTGGGTGGAGGGGGATTGACTTCTTTAAAAAGATAAAGAAAGAGCAAATGATGGTTTCTAATCAATGAAGTGTGAAAAATATCAAGTCAAGAAAAACACAAAAATATAACACCATTGTGAAAAATTATTGAAAAATGTGAAAAAAAAATGAAAACTTGAATATAGGAAGATGATTGTAAGTTACTGAGATACTGATTTATGCTGATCAGCAGGTGTCAGCTCATAGCGTCCTCCAGCTGTAATACAAAACATTTCCTTCTGTGATACTTGTGCTAGGGTTTGGCAATTGTATGAGTGAAGTTTTCAAATTGTAGCAGCTTTGTAATGCAATGTGTAGTTGTGAGATCTTTAGTGAAATAAAAACCTGGTGCGGTGGGCAGATGAAGGCATAATGAGTTTCAGGGCTCTTCTAAACTTTTTCATATATATCAGGCAGCAAGAGTAGTTTATACACTAGATCTTGTAATCGGGTCCTGAACCCGTCCTAGTTCCTGTCATAACTGTGTTTGCCTGTAGCAAAAATTTATCGAGTTTACCAGTTGAGGAGATTACACTAACTGATAAATACTTGCAATAACAACATTTTCAACCTGTTACAAACACCTGCTTTTCAGTGCTTCTGTTCTGTCTTTGTAATCTTTCTTTTCTGCTATAGTTCTTTGAGCAGAATTCCTTTCCTCTTTTTTTTTCCCCCCAGACAAGCAGTTTCTATTAAATGCATATTTAGTCCTGTTTTACACTGAGAAGGGGACTAACTTCCTACTTTTTCACCTTTCTATGGCTAGAGCTGGAAGGATGACTGTTATTTTTGTTGCACGGTACAAAAAAAGCTTATGTTTGACATTTGGCTTAAAGCACTATCTGTGCATTTATTACAAAATAAATGTTTGTTTGGAAAAAACCCTCTAGGATTAGCATCGCTGAGCAGCTTATAAAGCGTGGGTAGTATTGATACAGTCTTAACTATAAATAGGTTCTGCACACTGGAACAATGACTGAGAGAATGCTAAAAGCCCATCTCATTAAACCCAAACTCAGTGTAAATCCAGTGAGCGGCAAAATATTCCTAGATGAAATGTTTACTCAAGTCCATGCAACCCTCTGTCTTTGTCTTTCCCCCTTCCCTTTTCTTTCTTTCTCTTTTAATCTAGGGGTGTGCCCAAAATATTCTTTCCCAGAGAGGCGGTGTGGACAATTTGTTCCCCTCTCCTTTAGTTACATACTCAGAGCAACTGGTTTCGTCTTTGTTCACAGCTGAAAACAAAACAATACAATACAATGTACTTTTATTACAAATGTTTGCTGAATACACTACATGTTAATGTGTCCTGGCTCACTTGCCTTTTCATGGTGTTTCTGCAGGTTATTTTAAATCAATAAAATACTTGAGTCTAGAACAAGGATTTCAGAAGGGATGGTGGGTGGATTATAGCAATGAGAAGGTCTTTAATTTAAGTTTGTTGGAAAGCTATATGATTTTCCACATGCCTCGTTGCTGATGATTAAATGAGATTTATCTGTTTCTGTAAAAGAGAAAATAAAAGGCAAATAATGTATTTACTGATGACACTAATATGACCCCATCGACAGCAAATAAGAAAATGAGTTTTTTATGAGCTCTTCTGAAATCATTTCATAATATCTTATTGTAACCTAGTTTTGAGAGCCTTGAAAAGATTCCTGCATACCAAATTTTATGACTTCCTGAATGTTTGAACCCAAGTTGTTCATGTTTACTGAAGTTGATCTGAACGTGAGCTTTATAATGTAATTTAAATCATGCTGTGAGAGTAGTCTTAAGTTGAAAATCGAGACCAGGAATGCAGAAAATGAAAAGTTGAACCGTCCAAGTAGGCGGTTGTTCCAGAGGCTGTGGGAGACAGTCACAGCAACTAACCGTGTTTGTGCATAGTCAACCGTACCAACGATATTAAAAGTAATTAATTTGAGGACTGTTGGATGAAGGCACAGTAAAGCCTGACCTCACAGTCTGATGGAAATAAAAAAAAAAAATGCATTTTCAGAGAGGACACCTTTAGAAAGAAGGCTATGTAGTGGAGGCTTTTTGTAAGTAGAGTAAAAATCAACATTAGTGGAACATTTCTTTTCCTGGTATGTGATGCCTGGGAGCAGAGCTTCAATTTTGTGGAATAGTTTTCTGTGAGGAAGTTTACCACATGCATTTCTAGTTGTGTGGAGATGTGGTCTGTGATGTGGTCTGTTTTGATCAAGTTACTCCTTTTTCTTCGAGACCAACATTGTGAGTTGGCATCTTTAAGACATCATGCTGAGACAGAATTGTACATGTCATGTTTTCTTTTGGTCTTAAGAAAAACATGGAACCCAAAAAATTCATTTGGTCCAGTGATTTTGTTTAAGTTCTGAGGATGCTGGAGTTTGTGTTTAACTTAAATATAGCAGAATGCCATTAGTCTGCCTGTAACTTGCATAGATCTGAAGATGTGAAAGGTTTACGCTTGCTCATGCAACAGATTCCAGAGGACTGGGCAGGGAAGCATCCTTGATATTGCTGTTATTTTTATGAAGAGCTACATGCTGAAATGTTTTATTTACAAGTGATCTGAAAGGGAAAAAACCCCAACCTGTGGTAACTATATAGTTAGGAGTAATAATAAAAAGCCAAGAAAATGTCCAAATGGCTTTGTGCCTCTTCTTTCTTTCTGTCAAAAAACCACCTCCCCTTTATCCCTCAACCTCTATGCTGTTGTCTCTGAGACTGAATTTCATGTTGTGCTAATTAAGTACGCAGCTGGTTGCTGGTGATGAATTGAGAGTTTTGTTCTTATTCTTAGCATACCACTAACACCTTGATTAAATACTGCTTTGTTGGTCTGTATCAGTATACTTAGCATAGCAATTTTAAATTACGTGTATATACTGGAAGAGCAAATGCTTTAAGGCAAGAACAGAATAATCTTTAGGGATCGATGTTCACAGAAGTTCCCTTTGCAAAGAGAAGGTATCTGTTCATTTTCTTTCCTTTATTGTGCTTAATCAAGAAAATGGTGTTCATTTCACTACTATTGGATTGTGGTGTGGCAAGCATATATACTTTTGGTGATGACTTTGGTAAATCTTAAAACAGGGAGGGCTGCAAAGACTTAGTCCTTCTTCAAATACTCTGACATACCATGAAGAAACGTTGGTCAGGATTGGATGGCATATAATGCAGCATGTAATGCTGAATGTTACATGTTTCAGGTTTGGTTTCTGTCTATCTGCCAAGATTATATTTTCTTCATTGTTATGTTAAAACCAAGAAGAACAGAAACATGCTGGAAATCAGTCTTACAATGGAAGCTAATGTTTGTTTTAACTTATATGAGAAAATTAAATGAACTTATGTTTCTACTACTTAACTCTCTCATCACTTTTGCAGTGACAATTGTTTTTAGTTAAATAAGCCTGCCTGAAAACCTGTTATTGGCTACAACCAACTTTGGATCAGAGCTTTAGTTTAGGTATGAGAAGTCAAGCACTTTAAGCTAATGATGGTGTGTGTATGTGTGCGAGGGGTTCCTTTTCACCGCCCTCCTTTTTTTTCTCTGATACCTTGCCTTTAAAATGTGGTTCTGGCATAGGAAGGCTTTTGCTTACAAGGCATTAAGTTGAATTATGTCCCGAGGTTCATGTTAAAATAAATCTTGATTTGAAGAAAGCTGTGTTTGCTTGCAAGATGAATGTAATATTTGAAATCTAATTCCTAGCAATGTAGTCTTTGGTTTTTCTCTATGAAGACTGCCTTCCCAGTCATTACTCCTCAGATAGTATTTACATTTAAAACTGTTTGCTTTTAATGTTTTTGTGTGAATCTTTGTTTAATTTTCAGAATTGTTATTGTTTTTCTCATTTCTTAGACAAATGCATCTGGATACATTTTTTATGCAAGTTGCATTTAAAATAACTTTTGCCACATGTAAGTCAGACATTGGTGCCCTATCTCAGTTGCAAGTTTGTGTCCGAGATTTTCAGTTTTGTTAAAGTAATCCCCAGTGGGATAGACTAGCATCCAAAGTAGTTATTAATATTCTTACCAGTTTATTTAGCTAAATTTCATTAATCACCTTTTAACATGAATAAAGATGACTAAATCAAGCCTTAGTGTATAACTTTGTAGTCATTTCAGTGACTTTTGGAACAGGCACCTTTAATGATCCTTCTGGTTTTGGTGATGAGAAGAATGTGCTCCCAGAAGTGACTGAGAATGTTAGCCTCGTGTCTTCAGTTATGTGTTTTATTTAAGATGTTAGAAAGCACATGTGGACAGGTCGAGGGGCTGGTATTCTAATCTGAACGTGTTGTAGATGATCACACCCAATTTGTTTAAGGAGATTTGGGTATTCTTCCAGTGAGTGTGAAGTTCAACCCTTCTTCTGAAATCTCCACAAATTGTTAGCAGAAGTCTAGGCATGAGCTGTCTGAACCGTTCTGTCTCTGACAGGGTCAATTAATGTCATGCACTGGAAGAAGCTTCATTAACATGGAAAAACTGTTGCTGTATAATTTGGCTGAAGAAAAATGTCCCATGCTGTCTATGTCCCATTAGTTCTTAGTGAGTAAGCAAATCAACAGTTGCTGCCTCAGGTTTCCTTTGCAAGTGTTATTTTAATACTTTCTACAGCAATGTTAAAATACTGGTTTCTACTCTGCAGTGAGCTCTGTGATGGAGGTCTGAAACTGAGGACGCAGAAGTATTGCATCTAGCTGTTTTATACTATTAACAATAAAAATCATGTTTTCAGCTAATCAAAAAAATGCAGCGCAGAAAACAGTAGTTTTCTTTACACGATTGTTTGAATGAACATAGATTTTTTTTAGATTTAGAAATGTTTAGAAAATGGTTTCCAGAAAGCAGGCAGTGTGTTTACTGCCTTCAGCAAGGATAACCATCTGCTTATTTTCAGTGAAGTTTTTTTTTCTTCTTCTCTTGCCAGGTGTGCATGGTAGAGCATTTGCAACTGCACTCATGAGCATTTTGAAGTAGCATATATGACAACTTTGGATGTATTTTGAAAATCTGGAGGTAATTTCATTGCAGCATAAAAGGCTAGCAGATGGAGTCGTGCATGTTGTTGATGGGCATTACAAGCAGTGTAGACACTATTTAGGCCTGTGTAGGATTTCATATGGTAGCTTATGCAATGACTAGGGGCACTTTATTTTCTGGATACTTGTATAGTGACATGATGTTTGTTAATGTGGCATAATTCAGTGATGTCCTGATCTATCTTGAGGTAAAACCCTCTGTGTGGTAATAGTGAATGTCAGGTATTTCATCTTACTGTGAAGAAATTTAACTAAATTAGTTCAGTGACACCTTTTCTGTTGATTCTCAAGGAGCTAATTCTTCATAATTCAATTGTCTGGTGCACGCTTTGGATATGTGTATGGATTTTAGGTGTTTGATCATAGTGAGTGACCAAATAGAGGGTGTTGTAGTAAAATAGAAAGAGATCTCACTGTGGGTTATCGGGCATGAATTTGAATTAGCCTTGTTCTAGGCTTATGCCAAAGTCTACCTATACTTAAATATGAGACTACTTGCTACTTAGTTATTTAGCCTGAGAAATCAGAGGTGACTGCGTGTCTAGTCTCATCACTTGCTGGTAATAGAAACTCCAAGTTATCTCCACTGGTTACAGAAAATACAGGAACATCTTGGTCTCAGTGCTGAAAGGGCCTCACCCTCTCAGAATACTTTTGGACTTGAGTTCGGGTGCTATTAAAATAGTTTTTAAAATCCTTTCTGGGCTAGCCACTGTAGCTTGAAGATCTTAAGGAATTCTACCTCTAACTGGATGATTTTGTTTAGTTCAGGTAATATGAACTATACAGAAACTGGGAAAATAACATTCAAATGTGGAATTAGTTGTGTAGATGGGTGACAGGTTCAAATGTCACAACTTTTAAATAAAATATCTTCACTAGCATTGTGAAACTGATACTACTTCATAAAACTATCAGGGAATCTCAGTCCTGTAAAAATCTTTTGCCTCTGTTTTAAGTACCTTATAACTATAAACGATTGTAACAGTTCAGATGTGGGGCAAGTGCAGTAATTTGCTTGCAGCTACATTAAGAAAATCTTCCTTAAAGAATTTTCTACTTTAGTTTGTGATATACAAAAGTATTTCTCATTTCCTCTCCCCAAAAGCATCCTCGGTTTTCCAACAATTTCCTGCCAGCAATAGTTGCGGTAGGCATGTTGTCCTGAAGATTCTGGGAGTGGCTGGGTGATTGGAAAGGGGCCCCCTGGGAGTGGTGTGGGAGCTCTGCTGCAGAATGAATCCTGTTCAGTTCTCCAGGTCTTGTATGGAGTAAGCAGTAAGGATATGTGTGGGGAACTTTTGTAAAAGAAGGTTCTCAGAGATAAAGAAAGCCAAGAAACCTTATTCGCTATGAGGAGTGCTCCAGAACTGTACATGCCCAGTCCTAGCTCTGTGGTGAGAGAAGTAAATTGCAGTATATTTAGCTTGCTTGAGGACTTGTGGTTAGCAGAATTGTGTGGGCCTACAGTCCAGCATCTGTCTTAGTGACAGCCATCTCTGATCCTGCCTCCTTGGATATCAGAACAGATTGAAGGGCAGACCCAGGTGTAAGCATTTTAGCTTCTATTTATTGATATATCTTCTAATTAAACTGATTTTCTTGTTTGGTGATCACATCAAAGAAGATGACCGAGGACTTTAGTGGACTGTTATTGAGGGGAGTACCCTTTGGGACATATTCCAATATTCATTTTGATTCGTTAATAGTTCATTATGGATGATATTTAGGTGCACTTATTTTAAACAGAAAATGTTTATTTCATTTAACTACTAGGATTAGTTTATACTGGCTTTGAGAAATATGTTTGCAAAGCAAGAGCTGGTCTTTTTGTTTGTTTGTTTTAAATGTTGTTCAAGTTTGAGATTTAGTGCCACAGTGCTCAATGATCAGTTGTTCATTTAGGAAACTCATTATCCGTGCAACCAATGAGAAAAGGAGTGGTAAGTACAGGGTTTTGGCTGTTTTTTCTTGACTTTTCTTCCTCACAGCTGTGTACTTGATGCAGTATTATTTCTTTACGAGGTGAAAAAAGCAATAGAAAATATAGCACGTCTTTAAGGGATTTATCGTATTCTTTTATCAATAGTTTCCTTATGTGTTAAGTGTTTACTTTGTTTGATATCTTCATATATTGGTGGAGACTGAGAAAGCACAACTGAGATGATCATGTATCATTGAAGTGAATATAAATTATATAATTTAAGGATCAAACAAATGAAGAATAATGGATGAAAAGGCAGATAGTGTAATGTATGGTTTTTATAATAGGATCTCGATTGCTTCTCTCCCCAACTCAAGTTAAGAGCTGATGTAAACCTTTATAGGACCTACATGGTGGGCTTCTACAACGCATGCTTTGGTAGCTAAATCACAAAGCCATTAGCTTGATTTGAATTGCTCAAAGATGTGAATCTGCAATGTTAACCATTTTCACTCAAAGTGAGGCTCTGCTTTGTGGATTACCTATTTAGAAGTGGATGATTGTTACGGTATAATCAATGCAGTGCTTCTGTGTGGTGTGTGGCGTTTCAGGAGGTGAAAACAACATTAACATGTATTTTTGTGTAAATTTGGAGCTTGCTCTTATGGTTTGATTGTACTCATTCTGCCCATGTTCCTAATGAAAACAATGGTTCTAGTAATGAGCAGGCATTACTTCCCAAGGTGAATAGTCACAGAATGGCCAAGGTTGGAAGGGACCTCTGGAGGTCATTTGGTCCAACCCTCCTGCTCGTGTAGGGCCACCTAGTGCCAGCTGCCCAGGACAGATTTTGAGTATCTACATTTTTGAGGATGGAGACTACACAACCTCTCTGGGAAACCCATTGCAATGCTTAGTGTCAGATAATATTGTTTCCAGGTGCATTTAAGTATGTAGGTTTGACCCTCTTCACTGTGGTTAGTCTGTGTGTTTGAAAGTAAAACAGCTTTTAAAGTTTGAAATATTGGCACTTTTTCACGATGCATCCTTCTTAAGATATGACTTCCTTTGGAAGAACAGTAATAAATTTTGAAGGCTTTTATTTGTTTGCAGAACTACAGTAGGTTTTCTTGTCTTAATCTGAGAAAAACATGCTGTCACCAGCTATTATTGTAATGGAATACTTTTTTTCTTTCTAATGATATCCTAAATATTTAGGTAATTTAAGCAGTCATATTTAAGAAATAAGATATAGCATCTATTGGAAACAAATATAGCAAGTATGTGAGCAATTTAAATAGAAAGCCATGAAGACAATCTAATTTTGATCTTACATAGATGAATTCCCTAGCTCTTAGGAAATACCTGCTTTGGATACTTCTTGTTGACAGATGAAAAAGAAAATATGTTCATTATAGAAATAAATCACATGGAAGGATAATGTGTCTGTATGACCTTCTTGCATGGCGCTCTAACTTCTCTGTCAGTGGAGGTTCAAGATTCATTTTCTTATGTGACAAAGTGGCGCTGTATTTCTTTAGCAGTGTGTTTTTGTTTCAAGTGGGAAGAATGACTTGGTTAATACTAAGTTTCTATCTTTATTTTTTTCAATGTAAGATGGGATTTTGTCACAGTCATAGAAATTCTATGGATATGTAATGATATCCGAAGGCTCCTGATAGGTTATGACTTATCTTGCGTGTCCAATTCTTTTTTTAAAGTGGCTTCTTCATTTAGTGAACAAAACCTGAACATGTTTGTTTCTTCTACTAAGTAATTTACAGCCCTTACCTACATAATATACTAACTTGTTTGCTGAAATAATCTCATATTCTGATAAAACTTCAGCCAAGCATATATTTTGACTGACTGCTATTCATTGAGACTACATATTTAAATTTCCTTTGAAGAGGCATATATAAAAGGTGTTCAAGTGAGCTGTAAAATAAGATAGATGGAGTAAATAAATGCAATTATATTGGTCCGTGATCTGAAGATAGATCTACATGCAAAGGGCAAAATGGTTTTTGCCCTTGCTAAAGGAGGGAAAAAAAAAAAACCAAAACAAAAAACAGAACAAAACCAAAAAACCAAACTTATAGAAGACTTGAAAGGGAAATGAGGAATATGATTTTTCAATAAGTGTTTTCTGAGTTTCTGCAATACTTAGGATTGGTGTGGGGCAGTAAGAGTTAACACTAGTGAAGGCATATCTACTGAATTTGGAATGTGTATGAAGAAGAAAAGCTTTGTATTTGGTGATAAAGAAGCAAAAAGAGGATGGAGTAGTGGGATGGGAGTGGAGGATGAATTCAGGTTGGAAGTTGGTTGAGCAACTGGTAAGATTACAGAAGAGGGAAATAGCAAAGGTAGTGGAAAAGTTGAATTCAGATGTGGATGTGTTTGGTTTGTAATGGTTGCCAGTTAAGGTTGAGATGCTTCTGGAAATACGAAAGTAGGCAGAAATAGGTGGATTTAGGAATTGGCCATAGAGGGTGAACGGGATCTGCTAGAACATAATGAGCCAAGGACAAGTGAGTCTAGAAGAGTATCAAATATGAAAAAGAAAGTGAAAGGTGAAGAACTATCAAGCTGAAGATCACTGAATGGACGTGGGTGGTTGCAGGGGTACGGAGACTCATGAACAAAAGCCTGAACTCATTGGTGTTGGAACCAAATGGTGGTTGGAATAGCACAAGATTAGAGGATGTGCTTTAGTCCAGAGGAAAATTACTCTAGGCCTTCTCTGTACTGTTAGCAGAAGAGAAATGCTGCAAAGTGAGTTAGAGGACATGTATAGGTTATGGAAGAAAATGGTCCACTCTTGGACGGTATTTTGGAGAAGAAAGATAGGACAATAGCAGTGAGTTGTGGGGAAAGGAAAAGGAATTGGAGTCAGGAGAGCTTCCAACCTTAACCTGGGGAAAGTGATGAGATGCATACTGAGTGACAAAAGACAGGAAGATATGAGAAGAATTAGGTAGACTGTAGGAGCAAAATGCATTGGAACATGGGAAGGAGGAGAACTCAGGAAAACTGGAAAAGGCACGTTAGGGTTGGAGTTGGGAAAGGACCTCTAGGGTTGTATTGGTTTCTGGCAAGATCATAAAGAAGAAGGACTCAAAGGAACAAAGAGAGGAAAGAACATGAGCACTGGTGACCACACTGTCAGATCAAGGAGACCCAGGAGTCAGTTGTAATACTTGTTTAGTAAAGGAAAGGCTAAGAAAAGAGAGGGGGAGCTCAATAAAGGAGGCTGATGCCAGCTGGCTTTGAGTTGCCTCCCTATTCTTAGGTGAATAAATACGCTTATAGAAAAAGGTGAATGTGCACCACAGCTGTGAGTACCCGTTGAATGGAAGATTCACCTGCTGAGCACAAGCATGCCTTAGTGTTTTACGTGTTTGTGTTTGGTAAACAATTTTAATTTGGCTTGATTTTTTTCTTTAATATTTCAGGTTCGTGGGAGTAAAGGTGAAGTCCTGTATATCCTGGATGCAAGCAATCCACGCCATTCTAATTGGCTGCGTTTTGTCCATGAGGCTCCATCACAGGAACAGAAGAACCTGGCAGCCATCCAGGTAGATTTGGTGGATTCCTACCATTTGCTTCCCGTTACTGATTTACTAATTTGATCTCCACTCTGGTCTTTAGTAAAATTGCAAGATCTGAGAAAAGTAGCAAACTGCTTTCCTTTTCCTACCTTTCCTTTTAGAAGTGAACTCTTGTGCTTAAATATAATATAAATAAGATTGATAGGATGAAAGACCAAAGAGGTTCTTGGTTAGAATCTGATATTCTTTGAATCCACTGTGATGGAATTGCACTGAATCACTTACATGAACTATTTCTCCTGGCTTAAAGTGAACATTTTACATTAAAAAAAATAAAATATCAATTTCCAGAGTAGTTAACTCACTACTGTAACAACAGTTTAATTATCTTACTACAGCCTTATTTAGTCAAGTTAAGCTTTTGCCTGAATACGGCTGGTTTTGTCACTGTAGAAATGAATAGGTAACTGTATATCTGGCTGAGTCAGGACGAATGATTTCAAGGCCTAGTTGTGTTTCATGATAAACTCAGGTGTGGTCTTAAGTGTGTGGAAAGCAGAATTGTGTGTTTGCTTTGTAGTTTAAAATTTAATGTAAGTGTGACATGTTTGAAAGCAAGCATGGTGCTTAAAATATTCCAGTAGAAAACAACAGAGAATTGAAGGATCTAATTGTCCGATAGGATGATCATAGAATCATAGAATTGTTAGATTCTCTTGTTAGATGATCTTTAAGGTCCCTTCCAACCCCCCTGCCATGGGCAGGGACACCTCCTACTAGATGAGGTTGCTCAGAGCCCCATCCAGCCTGGCCTTAAAAACTTCTAGGGATGGGGCTTTCACCACCTCTCTGGGCAACCTGTTCCAGTGTCTCACCACCCTCATGGTGAAGAACTTCTTCCTAACGTCCAGTCTGAATTGTCCCATCTCTAGTTTTAATCCATTCCCTCTAGTCCTACTGTTACCTGACATCCTAAAAAGTCCCTCACCAGCTTTCTTGTAGTAGCCCCCTTAAGATACTGGTAGGCCACTGTAAGGTCTCCTCGGAGCCTTCTTTTCTCCAGACTGAACAACCCCAACTCTCTGTCTGTCCTCATAGGAGAAGTGTTCCAGCCCTCTGATCATCCTTGTGGCTCTTCTCTGGACATGTTCCAGCACATTCATATCTTTCTTGTAGCAGGGGCTCCAGAATTGGACGCAGTACTCCAGGTGGGGTCTCACGAGAGTGGAGTAGAGGGGGAGAATCGCCTCCCTCGACCTGCTGGCCACGCTTCTCCTGATGCAGCCCAGGATACGATTGGCTTTCTGGGCTGCTAGTGCACACAAAAGATGATTAGGTAACTATATATCTGGCTGAGTCAGGACTAATGAAAAGGAGAATTATTTATCAGTATTTCTTGAAATTATTATTCTGCTTTTTCATCATGAGATTACTTTTTTCCTAGGATTTGCCTGCATATCGTTGACAAAAGAATTAAAAAACGTATTTTGAGGCCAAATGAAAATAAATTTATTTTTCCTTGCCAAGAAAACAAAATTCATTTCTGATGAAATAAAACAGGGGAAAAAATATTTTAAAACTGCGAAGTAGAAAAGGAATACTGGTAAAGCCCTAGCACGCAGTTCTGTGAAAGATGCATTATTGCGGTTCCCCCCCTGCCCCTTCCCTTCTATTCAGAGTCAGTGGCACTCCCCTGTAGTAACTTCAGTTTCTGTGTTGATGACCTGCCCAACTCAAATCTTTTACTTGCCAGAGGGACGGTTTGGTTATTTGGGTCTTAAGCAGACAGTGCGCAGTGAGATTGCTGCCTCCAGTTCACCCACAGACCTGGTATCAACCTCCCTCTTCCTATCCCTGTTGTGAGCTTTTCTGTGATTTCCGTTCCGCCGTTGTATCTCTTACCGCATTTCTTCTGCTTGGCTTTTCTTCCTTTATCACAGTAGTTGAACGCTACTATTAGCAGCGTACTGCGTTGGGAAACCTAACAGGTTCTTTGGCAGCCTTTGGTTGATTTGTGCCTCCTGCCTTCCCAAACTTTGGCTTTACTGAATGTCGGTCTGTGGCATTCCATCACACATTGCTGTCTGAACGTGACTGCAGTTTTGCTGGTGATGTTGTTTCCTTGAACCTTGTTGCTGTTCCTGGTTTAGTTTACTGTGGACAGCCTCATCTGCTTTTCCTCTGGGCCTCTACTCCAGGTTGTCGTCTTTTGTTTAGACCTCTTTAGGTCTTAACATCCAGGCTACAATTGAATTTTTGAGTAATAGACAAGAAAGTGTTCACCACTCATGGCAGAAACTCTTGTCAGCACTCACTGAATGACTGCTTTATTACGCTTTCCCTGCTGTCTATGACAAGCCAATGGTTAATTTAGTATGACCAACTGCCTGTGCAATTATATCCGTATGTTTTCCTTCTCTCTTTGTCTCTCAGTTATACCAGGAGCTATCAAAAGATTTGTTGTCCTGCTTACGGTACCAAATATGAAGGGTCCTCATACATGAGGAGTCCTAGGTGTTAATCAGTGATTAGCATGTCATCAGTGCGTAGGCAGTGTGATGGCAAATTACAGTCAATGTTAGCAAATGCAAAGTAAGGCTCACAAGAGGGAGCAGTGTGAACAATTAGTGTTCACTATTAAATTTTAAATAAAATGCTTGGTAAAATGACCTGAAATTCTGAATAGAAGTTTTAATGGAATATCCAGTGTGTGCCTAGTGGGTTTTTTGGTAATGAAAATGATTATTTAAATAAAGAAATGGAAAGAAACTGTTATACTGTGTTGCATTATGCCTTGCTTAGAGTGTGCTTAGTGCTTTTCGCATGTCCTTTTTTTAAAGGATTGTATCAGAGCTAAAAGGATGGTTTAAGAAGAAAAAGAGTGGCAAGAATGTTAGTCCTGTAAAAGTTTCCACAGAAAAACATTTGGAAAAGTTACAGGGAAGAACAGAGTAAACATGATCAGCATGTACAAAATGATGAAAAGTATAGGAAAGGCAAACTTAAGAAAACAAACAAAAATTTACTAAATTGTTGTAGTTTTCTTTTAGCACCATCAATAATCAGCTGCCAAAGTAACTTGTGTGTTCCATGTGAGTGATGTTGAAGCTGTATATATAGAGAGATATGTATATAGAAGTATTTAATTGCACATAATGTGAATAGGTACTATTTGTGTTGAAAAAAGCTGAATATGCATTTCTTTGCAGGGTTTGATCTCACTTCAGTAGATGGAGATTCAAATCCCAAAGGTCTGCTATTCCTTTAAGGGGGGGGGGGGAAAACCCCAACAAGACAGCCCACAAATCCTTCAGGATTTTAATTACACAATTTTTGCCTTTAATGTTAAGCAGATTTAAGGCCACTTGGTGCAGTAGCACTTTGTTTGATGAAATCAGTGGGCAAAACATGGGTGGAATGTTTCCACTAATGATACCCTTTAATGTGAACTGGGAGTTGCCTGCTTGCCACCAAAGATGATGAAATGATGTTTTACAAAGGGGAAAAAGTCATCAATTACGTTAGTAAAGTTGGTTTAGCTTCGTTATCGTTACTCCAGTTAACGTGGAAAAAAGTTTGCATTGCTGAACAAGTACCTAAATTAATTTTAAAAAAAATACAGATTATGACATCAAAAAAAAAATCCCTAATCTTAAACCAACTGGATGATTACATATTATATAATAAAGTAGAATATGTCTGCATAGTTATAGAAAGGGCTAATTAGCTAACTAAGAGGAGAAAACAGAATGGTTAGAGACTTTGTTCTAACTAGCACATTATAATTACCCTTGTGAAATGTAGATTTTCTCCAGACACTTGTATTTTATGAAGATTTTTGTGGGCTTGGCTGAATTTTTAAACAAGTATTTGATTTTTCACTCTTGGTCGTACTGTGTACTCTTTAAAGTGAGTCTTTAGCAGTGATTCTCACAAGCTAAAATTGATTCATTGAGAATATATGACCAACATTAATGATACTAGCCTATAAAATGTGAAAATAAACCACAGTGGTAGAGCAGGGGCTTCGCTTGCTTGTCCTAAGTCTTTTCTGTGAATGCTTAAGAACGCTGGTTGTGTGCTTCACAGCTGCCCCTCTGTGATTTTCTAGGAGACTGTGTACGCACTAACAAAAAATGTGAACAGAAAGTAAATGATTTCCTTGTTTATACCCACTAAAGCTAATTTCCGCTAGTTATCTTGCCCACTAGTTTTCTTGCCAGTCTCCAAATACTCCAGTGTGAGCTTTTTGATCTACTCTGAGAACATTTCAAATCCTGATGGCATTGCTCTATTTTAGATAAAAGATTATAACTTTTATCCCTGCTAAAGTGGTTGGTAATCACTTGCTGTGTAGCACTCGGTATTCAGTTTAAAAGAAGATGAAGTGAATGCGTATCTCCCTGTATACAAGTAAATTAGACCCTGTTCTGGGTTGACTGCAAAATATGATTAGATCATCATAGTGTTAATTGTACCCAATGATCATGTTTAGACCTTGTACAAAATGCTTCCTGTGGTGAAAAAGTGCCTCGGCATGGGATTTTGTTTTTTTAAGTAAACTCGGTCAGGTTTTTTGTTTGGATTTTTTGGGGGGTTGGAGGGTGTGTGGTTGGTCTTTATTTTTTTTTTTCCTATTTCTTCCTGTAATGCTATGTATTTTGAAAAACACTAGTTCTGGTGGGAGCTCTTGGTGGTGTTGTGGGGAGCGTTCTGGCGGTTGAGTTTTGCCTTCGCTCCTGGAGGAAAATGCGATGTTTGGGTTGTCTTTGACTGGGAAGGCAGGGGAAGTATTTTTAACAGCTATGCCGTGAGTAATGTCACTGTGTGGCTGCTAGAGAAGGACAGAAAGGTTGAAGGGTACCTGCGTATGTACCAACTCCTTTTCTGAGGTTTTTGCAGAGCTGAATTGCTGGAGGCTTCTGTAGCATTTCAGGTAGTAACTGAATGAGTTAATCCTCTACTCTATTTAAAGTAGCTTTAAAATTACAACTTTTACACTAACAGAAACCATGTGAATTGTAATCTCTTTTGCCATGGGCTATTCCTAGCTATTTACTTATAAATATGACTTCTGATATGTAGCAAAAATGCATTGTAATTATGATAATCAAGAGGAAATGGCTCCTATCAAAAATGCCACACTTTGTTGTTTTCATTTTTTTAGACTGGTAGAGTATTATCTTTTCCAGCATTCCTTTATCCAGAATGGATAAATTTATCTGTTTGTCAGTAGTAATTTTAGTAAACACTCTCTGCTGGAGGTTGCTATGCAAAACAGATCCTGTTGTTAGCATCGGAACTGTTTTATAAACAGAAATGCAGCCAGATAGAGCTTTAAATTCAAATATTTTTTTCATCAGCAAGTAGACTCTGAGAATGGTCTGCTGTAGCTTAGAAAAATGAGAGTTAGAATAATGACCAGCAAAAATTAATGTGAAGGAGGATATTTATTGGGAGGTGGTAGAGTGGTTTAAAGTCATATTTCGCAAATGTGTGTTTGTTAGTGTGGCATAATTAAGTGATGTCCTGGTTGATCGAGGTGAAAACCCCGCTGTTCAGTAACAGTAAATGTCTTCAGAGGAAGATTAGCATGTGAGAGACAGCGCTGTAGTAAAACTGGACTGTCTAAAAGCAAGAGAAGAGGGGAAGACGCAAGGAGAGGAAGGACAAATTGTGTTAGGCTGCTTAACAAACTTACCTATTACAGGACAGTTTTGTGACTAATTGAAACTTACCGGTGGCTTGAGTGCTACCAAGGAAAGATAAATTTATTATGCAATGTAAGAAGAATGTGAACATAGCAGTTGGCTTCCTGCATGCTCAGAGGGGAGAACTAAAAATGTGTTCAATTCTTGAAGTTTTTGCAGGAGAAGGGAGATTTTTTTTTTAATTTCAAGCTCGTGTACATTTGTTGAATACATACTAGTGCTGTTCAGGTATTCTGTTATTGAAGAATTTGAGATAAGTTTCTGATGAATGAAATAAGTGGTTTTCTCCATGGAATTCCTTGAACTATATACCCATTACACTTTTGATTTTTGCAGTAGGAACCTGCTGCATACCAGGTTCTGTGTAATACCAAACAACCGTGAGCAGGAAAATCATTTAGACCCTTTTCATCTCTGAGGTTACAGAATCTTTTTGTAAATTTAAATGTAACTCATTTCTGATTTTAGGCTTGCTTAATACTGAGCTGGTGCATAGAGTGGTAATATTAAGGTTCAAAAAGATTTACTTTTCTTACCGCTCCATGGATTTCTAAGGGCCTCTCTTCCTAAGTTTTGCTGTCACTTAAGTGCTTTACTGTTTTACTTTTTACAACAAAAGCTTTCAGTAAGAAGAATAATCATATCTCAAAGGTTGCCTACCTTACCTTGCAATACGGCACAATAGGAATAGATCAGTAGACAGAGCTGAGGCTTCTGTGTCTCCTTCATGTGTTGTTCAGGTGCTATACTTTCAGTTAGGTATAGTCTGAGTTCCTGAACGTCTCTGTTACCTGTGTGTGTTAAAGATGGGGTGGGTTTTTTGTTTTTTTGTTTTCTTGGTTTTTTGTGGGTTTTGGTTTTTTTTTTTTTGGAACAGAAGTCTCCCTGGGATCCCCCAGTCTCTTTGTCATCCATTTCTTCTTCCTTGCTTGAGAGGGGCAAGGGTCTCTTGGTCCCCAGCAGCACCTGTGTAAGGCTGGCTTGATTCACCCTCTTCCCCAGGGATCTGCTCTCCCTCTTGGGAAGGCATTGTTATTCTGATACCATCTTTCCTGGCACCACATGCCCTCTTTGACCTTTCCTGTGCCTGAGCTTGTGGCTTTGTCTTCTCCTCCTGCAGCCCCCAAGAAATCATCTGTACACGTCCTGGATTGGGGGTTCTGCCCTCTCAGGCTTTGCCAAGATTGGTTTTACTCTGGCAAACGCGACACCCTGGAGCTGCAGGCAAAGATCAGGAAAAGGGAGTGTGCTTGTTTGGTGAGTGAGCAAGGGAGAACTGGCAGAACAGGTAGGCCAAAGAGCTGTCTTGCTGCCAGGAAATTGGGTTTAGAGGGAAGACAGTGCTTTAGGAGGAGAGCTTTTGGGCACAGGGGGGAAAATTGGTAAGGATTAGGACAGCTGGGCTGGAGCCAGCTGGTCAAGCTCTGGAGCCTGGAAGAGCCCTATGCTCCCTCAGGTACCACAAGACTATCTGCTTCCTCCTCCTCCTGTGTTTTCAGCTGTCAGGGGTGATGACATGTGTCTGTCTTATGCTTTTGGATGAAAGTGTGGTGGGCTGTCAGTGCTTCTTGGCCCATGTTCCCTGTCAGCCTCCCCTCCTACAAAGCACATATGAAGGGGTGTAACTGGATGGAAAAGCCAAGAGTCTGAATGGGAGAGGTGCCTGTTGTGGTGCAAAAATGGGACAGCATGAGCTGTTGGAACAGGAAAATGGTATCGGTCAGGTCAGCGCGGCCCATAACTTAAAAGACGAAAGGCAAGGCAGAGGATGAGAAGCAAAGTGGAATAATAAACCAGAAGTAGTGTGAAGGGAGGTTGTGATGACACCATGACCAGCGCTTGGAATTTTCTCCAGTTGTGGCCTGCTGCAGAGGAACGTTGTTAAAACAACTGGCATGGCCTAAGCAGATTGGCAGGTGGAACAACTGCAGATGTGTTCTTAGTATATGGGAGGACTATTAAAATTACTGGGGAAGATTTCTTCCTACATTCACTGTGTCTGTGCCTCTGTGCATGTAGACAAATGTGCTTCATGCAGATGCTGCTGGTGGAGGTAGAGACTCAAATTCCTTTGTGGTTCTGGAGAACTTCCATTGCTTTCCAGTGAAAATGCTGAGGAGCTGCTACAATGTGGGTATATCTGAATTAATTAGTGCTCGGAATACCTGACTATTAACATTTGTTTGGCTGGAAAAGCCAAACAAATTAGCTTTGGAGGAGGAAAGAGTTTGAGCTGTGCTTTAATTTGGGTTGGCACCAAAGCTAATTTCTTTTCAATGCAAACAAATCACTCAAGCGTTGAGTGTCTGTAGTACTTGTTCCATTAATCTTTTTATTAACCAAAAGTACACCAACAGGAAAGAACCAGGGGTTTTTCAGGCACAAATGGCTATAAAATAAGCCCCAGATGCACGTGAGGGAAGTGCAGACATGGCGAGGATGCAGCAGTATTGCGAAGAGCTTGGTTGTTGGGACTCATTCACTTGGTCTGGGTTAACCTGAATAATTAGTTCTGGTTGCTGTTCTGCCAGATTTACTGTCTGGTGTAACATGTGTCATGTATGATCTAATTGACACGTGTGCTATTTGGTTCTTTAATAAATAAGTTTGGGACTTTATTTTTGCCTAGGATACATGGCTTTTTCTTTTTCCTCTTTTCTGTTTTTTTTTTTTTTTTTTTTTTGGCAAGCCAGTAATAGGTATGTGTTTCCATTTATAATGTTGTCTTGCTTTGAAAATAAAGTTGTCCTAAACAGTGATGTATTGGAGGTTTACCCCAGTGGTTTTTATTCTGTTCAAGTGGAAACTGTAGAAAGACCTTTTACTTTTCCTCATGTCAAGAGTTTCGGTACGTGGTTTAAGTTTAGACTGCAGTAAATTAAAGGTGTCTGCACCTTGACAGAGGCATGAAAAACAGCGTCTCCTAGATGTATGCAAAAATTAGGGTGGCATGCTGACCATATCTGGACTGCAGAATGTATCTTGAAAAAAAATAATAAATGCATAACTTGTTTTGTTTTCAAATGCTGCTGTTGAGATAAGAACAGAAAAGTGGTGTGTCCTTGAAAGCAGCAGCTGTATCAAGTCTATTGAATTAAATAGGTTTTGCTCTTGTGTGACAATATCTTGTGTAATATATAACAGACCTTCTAAAGCTTGAGGAATACTATATCCCTGTTGACAGTTTAAATCAATCTTAGTATATTAAAAAAAATTAAAAATCATTATCTTGTCCTTGTGCGATGAAGCTTGTTACAAAATACATGGCTAGATGTAAAGAAGCTTCAATTAACTTTTCTGGATGTTAATCAGATAAGCTTTAAGATTTATGATAGAACTTGGAAGTCTTCATTGCATAAAAATGGGTCTCCTTTGGTGCTTCGAGTAGTACCTGAAGCAGTTGGTTCACATATGGCAAAAAAAAGGCAGCTCTGTATATCAGTTCAGGAGACAGCTGGTTTTGCTATAGGTCTCCCCTGCCCCCTGTGCCAACCCTGGTAACTTTGATTTTGTCAAGGACAAAAGTTGTTAGCTTACGTAGCTATGTGGAAGCTTGTTCATTCATTGTGGAGAAGGTTTTGAAGCTTAGTATTATGCAGTTTGTCCTCTCATGCGGCATCTGGGGATGGATCTTTGGCCTTCTGTGGATCTGTGTATCTATGCTGATTTAAACCAGTGGAGGGTTTTGATCTATTAGTTTAAAGTGTGTTAGAGATGCGCCTGCCAACTTGATGGTGAAGATGACTGACCAGGGTTGAAAGCCTGTTCATGAAGAAGGCTGGGATCTTAAGGGGAGAGAGAAAGAAAATAACACTATATAAACATGCTACTGAAAGCTGGTTTATAATTCATGCAGCCTATGGGGGACAGAGCTAAAGCTGTATTGGTTATTTAAATTTTGTTGTTTTCCTAACACTCAACTGTTTCGTTTTTGAACTCTGAAGTTCTTGTCAGGCAGAGTGTGGCAGAAAAGGACTCTTACATCACCTTCACCTTGGTCTAGGCTACAATGCACAAGGGAAAAGCCTCACAGGTGAGGCGGGGAACACTTCCAGAATACCAGAATACAAGGGCACTTTATCCATGCAGCCACGCTGGGAAAGAAGTCTCGGAAAGGCTGTTCTAGCATTGTGCTCCCTGAGGAATGGAGCCAGCCCTTCCACAGTTGAGGGCTAATGTTAGTTCAGGGTCTTTTTCTGACATAATTATTTATGGCTTCTGCTTACTGTTTGCAACAGGAAGGGGAAAATATTTTCTATCTGGCTGTGGAAGATATTGAAACAGACACAGAACTTCTGATTGGGTACTTGGACAGTGACATGGAAGAAGAGGAGGAGGAGGAGGAAGAAGTAACTGTTATCCAGGAAGATGAAGACAGTGGCAACAATAAAGAAGTGCAAGCAGCTGGCGAAAAAACTGCGGGTGAGCAATATGTAAAAAATAGGATAACTTGAGAGATGAAATGCAGTAACAAAGAAGGAAGAGAACATTAACCGCACAGGATTGGGAAACTGGAAGGCTCTCTGGGTTTAGACTGGGCTCTTATATGTTTTTTTACTTGTGTTTTGGTTTGGTTGAGGTTCTTTTCTTTGCCTAATAAGTCCTGTGAATTACTGAGTGAAGGAGTGAGCCTAGATTTCATTAGAAGTTGCCATTAGTTTTTGAACTAAAGGTAGAGTTCATTTCAGCTGACACATAGTCTTATGAAAGCTAAGTTTTTGCTCTAAGAGGGGTAGTTTTCCTCTTACTTAAATGGGATAGAAATAAACGTTTTCATAAAACTGTTCAGCGAATCCTAAGGTAAGGTGTCTAAGGAAAGGAGGGTGATTTGAGCTGCCTGGTGAATTCTCAGCATCTTTATCAAAGTAGAGATAAACCTGGATGACTAATGTAGGCTAACAGCTGAAGTCACACCCAACTTAATACTTTGCATCCCTTTTCAATAATGCTGTTGGTAACTTACTCAAGATAGGCAGCCTATAACCCATTCAGAGACAATGTCTTTTGTGAATTTTGTCATACCACTTTGCATAATCTGTTTCTGGCAGTGAGTTTCTCCTAATGTAACCAAAATATTCCCTGAAAACTATTCCTTATCTGTTTATTGCCTCCGATCATGCAGATCCCCTCACCTGTAAAGAGGACCACGCATGCCCAAACTGTGAATCCAGTTTTGCCAGCCAGGAGATTCTAGCTGAACATCTTCAGACTTTGCACCAAAAACCCAGTGAGGAAAAGGAATTTAAGTGCCGAAACTGTGGAAAGAAATTCCCTGTTAAACAAGCTCTACAAAGACAGTGAGTAGGAGCGGGAGTGTTTTTTCAGAGATCATTTAAATCAATTTCATTCAATCATGTCTTTCTTTTGGTTTAATAACAATTTAAAAGATTAATGTAAAGGCTAAGGGTACAAATACATAAGCATAAAAAAGCTTAATGTTAATTTCTTGTATTTGAAGACTTCAATTTGAATTGCAAAAATGTTGCTGATTTTTGTTTTAAAATTGTACACTGTAGACCAGATCAGAGCTGCTATTTGGTGGAAAACCATTGGCCTCCATCAGTGGACTATTTTGTAGTTTAGGAGATGTAATTTTTTAAATTGCAGATGTTGTTACAGAACTGAAGTAATAATTAGAAGATGGTGATCTAGGAGGATGAAAGAAAAGGAAAAACAATGCTTCACATTTGCTTAATTAAATATTTGGGTGATGGGGAAAAAAAAACCCAAGTAGAAACATGAAAGACCTGAGACTTAAGAGCACATCTTTACTGTCCTTGATATGTAAATATGCAGTTTTTTTACTAAAGTCATATACTTTACAATTATACTTTTGTACAAAAACATAACTGTTTTTGTCTTTTGTTGTTTATATATTTTTTGCTTGCAATTAAATGGATATATTACTTATTATACATTTAATTACAGATAGTACATTAGATGCCTAAGATGACTATAGATAGTACACTTAATCTAACTCTCTCGTATGGGAAAGAAACAGATTCATACTGCATAGAATACACTTAAGGCTGCTCTTTTAATAAATTGATCTCTCTTACATATGGATAATGTGAACATGTGTAGAACTGGCAGCTCTGTATGAGCTCTGTTCTTTCATGGGAATAAATAAAATTACATAGCAAAGAAATATTTGGTGGAGACAAGTATTTCCTCTTGAACTTAGACTTGTTCCTTCTACTCTACAGTGGCAGTTGGATTTGTGCTGTATGGGTAGTTAAGTAAATTTTTACATAGGGCAAAGTGTGAGATTAATCTGTGTGAGGATACAGCAGTATGATCCCGACTCTTGCTGTTTATGCATTTGATTAGTCTCACTGAATTCCAGGAGACTTCACATATGAAATAGATTACTCACCTACTTAAGGATTTGTAGAGCTGTAAATATCTTTTTAGCTACTGCAGACCTGTGTAAGGTGTAGAATATTCTCCTTAATTTTTTATTTTTTTTTTCTTCAGTGTACTTCAGTGCTCAGAGAATGTCAGCCCAGGAGACTCTTCGAGGAGTTTTCAGTGCTCTGTTTGCAATACTTCCTTCAGCTCAGAATCGAGGTTTTGTGTCTGAGTTACTGGACTGCTGTCGTATCATTGCTGGCCTCCCTTTGCATGTTAGCTCTCAAGCTTGTTAGTTTATGTGACTCCTAACAGTGCAAGAAGTCAAATGCTTTCATTCCTATTTGCTGTAAGTAATGCATGAGGTGGCCTTGGAACTCTGCAGTGCAGCATGTGTCAAGCTCAGAGTACTTGCTACGTGTCTGGTTTCTGTAGATACTGCTCTATGTGTTGCTTTGTTTTTGTTTTTTTATTGGTTATCCCGTGTAGTTATGAACAGCACAAGGAGGCATGCAGAGGGGATGCCAGATTCATATGCAAGGCAGATAGCTGCGGGAAGAGGTTCAAGAGTAAGGATGCCCTGAAAAAACATAAAGAAAATGTTCACAGTGGTAAGAGAGTTTAATGTTTCTTTGGATAAAAGCCCTCTAACATGTTCCTAGCCTTAAATTTGCAAATCGGAGTAAACATTGTCTTTGGTTTCATTTTTAATGGATTTGTTTGTATCAAAAAGAAAATTAAGAAGTAACTAATTGCAAGAGTTAACTATTCCTCCTTCCCCAAGGAGAAATTACTGCATACCAGATGAATCATCAGTCTACTGCAGAAAAATGTAATAGGAATCTGCAGAAGTTTAAACTAGGCAAATAATAGATAAAGCAAAACATTTCGGTAGTGAGGAAAAGCAACCGCTGGCACAAACTGCTACAGGAAGTGGTGAGTTCTTGATCTTTTTGGTATTTTCAGGACACAATGGGATGTCTTTCTGGAAGACATGCTTCACAAATGATTAGGCTTGATTGAGGGTATTGCACAAAACTGTATAGCCTCTGTTGTGCAGGAAGCCAGAGCAGACAATCCACTAGTCCCATTAGGCCGTAGTGTTTTTATATCTGTGCACTGTGAATCAATAGCTTTCAATCAAACTTCGCTCTGTTTTCATGAAAGGGCAAAATGCTGCTCTCAGGTCCACAATGCAGATCTCAGTTCTGGCATTCTGCTCTCTCTGCATGTCCCCTCTCAATGTCAATGGAAGATCAGTATGTGTGGAGACAGCAGAATACCAGAGTGCAAAGAAAATAGTCTTTAGTTTATGGTGACAGCACTGAGATACTTTGTAAGATTTTCATTACGCGAAATCTTTTTCTTGTGCCAAACTCTTACAGCGTACAGAAACCCTTCCACAACCATTTTTATAAAAGATTATCTCTTTTTCAGTATCTGTAAGAATTTTTTTCATACGTGAGCGTTGTTACGTTCAGGCTTAGCTTTGGTCAGTTATGCAGTGGTGTACAAATTCACACAAATCTCTTGAATGATCACTCCAGGCATGACTGAGAGCAGATGCCTGAAGGATATTTTTGCTCTACCTGTACAATGAGCAGAGCTTTTATTTTACCACTTGGGAGTCATAGAAATCGGAACCGGTGTCAGTGCAGGAAGGAAAATAATGTACTGCTGTTGAGGGACACCTCTAGAATTCCTTCCTGTCTTGTGTTACCCGAAGGCAAAGGAAAGTAGAAAGGATTGTCACGTGTTGCCAGTTATACAAAGCTATGAACAGATATTCACTATCACCTTTCTCTCCTCTGAAAAGGTCTCACTAATGTTCTTGTAAGTTGAAGTACTAAGTGTATTTCTGTATTTATCTGTATATCAGAAAATATAAATACTTATGAGTTTTATAACAGCAAAAGCATATGTGAGATTAAGTGCTTTCATAGACTACAAATTTAAGTATTGAACCAATCAGTTGACAGGGTACATTGTAGTCAGAAGAATCAACGTGATCTGAATTCTTTAGGACAGCAAGAACAGGAAAAATATAGGATGCTGAGAGTCTGAAGAACTGAGCTGGAAGCCATCTAATGAGTTAGCTTATGATCCAGACTTCCTCTGTGCTTGGCTAAGTGTGACTTCGCCTCCTCTTTTGTTCTTTTGAGTATTCAATGTTATATGAACATTTTTCACATAAGGAAATGTCTCGCACAGACATGTAATTATAAACAAAGAATTAGGTTTGTGGTGGCTTTGCCTTGTAATAAAATCGCTTTGTGGGTTATTAAAATGAATTTCAAAAGGTAAATAAGAGAGAAACCCAATTAAATGCTCTGTCACTTTTTAAAGCAACTGTGAAAAGGGAAGGAAAATACATCTGGTAGCTGACCTGTAGCTTGTTTTGTAGCTTACGTTTTAGATGAGATTTCAATTGGTGATCTGGTGCTAATACAAATTCCCTGTCTTGTTCACTTAAAGACAACTAAAGATATATTATTTTACATAGCAGAATGCGTAATGCTTTCCTAATAAAGAAAAATGCAAAATGGTGGCTTTGACTTCAGTTTGGGATCTCTTTTTGTCATTGCTGCATTAACTCTGTTCAGGAATGTTTCTGTTAAAGCTCTAGTATAAAGGTTTTGAAGATATCAATTGCATTGACTTCTGGAAGAAATCGACTGGTCCCTTATAAAGCGAGTTGTTCTTAGTCGTGAACTGTGCTCTTCATATTGGATTGGTGATGTGTGATAACATCACAAGGGGTTTTTTTCCTTTATTGTTCTGGTTTCCTTGATTTACATTCCATCAGTAACTGGTTTGTTGGACACCCACAGAGAACTCCTGATATGGGACACTTTGAAGATGGGATACAAATGTAAAAATCTTATGTCAGTCAAATGACCTGTGAAAGTCACAAACTCAGTGGAAATATTTAGGTTCTTTCTTAGTACTTCCTTTTTAAGATGTTGGTGGTATTTTGTTTCTGTTTCAGGAAATTCTAGGAAGAAGCTGATGTGTTCAGTGTGCAATAAGAAATGTTCTTCAGCAACAAATCTCCAAGAGCATCGAAAGGTCGGTAAGATGAAGGCTAACCCACAGCAGGCTCTGACTCCACTCAGATGTGAGGCTGTGGTGCTTAGGTCACTTGAAAGCTGCTGTAATGCAAACCTCTGGGTAATCTCTTTCATGGTTACAAACCCTATGTATTTTATTGTGGGCATTTATTTTTGTAATCGCAATTGGTTAAACCAAAGATCTTCCTAAAGTTTTAATGCATCTTTACCAAATACGAAAATGTTTGTGCTTGTATCGTTTATCCAGTGTTAAGTCAAAGTTGCCTGCTGTTTTTCAGCATTCTTTAAACGCTAAAGCTGAATGTAAAAGTATGTTATGTAATGATTTGATACATACAGACCATGAAAATAGCTTCAGGAGTCTTCAGTTGTTGTACAAAATACAGTCAATCTTTCTTATTACTCTGTGACATACCAGTAAGGGTGTTTATTTGTAATTTAGTTAGGCAGTAGTTAAAAAAAAATTCTTCCTCAAAACCAAAATTTTAATGTCTCTTTGTTTATGCGTGTAGTCTTTTATAACTGGAACAGGAGGGGTTAACAGTTCAAAAAGCATCTATTGGAAATAAGGGGGTTCATACAGGAATACAGATGGACTATGAACGTGAGATTCTGTATCCATTATACCCAAAGGAAGTCCCAGCAAGATTAATTTGATAAATCAGTAAAACCCAAGAGATTCTGTTTTTACAAAAAGCTACATTGTACTGTTTATCAGATTAACTGTAAGTCTTTAATAATGCCCTGGTTATAACCTGAATCCATTGAGGATATAGAGGATATCAATTAAAATATGTTGTTGCAAAGAAAGTGGTGGGGCCCCTCCTTTTAACTGTGTTTTTTCTCCTTGCACGTATTAATATGCCCGTCATCTCTTGTCTAAGAGGGCTGTATTTAGTTACTCCTCTGACCAAATTGTGGTATGCCTTGCCACATGTAATTACAATTTTTACACGACAGTGCGCCTTATGGTGGCTGAAAAATCCCAAATGTCATGGTTAGTGTGTCCATTTTATTAAAATGTTCGTTAAGTTTCAGTAGTTGTATTTCTGTGCAGACACTGACACACACTAACAAGCTTTTTAATTAGCATAGATGGTAGATTAGTTGAGCACTTACTCATTGTAAAAATCACCATGAAGATTTTGTACATAAAACTTTATTTCCTCTTCTTGATTGGCTTAAAAGTGCCTCTTTTAAGACATCCAGAAAAATACTCCAGATTCACAGCCTACAAGAAATAGTGAAGGAGATGGCGTGTAGGGATCATGCCTTCTGTTTCTTTGAATTGCTTTGCTTTTGTGGGAAGCAGGGCAGGATCCATCACCAATAATCCCCAAAATATTTGGGCAGGCAATAAAAACAGTAAGAAAATAACAGGTGAAATGGGAAGGAAGGAGAGATTTTTTTCCACCTGTTTCCGGTCAATGTAAGCAATTAAAAATAACGAATAGGAAGGTAAAGTATAGGAGATAATAGAAAATAAGCCCAAACAACAGAAAGAAATCTGACAAATGCAGAGAAAGAAGGTAAAGAGGGTGGCTATAGGGGTGATTGAGAGATCTGTTTACTGTCTGAGGACATGGTCATTCAGATCTGTAGCTTTTGTGTCCTCTTCGATTTAAACCCATTTTTAGCTTTGCATTGTGTGGATTGTTTGTGCCTTAAATATCTAAAGATAAGCCCTTTCTTAGCCGTGCACAACTTAACTTCGCTGTCATTGTCTTATACCCCTTAGTCTCACCCTCTTATTTTCCAGGCTATTGCTTGTATTGTGCTAATTTTTGGTGTCACTGGGGTTTTTTGTTTATTTTTTAGTTTATCTCAGTATGCTCAAGGAAATAGAGGGCTGGAAGAGACTTCAGGAGACTTTCTATCCCGTTCTATTTTACAGAGGGGAGTAAGCATGTACCTAAATCGTCCTAGATACTCACTGTCTCATCTCCTGAAAAGTTCCATTAAAAAAAAAATCTACCACCTCCATAGATGTCTCTTTGTATTCTGACTTCCAGCTTTAGTGCCATCAACTTTTTTGAATGTGTTCATTAGTCCAGCATTTGTTTTTTCTGATGTCCTGCTTAAGTCGTCTTTTCTGCAAAGGGAATTAATTGCTCTTTGTCTCATCTGACAGAAAGCCAGGAAAAACTCACCAGTCTTCTTTATAGCAGCTGGCATATTGCACAGTCGTTACGAAGTCCGTTTGCAATTCCTAGGCTGTACAAACACAGTTATCGCAACCTTTCTTCATGCATCTGTTTTTACAAACTAGCCTTTAATTTCGTAAGCTTTTTCTTCCGGTGGATTCTCTCTTTTTCACCTATTTGCTGCTTGAAGTCAGCTGCCCAAATAAGAAGAGCCATGATGCTTACTTGAGCCCCTGGAAGTGCCAAGTATAGTGGAACCAATGTCCTGAGTTTATTAATACAGAGAATACATCTAATAATATATCTCGGAATGACAGGGCTTTCTAACAGCAGCATCATTCTCATTATTCACACTTTGTTTGGAATTCATTAATGTTTTCTGTAGTGGTGCTATGTAAACTTTGGTCATCACGTAACATTTCTGCATTTGATTTCTCCTTCCTAAATATATATATAAAAATAGATATAAATGTTCCTAAATATTGTGTGTTTTTCTACATTCTACACTCATTGAGAGTAGAATGTAGAATTCTGATTTTGTCTTCCTTAATGATTACAGTCCTACCCAGAATAGTCTCATCTACATTATTTATATTTGATCCTGACCCACTGATATTACTACTCTTTGTGGTGATCAGTATCTTTTTGTTTTCCATTCTGTCTATATCCACCTGTCGTATTTTGTCCTATCTTCTCCAATTGTCAAGTGACATCCTTCTATCTGATCTTTATAGTAGTTCATGATTTGGGCTGCTAAGTGGTATGGGAGTATAAAAAAAAAATAAATAAATTCCCAGCAAACGCAACTCAGAATGCTGTACAGGAGCTTGCAGAAAACTGGGTAATAGAATGAAAAGGTTTGTTGTAAAATCTCTTTTCTGCAGGTTTGTGATGCCTACTGCCAAAGCAAATGAAACACCATCTGAATTATATTCTAAGTTCGGAAGTTTAAGTAAAATGCAAAATTCAGTCATTGAACAGTGATCATAGTGAGCAAGCGAAGGAGGGGAGCGTTGTCTTCATTGGTGCAGATTCTTGCTGAAGGGCTCCTTTTGTACATTTCAATAGAGGTGTCTTGTGTTTTGGATTTAAACTGCTCACAGGAACTTAAACTTAAGTGAGCATATACATGGGAATAGCACAGGCTGCTGGCCTCTCCACCGAGGCTCTACTGTTCTGTAAGTGGAAAGGGAAGAAGAATTCAAACAAATCCCAGCGTTGCTAGTTTCTTTTCCCAGGCTGATGCAGTCAGAATGGATGGTGCTACACTATCAGTACCTGTAGGTGGATTTGGGGGGGATGTGTCTCTTTCTGGTTGTGCTGTGGTGGAATGAGTTTCTGACTCTTGTTGTAGGCGGGTGTTTTTAATGGTCAAGTAGATAAATTGCTGTTAAGAAAGAAGATTAAGGACACCTTTGAGCCTAAAGCAGTAAAGCTTGACTTTGGAAAAGGTTATAAACGAATGCCTGTATGAAATGTAGGTTTGTGCTGTGCTGGTGAGACTAGTTTGTGCTGTTGCCTTTGTGGATTTGTTTAGCAGATTTCTTACGTGAATCTGTAAGATTCCATTAAGAGGCGTGCTGTAGCACAGGCTGCTGGAGAGAGAATGACAGAACCGAGAAGGAATCCTATTCATTGTTTAAGAGATTTGAGGGTGTTTTATTGTTTATGAAAAATCCTTGATTCCTTCTTAACTTTCTTTGTTGTAGAGCTGGACTTCCTGCAAAGTGATGGTGAGGAGTCACTCTTAAACACCCTCTGTGATTTTTTTCCCCCCCTCTCCCCCCACCTTCTTTCACCTGCCAGTTCCAAGTGTCTCTGCCCTTTTTGTTCAACGCTGGGACATGTTTTGTTCTACTGTGCAATCTCTTTTTCGCGATTGCTATGAAAGCCATGGAAAGGTAGAAGAAACCAAGTTTTGAACATCACCTTAAAATTTTCAATAATAACTTAATCATTTCAATTGGATGCAATATTCTGATATCCTTGGTCTCTTACAGCACTGCCTTCCGACAGGCAGTGTCTCATCCAGTACTGGGAGGGGTGGATTGAAATTCAGATTTAGCTTTTGGAAAAGCTGGTCGTGGTATCTTCAAAGTGTTAGCTCAGTTTCACCCCCAAAACTCTTCTGAATGACCTTTTGCTTTTCGGTAGACTTAATGAAAATTTTAAGATTGTCAGTCCTGTAAGTGAAGTATATTTACCTGAGCATATGTTAATCTTGTTAAAATGCTTGCTGTTTTGTATAGCACTTTGAAGAGCTACACCTTCAGCTAACATCTAATGCCTACAAAATAATTTTAAGTGTGTCCTGACTTTAATGTTACAGAGGCTTATGTTGATAGCTATTACAGCCCCCAATGAGACTAATTTTGCTACATGAAAAAAATCATTGCAGGAGCCCTTGTTTGTGGTGTTACAGCCTGTGTACTCATCGAGCGTGTTGCTCAACAAGTTTTCTTAAAATGAAAGTGTTTGAATATCATTATTCCTAAAAAATATTTTCTCTATTTTATTACTGTTGCTTTACCATGTAACTGTACGCTTTTCTGGAGAACTGATTAGAGCGTGCCAGCTATAGAATATACGCTTGACAGCTACAGCTATTTAATGCACATGCACACTAGTCTGTGTCTGATTCTTCTCTAAAGAATTGATTGAAGAGTACCCACCGTAGAATACATATTTGATAGCTGTAGCTTTTTAATGCACATGCATGCAAGTCTCTCTTCTAATGCAAATGTATTCAATGAGACTGTTTATTAAGCAATGCTCCTAAGTTAAAATCAGACATTTCTATAGTGTTAAAGCACAGTCTGGGTTCTGATGTATTAAATATTACCTTTAAGAATACCTTACAAGTTATTTCAAATAATTGTGTCAGGGCAGAGGGATTCTGATAGCACTTGGTTGCAGCATTATGTTAATGTCAGTCAACAATCGAAGTAAAAATTTAGATCTTTTGGGAAAGGGTTGAGTAGTAGATTGTGTGTGCAATAAGAGAAATTAATCTGAAATTTGGCTGGGTGAACAGGATATTTGGAATGAATGATCTTCGTTTGAGCTTACCACCTGATTCGGCCTGAGCATTTCGTTAAGCGTCACTGTCCAAAGTGTGCAAATTTGCAGAGATTGTAGGAAATGGCATAACCCATTTTAGTTTATTAAAACATTTAATTTGCTCTAAAGTTAGTTTGTGAGTAGCAGCATAAAAACATGGTGAGGCAGAATACTGACGGAGACTCTTTTTGGTTGGGTTTTTTTGTTTGTTTTAAGCATGGAGGTCTTAGTTGAGCTTCTTTTCTGTGCTGTCCACAAATGTTTCTCATTTAGAGTATTCTGAACCTTTGATATTTGTTATTTTTAGCTGCTAGATTCTCCTACAGAAAGTCTATAGAGTTCTCCAAAAAGGCTTTCTGAAACGTGATCTCTGCCCAGAAGTTCTGCTGTCTAAGGCTGCGGTTGCAAAAAGCTGAAATCTCTGTTCAGTTGTGCTGTGACTAGGTTGAGAGGAGGCTGCTGATGGCAAATGTAACACAGCGCAGAAGGTGAATGGTAATGGGGAATAATAAATAACACAGGATTATTTTTTTTATGATGTGTTAGAAGTTGCAGCTCTGAACTGCCTCTTTTATTTTTCCATCGTTCAGTCCTTGATGACATTATGTGCTGTGATTTTTGAAAATCCTGCTAATGCTTACTGCATTTAGAGTTTTAAGAGGCACTGCTGCCCCTCTGCTATCTTGCCTCTAAAGGCTTTGGTGGTACTTTTGAAAGTTTGATACTACTTGTTTTTTAAGATTCTTACAGTAGTAGTTAGGAAGTAGTTACGGTGTTATTTTTACTTATCTTATTGACTAGAAAGAAATGTTCTGAAAAGGTATTATGCATCTGGTTTTTTTGATGCTTTCATAAGAATGGTATTTTAAATGGATCTGGTATTGCAGATTTGCATAACCTGTGTTTCTACATATAGTTTTAGTGATAATTTTTTTCTTGGTGATAATTATTTTTTGAGAGGTGCTCTTGTTCACCGAGGGACTAGCAAGGGGAAATCGCAGCATATGAAGGACTATTAGTATAGCTACTGGCTAAGAAATAATTACGGTCTGTTAGAGAATTTTTGTATACGTAAGGTGTGTGATCTTGTTTGAGACGCGTATTTAACTATCATGAAACACTCATTTTGCAGGTCCATGAGATCTTTGAGTGTCAGGAATGTGACAAGAAATTTATTTCGGCTAACCAGCTAAAACGCCATATGATAACTCACTCAGGTAATGTATAATAACCCAAACCTATATGTGTGTATGTATTTGATGTCTATTGAATTTTACCTGAATTAGTTTCTTATAGAAGGCTTGATGAATTCTGTGTTGTCCTGAGCTCTTCAAGCAAATCTCAGGTTACAAGGAAATCACCTAAGCTACCCTTTCTAAGCCTTTCAAAAATCCGAGTGTAGTGCTATAGCCGTCTTCCTACTGCTGCTTTGTCATGCTATTATTTCTGTGCTAGCTGGGGTAGATGATTAGTTAGCTGGGATGGGGCGAAACGTAGCTACTTGGCTTATAGGGGCGGTGAAGAACCAGTGGTTGAAATTTCATGTTGAAGAGAAAAGGATGGGAACTGTGGCGTCCTGGTAGGGATCCGTGATTAAAAAGGGAAAGACTAATTCATGGATATATATATCTACCTCTGTCTTAGTGGACTCATGTGCATGTAGTTTCCAGTCAGAGGAAGCAGCTTGCACTCCACGCTGTTTTGTAGACCACACACAAATGTTTTTGTCGTGCTTGTCCTTTGCCAGAACAGGTTGCTGTGAGTGGGGAGTGGCCTGTCTGTAGCTTTGGCAGTATGACACAAATTGGCTTGCCAGGATTTCTGATCATGGCAATGTAATGCCTCTGTCTTTCAACAGTGATCAGAAACACCAGCCAACATAATGGAAACACAACGTTGTTCTGTCAAATACATTAGCATTTAAAAAAAATTAAATACAGGTTCTTACAGCAGCACAGGCTTATAATTGAGCTATTTTCTTGGTATCGGTCCGCACCAAAAGCTCATTTCTTGTAACATAATCTATATCTCAGAGGCTCCTAGCTTTCTTTTGACACTCTGGATGAGCATTAATGTAGTTAAGTTGCAGTCACCGGTTGAAGCATAAAGGCTTTTTGCATAGGAACTTAAGGAACTTAGGATTTTGGAAGTTAATATGTATATTGTTAATTAAGTTTTAAAACATTTAAACTGTCATGCCCTCGTTCACATTTGTAATCTGGAAACAGCGTTTTCCTCTTTGAAGTCATTCTCTTTTGATTTAAGCTAATTAATCAGAATTTAGTTTTAGCAATGATTATTGCAAAGAATGTGCCAATTTCTTGAGATGCACCATGGCTCATCTTTTGTGAAGTGACTTAACTGTCTAACATAAAGGGCATTAGATGTCTTTCTAATTGGTTTAATCTGAATTGGGTTGACTTAATTGCAAAAATCTCTCTGAGGAGATGACTGTCTCTGCCTTTCATCTTCTCCCCCTGTATAAACAGGAGATTAAATGTCCCCCACTCATTTTCTGCAGAAAAACGCCCCTACACCTGCGAGGTTTGCAATAAGTCCTTCAAACGACTTGATCAAGTGACTGCACACAAAATAATACACAGTGAAGATAAACCTTATAAATGCAAGCTTTGTGGAAAGGGATTTGCCCACAGAAATGTTTACAAGAATCACAAGAAGGTAAAGCACTCTGCTGTTGTTGTTTACAGGTCTGCCAGCCTCAGATTTGCAGATTTTTTTTTCTTCTAAGTGGTTCATCATTAAGCTCTGGCATGCTTATAAACATGGGATTAAAGTATTGGAGGATGTATTTTTTTAGTGTTCTTTGTTATATCCAAAATCTCAAAACACTAAATGAATTCTAGTAAAAAAAAAGTGAAATAAGTAGAAGGAAATCACAGTTATTTGGTTAAAAACATCAAATAAATCCCCACTTTGACTTTTTTGTTTGCTCGTTTTCTTTTTTAGTATTAGGTTATCAAGATAAAGATGTAAATTGTCTAAAATGTCAACAATTTTTTTTGTTTTTAAAAGATACCATATTTGAATAAAACAAAGTGTAGTCCTGTTGCAGTCATTGTTGGGCTTAGTGGCAGATGCTTTCAAACTCTACTGGATTTGCCCTGGGTTAGTGTTCACACATTAAAACAACATCAGAAGAAAGGTTACCTGCAAAACAAGCTCATGAAGGGATGCTCCGCTTCTTTTGATTTAAGCTGAAATCTGCTTGGCCTAATTTCTATAATGCCTGTCATTATTTTGGCCTGGGGGTTACATTTTTTTTTTAATGGCAAGGCTATATCCATGACTGTTGTTTCAGAATTGCAAGACTCTAAAAAAGAAAGAAAAAATAAATTACCTGTCTGGTTTTGTGCCTAGTATTTTGGAACCCTTTGCTTTTTTTTTCCCTTTACATTTTTAAAATACTTCCCCTTTCTTCCCCCCTTTTTGATGAAACTGATACGCTCATACTTACAAGTTTTTTTTGCAGTTTGGCTCATGTTATATGCCATCTGGGAATTTGGCACAGGATCTTTGCACCATCTCTTGCACTTTGAGCCATAAATCATGTAAGAGTAATAGTAATGCCTCTCGTAGGATGAAATGGTGACGACTGTCTAAACCAGAAAGCATGCGGCAGCCTGCTGAAGGACGAGATTAGCTCCCGTGTACGCTGTGGCTCTATCTTATGTTTTAGACTTTATTGAGAAAACGGGGCAGAATCTCACAAATTGGATATATTCTAAGGAAAATGTATAAAACGCTATCTGAAAAGATACTTCTATATCTCAAATGAATAACTTTTGTGTGTTTCCTAATGTGAATTTGCACTTCATGACTGGTAGGGAGTTTGGGCTGAAAACAGAATTCGGGATTAAGTATGAATGAGTAAACACTTTGACCCAATTCTGTGTTTTAAGCAGCAGCAGCACTAACATAAGCAAGGATTAGAGGCTCCACTTAATGGAAAAATATTAAAATTTAGACAGGTTTAGTGAGTACATAATTTTATCAGAATTCCTTAAAGCATGTTGGCATGCTTATTTCCTAAACCTGTTTGCACATAGTCCTGGCTGTAAATCCACCCTGTCCTATAACGAAATAAACTTATTCCTGTCTTTACGTAAGAGTTGTGAATATTCACACATCCAACACTTAGGTCTCTAATTTCACTTGCTAAATGAAGAGATGAGCGTGAGGGACAGGAGACTGACACAGATGTCCTGAATTGTGCTTTTTTTTTTAGACATGCCTCTCTCCATTGAGGAAAAAAAATGTAAACAAGGAGAGGCAGTAGATAGCAGAGAGGAGTATAGATGTGTATACGCAAACCCAATTGTAAGGTGTAAGTCAAGGATGTGGTAGTTTGGGATGCCAAAATAGTTTTAACAGCGATGATTTTGGGGAATTGTCCTACCAAAAATAGGGGACAATAGTTCTTTTTGCTTGTTCACAAGAATGTCAATCCACCAACAGTGGAAATTTAAACCTTTGTTGTGTATTGCGCTTCTGTGTATTTGTTCAGCTCTGGTTTTTATGGTTCTTTAGGTGTGTATTCCTTTAAGACGCCCACCTAGGTTTAATTTTCTTTTGGTGGAAGAAAAGTTGGCCTCTGAATAATTTCACAGTGCTTTTTGGAGTTCCAGGATGCAGTTACTGTGCTAGTAGCAGGGAGTTTAGAAACCTGCAGTGGGAACGATGGGTATAGTAGTTAAAAAACACTGAAATCACCAGCATTTAACAGAACATATGCCTTCAAGGTTGATAGCAACATGCTTGAAAAAGCTCTTTGGGTTTTACAGCAGAGCTACATACTTCTTATTTACAATAAGAAACAGGATACATATACATTTTGTGCCTTTGAATTCTTATTTTGTGTTTTAGATGGAAACTGCTTGTTCCTTGTTCTGTGATTCTTTTACGGGGGTTATTTAATCCGATTTTTGTGTTGGAATAAAAATGGCTCCCACAACATGTGCTTTTAAACAGCTTTCAGCTGTGGGTGAGTGAATGTTGGGTCATTTCAAAGGTGCAGAAAGAGATTAGTTTCCCCCCCCCATTTCACTGAGAGGTGGACAGTGGAGTTGCTAAGAGCATATCTGCTCTGTTCAGTGGGGCGTTGTGATGTGCACCCTAATTTAGCACTCATTACACCCTTACGGCTACAGATCCGAGGGGTGGGAACTGTTAGTCTTCCTGAGGTACCCCTAAAGTACTGCTTCTGCATGAGTACCGTGCCGCTCTCTGGAGCTGCCTGCGCAAGCTTGCTTTGTCACTCGCTTGGAGATGTCAGCACCGAGAAGCGTTTACGTGATGTGGAACTGGCTCAGGTGTCTTTTTGCAAAGCGCAGACTACATCGCTTAAGTGGTCATGTGAAGAATGCGGTTCCAGTTTTGTAACGAGGGAAGAGAATGGCATCTGAAATGAAGAGGCCAATGTAGCATTGGATTGTGCTACGGATAAAAGTAGTCACCTTTCTTTTGTCCAGGTTAGACTGGATGAAGGTGCGTGTTCTGTGCCATATAATCCAGATGGCTTCCATAAAGGAGGAAGCAAAGGTTTTGTTCCATCTGCTCCTTTGTTCCTGTGTATAGAGGATGAATTCAGAGACTAAAGTATCAGGATATCACAGTGAGCAGAAATAGGTCAGCAGACACAGAATTTTGAAGGGTTTATGATTAATCCAGGGTTATGTGGTCCTGGGGAGCGTAATGAATTGAAGCAACTGTATTCCCTCAGATTCTCTATTGGGAATAAGTAGCCTTGGGCTGGGCTCCACAAATGCTATGGTAGGAATGGCTGCCATGAAATATTCCATAAGAGCCCATCCTTAGTTGCTTTGATCATATGGCTATCCCCTGCTCTGACTGAACGGAAGCCATCTCGGATCTGGAACCTGTTAGGAGGACAAAAAAGGACAGTATTAGAACTAATACGTGTTTTTGGGGGGATAGCTCTCCTCGTTAATGTTTGCATGGCGTTTTGTACTAGACCTAGCTTGTTTCTGGACCATTCACAAAAGAGGCAGGTGATCTGCATACCCTTGCGTGTGGGTATGCCTAGTTAGGTGGTTTCCTTTGTTGTGAAGTTAAGATGAGCAGAAGAATACTTGTATTTTGATCAAAAGACTAGGAGAACTGTCAAGGAGATCCTAAGAAGGAATTCTGTACAAATCACTGTGCTCTTCAGAGCCCTCACTCATGTGGTGAGTGTTCTAAAACAGGGCATTTTTTTTTTAAATAAGCATAATGAATTTTGCGCTCGTGAAAGGTGCCAGATTGACAGCCCTAGAGACTGAACCCTTCTATTTATCCACAGAACAGGTACAGCACAGACAGCAGCACTGCGAGCTTCCCCCCAGTGTCTCGTCAATATGTCTCAGCCCTGTTCTGGAGGAACCACCTGTTGAGGTGAGAAGGCAGTTCAGTCTCTTTATGTCCTGTCAATCCTTGGCCTGGCTGCTGAGACTGCCAAGCAGGGTGTCAGCTAACGCAAACTGCGATGCAAACCTGTAGAAGCTGGACTGCACTGTTCAGCAGATTTTATGTAACGTGCGATGTATTCCGCGCGTTCGATAGTGCTCCAGTTGCCTTTTTGCTTTAAGTGACATAGGCCGAGGTCAAGGAATTGGCCTTGAATTTAAGGCCTCTGTATACCATTGCAAGTACTGTAATGCTTTGGTGCTGTTGTGCATGTAAGAAGACATTTTTGTTAAAATCAATCTAGGTTCAAGGTCCTCAGTCTATATCTAAATATTATGCTGACTCCCCGCAGTCCCTTTTTTCTCCCTAATTTAAAGGGATAGCTATAAGTGTTGTATTACAAATGGCAGAAATAGGTTATATAAATATGTACTATGGTAATATTTACCCTTGGCCTACAAAAATAATTGGTTTACCTAATTTTGTGTGTATTATAAAACACTTACTGTCCACGCCCTTTTCCTCTTGGCACTGCGGCTTCTACTCGAAGTCCTTGTGAGCTAATACAGTGTTTAGACGCTGATGCTTTAGAAACTTGCTTTCCTTTGCAAAAATAGTACGAAATTGGGTATCTAATAAATTGTACGGATTAATTTCCTCTCTGCAGTGGGGCAGTGCTTAACAATGCTAGGAAACAGGGAAAGTGCTTTGAAATTTACAGAAGTTGAATGTTTCTAAAGCTCCAGAAAAGAAATCTGCTTCAGCAGCTCTGTAGTTTGAGAGACTCACCCAAGCTCAGCCTTTCATTTTATTTGTGGCTTTGCGGCTATTTCTCAGCTATGACGAATTCTTCTACAGCAAGCAAAAACGTTGGTACTGGTGCTTCTATGCCTGTTTTGCCCCATGCAAGAACCTGAGACAACAATGTTAGAAGACTAGTCTCAGGATTTGAGAAATTTTCTTTGCCAAACTTTACATACTATCTTGAGATAATTAGACTAGTTTTACCTTCCAACTTAAGTTAGAAAAAGGGGTCTGTGTATGTGTGTTTGATTTTAAAGCGTTTATTCGCGTTAGTAAATGCTTAAGGCCAGTGTTAGTACTGGTGAAGCAATGCAAGTGAGCTTGTAGGTTTTCTCCTGGTTCTTCTGTGGTTTTGTTTCTGTGTGCGTGCATGCCTCATGTAAGAATTCTGAGGACTGGGAAGGTACGCTTACTCAGTAGCTGCTGTGCTGGCTTTCCGGATTCTGGATAATGGCAGAGTGATTGTTTTAATTCGTCATCCCCTGATGTTTCAAATTGCTACGATATCCCCTCCTGAATGCAGTCTAGAAAATTAGCTATAATTACTGTAATGACAGCTAATTGATTTCTCGAGCCTTTCCTCTGACATGTTGTCTTTCATCTGCAGACCCATTCTGAAGAGAGACCGTTCCAGTGTGAGGAATGCAAAGCTTTGTTCCGAACCCCGTTCTCTCTACAGAGACATCTGTTAATCCATAACAGTAAGTGCTAAGTCAGAAAGGAAAAAGAACTTCTTCAGTTCTCACATTTGACTGAGAAAAACAGACATATGGCACCTTGCTCCAGTATGCAACTTGCTGTGTTAAATGCGTATTAAGATTCAACTCTAACCCCAGGGAGTTAGAAAATTCAGAGCCAAATTCAAACCTTGCCCTTAAATGCAAATCCAAATCTGCTGTAGAAAATCTAGCAATGATTTTTTGAGGCCTGATGACAAGAGTTTTCTTTCTGCGGTAAGTGTGATAGCGCTACCTCCATTTTAAGAAAGGAGAGAGGGATGCAGAGTTAACTCGGTGGCTTACTCAGCTTTTGTAGGTAAGCCCGTTTAGAGCTTGAAATTGAGATTCCGTCTCCTGTGGCAGTCCAGGCTGAAGTTTCCTGCCTCTGGCATAGAAGAAGCAGCCCAGAGGAATGCTGTGGCCAGTTTCCCTCATGAGTAACTTGTTCTTGGCGTTCTGTCCTGTTTTTTAACCGTCTGTGTAAAGATTTATTTTTGGTGGTATTTTCTCCATCTTTAATATTTACAGAGAACCCTAGGCTACCGTTCAACCATGTGAATGTCAGCAATTTAGATTTCAGGAAATATTCATGGTCTGAAATCCTTGTAGCTTAGACAGTGCTTTGATTTGGGGAATATTTATATTGGTAAACTTAAAAAAACCACAAATCTTTCTTTTTTTTTTAATCCAGTGTAACAGCGTTTCTGTTAGATGAATTATTAGACCGGTGTGTTTAGTTTGTTCTTTTACAATTATCTTTCAAAAGCTTCTGCAATTTCACGAAGCATTGAATTTTGTAAAATCTTTTTCCGATGTTAAATGTGAAAAATGATGGGAGGAAAAAGTTAAGAACCTGTGCGGTAATGTGTATTCTAATGAAGCAAGTATTTGCAGGGTGTCCAAAAGCAGTAATTCCCAGTATGCAGAACCGTAGGCCTTGGTAAAGCTGTCTCTAAAATACTGCATATACTGTGACTTTTTTTTGTTTTCTCTCCGAGAGGATGGGAGCTCAGGAAATTTGAGTTAGGCTTGTGATTTGTGGCAGGTTTAGCTGTTCCTGAACCCACCGCTATTTAAGTAAATATTAAATATATGAGACTGAACTGTGGTGGCACAGACGCGTCTAGTCAGTCTTCCTTGGTGCTAAAGGAGATGCGTCTTGCTGAGGGACATGGTAGGTGTTTGAAGGTGGTAACTTCTGCCATCTTAGCTAAAACTCTCCAAAATGAGTCAAAGCCTTAAACCAATTATGTTTTGGTATTTTTATTAATCACGGGGACGATTTTTAAACCTTTTTTCTTACTTTGGAAAAAATACCCAACAAGTGACCAACTTAACAAGGAGGCCTTAATACAGTGAATACAAGCAAGGCTTTTATAGTCATGCTGCATCTCTCTTGTCTGTAGTTCTATGAAAGGAGTGTTGACAGACCAATAGCAAAGTGAAAGTCATTACTAGGATGAACTGAACAATAAACAGTTTTCAGTTCAAGGCTGTGATTAAAACAAGGGGCCCTGCTGTTGTCTGAGCAGAGCTTGGGTTCACAGCGAAGAAATGTTGAGCTCTTCCCCTCGTGTCCTAACTCGGAGACCGACAAGATGTGCTGCCACGGTAATGAGTTTCTCATATTTGAAATAACTCGGAATTATAGGCGTTGTCCTGCTACAGCTGGATAGTAGTCCCTCTCACAGTACTAAAATATACCTCTTGCTATAAAGAAAGGAGAGAAACAAACCAGAATCTCTAGATGTGTTTGGCTGGCTTTACTCTTCTGTGCTGTAGGAAAAGAAAAATTGTTAGTGAAGCTTTAAACTTCTAGGAAAAATTGAAGTTCAGCCTACGTCGTATATTCTTTTAAATTCAGCGTCCTCTTCTCATTTTACAAGCAGGTGCTCTGCAGAATAGTGTAGAATGACTTAAAATTTAGTTTACAAACTTAATTTACTGGAAAAAATTGTATTTCATAAACCCAGTCCTCAGGCGTTCTTCTCTTGAAATTGGAAAAGGTGTCATTGATGTAGCTTTCAAAATTCAAGTTCAAATATGTCTACCTAGCAAAAAATAATAAAAAATAAAATCCAAACTCTTTTTTTTTTCCGCGTAGGTTCTAGCTGTGTAAATGTAACTTGTCTTCTGAGAGTAAGATGAGCTTTTTCTCTTAGGCATGCTGCTGATAATACTTTTAGTATCTGTGTTCCCATTATGTCACGGTGGAGGTAACCCTTTAGTCTCAGCTGTGGTGTTTAGGAAGGATTTATGGTACGTAAGTGTTTGGTAGCTCGTACTTGGCTAACACTCGCTCGTGAGGCTGTAAAAGACCTGGCTGATGAGAATGAGTCATCCTAAGCATTTTAGTTTGGATTGTTCAGTTGTCTAGGATTGTGGAGACGTGCATTGAACAGGATTGCGTTGGTTGAGATGGACATCATCCTCTTTGTATATTTGCTTTCATAGAATCATAGGGTTGGAAGGGACCTCTGGAGATCATCTAGTCCAACCCCCCTGCCAGAGCAGGGTCACCTAGAGCAGGTTACACAGGAACACGTCCAGGTGGGTTTTGAATGTCTCCAGAGTTGGAGACTCCACCACCTCTCTGGGCAGCCTGTTCCAGTGCTCTGCCACCCTCAGGGTAAGGAAGTTCCTCCTCATGTTTAGGTGGAACTTCCTATGTTCAAGTTTGTGCCCATTGCCTCTTGTCCTGTCCCCGGGCACCACTGAAAAGAGCCTGGCCCCATCCTCCTGACACCCACCCTTTAAGTATTTATAAGCGTTGATAAGGTCACCCCTCAGCCGTCTTTTTTCCAGACTGAAGAGACCCAAATCCCTAAGCCTTTCCCAAGTAATAATCGACATGCAGAATGTTTGTTAGTAAGAGAAGTAGCTCGTTCTACAGGGGTCGGCTGAAGTGGGTGCTGAAGATTGATCATTTCAAATAAAGCACAAGTAGCCCTTATTTTCATTACCTTGGGGGAAAATACCTCAATTCTAGGCTTCCCATTACTTTGCGTGTTGAAAACTTTTGCTAAATCGAAGCCAGGACTTGGCTAAATGCGTAGTTGGTGTTGCAAGTGCTTTTAGTTGAAGAGTATTATAATGTGTTCACGCAGAGGAGATGTGGTTGAACAGTATGTTAGTTCTGAAATTCCCCGACTTTGGAGGTTTTTTTTATTTGAAAACTGTTGATCTTTTACTACCTTATTTTTTTTGTTGTTGTTGTTATCTGGAAGTCATTTTCCCAAATCATAATAGAAATGCAATACTGAAAATTATAGGAATGATTGAACAAAACTTTAGGATAAAAAGGACTAATCCTCCTGAAACTCAACAAATGTCGAATCGTGTCTTAAACCATAACGATATCATGTAAATTTATGGAAATCATACAAATATTTCTTACTTCAGAAGACATGGCAATGTGTTCAAATTATGTCTTGTATTGCTTCGTTTTTTTCCGATTTATTTTCAGACTTGGAGCAAAGTTATTAAGAGACATGTTAATGTTAAATGACAACCTAAAAAAAAAAAAATCCTTGAAGCCTAGAAGTTCTTATAAGAAGTAACTTTTAAAAGAAATCACTTGAATATTTTTCCTTTGTTGAAGCAGTAGAAAACTGCATGTTACTTTAGTAAAAATAGCAGTGACTTTGCTTTGTTAGCAGTATGATCTCATGTTCCCAAGAAGAGGGCTGGAGTATTCACTGAACAGCGAGAAGCAGTACCAGTGTTAAACCTCCCCATAAGAGCATGTTAAACTGCATCCCTGTTGACCTTGAAAATTTTTCTGAATAGCTACACTGAAAGTGTTTTAGGATAAGACAACTTGGACTCTAATACTCCTTAGCGTATTCTTCGACCAAGACAAAACCGCTTTTGCTTCCAAACCAACAGAGAATGAGAGGTTTGGCGTAGGGGAGCACTTATGGTTCGTTTATGGGGGAGAGAAATGGGTTATCCAGGCTTTGGAATGTCTGTGGATACTTGAGGCACCGCTGTAGTGATAAGCTGCACTTTTATGTATTACGTGTATAATATATAATAAAAAAGTTTGTGCCTCAATACGTAGCATCAAATGGGCTTTAACGTGCAGGGTACTGAAATCAATTTCCATTCATCTTGGCCTTTGCACCGGGACCAGGGCTGGGATGGTTTTATCCTTTAACAAGCTATAACAAGGAAGTAAGCGTACCTCTACATGTCCATTGATGCTACTGGAAAAAGTAGCTTGTGCTTATTCAAGTCTATATCTTCTTTGTATGGACCAGGAGGCTCTGCCCTGAAAAATAAGCAATGGAGGATAGTTCTTAGATTATGGTGATCTTTCTTTATGATACAAATGCCTGGAAAGTTTCTTGGGGTATGGGCACCTGATTTCCAGTTTCGACTGTGGATTTCTGAATGAATGCCATGCTGCAGATGATTAACTTGCAACTTCAATCAAGACGTTAACCAAAGAAGAGAATATTCTCTTTTGCATTCACAGTAGTGATAAGGAGAAGGTTTGTTGGAATGACTTCTCTGAAGAATCAAATGTCTTTTTTTTTTCCTTCTCTTTCTCTCTCTAAAAGGCATGCGGATTTTCAGAATTACAATGTCTCTTCCCATCTCTTAGGTAATTCATTGAATTTTAAAACTATTAGCAATATTAACCTGGCCTCTGCCGTAACCTTCAACCATGTCACCGCAGTTTGAATAGTAATACTGCTACAATCCTTAAAAGTTATTTCATCTCTTTCATATGAGTTTGCCTCTCTTGATGTGAATGAGATAGGTTACTTGAATCAAATATTCATTGTTTTGAGAATTCTTTTAAATTCAGAAAGATGTCTTTTACCACTTAAGTTCTGAAAGACGAGGTCTGTTTCAGCTTGTTACTATGAAGTGAGTCTGTTACTGGGGCGCTGATAAAACCTGTGCTTGGTTTCTCTGGAAGCTGTTTCCACGGGTTGCCATTTCATCCTTGGCTATAGAGTTTAATCTCACATTTCTGGCCATGGTGTTGTGATGACTGCTTTCTTCATTTCTCAATTACATTTTTACCTGATGTGATAATTCTTTTTTTTTTTTCTGTTCCCAGGACCCAGCTTTTCATTTGTCTTTGTTGCTTTTATTCGTTTTTCTGAAACAATAAGCATTAGTGTATTTCCAGAAAAAATCTGGTATCTTTAATCCTTGTTTTTCTCTTTATAAGGTGAGAGGACCTTCAAGTGTGACCACTGTGATGCTACTTTCAAAAGAAAGGACACATTAAATGTTCATATTCAAGTTGTACACGATGGACATAAGAAATACAAGTGTGACCTCTGTGACAAAGCTTTTGTGACGCCCTCAGTCCTGAAGAGTCATAAAAAAGTGAGTAGAACGGTTGTATTGTACTGATTCCTTCTGTGCCCTTAAGGTTGTGACTAATGGAAAAAAAACCTCAGATGCTTCTGCATTTCTGGCTTTTCGGTAGAAAGCTGTGACGGTGCTTAATGTTCTAAAATGCTTATTGCAACAATGGGGTTGCTGGTGGCGCGCAGGATCTGCAGCGGGTGCAATATGTATGAATTGGGTGTAGGTGCTCCAGCATCAGGTGTGTAGGAGGATGGGACTTGCTGCGCTGCTCTCGCTGTGCTCCTTTCCACCGATCTCTGCAGTGGAATTGGGGTGAACTTTAGAAGAAAGCTTGGCTCGCTAGTTTGGCCTGAGGTAAGATTTACGTTGCAGGGAAGAAATGTGAAGAAAATAATTGAATCAAGAACAAATCTGCTGAGGAAAATCAGCTCAGGTGTTGCCCCCAAATGCAAATTGTGAGAGTTTGTAAAACATCATGCATATATTTGCCATGTAGTATGCACTTCACATATGCATGTAAAATTGTAATAACAAAATTGAGTGTAACTGAGTTACTTGGTACAATATTTTCAGCACGTGATCGTGGTGAGTACTGTGTGTTAGATCATGAATCTGTATTTAAAATTGAGGAAAAAAACGTAGCAGTCTTTCATTGTCTCTCCAACTTGCTGACGCCTCTGTCTTACAGGTGTGGGAACTAGCACAATCTTTGGGGCCTAAATCAAGTTATTGGCAGGTAGCAGACTGTTGGATTCTCTAATGTGATGCACAGCACTGCCTCTTTAATGTGTGTTTGCTTTTTAACATGTTTACAGATTGCAAAAAATTAATGGAACCAACTAGGAACAAAGTCTCTTTGTTTCCTTTTGTGGTCTTTTAAAGGTCTTGATCTTCCATTAAGTGTATGTTAATGCGTTTGCAGTCTGTCTGCAGTCTGTTTTAAATGCTGCTTATCTCAGATTTAATATGCGTTAAGTTACTCAGTAATTATAGTTGCTGGAAAATAAAGTTGCCTGTGGTTGAGTGACAGAACTGTGTAACCAAAGTGTATTTCTCCCAGATAGATGTAAGTGGAAGATTTTTCACCTGTAGGTTAGAACTAGAGTGAAATGGGGTTGCCTTGTCTGTAGACTTCAGTGAGATGATTGAGATTCAAATAACCTGGTTCATCAGTTGTTGTTTGGCCTGTGAAATCAGTTGAGTTTTGCTGTAATAAAGAGAGAACTTTATATGATATGATACTCTCCCTCTCTTCTATTACTTTTAGAATAAGGAGTATAAAAGCACACTTGTTTTCTAAGCCCAAATATATTGGTCTGAGGAACTCAAAGGGTATAGAAAATAAACTTGCAATTTCTTTCTGCTTGTGTTCTTGTGGAGCAAGGCTTTAGGGAAGGCATATAGTATCTTTCATTAGAAAAATTGATTTTTTTTTTAGGAAAAAAACAGACTGCTTTTCAGACACACAGTCCTTTTCATCCTTGTGTACTTGTTCTTAATCACCTGAGTAACAGACCTAGCCTATAATACCCATACGTTGATTTCAGATTAACTTTTTTGTGAAGGACCTTGCCAAGATGGATCATCAGATCTACAAATCAAAAATATTACCTGGAATCATTGATGAGCTCTGCATAAACTTTTAAACTTTGCTTCCTCAGATTCCTTTCTAAAAAATTCAGTATGAGTGAACTATTTCATGTTAAAAGTGGCCATACACATATATGCGTTTGCATTTTAATGGGAAGCAGCTACCGTTTATTGTTTATCCCTATTCTTTCCTTGGCATTCCTTCTGAATTGTAATTACTGTTGCTTTGTGCTGCTGTCAGGCTGGGACTCGCTGTATGTTTGTGAGCCTTGTAATGTATCCCGGAAATCCTCTGGTTTCTTGGTTGTTTGGAATGAATTAATAGCTGTCTGGTATCCCCCAACGTTGCTGTTGGAGATATAGGTGATTTCTAAAGAATTCTAGGGTTCTAGATCAAGAGGGATTTAGCATTCATATCGATAATGTCAGGGAACAAAAACTATGCAAGTCCGTCTGGTATTGAAATGATCTCATTTACTCTTCTGCAGCTGCAACATAACATGTACTATGTGAGATAAGGTTTTTATGATGTCATGAAGAATTCTATATCACTTCAATGTCTTTCATGAAAATAAGAACTTCCCTATCTGAAGAGTCACGTGCAAAGCTTGAAACCCAAATAGCCGGCTGTCCAAATAATTTAATGTTATCTTTCCCATCCCATTTAAATTAACACTTACAAATGAAGTAATCGCAAATTCTCCACTAAAAGAGCAGTCACAGATAAAGTTATTCAATAGGCTGATGAATCTTCAGAATCGGGTGTTGAAAGTACAGTGCGAAAAATGATCAGAACCCACGTATGTACCTTACTTCAAGGTGGTCTGGCCGTTGACCGCACAGGTCAGATGGGAGAGTTTGTGATTATTTGGGTTTTTTTTTCCGTTTTGAAACAATTCTTGTATCAGCAAGGCGCTCTAGCCTTAAAAGCTTGATTTCAAAAGACGAGCTCAGCGTATGATTTAGTGTTGGTGACAGTTACAATATACTTGTTGTGATCCATTCTCTAAATGCAACCTGATTCTAGCATTTACTACAAACGAGGTAGGATCCGGTACATGATTTGTGTTGACTGAAATCACTGACAGCTGGCACTTTGAAGGATCGCTGTCTGTCATACTTCAGATGAGCGGGTGGCTGTGTTCCATTCATACGAAACAGTCAGAAATCATATGCACAAATCTCCGTAGAAACCTTTTAAAACTCCAGTTCAAGTTTTCAACAGGGAGAGTTATTCTAGGTTAGGTAAATGCTTTTCACTACACTTCATTGTGTAAGAATTCTGTGCAATTATATGCTTTTAAAAATAAGGCCCACTTATGAAGAATAACTTTATTGCTAAGCGAATGGCTGTTTTCTGCTTAAGAAACTGCTATCGCAGAGATCAAGCTGAAGGACAGGTGTCCTATTTCTGCAATTATGAAAGTACACAAAGGTGAATTGGGCATTTTAAATAGTGACTGTTTAGGAAATAGTAAACTTAGGAACTGAAAAACCAGTTTGTTTTGCCATTAACAATGAAATTTGTTTAGAAATTTTAAAAGAAAATTGAAAGAATGCCTATAGCTAATTCCTTAGAATCTCTGCTTGCTGTGATGGTATAAAATATATAATGGAGATAATAGTGGTCAATGTCAATACAGTTAAAATAGTCCGTATTTCACTTGCTTTAAAGCTATGCTGAAGCTTTCATTCTTGTCCTTCCCACCACATGTAGACTCACACGGGAGAAAAGGAGAAGATTTGCCCATATTGCGGACAGAAGTTTGCAAGCAATGGAACGCTGAGAGTTCATATTCGAAGCCATACAGGTACAGTGGTGTTTATTGTAATGGAGAGAGAGGACTTTCTAAACGTGTGACCAAGGTATCTGTAAGTTAGTCCACAACTTGTCTGTCTACAAAGAACAGCGCAAACTTACAAGTAGGCCTAACAGCAGCTTTTTCATTTTACCCGCTTAATGTGTAACACTGGATTCTGTTCTCAACTGTAGTTATGCATGAATGTGTATATATGAATATTTGTATGTATCATTCATCTCTGCTGCTTCTATGGTGTTTTGAAACTCTGATTTCCTGTTGTAACTTCTGACCTTATCACAATCTCGGTGTTACCCAAATTAGAATGTTCTACCTTGGGTAGGCTTTAACTCAAAATTTATATTCTGTTGTAACATCTGACTCATTGCGTTGATCTCCCAAATATGCCTGGGTCTGAGTTAATGTAACTTTTTCATATGGCCGCCCAGATTGCATTACCACTTCCCTATCATGTTACAGATGTGCTTCTGGAAATGCTGAGAGTACATTAGTTGTCTCGTCATGTTGGTAGGCTTCATTTTGTGAGTTTATGTTTTCATTTCAAATAAGCAGCAGGCAACTGAAGGGGGGTTTCTTTGTGATAACTTGTTTCCAACAAACAATGGTATAGATTTGCCTTTGGCAGTCAAAGCATCGGTTGACAAATAGCCTTCCTATGGTATTCCATTCACTTCGCATAAGCAAATTTGGCTTGCAGGGAGATGACAGAATTGGTGTGTTTAATCATTTGGCTTTCTACGATGTTTGGAAAAGTCTTAATCACTTCAATCTGTCAAGACCACCTGTTAAGATTACAGGTTTTACTAGTTTTTGATATATGGTGATTTTTGGACTTGACTGCTATAGACACTAGCAAACTTTTATCCTGGTCCTGGGGTCAGGATAAAAGGCTATAATTGACTTTTACCTTTAGCTCTTATTCTTTACTAAATTCCATGTTTGGAACATTTATCCCTCATAGCAGCTGTATAAAAATAGATACATATAAGTCAGCGTTTGTGTTCTGCTCAGGTGTTTCGTGTATACTGTATAATCCTAGACACAAAAGACACTGAAGGTCAAAGCTGGCAAGACGCAGAATTGCAGTGCAGCAGTTCTGTCCATTCCTCCTCTTTGTTCTTGTTCTTCTACAACCTGAGCTTGTCAACTCCTTTTAAAGTCCTTCCTGACAAATCTCACCTGTTCTGTTTTTCTCTTCAGTCTTCTGTCCTGTAAGCTGTTGGGTTTCTCTTCCTTTTTTTGACTTCCTGAAGATGCAGAGAAGAGGAAGAAAAAAAAACCAAGCAAGCCAACACTTACGGAGCATGTGGTATGAGGATTTAGATAACACTTAGGGACTGTGCCTTTTGGAAGGACAAATCACTTGCCCACCTGGGCTGTACTTTAATGGATGAGGTAGACAGGAGTAAAAGGAAGCAATTCAATAGTATTGTTAATTAGTCACGTGGCCCATCAGTCTAGTCTTCCAGGAATATGACTGTCTTGATTTCTAATCTGTGCTAACTTTTTTCATGAAGTTATTTTGCTGTTTTGAGTATGGATATTTCTTTGCCTTCACCATGCCATCCCATGAGGGACTACATTACGCTTTAATTTTCTGGTATTTTGGCTTACTAGACTTTCATGAAAATTAGGACTGCTATTTTTTTAATGCTTAATGGAATATCAAACTGTTACTCTGATCCTTCATTAAAATCTGCAGATTTCCATTCCAGTGTTTTTTGCAGGCAAGTCTGCTTCATTGCCATTACTAGTGTCCTAGCTTGGTTTTCCTTGTTTCACAGGCCTTTTCCTTTAAACTTTAGGTATGTTTTCTGTGTACTATGAGCGATTATGCATCAGTTTGCACAGAATAGAAAGGCCCTAGTTTTTTGAGTTGATAGTGCAGATAGCTCTTGGGGAAAATGCTTTATAGCTGTCTGAGTGAAAATGCTTTTTGCACATGTGCTGCTACCAGTTACATTTAATGTTTTGGCGCTCTCAAGCAGGCGTTCCTAAATTTAGGAGTTAGGCTAAGGTGAGTTTCATGAAACCACGCACCGGAGACCTCTAACTTTGACTATAGAGCCTTGCAAAACTCATGGCCGCTACTATATGAGAAGCAGTAAACTATGACATTTTGAACTTAACTTGAAGTAGGAGGGCACTGAAGATTTCCAGTACATTTGTAAATTAAATACGATGGGAGAAACCACCTTGCCAGGAGATGATACACATTTTAGGGGGAATTTGGGGAATTTGGGGAACATGCGGTGTGAAAACAACTTAGGAAAGAATAACACTGCAGAAGGAGGGAAACTTTCAAGGCCTCTTTCTTTATCTAAAAAGCTAGAAGCACTCATTTTGAAGAGAGTTACTAATTCAGGAAAAATGTCTTTGTAGATTCATTTATAATAACCTGTGGTAAACAAACTCTGATCCTTGCTTCTTCCAGTCTATCTGCTATTGTGATGTCAACCACATATTTGGTGGAGAATTTTGTGATTTGCATCTTTCATTGTGAGAATCAACTGAAATGCGTTTTCACGGTTGTTTTTGATGTTCTGTTATGATTCCTGACCATTTCCTGATTATCCTGATGAAATTTGGGGGGGGGGGGGGGGAGGGAAGAGGAGAGGGGGGGAGTTGCTGCTAAGTTGTGACTTGTGGTTTGGAAACAAAAAAAAAAAAATCTGTAAATTATATGTCAAAATGCCTTATGTGAGGTTTAGTGAGAAAATGCCAGATTTCGATTCATGTACTTCCGGAGAGGTGGCTTTGACATGTGCTGTACCTGATGGCTTCAGCCAGGCTGTTCACGATTGTAATACTTGCAGACTAATCAAGAAGAAATCGGTGTCCGATATTCAGTGGGCCTGAGGAAGGGTGGCCTTCTGAGGAACAGGTTGTGTCATTTCCAAAGAAAATGAGGGTAGTTGGTGAAAGGGAATCTGTATCGTCTGCAAACCGTGATTGCTCATTTGATGGCTTGTTAGTAGTAAAGTTCATTGCATCGTGAAAATCCTTGACAACTTTTCTGGGATTTTTTTGAGCAGTAAGAAATTTTCAGCTCATCAAACAGCGGAGCCGCAAACTTCTCTGATTCTGGTGGTGGGTGTTTGGTTTCTAAACATCGCAGTGTTGAATGCTTGATGCTCTCGGCATATATTAAATTCTGTTGTTTTGGAATTAGTCAATTTGAAGCTGCCCTCCTTTTTTTGGGGGGGGTGTCAGACCTCGAAGTACCCTTTTTCATGTTGAGCTAGAATTGAAACAACCAGCCTCTGTTTGTTTTCAAGAGATGATTCCTCTTTGTGAATAAGCCTTCAGCTGGGGCTAAGCTTTTGGTGCCACCACGCAGTATGCCATAAGAGTAAATATTGCGAAGACCTTCCTGTCTTAGTCATTACGGTTGATTAGGCTTGAGGTCCTGGTGCAGACGTTTGAGTTATCCCATTTTCCGTGCACGTGGTCAGCTAGACATTGATTAGCTACTTCGAATAAGAGGCTTTGTTCTGTATTTACAAAATAAAGCCGGGCAGAGCTCTTTCAAAAGAGTTGCGTATCAATTTATTTTTTATTTATAAATCTGTTCTTTATAAAAGCTGAGATTCTTGGTTACTCCCCTGGTTCTGCTTTGGGATTGTACTTTTGATATGCTTAATAATCCATGGACAAAAAGAGAAGCTCAATGGGGTTTTGGCTTTTATTTAATACACAGCATGTGTTCTTAGATATTGTTTCTCACAGCTGTATGCATGCTTCCTCAGTCAGTAGTTTTCTCCCCTCTTTTATCTTAAGAGTAAGACTCTGTAAATGAGCCCTAACAGTACTTGGCCTTTTGCAGAAACTGAGCTGGCTTGGGGCGAGTGAACACGTCTGCGTGTGCACGTATGGAGGGAAGGGGTTGATGTTTGCATCTGAACGTAGTGTTTTGCTCTGTAATTCATCATCCGGGTTTCCAGCCTTGGCATGACAGAGACAGCGCTCTGTAGGTCAGCTGAAACACTATAGCACATTCTCCCTCTGCTGTATCCTGTTGGTTTATGGCTTCTTAGGGTCAGAGGGAGCTGAGGTTAATTCATCAAAAGAATCCTCTGACTGCGATATAAATTCCTTGGCTCGTTCATAAATTGTAAAAGAAGCTCTATGGGCTGCTTCTTGGGCTTGAAAACCGGGGCCAGGAGGTTAATTACTTCCCTAAAGTTTCAAGCGAGTTTCAGTGTTAACAGTTACTGGCTGCGGTTTGTGTAGCTTTGCAGTTGCCTTAGATGTAGCTGTTTAAATCTGTTAATTGTGGTCTGGTGTGTGTGTGTTTGTGTGTGCCTACGGAATATACATACATGCACATGCATTTGGTCAGTCTGATAGTTATACTGTTGCTTTCCTGATTAGTTGTATCGTAATCCCTTCCATCGTTGGGATGTAGCACATCAAGTTGTGCAACAATGAAAGTTGTTGTGAGGTATTTTGTATTTGTAGGTAAATTTGTTTTTGAGTTGAGGGACTAAAGTGTTCTAATTGTACTCCGTTACATAGGGACTGGTGAGGGACAACTAGCGACCATACGTGCCTTCCAGAAAATACTTACACATTCAAATGCAGGTTAAAACGTAACCTTTTACTTTTCCATCACAGATAGTCAAAGTCCTGATAAAAAGCCAGTAAGATAACTGTGACTCTACATCTTGCTCAGATGCATGACTTTACAGGTTGCCCAGAGAGGTGGTAGATGCCCCATCCCTGGAAACATTCAAGGTGAGGTTGGACGGGGCTCTGGGCAACCTGACCTAGTTGAAGATGTCCCTGCTCGTTGCAGGGGGGTTGGACTTAGATGGCCTTTAAATGTCCCTTCCAGCCCAACACATTCTATGATCTGTCCTAAATCTTTTCTGAGAAGATGAATGTTTCTATTCCCGTGCCACTTAAGAGCTGTGACTTAATGTGGCATTCTTATATGTTATATTCTCTGGTAGGTGGAAAAAGCCACTTTATTTTATACGTGTGAGCTGAGAAGGTTCTTTTCCGTATACACGAGTCAAACATAATACCAAGAGATTGCATTAAAACAGCAAAAAGCATTCAGACTGTGGACTTCCATATCCTTTGTGTCAACACAGTTAAGCTTACCTTTTCAATTTCCATTTCCATAATTAAAGACTGTGTAATAAGCTCATGAAAACATTTCATCATACTTGTCCCTTATAACTTCAGGTGCTGATTGCCTTTTTGAGATGTCCCTGCATTGAGAGCCTGATCCTATGGTCCTACCTTGCCGTTGTAGTCACACTTCTACAATTTGATTGACTAGGCCTTTGAGCATATTTAAAATCGTATTTAAGGTCCAACTGTGTAAAAATCTAGGTTCACGTTTTGCACTTCCATGTAAAAATTCCTGAGAAACCAAAAAAAAATGTTAGTTGTAGGGTTATAACAAAAGTCTTTGGTTATTAACAGTAGTTCAGTCATCTATGAACACAAAAAACTTCAGAGTAGTTGAAGGAAGTAGTGAGTCGAAGTAGAGTGTAACTGCTGTTTATTACTGTGTAAAATATGTCTCTAAAGTTTTAACAGCTAAACAGGCAACTGTTTGTTCATGTACATTAGAAATAATGTACAGCCAGGATCCTCGTTCTAGCAAATCATCTGGCAAATTACCTTATAAGTAATTTATATTTTCCTACATTAGAAAAAAAAAATAAAAGGGAAGCTTGAAGGAACTTCCTCTTATATCACAATGAAGTATGTGAAAAAATGTATCTGTATCAAGTCAGTGAACAGCTTGCAAATGTCTACAGATAGGTTGTTTCTATTCAATAACTTATAAACGATCTCTCTTTTATCTACCGCATTTAAAGGAGCTTGCAGAAGGCCTCAAAGGTAAGCATTCTGCATTTCTAAACCTTTCAGTTTATACATCATAGTCCTATTTATCTCCAGACAACAGTTAAATCGTTAAAAGCACCTGTAAAGTTTCATGCAGCTGTCAGCTTCTTGTTGGCTGCTTCCACCAATGAAGAAATGGTCTTCTGAGGGGTAGATTATTTGAATTCTAACGACATCTTTAGATCAGATGAATTACTGATTGATTGATGTGTATACTTTAAAAGATTTGGTTGACCGTTGGGTTCACTGAAGTCATAGATGTTAATGCTCCATTCATAGGGAAAGCAAACTGCTTAATTCCACTAAGAGATGCAAAGAACGAAGCTGGTCTATTCTGTAAAGTGAGTGTGTTGGGTTTTCGTTTGTGACTAAAATCTTAATACCACCGTGGAACTGATGAAAGCCTGTAAGTAATTAATAATGGTAGTTCAGGCTTTACTGTACAGATTCAGATAGCCGCCTTGTTTTGTAGGGTCCTTTACTAGTTTTTATAATTCATTTAGTTACAAGGAGCTAAACCCTCAGTTACATCATGATAATTTTTATGGACCAGATAGGACAAACGTTTTGACTATTGGTCTCAACTACAGGTCATCTGAATTCTCCAAATAAACCCAAAACTCTTCAGAAAACAAACCTCAGCTATGAAAATACCGCTTCTGCGCCTCAAAGAATAGGGCATGGCTAAGTACTTAGGAATGAAATAATGGTTAAAGCGATTTGGTTTTCCCTTATTTTGAGAAGAATAGCGTTTGAGGTTTTTTTTCTTATGAAATATGTCTGTTTTTAGTGAATGGGAAATGCATAACTGCATAATATTTAACCTCTCATCTTCAGAATCTGCCGAGTTTGAACGTTGGTTGAAATGAGGAACGCGTAAGAAATGTGCCTAATTGACCCATACCTTAGTCCTGGCTTTCCATTTCTCTCAGCAACAGGATTGCTCTCAGAGCGGTCAAAAAGCTATCCCTTCTTTTATCTGGCCCACTAGGAGTCTGGAATTACACATAGATTTGATGTTTCTGGGTCTTGTCTCAGCTGATGCCCGTGTGTATTTTATCTTTCACATCACAAAGCTGTTTAGTTCTTGGCATGTTCTTGGCACACAGCTCCTTCTGTGTGGGTATACTTTTGTACCTTCTAAAGTGCTGAATTTTGAGTGTTTCATGGCTGAAAATCAGGCAGGTCAGAGTTTTGTATATGTTGGATAACTGTTTTTATTGTCTAGTCCAGATTAAGACCAGTCCAGGTGTTGTAAAGAGCAGCTGGCCAAGTTTCTTGGTTACTCTGCTGTTACTTTCCCTTCCTAGAATTTCTGGTCAAAATTATAGAAATGCTTGAGACCTAAGGTATTAAATGCTTTTGAAAATGCTACTTGGTATCTAGAGAACTGCCACACCTACACACAAGAGGAAATGTCGAAGAGGAGATTGCCTTCTCAAGGGCCATTTGACATGCTGTACAGCACCAAGCTGGTGAAATTTGCTGAATATTTTCTTAAAGTGTGCATATTTAATCTTCATTCAATAATTGGTGTTCTGGCCTTTTTTCAGTTAAGTTCTGTTGGTATCACTTGGTTCCTTGAGTTCCTATTTAGCTTAACCTTAATTTCTAATGAAGTTCTTCTCGTGTGGGAGAAATTCAGTTCTGTGTACGTAGGTTTCTTTGTGTGTGAGTAGGTATTTCAGTAGTGCAGTAACTGAATTCTGTACGGTTGAGGACACACACTCCCTTTTTAATTCCATGGGAACACCGTGTACAGAGCAACAGCAGCAGAGGATAAATGTGTAAAGCTGTCATGTGCTTTCTATGATCAGGTAACGTTCCTAAAGCATATGTCACAGATTATAAGTTTGTCGTATCTGTTAACCTTTTGCCCATCCTTACTTGCTGTTGAATGCTGTCATCACCCCATGTTATCTCTGACTAAAACAGCCTCCTTGCAATTCCCATTCCGGGCTGCCCTGTTGATCACCTGGTACGGAGTGTTGTGTGTGTGATCCAGATGGCCCCCTTGCCTCCAAATTCCTCCCCAGGTGAGCTGCCTTTTTTCCACTGCAGTTGGGTGATGGTGGAGTCTCCCTTCCCCTCTCCCCTACCCCAGTCTGAAGTTAGGCCTTTAAAAAGGATTACACTTCACCATAATTGTTCTCAAAATCGTCACTTTGAAATAATACTCTCGCATATATATATTTTAAGAAATAGTCTTCTAATCCTTATAATAAGTATTTCACCATCTGAAAAGGAGCTATATTTAGAAGGTGGTAAGTGGTCTGTGGAAGATTCTGAGGGACCACGTTGCCATGATTATTTTTTTTTTTAAAGAAAACAGAATAAAACAATTCCTTTTGAGTTACGTACACTGCACATGATCTGATGTTTGGTGTGGTCTGTCATAAGTCTTTCTCTGACGTTTGGGAGTGTTGACCTAGACCAATGGCGCTGAATACCACAACTGACCAAGCATAGATACAGTAAAAAGTATAGAAAAAAACCTTTAACTTTGCTGCATAATTCAAATTCTTAATGTCTTAATGCAGCAGTTTAGTTCCAATAAAGACAGAAAGCCAGGGAATTTGTACACGACGGCTAACATTACATACCTGACAACTGTGTACAAGTGACCAAGCAAGCTACGTGGGAATGGGGACAGTAAATGTGGCTCCAGATTTAACAGAATGGGAGGGAAGTAGCGCTTGTACATAGTTTGAAAGAGCTCTGAGAGACTGCTTCCAAAACTGAATGCATGCTTTAGCATGCTGTTGGCCATCTTCTCTTTGCCTCTGTTTCTCTCTTGGTTTGCTGGTCTCTTCAGACACCTTTGTTAATCTCTTCACATTGGGCATATTTCTCTGTTGCCTGTTTCGTTTGTCTCATTTGTTGGGAATATATTTGTCACCTGTAAAGTACATATTTGATCTTACTAGAGGTCACTGTTACAAAGTAATCGCCAGCATTGGTGTTCATATCAGGTTTCTGCCTGACTCTGTAATTAGCTTTTTTGTGGCTAAACTGACTAGAGGGAATGCAAAATACAGTGTGAAAATAGCAACACACGAGATTAGTTTGAATTATCGTGTCTCAAAGTCTTTATCAGATGTCGAGCTCTCACCACTGAAGTCTTGAAGAACTGATATGTATTTGGTTTGGTTTCTTAATTGTTTGGCTCCCAGGGGTATCAGAGTTTGGGAAACTCACTGTAAATATTGCCTTACAGCACCTTTGATTGCAAATGTCTCAGGAAACTATCCATCCTGAGTTGAACTGGGGTGAAAGAGTCTGGTGTTGAACTTTTTGTGCTATATTGAGGTCTAATAGGTATTGTGATCTCAAGCTATAGATGCACACACTTGAGGGGGGGAAAAAAAGATATCAATTCTGTCATTACACATTTTCAGATCAAAATCCCATATGGTTTTCAAGCATGGTATTGGTTTTTTTGTAATCCTTGTATTAGGGTTAAATTTATTTTTATTATGTTAAAAGCTTTGGTTTTGTTCATACAAAATCTGGAAGTAGAATGTCTAGACTCTGAATTACATTAAATCCACTGCGTTTTATCCCCGGATTATTTATTTGAGGTTATTTGTACAGAAGTGCCATTAACGTGTTGAGCGGTTTGCTCTTGGACAGCAGGGGCATGACAGTCAGCTGTAACTTGAGGTTAAACGTAGCATTTATGACGTCTGTCTTACTTGAATCTCTTGCTATTTTAGTGATAGCAGTTATTCTTAGCTCTTGTTGCATTCACAGCGTTACTTCTGGGCATGTTGACTGGACGAGCTGTCATATGAAGATGTATTTAATATGCCTACTGGATTTTGGTACTGTACTGGAGTAGAAAGCCTGGTGAAATGCTTTAGCGAAAGGGGCAGATCATAGTCTCGGTTGTGGTTTAATGGCAGAGTTGCAAACAATAACACAGAAGGTCAGGCCTTTTTTCAGATGTTTTCCAAATGCGAAGCGTTAGGGTTAAATCTTTGTAGAGTATTTGGAAGTTAAAATATTTTGCCCCCACATTATCCATATTTTTTTTATATAAATCACACTTAAAAAACCCACCAACAACCACCCTCACTTTGTGAAATAGCACCTTTGAAAACTTACTCTACTAAGCACTGCAAAGAAAAGGCATTGTAGGAAAAATATGGTCTCGTTGACGAATCTGTTATTGGGATCATTCTTACAAGCAACTGACTGGTAGCGTGAATGATGTTTGCCCAGTCTAGTTCTAAAGCACGGAGGGAAGTTAATTTTTATCGGAGTTAGAGAAGGTAGTAAGTAGGACTCTAATAATCCTGCCCAAACCTGCTGTCCGTAAGTTCAGACATCTAATGTGAATTAGTTGCCTACGCTCCTGAAACAATAAATGGAGAAAAATATGCATTGACAGAGGGCAGCTCGTTCAGTTCTGAGACAGGCACCAGTCAGGCCCGTTCTGGAGAGCGATTCATCCTAGTTTTCCTTTATCCTTAGTTTTATCAAGATTCAGAACAACTAGTTAAAATTAGACATCACATTTTCACATGGCTGATGTAAAATGAGGGGAATCTTACTCTTGCTCACAGATCAAATCATCTTAAAATAGAAGTAACTTTTGTATCCGTATATGTCTTACACAGTGGCACAAACTCGTCTTTGCGCTGGTTACAGAAAGACTAAGAACTTTATTCTAAGAAACATGGCTGTTGCAAGCACACTTGTTTTAAGTGGCCCACAGTTAGTTTTGTAAAGTCCTAAAATTCTTTGTGGTGGAAGATAAGTTACGTATCTAAAGGATGTGTCTGCACAGGGGAAACAGTTGCTTATGTGAGGACAAGGGCACTTGTATGTATTTTGGGTGTACAGGCTACAAAGATTAGGTAAAAGAAAATAATGTAAGAGCAGCAGTAAAATTACTTGGGCTCATCTCTTAGGTTGTCTTCCTGACAACTATTGGTGGCACGAGTGCGTGAGAAGTTGTTTATATAATTCAGAAAAATAGCATGTCATCAAGCAGCAATGTCAAGTTAGAGCTCGCAGTCTGTGGTATGTAGGAAACTCGATTTTTGGAACAGCGGAGATTTTTTGGGACTTCACAGGACATAGCGGCTGCTCAAAGCCAGCCCTTTTCAGGTGTGTCATGTTGATCTGAAGTCGTACTGTTGCCCTCTACTGGCATCTGCTGAAAGCTCTTACCCGTATTCATCAGGTACCGTGGTCTCCGTGGTTAATTTCTGAAGGACACTGTTAATCCATTTCAGACAAGCTCAAAAGCATCCTTTGAAAGCAGAAGTCTTTCTCTTTAAGGATACTCGAGGGTCGGGGGAGAGAGGGAGGAGGGGTACAACTCCTACCTGTCAACACTCATCTGCCTGCAAACTGCTGAAAGCTTTAACTTCTACATTCAAAAGCCCAAAGACATAAAAATGTCGGCTGAATTAATTAAATATTTGAGTACTGACAACCGTTGGAGTGTTTGAATTTCGGAGGCATGGATTAAAGATGTTGAGGGTCATGAGAGAGAGTATCATATTTCAAACTGCTCCATGAAAACACAGCTATAACACAGTGATCGTTGTCATCATCCGAAAACTAATGCCAAATTCACACAACTGTGCTTTGAGAGAGGTGGCAGAATACAAGAGACAATTATTTGTATTTCACAAGTACTTTGCTATGCAATTTTTTTTACCGGTGTCATTAACAGTTATCTAAACAGCAACAAAAGACAGCAAAGAACAGAACAGATTATCTGCTAAACAGTTGTTTTTATTTTATCCCCTTACTTAAGTAATCATCTAATCTCAGCTGCCCTCAAATCTCTACGCCACCTGTGACTAATGGAGCTACAACAGCAGTGACTGTCAGTTGATCAGCTGTACTGTATTCACAGTCAGTCCTTCTGAAGAGCTGTTTCTGCCAACTGTAAGCTGTCCCTGTTACATACTTTCTGTGATCCCGTGACGTCTTGTTCCCAAGAAAGAAAACATCCAGTATCTTCCCTCTGAGCAATCACGGAGGAACACTCACGCAGAGAAAAGATGAGGGATGAGGTTCCTTTCTCCTGGTCAAGATGAATATCCCTGTTATTAGGGACTGCGGAGCATTAAATGCTTATCTCTGTTACTGCTGCTCTCTTGCACTCTGATCTTTGGCACGTCAGTGAAATATGTCTGGTTGGGGTTTTTTTTAACTGTAAAATGTAGTTAATCTTACTTACCTATTTTCCAGGATTGAGTATGAGCGTTAATACGTGTTTGACGTTTGGACTACATTAAATCTCTCTACACGTGCACAGATTTCTTTCATGAGTGGAAGGCTGTGTGTTGACTTAGCTTTGCTTAACTTGTATTTTCAAATAAAGGCTTGTTACGCCTTTAGCATTATGATTGCGTAGAACAAATGCCATTTTGTTAATAGAAAAATATTTGTGTCTTAATTTGTTGAACTTAGACTGTTTCTAGTACAAAACCAGGTATTTGCTATTAAAGGGTTGTGTACAGGAAGGCCGTGGATTCGTATTCCAGTGCATTGCCTGAAGAGTTAAATTAAAATGCCCTTGGGGAATTATAAAGCTTTATCGCTTCTTCCAAATTACGGAGCTAGCTTAGAAACTCTTCAGTCTCTGATTCTGAATAGCTCAGTATCCACATGACACTAATGTGAGTTTGGGAAAATCGATGCTAAATGACGCCAGTTTAATGGAGCATTAAACTAAATACCTTCAAGGTATGGGATGCTGCACGGGAGATGCTGAGATCCTTTTGATTCCGTTTCAATCATAAATTGTGACACAAAAATTGCCAAAACTTTTTTTTAATTGGCTTCTAATGCAGTTAGTTCAGATACAGCATTAAAAAAGACTGGATTTTATATTTCATTGGGGTTCTGATACCTAGAGGGCTCTAATAATGACCAGATGTGAAATGGAAGAAATATTTTGGAGTAGTTAATGCCTAACCATAAAAGTGACCGTGTGTAAGTCACTGTAGAATGTGGTTTGAGCAAGGGCAGTAGGTGTCTTTTTTTTTTTCCTTTCTTACCCCCTTCCCCCCCCGCCAAGGCTTTCAGTCTGTATTCCTATAGTGCTAGAGGAGCAAAGAGGAATGTTTTGATCCAGCCCTGCAACCTGCTTGGGTGGACCTTTATTTGTAATATTTCAAATGCTTAGGTCTCTTTTGGTTGAAATGAGTGTGAAGACAAGTCCAGAAAAAAGTAGCTCCATTTGAGAACTGTGTGCTGCAAGGTCTTCATGTACTGAGGCCATATTTATGGATTTTAATGTTTTTCTTGTTTTCAGGTGAGCGTCCTTACCAGTGTCCTTACTGTGACAAAGCTTTCAGCAAGAATGATGGATTGAAGATGCATATTCGCACCCACACAAGGGTAAGTGTAGCGTAGTTTTTATGGGCCCTTGAGAATTGTCTATGAATCGTGTGTGGCAGAATGTAAATAATTGCTTTTTGTGTAGAGATTAGGCTATACCAACCAAGATATTTTATACTTACCAAAACAAGAGGCAAAGATTTATGTCATTAACTGTTAAATTCTAATTGTGACTCCCTTACTGACCTTCTGTTTTTTCTGTGTTAATTTCTTACATGTTGAAATAATAGCAGTACCAATTTCTTCCTTTAATCTGTGGTTATTTATAGATAAAAATTAATGTTTGTGATTATTTACTGAGTAAACAATTCTGCAAAGACTTCAATATCCAGTGCTTTGATTCACACTGTCTCCTTAAAATACAGTCACTGTGAGCTTTTGTGGATGCTGCACTTGACTTATTGTTGTCCATTAGCAGCAAAATGACTTTATTTAACTTTTATTTAAATGAAGGCAAAATAAAAGGTAAATTGCAGATGTCATCTGGATTATTTTTGAACCTTTACTCTGAGTTAACACAGAGTTCCCCGTTTTAGGGAAAAGTCTTGTCGTGTATGTATATTTACTAGGTGACAAAGGTGAGACCTTGGGCCCTGCTCAGCCACCCAGAGGTGGAGAGCTGTCTTCAGACAGCCAGGTGTGAATCCCCTTAGTGAAGGGAGGTCTCCAGGTGAACTTAGGCTGGTCTAGCGTTTGCTGTGCTACCTGCCTCTGGCCTTCCCATCCACCATAAGAAAATAAACAAAAAGTAATCTGTAGGTTTTACTAGTAATTCCTCAGGAGCTCTCACTGCTTACAGAAGTCAAGGCAGCCTTGAGGCCAAACTGAGAAGGTTCTTTATTAGGAAGTAGGGAGGGTGATAGTTAAGCAAGTAGTTTCCGTAGGCGAATGTGCGCGCAGGATAACTTTCTAAATAAGTAAAGATAAGAGCAATCCTGTTTGTTTAACTTTCTACCATTCTACCTAGGTCTTGGGGGTATTAACTGGAGGTTCTAGATCAAGTTTTAGCTTGTGTGCCCCAAACTTTAGCTTAAAAGTTATCAGTAGTTTGTGCAATGCTTCCTGGTGGTTCATTGGAAGCAGGCTAGTCCCATGTTGTTAATTGTTTCTTTCTTTGCAGCTGTTAAATCACTTCAAGAAGTGCTATAAAATCTTTTCTGTTATTAGTGTCCCATTTTACTGGTTTTGCACCAGGAGAAATTTTGTTACCATATATGTTCTACATGGCTGTGAGGGGGAGGAGCAGTAAACAGGACCAGCTCTGAAATAGCGCCAATTTTAATTTTTTCCTGATTTGTCATACAGTCTGAGTAAAAACTCCCCAGCCTCTGTAGGAAAAAAAAATAAGAAATAAAAATAAGAAAAGGCCTTTAGAGCCTGTAATGATGTATCTCCGTTGACTGTAGTGCTTTACTACACCAAGTGACGATTTCTTCCAAAATGTGTGCTCATGAGTGAGGCTAGAGAGCTTTACAAACATTATCTTCATAGCTTAAAAGCTGTAAATTAACTGATAGCGGTTATTCACAGCAGGATTGCATATCCTACAGGCTAGAAAGCTGTGCATTTTTTTTGATAACTGTATATTTTTTTGATAGTTGTATACATCAGTCCTGATCACCGCACAGTGCAGACAATAAAGCACTCAAACGTATTATGTTAACAATTAAGAAAAAGTCACTCTGAAGTAGAGATCTTTTTAATTGCACTGGATGGAAAACTGATAGTTGCTCTTCAGCTGAGTGTACGTTTTTTGGGATGTTTCTTGCTGTTAGCTTTGCTCTGAAACGTAATTATGCACCGTAGTAGAGAATTTGCTCTTTTATTGTTTGGCTGCTTGCTACTACCTCTTCTACGTAGCTTGTTGCTTGCGTGTATATATAAAAAAAAAATCTTTGAAACTTGCAGGCTGGCTCCAAAATGCTTCTATAAAATTATAATGAAAGACATACTGAGGACTTTTACATTAATGTTGAAACAGGAGGAAAAAGAAAATAATTTAAACACTGCTTATGAATGACATAAAACAATTCAACCATTGTTTGTTACTTAGCTAATAGGAAAGGGAGGAGTTAGGAAAACAGATTTTAGAGTGGCGATTTCTTTTTACTATATGTAGACGTCGTAATTAGACTTTGTATTGTACTAAGAACATAACGAAATTTGATTTAAAATGTCTCAGAAAATGTTCTGCTGTATCACGTAGTCGAACCACCATCCTTACAGAAAGAACGAACTCAGTTCACACCAAATGCGATACGAGTGTTTCCCTAATACTTGAGAAGTCATGATAATCTAGATCTGAACAGGTCGTGTTTCCGTTTTTCTCTTTGGCGTGTAAGTGTGCTAAGCAGACTACTGGAAATCTTTACAGTTAGACTAGAGGATTAAAATATGCAGGCAACAGCGTGATTTATTTCGTCCTGGTTTGGGGTTTTGATTCTTTTTGCTGTCTATATGCTATTCCTATTCTGAAGCTTCGCAGTGAAGCTCGTTCCTGTATGAATGGCATTATACATTCATTTATCCTCAAATATTTTTTTTTTACTTTGAGATAATAAGAATCAATATTGATAACGTTAACATTACTAGCTCACTTTTGAAAACTGAAGTCTGTTACCATGACGTCGCTTCTCTCAAGTTTCCCTCTTCCTCAGACTTCAACGCTTTATTCAATATCTAAAGAGAACTGGATAGCTAAAAATTTTGAAGCCTTAGGAGGAAAAGCAAGTTGACTAGCAGTACTAATAAAAACAACAGAACAGAAAGCAAAGCTTATTGTGAGCTCTCCCAGGTTTTCAAGTCAGGAGGAGTGGTTATGCTGAGTCTGTGCTTCTGGAGAACGTTATCCATGGAGTACTGCAGGATAATAAGCTGTAGTTCAGTTGTTCAGGTGCGTAAACATGAGTACAGGTATAGAGGAATAAATACGTATTTTAGGTGGTGCGATTCAGACGTAAGTGAAAGAGAACAGAGCGGTTGAAGGGGGTTTGGGTATTTGGAAGTAATAAGAAGGAAGAGGGAGAGTGAAAATACTGAGAGGTAAATTGAAAAGAAGCCACTATTTACAAGAGCACTTGTGTGTTTGGTAAGAAGATGAAGAGTTATTTGATGTTTGTAGTAGGTTGATGCTTGTCAGGAATGGAGTGGTTGATATTGAGGGTCTCATTATGAGACACTGGAAAACTGAAATAATTGATCCTTGTGTGTTTGGTGGTGTTTATGCCTGATTTTTAACTTAGCAGTGTGATGGGCGGGGGGGGAATCTAGAAAAATATTATCTGGGAAACAACAGAAGAACCCCTTCAGTAGAGAACAGCTCTTGAATATGTAGGTTATCTATAATAGTTCTGTGGTATCAAGATCGTCTGCCTTGAGGTCTCTCTGAACAGAGGGATGCTAGCAATGCTGTAAGCTGTGCGCTGTCTGAGATGCAGAACTACTGACAGTTTCTGCCACGTACATTAAGACCAGGCAGGTCTGTCCTTACTGCCTGGGGCGTTCTCTCTTTTCCCCTTCTCTACTGTTTCACTCTCAAGTAGGTACATGCTGCTTGCTGGAGAAGAAGGGGTGAAATTCTCCTGTACTCTGGCTCACTTCATCAGATTCTCTCTTCACTCTGTGTTGTAGAGGTGGTTAAGTGTTAGGGATATTAAGATGGTTCACTTTGAGGTTGATAGCCTAATATGTTTGTATGTAGCAGTGATAGTTGAATTTCTAGCTTTGAGAATTGCAGATCTTTAACCAAGAGCAGTATAAGCTAAGCTGAAGATTCTGCGCTATTGGCGTGTAAGTATTTTTTGAGGTGAATGCACGTAATCCCATTGTAGCACCTCTCTGGCGCTCAGGGTAGTTGTGGTCTAATTCTTCATTCTGGAAGCCCGGAGACTATGTGTGTATTGCCAAGTAGTGCAATGCCGTAGTAGGTATGTAAAGTGAAACACTTGGTGCAGGGACTCTGACGTTTATCTAGCATGTGTTTCAGGGATTTTATTGCAGATTATGTGGAGTCCGGTCCTATGGACTGAATGCACAATAGCGCTCCCTGGAACGCGTTAAAACCTTCTGGTTTAATTTTTTTTCCAAAAGGAATCCAGGTCGTGCAGTCCAAAACAGTTTGGAATTGTGCACCAAAGCCCAGTAACGGGGGCCATTTGGGAAGCGTGCTTCAAAAGCGCGGATAAACACTGAAGGAGATGTATTCTGTGTACTGTGTAAGAACTCTTCCAGTGAAGGATTATACCTGGGCAGAAATAGCTTGAAACTCCTCAGCGTGATAGCACGATAGAAATTCACTATAACTTGTTCTGCGATTGTAGGCCATTTAAACAAAGACAAAACTAAAGATTAGGAAATAAAAAATGTAGTGTGTTGGCCGGTGTTCATTTCCGTCAGTTCTAAGAACAAGAGAAGCCAGGAAGTCACGCGTGAAACTTCTCTCTTCAGGCATGCCATGTGTTGACTTCTCAAGACAAATGATTGTGGGGATGTTGGCTATTCATCTTCTTACCCTTTCCTACACATACATGGTATTTTGAAATTTATTCTTGCATGCAAAAGAATTATTCAAAGCATAAATAACAAGGTGTGTAAATCCAAAAGGCGTTTTTGTATCAGCTAAGCCTAGCAAGGTGGAAATAAACATAATCATAGCACCCTTCCTCAAAGGCTAACCTTGTTAATATGTTGAAAAAAAGAATCTGGTCTTTTGGCCTGAAAAATTGTGAAGTGGCTTAAAAGTAATAATATGACATTCAACAAGGAAAGTGTCGTTGTGGATATTAAGCCTAGATATATTTTACCAGTGGGATTAAATGCCAAACCTGATCCTGCGGATCAGGGAAGGCTGCTGGAAAAATCATTGTAGGAAGTTGATTAAGGTCTGGCAGCTGCTAAACTGAGTACAACCTGGGTGGCCACAGGTGTCAGCTCGAACTCTGGAGTAAACAGAGAAGGTAAGCCAAAACCCCTACTGACAATGTAAGGAGAATACCAACGACCTCATATTAAAATGTCACCCGAGTACTGATTTGTTTCTATGAAAGTGAAAGCGTTTGGTGTATGGTTTTGGTCTTTTGGGGTTTTGTTTTTTTTTTTACCTTAAGAAGAAGAAATAGAACAGCCTAAGAAAACATAAATGAGGAGCTCATTGAAGTCCTTGATGATGAAATGAATTTACAGACCATGTCAGCTCTGAGGAAATACACGCGCGCTTCCCACCTTTGCAGCGCAGTAAACGTCAGCTCTTTCCTGAGGCTTTATGCAGTGCCTGGCATAATACTACATAGTTGGAGCTTAAACACGTAGAAAAATTATTGTATGTTACTGCAATATAATTGTTAAAGTTTGGAAAAACGGTCATTGATAGGTGCTCAGAGTTACTGTCATGTCAAATTGATGGTTTCCTTACTTCTGAAAATGGTAGTTCTATTACAGTTTGTTTCGGTTAAATACAAGGCAGTGATGGAAAACAGAAAAGAGTAGAAGCCATTTGCAGATGCTCTTTCATCACTTGGTTTGACTATTTCATGTTTATACTTTGAAGGTATAACAGATACATGTCACTTTTATAGCTTGTTTAAAAATCTGATTTCTGATGGCTGGAAGGCTGCTCGCTCTAGTGCTCAAATTGTACGTTTCTGAGGTAATACTTAAAAATTAGAGAAATTATAGTGGTAGGTATGCTAGGTAGGTACATTTCTTTGTTTCATGCGTAAGTAGCTACTATTTAAAAATGCATTAATCTTTAAGTACGTTTAAAAAAGCATCTGGTGTTCAGAGATTATGTTGTAAGAAATGGAGAAAATTAAGTGATAAGCATATTTTTGTAACTCTGCAAGTGACTTCACTTGTCCGCATTTGAAATACTTGGCCAGTGTGGTTTGCTTTTTTTTAAATATAGATATGTGTATACGCACATATACGTAACGTATATATACAGGTTGCATGGAACTGGCCAATAGATTGGCGTTGATGTTACGTAGCTTCTGGACGTTTAAGCTGTTGGTACTCACCATACTGTCGAGGAATCTTTGTCTCCTGCCTTCCGTGTTCTTTTGAAGCTGGGCAGCTTGGATGCTGTTAGCAGCGTAGCCTCAAAATTGCAAGGATTGGTGGGATCAAGTGGCCTGAGCATTGGGTATGTTTTGAAGTCAACTCTTGAACTCCTTAATCTCATGGTTAATTTGGGTGGTGGTGGCTGAGGGTATTCGTCTGAAGCTCTTACGAATACATCTGCGTGGGTTGCGGTCACGTGAGTGACATCAGTGTAATGATATCAGTAGAAGCTAAGGACTCGGGGCTTGACACGGTTAGCCAACCTTGAGTTAATTTTGAGTTTTATTCATTAATTTCATGGGAATAGGTGTAGACCATTGTAAGTATGGAAGCTAGACAGCCTCCTGTTGAGGTTTTCTTTTCAAGTTAGTGTTTCAGCTTGCTGCTGGAACAGCAGAAGAAGAAAACTGTCCTCATCCAGGCCCTGAGTTAAACAGTCTTTCCAAAGCATTCGTTTGGAACTTTACTTTTACACAACCTCCTCTATGCTTTTTTTGTAACTCAGAAGAATATTAAAGTAAAATAACTTTTTAAAAAAATATGAAATGCAAGAACAAATTGACAATTGTGACATAATGCCACTTGTTCTTTGTTTCTTAGGAAGTATTTGGGCTTAAAGTTCTAAAAAAAAGCAGCCATGAATTCTAGAAACAGCATATCTTGCATTGCCAAAAACAATTAAAATATTGCATTGGGTACTAAATATAGTCTTCTATGCACATGACAGTGTGTAATGAAATAATGAGGTGTTGATTGAATTTTGAGGTTTTTTTCAATATTAGATTTTCTCTATATTTCCCTCTTGGTGAGACATGAGTGAGTTCCCAAACATCTGTCTGAGCATGATGACTTTGCCAGTGCTGTGGTCTCCTTGCCTGTGGAATCCGTGTTTGTATACACGATCTAGAAGGTTTGAATCCCACTGCACCTATAGTTTCACGCTCTTTTTTTTATGTAATGTTGACTGATTATCATCGTTTCCTCGTAGAGTGAAAATGTGCATTTTTATATTGATACTGTTCTTTTTCCAAGAGCAGATCAACATCTATTGAATTTTCATCGTGGATGATTAAATGAACCCTCCTTCACTAAATCTTAGGGGCAGAAAATGACTTCAGCAGTTCAAAAAAAAAAAAAAAACCCAAACAAAAAAAAACCCACAAAAACAAACAACAAAGAAACACAAACCTTACAGACTGTAGGTAGCAAATAGGCAGAACTACTCTGGAAAGTGGTTAGTTAATGGTAAAGTCTGACTAATTTCATATACTAAAGTTTTTGAGTAGATATACCTTTTTTTTCTTTGGCAGACATTTCAGTGAAGATGCCTGTTTTTATTTTCATGACAAACTTTATTGCAAGAATTTCAGATTTTTTTTTTCAAAACCCCCAAAACTGAATTGAGAACTTCTCGAACAAAACATCAGTCACTTCTAATAAAAAGGACTGCTTTAGTTTAAATTTGCCAAAATCCCTTCGCAGTTGTTTCAAGAGGAAATTTTCTGTGCCTGCTCTAGTTATTGGAAGTATTTTTTTAAGGATTTTACATCTCAACTGAGGAAACGTGTACTTGTTAAGTGATTGTTTATTGAGTTTTAATCACTATGAGATTAAAATCCTTACTACTTCTGTACAGTTGTAAATTCTCATCGGCCTTTGTCTTCCTGTCTCAACATTACTTGAGTAATTTAATGCAAGTCTGATAGTTCAAGTAGGCCTCTGTCTGTGGGTGAGCCACTTGCTATAGTTTCCAAAACCTTCCAGTTACTAAGAGAGCATCTCGTTAGTTCTTGCACATTTTTCACACTTAAATTCAGAACTGGACTCCGTTAACTCTCACCATCTGTGTTCTTAAGAGCCTCAGCCCCTCTTCTCGACGGGGGATGTGTTGCTAGTGGCGATGACCTAGCAGAAAGTATCACTGTGATGGTTTTTTCCTGACATTAATCAGCTTAGTCTTTTTTTTGGGGGGGCTGAAATGTAGCTAAACATCAGCTACATAAGCCCCCCTTGTTTCAGTAGACACTCTACTGTCTTTCTTACTTCATTGTACCTCAATCCCCAGCCCTTTGATTAAGATGAAAGCTGGTCTTTTAAAAAGAATTGAGCAATACATTGCATGTCACCACTTCATTGACAGTGGAAACCACCCATCACTCTTCTTAAACATAGAAAAAACGCTGTGCATTGACACTGGAATTTGCTGAGGCTCAAAGGTCTATTACCACAGCTGTTCTCGTAACAGGTTTTCTTGTAAAGAACGACTCGCTTGGCCTGGCCCTCAGCGTGGTCTGACACTCTCTGTGGGGGGTTTCTACACCGAGCAGAAAGAATCTGTCCGATTCTCTAGGACTTCTGTTATTCATTCATCGCTCTTCTGCTTAGCTTTTGGTAGAAGTTTGCTGTTAGTGAGGCCGCGAGGTAGGTTGCGGGTTGCTTGTGGGCATGCGTCGTGAACCCTGGGTTAGGGTGGAATCTTTTCCAGTCTCCTGAGGCTGAGGTCGTGCTTTTCAGGCTGTTGTAGCCCTGAACCTTCATGGCACATTCAGGTGGGGGTTTTGACAGGCTGATACCTCTTCTGGTCACCATCTTTGATACATGCCGTGTGCAACTACCTGAAGAGCTCTTGAGTGTGGTTTGAGGGACATGTCAACATTAATAACTAGTAATAATTGAAACAAAGTGTTACTGGTGTTAGGGCAAGGCTTAAAACACACAGAGCAAAGAGGTTGTGTGAAATATGTAGGTGTCTTAAACTCAATGCCCTTCCCTCCACGCCTAAGGTACCCTTTAGATAATGCTTCCTGAAGTCTGTATTTGTCCCTGTCCTCTTGCGATAACACCACTGTCTTCTGCGTTTTCAGGTTGGCAAAGCTATAGGATTTTCAGGATTCTGTTTGAGCTCTTGGTAGCTGTAAGCCCGACTGGGATATTTTAATGTCTGGCTGGTCATGTTTGTTCCTTCTAGGCCACATATTTCTATTCTTGCTGATTTTTTTTTCACAACAATTTTTTTTTTACTTACCCTGTGTTGAAGTGATAATGCAAATACACGTAGCAGCCAATCATATCTATTGAGTAATACAAATATTTTCAAATTCTCCACAAAAGGTTTGAATGGAGATAATGTTACTGTTTCTACATCTTGCATAGACATTGTAAGACTTTCTTTTTGGGAGCAAAGGAAAGCTCTTTGTTTTAGAATAATGAAAGCAATTAAAAACAAGAAAATAGAAAGTTAGATGAACTAAAGTATATTCTGCAATCACTTCAGTAAATTAATTTAAACAAAAAAGTGAAGAATAAGGTCTCCTGAGTGTGGATTCAGCCCAGGTTTAACTTGCTTGTGCCACCTTGGAAAGAGTTACTAGAAATGTTCTTAACTCTCATTTATTTGAATCATGAGCTATGATTTATTTGAATACAGTAATGTCTAGATTATGTCTGTCTTGCTGTTGAGCTCATGAAATAGTTCTAAATTCAGATTTTAAAAGTTATTTGGAGATATTCATATCAAAGTCACTGCTGTTTTACCTGTGTGATCGATGTGACCGGGTTTACAGAAACAACCATGTGCACTAATATACATAATATATTTATATTTCTTAAGGGAGATACAGTCAACTACAGCAGCAGTTAGGAGTTCAGATATTCTGCGCTTAAGTATTTCCATCTGTGGCGGTTGCGGGATACTCTGTACACATGTTCTATCAAATCTGTCCAATGGCCTTGAGAATTGGTTGTGTTCCGATGGCTTTCCTAACGCAAAGCACAACTTGCGTAGAATCCAAGGTAGTCGTTTATGATCTGGCTAGCCACAGACAGGTGACATGTGTATTGCAGGCTCTGTTTTGTTTGTCATAGTTGTTAAAATGTTGAATTCCTCTCAGTTTTACCATAGGGAAGTGAAAATCACCAGAGATGGGAGTTTCAGTCTTACAGGGAAGCACCTTGCAGAATACCAAGTCCCATTTGGGCCCTCCTTGGCCTTTTCTTTGTTTAGAGGCAGGAAGGTTATAAATCCTGATCTACGTATTTCTGTTTATACCTGGTATACTTTAAAATGTAATATTAAATCACTGCAGTATCAGCTACATCCTGTCTCTCTCACTCTTCCTCCTCCCTTCCTCATTTATATCAGCAATAAAAGAAAACACGTGGAATCCTTTGGCTTTGCTGGCACCATAGTCGTGGCCTGGCAGATGCTTTTTGAACAGAGGGTAGATTTACAGTACTAGCAGTTGCTGACTCCTCTGAAGTCAGACTTATGTGATCTTCCCACTGACCTCCTGTTTTGTTGACAGTTAGCAGGTTTTTTCCCTTTTGCTTGGTGATTTAAATTTGTCCAGCTCTTTTCCAGTCTCGTCGTTGGTCCCTGTTGTCCTTTTGTGGTGGCGTTAACCGTCTTTCAGACTTACTGCTGTGCTTTCTATCTATCTTTTTTTTCCTGTTCACGTTTAGAGCCGTGGTGGTTATGACAAGTCACCATCATCTTTTCCATGTTCTAAATGTGTTGCCTTCTCCAAGAACTGTGCAGTGGAAATTTGATACGAGGGGAAGAAGGGGGAGAGAGAGAGAGAAAAGAAAAGCACAGTGTGTTTTGTTTTGAAGAAATTGGTCTCTGAGAATGATGTCGTCTTCGAAACCGACAAACAAGTCTTTCTCTGGAGAGAAACTTGGGGCCAAGTTTGGCTCTGGACACCACCACTGATTTTACGGAAACAGACTCAAACGTGAACAAGGGGCAGCTTGGCTTAGCGGGGAGAGGGGGCTGGTGTGAAGCAGAATTGCATCTGCTGAAGTCACTGGAATATACAGATGTAAGGAATCTAAAATTAGATCAAAGACAGCTTTGGATGTGTTTCATGCACTACATATGTGAATTTGAATGCAAATGCCAAGGGAATGGTTAGATATACCCTTTTTTGCCATAGAGAATAATACAAATAGCCAAACATAACCCTGGGGAAGATATTACAGCCCACGTTTGTGACTTCAGCTTCCCAGAGTTTATAACGGCTCTTTCTCAAAAATGGTATCCTGAAGTCCTTTTAGCTCTGAAATGAGAAAGATAATCGTAACCGAGTTAACTCTTCAGATACCTGAAGAACAAGATGATAAAAAGGGAGCAAGTGCACCTGGAATAGTTTGCAATAAGGAATGTTTTCATAGGTGTTGAAGATGTACGTGTCAGATACTTTACTTTGCGCTTTCTGCGGAACAACCTATGCAGAGAAAGGCCGTTTTCAGAGAACTCGCAGCAAATGTGGTTTATGTTAACCGCAATGCAAAACCAATTAAGGGGGCATTGCAGAAACCTGCTTTTCATATGGCTTATTCGTACATTTCTTTAAAAATTACAGACCTGCTTCATGAAGTCTTTAGTCAGTCTAGCAAAATTCCCTGTGAAGTTTTTAGTCTAAGTAATGATTTTTATTTTTAATTTTTTTTTAAGATCAGCTCAGATCTTTTTTAGGTAACTTGTTCTGTTTTCCTCTATACTGAAGAACCATGGACATTACGAAATTAAGATAACGACGAAAAACCACAAATGATAAACATGTAAGGAGAATCTTGCGGGCAAAAATGCTCATTAGTGACTTCCCTTTAGGCCGGTTTAATTAGATGCAGCTGGGCACCATGTACTCAGCCTGTGTCAGTAGGAAGATTTGTCTTGCACCATACTGAAACGTGCTTGATTTATCTCATGATTTACTCGTGTCTGAAATTGAAGGGCTTTTCCCCGTGTATGCGGCTTATGACCCGTTTATGGTGAGCTAGAGGATTCGTGCCGTTAAAAGCTGAGATGTTTCTGTCTATGACGCTGCCTTTCGAGGAGACCTCAGGGGAGGCGAGTCCGTCACAACTCGAGCAAAATGAAAAACCCAGTCCGTCCTTCGCCCCCGCCAAGATCTCTGTCCCTGCAAAGAGGGAGCTTGGGACTTACCCAGCACAAGCCTGACGTGGTCCCTTGTACGACTTGTCTGGTTTATGCTGAGGACCTGGCAGGATTCAGCGATATATGGAGACCTGATCGTCCCCTACGTACTCAGAACAGGAATTCGATAACCAGAGAATTTCTTCGCTTTGTAGCTTCGACACTTAACCCGCATTGTTCCCTCTCACTTACCCTTGGATCCCACGTTATTTCCCAAAAGACCGTTAAGATTATTGCCTATTATTTGTTAACTTATGGACTTAGCATTTTTATTGCCTGTTGATTTTCAGTCTTTGTTTTCAATTTAATTTAGTAAAAAATGTTTACTTTGTTGCCTAAAACACCCATCTTTAGAACTTAAGCAATACGGAATTTGGGACTGTAGTAAAAAGTGGGATAAGAGCGAAATAAGTGTAATTATTTGATTCAAAATGAAGGTGCCTCTATAGCATCAAATTTTTAGTGAGGTAATATGTAATGTCATAATACATTTAATTAATTTATTTAAATGGTTTTTTTCCATACAGTGCTTTTGTAACTTTAGTGGAACGCCTTATATAACAGTTCCTGTATTAAGGGAGAACTTCAAAGAAGAAATTCTTTATCGAAGTGGTTTTCCGTACATATACCTAATTATTTATTTGATGTCAGCTTGCAGCTTTTATAACATCATGTGTTACAGTAGCTGCTAATCGATAGTTTTAATAAAAACACAGATGGCTTGGTTGCCATCCGCACCTCTTTTGAGATTCTGCGATGAATATGTGATTAACCTGCTGTCACCGCTTCTCAAAAGAAGGGTTCTTTCTACCACAAGCTTTTCTTGTACTCGACTTCCTCCCCTCGCCTCTGCTTGGAAACCTGCTAGCAAACCTGAGGTTTTTTACAGACATCTTACTTGTCTTTATGCTTTAAACTTTTGTGGAGCATAAAGGAAAGTACATTGGAATTTTATGTTTCTGTACCTTTCACATTACGAAAACCAGACTCCCAAAATGGCTGGGATTGAAAGACTGGAACAGATAATTAATTCATAAGTGGGTGTTGAAGTGGAAACTGTCAGGACACAGCTTTCCCAGCTTTCACTTAATCATTTGAAAGTCGTTTTCTGTTGTTTTCACTGACTGTAATCCCTTAGAGAGAATATAAAACTTGCACCATCCAGCATGGAATTCCACTCCTTTAATGACCGGGGCTCTGCGTTGGCTCACTTTCACTCACTTTCACTCACTGTTGTCATTCCATACAGGAAAAGCCGTACCAATGTTCAGAGTGTAACAAGGCTTTCAGTCAAAAGCGAGGCCTGGATGAGCACATGAGAACCCACACCGGAGAGAAGCCGTTTCAGTGTGATGTGAGTTGATCTGTCCCTTTGTCGTCTTGACTTCTCAGTGTGGCAGCAGGACGTAATCGCAGCGAGACTACGGCCTCGCACCTATTGGCTGCGGTATAAAGTTACGCTTCATGTGGTCTTTGATTGCCAAACTAATGAAAAGACCGTCCAGGGAATTTCGTGTACCCTCTTCAGTTGCCAAAAGCATTGCTCGCCCTTTTATTTTATGATTTTTGGATCCCTTAAGAGTTATTTTCACCATTATTAATGCAATTTGGATGTTGCAAGTTACAAATTCATGCTGTTTGGGATACAGGAAAAGGCATTTAATTCATTACATGGGATCTGAATGCTTCCGATGTCGTTGAATGACGCAAATAAGAATTCAGAATCTCCAATTTCTGTTTGGTGAAATTTGGTCTGATATTTTCAACATCTGCTCATAGTTGGGGTTTTTTATCGTTCAACGAAGAAATCGCGTATGCTTTGTATGCTCGCAGGGCTGAAATGCAGCGCATCATCTTACAGTTCGTAGATCGCCGTCAAATACCTTGCAGTCAGTTTACCCTATCCTGCATACAATGTATCTCACAGCTTTTGGAAGGTGGGGGGGGAAGCTGAATGTGCAGAAACTGTTGGAAAATAATGGCTTTCAGAATTTAAGTTGTTGCTCAATGATTTAGGAGGGGCATCAGAAGAGGGTATAGGATTAGCGTAAGTGCTTTGTTTTGTGGTACTAGCTCTTAATGAACTAGTCACAAGGGAGCCGCTAGCTTTCCGTTATATCCTAGGTGGCTCGGTCCGAACAGTTGTAAATTTGTTCACAAACTTCTAAAATTAGATGCGAAATTAGAATAACCGCTTGGCGTGATAGTTGCAAGGGTCTGTTAATTGACCCGGCTTTTAATAAATAATCTGGTGACACTTCATCGACAATAAAATGTAATAACTTAGTGGGGAAAAAAAATCAGCCTCAACATTTTGCTGATAGCTACAAGTCAGGAGATTTGCTGTATACTGTTGGGATAATCTCAGCCTGGCTGTAGATAGTACCTTGAGGATTTCTCTCATTCCAAATCGTTGTCAAGAACTCTTTCAGCTTTCGGATTGCTCTATTGGTCATCAGCTGTTGGCTAGCTTGCAGCGTAAATGCGATTTTTCCCACACTGTGCATCCAAGATTCGCTGGTCTTGGATTTGCAGTCTGCTTTTTCAGACCTATTTGGGGTGGTGGTTATACTTTTTTCTTTTCTTTACTTGAAAAGAGGAGCTGTATGAAAACCTACTTTCCTCCTTCAGTTTTCCTCGTTAATTAGTTAGAACTGCATTTTTCCAAATACACAGTACTTCTAAAAACAGGTGTAATCTCTGTCTAGTCTTAGTCCTTCTCTGAGAATTTTTATGTGGAGATTTTTTTTTATAATTCCACCAAAATTATTCTTCAGTGCTAGTCTTTTGCCAGCGGCACAGTGAGATTGCTGACTCTTCAGGGTTTGGACATAAACAATAGTTGCCTCTACTGTTCACTTGAGTCACTCTTCTGTTGCCCAGGTGTCTACCATGGTCTGCTTCTAGATGCCCACTTGGGAGAGTTTTGAAAGTTTTGCTTTCCTTACGTCATCTAGACTCCACTTCTGCCAATGCTGGGGACATAGTAAACATCACAGAGAGCAGACCGTGCCTCTAGAGCTGTCTCGCACGTTGTCTGTTACCAGGTGTTTCAGCAGAAGTTACAGGAAAACTAGTAGTGGACACTGAACAGAAGAGTTTACCTCTGGGAGACATTTAGTGTTTTGTTCCCAATGCTAAAGATGCTTTTTACACACAAAAATATCCTGACCTACAATGTTTATCCTGCTAAGGATGGCTGTAGATGTACTCGTTATTTCTCTTAGAATGCATTGAGTGGTCATTTATGGCAACAACTTCCACAAATTCTTAACTGTGGAAGGAGATTCTGGGGAGAGGAGAGTGTCGGGTTGTTATTGCAATGGGATTTCAAGAACTGTCTTTTAGTTCCGTTGGTAACAGAGTGTTAATAGCTAGTCCATTCATTGCTTTCTATACACGCGCCATGTTCCTTCTCAGTTAACTTCTCTGAAATTGTTTCTCTTTCCAACACTGCATGACGACTTCCCATATTCATAATTGGTTTTGTTACTGTTTTCTGTATTTTTCTCCCCCGTTTCCGTTGCCAGTTCTTAGGGGGTGAAGGCATACTATTGGTGTGCCCTTACTCATTGAAGTCATGGGAAAAGTCTGTGAGTCTAATGCCCAGACCTACTAAGAATCCTTTAAAGGTGAAAACCATTTTTCAATGATTAGCATATTCATAAACATAATCAGACTTGAAGCCACACTGAAAGACAAAAGTCGTAAGAGGATTGAGGGGTTTGGTCTCGTTTCCTACCTGGCATTAGAAGCAGTCATAGCAACTGTTCAGCTTTTTCTTCTAAATAACATATTAATATTTCCTGTCAGAATCTTTGTTTCTTAGTACCATTAGCATTTACAAACAGGAATTGCTTTCAGTGCCAAAGAACTAAAGACAGAAAACTTTTGGCTATTGGGGGAAAAAAAAAAGCTCAAGAACAGGCTTCACTTGACAGCGCACCTTTCCTTGTCAGATATAAACTATTCCCCACCTATTTTTTTTTTTAAACTGTGTTTTTGCTTTAAGTAGAATTTTTTCCAGAATCGGAAATAAAAGCCACGTCTTCTCATCCTCTTAGGCATTTGGAACAGACATTACAGTACAGGATTGTGCGACGCATAAAAGTAATACTTTTGTAGCCTGTTTGATGAAGGTGCTACAGTTTATTCACGTGGCTGTTTCTGTGTCTGTAAGTCAACAAAAGCGCGTTCAGAACTTGCTGTCAATGACTCAAAGCTCTCACGAACTACTGATAGCAGTGCAAATTGAATATTCCCGTTCTAAGGTGAAAATTCTCGTGTATATCACATAGGAAAGTGAAAATAACTGAAATACGGAAATACAAGACGTGGTTTTTTCCTAGCGGATTAGATTTCTGTCCTCTGAAGAGCAGCCCGTGTTTTACTGGGAGGCCGATTGAACGTCAGTTGTCTCGGAGACAACAGATTATTCTTTGGGGGCAGGAAGGTCAGGTACTGTCTGTCCTGGTTTCTTTCGAGTACAGTATTTCCCTCCACTCTGCCTTTCATTGACCCTACGCTTATTTTCAAATGTCACTCTTTTCCATCCTCCCTAATCAATCAAAACTTTGATCGTTTTGAAGAGATTGATGAGAGTTCAGGTGCACATTAGCAAGCATGCTTGTAAATCTATAAAAGATCTGTCTTGCTTATAAAATTGAAATATGAAGCAAACTCTTAAAAACTCCCCAAAACTTTTATGTGTAAGCACAGCACAAGATGTATCGTATCTTTAAGGAATGATCCTGTGCATTCCATCTTCTTTTTGAAGAAGTACGGTAGTGGAACATGCTAGATCCTTGAAGGAACAGCAGGACATTACACCAGTTGTTACGCGAGCATTTTAAATGAAAAAAACATACTTTAAGACTGTATTATAAGCTGTTTACTTTAAAAATGAGGAGGCGTGTGTAAGATACAGAGAACACGTATGTATCTTGTACATGTATATATCAGCTTCCAAGAAATGTGTTGTGTTTACAAGTATATGATACTTTTAGCACCTTGAGACTTGTGAGCGAGCACGGTGGTTACGGTTAGGTAAATGTTAGGACTTCACTCTGTGGTGCTCTGTGGAAGAGGACTAGAAAATGGCACTTGGCAAAAGTGATACTACAACCTGACCGGTGGATGCAGTAAGTGACGTTCAGTGTCGTGTAACAGAAGGGTGACTGTTGCTTAGGTTTGAAAGAGGTAATTATACATTTTGGGGGGAGGGGGGGGAAGTTGGAAAGTTACAGTTGCTGTGTAAAAGTTCTTGGTATTATGTCATGTCCTAAATCCAAAAATGTTCCATCGCAACAGGACGTTCGGTGTTCTTGTCTGGGGAACGAATTATTTTGGGTACAAAACTTGCCTCTGGCCGTTGCCCTTTTTATGGTTGTTGTATGGTTTTGCCTTAATTGGCATAAAATACATATACGGCAGGTCAAGATTATCTACTCGGATAGTCAGCTCTATTTGTCTGTCTTGGTTTCAAAAGGAGTCGGTAATCATTCAGCATTTTTGTTACTAGTTTGACATCAAAATGAATTTAAAACTTAATTTTCCTAAAGAGAGATTGTGCTGGATTCCCTTAGTTTCCTCCGCAGGGAAGACGTCTTTGTCTGGAATGAACCTGGAATTCTAGGATTGCGAGCTTCTTGTGGGTGTTCGTTCTTATTTAATCGTATGACTCTCGCCTAGTTCTCTTCTCAAATCCAGGAGCATGCTTGCTTTTATTTTTGTCTCTGGGAAATGCACACGTGCAACATGTGCCTGGATGGAAGGCGAACGTGGCAATATATCTGCACGATTTCAATTGACTTCATGTCTCGCCTACAGACTCTTAACTTTTCATTCTCACTTCTCTTGGCTGAACTTGTTCTTAACCTTTCATTTTGACTTCAGGATAGGAATTTCTATAAGAAGTGATGGTTTTAGCCTGGCAGAGTCCCTCATCCCTCTACCTGCTTATTCAAATGGCAGAAGGGACCGGACCACTTGGAGTAGGGTGGAGGAAGGGAGGCAGCGCACCACATCATACAGCAGAGGAATCGCACCTTCACTTGGCAGACGCCTTCTGTTTTCTTGGCCAGGCAGAGGAAGACTGGAACAAAGAGGTTTCCTCCTCAATAATTATTAAACTTTCTTGCAGTCTTCAGAGCCTTCCCCCCCCCGCAACTCCTCCCTCCTTTTAACTGAGCAATTTGAACTGATTTTTTTTTAGGAACCTGCAGATGTCATTCTGGAGGTCAGGAAGGAAATATTTCACTGTAGGTCGAATTGACGGAGGCTTGTGATGTTTTGTCATAATTTTTGCTGCCTCCCAGGTAGAATAATAGGTTTTAAAAGAAAAAACACAATGTAACTGGGAAGGCTCAGCGTGTTGATACTTTGAAGATGGGGTGTGTTTTCCCTTATTTTGTCCCTGTGCCCACGGTATCACTGTGAACGTATGACAGAAATTATGAATACAGAGTAAAATCATCTTTAAGGTGCTCTCTGAAGGAGTTATTCTTCCAAAGACCAGCTCTTTTATTAAGTATTGCAGGTATGTGTGGCTGTGGCCTTAGTCGTGTAACATAAGGAGCATTATAAATGCTTGAAATTTTAAGACTTCTTGTGTCTTTGTCTTGTCTTCGCTGCCTCAGGTTTGCGATCTGTCCTTCAGCCTGAAGAAAATGCTGATCCGACACAAGCTGACTCACAACCCCAATCGGCCGATGGCAGAATGCCAGCTTTGCCACAAGAAGTTTACGAGAAACGACTACCTCAAAGTGCACATGGAAAATGTCCATGGTGAAACCGACAGCTAGTTACGGCCTGTGTGAGAATGGGTCTCGCGTTCCCGTGCGCTCCCTTTGTGCGTGTACGAACTCCAGACTTCTCACCTGACTTGTAAGCGTAGTCAGCGGAAACAACTGTAGTGTGTTCACGTGTTCTTTTTCCTACTTTTTTTAAAAAAATCTTACAGTGGGATAAAAATCAAAGCAGGACACTCACCGAATGTAAATCATGGCTTGAAAATACAGAAGTTGAAGATAAAAGAACTTTGGGAAAATTTTATCCTCATTAAAAAAAAAAAAAGGGGTGGGGGGAAAGCTTTATGCAAACTTCACATTCTCAGTTACAGCCTCAGAAACTTAGATACTGGTAGCGTTACCTGGGTGTTTAGAACTGAACCCTCGGCTGTCTGCAACTGTATTTCTGTATCTAAGCTTCAAGACTCCATTAAAATTCTTCAATTTGAAACTGTGCAGAATGTTGTCATTCTGATTGACTGCTGATTGCATCCAGGCATATTTTACTCAATCTTAACTCTCCATTTTGTTATAACATGATTTTTGTCTCATTTTATTTACAGCTTTCTCATTACTAGATGAAACTCGTTAACTTGAATTGGTTCTTGAGATGCCAAAATGTATGGGTACAGAAGCTGTGGAAATCTGTCACCATGCCTGTATGGGCGTTGAGGAGGATGTATTTCTTCTGGTTATGTGAAACAAGACTAAAGTGAGAACTTTGAGCCATTTAGTTTCAGAACTATATTCACGCTCATCGTTGTGACTAGCAAGGCAAGTGAAAAGACATCTTAACAGAGTGGTGTGAGCAGCTACTGTTGGCTGGTTAAAGTGTGTTTGATTTCCTGGTGAACAGCTGGTTCCCAGAGTGTTTCTTCCTGCTGAATCGGATGCCCTGGATTTTTTTCACCCCGCTTAACTACCTTTGTTGTCTTAATTCTAGTAATGAGCACTGGGAAAAATACCGCTTTACGACTAAGTAACAGTCAAATTATTCACGTTATCAGGTTGAGCTGTTCGCTGCGGTGTGACTCCTGAAAAGAGTTCCCACAGGCCCTCTTGCACCACAGCTAGATAACCAAGAAATTTTTATCTACAAGGACGGTAGAACTGTAACTTGCATGTGAAATTCCTGAGCTATCAGCAGTTAATATTAAGGCTGTGTCATTAGTAAACCGTTCATATTCATTTTGGACCTGTCAGTGTTTGGTAAAAGGAACTTGCATTGGGACATCTTGCTTCTAGTTTTCTTGGGAAAGGAATTCAGCTTCTTTCTGAACTGCTGCGGGGACAGTTATGCTGAAACGAACAGCATAATTCTTTATCTCACAGCAGAATCTCTACTCAAATCTCTTTATCGCATGGTAGATTTTCTACTCAGAAGAGCAAAAAATAAATAGCAATAGTAGTGTTGCTAGTGATGGAAATAGCTAGCAATATAGGATGTCGAAATATTTAGCGATGAACGCTTCCTTCTTTCTCTACTAATAGTTGGGATCCCGTTCTGCACGGACATCTGTACGTTTACACGTTCAGTTTTGCCACCCAGCACTGGATCCCACTAGTAATCTTTTTCCAAAGCCATTACTTTTCTCCAAAAAATAAGCGGAAGAGATGCTTTGTGGTTTTTCTCAGAAGCTGAAGAAGGCATGCCACTACTAGGGGTAATTATAATCACGAGGCTCTGTATCGGAGGGTATTAGTTCTTTTTAGGAAGCCCCCATTTTTGTTATGAGAGTGTTTGTCTCCAACTTCCTTTTTTTTTTTCTTGTGGAAGCCTGTAATGCTCCATGACAACAACCTGACAAGTTTACAGGTGTCCTTCTGATTTACAAGGAAGTTGTACGCTCAAGTTTACAGGTTGCCTTTCCTAACGAAACCAGGTCACTTACTGCTAGCAATTCTAACCGGGACAAGCAGGAACTGTTGCTGTTTTCAGCATTACAGAAAAACTTGAAGTGATGTCTTCGCGTTTATTTCAAAGGTCCTTGGCTCAGGTTTACCTGTGACTGGTTAGGCTTGAATGAACCGCCTGCAGGCAAAGGGGTAACCTTCAGCTGTACCTGCAGATTTGAAATTGGAATCCAGTGTCCCCTTGGCCGATCTGAATGGAGGAAAGAATAAAGCATAGTAAAGCAATAGAGGTATGGTCTGGACCGTAACGTAGTTCTATAAAATAGACGACAGCGGTTAACGCTGATGTAAATTCATGGGAATAGGATCCCGGAGAAGACCTGCATACGGAGAACTCCATTTCAGATAATGTTCTCTAATGAATCGGTTCAGTGTGGAGCGGAGTGACTTCGGCGTTAACTGGTGTGTGACAAAAAGCCTATCGCTACGTGTACGTGTTACGTTACAACCTCTATGGGGTTTTGTAACAGCCTCTGTGCTCTCTTTAATTTTAGTTAAATATTGAACCTATTTTCCTATATTTTTAGTAGGTTTTCGCAGTATTAGTTTTGAAGGCAAACTACATGGTTGATGCTTCATGAATTACAATTATTCAGTAACACTTGACTGTTCTATTGCGTTCAGTTTGCCTGTTAAAATGAATATACTTAATTGTTTGTAAACTGTTTAGGATTCCTGCAGATCTTGAAGGAGAAGTCCAATTATGAGTATTTCACTTGTTTGTGACGACCACCTATGGGTAAAAGCTAATTATCTTCGTGCTCTTTTTGTTTCCTGAGAGGTATGTGAAACTTGGAGTCTCTGCCAGCTCCATCCAAGTCACTTGTTCACATAAATCAGATATATTTGTTGTACGTGTGTGAGACAAATGTAGTAGAAATACGCACTATGAAATAGAGTGAAGAATACTTCCTCTCTTTGTTTGGAGAGCCTTTGTCAGAGAGTTTATCAGCCTAGCATATTTCTTGTTTCAGAGAACTTTGACTTATTGCTACGGTTAAAATAAAAATGAATATAATTTAGGTGTTCAGGCAGCAAAATCAATCAGTCGTTCACAAGTGAAGATTTTCTAAGCAGTTCTTAAGGGACAATGCTATTAAGGCACAAAGAAGACAATCCTTTTTCGGAAATAAAAAGGGATAATATGTATTACATATTTTGCATAGGATTTTTGAGAGATCTTTGCGGAGTTGTGTTATATGTTTAGAATTAATAACTGTATTTGAGAAAAATAGCTAGTTGCAGAAAGTCAGTACAGGAAGAGGAGAATGTACTTTTTTTGGTTTTAATTATTGCTGGATAAATTAAAATACGCTTATTAAGATCAGTCGTGCTGTACGTAACCAATAGCAGCAATTAACTGACTGAAGCTTTGATCTTGTTAATGGCTTCAACAGAAGAAGGAATAGACGGGATCAATGTGCGTGTGAAAGACCTTCATGGGAATTGCAGGAAGTAGTTGCAGGAGGTTGAAGCCCAGCTCCAGGTGATGGACTCTTCCACCCTCTCCATCAGGAACTTTCCTGGTGGAGCTAAGGTGACCGCAGATCTGCCGGAGCTCCTACAGAGCCAGCAGCTGGCTTGGCAGCTGCACGTGTTGCCCTGGCAAGAACCTCTCTGCCCTTTCCATGAGGTGCTGGAATTGCTGGCAGTTGGAGGTAATACGATTCGGATTACTGAATTCACGGTGGTAAACTGTACGATTGAGTTTATATGCAATGCAGACTTACCGTTATGTGATATTTCTGTTTGGTCATAGCTTTCTTAAAAAATAAATACAACAAACAACGCAAAAACAAAGAGGAAAAACTAAACCAACAAGCCCTTCTCCTTTGAGTTAAAATTTCCATTGACAGTCTCCCATTTGGTATTGCCTCTGGAAAAGACAGAGCATTCCCTTCAGCTGACTTTGCGAAATGAGAAATTGAAGCCTGTTGGTTTAAAGGTAATTGTTATTTTGTGTGTGTGTGTTAGTATGTTTGGTTTGTTCTACTGTCTGCTATGATAAACTGACAAAATTCATCGTTCGTTAAAATACTGAGTTTTCCATGGTAAGTTGTGCCATGCAGAGTAACGTGAAAAGTTGGAGATATTCCTGAAATAACGTGTAGTCACTGAAATTTTAGAAGGCTGTTATTTCTCTACCGCCCCCACCTGCCGTATAATTTTCTGCAGATCGTAACATTCAATTTCTTCTCTTTATTTTTCCGTTACAGTTAACCCCTCTGGGAGAGAACTCCATCTCTGATTTGAGGAACAGCCGCAAACTCACCTGTTGCTTTTGCTTGCCGTTCGTATCAGGTTTACAGCCAAAAGCTGAGACAAATCATCAGTAGGATAGCACTAGCACGTGCAAAGGGTATTTATAATTCTGTTTCGTATTATATGATTGTGAAGGACTTGATGCATCCTTTAGTTTCCGCTAGCGAGTTAGAAGTTGGACAAAGGAGGAAGTGATGTGAACGAACGTGTGTTCCTGACTTTTTATGTTGTTACGTTTGAAGGTACGGATGTAGTGTAGTCAAAGCAATTTGCATGTTCTGCGAGTTAATTTGTGATGTTGTGAAAATAATATGTTTCTGTTCTGTGTTTTAAATTGCAACGTTTAATGCTCTGCATTTCTGTTAATATGTACCAATACCATGATTCTTCAAAGAACTCTAACTATAGTTTATTTTAATTTTTCAGTTTAAAAGACATAACCTAATAATCCTCCTAAAGCACAATTTTTAGAGGTGGAGGAGCTCAGTGTGCTGTTTTGAGTGTACTACCAGGTTATAATAAAACCTTTTGAGTTCAGTTACACAAATACTCGTTGCACAAAAGTATAGGGATTCCCTTCACAGTGAGATTTGAAATCTGCCTATTTGGTTTGTTAGGCTAGTGCTAGCTCAGAAGACAATAGCAGTTACAGCTGTAAAGCTGTATTCTTGACCACCTTTGAATTCTGACAGCTTCTTTTTGTCTCTTGGACGTCCTGTGGCACACCAAGGAGATGGAGTAGTTTAAGGAAGCACAGTAACAGCTGTAAAAGTTGTCACAGATGAACAGTTTCCTTGACCGGGAAAATTATTTGTTGAACATTTCAACCTGGGACTGCCAGTCTTAATTGTATTTAATAGCTATTGTCTGGGTTTTTTTAGTCTATTTTATCTCCCATCCGTGTTCCCTTGTGAGCTGGTACTGAATCCGGAATTTCCTGTGAAGAAGGGCAGGCAGTAAGTTGGCAAGCTCAGTGTTTGCGAAGCATTTCCTGCCACGCTGTGTCACTTTCACTGAGCCCTGTTGGTTCTAGAACATAGAGTAGTTTGGGTTGGAAGGGACCTTTAAAGGCCACCTAAGTCCAACCCCCCTCAGGTTGCTCACAGCCCCGTCCAACCTGACCTGGAATGTTTCCTGGGATGGGGCATCTACCACGTCTCCGGGCAACCTGGGCCAGTGTCTCACCACCCTCACCGTAAAAAAAGTTCTTCCTTCTATCTAGTCTAAATCTACCCTCTTTTTGTTTAAGACCATTACCCCTTGTCCTATTGCAACAGGCCCTGCTGAATAGTCTGTCTCCATCTTCTTTGTGATGCCCCTTTATGTACTGGAAGGCCGCTGCGTGGTCGCCCTGGAGCCTTCTCTTCTCCAGGCTGAACGACCCCGACTCTCCTAGCCTGTCTTCATAGGAGAAGCGTTCCATCCCTCTGATCGTTGTTGTGGCCCTCCTCTGGACCCAGTCCAACAGGTGCACGTTCAAGTAGCATGCGTCTTTGAGTTTGCTGACCTCGGCTACCTTTCGTGTTATAACAGGAATGTGATCAGAGGCTGAGCGTGACACAAAACTGTCATCACCCTCCAGTGACAAAAGAAACCAGGGGGGAAAAACGGCCCGTTCACAAGTGGAGGAGAAGACTTTTGATGGTCCTTTTGTCTCTGTGGACTCCATCTGAGGTAGGCAAGAAAATAGAGATAGAGATATATATGTATATATTTAGACTTAGATGCCTACCATCTTTCTGTTACATCCACTGAAATCTCAGATAGGTTTTTTTCAAAGGAAGAAAACCAAACATCCTGGTATTAGTCTGTAAGACGGTGAGGCCCTTCCAACAACTATCCCAAAGAGAACCTGGAGTTAGGCATTGCTCTTTAATAAAGAGAAAAGTAGTAAGAATTGGCACCTGGGTTTTTGAAACAGTGTTATCTCACAAGTGTTTCAGACATACACGTACGCATAAACTGTTATATAGGGCAGATATATAAAAGACATCTAGCCTGAAAAGGTGAGATCACAGTTTTGTAGAGCTCTGAAGCCTGTTTCTCTGTGTGCTCCTGGCAATCAGTGGAATTTAAGTAACTTGGAATTTGATTGAATGCAAAGGACTTTCTTGACAGGGTGTCCTTGTAAGCAGGAAACTCAGTTCTGTCCAAATACAAGCCTGGATGGGAAATGGTTGGTCTTTGGGCCAATAGAGTGATTTGAGTGCAAGTGAGAAGAGAATTGAAATCTTTATCTTTAAAAATAGAACACATTACACTCGGCTGAGAAGACACTTTAACTAGAGCTATGGCTTCTGAGACCTGTTTGCTTTCTGGAACAAGCATGAGGCCTAGGATAGAAGGTGCCTGAGGAACTCCGAAGCATGCGGGTATTATATTCCAGGATCTGCTTCTTAACTGTTGCCGCTTGGAAAAACTACTGTATTGCTGTTCTCGTTCTGTCTCGTCACTGCTTTCTTCCTGATTAGCCCTGAGATCTTAAAGACAATATATCTCACTTCTGCTTATATAGCCGCTTGCCTTTGCTTAGTTACTGTACGGAATGGAATACTAATAATGGGAGCATTGCTTGATAATTACTGACAGGGTAGTAGGACCTGATGGGGACATTGAGGACTGTGAATTTAATGTGGCTACAAATAACCAGAAAATGTCCCAGCTTTAATTCAATATTTCTTTTGTGTAAAGAAAAAAAAAACACAAACAAAAAAAACAACAAAAAACCCCCACAAGCCAAAAATGAAAACCAACCAAACCAACAAACAACAAAACAAATAAATCAGACAAAATTATAACCTTTTATTAATTACATCATGTTGGTTCTGTGTAAGATTAATTTCCCCTGAGACGTACCCGTCTTGCATCAGGAGCAAATACGTGGTTAACTTTGGAGTTTCAGCCGTTGAGCGGTACAGTTAACTTACACAGCCATACTTCAACCGTCATCGGTCCTGCGTTCGTACCCTTTAGCTATAAAATCCTTGAAGTAATGAAAGTGTCTCTCGGCGTGTTTGTGTACGGCAGCTAGTATCGGGTAGATCTGGCAAGCAGTAAACTGTGAACAACTGGTTCACGACTTTCTCGTTCCGTTTGTTGCATGGCAAAGCAACCCCGTTGTTTGCTGAGTGACGATCGAAGAGAGGCTGTTTTCACTTCTCTTTTTCTTGGAGAAAGGCATTCAGCAAAAAGGAACCACGAATAAAAGTTACTTTGGGTTTGGGGCTTATTGGGTTTTGGGTGGGTTTGTTGGTTTGTTTTTCTTTTTTTTTTTTTGGTTATCCTTCTACAAGGAAAAGGTTGTAAGCCCTTAAATCCCCAAGTTCAGTTTAACAGCTGTTCAAACAAAACTGGGAGGAAGTGCTACAACAGGTAACGTTGCGCTGGATTAGAGACCTTCACCGCGGCATCATCCAGGGTTAACTCTTTGGTACTAATATTGCGGTCATTTTCTGTGCCATGCCTCACCCTTTAAAATAGTCTTTCTAAAACATTCTTTCACAAACTTTATCTGCCAAATTCAAGGTGGATCACGAATCCTCTCGGCCAGTCAAGAAGCACCAAAATTATTTCACAAAATGTCGTCATTTTTCTAAATGCTGTAACGTGGAAGTCCATTTGTCTCGTACGTGCTGACTTAGTTAACAGGTTATTTATACCATGGTAAAACTCAGAAGAATTCTTCTCTAGATTACCTTCTACATCTGTATGCAGTTTCTTCAGTTTCATAGTAGGTAGGCCGGGGTTTGAATCTGCTGAGATGAAATAATAAAAGCCCTTTGGGCACAGAAGAAAAAAAAAAAACGTAATTACAGATCTCACTTCTGCTTTATTTTCTTCTTTTATCACTTAGAGCTAAATGATTAGAAACTTAGAATAGTAGAACTAAGGTTGAAAATATGTATTTAATCAAATTCAATCTAGAAAATGCAAGAGGAGGTTGAATTATTAAATTAAAACTACGGTCATCTTTACAAAAAGACAAGATACACATTTTTTTGTGTTTGTTTATTGCAGCGTGCTATTTCTAACCAGGGCTACATGCTGCCTTTCCTTCCTGGTTTTAAGCACAGAGTTTAGTTTATGATAACTAAATCTTGCCAGATGACACTAACAGCTTACCTAGAGGATCTTTTCTACTGTTTTGCTTTTCCAGAAAGAAAAGGTTGTTGAATTACTCAGTTATTCTGGGCAAAGGGTGCCAAGGCCTGAGCTTTCATATTCTCTCTTGCGATTTGGGCAGCCTTGCGTCGTGTAAGAACGCCTTCTGTTAAATCTCTTCCTATACTGGAATGTTTGTGTGGGATGCCAGGGCTCTTCGAGTGCTCTTCCGTATAGAAAAAGACCCTAAGATCAACAAGGCCTCCACTAGAGCTATGAATGAGGCCAGCTGTGTTGACCTGCATAATAAAGCTGCTATCCATTCTTTTGCCCACTCCTTTACCGTGCAGCAAGGGTGGCTGGAAGCAGCGATTTCTTCTCCTTGCTTTGGTACGTTTCATCAGCCTGGCAATTACAGTAAGTTAAGTAAGGTTTGAACGTGGCCTCAGAACTCAAATGCGAATTGGAGTGGAGAAAGCTATGAAGTTAGTGATTTGGACTTGATTTTTGTTTCCCTGATTCTAAGAATCAGCCTGTAGAAAGCAGGTCTGCTCTGCCACCGCAACGCTGAGTGTCACTCAGCTAGTCACTGGAGAGATGGCAAAGGGGCTGCCTGTTTGTTAAGAGTTTGCTGTTCTCGGTCAGATGGAAAAACTACTGTGACTGATATGCAAGTTTAATGATTTCTTTTTAAACTTAAAGAATTAACGGCCTGTCAGAAGGAAGATAAAAAAAAAGTGTTGTTTTTCCATGGTATAAATCAGTGCATTTGCTTTGTACTGGAATCGTACCTTTCTGCTGTATATTTCGGAGATCTACTCTTTCGGCTGAGGTTGTCTAATTTTTTTTAATTTTTTTTTTAAATTGACAAGTATGACAAAGAGTCATTGTACTTAAATTTCAGTCCAGTACCTACCAGCTATGTGATTGCTTGCAGTGAACAAGGGTCTGTTTTCCGAATCGTATTAGTATAAAAACTTCATTATATATATTGGTATATCTTTACCTTTTTGGATGAGCTCATGACTCAATTTCTTTATAAAAGACTAACAGTAGAAGACGGTATTTTCCCATTCAACCGTGTCCCCTTCATCGATATTAAAATGCCGTAAGTAAGCAGAAATACGGCTCCTAGCCAGTAAAGCAACTAGTTTCCAGTTAAATGTTACCAGGCAAGATTTTTCCAGAAGTAGGAAATGAATAGTCCAATTGTGGAGTCTGTAATCGTGATTGTAAATTGTTAGCCCTGAGCATAGTACTGGTCACTTGATCAAGTTATGACGTGTTTGCTAGCAGACTTCTTTCGTAATTGCTGGCAGCTTCCCTTGTGAATATAAAAGCCCAGTCAGTAGTCGGTTCCGTAACTGCAAGTTTCCTACGGTTAATCGGGCTCTTTCCTAAATTAGAGTCCAGCAAGGTCTGCTCAGGTTATGGGCTACTGTCGTGTCCACAAGGTGGTTGTTCATTTTAGCCATAGTTCCTCTCTTTATCAATAGAGGATAAATACTTAAATGTTTTGCTTCAAAAGATATTTTCAGAAAGACAAAAACAACTTATGAAAACACCCTGAAAGAACTTAGAGCTCCATATTTGCTGTGTGCTCAAAATGGCTGTGGTATTTGCCTTTGCTTTTTCTACAAGCAGATCCTGGCTGGATAAAACGACTGTTTTTACCATCTCCTTTTCCGCTCGGTATCCCTCCCGACGTGTTTTGAGAAGACCCAGACAGAAAGAATAACATTTTCTAGAAACCAACCAAAATAGATTGCGGAGGAATCCTTCAGTCCGTATGCCGTTGCAGACTTAGGTGAATCCACAGCTGCTGCGGATTTTAGCAATGTGTAGTCTGAGAAAACAGAAAATGTTTTGTTGTTCTCCTCTCGTGCTTCCTTAATTGTGCCTTGGGAAGTTGGTTTATTCTGGTGTAAGAAAAATAATTCGCTGGAGTCAATAGGTATGCGAGTGGATGGTTGTGAAGTCGACTGGTTACAACAGGCACAAGCAATATACTTAAGTTTAAAAGTTTACGTCTGTATGTATGCATGCACATACGCAGATCAAAAAGGTAGGAAGGGGATGTTATGAATAGGACTCAAGTTTCACATGATGATCGAACAAGACAAATCGAGTCCACCTTTATATCGGAAAGGATGAAAACCTGCTCCGCGTCTAAGGCTGAGAACAGTCTTGTGTCTGTGAGGAAATGCTGACGAAGGCCTTTCATTGATGAGGTTCATTGAACAATCTGTTAATGAAACGCAGGATGTGTGTTTCAGACGTTTATTTCCATGTCCACAGACCAACAGAGGCATCCGTGTGTAGGAACAGACTTCTCCAAAGTGTGAGTTACGCATCTAAGTTACATCGACCCTGTGGCTGGGATTCCCAAAATAGCTACGTTGGAGTCCTTACTCTAATGGAGAAGAGTGAAAACTGAAAGCGCGTTTTTCGGCTTCTAGATGATTATAACAGTAGTAGAGAGGCTGCAGTGGGCAGGTTTCTCTGATATCTAATTGTGTCCTTACCTGAGCACCATGGAGAACAGGATTTAGGGCAGAGAATCCCTAATCAGGTAGTTGCTTACCTGCTTTGAAATGAAGCGCCCAATCGTTCTTCTGACTTTGTACTGATTACATGAGACAGCTTCCCTCTTGCACTTTGTTTTCATATACTTTCCACGTGTTTTATGAGATGGATCTTGGCGTCTGTTTTGGGCCTGTAGATTCTGCTGGGCGAAAGAACGTCTGGGAGTAAATCTGTTTATGGCTGTAGCCCCGAATACTTCAATGTCTTTTGAAAATTGGTTGTAGACTTCCAACTTGTGACAATGTTGTCCTGTCAGCAAGCAGCATGAGATACTGTATGTGAGAAGCCAAACTCTCTATTTGCAGCTCTATTGGAGTTGGGCTAGCTGTTGTGCAAACTGATCATGTCGCTGCCAAGCTGAGGATTCAGGCTTCCTCTGGGTGTTTTCGGAAGTTACTATATCATTGGCAGGGATTCACGACTTTCTAGCTGAAATCAGTGAACAAATACGAATGACTAAATTGTGGTCGTTTTGATTATCTGCGGAACCAAAGCAGGCCAGTTTCAGTACAAACGAGGAATTGTCTGAACCTGGTTGATAGGATTCATATTGTCACCATACGACAAGGTTATACGTTTAAGTAAATGCAATCAGGACTCTAAAGGCAATTATGAATTTAATTTCCCCTAGTAAATGGTCAAATGGTCCTATTAAAAAAAACACTCCAAAATAAAAAAACCCAACACCCCTCCACCCCCAGGTACTGCAGAACAGTAGGGTCTTGGGCTTCTTTTTATCTAGTGTCCGTGTGTGCCTCTTATGTTCATCAGTTTACCTATGCTTCTGCCCTCTTGTGGATTTTAAATGTATTAAGTAGTGTGTAGATTTATATTACTATCCAGGTTTTAAGACTACAGGTCTCTGTAATGATCTAGGAGTAATTATCTAGAAAAAAAAAAACTTAACACGGGAGTACATGTTCTAGGATCCACATTTCTTCTGAGTGCATTGTTTGACTAAAAGAATCGTTCTGTCTACCCTCTGGTTTGGGAAGTTCTTTTGTTCTGTTTTTAAACCGTGTTTGTCAAACTGGCGTAGCTGCCAGATCTCTTACAAGTTGTTATCGTTTCTCATCCTCCCGCTGTCGCACAACTGCTCTTCAAATTGGACTTTCTTGGGAAACAAGGAATTGAAAGATAATGACAAGGCATAGGAAATACCATGGATTTATTCAAAGCTTTGAGAACTTTTTCTGAGGTCTTAAGGTGAACGGATCGGAGCCTTCTACGGCATAACACTCTGCCAATGGTACCTGCACTTTCTGTCTAAAATATTGCTGTGTGTGCAGTAGTAGTAAATTGCTTCAAAGCTGGAGGCCAGGGATCACTCCCTGCGCTGAATACATCCAGGAGGATTAGCGTATCTAAGCCTGCAAGGTAGAATAGAGTAAATACTCCATAAAAATGGAAATCCGGGACCAGATATTAAAAAAAAGATGTATACATTCTGTGGTTTTCTGAGTCATTCAAATTATCTGTCACTTTCATGGCGTTTCTGGTTTTTAAGCCAATGCAGTTTTGAGTTTTGCTACAGAACTAAGAGAAAGGTGCGTGTTATGTTCGTAGTGTGCAGGTGGGGCCAGACAAACTCAGCTAATGTGAAGTGACCTATTAGACAGTATCGTTGTGGCAATATGAAGGTCAACGCAAAATAATTTAGCCTCTTGGCTTATATCTTGTGAGATATGACAGTCCAAGGACAAGAAAGGAGGAAAAAAAAATAGCAGGGGGACGAAGTTGGGAATTTAAAAAGGAGTGTGAAAAGGGAATTCTTGGATAGAAATTTGAACTGGGCTGCTGGTTTCCTAGAAGGGGGAGGTATTCTAGCACCAGGGAGCCTTCTGGAGGAGCAGTCTGGATGAGCAGTCTCAAGGGGTTTATAGCAAAATGGAGGTAAAGACAAAAGCCTGGTCTGAGCCTGCCTTTTTTTTTTTTTTTTTCAGTTTCCTGCTGCTGTTGCTGTCAGCAGCTCAACTGGCACAGCAGCCAGTGGTACCGGAAAACCGTCTCTGGCAAGAGCTTGCATTGATTGCACTATTTTATTGGAGTCCTGCTCTCCTCTGGCTGCGCGCAAACTGGTCCGCTGGAAAACTGCAACGTATTTCTGGTACAAGCCATGAAAATTCGGGCAAAAAAAAGTCATAGCAGAGATGTCGCTAAGCTGTCGCGGGGGGTGAGCGGGTGACCACGGAGGCAGTGCGGTTCACGTGTCGGGTCAGCGGCGTGTGCCACCCGTTGGGCCGAGGCTCACACGGTCCAAGATGTGCTGATGGCACCCGGGGGACGCGGCCAACCTCTGCAGCTGTGGGGAGCTGCCTTCTGGGACCGGTAATCCCCCCCTGGATAAAGGACAGATCTCTCTGAGCCAGGCTTTGTTCTGTTCTGCACAACGGCATGGGATGAGTAACTGTCAGAGCGTTCTAACAGCATCGATATTGTGGTAACCTCTCTGCAGGCGTGGCTTGTTCTCTGTTTCGCACCAGAATTACGAGGTGAAGGTTATCGGAAGGCTCTGCTTCTACAAAAGCACTGGCGTGTTAAGGGAAGAGTTGTTACGGGGAGGAGTTTGTTTATCCCAGCTCATAATGGAGCAGTGGCTCTCCCAGTGGGAAACTTCAAATACCTGACAACATCGTTGGGGGAATGCCTGATGTGGAATATTCAGTTTCCTAAAAGGTCATCTCATTTTCCCTTCTCCCCCTGCGTTATTTCCTTGTCACAGGAATAGAAAATAAGACTTTTCAGGAGAAGAGGAGTATTTGATCTTCTAGCTCACTCAAAAGGGCTCTGATTCAAGATAGGAGAGAATGTTCCAGAGCAGTGGGGAAACCAAAGGAAGGATATACAGGTGTTTTAACGTTTGACCTGGAATGTCAAATCACTTCTGCTAGCTAAAGGGTAAGCAACAATGTGTGTTAAAATGTAGTTCCTTTGAATGAAGAAAAAAAAATGCATTTGCTTTTTGTATATATTGAGAGTGAAAACATGGAAATTTAGGGGGTCTTGCCAGCTGCTGTTTCCCATTGTACTATGGACAAGTGCCATCCTTGCGGAGTTACTAATGGATGGTCCAATAATCGAGACTTCTAATTGCCCACTGTACTGTTTTCATGATTCTGAACATGGAAGCAAACGCTGCCAAAAAGCCAGAAGATGACAGCAGTGCAAATATTTGCTGAGTGCTTCAGATGATCAGAAAGGCAGGAAGGAAGGGAAGGGAAAGCATAATTTCCATGTAAGTGCAATACCGTCCCTCGTAGCATCTTCTGAATTGGCTCTTGTGGCTCTAAGGCGGTGGATTCTAGAAATGGATGGGTTCTGGAGGCTGAACGTGAAGATTTCAGATATTTCTCCAGAAGCGTATTTTAAAAGAACTAAAGTTGGAATCTCAAAATGGCCCAATTTCTGAGTAAAAGCTCTCAGAAAGATGACAGGTATCACAAGATATATAAGAAGTCCTGATGACCGTTGAGGCTAGAATGGAAACAATGTTTAATTACTATGTTTTTTTCAAGGCATATTTGTTTCTGCACATGAAAATGACCACGTAAATGTTAAATGGTGTTTTGATAATTAAGCCTTTACTATAGCTATAACCGTTAAGTTTGTGTGTTGTCGTATGTTGTCCGTCTGTGCTGCTCTTAAGCATACGTATGGGTTTTTTTACTCACTGCCAAGCGCATATATGTGTGTATGTGTTCAGTAGGACTCGAAGGAAACATTTAAATGCATGTTGGACTTCTGTGAAAGTCCATGGGACATAAATGTGGTTTAGAAAATAAGGAAGAGGCATTCAAACACTGTCCTAAATAGGAACATAAGGGTGTAAGGAACTGAAATTTAAGGCTGATTTTGACATACTTCTTACTAAGTAAAAATTTACTTTGTAAATTTCTTGGGGGGATGTTTGTAAAGTGCTACTTAATCTGAATTAGCGATAAAAACTTTTCCACGTTTTTAGTACTGACAACAAATTCCCTTATTCTGCCAACATAACGTTCTCATTTTGCTGCAGGAAGCCTAAAGTCTGCTCTTTTTTTGCATCTCAACTTTCAATTCCACTAAATCTTTCAGTCGCTTCTCTTTACGTCTTTATTTTCAGCACATTTAGGTAATCTGTAGGGTTTTTAAGTTGTTTTAGCTTGGGTCCATTGTGAGACATTAATATAGCTTTGACAAGGTACATGGTGTGGAACATTTTGGTCTAAACACCAATAAAAACAGATGGGGGAGCGGAGCCGCCTATGACGTAAGGCACGCAAAAATGCGGATCTTGCCAATTAATCATGGCACACTGCTGACAAATAAGTGACAGTAATTGATGCAGCCCTTTGAGAGACAATCTGAACCTACTGCAACCTGGGGAAGCTCATTCATTTCTTTTCCTTTGCAAAGTGAATAACAGCCCTATTGAATTGCTGCCCGGTGTTGCTGTATAAGGTAACGGTGTCAGTGACAGGTCAGGAAGTAAGAGAGTCTAGCAGGTAGCGCACTATCTGCCTGAGTCTTGTCTGCCTTCTGTTTCTGCAAGCTATTGATGTTCGCTTGTCAGTATATGGGCTGCCAAAGGGCTGACGCACGGGCACCTAAAATGCATTTCAACATCTAAATGCGTTCCCTTAGGTTTTTCTGCTTGACAGCCTAATTATCGATAGGGTTTTTTTTCATTATTTCTATTCATCTTCTACTCTTAGGCTGTAGTGTCAGGATTTCTAAGATGCCCAGTAGATTCCCGCAATAAAACACGTGCACTCGGACTAGATCTGACTTGCCCACTGTGCTTTCTTTTAGGTGAACTTGTGTGACTCAGAGTAAAGCCAGAACGTCTTACGGCTGTAAGAAAATGTCTAACTGTTTTCGCAGGCAGTATGCCAGACCAAGGCAACATATATGCGAACCACTGTCTGCTGCTAAGGTCCCCTTTGCAGGGTATTCCTTTTTTTTGACAGGAGGGAGGAGAAATCAAGGCTCAGTGTGGAATATTAGAACAAAGAGAGAGTTCTGCTGAATTTTCTCTCCGGTAGGCAGTGGCTGCTTCCATCACATGGAACAAAATTTCCTTCCAGAGCAACAATAGCCTGCCTTGGTTGTTAATGGAGCAGGGCCAAAATATTTCACTTCAATGCAATAATATTTTTACAGCAAAAGAGCTGCTGAACGGAGCCTGCTAGGACTATCATATTTGTTGGCAGGGCCACCCCCCACCCCGGTCGTTATTTAGATCTGCTGCTGTTTCCTTGTAATTATCAAGCTGGGTAAGATAGTATTCAAATCCCTGTTACTCCTGAAAATAACATCTTCGACAGTTTCCTTTTTTACCTTCTTACCTCTCTTCTGCTGCAGCAGAACAGGTGTCCCCGGCTCGGGGGAAAGGAAGAGGTAGCCAAATAGGGGTGGCATAAATAGCTACGTGGGAAGATGGGCAAGTAGGAAGAAAGAGCGGTGAGGACTTCCAGCTTGTTGCTCTGGTGGTTTCATTAAAGAGAAGGGCAGCTCGTCAGGCGGTAACACTGGATAAAGGAACTGGTATAATGACGGACCACCGCGGCCTATAGGAAAGGGGAACTCTTCGGCAGTTTTAATCTAAGATTCTACTGGTGCTTTAGAAATAAAGGAATAATCGCTCCCATTTTACGGATGTGGGAACTGAAGCATAAGGCAGTTAACTGCCCTATTTGCTGATGCTCTAAACACTTGTATCTTCCATTGGCTGGAACAAGAGCTGCAGAAACTTATGACCTCTGTGAACCAAGTTGGTTACGTCTGGTTTTGCCCAACTTCTGTAGGGATGCATCAACAGAACAGAATGGAGGTCTAGGCACAGATGTAAGGAGGGGGGAAAACAGGAAAGCTGCTAACGCATCCTGGGTTTCCTTACACTAAAATCTCTTGCAGTGGCACTGGCAATTTAGATCTTCCCAGCCAAACACCGCAAGGCCTCTGTGGCCACAAATGACTGATGAGGAAGAGCCGCAGAGAAGTGGAAATGCCGCACAGAGCTGAGAAATGCAGACGTAGTCGCCTGCATGTGAAGTGACCCAGAAAGAAAAGGCAGCTCCCGTGTTGTCGGGGGGGGCTGCGCCTACCTCCAGTCTAATTCACCGGAGCCATGCCACATGTTGGAGCATAATGCAGACTTCACGCAGGTATAAATGAGCACGCACTCGAAAGATTGCCTGCACCAACCTGACCATTTGCATCCTCGTCACCAGGTTTGCGGCCGGTATTTCTGGATGCTTGACAAGTTGGCAGCATCGGTGAAAATACGCTATAGATTCAGCCCCTCCCACAAGTTCTTCCCAGGTGATGCACCAATCTCCTTTTTAGAACAAGGATTTTGGTAATAAATGTCCATGACTTAAAATACTTCATGATTTTTGGCTGACGCCGCCATTGGTCCGTAAGGACTCTCATCTGCGTCCGGTCGGAAGGGTTTCGAAGCATGGGGCATGCTTCGAGAAAGGAGCACAGTCACGGGGGGCCTTTTTCAGCCTTGAAAAAAATCTTAACTCATTCTGTTGAATAGTGGGCTTATACTATCGGCGTACCCACAAATAAACCCGTATTTAAAGCAGCGATGTACAGAGTTGCACGTCTGGGAGGGCCTGGGGAGAAGGGCTGTTCAATGCAGCGTTGTGGGGGTTGTCCAGTGGTAATTCCTGTCTCGCTGGTGGTGTGTGAAAGGCAGGTGATCTCTTCTGGGCACGCTACCAACTTTGCTCCATTTAGCTTCAGGTTGGCAGAGAGCATTCTGAAGACATTGCGTCTTTTTAGCGTGCATCATATCACCTAAGCACAAAAGCGAATGAACCGTGCTTTGTTTTTCCATGCAACTCACCGGCCGGCCTTTTCCTCTGGAAATACTAAGTGATGCCTCACTGCCTTTTGTGAGATCTCCAACTCTTGATTTTTTTTATTTTTTTTTTTGCCTTCCCCCCTCCAGCTTGACGATTTTTCCTTTTTTGTGTCTCTCCAGAGCTTTGAAGTGCTGTAGGCATTGGTGACTGGCAGCAATTTTTTTTTCTTATTTCAGTTTGGCCGTATTTGTTTTTTGAAGACAAATTTATCTCTTCGGAGCCTGAATTTTTTCCTCGCATCGTTCTTGTTGCTCTGATGTTGCAGTGCTGTGGCTAGAATATCTAGTGAGAAGAATGTTCTAGCAACAGACTACAAGAATGTTATTCTTCTCTAGCAGAAATAGTAAAAATGTAGTGATTTGCAGGGAATTTCCAGTAAGGGAGGACACTGAGGGTAATGTAAAGGAAATCTTCAGTGAAATCTTACGTATAAACAAGGAAGGTACAAAACTCCGTTTTTCTGAATACAGAAAAAGTCTAAAAAGTCTTTTAGTCCAGTTCCAAGAATTTTTTGGCAGTGGTCAATATAAAATGCTCTCCTTCCATCAAAGATTTTTTTATTTTTTTTTTAGGTATGTGAGATTCTTGCTCTGACTTCCTGACTGGCTTTGGTTTTCTTTTCTCTTGTCTGTCCTGCCTTGCCTTCTCATTTCAGAGGCACAGGTATGCAGCCCTACCAAAAAAGTATCCAGTGAAACGTCTCCACCTGCGTAGCTCAGGTTCTGAGGTGGCTTTGCGTGCGGTTTTGCTTCACGTAAAAGTGTACGTAACGTTTCATCGGTTTGACTCTCTAAAGCCGTTTTAATGGCTTTATAAAATTATCTTAAGTGAAAGGCCGGTGGTGTTCCAGTGCATCTTAATGAAGTTTAATGCAGTCTGCCACCAAGATCCTTCTGACTCCGCAGTTTACACTGCGGTTAGTAGAAGTAAACATGTAAAATAACGGAATGACTTTTCTTCTTGCAGCTCAGGTGATTTGCACCATCTGCTGTCGTTACTGCATTACCTGCTGAAAATTGCTGACTGTATTGAAACAGCTTTTGCTGTCTGGTACCAAAGAGATCTCAAGTGTTTACGTGGTTGTTCCTGGAGGGAGAAGAGCAGCAATTCACGATTTGTGGGGGACATTTTGGATTTGGTGTGCTTACTCTTAGTAAAAGTACCTCTTCGTGTGTATATGGTGAAGGACTCTAAGCTGTAGGCTACGAGCAGAAAGGCTGCAGGAAAGGCGTTGGTAGAACTGTGGGTAGGCTTTGTATGTAAATTTATGAGAGCATATCCTAGAGACTAGGGATAGGGTAAATGAGATGCAGAAGGAACTCATCATTTGATGGCTGAAGTTGAGATGGTTTTGCATGTGAAATAGAGGGAACTGGAATTTCAGCTGTTGCAGAAGTGTTTCCCTGGAAGACTTTATTGTTGTGTTCTGAATTCCGCTGAACCTTTTCTCTTACTTTAGTAGGATCCTTGGAGTAGATTAGGTATAGGATACAAAATCTGTTTCCCTCTAAGTTTCTTTGTTTGTTCCCCCCCCCCCCCCCCCCCCCCGCTTTGCCTTTTCCCTTCAGGTTATTGCTGCTGTTACACATGTCAACTTCTCGACCCTTCCTTTCCTGGCTGTCTTTCTCTGTGTTTAGATCTTTCTCCAAGAAATCTGGAAAGATGCACTCATCTATTTTTCCTTCCAAGCAGAAGAACAAAAGTGCAGAACGAGTGGTGTATTCCCTGCTGATTTCACAACTCGAACCAAATTTTTCACAGTGCTTTCGCAGCTTTCCTCCAGAGGCACCTGCCAGATCTTGATCCCTGCTCAGACTCTCACTGCTGTGGATTACTAGGATAAGATGTGACCTAGGAAAATGTGACTGCAAGTGGTAAAAGCAGGAATGTTTTTCTGTAGAGAAAAGTTAATGCTTCCTTTGCATCTGAGTTTGTTATAATGTAAGTAATTACGCAGAGTTCAAGGTCCCTAGAAAACTATGTTCTGGTCTCTGTGATACACCTTACAATGTATTTTTAACTTCGATGCAAGGTAGCTGTCACTATTTCTTGCACGCTGTAGCTATTTTGCTGAACTGCTAAAGTACTGTTCTTTTTTTTAAACCGCGTTCTAGCGCTTTCAGAGCTGCACGAATAGAGGCAGTCGGCATTGTCAGGTTCGTTCAGAAGAGCGCTTGAGACTGGCTCCTTGTGGTTACGTGGGAGCATAGATACCGAGGTACTTAGTTCCTTACTACATTTGTACTTACCTAACACTTCGGTATTTCCAAAAGAAGCCAAGTGAGACCCACGACAAGTGTTCCTGAGAGAAGAAGTCAGAAAATCATGCTGACAAGCAGTTGGATACTTAGGTGCCATGTGCCCTCCGGGAGTGCTTCTCTGCTGCCCCCCTTCCAGAGGGATGAGGAGCCCATTGCGCGGCGTCGCCTGCAGTGAGCGAGAGGCAGCGTGTTCGTATCGTGACTTACCGCCTCAGGACGCTAGCAAAAGGCAACTACAAGGTTAAACATGCCATATTTATTGAAAGCATTTGTTAGTAATGCTGTGGTTTATTTTTATTAAGATCTTATTTGTTTGTTGCAGGTATTTTATTCATGATATCTCGTTTTTCTCTTAACGCATCTCCAGTTTGCATAAATGCTGCTTTTCTAAGTGTGGGTCAGAGCCTGCATGTGTGGAGGACGTTGGGTGTATTTTTGTGCGTGTTTTTCTGTTCAGTAAAGTTGGTGCTAACACTGTAAAAGAATGTTTGTTCTGAAGACCTTGTTTTCTGCTTGGAATAGTGTTCTGGTGTTATGTGAACAGTCGGCATTTTCCTGCCACCTTATACCTGAAACTAAGTGTGACTCTACAGCGTGATTATTCTTTCTTTATTGTTTTTTATTTCTTAATATGATAATATTTCATTACTGTGCTAAAAGGATTTGATTTGGGAAACGATGTTTGAGTGATTTGTGAACTGAAACCTTACTGCCAACTGAAAATGTTAATCTGAGAATTACAGTTTCAGTTGATGTGTGCGCTATGGTCTTTGACCTGGGACGCTATTTTACTTCGTACTGGTTTGTACCCTTCCTAGTTAGTTATTCCTAAGTAGAGTGCTTACGGTTTATCAATCGTTCACAAAAAGGAAGAAAAATACTGTTTCTGGTTTGGGGTTGATAAACGAGGAATGAAATTATGAATTGGCCTGGCTGTGCTCTGAAGTCTGTGGCAAAGCTAGAATTTGAAACTGTATTCTGAGTCAGCTATTAGATCGTACTTCTTTACTGGGGAGAGTTTCAGCTGTACAAAACCTTTTTTTTTTTTTCTTTTTTGAGACAGAGTAGTTTGAATGTCACCTAACAAACCAAGTTCTCTTCTTGTTTTGATGTGAACAACGGAGATTTCCTCGTTTGCTGGCAGACTTCATTAACTGTGTGGCTTTTTTAATCACCAGGCACTCGCCCAAAATAGCCTACAACTTGTTGGAGTGTCCTTACTGGTAGGAAGCGTGACCTTCTCTCTGATACCGGGCCGCCAAAAAGAATGTAGTAAATTTTAATGCGATTGTAACTTAGCCAGCATTTACATAAAAGAAAACAATGATCTTCTTGTTATGGAGATCATTAATGAAACATCAGGGCTGGTCTGCAAATGCTACCATGTTGTGATCCAGCTGAAAAAACAGCCTTGTGTAACTCGAGTATGTTGCATAACACAGGAAGTGGAAAAACAAACTAAGTTTTCAAGGGTTGTTAATGTTTTAACTAGATCCGAATGAAAAGTCTACAGTGAACAGCTTTTTGAGCAACTGAACCTATATATCCTCTGAAGGAATATCTATGAGGCTGAATATGTTCTTTTTTTGCCTGGCCGGTGCTGCTACTTGTGGTCGCATTTTTCAGCGTGGTAATCTATGGCTTGAAATTCAAATAGCGTTGACTTTTAGATAAGTCGTGGGGCGCCGTTTCTGTTCCCTGTGGGAGAAGGGTAGGAGTCCTCCGTGGTCGGGATGTGGAGGTGATTCAGAATTCATCTTCCTTACGCAGTCGGGCATGTAACTTGGAAATTTGCTTAGCAGTTAGTGTCTTGAAAGGTAAAAGCAGTAAGTCACGCGTTGGGATAGGCAAACCCATGTTCTGATAAACTCATGGAAACGTAATAATTTGCGGAACCTGCCTGATATTTTTTTATCTAGCTATACTTCAATATTTTGCAATGCCGGCACATTCGAGACAAGCTCATTTCCCTCAACTACTGTTCTTCAGTTGTATCTCACTTGCAGAAAGGCAAAGTTGCAAAAAAACTCGGCAAGATTTTAGGAGGTGGCGGTCGATCAAGAAACTCTGCAGCTATTTCTTGTAAGGTCTACCATTTTCCAAAGGGTGAAATTCCCATGAGGATCAAGTGTGTAAACAGGGATCTGAACCTACGTTTTGTCATTCAAGTCCGAAACGCTTTTTTTTAATAGCTTTAAAAGTCCTCCCCTGATATTTTCGAACTTCCCAGATCAGAGATTTCTTTAGCATGACTTAGAGTCTGGGGAAGTTTATCTCGTTATAAAGCTTTTTGAAGGAAATTGCATCCAGGAAAAAAAAAGAGTAAAAATTTAATTTAAGGATGGAAAAAATCAGAAGACTGAACTGCAAAATGAAGCTGTCAGCTCTTGTTGTGGGTGGTGTGTAAACTAACGTGCGCACAGGGTGCAGGAGACTTCTGTTGACTCTTCAGTAGCTGGAGATCTGTTTCTGTGACCCAGCCGAAGGGACACAAGACACCACTGACCAAAAAGATGGCTCAGCATTGACCAACAGAGCGATACTGACCTAGGTGTGAGTTACTAATGCGTAGGACAGGCAGATTGTGAATTGTATTTTGCCTCTTATTGAGGGGAGGGTGCTCTGCTGGCTTATTTTAGTAAATAGTGGGGAGTTGTAAACTTAAAATTTCTTACGTACTGAACAGAATTGCAAGGCGCGCGCTTGTTCTAGTTTCTTTTGTTATCGTTAAAATTAACAGCCATCTGGTGAGTATCAGCTTCAGTAGGGATGTCCTTTAGTTTGGCCAGCCTTCGGCGGGTGGGTGAGAGGTGCGGAGGATCTGTGTCTTCTCAGACGTTGCCTGGCGTGGGGTGTTTTCTGGCAGCAGGATCTAAGGCTAAGATGATGAGGAAAGCACTTGACAATAGATATAACTGCTGTGTACCATGGGGCTAAAGTAACCGTTCTCAGCCTCTATTATCTGCTCAAATAAACTATGCGATGTTAAGCGTGCGCTAAGGATCGTGGTTTATGTGCTCAACAGAACTCTCCCGTCTCTCCCGTCCCTGCCCCCCAAGCCACAGATGCAGCAGTGGCTTTTCAATTGAGTGAGGACACCACAAAATTTATGGCTGCCTGGGGATTATCCTTTGCATTTGGATTAATTTAAAATCTGGCTATGTTTTTATAATTATTTTTTCCTTTATTTTATTTTCCCCTTGTGAAAAAAAAATCTGCTTTTGATATATATTATTACCCATGTATGTAAACTATGTGACAATATGCAAACTGTATTTCAAATGGCGCAGCGCTGGCTAATTTCCAACCTGGGTTAGATTTATAGGACAACAGTATATCGTATTGTTTTGTGTCAAGTTCGTGGACTGATATGACACTTGGTTAATTTTAACGCCACCTCCCTGTCTTTTCTGTATATAAAGCAAGCTGTGTGAAACACAGCAAATAGGTGAAAGATGCATGCTGCTTTAATGGGCTGATTGTTTCGGGGAAAACAGTCTAGCTAGAGAATTGTTGAGTTTAAACTGTGTGTGTTCCCTTGACCTATTTGTCCTCTCTATTTCGGTAAAGCCCAGAGGTCCTTGACAGTTGTGCTAAGCGCTGTACGGACCGGATAAGAAAAGCAGTCTTCCCTGCCATTGAAGAAGGGAGAAACAAGAGCTGGATGTGAAGAACAGTTGCAGAAAGCATGGCGTGTGCTTTGTGAACGTATGTTTCCTGGTTTTTTTACCTTTATAACGTACACATGAAAACTTTCCTGTTCTCGTTGCTTCGTTTCTTATTTCTCTCTTGAGTTACAGTTCTCTCTTCCTGCCATTAATGCTTCTGTCTGTATCAAGTAAACAAGATGTAGTGAATTAAAGGTTTCATGAACTCAAGTGGGAAACCAGACGTGACAACGGAGGTGGTGTGACTTTGCCTCGGTGAAAATCTGACCCCATTCAGGCCAAAGGCTTTTTTTTTGGTGTGCCGTTGCTTTTGCAGCGATGCAGCTGGGAAGAGCTCTAAATCAAGTCTTTTTCAAGTATGCCAAGAAGCAAAAATGTGTCTCAAGTTTTATTCCTTCTGCACCCATGTCCTGATATAAAGACCTTATATAAATCTGAGCAAGTCCTCATTGAATGTGTGTGTGTCAAAAACTATTTGGGTACTAAGTATCCTAAAGATTATTTGGTTGTACGTGTGTTCAGGATGTACATCCTACGTACTTATGGGTGCATCCAAAAATTATTGAAAATGTGGGTACGGCTCTGTGAGATAAGTTGTAAATCAAAGGGAAAGTTAAAAAAAAAGTGAATAAATGCAGAAGATTTGTTTTGATTCCATGTATTTTTTTTTAAAAAGAACTGTTAGGTTTACTGTGATTTTCTAGAAAATACTAACTAATGAAAGGGTCTTTCATGCTTCAATGTGGGCCCAAAACGTGTTGGTTACTGAAGCCCCGTTTAATTGCTTCCTAAACCTGGAAGAATGTTAGCTGCTAGTAATACAGTTCCAGAGATGAGTAAAGTCTTTCAACACTTTTGTTGCCGAAGGTACCTTACTCTTGACAAGATCCATCTTTTTCTCTGGTTCTTGCAGCCTGTAGGGTGTGCGTATTAGGCACGTAACGTCCTGCATCTCTTGAAGGCTCGTATTGGGAGGAGTCCTGGCAGTACAGCTAACAGAAGAATGCTCTACATTCAGCACAACAGCGGTTGCCACTTTCGCTTAGAACGGGTCCAAGGAGTTGGCGTCTGTTCCTTTTATCCAGTATTTCAGTGACTGGAGCGCGCGCACGCTGACCTTGGCAAACTCAGATTGAGTTTTGCCTTCTGGTTTTTCTATTTTGCAGAGCAATGGCCTGGAATAGAAGAGTTTGTTACAGTTTGAGACGTGTCACTTAGAGCAGGGAGGGAGGCAGGTGTGTCACTGTCCTGAAAAGGTGCTTTTGCAGCTGTCTTTATACCTGGAAAAACTGGTTTTGTGACCCAAGGCTCTGAATCCCGAAGTGGCAAAGGAATGACCCCTGAGTTTCTTTATGAACCTTTGCCTCTAACACTACAGCAAAGACTGTGTCTTAAAAGCCAGATGGGACAGAGACTATTTTCAGTTAAAAACCATGTTGTTTTTGCACCGTGCTCTGTTTGTTTATTTTTTGTCTACTCCTCAGTTCCTTCTCCTCATGTTTCTCCATTTGCAAATCTCAGCAAGAAAACAAAACTCTAAATGTTTGCCACACTGGGAAGTGACACGTTAGAAATCTAAAACAAAAAATGGCTGCATGGTTTGTTTATCCCCTTTATTAAAGGTGGATTTTCCACTAGAGTACGAAAAATTCCTTTTTTTTTAAAAAAGGTATTTTTAGTGCAAAATGCTGGTTGAGAACTGTGAACCATCGAATGCCTTATTTCCTCAAGTTCAGCAGGAATACTGGGGGAAACAGCTGTAATCTAGAACTCTCAATAACTTACTGTGGCTACTTTATTCTGGGATCTGTCAGAGCCGGGCTGCAGTAATTGAAGCTGAAGGAGCTTAGCCACTGGAACTGCATAAGACAATAGGGGTGAATGTATTTTGACAGAGTATAAGGGTTTGATCAAAGTTCTGTGCGTTATCAAAAGTAATTCCCTGTTGTAACAGGAGATTCCCTGCTGATACACATGTTTTTACCAGATACCGAAGCCTAATTTCTATTATTTTTGCAGGTCGGATGAACTGCTGTTCGACAGCCCACCCTTTAGGAGAAGTAAGTTCAAAGAAATGTCGAGCAAATGTCGCTAATCCTTTTGAATGAGTGGTGCAAGTTCATGAGGTCACTTGTAAAAGTGATGTAATATGCAGAAAACCTCTAATAACTGAACATATGTTGCATGTAAAGCAAGAAGCAAAGTCAACTGAAACACTGACGTGAGATCGAGCGCATGTATTCTGTATCCACATCAAAGGTCTGGACGGAAGGCATTTGAGGCAAGGACATGGAGCTGGTAATGTCTCTCTCTTTCTGGCTGTAGCATCAAACATGAATGCGTTGTATTCCCACGGTCTGAACTTGAGCCTCTTAAAACGTGCTCAGGCTTGAGGAGATTTAGCATTAATGGCAGGGTTGCAAATAATTGGGGGTATTTTGCTTGCTTGCCTGTGATCAAATTTATTACAGTTGCGGATCTGGTGAACATGCGTTTAACGAAATCTCATGTATTCAATACCATTCAACGTTTTTCTTTTTTTTTTTTCTCCTGAATGGGCTGAGAGGTCGCATGCAAAAATTCTGATGCTTGCTGCAGTTGTACTATAATGCGCAAACTCGTTCTGCGTTAGTTAACTCTGCTACGAATCAGCATGCTAGGAATCTGTCATCTTTTTTTTTCTTGAACGAAGCGGAACGCGTACCCGTTGAGCCTGGTGCTTCGTGACGTTCAACCCTTTACCTTTGCTGCTTGTAAGTTTTCTCCGTAAACCTGAGCTCGTAATTAGGATGAAAATAACTCGAAAAGGAGTGCAAAGGCCTCTAAGTTAGCTCTGCTTTGGAGGGGCCGTAAGGTGCCACTTAATACCCTGTAGATAAACTAGCATTGATACTCGAAGCAGCGGAGTCTAGCTCTTGGCCTGGGTTAGCAAACCCACTTTTCAGGTCTGCTTAATTTGGGAAAGGGCTGGGCGGTCTCAAGGATGTGGATTCCAGGTTTGAAGGTGGCTCAGTGCATCCTAGCTTTGGGTGTTTGCTTTGCAGTCTTTTCTGCAATGTAAACTCCTCTGTGATTTCCCTGGAGGGAGGGACAAAGCATTGTCTGCTCCTAGAAATAAAATGAGATTACAACGACTGTAGAGATGGGTCCCGTTGTTTGAGTGCGTACGCAGCATGGAATGACTGATTCGTTGCTTGCCTGTGCTGGATGGTAACTATTTTATACCGCTGCAAAATGAGTGTAAGCCCCATGGTTTACGTGCTTCGCTTCTGTATTTATGGCTCTGCCTACGTATCTGAGCTTAGCAGAGCTTCCAATGCCAAAGCTCTGGCATGCAGCCCGGAAAAGCCGCCCGGTCTGGGTAGTGGGTGGACTGGGATCCTTGCTGCCTTGCCCTGTACCCCAGTATCTAGTCACGGTGCGCACTGTACGCGTATGGGCAGAAATGGTGAATGGAGACGGTAATATTCTGCCCTTGCTTAAAATTGAACAGTTTTAGGAGCATATATATGTGTTATGCCTGTCTCTTCAGATGTAATTGGCAGTTTAACTGAGGACCTTTGTACAGTATAGTTTGTAATTTGATTTATTTTGACTGTCAGCCGTGGTGGTCTCTTAGAAAATCACTCTGAAGTAACTCAGAAAGTATTTCTCAGGAAATAAGTCTTTTGATATCTTCAAGGCATCAGTGTTATTCTCCGTGCTCAGGATGAACAAAGAAATAACTTTACGTTCACGGGGGTCACTTTCTTTCTTTTTTTTTTTAAGTGAAGGAAGAGCACAGTGCCTCCAAAATGGCTAAGCGTCACCGCGTGCGGAATATGTGCTTGGAGAGCAGAGCTTGTCAGCTGTCCCTGAACACATCAGCTGGAATTAAGTGGCTAAGGAGTCAGTAACGTTAAAATTCAGAGGGGGATGCCAACGTTGGCGTAGAATGATCTCTGGTCCTGGAGCCTTTATGCAAAGTGGACAATGTTCCTCCCCCCCCTAATGAGAAGCAGATCCTCACCTCCCGGCTGTCCCCTGTACTCTCGCTCCTGTTCTTACATTAGTAGCACGGGCCGGGCAGTGAAAACTTCATTTCCCATAATATCTTCCAGGAAATCCGTGGGATTATCACCACCTGTTACCGCTGTGCAGCACTCGGATGCTGTTCCACTCTTGTGAGGCAAGATAGAAAATAAATGCAAATGTGAATGACAGCGGCGGGAGCGGCTGCTGCAAGAAGGGAGCCTTGCAGGTCAGGTTTCCTGCCTCGGGATCCCTGTCCGGATATCTCGGGACTCTACACTTCAGTCCGTGTTCTTCCACTGTTTATTTTTCCCCCTTCATCTTTCTGTAGCTTTTCTCATCTCTCTGTGCCTCGCTAAGCTTTTTTTTTCCCTCTCGTTTTCAAATTGTTTTCATACCGAAAAACCAAAACCCACCAAACAAACAACAAATTGAATTAATTGTAACAGATCTGAAGGTGCAGACTCTGATACTGGTGAGGCATACACCGTGGGTGGGATGCAGTTGCCTAAGCCCTGCCGGGCTCTGGAAGATGCCCTGGGGCAACTCGCTTGGGCCCGCGTTTGCCCAGAAGGGCACAAGCTCCTGTCTCATTTGTCAGCCTGGTGGAGACGTTTTCACATGCCCCCAGGCAGCCGAAACGCCGCTGGACGCCCATGTTTACGCAACTGCATCTCACCCGCAGTGAGGCGTCGCGCCCTGCGCCAAGGTTGAGAGGAAGTTTCCCGACGAGTTTTCTTGGCAGAAAACTGGGGGTTTATCGACTCTTGTGTGTGGCGTGTGCCTTTCCTGTGGGCAGAATTCCCGACGAAAGCTCGGTGGTTCAGCTCATGGCACGCACCCACCCTGCCGGAGGGGGAAGAAACATTTTTCCCAACCGCTTTCGCAGCAGCACCGAATACCGGCGACTCCCGTGCTCTGTTGTGCGTTATCGCCACTTGTGAAGCCTTGCACTTATAAGGGAATAACGTGCTGTTTGGAGGGTGGTTTCCACTGCTTGTGAATCCTACTTTTTGCCAGAAAAAAAACCCCAAAGTGGGAACAATTAGCAGAATAGCAAGCAATAGCGGGAATGTTTTGTCTTCCTATCATGAACCCGAATTGTTACAATAGGAGTTCATCTGGAAATTGAATAATTGCGTCTTGTTTTCTTAGTGATCTTAGAGCAAGTCACAAGGAGGTAAAGACGACTTGAATGTTTTAAAACAAAAGAGAATATATTCCTGGAAGAATGCGGTTGCTGTTCTGGCCCTTCCTTTTTGTTCTCTGCCTTGCCTCGTGCAATCTTTGTGGAGAGTGCATAAGGATTCGTTTAGAAATGCAGCCCTCGCTCCTGTGATCGTCTCCGCCTGGGGGCCGAGGTCTGTCTGTCTATCGTTTTTGCTGGGTGAGGGTATTAATTTTTGAAAAGATCTGGGTAACAGACAGCTTGTACGTTTCTGATATCTCTTAATGTGGTTATGGTGGCTCGTGCTTCCCCCCTGTCGCTGAGGAGGGGATTTTCAAAAGCACTCTGTTGCCCAGACTCTGTTCCTATTGAAGACATCGGGGGGGGGCTCTCCTGGGTGTAACGGAAGGTTGAGATTGGACAATAATAATCAGTCTTTTTAAAAATCTCACAGTCCGTAATTGTTTTTAGACAGCGTGCTGCAGGGTAGTTGAAAGGAAACGTTGGTATAGACGTAGCCTGTCAGTAGCTGCTGAGAAAACAGGCGTGCCTGAATTCTGCACTGAGAAATGTAGGTACTGGTGTGTGCTGACCAAAAGGATTGCTTGACAATTCTTGTTGCTGGGCAAGAATGGAGGGAAAAGGGAAACCAAGAGTAGAACAGATGCTGAGAACGTAGATTAAAAACAGATTAAAATTACTCTTTGTTTTGTTTACGTATCTACAGGTATTCTTGATTTTCAGTTTTCTCTTGTCATTATCCTATTATAACCCTCCCAGATTTTGCTATGACTTATTCCACGGGATGCTTAAAGGAGTATCGTGCATGTTTGAAAAATATTGAATATTGAAAACGTACACAATACAGGAATAAAGGGCGTTGGTGGGGGATGTCCGCCTAAGTCATCTAGAACAGGTAAAGTACAGAAAAGATCGGAAAATGGATTTTTGTGTTTCCTCTCAGTTGCATCGTAATAGCTATGACGTTGATGGTAGCTGTTCTGGTTGCCTGAAGATCACGCTAGCAATGTTTTATCCGTAGCGTAAAACATAACGTGGGTATATTATGCGTAAGTAGCGCCTGTCCCCAAGGAGAAGTTAAAAGGAGAGGACGTCGACGTCCTTGAAGCACACACGGGTTTTGCTGAAAGGGACGGGGTTTCTATCCATCTGTTATATCAGCGCAGCGCAACTGAAATTTAGTTAGGAAAGCTATAGCTGGAAATCCCTGGTTATGGCTTCCTGTTTTATCTGTTTTGGGATTAGTGTAATCAGAGGAATTTTCAAATTGTCTCGGATGGTGCCAATATAGAAGTATTTCTCCCGCAGCTATTCTGGTATCATCAGCATTTGTCAGTGACAGTTTCTCTTTGACACAATATTACATTTCTAGCTTATCTGGGCTTTTTCCCGAGCCTCTCTATATATGCAACAATATATATCTCATCTGTTTCATTCCTATTATTTTGTTAGGAAAATGGGATATATATCAGTCTGTATAGGTAGATTTCCTAGTAAAAGGAGAAGGGGAGGAGTTTTGCTTTTGTCAGCACTGGGTCTACAGATGTTTTTATTAATCAAGTTACTCTTGCAGGAATGCTTTTTTTTTTTCTTTATCTGCTGCCTTGCAAGGGAGGGAGAAGTGATGCTGAATTTGAGACTTTGCTCGGTCACGTTTATCTTGTAAAAAGTTTCTGCACTTGATTGGACGTCGCTGTGACAAATGCGAATAAAAGTGGGAGAGATAATTACTACTTTGCAATAATGAAAAATGTAACTGCAGAGTCAGTGCTACTGGCTAAATAAGCCAAAAGGGAGCCAGAAAAAATGTGCTAATGCTGCAGAGTTTGGTTCTGGATGCCAAAATTGAATTTGATCTTCCCCATTGGTATTCTGGTAGAGTATTCTAATCCTGTCTCATTTCAGAGAGAACTGTGGCGTTTTGATTTATTTTTGGTACACAATCTACATTTCCCTAAGCTAAGCAGAGTTTCTGGGGAGGGATGCAAGGTCCTTGGGGGAGGACGTTGTTCCCAGGTCCCAGACTGCTCTTCTGCTTACAAAAGTGAACAAGGCATGCCCTGGCACCTGGGTCTTTTTTTTCATTAGGCTTTATGGCAGTAAAATATTAGCTCTGTTGGGGACAGGTTGGGATCCACATCTGACCACCTCCAGCCCCAGCTATAGGTCCTTGCTTAGGTTTCCAAAACCTGTCGTATCTGACTGAAACCTGGAGCTGTTTAACGCAAAAGCTGTCGGGATCGTCCTCACCGTAATGTGGCTAAGCTGGGAAGTGGAGAACTGGTTCTCCATCTTCTCTCGTCGCCTGTCTCCTGGATGGCTTGCTCTGGGGAGTCCCTGGGGTCCCACCTGGGATTCGAAGCTTACTTGTTGTGGTGAAAGCTCTGTCTGTTAGCAGTGGTGGCGGTCTCTGGGAATCATGCCGTTGTGCTCACGAGGGCTGTTTCTTCCTTGCAGTTAATCGCGGTGAAGCGAATTAAGTACTAAAGCAGAGCTCAGCAAGGAAACGCACGCCTTTTAAAAATGAACAGAACATTCGCTCGTTATTTGTAATGAGCCACTGTGAGAACTCTTTTGAAAAAGTTCAATTAAAAATCCTCATATCTTAGAACCGTGCAAGTCATGGCTCTCGTGATGAGTTGTGGGCGTAAAGCATATTTGGGATGGGATTGTTGTGACAAGTGTGACTTGCAAGGCAACAGAGTGACCAACATTTGGGAAAAGAGTTTTTTGGCATTCTTTGACCCTGACCTAATTTGCACACTTCCAGGGACTGCAGACCTACTGGTGCTGACCACAGGTGGCTCAGAATACTCTCAGGAGAGCATGAAGTAAAAAGGGAGTCGGATAATTGCGTTCATGCTCTTGGTCTCGAAGTCCAGAGTTGTTACGGGCTGCGAAGCGGTGCAAAGAAAATAGCTGACTGCAGTGGATATGTGGCAGTAACGAGGTGAAGCTGCACTGCCCTTCGCAGAATTGACAAGAGAGTGTTTTCCACTCTAAATCGTGTGCTTAGGAGTAAACGAAAAGTCAGAGAGTCCTTTAAAAGTCCGCTAAAAATGTTGTTAATTCAACTGCTTAGCTGGGATTGAACCAGCCGCACGAATCTGGGAAAGACTGTCTGTACTTTATTTGGTTACGTTTAAAAGTTTATGCTTCCTCTCGTTTGTTTTGGTCACTTTGTTGTTGAATATATTGAAGAAAGAAATAGGAACTGTGTGCAATTGGAAGCATTTCCAGGTGGGGGTTCTGTGTTCCTAGTGGGAATAGGCCCTGTGGGCTGTTTGTGAGAAGGGATATGTCCCAATATAGGGAAATAAAGAGCATACCTGTGCCTTGAAAGTCCAGTTAGCGCAGGCGCTCACCGTAAATGCGCAGAATATACCTGCAGGAGTGGGATGCGCTCTGAAAGTGATGCTTCGTCACTGTCACGTATCATTACTGCTGGTGCCTCCCTCCAAATAAAATTTTCGAGGAGGCAGGGAATGCGGAGTGACAGTACAGAGGCAGGTCTTGCCGCCTCTCAAGCCACGTGGCAAGATTTCTGCGGGAGAACTGATCTGTTTTGCTTCTAATCTTATATATGTGGAGCTGGGAAACACATATAAAGGGTGTTAGAGAACACAGCATCAAAAGAAAACCCTGATGTGTTGGCTCTACAAGCTTCCTCTAGGGGATTTTACAGACACCATAGCTTCATATCTCATTGCACACATCTAAATAAATATTAAAGACAATGATTTTGCGTAAGAAATGCTACGGTACAACAGCAAGAGTATTAATTTATTCGCCCCTGGCAAAAGCATTTCCTGGCTGTAGACATCATCTCCTATTATTTACTATAGTGTCTTGACTTTTTTGAGTATTGTTTATCCAACGGTATTTACACAGAAGCTCGTTTGTGAGAGGTTTTAACATTTTTAGAGGTTGAACTACGTGCAAATTATTTCAGAAAATGAGGGCAAGACGCACAGATCAAAACTGGCTGTAAACTGCTGCTGAATTCGCAACGGGGAGTTGGACTTACACGGGTTTTAATACCTCAGATTCCTTCCCAATCCTTTTTTTTCCCCTGTAGCAATATCCAGCAAAAACACATCTTATTTCCCCTTGCTGAGACAGACCCAAGCATTTCCCGTTCTTTGAGGACATCCAAATTGCCTTAGGCAGACCCAGGAATGCATAACGAAAAATAAGATAGCTGCAAGGGTAATCCTGCATTCGTAACCAGTTCGGGAAATTAGAGGCAAATATAAAATGTCCTCTGAGTGTAAAAACTTAGTCAGTAGGGTAGGGATTTGCACCTGTATATATTTGATGGGTAAACCTTTGGTTTGCACCTCATATATGCATACTGTAAAAAAAAAAAAAACAGGTATTTTTCCATCTTGTCTTGCAACAGATACTGCTCTACGGAGATGGCGAATGAATAAATCTCAGATTCTCTCATCAGAAAGAGAATTCTTGGATATTTTTCTGCTCCCTCAAGAAAAAAGGAGGCATTCTCATTCCTGCCTTGAATATCCTGTGAAAGGAAAAGGGGTAATGTTTCTAGGGTGTGTAAGTTCTCATTTTGTTATGGAAAACACTGGGGGCCTTGCTCTCTTCTGTAGCTATGTCTGTTCTGCTAGCAAATCCCAGAACCTCCCTTAAATGCTTGCAGAAATTAACCTTGTGGCCTGCCCTCCCACGTTTCCCTCTGGAGGTCAGACGGCTGCAGGATGGGTGTTTAGGTAGGGAAGAAGGGCTGCCAGAAGCGCAGCTGTGCAGATATCCTGTGCCCATGTGTCCAGAACACTTCAAACAGCACACCCAGGGTGTGCCAGGGTTGGTTCAAGATGGACCAAAAATAGTTCACACCATTTCTAGTGAGGATTGCCAGCCTGGGCAGACATCGGATGTTATCCTGATGGGGATGCAGCTGGTCATTGATCATAATTTGTCCCAGTTTTCAAGGTCAAACAATCAAATCCAAAAATCTTGTGGGATGACATCAGCAAAAATCGGTTTTGTCGTTGGTTTTTCATCACGTTATTTGTGCTTTCTACCTCTGGTCTAAGCGGCAGATAAAGAGGCTTAATAAGCCACGGAGAAACCTGCCATTAAGAGTTTTGGTATTGATCTGATATAAATGAATCTCTTCCCATAGCTAGTTTATTTATGAACGAGAGAGTATCCACAGAGGTAAAAAGTAGGGAAAACTTTAAAATGCCAAGATCGCCATTTTGTGCACAGAAAGAGCTAATGAGGGTCTTCCTCAGTCTTGTTTGTCTGTCCAGGTTTTGAGGGAGGGTTGATTTTTTCATCAATTTGTCTGTAACCTTGAAGAGCCATGGCGACAAAGATTCTAAGGTCATCTCGAAAGTCATTCAAACCCCAGGGCAGTGTTTGTTCTGTCTCTAACAAAGGCTGAGATATTGGATTATAACATAGTCGCTGCCATAAATTTAGCGTTTCCTCTCTTTAAAACCGTCAATTTAGGTCATACTGCCGTTGTGTTCCTTCAAAAGTCTTCACAACTGAAACCCTTCCAGAAGGCGAAAAATTAAATTTCCTGCCTGAGAAGTACTAAAAGATAAAATCTGCCTTGTTTCCTGTTTCTCTTAAAAAAATAAATAATCCTAGCATCGGATAAAATATGCCAACTGCATTTTAGTAATACTTGCAGCATGAACTGTTAAGCGAAAGTTTTAATTCATCAGCCTCTGATGAATTCTTTTGGTGCTCTGGATGTTATTTTAGAAACAGCATTGTATATCAGATTAAAAAGAAAAGTTGTTGCAATGACGAGAAATGCATGTGCAATAAGGGATTCCGACTTTCTAACTCCAGGCATGCTCCTGTTGCCTTGTCGTTCCCCGTGTTCTTCCTTGGCTGATGTGACGAACAAGCTTTCTGAGAATGGAAGATGTCTCCCCTGTATTAAAGCCCTGTCCAAAGTAGATGCACTGCAATGACTCTGTAATTAGTCGCAAACTGGAGAGTTTTTGACTTTTCGCGCTGGAATTGTAATTCTTGGCTGTGTGCCGAATTGCTCCGTTGTGTAAGACGCGTGTCGTGAAGGTGATGTTCGCCTTCCGGCAAGTTTGCAGCTTCAAATGATAGGGCAGAAGCGGAGGTGTGAAATAGCATCACAAAATGAGTCAAAGAATGATAAAAAGATTCTGTTACCGAATCTGATGTAGACTTGCATGCAAAGTGAAAAGTTTTTGGTTTGTTTTTTTTTCCCCAGAGCTGAGAAGATTTTCTAAAAATATTTCTTTAGTTGCGATTTTGTGAAGCAGATGCGTAAAGGAGATAAATTAATACTGGAAACAATTAGCGAACATAATGCTTCAGCGAGCGCGACTGTGGGAGAAAGAGACTGGTTTTTTTATGACTGCGATATTCCTGAAATACAGTAGGTGCAGTTATTTTCGTGTTTGGTAGTTATTAACACTTCTGAAGTGGTTGAAGCGACGGGCTCGGCTTTAGTGTAACGTGCACTTTGAAATGATAGTGTGTTGTCAACCTGTTGTTTGGGGATGAATATTTGCACGTTTTCTTGGACTTGGTCCAGCCATTTACAAGGAGGTGCTCTTGTAGGCTGTGGAAAACCCCAGAAAAATGTCTTGGCCGGGTTTACTCAGCCAAACTGAAATAAACCTTCAATTCAAAGATATGATACATGCTATTCCTGTTTTGAAACCGTACCTTCACCGCACGTGACCTTGCTTGTTTGATGATTTGGTGCAGTGCCACAGCATAATTCGACGATCCGCTGAAAATCGTGATTCTTTCATGTGGAAAACAATAAAAAGCGTATGGTATCAATTATGCTTCACTATTTCTCTGCGAATTCAAGCACCAGAAATAAAAAACACTGTCTGAAGGCTTTGAATTGCCATTAACCGGAAACAGTTGGTATAAATTATTTTTACTGAAACTGCTCTACCAGTCCTGGGTAATAAAAGAAAAAAAATAACACTGGCATTTGATTGACTTCAGAGGTGCAAAATATGTCATGCTCAGAGGGAGCATAAAATTCCAGGTCGGGCAGTGGAATCATTTTATTGAATACCGTATTTGTCATGGAGAAACTTGGAAGAATGAGTTTGCTGTTACCTTAATTTCTACTGCGCCTCTACTGAATGTGGGGTTCTGTGCGATCAAATATCCTGGCTAACGAATACGATGAGTAGCTGCAGGTGAAAGTAGGAGTAAGAAAGGAGGCTTCTAAAATAATAAGGCTTTTGATGGAAATTGAAGCTGAGTTATACAAAGAAACAGGTTTACTAACAATGTATTTCTAAAGCGTGGCTTGGATCTGGGTTTTAGAAACTTCAGAGCCGTGGGTATTTTGGCACCTTACTGTCCCAGTGAGCACTGTTGTTAAAACTGACCTTACAAAGTCAATTAACTATGCGAAGGAGGGGGGCTTGTGTTTCTTTGTTCTTTAGCTAAAGATAAATTACTCTGCAGAATCTAGAGGAGTTCTGATGTGGCAACATCTCCAGTCAGTTGCGATCAAACTTATATTACACTGTGTTTGTCTTCATGCTCAAGATTTATCTCGATTGCTTTCTACCACATTTGGTACATAGCATTTTTTCTACAGTTTCTGTAATAGGAACAACTCTATAAAAGTGGCAGTGCGTACTCAAATAGAAACTTAAACTGAGCTGATAGTAGCTCTCGGATGGAGCTGAAACACAACGCATCTGGAATTATTACGGTAAAGCAACGCGCAAGTCAATAAAATGCTTGTTAATCAGAAACTACATGATACTACTCTTATCCGTGTTAAATATGACTTAAATCAGTAGAGTTGCTCGTGTAATTAAAACATCACCTAGCATTAGGAGTTTATGTGCCTGTTGATTTACAGTGTAGGTTTATTAGGCAATACTTATTACCTTTTGTTTTTATTCTAGAACTGGAGTTGCGTGAAAAGGAGAACAGAATTTGGCCTTCAAACTCGGTATAAGTCTTAACTGAATGGGTTAGCAAAGGATGCGAATAAATCAGTGCGCGAGAATGGCTGAAGTTCAGAAACAAGAATAGAATTGCAGAATCGTGAAAAGAGCAATGGGGAGAAAGGAAACAATATTAGACTGAAGCTTTTCAACTGTGGATAAAGTCTGCCTGGTGACTGATACCTGTAAGAGTTGAGAAATTTGCTGTAGATTAAAAATAAACAAATAAAAAAACCCCTAAAAAAAGCAGGTGGGGGTGATGAAAAGAAGACAGTAAATCCCTGAAAACTCCGGATGGGCCTCTTGTGGGCTTCTGTTAGCATTTGTTGACAAGTAAGACTCCACTTGCATGTCTCCTGCACTGCAGTTAGGATCATTACTGTGTTAAAATAGGCTGTGTTCTAAAGCCAGGATGAGAGTAGCGGTAGCACTGGGAAACATAAGTGGACAAAAGAACGGTGTCCAATGCGTTTGCGATAGAAGATTATAATAAATGTATCTTCTTTTTTTGCAGAAGGTCTTGTAGGAGCCTTGGGCACACAAGAAGAGATCCCATCTAGGAGTTTGATAAAGGTTCATTGAGTGGCCCTGCGTGCTACCAGATTCCTTTAAAACCAGCTGATTTTCAAGGTCCTGCTCATATCGATTTAACGGAGTAGTCAATATTCTGCGTGCTGATAAAATACTGTGCCGGTGGTGAGGTGCTGGCAGTAGCGTAGCCTGATTATTTTTATTTTTATTTTTTTTTTAGTTCAGGCAGAGGCGCAAAGGTCCTTTGGTTTAGGGTCTCCGTGCGTATCCTTTTCCTGATATATGACCTCGTGAGCTGACCTGCATAATCCTGGAAGCTGATGTTGGTGGTAGGAGCCTGGATCTCTTCCTCAAAGCTGCAGATCTGTCAGCCCATGTCCTTTTGTTTGACCCTTGACGCTGGCTGTAAGCGTGGTCTGTTATCTGGGGTGTGTTGCTGCTGGGGACTTGGCCCGCGGCTGCCCGAATTGCACCAGTTTTGCCTGATGTCACTCCCAGTAATTTGTGACTTGAATGCTGACAAACAAAGCACCTTCCCGCTGATTTCTCCTGCAACTTTTACTCCCTTTTAAACTGTGAAGAAGAGATCAGATCCTGGCAAAATGGGGACTTCTGGAACTGTGCCCATAGCATTTAGTTCTGGTTATTTGAAGGGTGGGCGCGTCGTCACTCCCAGCACTTACATCTGAAGCAAATTCAGGCAATGCTCATCTGAACTATGATCCTGAGGGCTTATACTTGCCTGCTTGCCCAACCAGTTATTTCTGGGCATGCCCAAGAACAGAAAGGGCACAGGTAACTCCCCTGAGAGCAGTCCTGCTCCCTAATGTCCCCTGTTTGGGCCACTTAACCCCTATGCCTGTCTGAGTCACCAGCAGGAGTATTGCCCTAAAATGCTTTCACTCAGTAGGGCAATCATCAAGGTCTAAAGACCTTCCATCATCCCTCTTCTGAGAGATGAGTGACAGTGGCCTGATGGGAAATAGAGTTTTCTCTTTAAGGTATTTGGTGATAGAGAAATTTCATAAAAATAACTGTAAATTGCACCTATTTTCCGCAAATAGTTTTAGCCTCAGTACTGGTGGCCCAATATACAAATGCTTTCCTCAACATAGCCAAATTCAGTGATATTGAGAAAATCGTACGTATTTGGAAAAGATTAGGATTTATTTTTATGAAATAGCATCTGATAATTAAACTGCCATATTTTTTCCAGGCTGCTTTCCTTACAGAGACTGATGACTATTACTACAAATATCCCACAGAGTATTCAATTATGCTGGAAGGAGGGTGAAAACGACATGCCAGAAGCTCCACAAGAGAGATGATGCACGTTATTCTAATTTTATGAGGTTGTAGATCTTGGGAAAGGAGAGATTTATAATGCCACTCCCTAGAATAACTAAGGACGTGTGTGTCTGATTTATGTATATGTAGTGGGAAGATGGGGTGATTTTACTGAAAATACCACAGAAAACAGAATCTCTGAATAAAAATGGTGTGCGCGATCTGTGTTTTCTCAAGATGCCTCGCAAAAGTTCATCTTCTACGCTAGGGATGAGATAAAAGCTTATTCTTCAAATTGAAAAGTATTTTTCTTTACTTTGATAGTCAGCCACTGATTTCTCTTTTGTTCACAGGGATTTGCAGGGAGCTACAGAGACTCGTATCCAGTGAAAAGCCCCCCCTGATCAGCCATCAACGTAATGTTTTGTAAATGTTGCCTTCCGCATGGTAACGGAAATTAGGTAGTGTTTCTTTACTTCAGACTAAGCGTTGGCGTGATTCAGCAGGTCAGTTAAGTGTATGCTTGCTGGTAGTTCATAAATGCCGTTGAAATAACTTACCTTCTTTTTTTGGTTTTGTTTTTTTTTTTTTTGAGACAAAAATCTCTGTCTTTGGGGGAATTAGGACTTTGACGACTCAGGAGCAGAGAACAGGGTCAGGCTTATATATGGTGCTGACTTGAGGTCGGACAACTGTATGCACGCAGATCTTGCGTCAGAGTTTGGTACGGCACGTTATTTTTCAATATTTTTTGAGGCCAGATCTTGTCACTTTTTCCCCTCCAATAACAACGCAAGATTTGGTCTTCAGATGACTATGTGGGCGGTGAAATAGTTCAAGTGATTGGAATTAAGTATATTTTTTGTATTCTTTAGGTTGCTTTTCTTTGCTAATTTGCTTTGCACTTGTTCTGAGAGCACGTAGGGGAAAGTAAGCCCTCATTAAGAATAAAATGCAGTTCCTAGGGGAAATGATAGATAAAATTCGGCTGGTTTCAAGAGAAAGTGCAGGGACAGTAAATTTATACTCCTTGTTCTCCTAACTGTTAACGCATCGGACTGTGTTGTAGGATTGATGAGACTGTCTGATCTGGCAATGTTTTCGAGGGGAAAAACAGGTCTTAAGGTTTTTTCTTTTTTGTTTTGTTTTTTTTTTTTCTCAAGTCTTCTCCCTTTTCTCCAGTAAATTCTGGATTTGACTCTGATCTCCCTTCTGGTTGTTTTCAACTAGGGAAACTCTAGTGATGTTGAATAATATTATTTTGTTTTAATACGGGATTCAATCAGAAAATAAAAACGACGCCATTCCCATTGTTTGTACTCGGGGTAAATATCGGGAGTGCAGGTCTGGTTTTGGCTCTTTGTATGCAGCGTTAATGGACTGTGTATTAATTCAGAGTTTCTAAAAGATGCAAAAACTGGCTTCATTGCCTGATTCACAGTTCCTTGATATTAGTGGTGCTGCTCCCACTCATTTGACCTTTTGTCCCTCATAATTATTGCTAATCCAGTAGCCGGGGCTTAAAGTGTGGAAGTAACCAACAATGTGGTGTTCGGTGTTGGTTTTTTTTGTTGTGTTCCCCCCCACTCCCCCAAGACAAAAGGAAAGAAACATCCAAAAGTGTTTTTTTTTTTTTGTTAGCTAGCAATGAGAGAGCGAAGGAATTAAAACTATGTGTATGGGTATCTATATATAAATATGAAAACACAGCACCTGAAGAGTCAGTTGTTTCTAAAAGTAATTTAGTTTGTATGCTAATAACTTTTCAATGCCCCATTTGTCTTCTAAAGCAACAATCTGTAGCTGGCAGATACAGATTATGGTAGCGTAGCTAAGGCTTAAAAAGCGAATCACAGTTAAACAAGAGAAAGTAAATGTGTCTTCGGAAGTTTGTTTTCTTACATGCTTCTCTAAAGAAAGAAAGCATCGGTAAATATCTCTTGGATACGTGATGTGACACCGTCGGGTTTTATTTTTTTTTATGGTTCTCTAGTGGTCTGACTTTTTGTTCCTGCAAACTGGATGAAATCTTATGGCTGCCGTTGCCTACATAGTTATTACTGATTTCCGATTAAGTTTTCTACTCCTAATATTTTTAACAGAAAAGGAAATATACTATGTGAAAAACTATGTCCCTTGAAATCCAGTTAAATCATACAGACGTTCTGTTTTATCCATATGGATGTACCGGTCTGGCCACTGGCATAAGTCACCTCCTGCATATAAGGCATTTGTTCAATGATAGCTAATTTCCTTCTTACTGCAAATAGCTCTGAGCCTCTCTCTTTCTCTCTTGCCAGATCTGGTCATCCACTGGGGAATGAAGAGAAATTAAATTAAGTGGACTCTAAAGATAGTATTTTTATGATGATGTGCTTGTGTAAGAAGTATTGTGTTGTTTCTTGAGGCTTTTCTTCAACCTGAGGCTAATCTCAGTGTTTTACTTCAAATTTGTGCTCTCAAAGTCACTGGTGGCCTCTGCCAGAAAGAGAAACAGACTTGTGCATCTGGTCATCTTCCTGGTAGCGCACAGGCGACGTTACCACCAGGTATTCAAGACAGACTTGGGACCCTCAAATTCTTATATCAACACTGCAACTGAAGACTTCTTTTTTTAATCACCTTTCTGTTTCCAGGGTTAATGCATGTGTTCACAAAATGAACAGCAGCACCACATTATTCCAAAGTAAAGTTTGTATAAAGTCATGTCAAATGCCCATATATATACTCTGTATTTCAGTATGGCAGAGAAAGAGCTTGTCTCCTCCAAGCCCCAGCAGTCTAGCTCTTCTCGCAATCGTGCAAATAAGGAAAAGCAGCAGTTAGAAATGTTTTGTGGAAAGCAAACCAGTAGTTTGCTTATCAGGAAGAAGTTGTTGTTACGGGGTCTCAGGACAGCCATGAGTACGAGGAGGAGACCTCTGTACAACTTGGAACCAGGACACGTGCCCGCCTTCATCCAGCTCTGGGTATGAAACAAGGACACCAAGAAACTGGTAAGTACCTATTTTGCTGCGCGTGCCAAGTTATGTACAAGCTTTTTTCTGCCTGGTGGTATTTCCCCCCCCTCCCTTTTCGGAGTAAGTTTCTTCTAATGGTTGCAGGGGGCAGAGCGCTTTTCTAAGCTTGTATTCTTCTGTGTCCTGGGACATCAAAAGGAAATATTTGGGGTGGGGGAGAGAACCGAAGAGAGACAGCAATGCTGTGCGAGTAGGATGAGGTTATTCCGTGTGATTTCTTTGGGAGAGAGAAAATACTAAGAAAGGCGGTACTTGGGGGGCTGTCAGTGCTGTACAAACGCACGCTCGTGGGAAAGAAGGAAAAGGCATCTCATTGAATAGTCTCGTAAAACAAGTCTGTCTCATTCCTCTTTATTTTTTTTTGTATCAGTCCAAGTATATTTGGACAGCTTGAGTTAAATTCTGTTTTCTAGCTGGAACAGTACAGCTAAATCCTTGTATACTATGAATTGGCACCACTGCACTGAACTCAAGAAAGCTTTGTTGATTTACATCAGCTGTTGCGTTTTTCTTAACTAGAAAAAAAGTATAACGTAATGCCCAGATGTAGGGCATCTGTAGATGTCCAGATTCAAAGTTTTTCGAGTCAGTTCTTTAGCTGGCTTGTTTGGGTGACTGAAATATCCTGAAAAGTATATTAGAAAAAAAAAATAAAAATCTCATGAATTAAAATGAATATAGCACTCTGGGTGTTTCCGATTGGGCTGTGTGCTGTACCACAGTAATCCTAAGGAATGCTTGCTTCATATCTGTGTTCTCAACGTTCTTATATTTAGTATGGCTCCTGTTTGAGGAAGGATTATTTATGCCCAATCTTGCGTAGAGAAGCTGTGGGATATTTACAGACGAGTGGTGTTTAAACTGCGGTTATACACTGCATCAACTATGGTACTGATGATGCGAGAAGATGCGAACCATTGGAAATGAGGTTCACAGCTTCATGGGGTTTCCTCAACAGGCCGAAAGAACCACCCCTGATTGACTGGTTGATGCGTGCTGAAGCTCACGCCGGGGCAGACCTTGAGTTACCTGCCACAGTGCTGTTTTGGCCAGAAGCTCAGAGGAGCAGACTTTGAGGAAAGCATCTGTAAGAGGCGGTGACCCCACACACCCCCAGAGCAGAACTTGAGGGAAACCAGAAGCTGTTGGCCTTGAACAAAATGGATGTAATTGGTCTCATCTTGGGAGGAAGAACTGTTTTCGCAGGCATGTTTCCTCCTCAGCTTGGCAAAGATCGGTATGTTATGGTAAAACTGGGAAGGCCATGGGCTGCCTGTGGGCTGTTGCCCATCTTTCATATGATCCATCTTCAGTACCACAACATTTTTTCTTCACAAGATAGCAGGGTTGCAAATAGGATTTTTTTTTCCTGACACTAAAATGGTTCCACATTCTCTCTCCAGGACAAGTTACCTCTTGAGCCAAGAAAGCTTCAGTTTGGGTGCACGGAGCCAGGCACACACTGCGTTTGGCCGCGTTTGCTAGGATTTGGCATTTATGTTTCTGTCTGACTCTTTGCCTCCAGTTGTAGCTTTTCCTATTCTCACATTTGCATGTGAAAGCTACTCTGGGTCTTTTGCTGGTATCCTGCACCTTAGGCGGTTTTATAATGGCCTAAAAAGGTATAAAATAGTCTTCTTGGCATAACAGATCATACAAACTATGCTACCAGAGCTGACCCACCAGTGACAGCTGTGCAGGAGGTCTTTGTGGCTTTACGTGTTTAGCCATAACTTCAGATCGTCTTTGTTTCTCTGCTCCTTAGAGAAAGGGATGTGGATTGCGATGTCTCGTCGCTGATTCCCTCTTCTGAAAGATTCCCAGGAGTAAGCGAAGACAAAGGAGAAGGATGGGCGTGTGTGGAGAGGAATGGCGTGAAAAGTGTTGTGAAAGGATGGAAGCAGAGTGCTGGAGAAGGCTTTGATTTAACATGCCAGTCAGTTAAGAATTTGAAATTTTGACCTCTTTTTTTTATTCCCCAGAGTGAAAGGTTGAAAAGGAGAGGTTTAACTTTCCATTAAACAAAAGTTTTAAGCATAACGATCTACATCTGAGAGCCGGCATTGGGTTGGAGAACAGGAGACTCAGCCTTCCAGGCCAGTAAGAGCCTGCTGTGCCCACAGAGGTAGTGAAGGATGCGCGATCGCATCCCTTATCGATAAGCGTGGGTCGTCTGCTCCTCAGGATACAAAGCAGAAGGTGAATATCGAAGAGGTAGCGTTGAAAAAAGCAATCCAAAAGACTGCTTCTAGGAACCTTGTGAAGTGAAGGTTAATACTGCTGTTGAAGACAAGTCCTCCTGGCAGGTGGCTTGGACTGCATTCGTTTATCTGACAGTAGAACTGGCAGAGGAGAACAGCTTTGGGGGACAACAAGAGTTTTGGGACACTGTGCAGAGCTTTGTCCATCTGATTTACAGCTGTTCTCTCTCTCTCTCTCGCTCTCTCCCTTAAAAGAAAAAGGAAAAAAGGCTCATTTACCCAGAAGCTTGGAAAATAGCTCACGATTACTAGTCATGCAAGAAAGGGGATCAAAATAGGTGTAGGGATTATTGGTCAGCTGGAGTCTCAAAATTCAAGAAAAAGTTTGGCTTGCATTTTAAGTAAGGCTTCTTCTTATTTTAACTCCACGATGCCCTTGTTCCGTGTTTATTTTGGCAAGTTGCTAATTAGTAATAGGATTCTTGTCTGTGGCGGTTTATATAAAGTATCCTGTGTTCTTGAGTGCCCAAAACTCTCCCTGGCTTTAATGCGGGCTTGTGTTACACTTGCAATTCATGACTAAGCTTCATTTTAGGCATCTATATTTAGTTGTTCTAAGGCACCGTTGGGGGAAAAAGGATCTACCCCAATAATACATCCCTAAAGAATGCTGGTGGTGTCAAACGCTGTGTTTGTCGAATAATTTAGCACAGTGGCCGAGTAAATCAACGCTGGGCATAAAAACCCTGCAGTTCTTGTAAAAGTATATGTTAGCTAATTACCAAGATGATACGTTTCATCTCTGTGCCCTCCTTCTGACTCGAATGTTACAAGCGTATCTGTTAGTTGTTGCATTTAGAAACTAGGGGGGAAATAAAAGGTCACACGTAACACTGGGTCTCACGACTGTGTTAAGCCAGCCGCAAAAATCGAATGTATTTACAGATTAAGTATCAGGGGAAAGCAGCTCTTAAAATACGTTGGCAGCGATAAATTCCACTCTCTGGGTTTAAAAATGCACATTGTATTCCATACTGGCGGAGTGACTCACGCTCATCGTTGAACGATAAATGGGATAGATGTGTGGACTCCTGAAACGTACACCACGCTGTGACAAAATGCCCCCACACCGCTGTTAAATGAAAAAAAGATAAGCTTTCTAAGAGCTGGATGTGAAAATGCCATTTTTGAAAATCAATGAGACAATGGCAATAAAAATGCCATTATAATTTGAATCAAATCGGGGTCCTACAGCAAAAGTGATATATTCAAACTCTTGGTTTTTTAGTCCTTATCTGTATAAAGTAATTCCAGGCTGGAAAATGGCAAATATTAGCGTTAATTGTAAACAGATAAAGTAAGCTGGAACACTTCATTGGAAGTTATACCCATGTTGGAATATATCCTTTTCATGTTATGTGCCATATTACGGAAAGAGAGAACATAATTAGATCTATACTTTTACACCCAAGTGACTTCTACAAATCAAAATGTCCTCACAGAATGACGCTGACATGATTTATTCCTGTGCAGAACTGCTCATGGACCCGCAAGCACAATTACCCAAGTACCAGAACTATCTAAACAAACAGTTACACGTGCTTCTGTTTACACCTTCTCTCTGAATTTCAACTGCAAGACCCAAAAATTCAGGCTCAAACTGATGCAACGTTATTTTGCAAATGAGACTACTGAGCTGAGCGCAAGTTTAAATAATAAAATAGTCTGCATCCGCCTTCTGCCCTCTTGCACGTCACTCATTTTAGCCGCTCGTCTCTTCAGACGAGGAAGGGATTAATCCCAATTACTATACTTCGTTATGCGCTAGTTCAGCGTGTACCTTAAAAGATAAAAGATCAGTAATAAAGCCTAAAGGATACTGACAATGATATGATGCAAACGACTGTGCGCTCCCACTACCTTATTTTCTAACACATAGCCTGTGTTTGTTCCTGGAAAATAAAATCTGGGTTTAATTACATCCTTGGACAACCCATGCAAAATAAGGAATGGCAGGAAGGGGGGCACTTCAGGGAGCAAAATATTTGGGTGAAGTTCCTTTTGTATATTTGGAAAAGCACAGGACTTAAATTTCTCTGAAACATAAGCTGACTTTTCTTCCTCTCTCCAGAGAACCCGGGAGTTACTGGTATGCAAAAGTAGTGAAGAAGACATTCAGGTGTTTAATCCACAGCATTTCAGAGCACGGACTTTTCTTGTGCTCATGTTCATCTTTGAAAAGCTGTGTGAGAAATTAATCTAAGCCGTGAGAGTTCTTGAACGTGCCCGTATCGCTCTGAAAAATGCGGTTTCCAGAATGACTGGGGGAGAGGAACGGGTCAGTGCCTAGCTCTAGGCTGTGTAAAGCGCCCCAGCCGGCGAGCTGAGCTCCTGTGCACCCCGAACAGGCAAGTATGGAAACCTTCCCGTCTAGTCAGACCCACAGGAGGGGCCTGTGCTCGGCCCAGGAGTCTCTCTCGCCCAGCAAGAGCAAAGTTACCGTGTGAGCCTGCATCCTGAAACGATACGGATTCGCGTTGCCGGGTCTTCAGCCCTTCCTTGTGGCAGAGGTTTGCCAGGAAAAATTATAAATAGTTTCAGCCGGACAACCGCGTGTTCTGTGTGAATGAAAGCAGATAGCTCTGGCGTTAATCATCTCGCTTGTCACTCAGCAAAACAAAGCTTTTGAAGCGGATTCAGAAGTTTCCATCGAATCAAAACTCGAGCGTTGCTGGCTCTGCTTACCTGCACGTTTTTATTCTCATACGTACACATAAATAGAATTGCCTTCACTTAAGGTCTAGCAAATATATCCTGGTTTAGTAAAAGTCAGTTGGAAAACGGTGTTGAATCCAGACTTCTTTATTTGTTTGGAAAGTAATTTGCTGGATGAATTTACCAGAACTTGGGAAATGTTAGTGGTCGTTAATGGAAAACTGCCCTTGCAGCACGTAACAGCGACCCAGGCTTTTATCTCAGCGAGCCTGGCCCGGCGCTGGTACCATTGCCCAATTTGCTGCTTTTATCATCTTTACTCGATTTGCAGTACGGATGCTGTCTTATTTTTGAGATACAAACCCAACACGATTTAAAAAGCAAAGGATGTTCTTTCCGAAGATTGTAGAGAGTTCCATCTACGTTGCTTTTTTCCCTTTAGGAAGCTCAAAGCCTTTTACTGGCTTTAAATAGCAGCGCTGTGTATCTGTCACCGTACCTGTCATTATCTCATTGTTAGGGCTTGTATGTTTGGTTAGTAACACATGCTCGTTCGCCTGATTAGCACTGTGCTTTAATTTCATTTAATAAGTATATTTCAGAGTCAGAATGATCTTCATCAGCCAGAATAATTTAACTTTGCCGCGTAGAATTAATTAAGATGAAGACTGTCAAATGAAAGGTAAAAAATAATCAGTGGTTCTCATTAAGAGATAATAACAAGACTTTTTTTGTTTATCGGTTTTGTTTTGGTCCCAGCATCAAATTTTAAGAACTGTTACATGTTGTGAACATTCATTTTAATACATTTGATCTCAGCTGGCACCATGCAAATAAATAAAATCCTTAACCTTCTTTTGACAACCAATAATTAAGAGCGCAAACTGAATACTGAAAAAGAGCTTTAAGAATAGGGAGCTAATTTAGGCACATATCAGGAGTTTGATGAAATATTTAACACTTGAAAGATTAGCTGAAGCAGTCTCTGTTGGAACTTAATGACTGTCTGCAAGAACTGAGTCAGTCCTGATACAATTTTGGGAGATTTTAGAGACATAAAGGAGGTGCTGTTAAGCGGAAAGAAAAAGGAGGACCTGAGGAACTGTAGTCGACAGAGAATTGAGTACTTTCTGGTTTAGTCTAAGACAAGTATAAAAAGGGAACTGTGTAAGCAGGCAGTAGTGCTGTGGAGAAGGATGGAGACGAGTTTTTATGGGGTCAAAAAAATGTGTCAACCAAGTGGTGCTGTTGCAAAAAAAAAAAAAAAAAAAAAAAAAAACCAAAAACAAAACAAAAAAACCAAAAAAACCCCAAAAAAACAAGAAAGTAATTTTCTTTCTGGACTACGTTGGTAGATGCGTGATTTGTCAGAACGTATGTCTAACTGTGCTCAGTAGCGCTAGAAGCTTGTTGGGAATATGGTGTACGAAGACAGTTAAGGTAAGAAGTTAAAGTTCAGAGGAGAGTGTCAGGGCAAGACGGGGTTTAGAAGAACTGGAGGACTTTGATTTCTTGTATAGGGGGTAGAAGGCTTGGTCCAGCTTTTCTCACCCAGATGAAGCTGGGCGTAAGAAGGATGGAGCTGTCTGACTCTGCGTGTCCCCTAAGGATAGGGCAAGAAGTAGTTTGCAGGAAAAAGACATTTTGATGTCAGGAAGAGCTGATCTCCTAAAATGGATGGCTATTCAAGGTACTATGGAGTCTCTTCCTTTGGAAATCTTTAAGAACAAGGCAGGCAAGTATCTCCTGGGAGTGCTGGGATATACTTCCCCTGACTGGGGAAACGCTCGGCACCTTCTCTCCGTGCCTGTTTTCTTCGGAGGGTCAGCAGGGCGTAGAGGAAGGTGGTAAGCATTCATAAAGAGTGCACTTGCTTTGTAGTATTGCCTTAGCCAACGAGTCAAAGTTTGGCTGAAAGCACTCCAACTTAATAAAAGTTAAATAATAGTCACAAGATGAAAGGATACGTAGGTTGAAACAGATGTGTGTTGAATTAGTACTGACATTGTGGACTGGAAAATAATTTTGCAAATGCCAAATGTTGGCTATGTTTCAAATCAGGGAAATTCTTCCTTCTTAAATGCGCAGTTTCTACGTGATGGTGGCATCTTTTTTTTTTTTCTGGATTTCCTTTGTGGTGTTACATTTCCAGGATTGTGGTAAACAAAAAGGTCATCGTAAACTGTTCAAGGAACATGAGCTTTGTGGGGTTAGGGATGTCTTCCTGATTGCCTACAATTAAATCCAAGAAATAGAAGTCTCACCCTTTCCAGCTCGTTATTGGGCAGCGAGCCCAATGAAGTAATTTTCCTTTGATTATGCAGCCAGTCCTGAACGTATGAATAGATTTGATGACTGCATGCTGTGGGTTGTTTTTTGGTTTTGTTTTTTTTTTTCGTTTTATGGATTTTATTCTGACTAGAGGCTATACAGTATGTTGTGCTACCCGTCGGACTTGGCTACAGAGTCAAGCTTGAAGAACACCGTTCTTTTCTTGCCAACTTATTCAGCCTACAGTCACTCACCCCGCAACAGCTTATCAGCTCTACCGAAAAGAGCCAAATAAGACTTTACCATAATGTTCCTTCCCCTCTCCCTTGCAAAAGACAGGATGTTTCTTGAGTCAGATTGGGCAGAAGTTCTTGCGGTATATGGCCAAGAGCTCTGTTAATATCTCTTGCGTTCAGAAGACGCAGCCTGGTCCTATTAACCACTGAGAGCTGAAGAGGAGCCAGGAGGAAAACAATTCTTTCTTGTGGAGTTACAGGAATATTCTGTTTATAAAAACATAGATGTGTTACAAGCTTCAGAAAACTAAATGCAGAGGGAGATATAACTTCCACCATTGTGCTGTGGCGGGGAGAAAACGGCATCCTAAGATCACAGAGTGAAGGGCTACCAAACTACACAGGAGGGGAAAAAAAACACTGTTAGGAATAAAATCCTCCAAAAGCATCACTGCAGCACACGGCATCGCTGCCCGCCGCAAGCTGAGAGGAACGCTCATCAGAAACACGCTCAGGATAGCCCATAAAACTTGGCAGGAAAAGCGCGTTTCAAGCTGAGGTTGCTCTGAGCACGCTGCCGGCAACAGAACAGGAACACCAGCAAGAGGAATTGAGGGATAAGAGTAGAAGCAAACCTGGCATCTGTGCTTAGGGAAGAACTGGGTACGTGTAGCTCTTCACACCTCGGCTATCTCAGCATACCTATGGAAAGCCATAGGAAGCTAGCTAGTACCAGAATCCCACAGATTAATCCCTGGCAACTTGGCGTGATCTCTCTTACGAACATTGTACACTCTTCAGGGTTGGAATGTCTTAAATTCTCCAGTAAAGGAACCCAGGTCACGGATTTCTCCACCTGTTGCAGTTTGCACTTCTGAGAACCCATTGCACACCAGTGTCGCTGTTGTGCGTTTTAGCGTGACAAAGTACCTGCCACTTCGTTTTATGTAAGCGGGCATCTTAGATTCCAATGCGCTGAACGGGTTAATGGCACAGCAAAGAGCCTGCATCTGGCTACTCCGGCCACGCCAGTGACGGAACAGAACGCAGGAAGCGGTGGAAGCACAATAATTGTACCAGGATAAGAACAGGGCCATCATGCAGGCCTAAACCGTTGTTAACGGCTCTAAAATTAGGGACATAATCAAAATCATATTTAACTTAATTTAGGTTCTAGAAGAGCTGCAGATGCTTTCGCCCCACAAGCTGTGTTGCTTGGACAAATCTTCAGGAGATGTATTTATCTGCGGTGCCTGCTAGCCATGACAACACATGTGGCTGGGAAGGCTTTTGTGTCGTGGCCAGACGAAGCTACAGCTCATCTCTCCCTCTCCTCCTCTCTCTGCCTTCCAGTCTCAGTCCCACCGGGGCTTTTCTTTCGTGTTCTGCTGCCAAATTTTCTGCTTCTCTCCTGTCAGGCGTTCTGCTTGTAAATTACCAGAGCTCGCTTTCCTTCTAAGCATTCACTTTTCTTTCTTCTCCTTTTCCTCTGGTCTTTCCTCTTCTATTTCCCATTAAATCCTTTTTTGTGTCTTGCTTTTTTTTTTTTTCTTTTCCCTATTGACATCTTCTGCAGCTTTTGCTTACAAGTTTCTGTAACTACAATTTGTTCGTGTGTATGTGTGATGGTTCCTTTTGCTGTGGCTGAGGTAGACTGCCTTTTGGAGCAAATGTCAATGCAGTCAGTGCTTCTGGGTAACAAGTGTGATATCCTCATGGGGAAAAAATAAAACTCTAAAGATTTATATCCTATAAAAACACTGCGGTGTGAATTGATTTGAATATTTTCAAACTACGTTTAATCAGAATTAAATTCTTTTCCATAAGCTTCACAAGTTATTGTGAAGGAATATTGGGAGAGGGGAAAAGAAATATTTTTTTAGGAGTAAAGCTTTCTGCAGTGTTATATGTTCTGCTGCTTTTTGCAAATGAATAGGGGACTTTGAAGCGTTCCGTTAAGCCGAGAGCAAATACGGCATGAGGAAGGGTGTCTTCTCTGTCAATGCTGAGATATGTGTGTTTTAAACACCGAGTACACGGTTATCAACCCGCTTCCTATCAGTTGTTGAAAACAACTTTCTCCATATTTGAGTAATGTTTTGTATTCATTTATTTATGTAGGATGAGGAATAGCAGGAACACAAGAGATTTTCCTGGGAATGCGTCCAAGAAGCGCTGGTGGAGGCTTTCTACTTAATCAGTTTGTCAAAAGGAGTAGTTTTTCCAGTATGCAACGTTATTCACTTAATTTTTCATTAGGCCTTTTAATGTGAGTCTTGTTAAAGCAAGCAGCTGTGATATGGAAACGTTAATTTATGCCAGATCCCTTGAAAGTCCTGACTTTTCATCAGCGTGGCAACAAACTGAAGCGTAGGTCCTGCGCATTGCTAAACGATGGCGGCCACAACGCAGCCTGGCCGGGCGACGGCGTTTGAACTGCGCGCTCCCCCAAACGCCACACGCTTAACTGCAGTCGTCCTGAAAGTGTTGCTCTCTGTTCATATATCATAACTGAGCGTTACTCATAAAGGATTTGAAGTCCCCCAGCATATGTGTCCACTTCCGCCATTAAAGTGGATTCAGGTGCTTGGCATGGCTGTCTCCAGGTGGATTTTCCCAAAATAATTGATAGCTGCAGTCCCGCTGCCCATGGTTCTCTGGATGTACTCACGTTGTGTTTACAGGGCTTTCGTACGAGCCGCTGGCTGACAGAGCGCGTGGTAAGGATCTCACGCTTTCTTTTATTAACGTGACCTATTTTCAGGTTCTCAGGTGACAAATTACGCCAAATGAGCTTTCTCACACCTACTGTATGATACGATGAGACATCTGTACGTCAACCACAGCTGTCCTGGAAGCGCTGTAAAACTTTTGGTGGTGTGAGGGCGCTGGGACTGTATTGCCAGAAGATGTTGAATGAAAAAAGGAGAGAGACATCTTAAAAGTTAACCTTTCAGATGTTTAACTGTGGAGAAGTACGTTGCGTTTTGACTTCCCTGTTTTCTTAAGAGACAGCTACAGCGCTCCTACGTGGTGGTATTACAATCAAAATCTCGTCACAAGCAAAAGGCAACGAGTTGAACCAAGAACTTGCCATTAGTCTAGTTAATGTTTTGTTACTCCAGTCAAACTCACCTAACTAGTTCAAAAAGGCCTCGCAAATGATATGGTAAAAATGTCGTCGAAGAAAGTGTTCCCGTTATCTACCCCTTTTCTCTGGCTTCATATTCGTTCTTCTTCTGGGTCCTCAGGGCATCAGTTTGGGTCTTAAGGCAGAGTACATAAAGACGTGTCAGCATACCGAGGACAAAAGGGTTACTGTTTGTTACGTGGCGACTACCAGTTTGTTCCCCGGGGTCCTCCTTTTTATACTTTATAAGCAGATCGGAAATTTGCCGTTTGCTTTGGGCACAGACTCGTGTAGTTTGTGAGACCAGACTTGGTAGACTTGCGGACGTGATCTGTTCAAACAAAGCAAAACATCGCACCGGCGAGGCCGAGGTCAGCTTGAAACGAGGCCTTGATGATATAAGTCAGTACAACTAATAATGGGTATTTGGTGGTTTTCGCAATGTAGTGATTCAGGTTTCTTGATGAAGTTTGTTTTGTTTGAAAACCAAACCGTTTCATGACTTGCAAATGGAATTAACCATTTTTATTGCAGCTGCCCTAAGCCCTGTGTGTTGTCCTGTTCAGTTGCAGTCGCAGCAGAGGAACCGCAGGTGATGTTTTGTGTCCCAAAAGAATGGCTGCCCTGTCCGTTGGGGCGCCCTCTAGATAAAAAGGTAATTGCTGTCTCTTAAACATTTTACTTGACTTCATTGATACTTAAAATTTTCAAAATTGCTTTGGAAATACTCTGCTGCAGCTCTGGAATTTCAAGGGCAAAACCAAAAATTACTTGTTTGTGAAAACAGTTTTTAAAGACTAAATATTTCCCAAGCAGTGGGATATGAGTATAATCTGCATATATCTGAAACGTGTCCGTGCTTAAAGGAGCGGACTAATGTTACATCAACCTTAGGAACTGCTAATTCTGTTAGTTTCAGTCACGAAGCGTGCTTTGGACCTCCCCTTATGGAGCGCTCGCAAAGAATCGGTGAGAGTCCGGCGTTTGAAACCAGGTGTTTTGTTTTCCTGAAGACTCAAAACACGTATGACGCAGTTCGCTTTCGTGGGCTTGCAGCTGCTTGGATGCTTTTGTCTCTTTTTGCACCTTTGCCCCCCTCAGTCCATGTAACAGACTTGAAGTGCTAAGTTCTTGTTTGACCCCGCAGTTAAGGACAGCTTTATTTCACGACAAGGTAAGGCCCGCTTTTTCAGATGGGCCACTGAATTCTGTATGCCTCTGGCGCTATGACCTACGTGTTTTGCGCCAGCGTTGTTTAAATTAAAAAAAAAAAAGAGTTCCTTTATGCATTGGGAAAGCAATAAATGCTGTGCAGTAGCTTGTTCTGTATTTTTTCTTTTGTTTGCTTGCCATTTTTAACTTGCGATCATTTATTCTATGAAAAGCTAACTCATAGTTTTTAGTTGTGTAATTCACAGTATGTTAAAGGCTATTGCATTAACAATAAACTGGGCATACGCATTCAAAAATTTTCCAGTAGGTATAGTTTACTTTTACTGGTTATTATTTCAGGCATGTTTACAAAGAGAAGGAAAAAAGAAAAATGGGTTTGGTTTACTGTTGGTTCAGATCTGACATGTTCTGCCAGCAAACGTTGAGCATACGGTTTGTAAGGGTGAAAACTTGGAGATCCCGGAGCACGATTATGCCACAGCCTGGGAAGCCAGAGAGCTAAAAAACCCATTCTCCGTTCCTTTACGTCATCATTTTATATCCCAAGGTAAGTAAGATCGTAGCTATCTTGTTACTTGATTTTTGCATGAGTAACCAACTGTGATCGCTTTTTAGAACAGTGATGGTGCGCATGGACCAATACTGATGAATTTCCTGTAGTTAGGATGACAACATGCAGCAGACGGCACCACGACCAACATAAAGGTTGTTTCTAGTTAAGTAAACACTGTTCAGGAACAAAGGAATGTACTACAGCAGATGTCTTCACACCATTAGATGCTGCGTTTTGGGCTGGGTTTTCGTTTTTTGTTTTTTTTTTTATTATTTAGGTCTCAGAGACTACTCCTAAGGAGTTACAATATTGACATTTCTTGAATGCAAAATGGCAAACAAGCACGGTTTGTGGCTGTTTTGAAGCTTCGCCTTTGTCTTGTGGATCCTCGTGGTGCCTATATGCCTGTTTGCTGTGTTGCGAAGCTGCAAAGTGTATGGGCCTTCAGTGCTTTCCTGCCGGGAGGGTGGTAGCTCACTGAATGGCTTCCACATGGATAGCGGTTACACATCTTGAAGCGTACCAGAGTTCTGTCCCTCGATTTACTGTGGGACCAGAATTTTACTACGCTCAGATTGCTCTCTTCTTTTGTATTTGGGTTTTGTTGGTTGGGGTTTTTTTTTTTAAAGTGCATCTGTTTTTCACTGAAGGCCCCAATCAGTTGAGGTTCATAAAATTTTCGTCTGCTCTGCTCTTTCTCCTTCAGGAAGAGTAAACGGGGAATCGAACTAAGTTGTAGCCGATGTGCTGTCCTGATTCATGGTTTGCATTGTACTTTGAAAAAAAAAAAAAAGTATCACATAAGGTGCGTCTCGAATTTAATTCCTTATGTTTGATGCAGACTTTCATGAAGGTACCAGCAGGTCTCAGCAGATGTGACGTTGTCACATTCACTGTTTTTCTACAGAGCTTGTGAGCGCACGGAAGATCTGGCGCCCTTGAAAAATCCATTAAAACAGAAGGAATGCTATGAAAAGGCAGTATTTTGCTGGGTCAAATTCTGAAGGATATGTTTTGATCTAGAGAGCATATTTTGCACATGAAGGAGAAATAAATTTGCCTATTTGTCTGATTCTGCCCAGCGCAGTGGCACGCTTGCCCTCAGCGAGTGGCCGTGGAATCATCCTTATTCTGATGCTGGCTCTGAGGTGTTTCCAAGGCTGAGGGCAGAAGGAGGGATTATCTTGGGAGAGGGGAAAAAAAAAAACAAAACAAACCGAGATACCCTTTAAAAGCCCATTTTGTTGCTCAGCATAGACTGGAGATGAGTCTTTAAAAGACATTTGTGTCTCACATGAGCTCTGTGAGGGGGAAGGCGCGGAGCGGTTGTGCGACAGACGGGTGGACGCAGGGTGATGCTGGGTGATGGATTGGGAGGGACAGGCCGGGGCGAAGCTCGACGGTTGGTATAAATAGCGGGGGAAAGAGCCACGTCAGGTTTTGAAATGGGATAAATTTTACCTGGTAGCAGATGAGCATCTGGCAGGTGGATTTGAATGGGGAAGGGACACCAACAAATGCTGAGCAAGGACGGCAGCTTGTGCGAGGTATATTTTATGTGCTTTTCGGAGGTCGGGGGCCGGGGAGAGGGGCGAGAAAGGCAGCTTGGAAAGCCAGGAAAAGGAGCGACACAGTAGCTAGGACAGAATAATGATATGAAGAAGAAATTAGCGGTGGGGGTGGAATGTAAACGACTGCCCTCAGAGCTGTCACAGGAGAGCGATCGATAAATGGAGTTCGTAGGTGGAGGCCCTGGGTTTTATGTTACAGGTGAGCAATCTCCTACTGGATCTGCAAGAATCCCTGAGGGGGCAGGGGGAAGGAAGAGGAAATGAAGACATGTCAAATATGAAAAATCGTAACTTAATGTTTGGCCGCGTTGTTGTCCAAATCCGTCCATTGCTGTAAGAAAATCTCTGACAAGCATGGATTTGTAATGGGAAGAGGCTGCTATAAAAAACCAACTTCCTCTGCTGGTGTGCCTGAGAGAAAGCAAGCTGGCTAGATACAGTGGCTCCGACGTGTGTTCCCACTTCTAATTAGAAATATTTTATAACCCGCATCCCTAATGGAATCTGGGAGAAACTATTGCAACAACGTAGTGTTACAAGGTATTGCGAGACCACAGCGGAGTAATACTTTTAAAGTTTACATTCTGCATCTGATCTAATATTGCAGCTAATCCATCAAAAATTGATCTTGAAGTTTCTCCAGAATGGCTGCTGCTGATGGAGACGCTTCTAACGAATGCGAGCGTTGCCTTGCCGAACAGGGAAATGGTACCCTGTAAGTCCTGAGAGTGACAAAAACAGACCAATAGTTTACGGGAAGATATCCCCAGCAACGTCCGATGGGCGCTGATCTTCAGCTCTCTAGATCATCAGCGCTGTGGTTCCCTGTGTTGAAAATAAGGTAGATTTTGTTAAAGAAGTACTATACAACTGTTAAAATAGGACCACAGGTAACCCCACTCGAGACAGGACCGACTATACCTAAACCGCGACCCACACACTGAAACTAGGGGCCTGCAATTCCTCCTGTCGTGGCATTGTTTGTTCTTTCGGTGATCAATGGTGTTTCCGTGCATACGTGCATTGGGGACTCTCTTCTTTTTTTTTTCCATACAAAAGTCACTGTTACCCTTTCTTTTATTTTTGGGCACAAGAAGTATCGTAGAACAAATTTTACAACAGCTCAGCAGTAAATTCCTGCTGTTATAGTGAAAAGAAATACAGTAATTTGTGGACTAGCCAATCTACGGGCTTGCTGATCAACAATACCAGGAGCTTTAAAGCCTACAGATAACGTGGGTCTCGTCTAAATATGTTTGAGTCGCACAGAGTTTTGTTACTTTTTCTTACGAGAGAGTTTTAGGAAGGAAGTTCTTGGTACCGAGAACGGACAGAGCAATAGCAGAGTGCCTTAGTTGTGATGATTTATTTCTTTTCCAGCACTTTTGGGTGACATGTTCCTGAAATATTAGTGAATTATTTTCTCTCAGCTCAGCTGTTGGAGCTGTTGTTTCTCCTCTGCAGGCATTTTGCTATGTCTCTGTCACTCTCTCCTCACAAATGCAGTATTTATTCTGGCCTCATATTTCACATCCAAACACAAAAAAAGAGAAGTTTGGGCTATATATCAGGAAAATGATTTTGCTGGAACAATTGGAGTCTGGAAGAAACTGAAGCTAGTTAAGCAAAGCGGACCCTGTGAGCCGTTTGGGAGCTAGCTAAACATCAGCGAAAATTACACAGGAAAGGAGTAATTCTGCAAAACGAAGTGTAGAAACTGGATAATACAAGCGATAATTTCTGATGAGGTCCTTACTGTCTATTATTCCGATGGAGAAAGACAATGGTCTAGTTAGCAGCTCCATGGAAAAAGAGAATCGAGACGCCAGCATTTGCAGAATCTCAGGGAGTTAATAATTGCAATTTTCAAGCCCTTATTTCACTCTGCAGGATTGTATTTGAAATGGAGAAGCGATGCTTTTGTTTACCAACAGAGATGCATGGAACTTCCCCGTGAAACGTTCGGGTGCTGCTGGGTAATGGCCTTTGTTATCAGCGGTTAAATTGCAGGCATTGAGTCAATCTTGTTCCCCAAAGCCCATTCCAGTTAAATTGTAAGAACGGGAACCACTCGTGTTGAATTGACACGGGCAGAATTTTCAGGGCTCCGATTAGGTAGCTTTTGCAGGTGGAGTAGTTTATCCTGTGTTCTCTCCGCATTTAATATTGAGTTCTCAACAGAAGTTTGCCTCCGGCCGTGGTTTTTGGCATTCTTTCCGATGCAGCTTTTCTGTTTCTGAACCGGTCATTTAGGGACTTCTCTATTAAAGCTCACACAGGAGAGAAGCGATAAAGAAGGAAGTGGGTAAATCCAAGGCAAATGTGCATTCTGATTAGTAGTACTTTCTCATTCTGCATTTTTTTTGTCACGGCTTTCAAAAACCATTTTAGAAGCGAAATATTTGTTACAATATCCAGGTCGTTAATTGTCTGTGAGTTTTGGGTTCACAAACAAGCATGACCGTAATGGCTATTTGACAATATTTTCGTAGTTTGAGATAGCTCAAAGACTACGCCTCTTTTTTCACTACTCCGTATGTTTTCCTTTTTCAACTTATTTTGATTTAGAGGAACGTTACGTGATTGTTGCTTCATTTAACCTTTGAGCTGACAAATAGATAACGATGAAATGGATGATACGAGAATTAACTTTTAAATTGTAGAGTGGTAATTTAGAAACAGTGTAGAACAATCTAGGACACGCTGAATGTTTGGCTTTTTTCAGAAATGCCTTATAATTCTCTGGTTGTTGAAGAGAAGAGAGCTATCTGGCGGTTACAGATGTCATCAGCTTTTGTCCAACAGCTATCAAGGACTGTATCCAACTTGAAAAGAACAGAATGGTTTAAATTATCTGTGAATAATGCAAGGTTTGGGATTAAGCTCTGTAACATAGGAGGACAAATTCTGCCACCTGCTATGGCTTTACAAACTCATTTTTTTTGAAAATACAGGTTTCTTATCTGACTAATTGAAAGTCCCATAATATTTTTAAATAAAAGTAACAGCCAGAAGGGTGAATTGAAGTGGTTATGCTGGGAAATAAAATCTAACGATAAATTGTTGCCTAGCCGTGGGAGAAAAAAATAAAAAGACAGAATATTGGGCAAGTGGCATCCAGGAAATTTGGTTACCAAACATTTATCTTGTAGAAGTGAAACAAACCCTCCATGGCCTCCTTCATTCTAGAGGATAATCAGCGTATTAGCAGTTGGTGTGATATTGCGTGGGGCAGATTGCACTGGTACGCTCTATACGGCCTGAACTGGAGTAACGTTTGTTTGCCTTAAAAAGGCATGAGAAACTGCAGACCTAACTGAAGCATCGGCATTTTTTTGTTTCAGGAAGAAAATTGGGTCAAAACCCACTTGAACCACAATGGAAGGTATTCCACCTCTCGTTACTGGGTTTCTGTCTAAGTGTGAGGTCTACTCTGTCAAGTACCTATATGAAAATGGAGTTGGGACTGCATGTTCAAAGCTTCAAAACTTCAAAGTTGGAGGTAATTTTCATTAATTTAGGATTGCGTTTCGTCTTTTTAAACTAACAAGGTCTTGAAGGATCGCAGAACCCTCCCATCCTGGCACGTAGATCATGCAGAAATGAGCTCTGAAATATTTTCAACTCTTCTGAATAGTTATAGTGACAGAGATTTTTTCGAATGGACTGTTAGTGCAAGGTATTCCATTGCATTGCTCTTCTGTAGAGTGCTGGTTTTTTTTTTTCTTTGTGCTCTTTATCTTGCACCCTTCTAAGCATGTGTTGTTACCTTTTCTTTTTTTTTTTGGTGCTACTTCATATTCCCGTTATTGCTTCTTCCCTTGGTTAGGCCATTCCAACATAGACGTTGCACCTGCTTAGATATCTTTAAAACTGCCTCTACAAATCCCTAAATCCGTTACAGATGCAAACGAGACCCATGCAGTGAGATACTCTGTCTTTTGGACACCAAATTGTCATCAAAAATCTCACCATCACTTCTTCACCTGCTCACGTGGTACCCAGCTGTGCCTCGTTGGCCTTGCATTTGCCTGTAGTGTGAGAGTTGCTGCTTGGAGATGAGATTTCCATTTCTGAAAGGCTCCGTGTCAATCTTGAAGTTGGCCCCCGTTCTTCCAGAGAACATACGGAATGAGGTTTTGAGGGGGGAGAGGGGAGGTTTTTTTGTTCTTCTTCCGTGTGTTCTAAAACATAAGTGCGTATTGTAAAGAAAATATAGCTGCCTAAGGAAGCAGAGTGGTTAGAGTGAAAACTTGTAATAACTTTGGAAGACAGTATCTTTACATGTTTTACATTACAGTTCACGATGTTAACACTTGGCCACAATGCCGTGCATCTCCTAATGCATCAGAATGATAGAAACATCTGGGCTAAATAGCTTCATGCCGATCCACTGAGAGAATTCACAAAGGATTCAATACTTGTAAAGATATTTCATGTTATATCTAGGATAGTAGGTTGCATTATGCTCATATACCGATTTATGAAACACACAGGAACATTTTGTTTCTCTTTCTTTTTTTCTTTTAGTCTTTAAGTGCCTACAGGGCACATCTGTGCTGCTTTATTAAGAGCTACGTTATGACTGAACCTTGTGTGGCTACAGTGTGGGAGAGGGAGCAAAGATGTTCCTTTTCCCTTTGCGCAGCCCGTCAAAAGCCTGCCAAAAATTACAGACCTCTCCAGAGCCAGGAGTAATCCTTTAAAAGAAGGATGTTTCTGCTACATCTCTCTCCTGCTGGCCAGGAGAGCTGGCTGACCATGTGGGAAAGTACCAAATTACCCTGCTGCGGCACGGCCAAGGTGCTCTGGTTTGAAGCCCCTTTGCCGCAGGCCTCTCTTCCCGCGCGCTGTCGCTCCCTGGCAGGCCCTTCTGGTTGGACTCCGCAGGAGCACCACGTTCACTGGCATCCTCCGATCTCGCAGCGATGCTCTTCTGGGGTTACCCAACTCCCTCTTGGTGTGTTGGTGGCCTGCCGGTACAGAGAGGACGGTCTGTAGCAGCCATTGAAATCTGCCTCTAGACCTCTCGCAGGGTATGAGCAACTCGCGCAGTCCGTAATGATGCGAGTTGATCCCACCTAGTGTCAGAAGGGACTTTTGGTTTCCAGAACTTCTCTGCCTCCCTGAAAAGTGTGCGCGCGCGCTGTACATCGTGCTGCTGGATAAACCCTTACAAAATCCTACCAGCAAGCTGTCGTTTCCAGGTATGACTCTGGCCTGCGCACTGCAGGTCGGTGTTGTGCATCTCGAATTTCAGTCCAGCAGATGATCAGTGTGGGGATCGCTCTGGCAGCACCTAAGATCACTGCTGTTAAACTTTTATTATTGGGCAAGGCATACATCCTTTTTCTTGGAGATGAGAGATTGCTACGGAGCCTTCCTTTTTTTTTTTTTCCCCCTGGAAGTATGCCTGTGCTGGATATGTCCTTTATTTAATTCCTGGCCCGGAAAACTCAGCCTTCATCTGGTGTCCAGGTTGGACTTCAAATGAGGCAAGAAGCTGGAGAAAAAGACGTTTTGTACGTAAGAGACTGGACTGTCCTGGTGGCCTTACCTTCCGAGGCAGCAAGTTTGCTCAAGTTAACTGCTTGATTGGGATGGAGCCTCAGTCATGGATGAGAGACGTTGAGGATACAGAGTCAGATTGGTACAAGGATGATGTCTGTTGGTGTGGAGAAGAGAATGTCGTCATCCTTTTGTTTCTGTGTCAGATAAAGCAAATTAAGTCACGCTTGTGGAGCGTGAGGAATAAGTATGCTTGTTTTTCAAGTCAGAGCCTCCAATTTTATTCACATTTCAGAGCAGTGAATTAAACTGGTTTTTCATGGTGGCTGTTTCCAAGTAGTCTGATACAAACTTTCTGTTCTGTGTCCTTAATTAACTTGAATGCATTTGTTTTTCTTCCAGTGGAAGCGACGGTTTTCGCCCGCTGTGCTGCTGTTAAGCTGACAGGAGAAGCTCTTACACTAATGGAAAATCAGGTAACACGAAGTACAGCAGCTTAAAGCAGAAAGGGCCGAGACTGACTGCGGAGCTGGGGGCAGCGATACCCGTTTGTCACCCAACGCGGATCTGCTTGAGTAGGAATGTGAACTTTAGTGTCCCTTCTCTGAAAGGTATGGATTTTGCGGGGTATAAATAAAGGCCCTTCCTTCAGTGGGGGGAGACCCTTCTGTGTTGTGCTGACTTGCTCTTCACCAGGCCAACCGTTTGTGCAGGTAAAGAGGCACAAGAGCAACCAGACATCCTGAGGATACGCTAGAAGACTGAGGGGATGCCCTGAAGGCTGTTTTCCCTTGGCTGTGGAAGCCTGATGGCAATTTCTCTCTGGTTTGGGGTAAGCACCTGAAGTAACAGGCTTGCACCAGAGATGTTGCCACTGTCTTGTTTTCCCGCTACGACGCTCGTTTCATCAACTAATGTTGCTCGCGACACGACAAGCAGCCTGCTATCTCTACATACGCACTGGAGCCAACTAAGTTTTGAAGGCTTGTCAACTTTTGGGTTGATAGATTTCTACCACAGGAAGAAACTGATTTTAGACGTAGATCAGTAAACGTTCAAGACAATCCATAGTGTGGGGAGTTAATCAATTTTATATGCGCGTAAGTGGTGTTTACAGGGATCGTTATCAACACAAACTCTTGTCTGATGTGGATTGTACGTAAAATTGTGTCATGTGCTTCTGTAAATACTGTCTGCCTGGGCCGCTTCTGAGCATTTAGAGACAGCACTCTTCAACGCTGAGAGAAGAACGCTGGCACGTAGTGCTTCAGGTTGTTGTGAATTTCCCAGCCTTAAAAAAAAAAAAAAGCCATAACCAAAACTGTCAAACCTCTGTGACAAGGCCCCTGAGAGTGTTAGCTTCGCAGGGTGCGATGGGTTTTTCTGTGACAAGAACAAAGCACCTGTGTCTGAGGAGCGAGCTTTCCTGGTGACTAATCTGAAGCTGTAGACTCAACCCCAACAGGAACTGGTTTCTCTGCTCTGTATTCCAGCTGCTGGGCACACTTTGTTGACTTTACCCTCTCCAAACCTTGTAATATGTGTACTTAAAAGGGGGGGGGGGAAGTCTCCTACAAACTTCAAAAGATGAAAGACACCACTTCATAAGTCTTCCACCTCAGAGTACAGGAGGAAAGTGCCAACATGGAACCATGGTTAGATTTAATGCATTGTTGCCAAGCGTTCAGAAAATATATTGAGGAGTGCTACATGATTTCTGTGCGCACCGGAGAGCACGCGTGGAAAGCATCGATGGAGCTTCGCTTCCTTCCAGTGACTGTGGTTTATAATGACTTAGAATGGCTTAAAATGTTTTGTCAAAGTGTGGCACATTGAAGGAAAAAATCATTTTATTGGTAGAAATTCTATTTCTCTCTCCTTTTTTGAGGTCATGGGTTGCCAAGAAGGCACATTTCCCAATTCAAAAAGGCCAAATTTTATTCCTTTCCTCTATTTTTGTTTTTTCCAACCACCTCTTTTGATTCCTTCCAGAGAGAATAAAATAATCCAAAGTGCTATTATTATTTCATTTATTAAAATCAAGGAAAGCAGTTTGAATCTTTTTTTTTCTTTTCCTGCCAGCTTTCACCACAGTACAGGATGTTTCTGGCATCTGCCTTCCTCTCCATCGCTAACCAGCCTGGTATCGCCCCTGCGATGACTGCTCGTCTTCTGCGCTTCTCTAGTTTCTGAAATGCCATGATAATAGATGTCCGTATTGAAGGTATCTCCCAAAGGTGAAAAGCTTGGGCGTGTTACGGATACACACTCCTAATGTCCGTCTGCAGGATCTTCCCCATTACCTGATTTTGAGAGCCTTAAGATTCTTTTAATGGCGTTTCTCATTATCGCTTTCATTGTCAAAGGAAATAAGAATGGTGAGTAACTGCTGGTGCTGGTACTTTAGTTTTTCGGGGGGTTTTTTTGTAATCCTGATTTGAAAAATAAAGAAGAAAAAAATTTTTGCCTGCAGTAAATGCCAGGGAAAAGACATAGCACGGCGTGTTTCTCTTCGTTAAATACTAGATAAGCGACGCAGCCGGACTTGTTCAGTTGGCATTCCAGATGCTTTCAAGCTTAAGTCCCCAGATGCGCTGGTAACTGGTGTGTTTTCCAGCATTCAGAAATACCCGTGTATCAGCGAGAATGAATTTCATGTTTTCTGCTTTGCATCATTTTAGATGCTCTCTCCTCAGCTACTTGTAGTACCAAAACCAGTTCCCGCGTTTCAGAAACGCACAGTGCCGGCCATGGCGTTCACACCGGGTAAGGAAATGGTTCCTGAAATAAAAACATATTTTCCAGGAAATTCGTACCTATTGACTGTGTGTCCAAGGGGATCGCATCATCAGCTCGAGAGAGAAATTCCATTCTGAAATATCGGAGGATGACGCCTCGCAGGTCTCGCTTGGTTCTTACGGCACCGTGATCTTGACCGGTTTTCTCAGGTATTTTCAGCTGAAGGATAAATGATGCAAACTCTTATATAGATCAGTTCCCTTTGCACATAGAAATTCAGGCTGTTTTTTTTTTTTTCTGAAAGGTCCCTACTGAAACTGGCGCAGTGTTTATTTGCAATGTTTTGGATAATACTTGAAGTTTATTTACCTAGAAATAAGGTTGCAAAGCATTTAATGGATGTTAATGTAGAAACCATTTAGCAGTTAGATGGTAGGACGTTCCTCAAAGAGGCTCTTTTAAGAATATTTTGTGTTGTGCAACAGAAATCTGGTGTTGAGAGAGAAACGAACGAGGTGCCCTATTTCCTTTTCCTCCTTTCTTTTATGTACCCTTTAGCATCAAGTGGATTCCTCATAGCTGATAGGAAAAAATCCTTTGCTGCTTGTTCAGCTGTGTTAACGTCTTACCTAAAAATTGGTATTCCCAAACAGACTTCCTGGAGAAAAGCGACAATTACGCCGAGCTTCTCTGGGTTGTGTATCACCGAGGTGGTTCACGCAGCACCTCCACTTTTGTGTTGAGAGACGCGCGCTCTGCATTTTCTGCTTGCCTAATGGCAAGAACTTCTCCGGGAAGCTGGAAGAAAGAACTTGATTGTGCTGTTCAACAGAGTCAGCGAATACCTTTGGTGTGCCGTTAGATGGCATTTTCACTGGAATGTCTGACGACACCTTGAGGTAGGTGATGATTGTTACTTCTGTTTTACCATTGGTAAAATTAAATCACTAGGGGTTTAAGTGGTTCACCTGACGATTAGATAATAAATCCAGAGCATGTGAAACACCAACTCACTAGCTCTTGACCTCTGGCAATATAGCTCCATTTAGTATAAAAAAGGGGGAAAAAAAAAAACCCAAAACCCTTCAATTGGTCATGGGAAGGAGTGAATGTGTGTGAATCTCATACCCTCTCAATCACAGGGTTCTTTTTCATTGACGCAAAGCTATTCTGGGGTGTGAGTTCACAGGGAGAAAGGGTGACTGAGGTGAGAAGCGTTCAAACAGCTGAGCAAACCGCGCATGCATTTTAAAAGGCTGCAGGGTTTATAAGTTCAGAAAAGCCTCAAACTGTAAGGTTTATTAGCTAGCATAGTCATTTTCCAAGGGAAACAGGTGAAGATGTGAGTTAATTAGTCCTCTGCTGTACTGGATGTACTATAACACCGGAGAAATACTTTTTTTTTTTTCTCTTTTTCTGTATGTGATTGACCAATATAATGGTGATCTAGAGAGTTATGTGGCTACGAGAACAAAACGAAACCCAAACTAAACCAAAAACCACTGTCGAGAGTGACGCTAGGGCGTGTTATGTCGAAATGCTTCCGGTAGAGAGAACTCATTACGAATGCTCTTGCACACAACAAGGGAGCCTTTGGGGAAGGCTTTCCTGGATGACCGTGCCGTTTTTGTCATGACTTGCGAGAAGCTGCATTCATACGGGAGCATGTTTAGGGACATGGCCATGGAAAATCAGGGGAACGGATTTCAAAGCAGAATCTACAACTTTTCTTTTTTCTCTTTTTTCTTTAGATGGAGTGATTTATCGTTCTGATTTGAATTTTGCCAGGAGATTGACCTTGAAGAGCGTAACTTCTGTGGTTAGAGTAATACCATTGGTGGGCTTTAGTGTATCTGGCAAGTATGTTTCACAAAAAGTTTGTATTTTACAGATGCTTTTATTAATTTTTTTTTTCAGGAAAGGTAATTTTTTCCACAAGACTGTGGAAGGATTTTATAATGCATATAAATGGAGTTTATTAAGGTTTTGGCAGATTTGTGACCCACGTTAATTCGTACAATTCACAATGTCTCATAGTGAGCAGTCAAGTTTAGTATTCTTGGGCTCAGGTAAAGATTCCCGGGTACAATTCTCTCTCCCTGACCTCAGGCGGCGTAGTTTCTTAGACCAGAACGTGTTTTCACCAGTAGGACAAAAGCCCGTATATTGATCATACCAGCTAATTCTCTCTGAGTTAAGGTATAATTCACGTGCCTAAAGTAGGTAGCAAATATAAAAGCGTCCGAGCAGCTGTGTAAACAGATATTTTAAAAATAATGCCATTTATAAGTTCAAACAGCCTCCTAACAGTAAAGCTTGTTAGCCAGCGTAGTGATTTTCCAAGGGAAGTAGGAGTTGATGTGACTTAATTAACCCTCAAGTATATTGCCCACAAAGTACCACACGGAACAGTCCTGAGCCCCAAATGTTGGGCAGCTCTTTTCCACTCTTTGGTGGATACAGTCTCCACCTTGCATCCAAACACGGAGACGTTTGCGATGGAATGGCGGCACTGCTGTTAGAGACGAGGTGTTGATGAAGTGAGGGATGTAAGGAGAGCAGCTCGTTTTGTCTTGATTGTGTGGACGTTTAACCTTTTCATTTGCTGACGAGAAAGCAAAAGCGCTGACTCGCACAAGCACAGTGATTATTGGAGGCCCCTGATTTAAGTAAGTCGTGATCAGCTTGCCCCAAGTCGCTGATACGTACGGCCGCTTAGTAGTCCTCATTATTTCTGTATTTATTTTCCCATGCCTGTCATGGTGACAGGGTTAAAATAACAAATATTTGTCTGTATATTTGTGCATTAAAAAAATAACTGAAGACTTCTCCAAACTATTAAGGAAAACAAAATTTGATACGCGGTTGTTGTTTTTTTTTTTCCTCAACTGTAAACTGTTATGCCGCTTTAAACAAAGGCGATGACCTACCAGACTAGTATTAAGACAAACGTTTAGTGGTCTCAGTTAAGTCCGTTTCCTGCAGTCATTTCTCAGCATGCGGTTGTCTCGGATGCGAATGGCGGTAGCTGCTGCAGTTGCGAGGGATCTGAACAGACAACCCTGATAAAGCACTCGGTAGAAAAGACGCGGCTGATCAGGCCCGCGGGCAGTCCTTTGCACTGGTTCGTTTGCGGAAGTTGCCTATGTTACTTGCAGCAAAAGCATACTCCTGACGGGAAGCCGTGTGGGCTTTATTTTTTTGAAAAGCGTAATATCAGTTAATAGGGAGAAGTGCTAGAGAGGAAGGTTGAGAGGGCTGGGGATTGAATCCATTGGTGTAACAGGTCACGCACCGCTTCTGTGTGTAACAGAGTGGTTGTGTTTCCTTCAAGGAAAAGAAAGGATATTTGTTGCTTAGAAAGATGATCATCGACCTAGTCGTGTCACCTGAAGATAGATTTTTATCCTGGAGCTGAAAATAGACTGCTCAGCCGAGTGCGTTTACTCCTGAGTGGATTCACTTGCCGGTTTGGCAGACCATGGGCTAATCCAGGAAAGGGCTTTGGACACCTGGGACTAAAAGTGGTGGAACAGAAGCCAGTGAGTGTTACACCACGAGCTCATCTGCCAGCCGCCCTCTTGCTTGGAGTGCAGGTTTCCTACACCTCCGGGGTTTCTGTTCTGCAGGAAGGCTTTGCTCTCCGGTCGGTGGTGAGATCCATATGCACCTCGGCCGGAGCTCAGGAGGGCACCACGTAGGTCATCTTTGGGAGCAGGGGGCCTCCTTAGGGCGGAGAGAACGCCATGACTTAAATTCCCAACGCCACCTTTAGAACGTTTCTAAAGCCAGAAGCATTTGCTGACAGCAACTGTGAAGAGTCTTTACAGGAATTGAGACTGCCGTTTGCCAGGTGTTGTTTGTGCTCCCAGCATGGATTGCCTTTAGGAAGCCGTGATTTAAGTGTGGAAGGTAATCGGCCTTTCTTGCTTGGGGAAAAAAGGGAAGCATCTTTGTCTACAGGTGGGAAAAGAAGAGAAATTAGTACGTCAGCTAAGCAGAAGAGTCCTGTGAGTCTGATGCGTAAGGATCTCGGTGCGATTGAAAGGCCAAGTATTTAGTAATTTTTCCTTGGGGCGGAAAGCAACAAGGCAGGTGCGGCCCTTCAGAGTTGTTTGCAGGCTGAAGAGAGTTCGAGTTTAGCAGAAGGTGTTAGGTCACTCTAATAACTTTAGAAAGTTGCCAGATACCGATGAGAGACTTGACAGCGGAACACCAGAGGTATCAATCCAGATTAAACAGTCCTTGAGTCCCCTTTTTTGCTTTTAACTTTCTCTTGAACATCTGTGTTTTTCCAGTAAAATTTTTGTAAGGGTGAGGTACAATAGACAGCGATCCCTCTGTGGCAATGTTGCTTCTCCTTGATCTTGAAGGTACATTAATTGGAAAGAATCCTGTATTTCTTGGCTTCCGTAGTTTATTTACTGATGTTGCCTCTGATGCTTCCAGGAAAACCGTTAAGACTGTATTGCTGCGAGTAATGGATCATCTGGGGGAGTGATGAGCTCCTGGCAGGCTGATGGCTGATGCCATGTTGCAGGAAACTTAAGAGAAGCCTTTCAAATCATCAGGTACTTTTCCCTTTCAATTACCTGCTGCTGCCGAGTTTCAAGATTTCCTTTGAAGGGTTTATGATTCCTCTTCGTGTCCCGTGGGAGACCAGAGGCTGCTGTATAAAACCAGCCGTTATGGGGATCCTCACTGGTACCTCACTAGAACTAACGTACGTGGCGCCATTGCGAAAAGATGGATTGCAGAAATCTGTCTATATAGTGGATGATAAATATGGGTGACAACAAAGAAACATTAAAAAGAACCTGGTATAAGAAAGCTACTGAACCGGCTGAGTCAAAGTCTCCTTCAGTAGAAGTCAGCGTGCTCCATCGACTTTGGTTGTTCCGGCAAAGCACAGAGCTTAGCTTATCACGTTTTCAGTTTGATCAAAACTTACAGAAAGCTTTAGTGGAGATTTAAACTATACATCAATACAAAAACCTTGGAACTTGAAAACTTTCCTGGTACTTTTGAATTAGTATCCCCAAGCTAACAATCATGCTGGTGGGACCCTAAACCGAGAGGGGCAGAACGCGAGCGTGCTTTGTTATGCTCTTGAGAGTAAAAGGCAAATCAAATGGGAGCAGGGGTGTCTTTCTCCTTAATGTTTTTCAGCCAGAGGTTAATTCAGGTGGAGGCAGGAACAGCGTTTCCCCCAGCCACCAACACAGAGAGCCCGGGCCAGAGCTTTCTTCAAGCCAAAGTGGCCGCTTGGTCAAGCGAGACTGGACCCTTGGCTTGTTAGTCCCAGCCAGGTTTGTGTGTAGGAGAGGATCCCGAAGTGCTCAGTGCCCTCAAAAACTCCCTTTAGCTGAACGTACAGCGGGTAGGTGCTGGGCTTACGAGCCAGAGAGCCTGAAGCGGCGCGTGGGAGCGCGGGGAGTTGTCTTGGCTGAGGGGGACAAGGAGGACCAGGCGGTGGCAGGGGCACCTCCAGCCGCATGGGGCTCCCTGGCCACGATGGATGTTCCCCTCCAGCAGCGACCTGTGGCTCCTGGCAGCCCTGGGAAGAAAAGGAGTGACACCAGCCAGAGGAAGGGTTTCTGTTTTCAGTGAGTCAGCCAGCTTTTGGTCGCTGCTGCCAAAAATACAGATTTTATTAGTGCTGCAAAAAGAAACTCTCTTCAGGGGTCTCTATTTTCGATAGCAGTTTAATTCAAGTCAATACTGCAAAGCACGTTCCTTTCTCCACTGCCCTAATGCCATTTCACAGCCTCGGGTGGAGTTGCCCTCAGGTGACGGAGTAGAAACGGGTTCCAGGTCTTTGGGGAGTCTTGACTTTTTTATGAGATTTGATGCATAATTGTGCAAATTATGGGGGTAGGGAGAGGAAAGGCCTCGGAGATGTGAACTGGTTTCAATAAGAGCCAGTATGAAATTTCATCCCCTTCTCGAGAAGAAACTAGCCTTTTCAAAACCTCTTCCATTTTTCTGAGCGTAAAGTAAATAAGTAAATAGCTCACGCTCCCACTCGTTGGCTTCAAAGGGGCCCCAGAACCCGGGGGTACAAAGGAGACACAAAAGGGCGTTTAGTGGCTTGAAAGAAGGTATTTCCAAGTGGCTCAGGATGAGGTAAGGTCAGTTCTTAAGAATTTCCCCGTTTGTTTCGGTAGCAGGGGACAGCAGCTGAAGAATTTTGTCCGCCCATTCCTCCGTTTGCTGTAGACCGAATAGCTGTGACCGCTTCTTGAATAAATAAATATTTAATCACTAAAACGTTAATTTACCTTAGGTCTAAAACCTCATTTTGTTACTTTCTTTAATTATCTGAGCCAAGTAAACATCGAAGAGTATCTCTCGCTTTAATTTAGGACCCCATTCAGCAAGGTAATTTAATTAAGTGTGAGTATAATTCACAGCCCATTAGAAGTCCCACTGAAACCTACTTCTGCTGTTTTGCAGTTGTTTCAAAGCTGATTTTATTTCTTGACGCACCAAGACAAGCCAAGCTTTTTTCTCTTTTTTTTTTTTTTCATTTCAGCTCAAGTTTGTGAGCAGGGGAGAAAGGCAATTTAAGGTTAAGTGGAGAAAAAGTTCCCAGGCTGCTTGGGGAAAACCTGAATTTGAAGCAGCAAAGGATGCAGAGGAGCAGAAGCGTGCGCCAGCCGCGGCTTTCTCGTGCTGCAGGTGGGTGCTCGTTGCTGTAACGTGGCAGTAAGCGAAGTGGTGCCTGGATGGGTCCGCAAAGGAGGCGACCGGAGGCAGTGCTGCGTTAAATCCCCAGGGCTGGGCTGCCTTGCTCTCCTCACCAGAAAGGCGACCGTAAAAAAACCTTTGCAAATACCAGCATTAATTGGTGCGCTCTGGGTGGTGGCAGAAACCGGGTCTCCGCTTGGTTGCCCGCCTCGCTTGCCCGGGTAGCTCTAGATGCGCTGGAGGAGTCCTTTTCCCCACTGTCCCAAAAAGGCCGATGAAGCTGTGACGGAGGGTTCGCCCGCATGAATTCCTATTAGAAAATTACAAAGAAAACCCCCACCTTGACGTTAGCTTGCTTGGAATACTGATTTTTAAAATCCAGCTCGCTCAGAGTGTGGTCCTGCTCACCCGGCTATGAATAACTCCATTATAGGTAAAAAAAAAAAATTATGACTGTGTAAATTAGAAGGAACTTGGATCCTGTGCCTGCCTTTCAAGAAGTTGAGTGCAGTTTGGGAATTGACAAATATTTGGTATATAAATTGAAAACACACGGAGGAAAAACTTTATCTGTTGTTATGGATACAACAATATTATAACTCAGATTGTTTTAAATAGTGGTCTAGATAACGAAATACTTTATTTTGTTTAAAAGCTATTAAAATCATGCTATTAAAATTAGTGCCAGTCTTACAAAAAACGTAGAAGAAACTCAACCTATGGAAAATGTTTTTTATTTGAGGAAAATACCTAAACAGCTTTCTGGAAGTTCAGGAAAACTTTGACCGAACCTCTGGTCTAGTGACACAGAAAATGCTGGAAGATTAGCGTTTTAAAACAAACAAATTTTTGGTGTCATAGGAGGACAATTAACCGTCACGTTCAAGGGGAAGGGATATAACAATGAAGCAATTTATCAAATGCAAACGCAGGGTTATGAACAGACTCCAAGAAAGCTCTGAGCTGCTTGTCCAGAGCTCCTTTCCCACCACGTTAACATTATGTCACTACCAGAGTTGCTGGGAAACTGGGATACTTGCACGTAGAAAACATGTTTGAGAAATGTTTCCATTTTTGGACTTCTCGACACACAACTCTGAAAAAGATTTTTTTTCTTTTTCCTCTTTCTCTCCTTACCCACTCCCTATTCCTGTTCCCCCCCCAAATTTCAGATGGGAGCGGTGCTGCCTCGAGTTGAGTGATGGTGCTTGGAACCGTTTTAACTTTGTTGAGTAACATTTAAATGCAGAATTGTTATTTTAGAAAATAAATTAAAGTAGTAGTTATTTAAAAATTGCCCTGCTACGCTTTCATGCGAGAAGAAAATCCTTTCTGTTGCTACCCATAGCTGTTTGGAGAGTAATTTCTGAAACGCTCTCATATTGTGTTTGGGGGGAGGAGGGAGGCAGCAGATAAATTCTCTTTCCCAAGAAATTCACATTGAGAAACTTGATTTACTCTGGGGGAAAAAAACAACCCACAGTATGGTCAGAGAAAAGCTCAATCAAGTGGCAGCAGTTCCCTTAGCTTGTAACAGACAGAAAGGTGGGTGGTTTTCGCGTTCTTATTGATTTTTTAAAAGAGCGAGGGGTGTGAAGCAAAGGTTCAGCTATAGTTGACCTATAGCTGCTGAGTACTGGGGTATAAACGGCATAGCTGAACTTTTTGGGTTTTCGCTTGATCTCTCCTACACCCCCGTTCTCAATCTGCAGGTCACCGGTGCTTCGTTAAGCGCGTTTGCTTGCATTGTCTGTTCAGCCCCCCCGTTTAAAAAAAAAAAATAAAAAATTCCCAAGAAATCTCTCGGCAGAGTTGATTTCAGAAGCGGGTTAGCTGGGACGTACCTGGTCCCGAGCGAGCGCTTCCTCTAGGTGACTTTTGGCGTGATGAAGCAGGAGGTGAGGGGTCCTGCAGGCTCCAGCGCACGCTGATGGCGTTCGACTTACACCGACAGCCTCAGACGGGCGGCGGAACCGCAGCCGGTGCAAGGTGCTGCGGAGCTGGGTTTGTCAGCCAGTACTTCGCGTTTTCAGGACTTCATATCGTCGAAAACCGTTTACAAATGTTCGGAGCCTTAAAATTAAAACACAGGTTTAATATATCCCAATGTGAATAGGGCTTATAGGGAGAAAGGGAATGAATTTGCTCTCTGCCTTTAATTCTAATGGACTACGTTGTTAGTCTCCAATTGGTTGTTAAATTTTTAACAGAGATTTAATAATCGTCTGCATTAATAGTCTTGAGGTACAGATACTGCGTCCGGATTTTCTAGGGGGCATCTATCTAGTTGTATGAACGATCTCCTTGCATTAGGCGTTGGCTTTATAATTGTGAGACCCGTTCCCCTCCGGCCCAACACAGACCTTTCCTTGGCAGAAGACACAGCAATTTTTTTTTTGAATCAAAGTAGTCTGTGAATTCCTAACCTTGGAGGACTTTGGTTTTTAGCTGTCTAAGGTGATGGGGAGGAATCGCTGGCCTCCCATGGGTAGACGAGGGATGCACTATGAACACTGAAAAGAAAACGGGAGAAGAAACTTTTGAATTTTTGTATTTGAGTTTTAATAAGCCGTCTTACTACAGCAAAGATTTGTAATATGAATAAAGATGGAATTGTACACGTACCTTTAAGGGCTGTTGAAATACGAGTTGCCTGAGGAAGAAGGGAATGGCCCTGAATTGTCTCTGCAATAGCTAACAGGGGCCGCACTGTGTAACGGGGAAAAAACATCTAGCTGTTTGGGATGGTTTAATCGTACAAATTTGGGTAGCTGATCTTTCTGAACGGCTTCTTTTCGGTTAGCTCGAACATCTGTGGTGTTTCTGTTCATGGTAGCAGCTCTCCTGTGATTTTACCTTCTCGCCTTTACCTGTTAAGAGGCTTGCGGTGTTGGGAAGAGAACTGAAATACCCAGGAACGACTGAAATGTCTTCCAGGACACAATGCTCTCACGGAAGACGCTGGATCTGGGGCACCAGGCATAAATAGCACTTTGTTTTGTAGCTTTTCCTGGATTGTCTGACACCTGAGGGTGTTTGGGTTTTTTTTTTAATTAGGTCCTTATTCCATGAGAGGAACAAACTTACTGCATCTAAAGGGATTTATTATACCTGAGACCCCGAATGTGCTACCCAGGATGATTAACTCAGTGCTTCTCAAAAACGCCATTTATCTGTTTCTCGCTTGCCCTCTGGGTTCAGCCTCTGCCGCAGTCACTCGCAGGCAGACGCTAAATGTGCACATCTCCATTTGGTCCCGCATGCCTTAACCGTTGCATTTTGCTGCTTTGGATTTAAGTAAGCTCTGGATACTTCCCAGTCATGTTCAACAGATTTCCCTTGGTTTTCCACAGCAGGTGATCTATCAGGGGTAGCTCTGTCCGTCGTACGTTATTTTAACTGAATCGCCTGTTTCATTTGCAGCGCATCTTGTGTGAAACCTGGTTGGTCCGTGGAAACTACCGGACCACTCCCCCCCGCCTTTTTTTTTTCTCTGCTCCTGGTGGAGAAGTGCAACGTGTTTCTGAGCCAGCAAAGGGAACCCAGTGCATCTCCCAACAGCCAGAGGATCAGGCTTGGGAAAAAGGCAAGGCAAAACCCACTAACGAGCAAATAACAGTAAACAGAAAGGAGGATGATCAAAGTGGAGCAGCTTGAAACGAAGGGCCAGGTGGGCGCCAGAAGGAAATGCTGAGCGCTCCGTTGCTTGGGCGATGGGGGAAGACAACTTCGGAGCAAACGCTTGCACGTGTGCAAGGAATGCCTCAGCTGGCAAGACTGTGATGAATTTTTCAGAAAGTAGCCACACAGTATTGCACAAACTTATAAAAGTCACAGCAGGGGTGCTTGTCTCAGCCTTGTCTCTGACACTTGGTGCTCTTCGGTGAGCTTAATGCTGTCCAAGGGGCTGGGGGGTGTGGAGGGGACTCTTCCCTTCTTCCTAACCGCTCTTCACACGTCCAGAGACTGCCGCGAAGACGACTGCTTCTCTGCTCCTCGGAACAAGCAGCCCTAATCCTTCAGCTCTTTCTAATAAGCTGCCTTCCCCGAGACCCCTCATCATCCTCGTTGCTGTTCTCCAGGTTTGTTCTGGTCTGTCCACATCCTCCTGGGACGATGGTGCCCACAGCTGAGCCGCCTGCTTCCCACCGCCCAGCCAAACGCAAGCGTTACGCCATGTGTCTTGCAGATGATCCTTGTGTTTATTTTTCCCAGAACGGTTTTCCATTTTTTCCCAGCAGCATGATATTGTTGACTCATATCCATGATTTAATATATTATAGCTCAGTAGTGAAAATGGTTGAGGTTTTTTTTTTTGGCTTTTCTGATTATTTAATTTATTATTTAGCTTATTTAATTTATCGGTTTTCTCGACGCTAAGGTTGAAAATACACATTCACAAAGTGCCTGCTGATGTCAGGAATGTCCCTAGGACTGTAGTGGGCTATCAGAAGAGTTGTACGGCTTTCTTTTAATCGGTATCAGGCAAGAGGTTTGTGCTTGGCTTCAGGTTTGTCTGTCTTCATGGAATAATTTAAACGGTAATTGCTTTGAATTGGGTCTGAAGTTAGACTTCTGAAAGTGGAGTTAAAAATCTAGTCCTTATTTCTGTTTATTTCAGGGAAGCAAAAAGATTGCAGGCCCTTTTGCCATCTGTGTTGCAGCAGTCTGAACTTCTTTTCAGCCAAAACATTGTCTGTGTCAAAGCTTTTTCTTTTTTTTTTTCTTTTTCCCCCTTCTGTCAACAAATCCACATTTGGTTGAGGGCTCAGTTTTGTTACGTGTGCTTAAAACTGTGTTTTCCCTTGCAGGTCTATGCTGAGGCCATTATATCGTGAGAAATATCAGAGAGAGAAGTAGTCCTGCAAAGCCGTAACTGGTGTGCAGGCAGACACGCTTCAAAAGCGTGGACCAGGAGAAAAAGGTTTGGGTTTTTTTTTTCTTTTTCTTCTTAACACAGTTTGGAAACAGATGAGTACTTAACCTCTTGAGACCAAACATATGTTAGTATGAAGTAGCAAACTTGTACGTTTGTTGCCCATTTCATGACTACAAGCTAAAAATATTTTGACATCACTAGTTAAAGTTTGATAAAGCTAATTATTGTCATAGAAGCACCCGAGGTGCTTGCCATGTTGGCTGCCTTTCAGGACGTCCCACTGAATATTGCAGTGGTTCCCAGTCAGGCGTTAGAGCCCATTCCATGAACGCATATAACAACCTGGCAAAGTTTCCTGCCACTGAATGTGCACCGGCTGCGTAAATCCCAGGGTATTTATTCCTGGCTCTGTCATTTTCTTCTTAGGACACCATTTAATACACAGACTGTATCTTCTGCGTGCATTCAAGTGGTAAAAAGGAAAAAAGAAAGGGGGGGAAAAAAAAATAACGTCTTCCAATAGCTCATTTTCAGCCCATGTTTTGTGTTTCAAATAGATCTGTGGATGTTGCAACAGCTGTAGACTCTGCAAAGCAGAAGTGTGTCTTGATTTAGTCTGTGACATGATTTTACTCATTCTTCCCCTGCTTCCTGAGCTCAGCATGTCCCAGTGTTGTTTGAGAGAGATACCGAGTCAGCTGCAGCTTTTCCACTCAGTGTTACTCTCACCGTGCCTTTCCCTACCGACAGCAACTTCTGTGCGATAAGGACGAGTTTTTGGCTCTGAGTATTCATCCAAAAGCACCATTCCTCTAAGAAGTATGTTAAACTACGATCTCTGATCCGTGTCCAATTTGTCTCCTGCACAGCACTCCTCTTAGTTTGCTGCTTTAATGCTGCGGCGTTGGAAATAAGCAGACTTTGAAACAATACTGTGTGGCCGAGCACACAGTATAGAAACCCGAATATTTGAAAATGGCATCGCTATCTGTATCGTACAGGCAGAGCAGTCCACGAGAGAGGGCTTTACATCGCAAAGGCGGTGGTGGAAATCGGAGTCAGTCCTCTCACTCCCCATCCTGCCTTCTGGGCAGTAGGTTGGACAACAGCATGAATGGTTCGAGGCTTTGTCGTTTAGCTTTTGGGGGTTTGGGTTTTCTTTTTTTTTTTTTCTTTCTTCTCTTCCTGCTTTTGTAGCTTATCCCTCCCGGTTCTCAACGGCCCGCTCGAGGCTGATGTGCTCCTGGTGGAACCAGACACTTGCTTTCAGCCCATGTCTCTTCTGCTTTTTTTTTTTTTTTGCCGAATCTGCTTCCCGCTTCGAACTGGTCGGGGAGCAGCGGTCGTAGCCAGGGTGGGGTGGATGTTAGAAACTGAGAACAGGAGGTTCTGATCTCTCACTAGCAACAAGAAAAGGCTGTAGAGGGCTTAGCAGCCATTGGATCTGGAGGTCGGATGGGGACCGAGTACTCTGAGCGTTGCCAATTCATGCGGAATTATACTCGAATGGGCATTTCTAAGTTAAGGGGAAAAAAAACCCTCCCAATAAAGAATAGGGTTGTTCTGCTTCTTAGGACGTTTAATGATGTACTGGCACATAGTAACTGCACTATAAATACAGTCTGAAAAAAATACGAGCTTAGTTTGGAAGCTGCTCTCCGCTAAATTATGGGGTTTTGATCCTGACCTAAACTGATCCCACATGTTCCTGGATTCTCCCAACGTTTGAGTGCACAGTAAATCAACCATAGTTTTTGCTTTTTATTGCAAAGAGCGAACAGAAGAGATTGGGAATTATATGACTTTGGCATCTGCTTATCACATGGTTTAGGATTGTTTGATATCTTTTTAGCTTTAAGGTTTCAGTCAAGCTGAAAACAGGTATACAGGATCAAAACCCATTAACTGGCATCAGTGTACAGAAAGGAAGTCTGAGGCTCACCAAAGCGTTTGTTTCAAAAATATTCAGTGTCTTTACAGAGAAGAATGCTGGTACTGATCTTACAAGGATTCACGTGTTCTGCTCACACATTTCACACTATCGACTACGTGAAGAACTAGAACCATAGGAGCGAACAGTAAAGAACAGAATATTAAGCGACTTCCTTGGTAATAATACCTCATGCCTTAAAGCAACAGCTGTTGTACCCCTGGATTATGCTGCTTCCGCTTTGAAAAATGTGCGTGTTCAATATTTCGTCTTTTTCCCCCCCCTCTTCCAAGGCCATCTCTTCCCTCCTCGTTGCTCCTCTTTGTTGTACCCACTTTAGTGGTGCCTGTTCTACAGCATGGATCTTGGCCTCCCACCTCAGCTCTAAAGCTCTTTGCCTTTCTGTTCACAGACACATTTTTGTCATCTGGTCCCTTTTCACTTGCCCTCCAGCTTTGTTCATTCTGAAGATATTTTGGACTTTTTGTCTTTGCAGCCTGTACCCGGTAACGTCTTCCTATTTGTACCCGGTAACGTCTTCCTATTTGTTGGCGTCTTTTTTGCAAGTTTGTTTTGTGTTTGGTTTTGGTTTTTTTAACCTCAGAGTTGGTATTTCTGTTCTTTAGTAGTAGAATTAAAGTATGGCTGAACTATGTTCTTGAACTTGGCTTTCCCGACGGACTGACCTTCCCGTCTGAAACACGTAGTCTCGCAGCACGATTTTTGTGAGCTGACCGCCCACACAAGCCTGCTGCCACGTGGGCTGTAGAGTCAGCTTGTCTGAAGTCTTACTCAGTAATTACCAGGTAATAAAAGTTAACTGCCCCATAAAACCACGCGGAAGAACCACACTACTGCTGGCGTGTCCTACTCAGCCGTCCGCTTCTGGTGTGTTGGACCTTTTGGACTAACCGAGGTCCCTTTTGGCTCTCCGTGTCTCTCTGATAACCGGTGACCTGGTTATGGGCTGCTGAAGTCAAGGCTCGGAGGACTTCTGTAACAAACCGGGAGCCTTAAGCAGTGAATCCGAACTGAACCGTTGCTATTTGATTTATCCAGGGGGAGAAACAATTTAAGTAAGTCGCTCCAAAGTTATCCTCTTAACACTTAGCTGTTTTCGAGGCGCCTTGAAAAATGTTTCACTTAGTGATGCCTCAGGGCTAATCTGCTGCAGCACTAAATTAGCTGGTGTCGAGCGAAGGTGTCCAACGTGAACCCAAACGGAGGGCAACTTTGCAACTCACCGAAATTGGCTATGACTCAAACTGGCAGGACTAGTCTAACTTCTCTAGTCCAGCAGGCGTGTGTAATGGCTTTATGGAGAAATGAAAAACATCAGGTTTCTGCCAACAGGACTTATATCCCTGTCGTAACTCGTGATTTGTACTACTGTGGTTCTGGTATCTTCTTTTATCACGGGCGCCTTCTGCCTCGTTTTTTACTTCTCAATGAGATAACAACCCCATTTATTTTTTCCCCTTTTTCTGTTTCCTTTTTTATTACTAACTGACTGAGATTTCAGTCTTCCTCAGGGCTTGCAAGTATATTTGCGCGGAGTTCCCGGGAGAATTGTGAAGGAGTCTAAAAATGATACAGAAGGCTATTAAAATGGAGGATGGGTGACTTGGGAGGGGAAGCTGCGGAGCTGTAGTGTCAGGCCACCAGAAAGGATCTTGGGATGCCATTTAACCCATGCCTCTGCCCCAAAGCAGAATATTTACACTAATATTCCTAATCCGTGCTTGTCCAAACTGTCCTTAAATATCTCCAACAATGACAACCCTTCGGCTTCGTTAGGCAGCTGCTTACCCTTAACGTTAGAAAGTTTTTCTCGATCTTGAGTCCAAGCGTTCCGGGTTGTCATTTATGTCACGTCTGGATCCCAGACGTAGCCTGTTTGGGATCGTGCAAAAAGAATTCAGCTGCTTCCCCGCTTGGTGCGCTCATTTTCTGGGAGCGGAGAAGGAGCGAATCAACAACGTGAAAGTTAGTTTCAGAACGAAGCAGCTATTTTCAGGCCTTTATGTCAGATGGATCATTCCAGGGCCGGTAACGCCGGCAGACACTTCAGGGTCTCCCCTTTGCAAGAGGGATCCCGGCTCAGCGTTTCCTGGGCTGAAATCAAAATCCCGAGCCTTCTGCGATGGTTGCACATGGCCATCCTGCTTTCAGTTAAAAACCAATGAGCTGTTACGCTGAAATCTAGGCAAGGGAGCTGTGAAGGGAAAACACACGAGAATGCCTTGATTAATAGCATCCCTAAATGACAATGGCTGTTTTATAGTTTTTATAAGGATCGTGGTGTTTCTCATATATAAAAAAGGACTAGATGTGGTTGTAATTAATAGAGAGGCTCTTTGTTGAAGCTGTTGACTGTAGGAAAGAACCCAAGGGTTTCTCAGGCTCCTCAGTTGTAAAACTAACTAAATACATCTAGGGCTGCCTTGTGTCACTCCATGGCATCTAGCAAAGCTGTAATTAGCAGATACCTAAATGAGTTGTGGCTACAGCGTGTGCATCAGATGACTCAAGTATTTACTTTTGGCTTCCGATTCTCTTTCTCGGCGCAAGGGGGAATAATTTGGTTTCAATATTGAGAGGCTCATTTTTCTTCGGTTGTTTTGCTTCACAACTTGGTTGTTTTACAACAGTCTGTCAGACTGAGCCCTCTCTGGTGTCTTCAGCAGCAAGGTACGTCTGAGACATCTGAGAGTCCTTGCATCATTAAGCCCGTTTTTTTTTTCTTTTTTGTAAAAAGTTTGCCTGAAAGCCATATTTTCACTACTGTTGGTGGAGTCAGATGCGTAAAATGCAGGTGGCCCTTTGACAGTTGTAAAGGAGCAAATGACAGAGCGGCATCATTACCCTCCTTGCATTTTTTTAGCAAGATGGCAGCTGTCCTGTTGCTTCACGGTGGAACTTGTGAGCATAGGACTCCATCTCGTTGATGGTGGGTGGAAAGAAATCAAGCCAGGCTATATTTTTTGGCTACAAAAGAGATTCAGTGATTTCACCGGCAGCGCAGGGTAAGAATATTTAGGAACACGGATCCCTGACGCTTACCTGGCACAACAGACTCTTCTGCCAGGGGCTACGAAGTGCGATGCCAGTAATAAGTTAGATGCTGTTTGGTCTCGCGAGCTCGGCCCAGTGCAAAACACCTCTTTTTCTGTACTGACTTTGCTTTCTCCCTCCCAGACTTTTGCATTCATTTACCTGCCTGTGACGACTGAAGCTCGGGGCAGGCAAATAAGTTGTATCATCATGTTGTGACCGTGGAAGATCTTTTCAAAATGACCTACTGCATTACATGGTCACCCTTGCTAAGTGTCGGACTATGCAGGGCAGGTGGCTAGCACAGCTATTTGCTTTTTAGCCCTGGAGAAACGTAGTATGCCGGGAGTGTGGGAAGGGTGAAAAACGAGGCTGTACTTGCTCTTTGCGGCCCAGATTGAGCGCTGCCGGATGAGAGTGTAGCCCTTTATCTTAGCGAGGATGGGATGGTGCCGCTTGAGGAACGTTGGTGTTGCTGCGATGTGTCCGTAGGGAAGCAGTCACGAAATAGGAAGGCGATTCTGTAGCCTACACTTGGAAGACGGTAGGCTGGGTGGGGTGTGCGGCTGCAAACCCTCCCGTGCTCGGGTCCACCTTGCGCTCTGTAGGGTCAGGGAAGGTAAGGGACGGCTTACCTTCTTCCACTGATGTCCTCCTGGGCAAAGGTTGTTAACACCTCACGTATCAGGGAAGAAGCTGTTTTCAGGGCAAGAGTTTGTGCATCCGTTCAAAGCCTTCCCATTTTTGTCAGCCCACAGGCATTCCTTCCACTGTCTTTCCTTCGCCCATTTGAAACCTTTGCACGTTGGCTTTGACGGTAATTTCATATTGACTGCGCTTGAGCTGACTTTGGTTCAGAAATTTCCTAATTGCTCCCTGTCTCAGTCACTTCCACCGTTAACAAGTAAATGCCAAGATAAGAATCAAATATAGAATTAAATGAAAGGTAAATATCTTTCGGTTAGCTATTTTTCTACACAGATGGTTGTTCCTGAAGACTGTTTAAAACCATTCTTTAAGAAATAACTGCATGATTTTAGGTGTGAGAACAACAGTACATCTGGGCAGGTAACCGCAGGTAGTGTATTACAAGCAATTTCTATTGCGTGTACCTGAAACGGATTCATTCCTGGAATCAGCGCTTTTCTGGACACATGTCTCAGGGGACCTGAAGTGACTGTTCAACTAGTTTTGAATAAAGAAAGAAAAGGCGCTGGGGGAGGTCAGCATGTGCTGTAAGAGTATCTGTTTTATAACGGTCATGGTTGTCACAGTAAACATGATGAATTTGTTCTTCGTCACCAGCCACTCTCTTAATTCTTTAGACGGTGGCAAAGATGAATAGGGAGCAAGCTTCGCCCTTCTGAAAAGCTGTGAATTTAAACAGCGCCAATCCCATGGTCACGGGCCGTTGACTGCATCACGCGTGAGTTGCCATCAGACCAGCAGTCCTTTTCCTAACAGTTATTTTTAACGTGCCGGTCTTATTTTTTCCCTCAGCCCAGTCGTGTTTCTTTCAATGATAAAACCGAGGGCTACTTTTTCCTTTATCAAATTTGCTTTAGTCTGTGGGTGCCGAGCAATTCATATAAATGATGCAGTTTATAGAAGATAGGCACTAGGGTGGCTCCAAGTTTCCCCAAAATACACAGGTTAGCACTACCGTCTTTGAGTCTACCCTCTCGCTAATATCCACACTCCTATAAATCGCTTTCACTTTTATATTTAAATTTAAATTTGATTTTTTTTGATAAAATTACAGAGCCCACTGGCGCATGATTTTTCTGTAAGGCACAGATGAAATAAATCAATACGTAGAACGTGACTGGTGATCCTCCACAGATTTTCTCTTCTGTTGACCCCCTGCTCTCCCCTCTGATGGCAGTGTTGATTCTCGCTCTCGTCAAACTGCTGTTAGTTACTTTTTTTTTTTGCAGTCATCTGTCTTGGCCATCAGATGTTGTTCATCTGGAGTGACATGGGCTTAGCTATTAATTAGCAAAGTGGCTTAGATGTACGGTAGGTCTGCCTGTTTTTAAAGAGGCCGGAGCGTTGCTGGGTTAAGCGGCGTTCCTCTCTCTGCTCTTTGGATATCTGTCAGAGAGCGGTTTTAAATTTGGGGTTGTATTTTACCAAGCGATCCTGAAATTTGTTTGCTGACTGACACAGACGGGCAGGCAAAGTTTTGAAACGCGGTGGCTGTCCCTTCTCTTTAAGATAGTTTATAATGGCAGTTTGAAAACTCTCCAAACTGCATGTTGAGTAATGTGCCCGTGATTACAGAGTTACGAACGGCACGGTCAATTTATCTCAACTGACAAAAAAGGACTAATGCCTCTGCTTGAGAACTGACATGCGAGGATTCGGCCAGTCCGCCTCAAAGTTAGAGCAAAGCTGCATTCTCTGCCGCAGCGAAGAGGACTTACTGCTGCTCAAAGTAAGCGAGGCCTCAGTGCAGTATCTGGAGCGTGGGTAGATGCTTACTGAAATCAGATGCGGCGATGTAAAGCGTTAAATGCACATCTTGTTGGGAGGCTGCGAATCCTGTTTGGATGTGAAATTGTCCTTTTGTCCTAACCCAAAATGAGATATAATTCACGGCCAACGAAAAGGGCGTTAAAGAAAAGGATACGTGATTTGGTTGTAGTTCATGAGTAAAAGCCAAGGTTACATAAATGCCCAAGGGACGCTACAAATGCATCTGGTGGCAATGCCAGAGCCAAACACCCAGGCCCCAACGTTACCCTCCCAGTTCTGGATCTCGTATCATTAATATACTAGAAATACCCTGTCCAGTATGGGAAGATGATGACGATTTGCCCTATGGTCTAAAGTTCTGGAGATGTGGGGGCTTTTTGGGTTTTATTAACCTTACGCAAAGTTTTATAACTAACTCATGCGTTAGACTGGTGGGAACACGAGTTTCCATGAATCATACAGTAACGAAGTAATTTCTGCCAGGAAGATAGCCTGCCCTGGCTGTCCGTCAAGCACATCTTATTTTGTTCTATTGGTTGTTTCCAGACATTTTTTAATGCACCGAATCAGAGGAAAATGCCTCTTGGCGCAGATCTTCTTGCTTTGAAAGATGTTTATAATTCTCATTATGAAAGCTTCCCCAAAATGATCTGGTTAGTATCTGTTTACAATTAATGAGAAAATCCAGAACGAAAAAACAGGTAAGGAGAGTCACTTAATTACTATAGGGAAACTAATTCCCAACAGAATAATTCAGGCTATCCGCCTCTGGTCTCCAGCTGAGAGGCTGAACTGCACAGTGTTATCTGCAACTGGGAACACACCAGTATGAGCTGCCCGAGCGTCCCTACTCTACCAGAGCCCACAACTTTCAAAGGAAATGGGTATCGTCAGGCAAAGGCTGGACGTAGCAAGTCCAAGAGATGCATGGCATGACCAGATGTTTTCCATTAAAGCCTTCTACCTCTTGGTGAAGTCCTCACGGAATCACGGAATCTTCAGAGTTGGAAGGGACCTCTAGAGATCATCTAGTCCAACTCCCCTGCTAGAGCAGGATTGCCTAAAGCACATCCCTCAGGGCTGCATCCAGGCGGGTCTTGAAAATCTCCAGAGAAGGGGACTCCACAACCTCCCTGGGCAGCCTGTTCCAGTGCTCTGTCACCCTCACTGTAAAGAAGTTTTTCCGTGTATTTGAACGGAACTTCCTGTGTTCTAGCTTGTGCCCATTGCCCCTTGTCCTGTCGCTGGGAACCATTGAAAAGAGCCTGGCTCTGTCCTCCTTAAACCCACCCTTTAGATACTTGTAAACATTAATCAGGTCCCCCCTCAACCTTCTCTTCTCCAGGCTAAAGAGTCCCAGCTCTTTCAGCCTTTCCTCATAAGGGAGGTGCTCCAGTCCCATAATCATCTTGGTTGCCCTACGCTGGACTCGCTCCCTGTCCCTTTTGAACTGGGGAGCCCAAAACTGGACACAGTACTCCAGTTGTGGCCTCACCAGTGCAGAGTAGAGGGGAAGAATGACCTCCCTCGACCTACTGGCCGCAGTCTTCCCTATGCAGCCCAGGATGCCATTGGCCTTCTTGGCGACAAGGGCACACTGCTGGCTCATGGATAATTTGCTGTCTACCAGGACCCCCAGGTCCTTCTCCTCAGAGCTGCTTCCCAGCATGTCCGCCCCTAACATATACTGGTGTTTGGCATTCTTCCTTCCCAGGTGCAGGACCTTACACTTGCTTTTGTTGAACCTCATTAGGTTCTTCTCTGCCCAGCTCTCCAGCCTGTCCAGGTCACGCTGGATGGCAGCACGGCCCTCTGGAGTGTCGGCCACCCCTCCCAGCTTGGTATCATCAGCAAACTTGCTGAGGATACACTCTGTCCCCTCATCTAGGTCATTAATGAATATATTGAACAAAATTGGTCCAAGTATTGACCCCTGAGGGACACCACTCGTTACAGGCCTCCAACTGGACTCTGTGCCGCTGATCACAACCCTCTGAGTTCTGTCACTCAGCCAGCTCTCGATCCACCTCACTGTCACCTTGTCTAGCCCATACTTCCTCAGCTTCCTAATGAGGATGTTATGGGAGACAGTGTCAAAAGCCTTGCTAAGGTCAAGGTAGATGACATCTACGGCTCTCCCCTCATCCAGCCAACCCATTATAACATCATAGAAAGCTATCAGATTGGTCAGGCATGATTTTCCCTTGGTAAATCCATGCTGACCACTTCCAATAACTTCCTGTTCCTCTACGTGTTTGGAGACGACATCCAGAATGAGTCGCTCCATTACCTTCCCAGGGACAGAGGTGAGACTAACCGGCCTGTAGTTCCCTGGGTCCTCCTTCTTGCCTTTTTTGAAAATTGGAGTGATGTTAGCCTTCCTCCAGTCCTCAGGCACCTCTCCTGTTCCCCATGACTTTTCAAAGACGATGGAGAGCGGTCTAGCGATAACATCTGCCAGTTCTCTCAGCACTCGCGGGTGCATCCCGTCAGGGCCCATGGATTTATGAATGTCCAGCTTGGCCAAGTGGTCTCTGACCCGGTCCTCCTCAACTAAGGGAAAATGTAGTTGTAATGTTCCATCCTTTTCTTCCAAAGAGGTGACTCATGGCTGGGATCCTGCAACTCTTCCTAAAAGGGAAAGACTGAAACTCTTGCTGTTGTAGAAGAACTGAATTCAGTGGGTTTTGTCTCCCTTCAGACCAACATTTTTAACTGTGAACGAGAAAACTGGCAGATATTCTGTCAGTTTTCTGTCTCGAAATTCCAAAGCATTGAAAACGACAAAGCCTATCTCTGAGTTACAAGGTGGGACGTGGATAAATGACACAGTTGTGTTTGCAGATGAAGGGATGCGTTGACCTTTAGGTCTGATGTCAAATTAGTATATTAAAAAATATCAAATTGCCTTATAATTTACAAAGTTAGCTGGCAAATGTTAGTGCAACATGGTCGAAGGCTGTTTTACCTCTAATTGTGAGGGGTTGGATATTTGTGCTGAAGGAGAGGAATGGGCCGCTTTTAACCGAGCACGCCAGCCCTCCGTGGTCCGCCTCCCAATCTGCCGGCTGCCCTCCCCTTCATAACCTTGGCAACGGCTCAGCAATTTCTACCAAATCTGAGATATGGGATTTAATCACCTGAATTGCTTGGGAGGTCTACGAGCGCCGGGAGCTGGGTAGTAGGAGAAGATTCACGTTGGTGCCCACGCTGACAGAAGCACCGTCAGAAACCATCAGTCACCTCGTGGGTTTGACAGGAGCTGCTGGGCCACCCGTGTCTCCGGCTCCAGACTAACCGCTGCAGGTATCCCCAGCTCGGGCTGGCGGAGGGGAAGAGCAGATGGCCGGCCTTATTGCACTGGAAGGAGATGTAGGGGACGAAGGGCAAAAAGAGACAAGGAAATCAAATTCTGCTAATTTTGCTGCTCACAGAATAAATTTTTATTCTTGGAATGGCAGAGCAGCCCCACAGGTCGCTTTCTGTCAGGGTGAGATCCCTCTCGCCAATCTAGTTTTCGAATCGGGTATCAATTTGGGATGTGTGCCTTTGTTAGTTCTTTTATTCCTCTACTGCAGAGGAAATAAGTAAATATGAATAGGAATTCTGGGAGTTTGTTTCATTTTAAAGACATTTATTGAGTATACATATGATACGGGTGGCACGAGGGCATAACCAGTACTTGTGAACTGCTTGTGGGGACCAAAACATAACCAGACTGGGATTTGACGCTCTATGTATGTTTTAATGTCCTTATAAATTGTCTTCGGTTGACTTTGAAGGTGGTCAGAGGTTAAAACACCAAGGAACTGTTTAATGAACAATATTCCAAGATACAGCAGCCGGCAAAGATAACGCGATAGCTTCGTGTCATAACTTGTGGCATGTCTCTGCAGGGGGGACGTAATCTGAAAAAAAAAAATTAATAATATGAAGATCACAATGCCTGGACGTAACTGATGGATCAGCCAACGCAGAACCAAGTTGCAGCCAGTAAACTCCCACTTTTCTGCGCAGTTGGGTAAGTGTTGGGGCTGATCAGCTCTTTTGAAATCGAGTTGATGCTTTTAATTGTTGTTCGGTGACCTTTGAATTTGCCCCCCTGAATAACAGGAGGAGGCCACTTACTCTGTGACTGATGTTTTTGTGGTCTAGAGCAGAGGGAGATGTGCTGATGTGGGAATAAGACACTGTGAGACACAGCAGCCTCGGCTGATGAGTGAATTGCAACTTTCAGCCTGGCTGGGGTTTGGTTTGGGTTTTTTTTTGTTTATTTGTTCAGGGGAAGGGGGGAATACTGAAAAAATTACGCATTGCAACAGCGAGCAGTTGGCTGCAGCTCCCATCAAGAGACAAAGAAAGTCACGCCTAATGACTAAAACAGACAGCAGGTTGCAGATTTGGCCTCCATGATGCATTCCAGCCAGTAACATGAAAGACAGGAAATATCTTACATGTGCTGCCTTTGGGGAGCAAGAGAAGATACGGAGGTCGAGCAGGGCTCTGCTACGTTTGCTGATAAATAGTGGGGTTTTTTCCTTTTTTCTTTCCCCCCCACCCCGAGCGGTGTGGTATTGCCTGCAAAGCAGTGGGAAGATCGCACAGCCTTTCAGCCAGCTGCTCAGCATCGGTCACTGCCTTGGAGAAGGATGAACCCATCAGGGCAGCGGAGCGCTGCTGTCCGTTACCCAGCACGCGCAGAGGGACGCTGCGAGTCACCTTGGGCGCTGTACCAGCGGCGTTTGGCCAAGATCGGGAAGAGTGTCAATCCGTTACCTCCCGGCGCCATCCAACGAGCTCCTGGAGACAGGGATGACTCTAGAGCAGGTTTTAACAGCGTGTGTTTGAAAGCACATCTAAACTCAATCTAGTGAAATCACCGCAACGTTGGGAACCCCGCCTGTTATCGGGATTGACGGAGTCCCGTGTCTGTCTGTTTTCCTTTACGCTCTACTGTAAAAACAAAATAGCAGACTTGAGAGGGTGTCGTGCTTTCTGGTATCAAAATCTGGGCAAGTCACTAGAAAAATGGTGATCTTGGTGTGGTAACGAACACAGTAACATTGTGGGTCCTTTTCCTTATAAATCCTGAAAAGCTGTAAGAAATCGCAACTCTGCAGTTGCTATCTGAACACCTCATAATGTAGCGAATTACGTCGCGTAGTTCATGATGTTTTGGCTGTTATTGTTGCCACTAGAACGACAAGTTACGCGGGCTGCTTCACGGGTTACTGAGGAGCAGGATCCTTGGTCCAAACAGTTGCCATTTTGAAAAGGAAAGAGTAGAAGCGAAGGAATAAGCTTCAGGCAATCAATGGCTTTTTCTTGCTCAAGTGGATAGCTTTCTTTTAATTCTCATTCAAGATATTTTCACCTGTCCTGTAAAGAAACCCTTTGAGACTTCTGATTCTAGACTGTGCTGGGACTGCAGATACGCATGGGGAAAAATAATAACCAGAATACGCCCAAAACGGTTGGTTCAAAACGCGTGCCAGAAAAAGAGAGGGCAAAAAGAGAGGGTAAAAAGAGGGTGCGGGTTTTTTTTTTCCCCTCAAATTCCTTAGAAGCTAAAGAAAACTATTTGTTTATTTTAAAACACGTAAGCCTTTTTCCTGAGTTCTTTTTGAGTATTGTAATAATCGGTGCAGTTTTAGAAATAGCAGGACCAGAGTAAAGGCAGGGCCGTACCTACGCGTACGGAGCGTTTCAGCCAGCCGGAGCTGGAGACTTACCGAAGCAGCCGGTTATCTGCTGAACCGAAGTTCATTCCAGCTTCAGCTGAAGTCAAGAACAACATTCAAAATAATTCCAATGTTATAGGTTAAGGGAAACCATCCCTGGTTTAGAGTGCAATAAAAAAAAAAATAAAAAAAATCTACTGGAAGCCCAGAGTATCAGCAAAAAAATACTTTCAGAAGTCTGGATTTCCTCCGCACAGTGAATTGTCAGAACATGTTGTTGCCCAATGAGGTACAAATGAGGTTGTTAGTTCCCCAGCTGCAAGTTATTGGCATGGGGAACGACACGTGTCAACAAAGCTGCTGGTGCGTGTCCATATTTCTAGACTTTAAAGAGCTAGTGACAAGGTAATTGTTTGATAGCTGCAATATGTTACAGCATCACTACCCAAATAAAACACGAGCACCGATATTTGGTCGTATTGTCAGCGTTAGGAGCGATCTGTCCTCAAATTGTGTCTGAAGGCAACAAAACCACATTTTCTCAGGAAAAAGTTGCGTTTGCCTCTCCAGTGGAGAAAACTCTCTGCTGGTGATAATACGTTGCGGCCAAGTCTCTCAAAACTGCTGAGTAACTTCTGCCAGCCAAACACGCGCTGAATTCATTCTGGGAAAACTAAGTGTGCGCTTGGGCTGGCGAAGCACGACCCTTCCCAGACGCGCTTATTCTCCAAACCAACTCGGGGAGCGAGTCTTGAAATTCCAATCCAGTGAGTTCAAACTCTCATTGCTCCAAGCAACACCGAGTTTACTGCGTTAGTGAACAGAATTGGTTGTTTTAATTCGAGCCTTTCAGAAAGCAAATGAGAAAAAAATCAGTCGGATCAATACTGTTGAAAATGTCCATTATTATATGTTGGTCTGCATTCTTTTCCGTAATCACGTTGTCATAAATGTTTTCCACTGAAAGCATGTGAACAACCCTCTTATTCTCCCAGTCCACTGAATTTTTAGGAAGACGAACTGAAGAACGTTTACGTAAATTAGAAAGTGTCAGGGGTACCAGGGAGGAGGGGACTTGGTTCAGTTTGACGGAAGATTTTGCTCTTCTAGAATGTTCTTTTTCTATGTTGCATTTTCATGCGCTTGGGCTATCTATGAATGAAGCTGAAGGGCAGTTTTGATGTACGAGGTAAAACAATGATCAATACTAGATTTTAGAGCATTTAAGAAGACTTTGACCTTAGCAGTGTATGTCTGGTTAGACCGATAAATGAGAAGCCTACTTTATAGATGTGAGTCTACTTTCTAGTAATAAGACGACAGCTGTGATGTTTTCTCTCAGATTTCTCTGAATCGACCAGCATTTCTAGTTAAACAGGCATTTTCAGCCCTTTCCCGACGTATCTGAAGGCACACACTGCCACGCCAGGCCACATCCTAGGAGAGCGTTGGACACACGGCTACAGCGTAGCATAGACCTTTGGCACGCACAGGTGGAACTCGCCGCGTGTGCGTACCGGAGTACTGGTCACTGGTTTTACTTACAGTGGTCTGACTGGTATGACAGGTACCTGGCTACCTTTAAGCTCGTTGCTTCTTGTTTGTCACTGTGTTCCTCTGTTTGCGAATGACTGTATTTGCCGAACACCTGCAGGTAACGATACAGAAGTGCAAGCCCTTTAGAAACACGACAGAGAAATTCATCTTGGGAGAAGCATTATGGATTTTTAAATTTATTGCAATTAACAGAATGACACTGACCTTCACGAGAAGTTTCAAAATGGAAGATGCCCTGTCTTAGCCTAATGCTGCTGTATGTCACATTGCAAAAGGCAGGGTCGCTTCTGGACAGGCCCTACAGAAGGGCTAGGTTCCTGAAGAAAGACCAAGGGTAGTGCCAAAATCCTGGCTAGGGTCCAGCCAATCTTGCAGGATGGCGCACTGACCTTCTGCGTGTACTTCTGGTTGTCTTTGCTTCAGGTTCCCGCGGTGGACAGGGTCACCACAGCACATGGCCAGTGTTGCCTGTCTCTCCTCAACGATTTGGGCTGTTCGGAGGCCGGAAAGCGTCTTTTTCTTCCCCAAAGCCCACCTGACATAAGTGCATCTCATCTTTAAGGTAAGTAGCAATTAAATACAGAGTAAAATCTGCACTTCTCCTGTAGCTTTTTGTAAACCGTTCCACGTACGAGGGCAGATTTTCAGCAATGCAGACTGGTGTAGCTTCACCAAAAGCCTCGTGGAGACCTGGGGATCAGAGCCGTGCCGGCTTACAGCAAGCTTTCGAAGGGGAACCGCCCTGTTGTCTCGAAATACAAAGGGCACACGATGAGCCGATGAGCGTGGTGTTTCTTGTGGAAAATAGTCCTGTGAGCTACAGAAACAAACCAAAAAAAGAACATCTTTATGAATTTGATGAAAGCAAATACCTGAAATGTCCCGTGAAATGTGCACCTTAATTTATTTTAGAGGGAAAGACAGGCAATAGGTTGCCGACAAGAGGGTATTGAATCTTGGGTTTACCTAACCGAACTGGAAACGTTGCAGTAGGTCCCAGATCCTCAGGCGTGAGTCACCGGTGACTAATCTGTTCAGCTTCCAGATTTCCTTGCCCTCTTCTCCCTACGTTTTTTCCCCCGTATTTCTTCTCCGAGTTATGTTTGGTTTACGGTCTTTGTAAGCGTGAGGAGATCCAGCAGGGCCGACAGAGGTCACTGAGGCTGGTACCTCCCCTCGGCAGGGCTCCAGCTGGTGTATTTCTCTCTCGCACACCAGAGTCCCGGGGCTGCTCCCGCTCAGATTAGGTGACGTTATCAGCCACCGATCAGGCTCTTGCAGGAAGTTATGTTTTTGTGAACCCAAAAGGAAAGGATAAGCAGGTCCTTGTTTTGTTTTTGTTCTGAAAGGCAGACACAAACGCTGGGATAAGACCCCCATTGTCCACCCTTAAAAGAATGGTGTACCTCCTCAGGGACAAATGTGGGATTTGTATTCGAAATTTATTACCTGGTATTTTGTTTCACGTTCGTCAAAGTGCGATAGCGAGGTCCAACCAGGAATAACCAAGACTGGCTATTTTTTGAAGGACAAAAACTTTACTAAGACTTTGAAGAGGGCTCATGCATTTAAAATCAGAAGTACCAAGGAAGAACTGACTTCCCAAAGTTCAAGGGTGGGAGCTAGGATGTGTGAGGAGGCTGGGCTGCCCTTCCAGTGCGGAGGTTCACAGCCCGCGTTTACCCTTAGAAATGTGCATCTGTGGATCCCGTTCTTTACAGAGACCTCAGCTGGGATAAACAGGCTGTGGGATGCGTGGAAGCATCTTTTGCCAGCAGCTAAAGCCCGTCTTGGAGGCCAGGCTGCCCATGGGAAAGGGGCTATAACTTATCCTGATACTGGGATGGGATCGGTATTTGCACCTCTGAATAGCGGGGCTCTGCATCCGTGTTCCAGTGGAACTTCAGCTGTAACGTGACCGAAATACAGGGAGAGCAGTACTGTGGCCTTATTGAATCCGTGTTGGCGCCTTGTTGTTTGAAGCGTCTTTTTTTGTGGACCTAAAACAGAGTACGTGTTTACAAGGCACCCTTATTTTCTCCCGTCTATTTCAGTAAATAGGCAGAAATACTTTAGAAAGATAAATCCTCTAATCAGACCTTGCTAATGAAGAATTGCTGCCCGTCTTATGCTGTTCCCTTCAGACCGTTGCTGTTGTTTAATAACTCAAGCATGTGATTTTTGTAGCATCCTTTTTGGGGAAATGCCCTACCACGAACCATCCTTTTCGGGAGGCTGTTTGCAATATGTAGCTGTGAGCTTCCCCGTTCAAATTCGTGTCGCTTCAAAGCCGTTCCTCCGATGTACACACACGTTTCGCTTACAGCAGCTTATCATTTTCTTTCTCGGGCAGCTTGCAGGGGTCTGTGCACAGCTTTTTCTCCTAAGCTGAGAGATTTAAACCCAAGGAAGACCGTGGGAGCAGTTTCCGTTAAACTATTCCAAAACCAGTGGCGTTGGAGCTGTTCCCTTAGAATAAATTCCGCCTCGGGTAGGTTTCGTTGTGCTCCAGGTTTTCCCTGATATTTTTCAGCTATGGGTGCTGAAATAAATAAAATAATAAATACTATAAATAAATGAAATAATAAAATATTACACGTTATCCTTTTAGTGTCACTAGTGCCACATCTTACAGGAAATCCACGTGGCCGGTCCTGGGGTTTAAAAAAAAAAAAAAAAAAGAGGCCTGGACTTGTACTTAACACTCTTCCTTGTTACAGGGCGCGTGCTTTCTTCTGTCGAAAAAGCGGTTCAGTGTTACCGGTCTCTCTTCCTGTTACTGCCTCGTTCATGTTGAAACGCAGTGTGCTTGCCCATCCTTTCACTTTTTGGTCCGTTCGTACCTGAGCTCTGTCATTCCTCACGCAACGGCCGCAGGTCAGCTAGAACAGGCCTTACTCGGCGCTCCAAAAGTTAATTTGGTACTCTCCGACTCCTAAACCACACTGGTGACCTGCCTGGGTTTCTGTGAATATCCTCTTTGCTTTGCTATTTAAAATGGCCGCTTGCGTGGTATCAAATAATTGGCAGGAACACAAGATAAAAATAATCAAGAGCAGTGTATCAAGAGCAGTGTTTTTTCCTGGTTTTTTGACTCTAGACATCGCTCACTGAAGCTGCGGATCTGCTGAAAACAAGACCATCTAAAAAGAAAACAGTTTCCCTTCCTCTCAGACTGGCACTAAAAAACAATTAATCTCTCAAAGCGAATGGATTCAAAGTTCTCCAAAAAATGCGTTTAAAGGTGAACAGGAAGACATACGTTTTTGTAATTGCATCTTTAAGTCGTATAGACTTTATGAAAGTCAAAGTTTTATGAATTTTAATGAATGTCCTCCTCAAAAAACCTTGAATCTTGCTGTCCGTATGTTACCTGGGAAAAGGTCACTTAAACGAGGGGAATTTTGCAAATGGGAGGTTGTATAGGTTTGGGAAGAGAGTTTAAAATACATCCCTACATCCACTTTGGCATCTGCACTGAGGGAAGCGCGCGGCCGATGCAGCAAAACCAGTTGCCTGACTTGGGAATTCTTTGGCTAGCAAAGCACTACGCCACGCGGCATTTCTCTTCGGTGGCAGGAATTCGACTCTCTTTCTTTAGACAACCAAGATACGACCTGCTCGCTACTCTCATAAGCTGCAAGTTGCTAAACTTCAGATTCATAGCCCAACTTTGGGAAAAAACGTCCCTGAAATCGCTGCGTTTGGGTGTCCTGGGGTGCTGGCTGGCACCCAACCCGTAGGTGTGCTTGCACCGAGCTCAAAATCCGGCACCCCAGGCACCTTGAGGAGCGCGCTGAATTTAATTCCAGCTGTAGCTAGGGACACAAACCACATCGTAACTGCTGGTTCAAAACCCATTACTTTTGTGGATCAAGCTTGCAGCGCGATCCTGTGAACTGACACGAGATCTGCTTCAGCGGAAACTTGGGAAGCAATGATTTCTAACAATTTTTTTTCCGGTTAACTTTAAACTGTTGACACGGTGCTAAATTCGGTATGCTGAAGGTGTTTCCATGTGTCACATCTAATAGGATACAGGTGTCAGACAATTTGAGATTATTTCAAATCTAATTTTCCTAGAGTGAAGATACAAACAGTTACACCAGAAGCAGATGTTGGGCCTTTCTCACCCCTCCGAAATGTGGTTTGGCATCCATCCAGAGGGAGCCTATGGGGGAAAAAGGGAAAATTATATTTAATTCTAGCTTGCTTGGTTTCCTCCTTTCAAAATCTACATCAACGTGCAATAAAAAAAAAAATTAAAAAAAATCCCTTTTCCCTCTGCTTACACGGGGACCGAGTATCTTGTTGCAAACAGATGGAGCACAGGCAGGTTGGGACGCGAACGCTTTGCCATCTCCACGCTAACATCATGTGGCCCAAAATACGGCATAAAACGCTATCTTTTCCTTTTTGCCCTCTTACCCCGTCTCTGTCAGTTAACTTTTCTGGTGCGTTGGTTGGAAGTAACAGCCAGGAAACAGAGGTGACACGGGCTGCAGCTAAACCACCAGTTTGGGGTCCCGCCGCTGGTCCGCCTCCGTTGACCTACCTGCGGGTGGCCCCTGGGACTGCACCAGGACTCCACCAAGAAGCCCTGAGGGCATCTCCATCCCTCTTCCTTCAAGCTGCGAAGACGTTCCCTAGCTTTCGGTCTTCTTTGAAGCAATGGGTCCTTTTCCACCTCGTCCGGTTCGTGCAGTTTCACATGTGACTGGAAGGAAAATCTCAGCTCTACGGTGTAGATGCAAAACCTACGTCACCTGCTGGCGCTCTCCTGAGGATGGTACGCGTTTTCCATCAAAAGCAGCTTCACCGAGTTTAGTTACACTTCGTCAGAACTCGTGCAGGTGACAGAAAAATTGAGCTCGTAATCCTGGTATTACAACCTTGTAGAAAATTAAGACCCTATTCTGAGATTCACTGTGCGAGTTTTGGGTTCTGCTGCTCAAATACATCCTTCTTCACCTGCTTCTAGTAACTGCATCTCGTGACTACAAATCCCGCTTGGGTTACAACTGTATTTAAAGTTACAGTACTGTCAAATGCTACAATCGAACAGCTTTATTTGAAATAAACACTTGAAAAAAATCACTAAGGATTTTGTAAAATGGATTGTGGGGGCGGCCGTGCATTATTTTTTTTTTTAATTGGTACTTGTTGGTCATGCAAATGCTACTGGAAAGCTGCCGTTGTAACTGAACAACAAATCCCTTAGGAGTTGGGAGCCGTAAATGCGTACTGGGAAGTGACGGAGCAGCATATTTACATCATCCAGCTCTACGTGCCAGAGGAAGAAGGGCACGAAGACCTTCCTCACACGGCGAGGGCTCCACAGGCTGGCAAATACACAAGGGGCAAATGAGCAGGTGGTGGACAGGAGGCATTAGTGCTGCCGCGTTGGAAACGCTGCTCTGCAAAATGGGGTTTTAACTGCACTGCCAGGAAGTTATCTAGAGGCATTTGAAGACCAACCCGGTAACAGGAAATTAATCAAAAGCATTTTTGAGCGGATCCTGGCCGGTGAGTGCTGCCGTGGCTATTTATACTGCTGAACTATGGCAATTTACCCCCGTCAAGGGTCTGCTCAGATGTCAGATATTAGCCACTGCCAGAACAAGTGACCTTTCTGCACAGTACGTTAAGAAGAGAAAAAAAGATGGAAATTCCCATTTTCTAAGCGTGGGCCAAATAAACCTCTGTGCTCTTGTTAAACCAGCTGCGTTGAAGAGGAATGATTATCACAAGCCTTTTTTTTTTCTTTTTTTTTTCTTCAGCCTGCACCTGTCTCTCCTTCCGCAGCTGAGGACGCGCTGGAATCTTCTTCCCTATAGACCTGATCCTGTAAAAGCTTCAGGTGGAAATTAAATTCCTCATTATCTACATCTATTTTTACTTAACCACTTAAGGGGGGAAAAACCACCCGAAGGCCAGCAGTTACTGGAACACGCAGTAGCTAGTCACCCGCAGTAAAGAAAAGCTCCCCTGTTTCTCCATCCTTAAATAGATGAGATTTTTTTTTTTTTTCAGTTTTCCATTCTTACGGCCATGAAGGTCTTGCAAAGGAGAGAGGACCAGCTTCGAGCAGCCTTGCGTGGCCGTTCCCCGCAGTCAGTCTCTTGAGAAGGTGACAGCTTCACTCCCACCTGGGCGGAAAGGTTCCCTCTTGCTTCAGGCACAGCCACGCGGATCAAGGCAGTAACTCCGCTTTATCAAGAAATACACAGGGAAGAAGTGTGCCAAACTACCGTGGAAAAACACGTAAGGGATTTTTCTGAGGAATTTAAGTCTTCCCTAGAGCAAAACTGGGTGCAGCGCTGTCCCTGGAGAAATGGGAGACTGTAAAACTGTCCTTTTTCCTCCTGGAGTATCACTTCCTTGTAAAAAAAAAAAAAAAAGTTAAAGTCCGCAGAGCGTCATGAGATATTCCACTCACTTATTCTGTGTAAATAAGCAGTGGCATTTCTAAAGTCTGGGTTTTATTTAAAGTATCTCCCCCCTTTCACAGGAATAATTCTTTTTGTTTTTTTATACTTGACTGTTTTGCTCAGGTAATTCTTACACACTGCTCTCCTCCGCCCTCGCAGCTGACGTTTCTCCATATTCCCTCCGTTGCTGTTCCCCCCTGCCCCGCGTAGTGCCAGCACTTTGATTTCTGGCACAGCGACACAGGAAAGCCAACGGTGTCAAAATTAGCAGTATTGGTTTGTTTTTTGGATCCCAAATTATTGGATTTTTCTGCCTGGAAATGGACTGGCACTAGATAAGCAAATTATTCGTTTTACAGTAAGTCAGACATCCCACACAATCTCTCTTGCTGGGGAAGGGAGAAAAAACCCACAGTCGAACTGGAATTGTTTTGTGACAAGAATGCTGTCTGTGCCTGAGGCAAGACAGCCCGATGCTCACTGGAAATTACTAGCCAGAAACACGCGTAGCACCAAACCACCTCAAAACAGGGTAAGAAGAGTAAATTATTGTCAAACCAAATGCTGCTTCATGTTGACCCAAAACGTCAGCCGAAGTTTTATCACATGGCGATCGGGTATGAGATTCTAAAAAGATTAATTTTCCAGGGCAGCTGTAGCTGTTCCTATTGTAGATTAGTTCTACTCTTGTCACCGTCTACTTGAAATAAGGATAAAATTAGGTTTTTCAGGATAATATTTTTAATGCAAGCAATGCGAAGGCATGTAGTGCGAACAATATCCCCCAAAACGTCTTCCCACAGAAAGAAAACCGAGCTAAACAAGCAATTTGGAAAACTGTCTTAATTACTTTAACAGGTAAGTTTTAGAAAGATGCCAGATCTAGTGAGGATTTTTTTTTTCCTCCTAAAAATAGTTATGAATGTATGTATCTTCTGTAGCAGTAAGGCACTCCTAAGATTTCTATTTTTGTTTGTTTTTTTTTTAATTCCAAGGCATTACTGGAACTTTGTGTAGTTTGATTCTCTCTCAGCTGGGTTTTGAGCAGAGTCACGTCCCCAAGAGCAGCCGTTCAGGATCGACTGCGTGATGGAAAATGACTACTTTTGCCGTACTAATTAGCCAGTGAACGCAGTCCCTAAAAACTAGGGATATGAACCAGGAAATGTTCGTCATTAATTTTGCTTATGGTTATTTAATTTTAATTACAATACTTTAAAGAGATTTAAATCTACAACTCCATCATATGTAAGATAATGTAGCATATTTTGGAGAAATAATCGAGGCCTGGTAACACAGATCACTACAGAGCCTCTAATTAAATCTTTGATTAGAGTTTCAAAGTGGATTTTAAATGCGTGCGCGGCTTACAAAAAGTGCTTTACAAAAGCTCTACTTTTGTCATTGGGACTTCACGAATGTTTCTCTAGCATTGTCCAGGTTTAATTTTCATTCTAATTCGTAACGGAAACGTTTGCAATTGAGCGATTGCCTTGCAAATGGCTATTCTCTGTAGGTAGGAAAACCAATTAATTTTCACACCTGTTTTCCCACGTAAGTGATAACAGGGAATATTTTTCTACTGACCACAAGGGCCTTTAGTACCATTAATGCCGTTACGCCTTGTGGAATAGGGCATCGGTGACGGCCATTTCAGGTGCGTTTCTTTTCTGAGGAGATGATGCAGGGTCTGATCTTGCAGCCGATCCTGGCACCATCACGGGTGGTTGAAGAGAAGTTGACCCTGCCACAGACAGCAGAATAGATCTCGCTGCTGTCTGCGCCTCGGGGAGGGCCTTCATGAGCTGGAGGATGGCTTCTCTGCCGCTTGCTGGCTTTTCTTCTGTAGGAACCGGCGTGCGCTGCTCATCTGTTACTCTCATCGCAGGTTTTGTTCACATCCGTGCCTTCTCAAACGGCGCTCAAAAAGCGGCATCCTGGCAGGGAGCCGTCGGGATGAGTGTCATCTTACCCGTGTTGGCAAACCCCTGGCCCACCTGCGCCTCTGACAGCAGAAAAATGGGGTGGAAGAGGTTTGTGGGTTGCTTTTTTTTTTTTTCTGGAATAGTTCCCTTGTAACTGAAGGACATGTTTGAGACAGGCCTTCGCTGCCTCCCGTTACAACATAGGAGCTCGCAGGTTTCCAGCGATAAGCGGGGCTGGCTGTAGGCAATTAGAAAACCTCAGGGTTTTAAGAGTCTAGTCACTAAAATATGTTACAGCTCAAGTCATTGTTTAACAATCCGAGTCTCTTACAGCTGTGAAACACTCCCATCGTCAAGTAGGTCTCTGGGACTCCCTCAGGAACGGCAGGCTCTAGATATCCAGCTGCTCGGAACAAAAATAAACCTCTTTGAAGACTTATTTGCCATCACATTGTGCGAGGACTTAGAAAGGCTGAAATATTTTAACCATTAATCTCTGTTCATCAAATCTTGTCATTCTTAACAAAACTCCAAAATAGTTGCAGCTGCGAGTTGAACGTCGATGCCACCAAACTCTGTACGTCGATAACGGTTTTGTGGTTAAGATACGCCACATGCAAGACATGCCCGTTGCAATCAAAACAACTCCTGCCCGTGCGGAGAGACCAAAGAGCATTTCATAACTCGTTATTTACGCTCTTAGCTGTTGTGGAGGGATACCAGCGGGATTTTAATAGCTATTGATCACAACCGTCTATTAACCAATATTATAATCGGCTTCGTTAATGGTCAGACAACCTGTGATACTGGCACACAGTGTTGGTTATCACTACTGTGGTACAATATTAGCAGCTGTAATCACTGCAATTAGCAGCGATCGCTTCTAATAACAATATTCATTGCAGAAGCTTGGTTGGAAAAATCTCTCAATGCCCGACCAGAAACTCAACGGAAGCTGTAGGTCTTTATTTCAGGGGGATGCAAAGAAAACCCCTTTTTATTTTCTCTTTTTCTGAGCTGCTTCTTTTAAAGTAGTAACTGTTTTTATATTTTCCCCTCCAGATTTTTAATTTTTATTGCTGACTGACCTAAAAAGAAAAGAAATAAAAAACACGGGAAGTTTGCCTGTAGTTAAAACATTCCTTGACCTCTTCCTTAGTAGTACTTATAAACACTGGATAAAGGAATAGCAAGCGCGTTGCACAACTCAGAGGTGAGTTCTTAATGACTTAAAGACTTTTTGGCTGGCAAATATTTCCAAACAAAGGGACCTCAACATATTTATTGAGATGGGTTTTCCTCGCAGCGTTCCTTCTTCTCTCTAAGCAATGTTTTGCTTCTCCCAGTCTTCCACCCTTCCTTCTCGAGCAACCCGGAGACCATGAACGCTACGTTTGTGATGTTGCGCTAGGCTGACGTGCAGTCAGCAGAGGAAATGGTTACTCCGCCTGGGAAAACACGCTCGGTCCCTATATGCACGAGTATCTGAGGTCTGCACTTCAAAGGAAGAGCAGTTTATTGCTGGCCAAGCGCAGGGCTGTTGCAGGACCATCCTAATGATTCTTTGCTCTTCTAGGAGACAAACTCCCCCAGACTTCACCAAAACTCTGCATGAGCGCTTCTTAATATCCTCTGTCAGAGGGACAAAAAGCCCTGCAATCGGTTAGGGAGAAAAACCTTATCCCACTTCAGAGACAAGATAACTTTCAGGGGGACAGAGGTTAGATTGTCTTCCCAAATCGATACCGCATGGGGATGAGGAATAAGAAGTCCCAGCCCAAGAGCTATTTTCAAGGGCTTTTATTTGTTCTTTTGAAGTACGAGCCAAAGCCTGTTGCAGGCTCCTGTGGAAATGTTCACATTAACATCGGTATTTAATTTTTCAGGGTTTTGGGTCTATTTGAAGAAGGACAGAGAATAATGTTAAAATTGCTACAAACCATTAAAAAGTATTTCAACCTGCTCTTGAATTTTTCAATTTTTTTTAATCTGTGTGGTTTTGGCTATTGGTTTTATTGATGCCTATTGCTGCAAGTAGGGATGAGAGCCCGGGCAGTGTGTTTGCAGACTCCTGCAATAGCCCTGCCGACCTCACCTTCTCTTTTAGTGCAACTTTCCACCCTGTTTTCTGTAGTTTCTGATTTTTTGTTATTTAACGATTCCCTCCCAGAGAAGATTTTTCTCTGTATCGTTATTTCTAAGAGCTTTCTGTCTCATTTATTTTCTGTTTTCAGTACTCAATGAAGCAGAAAAACAATGTTAGTCTTTGGTGGCCAGGGAAAATAACAGAAGTTCGCCAAGGTGGTCTCCAGATGATACAGCCCCTGCCGAAGCAATCGTGCTGGTCTGCGTTTTCCCCGACGAGGGACAAAATCTTCGGCAGCAGCAGCAGGGCTGGCAAGTGCAGGTAAGCCGCCTTCACGGAGCGTGCTAAGAAATCACCAGCGCAAGCAGACGCCAGCTTTGGCGGTATTCGAGTAATGGCTATTACTGCTCCAGGGAGGAAATAATTAAAGCCATTTCTTGACTCTGACAGTTTGATACTGGTGGTTTTCAATAGCAAATTACCGACATCTGTACAGCGAAACTCAGCTACCGCAGCAATTATTCAGCAGGGCTAACCACAGAGGTGCCAGGACTTTTCCATTTTCTAGATGTCCCCTAGTTAGACGTGACCTACAATTGAGACCTAAACTACACGCGACGGCAAACTAGGTCTCTTGCATTACAAATGTAAATGAAACCATATGGAAAGCTTAATATTCTGTGAAAAACCCAGTGGCAAATGCATCAAAGACAGAAAATGAAAGACTGGAAAGACATCTGAATGGGTTTCTTAATTATGTAACAATTCCGAGTTTCCAGAGCAATTCAGAAGTAAAATTTATCCAATTCATTCAATTCCACAAAAGCGATGGCTTTTCCTTCCCACATACTGTTAGAACTGTTTTGCATCGTAAACGCAAAGAGAGTGTGACTGTACAGGCTGAAAATTCGCATCTCGGGCCCACAGCAAGCAACACAGCACTGCAAATATTCGTTGCTGGTGAAAGCAAAGGTAGCAAAAAAAGTTAAATAAGCTACGTGTATCTCTAACTCAAATATTTCTTTTTAAACGCTAGCTAGAAAAGATAATGCAAATTGGAGCAGGAACGAGAGGCTGGGATATGAAATATATTTCGAAGTGAGAATTAATTTGGGGCTGATAATACAGACGTTGCCTTATTATTCCACTGCTTATGTTGTAACTAAGTGTCTGTCAGGGTTTTCCGTTATAACCCGCTTTGGTCAAGGACTGACTGACGTACAAAACCTTAGTCTGTAAATTGGCAGTCTGTCTGCAGCTCCGTTTCACTGTTGTTTAAGTTTCAGAACCCGATCTAGGCGTAGTACAATCGCTGTAAAAATACGCAGTCGTTTTAAATTAGAGCTTCAAACTTCAGAAATCTTTTGGGTGGCCGGGTTGGGAATAAAAACAGCTTGTACACCCACCGTCTGATAACTGAGAGGCTTTTCACTGGAATCTCTGCTTGCTTTGGCCGTCTAGTGAAAGAACATGGAGATTTCTAAGATAATCAAGTAATGAACGCCTCGTTTGCAAATATTTGATCCGTGCTGGGGCAAAGATAGAAGGATAATCCATTGCGAAATTACCGGCCTGCCTGTTGAGAACTGCTCTACGCGGCGGATGGTCCTGGGTCCGCAGCAGGGTGGAACCCACACTAATCCTGCCTCCAGCTACTTCCCTGCCAAGGAAGGAGAAGAAAACGATTACTATGCATCAACCTCTTCTCGCTGTGTAGTTACCGATGCGCTGGCACGTAAGGGCAGATCCCCGGCTTTAGGAGATTTGTGATAAAGATTTTATACCAACTGTGCGGTGTGGGATAACAGACAGTTAGGACGAAGGCGCTTTGCGTGACTGCACAACCTGAACTGAGCCCACAGATGGGACGTGACTGAATACGCACGTTGTTTTCATGTCTTTATTTCCTCTTTTAACATTTCCACGTAAATACTATTTATAATAAGTAAAAAATTTGTACTTCTGCTACAAAATATGCACATGGAGTTTGTTAAATGGTAGAAACATGTATGTTGTAAGCACAAAGTGTAGAGGGAGGGTGTATAAAAGACAATTTTCTTTAATTTCGGTTGTGTTAGAACCATAGGAAACCAAACAGTAGTAACCTTCTAACGCTGCCAGTAGATTATAGTCTTTATGGCACTAATCAACTAACGAGGCTGCGGCAAAAATCACCTATAGCCACCGGACAATTAAAGACTTACTCCCTTTAGAGAAGAGAGAAACGTGCTTGAACTCCTAGGAAATGTGAGCAAGTTACTCAGAGTTAGATCAATTTAATTTAGATATTGATATGCAAATGCCAATCAACCTAATAATGCATCCTAATAATGCATTTAATCGATTGTAGACAGTTATATTTTGAAATTTGTAAGGAAGAGAGTGTCTCGTTGTAATGATGCGTTATCATAACTATAATATAGCCATTTTCAGTCCTCGTTCCAAGCAGAGTATTGTGCAGGTTATGGTCAGACTCAACTAGTATCCATCATGCAAGTCCTCCTTCCAAACCTCGGGAAAAAGCAGGTCGCTAGATTTTTTTTTTTATTTTTTTGTTTCGTGGTAGTACAAAATCCAAGTGCTGCGAAGAGAAATTACGTGCAGACCAAGCAGACTGGGAAATATTTAGCCGGTTTTGAAAAGGAAGGGAAGCTGTTCAATACGCGGTCAGATGTACGTTAAGTAGAAGAAAATAGCCAGGTGAGTATTTTGTTCTGCTCGTAATCTCCATCTGACATGAATTGTGGGCAGAGCGAGTCTAGATATGATACTCAGAGCAGCAGCACCCTAAGACGTTGGGATGCCTTACTGCAGCGAGACCCATGTGAATCAATACTGCCTGGGCACTCACTTGAAGGCTACTTAACGAAGAGCAATACGATGGCACAGCTTCCGGGCAAATCCACGGTGCCTTGACTTACCGAGTGGGTTTGGGGCAACAGGCTAAGGATGAGGTGTAACAGTTCTTTCTTTTGCAATTGAGATTTTTCTCGTGTAAGGTTAAATTAAGAGTTTAAAAAAGAGGAACTTGAAAGAGTGCAATAAATAAACTCAACGGCCTGTTTTGTCATATCTAGGCTGTCTGAGAGGACTTTCGGCTTCGTGTCGGGGCACCTAAATGTCTCGTTGCGTATCGGGGTCATCACGGAGCATCCAGCATGAAGCTCTCTAATATTAATGATGAAAGAAACCGACTTCCCTGTAACTGGGGTCGGAGCGAGCGTAAGTTGCGTCACCGTTTTCTCATGTTGGTCTTTTGGTTTTGGATTTCTGCTGAATGTATTTAGTTCCACGAACAAATCGAATTGTAGCTATTTATTTACAGTATCTCCATTTGGGGAAATCCACGAAGTTAATTTGAAGTGTATTTTTTTCCTAGGAATCTACATAATCGACTCCTTATTTTTACCTACCGCCTGATGCTCAGGGAGCAGACGTTCATTTTTTTTCTTTTATTAACAGATTGGTTTAGGGCAACAAGCTGTACTCTGTGTGACAGCCTTGTGTATTGCGTGTGTTTGTTTGACGAGCCACGTGCAAGTTGCAGAGCAGAGAATCCAACCCACTGTGTCACTAACGAAACCCCGGGGCTTTGCACCTCCATATATTCCTGTTTCTCAACGGCCAGCGAAGAGGAAAAGTAAGGGAAATCTCACAGAATGAATGCCTTAAGGAATTGTTTCTCATCCACTCATATCTACACAAAAATAAATATAGAGAATTACGCCTTTAAAAAGTTCAAGCCTTTGAACGGAGGTTTGCGCTTAGCAGGCATAAGTCAAGAAGTCACTTGCAACAGAACTGGCTTTGTTTTTTATCGTCGCTTGCAATATCCTGAATCTCTGCTAGCTATTGCAAACAGTTGGGTGAGCAAGCAGATGAGATGTCAGAGGACAAAGCATCACTCTCTAAGGAGAAAGTCTTGGACATCGCTAAGATAAAGGCAAGACGTAGCACAGAGAAGTGTGATTTAGGCAGTGAGTTGATTTTTTTTTTTTTAGGTACAGTTTCTCCAGAAGCCAGAACAAACCTTAGAAAATATTATTTTACATCTGATGCTAGAAGAAACTAAGCGCTTTTTTCATCTCCTCATTGTCCTGAAAGATAGTTTGTGTTTTCTGAACATGACGAATAAAGCCAGACAACTCATAGTTTCTGGAGAACTTTACTGATAATCTTTTAATTGAACTCATGCTCTTGGCTGAAATTATCCACTCCGTTCTGGATTTTTATTTTTGTTCAGGTCTATTGATTTCTAAAGACTGGCAGGCATCAGTTGTCTGGATTCAAAACACTGACTTTTTGAATGTTTTGAAGCTTAAAAGCTGCAGAACTTGCTGCTTAAAGTATTTTGTCTTGGAGTTTTGTCAGGAGTCTGGAAAATTATGCCTTGTTTCTTGAGTCATCTGCGAGGGACATAAAGTTCTCCCAACAAACATGGTCTTAACAGTTCTTAAGAATGAAAAATATTTTACCGAATACAGAGAGTGTTTGTCACAAAACTCTCTGAATCCCTTGCTTACTCTTTCTTGCCCTTCACTCATTTTCTTCACCGCGTCGATGTCGTCAGTGTTATGATTCTTTGAGGGACGCTGTCTCTGACTTCACGTTTCAGGAAAGGCCATGGTACAGTGGAGCTCATGAGGGAATTGTTCAGGCCCTTGACGCGAAGCTGTATCGTGCTGCTTCTAGAAAGTGTCGGCATTGACTTGTCAAAGGCTTCCATTCCCTTTCTTCAAGTCTGCGCCGGGTTTCGTCCGGTCTGTCGCTCCACCAGCTCCTTCCCGTCTCTTTCTGGTCCTGGCCATTGTTAGATCACCATGGTATTAATTCTTTCTCTGCGACTGTTTTAGTGACTATGACAATAGAAATTTGATGTTTATTCATACGTGTGAAGATAGAGGAAGAGCAATGGTGACGCAAACCTTCGAAGATGAGTCTATGTTAGCCTCTGCTGCTCCGTGTCAGTGCACGTTCGTGCTCCAGCAAATGTTTGCACGGAGATTTAACTGGGCAGAAGCCCCCAGACCCTTGTGTGGGCTAAAACACGGCCTTGTGATCTAGCGTTAACACAGACACCACTAATAAACTGCAATACTTACTGGGATCTTTCCCTGTCCTATTAAAAAAGAAAATTATATGAAGTAATATTTCTCTCCACTGCCATCTAGTGAAGTTATTACACTGTGTGAAGGCTTTGATACCCTCCGTTGAGCAGTGACACAGCTAACTATAACTTAGTAGCACGTAGGACTCGGTGCAGAGAAGAGTTTCAGTGCAGAGTAGCTAATATTCATCCTTAGGGTAATAGCAAATAAGACAAAATAAACGAGGGATATTAAATTTTATCACAGAATTCTAACAACGGTTGCAACGAGAGAGACACTCAAAAGGCTTTATGCATCTTATCAGAACAAGGGAAGTGACTGGGAGCCACCTACATTCAAAACACAAAGCTTTGAATAAAGCAAGGACCAAATACGTGCTGGCTGGTGGAATGGTTTACATTCAGGCTTTTTTTTTCAGAAAGTACACAGGTTTCCTAGGGCTGAAACCAACATAAGTTAAAAATAAAAATGCAAATCTTGGGGCAAATGTATGGCTTCTGTTTTGAGAACCACCCTAAAAGACTCTAAGCTTTGGATGAAGTTATCTGTTTTTACTGAAGGCTCCCGGAACTTGCCAGAAAGTTTATTCTCACTTAGTGTATCCCTTCACTAAGGTCTGAAAGGGACCTCAGAGGTCATTTGGGTGTTGCCCTGCCTCAAATCAAGCTCATAATCCATAAACTATTACTCCCTTCTTCATTTTCACATATTTTTCAGAGTGGTGCTGTGCAGCCCCTCAGTTTTCTCCAGCTTGAGCAGCTGTAGTTCGCTTCATCCTTTCAAATACGTCTCTGATCACTCCTGATCCTCCTCTTTCCGTGTCTCGTTTATCCTTCCCCAACTTCTCCTTCGAGTCCATATCACAGATGCACAGAGCGATGCTCACCAAAATCCTCACTGAAGTTCTTTGGCCTAGAAATTAAATGGTGCTTTTTACAAACAAGCTTTTGAGATTTTTTTTTGACGATCCCCAGGTTATGTTGGGCAAAATACAGCACGGGCGCGCTCTGATGGTTTTCCTGCTTCCATGGCCGGGAAGGGCACCTAACTGGGTCACGCTGTGAGCGCGTCACACCTCTCCGTTTCTGTTCAGCTCAATGAGATTGATTTTTGTCTAAAGATCCTTGACTATCTTTGTAACGTACAAGTCGGTCAACCCATCTTTTCCTGATCGTGGAGATAGCTAAAATAGGGCATACAGCTCTGAAATCATTACTCTCTTCATGTATCATTTAGTGAGCAGAATCTCTCTCTCCATACTTTTGTGGAAGTCGTCTTAAAATCAGAAGCTGTTCCCAACACAAGAGACTAAAATTTAATTTAAGTTGAGAAAAGATATAATGTTAACCTGCTTTAGAAGAAGGAAAAATCAAGACAAGCGAAAAGCAGATCCCTTTGGTGGCTGAAATCTCTATTTCCACTGCCACGGCTGAGCGCTATCTCTGCGCTCTGATTCCTTTACCATGTTTCCATTTCAGTTTGACAGACACGCTGGAAAAGCATTAATTGATGCAGGGCTAATTTCTACCCTTCTCTATGTAGCTTTAACAGCAGCATGGTGGTTTGCTTATTTAGTTTTTAGTTTTGTTCTACCAAACTTATCTTCCACAAAATCCACTCGGCAGCATTTACTGGCAAACTTCGTGTGTATCCTTAAGCCCTAACTGATTAAATATTATTGTAAAGTAGAAATGAAAGATGAGTTTATATTTTAACTTGAGGTTAACTGCTGAAGCCTGTGCTTCCAGGCAGGAATTGTGGATGTACGGACTTGCTGTATTTGCTAAAGTTGTGGAAAAGGAAGTGAAGCAAAACCGGTCCTCTGAAAAATAAAAGACAAGTGCAATGTGGAAGAAGTTTCTGTTTATTATTTATTTTGGAGGAAGGTGTTTTTTAAAGTCTTCCATTGAACGGTGTCATAAAATCTAAATTATAGAACAGAATTTCTTACATTTGTTTGCTGAAATGTTTGGGAAATTCAGGAGACTTTGGAAAAATCTGATGCTTGTAGCTCTGAATGAGCTTGCTATGTTCAGTAATTGGAGCCGTATTTAACAAGAAAAATCCTTTCTTTTTGCTGCAGAAAGGCTAAATAGGATGGAGCTGTAACCACCACCCCCCGAGCCATGCTGAGCGACTCCGAGAGGAGTTGTTTCACCTGTCTCTTGGGACAATGAATAACTAAATAGTCTTAAATCCCACCGTCTGCCCAGGCATAGTTAGAGTTTGCCAGGGCAGCCAGACAATGACCATGTTGCTAATTAGAAGTAAGCCCTTTGGTTCATTGGCGACTTCAGCACTGATCTTTTGCTGAATCGCGTTTAATTTCTAGCCAAATTGCATTTAGCTTCTTAGTTCAAGGAGTTTCCTTCCCGAGTTAGAAGCAATGACATTTGAACACTTAATTGTGTATTGCCGTAATACTTACACTTCATTTTTATTGGAAAAATACTGTTCTGAGTAGAAAACTTCACCAGTGCGTCATCTTTATTTACAGTTTCGTCCAAAGCGTCGCAAGTGAATGGCACAAAGCGAACCCACAATGTGGTTCCTAAGCAGCCCTATTACCAACAAAGAGCTGAGTCCACGACGTACTTAAAGATATCAAGCGCATCAGGAGGAAGAAAGAAATTGAATTACCGTGGTCTCCCACGGTTCGCGGTGTATCCTCAACCAGTATTTTAACTCCTTGTTTTGAAGCTGCCAAGTAAGGTTTTAGTATTAAAAAGTTCTCTTTTGTTCTTTCCATGATCGTTTATGTTGGACCTCACGTACTCCAAGCTTTTTTTTTTTTTTTTAATTTTTCCTAAAGAAACATCAAAGCTTGCGGACAATCTACAGCTGATAAAGCAACGTCAGTTGCCTTTATGTCTCAGGCTAAAAAGCAGCGTGGCAGAGATTAAATGGCATGCCCCCTTTGAAAAGTAACAAGAAAGAAAACTCCGCGAGTGCAAAGCCACTTGTTCTTCGCTTTTAGAGTATGCTGCTTGATGGATAGGTAGTTATCGAAGAAGGATGAATACGGCACGTTTTGTCGAGACACGGGAAAGTTCAAGATTGATTACTTTACCCTAGTTTTGCATAGAGCTGCTTCTACGCATAATATTAAATCCAGACTGGAGAACAAAGGTGAAACATCGTAGGATGTGCCGAATATGGCTTTGCGCTGCCTCTAACCCTGTCTTCTTTTCGTTGCCTTATTGTTTTTATTTCCATATTGTAAAAATGCTCTGTTGAAAAGATGAATCAAGCTGGTCAGGTATATGAATGTTCAGCTCTGCAAAATTACTGCAGTTGGATTCCATAAAGCAATGCTGGAGTTGCTCATTCTGCCAGTAAGTTGAATACTGTTCTATTTCCACGAGAAAAAAAGTAATAAAAAATGGGACTTCAAGAATAATCTTTAAAGAGTTTCCCAGTGAAAAATATATGGATTTTACTTTTAGCTTCCAGTAATATATGGTATCTACAGAAATGTCTTGGTTTCAGTCAAACTTTTCTAATTATGTATCAAAACAGGGTTTTGTTGGTTTTTTTTTATTTTTTTTATTTCTTAGAAGTCATCCTGGTCGTTATATCCTCTCTCCCTGCTTCTCAGTAGAGCAGTAATTGTATTCCACCTTGTGCATGGGCTCTCCATTACGTGTGAAAATGGATGCATATTGACAAAACCATAGGGAGAAGAAAGACATAAGCTTCAAACTCCGACGTTGGATCCTGTCACATAAGAACAGCGTCAGACCCAAGATCCACCTCTCCCCAAACGCTGTACCCTAAAGGCACCAAGAGTTAGGAAGAGTGGAATTATACACAAGCAATATAGTGATATCTCCCCCAAATTCTTTTCTGGCATCTGTTGTTACGTGGCTTAGGGTCTTCCTGAGCCAGAGGTGGTGGAGGCTTGATCCAACTCGTGATGAATTTTTCTTCCGTGAATTTTCCCACTCCCTCTCTGGAGCCAAGGAAACTTTTTGGCATTCTGGTCCTGACTCTGCAACAACCTCCGTACACCTGATTTCAGCCGGTTGCAATTCAGGGCAATTTTGGGTGTCCTGACCCTACTGAAGTTGACTGACCTCCCCTGGCCAAGGACTCCGTGCTTCCTTCCAGGCCCACAGGCTGTATCTGGCGGACGGGCTGTCAAGGAGCCTGCTTCTCCCGAAGGACCGGCATAAAAGTGAAGACTTCTAGGGAAATTAATTTGCAGTCTACCTCTCTCAGACTCTCTCGGTGGACTTAAAAGTAACGTCATAACAATCACTTCATATTTGTAGAGAAAACCAGAACTCCCTGGCAGTACATTATTGTGCAAATTTATTTACAGTTTGCATTTTCTTTCCGTTTACTGAAAGAGCAAGATAATTAAGTAAAAAATTTTTAAAAAACGAATGAGTTTTGGTTTGGTTTTTTTTTTTTTTTCCCCCCAGGAGAAAGGCACAGAGATATTGCTAATAAGGGCAGATTCCTTTGATGTCAGGCCTCACGCTGCATAAACTTCATGCACCCGTCATTAGTTCTTGTCATCTCTTAGGGTCTTTTTGGCTTGGGGCCAAACAATTGATATAGTAGAGAGCTTCCAGCTAAAATAACAGCCTCTGCATCTTTCTTTTCCCATCCATCAGATTGTTGGTGGAAGATAGGCCTAATTTGTCACTCTACCCACTTGGAAAAGTTTGATAAATAGCTTAATTAGACCTTTTTTTTAAAAAAACAAGAAAAAAAAATCATATTTCTTGAGATCTAGAAGTTGGGAAAACAATAGCTAAGCATTGAATTAGAAAAGGAAAATATTTTTTCTTCAGTAGAGATCAGAGGAAACACAACCATCATGGAAGCACGAGGAGAAGTGGAAAGAGTACAGTCGGTTGGAAGGACTTTCAAGGGAATAAAAAACCCCGTCCGCACTAACGTACAAGTGTTCTGGGAGCCACGTGCAAACCTTCTCTCTATAGAAACATCAACCTGCAGAGCGCCATTTTAAATATGCTGCCCCCCAAATTAGAGTGCACTTAAGCCTTTGTGTTTAGACCTCTGAACTAGATAACACAGCGCCATTTCACCTACGAGAGCATCTAAACATACGATTAACTACCTTTCCAGCATGTCCTCTCTACTGAAAGGAGCAGTGCTTTCCAGGAAGCTCCCGAGGTTTAGTGCCCACACCAGTCAAAGCGAGGACTTTGTATCTCATTCTTTAGTTTTGGGACAGAAGAGGGCTGGTCCAAGGCCACACGCGATTCTTCTCTGGATGGGTCAAGGACTGAGCAAGTTTGGATCACGGTTTTCGAACGTTCCTGCTCAGAACGTGCTAAAGGGGTATTTGCATTTTCTCCTTTTTGTGCGGTCATTTCACGGCTCACGAATCAGAACTCTGTGTAGATTAAAAAAATCTGTGGCTTTGATGGTTTTTGAACTTTCAGCCAGAAAAAAAGGGAGAAGGAAGCCGAGTAGAGTTCTTCTCTCGACTGTCGTTTCAACCACCAAGTTTGGATAGTTATCCCTCCACTTTGCATGCGTAATTATGGCATGTATTCACGCACGCGGATGTGTCAGTGACAGCTGGTAAATCTTAGCGAGTTAGATAGGTCTGGGCTTTGTATTTCTAATCATCTTTTTATGTAACTGTTCCATTTGGGTCACTTAGGAAATAAATTTCTCCTTCCTCTGGTCTGACATAAATTAACAAGGCAACAGACAAAGCGCATCCTCCTTTTTTTGATAAACTGTCCAGAAACTGGATGTAATTCAGAATTAATTTTAAAACTATTTAACCTCTAGGCAGAAACTTATTTTAGTAAGGAAAAGACAAATATTTGTCAATTAAAAAGATTTAGAATCCCTTTCTCTGTAGTACGCTAATCTGAAATGACACTGAGGGGTAACGGGCCCGGTATTAGCGCTTCCCCAAGGAAACGTCTGATCTCTTGCACTAAATTAACTGCGTCTTTCTCACACATCCTAAAGCTGTCAGTTTGGGCATTCTGGGTAAGGGAACTTCTCCTGCTTTAAAGTTTTTTAGAAGAGCGGCAAAACAAATGTGTTTAAACAATAATGACCTCTTACGCCCCAGTCTCCGCCACCCTTTCCGAAGTGGATAGCCATTACCATTAAATCATCAACACTCCTGGAAAGGTCACAGGGACGGGCTGGGGGAGCGGGCTCTGTGTGGCTCAAATCCTGGCGGCATTACGCGTGTAAAGGCATGGTGGTAAATACCAGGATAAAGTGATGATGAATCAGGGTAAGATAGAGGTCTGCGTAAGGGCACCATTACAGAGCGTTTTGCTGGCCAGCCTCCAGGCAACCAGTTGTTGCGTGAAACGGGGCCAAGCGGTTTTGGCAGAAGATAAACCCCCTTGCGTTCTAACACTCCTCACCGAGGTGGGAGGCTAGGTGCGGCTAGGTTTAAATTCTGAGTGATGCCCAATTCAGCACTATCAGTCCAATCGCGTTTAATATGTATTAAACTACTACGATTTGGATACACTAATAGTGGACTGCACCTTCAGTCTAGTCGTGCTCCTGAACTAGCACGGCCTCTCTGTAGTTTTGGTCGCGTTCAGTGAGAAAGCGGAACGACTAGCTACTTAAACAGTGCAGTTTATTTAAACAACAGATATACAGGTTCTTTAGGATTGCCGGTGATAAATACACTGTCTGCAAAGCACGTGCAAATAAAGATATTGCTAGGTATACAAACGCGCGACAAAATTATAAACGATACAGCCTGGCTATAAATGTAGGGTAGAGATTCTCTAGAGAAATTTCTAAGTCCCCGAGAAAGCGCTCGGTGTAATCGAAGTCTTACCCAAAGGCGTCCCTATGGGGGGGAAGAGAGGCTCAGCCCGTCGACTGATCCTGGAAATCAGCGGTGGAATCCTTCGCGATGGTGTCTTCCCTGACATCCCCTCTCTCTTGGGCTATTTTTATATTATTTTTTTATCTTCAAAGTGGAGTTTGAGTGACTTTAGTCATATGTACTTTTATTATGATTAATGTATTCAAGGAGGAGTGTTCACACCTCGGGGGCGGATAGCCTCCGGGATGGAGGTGTGTTTTGGTACATTGTGGTGAGCAAAGTTCGCACAAAAGGACAGCATTTCATCAACATTTGACGAAATGTTGGCTCGGGTAGCGTGTAGGCCGCTTATCAGTTCCGTAGTACCATCTCGTCCCCATATCTGCTATTCATCACAAGGGAAGGCCACGGAACAAGCGTGTTCCGTTTCATCCCTCGTGTAGTTTCGCAAACAACCTTGTACAGGGAATCACAGATGTTGCATTCTTCGTGTGCTAGCTGCGGCTGTATTCTACCTCAGAAGCCTCTTGATTTTATGACTTTCCTTAATGTGTGAACAATGCTGTATTTTTGTATTCTTGGCCAATTTAGTAATTATTCCACACCAGTACAGCTACAGCCAGAGATGCCTGCAGGTTACTTATCTCTCCTGACTCCTTGGTGGCCTCTCTGAGACCCAAAAATCGCAATGCAAATGCTACGTTGGAAGTGTCCTCTACCTCTGCAAGCCCACATCTCCAAAATGGGACCTTGGTGACCCAGTGACGACACGTGGTGGCGTGCTCCTGGCATGGCTTGCAAGGTGGGATGGTGCAACTCCACCGCTCGTTGCCATTTCAAGAGCAAGAGCTCCTTGCAAGCCATGTCAGGGGTGTGAGCTCCTGAAATATGGGTGCAGACACCTCACAACCACTTGATGTGGAGTTTGGTACCTCCCCTGAACCGGTCTGCAATCTATGAGATGCGTCATAAGCCATCAGAAGCCTTGCCGGGCCTACTCCTGCTCGCCCTTCATTGTTGCTTTCTCCTGGACTGTGGAAGGAAGGCCACACTGACCCCCAGCTCAGCAGACGTTGCTTGCAGAGCCAGTTTTGTAAAAAATGCTGTGTGCTACTCTGTGTCACCCTGCTGTTGACATCAGTTGCCCTGTATTAGTGTTCGTAGATCAGAGTTTTAAGTTGGGGCTTGTAGTAACTGTGGGACATCTTTAATGTAATAGAGAAAAATGACGTAAAATAGCATCTCACGACCATTTGCTATTCCTGGCTATAGTTTACTTCTTTGTGCGGTTTTCTAAGTATCTTCTGTTCGAACATGAAGATTGGTACCTGGCAAACGTTTTCCGCCTCAGGGAGCGATCTGACACAGCCCGACTCCCACGAACAGCGAAATGGCCATCGCCGGACCAGCTGTTACGGGTGAAGGCATTCGTGCGCCGGATTACAGGATCTGGTCCCAAGATAGTAACTGCCCATATCAGGAGCGAACTGAAGATAAATTGTGCTTGCGCCTTTAGATCTTCACGAGGAAATCTGATTTATCTAATTGCAGAATCTAAAAGTTCAGCAAAGTGGCTACACATTGGGACATGAAAAGTGCATTTACAGGATTATTTTTGCATTGAAGGGAAAAGAAATCAAGCGTTTTCTGCTGTATAAAGAAATGGCTTAGACGCGAGGCGAAAAGGAATACGTCCATCCCTGTGTTGTCAATTTGCTATTTTCAAGTTAGTGAATATATGCAATATGTTTTACTATATTTTAAAAATAAGAACTGTCAGAAATAAAACTCACTAAGTCCAGAGTAATTCCTTTTGATTTAGAGCCAGTTGTGGATGTTAGTATTTTAAATTAATTCAATATGTTTTGAATTGCTCTGCCACTTAGTTTACTTGGAAGCTAAAACCGTTTGTAACAAAACAGCGAGACTGGTTTTAAGTCAAACCAGCGCGTAAGAACATGTAAAACTAATGGTGCACTTCAGACCATTAACAAAGAAACTTCTGGACCATGTAAATGACAATGATTTCAATATACGCGCATTAGAAACCAAACCGAAAACTCTACAGGTACTTTGAAAATAAAAGTACTTCTCCACGCTTTCACCCTAATATTTGCAATGAGAAAACGTAAAGGAAACTCGAGGGTCACAGGATGAGACTTCTACAGCTACTGAGCATCCGGGAGAACTGGCGCGGGTGGGTTGGAACTAACTGGAAGTTTTGCAGCCGGGTCTTTTGTAAATCCAGGCATATCTGCGGTTTTTAGCCTGCCGAAGTTTCTTATTATATGGCACAGAAGGCAGCATATTCCGTATTAGTCAGTGGTAGGCGATGCAGAGTAGAGCTAATGGACGCCGGGATCAAGTGGATACCCAGCCCAGTAGAAAGCTTTAGGCACTTCCAGTATCACAGCTTTGCTGTGTTGTAGGACTAGAAACGATCAGGAGCTGGAAGGAGTCTTTGATGTCTCACACGAACGTGCAGTAGTTAGTCTAATATGACCGTGACACCGAACCTTCATGTGGTCAGTGATCTCGCAAGGAGCTGGTTCATTGAAGGGTTAGATGGTTCTCCAGCATTTAGGGAGATGAACTTGGTTTCTTCAAGTTGGCAGGTGTCCTCTCTTTTTTTTTCGGTTTACTACACGTAGAATAGGCTCAGATATTTTTATTTTTACAGGTACTTTTAATACTATTTGCAAAATGACTGTAAATCTGCCATCAATTTGCTTCTTTATACGTATGTTCCTGTAACTTTAGAAGAACCTGTTACATGTGAGTAGAGATGAATACCTCATAACTCGTTAAAATTACTGTACAGAAATCACATCTCGCGGCCTGTCCTAAGACGTGAAATGAAGCACGCTTTTATTATTTCACCTTACAGTAAAGATATAGTTAGCTTTATTCAAACCAAATTCTTAATTGTTTTATTTAGAGCCAGAGCTGAAATAGTCTGAAGTTTTTCGTAAAATGCTTGGAAAATAGACTTTTCAGGAAGGGTTTTCAAACTGATGCCCTCATTTTTATCCAGTTGAAAAGTTCAGACAGAACAGAGGACAAACAGAAGCAGGGGGCCAGATTTATTGAAGCATAAAAACCTGCACAAATGGATCCCAGGTGGAGTTCAGTCAGGAGTAAAGACTTCAGGATTTGGTGTAGCCGTGACCTGCAGATTGCTTAGCTATAGGCCACGTTCGCTTCTGGCAAGAGTAGGTGGAATCTATCACAGTAATGACCCTTTTGCCTGAAATGAAGAAAATTGCCAACCTCCCATGTTCTCATGGCACAATAATCTCTGAAGAGCCGCTTTAGTTACGGGGAGGTCTTGGGTTGGGATTTGTCAGATAAATGGGAATTTTGTTGAAGTAAACGTGTATGAACGGTTTGATCGTTTGGGTGATAGCCGTTTTCAGAGGGGAGAAAAATAACACAATCAGGGAAGTGCTTCGTTGTCTCTCTAATGAGTTTAATCCTACCAGATCTTCTAGTTCCTGTGGTCTAGCATACTGACTGAGATAATCTCTGCCTGAAGTTTTTAGTCCATTAGACATTACTATGAATTAAATTAACTACATTTTCTTTTCAATACAGATTCCGGTTGCTCCTGGACTGACTAAGAAGGTAAGAGGGAAACACAGGGATGACTGGATACAAAACCAAGAGCAAGGACATAAAGCAGAGGATATGGACGTACTCAAAATGGTTTATATATACGTTTGCTTTGATCTTTAAACGTAAACTTGCTTATCGCAAGTTAATAATTGCTTACCAGAACCAGATTTGCTTTTCGCTGTAGCATCAAACTTGAGGTAATGACAGCAGCATGAAAAATAGCTTCTAAGTTGTTAATGCTTTGGACTCTTTTGCCTCTCCTTTGCCTGTAGAACCAGAAATGAACGTATTATCCTTTCAAATTGCTTTGATAAATCTCATTCCCTTTAGGATTAAACATTCCCGAACATTTTTATGCCTCACCGAGCTCTTTCAAACAAACATAAATTAATTCTTTAGCTCCAAATTTATACTCATGAGATCTAATTCCCCTTGCCTCTAGCATTACTCTAGTCATTTGTGCAAAGTGCCTGTCATGTTACTCTTCGGAGGCCTTACATACCCGCTTCGTGCACTTAGAGAGGTACAGGGATCGCGTGTGGCACTGAGCAGTGGGAAACAAGACTCGGGGTTTGATTCTGCGGTGTCCTGCGGGGGCAAGCTGGGTGGTTAGATGTCAAACATCAATTTTAGATGCAAACCCAGGACACTTTTGTGCTTTCTGTGAGTCCAAATGCAGGCTTAACCACTAGGTACTAGATACTCTTTGATCTAGCAGGTCTCCGCTGAACTCAGGCTAAGCTGAACACACACCCAGACAAGAGTTTACGCCTCATAAACACCCATACACAAATTTTTGCAAAATCGTTACTGGCACAATATGACTTGGCTCCCTCGAAATAACTGGGCCACCTGATTTATACCACTAGTTTTAGTTCACTGTGCTGTAAGCACCTGGAAGCTGACTCTGTTCACAAGAATGTCATGTAGAATGCAAAAATTTTTTTTTTTTTTTTCTGCAGGAAAGGTACCGCACTGAAAATAGTACCGACCCTACTGCTGTGCGTTTCCATTTCTGTTCGTGTGGACTGTGCTGATCTGGTTAGACACTGTGAGCGGCCACTACCATCCCAGCACGTGGTGGGAATCCTTTGGTCTGACCTGGTTCGCTCGTTTGCGACCTCCATGTCTTCAGAGGTGGAGAAGCCTAGGGTGAGGAGCCAAGGGGGATAATGTCTGCTGCCCAGCCCGCCACTGCTCTGTGGGGCAGCTTCTGGCCAAGGTGCTTGTGGGGAGTTGGGTCGTCCAGGCTGCCTCTGGAGGGGACCCAAAAAAGTCGAGCATCTCTTCATCGCATGCTAACTAGGTCTCCTATGAGCTGGTCCGAGCAGACGGCGGGCAGCCGGTGAATTCGGCGTGGGAGAAGGCAGTTTTACAGGGTAACACGGACACAGCTGATCAGGTTTTGAGCGGCTCCCCGGTGGTCACCCCCATTTCTAGCTCCTTGTAAGGATATCTTAACCAGCCACAATGCTTTTGGCTGTCTGGCCCTCAGTCTTGGCAAAACAATTTTCTAAGGTGGCTGAGGTCAAAAAATAAGAATTTTGTGTGAACAGCTCAGTTTTATATTTTGAGAGTTTGCTGTGAGATGGCTTATCTGAAGCCATTCTCCATTTTTTCTGTTTGCTTTTCTAACAGCCTACTCTATCCGTACTGTATGTTTACCCAAGGAACATCCCAATAAACAGTTCATGTAGAGTATTCAATAGTTGTATAGTAGCTTAGAGGAGGTAAGTAGCTGACAAAGGGCATGAAGGTGATACAGACTTGATAGAAGGTCAATTCTTGTCCCAGCAAATCTTTGTAAAGAAATCAGTGCTCAGGAAGAAGGAAGGACTGATCCATCCCAGCTTAGACAGAGCCTGAAGTACTTATATATTAGTTCAATAATTCATCTTTTCATGTTTCATCCGAGGGCTGGAGCACCTCTCCTGTGAAGACGGGCTGAGAGGGTTGGGGTTGTTCAGCCCGGAGAAGAGAAGGCTCCAGGGAGACCTTATAGCGGCCTTCCAGTCCCTGAAGGGAGCGTATAAGAAAGCTGGGGAGGGGCTGTTTGCGAGGGCGTGTAGCGATAGGACGAGGGGCAATGGTTTAAACTAGAGCAGGGCAGGTTTAGATGAGACGTTAGGAAGAAGTTCTTTACACTGAGGGTGGTGAGACACTGGCCCAGGTTGCCCAGAGAGGTGGTGGAGGCCCCATCCCTGGCGACATTCAAGGCCAGGCTTGGTGAGGCTCTGAGCAACCTGACCTAGTTGAAGATGTCCCTGCTGACTGCACGGGGGATGACCTTTAAAGGTCCCTTCCAACCCAACACATTCTGTGATTCTGTGTTTAATCTTAAGTTGTACGTCCTAGTGATGTAGTGGTACTTGAATGAGTGAGATGGCACACCACATTAATATGAAAAAAAAAATAATCAAGTGAACATGAAGAAAAACACAATTTGTGCTTTGGATTATGACTGGTTTATAATTAATGGGACTTTAAAAAGGGCTATCTGCTTTTTCCTTCATGGGTGTGGTATGTCATATAAACTGACTACGAATTCTCTCATTCAGCAACAAGGCTTTAGATGTAATATAGTACGGTTCGGAAATACCGAGGTGCGCAAACCAATCTGCAGTGAGATACATCTCATTTGTCTTCTACTTTGCCTTTGACCTGATGTTTGGCTGCTAAACAGTCATCCTGTAATTGGCCTTATAAAATTACACCCTCATTTCCTTTCGTGACAGGGAAACTGCTGTAGGAAGTCTCTGCCACACTCAGTTTAATTTAGATGATGATCCAAATGCACAGATGTTTACTCCAATCTCCTCCAGAAGAGGAAGTGGGACTCTTCCAATCACACTGCCGTGACGTTTCCAGTCCTCTGGACAGGGCAGGATCTGTGCAGTATTGCTACACTCTTGGTAGTATTAACTCAGCTCCAGTGAGGAGTGAGAAAATGGGGAAAAAAATGTTTTAAAGTAGCCGGCAAAATATATTTTTGTTGAAGTGCCGTGATTTTGCGATTCAAGTGTAAAGTTTACATTATCTGCTATTCTATTCAAGTTGATGTACGTATTTCCAACGCGCGTGTTGTGGTTTTGCATATTATAGATCTAGATAAATCTGGAAGCAGATGAATATAAATCCAAACGAGATCAGACAGAGGTGACCTATAATATTAAACTTCAGTGCTTTCATACACTGGCTTCCTATTAGATTTCACGTTGTACGTTTAGAATTTGTCAGTGCCAGTGGCATTGTGTTTATACTTGAGAGTTATTCCCTGCCATCGGTGCATTTTTACTAGTTATAAATTCAATCATATTCCTATTACATCTGTTATCAGCTGAATGCATTATGTATTAAAAATAGGCCTCCTAAACCTTTCCAGGTAAAAACCAAACTAATAAAACGAACAAATAGCAAGTAAATGTAATTTCAATAGCATTGAAATTGCCAGGAAGAAATATTCCACTGCCAGAATAACTCCCTCTCTCTCTCGCTAACCAATTCAGGCATCTCTAAAACACTAAGAACTGAAGAAAATGGCTATCTGTAGGAACAGAAAGGTACCCCAGGACTTTGGAAAATGATGGGCCACTGTTCGTACTCTGGGAGTTTCTGTACATAAGAAAGGATTTCTGCTGTTTTTACAAAATATTAATACTTATTTTCAGTGTGTATGTTACCCTTCATTTTCCTTCAATATTTGCACAACCCTCTTGAATTTTTTACCAGATTATAAAACAACTGGCATTCAAAATTCATTTTTACATTGTGCATACAAACTGACTGCAGAGAAGGCACTGTGGTCGTAAATTAAAAAGAGGCATTTAATCTAATATCTAAGCTTAGAGGAGAGATTAATTTAAATAAAACACTAACCTAGCTTGCAAAGTTCAGCAAAAGCAAACCAGTTAAGGACAAACAAGCTGTGAAAGCTCCGTATCTAAAACGGTTTAAGTGTCCTTTAAAAAACTTTGGCCCGGTGCCAACATACACCCACCCCCATATTAGAACCGTATTTTGGAAAAAAATATAAATCACCATTTGGGAGCTATATTTCCTCAGGTAACATTGGTAAAGCACATAAAATTCCTCCCGTTTAAGCCAATGTAAGCTTATGGAATCTGTACACTTCTGTGAAGCGTTTATAAAAATGTGATGGTGTTGGACGCTGCCTGCAAAGGCCTTTCTGTGGCGAATGCCAGAAGAGGTACCACGCACAGGACATATTTTTAATATTGACGAAAGTGGAAAAAACAAGCTCAGCCAAATCTGTGCTCCAGGCTTGGACTGCGAACACCGACAAACTCTCTCAGCTACGTCCCGCTGCGGAGGACGGGCAGTTCGAGAAGTGGGCAGTCTGTCAATGGCTCCTATGTGCCTCTTACTGCCCTCGCACCTGAATGTCCCTGAACGTCCCACCATCGTCTCCCAAACTCTTCTGTGTGGTACGGAGTGATAAAATTTCAGTTTAACAAAGAAAACGGAGTTTCAAATGTACCAGCACTTTCTCCTCCCCGGTGGTGGAGGAGGCACCACCAAGGAGCAAGTCATTCCACCCACAGCCCAGATTTCTCCTCCTTTTCCTCTCTCTCCCCAATGAAAGCAGAGGGAGATGGGATGGTGGGTTAAACCAGGTGCCTCTTTTATATGGTCTAATTAGCAAAAACGAATCTACCGTACCTGACTTCCCCAGCAAGACACATAATGGTTAGCGGGGGCAGTGACGGACTAATCCATTCGCTGGTATCCTAATTACAGATATCGTAACGGTGGGGTTTGTCTTGGTGTACGAGTACGGAAGAAAAAGCCAAAGAAAATTAAGTTCAGTTGACAAGAAGCTTTTTGCGTGTGTGTGTGTTTGGGTTTTTTTAACCTGTTAAAAAAATCAACATGTTCTGATTGTCCTGGAATAGTATTCTCAACCAAAGTCTAACTTTTGAAAATTATAAGTTGTTTAGCTCTTTCTGTCTTCTAGTTGTTTCATTTAATTCAATTCCAGCTTGCAAATAATTTCCTCTCTAGAGTTGTTTCCTTTATGAATTATATAAGGAAAAAAAACCCTTCAGCCCTGAATTTAAACACCCTCTCAGTTTTGCTTCTCTTCTGGGCAGTGGCACCATTCGTGCAGGAGAAGTAATGAACACTTAGATGATCTTGACTCTAGAACTAGCAATATCTCACACTGATAAAGTGCCTTGAGAAAACAATAGGATAGGCTGGCACATGTACCATAACATATTAAAGTAATATAGCCAGGATAAATACCTAAAAATGCCGTTATGTGTATTAAATAAATGTATCAGCAGTGAATGACTGCAATTCCCACCTCCTTGAATTTCAGGAAGGAACTTCCCTTTTCCTGAAGGGCGTCTCTTTTAATACGCGGGGGCAACTGAGATTGATAAATAAGCAAGCGAAACCACAAGTCCAATGGTGCCAGGCTCCAGCCTGAATCTACTCTATGTGATCCCGACAGCCTCAAACAGCCAGCGGGCAATTTACGCTCGTAACAGCAAGGCACCTCCAGGCTGCTCGGTCTGCTGCAATCATTCATCAGCTGTGTGTTGAAAAACTCCTCACTCGCTCTAACCGAAGCTCACAGTTCGTTCTGCTTCCCTGAAATGCAGGATCAGCCCTTAAGGTGGGGATAACAGCACCCCTCCCCACCAGAACTCCCCACCGAATCTCGCTGAAATCTTTTGCTGCTGTTTGGTCTTAATAACAACGTGCGCTGAGCACATAATACAAGGAAGGTTACTTCTGTCTTACAACAAAGTTAATAAAAAAACCTCGTATAAAACTCATGTAATGAGTTTCCATTCATATAAATACATATGTGTTTGTTATTCTTTACAAATGCGGAAACATGTAGCATGGAAACATGCAGTGACTACTCACGTACCTGAGCGGCAGACCTCCACGGGGATCTTCCTGGTTATTCCCGACGGGATGGACATGGGGGAGTGGGAAGCTGAGCACGACAAGGGCTGTGCTGGAGAAAGAAAGGAGGTCTGTTAGGAGGAAACGGACGTTTTCACTAACATACAACTGAATGCTTGTACCCTGTATGAGCTCGGTGATGGATACCCTGTTCCTCTTCTGTATAAGCTTCTGCTCTAAACCCCACGTTGTATTACGTATGCACACGCATATAGAACTGCTGCAAGATTTTATGTTGAGTTTCCAAGTTTTACAGGACAAAAGCCTAGTCCGCGTGTTGCAAACTCTGCATGGAGTGTGTCTGAGGATGCTGCGATTCATACAAAACGGAGAGGTTTTGTAGTCAAGACAAAATTAAATCTTAACTGTCTTTTTCACAGAATGAACTTCCCTCTTACTGCTGAAATTACAAGCCTGGCCGCCAGGCACACCACCACTGAGGAAAAGAAATTCCTTAGGTCTCGGCTGCTGCTTCGTTTATATCTGGCCTAACAGAGAGAATGGAGTCTGGCCTGCAAAGTTATCATTATAACGTCAATATAAATATAATTACGTTTTCTTCAGCAATGGAATGAGTGCCACTAGGAAACAAAATCATTTTAGGTTTCTCCTGCTGCGTTTGTGTGAGCTTGGGGTCAAACTGGCAACCAGGGAAATTTGGCCTTTGTGCTCAAATAACGTAACACTGTGCTTTCCATTTCGAGATGAAATTGCTACTAGTGGGATTTATGCCATAGGAAAAGAATTTTTATTGCTAAATCTTTTGGTTGTTCAGGCTGCTTTTTCTCACCACATAAAGGTAGTTATTTATGTGACTTTGCGTACATAGATATACAGCTAGAGGGCGGGGGGGGTGTTGGTTTGGGATGTCTTTTTAGGCAAGTTAATGTGAGAGGCGCTATGGTAATGTGAATCGTTACGACGAGTGCAATTTTTACGGAAAAGATGATAAGCCTCCTTGTACCTATTCCCTGCATCCCTGAGCATGCTCATTTCCTAAGAGTCCGGAGGCGGACGAGGAATCTCAGCTGACAACTCACCAACGTTTCCCTGCTCGGACGTAACTTTTTAGACCGCTCTGAATACGAACTGCTCCGTCTCCGCTGGGAGCACTCGGTAGCAAGCCCTGGGATGCTGCTCCCTCCGTCTCCTTATGGGGGACCCAGACAGGGTGTGCTAGGGATTTCCCGGCAGGTCACGTGCCCACGTTTTTCCCGGGCAAAGCAAGGACTGAGGATAGGGAAGGGGAAGGGCTTGGTTAACCATAGACTCGTATGCTCTGTTTCAGTGTACAAGTCAATTAGGAAATAAATGAATCGCTGCAGATTCCTGGAGCGTTTGTTGTGCATCAGGAGATTCGCTTTTCCCTTAGTATATCACAGAAAATATGGTATCAGCTTAGAGCGATGGTGAAGAGAGAATTCTCACTATTTAAAATTGTACCTCTTACGCCAATATTGCAATAAACTGTTCTCCAGAACGTTCTCAAATGAGATAAAATCAACAAACTGAAGCTAATTTCCCTTATACGTAGCCATCAGCCTCTTTCAATAGAGTCTGAAATTATAGCACGTGATGAAGTATTTCAGCTGCTGCTTTAGCGTCGCCCAACCGCAGTGATTTAGAGCAAAGCTTTGCCTGTATTTTGACAAAAGCAAGGGAAAATGTGTGCTCAGTCTTGCCTGGCCAGCCGGATTCTGAGTGCAAACGGTGCCCATGTACCGCCTTTACTCAGCGATAAGGGTACAAACAGTGTGAGGGTAAGCTGGCATTTTAATTCAGATCAGAAGCACGCTTCTGAAGCGACTGTCCTGATTTCTCCCACTTACCGTGCTTTTTCTTGCACTGCTGGTCAGAGCGTATGAACTGGACTTTTGGGTGAAACCAACATTGGAAACATACTCCAGGAGGGCGATTCCTGTGCTCCAGCCAGCCGGCATACGGGACCAGACTGAAAATCCCAACCATGCGTCCACTATGGATGTGGGGTCCTCGTTACCACCTGTAGATCTGCTCCCATTTGGCTCTTTAGCTTTCTAATGTAGATACAACCATCTGATGCCCATCAGCAGGTAAAAAAATTCTTATTGCATTACAGGCTGTCGGTTTTACTACTAAAGTTGTTTCAAATTAGCACTGGGCACCCTAAAATAGTGTAATGCTCATCCTAAATGAACTATTCTCATGATTTAAAGGCTTTCAAATCCCTAGCGCAGGTTTCTTTTTCCTCTTCAGCCAAAGAAGGAACTCTGCTTTTGAGACATTCTGATAGCATATGTGTGCTAGGAAAAAAAAAATAATTAAAAAAATCTCTTTTCCACTATGACTTACATGCCAAATGTGCTTATTTACTCCTAGGTAGAATGAATCTTGGCTTTAATTGCTTTAATAGTAATTACACGCTTTTAATCTATGGTTCAGTGATTTATTAGTTACAGCTGCAGTGGGCATAATACACATAGGCTAGGGGAAACCCGTCCCTTTGTAGACGGCCGCTGTAGGTCCTTTTTAAATCCTACCAAGCCTTATGATTTAAGGCCTAAGTAGTTTATAGGCTTTGAACAAAAACGAGCACATTTCAGTTTTTAAGGACACGATTGCCATCTCCCTGTTAGGTACATAGCACTCCCATTGTTACTCTAACCACTTCAGATGTTTAAAAAAAAAAAAGAGCCTGAGCGTACAGCCCAAAAAACTTGTCAAAGAATACTTAAGATCACATACTTTCAGCCAGGATTTTGTTCAAACATTCTGTATTGGGTTTAATTTTCCTCTTGTTTTTCTGTCATCGCTATGAAATTGCAAGCGGGTCGGGCTCCTAAAATCAGGACAGGATAGATTAAATCACAAACTTTCTAGGTATCTGGATTTGAAGTTTTTAGTCGAACCGATTTCTAGTGTGCAAAAATTGTACACTTGTATGGCTCTTCCCTTCTGAACATCTGACAATGACAGCATTAAAGAATTAGTCCCCAGAGCATTATTAGCCACTTCCAGCCGATGGGGTACAAAGAGGCTTGCTGACTCCTTCAATACACTGCGGTGAAGCCGGGAAAGGAACCCAGATGTCCTGGGTCCTCATCCTGTCCCTCAACCACAAACCACACGTCCTTGCCTTATTAGCGACAATCACAGCACATGAAAACAGACTATTTATATCTAAATATTTCATCTGTTCTCACTCATTATTCCCTAACTCACCAATGTAATTACGTTGGCAAGGCGACAATATCTTTTTCCCAGTAAGCGCAAACAGATTGTTAGGTTTTCTGCTGCGACGCAAGCTGCAGAAGAAGAGCTCCCAAATAACTGAGATCCGAAGGACTGACTGGTTTTCCATTGAAACATCCTGAGTAATGCAGCAACGGGAGAGACGATTTCTTAACATCTTCCTCGGTTGACTCTTACAGCGGTCTTAAAAGCACTCATCAAGAAAGGCCAACGTTGTCAAGAATATCGACCCAGAATGAGTTAAGCTAAAGAGAAGGAAAAAAAAAATAAAAAGGGGCTTTGGAAAGTTCTGTTTTTTCAACCTGTCCAATTCCTGCTCAGTATTCCCCAAGACAGTGCAGGGGATGAGCTTACCCCTTCTGCAAATCCCCAGCGGGATGGCCCCTGTCCTGGAGCAAGTTCCCGGCTGGGAACTCCCAAGGCCAGGCGAGCGTGAAAAACCCGTGGAGAGGTGGCTATGGGCAGGGCTGCTGGAGGCTTCGGCCGGGTGTCACAGCTCAATTCCCATCGCTCCCACACCACTGGGAACGCTATGATGGCACATCTGGAGACCACCTGCAGCAGGAAAGGCTCATAAGCCTGCAAGCGAGAGCCGGGATCTCTGCAAAGTGCAGGACTCGTGATAACGGGATTGAAATGAGCAGGGCGAAAAAAAGGCTGATGGTTTTAGATGAGTTTATACTTGGTAAAGCAAATAGAGCCTTGCTAGCCTTTTGATATCTGATAATCTGAATCCTTCTTTTATACAAACAAGGGAGAAAATGGAGGAGGCTATACGAACAAAAACTTCCCGTGGTTGAAGGTGTTCAACTGGATTTGTAATGAGAACAAATTGATCAAGGTAAGCTAACAGACGGAAAGAAATGTAATTTTTCCACATCAGTACAAACCTCGTAAATTGTATTCCTTTGGGAGGTTTGCCGTAGGGTTGTAGCCAGATCTATTTCTAAGTCCTTTCCGAACACACTATTTGCGATACTGCGTAAAAGTTAGTCAAGCAATATTTAACAGTCCTCAGAGTTTGTGGAACAAGCGACTTTGGATAGAAAATGAAGAAGATTTGTGCAAAATAAATCTGAGATGTGCATCTCATAAATATCGATACTAATTGACTGAGTGGTTACGTGTTCTCTGATCAGCAAAAAATCATGCTGCTTCTGGTAAAATACTTGCTTCCATACATGGGGAATAATGACGCATCCTGGGCAAAACACAAAAGTCGCAGGGAATTTTGCTACTGAAGTCAGTGACCCCAGATTTCACTCTACATAAGGCAAGGACCTCTCGGCTCTTGACACTGCTTGGGCCTGTCTCATCCTGGGACTGAAGTGGAAGCTCCAGTCTGTCTCCCAGATGCAGACCATCTTAGCATTCTATTATATGTATGCCACATGTACAGTCCTTTTTATTTGTCAGTGACATGCAGAACTACAGTTGCGTTTGTTGGTGTGTAGACAACACGTACACTAGTTCTTCTCAACAGGATACTGGAGTTTTATCACCATAAAACTTTAGGTTACTAATTCCAAGCAGACTCAGAGCAAAGGCTGAGAATACGACGACGATTCGCAATGGTCAGGTTTCAAAAGCCATCACCAATTAACAGGACCGTTTTGGCTGCAATTTTTAGTCTGCTGACCACGCACTCTCAAACGTAACCCTAAAAAATCTCCCCGGTGGTGGAACGCAGCCAGCTGTATTTGAGAACACTGGAGGGACAAGGCGGCTGAAGAGCGCTATATTTTCATCTCTTAGCACTCAGAAACACTCCACCGTGCGTGTGCTCTGGTGCTTTTTCTTGTCCAGTGTTAGGCGACTCGGTAGAGCCCCAGTGCAATCCTGAAGCCCTCCCTTGTTTGACACCGCACGGGAAACAGGCACCATAACCTCTGCGTGGCCCTGGAGCTGCATAGGAATTATTTCCTGCTCTCTGCAAAGGAAGATGCCTTCAGATTTTGTTAAATGATAACAAATAAGGAAAAGGAGGCCTCCCCTAGTTTTAGCAATCCTATCCCTCCCACTGGGCTTTCCTAGAGGTGGCAGAGTTGAAACTCCCAGGTTTTATTTTCAGAACATGGTCATTTCTCATTTTGGTATTTTAAAGTAAACAATCCTTGGTTCCCATGTATTATTCAAGTAGAGAGAAGTGGGTATCCAGTGCATACATCATCAAACATCCAGCCTGCACCAGGCAACCTTCTCAAATCACTTGAGAAATTTCCCTGTTGCTATTGTTATCATTCTCCATTCGCTTCCTCCAATTATTTAACGCTTTGAACGTGTTTACCCCACAGCCGTGGGATGAGTCGAGCAAGACTCCTTCAAGCTCCCTCGGACGGCGCTCGCCCACAGGAGAGGAGAGGCAGCTGCGCAGATGTTGCTGGTATCACGTTAATACACAATAACCTGTTGAAAGCAGATTTGTTTTCAAACCTTTCAGTGAGAAAATATCGGTTTCAGAGAGAGGAATTAATGATTTTTAACCTGCCTGTCACGCTCTTTCATTGCCAGCATGTAAAATCGTTATTGGTGTTTGGAAGCTGTAAGTAGTAATGTTGAGGATATTTTTGTTACTGCCAAAACATTTACATGAAACTGCTATTCAGATCAAATTATCTCGAAACTGCAAAGCGTGCGTGGATTCCAAATTGTTCAACTTGGAGAGATTGTTGCATATTGAAATTACACAGTAGAAACCAGCAAAACACCACCACTGCTTCAGATTCATACGAAGGGCAAAAAATAGCTCTTAAAAGAATTCTTCTCCTTAAATGCACGACTGTAACAGACATAGGATATCGCTATATTTAAACCACTATTTCGCTGCTGAAAAAACAGCTTCTCACTCTTTTAGGCAGACTGGTGGGTTCTGACTGTTGTTTCCACAACACTTAAAACATGACCAGCACCGAACTGCTCTATTTTATTTCTTTATCTCTTACATTGAGCTTTCAGGAACACACCGGTTATGGAAAAGACTCAAAAGAATCACCAAAACGAGGACGGGGCAATACTGTGAATTTCAAGTCTTTGACGAACCATCATTCAAGGTATTTCAATGCGTTTTGCGTTGCTTAATATTCTGAATGTTCTAAATAGCAATTCTATTTAGAATGGCTGAAATCGCTGCTTTTCAATAAGGATTCTGTGTTGTAATGGAAGAATATGGCCACATTAAAGATGTCCCGAAGGGACATGGGGCTCCGTAAAGGAATCGTAAAGGAATCATAAAGGTAATTTTCCAAGAATCACAGGAAGGGCTGTCTAATATGGCAACAGAGGTCAGGGGTCATGTCTCTCCGGCAGAGAGGGGATGGACAGATGAAAACACTCTATGCAGAAAAAACTTAAGAGTGATAAACCAGAAACTTCTAACTCTGCTGTCAGAAAAGACTTGAAAAAGAAGAGTGAGGGCTGTAGAAAGAGCTTACCGGTGAGGAATATTGAGTGTGGCCCCGGAGCGGGGTCCTTTGCCCTTTCGGTCACTGATAATTGGAGATTGACATCTAAAATCTGTGTGCTTTTTCCGTGCCAGTTTGTAGTGGATTTGTTCTCGTTCCTTCAGTGAAACATCCTGAAAAGCAACAAGAAAGCAAGAGGATAAGACAGTTTCCCCAGATGTGGTGAGGTGCTTGTCTGTGACGGGAAATACGTGCTTTTTCAATACAGTATGTTTTGTCAATGCAGAACATCATAGTGATTTCAGAATCAACTTGGTAAAAGAATATTCCGCGCTGGTGAGCGTCCCGTGTACAAGAGCCGTAGATAAGGCATCCTGTCTAGAACAGTCTGATACGCTTCTCTGGGAAAGGGAAAGGAATTAAAGAAACAACCGTACTGGGAGGGATGAAATACTAACGATCTCTTCAGAGGCTTTGCTTTTTCCACTTTTTAATACGTGTGCAACAGCAGCTACGTAAGTAGGATATGAAGAAAAACGTCCACGAGTGTACACAATGAACACGTTTCAAAGCAATCTGTAATACCTACTCTCTGTCACATTCAGATGAAGTGTTTTTTCCTTAAAAGAACTAAGGATTAAGGTTTGCATGTCTCGGAGGAGAAAAAAAAAACACTTCCCCTTCAATTTCACAAGATCAGACCAATTATTATGTTATTAGTGATTAAATTCTTTCTCTGGACTTAGCAAACAGAAACAATGAGTGATGCCTCAAAGCACAGGACAGACGGCACTGTCTGTTTAAAATTAATACAAGTTTCTTCTAATAAAATCCTTCTGTCACACAAGTTGGACATAAATTCCTGCAAAGCCCATGATTTTGATGAGAAACGAGCTAAAGTTGAAATAGCCTTTTAAAAACAGACTGTCTTGTAACCTGGGACCTCCTTCATAACTTTTTAATTCAATTCTTTGTGAACAGGCCTGTCTTCTCTACTGCCAAACACTTTTGGAAGAGTTCATAGTCACCTTCTGTGTGTTCCGTGGTATTTTCATTAGCTGAAGAGATGTTCGTCTCCTCCATGGCAGGTACAAATTGCGTGCAAAGCCAATGATCTGAGAACGGTGATGAAGGAGCGGACTGCCACGTCACACCTCACCCCCTGGAGTACTTCTGACATGGTAGGTTTAGCAACGCTCTTGATGTCCCCCAGGAGAAGAGGGGCACAAGGCTTCCCAAACCATCTCCTTTCTGGTGGCTTCCTGGGACAAGAGTTAGCTCCTCGTCCTCCACCTTAAAGAAAAAGAAATCTAAATTATTGGCTCCTATTCCGTAGGGCATTTCAGCACCTAGTTTAAAGTGTCAGCTGAGCTCCAGGGAGTACAGCGAGTGTGCGGGCACTCTGACTGACACAGGCACGTATGTCAATATTCTGCTGAACGAGGCTTCAAGTTGCATTTGGGAAAACATGCAGTTAGATAAAAAGGAACACAGTAATTCCTTTTATTCCCTCTTTTTTCAAGAGTATTTAACTACATTTTCCTTTAAGTACGGGTGCGTGAAAAGCTGCGCTATTGTAGGTAACAATATATAAAATGCAGTAGATTAAAGATCTGGAAATTAACTTCTCAGGGGACCTTTTCCAGTCTAGACTCTATTGGCATATCCTGCCAATTTGTTTGTCCGGTCTCCCCATGAACATAACATTTGATACTGTAGGCAACGTAAAGATCTTTGATAAGCTTGCTACTTCCTGCAGCACTCTGTTTGCAATGAACTTTTAAGATACAGTTTACAGCTTTCAGCTTTCCATTTACCGAGAACGGAGATTATCCAGTGAATTATCCAGCTTTCAGAGAAGGGTAAATACGTTCCTCATGCTTGCTGCAGCATCAGGTTGGAGCATCAGCTAACGAAAAGCTCTGTAGAAAGGCGGTGTTTAAATCCAGAGCAGACAGGCAGTGTTTCCAAAGCCACAGGACGGACCCAACAACCCGTGGCCCTGGCTACTGAAGGGTGCTACAGAAAAACAGGAAAAAATGCCCTAGGATATTTGGAGATCGCCTAAATGCACTGATGCAGGAGCTCAGCTTGAATCTGTGTCGATGGATGTATCCGTGGTACGTCGCGTTATCGGAGAGGTCTTCAGCACCTTCCAGGCGGAAGCACGGAGAGAGGCTGCGCCTTCCCTGTGTGTTCAGTAGCTGTTCCAAGAAAGGCTTTTTCCCAGTGGTTTTTTTTTTTTTCCCCTGCAAAAAAATGAAATTCTTTAAAACCTGTTATCTTTGTCAAACTGTGCCATTTTCAAGAAGATTATTCTACCCTTTCCATATGTAAAACATTCCTTCGATCTTGCTCAACCGTTTTTCCATAAAGACACTGGTAAAAATGTGATTTTTAAATGTTGGGGGATGCTTTCTCAAAACTGTTGCGCTAGAAGGTGCAGAGCAATCCTGCAGCAATTCTTAACGAGTTACCATGCCTTGCTTTTAACTTCCAAAAGTTAACACTGGCCAAGTCCTAAGTCCCCGAAGAGACAGTAGAGGTATAAATATCTCGAGAATGTTTAATGTCCTGAAATGCCTCAGGTTCCAGGGTATACACGTAATTCAGTGCCGTCTTCTCTGCATCATCCCCGTTGTGCATGTTTTCACCGTGTGCCTTCGTCCCACGGTGGATTATTCTCAACTGTAAAATTTCCTGTTAAGACAAAGCATCTTTGAGTCGTTACTTCTGCGCTAAGATCCTCTCATCGAGGTTACCCTCTACATGGTGGATACATACTGCTGAACTGGTAGGATTTGATTGGATCCTGCTCGGTCATAGAATCATAGAATCTTCATGGTTGGAAAGGACCTTTGAGATCATCGAGTCCAACCAAACAACCTACAATCTCTGCCACCAGAGCATGCAAAGTGTGAAAAAGTCTTCACCCTTTGGTAGGTATTTACACCAGTGCCAGCAAACTGGAGATTTCTGGATACGGACCGCTGGAGACAAAGCTGAACATCAGAAATAAAAGGCATTTCCACCAGAAAGATTCCAGAAACTAAGCTGATCATCAGGGGGTGATGCTGCCTCATTAATGGTACTTCTTGCAGTGCCTTTATTGCTTTTTAGTTAAGCACACAATGCATCTGTAAAATTAAGCCACAGGCATAATATGGGACAAAAGGCACATGTGGCTTTTTCGCTGTTTTTGATTTTCTTCCTTCTGGTTATTACTGGGCCCTCTCTAGTGGCAACAACTAGACATGAAGAAGAGTTGTACTCCAGTTTTGCCATTTTAGATTAATTTGTAAAACCCATACTGTTTTCTGAAAATACTAATTTTTACTACAAGTTAGATAAACCCCATTTTTTTCTAAATGCCTTCGTTAGTCCAGATATTTTGGTTTAAAAAAGAAAGACAAGAATATTTGGAATTCAAATTAAAAAAGGAGAAATCTACGAAAAAGGACTCCTGTTCTCCCCATCAGATAAATCAAACATGGTTCTACAAAGTTACTGAAACCAGCTGTAGGAATAATCAGATCATAATTTACACAGGGAAGCACAGCTAGCTAATTATTGATGATCTTCCGAGAAGCTGCCACGTGGGGCAAACGTGCTCAAGAGACCTGGTTTTGAAGAACTTACTGAAAGCTGAGGACGAAACCGACCCTTGCGCAGGAAGACAGGGAATTATGGCAGAGGTCCTCTTGGCCAAGCAAGGAACTTCTTAGTGGTCTGAAATGGAAACGACACCATACAAGGAGCAGAAACAAGGACAAGCAAGCCAGGGGGCGCGTATAAAATAACCGCTTGGTTACTTACTGGTGAAAAGGGGAAGGCCAAAGCCAAGTTGGAGATAAAAATAAGGGATATAAAAAAAAGTAACAAGGGGCTTCCAGGAGGTAAATTAGGTGCACCTGAGCTGAAGATACTGAAAGCCATTTATTCTAGTGCTTGCCCCAAGACAAGCAGCTGATTTTTGAACTTAGTTCTATGCAGTTCGTGATAGTGCCCACATTGCGAGGACGCTGTGACAGCCAACGTAGCTCATTTGAAACTAACCTTGTGAAGTTTCCGTGAGCTGCTACTTCAAGGCTACACACCTTGAAGTCTATGAAGACCATGCCAGTCATCCACAAGGCGAGCCACCTCTAGTTGGAAAAGTGTCTTTACGCGATCTCTCAGCGGTAGGTAATGAATGAAGTTGAATTCGAAGCCATCATGCAGCTGTAACCCGATCATGGCAACCATTCTTCAGATTAAATATCCAGACCTAACGAGGCTGACTTTCTGTGAAGAACCCAGTACAGTGTGCAGTGATTAATGTGGCACTTGCTAAGCAATACCATTTCTGCTTTGAAACCCTTCTGCAACAGTGGAAAAAAAAATCTTTCTTTTCCAGTACGTCCCTAAATGTTGCACTAATTTTGTCAACACGGTCTGCAAACGGGCAATACTTCCAATTCTGCCGTGGGGTAAAAGGGGTAGTGTGAAATAGTTTTCATGGAAAATCTATTATTTAGACTACCTGTAGTCTCATTAACCATAATTACTTTGGACTAGATGAGTAATGTTTCAGTCTACATGCTGGGAAACAAATGACTGTTGTCTATTCAAAGTCCATTAAGAAGTTCTGTTTTGCCTCAGTCTCTGACTCTCCCAAATGGAAAGTGAGATGTGGTGATCTGTGGATTTTGTGGCATTCTTTTTAGGATGTTTTTCATACTCCTAACATCGTGTAGTAACACAAAAAGCCTGCAGGCTTGTAACTGCATTTTGTCTTTTTATATCGAGAGTTACAGAAATACCAGAGCGGTAGCTAGCGGTCCAGCCAATGTACACAAAGGCTGGCCTCCCCATGCCCTGGAGACATCTTCACCCGCAGGTCTAAGTTCCTTCCTTTAAGCCCTGTTGAGTTTGGTTCATCTCTCCTTCCTGCTGTATCTCTGTCTGCAGAACCCCTGAGGCCAGAGAGGACCCTGCAACATCTTGCCGTGGCGGGCTGGTAAGCTTCATCGTTTCTCGGTTGTACTGTTGTGTGGGGTTGGGGCTGGAGGAAAGAGGCTCCTTCTAGGCTGCTGCTGGCTTCATTTCATAGAGTGATTCCTGGCTGGTGCTCTCTGCTGCTCACCTACCACAGTTTTCTCTGAGGCTGACAGCTGAGGCTTTTCCTAGTCCTTCCTAGTGCTACTTTTGGCCTTTTGTGAAGATATGTCCTTGCTTCCTTGCAGTCCTCTTCTATTGTCCTTTCACTCAGCTCCCAAGCCTGCAGCTCCCTTGCATTGCCTGGATCATCCCACTGCTGGGATGGCTGCCTCCCATCTTCTCCCAGGCGGCTTTTATGTCGCTGAACCCAAGTCTATCAGCATGAATCCAACGAGTGTCACTGTTTTCCTTTGCTGAGCCACCTTCCCTCTGGTCAACAGGACTCTTTTATCCTATCAGGGGTGATCCACAGCAGTTTGGCCCACTCTTCTCTTTAAAAAGAGCAGGATCTGGTGTGAGCCAGTGTTTGAATCATTGTACGATATAGTGGTTGTAAAGATAAACTCTGTATGTCAGCGATGCCTGCGAATAACAGTTTATTATAACTAGCTGCAAGCGCCATTTCCTGTTTCTTACTGCAGGATTTTCCTACGCTTGAGGCTTTTCCTATCGCTGCTTCCAGCATTGCATCTGTATCCATAGGTCAGGCTAACAAGGCAAACCCTATTAGCTATTTTTTTTAATGCTGATACTTGTTTCTGTTTTGTGGGAGGGTTTTTTGTTTGTTTGTTGTTTTTTTTTAAGTATGTATGCCCTGGGAATCTCTGAAACAGTCTCAGCACTGTACTAGTTACTGCAGGCATGCCCTTCTCCAAAGGCAGAGGTATGGTCGGCCTTGAGCTGGCACACGCTGATTCGAAACCAGACCTCAGTTCCATCTGCTTTTTGTGAGTTTTAAATCCAGATTTACTTTTTTTCCTGCTATCTGACTTTCGTAAGCCTTTGCAGAAGAGAATGATGTCTAGAGGAAGACAGAGATCTTGGAGGAGACAATGCCTTTTGAACAGCATGCCTGCTCTTTTAGAACTAGTTTTAGTGTAAAGTCAAACACAATTATCTGTCTCCTTGTCCCAGGGTGTTAGCAGATCTTTCTGCCGTGTCCCCAGCGTACTTTCTTAGTACCTACTTTACACTTCCTAAGCTTTTCTTAACGCATCCAGTTCGTTCCCAGGTTCTCTGTGAAGGAAGATACTCGGCCACTCTGCTGCAGGCTGTGTGGACGAGCAGCTTTCGGCAGACTTGGTGCGTAGTCACCAGCCGTCCTCTCCTCCCTGTCAAAAACGGAGGTGGGGAGACAAGTTAAACTTCCAGCGAACCTGCAAAAATACGCGCTTGTGGTCATAGGCAAGCTTGTGAAGAGATGGGTCCCGACTACACAGAAAGTAACGGTGTTTCACGTTGTACTGGGGTTTCTGAACGGCTGCTATGCAGTTTTTCTCCAAACAGCTACTCATCAACAATAGCAAAATGAAACCATATGAGATAGTTATTATTTCCAATGTCAACTCTTAGTGACCAAAAAACCCACCTTCCCAGGACAGCTGTGTTTGGTTTTTTTTAAATTAGACTAGGAAGTACTTTGCTGAGGAATATTTTTTTTTTTTTTTGCTTTAATTTATATTTGTTTGAGACCCAGTATGATGGAAGTTTCATTTTGGTGGGAGGCCGCCTGGCACTAATGCAATGCAAGCAATAAGCAGCAATAAAAATGCTTTTTTGTTCCCAAGTCACAGTAATATCTAACAAACTTTTTGCCTCTTTAAGAGAGCTGATTAAGCAATTCACTTCACGCACGGTCACTACACCCAGGTGTAATTCCAGCTTTCAGTAGATAGTTGTTTTTCAACAAATCTTTGGCAGCCTGTTTTGTAAGTGGGTTTGGGTAGGCAGTTTTCACCATACGGGTTTTTTGTGATTTGTTTCATTGACACAGCATATTACGGCTACAGTTAGAAAAAGGTCCGTGTGTCCTGTTGGGCCACATGAAGAATGCGAGGTCCCGACACCAGGAAACCATACAAATGTAATAACAGGATGCAATACAAAGGTGGTACCGGGGAAGATATTTCAGGTAGAGATAGGAAAGTGTTATCACCGTTGTCTAAGGCCCTGAGAAGGGCGCTCCGCACAAGGAAGGCTGTGTAAAATTTTGACTACCCGTGGTTAAGAAAGATGAGCTGAAACTCATGCTGGAAAAGGTGAGAGGACGATGGGAGGAATGGGAAATCTATCATACAAGAGAAGAGTGGAGGTCACGGCTTCCACAGCCTGGCAAAAGTAAGAGGGGATACAGTCATTGTCATTGAATATGGTTTGGAGATGAGTATCAAGGGAAAAAAGCTACCTAAGCAATCTAAGAACCACCTTAATATTCGTAACAAGCAGGGACAGATTTGCTACAAGTACATTTAAGATGGAAATCAGGATGGCTATAGGCGATGAGATCCTGGAACTGCCACAGAGTAACAAGAGTCGAGCATTAACTTTTTATAAGACTGAGCTCACTAGATTTTCAAAAACGGGTTAAGGGAGACTGTGTTTGTTACAGTCCCTCACGCACCCTCCTACCGCACGAGACAAAAAACTGTCTCTAACCCACGTGGCCGCTTGGATTCGAGGCTGGTATAATCAGAGCTCCGTGGTTTTATGTTCTTTGCCGTAACCAGGATAGCTAGCATTTACGGAGCAACAGTACAAGCTAATGGAAACAACACCTAATTTTTTTAATAAATGTCAATGCTTCGAATTTGTTACGTGTTTTGAATTAACCAAAAACCTGGCAGTAACCTGAATGCTGGTGAACATTATGATAGAAGAAATTGAAAAAAAAAATAGCAAAACCAAACAACAAACCCGATGGCGTAAAAGCAGTATTTTTGTCAATGGATATATGGACATTTTTAAGGTGTGTTTCATGTCCCCATGGTCTGCCTACAGTTGCGAGCTAAAGAGGGGAAGCTACACGATCAGTTTTGTGACTTCTATCCTGACGTTTCTGGTGAATAAATGAGGTTTGCATATGGCAGAGAAGGAAAAAACCAAGCAATATCATGGAAACACTGTATTTACCTTGCGTAATGAGCCGCATTGCAATGAATTCCTTCCTGTAAAGGGGCCTCTATGAAATGTGCTAAATAGAATAATCCTCGGGCCCCTTCCTTTCTTTTCTATCTCCTTATATGCTTTTTAAACTGTGCTCTTACAAAACTAAAAAAGTGCTTTATTCTTCCAGTGACCTAAATTTGCAGCAAGACAAATCCATTGCCTTCAAACAGCATGTGAACACACAGCTTTGTAAATTGCCCATCTCCTCCCTCCCAAGCCAAAGGAAATTTCTGTTAACCATTATCCTGATTGTCTTACGGCAGCATATTGGGCAAATACCTTCTTTTTTTGCTGTCCTGAATGTCTGTCTTCTTCCTTGCTGGACTCCATACTAATGTTTAATCCCCCAAATCATCAACCTCAGAGGCGGCCCGAGCCACCTTCCTGCTTCCCCTTTGCTGTGCATAGCATTGCTCGGAATAGGGATCTTGTACGGACTAGAACAACCATGGGGCTACTTTCATGTTCACTGTTAAAATAGCAAGGTCAGCATTAAGAAATCGGCTGCACGTGCTATTTCACCTCCGTCCCTCAGCATCCCCAAAATGCTGCCTATGGTGTTCAACCATCGGAGTCTCCCAGAAAGAAAGAGGAGCTGGAATAAACCCCATACCCTGACGCTACAAATCAACTGGCTCTTTAAAATTTATGTAGGATTCCTTTTTTTTTTTATTGCCACAGATGTAATAACGCGTTATTCCAGCAGGCGCAGAGACCTGCCTCTTAGAGAACCTGGCACATGACCACTGGTGTCAAAGCAACACTCCAAAACACCGAAGCGACCCATTCTTTTGGAACTATGGGTTTTTGTACCCGAACACCACGATCTCACACAAAGTGGTAGAGACGTTTAAATCTTCTTTAGCAAGAATGTAACATGGCTTGTTAGGAATGACCTTTGTGTATCCTTGTGTGTACCTAGCATTAACAAATTCACAAATACTTCACACCTTAAAAAGTTTCTCTGGAAAGCTTGCTTCCTCCGGCTGATAGCAAGTTTCCAGTAAAATCAGTTTGTAGTCTAGATGGCAGAGGAGTTTTTGTCAAAGAGAAATTCCTCCCAAACCATGGATAATCATTATCCCCTCTGAATTACCTAATCTATGGGGTTTTTTTTATTGTGTGGAAAAACGAAACGAGGAGTTTTCTTGCCAAATCCCTCAGAAGTGGCCTAAATGCTCATTGTCTGACAGAGATCACAGATTCAGACTGCTGTCCCATTGTCCAGCATCGGTGCCTGCAATAGCCTGGCCTCATAAAACAGACATTTAACTGAACAGAACCAATTAGCCCTCCATCGCGGCCCCCACTCACAATAGAAAAAACAGCTGATGTTCCCTTAACTGGAAACAATGGGAGGATATGCATGGGCTGTGTAACTCTTACAAGCGGAGTAACTCTTTCCAGAGTGGGACCGTGAGAAAGTAAAGCCCGTAAATGGCCTTTCAGTGGATGAACTCCTGAACAGTCTTTTATAATGTGAACTCATCAGTCAGCTGTCTGTGGACGCCGTTTTCTTTAGAAAATCTCAGTTCAACTGCAACATGCCAGTTTTTAGCGATAAACCAGTCCGCTGAATGATATTCTGTCTCAGCACTGTATTCACCCCAGTATGGATTCATTCAGCAGCATCTTTTCCCTCCAACCCTCTTTTACATTTCTTACCATGCTTGTACCTCTTCCTAATGATCTCGGAATAGTAATGACCACCGACGTGAGCGTGGCAAGAACTTGAATGTTGCTCCTAACAATGGCAGTGAGGCTTCTTTTAAGATTCGGATGCTGAGAAAATTCAAGCAAAGAAGCTGATGAGCTCAGAAATTCATCCCTTCCATATGAATCTGGTAATTTACTTTCTTTTGACTACTTTCTCTTCCACCTAGTTGGGAACTTGCCACCACGTCTAATCACTGGATACCCAGAACCCAGCTAGAGCTCCTCTAGCAACAAGACCGTGTTCAAAAAATGACCCCTCTTCAAAGTCAATGTACAGCATTGTGTCCCTTCCCACCCAGAACGTTTTCGAAGCGCCTTCAGGCAATAGTTCATCATTTCCCAGCATGAAACTCTTTGAAACAAAGACGCCTTTGCTAATGGCAAGGCAAAGATACCATTAACTTTGGGAAAACAATGCACAATAAATAAAACCGTCTACTCTGTTCAGTACCTTTGGCAACGGTCTTGGTCACCAGCTGATGCTGTGAATTTCCCGTAGGCGTACATTCTTTCTGAGCATCGTTTCTCCTTCCATAGCTGCTACATTTCCCTACAGTTGAGCACTGTTTGGATGCTGTAACTTCAGAGGTCTGACTCCTGCCTGGGCAGGCCTGTTTCTAGCGCCCTGCAAATCGGTATTCTGTCGATTTTGGAACCTCCTTCCTAAAAAACGATCTGAAGGTTTCATTTTATTTCATGATTTAGTAAAAGTTTTCAGGGGAGATCATGGAATGGTTTGGGTTGGAAGGGGTCTTTAAAGATCATCTAGCCCGACCCCCAAGATGTCTCACGTCTGCTGCTGTTACCATGGTTTGCGTGAAAAAAAACTTTCCTTTGTTCAGCTCCATCGTGTATCTGTCTCTCCCTCATGTCTACTCATTAAGTCCTTTGCTAGAGCTCTTACACTGAAGTTGTCCAAGTACAGGATGCTGAAAAGACTTTGTGGTCATTGAAATGTAACTATGAGGTCTCCCCAAAGTGCCACTGGCGGAATGAGGAATGAAAGCTGAAGAAAGGCCATATTTTTTATAAAAGAACAGATGGTATCAGAAAGCCCTACCTCTCCGGATTATCTGTCTATCCAGGGATCCGGGTAAAACAGCTACACAGATTAACTAGTTTTATGGGCATTCTTCTCCTGCTCACCAATAGATGGGAGCAGAGATTTCTCTACTTGTGAAATTTTCGGGCTACAGCGCTTGCAGTTTTTTGAAGACTACAAGGGGGAAAAAAATAAAACCAAACAATGACAGTATAACTCCTTCATGCGTCCGCAGGGAGAAGTATATTGTTTCATTTAGTAGCATAGAAATGAGGTTTGTAATGGGAGTCAAATGGAAACCAGGAGTTCAGCACCTTTGAATTCTTTAACCTTGGAAATCTCTGGTTTGGTATCTAGCGCTGGTCAAAGGTATTTAATGCGTTTACAGCCTCTTATTGTTACTTCCCAGATATAAGTGTGTTTTGCTTGGATCCAAGCCTTCACAAAAGCAAATAAACACGTCCTAAACTTCCATTCGTTTTTCTTACGAGATCAAAGAGGAAAAGCTGTCCAGATGTAAATAGCTAAGCCTCTAATGAGATGATCAGTGAATTGTTTCTCTCTTGTACTATAAGCATTTAAATTAAAGTATTGCACTTAGGGCACTCTGCACTTCTAACTTGTATAGCGGGATCCAAGTATCTAACACAAGCCAGACAAATAACTTCAGCAATTAGCTTTCAACATAGGTCTCTAGCCTCTGACCTTCCTTGTTCATCAGAGGCAAGCCAAATGCTTTGTTAAACAATATTAATCGTGCCTGGCACTTCTCTAGGGCCAGAGGCGTCACAAATAGTTTCCTACTAGGAAAAAGCTGTTTGGAAGAAGAAGATCTCATGCGTATTTTCTGTTCAACAGGAGGCTGACTCAGCCGTACTGGAGGCGAAGAGAAGTCCGACCTGCTTCTCTCTGTGTGGCACTTGAAATGGCAGTGGAGCGCCTGCAGAGGTACCACCTGCGTGATGCTGTGCTGCCTTGCTCTTCACCATCTCAGGCTTAGCAGCTCCACTAGCTCAGGAGTGAATCCGCTGCACTCCACTCCGCACTTCCCAATCCCTGCAAGCATCCCATCTAACGTCACACGTTTAACCCAAGCAACCAGGTTACGACTACAAGAAGGCCAACAGCATGCTGGCTTGTATCAGGAATAGCGTGGCCAGCAGGAGCAGGGAAGCGATGATGCCTCTGTACTCGGCACTGGTGAGGCCTCACCTCGAGTGCTGTGTTCAGTTCTGGGCCCCTCTGTACAAGAGGGACACTGAGGTGCTGGAGCGTGTCCAGAGCAGAGCTACCAGGCTGGTGAGGGGTCTGGAGACCAGGGCATATGAGGAGAGGCTGAGGGAGCTGGGCATGTTTAGCTTGGAGAAGAGGAGGCTGAGGGGAGACCTCATTGCCCTCTACAACTCCCTGAAAGGAGGTTGGAGAGAGGTGGGTGTTGGCCTCTTCTCCCAAGTGAATAATGACAGGACCAGAGGAAATGGTCTGAAGTTGCAGCAGGGGAGGTTTAGGTTAGATATTAGGAAGAATTACTTTACTGAAAGAGTGGTCAGGCACTGGAAGAGCCTGCCCAGGGAGGGAGTTGAGTCGCCATCCCTAGAGGTGTTTAAGAAACGTCTAGATTTGGCACTTCAGGGTATGCGCTAGTGGCAGAGATTGTAGGTTCTTGGCTTTTTTTGTTTGGTTGGGTTTTTTTGTGTGTGTACGGTTGGACTCGATGATCTCAAAGGTCCTTTCCAACCATGAAGATTCTATGATTCGATGACTCCTTTTAACTGTCGGTGAGAGACCCAGCTTAACCGCGCTGAGCTGCCTCCTGGCACTGCCTCGTTGCACCAGGTGCAGGTGGGGTCTGGGTAGTAGGTGCTTACCCTGGGAAGCTTAGCCCAGTGACGCAGGATGAACTTGGGACAAAAGGCTTGACTTCTGTACGTATCTGAAGACAGAAAGTTGCAGCTACACCTGCAAGGTTTTTTTAAAATCCCTCACAACTGACTAGATTCACAGAGGTCCTGAGTCACCAACTCAGGGAGCTGCCAAACATTTTTATGATCCTGTGCCACTTAACTAGAAAATACCTTTTTTAAACCCATTTAGGGCGATCAATTTGAATAGCTTTGGGTTGGTTTGTTATGGGGATTTTTGGTTAATTCTCTTCATTCATACCTAAATACGTTGTGCAAGCATAGCGGGAATATAAGTTACGTGCTCCTAGGGCTGCCTGTAAAGACAAGGGTTGATGGGACTGACAATAAAGTTATCCCATCGTTTTCCCTAGTACCTCTTACTCTTAGCTCATCTTTCAGTCGCTAAAAGTGCTATAAGCAAAGCAAACGTTCTGCTGGCAAGAAGAAATGCCAACAGTACCTGGTCCTGAAGTTACCGTCTAATTTCAAGGGTTTAAACATGATGCATCGCATTTTGTCTGCGTGTAAACTGGTGTCAAGTCACTGTAACTCCAGTGACCTCCACGGATTTTCTCCTGTTCTGCAACATGGCGAGGTTACAGTTCTTCAGCCCATCTTAAAAACTTATTTTTTTCATGAATTTCTGTGCCCTTCTCTCCTTAGATACAAGATGCCCAAAAGATTTAAGTAATCATAGCCCATAGTACAACCTACCCATAGTGGATTGGCATCTGCCAACTGGCTAGTCCCGGTGTCCTCAATTCTGCAAAAATAACTGAAGTCAGAATATGAAGGAAAACCTGCTCTCATTTACAACAAAGGTATTCTAATATTTACAACAACGGTATAATAATTTGTGCTGATGCAAGCTGACGTGGATTTCACATTCTTTCTAGCTCTACATTTGAAAGAATAACAGCAGCTCAACTCCATTTCACAGTTAAAACACTAAATACGTGCTCAGGAAAACTCCGGGTTGAGATACATGCTAGTCAAAATTGTAGTCCGAGCTGTTTCTTTCAGCTTGGCCAACAACAAACGTGTTGGAAATTCCGCAAGGGAAAGAAAACCTCCCAGCTGCGAGCTGGTGAGCGGGTGCTTTGGGACATGGACCGATGTTTTCAGTATGTCCGTACAAATTTGAGGTCTGCTCAATATGAGGCCTACCAGCGACACCTGCAGAGGTAAAACACGGTGCTGAGGCACAATGAAAGGCAGCGACAAAGCCTTTTAAAACAGTTTTACTCTACTATACATCTTCTCTCCCCATTACAGGAGACCTACCACGTTCGTAATTTATAGGTGAAATTTTCAGAGCAAAGCAGGAGACCGGAGCATCTGTCAGCTTTAATGAGAGGAGCATCCAAGCTCCAGAAAGAGAGTCTAAAGAAATTTCAGCCCACAACTCGTAACCAAAACAAAGGAACAATTTTCGTAAATGTGTCAAACTATGGATCACAAAACGGGGAAAAAACCTGCAAATGTCATGCTTCTCTTTAAAATTTATCTGTCTGTATGTAATACAGGGCTCTGAGGAGGATGCAAACAATCCCAGCTGTGCGCACTGAACGTGTTATTAGGGCAGCGAAAGTCAGGCACGTTCACCAACTGACTCTGCCTTATCTTTATTTTTAAAAATAGAAGTCTGGTTGATATTGGCCAGGAACACAGATGACAGTGATCTCCACATCTTGCGGAGCTTAGGGAAAGATGGCAGTGAAAGGATCACCTGTTTTATAGGGAACTGGGCATGACAAGCAACCAGACGCTCACAAAAAGGGCTGCCCACCTTCATCTCTCCGATTTTTTACAGCTCTAGGAAGCAAGAAGCCGAGACTATAAATCTGCTGCGGCTTTTTCTGAGAAGCTGCCAACCAGACTGACTGTCAGGAGTCACGGGAAAACAGGTACTTCCAGGCCTGCAGTGAGCACTTTCTGACGTTGCGCTTGGCAGTGTTTTCACAATACGCTTGTGTGAACAGTCTGAAACCTGGCTGGCTGGCAGCTCTTTCACCTAGTTCAGCATGCTGTTTACTCACCACGGCGCATCTCCTTGCGGGTACCACGTACTTTCCATTTTCTTCTCCACCTTAAACCTCTGTGCCGTATTTCCTCCCGTCCCTAGTGAGTCAAAAGGTGCCAGACTGTAATTCGGTTTGTTTTTTCTAGCAGATCGTGTAGCATTCTTCTCTCACCAAGAGGCAACGAAAGAGCACAAACCTCAATCTAACGTGGTATTTGCTCGGGAAAGCGGTTTGCTCTTTACATGATTGTAAAGAACTGGCGCTCTTTGAAGACGTCTCGGTTTCAGAAAAGGTTTTGAGATACTGATGTTTTTCGTTCCACTTTAAAATAACCCATTTTGTTCAGTTTACAATTATGATACATAAATCTTACCTTAATAGCTTAACTGCAGAAAATACAGGTTTAAGTTTACGGCTGCATAGTTCAGAGCAATTTGGAAGTAAGATCAAGTGGTCCAGACAGAACCACAGCGGGGGCTCTCTATCCTCCCTTATCCGTTTCCTAGGTATTTACTGATGAAGAGATGCTGACGAGAGCGTCCAGCCACGTGAGCACCGCAAGGCACCCAGGACTGAAACCACCAGTGAACACGGGTATCACGAGCCTGCGTGGCTGCCCTGGCCGGCTGGAAGCTGTCGTACAGCCAGGCGTCACCCGCCAGCTGGAAACAGCCGACTGATGGCTGAAGAGTCAGGAGAAGCTTTTTGCGCGGCCCCTCTGCAAAACCCAGTGTTTCTCAGCAGAATTTTCCACGAGGCATTTCTAATATTTATTCTGTACTTACCTAAACTCACTCGCTCTCCGTTTTTAAGAGATTTCTTCTTTATATTAAAAGTGGGTTTACCACCTTTCCTATGAACCCAGCTTTATGAACCCGTAAACCTTCCAGAGTCCTGATCTTGTCCCAGGCTATGATCCTGGCTTTGAACTGCATTTCTCAACTTTCTTCGTGTCATTTGCTTTACTCCAAGGGAAAGATCTCTCCAGTTCTTTTTCATGACAGGGCTTCTCTGAAGCAAGGGTCTAAGCATTTTTCTTTTTTTTTTTTTTTTTTTTTTTCCCCCTTCTGGCAGTAATCCTACGGCTACCATTGGTCTTAACTAGCACAGCTAGTGTAGGAGTTGCCAAGGGTTCTGCAAAAAAAACAGAGAAAAATGGAGTCAGATGACTGTGTGCCAAGGAGGAGGTTTTTTGGAAGTTAACAAAAACTCTTGATTTGTAGTTTGGGTGCATTCCGAATTTACCAAAGCCACGTCTTCATTCTAGTAATAAACTCTACTAAAAACCAAAGCCTTCTACCCAAAACTACTTTTGACTTTCTAATGTAACAATAATAGCAGCCTTTCTGAAATTATAGTTTGCGTTACTGATGAGTTGAAAATTAAAATCAAAACCTTATCCTGCAACAGGGAGAAGTTTTACACATTTTTCTACCATTTTATAATAAGATGGGGGGAGGAGTTTCACAAAATTACCCAGAAAAACATCAGCTTAAGATGCTGTAGTGATTTAATACTTAAGGACACAATGAAGGGGAATGCATCTTACCCAGCTTCAGCTGATTAGGAGACAAAGATGAACTATTTGCCCTACGCTGTCAGAGGCACAAAAATAAGTAACTTTGGAGACCTCTTCGTGGGACAGCCATGCTATGGAGGGAACTTTTGCCCTGCGGAGAAATATCTGGTTTTCTATTCACTGTAGAGAAAGCCAAACAAGCCCAGCTTTTAGATGCCTAAACTTAGGTGAGCTGAGTCCTGCCCCTGGTTATGCGGTACCAATTTTTTTTGAGTAAGAGTTTCTATGGAAATTATCAGTGGAAGTATTGGTCCTAAACTGGAATAGAAGGTGAAGGAGTGAAGACAGCTCCCTTTGACGTGGTGTAAAATGAAGCTTGTGGATATCGGCGGCGTGCCTGCATTCATGTAAAGAAAAAGAATCCATTTAATCATATGTTCTTTTTTTTTTCATATATATATAAAAACATGATCTATGAGACAGAGCTGATGTATAAAATTCAAACCCTTAGCAAAAGTCTTTGGTTTTTCCTGGGCTACAATTTATCCTGCGCTGCGGAGGAGTATGGCTTCTATTACACATCAAAAGTCTTTTGCAGGGAAATACTTGGCTCCAGATTGTTCCTATTAAAGCCGCGCATATTCTGCCAGCGCTCCCTATCTTCTGTGCTCCTTCTGATCCAGAAGCAGGCCATGCACAAAAGCAATCGCGGAACTTGTGTGAAGAGGCCGACCCGTTCCCCTGAATAAGGACCTGAAGGGGACACACCGGCTGGGCTGCCCCGCTCGGCAGCACACGTTTCCACTCCACTTCCACAAAGGCATTCCTCTTGCGCCGCAATCCAGCTGCTGGCTCAAGGCCCAGGCTGGGATCCGTGGTGAGGATATTTTGCTTTGACAGCCCAATGTCACTTTGTTTTTACATAATCAGCCCTTTTTTTTGTAAGCTGCGGGCTTCAGATAACAGCAGTGAAAAACAATTTCAAGTGGAAGCGGCACCCTGGGTACAGACCAAGACAGAAAACGTTCAGGAAAACTAAATATTTATTTCTTGTAATCACCTGCTTTACAGCAATCAAATGTTGACAAGTGTTGCTGATAACTTGCTTTGCAGGGAAGAGGAAGTGAAAGAGGACAGGAAGAGAGGTTCTTTTGCATTCCCCTTATGCCCTTCAAGAACAGATTTGCCAACGGTAAAAAAAATAAGACAAATATCTGCACACTGAAGTGCCTGGAAGCGAACTCACACACGCCTTCACTGTACTAGGCTTTTGTTTGGAGAACCTTTCCATCTGGATGAGTAGCAGGAACAGGAAAACGTTTGAAGCTGGGAAAAATACCATGCTGCCGTCTATAAACCACCGATACGATTTTTATGTGGAGCCCTAAAGAGAATGACATGCAGTGCTTTTTTTTTTTTGCCAAATCCAAGAGCTCGGATGTTTGCAAGCAAAACAAAACAAACTCAGGCATTGAGACTCATTCCCGAAACCTGTCCGGCGGCTGATCCCGTGGCACGTACCCCAAACACAGGCATTGTGCAAGCTTTGTCTCCTGTATACCCCTGGACTGTCATGGGTACAGCAGCGCTACGGCTATGATACCGCTAATGGCACCCACTCCACAAAAGGGAAGGTAATTAGCAGAGAAATGACTATTGGTGCAGCTAGAAAGTAGACAAGTAATCTTTTGGATTTCAGTTCATTGCGTCGTTGTTTTCAAACCAGTGCCTAATCTTCCCAGACCCCACTCCGTGGCTGTTCCTTTCTTCCTTTCTTTTCTTCTTCCCCCATTTTGCAGGGACTATGGCTTATTCTGATTCGCTCCGTTTCTTTTTTTCTTAAATGGCCACAGGGCAGCCTTGCTGTTGCCAAGGATATAGCAAATGCATGCGACATCATGCCACCGAAAACAATCGAGCGAGTCACATTCATTCCTGGTGTAATGGTGCTGAAATCAGGAAAGCTAGACTGGGAGCAGGAGGTCTAAGCTACAAAATGATAAAAAGACGTTTCTTTAAAGGAAGTATTCTTAAAAATAGCCTTCAGGGAGAAATGTGCAGGTTTTTGCTCATAAAGTGGTTGTTGGCAAAGGTTTTGTTGCCAAACTCAAGTCAGAGCATTGATGAGAGGTGGTAAACACACGCCATTTTGACAAGAAATTAGGAGGCAACATAGCACTGGAAAATATTAGACTTTTTTTTTCTCCCCTAACCACAAAAAGCCTGTTAGGAGATTAAGAATCTCCAGCTCTCAACGGTATAGCTGTTTTACCGAAATTTAATTAATGAAGAATAATATTTTGTGAAGAAGAGAAAACACCTCTGTAGGATGCGGAGTGTCAGGAATAGATGGAAAGTTGCCCATATAAACAGTGCTGCAACTCTGGGATAAATTATAGGAGCATTTGCATGCATGATTGCCCGTCTGTAAAACAAGACGTGCAGCCACCCAGAGGAACGATGTGCAAGGCAGACGTGTGGGGCTGATATTAAGCTGATCCAGAACAACAGAAGATCTCTCCCGTCACATCCGGCTTTGACCCACGGAAGTTTAAATGACTCTAAATGAGTAAATAAATAGAGCCGGAGGTCTCACCGAGAGCGCTAAAAGGAAACCCAAGGTATGCTATCTACATATCTGTTCCTGGGTTGGGGGTTTATTTAGACTCAGCTCAGATTTTGGATTGTTATTTCTCCATTTGAAGTTTTTTTGGCAGTTTCGGGAAGGCTGAAGGCTCAGATCCAGCGCGTTCCAGCTGCGCGGCCCAGTGTAGTCCACGGGCACTGGCTGGGGCGTGGGGAGCTGGAGGACTTCAATCCAGGGACGCTGTCAAGAACTTCGCCTTCCACAGCTCCTCTCTCAAGTACCAGCTGCAAAATATCAACACCACCTTCCTCAGAGAACACAATTAATTAAATGAGGCTTAATTAATTAGTGTCAATAAAGCAGATGTAGCAATTATGGTGGAAGTAAATATATGTACATATTGTAAATTATTATCTTCTCTGCAAAGGATTTGTTCTGAAATCCCTGTGGCCGTTTCACTCCTCCCCACAATGCTACGGGGAACACCACTGGGGTCCACTGGGGAACATAAACTGCAAACTGATGAGGAACTAATGTACTTTTGTAAACTTCTATCACTGAAAAACAAACAGCGAGCAGACTCCCTTATTAACTCTTTGTCAACTTGATGGTGAAGTGCAACCCCAATACTTAATTTCCATATCATGCCGCATCCCGTGCCACAAGTCAGTCACCTGTTTACAGTTTTGTGGGGTTATTTGAAATGTTTTAGACCTGACAACCCCACTGAGGCTTTTGTATCATCTACTATTCTTCGATGGTACAGGAGGAGAAGATAAGAAGGCTATGGCAATCTAACCTGTTTCGTATGCAGATAATAATCAGCTGTGTATCTTATTCCGAGCGTGTACCCACCGGAGCAGGTTTTGATTTCATTTGCTGTGCTGAGAATCAGGAATAAGGATGCTAAACTTGGGTTAGTTACACCGGAGGTAGCCAGATGCCAGAAAAGGCGAGCATCAGAACCCCACCAACCACATATACCTCCCCTCAGGCAAAGGGGGCACCTTTTGTAATGTTAGCGGGTACTGACGCAAAGTTATCATTCATCCCTGGGTCAGGGGTTGGCGTCAAGGGAAAGAAAAGGGGGAAAAAACTGGCGGGGGATGAAAGATCAAAAACTAGTAACTGTGAAATTATTTATTGTACCTGTGTGGGCAGTTGGTATTCTGCAAAGCCTGAATGCGAGTCTGAAAAAGCAAATTTGGAGTCACACCGGACTGGTATCTGTGTGAAGCCTTTGGCAGCTCTGAAATGCGGGCTTACGAGTAACAAAACGCATCGCCAATCCGTTCGAGAAGTTTGACTATTATAAAGGATTGGCAATGAATGAAACCCCTCATACCTTGCAGATACGAGGGCGATGCAAAGTCAACATAATGGACACTGTAATAGCGTCCATTAGCTTGGAAAAAAGCGGATAGAGAAGTTTCTGAGTTGCCTTTCAAAATTTCTTCAAAATGATAAAGAGGACAAATTAAGTCGGTTAGAGACCCTAGCTATAAAAGCAAATGAGGCTAATGTACTGGAAGAAGTAGTCAATAGATTAAGAAACTAAGAGCACCAGCTGTGAAATCTAATGTATTGCACAGTAAGTACCACATTGAAGGGAATAGCTTGGCTGACAGAACCCACAGAGGCAGCCAGACAGAATCACTTTCTAGTTATCAACAGTTCGCGCATGAGATTTTTATCTTTCACTCTACGCTCCTTTTGCTCTGCAGATAATGATAGTGTTGGTGGAGAGAGGATGGGAGCTGGGATATATTTTACTAGAGTACAGCCATCTCAATAATTCACGCTGTACAGAAGCCACGAAGGGGAAAAATATACTCTTGTCTCCCTGATGAAGTAAACGGATTAAGGCAGGCAGCAGCATACAGCCGGGGTGCTCTGAGAGATAAGCTGCAACCGGAGGTCACTGCTCTTCCTGCCTCTGAGCCTGTGTGGTTCCGCCCCCCCCCCCCCCCCCCAGATGATACTTCTATCAGTTAGCCTTTGCGGAAAGAAAAGTTTCCATGGCCCACGCCAGGACATCTCCTTTATTTCTTCAGGTGACAGCATTTCCTCTGCAACGGACTGCCAAAAGTAACGAGCTGTTTACGAATCTGTGTTTAGGGCCACGGGCTGGCCCCCACCAGGGACAGCCCCGTCAGTGTATCACCCTACTAGGATGAGATATTTGTGGATTTTTCAGTTTTATGTTATGCGCTTTGTGCTTATGTGTTTCCTTGCTTTCCAAAAAGCCAAGATTTAAGGGTAAATATATCTCTGTTTTATGATGGTGCCGTAAGTTGCCAACCTCGTGATGTGAATGAGTCTGGTTTCCATTCACGGAGGTACAATTCTTTACTGCCTGGCTCAACTTAATCAATTTTTGTCCCAGTGAGTAAATGAGCGCTGAGACGAGTAATGAGGTGAGTGAAGGTACAAACAGAAAAATAGCTAGCAGCAAGTTTAAAAATAATTCTAAAAAACCTACCCACAGAGTGAGATGTGTGAGAAGAGCGAAGGCAGCCTTTTCATATGCCCAGCCGTAGGATGGAGAATCTGTTCGGGCATCTGACGAGGCAGATGGATAATTAGTGCCACAGGTGAGGACCTGGGCCCGCACTGCTGGTGACCTGCCAGCTGCCTTTTCGCGCTTAACTTTATTTGGAAATCTCTTCCTCCTGCTTTAAAGAGGTATGTGCAGAGTCGCACAGGTGAGCTGTACACAGGACCATCTTGAATCAGAGGCCAGGGCAGCAAGAAGCGTGCTTGATTTTTTTGGATCTGAAAAGGAAAACCTTTAAAAGAATGTTTCAAATTAGTTCTCTCAAAGTCTGAATTCTCCTCTTTTAAACGGGACGCAGCGCTTCCCCCCCCGCCCTTTTCTCTCATTTAAAACATTACTTTCTGCGCACATTGTAATGCATTTTAGAGAGTTTTGACAAGGCAGCTTTGCTAGCTGTCAGCTTCCAACTACACTAAGCTTTCTGTGATTTGAGCACCTATTCAGGCAACAGGAACTTTACATTTAATAGTCAATGACAGCTTTTACATAAACACAAAATATTAATTTTCAGAGACTTAACGCACCAAAAGCTAACCAGCTCTCCATAACATCACGGCCTTTTTTCATAACCTTGTTTTATATTTTGCATAACACTTAAAGGAGCGGGAAGGGGGGAAGCCCTGTAACTAAGGCAGTTGAATGAAATGCTCCAATAACAAAAAAATGAACATTTTCTTGTTTGCAAAAAGTCACTGCTCAGATTATATGACCTCTATTTAGGCAGGAATTTATGAGAGTGAGTATAGCACCATTATTGCCTTGCAGTGTTGAAGTACATTTGTAGGCTCTCTACTAGCGGAAGATGTAGACGGGCATCACCTTTCCTGCCTCTTCCCATTCACTCATCCTTATGCCGCACCCACCCAATGCTTGTAACATCATCCCATTTTCATTGCACGTTTTTCTCATTGCCTTTCTCCCTGCCTTCCGCGTACTGCGTGGTCATCAACATCAGTTTGGGTTCATAAAGTTTACAACTTCAACCTCAGTCCAGCCAACCCACAAACATTTCAATAGACGTGACTACTCACAGACTTAAATTTAAGCACGTGACTCCAGGAAAAAGCTGCAGTGTTCGGAGCCCGGCCTGTATCTGAACAACAAAAAAACTTCACAAACAGTCACACAGTGAAACAACAAATTATCACCCTCCTTGAATCCTTTCTTTGACTCCCACCATTTTTTTCAGATCATTTCCAAAAAAAAAAATCTCCGTTCTCTTCCAGTAGTCAATGCATGACAAGCTGAAAGCAAGTGGTCTAAAATTTGGCCAGAGTGGGGAATGTCAAAATGGGCTCAGCAGGGTGGTATGGCTGCAGCCTTTGCTACTGGTCCCATAATAAGCTGAACAGGTTCCATCATCATGTCCTGTATATTCGGCTTAATTGGCCCAGTCTCTCCAAGGAAAGGCAGCGGTATTGATTTACTGCGCTGTATAAATGTGTTTATAGCTTGGCACTAGCACACTTATGCTCACTTTTTTCCAATGTGGATTTCAAATAAGCCCTTTGCTCAAATGAGTCTATTAACTTTAAAGTGCCTAAAGCTAAAACTGAATTATGAAAGGAAAGCTTTGGGGGCTGCAGCCCAGAACAGCTGGGAAAGGCTCCTGGAGCCTTCCCTTAGTACCTGCTGTGATTGATATTTAAGCATCACTGGTGGAAAAATAATTAAATAAGTAAAAGCGAACCTGGCGGCACACATCGCCTGAGCCTGAGCTGCCTTTTACTTCAGCTGGCACTCGGATTATTAGAGCAGCTCCTGGTTTACACCAATGTGAAATCAGAACATAACGCATTCCTTCCTCTTGTTACGAATTTAATTTTGAATGGTCACATTTCCCTGTTTCTGTACTGGGGTACAACAGGCTGGGGAGAAGATTGTCTAACCACGGTTCCTCCAGCAGTTCATTTGGTGGGTCTCTTTTGGTCTGGGACGTGGTTCCCTCTTCTCCCACGGCCTGGGGGACTGCACAGAGCTGTTCTCAGAGCCCATCAGTGCCGTCTGTACGCTGCTGGAGGGGCCGTGCCTCTGCTCTGCACTTGATACTTTCACATGTAACAGCAATTATCATCCCGGCAGGGCCAGTTAATCAAGCGGCAAGTTTTAGCGGACCCCTAAGTACAATCCATAATTACCTATACCTGCTCAAGATTAGGTCTCTCCAACTAAGAAATAATACAAACTTCTAGCTGCCAATAGTTTGACTTTATCTGGAATAAAAAAGGAATACTTTGATACCCATAGAGAAAAAAAAAAAATATTTGTAGAGAACAGAATTAAATTAAGGAAAGTGAAATCGAGGATGAACATCAGGGGTAAAACAAGCCATAGTAATATCTCCTAAACTGTGGAACGATCTCCCAAGGAAAGTGAGTGATGGCGTCCTACAGTGTGAAGAATTAAAACAGCAGCAGGCAGAGCCTCAGGAAGAAATGCCTGAGGAGGTAGTGGGGACCGACTGCACAGAGAGCTTCTGCTCAGGCACCCGCAATGTACGTGCACGCTGAACGTGTACTTGTGCTGTATATACCCGTATTTCTCAGGTAGGTACCATCTGCATAGCTTGAAATCTTGTCTCTATTTAAATTAATGGGAATTTTACAGGCTAATTGAACAGCAAGCCATCAGAGGACACCGGTGACTCTGGCTGGTATTTTTCTGTCCCATCCTCAATGCATAATCCCTTAAAAATTCTTCAGACTTACAAACAGATGATTTTCCAGAACATTGCTATGACTTAGAACACGGTTATTACTAGATATTTCTGCTTTAAAAAAGAAAGAAGCCTCCTTTTGTTTTTACAATTACCTCTAGTATTCAGCTGTAATATGTACAGGTAGGAAATGAGACGCAAAACAAAAGCATTTCTCTCACTTGCTGGAGGAAGAGAAAAATACAACTGCACTTGCTGCAGAATAAGAACGAGATGCATTTCTTTGGTATGCTTTATTTTGCTTTTTTCCCGGGGAGTTTGTCCATAGTTTCTGGTGGATAATGCGGAAGGATCTCCCGATCTGTAGCTACTTGTGGAATCCCTTTTCTAAAGGAATTTTTGAGCACAAGTTATAGGCCGATCAGAGGAAGCACGCCCGCTCTGTCATTTGGGAACTGCTCCCTTTCCAGTCTGCCAGCCGTTACAAAATGATGCCTGACGATTACTTTTTGTGCCAGTGAAATGTTTACGCGATGACTGAAAAAAACCCCCCTGTGTACCAAGGTCAGGATGTGATGTCCCGCTCTTCATGGAGATTAGCTCGCGTTGCCTTGTTTCTGGATGACCGCCACGTGAAAGAACTGCAAACATTACAAAGGGATACGATTTCCAATTAAAAATTATAATGGGCTGGCATCACATTATAATACCAACTGAACTTGCAAATTTTTGCAGAGTGCCCGAATTTAGGAAACAGTATTTTTGCTGCAGTATTTCTTGGACCTGCTACGATTAGTAAATACTGGATTGCAGAGACGGTCATTCAGATTAAAGGCATTGGGATCAGATGAGGGAAAATTCACTGAACCTGCCTGATGTAACACTCAGACGCCCCACTCCATCTGCAGAGAGATTTTATCATCCAAAACAAAGGCGCAGAGATCTACTAGTCATGACCCATTTAGCCATTCTCTGGAGATTTTTGTATCTGCATAAAAGAAGAAACAAGAAGAGGAAAGCTGGGAGTGAGGAAATAGTCCAAACAGCCTGGAGATGGAGCAAGTGTGGGAAACTGAGGGGGAGAGGGCTGGTGGGCTGAGTCCTGGGTGAACCTGACCTGGAGCTGCGCGGACGAAACCATCTTCCTCAGCTTGACTCCTCCTGGGCCTGGGGAACAGGACCTTTGTAGGTAAGCAGGATGGCTTTAAAGATACACGGTGACAATACCAATTTTTCTTTGTAAGGCAGAACACATGGAGCCCCTGGATTTTGCCCAGCCACTTAGACCAAGGCACTTGCAATTCCCTGTCTCTTGCTCCCTGGCACCAGCCATGAGGCAGTGCTGATGGACTCTTTTCAAAGTCCCGCCGTCTGTGTTTGTTCAGGGAAAAAAAAAGTGCCTATTGCCGCTCAGCAGGTATGTTGGAGGGCAAAAAAAGCAGCCATGGAAAAAGCAAAGGCCCTGGCTCTTCTGTAGGGGCTGGCTTTTCCGTTCATTCAGGTGAGACTACTGCCACTTCACAGTGCGCTTCACCTACCGGAATGTGACTGGTGCCATTTATATTTGTCTTCTATATTTATATTTGTTATTTTTATATTTTGGAAAGCATATCCTCTATGATATTTGTTTTTACTTGACAGCCCCACTTGCATGGTAACTGTCTGCCAATATCTCCTGTCTTGATTCAGAGCGGGTGTTGGATTAGCCAGTGGCCGGGGGGCTCAAGATGTCACTGGAGCTCTGCAGCTGGCTGGGTGACCCAAGGGAGGTTCCTCTCTCAGCCCCATATTTTATAGTTGTAGAGATAATAATAGAGATTGGCTCTCGTATTTAAAAGGGCTAAGGACCCTTAGCTGGACGGTGGCCCTGCTTTCGGCAATGTATCTGTGTCCCCTTCCTCTGGTGTATCCATTACCTTAATATTAAAGGGTTTTCATTGCAAAGAAGTGGGGTTTCATTTCAGTTTTAAGATCAGAATGCTATTTTTTTCAGGTTATCGCAAAAACAGTCAATCGGTTATCTCTTGCTCCAAAGGAACAAATGTTGTCTGCTGCATTTCACACGCTATTAACTAAAAAGCGTAGGCAGGCTTCGGAGATACAGGAGCCACCTGTAATCAACAGACAAATCCGTCCTGCTCAGCCGAACTGCCTCAGCAGAACACAAATGCCAAAACGCTGTGACCTTTGTGAAGCTGGGGCCTCACGGTAGCGGCCAGTATTTCTTTGTGGGCAATGGAGGCAACGCTTCAGCAAAGCAGGGACTCAAATCACAGCGTCTCCCCGCTACGCGCAGGTTCACCAGAGATGTCTGAGCCGGCCAAAATGTGCATCATCAGCCTGGGACACAAGATGGATAGTTGTGACGGAAGCTCAATCCTTCATTTGCTCTTTGTATTTTCTGCCTTTTCTTTGGGTTTGTTTTCCTCTCTTTTCTTCCTTCGCAATTGTCAAGGAAGCATCTGTGAGTTTTATTAAACAAATGTTACACATTAAAAGCCCATTGCTGCCTGCCAGAAAGGAAAATGGCATCTTATTTGAAAACAATATGTAATTGTTATTGCTGTCTTGTTGCAAGTTACGCCCTTGAAAAACGATAGGGACTTATTTAGGAGCAACTGATGCTGAGGAAAGGCATTACAACGAAAGCAGAAAATTAACTGTTGCGTTATCTTTGGAAAGGAAACATTCCTCTAATTGCTAAAGCAGGAAGGAGGGTCCAACAAGTTTTCCTTTAACCAGACTTCTAACTTAAAATCCACATAGAAATTACACCTTACATATCCATATAAAATTTGCCTTCTGAAGTATTTATTCATTCTTCTAATTATTTTTTTTTTCAGATTACTGATTTGGAAAGCGCACACTCAGTATTCTCCATTTGACCTCAGGAAATAGCAGAACACGCTTCAATGTAAAGGAAAAGATTTTGACTAATTTTAAAAAGGTAAATACAGGCAGAATCCTGTTTAGTCGTATCATCTTGCCAGTCCTACGCGAGGAGCAGGGACTGGTGCCGCTGGGTTGTTTTCCCCAGAGCGGGGCGCTGGATGTGAGCTGCGTATAACAGCCCCGTGGGGCAGTCTGGGGAACGATCAGACCGCAGATCAGCACCGTGCTGCTTACCCAGATTTCAACGCTAAATGATTTGGCCGAGACAAATTTCAAGAGTCTGGAAGCCACGTTCCTAGGATCTCGTTGGCAAGAAAAGAGGCTAATACATCCATCGTTTATAAAAGGTGGCTGTGAAGAATTTGTCCCTGCCCTCCCACTGGTGAGTCATTTCCATATACTCCGTACAGCAGTTGATGTCGTTCTACCACATAGACTGTAACCCAAACTAGCGGCGGAGCTCGTCTTTATTACGACTGATCTACCATTTATAGAATATAAATACGACTGAGTGTAATGGCTTAAACCCCTGACAGCCTTGGGTTTGCCAACAGTGGATTTCCGTGCATTTTCAGCCGGGAATTGGGAACATTGGCTGTGTTTAACATGCCGCAGACAGTGCCTCAAGATGTCCTGTGCACATATGTGCGGAGGAGCGACGGCTGGGAAAAAAAACTTCATTTTCCACCTTCCTCAAGACACTGGTGCAAGAGGAATTCTGCCTGTTGTACTCGGGGTGTCAAGCACTTTGCAGAGGTCCCATAAAGGCACCTCATCACCTTTGCCGTAACACCTCATAGCCCCTTGTTAGCCCTTCTCTTTTTATGGTCCTGTAGGTAAAAGGGTTCCTCTCACTGAAATATCCCTGAGGCTACCAGCAAGAAACTACTGAACTGCATAAGAAAAACTTGACTACAAAACCAGATGCATACGTTCACCTTGGGGATAAATGTGTTATGATACAGGACGAAACTCTGCTCCAGCTCTATTGAACAGCAATCCAAAGCAGTCCCAGCGCAGCCGGAAGATTTCTGAATCGACGCCAGGCTGAAGGAGAGCGGCATTTGTCCTAGGGTTATCATCAGGCCCCTCACAATCTCATTTTCACTTGGTCCATGTGGACGGGGACTTGTTGACAATTCCCTGGATTTCAATTTGGAAGGAAGAGTTTCATGTTCGACCTTGTATCTCCAACGCCGTGTGTCTGCCTGCCTCACCCACACACTTTATATCGATCCTGGCCCCTTTCATTTAAGTTACGTGATGTAAGCTATAGTAGCAATGCCTGCTCTTTTTTTCTGCTTTCTTTTTGGCTTAGAGCATTATCAAGCAGTCCCTGGTTCTAGTTTTTGCATTAACTTCACTGCTTTCATAAAACTGCCTCGACAAATTTGGATGAGTGGTAAGGGGTGAACTTCCTCTCACCCGCAGCTGCTCTGATCTGAATTTTTAAAATCCCTTTGGACTGAGCAAATGCAGAAAATATTATTGACAACTTTCAAACAGTTCGAAGATTTTTCATACATAAGTACTCAGAAAGCCAGGGTTTTATCTGAACCTAATCCAAATGCTCTGAAAACTCCTGAATGCCTCACAAGTACCTTTCCTATCTTCACTAGGAGGAGGGGACAACTCCTGGCAGTGGCAATAGCATTGCTCACAAGAAGCTAATGTGTGCTTTCTCCAGCCACTGGCAGAAGACATCCCAGAGCTAAATATGTTGCTACCAATTTAGGATCTAAAGGACCTACTCATAGCGACACAGGCCACACACGGGCAGTGTGTGGTACCCCGCTGAAGCAGTGAGTGTCCCTCAATATCTTGCTCACTAAACTTTCATGTTCTAATACGACATTAAAAAAAATGATCATCTCTAATGTGTCCTCAAAGTCACAGGCGGATTAAAAGTGAGACAAACAAAGACATTACCAAGACATCATCTGGGTACTAAGGTCCCCTGGAAGGCATTAGGAGTGACAGACACTCGAGTCTAAAGTCCGACAGCAACATATAGATGAGAATGAAGAGCTACCTTGACAAGAAGCAACCTAGCAAGTTCTCACTCTGCTGTGATTGTTGAGAGTTTTGTTTTTTTCCACCACATTTCAGACACCACCCAAAAAACCCCCCAAAAAACAACAAAAAAGCCAAGTGATTTCAATGTAAGCATGTTAAATAACTGGCATCTTTCCCGAAATCTTGTAGAACGAATTGCAGCTCTACACAATTAAGTTAGCTGGGTTATAGTATCCTGCAAAATTAGACATCTATAATGGGGGTGTTGACAAGGCCTTCACTGTAGCAATACAGTGGTGCCCACTCAGAGAACGGAGCAAAGCTCCTGGGAAATAACTAAAGAACATTATGGTCAGCTTGTGATGCGAATATGAATTTTTCAGGTCACGCAGAAATAAACTGGAAAGCCACAGAACATCAGCAAAAAAGACTAAAGTAACGAGACGGACTGATGTTTGTCCAAAGGGGCCTGAAAGAAAAAGAAAAGGCTGGGAGGAGAGAGGCCAGGAAGGCTTCTGAGTTGCTGCGGTCCAGAAAAATACCTCTCTCCTCTGTCTTTCTGATTTTTTTATTTTTGTAGTCTGATGATGGAGACAAAACTAACCCGCCTTTTCCTTAATCCTAAATCCTTATCCTTCATCTGGAACAATGACATGAATTATGACTTTAGATTCACATTTTACTAATTCAGAACCTTGTTAAGAGTACGGCATTTGCAGTCAAACATATTATTTTCACTGTGGGTATACTCTGTGTCAAGCCAAGCTTTTCTTATGTTACCTTTGAATGGTGCTACACGTAGTGGAGCCTGTTCGTTACACAGACCATTTCCAATTCCAATTACTGTGAATTAAATTCAAGCAATTTCAGTGAAATCAGTAGAGACCACCTAGATTTAAACAGATCCACGCTACACAAGAATTCAACTTTATACTGTAATCTACCTCCTCAAGTTCACTAATGACTGACATTGAGAAAAGCATTCCTCCAGCTAAGCGTACTAATTCCCAAATGAAATACAGCCCATTTTCTGCTGACGTGATGAAATAACGATGGTCAGTGATAATACTGAATAACTACATCCAAGACTCAACACTCACGTATACCTTTTGTGCTTAGCTAGCTCAGTACTTACAAGCCTTCTTCGACTGTGTTGCTTTTTGCTTCCACAAGCAACCTCAGTGCGAAAATATCGAGGGAAAGCAAATAGTTTAAAATTGATTTATTAATTGTTGGTATCTATCTAACAAAGCAATCTTTTGGTTATTTTGTCAACATGGTAATTTTAGGAGGTAGCTGGCCTTCAAGGGGACATTCTGGGTAAAAAACCAGCCAGACGCAAAATCGAGACTCGGAAAATTAAGACATAAGCTACAGGGAGGAGTCAAGTCATAAAGTCTCTCTTTTCTCTCCCTTACCAGTCTTCCTCCTACAGCCATAATTCACTGACGGAGTGTTTTGAATGGTTCCCCAACTGCAAGCCTTTGGACAGACTTGAACGGGTGAAGGAAATGTATTTTAACAATAAGCCCATACACGGTGGTCTCCCATTCAACGGTGCAAGCCTGACAAATTCAAAGATGTGAGGTAGATATAGCCACCAGGCGTGAAGAAGACACAGTCAGGATAAAATCACTTGTATCACTTTTGGTATATGCCGATGTTGAAAACCGCATTGTTTAATGACACGGTGTATTTTCTAATGTAGCCTAGAGTCCCGAATTAGTGCTTAAGCCACTTGAAGGGATTTTTAAATAATTTCTGCAGCTAAAGGAGGGAATCCCATATTCCCCATGTTGGCAGTGTGAGCGTTCTTGCAGTTGCTTCTGGTTTGAGTTGCCTGATGCAATGAGTTTCCTATTTCATGAACTACCGTGCGAGAAAATCATGTGCTAAAGGTGTAACCCAGCAATGAATCAATAAATAGCTGCTCCTCGTAAGATCAGCTCATTAAGCAGCAGACAGCTGAATGGAATAAGGTTCCTGGGGAGTCCGTGGCACCAGACGTGCCAGAAAGGGAGGCATGAAACCTTGTTACATGCCATGACCACGCAAAAGGAATTTTTACCTAGGCAAGATTCCTGGTTAATATTCTGCTCTTGTGCTTCGCTTATTGAAGCCCCAGCGTGCTTTTGTTTATGATCTGGGTCTCGTTCAGCACATTTACATGCAACCAACCGTTCAAGTGGCTCAGGCACCTCTGGTACAAAACGGAGCTGAGCTGAAATGCTGAAGGTTGGAGCTTTGTTTGCAACGTGGAGAAAACCCAAACAAAAATATCGGAACTAATGGTTGGGGTTCTTTTGCCTTGACATAATTCCTTATGCAATAGAATAGTGTCGGACGGATATGTTACAGCTGCTTAAAAGACTCCAAGATTATTTAGGTTTTACTTAACCTTTTTTACTGTTAATTAAATTTGTTAGTCAGAGATAGCTGACTGACACAGCATTTGTTTAACTCAGCAATATTCACAGCTTAATTAAATACTTCAAGTGCCAATCTCCAATTGCGATACAAAAAGACCACGGAAAAATTAATTAATCTTAACTCCCTTAGCCGATTTCTTGGACAGGAAGAGCAGGCTCCGTTGAGACATATGGCAAGCAATCTTTCCTGCAACACAGCAAACTAAACCACAGCACTACTACCATGTGTTAAGAGACGCTGTTCTTCTGCACGATAAATATTATCAAAAGACCCCCCCTCCACGAGCAGCAGGTACGCAACTTGAACAGTCGCACCAGGGTTTTAACACATAACGCAACGACGACGAGTTGAAAGGACAAGGGCGAAAGGCAGGAAAGGGGGTGAAATACCATGAATTCAAACCGCAACTTCCCAAACGATTTGTTTATTTGCTAACTTCTAAGTTGGAAATTTGTGAAACGTGGCACCTAAGGAAATAATTGAGAATGGCTGCCGCACTCAGATGCGTCGCTGCCAACATGCGCTGAGTAGCAATAGGTGTCAGAATTCAGTTCGGTTGAATTAAGCACCTATTCTAGCTGGAGGGAGCAATGAAGCCACAGATTCAGTTGCTGTAAATCTGTCAAGGTTTGGGCTTTTTTCTTATTTCACAGCTCCATTACCTTGTCATCCTGTTGTGATATATACATACTATATAGTATATCTAATGTATAATGTATAATAATAATAATAATATACAACTATGTAGTATTTTTGCGTCCAGCACATAAAAAATCTACAGGAGCCACTATATATTGCTATTTGGTGTTCTTAGCAGACATTATCCAAAACGTGAATGAACAGACTATAACTTCAAATAACAATAGTTTTATCTTGACCAAATTCTCAGCTACGGTTATGTTATTTATGACAATCCTGGCCTCACACGAGCAGGGTGAAGGAGGTGTGCGGGGGAATCCGCTGGAGACAGAACGGCAGCGCGATGGTACAGTGATCTATTTGTTCATATTTTGCTATTGCATATTTGAAAAGGTCAGACCCAAATAAAACTGCCAAGATACGATATTCCTCTGAGAGGAAGAACATGGTTTATGTGTCTCAGCTTTGCCAAAAAACTATGGAAACCAATGCTTCATTTTGTGAATAAAGATGTAGGCACAAATACCGCCTCGAGCAGGGTGAAGACCACCCTTGGGCAGAAGTGTTTAGGAGCTGCGGTGGTGAAAGGTTAGGGGGGTGCTTTGTTTTGCAGAACATTTGGGCGTGTATAACAGGCCTGTCTAAACAGAATTGGTGTGTCTGATGGCTGATCCAATATTCCAAGGAGGTCCTCTATTCAGAACTTGTTTTCCTTCCACACTTACCCTACTTTGTGTATTGTGCTAGATTATACTGGTTTCGTAAGTGGCAGTCACAGTTACTGTCCATCTGGATATGTTTTGAGGCTTTATAAAGTTTTAACAACTGTGAAGGGGGGAAAATACTGAAGTATGCAGCCAGTCTGAAGTGGTTATCTCGAGATTTAACCTACTGCCGCCAGGAACGCACAAAGCACGCCTCACAGTCAATGTAAAACTTATTCAGATCCGTAGCCTCAATAAGTATTCTCTTATGCCCAACGTATTCTCTTACGAGATAAGAGATTATCTCTTTGTATCTGTAACCTCTTAATGAATGAAAAGAGTTACAATTATAATAGCAAAATCATACCGACACATCTCTAGACATTCAATCTCGATTCAGGGCATGTGTAACTGAATCAGATACGCGGTTAACTCTTGCACTTGTCCTATTGCTCGCTTTTTAATAAGGAGATTTTATGCTTTTCAATATCCTTTAATAAGATTTTGGTTTGCTATAATTTATTCTCATGCTATTCATTATGGAATGCCAATCAGTTCTCAAAATACTTGTACATGCTTGTCACGTTTTTTCACGTTTAAGAAGTCCTCTTTTCTATTTTGGATTTTTCAGTGCTTAATAATTCTTTTTTTTAAAAAAGCACTAACAGCAATATACAGGATAAACTTAAATTTCATGAAAAAGAACAGTTGTTACCAACGAAATAAATGTGCTATATGTGATCAGACAAGCCATACCAATAAACATTTGAAAAACATAAAGACAGCTTGAACAGATGCCTATTACTGGTATTTGTAATTCCACGTGTCCCGAATTCCACATCCCAATTCCTGGTATTTTCAGCAAATGCAGCTTTCAGTTTTCAGATTTTCCTGGTTGAGGAGTAAGATCGCAAATTCCACAGAATTAAATTCCCCAGCAGATTCACTAGCACATTACAGTAAGTGGAAAGAAAAATAGATAGCGTTCATTTTTTGCGAAAATTGCATGCACAGAGAAACGTTTTGGTCAATCCACATACTACATTACTAACCTGCAGACCTAGATACAGCCGATTTTTCATTTGGGAAAAGAAAAAAATGTTATCCCAGACTAACTTACCCTGTCAATCTTTAACTCCTACCTCTGTGATGACAGATGATCTGTTTTCAAACATCTGGCTAGGCAAGAGCACAGTTCTGCAAATAAACTACTCAGATGCACACCCTGAATCTGTGGAGTAGACCCTTTAGAAGTCCGTAAGGTTTAGACGGGTCATCTAAAAGTTTAAAAGTAGGTGGGACTTGTGTCAAGTTCAAAGGGACACATCAGGGCTTTGGGACCACATCTCTCTAAACTGCTGCCTTCATGTCATCGGGTAACACACGGCTTAACTGTTTTCCTCTAGAGAGCTTGGGCTGCTTGCATACCGCCCAGAAATAAGCAGTGTTGTATTTTATACCCAACCATGTCTGGCTTTACGTCGAGACGGGTCATCACATGTGAACGTAGAAAAGCAGAGGACCCTCGCCACCACTTTTTGTTCACCCCAGCCCCTGGAGCTGCTGCGGGCGCTGGCACAGCTCAGGGTTCTGCTCGGCTCCTGCTCCAGGTCGGCACAGCCTGGGGGCAGCCGGAGCTCCTGCCACCGCTCATGGTGGGTGACTGCAGCCCACAACTCCCAGGATCTAATTGTAAACCCGTTGCGTTCGGGATGATACAAATGAATGGTGTACAAGTGTACAGCCACCAGTGCCAGCTCCGTGCTATGCTGAGGTTCGCCAGTGTGAGAGGAGATTTATTGGTACAGCATGTCCAGCTGGATCGCGAAGCTGGATCTGTCATGCCTTTCTGCTCAGCGAGCGGTACAAAAGGACGCGGCACATGCCAAGTCCTGGTCCCCAGCGTGCCAGTGCACTGCCCCATTACTCCAGCCTTCAGTCAGCTCCAAATCACGCTGTCGCCCAGGTTTGCTCTCAGTTGGGCTTTTTTTGCTCCTGATGCATTGATGAATACATAGCAGAAGAGAAGCCAAATTCCACAGAACTGTCTTGTTCTGATATATTGGGCAGTTAGCTACCATCAGCCCCCAGAGCAAAATAATACCTGGGCTGAGAATAGCGTCAGGGCTCATCGCGCAGCAGCTGAAATTATGCCTGCAATTGCAAGTGTGATTTAAGTCTCTCTTGTTCATATACAGCTTTTTGGTACTTCATCCCTTGGCTATCCCACACAGGCCGATAAATTTTTTTCTTTGCCATTTGTAAAGAGAGGATTAAACCATGTTGGGCTGGAGAAAACCTCTCCTGCTGGGGGAGGGGAAAAAAAAAAAAGTTACTGCAAGACTATCATAAGGCTGAGATGCTGTTAGAACAGTGAAGAATTTTCCTGTAGTTTCTTAGTACTCATCTGCAATAAATTTTTATGAGGGTTTGGAGGAAATAGAGGCCTAGGCTAAGCAGCAGGTTCAGTGGTTTGGAAAGCTGCGCAACATAGTTACTGGCAAAGCTTTGTTTTATCGATTCTGACGGGTTCTGCCGTATTATACAGGTATTTATTTTTCTAATGCAATGTTATAAATCACTGTCAGGTCATCAGCATTCCCACAGTCTTCCAAAGTATTATTGTGTCTGCCAAAGGCTCCCACCAGACCTATAGGCCTATAGGATGCTACATATGCTCCTTTAATGGAGCACGAGGTGCTGAACTGTGCTCTGCTGCAACATTACCGCTCAGAGGAAGAGGTGTAAGGAACGAGGTGGTCCCACGAGTTATGGCTTAAGGATACCATGAGACTTGTATTAAAGACCACCTCTAGTAATAATATGTCTTAAACCATCACAGCAACGTAAACCAATATTTTATTTAAACAAAAGCTCCATCCTGTCACTGTTCACTGAGAAAGGCTCATCAATTAATTTGATTCATAAGATGATAAGTCATCCTGTTATTGTACTGCACATGCTATACTGTCTTCAATCCAAATTTTTCATATCGATTTACAAATCAAAAGCCAAGATCTCACTCTAAGCAGGGCCCATGGGTTCCATTTTACTTATAGGGGAGCCACGATTAAGGTTATTTGCCCAAGGCCAAATTTAAAATTCTATATGAGGATCCCAGGGTAAAGTGAGACACCATCAGGAGACTCAAATCTATGCCAGCCTCCAGCGGACCCTCCTCCAGCTGAGAACAGCAGGAGTCAACGTGTACTGGCCACGTGTCCTCCTCTGCCTTACTCTTCAGCCCAAACCAAGTCACCTCGCTTTTCCTTTGCGTGAGTGAACGTTGCCCATCTTCGCATCCTAAATTGTGGTGGAGCACTTTCAAGAAATGTTGGAAAATGAAACTGAATTAATTTCACTCATTGTTTTGTGACGATCTTACTTTAGGAGTTGAAATTATTGACTCTACCAGCTAATAACATAGTGAAGAAATGGTGTCTCGGATGCCGGGGTTACCAGCATCGTACAGAGTTGCTTATGCCGTACCACAGCGATGCCGCAACGCTCTTGTGCTGCCCTGCTTTGCTAAGGATTAGGAGATCAAAGCTCCATCCATGCTAAATGACTTGAAGGAAAACAGGCCCTTTATTTTCAGACCATCTCAAGGGCTTTTGAAAGTGGGAGGAAACAAAATGACAGTTAATGGATCTAGGAGGGCTTGACCTGAGGATAAGGTTAAGTGGTATAATAATCTCCATACTGAACTCGGTGCTGTATGTATAGCAGCTTCCCTAATGTGCTTGGTCACAAGGTGAACCACTCGGAGCAAACCTCACAGACATTCTGCCCGTACCACTTAGAGCAAAGCTTAGGGTTCTGTTAAACACGGGAACCCTCCCCTAAAATACTTTCCTTTTTATTCATTAAAGGCTACTTTCCTCCACATTACCCTCGCTGATAAACTTCCCGTATTTCTCATTCACTTCTGTGCACTGTCCTTACTTTAGTGTTCTGATATTTGCCTCCAAACCCAAAATCATCACATTTTCTACATCTAAAACATTTCTTAGTTAGATTAGAGGCTTTCTTCTTTGAGAAACAAAAAAGTTAATGCCTGAGTTCTCTTTGTTTGGCTTTGTTGTTAGGGAAGGGAATGGTCTGGCTGAAGAATTGTTTCTTTTCAGAGAGTGCTGGATGGGCATATCAGTCAGATATTATTTATTCTTCTTTGAAAGAAAGATAAAACTTGCTAATGAATTGCAGAGTTTCTCTAGGCAATGGCCTCTTTATGCTTGTTGTTCAGACCAGCATAGGCAATATCACTTACAAAGCTCATTAATGGAAAATGTTTTAATGCCCTTCTCTCAGAGACATTACACATATCTTCCCACTGCAGGAAAAAATAGCTGAGCTAAATCTGGAATTTCTCTGAAATAAGAAAGAGACTCTCAGCTAAGAGAAGAATCCACAAGGATTTATCCCCTGATGGCTTGGGAACGATTTGTTTCCAACGTATCCTAACTCAACCCAGCCATACCCTTGGTATAACACTGGGCTGGAGACGCTCTTTACCTTGCAAGAATAGCACCAACTTACTGACATACAACGGTATTTCAATACATAGAGAAGCACTAGGCATCTCATTAAAAAAACCAAACAAACAAACACCGAACAGAGGTAGGAAAGCGTACTGTGATGAAATCAGAAAGCAAAGGCAACGTTACTCACGCCTCATGCACAGCTCTTCACTAAGGAAGATGACAGATTTTGTGTTGTCAATTCGGGATGATATGTGAAGGAACAGACGTCACTGAAAGTAGCTACATTGAAAGACTGTACGCTATCTGACTATGCTACCTGGACTTTCACAAAAGATCAGGATATGGAACTGATCACAGGATCAGTCAAAAGAAACACTGGGGTAGGACACCATCATTTGGTACGTAGACAAGGGAAGACGTTCATCTGAGCTAAGAAAAGCAGACGGAACTTGAATAGTAGGCTACCTTGCCAAGTAGATGGCCAAGAAAAATGGAAAGAAACTGAAAACCAGAAAGGATAAAAATAAACCTTCTAAGAAAGTTACTAATCTCCTAGTCAGGATGAAAAGGCTACTAAGAAATGGGTTTGGAAATAGTGACAGCCGCAAGCAAAAAGTCCACTGTATTCATAACAAAGGAACGCAAATATTCTGCTCTGACTCGTCCATGAGCTGTACTAGTAAGAAGGGAAATACAATCAGAAGTTTGAGAGAGACTTACAAAATAACTCCCCCTTTTATATTTAAGTGCTCATATGAATGAAGGAAAGGAAGGGGGGGGATTCACAAGTGGATACAAGTTGTTTATTAAAGATAGTGTGGTTTTGTTTCGTTTGCATTCAGAAAAGACATCTGGATAACCTGTCATCTCAGTCAATTGTGGCACAAAACTTATTCTTCTTTCCTAAAGAAGTCATGTGCGATTGATCTCTGAGGCAACTGCTGAGTTACGATCCCACAAGTAACACGAGATTTCTGTCTCTTAATGGTCTCCAGCAAGCTTAGCCTTTTCATTTAATTTAAACCGTAGTTGTCAAGGCTCATGCTTTCAGCTCTGGAAATTCCTTGTGTGGCCCACTGAGTTGGTCAAAGGAATCACTGTATAAATACGCTTAAAGAATTTTGTGTCAAGGGACCTCCTCTTCTATTTAAGCCTCAAAAGGTGAACGTATCTTCAGTTTGGTTGATTTCCCTGAACTGAGGAGGAACACAACAGTGCAGAGAAATCACACTCATCCCAACCCACCAGATGGTTAATAATTGAGGCGCTAACGCATGATCATGATCAGGCTTTCAGGTTGACACAGCAGTCTGGGAGGAGAAAAGAAGATTGTGTGTCCTTGATGTCTCTGTTTTATAGTACCATAAGACCTAGGAGGAGCTGACCACTCTGCACCCGTTCTCACTGTTCATTCCCGTAAGCACGCTTTCTGTCCAATATGCGAGTAACCTTAACTCTGCCCTTCTTAGAAGAGGAGTTACAAACCCCACTGATTTTATCCCACCTTGTGTATCAGATAGAAAAATGCGATATCCTTTTTTGTTTAAATAGTTTTGAACATTTTGCTGTTGATATAAGCGTGTAAATCTACTAAATCAAAGACGCATAGAGAAGAAACACTTTTTAGAAAATCACAAAGCAAAAAACACAATAAAAGGAAGCATGAATCTGATTTAAAAACCAAAGGTGCCGAAAATATAACAAACTGGATTAATCTAATCTTACATCTAAGCACCTTGATTTTAAGTTCTAAAGCCTTATATATCCCTAGCAGGGGAAAAAAAAAAAAGGGAAGGGGGAGAAATAAATTCAGAGTCTTAATAGACCAATAAGAATTGTAGCAGAAGCATAATGAAACATTAGAAATGATTTACGGTGTAATGGATCGCTCTAGATCTCTTTACAGAAAGAAAATATCCAAATTACCTCAGCTTTAATAATCATATTCTTAGTGACTACAGATGAGGAACTTTAAAAAATGTATGTAAAAGACTGGAAACGGTTATAAAAGATCAGAGGCTTTCAAAATTCACTGTGCACCAGGTCTAGTGAGTGCAATGCCACGAGTAGTATCTGAAATCTGATCTGACAGTTTCATAATTTCCCTTTGTTTGAGGAGATCCCCATGCAATGAAAATGTACAGCATCGTGCCAAAACTGAAAGCAACAGTGGAAAGGACTCAGAGGTAACGACCACTGGCAAAGTATAAAAAGAAGATGAAGAATTAATTACAGTAAGAAATCCCAAGGAACACAGTTTAGATTAAAGGACATTCTTTTTAACCCGTCGGCTGGAAGGTTGATGTAGCACTGCTCATGCAAATGTTTGGAAAGTATTTCACAAACTCTAATTTTGCAGAGTGCTTCTAAAGGCCGTTGCTCTTCCACCGCTCTGTGCCACCTCCAATTTATCTTAAGTATAAAATAGAAAAAATAATAGAAGCCAGAGCTTCTAGTTAAACAGGAGGAGTCTTTTTAAAGAAACACAATGAAACTAAGATATTATGGTCCAAATCCTGTAGATCCAGAATCTATAGGAGGTTGGCAGGTCCCCTTTTACCTATAAGCAATAAAAATGAAGTAAAAGCCAATCTGTCAAAGCTCAGCAGGTTTAATTCAGTCCCTTGGCTCATATTGGCCACGTGCGCACACTGCACAGAGCAGTAAATTGCTATACTGAAATCTTGGGAGTCTGGACCTGCTTGCGTGGTTTATCTTTAAAAATCTGCTTCGGTATTACTCTCTGGCCAGTCATTTTTAGCAGAACTCTGCACCCGGTAACAGCACTTTCTTACCTTGGTGCCTCAGCCCATCTCCACTGGCAGCTTTGGATATCGTCAGAGCTGCACTCTAGTCACTAAACAGTAAGCACACAAAGAGATTACTTAAGTAAGATCTCAAGTAAAGGAGTGAGACAGAACGTCAGACGTATGTTTCTGAAAATGGTGGCCTACCTTCCTTGCGAGCTTACGACAATCGTAAGCAACTCGAAGACATTTCAAATCAGCGTGTGCCATTGAAAGTTCAGTTATAAGGTAGAGTAGGTTTGTTTCTGCTCTGTGCCTTGTTCCAGCAAGTACCACAGCAACCACTTCCAAACACGTTCTGTTCTCAAAGCAGGAAAAATTAGGAGGAAGAGGACTGTGATCTTAACCTCTCCACAATGTATTAATTCAACACTGCACAAGTCAGAGGAAATGTCTGTGTCCTTGGAGTAGACCCATTCTGCCAGCAATTCTTTATACATAAGTGACTTAAAGTGACAGATGAGGAAAAAAATGTCTTGCGGTGTTAACATTCGTACGCTTGGACAGCAGAGATGAGAAGCGCCTCGGAGCTTCAGAAACTAAGTTCTGCTGTCCTGATCTGGCTCAGCTTGGGCTGGGGCTGGAGGACCACCCCTGGAGCCTCTGCCAGTGACAGCAGGTACACAAAGAGGAGGTGGTAGGGAGTGGGCAGCAGCACAAAGCAATGCGGAGTCAGAGGCAGCGACCGATGGGGAGGAAGACGATGGATAAGGAGGCAGGCGGAGGAGGGGAGGGAGAAGGTTTTGCCAACAAGTTTTGGTACAAAACCACTGGGAATCTTTGAGGCTGTGCTTTGGCGAGATTCTGGGCCAACGGTCTAGGGCCCTGTTAATTAATTTTGCAACTTCTTGCTAAAATTCTGTCTTTCTATTGAAGAAGAGTTTTGAGTGCTCCTCACGTTGAAGGGTGAGAGCTTCCTCTTCTCTCAAACAGAAATAAACATTGCTTGCTGGTGCCAGTTCAGCTTTGAAGAAGTGACAAGCCAGCTCTGCTGATGTTCTCTACACTACATTTTCCTGCAGTGAAGAGAGTCCACTCTCCCACTTACAGCCCTTTTCAAATGATTTCTCTTCCTTTTTTCTCTACCTTCAAGGTATCAGGCCAGACCCAGGGCCAGGTTCTGCAAGAAGAAATGCTTAATGTTGCTTTTCCCCTGCCTTTCTGACTTTATGCATTTTTGTGCATTTTTTCTGATCATCGCTCTCTCTGCCATCGTCTGGAAAAGGTGTTGCCTAACGGCAATACCCCAGTGAGACAGTTTCTCCTTTACTATCCACGTTTCATTGTCACAAGCGCAAGATGGGATGAGGGATGACTCTTGTGTTAATGAAAGAGGGCAAAGTTTCCATTGACTTCACCGGGGTCAAAACTTCACCCTCGGGGACCTATTGGTAGAAACGGGAGGGAATTTCCATTTTCACAGAGAATTTGCAACCCCTTAATTGTGTTGAAAACCTCAAATATTTTCTTCACAGGGCAAAGTTCGTATCTTATTTCAGATGAATGTAGTGGCTGAGCGTCATCTGCTGCTGGAAAACCTTTAGAAGTGACTTAAAACTAAAACGGGCATAAAAGAGAAGCAGGGTGGGAAAGGGTTGTTTGCTATTAAACACCAACACAAACCAAGCTGGGCTTTTTGTCTCTTCCCTTCCCCCATTTTGTTCACACAGTCCTCTTCGCCCTTCGGACAGCCTTTGAATGCTAATTTTTCTAATCACTTGGAGAACGAAAACCATAGAAATCAACTGAAATATTATTTTAAACCTTGTTTAATGAGCCTGGATCCACACCTATAAATAAACTCCTAATTCTCCCTTCTTAAATTCCAAGAATGATAGTTCCCACACCCTATACAACCTGACACATTCAAATTCAAAGCAAATATTTCAAACCATTTTCAAAAAGGGTTGTATTAATACGAACTGGCAGGTGGGTTTTATGAAGAAATGGGTTTAAATAAAAGTCTAATTGTCCTCTTTTCGCAGATGTTTAGGATTTCTCTTCACATAGCAGCAGATGATACGGATGCTCAGTGAAACGACACTGTAATGATAAAGCTCAGATCGGCTTTATTCTTTGTTATACTCTCTACCACTTTCTGAACTTCAAGGCACATTCAGTTATTCTGTCTTTCTCAGGGTTAAAATCTGCATGCACGTAACCCTCAGTTCGCACTAATAACAGTGTGAAAACCTTCGCACATCAAAGATGTGACTACGTGCTTTTGTCCGTCCTAATGGTTTGAGAGAAAATCTTGATAAATCAACACGGTTTGTGGGGTTTTTCTTTCCTTTTCCTCTTTCTTAAGTTTTGTTGCCTTGATTAGATAAAAAATAATAGGGGGCTGTCAATCTGTTTTCTTTTCAGGTCTTCTCTGTCTCTTTCTAAATTAGTTACAGCCAGCTTTTTGTAGCTTTATAGCCAGCCTGACCTAATTTAATTACCATGACTTGTGTGGCTTAAAGATAAATAGTTTTATTCAGTCTGCCTACTTTTGTATAAGTTTTCCCTTTCACACATCTCTCTATATTTTGGCATTCGGAATTCTTGTCCTCTGTTCTTCGGTAGGTTAACACAAGGTTAGTTTTATGGCATTGTCCATATTTTCACAAAAAGGCCTTTGATGCAGTTCTGCTTAGTCCCTGCTTTGCTGTATCTGTTTGTGTGCTGGGAGTCTGCGGGCCTTTGTGGGACACAGGCGAACGTTAGCTGGGTCTTGGAAGCATGGGATGTAAAATACATACTCATCCCCATCGTGAGGCAGAAACCCTTAAAGCAGCAAGGCTTGCTTCTATACTGGCTACTGTCTAAGGTTTTTTTCATATTTGAGGAATAGACTTCAGAAATCAAAGCTTGAGACACTGCGGAGATGGGAGGACTTGGAAGAGGTAGGGTGGTGCGCATGGACCGCTTACCACTCTGTTCTTGAAAAGACACTTGACAAGGAAGTACAGATCTCCTGCTCCCCACAGGTTATATTTTTGTTCATTCCTGGGCAAAGAGTAGCAAAGCTTCCAGGATTATGATCAGGCCCTCATCTGTAATAATGAGCTTAATAAAAAAATAAATTAAAAAACCCTCAAAACACTAGTTCTGCATGTAGGTTTTTTTGTTCAAAGGATCCTTTGAGATTATACGATAGGGTGGGATATGTGTTGTGCTCGAGAACAAGAAATAAACTCCAAAAATCAGAGCGGTGCTCTTAATGGACATGACCTCCCCATAGGTGCCTGCATTGGAAAGCTTCTGTCTTATAATAGGCTGCCCCAGGATGGCACTTGCACAAAACATCTGACAGCAAATGTATCTAAATACATAAATAAATAAATAAATAGTTAAATAAATAAAAACCTGCATTGTGTTGAGCTGTCTAGAAATGCATGAAAAATGTTGCCATTCAGAAAAACGACTCTGGCAAAAGGAAGGTAAAGAAATGCATTTAAATGGCATTTCGCTTTTCAATCAGTTCAGGTCATTTGTATAAATCCATAAAAAGATGTTTTGTTCTGAAGATAAATCAAAAGGCACATCGTTAAACCAAGTTCCTGAGAAACTATGTAAACATACCTGAAAATAAACACAGCCAGTCTTTGTGCGCATGCCAGAAACTAACGTGCTGTAGGTATAAAGTAGAAACAGTATTTCCACATGTTAACACCTACAGCAAGAGAAGAGTCCACTGACACTTCCATGCTTGGAAAACGGAGCGATGACTCACTTCTTTTCAATCATCGTTAACTAGAAAACCCTAGGGAAGAAATGACGGGGTAAACAAAGGAAGATGCACTTGATTTCTGTTTATACCCAAGAGCGCAGGGATGGATTTTTCATAAACATCCACTAGCGCCCTGCCTCAGCTCCTCTTAAAGCCTGCGACTGGCTTCAATCAGCAAAGGCTTTGATGATTAGTCACTTCTGAAAAAGCTCTCTTGAATACCTTACCTTTATCTAGGCCTTCCTTTCACAAACGGTACCGAATTAATTAAAAAGGAGGCACCTCTGATAACGCAGTGCTCCCTCCGCTCAGAAAAGAAGCTGCTATGACTCTGGAAAGAGACTGGCCGAGGTCATTGGGGCAAACCCCTACTGTTGTTTTTCTTGGGTTAAAAAAAAAAAGAAAAAAGAAAAGAACAGAAGACCTGCTGAGAAGATAAGGTTTTAAAGGCTCCTCAGATAGATGCAGACACATGGGAAACTTCACGGCACACTATTAATCTTTCTTAGAAAGATGAAGTGTTGATGCGACCTTGATGAAATGTGAAGCTGCCATTTGGAGGGGGAAAAAGACGAGACTAGAGTGCTTCAAATCCAGCATTTTCATCACCAAAGCACACTTATCATACCAAGACTCTCTTTTCACCAAGAGAAAAATGCTGACTTTGATTTCTAATGTATGATGTTACTCGCTTGAATTAAGCTATTTGCAGTTGCCCACTCCTACCTCCTCTCCTAAGAGACTTATCAGAGTGGGTCTCTCTTTACAAGCTTGGAAATCATGTTTCTTGGCCTTCTGCTGAGCTAGCACAAGTGCTGCTGGTAACAGGTCAGCTGTAGCCAGAATTTTGTGTCTTCCCTACCATGGCAGATAAATAAAAATAAATATGTCCACATTCATGTCTAGACAGCGGCTAAGAAGATGTCTATTAACTGCGTCGCCTTCCCAGGCATTTGTTTCCCTCTTAAATCATGGCCCAAACAAGAACCTCCACTTCATGGACTCCTCCTACTGGCTCAAAATTGCTGCAGCCACGCAATACAACTTACCAATCTGGTAGAGACTCAGCTTTTTTGATGTGTTTGCATGCTTTTAAAGAACATCTAAAAGCACAAAGATGGCATAACAACTGAACTAATTCTGCTGGTTCGCTCAACCAAAACGCAGCCATATTCCCGTGCCTGATCCAGATCACGTTTGCATCGCTATGTGCATCAGCAAAGACTCCGTACTCACAACTAGGGAATCACAGCCTGAAACTGCACAACGTAAGAAGTCGTTTACTTCCTTCATCTTTGCAGGGCAAAGTCACTTGATGTATCTCTGGCCTATAGGCCTGTGGAATTTATTGGCACTTAGTCGGAATCTGATTAGTAATGATCGTATGCTCTAAATACTAAAATATGAAAAAACCCCTAACTTCTCCAGAGATTACGTTAAACTGTGACATAAGCGGATGTAAGATCTCCCGTGACATAACTCTGTGGTATGAAAACACCTTCAAGCTGTCCAAGGGTACAAACGCTTTACACAGATATGTCCTCTGTACACACATCCGTGAAGTTCATTCCAAGGACACTGACAGATCCTTCTACTACCCTGCTGGACTTCACAATACAGAAGGCAAGCAACCAGCTTATACAACTACAAAATCCTACTTAAAAGAATGGACTGCGATGTTGCTTCCTCGCTGGCAAAAGGGAGAAAGATTTACCAGGAAAACAGGAGTGATAATAAATACTAGAAACAACCCATTAAGTTTCTGTTACATTCCTGTAATCCCTGCTTTTTTTTTTTAATAATCTCACATGTAACATTCAGATGGATATTAGTATCATTGTACAATGACTATCTCCATAGAAATATATAATGTTTCGCCTATGAACACTAAATACATTTTGCAGCAGTTTAAAAATAATTCTGTTGAGCCTTACTGCAGTTTTGAATGCAAATGTAGATACATAATTTAGAAGTCTCATTTCATGTTTTATCTTGATACCGCGAGAAGAGCCTCCAGCCCCTTTTGAAAAAGGCATCTACTTGGGTTTAAAAAGAGTATACTTGAGGTCATTAGCAAAGGAAATTGCGACCATTAATTCTGACCTACCACAGGTTTTAAAAGAAAGAACAAACCGTGAAACTTAAAAGAAAACCCAACAAATGTGTTTTAGGAATCCATGTGCAATATTTTGGTTACAATGAAATAAAATGCTGATATGTGCCAGACACCCTGAAGTTGCTCTCCGGTGACTAATTCTTCTGAGTTAGTTTTTAAATTAATCTCCCAGTGCTCAGCCGCTTCCCACCCTTGTTATTAAACTAAAAAAAAAGCAGTTTATACCAACCACGCTATAAGGAAAGAAGTAAAATAAAAACTCTTCCAAGCATTTCATTCGCCCTGTTGGACAGCTTTACCTAAAATCACATTAATGCTGTATTAAATAGAATTCCATACATAAAATTTTATTTCAATATATAAAATGTTTTGTTTCCAAATGTGAACCCTTGTTTGGGCGTTGTTGGTCCGCGTATCTGAAGGGAGTATTCCTAAACAACTTACATGAAACTAATCTGAATATTTGCAAAGTTCCCAGGAAGCTGATTTGCTTCAGAACAGAAGATCACAACATTTCTGTAGATGCAAAAAAAACCAAAACCAAAAACCAAACCAAACCCTTCATACGAACTTTTCAAGAAATATTGCAATCCTCAGCAAAATCACAACCAATGCATTTTGATAAAAAGTGTTCAAAACGTCAGGGCCTGAGGCCGTATTTCTCATATAAATTGGTTCACCTGCAAAGGAGGAATTCAGAGAAACCCAGTCTGAGACATCCGAGTGGTCCAGCCAGGCTTTCCCACTGCCCTTTTTTATATCTAATCATCTTCATTAGGAACTTTTCATTGACTGAACGTGTATGGTTTCAGAGTGCCAACTCACGAATACAAACAGAACAGAATTAACCCTTGAGGCGGCTGCTGTCCTTGCCTTTAGCCCTACCTCCCTCCTGTGTGCCACTGCTATGGGGAAGGAAAAGGTGAGCCAGAAGGGACAGGTAAGCAGCTCCGGAATGGCTCAAGCTCAGTTTACTACGGTAACGTACATCCACAGTTCTGATAATAAAAAAATTAACGCTCTGTACGGTAAAGAAGGCAGTGGATAAGAAGGGCAGAAGCAGGTACACAGAAAATAGGATAGGAAAGATGTGTGGGACATGGAAATCTGTGCTGAAGGACTAGAACGGGAGTAACTGGCTTCCTTGAGAGGTTCTTCTGACAAAGGCAAGGCATTCTTGGCTACCATGCCTGATCTCTTCCGCTCTTCTTTCTAGGAAGGTGTAAATCTACTTCCTTTATTTGTCTAGAGTATTTAGATTTCAGATGTTTCATAAAAGGCTACCTCTTCCAGTCTGAGTCCTTGATCCCATTTAGTGTCTACAGATATTTTCATTTTACCAAAAGTCACATAAGAAGCGCAACCACGGATGAATTTTAGACAAGGTCATTCCTTATTTACCTATCTGTCTTTGTTATATACTGGACAAAAATTACGTCAGAATGAGATAGCGCATGAGAAAAAAAAGTATAGATGAATTTACTGATCTGTATGTGGATCAAACACTGACTGCGTTTGGCAGAAGCACGCATCTGATCATGCAAGAAAATAAAGGGCAGAATATGGCATAGATTCCACTGCTCTGATCATGCACAGAAACCAGCTGATACTTTGAGGTTACAACATGTGGCTCTTCTAAAGAGCAGACTGCAACCTTGAGGGGTTTGATTTGTTTTGTTTTTCAACTGAAATCTGACATGCATTACATGTGAACATTTGGAAGTCATATTGTTCATTATGCATTACATATAATTGCTTTAACTTTTTTAGTATGCAGTCATTAAACTGACTCTCAAAATAATAGAGTGCTTAACAAGACCCTTACCGACATGCGACCCAGTAAAGATGAACGAGCGTGGTGTCCAACTTCACAAACGCTGTTTACTTTAGTGAAGATGCGTACATCCCCTATTTAAATCAGTGGTGATGCCTGCAAATGGAAGGGGTGTATAGGAAGCAGGCCATATTGTGATCCATGAACAGATAGACACATATAAGTATAAATTCTTTCTGGCACAGGTTTGTTTTACTCAAGATTCTCTGAACAGCAGGGAGAGATCTGATATGTGAAACAGTAGGCCACAGCCAATTAGTCTGTGACAGATAAGAACCTTTCCTTAATTTGTGCTGTTGGGTTTCTATGTGGTTTGTTCCTTCGGTGATTTCGTGTTCCCCTCTGACTTGACTGAAATCCAGTTTTTATCAGCTGGGATCCTGGCATTCTTTCCAGGTGCAGCAAAGAAATATCCCATTTGGAAAGAATGAAGTATGATATGTGGGCCTTGCTTCTGTCTTATGGGAAGGAATGCTTTTGTAGTTCTACTCCTCAAAAAATCTGTGAACAAGGCAACAAACTAATTTATTATACACACAAGTGTAGCCTTTCAAAGCACCACAGGGGGACTCAACCAAGTAACATCCATTAATATCTGTAAGAGCAGCAAGACTCCAGTATGCTGCTTTGGAAATCTGCCTTGCCAGAGTTGTGCAGAAAAGGTTCCTTTAAAAATAGCCAAGAAAAGTTCAGAAAATCTCCTACATCATTAATACCTTGCATTGCTTTTGATGTCTGTGCATTACTACGTTCTCAAAGTTAAGAAAAGTGAAGTTTTTCAAAGACAATGTCCCCAAGGTACATAAAGAAAGACCTGTGGGGTATGTTAGATTGTTGAGATGGCAAATTCACTCCATACATTACAGGTCATGCTCCAGAGAGAGGAACTTCTAAAAATTTAGACTAGTACTTGCATTACTCCACCACGTCAGCAAAAGCAGCACCTCACACTTTGCCCAGTAAGAATTTAAAGGCATAAACCCAAATTTTCATTTACACCCACAGAAAAAGTAAAAAAAGATTCCCATGTTTCTTTCCTTTGGATCTTGTGGCTGTGTACAGAAAGCACTAGGAAGGCTTTATCTCACGTTATGGGAGTGGAAGAAGAAGGAACAAGGAAAGAGGGAGCAACACTGCACATCTTCCAAGAGCTGAAGAGGAGGGATGACACTCAGGAGCAGCTGGGAGTGAAGGGCCGCGGTTTTTCCCTGGGGCAAGAGCTCTGAGGGACTGCTCTTAGTTTCCACCGTTCCTCCAGTTTGGGAAAGACACTAGACCTTGCCATCCTTGGAGATTCAGTGATGGGAGAGCAGGTGGCTGTCGAACATTCGTGGTCATGGGTGAATTCTGAGCTCCGGAACGCCTGATAGTTGTACGTGGTTCTGAAAAGTCTCTGACCAAGAAAACCAACTCATTTATTAGACAGGCAGGAACGTCGCGTGATGAGCTCAGGGGCTGGGGAAAAGGCCGCTCTCGTTAAGCAGCCGTTACTGACCAAGGGTCTGGCTTCCGTAGCCAGCAGGACTCCCCGTTACTTCTGACCTCAGATCTGCTACTGAGGTATACAGCTTCTAATACTTAAAGTAGAATCATAGACTAATTTAAGTTGGAATGAACCTCAGGATGTCATCTAGTTCAAACCCTTGCTCAAAGCATGGCGAACTTCAAAGTTAGATCAGGTTGGTCAGAGACCGTGCTGTCGAGTTTTGAGGATCTCTATGGACAGCAGTTGCATGGCCCCTCCGGGCGACCCTTCCTGTCCTGATCCACCCTCATCATGAGCATCCAAGAGGTACGGATGATCTAGAAGACCTTATCTCTTACAGGAGGAGGACACCGCCGAGCAGATGGGCCAGGTCCTGAACCAGCTTGTTCCATGGTACTAGCAGTATTTCAACAAAGGGGACAGCTCTGAGGAACTGGATGCCATCTCTGTCCATTTATTTTTGTCAGTGGGGACGAAGACAGGAAGATTCAGAATCATGCAGCACTGTGAGGACTCCACAGTCCCATTTTACATGCTCTTGTGGGCGTACAAGAAGTACTCCCACAGCGGTATGTCACATCACTTCACCCAAGCAACCTCACCAGGTATGTTTGCAGAAGACCATCCCTTCTCCTCCCCTCCTCTACTTGGTTTCCACACAAAGCAATCCCTGTGTGTCGGGTGGCTGGAGGACAGCCCTCTGGATGCTATAGAGATTGCTGGCTCCACAGATGGAAGCGGCCTCAGTGACCTGGTATAGAAAATACTAGACCAAATGTTCTAGGAAGCAAGAACTGCTTTCTCATATACTTCAATCTTAAATAAAAAATTAAAAGCCCCGGTGCCAAAAAAAAAAAAAAAGATTTACAGTTCTTTTTGGTACAGTAGAGAAAGAATTCGTTTAGAGACCTTACAGGAGGGATTTTTTTCTTTCTTCTTGTTGTTGTTAACTTGATTTATTTGCATGAATCCTTAGAAGTCCCAGTCAAACTTCACACAGAAAATAATTTCCAACAAAGAAGTTCATGGTCCTGGATAGAAAACAAGTAAAACTCAGATTCAAATTTCTCCTTTACTTCTGTGACCTGGGGCAACTACTGCTGCCTTTATAAATATGCGTACTTCTCCTGTCCCTGGTGATTGTTATTAATACAGTTTAGGGAAAGTGGTGATAAAGATCAGTCCCCTACCCAGAAAAGAAACATTAACTGCTTCTTTCATGTCTTCCATAGTGAGGGAGCAGCTACAGTTTCAAATGATCCCCAGATGTTTACTACTTCTTGTGCTCAAAAGCAGTTTAGGTTTTCTCCAGAGCAGCTGTGCCACGTTGGGTATTTCTGGTTATCCTGCAGACTTCAACCTCTTGTCCTCTGAAGAAAATGTAAAGGTCAAACAGAAAGCCTGTGTGGTGTAGAAGTCCCCGGAGAAAAATAAACCCAAGGATGGTCTCTTACCATTGGCGAACTTACGCTATGCCTCCGCATGCTAAACATTCAAGGAATTCCTACAGAGATGGGTATGTGACCATTACAGGCTTTTCACTTAATTACAGAAAGGTTTAATGATTCCAGTAAAAGAATAATCACTGAGGTCTCTCACAAAACCCATGCTATTTTTCTGGATCTTTACAGCAGTGTTTTCCTATTTCTTTATTGTTACTCAGAGCTCAGACTTCTTCTCCTCCTTAAATCCTCCTGTCTGGAGTCCCTTCTTCATGTGGTCACAAATTTCTGCCAGTTTGGCCATTACTGGGATCCTTGCTCACTGTGTGCGTCAGCACAACTCCCGGCGATCGGGCCTGCTTTCTCTTTTGGGGATGAAATAGCTGGGGAGAGGGTGACAGGGCTGACTATAGCTGCATACCAGAGGTACCTGTTACATAGCTGGAATCAGGGATACCTGTTCGTTGATTCTTGGTCTGGCCTCTGAACACAGCGTGCTCTGATTAAGTTCACTCTTTTCTGTGTCTCTGAGCTAAGTGAAGATTCAAAAAACTGGACCAAATCAAACATCCTGATTATCTTTAAAACAGAAGCTGGGGGTGGGGGGAGGAAGGTATCTCAGGAAATTATGGTACAGACAACCTAACTGGACTATCTGGGAAAACATCTGGAAAAATTATTAAAATCAATTTACAGACACCTACAGTACCGTAAGCTGAAAAGCAAGGATTTATCAGAACTAAATGCTTACCACCCAACTTACTTTCCTGCACTTACATCCGGTGTGGTGAAGAGTGGGAGGATTACAATGTGTACTTGTGTGGCATCACAAAGTGTTTGACACAGTCCAACATACCCGTCCCAAAGGCAAACTGGGAGAGATGGTCAAGATTAAACAGCAGACGCACAGTTGTTCAAGGGAAGAAATACTCAGGAATTTGTAATCAGTAGTTCACTTGCACGCAAAGAGATACTAAACAGGAGAGTCTACCTTGTGTACGGGGTGTACATATGACAGTGTAATATTTTACAACAGTAGCAAACAGTAATTACAATATTAATATTAATAAACAAGGTCAAAAAATGCCTTCCAAAGCACATCATTTTCTGGAAACATTTAACGTGATGGAATGGATTCTTTTCTTGAATTTAAAATATCTTCTTTGTTGCCTTTTTTTTTATCGGATTGTTTTTTCTTAGAATAAACATGGAAAAGCATAAATTCCTTTAAAAATAAAAAACTTGCAAGTTTTACAGTTCACCATGTCAGCTGGTCCTGTGGTCAGTGAAACTTAACTCCATTAAGGAAAATCCTACGAGTGACTGGCGAGTGATTGGGAATCAGGAACCACAATAAGGATGAGCGATCACAACATTCTACTTTTTACATATAGATTACTCTCTCATGTCCTAGAGAGTACTCTACTCTTACACCATTGAAAAATGCATTGGTTTAGAGATTAAATAGGGCTTATATCAGAAAGCTATAAATTACACAAAGAGAAAATAAGTTGGCTACTAAACCTGACCCTCATGAGCGCTTAAGAGCTTTAATATCCAGAAGCAACAACAAGAAATTCACCTTTTCATGTCACTGAAAATAAACTGACCAGCTCACGTTGCTATCCTGAAGAACTACGGTGGATGCAGAACCTCTGGGATCTAAGCTTGTTAATCTTAGATATTAATCTATTATGTTTTCCCACATCCGCCCAGGTAAAGTCACTACGGAAAAATCAACCTTAAGCCGTTCGGCAGTGGCTGTACTCTTGAATAGGACACTAAACCGTTGGCATACTTGATCTTTACAATTGTGGCTTCCCACTGAAAGAAGCATCGAAACCAACTGCTAATTGGTAGCATTTATGTAAATGCATGAAAAATATGAATGGACAAAAGGAAAAAAAGTCCTCCGAGTCAGACAATGTGTATAACACTAATAGGTACTTGTACATGCAAGAAACAGAAAAGCGCGCTGCTAGGCTCAGAACACAATAAATAGCAAGATTAAGAACAATAAGAACAATTTTCATTCTACTTCTCTTTCCTTTGCACTTGTCCTAATTAGTCCCTCATGATGTGATGACCCACCTTTAGTAATGCTTAGTCCCGCTGGAAGCAATTAATGCTGGTAAAGCCAGGTGCTTTCCAAGAGCTTTCAACGGATTATTATCTGAAGAGCCCAACAATTTTGTCATTATTAACCAGGTAAGTAAAGACAGAAGAAGATCATGCCGTACAGGGCATTGAAATTTTTTACCTTCTTGGTATGCACTGCTCCTTTCCTTCTCTTCTTGTGAGGAACATTACCCAGAGGATTTAGTGATGCATGAACAGCAGAGATGGAGAAAAAATACCCCAAATCATGGCAGGACTCAAAACCAATCTCTTACACCTGATACGGTGCATATAACTTAGGGGATGTAATGAAAAACAAAAGCCTCTGATCCTAATTTCAGGGCAATTATTCTGATTGAGCACTCTAATAACGGAGCTGGCTCCTCTTTTTAATTAATGCGAAGATGCCAGTTTGACTTAATTGGATCAGACCATATGGAAATTAAACATTTACATATATTGTTAAAGTATTTATTTCATGCCAAATAGGCAGGCTTAAAATTGACTTCTCTGGTCATGTGCGATGGTCAAAATTAACCAAGTTGTTAAGTCTCTGCAGGAACAGAACCAAAATACTACCTGAAAGGTATTTTAAACATTCTCCATGACCATGGAATGTTCTGTGAGGCTTCCACTGCCTTTAGAGGAAAGCTGGATGAATTTGGCTGTTGTCAGACTGACTTACAGTTACACTCCTTACATACAGTCTAACTGCTGCTGCTCAGCTTCCAGTCGGTATCCAGTTTCGGATAGCCCTGTGCTCTCTCCTTCCTACCGCACCAGTGGTGTCATTTAGACAACACAATTCTGTGATACTTTAGTATTGGCCCACAGAGCTTTTAACTTCTACTATTACAAGAGCATCCATGGAAAGTATTCTGCAGTGTATGAAATAATTTGGCCTTACTATCTTTGCTGATACTGAGAATGTAGTAGGATGGCCCTTGCACACAATAACGTGTTCCCACCGTGGGAGCAGGAAGGTTTGAGTAAGACTGTTTTAACACGGCACAGCTCTTCCGATCAGCATCCTGGCTCAACACAAAGCTACTTTTTATTCTACTGCTAAAATATTACACGGGCAAACATTTAATTACGAACAGAACGGTACCTAGTTCATAGGTGAAACATTTTCATCTGTTAGCATATAAGTATTAATAAATGTTGAGTTAATGATCTATTAATACTGGATGAATAGTCATAGGTTTGTTCAAATTGAACTGCATTCACTTATTCAATTATTCCTGACTATATACAATTTTTCTTTTATGGAAAAATCATGTTACTTACCGATGGATTTCACTCAGCTTGTCAAAAGCAGGTGGGAAGGCTCTGACACGCATACACACAGACAGAGGTCTTCCAACGTAGAGAGGCCAGTCTTCCCTGCTGAGAAAGCTGAAAAAAGTAATAAAGTGCATAGTTGATTCTCTATTTGTTGGGAAAAGGCACACGCCTACGTCTAAGATCTCTTCCATAGCCCTGAAATGGAACTGTGAAAGAGACACTAAAATGTCCCTCTTAGAACTACGCTGACAATTTGGTATCGTGGCTTGCTGAGAAAAAATGGAAGAAAAGCTGGAAAGCAATTTCATTAGTAATTTCCACACTGTTTCTCCTGCTTGTGATTCACTTTATTCCAAGTTCTCTTTCCCCATTCCCAAGTCTTTCACCTTTTTGCTTTAGCACTTTAAAAGAAATCTTTCATTTACAGATTTCCAGTTCTTTCCCGTCTTTTGCCTGTTTCATTTTCCTCCCATTTTGGCTCAGGGAAATCAATTTTCAAAATTAGCTCGATGGCTATAGAGGAGAAAAATGTGAACACAGAAACGAATACATACAATAATTGCAAAAATATTTTTTAACTTTAAGAAATACAGACATATACTCAACATTTTAAAATCCACTTCATTGATGGGGACCCTACTTTAAAAAGAAAGTCTATTGTCAGTTATTAGAATTTTTCTCCAAAATATTCATCAGCTCAATGATAATTAGTTATGGGACCACCTGGTTACTTGCAACATCAAGGATTTCCTGAGCCCTCACAAGCTAAGTTGTCTTAAAAGCAAGAACAACTTAGTTTACAGAACTGTGGAGGGCCCCCAGTGAGGACATCCAGGGAAGCATAAGAGAAACGAGCTTCCAGTCCCACACCTTCTTAGGATTAACTGGCTAGTAAAAGTCACAAGGCAGGAATCACGAGTTCTTTCCTGCCCTTGAGAATACGTTATACCCATGGCTCTTTGTAGGAATTAAGATACAAGGTCTTCACCCTTCAAGCAGGTAAGGCAACAGCACACCTTGAAGTGGCCGTGACCGGAATGGGACTTAACTGTATGCATGTAATTAAAAATGGCTTTATGGACTTCCCAGAACAGGACCAGGTTCCAACAAAACATCCTTCTGTCTGCCCATCGCCAGGAAAGGTGATTACGACTCTCAGATGTTATTAAAGCTGATGAGACTGTAGGGCTTTTAAAATTGTTTTTCATGTCCAAAATAATTCAGGTGCCTTTTTTAGGTGTTATTTTTGTATAGATCACCTTGTTTTTCCCATCTGAATTCTCAGTGAGAATGCAGCTGCAGTGTGACCTCAACCTTTTTTTTTTTTTTTTATTTTAATTTTTATTACTTACCACAGATCTTAAGATAGGAAATAATAGCCTTGAAGACAGTCCCTAGTGGTACACATTTTAGCTGGGGTATAGCTGTTAATATGTCTGTGATATAATTCCCCACAAGTGAAAGTTAGCCAGAGCACCTACTTACTCAAAGCAAAATAATGGCATGGGCAAATGGCCTGGGATCCGTAAAATTTACTGTTTCTAAAATTCATCTCCTTTACTCTACGAAAGAAGGCTAGGAGAATTATACACCTGGGAAGCTGCGAAGAACACTATATTATAGTTACCTAAAATGGACCAAATTCTTTCCTCATGCAAACTTCTCAAGTGACAAAGGCAGTGGGTTTGGCCTGCAGCATCCGCTGGGTGACCGGGTAGCGGATCGCAGGGACACTTCACGCAGCACTGCTCTAGGTTATGACTTTGTAATAGGCCGTGGAACCGCTTTAGGAAGCATTACAGTAAAATGAGACGCTTGTACCTTTGCAATATCGGGACTTTCTGGCATGGTCTGGCCTATTTCTGTGAGTAGGTTTGAAACCATTTGGGCACGTTCAGTGGCAGAGTAACTGAGTCTACAAATCACTCCATTATGCTACCCCCCCCCCGCAACTATCCCCTAAAATACAAACGGCTGACAAGCGCAGACACTCTCCTGAGACTCATGATCTGTGCAAACCAAAATCAGCTCCTAAGCACGGACAAAATTACAGCTGAACGGTAGTACACTCTCTTTCCCCCTTTCTTCTGTTTCAAAGCATGGCACTTTCTTGTGCAGCCCTGCCGAAATGTTAAGCACCAAGCACACAATTTTAGAGTGTGTAGAAAGAATGAGGAATTGTGGTTTGTGTCCTTTACAGGAGATGCATGGTACCAAAACAGGAGATCTGCTCTTCTGTAGTCAGATGAATTTTTAATCCGTCTGTGATAACTGCATCTCATCGAACTATACCTGATTTAACCCTTTTCCTAAAATGTACAGGCTTCTAAAATGGGAATTAGAAAGAGTTGAAGGACCACAAAGGTACTTCTGTTTCATTCTTCATGAAATGCTCTGCATGCAAAGCCAAATTATATTTCAGCATCTTCTTCTACAAGATATAGATTTTACTTTCTTAAAATATCGTTCGCTGAACCGCTACCTCAACACCTCCGCCAATCCAAGGATTTTAAAGGCAGACATTTCTCTTCTGCGGTGAGGACAGGGTAAGCGCCTTCAGATAATACTGAGATTACACACAGAATCCGGCTGCTCTCAATACACACGCACATATATATGGTGCACACGTTATTGCAGTGCCTTGTCACACCCCTCAGGAACGAAGGCCCTGTTCAGTAGAAGACTGACGGTGAAGCGAGCATGACCTACAGCAGCAACGCCGGCGCCTGTGCCCTTCGCAGTTGCAGTCCGAGGGGCTGCAAGCTAAGCACACAGAAAACCGTGGTGGAGACGGGCAAGACGATTGCAAATTAAAATAAATCGGGTTTAAGAGAAAGCAGAAAAGTAGAAAGCTCAGCTTGTCGTTATACGATTCAAGCTACATTTGCAAGTGAACACGCTTTCTACTAATAGAAATAAAGATCTCCACTGACAGTGTTTTCCATGAAACTGGAGGATAAGCAGTTATTTAAGACAGAAATAAAATGAGTGCACGAAGCACTTTGCAGAAGCTCGCACAATCCACTCTAACACTTTTGGCTTACTGAACACTTTGAAACAGAAACTGAACATTTCAGCAGAAGTTAACCCAGCTCCAGAATCTCTGAAATTGGCTTTTGTTTGTCACCCATAGATTATCTACTCTCAGGACCCCTCCTTCCTTTCTGCACTCTCTTCTTTTATTATTATTCATGATTTGTTAGCAGCCAAGAAACTCCTCTGGGTTTCAGTGATGAAGTGCTTCATTTGGACTAATTGTTTCATTTACTTTAAAAGAACAAAGAAATATGTCGAAGCACATTTATTCTTTTGAGGCCACTTTTGGATATCTCTTGCCAGCCGTTACGATTTTTGGAACTGAAAATTGAAGATTTAACTTTCATAAATATTTTAAGTCAAAGCAGTTCACCCGATACTGCGCATCATGGGTCGTAGGAATGTGGTTCAGGTTGAGCATGCTCCGTTTGTCCAAAAAAATTTCAAAATCACTATTTCAAAGTGTACTTTTCCTTTGGCTGAAGCGGGACCGCTATCCATTTAAGCTGGTCTCTAGTCTCCCATCCCTTTGTGGCTAACTCTGCTACCAAGAGAATGTAACGTACCTTTTTATTAGGAACATTTATGGCATTACTTCCTTATTATATCAGTACTCAATAATACGACGAATGTTAACAGCCATTTGAACTAAACCATTTGCATGTTCCTGCATACTATACAGCTGTTAAGGGAATACAAAATAAACCTCTGTATCATACTTTCTGAAGCTGAACTTCTTGCCTCGCTGACAACAAGCCACCTGTGATCCCAATTCTGTGTTATATTATAGGCTTTTGTGCAAGACCGAATAGAGTCAGTTTGGTGCTACAGCTGATTAAACCTGAGACGACTACAACAAATAAAGGAAAAAAGACTTAATTTTCACAGTTTAAAACTGTGGCGTGTACCTTGATACCATACACAGATTAAGCTTAATGGCTTTTATTTACTCTTGTCCTTTATGGACAAACCAATTAATGCTATTGTGTGAAGCATACTCTACTTGCCCACTGTGTCCAGTCTACTGAAAAAAAGCAGTTCCCGTTATTTTGATGTCCCACCCTCGCATGATCTCTAGTACACAGTATCTTCAGACGATGTGTGCAGCGGAGGCTGTGGCAGCTGTTAAATCAGTATTTAGTTCACTGATGTGAGACACCAAATTGAAAGAGATTGACTTAGTGTCCTGGGCATTCTCCTGGCCATAAAATGTGACATACTGTGCCTGCTTAAGTATTGCAGGCTGGAGGAGTGACAAGTTAAGGGGGAAGATGTATCGTTGCTATCAGCTCTACTGTGCAATAAAACCCACGTTCAAGTAAATACAAAAAAATACAGCACATTTAAACCAATATCCTTTTAGCTGGAGCAACTGAAGAATGTTTCTTCTTTCCATGGCCTTTGGGGTTTTCTGGGAGATTTCTTTCAAGGACATTATGAAGCGGAAATAGGTTTACACACTAATCCACAGCTACACCTGAAGATAAAGCATCCCAGGAGTTCGGCAACGCAGCTGGTTACACGCACAGTTACACAAGTGGCTGTGTCCTCTGAAACTCGGCTGCAAAGTTGTCAGGGATATGGCCACATTTTCCCCCGTTTACTACTTACCAACTCTAAGATTTCTTATTTGTCATCTGTCAAACTAATACTTAAAAACAGAAGACACTTAAATTTTACATGGAATTACAGTGAGAATTTGCCTGTCTCACTAAAGAATAGACTTGTTCATTTGAGATTTTTCTTTATGCAGACCAGAAAAGAAACAGTGTACCTGCATTTTGTGTCAGGTACTAGGGCATAGTTGTGTAAATGTTGCTTCTCCTCATCTTGAAGCCAAACGGATTGTAATTCTTGACTTAGTACTTGAACAGACCTTACTTGAACTCGTACTTGAACAAGTCCCATACAAGAGCAGCCCTTCCTCACTTCTTACATGATGAGCTAAAACTCTAGTGCACGTCCCCAGTCTATTCCAAATGTAGCGATGCACAGGACGCTAACAGTGACATTTGAATGTTACTCTGATTTCAAGCTTATGGCTAATACTGAATTAAAAATTCTTCTGATTTGATACTGTATCATTTTCTGTAAAACCTGTTTATGTTTCAAAAGGGATGTACGTATTAATTCTCAACTCTAACATCAAAGAAGCACCTTGCATGGGTTAAGAAACAAATATGATGGTAGGACCAAAAAGAAATTCCAGTACTCAAGCAGAAAATCATCTCTCCAGCAGCAGCCTAGCACCCGCCTTGATCCTGGGCCTGCTGGCCAGTCTGAAGATTACTCCACAGGGCAGAGGAGGAAAGATTATTGAGTCCATAAATCATCTTCTTCCCCCAGAGTGTGCCCCATGAAGTCTACTTATTGCAAAGTGAGTTCTGTGGAGAAAGATGCTGTAACACCACCATGTTTTCAAAAAGCATTTACTAGAAGTCCGTGGCTGAAGTCCAGGACTGCAGTTCAAGACCACGTTTGCAGGCATCTGACAGGCATTGCAGCCACCATGCCAAGCAACCCACCTAGAGGAATGAACGCTACTTCCTCCAACAGACCACCATCTTTGTGATCTATTAACTCTCCCAAGACACGCTTGTCCCATCTCAAAACCTGGCTGAGCACAAGGTTTTCCCTTTTATTTCTCATTCACGTTACTCTAAGAGTTTCAAACACATAATTTTTGGTAATCTGGCACATTACACCTTTTGTGCAACTTCTGCTCCAAGTCAATAGGTGGTGTTTCTTTTCCATTTTCAGACTCTATTCCCGCCTCTTTTGTTTGTCTTTATAGGCAAACAAATAGTTTCTCTTCACGGCAGTTTGTCGTTGTTTTTCTGTTCCTTCTTTTTTGTCTTTTGTATACAGCCTGATTCTTTATGTCGTTGTCCTCTGACTCGATTCCACACTGCAGCTTCCTTCCTGGAATATCTGCAATGCTTTGATCATTCTCTTCTCTCCCCTCATTATTCTGCTCCTCAACTGGGAAAGATGTATTAAGCACCAGAAGCTTTCCATTCTAGGTAAGAGGGCAACTTTCTCCACGGAGACACTGTCTGTCCTGTCCAGTTTTACAGTTTGCCTTGTTACTGATACTAAATTGACAATGAATGTTGACTACTTATGGAAACTGAGGGCATAATTCTCACCATAAAACATTTACTGGAGTAAACTCAACCTGGCAAACAAATTGATATAGACAAGGGGAAAAATATAAAAGCTATCAGCAGGGCACAGGTTTATTTTATGCAGATGTACAGTTTGCATATTACGGGACTCAACAGCACTCAAGTTTCCAATAACTTCTTTTTTTGCTTGACCAATTTTCTTCATTACTTATAGGTCCCTGCAGAATTCAGAGCTGTTATTACAAACATATACGTTACAGAAGGAGCACAGCCTGACGTGCATGGCTTTCTAATAAAGTTTTCATCAGCTGCTTTTACTGACATTTTTTCATTTCTCTTACGCCCTGCTTTTAACGTCTCAGTCTTCATCTGATACTGTAAAACAAAAGGAGTGGAATATTACCACAGAATGTGTCCATGGCTGAATATAAAAATAATCACACAGTGCACTTGAAGCATGAAGACTCTGTAGGCAATTTCCGTTCCTGTTTGCATATGCAATCTATGCATCTGGATTGGAAAAGTTATCCTCTTTTCCTATATCAGACTCACCCCCCAAAAAAGCATTCTGAAAGCTTAGATTCATAAGTGAAAATAATCTGTATTGAGTTTTAAGTCTGACATCCAAAAGTAAGTATGAATACTTGTGCAAAGAATTTTGTGAAATCCTCCAAGACCTGCACTTGTGAAACTGCACGCCACAAGCTGATGTTCAAAACTCACTCCATCTCAAATTATATTAGCCAAAATAAAGTGTCCTTTTACCACTGAGGAGAGAAAGTGATGTTCTCAGTTTTAATTATTTGAGATAACAGAGCTGGCAAAAAAAAAAAAAAAAAAACCAACAAAAAGCGATTCTCTCTCCTGCCAGAGATGTCAATAAAGTGAGTACCTGATGGTTGCCAACTCAGGTCCCCATCAGGACCTGAGGCAAGTTTATTCTGGCTCTAGGACACAGCTCTGACTCATACCACAGACGCGTATTTTAGGTGTGGCTACATTTACTAAAGAGTGATCTGTACCCAAAATCAATTTGTTTGTACCCAGAATCATTTTTTTTAAAAGAAAAGTGAAAAACCCCTGCTAATTTTCTGTCAGGACTAGTGGTGAGACAATGAGATGCATCTAATATCCCTGCCCGCCAACCTTTCCCAGCAGAAAAGAGGTTGGAAGCAGTTGTAGTACATTGTTTCTAGATTCTTCTTCTTTGGTGTGGGGTATAACTTGTGTTCCCTCTTCAACATGAGATGCTTCATGATATGAAGGGGAGAAAGAGAGCGAAGCTTCACACTCTGTGGTCAAAGGAGGTGAAAAGTAAGCTTGTAGAGGGATCGCATTAGTAGGCAAATACACCTCTACCCACTTCAGTGGATTTCTGTCAAGGATCATTCTTACTAAACCTCTCTTTTTCTTAGTTTACAGCTTAGCTCTGACGCACGGGGTTGGCTTTGCCCCAGCTACGCTCTACCTCCGGCAGTTATGATAGATGAGGGATTCGGATTCATGACCCCTTTACTTGCACTTGAAATAGGCTACACCATTCTGGGCAAACCTGTTTTATTTTTTCCATCCCCATAAATAAAATACCAGCAGGCACCATGAAACCTGACCTGCATTAGCTCAGATCTGATACCCACCAGTGACGGATGCACTGCTCGCAGCACTGCCAGAAGAGGGTTACGTGGAAGGGTTCTGAACAGCCTTACAGATTGAAATGCCAGTGCCAGCATGTCTCAAAAAAATCTCAGAACTTGACTGTTGATACAGTAAATCCCAGAAGATGTATCCAACAACAGCACAGAACAAAGAAATGCTCTGAAGGGCGGGGGAAGCTGGGAGAAAAAAAAAAAAAAGAGGCTAAAAAGTTTGGAATTGGTGTTCACTGTTACGAATATTGCCTAATTTTTTTGTCAAGAGCTCTCCAGTCATAGATCATGCAGGATGCTTAGTCTCGTATCTATAATGGTGAGGGAACACATCCAGAATTAGTCAGAGAGGGTCTGTCAACTAAAATGATTCCCAAATGGTCCGATACCTTGCAACCTGGCAAGTAAACGTGCTGCCTCCGGATATGCCTCTTAACATCTGGTGGCGCAATGATTCTGAGCACACGCTTGTGCACTCACACTCACAAGGACAGGGTATTACCCATCCTTCTACATTCTCTAAAGCAAAATTCAAATAATATGTTACCAAGGACGGGACTCTCGAGGAGTGTGTTCATGTCACTGCACTACTTCAACAAAATTACAGCTTTACATTCCTCTCGGCTCTGGCTGTACCGCACAACGTCCACAGGGCAAAGGAGGAAGGAGTTGAAATTCAAAATAAATCACCTGAAAATTCCGAAGTGCTACGTTTCTTAGAGCAGCGAATCATGCCAAAAGCTGCACGAAGTTGTCCCACCAATAAAGAGGATGGGAAAGGTCTGAAAATTTTCTTCCATCATTGGCAAATTCTAACTGACGATCAGGAACATTATTAGCGCACACCCACACGTACTTTGGAAGCGAAATTCAGTAGCAGATCATTACATTGAGGCCACTGTTGTTTGTTAACTCTTGCTTGCTTTAATTTAAATTCCCTTTCTTCCTGGTATTTCTCTGCCAGTGGCATTATAGTGCAAGTACCATAAAAAGGACAGCAGAGAGTAAGGTCTAAAGGGACCGCTCATTTCCCACCCTCTTGACTCCTGCTGGATAGCACGATTCTGACCTGGCCCTCAAGGGCCGGGCAGGATACTCATGAGCAACCTGCACGCTTGTTACCCACCACCATTTCCCATCCCGACTCCCATCGCTTGTGATGACAATGACAACGCTAAGCTTGCCTCTTCAGGTCACGTAAAAACAATGGAGGTATTCAATACCTGAAAACAGCTAAATCACACCAATATGCAAATAGCCACTCAGAAATACCTTACAATTCTTATTTAGGCAACCTGTGACCGAACGCTTACTTATCTCCAAGAACTCCACTGCTAATGGAGAAATATAACTTGCCTCCCTAATTTGTTCTCCACAGATCTTTGTCTTCCATCCCCACCCTTATTTTAGCAATTAATGAAGTCCATGTAAGTCTTTCTATCGATTTCAGTGGTCTCCAGCAGAAGGCTCCAGACATGCCTCTGGGAGCTGCTTCCAGCCCTCTCAGCTAAATGGAATTCGTTAGCTTTGCAGCATTACATATTAATTTATACCACCATGTCTGACAGTCTACCCGGGGCAGGAGGGCAGAAAGGTTGTAATTTAATATTTTAAGGTATATTATGCTCATTAAATGATGTGTGTACCTTAACTGAATGTAGAAGTTAAGAGAAAATAAATTTTATATAATAGAGTACAGTATAAACTAATGAGAACTAAAGGAACGTTAGTCACCACAGCATAACAAAATATTCTCACATCTACACATGCCCCTGGAGAATTGTTACCTCATGCTCTGCGTGATGGACGTCTACCAAGAGTGGGCTTTGTTGTCTGAGGTGACTCACCTGGAATTAGTTAATGCTTCTAAATGAAGCCAAGGAATGTTAACATTTTAAAGAGCTCAGTGATACAATAAACCCTTACACTGGATTTATAGTATTGGCATCATATTTAATTTTAGTATCTGTAATGTTTTTCCACTTCACATGTAGAAAAGTGGCAGAGGGGTTACAATTAAATTCTAGAACATCCCTACACTACTACTAGAACTTCTTTTTCCTCTTCTAATCCCAAAGCTAAAATTACTTTGGTTTCTGTTCGCCATTACCTCAGGATAAAGAGATATGTATCTTTAAAACTGTATTCTGTAATATGCAAATTGGCACACCACATAGATTACTGAAATGACACAAAAGTAAATGGAAGAACAAAATATTCTTATAAACCATACTGCCATTCCTGTTGGAATGATTTGTCCATGCCATATTTATTCCATCTTTAGCGTACATTCCTTAGGACAGATGATTTCTTATGGTATCCGAAGGCAGCAAATTCCGAAAAATCTGCACGCGGTAAATGTACCAAATAAACACTGGAAAAGATGGGCTGGGCCTAAAACCTACTGAAACCCAAATGAAAATTTCAGTTCAAGTTGCTTTGGATCAGTCCTCAAGTGCAAACTACCTTTTGTGCAGGGGGGTTGGACTAGATGCTCTCCAGAGGTCCCTTCCATCCCTATGGTTCTATGATTCTAGAATATTAAGTCATAAAATACTCCTACTTTCTTGTTCATTACAATATCACTTTCCTTACATTATTCACCTTACATATTGTGTATCTATATACACTCACTAACCACTGACATGTACAATCATTCACGTTACTGTAACTACGATGCAAATTTAAGCACGGCAGACAGCTCTCCACCACTACGAATGTATCCTTACGTAAGGTTTCGAATCCCTGCACGTACGATCTCAAGAGTCTCTGACCCTTGGAAGCTATTTTATTAGGCAGCCCGAATTTTCAGATCTTTTTCTCCTCAAAAGAAAATAACAAATTCAAACTCAAGGCTGATGTATTTTTTAGATCAAAAACAGCAGAACAAAAAGTCAGTAAAATACTAAGATTAGTACCTAAACATTACAGAACTACTTCCTAGCTTTTTTTTTTCTCCCATTTGAAGAAACTTCACCCGGTGTTCTTTTCAATCCGACTAGAACAAGAATTTACCTACTATATAACAACTAAGAAGCCTATCCAATTAACGAGGCTTCTGTGAGACACGTCAGGGTTTATCTGCCGGTTATCGCGGAGGGCGGTGACGCTGATGGAATGTGAGCGCAGGTCCTGCCACTCTGACCGCAGCGCCTTTCCAGACCTCGTCCCGAATGGAAACAAAAACCAGTTGTGACCATCAGAAACCTGATTAATTGAGAGTGGCATTCTGAGCCTGGTGCTGGTGACCCAATGACTGGGAACTGCCCTGGAGGTTTAAAGTCTCGTGTCCTTCCCAGGGTAGCAGTCACACTTATAACAAAACTGCCTAGTTAAATTACATTAGCCAACTACTGTTTACAAATTTCAGGATCACATACGGTCTGCCCATTGTTTGGCACAGATAAACACAATCAGCCCTGGCATTTGAAGCTGCTGACAGATTGCCAGCCACTGGTGCAGATGGTGGCAGCACAAGAGCGCTAATTACCGATGACATTAATGATGAGGTAACCTGTCTCTCTTCAGCTAATAAACAGATGGAATGTGTTTCCTATTAATTTTTTTTTTCAGATAACAAATTGTTTAGCTTTAATGGTAGAGAGCAACAAAACCAAATTATCTGTTCTTTGGAGAAATTTGTTTTCCGTTAATTGCTCTAAACAATCAATAACAGAATTACAACTGGCATTACCCCACTGGGAACAGAAGCAGAGAAGTCAAAGTCAATTAGCTTCCTACAGTACGATGCGCTCAGATGGAAAGAGTCATTACAACAGAGTGTAAAAGTCAAACTATAAAGTATGCAGTTCCACGAACAAAGCAGACTCGGATGGAAAATCTAACAGAGGGCTTTTACATACCTGTCAGTTCCTTGTATATCACTGCAGTTTCCAGTTTTTCTTTAGATGTTTCCAAAAGAGGGTAAAAGACAGGTAAGATGACATCCTTGGATCTTAGAAGGTTCTGCGTCTTAGGAGCGCACTAAGGCTGTAAGTCTTCATGGCTGAGAAATGTCTCATCTACAGGATAAAAAGAACAAGTGACCAGCTCAGTTTCCTGTTATGTTGTATTCGTACAAATACGATAAATCTAGAAAAGCCGAAGACTCCACAGTGGCTAGTGAAATACCATGCAAGAGGGCAAAATAGCTGCCATAGGTGACGTCCCAGCCTTTTATCCACTATGGGGTGGAGAAATGGGGGCAAGGAATAAAGAAGGGCAACTGTTGTTGCCACATGATCAGTGCTCAGTACAATGACCATACTTCATTGGAGTGAGGAGACAACTTCTTCAGGACTTGGAGTCCCTGCCTGGTGTAAGCGTCAGATACCAGCAGTGTGCTGAATGACTGGAGCATCCGTCCTCTCCGAGGCAGGACTTCAAGCTCTTGCTGAGTCCCTGAAAGCCCCGAGGAGAAGTCAGATTCTTGTGTCTTGCAGCGCCGTGGCTCTTGGCCTTTCCAAGCAGTGCCTCTCGCCAAAGCCAACAGCCTGTCCAGGAGGAAGCAGGCCAGAGGCGGTGGCCCCCATTCTCTCGCGCACTAGTTAGCTAGCAGTCTCTTGGCCCTGTATGCACAGAAACCCCCGCCGTCCTGCTCTGGACAGGGCTGCTGCACAAAAAAGTTGTGATATCCTGTTTCAAAATTGAGAAATGGCGATGTGTATTTCTGCATATATCCCCATTTCCCCCACCATGGGTTTATGATACAACAGAAAGCATATAGAGATATATACATACATATATATATATACACACACTGACTATTAAGGTTGAATATTTTAACTAAGAGCAATGGGATCAAAGAAGCAACCATGTAGCAAGGACAAGCCACCTTCCCTGGAGGCATTTAAAAGCCATGTAGACGTGGCGCTTAGGGACATGGTTTAGTGGCGGGCTTGGCAGCGTTAGGTTTACGGTTGGACTCGGTGATCTTAAGGGTCTTCTCCAACCTAAATGATTCTATGATCCTAATGACCATCCATATCAGAAAAAAATTCAAGCACATAAGATACAGGCATATTCTGCTAGAATAACTGCTGGTTTATCTGATTTTCCTCAAATGCATGGAGCTTTAGGTTTCCTTTTATTTTTTAAACATTATTCATGGACTATTTGTTAGTTGCAGTGCATTCAATTAAAAAAGGAACATTTTAACACACTTTGTGTTGAACATAAGTCACTTTGTGTGTTGGAAGAGTCAAGTCCACGTTATTTCACATTAATTCCTTGCACCCCACAGTTTCTCATCAGTGAAAAGCTTAGTAGCGTATATTTTGCCTTGGAAAACTGAAATAATAGAGCTTTACGAGAACCTTGACTGACTTAACATCTCTCTTGGGCTGAGCTCCTGACTCGTCTAGTAAGGAGCGACTAAAGAGCCCACGTGCTCTTGCACAGGCTACTTGAATCCAGAGCTTGTTCCCCCCAGATCATTCCATCCCGCTACTTTCCTGCACACGTTTATTTTCCTACAGCAACGTCTCTAATTTTATACAGGGTAAAAATTGCTGGCCACCCAAGGTCTTAACACATTGAGCAATGTTTTCAGCAGTGACGTAATGTTGTATTTGAAAACACACCATCTCCCCACTTTCTGCTTTATGCTGTCGCACACAAAGGAGTCAACTGACTTTCTCATGCAAGCACAATCGCAAAGGCATCCAAAACTTTTGTTAAAGGCCACCTACTTTTTCCACGAGTTATCAGAAACAACACGGTTGTTTCACTATTTAGAAGTGACTAACAATGAATGGCTGTTCTGGGCTGGGAAAGGTTTACATACGTCCTCACAGCTCTCTTCATTCAGAGCTTGTAAATAACAACAGCATACGAGCCCCACAGCCACTAATTTAGCACCACATTGTGACTCCGTTTCTTTCCATTTGCCTCAAGCAAAGTCAAGTTCTGGTGACCTTTTTGGCCAATATATATGAAATTGGTTCGTGTGACCTCAGTACTGTTTTGCACAAAGCATTAAATTTCTTGTACAAAGCAAATGGTACAGTCTGTTGACCATGAATTCCTGCGACTGGGCTTAAGTTGGTTTGTCTATGCATTGATGAATAATTAAGTGTGGGACTAAGTTTTGTTGAAAAGGGAAACAAACATTTTGTTTAGTTTTGTTGCAAAACATTGCTAATTCAGGGGCTATTCTGCTGCTAAGCAGAAAAAGGAAATCTTTAAGCAATGAAAACAATTATGATATTTAGCGGTTCTCGGTTCTCCTCCTTAGCCAGGATTCTTGTAAAATGAAGACAACACCCCTCTATGGCTCCACGCGCAACAACAATTAGTAAAGCCACCTGTAACGTGCTATATTATCCTACGCAAAAGAGCACATGTGGTGGTTAGAACAGACACTCGATACAGAAGGCAACATCTCTCTTATATAGACTCTTCTTACAAAGCCACTTACGAAATTTTAAGAATTGCTCTGAATGCCTTGCTTACTTTTCCAGCAGAGATGTTTTCTTTCTGTGCTAACGCAAGACAGATTTCCACAGAATGCCAGCTGAGTGCTAACATTTGTTCTTTACAACATATCCCTCTACAGATGAGACCAAATTCTGCTTTCCTCCTCATTTTGGCAACTTCTGTACAAGTAACAGTTGCACAGCGTCATTCTGAATCACAAGTTTTGCTTACGATCTGTAGAATATATCTCATGTTAGACTGCTTTTCTTCCTTAACGCTGGAATCCTCGCGCTTTATTATCTACAGATACACAGGGTGGGTATCAAACAAAACCTAAGTCAGCTCTTCCCACGAAAGTTTTGTTTTCCCTTCACGCACATGGAGCACTCCTGAAGTGTTTATACAAATGAAAGGAAATCTCTTATCACATTCTTTGCTCATCTGGGTCACCTCAAATGCGAAGTGCAAAATTAAATTCCTACAAACAGTGAAACAGTTTATTTCTCTTTCTGCACTCTGCTGCACTTCACCATGCGCACAATGTGGTAATTGCTTTTGCTTGACTTGTTCAAACAGCCATTTTCATGATGTGACAGCTAGGGCACTAATATATTTATGCCCTTTGTAATCGGCCAGCACTGCTTGTAATTAGGTGCAAAGTTAATTAAGTGCAATACATCTAATAACTGCCTGCCAGTAATTGTAAAGTTTGATTTAGCACATGAACTGTCAAGGTGTCAGAATGGTGTGTTAAAAAATAAGTTGCTAACAGAAAAACAATCTTGCCACAAGCCAGAGAAAAGCACTGTGACAGTTGAGTCGGCTGAGAAAAGGAAAAGATATTCAATACTTACTATTTCCGACACTAGGAAATGACCCCACCTGCATGTTGATAAATTGTATCTTGCTTTACCGAACAACAAATCGAAATATGTTTTTATTTACCAACCAATGTCTTCTCTTATAGATAACCCTCCCCTTTAAAAGCTATACATATGGTATAGAATTTTTTTAAGTTTGTAAATGTCAGTAAGAGAACAGATTTAATTTAAAAAAAACCCTAATGCATAAAGGTGATTATAAAAAACCCAAGGTGTCCCAGAGAGTCACATTTCAGTTTGGGTACTTGGTTTTGTTCGTTTCTTTTATTGCACAAAATACAGCTTTTCTTCTTCTGAACATAAGAGAACGTTATACACATCCCATACTTATATATAATACTAGTGTAAATAACTATGGTTTAGTTGTTTGTGCTTTAGTTAATTTCACGATTTCAATTCTTCACCTGGGAAAACCATGTTGTTCACGATTTTATTCACTACGGGGTATCCTTTCTCCAAAGCACAGTTTCAAACTACTTGTGTTTTTATTTACCTCTTCAGTTTTCTTGAAAACCAGCTCCTCTCCTAACGATTGATCACGTCTTCTCCATGAGCACATTGGGAGTTTTCCAGCTTCACATTCTTCTTTCTTATATTCAACTTCCATTTGCTCAAGCGTTCCCTTCACCTCCATCCCTGTATGGCATGAACCGTAAAATGTTCTTTTCCTCATACTAGGCAGTCAGGGCAGGTTTGCGCAAAAGCACAGCTGGTCAGTGGGGAAAAAGAAAAGAAAAAGAACAAATGACACACATTCTATACATAGAATAATTTAGGACTAGCTGTACATCAGATTAGAAGGGGCAGTGAGCACAAATGACGAGTTACGTATGTGCCACAGCAGCACAAAAGACGTGCACAGTTCAATAATACTTTGATTATTAACACACTCACGGATGTACGGAGCTCAGAAAGTGACACCTATAAGATACCAAGACGGAAAGCACGGACAATCCTCCGAAGCTTTTTCAGGCCAGCAGATGCAAATGAATTGATGGAAATTGCACACATATAGGATAGCCCCCAAACCTTGAGAAATAACCTAAGTTCAAGGACAACATTGCTACTTGCAAAGCAATCACCAGTAAAGCTTTCTTTCTAAAATACTTCACAAAAATCAATGTCAGATAAGCTAATCTTTGTGGTTAGTTATTATGAACTGATATTTGATCAGGGAAATTATGCCCTAGATTGACATGAAATTAATAATGCTTGTTGTGTGGTGCCCGATGACAAAGGTAAATGTTAATCGCTCTGAAATCCTAATGATTGCCAAAGTACTCTTCCGAGCTTTGATTAGTGCTTGTGTTGTGCAATTATGCTTTTCTATAATTACTGTGAATTACCATCATGATATTATTATTCTCATATTTTTTTATTCCTCTGAAATTCTCAAAATTTCCTGCAGCTAAAAATGGATTTCATTTGCATTATCACAAGCTTTGATTGTTTAATGAAAAATAATTCCATGCAGACCCTCATGTTAAATTGTCCATTTAAAATTTCCCTGTTATCTAGATTACGTTGAAGTGCCCCTTCTTTCATTTATCATTTGCCTTTATTATCACAATCACTGCCCTCGCTTCATGCTAGATTTCAGAGAGAAGGGAAAAATGAAAGACATTTTTATTCATATCCCTGTCTTCTGCCTGGGAGCCCTTTCTCTGCACGTTCTCCCTGTTCCTTACAATTCCTTATTTGGAAACCTTAAAAATACCACGACTTCAGAAAATGTGCTAGCTATGCTAAAAATAGGATTTTGTTTGGTTGCCGTAGGGTCTGCAGAAGGCCACCTTGGACTTGTCTAAGGCTTAGAACCATGCCCTCGGCGAGATGACCAAGGGCCATCCTTGCCTGTACCTGATGGCTGCTGGGTATTTCCCTCTTAATAAATACACCTGAAGGGGCAACATGCACTTCTTAGGAAGGTCCATCTCTGCTCGGGGCACAGCTACGTCCGCCTCACTACCGACATGTTTTTGGCAACTGTGGATAGCTTCATGGTTTTCAGACCTGTAGTGGCTTTAAACTTCAAAGATCAGACTAAAATGACAACCATTTTTTCAAAATGAGTCCTCATTTCAGTTTCCTCAATTTGAAGCAAATTTCAGGACTGGTTTTCAAGGTGTTCGCGCTCCCTGTGAGCAGTATTGATCAACGTACCGTTAATCAGATGGCTACTTAACAGCCTTGGGGAAAAAAAAATACGATATTACCTCACCTTCAGAAATTAAAAAATAAATAAGCAGGCCATTTGTTTGCATGTTTCCCAATGATTTTTGTTTATGCACAGGAAAATATGAGACTCAAAGTATTGATTTTTGGAGTCTTTTTTTTTTTCCCATCTGTAGACATTAATTGATTTTTTCTTTTTTTCCTTTCTCAGTAATTTTACAGTACATCTGATGTCTTATGAAGCGATGGTGGTTTTTGAAGGCTTCCGAAAGCCTCACACCATGGCAGCTTGCAAAACATGAGCGCAACCATGTTGCGGGAGAACACTCAAAGCATGTACTCAGCAATGCTGCAATGAAAATGTAGCTTAAACCATGCTCAAGACTAATCTTCAAAAAACTTTTTAGGAGCAGAAAGGAAAGAGCAATTGACTCCAGTTTTCTGGATACTATATGGATTTCAAAATGTGTGTAGTACCAGAACCAGCAAAATCCACCCAAAAGTCAAGCTGCAAAAGTTGTGGGAAATACAGGTTTGGATAGGAGCCTCTCAGAGGCATTGAGTTTAATACGTGTAAGAAAAACACCAGATAGACATGACCTTCAAAATTAAAAAGTACAAAAGTATCCCACAACCTAAAGCAGAGTTCATCTGATATCTGAAATCACTGGTGCATGAAGCGCATGTATGTTTGGATAGATGGACGAAAGGAGACAGAGAGACACAATCTATTCTTCAAAATTTAGCAAAATTCAGTTAACTTTTTCTCGGTTTACACAGAAAGTTTTAAATTCTGTTGCAACAAAAATGGAAAAATCTTGTGACCTTCACACAATTTTGATAGTCTTAAGGTCTGCTGTGCATGTTGCTCAGTCTAGCTCAAGTTCACCATCATTTTGCTGCCTCTATATTAAAAGCCTTCACTGCAGTATTTCTACAAAAAGACTAATTCAGTTATTTTAAAACTACTTTGTGATGTATTCACAAATGTTGGACTAGAAGAAGACGGTCTAGATAACTAAATTTATATTATGTATTTCACTACCTACTCACAGAATAGTATTTTGTTATTTTGTCTCCCTCATTTCTTTCCAATCTTTTTCAACTGGTTCCATTTTCACCTCATATATGCATCTGATTTTCCTCTCACATGCACACAAGTCTCCTATGCAAAGTGTTAATGTAACACGTGTGGTCGCAATTTCACGCTTGTAATATTCAAATAGGTTTGAAGTTAGTCAGAATAAGTTTGACCATGCCCGTCCGTACACTGAAGGAGACGAAAGCCTGAATTAGATGAAGGAAAACAACCATTTAAAAAAAAAAAAAATCTTATAAAAGGGTATATATATCACTTAAAGATTTGTTTTCATTTTCACCATGGATGAAGCAAATGGAGATATTTCATCTATAACTTTATCATGATGTGTGGAAAATTGAGCCCACATTGAACATCTGTAGCTTGCATCTTTCAAAGCAGTGCTGCAGCAGAAAGATTTCATACTGATAGCTAAAGAATGTTGGGTTTTGACGCAGCAATGTACACTCACGAAACCACGCCTTCTAGAACCTTCCTAGATGAATCACGGTTCCACTGGACCATGTACATGTCCTGATGAGCATGTGCTCATGGCCATCTCCAGCACTGCCTTAGATATTGGTTCGGAATCTCCCAACCCAGCTACGGCTGCCAAGTGAATGAACGTGGCAGTGACCCTCATCGTAAGATCAGCATCTTCCACACTTTCATCCCAGTCTGCTTCATATCAGTTCTACTTGAAATCACACTCTATTAGGAAGGGCTGTTATTTTTAGGTACTCAAAACAATGTTACACAAACAAACAAGGAGGAACAAGTCATGCATTGGGCATTGACCTTGCCAGTGAGCCAACCTTCTCCAACTGGAACCAGTATAAATATAAATTATTAGAGAAGCTCCCACCCGTACTTCATGGAAAGTTCCACTCTACCACCCACATGGTCACTGCCCCTTCTTACCCCTCATATGGGAGGTCAGCACAGATCCTGCTTGTTTCAAAATTTTTCTTTTATATTACAGATCAGCTTCAAGAGCCTAGGAGAGGAGCTAATCCTACACACATGTGCCTCTGGTGAGATGGCAACTGTCCCTGGCTAAGGAATTAACACCCCTTTTAAAGTTATCCTCTTTATTCTGAGCTTCCAACAAACAAATCAAATCCAGCATTTAGCAACTGCATGTTTCACATCACCAAAAGCCCTTTCAGCTCTTGAAGCTGTACACACTGTCTGCTAGAATAACCTCAGGCATTCTGTGACAATTGAATTATAACCAGTGACACCCTCTTTCCCATCCCATTGCACTGAGTTACCTCCACTGTCTACAGAGACGACTCCACATGCTTTCATGCAGGCAGCAATGTGCTGGACAACAGCGGGAACGTATTATTAAATATTTCTTTTATCTTCACTTACAATAGCCACAAATTTAACCAGTCCTCAAATATTTTCCATTAAAGCATTGCAGCCACAAAGGTTCCAAGCCTCGGAGAATAAAGGGGTTTTAGGTGATTATGGCTCTACAGTCACTTTTATCTAGCCCAAGCAATTTTATCCACAAAACCTTGACGAAAATACCCAGTCACAAGCCACAGCACCAGATGAAACGTACACAACCATCTGTGCTGCTCTGTTTCCTGCTAGGCCTCTGAGATATTATAGGTTTGGCCGTTGACCTTTCATTACAATTTAAATTTTGTTTGAGGATGTTAGAAATATTTCAGCTTCTGAGTGGTCGCCTGTGATTGGAGAGACCGCAGCCAGTGAGCTGGGTGGTCCTTTCTAGTTAGAGGCCTTTCTGGGCTGTCAGGAACTGACTATGCTAATCTGTCACTGATCCCAAACGTGCTGGAGTAGCCATATTATTTCATTACTGCAACTTATAGCACAGTGTGGAGGGATTTCCTTTCTGTATTGGACTGTCACTGACCCTGGAGCCTGCCAGGAAAGAAATATTTGCATGATTTTTTTAATTATCTTGGCACTACTTCATGCAATGCAATGCTTTACATGTATGCAGGAGGCATTGTTCTTCCTTCCCTCTGAAAGTTCTGCAAAGAATGGAAGAGCAGCCTGCATGCAGAGATGTGAAGAAATCACACAGAGTGCTGTATCCAGATCCCTTCAGACAGGGAAATGGATGGATTCATATCCATTAGCGTACGGATATTCTATTTATAAATTCTTACTAATCTACCTGGTTATGGCTAGAGCAGTGACTCTAAACTGCCTTGTGGGTAACTCAAGGGGATTTGCGAGAGGGAGTTCTGGTCCAGGAACCACTGCGTAGCTGATGAACCGTCTTGGACGAACCACTTTCCTCCCCACATAACTGTTTTTGTTTGCCAAGTACAGAGTTATTTAAGGGTAGGAAGCTGTACGTTAAAAGTCCTTATTATTATTAAAGGATACTCTACTTTTCACACTCCACTACACAGCAGGAAGGTTTAAAAATGTGCTGCTGTAATCAGTTAAAACCAGTGTTTTATTGGGCAAAGCTCGTTCTACCTGTCACCAAGTCATCTTATGTAACCGTGGCCAAACTTTAAAAGAATTAACGTTTTCTAGGCAGCTACATACATGCCTGGAGGGATGCATGAATTGGCTCAGCGTGTTAGAGTCTGACAGCAATGACACCGCAAAAGTTTGGTAGCTGTATACACCTCTCTAAGTCCTTACTTGGGCGTTCAGGGACCACATGCAGTAATGCATACAGCTTCAACTCACTCCATCAAATGCCTGTGAAGTCAGGAGGAAGCTCCTGACTATCTGAATAATCCTTTTTGTGGGAGTCAGATACACGCAACATACAATTGTGCCTGAATCTGGACCACATTCAGGTTAGTATGAGATGACACCTTACAGAGAAGCCGAGTTATGCTGAAGATGGCTGGCATCGCTGTCAGAATACCGCCTGACTCGCTCATTTGGTCAGTTAATTCCCAGACTGAAACTTCAATCACAACGCCTAATAAACCAGGCCACTCACTCAACTGCATTTCAAAGTGCATAGCAAAAGAACATTGCCTGTTCTAGATAAAAACTGGGCCGTAGCCTGCAATCCATAAATCCCTTTGTCCCATCCTGAAGGCAGCATGCAGCACCAGAACATGGCAACATTTTGGAGTCTACAAAATGATCTTTACCACAGATATGGCAGATGAGATACTATAGAGCAAACATCACCGGACTTGTGGCTGCTACACTGAAAGGACACTTGGTAGCTAGCCCAGCTGTGCTGCCAGGATCGCTGAACGGGACTGAAGATGTAGCAAGTTTGAAGGTCTTTGTCTGCTTGTCCTGCCGTACATTAACTCAGCCCAAATACTGGAAAGCACAAGTTTGCGGCCTTACAGATATAAACCAAGGTTATAGGAATAAACAATCAGTAATCACAGGCACGGCAGAAAGCCAACAAGCTGAAGTGATGTTGTTGACCTACCCAGCACGCTGCCTTCTCTCCGTCTGAGGAGAGCCAAGGCAGGCAAATGAGTGCTAAAAATATTTACACTCCTCCACGAAAGAAGTACTGACCTTCTCATGTAGAAAAAAATGCCTACGTAGCTATTTGAACTTCCCTTAATTGGTTCTATAGTTTAAAAAGATCCTTTTGCCTGAATGTAGCTATCAAACAGAATCGAACAAGTTGAAACTTGCTTTTACCAAAGCAAATGGATGATCACCACCGAGGTGCGGCGGCAGCAAGACAAGCTCAATGACAACTGTTGTATCTGCACCGCTGCATCCAGACGTGCATTCCGGTTTGGATCTTCACTCTAACACAGTGCGCCAGAACACTGTGTTGTCTAGGGACAGAAGCAAACAAATATCAAAAGAAATCCCAAAATTAGACCAGGAACGACAACACGTGGATGAAGAGCAGGATGTTCGGAATGGTAGACTATATTTGTAGGAACGTTTGCGACGAGAGCTGGTTCAAAACTATGCCACAGGATCCCTCTGAGAGGTTACTCATTTTCCCTGAAAATGAAATTTCTCACAGGTGGGTATTTATTTCTGCCGGATGAACTGGGCCTGGCTCCAGCCTTAGGAATGCCATTTCAGGGGCTCTCAACTGGAGGCTTCCTCCTGAAGGCTCCAGATGTCCCAAAAGCCAAGCAAAGCCAGAAGCAAGCTAGCAGGTGAGCTTAAAAGATCTGCCCTGAGACAGATCTGGGCAGCTCCAGAACCCACAGGGACCAGCATCTGGTGAGAAGACTGGGAAACAAAGTTAGATAAAGAAATGCCATGCTTAAATGTTTCCGACATCTTTTATTGTGGGATTCTAGGCAATAACTTTTTTTAAATTTTTTTACTTTTTTTCCCTTAAATTAAATATTATCAAATTAGTTGAAGAATTTAATTTGGAAATCCACTTATGGGACGTGACTTTGACTAATGCTATTCACTGTTCTCAATTCTCACCCTAAACCTCTAAAGCATGTTATGTTCCTGTTCTCAAATCTCCTGTTTTCTTAAATTGAAATGTCTATCTTTCCTACTCTTCTTAGCCCTCACATACAGTTTTCAAAAAGCATCATTCCAAATCTCGCGTATTTTTGTGAACTGGGAATAAAATACTCTGTTGTTTTGCAAGATTAATAGCTATCATGTTGTTGAGTAAAATGGAAACATCAAATACAAAGATCTCAGCTTTTTTTGCTAATTAGGGGACTTTCCATCTTTACCTCGATAAACAGAGCTGCTAATCCGCCTTTCCTCTTCCAAGGCAGAGAAATGTTTCAACAAACCAGGAAAAAAAATGCATGAATGTTAGAACTAATAAGTCTTACTAGTAGCCACAAAAATACTGCAAAATGTTCAAAGCTAAGGAAGGTTTGGGAGTGTTATCTCCACGTGATGTTTTGTTTCGCAATGTTTCAGTTTTTATAATTTGTATTTCCTTCTGTTTCCAGCAGCTCGGCTCTCCCATGGAAAATCTGGAGTTACCAGGTAAAGCAGATTCAGTACCAGCTTATTACTAAATTGTGACATACCAGCTCTTTGCTTTCCAAATTTAGCTTCTAGCAAGGGTTTAAATATGAAACCAAGTATCTTGAAATTCACCGAAAGAGCTTTCTGACACAAAACCTCTTTCTTGTGTATCTCTATCCACCAACAGCATTTTTATAGTAGTTTGAAATTACATTTTAACACCACTGGCAAACAAAAAAATAGGCTTTCAGGGAGTGAAGAGAGGTTGCTTTGACTCTGGCACCATCTACTGAAAAGCGAATAAAAGCGCTTGGGCTACAAGACCAAGAAAAGATGTGTTAATCAAGGAAATACGCCCTAATTTCTTCTTGCAGTGTGAATATTTCTACTTTCTCATCACCAAGAGGGCTTTAACTTACATCCTTGAAAAATATTTTCTTAGCTTCTCATTACTGTTGACATTCATCAGAGTGCAATGATATAATGTAATAGGATCTTTCCAGTCTGTAAGATAACTAGTACAAATAAACAAAAAGTTGCTTGCACTGACTTTGCAAGCAATTCTTCACCACACAGACGCTGAGGAGGAACAAGCCATTTCAGTGTAACTGCCAGGAATGTTCTTAGCTGTGCAAAATCCATTAAAATATGAATGCAAAAAAAACCTCACACAAAGGCTTAGTTTAGGAAAACAGTTTTCTTGTTCTTGCCTTTCTAAATATTTCATTCTCCCTTTCTACGTTCTCCATGCTTTTAACAAGCAAACCATAAACTATAAGGAGCTGTATTTTGTGATTATCATTTACGTTCAAAATGTTTCTAAGTAAAAACTTAACAAATGGCAGATTTTTACCTGGTTTTTATGGTTACCGAAAAGTACCAAAGTTGAGTTTCATAAATTTTTGCCACTAGTGAAAACAGAGTATTCAAACAGAGAACAAAATTTGTACATACAACAATACAACAACATTTTCAAATTACTAAAGAAAAATCCTGAAAATTACTCCTAAACATTTTCAAAGTATAAGAGTTAAGGGGAAAATAAGTAATGTTTTGCCTCTGACTGAATATAGATACAGAACTTGCTGTATACGGAGCGGGTGTATGTTCCCATGTAAATGGGAACAATCAACTACAATCAAAATGCATAAGGACAACTAGGGCTTGCAGCAAATTCAGAAGATGAAGACAGAGGTTAGTAAGTAAAAAACGCTACGGAATAATAAGAATTGGTCGCCTGTACCTCTGAGCAATGAAATGAAGACAAGGAATATTGTCTTAAGCCTGCTGGACATTCAGAAGAACAGAGCCGTCATGCTCGCAGGGTCTGCTGATGAATGCTCGGCTTCAGTGTAACGTAAGATTTATGGCGTTTTGCCTGAAGTGGGTAATTGAATAATCCCTCTAAAAAGCAATAATTTTTCCATGAAGTTCATAAAGCTAATATACTCCAAAGCTCCAGGCAGCAAAAAAGAAACAGCTAAGCATCTACCTGTGGATATCATCGAACGTAATTCATAATGCACAAGCGTCACTTCACAGAAGTTTGTTATTACAGCGTTTTACAGGAAAGAATAAATAAATTATTTTTAAATAGTGTCTACACACACATATCATGATTGGTTGAATGAACCCGATCTCAAATCACTTTATATCACAGTAACGCCATTGAATCACTGAATACTAGTCTAACTTTTTACGGTCTAAAATCAGATTGAAACGCAAAGATAGCCTGACTCAAAATCTGTTTATTTTTGTTAGTCTTTCAAGACGTACTGGCAGTATTTCCAACTGCTGGCAAATGAGAGAACGAGTTCCACATGTCCTACTTAGGCTCTTGATATCAATGGGAATACGGGTAAAAGGAAAGAAAATCCATATTGATTGGTGCTGTGTTTGGGGTTTATAGACCTTATCCTATAAAATGCATGTGAGACTTGGACAATGAGCCAGACAGCAAGCACTGTACCATCTAGTAATCACTGTGAACCGATGGAGGCCGTAATTCAGCCTACGCTCCAGAGTGGAAATCACCAGTATGAAGATCCCGACAGACCGCAGAAGCAAGCAAGCTATCCTCTTCTACTGCGCTGTGCTTTTCTACTTTTTCATACCTAGACCAGATCAAAGGGGCATACAATAATGACTGTATTCTCTAGGGCTGGATTTGTAAGGGTACAAAGGTGTAGGTTAGACTAACAGACCAAAGATGTGTCACTTAATTAGTTTATGCAAAAAGAAACTGAAAGAAGATTTAAAAGCAGAACTGGGACAAAATGTAGCAACCATCAATTCTGCCTCAGATGATAATAATGTTAATAAAGAAATCTGAGCTCATAGTTGTCTCTCAAAACAACACAAAGCAAGATGCAATTTCCTCAAATCTAATACTATCAAATCTATCAAAATTCTCAAGCTTATGTACTTAAAAAGTATGACCTGCAACTGTTACCATACCCCTAGACATTCTTATCAGGAGAAAGCACTAAACAGATTTTTTTTTGAGGAGAAGAAGAGAAAATACCAAGGGCTGAGAGTGTCACTAAGAACGCTGTATAGAGGAAAGGTGAAAATCGTACTGCTGCAGTAGCCTGGGGGCTCTTCTTAAGATCCTGAAAGACGGTCCCAACCAGCAGAACCATTTCACTGCAGCCCAGAATCTCCGGTAAGAGTCATTTTTGAAGACATCTTACGGGCTGCAACAGCACCTTGATGTCTGATAATCAGGCTGATCCTGAGATCAAATTAAATCAAAAATTCTCAACACATAAATGATACCTGCCCGCAATGTTGAGCTGAGAATCTGGCCTCACGATGAGAGTCAGCGTTTTAAGAATGGTTGTAGGAAGTACTATTACTACTATAATCATCCAGTAAGGAGAATCAATTACAAGCACGTTTTACTCGACGGAATGAGCAGTTATTTTATGTAAACATGCAGTGGACATTGGTGATGAAGGTGCATTTTTGTGCATCCGAAATGACTGACTTGTGCACCTATTGTGCCTGGTTTGGGGCCTGCTCCACTAAGGATACTGATGTCAACGTGGCTGACCTCCTAGCCACACATGGCCAGAATAATTCTGGGGGAAGGGAAGTTCACTGCGAAACTTTCAAAAGACTTCAACTAAAACCGTTAAGGATTACGCTCTTTTTTCTAAAAGTGCCCTTTAAGATACAGATAGACTAGAACGAACCATTTCTAACCTGTCAGAATGCCAGCTCGCCGCTCCATGGAGAATGTGCACTGACATGGCGGGGTCAGACCCTCTTGAGGACCCGTGCCATGATCTTCTTAATATTGAGTCCTATAACAAAGGCAGAGAAATATTTCAATCTTCAATTTCAACAGAAATTCTGAACTCTGAATTACCTGCATTTTCTCCAAAGCCCCTAGGTAATGTTACACGTCAGAAATGCGAAATTCTTAACTCTAATCCAATCGTGCCCATAACCGTTCCAAATACGATTCCAAGTATCATATCCAACTGTTTGGCTGGAGGCTTCCAAATCCATAAACATCAGTACAGGACAAATTCAATCCTGGTGTTAGTGGATGCAACTTGGCAAAAGCCAATGCAGCCGCGAAAGATCTGACAGGTAAGAATTTCTCAGATAATTGGAAGCTACGCATGAATGTATGGCACATGCTATCTAAACCTAGTTAGTGCCAAAGGAACAACGGTACAGTGTTTCTCCCGTAAAGCATCCATTAATTTATTTTGAATTAGCAGATACAAAAAACATTAACAAAACCAGATTCCATAAAAGACTGCTTAAAGTGTAATTTGGAACAACTGAATAAAACCAGAAAAACAATAAACAGCAAAAAAGCTCAAGGAAAAAGTCCATTCGCAGGAAATCAGCTTACATACTTCAGCTTTCTAAATTAATTGTCCTTTTGTTTGTGGCCTCATGCACTTCAGACATCCCCACATGGCCATACACATAATGGACATTGCACAATGGCCAGAAAGTCAAAGGATTTAAGCCGTACTGGAGAGAAATAAACCAAATCCAAAGAGGAGGAACAATGCTCTTCCACTAACCCTACTGACTTAAACCCAAAAGCAGTGGCTCAAGCCTCCTCCTCAGTGGGTCTGTGTAATACACAGAGAGACACCGTCTCTCGAACCGGGTCATTGTGTCTCTCACAATTTCCATACCTTCTCTGGGTCTCATTGTCTGAAAACACTTTCTGGAGCCTCCCGTAGACTCAGCTCCTCGGTGGATGTAAACTAGTAAGTCCTGGAGTAGAGTCAATGGCTCCACACCTAGCCACAGCAGATCAGAACTTGGCCTTCAGTTTTTCACATAGCTTTTCAATCTTTGTTTTTCACCTGGCCATGACAACAAAATGGCTTTTTTGCTGGGGCGTACAACTTACACTTCCAATATTACCCTCAGCGGACTACACAGTCGAGAAAATTGTGATTCCTTTTTCATTAACGAAATGATTCTCAGGCTGGATTGCAGTGATACAATACATTTCAGACATTCTTCTTCTCTGAATTAATGCCCATGGGACTATTAATGTAGTACTTTTGACATAAGAGATCTTTTTTGATTGTGCACTTCATGTTGCATAGCTTCACTAGAAACACCAATGGAAACATCAGAATTCTCTATTCATATTTTTAACTTTCACTTTGAACCACCTGGTAATCTCAGCCAGGTATGAAGTAAATTACAGGCCTCCAATAAATTTTCAGGACACTGTCTGCTACTAAGACCAGATAAAAACCACATTTTTAAAATATGATATAGACATTTAAAATTTGAAAACGATGTCATCACAACATATACAGTAAGATAATGGAAGAAGGAGGGCAAATTTTTGGTGCTGATGTGTACGTAGAAAGAAGGAATGATACTTCCATCCTACAGTCAGTTTTAGCATGACACTACCTTGAGATTTCTGTGCGAAGAAAAAGGCCAGATGGGACATATTGGTCCAATGCCTCTTAGGGAGTGAACGTGTTTGTTTTGGCTCCTGTTAAGAGTAGATTAATGGTATGAGAATGGCTACAGTAAACATGGGAGTTGTTGGCTGAAGCAAAGTTACTCAATCTCGAGAGCAGGCAAGCAGTGTGGGCTGCCAGTGAAGCAGTCCTTAGTGTAAAACACTTTTGTAATTTCATTGGTTTAAGAATTTAGAGTTCTCACCCATGTTAGTTAGTCTGAAACACGGTAAACAGTGATTCATGTTTCCATACAAAGTCTGTTGTATTTTCTCACTCAGTGGAAGAATTGCTTGGATAAAGTATTGTGCCACACTCCTCCCGGCTGGCAGGGCGCTAGGCCTGACTGAACGATCAATATTTGCAATGCCAAATTTGCGTTCTTCATTAAGCAACCAAAAAGCATGCTTTGGTGTAGAGTTGAGTAGTTTGCGGTAACACAGTACCTTATGCAGTAAGTTCTGTTCCAGATAGCATGGCAGATACTAGCAGAAAAAAATGGGGAGGGGAAGTCCATGCCCTGTACGCAAATCACAGTGGGGCCCATACAATAAAAGAGGATGGAAGTTTGGAATGGCTCAAATATTTGGAGGGGAGAGGAGGCGGACTGAAAACTGGGAGTAATGTGAGATAGCAAATCTTGCCAAAATATTTATGTGTCTCTGACCTAGGCAGGTTAGATCTTCAGATGAGAATCTGTTTGTAACAGGGGCAGCTAATAAAAAGTAAAATTTATGGCTTTCTCATCGTAAACGCTGCCCCAGATGTTCAACCACAAAGTACATAGGTTAACCACCTAACCAAATGCAAGGAAGAACATCAATAAAACAACATCAGGGTATCCTTTTACCCGTAAAGGCAGAATATTTGACTAAAGAGCAAACAGTATATGGTATCTCAAGTGACTCCTTAAAACTCTTGCCATAAAATTATTGAAGATGTTAATACAAGAATTGCAATATGAAGACCAAAGACCACATTTTTCATTCTCCTCCTTTACAAGGGGAGAAACAGAGCCGTTCTCAAAACCTGGAAAGGACTGATACTTGTCCCCAACAGGTTATGAGAAGTTCATATAATAAGATAAAACCCCTAGAGCATGAAACATAGAATCATACTGGCCTTTTATTTGATCAGATGTCATTTCACATGGACTTTGATCTATACTCCCGCAATAATCTACTTTCTGAATTTCTGCGCAAAGAACAACATTGCCATTACTGTGTCTGTGACCCCAGTGTGACACACCACAAAATACTCTACCGCAATCCTTCCTTTAAGCCATCAGCTGCTTTGGAGGTGGGCACTGCTGTATTATGTATAAATCTGATCAATCGCCACGCACCCTTCATATTCTACAGGCAGGAGCACCTAGAGCTGTAACTACTGAAATGCAAGATTTCCCTTGTTGTTTGCTGAGTAAGTCCAAAAAGCCTCAGTCTTAGCTGAAAATGCCTGTTGTCAGTTGTAAATAAGCTTTCTACTATTATTCATAAATTTTAGGGCTAGACGCACGATTATGCTAATCCTCTTGACAAAACAGCAATAAACTTGCAGCCAGTAAAGGCGAATGGTCTCTGCAAATGATGGAAGACTGGAAGAGATTTGTGAATGTTTATGTGGACCAAACATTCCACCTTTTTTAGTATTTGCCAGCAGATAGTTTTCTGTTTGTCTTTTTCACTGTTGAGGCTTAGGACATCTTCATTACATTCTAAGCAAAATTCACCCTTCCCTGCTATTGCTTATTATACACGTCAAAGCATTTTTGCTATTGAATTTTCAGAAATCGTTGATGATATGCAGGTTGAATACACCTTGCCTCTAGTCAATTTGTGAGGACACCATATGGCTGGTTCTTACTAAATTGTCTTCGTGCCTTTAGCTGACAACGTAATAAAAATGAAAGGTCTCTCCACATGAGAGACCTCAAGAGTGTATCTGTGGGGGAAACAGCTTTGGAAGCACATGCATGTTACATTTTTTGGTTCTGCTTTGCAAAGGAGACAAACAAAAGTCCTTGCCATGTGCTGAAAAGCTAGAAATAAGCAGACTGAAAATGATTAGAAGAATTGTCTAAAATTTCTCAAAGCCAAGTTAGAAGATCAAATGATTTAGAAGGCCGGGCAAGGTGCAGGGTGGAATGGAAATAATTATTTATTCAACTTTGGTTTCTTGGTTTGACTTTTTATATGAACATAGCACAATTACCTATTCTAATCAGCTATTTGCATCTCAACTACTTTTTCCCATCCGTACCCGATGATGGGGTATGACAGGGCTCAGGTTTTGAGCGCCAGCCCAGTGTTTCTGGTTAGCCAGGGCTTGGTTTCAGGAACTCAACTTTCAAGGTCTACATGTACATGGATGCAAGATGTGTTAATGTAGTTTCTGGATTTCAAGCATGGATTATGCACTCTCTTTGTAGACATACATAACTGATGAGTATCATTTCTATGAAGTTATTGCACCGGAGTAAGGGACACTTGGAAAGTGTAAAATACTCCGTATTCATTTAGACCACCTTTGCATCTAATGCCAAGTGCAGTTTTAATGTCACTTTCTAGAAAGTTTCTTTCTTTTAATCATCTAAGCCCCAGCATAGTAAGAGTTGTTATAGTTTCCAAATTACGTGTGGATGATTTTAATTTTATTGTCACGGTATAATTTTTAATGAAAAGAAAAAAAATCACATAATTGTTTGAAATAATTACATTCTGCAGCTTGTGTGGCAGTGACGGGAGGCCCTATCTTTTCCACTGTTTCTGACATTACATTCCAGGATTATTTTATCAACATTTCAGTCGCTAACATTCAGCCCTATGAGTGTTCACATGCACGATATATCCTTCATCGGTTGCATCTCACAGCGCTCTTGTTACCCATAAAAAGGCATGCCAAAAATTTAGGACTGGAAGCCTGATTAATTGCTTCATCCCTGCTGCTTTCCTACTATCTACTGCTGCTCAACACATGAGAAAATCATCTCTGGCCAGACCAAAGGTCCAGCTAACTGAGTAGCAGATGCTTCGGAAAACAAGGTATGTAGAGATTTATTGTTCCCTTGAGATACCCTCTCAAGTCCTGGAGTTGAGTCACTCAGGAACCGCCTGATGGCATCTACTCAGGTGCCTCTTTTCTCTTATTGGAACAAGCAGATTCAAGGTGGAATTTATCTTTCTGTGACACAATGCTGAGATTTGTGAAGTCTGTCAATCTTCATGCAACTTCTTCTTCATTAAGTTCGTTAGCCTGACATGCATTATATGCTCCTGCCTGGCGACCAGTTCTGTTTCCACACATGAAACTGATCAGTTGTGGGATTTGGGGTAGGACAGTTTTTCTGGTTCCTCTCATACCTAGTAGTGGTATGGTGCTTAACTTTAACAGGTTTCAGCTAGAACCTCAGCATTCTGCAGCAACATAAATAGTAGCAACGCTGCACATTGCGTTTCTTAATCAGTGAAAACAACCGCTAACATGGAACTTGGGCCCTTACTTCTCCACAGTCAGCACCTGCATCTTCTTCCATTGCTCTTCTCCACCTTGCCAGTACTTCCTTTTCCCCTATTTCTGCTGGTGTCGGAGGTAGAGAGATCACCAAAAGCTAAATTTTCTCAGGTAAAAGAGGTTTTCTGGGATTTTGGTACGAGATCTTTGCTTCTGGAATAAAGTCATCTTACTATCATTATCCCTTTACAAAAGAGAGGCTAGGACAAAGGGGATTTATAGACAGCTAAAGCCTACAAAGAAGCTGAGAAGAGCCTACCTTGCGTTAAGGGTTATACAGTAGGAACCCAGTACTCCACCACACCGGGTTTACTCATAAAATGCTTTTTTCATTTAGTTACAGTTTCAGCCTCTCCTTTAAACACCACTACTGTGCCTGTCTTCAATAGCCCGTGTTTCTGGATCAAAACTTACTTTTCTTCCTTTAAGTATATTGCTCTTTATTATGTCATTTATAACAACAGAGCTGTTAGGGTAACGTAAATTTAGTCCAAATTTCACTTCCTTTCACATTCCATTTTTGCTGAAATGAAGTAGATGAGAAAAATACAGAAACTTCAATGGGAATAATCTTGTGCAGATGGAGGAAACCCAGATGCACTTAGGAGAGCAGCTCTTTGTCAGTCAAAGGAGTCCAAAGGACAGATGTGTTGTTTGTTAATCATTCAGAAAACCCTTGTGATTAGGAACTCCTAGATCTCGAAAAGGCCAGCCAACTAAAAAAGATACGCTGTGCTCCAGCACTCATAGTACTCCATTTGGGAGAATAAGAGGATTCCATGGCCAGAAGTAAGTAAGAACAATGTAAATAAGGTTATTATACATAAAAATCAGAGTGCATGCCCTGGAGGATGGGGAGATTTCACTTCTATAAATCAACTAGGAAGATCTGGCAAAGTTCATTGTCCAACTGGCTTACAAATTTAACAAGACGACTAGTGCAAACATTTCTTTAGGAGGCTTAAGGAAAAACAGAGGTAGATTCAAGCCAATGAACGAAAACACTACGAAAAGCAAGTGAACGCCATTAGTAAAGAACCTGAAAGCAATACACTGTGATCCCCAGAGTATCCCCCAACTGTACAGAGAATAAGGGTGGAGGAAAAGCAGAGAGTATCCAATGAGAGCTAACATAAATAAAAGTGTAAATTCATATGGAATATAAAAAGAGTTCAGCATGTACTGAATTTTTGCACGGGTGAATATAAATGCCTCCATTTTATATAATTCATGTGATACCCTAGGATTTGTAAGTGCTGTTGCATTTAATCAATATCATAATTAAAAAAAAAAAATTATTAATAATTATTTGTCTTACTTAGGACATGGTCCAAAGCCAGGGACTGCTGTTGCTAAACAAACAAATACAAAGTATACAGCTGCCGCCCCCAGACATGGACAAACAGATAACACTACCAAAAAAGAGAAACTAAGATTAGTCAACAGTATGATCGATCCTTTCAGCACATCATCTGCATACTTGCTTTCAAGTATGCAGATAGAAAAGTAGAAATATGAGAGGCTGAAGAACAATTTCAAAGTTACTTTGCTTACCCTAAACATGAAAGACAACTTAGAAGAAAGCACAAGATGGTCGTCTGGAAATCTGTGTAACAGGGGAAGATGCTCTCAAGAGGAAATCAGTTTGGCAGAAGTAGCAGAGCAGTGATAGCGCAGGGTGGCTCATACGGTAACTGCAGCAGAGGAGAGGAACTGAGCGGTTGAGCCGAGTTGATGGTAAAGCATGCAAGAATGGAAGCTAACCGCGAATGACAGAGATTTCAGCCTGGACTAAAGAAGACACCTGAATGTCTTTGTTGAGAGATAATCCAAAGTTAAGATGCAGAAGGGAAAGAGGAGGAAAGCAGAGGCACAAACCCCCCCCAGAAAAGGAGGAGGGAACTGTAGAGGATCTACTCGTAAGATGTGCTGAGGGAATAAATAAGGAGGTTGAAGAGAAATCGGGAGAAGACAGAGGCACAACAGCCAGACCAGACATGATGTCAAGCAGACAACTGCAGTCGGATAGGTCAAAGGGGATGAGCAGGGACACTCATCAGAGACACCGCTAACTCTGGAGAGAGCTTTAGTCATGCTGAGTTATGAGGCAGCTGCAACAGCCACTAACAAAGACTTGGCTCAAGTACGACCATATTTAAGTATTGAGACTCACTGGAACAGAATGGTACTGCACAGGAAAATCATCTCTTTTTCTTAGGCGTAAGGACCAAGTACCAAACAGCTTTACGGTTCCTCTGTGGGAGAACACAGCAATTGAAATTACATGTGAACGGTAGGACCCCGGTTTGCAAAAAAACATGAGTCTGAAAAAAAATCTCCGTACACAGTTTAGTAAATTTTTTCACTCCAGCTATGCACCGAGGCCCGGAAATAAACAGGTGAACACACCACTGACTGTGCCATAGGTAAATCCACGAGCAAGCCAGGCATCGTTTTCTTCTACCATTTTCTGCAGATCATAGTTAACTATTTACCACAGTTTTGGTTTGCCACGTTTACCCTTCATGTCATGGCCTAAAATATTTCCTTAGTCTCTTAATCAGTCTACCTCCTTACTGGTTGCTGCCCCTCCTTCTAGAAATTTCTGTACCTATCTCGTTTGTAAAAACAATGTAAGAGTAACAGAAAAAATATATAACATAATAAAAAAAAACAGTATCAGAAAAAAAACCCAACACTTGGGAAGTTTCCTCCTCTCTAAAAATACTACAATGAGAATAAGCTCACTGTCGCGTGTTACTGTAATGAGAATGCCCATCGTAGCACTGCATCTCAGGGATAAAATCAGCTCTACAGGTCCGATCCACCACAATTTGCAGTTGCAGCCATTTATTACATCAAATCCATCCATATATGAAGAGCTTAGAAAGATGTCACAACATTTTATAAGTAGCAATACTAATGTTATCTTATTATGTATGCTAAATATCCTGGATGATTATATATTCGGTACATTATTTTCTTGTTGTGATTCCTTAGGACGAGCAAGATAAAACTTTCACTGCCTGGTATGTTCCACTGCTCTATACTTCTCATCTTCCTATCTCAGTTATGTTGAGCTAAGAGTTACTGAACAATGAGTAGGGAGATAAAGAAATTCAAATTCTGTTGTTTTCTACCCACAAAGGAAACAATCAAGAAAAAAATTCCACTTCCACATCAAACAACTTCACCCACGCTAGTTTCAAGGGCAGTTTTGTCATTTACAGCAGTAGTGTTAGCATATCCATGCATGTTCATGAAAAACCTACTCTTTTTTTTATTGTCAATTTTTCCATACACAGTTGAGGGAACTTTCAGATGTGCTGGGTACTTCTGCCCTGAAAATCAGGCTTTTAAAAAGAGCTTTGGGTTTCCAAACAGATAAAACTCAACTTAAAGTGCTTATTATCACTCACGAGGTCATGGCTGAAGGAAAAGCTACTTTCCAGATCCCCTCCAGTTTCCTGTCTTCTCATAACTATATTATGCAGCAAAAGAAGGCCCCTAACAGTCATGGCATGAAAAAAACAGCAAACACAGGAAGATCATAGACATATTCAGCCTATGCAACAGAGCTGTTCAGAGTTGGTGGTTTTCCTTTGCAAGAGCTTGTGCAAACATTCTGTTCAATTTCGTATCTGTGGGAGTTTGCATCCCCCACATCTAATTTTCAGATACAAACTCACACAAACCCTTATTCTCACAATAAACATCCCCAGTTACATCTCATCTAAATTTTCCATGGTGATGAGTTTAATAAAAGCCGGATTTAGCACCGTTATTTGGACAAGACTTGTTAAAAGGTTTCTGATAACAAAATCCTTTTTTTCATCTGCACTGAGGGGCACAGAACTTAGTGCCTTATGACACTTCATATTACAATAGCTCTAAAAAAAGATAACTTGAAGATTAGCTTTAGTGATTCCAGCATATAAACCCAATCTTTTGCAAGGCAGAAAAAAAACCTGTTTACACCGATGCCTTCTATGTGTTGCACCAAATGAACAGGTATGGTAAAATACAACACAATGTTCAAAAAGGTTTTGTTTCCATGCGCAAAATCTAGGTTCTGGCCAATATACATCAAAACAAATTTATCTGCAATATCTACCCATTGGTACTGTGCCATGTTTTACCGTTTCTCTTACAGCAGTAGATATTCTTGAAACACTTGAATGAAGGCAAAGGTTATAGGTTCTAACGTTCAGTTTTCAAATAATTATAACTGTACTGAAGCTTGGGGTTCAGCATTTTTACTTGTTAACAACATGCTATCTCACTTGCGATCCAACCAAAGCAATGAATTAGCAAAGTGATCTGAGACCTATGAGTAGCTTGTTCTTTCAAAATTATCCTCAGTATGGCGCAGTGCAGGAAAAAAAAAAGACGAAAAGTTTTCTATTGTTAGTATGAAACTGAAAGGTCCTTTTCCCTTGTTACAAGTGCTTTAGAGGAGCTTATTTACGAAAGTATGCGCATCACAGAAAGCAGCGTTTCATGACAAGTGCCACTGCTAAAGACTTGGTTTACTCACATTTGAACAATGTGTTCTCTCTGAAGCTACAGCTCCTAGCTTTTCAGCCTTCTAAGTACAGTAGGAAAAACTATACTGTGTTTCTTTGATAGAGAGTTTGATCAAGTCCAGAGACTTTGATACTGGAGCTGTGCTTCCTTGCTGAAGTTTGCATTGCCTTAGGCTGACTTGGAAGGCCATCTGGAAATTACAACTGATTAATTAGCTGTGAGCCTATGATGTGAAGAGGGCAGACGGAAGAAAGCAGTACTTCATCGCTCCCTGCCCTGCAAGAGCTACCAGCCCAATACCTGATCCATGTCAAGGTCCCAGTCTCTTTCCAGGAAGATTTAGAAAGATTCAGATAAGTCTGCCACAGTAATTGTCTTTCCTCAGGTGCTTTTTCTCCCAGCTCTGTTCACTGGAGATACCAATGCTGACAAAGACGATGTCCAAAAACCACAACGGAAGGGAGCTGACAACAGACTGTTTTCAGCAGAAGTCCTGCCTCGCAACCCACAGCACTTAGGCAAAACCAGCTTGGTTTCACATTTGTCACTCCTAGATGTATTCCCAAATGGAAAAGCTGTGGTATTATAAACCTAAATTTTGTCTAATAGAAAAAAGGCATTTGAGAATCCTCCTGGCCCCTGTAGGTGCATACCAGATTCTCCTGCACCATCACACGTACTTCCATATTTACTGCTCGTGATTTTCTGGCCAGAGATATGGAAGCCCTTTACCAATGTCGTGGTGTTGCAAGTATCATAACATAAGTACTAAGAAGCAGTATTAGACTGGGAAGGAGGGGAAAGCTATTCAGCTTTATGTCCCCACTGAGCTTTCCACTTGCCCTCTCTCCATACACTCGAAGTGGGAAAGACAAGGTGAAATGAATATCAAGTTATTCTTCCATATTTCTGAGAACAAAGACTTCCTCTCTAATGCTTTGGATTGCTATCTTTGTGGTCAGCTTGAGTTTACGAAGACAAGAGAGCTAGCTGATCCCTTTGGCCTAACAACTGCGTGAATAATGTCAATAAAATAATACCAGAAAGACTGGAGGATTAAAAAAAAAATTAAAAAATCACTCTGGTTTTCATTCTCCGGTTTAGGAAGTGAGAAGGCCTGAAGACTAACAGAGCACACAATAGAAATGGTAAAGATACTGTTGGTCTTGATAAAGTGATTACAGTTTGGAACTCCAGTCATGAACCAGCACCCCATTAAACCAGGCCTTACGCAATCACAGAGCAATATCTGACACAAGCACTACAGCAAAGTGAGAGAGGCAGAGACTATTTATTCCATTTCGAGTTATAGCTTGAGCGTGAACTAAAGTAATCGAGCAGTTCTTCATTTCTTACTAGACGCCATACAAGACTGCCACAGATATTCCAGTGAAGGAAGTGGAAGTTGGCTTACAAAGCACATTTATGCAAAAAGCAAATTATTCTGTCATTCTCTCCTTACTATTTTGTCAGCTACTTTTACTTGAAAATTAAGACAGATAAGCAAAGAGGTATCACCTTTGATTAAGGTGCTTTTTCTGCACAAACAGTTATCATAGCATACCAGCTTAAATTTAAGTCTCACTTCTTTCAAATATATATGTATGAGCACCACTGAAAACCGCACTTTCACAAGATTTCCAAGAAACCTGGCTGTAACTAAAATTTAAGATGAATTTAAGATCAACAACATCAAATGCTTGCCGCAAGACGGCTGGTAAGCGAGGGATGCAGAATTATAGCACATCTGCAATTAATGTTGGGACAGAATTTAAGACAGAATTTCTTCAATAAACACGCTTACAAATATTTCATTGTACTTGGATTAAAATTATATTTTGGTCCAGCTTAAAATATAAGGCTCAGTGTGTGCTCATCAAATCCCTTTTCTCTCTTTAAATTACTCAAGAGCCCATGTTTTGACACCCTAAACTCCTGACTAGAGACACAAAAACGCTACCTGATGTCCACTCCAAATAAACCGAAATCTGAAAACAGAGCCAACCTCTGCCTGTTTTACTCTGTCATATGTGCTGATATCAGCCTTGCCATTTTCAACTTGTCAAACAGCCCCCTGAGTAGCTATTTTAAACCAAATTGTAAATATTCCAGGAGCAGCCCGAAGGAAAGAAAAACCAATACATCTAGTTTGCAAAACCTTGCCAGCTCATCACTATTTTCCAAGTGGGTAAGTCTGAAGATCTTTATTTTTTTCCCAGCAGGGTAAATGACATAAGGACTCAAATGTGAGTCCATACATTAAAGCACTTCAGCTCTTTGCTTGTCCCTAACAAGGTGAGAAGTTCAAGGCCCCTGATATTAGCTAACGGTAATATACATGCATGTATAATCTTGTTTACATTTCCCTCCTGTTCTTCTTTCCTCTTCTTCCTTCTCTAAACCATTTCAGTGCCCATGTCTTGACATATTGAACTCCACAGGTTAGGCTGCTTTTGATTTGTGAGGAGACTTACAATAGTTAATTACAGAGCACGGTCTTCTGTGACTCAAACATTTTGCATTTATAGGCTCTTGATATAGTCCAGAGCAAGAGGCTAACCCATATTTAATTTGTCCAACACGTTTCTGGTTAAAGTTCCATCAAATGGGTGACTGGAATCCCTCCGATTCAGCTGGAAAAGTCACTTTGAAGGAGGCGTTTATTAGCAACATTTGCCTCAGTCACAACAGGAGGCCCCAAGGGCCTGGGGAAAATCAGTGGTTGCTTATAATCGTCAAAACCAGCTATTCCCCGTAGGATAAAGTGTCAATAATAGGTTAGATATTAGTATTTGGAATTGATTTTACAGCGGGTATAAGATTAAATAAAATGAGGCCGTTTCTTTAGGCAGCAAAGGTCTGTGCTTTGAAATGCCCTGTAGCCTGACCCCCGCAGCCCCAGCCCCAGGGAGGCTGCGGCAGGGCTGGCCCCCCAGCCAGCGCCCCACAGCTGCTCCACATCCAGTGTGATTAACATAGCTGAAGGCCCACAGCACTTAGCACAATTAAATCAACAGGCTGTAGCTCATTCCTCCAGCGTGACAGGAAAAAAGGCGCAAAACCCAGATGCCTTTGCTTTCTTCTATCTTTATGTTTGCTGGAGCGATTTTGGTGAGTGTTTAATCCTCTCTGCGGCCCAACGTTCACACGGAAATTTAATGTGCATGTGGTTTTGACTGAAAAAGTCCCGAGCCGGAATATCATTAGCTCACAGGCTTTTCAAGTGATACATTCAGTAGTTAATTCTGAGGGGTTTCAACATTAAAATGAGAAACATTTTCAGCAGTGTTATGAAGGAATGTGTTGGGCAGCCTGTAACTACAAATATTTCTCTTTTCTTGCAAATGGACGCCCTGAGAGAACACCTCTACAGAGACAGCCACAAACTTTAGCAGAACGGAACTGTCAGACCACTTCATCTTGAGGAAAAGATATTCTGCAATCTTTTACGTTATGTTACTCTTGAGGTCTTTCACAGCATTTTACTCTCTGTACTGTCCTGAATGAGGAGACAGCTTAGTTAAGAGAATCCTGCCATATTACTATAGTAAATTGATAAAGTTATTCTTTGCAGAACAGACCAAAGACCATCCTTAAAAGCCTGTGGAACACGAATGACCTTACTGAATAGCTGCATTAAACAAAAATGTGAATACATTCTCTCTCTTTAGCATCCCAGCCAGGCGTGGTAACCCACAGTGCCTCTTGTTCAAGCCAACAATTATTATCCTTTCCTGGTTATTTCACTGTCCCTAGAAAATTTAATGGATCCTGTTCTCAAAAGCATTAATGTTGAAATGTTTCATGGAACTTAAGCTCCTCATTGACAAACACCTCTAAAATTTAGCCTAAGCTTAAGTCCTGAAATGCTATAGGCACTTAGGAGCCGAAGTCTCGGTGAAACCCTGATACTCACAACTCCTTTCTGAAAACAGACTAGCTCATAAATCACTGAACATTTTGTCCAAAAAAAGAGCTACATTTTTTCCGCGTTCCCATCAGGTACAAATCCACTAGTCCAACTGGACTTATTCCCAGCAATATCAGGTCTAAATTTCAACAACTCTATGTAAAACCTTGAACGTATAAAACTTATTTTCAATCCTGTCTTTTTCTTTTGAGGTAGTTGTGTGGATTTTCTTTTTTTTAATTTTATCTCCCATCTTTATTCCCTTCTCTTTTTGCCTCCTTCATACTCTCCTTTTACATTCCTCTACTTTGTCAGCATTTCTAACTCCATTCGGTGCTTCTTCATTACCCCTTTTTCGTAAGACTTCAAAAAATAATTTTCAAGCATGTTAAAATGAGGAAAGTAAGGCTGAGTCTCATGATGAACACAGTATTTTGAAAGAAACCAGACTGTATCTAGAAAAGGTTGCAGGTGACTTTTTTTTTCTTTCAAAAAAAAAAGGTTTCCTGTTTTACCAGTCTCAAAAGGCCCCCTGGCTCTGAAGACGGAGACCACAGTGCTCTTGATGGAGAAGGTATAAAGTGCATGGCCTTAGTGAAGAATAAGATCATCAAATATTTGTTCTGTCCACACCAAAATGTAATAGCCACAAAATTTCTTCTAAACCAGTCACTGCATTGCCTTTTTCTCAAGGGAATCAAAGAAACATACGCATACAGGAGGTGTTTAAATAGATGTTAACAGAATATCAGGGTTACTGATAGGGGCCTGTGAGCGCCACATGCCAGTGCGATGTTCTTGATGTTTGACAGCCCTGCATCAGCCCATCACCCAGCTTTGTCCTCAGCTCTCACACAGGAGGTGGTTGGATCCAACCAAGAGTGGAGGAAAGCTGAGAACTATTTTTCATCTTTATTTGAGAGTCCCAGCGATAAGAATGCTAATACAAAGTCTTTGTCATCCATCACTACTTCACAGACCTTGATGTGGCCTTTCTTCATGCACTGTGCTTGCGTAAGGAACAAGCGTGTCCTGTTCTTTCTCTGCTTCTGAGTTGCAAACCAATTGTTAAATCCTTGTGGCAAATGTGTTCTTATTCATTAGTGGGGACTGTTCTCAGTCTGTTGACACCTTATGTAGATCTTATATTCACCCTCCTCTTCCCTAAGCTGTCATTGGACTGTGAATCTCAGAGCTGGGGGGACCCTGGTAAGTTTTTTTCACAAACTTTGAGAAAACAGTGCTGTCGTAAATACACAGCTGACTCCAGTGCTACAATGCTCAGCTGGGATGAGAGCTGGAAGTAAAAAATAGTTAGTTTCACAATTATGATGCAAGTATCCTTCTCCTACCGTACACAGAAAGCAACAAAAATTTGTCCCAACTTGCTCCCTCGCTCTCCATTATCAGCACATGTCCTCTACATCACAGAAAAAGAGACAGCCCTTATGGGACCATGATTTGATTTGCATCATCACATAACCAATAGATTAAATAGTTATTGGAGATTATTTTTGCCATGTCCTTGGTGCAGTGCTTTCTGAGGAAGCGTGCACAAAACACACATCTGGTCTATTAAGCTATGGAAACGTTGTGTGAACCATATGGTAAGGATTGATGAAAAAAGAGACCAGTGAAATCTTCAAACCGAAATACCTTTGCCAGAGTTGGGGGTCTGATTCTGCTAATAGCCAGTACCAAGCTGGGATAATGTAATTAAAAATGTGTGATGTTACACGGGTCCAAACCTAGCGGGAGATTCCAGTCTGAAACCTAACAGTCCACATGAAAGGCTGAACTTCATTAGGTGAAGCTTCTAACAATCATATGACACTTCTAAAAAAATAACTTACCAATACAACCCATCACAGTGGGAAACTGTGTAAGTTTCCATGTCTCTCTTTTAAAAGAGGAACAATTTAAACAGATTTTGCCACTCCTAGGAAACAAGGCTGCTAGGTTTCTACCTGGGATTAGGATGTCTGACTAACAAATCTTTGAAAAAACCTTTTATTTTCATAAATATCTTTGAAGTATTGCTTTGTAGTCCATTTCACACTTAAGTATCTCTAAATATGACACAAATCATTTTTAAAGTAAGTTACTAATCTAGCTAGTTATATTAAAATAGCTTGCAGTATTTTGGCTGTTTGGATTTGTGCTGAAGGAGATAAACCAGTAACAACTTCTGATTATATAAAATCAGTGTCTTCGGATGGCTTCAAAACTGTTATTTTAGATCATCAATGCCAAGACTAAGGCAGACCTTTTCAAGTTTTCAGTTTGATTTCATATATATGATTATTTTACTTTTATTTTTTTAAATAGGAGCAGGTAGCAGTGCTGGGTTCTGGTATTAATTACAGATGGAAACAGAAAACCTGAACTAAACCTGGTAGCATTTTAAGAATCCAGCCATTGTGAATTCATCTGGAATTCATTGGGCTACCCCTGGCTGTAATGAATTCATGCTGTATTAGTAGTAACATCACATGTACACTAATAGACGTTCTACTGAGATCAGTATTATTTAATTGACTCAAAGGATTAGTTTAAGATCAATTTTCTTTTAACTATATTTTTAACATAGCTTCCGACTGAAGCATGGCTTCCCACAAGACAAAAAGAAGACATCAGAAGAAAAACATGCATAAGAAAACACACAAAATCTGACATTTTTTTGTCCTTAGGAAAGATAGAGAAAGCATTAGAATCATATAGTCTAACCCCCATGTAAACAAATACATGGTGTTTATTTATAAAATAATCTTGTCTGTGAGAAACAAAATATTCAACTGTACAAAAATGAACATATGCAGATTCAAGAGAGGTATTAAGATGCCATCTAAGTAAAAATGACCTATCTTACTTAAACTGAAAAAAACAATGCAAACAATCTGTTTGTCCAGAAGTACTGAGCAGTATCACCTGCGCATTTCGCTTTTCAGGCATGCTAAATAGGAGAACACAAACAACATGAGAAGATTTCACTGGTACCAACTGCATACCTGGGATATGGTAAGTAATGGAAGAACAACAGATCGGATACTTTGGGTTGGAAAGGGAAGATGTTCTTAACCGTTTGCTGTCTTGCGAACTGTACCAGAAACACCAACGTTGACTAGTGTTACCCCTTTTCAACTTAGCTCCTCTTCACCAATAAGTTTAAATTTCCTTCCTGTATTTCCTATAATCAATCAGCACTCCTAAGACTGACGAGAAAAAATAGAGGTCTTCCTGTGTATACTGGTTCGGCATCAATGAATAAAGTATAAAAAGTAAAAATAAAGAACTGGTAAGCTCACTGCTTCTCATGTTTTTACGCCAACCTCAGTAATGTCATAAGTCAACGCTATGCCAAAGGAACGGTGAAATGCAACTACAGACAAGGAAACAAACGCGTCTAAAAAGAGGCATCGCCTCCTAACCAGCCAACTAACTGAATGTGCAGGTAGACAATTAAAAGCATATCACTGAGAATTTTGTTGAAAAAAATCTTGCAATTCTAACTCCTATTTCTGCCTACCTTCTCTAGAGATCCTGGAGGGGGAGGGCGGTGGGGAAAGGCACGCCTGTTTTGCCTGTACTTTGAAGATAGCCTGGCTTTCTTCGTTTTTTCTTTAAAGACAGCAAGCACTGCAGGGACGTGGAGGGGGGAAAAGAGATAAAACGGGGATACCTGGTTCGGACAATCCTACTTTTCTCCAATAGTGTGTTCCACCTATGGACAGCAAGTCTTAGAAATCATCAACATTCCTTATGTCAAACAGCTGCACTTTCTTATCCTTTTATTTCAGATTATCTTCCTCCCTGATCCTATCAATCAGTAGCAGAAGCACAGTTAGGGCTGTGGTCATAAGATAAATAGTTTGAAGACCTAAATCAGAATTTAGAAGAGCTGCTTTCCTAGGAAACAAGATTTACACATCCATGTATTGTGTGTGTATTCATCTGTTCGAGCCATCCCTCTCAATAGCTTTAAAGCTCTGCCAGCCCCCTCTAAACAGATTTATCGAAACAGTAGAAGTCTCAAAATATGTTAAATTTCTACAGTTTTCAGGAATGGGGAGAAAACTTATTAATGCCCATGTGGGAAAGGAATGAGGTCTCTCGGTCCTTAGCAGACATCAGATAATTCACACAGAAAAGTATTACGAATGTCCTAAATGCAGAAAAAGGTTGAACAAGGTTTGCAGCTTAGCAGACCTCAGTGAATCTATTTCCAAGCCATTCTCTTTGTCCTGTGGATTTTCTAGAATCCTCTTAAATTCCACATGTCTTATTTCTCTTTCCTTTTCTCTGTTCAAATTATCTGCCAATGCTTCCAAGAACGCAGCTCTTACTACTTCGGTATCTTTCACGGTGACTTTAATTTTAATAATCATAGGGTACGTCAACATACAGCAACTTAAAATTTCCCACTATGCTAATTCAACAACAGCTTTTGTTCCTGTAGGTCACTATTGCTGTAAAGTTATGTTTGTGCGGAACCTTTAATCAGCTTCCAAACTCAAATAAACATATTCAGGCAATTTGTGCCTACAGGACATGCGGCCTACCTGAAAAACAATACTGAAAGTGAAATGGACAGAAACAGGACAAACAGGAGGAAACATGCACAGACAGTCAGAAGGAGAAGAGGCAAATGTGATCCCAGGCTTGTCTCTACCCTCTTCAGAAATACGACAGCAGAAAACCTCTTTTTTGGGTTTTTGTTTGTTTGTTTGTTTTCCAAGTTAGTTATCTGATGGAGGTGATACTTTGTAGTAATCTCTTTTTCACTTACTGTTACTTCACTTACCAAGGTGTCAGAATCTCATTATGTATTCTGCATTCCTCAGTGCTTGTCTCAATAAATATTCGCAACTATCTTTCTGTTGTGGTCCAAACTGTACTCTGGGCTGCAGTGCATGACCAGGAAGTTCCACTCCCTCAGTGGCATCGTTATGAAATTGCTTGCATTTAAGGGAAGTATCACAGCAACAAATGGCGTGGCTCTGCACTAATCATCTACTACAGTTCTGCATACAGGAATCTGCTAAAAAGCTCAACAGGGAGGTCTGCCAAGTGTCCCCTGGGACAGCCTTTGTGTAAAAAGGGGTACTTTGGAAGTTAATTAGAGACAATCTGGTTTTCATACTGAGTTTAAAAAAGCCAATTAGAGTTAATGGGAATTCAGACAATTCTCATCCAGATCTGTTTGATATGGTTACTGTTATAATCCAGTTTTTCATAGCAAAGCAGCAAAATGGACATTAAAAGTGACTGAACAGTGAAAGAATCCCGCTTGCTGGAATTCAATTTTCTTACAGCAAACTTATCCCTTGTGTAAGAGCTGTGAAGGCACTGGGGATTAATTAAACAGCGTAAGAAAGATATACTGAACATATGGACACAACAGAACTATAGAATTTGCTAACATTTACCAAGCACATCATTCACACAGCGAAAGGAGACCTCCTTTGTGGAGCACGCTGCCTCACAGCACATGTGAAAAACCCTCGGACACTGCCTTCCTCAAGCACACCCAACAGTGAGGGAACAGCAACCGTCTCCCTTTGAAGACAAATACACACGCTCAGGAGGTTCACAACTGAACTAGAAGGGGCAGAAATTATGCAGCGGCCATAAACCAAACGACATAACCAGGTTTCCAAATGGTACAGCACTTTGATTGCAAGAGAAGGGCTACGCTGCCCAGTAGAGAGACGTGAAGAGATCCTTCAACTGGGTCTAACACATTCCTGTGCTTTAGCAAAAGGTCATGCAGTACTATCCCCGCCGAACCCCAGCTGCAACTGGATCCAGAACAGATCCCCAAGCCTATGTTATGCACGGAGAAGAGGTCATGCATACTGTGGGCAGCTAGGATGGGGCTAGGAGTAAGACTTGAGTAACACTGGCAGGAAGCGGGACTGGACCAAGGGTAGGGCTGAGCTGGGACCACCTGACACTACAGACACCTTGCACTTGATGGACTTGCAATCCATCCATTAAAACTTCTCAAAAGATACACATCTCGAAAAGCGTGCTTTAATTTAACTTCATGTAGATCAGAAGTTAAGAGTACCTTACACAGAACTTCCTACAGAACAAGAATACAGCTTTTTATCCTGGCTAGCGTATCTGGATAAATCCAGACATTTGTACAGACTTTTGTATTACAAGTTCATAATCTTCTGATTCTCCCCACTCCCTCCTTGATGATGTAGCTCCTTGATAGACAAGACCTCCTGTAACTTTTCACAGGACATATAAGAACAAACTCAGACTACTGATTATGTCTGCGCATTATAATACTGTACTTTGCTTTGACTGCACTCTTGAGCCCAGAATCCTACACTTCAATTGTGTGACCTCTGTTTTAATAATATCGACATCAAACGCTCCCTGCAGGGTTCTAGAAATACCAGCATCTAGCTGGTAATACTAGCATTTACTAGACAGTTCCAACCTCCCTCAAACACTCATGAAATAAGTGGGTTTTCATAACTGTCAGTTTTAACCGTTTCTATCAAATGCAGACCGAAAATACTGCTAATCATGATTTAACTTACAACTTTAGTGTTTAGCTGGCAATGGCAAGATCAGCTGGTGCTTTAATGCAAGCGGCACATGATGCCACCTATCACATTCCAATGTGCAAATAAACGCTCGGTGGATATGAATTTTTGTAATTTTAGGGAAACACATGAGTATTTTCCGTAAAACTGCCACTTTAAAAGTGCTAATTTCATGTAAATATGGATTAAAAAAATTAATTTTAGCAACCTAGAATTTACAGAATATATAGCAATGAAATGAACGCTGTGGCCTGCCTGTATAAGGGAAGAATCAAGAGTTGAAGACATTCAATATGGGACATCATTCAGAATGGCACATGAAACAATATTTTTTCACAAAACGGTGTTTGTACTGCACCAAAATATTTTTTACAGTTAATTTAAAAACAGTAACTCGCAGAGAATTAAACAGTTAGACTCTTACCCTTGTGCATGTACATAATTTCCTTAACATTCATTATGGCAAGGGATGTTTCAGCCTCAGCACTTACTCTGTAAGACTGTGCTCTGCATTAATAGAAACTAAGCTTAGGGCTCTTCCTAACTGAATGCCTCTATTCCTGTTCCCCCTTTCAGCATTAATAGCCAAATCAATTTCCCAATGAGCTGTTCTCCTCTAGGATAAAATACATTGAGACCAGCTGAACATAAAGGGGGAAGAAAAAACTCTTCTCTATAGGAAATACATAATGCAGCTTTTATAGCATTCACTGTAAACAAGCAGGCCAATGTGCTAGGCTTGTTTACTGAGAAAAAGCTGCCGTTTCAATCATTTGTAAACGGAAACTATATAAGCATCAGAATAATTTATTGAAAAATAAATACATTTACTAAAACATCCAGTTTGGATAACTTGTTAAAAAGTAAGAGAAGTATCATGTTTCAAATATCCTCGATTTTTGTTGCTTCTTGTGAGTTACTGAGAGACATCTGGCTTCATAGGTATTTTGCCAAAGCCTGTTCCCATTTACATGAATGTAAACATGGTGTAACTACACCGGTTTCATTGTTCAGCTGAGCTTGCCTTGCTGAACGTTCCCACAGGGGAGAAATGAGATATTAAGCATCATTCCTGAAGGTATTCTGATGTGCTTTTTGTCATGTCGTGACTAGAGCTGAAGGCTTTCACTCCTTCACAATCACACGCGATGTTATATTGGCTGTGTTAACTTACCCAAGTGTTTAGGAGAAAGGAGAGACCTGGAGACAGAAGACGGTCAAGCCCAATACCCGACTATCACACACCCAGTCACATACTCCATTATACAACCAGTTAGGATTCCTGCACTAGAGACATCAGAAATGTGAGGAGCTCTGTTCAGTGTTTTGTTTTCTTGGACAGAAGCAAAGAAAGATGTCTTCACTTTACAAAGAAGCCAAACTTTGATGCTGACCTTCCCATCACCAGGTGCTGAAAGCAGCAGAACCACTGTGCTGTCACTGACAGAGAAGAGGTCACTGAGCCTATCTCTGAAGAAAAAGGTAAAACAGATGCATCTGGCAGGCTTAACTATCTTGCGGATCCCTGAGGTTTCCCCTATTCTGCCAAACTTCATGAGAAAATGAAGAGACTCCAAGTCTATCTGTGACATGTAGGAGGTGGCTGGGGCTGTGAACTCTTTAATACTGCCAAGAAACAAAGGCGATGGCTTAGTCCCAGAGCCTTTGTGCCCAAAGCCCGAAAGATACCTATGGTGCACAATGCCCAAAGAAAGAAACTGCAATGCTGGTAAAGAAGACACAAAATTAAAAAGACCCAACTGATGTACCAGGATTTTGAGGCTTCCTCTGTAGAGAAAAAACTGTTTGGTAAAGCTCTTTATCCAGAGCATTACTGTAACATTTTCATTCATGGTCTGAATGATAAGGCAGGGCAAACCCTCAACAAGTTTGCTGGTGATACTGAACTGGGAAGAGTGGCTGATGCACCAGAAAGCCGTGCTGCAATCCAGAGGGACCCTCAACAAGCCGGAGAAATGGGCTGACAGGAACCTCATGAAGTTCAACAAAGCGATGTGCGCAAGGCTCCTGCTGCTGTGGAAGAAGAAAATAACCCCCATGCACCAGAACATGCTGGGGGCCAAGCAGCTCGAAAGCAGCTTTGCAGAAAAACATCTGGACACCAGGTTGCACATGAGGCAGCAATGTGCCCTTGCCACAAAGGCGGCTAACGGTATCCTGGTCTGCACTAGTAAGAGTGTTGCAGGAAGTTGAAGGAGATGATCCTTCACCTCTACTCAGCACTGGTGAGGCCACATCTGGAGTACTGTGTCCAGCTCTGAGCTCCCTGGTACAAGAGAGATATGGAGCTACTGGAGAGAGTCCAGCGAAAGGCCACTAAGATGATTACGGGACTAGAGCATCTCTTCTATGAGGAAAGGCAGAGAGAGCTTGGACTGCGTAGCCTAGAGAAGATCTCCATCCTTGGAGATACTCAAAAGCCTTCTGGATGTGGTCCTAGGAAATCTGCTTTAGGCGAGCCTGCTTGAGCAGGAGAATTGGACAAGATGACCTCCAGAGGTCCCTTCCAACCTCAACCATCCTGTGGTTCTGTACCTCCTTCAAAATGCTAGAAATTACATATGTTATGAATAAATACATGTTCAATTACATGTGTAACCTTTTCACTTCTATTACCTGAAAAAAGCATCACAGAAAAAAAGAAACCAAATTGACTGGAGCAAGTATATGTATATATTTATATATACAAAACTGTGTCGGAGATAGAATAATAAAAAAAACATATAACACAATAAATACAAATGAGGAATATTTGAAACTTGACTTACTTGTGACTATTTCACTGCCACACACCATGTAAATTTACGCCTTTCCTGTCTTCTTACATCATTCAGAACTTTGTTTTTCATTTTCCTCAGACATAGACAGATTTGGATGATTTATAAAATCTGACAGCAAGCTGTTGCCAATTTTAGTATATACATGATTTAGACCTGTTTTTAGTTTAATTGACATTTTGCTTATTTAAAACACAAAAATCGGCCACCGAGGAAAAAACACTCACTTTTAACAGGATCATGGAAATATTAGCAACAGCAGCCCATAAATCACTAAAAATGATCTTTAGATTCCCAGAGAATGAACAGTCAGTGTGTCAAATAGAATGGAGGTTTGATGGGGAAAGAACATGTATTTCTGGGAACAATTACTTTGCTTCACAAAACCGAGTCTGGTTGTAAAAGGCAGTCCTGTTCTAACATAAGCATGGTTTCTAGTGTTCTACTTAATAATACGGTAAACCAAATATAAGAAAATTAATTCTCAATCATGCAAATGAGCAACAGCACCTTTATCAAATAGAAGAAAAGATTGGCTCCACAAAATCTCACCTTAATGCTGTTAAAGATACTGGTAATTCCACACCACAAATCTCACGAGGAAATAAGGGAGACGTGCAGTTCTAATGCCACACTCCCGGACCATGTCCTTCTCCTCCGTCAGGACAACGACAACAGGGCTGCAACCAGAAAAAGGGGGGAAAAGGGTCATGACAGGGTTAAGCAGGGACTGATACTGCCTGTTTTAAAGAATACCAAGAGTCATTTAACACAATAGAAATACTCTGTCTAAAGCTGAGGTTGCACTAGATAGGTCAGTATTTTGTTTCAGACCTACAGACCTACATACTAGGCCAATTATATCTGGCCATAGTAACTTGTGGTCATTATTCCTTAATACATGGGTCAGGAGCTGTTTGCGAATTAGAACTTAATCAAGTTTTCCAAAATGCTTTAAAATCACATCAAGAATGGAACTGCGAAGCTGAAAAGTGTGTCGCTGCCTTCCCAGAAGGTCTACAAGGCAAGCATTATCATCTGCTCACAAACACAAGTTATCCCCCTGTCACAGTATCTCAGACATGAGCTGCTCTGTACCTAGTAAAGTAGGTACAGTTGATTTTTATGAGCTTTTAACACATTGAAAGATGGCTAAATCAGGTTTAATCACAATTCATCATCTCAAGAAATGAGGGCCTTTTTTCAGCATCTAAATTGTTTACCTAAATCTTCAGGAAGTCTCAAAATACTGTGCAGCTGGTAGTTTCTCATTTGTGATTTCTCCATACAAATTTAAAGGCCAATCATTTCCCAGTTCTGGTTGCGCTCAGCAGCTGTAAAATTCAGTTTATACTAACTACACATACCAGAACAACTCTCTCAAGAAGAGATGGCTGACCACCAGTGCCCAAACATCACAGAACCTTTTACAAACCTGTTATTTATGGTACCATGACTACCGCAATCCTACCTTGAAGTAGGTGAAATTGAAGAATGGGGTCAGGGGTAAAAAAGAGGTAACATGACACAGCAAGTCAGGGGTAAATGAGAATGGGAGAGTAAACCCTGTGTTTCCTGAGCTCTAGTTTCTTGCTTACTCCCAAGAATGCACCCACATGGAGGTCACCTCTGTCAAACTATTTTTGTTACTGCATGTTTTAAGGTGTTACGCAAAGCTTTTGTTTACAACACTTACCCACCATTAGATCATGCCCTTTGGCTCTACAGCATCCTGTTTAATGCCGCAGGATATCTATGTAACTTGTCTGCTACTGCTTTTTTCCTCTGCGTTTCTGTTTAAGTCTAGGTCCAGTTTTGTTACTACCAGCGTTTTTTTCATATTTTTCATGAAATATCAGTGCAGCTGTCACTGGAGATGGAGTAATCATGTGCATGTCCTCTACTGTCTGCAGAGAACTTAGGTAGATTCTTTTTCCCCTCTTTATGAGTAACATCGCCATTTGCTTGGTAAATACAATGCAAAATTGGCAAGAGTAATGTGTAAAAACCTGCGGGTCAGCACCTATTATTATCATTTCTAAATCCACATGCAACCTGGTTGACCATAATGTGCCCAAGGACGGAGCAAGGTTAAGGCTGCTACAGAGATGAAATCTAAACATCATCAGTGTAATGTAAAACGCGTGTGTGGCAGTAACTGGAGACAGCCATTCACAGTGAGATAAAGCTTTAGGCAGAGAGAGTTCAGCAATCTGGTCATGCTGTTGAGTGGAAAGAGCTACACGCGACTTCAGGCGTGTTGAACAGAACACAAAAAGACGCAGGGCATTTTACCTAGCAAATTAGCATGGGCAGCAAGCAGATATGGTGAATCAGCCTGCAACACTTTAGGAGATTATTTAGGTAATAACAACAGGAGACGTGTACCCCTAAAGCTTACGATGATCACTAGGACAGCATGTCTTCATTATCATTTCCCACTAATATAGTTTTGTGTTTTTTTAACATTGTTTACAATGAAAATATGGTATAAACAAATGCATCAGTCATTAAAAAGAAATATTAGAAGAGATTTTCTGACATGAATTTAATACAGAGCAGATGATCTCAGTAATTTTTGATTTTACTAGTACTAAAGAGCTTGTGCGAAGTGAAATGATATGGAAAATAAAGTATGTGAAACACAAAATAACTTGGCAGCTGGACTGTGGTTCTGGACTCTCTTTGCCAGGCCTGACCATTAAAACTCCATCTCTTCCTTTTCCCTTCTGTCTTCGAACAGATTTTTCAATTCCCTCTTGTTCTGTGGCACAGCTTTAACAGATGGGATAAAGAATGTTGCCAGCCAAACTAGCCTAAAGCTTTACGACAGGAACACTTCCCTGGGCATGGGAGATGAGGGTTTGGATATCTTCTGGATGCAGAAGTTATTGAACCTCAATCTTCTCAATGCTAGATGACTATTCTCATATCATAGTATTAAATAAGTGAGCGTGGGCATCATCACCGTCACATCTCCACAAAACAAACAAACAAAAAGTAGAACCTCTCTGTTCCTTAAAATAAAAGAATGGCTGCAAGCAAGGCATCTCCGAGGTAAAAGCTGCAGAAATGCAATGCACCTAAGCTTGCAGGACTTGTAAATCCGTTGTTGGAAACTTCTATCGAAACCAAGCAGCCCAGGTTCATACAAAGTCCCTGTCAAGCAAGGATGGAAATGAAACAGTGCTGACTCCCAACTGCAGCAGCCACAAGGGACAGTGTCACCTTGCAAAACATCATACAGCCACGCTGCATGGTCCCTGCAAAAAGCTTGTAACAAAAAAAGAAACCCCAGGCCAGTATGTAGCTTAAACAAGGAGCACAGCAAAGCAACGATGCCACCCCTCGATGTAACCGGGTAATCAGTTATTACCCAGTGATTTCTTCTCATCAAGCAGAAGGTCTGTGTAACCTTTCTCTCCCTTCTTAACAGATTATACTGCATTTCTGCAAAAACTGCAGTAACACTGCATTTAATTAAAAATATGTATTTATATTTATGATATTTTTTTGCTCTCTCTGACAAATGTCAGATCATTGCTTAGGTTGCTGCTTCATTACATGTAAGTCTACACCCATGGACTCCTTCATCAACATCTTTAAAGGCTTAGAGAAACTTACCAGATCAAAGATGTGGCAAATCATTCAGCTAACACAAATGAAGTACAACTTTGCTTTAGCTCAAAGACTTTTCTTGTGTAGCAAGAGTGACTTGAACTTTAGAGTAAATATCTACCTGTCCACTAACTGTCAGACTGCAACCAAGGAACAGCTTACCTTGAGCAATAATGCAATGTTTTCACTCAAATCAGGTTTCAAGGAAGGGAGACCGTAAGGAACAATTAGCGTCAAACTGCCACTCATATTACCAAGCCATCTGGTTTCCATTTTTACACTCCTAGCAACATCAGATCATGAGGTTTGGATGAGGCCATCCATTGTGCAGGAGATGCAGATAACTAGCGTGACCTTTCAAATATTGTTCCACTTTTCTCTAGTTTTTCTCCTAAAAATTTTGACAGTGCTGACTAACACAAGAAGTAGCGATTTTATTAAAAAAAATAAAATTTTACTAGGAAATCCTTTCTTCACTTGTTTTCCTAGCTACTTTGAAAATGGTCCCACTGTTTGCCACTAAGTGATTTTTTAAATTCTAAGAAACACTTAAGTACTTATTTATTACTTGATGAGTGTCATTAAAGAATAATTAAGTAGGACATTTCACCTTCCGTGTGACCTGGGAGATGGAGAGAGAGGAGCTTCTTTACACCTAAAGATGAATTGTATAGGCTTCGTTTTGTACCCGATACTTCCCATACCTAGTTCAATGCTGTTCTTGTGCAAAGACATCTTCTTTAATTGCTTTTAAGCTATCGGGTTTAATAAACAAATACTGCCCTGATTCACATAAAGGTATTTTTAACAATCCATGTCACTCCCGGTCTGCTTATGTTTCTTGTGCTATTAACCAGCAGAACAGACGAGTTCTGATGAAGACATCCCAGAAAGTTTAGAAGTCAGGCATTTACCTCCATGCTAGAGGATTACACTTCCCAAGGTAGCAATGTGCAGCAAGAGGCAGCTAGTGAGGTGGAGAACAGGTCAGGGTACAGTCCCAGCACATGTGGCCTGGGTGCCTCATAAAATATTTCATCTCATCTCACTGTCGTGACACATTGATGGCCATTTGTTCTTTCTCAAAATACGTGAAAAAGGATATTTTTCTTGAAATAAATTATGTTCTTTAAAGAATCCCTCCTTTCATATGGGACTAGATATCTTATCCTATATCCATATATCCTATATCCTTTACCATTTTCTTAAACTGTCCAATAGTTAGGAGAAAGAATCTGAATATTTTGCACACCTATTTTCAGTAATGATTATCCTTCTGACAACAGGGCACCTAACTTGCCTGGGGATCTAACTGTAGAATAAAAAATAATGCATAAACACTCTCATTTTCAAGAGGAAAGGAATGAGCCATATTTTTGCTTCAAATATTTCTAATGCTAATAACATGCTTTTCACAATATATTGACCTCTTCAGTCATCATAATTCTTAGGCATTATATAACCTGTATTGTATTCCTTGCAACACAATTAATTAAACAATTCCATCATGGTCATACATCAGAAGTGACACAATTAGAAAGTAATCACAAAATAGCAATTGTCATCTAACATGTTGTAATCATACAACAGGATCCTATCAAAAGTCCTTATGGTACCATCAAGGTGTATTTACTTTGCTACCAATCTTCTAGACCCTTTTGCTTCTCGGTATCTGATGGCCCATTTACAGTCTAAGTCTCTGCCAATAAGTCTGTTCTAGTGTTCTTTAGAAGAGCTGTTTTGAATGTAAAGCTAAACTGCCGTATACTGGCATAGTAAGTCTAAACTACCTGAGAACTCCTTAGTTTTCCATTAATTTATTATTATGAAAACTTCAGAAGTGACAGGAGCTAACATGAACTGGATTAACATTCACCTTTCAAATTATCAACCTTTGGGTTGGGGATTAAGTAGTAAAGGGGATTAAGTTGTAAAGAGCTGGATTCAGTGGATTTCACATTACCTGTTATCACTGTAACATGACATCATCAAGCACTATGAAGTTCTCAAGGCACGGAAAGCTCATTCACATCCTGTTCTTTCTGATACTGAAACAGGACTCCTGTCTTCACTTGAAACCTTTAAAAAAATTGTTCATCAGTTAAATTGCCTTTAGTGCAACAGCAACCAAAGGTAAACATCAAAACTGGGCATCAAGTTAAGTATTTCCTTCACTCTGAAACAATGTTTTAAAAACTAGCAAAAGAAATGCATCTAAAACTAGAAGTTTAAACTAAAGTACTCAACAGCAAATGAACTCGCTGCCGTTCAAAACTAAATTGAAAGGATGCAGATAATATATGTGCCTGGTGCCATCTCCTGGTAGTTTAGAGGTAAAACCATCACAAATATCTTAATTTTCCTACATATCCTTTAGAAAAATTTCAGGTCTTTGGGGAAGGGGGAAGAAGACAAAAGAGAGAGAGAGAAGGAGAACTGAATGTTGTTCCATGGAATTAGCTTTCAAAACTCTCAAAATGCACAAAAAGTTATTTCACTGTACAAGGGGGCGGTATCTGGATGTAGCCTTCAAGCTAAATGGTGTTCTTACACTGACTTAAAAAAGGAAACACCACATCTCTTTCATTTTCTAGAAGAAATAAGTAGTCACCTAAGTAAGCCTAATTTCAAAATACATTCAGTACCACTGATAATATTTAAAATGAAAATTAATTTTAGAAAATTCTACACGGCATTCAAACAAAATGAGGAAGTCCCTTTGAGAAGTCTAATCATCGTATTAGAAGTTATAGTGCAGTTTATTGCCCATACTGACTCATTTTAAAATCAATTTATTTTAATTAATACTTAAAATTCAAGACAATCTTTGCCAGTTGCACCACTCTTTCGTTGCTGTTGATGAAAGAATACAGTATTGCTATTTGAAATAATATCTCACGGTTTATGTTTTAAAACATAGTGTTAGCCCACTTGAAAAGAAATGTTACAGTATTTTACAGCTCACATGAGGTACCTGTACTCATCCTGCAAACTTTAATGCTACAAAGACGGTCGAAAACAAAATTATCCAACAACAAAAACAAAAAAGAAAACAAAATGAGCTTGGTAATAAAACGCCTGTCAAAAAGTGCAGATTTTTACATTAATTCTGGTGTTAATTCCAGATTAAAATAAATCACCAAATGAATCCTGGCTGAGAGCCATGAAGACACAATGGAAGGTAGTAAAGAAGCTCACACACAGCAAAGTGATTTAAAGGTAGCAAAATGATTTAAAGGTTTTGAAGATTTAAAAACAGTTCTTAGATAAAGGAACAGCGATGGTACTTGGCTGTGCTGGTGCTCTGTGGCTGTGTCCATGAAAATCTTTTCCTGGGAACCACCCAACTGTCACACCTTCTGATAGCACACAAACTAAACAGCTGACAAAAGTTTCACCAAAAATCATGGAAACTCAGCCAACTGAGAACTGCCTCACCCGGCACGTGATCTACAAATTCCACAAGATGAGCTGAGGAAAAGAGGGAGCAAAGTCTAACCTGCAGAACAAGAATGAGCTCAACATCTGCCATGAATTCTGAGTGCTGGCAACTACAGGGATGGGCGGCATCCACAAACCCTAAGAATCAAATGAATGAATCTATGAATCAAAGCAACGCACAAAAACCAGGAGAGAAGGCGGCAAAAGGGCTAGCTGTTTCTGTGGGCTCCTAAGTACAGAATCTCCTCATAAAGTGTGGGAAGAAATGACTCAAAAGAGCTTGAGATCTCCCAGGAAAGGCGAAGCACTAAGGCTCTGCTGGCTAGAGTAAGACTTCCTTTCTCTGCACAGGAAAAACTGGTTTTACTGAGGCTTAATATGAAAATTTGTTAATGTGATATGAGGGCTTTTGTAGCAAACAGAACTTTCATTTTATTATTTTGCTATGCTGGAAGGAGACACCTGTCCACATCATCCTGAGGGGAAAACAAAGAAAAAAAAATTAAAAATGAGCTCTACAAGTGGATTATGTTTTCTAGTCTCCTGAATGACTACGGGAATGTGACCTGGGTTGCCTTAAAAAAAGTGAAGGTGTAACAGTAATTTGGACTGTCCCAGGTACATTGACAATTGCCATGGGGAAGCAATCATTAAATGTTGCAGAAAAGCCAAGCTAAATAGGGGACATTTCCTTCCACAGAATGAAAAAAATTCTGTCATAACATCGAGCTGTAATTGAGAAACAGAGCAATGACTACAGAATCGTAAGAGGCCTAAATTAAATACAACTGGGATTTCACATTCCTTATGAAAATTAGGGTATTAGCATGAGATAATTAAAGCAAGGATAGCCAGCTCATGGTGTGCCAGAACATATAACTCAGCCTGTCATCTTCGCTCCTGAGAGTCCCTCGGAGTTGGTCAGGAAGCAGGCTGTCAGCCACACAAATCATTCGCTAACCCACGGCAGTCTCCCTGCTGTTCTCCCTCGCAAGAGCCCCGCAGCCTTCCTCCTGTCGTGTAGCTGGACGTGCCCAAAACACAGACTATAGGCATCATCATCGCAAGGAGCATGCCCGTTGAGTGACATGACAAAAGGACTTACGTACATATGTCTCCATCATGCCTGACTGGGCTATGGTCAAGCGGTGACTGCAGATTAGTTACGTGACAGATAACGCACATACTCCCTTTGTGCCTGGGGGATACTGGATTGACCTGGCAGAGAAGCTGGGTGACACCAGCCTAAACGAAGTGAAGAAAATGAAGACAAGGGTTGTGGAGCTTAGGACTTCCAACAGAGAAACAAAGATGAGTTAATTGGAGAATGTGAAGGGAAGAGCAGCAAACACACATTGTCAAATAACTACACCTTCACGCAAGTGAATTATTGGTGGAGAGGAACATCTTAATGACATGAGGAGAAAAAGAGAGGTGAAGAGGAACATTCTAGTAAAAGAAATACAATGGTTAAGACACTACTTCATGGACTTAAAAAGACTGAACTCTTCAAAACTAATGAATCAGCCATGGAAAAATAATGTTTTAAAAGACAAAAGGAAATATTAGGAGCTTTGTACCACAAAAGAAATCCAGAAGTATTGAAATTATGCAGCTCTTACCATTAGATTACATTACAGCATATATAAGAAATGCAAAGAAAAGTAGTGACACATTGTAAAAAGGAAATGTATCTCCCTAAAGAGAGAAAAAATTAACATTCCAAAATGCAAAGAGTTTTGAGTTTGGGTTTTTTTGAGGGGAGGACATCAGGGCAGAAATCAGTGTTACCTGCAATACAGAACTGGGGATAGAGAAGTGATCCAAGACTCTGTGAAATACCGGGTGCCAGGTTCACTGAAGGAAATTTAAAGAGTTTTAACAGAGGTACTGGGGATCACCACCACCCCTCAACACCTCCCAGATGAATCTTGGGAGAAATAAAGAAGATGCAATTAAGTCTGTTGTTGATAAGCATATCTGCCCGGTCATATCAACGACAGCTTTTCAAGCCATCTATACTGAAATACAGTGAAATGAATTTGGTAAACCAAGAAGCATTTGGATTTTTTTCTTCCATTTGGTTTTAAGAGTAAAACAGCTGGAGGATAAACATGTAAGTATTAATCATAAGCTCTACTATTCTTGCCTGGCCTCATGCAACAGGACTTTCAAGCTCTTATATTTATCACAAAAAGAAGCAGCTCTCCAAAAACCTCAGAGGAAGCAAAATGTATGAAAAGCCAAGTGGGGAAAAAAAAAAAAGCGGGCTGAGACCATTTTGGGAAAGATGAATAAGAGCATGATATTACATAAGGTTTGAAGCAAAACAGCAGATATTCACAGCTCTCTAGCTTCTAAAAGCTGGGCTTTGGATTAAAAATGCTTCCATTACCATAGGCTTTGAAATACACGACTATTACTCAGAAAATATTTTATTCAGAAGACTAATGTGTAACCAAATCACTAGTGATCAAGACCCAGAATAAAGTTCTCTAGGTTAATAACTAAATTATTCGGACCCCTTCAGAACTTTAGCACGTGATTTCAGGACTATACTATTTGTTTTAATCACAGTAGCATGAACCCTGAAGGCAAACCGTACTTGCTCCTACAGCAAAAATTGGAACCAACAGAGTATCTTAGCTTTTGAGAAAAAGTATTTTATTATGCCAAAATAAGCTATCGCACCAGTGATTCATTCTTTAAGCAGCTGCCCTACTGCACTGTGTAATGACCATATAGTTTTTATCCTAGGTTTAAAATACTTCTGTTTTGAACATCACTTCATTTTAAGGCTGATCAGTTTCTTTCAAGGTCAATATGGCCATCTAATATGCCTTAGATGATAACATCTATTTATTCCAGAGGCTTCACAAAAATCATATTCAGGGAAAGATTTCATTTGCAGCTCTCTGCCCAACGAATCTGTTCACTTTGCACTTACCTGCCTATTGACTGATTTTACCAGCTGACGAACTGGCCATGTAGTAACTATCCCAGAAGACTATGGCTTCTCCTCTTCACGATACTATTTAAATATTTGAACACTTCACATTTACTTGGTGTTTCACTCAGTCTCTCTTACCTGCTAACCTCTACTAGTTTCTTCCTTTTGATAGTCACCACTAGTGGCAGTTTCTTCCTTGACGTCCCTGCAATAAATAAGATGTCCCTGAATAAATAATCCCTAAATAATAGGACTGAAGTGCTTTGACCAATGAGCAACTCCCTCACAGCCAACAGGCGCGGGCACATCCAGAGCAGTGAGCTTGGGGGTTCCCCGCCTTTCTAAATGCCTCTTAACCCCCTTATTTTTGCGTTACCCACCATCCTACGGATTTAAGGAGAAAGTGCCCGTTTCATCCTGCTTTCCCAGCTTCTCCCTGCCTGCAGTGCTTACAGAATACACCGGTTTTATTTTATAATGCTACTACGTGATTTACGCACTGAATGCTACCAAAAATCACCCACAGGAGGCACTCGCCTCATTTCATTTGTACCTGGAAAGCCTAATTTCTAAGTTCAAAAGCACATTCACCGGGACGAATGCATCTAAACACGCTCTGAAACCGAACTTTTAACAGCATTGCCACGGGGAGGACTCACTCCACCCGCAGCCTGCGCTTCCCTCAGCTCCGCCGCCACAGATGGCGGCGCGGCGCGGCGCGGCGCGGCCCGGCCCGGCCCGGCCCGGCCCGGCCCGGCCCCACCTCAGGTGACGGCCGAGCCCCGCGCAACACCACCCAGAGATGGCGGGACGTTTAAGGCCGAAAGGCCTTTTTTTTTTCCAACAGACAGCGGCCCAACCTGCACCCGACAGCCCTTTCCACCGACCGCAGCCCTCACGGGCAGAGACGCGGGAACCACTGAGGCGCCAAGCCCTGCCCTGCCCTCAGCCGCTAACGGCCGCCCGTCACGCGCCGCGCATGCGCGCCCAGGCGGGGAGTGCGGCCTCACTATGGCGCCTGCGCGGCGGGAAGGCTGAGGGGGCCGGGAAGGGGCGGGCCGGGGCCGGATTTGAACCGGGCGGCGGGGAAGTGCCGGCCGTGGCCGCGCAGCCCCCATGGCCAAGCAGGTGGGCCGGGACCAGCAGGGCATCACCCTGCGGGGCAGTGCCGAGATCGTCGCCGAGTTTTTCTGTAAGGAGTTGTGGGGATTCGGGGGGGCCTCGGGGAGCGGGACGGGAGGGCGGGCGGCTGGTAGGCCCGCTGTGGGGTGACATGGCCGCTGGCGGGACGGCCCAGCCTCCACACACACACACACACACACCCTCCCCCCCCTTCTCCCTTCAGCCTACGGGATCAACAGCATCCTCTACCAGCGGGGCATCTACCCCCCCGAGACCTTCACCCGCGTCCAGAAGTACGGGCTCACCCTCCTCGTCACCACCGACCCCGAGCTGAAGAACTACCTCAACAACGTGGTGGAGCAGATGAAAGGTGGCGGGGCGCTGGGGGGACGGCCTTCAAACGGCTGGTGGGAGGCTGCTGTGCCCTCCTGGCTGTGTCTCTGCCGGTGGTTCTGGTCTTTTTCGCACCGCAAGTAACTGCTGCGGCTTCTTTCAGAGTGGCTGTACAAGTGCATCGTGCAGCGCCTGGTGGTGGTCATCTCCAGCATAGAGAACAACGAGGTTCTGGAGCGGTGGCAGTTTGATATAGAGTGTGACAAAACTGCGAAAGATGAGAGGTGAGCGACAGTGTTCCTCTGCGCCTGCTCTTCCCTACACCTGGTAGCTGTGCAGGCACAAGATGAATGCCCTGTCCATCAGCACTGTTCTGATTCCTCAGAGGAGATGAGAGCCTTTTCTCTGCATAAACATCAAATCTTACCAAACCTACTACCTTTCTTACTGCCATTCCTTCTGTTTCTCTGTAAACCAGTCATTTTATCATTGAAGCGTACATAATCCTCAGGTGTAAGGGTTTTGAGGCTTGGTTTGGTTTTGTTTTTTAGGGCATCCAATCAGAACCTTATTTTTAATCTTCAACAAAGTATATAAAATCCTGTATTGGGTACATGCCCTAAAGAACTACTGCTTTCCTGTTGTTCTGCCAAAATGTTCTCATCCATTCTGGACTGAGAATAAATGGAACATTCCTTGCAAATACTGTGATGTTTCACAAACCTCAAGAAAGGGAAACCGACTATCATTTAACTTTTCTACCTAGGGCTCAAGAGAGTGTCACTACTATAAAAAAAAAAAATCATATATCAAACAGACCAACAGAGCTTAACAGAGAGAACTGTAGGTAAAGAAAACTACCGGTATAGTGGAAGCATGCTTTCTCAACAGAGTTTTCCTATTTTTGCAGTGCACCGCGAGAAAAATCTCAGAAAGCTATTCAGGATGAAATTCGATCTGTTATCAGACAAATAACTGCCACAGTAACTTTTCTGCCACTGTTGGAAACTGCCTGTGAGTATTCCTAACGTTGCTAAAGAAATCAAACATTTCTTTTGGAAAACCTCAACAAGTTTTGCACTTCAGAAAATATCTTCTGCTAATTTTCTGGGGCTTTTTAATTATTACATGTCATATACTATCCCATTTCTGAGACAGCATTTTGTTGGACCGAGATCAAGTCTCTTACACTTGTGTACAGTCTGAAAAATGGTACATCAGATCAAATACTTTTAAGAATTATCCTGTAGTGTTTCTTGCACAACAAACAGTAAAAATGCTGTGCACCATCTCTCATTAAAGAACTTGGAGCAACTTCATTTAAAGGGATTCCTCCCAAAAATACTTAAAACGGAAATGTCGAAAGGATGGGACTCAGGGTGGCTTAACTAACTTCATGAAACTAGAACATGTACTCTGAGGAATGTCAGTTTTCGTAACAAATAAAACTATTTTGTGACTCTAGCTGTGGATAGGATTGTATAAATAACCCCTGAGTTCATATGATGTGTTGCATAGAGCTTGGCTCCCCAGCATTTTAACATGTTCTAAAAAAACCAGATCACATCCCACTGGCTTGAGAGAGCTAAAATGGCTACACGTTAACATAACCAGGACTTGATCTCATGTCTTGAACTATTTCTTTTCACATAGTATTGGTGTAGCTTCTGAGAACGTTGGTACATCTCAAGTTCCAGAAGATGCACTTTAAACGTACCATCTTCTCACGCATGCATTACTGTTAATTTGTTCACGCTTGCCTACAGGTGCCTTTGACTTGCTGATATACACAGATAAAGATTTGGCAGTGCCAGAAAAGTGGGAAGAGTCAGGACCGCAATTCATAGCCAATTCGGAAGAGGTTCGTCTTCGTTCCTTCACTACTACAATCCATAAAGTAAATAGTATGGTAGCTTACAAAAAGGATTCCTTCCCCTAAGACGTGGGAAGGGGGTTGTATATAGTTTCTGTTCATAGTGTGGCTAAGTCATGAACATCACTGCTGTTGCTCAAGTATGATACAGAAAATCGTCAACATGTTTGGCTATGATAATGTGATATTAATACCAAAGCTGCCATTGTTTTTAAAGAGGTCTAAATAAGGTATTCATGACAGTTCAGCTCATACCTAAGTGTATGAGCTAAACTAATGGTGTGTTAAACTACCACCTTCACTAGAAAAACTGCCTAAACTGAGGATCAATTGCTAGAATTGTGTTCAAATCCTGTAATTTAGTATTTTAAGATTATTATAAACTGCATTCTATTAAGCAGGCTTAATTCTCTCTGGCACTAAAGTCTCACTCCTGACATGCCAGTTCTTCGTGTTAAAAGCCGAGGCTGTTTTATTATCAGAAACAATCCTAAAATGCATCAACAGAGCAATTCTGAAGTTGCTTATACTTCTTTACAATGAAAGCAGCATGGAGCTTTGTATATTAGCGACTGCTAGACTCTAGTTCTGGGGATGGCATTGTTCTAAGCCGGTGTATGTCTCGCGTGTCTGTCAAGCATTTTCTCTGTTTGTATTCTTGTTTTATAGAATAAAGCTTGAAATTTTATAGCGTTCTCTAATTCAGACTCCAGTAATTCATATTTTAAATGTCTTTTTTTAAATGTAAAACTTCCTGTCATAGAACCAAGAGGCATCCTACTTAATATATTTCCCCACCCCAATATTGTTATCCTGTTTCCTCTAAGTCTCAAAGTAAGCGTTGTGGATTCAATATGGAATCCATTCCTGGATTAACAGTTTGCCCCTACTTATGTCTTTGATTAACAGTATCAGTGGTCACCATGACCTAATGACTAAGCACACTGTTGCCTTCCATATTTGTTAAATAGCACAGGACTCTCTGCATTATTCACCATTTTTGTACTGGAAGAAATGAGGGATTTAAAAGTGTAAGTGTTAAAACAAAAACATGGAAGAGCCTGAAAGGTCTATTAGTTCCTTCACCAAATTCACTTCAGCCAGAGTATTTAACTTTTCCCACTCTTCTAGAGGGATATGTAACTCTTCATGTTAGAACAGCATGATTTCAAAAGTTTATTTAAAAAACATTGATTACATGTACTCCACCACCGTTCTACAAAGTTTCTGGGCTTCCATAGCAGGCAATAGTTCTCTCCAGCAGTCCCAACCTAGCAGAGGTGAAGAGGCAGCCTTCTGCAAATCAGTAGCACAAAATCATGGTTTTTTTCTTAAAATAAATACAAGCTAGGTTACTTCAAAAAAAGATTACATTATTCACTGCTGGGGCTTGCACTGCAGTAACAGAGGAACACCTCGAGTTTTCTTCGGCCTGTCAGCCATACTCTTGAACAGGTGACTGCACCACCCCTTTACACCTAGGAGGAGGTGCACTTCAAGCATTTCCCCTGGGGAGGACCGGACCAAAGCTGTGAGTGCAAATCAACTCTAACAGAAATTTATATCAGGAACTGACAACCACTGCTTTATACCAAAGATGAGATCAGGAGATGACTGGTACAGCACCAGCAGTAATGAGTATAAAAAAATAACTTGTTTTACAGAGAAGTCTGATTGCTCCAGGAAGCTCAAGTTGCTTCTTGTACCACATACAATTTATCTTCTTCAAGAAGGACCAGCACAAAGTCCCTCTCCATCATCATCCGTGTATTTTTTCTTCTTTTTTTTATAGAGGCACCAACAGTCAAAAGACATACTACATCATTGCATAGGGTAATGTCCATGAAAACCACGTGTGAAAAGGAACAGGTTATAAATCCTGAAGTTCTCACACAGACCCTGCAGAACAGGAAAGAAAGAAAGAAAACAGTCACATTAATGCAATCTCCCAAAAGCCAAACCTTTATGGAGGTGTCCAATGGGATTTGCTGATACCTAACAGCACCCACGCTCTTCATGAGTTTCCCCTACCTCGAGGGTCACTTCTGTAGCATGAAGAATCAAAAACAAAGGAAGCCCCCTCATCTCCACTAGCAGTATAGTTATTCTTAGGAAACCAGATAAAGGATAAGGTTTAGAAGTTACACAACAGGCATTCCTCACCTGGCTAGTTCAGCTGTCGTATAAGCTGGTTGATTCCGTCACCTCTCCAGCCAGGCTTACCCATTTCCTTGAGGAAACCCACTTTGTTCCGCGAAGCATGGCGAGCCACTGACAGATGGAATGGCCAGAGGAAGTTTGTGACTTTTTTGAAATGTTTCCCAGCTGAGTAGATTTCATGAATAAGGTCTTCCAGGCAAATAATACCACAGCCCCCTGCAGAAAAAAAAAATAATTTAAAAACCCCAACACAAAGCCCCTTCACAAACAACACAGACATGAGGTGCCCAACCGTCTTATCTTTCCTCACACTACTCCAGAATTGCCACTCCTCCATATGAAGTCTTGAAGATTTTTCTCCCTCCCTCTTAGGTCCGATTGCGAACTTTCAACATCCACCTCTTTCCTTGGTGCGTTTTCTCATCCTCACCTAAATGTTCCTCTATCAGCATATTGTCTGTGAGAGGTATCCTCTTTTTCTGGATCTTGGCTTGGCCCCGTTTCAAGATGAGCTCTCGTACAGATTTCAAGTTAGGGTGTCTGTGCAAAAAAAAAAAAAAAATCAGATTCTGTAACAGAGAGACATGATGCAGCACAAAGTCCCGTTCTACTTCTTTGTTTAGAGGTGGGAAAGTAAACAAGTTGGATGTAGAAGAACAACAAAAGGGACAGTAACAAGTTTTAGATACAAAGTTGTCGAATTTTTTGCCCATTACTGGAAAAGCCAGCTACCTATTTGAGATACCAGATGGAGAATCAAAAAGCTATGATATTTACAAACTACTACCAAGTCACGAGTCGGGTACTTACCCCCACGCCACATAAGGTTCCACAATTCGCAGCATCTTCAGCGATAACGGAGTCAGTTTAACAAACATTCCAGTGAAATTTCTTCTCAGCCGCAGCAAGTCAATCACTCTTCTTACCCTCCTACTCACTCCCGTAATACTGAGTCAGGGAAAAAAAATACTATTAACCACATTTGTCTAATAGAGCAACAGAAAGCCTCACATTACCTGCAAGGAGACATGGCTGGGTGAATGACCCTTCCTTTGCTTAGACATCATATGACTGCTACAAATGGTAGCAATAATAAAGGTAAGGAGCAACAAAAGTTTCTTACTCTACAATCCGCACAACAAAGGCTAGTTTGTGCTCCTGAGGTGCAGCCGTCTGTCCAGGTCTCTGCTCCATGCGTCTCAGCCGGACATCGTCCCGGTGTTTGCGCCATGAATCTCGAACAAAAGCCTCAAGGCGTTTAAACTGGATTTGTTTCCCCTTCTGGTGCTAAAGAGGAAAGGATAAGAAATCATCACCTTTCCCAACAGCCTTAGAGGTTTGCATCTCAAAGGCCGAGTGAAATTCAGACCTTGATGAACTACAATCTTTCAGTTTTGGAGACAGTAAGAAGAAAATAAATTTGATGATCTAAGCCCAAGGGATACAGAACTGAGGGACAACACATGACTTTACAAGCAGCTAGCTGTAATTCATGAGCTGTGAACAAAGAGGTTTTCCCCAGAAAAAAAGTAAAGTAGGAAAAACAGACCTAAGATACTTCTAGGCATAGGAGAAATCAAATGAAGCATTTGCAGCCCCAGACAGACAGATTTTCACAACTACACAGACAGCTCAGCCCATCGCTGGGGAAGCCAGAAACAGTATATGTGCTTGGGTAAAACAGCTGCTACAGCAATACCCCACTGTGACTCAAAATCACCATCCAACAGAAAATAACCGGGTTTAAAGTCCTTTTCTATAAAAGCACACATGCAAAAAAAAAAAAAAAGCCAAACACTGAAATAACTATAAAGTATTACTAATTTAAACATGGAACATCCAGCTCGCTTGAAAAGAAACCCCATATTTTCAAAATTATGGGAAAATGTAAAACTTTTTTTAAATTAAAGAGATGTTTAAATGTCTATCCTTAGCTCAGGAACAAGTACATCTACCTAATCACAGTGCTTTCTCATACAAATAGGAGCTGAATGCGCATGGCAGTTACCCAACAATATTTTGGAATGAACTACTGCCTAAATTATTAGGCCATTTTAAAATGAAAGTATCTAACGTTATGTGTCTTCTGTCCTATTTCACCTTGTAGATCTCCCATGAAATTGGTCTGAATTTTCAAAGCAGGCAGACCTGCTCAAGATCTCATCGTCGGGGTCATTTTTCTAACGAGAATCTTAAAAGCTAGCTATTTAGCGTCATTGCTTATGCCTCCACTTTTGAAATACAGCAAGCCATACACGTATTTAAAAACATAAACACAGGGTTTAACAAAACTGTTTTTGCACATAATCCCACCAACTCCACTGATTCCCTGGTAAATCTTTAAGTCACTTCCAAGACAGGCGCCTGTGTATTAGTTGAGATGCAGCAGAATAGGTCTCGACTTCCCAGACAGCAAGGCTCGCCGTGCTCCGCCACTCTGCAAACCCCACACCGTGCCCAGGGAGTCCCGGCAGATCCACCCCGGCCTTCCGCGCCCCTCACAGCCGGCCGCCATCCCCGGACCGCCGGACAACGACAACCCCCCCGTCCCGCCAGCTCCCCCCTGCGCCCCCGCACCGGGGGCCGCCGCCCCGGGACCCCCTCCCCGCCGCCAGCCCCTACCTTCCGTTTGCTGAGGAGCGCCTGCTTGGCCTGGGTGGCCTTAATGGCCTGGTAGGCCTTCCTCTTCTTCAGCAAGTTCTCCGGCACCAGGGGGATCCGCCGCCTCGGCCTGCGGGGCGGGAGGAGCCGGTCACATCCAGCAGGCAGCACTGCACCCCGACCCCCACCGGGACGCCCCCGCCGCCAACCCGAGCCCCGCGACCGCGCAATCCCCGCAGATTGCGGCGGATCCCCGGCCCGCCGTTCCGCCACACTCACTCCTCCTCCTCCGCCGGTGCCGTAGCCGTCGCCGCCGTCGCCATCTTGCCGGGGCTGCCGCGCATGCGCCGGGGCGGGGCGCTGTAGTGGCGGGCGGGACGCTGTAATGGCCGCCGTGCTCGGTGTCTTCGTCCTTTACCCTCCTTCGCCAACGAACCAGAAGCCAACGGAGGGGAAGGAGGACTCTTTGTGGACCAGGCCATGCTCTCTCTATAGAAACAGAGCCCGCTGCGGAGCAGAGAGAGTTGCCCGTGCGACTGGGCTGGAGGTTTTACCTCAGGCTTGGCCCCACCACAGCGCTATGGGAGAGCAGGTGGTATCCATGGTTGGCAGCGCTGCTGGTATCTATGGTTGGCAGCGCTGCTGGGCTTCTGCACCTTCCCCTCTGCCACTCCACCCCACTTCAAAGGTGTCAAGGCCAGCGTTAGCCCTGCTGTGAGCCCCGAGGAAAGGAAATAATGGGCTTGCCAGGCTATAGCCTCTGTATCTAACTGCTGCCGCCATAGCTTGTGTGGCCACATCCAGAAGACGCTTGGCCTGCAACGTGTCCCTCTCCCCAGCTGTCCTGGTGCAAGAGGGACGTCTCACCACAACAGAGGCCTGCTATGGAGAAAAAGGCCTTTCAGAAAGAGCTTGTCTTTCAGCCCCTCGCCCCTGAGCTTCACCAGGAGGAACAGGTCATTTTCCCTTCCCTCCCTGGTGGCTTCCAAGCGCTGTGGTCCTGTCCCTAAAGAGCAGGTCCTGCCTGAAGGACTGAGTAGACCCAAGCGAGGACTAGTGGGCCACAGAGCACACCTGAAGTGTAGGCGGACAGCTGGTCACAGATGCTTTTGAGGAAAGGATCTCCAACGCGGACAGGGTCCTGTGGAGCGGGAAGAGATGCAACCTCTCCTCTGGGGCAGCGTGCAACACGCCATGTCCAACCGCACTGGAGAGCGGGGTGGTTACGGAGCAAGGAACTGTGGATGAGGAGTTGCCCTGCAGAACTGCAGACCTTCGAGAGAAGGGGAAATGGGCAGGAGTGGTTTGGGCAGCACTCTCACCTGTAGATGGTGCCATAGCCTCACGCTAAGGGGATGTTGTTGCATCTGATGAGGTGGTGTTCATTTTCTTCGGCCTCTTCTTTGCCGTGTAGGGTGGAAGGGGGATGTGTGTGCCTATACGCTTGTGGCTTTCATCGCATCTCTGATCAATTTGATTTACACCAGCCATGGTTTCCTCTTCAAGTTAACAGTTGCGAGCTTGAGCCTTTCACTAGAAAGCTCGGCGGTGTCAGGGTTTAACTGCTCACCTCAATGAAGCTGCAACCCTTTACAACACTGTAAATTAGGCCACTTCTATTTTGACACCTAATATGTGAATATCTGTATTTAGAAATGTGGTCTGACATTCCAGCACCTGCTCAGGCGTATGCTCTGCAAAGAACACACCCCTTAGTGAGCAAACCCAGCTTCCTATCAACTGTTCTCTGACGCAACCTTTTGGATTATGAGACAGAAAGCAGCAAGCCTATGAAATAAATCATATGAAACTTCCACTGAAGAAACCATAAGAAAATTCATAACTACATAATTTTCCCTCTGACATTAGGGTAAGCTGTTCCATGTAAAAATAGCCAAAATGTCTGGTAGCTCACAACAGAAGATGTGGACCGTTTAAATCTATAAATGAATGTGCTTTGTTTAACAGAAGGGAAATGCAAACGGCATCTCAGGTATTTCATTATTAAGGCTAAGGAAACAATAAGTAAGTAAATATTTCAAGCGCTGTTGCTATGAAATGTCACACAGCATAGCAGCATACCTAGGCTGACTTGTTAAACTTTAACTAATAGTTATATTGTATTAATGAATGACTATTCAAATGTCCTTGTTTGCAGGGTTACTCAAGAAAAATATTCTCACTTTCCTAGATAGTAAGCTGTTGTAAACTGACCTTCAGCATTCTGAACTCCTATTCTCTCCGTTTTTTCTTGATAAGGCCTTAGATTTTGTGAGATTTCCATGAACAGACAAATCCAATGACTGCTTACAATGGTCACCATCCACCAGTGATGGATTAAATGATTTCTCCTAGTTTATATGTCATTCAGAATGATAGGTAAAGTCCTGTTTTAAAACTGGATCTCTAGTCGTGCCCCTTTCAGTCATTGCAATTCAAAGACCTCACAAACCAGCTACTGCTTCCCATCAGTATTTTTGATGAAACTCCGTTGTAAGTACATTTTCTCCCTTCTTCACCAATGCATCTCAGATAACGCTCAGATCCTACCTAAGGCAATTATTTTTGAAAACTGTTGGTTTGGGGAGAGTGAGAGGGGAAGGCAGAGATCACCTTTAAGGACCAAAATTGAATGAGTTGTGTCAGAAATGTCATTCATAAAGCAAGCCAGGAAAACATGTATCTTTTTATCAGCAGAATAGAATATAGGCCTTGTTTTTTCCTGTACTGCACGGAGGCTTTTTTCACTTTAATTTCAAAATACAAAAAAAACCCCCACCAACCAAACACCAACCTAATCGGAATATATTTTTAGCAAAGCATGTTACCTTTTGATACTAACTGCAGCAGGTCTTCTGTGCTGTTTTGAGGAGATAGTGTTTGAAAGGTTGAATAGACAGATCAAAATCCAAATGCTGCAGGTATCTTTCCAGAATAGGTAGGGCTTTTTCCTCCACCCTGGAAGAGAAGAATTCAAAAAAAAGGTATCTCTCAGAAAGCTATGTCCTGCTTTGTCTGAGCTGCTTGCCTTTACAAATAAAACTTGAAATATTTTACAGATGACAAAGTGACCCTGCTCTAATCACAGTGGTCCACATTGGAGTGCTGCTGCAGCACGCTCACAAATCACTGCCACAGTTTCTGCCTGCCTTGACTTGAAACTCTTCACAGTGCATCTACAATACCACTGGGTCCTGCGGAGCCAGCCAGAAGCAGGTCCCTTCGTTATGCTTGGGACTTTGTTAGAACGTTAGCGCAAATGAAAGACAACAAAGACAGATCTCCTCCCTTTTGTTCTCCTGCAGGCCTTACATGACTCATGTTCTCTAGCATTGTGTCTTGTCAGCTTTCATTTTAGTGTGATACTTCAGACTAAAATTTTGTGTCATGTATTTTAATGTTTATTACCTTATTCATGGATAAAAATGCGAAGACATTAGAAAACACAAAAATAGCAAACTCATGCTGATGGGTGTGAATCTCACAAAAGGAGATGCTGCTGCATTTTCTCACTGCAGTTGGAATAAATAGCATGGACTTCAGCCACAGCTTAAATATTCACTTTTATTATGCCAAAAGCCTAGCTTTCTGAAAGCATCTGGATGTTCCTCTCTTTCCATCAGCTGAGACATTTGCTATTTGGTGTATAGACCATTGGGTTTGGATGCATTGTTTTTGACAGTGAACTGTACACGGATGTGGAAGGAATAATTTTCATGCAAAGTTCAGTCATCTACATTGCCAGGCTGTTTCTACAGTCATGCAGTGATGGCAATCATGGACTCTAAATTTCTGGAGTTTTTACTCCTAGGCAACAGTTTATGTCCCCGAAAGAATTTGTTATGACATGTCTACATCGATAGAAATTTGTTCTGGCAGGGGGGTTGGACTAGATGATCTCCAGAGGTCCCTTCCAACCCGACCATTCTGTGATTCTGTGGTTCTGTGACACTGCCAGTTGGGGTGCTTGCGCTACAGCTTTTCTTAATATTTCTATAATGAGGGGATAGTTAATAATAATACATTATATTGCACTGCCATAGTTCCATAACTATATACCTCTATAAACATAAAGCAAGACAGCATGTCTGTGAAGCTGTCGCAGTATTCAGACTGGTATTTGATCTGCTGTTTGAAAGTGCCACATATGCAGCTTGAAAAAGTAACAAAAACACATCGCTAGTTGAGCACGCGAATGTATATAAAAATATATAAAATGCATATATGTGAATTTGTATAAACAAATGCAAACAAAATGTAAATATAGTTAAGAGTATGTCAAGAACTGACTCACTTTTGCATGCAAACTTCTAGGGCTCCTGTGATGCAATCTACAGTGCAAAGTACGAGGAGGGATGATGCTGACCTGACTGCAGAATCAGCGCCTGCATTTCCAAGAGGACAGCTCGGTAAGGAAACAGAGGGTGGATAACAACTCGGGGACAATGATTCCAAAAGCACAGTCAGGATTTGAGGTGGGATGTTACAAGAATCTTGTCCATGAAACTTCTTGCCTTATTTTATCACCTCACTTTAAGAGGAGAGTATAAAACCCCATTAAATTCATTTCAAATCCCACAAAATCTCTACTGACACTGTGTGCAGTCTCAAAAGACCAAAAGAGCCACGCTTGAAGTCTGTCACTCTCACCAGTGAACCAAGCCCCGATCTGAAATCTGTCTGCAATGAATTCCTTATAAAAAGAGCCAAAGAATTAAACTCTCTTTATTTTGCCAAACTGTGATCTAACCTTGGGAACATTTCAATGGGTAAAATACCTTGTGATCTTAAATTATGCCCCTTTTCAGCTCTTTTAAGGAAAAAGTTTATATGATTTGGAAAGAGGCCCGAGAACTACTCTATACACACACTCAAACCAATGTTTAACAGAGAAAAAAGTTGGGTGGTCCAAGACTTTCATGAAAATAACAATCATATGGAGATAGAGTAATATTTAATAAAAATAGTTTTGTGAAAAGCTGTAGATAGATGCATATTTTTATTCTTTTAAAAATAAGGTTCCTTAACATAGGCATTTTTGTCAGAAATCCTGCAAATCAATTTCATGCCTCAAAAGGAGTAACGTGGGTATAATGCAGAGACGTAGATGAGACTAACGTAGGTGTATACCCTCAGCTAGTGGCCACCTAATATGTCAAATTGAAGGCTAAAAATCTGCAATTTTTGCCTTTGTGTCTTCCTGGAAAAAATGAGTGAGGAAAACTAATTCAGTTAAAAATAAGTGTCTAACAGTTTAGATTTCTGCCCTTGTCTTTTCACTGAAGGGATTTGCTTTATTCAGACTGTACAAGTAACCCGTCAAAACTCTACTTTGTGACCTTAACTGCATCACCATACTGAGCTGCAGGTACCCGTACAAAACGATGCTAGCGATTGAGTCCAGCCCAGCCACAGGATATACACCTCCTAGACAGAGCCCCGATGTAACCCCGGGGTTTACTGCATCTGCATCCACGGTGAGTCCAACCTGCTGGGCATAACCAAGGTACAGTCACAAGACTCTTCAGGATTTGACCCTAGATATGGCCTCCTAATTCATGAGCACAAATTTGATCCAAAAAGGGCATATATATTTATAATTACTTACAAAAAAAATAATGCCATAACCTTTCAGAATAAATTAGCATCATTCTTACATTTTCACTGAATTCAAAGGAAATAGGATCAGCGAGAACCCAGTGTCATTTAAACCACTAAATGTTGTGCAATATGCATCTTATAAATAGATTCAAGTACGTACGTAAGTAAAATAACTCTCCATTGACTGTGAGAGGGTGATAATTAATAACACACCCATTGCAGCGAGATCATGTTGCTTGCCTCCCTCGTTGTGGCATAACTACCAACCCCATCTTGCAAGCACCTCTTTCTGTGAGAAATCCCCCCGGTTTCCATGGCCCCACAGACGACTCCGAACCTTTCCCGCTCTGGGATATTTGCCGTGCTGGGCCAGAACTGACTATCTGTGGGAGATAGGAATGCTGCATCTCTCTAGAGGCTCACAGTCCTACTTGGTAGGACTGAACATGAAATTATGGCTCAATGCACTATTTGATTTTATGACTTCATTGTCTTCTTCAAGCTGCCTCCTGTGTGAGAAGCAAAGACTTGGCAGCTATAAAATACTTTATAATGCAGGGAGTTTCCCATGTACACAAGACCAAGTCCTCTAGCACTGCCCCAGTGGAGAGGCTGGCCAAGTTTCTTCAGTAAATGCTACTGCCATTACTTCTCTGTCTTTAGCACAATTCATTTACAAGTATCAATGGAAAATCTTTAATCTTTGAAAGCTCGATTTTACAATAACTGTTGTGAATACTTCACTAGAAGAAAAGCAGACTACTCGTAAACCCCTCAGACGATTCATAATTATTGTCCTTGGAAATTATATCTGGAGTTCTAAGTGCTTTTATGTTATGAATATTAAATTACAGATTTAGATCTGTCAAAATGTTCTGACATTTTCTAAAAGAGTCATAGTACCTATTTACAAGTTTCCAAAGTGGAACATTTGTAAGAAATAAAATATAAATTAATTTCATTTTGCTTCTAAAGTACTTGTAAAGGCTTGATTAATGAACCTGGAATAAAAAAATTAGTATTTTTCAATTACAATAAACAGCGATGTCTACAAGACAGACTGTACAGTGTCTACAATTTGAGTGTACTACAAATTTAATTGTATCTTTAAAGAAAAGTGGAGATAAAAATAGACATCATTATATATGGTCTCCACAGGTGTCTATGACCTCTCTCCTTCCTCCCCAGGGAGGAAAAGCTACATTTTATTTGGGAAAAAACCTGACTGAATTATGTCTGAGATGAAAGGCAGTGAGAAAAAAATAGGTGTCTTTCCCACCCTCAGTAATTGGGAATCCTGCCTCCTACTAGATTACTTTTTAATTGAACCTTTGAGATAAAAATGCAACTAATTATGCCATTTAGGTTGCGGAAGCATATTAATAAGTACACCACAGCATGAACTATTCATAAAAATACTACAGACTGGGGAGCCATAAAAAGAGATGGAAAAGAATAACCTAATTAGGAAGTTTATCATTTTAACATAGACAACTTAATAGGAAATGCCTTGTATACCCAGATTTGCTTTCTGTCCTAAATGTCAGTGATTCTGATACGATGGTGGTGGGTGGTAAACAATGAGGTTTATCTTTAGAAAACCCAAAACATTTAATTATTCTTCCTTTATGGCTCTGATTACTGTTGCCAAACTACATAAAATCCTTTAACAAGTTCAGTTTTGAAGACTAGGGAAGGGAGCTGTTGTTTCAAGCAGAAATAGCAATCAAAAGAGAATTAAAACAACATAAGTGACAAGCGATCTGCAGTAATTTTGTAAAATCACAGCAGAATAGTTTTGCATGTTTGTAGATTGCATTGCTCAGCTCTAAACGAAGCTGTGGTTTCGGGTGCTGTAGAGGTGCATGGCAATGCGGCTATAAAGATCCTCTCGCTTTTTTTCTCCTGCTAATTTATGTGGAAAAGTTTTGTTTGGAAGATTTTATTTTGCCTACAATTATTTGTGACAACTGCCTAGTCCAGATAAAGATACAGAATGTTCGTATTTGACCAGGAAATATCAGGCAGGGAAACACAGAGCCTGAAGGATGTAAGTGTACGCCCATAGCTTTATCCCAAAATAGGGGCTGTGCCCCAGCTACTCTGAGCTGCCCGTGCACGGCAGGAGCACGGGAAGGAAGGTGGTACTCGCAGGGTGTCCCTCATGGCACAGCAGAAGACCTTCTAAGGCTGACTGCTGAGGCAATAAGACAGCAGACAAAAATCAGTAAATAAAAATGCAGCGATGATTCACAAATTTATATATGAAATGATGGGCTTTAGACTAATTACTAAACTTGGCAGTAGGATTTTAGAGTTACTATAGATAAACAAAAATATCACCTAAATGCTTAGGACAACAAACAGAATAGCAATTGAGAATTATTAGAAAAGGGATAAAGAACAAAGCAGAGACCATCCTTACATACTGTAACCCCTTACGCCCATATTTTGAATGCTACAGCTTTGGGCAATCCTCTTTCTCCATTCTGTCCGTCCCATACCTCCGCCCGCTTTCTCCCAAGATAGACTTGGAAAAGGTTCAAAGAAACAAGATCAAAGGTATGGAACAGTTTCCATCTGTGGAGCAGTTAAATAGACTGGACCAAGAAAGGTGTCTGAGGGAAGATAAAACAGTCTGTAAAATCATAAATGGTGTGGGAGTTGCTCCCTTTTTCATCCAGCACAAGAGGTAGGGAACCTCAGACGAGGTAGCAGGAGGCAGGTTCACAGCAAATTAAAGGTTTTTCCAGCATGTGAATTTGTAGTTAAGACACAGACCTCTTAGCCACCGGATTCTGAGAAAGGTCAGGTGAACCAAAAATTAGGAGAGGAACTTGACCCTGTCATAGACTCCTGAGTCTCAGAAGAGCATTGACATGGCACATCTGCCAGCCATTTATATATAATGAAGATGCAAGTTTACACGCCATTTTCCGTGAAGATACCTTCCCTGCTGTCCTGGTTCCGGTGGGGATAGGGTTAACTTTTCCTGGTATTCCATGCCATGTGAGCCACGCCCACCCTGAGCTGCCGGGGGAGGGGGCAGGAAGTTGCTGTTTAAAAGCGGGCTGGGGCGTCCCGGGTCCGGTCGGTCGGCGAGCGGCGGGGAGCGGCGGTTCCGTAATCGCGTTTGTATATTCCCCTATCCGTGTTGTTGTTGTTGTTGTTGTTGTTGTTGTTGTTGTTTGCATGTTCCCTTTGCTGTTCTGTTAAACTGCCTTTGTCCCAACCCAAGAGTCTTGCCTTTTCTTACGATCCTTCCTGTATTAGGAAGGCACGTGCGAGCGGCACGTGGTTCTTTGTTGCCATCTGAGGCTAAACCACGACACCTGCAAAAGACTAGACGTCTGTTTACAGTATCGAGCTGGGCCTGCAGATCCAGCATTAAATAACTGGATTCTCAAATACTCATAGTTCCTCCTTTGCTCATCTTGGCAAAATACCTTTCCAGTGGGCACTTATCAGATGAATGCAAAACATAATTTGAAAATACCACCTAACATGCAACATTTAAGTGTTTTACACAACGCACAGCATTCATAACCTAAGTTTTGTAGCCCTTTTGTCTGTCTTTACACCTACCTTTTCTTTATATATTTGGGCTCTATCATTAAATGTATCCAGTTCAATTCCTGAACAGGTTAACTTTCGCAGTATTCTTTCTCTACAGGCAATGAGACTCCCAGCTATTCTTCCATTTCTCATAATAGGCATGCACTCCATTTTTTCCTACAAAGGGTGCAGATGTTTCTTTTACAATACTCAGTCCATTTTTGTCCTAAACCTTTCACATACCGCCAATTTAGAAGGATGCTGAAAATGAACAAACTCAGGCCCCGGGGATGAACCAGATATAAAAAAAATATCAGTGCTAAGCCAAAATCTTTTTTTCCAACAATGTACAAGACTATAACAAAAAAGGAAAACCAAACTGAACAAAATCATTGTTGTCGTAGAGGGGCCAAATGATCCTGCATTCTCCTCCAGTATTTAAATTTGGGCGGAGATGAGAAAAGACAGTTGTAGGTCCAGGTGTTATTTGTCCAAAAAATGTCAAATAATCTTTTAATTGTACTGCTATCTGGCTTTTCCCTGCTATATTGATTTAGGATATTAAAAGGACATCAGTATTCATTTGTACACCTCAGGTTTGGGTGTGTTTTATATCAGGTCTCAAGCCCCACTGATAATCCCATTGCATTAACCGTGCCATCTTGTCTGCAATACCATAGTAACACCTCTAAATAAAATCGAGGCAGTTCTGTTCCAGGCTTCCTGCCTGTTTTCTCTTCCCATGGCAGAGGAAGTCATGATGACTGCTCCTGCTTCCTAACACACGGCGTTTGTATTTTGTCCTTGCAGCAGACTGGTCCTTGTACCGACCTCCACGTTTTTTTGCAACAATGCTTGCATATGCAACTGGAACATTTCTCATTGCATTCAGAGCATGTGGTGTGTTCACTGTCTGCCGCAGAAGCATGCAGTCTCAGCACTGGTAACCCCCTGTCTCTATAAGCCGGTTTTGCCAGGCAGAGGAGTTACACATTCCAGCCATGCATCCCCATCCGCCTCCTCCCCTCCCCAGTGGCCTTTCTACTAGCTCCAGCTTTAAACTTTCCATTGCAACTGAGAGCTATCCCATTTTATGTTCCCCCTTGCTATTACAGCAAAACATTTGAAAAGGAAGACAGGAATCAGTTCTTTTACTTGCATATAGAAGAAGGGCTAGTTAAATCCGACGGCATATCCTTCTCCCCTGTTCACCTGCACGGCATCCCGTTGTCCTGCCTTTTAAGTGCATCCTTTTCAGATCTTTAAACAGCCTTGGATAATTGAATCCATTTTTGCAATGATCTATTATTGGTATCTGAAAGCTAAAAAGGTGAGAAAATTTGCCAAAGACAGATGGCAACAGATGGAATTAGTGAGAAGGGGATGAAGGCGCAAGTTAGCTCCAGGTACCACTGTCTGGATCACAGCTGTGGAGAGCACTTGCAGCAAGCGATGCCCAATTGCTTGGTTCCAGCATCTTGGAGCATCATCCTTCCAGTTGTAACACTGATCAGTCAACTGCCAGGGTGAGATTGCAAGGGTACTCATCTTGAAAGCAAACAGCTTTCACGTCGCCCAGCCGAGCGTTACGGGATATAAGATGAGAGGCATACCTCAACAGGAAGAAACCACAAAAATTCAAAGCAACTCTGCTGCTTCTCTGCGCTGTGCTCGGCAAGACTTACTTCTTTCTTGACAGTTCTCCACAACCCCCGGCAGGATCAAGACCTTTCTATATCAGACACTATTCTCACATCTAAGAGAGAGTTTCTGACTCAAGAGACTATACTGAGGGAGAGCTAATGAAGAAAACTGGGTCCTGTTTCTAAACCAGTCAGCAGGATAACAAGCGTGTCTTGCTAGTTTCAGTTTTCTCCACACAGATACTAATGATAATACTGTAAATGTTTTTTTATATGTTATATAGACAAAGGAAAAGATTAATCATAATTTTTTCCTATTTTTTAATAGTCAGAATAAGCTCCTTCCTGTCAGTACACAACCTCAGCCGTGAAAGAAATCGTTTGGGTGCAGGTGCGCTTCAAACAAACGTTTGTTCTCAAAACAGAATCTTCCTCCTTGGCATCTGACACACCGCAGTTATATCCGAAAAATGCACACACATGCTTCTTTTAAAACCAATTTTGTCGAGTCACCGCCTAATGTAAGAGTTAGTGCTACATGAGGAGGCAAAGCTAATTAGCCAGGTAGATGTTATCAAGGAAGAGAAGACTATTAAGTTTGTGGGAGACGGAAGAATCGCACCTACTTTATGTGTATACTGGTGCTTTCATTTTATGTCTTCCTAAAGGCAGTGGCCAAATTCTGTATGCAGCCAACGTAGAAAGGCTTTGTGTATTTTCAAACTGCGTAATTTAAGCGCTTCAACTTAGGTTTCAATATCTCCCTCTCAAAGCAAAATCATTTCTCACAGCCTTTTAGACAGACAACAGAAAATGGAAATAAACACCTTCAAACTCACCCCTTCCCAAAATCTTACAATCTCTATTCAGAAACACTTTAAAATCTCATATGAAGAAAGAATGAGGAGTGGTGGCTTCTCCATCTCTCATTCTCTTCAAATCCAGGCTGGCTACCTTTTTAGAAGATAAACTTGAATGAAAACCACATTATCTCCAGGATTCAGCATAGAGATAACAAGGCAAAGCATAATGGATTATCAAAACGTGCTGCTTTGACGTGATCTTTCTTCTTGTGTCGGAAGGAATACGAGTCAGTGAAGAGGTGCCCGTGCCGAGGCTGGGGCTGCCTGGAGGAGCTCCCCGGCTCTGGGGACACACTGTAGCTATGCCTGACTCCTGTCGTGGCTGGAGTCCCCTCCCCTCCTTCCCTTTGTACCCTGGTTTCCATGTGAAAAAAAGTGCACATTCAGGTCAGGAAAGAGCCATGAAAGATTCTTGTCACATCCTAGTGAGGCCAAAGGACCGCAGACTGCATTGCAGCATATACCTGTATAGCCCAGGTATATGCTATAGCCCCCGTATTTCATTTTGATCTGGATAAGGATTTAATTTTAAGAGATCACTTTTTCAGAGATACTTCAAAACCTGGAAGGCACTGCTGGAATACAACCCTGTATTTGAATAGACACCTGGTTTTTAGTGGTGCTTTATTACTATTAACAGATCACCCACCAGATAGTTTAAATAAAAATACGTCAAATGATAAATAGCTCATGAATTCTTCACGTCACTTTAAAAGTTTGCTTTTTGGAATCTGCATTGTGCCAAGTGGTGCCTCGTGTATGTTTTTTGTTGCTGATTCTCTTCTCCAGTTTACAAACCACCAAATCTACAAGCTGCTTTCAGAATAATCACATCTACCTGTGGAGTGTGAATACTCCTGCCAGTACACATGGGCATTTCCACTGCTTTCTCTTTCTACAAATAGAAATTCACTGGAAAGTTAACGCAAGGCTTTCCATATGGAGCCAAAATGGAAATCTGGGGATTTTCGTGGAACAAATGGAAATTATTATATTTTTTTTTTCCTTCATTCAGCTCTAATTAAAATTAATATCACTTTGGCTCATCCTAACACCACTAACAGTACGGAAATTTGTAGTTCAAACTTCCAGCTCGCTAAGCTAGACGCTGCTGCACATATGGTATGTGTGATCACTAACTGTTCCCGATAAAAGGCCATATGGGCTATAACAACTATGCAACAAAGACAGCGATGCTTTAGCCTCACTTCTTCTTGTTATTAACTTGATCCTTAATTTCACTCGACTTTTAACTAGGAGATACTGGCTGTCTAACATCTCTTTTGCTCTTATGTATAGTCTCTTCTCACAGTCATCACAGCTCCTCTAGTAACCACCACTCAGGTCATTTTGCCTTTATAACGTGGATTCACAGCGCTGTCAGCAATGCTCCCCTTTCACTGCACCGTGCTGGCAAGCCGGCAGTACAAAGGTATTTTCTTTTATGAACAGAAATTTAAACTTTGTTGTGAAAAGCTCCAAAGCCTGACTGCTAAACAGCATCCAGCAGAGGCATGAGCTGGCATCAGACCCGGATCTAGCTGTGGCAGCACATGCCCTCTGGGCTGTGGCATGGGCAGCAGGAGGGAAGCAGCCAGGATGAGCCGGGGGACAGTGCTGGAGAGATACCTGCAGGCATAGGGGACGCAGTGTCCCTCAACATACTGTGTCCGTTTGAAATCAAAACGCCCTTCTGGCTAAGAATGGGACGTACATCTCGGCTCAGCAAAGACTTCCAGAGGAACAGACCATGTCCAGCCTTGGTTTGGGGAATAGCAAAGGGAAGATCCGTGTCCATGTTATGGTTCAGATTTGGTGTAGTGCCTGGCACGTGAGCCTGCACAAAGTGGAGACAAGACACAGGGCCACACGGACCATCGGGCTGAGCCAGCACGACTTGTAGCTGAAGACGTAATTTCTGGGCAGTGAGTGAGCAGGCAGCTAGGGAAGACACACAGCTCCTGGCATCAGGAGCCAGTAGCCCTGGGCCACCAACTCACATAGGAACAAGCACTACTATCGCTCTTCACTGTTTTAACTGGAGTGTCCTTCCTTGCTGCATTGCTTGCAAATGAAGACACGAAGATATTATTACAAAATTCAATCCAAATCCAATCACATCTCCCTGACTTGTGCTTTTCTTATCATCTCCTTTCTTGCAGCCCTCTTTTAATGACAAAAATCCTATTATACAAAATCAGCGTGGCCAAGAACCATGCATATTTACCAGTCTTCTCCGAATATATCATCTTCTTACTACTTCAGTGGCATTAATAACCACTGTCATACATGCAGGCCTTTGGGAAACTGCACTACCTGCCAGTAAGAAACTTTTCTTCACGTTACTTCCTAAGTGGTCGTTAAACGTCTTTCACAAAAATGCATGCAACAGGAAGCATTCTTCCTGTTCTTTTTTTAACTTGATTTTGATTAGGAGTATCTATTTTGTTGTTTGCTTGCTTGATAAGTTCTATGGCTGTTGCTGATAAGGTGTGAAATATTCCCTTCCATCGCTTACAAATTATTTTAAAATCTAGGCCTTAAGTTACCCTTCCCCTGAGCTTAATTCATTTTAATAAGTTTTAGATGCTTATTTTCTTTCTATAATTGACCTCATTCATCTCATAAATTTCTTTCCTTGCTTTAGCATACCCTTTGGAAGACACATACCCAGAATACATTAAGAATAATAATTACCACTGGTGCAAGTATAACAGTTTAAAGGCATTAAATTAGAATTAGTGGGTTTCTGAAATGCAAGGCACATGCCAAAGCCAATTGACTTGCTGGAGAAGACAGGGTGTAGGTTAGAAACCACGGGGGGTGTTGCTTCGGTGGCAGTCCATTTTATGTCCGCAGGTTTTCTGCAGGTGTCTGGCAGAAATTAAACACGCTCTCCGTAGTTGGAAGGCTTATACATGACAAAAATGAGAGTATCGGTCTATTGTGAGCCAGCCCATTTTTGTACCTATAAAATAGCAGTGAATGCCTATTAGCAGGGTAAGCTCATCCATGCGTGAAGTGATAAGGGTGTTTAAACAGAGAACTGCATCACTTAATAGGCAAGCAAGAGTCAGTGTACTGTTCTCTGACCAAGATGAGGAAAATTATTCCCAAATATTTTACAGCTTATGCAAGACGTGCACGGTCTGGTTAAAAACTTCTTTGAATGTGTCCCCAAGCGTCTAACAAAGTGGTCACTTGTTCCTTCTCAGTCTCGACAGCTGAGCAGGAAGACAGTCATGACCCCTTTCCCCCAGGGCACTGGCACCTCTCTGGGAAGCATTTCCTCTCAGGCCCTTGGGTTCAAGCTTTCCCTCTCTCCAAGTCCGATCTGGTAGAATTACAAAACATTTCTCATTCAGAAAGGTCTGCTGGTGGTTGGGCTTTCCATATTTTCGTCTCACTTTTACGCTGGTGGTAGCTGAACACTTTATAGAGATTTCAAGTTTCATTCTCCTGACAGGGCCACCATATGAGAAATTCCATCGACCCTCTCGAGCTGCCCTTCCTTCCACAAATGCACTTGAAGCTGAAAACAGAGATTTGACCACATATTCTGACAGCTTGTATTTTGTTACTTTCTATCCTCAAGTGCTGTATCTTTATTATACCAACTGTAAAAAGGGATAAAAAAATAGAACTATGCTAAAGCTTAGTTTATATAACACTAATTTAATAGGGAACTATTAAAGGACAGCTAAAATAGAAACAAGCCCTTTAGCCCAAAACTTAATTTCAGCTGATCTAGTGCTCTTTCCAACATAACAGGAGGCCCATGCTAATTCTGTGAAAATGAACTTAAGTTACACTTACTTATTAGCAGTATTTTCATGATGACCGACAAAAAAAAGAGAAGTTTAAGCTTAAATCTTTAGGCAAAAAAATACTCCCACAAATATTACCGCAATTAAACCTGCCTTGAAAATTATTCATCCTTAAAAAAACTATTACTTATCAGGATAGTCATAATTCTTTGTGATTTTTTTCATTTTGTTTGTTTTAATACATGCTACTTTTCAGAAACTCAGTCTCTTGACTTTTCTGAAATCCGAGTTAAGCAGTTTCTTGGGAGAGAATTTACAGTGCAATAGGTGCTCCAGTTTGTCTTAAATTAAGTGTAAGTAACACGGGTGATCTCATGATCAACATGACTTTTAGATACAAAGGACCCATCACCTACAATATCTTTTGATAGCTCCTTCCTTACGGAAGAAATTCTATGCTTGGAAATACAGCTTAAAAGGCCACCTTTGGCACGTTACAACATCAACAGTAAACTGAAAACTTCATATTTATTTTTTTTCCACAAAAAAAAATTGTAAATAAGAGTAACAAGAGCAAGAAAATTAAATAGGCTAAACTATACACACAAAGGCTTTTATAAATATAATGGGAACAGAAGTGAAATTGTATATAGACAGATATATAACCGCATGTATAAACTCACGTATGTAACTATATACAATACTAGTGTAAAATCCAGAAACATTCAAAAAGAAGACAAGATGTTGTACAGCATTCTTACTGGGATTTTAAGAGATGTCATCCAAAAAGCAAGGTGGCACATCTGGTCTGTGGGGAAATACTAGTTTGTGAAATGCTTTTAAGGGACTGGCAAAAAATGCAGCGCGGATAAAGCTAAGGTTCACGATATCAAGATAAAGTCCCGGTCTTGGTGGGAAACTCTCTGCGTTCTTACTGGCACAGACAGCCTTGCAAGAGGTAGCTTGTTGTGAAAGACCAGTCTCTTAGTTGCTCCTCTATTATTTTTTCCACAGTCGTATTAAAACTGGATTATGGCTTAATCTTGCTTTTATTGTCTCCCCTTTGCCTACACAGTAGCACAGAGAGACTGTTAGTTAACGTTTTGAAACGTTTTCACAGTCACAGAGCTAAAATGACTTTTTGTTTGGTAGTGACCTTAAATTCATGCGGAGGGAGAACAAGAGGAGGAACAGACGTCCACAGAAATCTGGCAAGGATGCAGAGCCAGCATCTCAGCTGATGAAAACGATCCCCTGGCTTCCACGGTAGAACCAGGTACCTCCGTAACAAACGGGCGTGGGCTGTAAGCTGTAACCTGCTTTAACTCTTCTGAACTCTGATACAACTATTTCATATTTGTAGAGGTACAGTCGGTTTCAGAAAAATAGCTAAGAGTTATTGTTCTGCCAGTTAAAAATAAGTTCTATATGACAGTTTGAAAATCAAAAAGGGACCAAGAAAGCATGGAAGAAGCAGCCCTAGAAATGGATCTTCACTTTCCAAATCTTACTGCAGTAAGTGAAAAAATCTTAGTGACAAAATAATCACTGACAAAGAGCTCTGTTTCCGCAGAAAAGGTATAGACTTCTTTGAATGAGTCAGGGGTCACTTGAAAATGAGGAAAAACCTGCTGTGGTGACCAGTTCTGTGCACTTTATCACAAGCTGTAGGAATTTCCCATAATTATGCTTTGCAAGTACATTACCATCCACATAACAAACACATCTAAAGATTAAATGTGAACTGAGGTATTTCTGGGATCTTTGAACAGGGAGAAAATGTAATGCGATTAGAGTTGCTCAGAAGATAGCCATAAAAGAACTTCCTGTTTAAAAGGATGTCCTACCAAGAATAATAATAAACAATAACAATAATTGGGATTTCTACAGGGCCTTTGACCCAAGGAACTTACAGCACAAAAGGGGAATTCCTTTCTAGTTATCCAGGGGTTTGTTTTGTTTTGTTTTGTTTTATAATCAGGGACTCGAGGGCAATGCTCTAATTTCAAGCCGTGCCTCTTGGTGGGGGACGGTGCTGATGTTCACAACACCCGTCAGGGGTGCTGGAAAGACTGTGCCTGACGCAGACAGAATGCGCCTGTGGTCATCCATCTGCTACGATATAATCAAAATCCCTCAGGGCTGACGCAGGGACACTCGCTTTGCTTCGTGCGCTTTTCTTAGAGGGGTAACCTGTCCCATTTGAAAGATTTGAAGGGATGAAAAAATGGGGAGGCCAGAACATGCCCAGTCTGCCTGGAGTCAAAGGGCTTAAGAGTAGGACCTAGCTTCAGCTCCTTCCTCCTCCTCTTCCAAATTTCAAGTCTGAGCACACTCATGTGGACTGTTGCTTCTGTTTAACAGCAAATTAATTACAGGCATATTGTAAATGTGAACAAATTAAAACCCTCTTGCTTCGTGTATTTGTGTCCTCTGGTTTGAATTTCCTGAGAGAAAATGGGCAATTAAAACTGGACAGTTTGTGACGCAGAATTTCCTAACGACTGTAAGTAGCCGTGCGAGAGCCGACACATGGCTGTGAGAAGGCACCATCCAACCAGGCAGCCAGAAGCTTGTAAAAGAATAATTGAAAGGATTAACGGGGAGTACCATATGCTCACAATTCGGATCTGGCCACAGGCAATACAGAGTATGCAGAGATTTCTAGTGCAGCACAAGGCCAGAAAAGGTCACGGGTGCTGGTATCTCTAGAAGCCAAAAGAATAAATCTCAAATGAAAGAGAGTAGCTGTATGTAGGACGTGGGGCGTTACTTGATGAAGGATCCGGACAGATGAGTCCTAGAGGATTTTGCCGCATCTGTCCAAGACATTTCTGCAAATCCAGCTGTGAGTGGCTGAGGACAGATCAGGAATTGTTCCTCTGCCTCAGACGCCACTGTCTTCAGCCCAGTTTTAAGCTAAAACACTCCACCTCTGTGGGTTTGGGGCTAAAACAAGGACTTTTAACTGTAGTGTTGACAACGAAGACACGTACCCCGCTCTGATGCTGTTGCAGGAGAGCAGGGAGTGCTGTTGGCAGCACTGCCAGGAGCCCCTACCGGCTCAGCTTTTCAGGTCCCATGCGAGATGGAAGGATTGTCTTGTTAGGGCAGCGTTGCTGGCTTACCACAGACTTGGTGTGTGACAGTAGGCGCCTGCCGTATCCCTACACCCCGAGCGCACCCAAGTGGAGTCACGGGAGAGGAAACTTCTTCCAGATCCTGCCCAGACACGCGAGGGCTGTTCACAGCCTGCCTAGAAGAGGAGGTCAGAGCTGCTTCTCACAGGCTTGCATTTTCTTTCATCTTATCGTACATCTAGAAAAAACACACCTGAAGAAATAAGCCAAATAAAAAAACGGAGATAAGGTGTTTACTGTCAGCATGGCCTTTTACTCTGAGATAAATGGTTAAACTCCTCCCAAAATATCTGAACACCAAAGACAAAGCTGCTTTTGCGAGAGCGGGTTCAGTAAAGATGTGGGACTCAACCCTTCTGCATGCTGAGCTCTGTTCTCTGAGCTCACAGCCAAGAACAGGACACACCGGGAGAGCCTAAACACTGACAGTACAGCAGAGGTAAAGCGATGCTTGCCTGCTATATAAGGAATAGATCTTCAGGCTTGCCATCTCAGCAAAAGGAGGAAGACGTACTAATAAAGTACTATAAATACAGAAGTGTTTATAGGACAGGTTATATAACGCTTCTCCTGGAGCTTCATGCCTTCCCCTTCCCTGACAAACACCATGAAACGTTTCATCTTACTGCCTCTTTATCTTAAAAGGCATCTAATTTTAAAGTCAGAAACTGGGACAATATCTCATGACGTAAAACTACAAATTAGCATTCACATGAGCAAAGCATTTGCTTTTCATTGCATTCTGTTTGCTGTTTCTATGATACCTTATTTTTCCCCCAAATAACACGCATTTTCTCTGTTTGCAGAGTATGCTAAAAGCAGTAGTATTTCCACAATTTCAGAATGCACTTGAGGGAAAGATTTATATTTTAAAAATGCACAAATTGGAGGAATACACTAAAAGACTTAAGTACTTTTTAAAGATAGGCGGGGTAATAGATGGCACCTGTTCTTTGCAAATAAATGTCAAGTAACAAAGCCTACGAGCTTTAAATAAAAGATGTGAACAGCTGCTAAACAAAGAGGCCAGAAGTTACAGTGGAATAAAATCTTAAGCCTTTTCTTACTATACTGTAAGGAAGACAGTCTGGGTTTGCCTGGTTAACACGAGTAGATGATAGATAGATCCCCATATAATCCTGAAGTTGAATGAAAATGCAAATAAAGTGACACTTATCCCACCCCATCCAGAAGAGCGAATACAATAATTACGTTGCTGTCTCAAATAGATTTAACTGCCATGCTAAATATAAGATGACTGCACGTACATTTTGAATGGAATAAAGCTGTTGCCATTTTCTCCAGAAAGGTGCGTGTTATAATAAATAGATCTGCTACCTCTAGTCTTTAAGGACAGTTTTTCTAAATAGTTTGATTTATAATCGCTCGGTCCTGTGCCGGAAAGGAAGAGAAGGCCAGCCACGTAGGAAATAGCCGACAAAAAGCCCATGCTGTGGGAGTGCATCCCTGGAGTACGCGCATGGGAGGGAGCCAGCTTTGTAGCACTGCAAGAGGTTCAGCTGGCAGCACACCAGGAACATTTTGCTCCCAACTCGGAGCGAGTATGGGAAGAGGTTGGAAAATACAGCACCTTCACAGTATGTCATTTCTCATTGTAACTAAAAGCTGTCACGGCTTGAGGGAAGAATGTAGGAAAAAAGGAGCAGGAAAGAAAGCATATAGAAAACACAGGAGGAGAACTGAGAGTGTGAAATAGGGAAGAAAAAAGTAAGGAAAAAAGGGGGATAGAGTGGGTAGACAAATTAAGAGAGCATAAATAGGAGACAAGGAAAAGGAACAGGCAAGGAGAAAAAGATCAAAGGCCAGGCTGTTTTTTTCGTGGCACTACGCCAGAAAGTGGGCCCGTACGACCAGGTCTGGGCCCAGCGGGGCTGCTCTCAAGAGCAAGTCTAAATGTGGTCAAATCAAATGCCTGCCCAAGGCTCGTTTTCACCCGCCCGTGGCCCTACGTTAGGTTTTACTGACCACACATGCCAGTGTCTCCATACAGAAAGACTGATGACGTAGAATGTGTCAGGGCTCGGGGCAGGGTCTCAGCTAGGAGGTGACATACAGCGCCTGGGCACAGCATGCTTTACATGTTACTTCCATTGTGAATGATACCATCTTGTCCTTTTACAGATATTAAAACAGCTAATTTGCACCACTCCTCCCAGTTTACTCTGGCATCAGTTTCCCCGTTTTCCACAGGACTGTGGTCTCTCCATTTCTTGAGATACCTTTACCCGCACTTTCCTTTTCCTTACCATCCCTCTTCCATAGGCTGAAAAACTCACAGTTAAAGATGTAAAGAGAGTTGCTCCTGGATTCCTACCAGAAGCACAAAACCAGCTCTCTTCCCTCTCCTCCCCAGGGTGTGGGGAGCACTGCTCCCCAGTACTGCCCCAGGGCTGCCAAGCAGAAGAGGTGACTTGCCCCCCAGGGCAGGGAAGCCTGAGCTGGGGGCAGCTAAAACACCTGGCCTCAGGCTGAAGTGCAGAGCTGGCCAGGGAACAAATCCGTCTTCTGATTGCATTTAAGGTTTCAAAATCTGTTTTTGTTTCAATGAGGAATTAAAATGAATCCTTTCAAACATTTCTATGAAACAGAATTGTGTTGAAACATCTGCTTTCTAGCTGAACGCTTTTTTTTATTGCGCTCTCTCAGTTAGGATATGACCAGGGTCTCTGTCCTAGATCCTTCCAATTAAATAGTTTGTTAGTATCTCCATTACGTATTTCAGCTACACCTAAAATAGCATAATCTGTGCATCGATGACAAAAGTATAGTAGATGATGTGCGGAAGAGTACTGAAGCATTTAAGCCCTCAGTCTATTGCTGAGCGGGAAGAGCAGCTGCAGCCTTCAAGAGAGGAATAAAAGGGATCATGGCCAGAAGCCTGTGACCTACCTACAGTCAGTACTGGCTATCTTATCCCTGTGTCCCCATCATTCTTCATTGTCTTGCATTTGCCATAAATTAATCTAGCATTGCTGCCATCACGGGAGCAAGTCTGGATTGCACCTCACCTTTCCTAAATAGATCCGCTTCCTCTGTTATTAAAAGAGAGAACTAAATAATGCATCTGTCTTCCAAAACACAGGAACTCACTGGCATTAGCATATCAATGCCGTCTGACGATTTCTTGAGCGTGCATTTAATAGAGGACACATCTGCAAGGCCACAAACTACAATGCCATTCCTCGTATTAAACATTTATTATTCTTTTGCCATTAACAGCTTCTTTTCTTCCTGATTGTAACTCTGTGAAAGACCATGAATTTTTTAACTGATGTTTTCTTAAGGTTACTGCTCAGATACGTTACATGTGAAACACTCAGTAAGTCACAAGAAATTCTTCCTTTTTGTATCTGTTGTGTATATACCTACAAATAAACTACCTTAACTCCCTTAATATTGAGGATCTCAAAGAAAGATGCCATTTATTAATTGTTCATTAAAAATAATTTGGTTGATGCCTGATTAAAGGATACTCTACATGGCCCTTTTTCTCGGGAAGAAAGGAAATATGAAATCAATACATGTTTCAAGCCCTGTTTCCCAAGGGTTAATTTAATTCTTGGTGATGAAACTGAAAATTATGTCAGATTCAAAGAAAAGCAGGGCTAGGAATGAAAGAACCAAACTGCAGTAAATGCAACCACTGTCTGAGGTCTTAGGGTGAGACCTAAGCCTGTTGTCTTCCGACCTGCTGAGAACATTCCACGTGGGAAAGAAATACTAGGTATTGGGGTTCCACCCAGCACCAAAACCATGAAAAAAGGAGGCTCAGTGAAGGCAAAAAAAAAATATAGAACCATAAAATGGTTTAGGTTGGAAGGGACCTTAAAGACCATCTAGTTCCAACCCCCCCTGCCCTGGGCAGGGACACCCCCCACCAGCCCAGGTTGCTCCAAGCCCCGTCCAACCTGGCCTTGAACCCCTCCAGGGATGGGGCAGCCACAGCTTCTCTGGGCAACCTGGGCCAGGGGCTCACCACCCTCACAGCAAAGAATTTCTTCCCAATATCTAGTCTAAATCTCCCCTCCTTCAGTTTACAACCATTACCCCTCCTCCTATCACTCCACTCCCTCAGATAAAGAGGGAGTTTCATGCTAAAGATGTTTCATGCTAAATATTTTTTCCACTTAAGTTTCACCTATAGAAATAATTTGGCTTAGTAAAAACTTTTTCGAGAGGTCTGTTTAGGCACTCACTGTTAAAACCAGGAATATGAACCTGCTTATTTTTATCACTGTTTCAGCTCAAGTAAAATCAAGTAAAACAAACAAACAAAAAGTGATATTTTAGTTTTGTAAACTACCCAAATGAGATATTACATCACAGTAGAAGTTATTTTGAAATATTTAAAGAAAATTATTACTAAGGATTAAGACTCTACTAAGTAGTGAACTGAAGACTCTTGCTTTTTCTTACTGGGGAGTCCGAACTTTAACTTCTCATGGTTGTTTTTCTTATCTCCTCAGCTGTGGAAGTCTTTGGGATTCTGAGGATAAATACACTGAACATTTTGTCTTTGGTATTTCCTCAGAAGCAGAGAACATAATGTTAGAGAAAGTGTTACTCACTTCTGTGATCTGTCAACTCATCCTAGCATAAGGAATAATATTAAACATCTCCCAGAGAAAAATAGATTTCAAGTCCATTAATTTGGACAAACTGTGTCAAATCTGGTATGGGAGCTTGATTTCAAGCATGGTCTTTTGTGGATCCTCCTCAAAGAGTTGAAATTTGAGCTGGACAGAAAGAAAAAAAAATATCTCTAAAAACTTTCCCAATATGTAAATATTATTTTTTTTAGTCTATTTCCAAACATTGATCCATACAGCTCTTGTTGATGCTTCACAGCCAAGCCAAGTTCACATGGTGGGCAGTTCCTCCTTGCCCTCAGGAAGAGGCATGGAGTCAGTGAAAGGAGAGGAAACCAGCAGCAAAATAAAATCCTCTGCTTTCTTTTTCCCCTCCCCTAAACAGACAGTTTACATCATACAAGTACTTTTTAATGTTACCTCTCCACATACACCATTCTTATTGCTTCACTAGGGAAGCATCGCAACAGCAAACAGCACAAACCAGCTTCTCTAAGATATGGTCCATATTACTGAAATAAAATACTGGAGAATTCCAGAGCACAAGAGTATTACTGGGGTCTTTGCAGAAAGCACAGTTTCACTGTGAGTTGTGCTGGACACACGACGCCCTTGTTGGACTCGCAATGAGATAACCCAAATGGAAGACAGAGTTTGGTCTTTGCCATAGATTCAGAGAAGCACCAGGAAGGGTCCCTTCCCCACCAGGGCAAAGCAGTCACTCGCCCAGATTGACTGCTTTCCTCCAACGCTGTCACCCGTGGGGACTGCGCGACTGCCACAGGCAGGAGGCTCTTGTCTGCCTGGCGCAATATTGTTGGCATAGGCTGCAAAATGTTCCTTCTCAGGGGAGGGTGTAATAGGCAGAGAGAGCATAGATTGATTTTCACATCCTAGCCTAAGCTTGGTAAAATCAAAAGGTTTTTTAAAAAAAAGCATCTTAATAAGATAGGGGGCATCTTTACAGGTCAAATTTCTACCTAGAGCTCAGTTTTAGAGAAAGATCATTTGAGAAAGGTTAGGTTTCACATTTGTGTGCAGATGGGCACTCCCACTATTGAAAACGATCAAGTCAAAATTTCCAGACCTAAGTTCCTAAACTCATAAATTAGATGTTAGGCCCCTACACCAGATTTCAAGGATTTGCAAGTAACCACAAACAGAAGATACTGACATCACTGAAAGGCAGGTTACTCCTCTAGGTGCCCGTACTAATGCTCCCCTGCCCCAAGCTTCCCACTCAGGACAAGACGGGGCCATTTATTTTGGCCGTAGCAAGTGATGTTCATTAAAGAAAACTAAAAAGAAGAGATAGCCGAAGAGATGTCAGAAATTAATAACTTCTCAGACCTGGGCTCCACCCAGCTCAAAAAGCTTTTCTGCTGACAGTAGGTTGTTTCCAACACTAAGAATTAAGTGTTTATCTTTATCCTTTGAAGCTGTGCCATTCACACCAATAAATACACAAGGGTCCTGAAACGGATACTTACTAAAACAAAATGCCCGTTCAAAATTAATATCTTTTTCTATTTCAAACCACATTGTACACAGAAATTCTTTGGAGCTTTTTAGAGACAAAAGCAAGAAAAATAAAGGAAAGGAAAAAAATTTCAAACAATTCTGTTCGTACGCACCAAGCAGTAATGTAAAATAGAAAAGTTATGTCAAAATGAACCACTAAACGGGTATGCTTTCTGTAAATCGAGCCAATACAAATTTCATAAAACTTTCCTTGTTAGAGGTACAAACCACCCGTTAAAAGAATAACATTTGCGTGCCATAATATTATCATTTGCACCGCTCCAGCTGAACGTGAAGTTGCCTCTTGCATTGAAACAACAATATCGGGTATCAGGAAAATGTGTCTAGACTCATGACAGCACGCTCCCCAAAGGCAGCCTGACGCTGGGAACTGAAGTCTTAATTATGGAGGTACTGCTGAGATGCTGTTTTCTTCCAAGCGTTAGGTTACTAGTGCATTGAAATTATTAAATAGGCATCTGTAAAAATTAATAGCAGTTTACTATGTTTTCCTAACAAATATGATAATTAATCCTTGCACACCGTGCTTATATTTGGGAATTTAACTTTGTCATTCAGGTTTTACATGACGTTTAGGAATGGTTAGCCATTGCATAATTACTTATGGGTATCCTCACTTTTTGCTCCATAACTTCTAAATAGCCGTGTATAAAAATAGTTAAGATTATGCATGATAAGATCACAATCAACAAAAAAAAAAAATCAAGACTTTAATAAGTTCCCACAATACTTTTATTGTCAAATTTCATAGGCAACAGATTTGTGAGCATCTGGCAGCTGCACAAGTGACAAATCATGCCAAAGCCTTAGCTGGTATCACATAAAGCTGATACTTCAGGGTATGATCAAGGTCACAGTGGTAATTTATCAAATGTCTAACTAGTTAATTTCTGTCTATTTATATATTTGGATCATTAAGGTAAAGAAAGTGAATGCTGAGGTTATGCTTGAGCATAAGAGGTAGAGCATTTACAGGAACCACTCTCTACTCTTTACCTGCTTTCTAATTTCCAGAGAGGTCACAGGCGTCTACACAAGTCTGCATCCTGTGACAAAAGCTACCTATTCTATAGTATTTCTTTTGTAAAATGCATATTTATGAAGTTAGCCCTGTTCACATTGCTCACAGATACACAGTGTTATTTTATTACCAGAGTGAAGGATGTCTGTATTCACCTCATTGATTCAATCTTACTTCAGAACTACGGTGACTTAGGGCAACATTTTGAGAAGAGCCTGGTATCCAACAGCTTTCTTTAAAGCACAGAAACAAAAGCATTTTACGTGGTTCATGTAAGCACCATAGCCACTCACTTTTAGAAAACATCTTGAAAAGACACCACCTTGAATTCCACTCCCAACAATTCGTTATCCAATCATGAAAAGAAGGATGCATATAGAGATTTCCCACAACTCATCCTGAAGTTTTCTCCTGTCTGCTGCTGTCATTCCCCACTTATGCAAGGACAGATGTGCTCGTCTTCTGTACCCTAAGGCATTTAGTCATATATCAAAAGCCTTTTTTTTTTTTTTTTTAACCAAGAGAACTCCTGAAAGCTATTGCCATGGGAATCAAAGTAGGGCAGCAGATAACTTGAAGTTGTATTGTAATCAAAAGATGTTCCAAGGCCACTATTCATAAGCTTGAAATTAAACGGTAGGCTAAAATTTTTCATAAAGAGCTGCAGATAATCCATTACCTCATTAGAGCCTAAAGCACTTACACATATTTGAATTCTGGATAACTGACTTCATTGCGTTCATTTCATTTTCAAACCTTTCCTAATTACTTGAAAAGCTTTTATAAGCTACATAATTTCTGAAAGAATTACATATACGTATTATAAACTAATATACTCTTTTAAAAGAAAGGAGGGAAAAAAGTCCAAGAAAGTATGAAATTAATTCACAACTGAGCTTGAAAAGGTGTTAAACTGTTGTAAGGAATACAGTGTAAAATAGTTTACTGTATGTACTGGGGTGTAAAGGTCTGTATTTCAAATACATACACGTGGAGCACTACGCATATTGTAAACCATCCACTTCTGCAGAGTGGTGTTTGTCTTAGAGTGACATGAGGAAAGGTTAATTCCTACCAAGTTTGTGCAGGCAGCAATTACAGAACAGATTTAACACAACCAGTTTGAGAACAACAAGCTTGAAGGGCTTTTAATTTCATTTTCAGCTGCTTCTAAACCATGTTGTCAGCTGCCTGGGTTGCTGTGTTTTAGTATGACTTTCTGATATACCCCTTCAAGAGGAACTCATTACTTTTTCAAAAAATGCAAGGCCATGCCAGCTCCTTCCAGCAAGAGAAGACTGCAGCGTGAACAGGAGAGGAAGCTATGAAAAATACATTAGAATTCAGCTGTTTTGATATGCAAGGTCGTATGAACAAAGAACTATCGATCACATATCAGCTGCAGATCTGCAACATGAACAAAAAGAAACACTAAAGGAAAGATTCCTGTATTTATTAGCTCTGCTTTTAGGTCTCCCTCACAGCAAAAACACCCTTAAAACCAGGCTTAGGAGGCTCAAGTGATAATTCCTGTCCCCTAGTTTCTCTAGGGGTTTTTGCATGCTGTTCTCCCACAGGAAGGGTTTGCCATGGCTGGAAAGGTAAATGATGAAGTTGCTCAGCTACGGCTTGGAAATTTGCACTTAGAAAATTTGAATCAACTAGCCGTACTCAAATGTCAGAAGGAGGGTCTTCCTAATGCCAGGGGTCTTCAGTTCTTTTTCGTTATCTTAAACTATTTGTTCCCGCTGGGCATCGCTGGGCCCCAGTTTCAGAGACCAACATGCTACCTATACATATCACCTTTAGTAGCAACACTCGGATTTCAGCTTGAACGCCTGGAGCCAGGTGGCACACCTCTTTGCAGCCGTACCCTTTGCAATGACTGAGCTGAATTACGAGCCGCTTCCGCTGGTGTCCGTGCTTAGATCCAGTTCTCTCTTTCACTCCCTATTCAAGCCAGAGCAAGAGCCACCAGAGACAGATTAAATAAGCTGGGCCCAAGTACCCAACTAAATCCCCAAGCTATCATTATTGACCTCAAAAGGCAACTAAATTATTTTCTGTGTCACCTTTATAAACTGTAGGGTTTCTGCAATACGTAACCCAACTGGAAGAGCACACATTCCTCACCCCAAATTTTTAAGCAGATTGATAGATACTGTCTAATCTCTTGACCCAGAATAACACAAAATTTAATAGCAACTATGTGACCAGAGACCTATGCGATAACAAAATGAAGAATAATTTATTATTACCTTCAATTTGAATTTTTATTCAAACAACATTCCAACATTTCTGTAGTTGTTTCCTCAGTATATAAGTGAAAGAACATACATGTCATAGCTATTCAGACCTCCTGGTTATCAAGCAAGAGAAGGAAGAAGAAAACTCAGGTCTATAATGGACATTATTTTAGAAAAAGTGTTTCCTCAGCTATTCTAAGGAAATATAAAAGCTAAGGATAATTGATGTCCTCAAAAACAGATGAATCTCTGTGGACATGAAGGTAAATATGGTCTCAAGGACAACTGGACAGTAGGCCACTAGTCCTGTCCGCATTTGTTTGATCACAGCAGCGTGGAGAGCTACAAAGAGAAATGCCAGAACTCTATATTTCTCCACACTGGTGATACAGTTTTCATACGCTCTGTTGAAATCTTAGTAATGGGACTCCTTCCTATCCTTATCTCTTCGTCCATCCCCCTGGCCCCTCCAGACTGGCACTGTTCCACAAAGCCACTGCTATGGCTGTATTGCTATTTTAGTCCATCACAAAAGCCCAAGAGCTTTCACTTTGCTTTCATGTGTTCCCTTGCACATTTTTTTCTTTTTAGACTAAGTTACATGACAATTTATAATGATGCAGAGAAACCTCATTATCTGAAGTGTGTTGGGAGCCAATATAAATATCAAAGCCTAGAAGCCGTTGAAGTGTTTGTGATATCTTATTAATGTTTTAGTAAGGTCTCCTAGAAAAAGCCTGAAAATCAAACCCACACACCACAACATAAAGGGCTCATGGAAAAGGCACAATGAGGGACTTCGACATCAATTAATTTGCTTGCTAATTTACAATAAAATTGCCTACTGAAAGCAAGGAAAGGACACATCACAGACAGGTATATTACAGGTGCTATGGTGGAAACTGTTGTTCATCATTATTTGAAGTGATGGACTAAGACCTTCTAGAGGGCACATGTGGTTTAAGATATACACGACAAAGAAAAAGACAATTTATCCTTCAGAAGTATCTTTCTTTCTAAGCCAAAGAGTGTTCCGCTACAGGGGTCAGTTTGAAGAAAGAGTGGTAAGATCAGATGAGACAATCTTCCCAGACCCTCCAAGAACAGCATACTGGATCTTTATCCCAAACCTCTTGTGATTTCTCTCCAAATGTCAGAGCCAGCACACAGTTACACCCAGATACTGAAGTGTAAGCGTCTGCCGTGTTTCCACGGGATGACCTTCATTCTCTTAACCTGTGGTCAAGACAGTATGAAGGACAAATCCCTGAAAAGCGAGACCTGCCTTTTGCTACTTCACCATCTGTTAGTGAAACGAAACCGTAACTTGATAAAGCTTTCAAACAGTGGTCATCTGCAATTCAAGCCTGGCAGCACTATGAATGCATTAGCAAAGGTGTCTATTTGCAATTCAAACATCTTTTCAAAGCTTTATTTTTTTTCCTAGGGATTGACCATGAGGGATTTATTTGCTGTTTCATTTTTCTTTAATTAGAAAGGTATCTCTGATCAAAACCAGGGAACAAAAATACTTTCTTCTGAAGCTTAGACTCCATATAATCAACTTACTCCATCGAATCTGAAAGTATCTTGTGTCAGAAGTCAGCATGTGAAAGCGAGAAACTTTTCGTTGGAGCTAGAGTGGCAAAATAGTGTTAGTTTTTTCATTCTTTATTCTACTATATTTTCCTTCTGACTAGCTTTTGTGTTGAAAATTAACTTAGTTTGAATAAATACATTGCCTTCCTGATACAGATTGTAGAAGTGTTTGTTTCTTGGAAGCAGTAAATCCAGACCAAGCAGGACAGCAGAGATTGGTTAATTTAGTAGAGATTGATTAATTTGATCGTCAAAAAGTAGGGTGCTTTTTCTTTTTAGGAAACTGGATGGCTTCACAGAACAAGTTTCTAAAAATGAATCTGTATGAAATTTCATACAGAGAACTAAAAATCTCACAGTTACAAGGACAGAGACGAGAGCAAGTGAATATTTTTTCTCTGCCATTCTCATAGTCAATCTAGAGCAAACATGAGAAAGAGAGGCCCTAACGTGGCTAACGAATTATGGATTTCTACCACGACCTCTCCCTCACGCCAGGGAGCAGCAGCAGCACAGAAAAGGAGGCCGTGACACACCACTGCCAGGTGGCAGTTTCCTCAGTGCTGGTTTTCTGCAGCAAAGAACTGTCTCAGTAGCGTCTCAGCTCACCAGCTTGCTGACACCCAAAAAAATACCAGAGGAAGCAACAAAATGCCCCCCTGGTATCTTGAGATACCTCTTTTGATTACTCTTTTATTTCCAGTGGCGAAATTCTAGTCAAATATGCCCAGCACTCGACTGGGAACATAAATCCACTGGCCAAGTCTCTCCCCTCATCCTTTTGCAGATCTGCTGGAGAGCTTTAGCCACAGCAATACCTGATGGGCTCAGGTGAAGAATTCCCTAGTCCGGTACCTGGTTTGATGGGCAAAAGAGACAAGTCCTTAAACAAGTCCTGGCAGAAGATCTGGTTAAGAAATTAGGCATCTCACGACAATCCAAGTAGAAGCTGGTTAAACAAAACCCTGTGTATAATAAGCATTGGCATTAATCAGCGACTTCAACAAGGAAAGAAAATACTCTGAGCAACCTCATCCAGTTGAAGATGTCCCTGCTCACTGCAGGGGGGTTGGACTAGATGGCCTTTAAAGGCCCCTTCCAACCCAACACATTCAATGATTCAATGATTCAATGATTTTAAGAAATGGGCAAAACAGTTGATGGTAGAGTAATTTATAAAGACAGCATTCGGTGATGAAGCAGAAAGGGAGAAGCATGCTTGTTTATTATATATTCACATGAGAAGCGCCTCCTTTGATAAGGAGACCCATATTAATACATGTTACAGAGGGGTGGAAATGGAGAGCTTTTGAGCTCGTTACACCAACCAAATTTTGAAGTAGCCTTAGCTCAGTGTTGTGTATGCACACTGCACGCTCCCCTCATCTCAAGGCAGCTGAAATTTGCAGACAGTTAAATGCTGGAAGACTAGAGAACACTGCTCTTATATATTTAGTTGGTGGAATGAGTAGAACTGGAAGCGAATACTGATATACTTTTTTTTTTTTTTTAAAAAGGCATGTGCCTATTTATCTGTGTCCTGAAAAAACACCAGGGAGGAAGTTTTGGTTAGAAAAACAGGCTAGAACTTAAGTAGCTTTTCAATCTGCAGTAGCCACAGGAACAAATTTGATCAAATTACTCTTTTTAGAATATTACAGAAGATAACTTTAATTTTGCCAGCTGCTTATATTACTCCCCTAAGGATTGTCTGTTATCATGTGTAGTGTCTCACAAAATGAAGCTTCCCTCTTTCCCCGGGAAAGGTTGCATCAAGGCTAGTGATATCATCTAGATTAAACTGGAAATAAGAAAAGTCTTGAAAAGATGCAAACCTAACATTCCAAATCATATGCAGTCTCTAATTAAGGAAAACATTCCCTTATGAGTAGATTATTGCATGTCATCTTACAATTGCATTTCCTACACTTTTCAGAAGCGTTTCCTACTTGTCACCACCATCTATGGTAACATACCACTGATCTAATTCAGCACAACACCACACAATTTCACTGAAAATATACTAAGTAATCCTCTACATTTTCATTATACACGTAAAAATAACTGTCTTTTTCTCAGAAAGGTTCATTGCAGTTCATTTACCTTGAGCAACACGCTAATTTTACTGTGACAGGCAAGGATTGTTCTCCCTTGGCACCAGGGAGTACACGGAGTCAGGCTTGTTCCCGCTCTGCAGCATCTTGCTGACTGATTAGCATTAGGTGACTTCAAGTCTCGCAGGTTTTACTAAATTTCAAATATATTCGTATTTCCTTGGCCAAGGGATTAGCTCATTCTCTGGAGGTTTCCAATTTTAGATGGCTCTGAAACACTTCTAAAATATTCTCCAAGAAAAGCAGGGCTGTCACTCAGAGAGGAAATTTCGAGGTGCGTGGAGCACTACTGAGCTGAGGAATGTCTGTGTTTCTACGTAGCACACAGCATGCCACAGTACAGCAAGCATTTCTTATTGGGCTAAAGTTTAGCTACTTCATTCTGCTAAGGTAAAGAGTTGCCGTTACCTCAAACAGCACCTTGAATGCTTTGCTGCCATAGCAGTATCTGTCTTTTCAATAAATCAAACAGAACTTTATAGGATGCTATCCGCACCCCTGTTATGGGCTAGAAGCAGCTTTCCACATATGTCATGTAATTGAAGAATGCAAGCGTGAGAACACATCAAAGAGTTCCAGCATTTTCTGTTGCTAACTAAAGGAAGTACCTTGTGATGAAGTCATTGAATTGTAGGGGCAGATTCTTACGACATCCGAGGTCTAAGAATTAGAGAACGTCCAGAATGACAATCAGGTCTAAGAATTCCATTTTTCACAGGTAAACTAAGGAGGTTATCCACATTGTACTTACAGTCGTTATCCAACTTGTACCCAAAGTTTGAGCATTTGGTTGCATGAATTCAGATTTAGACAGGAAAAGAATGACAAACAGGTTCACCTTTTGGTTCCTTAGACCTCTGGGCTGTCTGAAATCTTTGGTCCTCTAGGGAAGAGTGAAACGATCCCTCAACATCAGTCCACAAAAACATGATTTACAGTTGCAGCCAAAACATGGAATGAAATAGACCTACAATGAAAGAGCAATTAGAAGTTTGTTAATTTATTTTCTAACACACACCACGCCTCCCTTTCCCTTCTTCAGGGATCAGAAGCACCAAAATAGAGTGAGGCACACTTCTTCCACAATTCCTTTCCTGGCTGAAACCAGGAAACCCTGGAAATCTCACAGGAAAGACCTTTTCCAACAGCAGAGCTTTAGGTATGCGTCAAGCAAGTGGAGAGTTTTGGATAATTATCTGTCCCTTGACCAGATTTCCCTAGCTATTCATTGAACGACACTGTGTGTTTCTGATCACTGATTAATACATACAGTTTATTTTGACTTTCATTTTTGCTAAACTTCTCATAAAGCACAATATTCAGAAATGCTTAAGAAACCGAGGAGCCTGAGACTTCTGCAAATGGGACCTAGGTGTTTGATTTTTATTTTTTTATGAAAAGCCTCAGATTAGTTTTTGAAGATTTTTAGCTCGTCTGTATGCAGATCAATGCCTAGCGTGGTTTTCAGAAAATAGCTAGGGAACTAAACTTGTTCAGAAATGTTTTTCTTACTGGCTAGTTTGTTCTGAAGTCCTAAGGAAATCTTCTGGAAAGTTATTTATATCAATAGCTATCACACCACTGAAGTCATCCAATCTAATCATCCCCAGAGAGCTGCAACAATGGGAATTATAAATAGCAAAAATATCCTGGATATCGCCTCCACTATTTTAAAAACACTGGTCATACAGACTAGTAACTAAGAAGCAATCTCAAGGACATGAGCCCTCATTGAATGTCAGAATACGTGCACATTTGTCATTGCCAAGTGGTGTTCCTACAGGCCAGATGCTTTTTTCTGAGCAAAAATCCGTTGAACGCAACAAAGGTGTCATGATAGTTCATGTAGTCTCTGCCTGGCTCTTAGTTTCTCTCTCATCATCGTACAGGTAGCAGCAGCTAGAGGAACAACTGTAACGGTGTTGATGGATGGCCTGGAAGTACAACAGTTAAGACAAGCTTAGAAATAGTTAGAATAGTTAGAAAGCACTATCCTAGCTTCTGAATAAAAGGAAGATTGCATTCAAGTAGCTGTTTATTCTGAGACCATTAGTAGATGAATGAAATTTTGCCGTCGTCTTCATTGCAATTTAAGAGGCTGACTTTGCCAAGGTCTCTATGTTTGTTTTATAACTTTGTAAGTTCAAATCCAAAGTGCTTCAGATAGCAGAACGTGCATTATTTCAGTAATATATAAGCATGTTTTTAATTCTTCGGTGAAATTACACACTTGCCCTCTCTGGCAAGGCAGGGTATCTTAGCCCCTTTTCGCTGCTTTTGGGGTTTACAGTCTTCATCAGTTCCTCCAAAGACAGCTAAAAGTAACCAAAGATCTCCCTACATGTAGTTCCTCGTTTATTTATCGTAAGTAATAAAAAATAATAAATACATTTATTTCTAATTTTTTTTGTCAGATGACATTGAGGTAGACCTAACTCCATAACGTGTTAAAAAATAATTACCAACGCCACTTCTGAGGGTATGAACAAAGTCGTTTTACACCAAACTAAGAAAGCACACAACACAACCTAGAGTGCCAGAAAGTACTTTGTGGCACTTGCAAAACACGACCACTATTCTGTAAGGGATGGGGCTTTCTTTCTTTAGGGAAACAGAAGGGAGTTTTTTAATAGTTTAATAACTGCCAGACAAATTGGCTACACGCTGGGAAGTATTCTGGAAAAAGTTAAGCAAAATTAACAACTTTAAAAGCATTGAATGCACTTTCCAGAATGTCTTTTCTCTATCTTTAAAAATGACCTACAAACATTTTTTCCTATCTTCCAATAGCACCCAGGTAGTTAATAAATAAACACTACACACAATATATGCAGTTCCACCACTGGAACCCACTTATGAAGTCCTGCAGCATCCAGTTCTGTTCAAGGATCTTGTCTGTCTAACAGGGTGCCTTTTATTAGAAAGAAACGTAACGCACACACCTTGACCCTTCCCTTTGAGTCTTTAGGTGACCTTTAAAAGGTGAGCACATTGTGATACTGACAGTTCAGTCTGACCAATTCTTTCGTTACACATTTTAGTTTTCAAATATGTCAAACTTCAACCATCCAGGTTGAAATTTCTTCGTCTTGGACTCTGGACTTTATTTTTTTTTTAAAGTTTGATAGGAAATATTTCAGCCATTTTTGGAACAAACTTAGTGAAGCGTGATTTTGCCAACACTCATATTTTTCATCTGTTTTCTGAAGAACCCTAATGATTTATAACAGGAGCTTGAAATCTGGCAGTGCGACAACCCTCAAGTTAGAATGGTATCTTTTTTGTCCCCGGGAAAATCCATTCTTAATCAACTGGATTAAGAGTTACAGAAAAATCCCAGTTGGTATTTACAAAACAAACCGGTACATTTTGATTTTCCGAATGTTTCAACAGGAACATGCAAGCCCTGAAGCCTGCGGAGCCCCTTGTCCTGAGCAGGCACTACAGCTCCGAAGGTACAGCTCAGGAGAACTTTAGTTCTTGAACACAACTCTTGTTTTCTTACAGCAAAACCATGACATCAATAGAAAAAAAGTATAATGAAAAAGTTAACAAGAAAGAAAAAGTAATTAGAAGTTAGTTGGGTATCAAACACTCTTAACACTATTTATCCACTGTAAGACAGCATTAGAGCCATTTAAGCTCAGCCCGTGTAATAATTTCCCTTGAATTTAAGGGCTTGTTCTTCAGTTGTTGTAACTCAGCTCTATTAATATCAGTGGAGTTACATTCGTTTGCCCTGACTAATATTCTTTATTTAAGCAGTCAAGCAAATAAAATCGCTTTTCCTGTGCTTTTAAAGTCATTCCTAAATACTATCTGAAAGGCTCCTTCAGTGCACTAAAACCCCCAAACGCAGCACCCCGATGCTGGGTGCAGCCCTGAGCTGGCCACGCATTCCAAACAGCGGGTCAACAGGAGTTTCACGAGGGTACCCAAGGTCACTCCTTCCTCACAGCGACTTCAGAGGGAGGGGAAAGAGGGTTTGAAAAAACATTCCAGATTTCAGCAGAGTTTTCCTAGCTGTGCAGACACAGAAGTCACTGCAATGTCCAGAGGGACAGCCTTAGCAAGCCTGTGACCTCCTATGACAAACCGGACCATGGCATTTCAGAAGGGATTTGCTCAGGATTGTTAAACACGTGCCAAAAAGAGAAGCACTTCTTGGATTTTTTCAATCGAGTAGCACTATATTTGGACTGGAAACAGCCTGTGGATGAGCAGGAATAACCATTAGAAGGCAAGTGAAAAGTTTCAAGCAGATACTACAGTCAAGGAAGAAACAACTTGAACGTATCTTGGCAAGTTTCCATACTGACTCAAGCAACACTTTTTCCCATGACATCAGATTCAAAGCGAACAATATATTATAGTCCATATGTTGATTAAAGAAAACCCAAGCACTGCAGAGGCATGCACCAGCCTACCGAACACCGACTGAGCAAAAGCTGGACTGCTTGCAAGCCACGGAAGTTAATCAAACAAATAAAAAGCCCCAAGTTTTCAGGATAAGGAGCCTGGGTAAGACTTCTCAGCAAGACGAGGTTGGGAATACCGAGGTAAGATTGAAAGCAAACTGCCTGGATAGAACTTATACAAGTCTAAGTAGACGACAAATGCATTAAGGGAACAGTGCTTTGAATATGCCTCAGTCATAAGGCTCAGAAAACTGTGAGGTTTGTTGCAGATAATGTGCTTAGAGAACCTGAACTTCTCTACCTACCTGAAGTCGTGTGGCATTTGCCTGAGAAATTCGGGCTACGGAGTGGTTTGCAGTCAGAGTTCAGAAGATCTTTTGGCAGATTAAACATGTTCCCAGTAAGACGATGCTGAGGGCAAACATGCAAGAGAAATATATAAATGCTGTTTTCACAGGAGTAATGCTGCCTTCTTAGAACTGACTGTATTTTAAGGGAAGAAAGCTAGAATGCAGGCCTCATGACATGCCAGCACAATTTCTCAAGAACAGTTAATAAATCACACCATTTAGCAACTTAAAATGACATGGTACGTTTTAAACTTCGAAAGAAAAGCAAAACCACGTTCTACGGGAGAAGGAGGTACTTGCTAAGCATAGCATGTTGATACTGTTTCCAAAAGAATCGGTAATTGCACGCTGACTTTACCATGGCCTGATAACAGTAGTGCTTACTGCATACAGCTGATGTCACTGCGATATTTGATCAGACCTTGACTTATCTGCTCCATCGACCCCGTGTAATAAGAATCAGGAGGCCAGCATTGTTCTTCCTCACAGAATTTAATAAGTCAAAATTAGAAAGGAGCCCTGTCAAATGAGGACAAGTTTGACTAGGAGGATAAAATAGGCAGGTTACTAAATTTCAATTGTGTTTTAGCAAAACGATCTAAGCTCATAGGATTAACAGCCACAGGAAATCATGTCATAAGATGTTGTATTATTGTCACTGTAAGGTTAAAGTGGAAGAACCTAGGTTTATAGAGGTATTAAGGGTAGGTATTAAGAAAATAACATTTATTTTGTTTGTACAGTACTGAACACATTCACAAGAAACACCTTGTTCATTAGCCAGACTTCTGAAAACTCATTTCAATTATAGATATTTTTTTTTCCTATTCCAATAGATATATTTGAAGGAGGGGTCTTCTAGTTTTGTGCATCCATCTCCATTTCCTTATACTGTTTCCAAACACTTCAGTCCAGGAATGACTTTTGTTAACGTCAGACTACACAGGGAAAATCTCAGCTAAAGCAATATCTATGTAAACATATTTGGCAACCATAATTCTGTGCCGTTCAGTTTGGATCTCTGCTGCCATTTCCTTCTAGACTCTTGTCTCTAAAAATATCTAGATAACAGCAGACTTAATTCATCCCAGGTACTGTCAAGAAAAGAGGCACAGAAGTGTGTTGCTTCCGAGCAGCGGCAATCCTTCTGAGACAGCCGCAACAGCAAGCACTTACCTACAAAGAAGATCCTGAAGACCCTTAGTATTAATGATCACCTCCCACATCTTTATGTGCTTTATTGTACATTTGCCACAGTTATTTGGAACATACGATGTTTTGAAAGTTGAATATTAGTGCCAGTTGTGTGTTAACATCCGCATATTGCTCTTACTCTGATCTTCAGTGCCTAATTCCTGAGAGAAAACTTTTAATATTGTTTTTTCCACATATCTCACAACTCTGCTTTGCAGGAAGTAATGGTGATGTATTGGCCAAATTTGTTGCATAAAGATCACAAGGGTTTTGAGGAGGAAGAATTTCACATCTTTATAAGACAGTTGGATTAAGTATGGTCTAGGTCCAATCTGAAACAACGGGTGTAGAAATTAAGTACCTGCTGTCATTCCATGCTGACGTGCAAGTTACACAGCATATAGTGCATGTGAATGCTTCTTTACAACTCTAAAATAAGTCATAACACTGGGTGTTTAAGAGCTTAACTTAAGATACAGTTAACAGTTACTTGGCTTACACTCATCAGTTTGAAAGTCTATCCTGTAGGTTCAAGAAACTCTAGAAGGAAAAAAAAAAATCGAGTAGGTCTAGTAGCCTTAACTAATCCTTATGAGGTCATTAACGTTAAGCTGAGGAAAGCAAATACGGGTAGTTTGACAACTATCAGGCACGTTAGTTATCTTCCAGCCCTTGCTCCTGGTTTTAAGCTGAGGCTGTACATTCCGTGCAGAAGGAGGGAGTGCCGCGAGGTATGACTGGGAAGAAACACTCTGAACCTGATGACAGGCGTTTTTGTGTAAGACTAAGTAGCTATTTGTGCTTTCAACAGTGCTACACTTCCCATCTTCGGTGCCTAATTCCTCACGTACAGGCAGAGGATACAGCGGTAGAGACGGACGCGGTGCAGTGTAAGATTGCAGGGAGTAACACTGTGTCCACTCCTTGGGAAAAACCTGCCTTTACAAAGCCGTACGTGATTAAGTAACTAGGATCTTGATGAGGGTCAATATAGGCACTGATGTCACTACTGCAAACACTTTGTGGGAGCTTTTCCTATATTCATATTTTAAACTCAGGCAAGTAACATCTGCTTATGTAACAGCGAATTGTTTAAATCATAGCAAGAGCTTTTTTCATTATTCACTTAATCAGCACAAATCACCCCAGTATCTATTTCACTGGATGCATGCAAGGCACCATCTCTGCAACTTTGTTTTGCTTTTAGTAGTCATGCCACCAGCAAGTACAACACACCAGCTAGGCAAATCATAGTTTCCACATTTTACCTAACTGTTCCATGAAACTCACTTTAGTGTAACGTGCCAGCATTTTTTTTAATAGAAAAAACAGATATTTTCACATTTAGTCTCTTAGCATATTCTATACACATAATTGCTTTTGAGATTGTATTTATTCTAGCATGTGAGAAGCTATTGAATGGCATAGTAGACTATCATGAAGTGCTGGGCAAAAAAATGTTCTGCTGGACTGACCCAGCTGTCGAACATGGCTTTTCAAAAGTCTCGAAAACTGTGCTACATCTTACTTTTCGTGCACCTCAGCAGTTCTTCGTTCTGGCTGGAAGTGTAAACTATGAAATGACTGTTCTTGCAGTATGCAGAGTTTGGCCATAGCCAAGAAATCCTGGAATTGTAATTGTGTGTTCTTTGGGGTATATTCAATGTTAAACTAAATCTCCAAATGTTTCTTGGCTCACCCACCATTAACTGGACCTTGAACTTACCATTTGTATTCAATGGCGGGGCCCTAACGCTGCCATCTGTTTTTACAAATGTTTTCCATTGCCTCTGCATAGCTGACAGAACATGAGGCATATTAGGAGAAGGTTAAGTTCTCTTTCTGAACCACCAAGAATTCCTTGAGTCCTTGGACATCTCATCAGAACATAGCTAAGCAGCTAATTGTGAGTCTGTTTGTAAAGGATTTTAGTTTGTCACGAGCTACAGGTCTTAAAATCTTTCTAGATCCTTATCACTTGTTCTCTGAGCACCTGCCTACTCTTCATTCCTTCAGGGCAAAAATCTTTACTGAGCGGAAAATCATAGCTGGAGACATTCTGCCAAAAAAAGAAACGCCGGTATCACTTCTGTCTTCTGCACTTTGTTTTAAATACAGAGCACAAACCAGTTATAACTCTGCACGTTAAAGAAGAGCAGTTGTGCAAAGTTGGGTTTTTTTATTAAAACCAGCAATCCATAAACAGACTTTTAGGAACAGGGCTTTATCTTTCTCACAGGAAAGCCAAAGGAAGACTACCTGTTTAGAGTCGTTAGGTACAACTTTAATAGCTTCGGTACAATAGGAAAGCGACATCTCTGAACTGAATATTCAGTGCCAATGAGCTCTTATTTAGCCTGCAAGAGGTTTTGATAATCAGGTGTATTTTTAATAGTACTTTCATAGCAGAAAAGCATTAAAAGTACTTGCTTCTTAAAAGCTAAGCATGTACAGCAGCTTCATTTCAGTGTAACTTCACAGAATGGCTGAGGTTGGAAGGAACTTCTGGAGGTCATCTGGTCCAGCCTCCCTGCTCAAGCAGGGCCAGCTAAAGCCCAAGACCACATCCAGCTGGCTTTTGAACAGCTCCAAGGATGGAGACCCCACAACCGCTCTGGGCAACCTCTGCCAGTGCTTGGTCACCCTCACAGTAAAAAAGTGTTTCTGATGTTCACAGGGACCCTCCTGTGTTTCCGTTGGTTTCAGTTGTGGTCATACTGTACGTGCAGCCCTGTATCACACCATACATGCACCAGAAGCCTGTCTGAAGGATCCAGAGATATTCCCAGCCTTAGCCTGGCAATCACTTACCCTGCCAGGGCACAACAGAAAGGTTTTGATCTTTCCAGATGCATCAGTTGCTCCTGTGCCATCCTATGCTCTATGAAGAATTTTAATAGTTTCCAGATGCTGGCTCCTAGGGTGCTGACACAACTGTTGTACAATTATAGTATCATAAAACAATATTATGAGAAGGATCAGAAACACAGAAGAGTTTTACAGCATTTGGAAACTTTAGCTGACAAGAACAAAATACAATGCTGCTTGTAACACTTCACTTGTTCAGCGTTGCTGCCTAGGAGCCAGCAAGGCTTGGGTACTATTTCTTTGAAGCCTTTTACATCAACAAACAGTCAGACTGGTTCTCACATTATTAGTTTTGTCACTCATGAGGAGGAGAAAAGGGTATATAGGCTTTGTGTAACTGCAAAACTACTTCTACCCATAGAGGTTACTGGAGCTCTTCTTTAAACACCATTTGACTATAGCGTGGCAGCTAGATGAGGTATTAGCTCCATGAATTTAAGAAACTCTAGGCATCGTTTACAGTTTTCCTATAGTCTAGTATCAGTTTCCTGCAGAAGCACTTTCTCCCATTATTCTACATGAGTACGGACATTTGTCCGGATCAGATTTGTACTGCAGAACCACAACAGCACAACTGAAGCGTCCCTTTTGACAGAAAGTAATCTGTGAATTTACGATGTAATTTCTAGCATTAGTTACTATTTCTGAAATACTATGCAATTAAGTAATATAATGATTAAATATTAGTAAGTAGATCTTGTTAAAAATGATAAAAACATTTAACATAAAACATTGAAACTTCATTTTCTCTTTCCCTGTACTTAAACAGATCGGTTTCCTTTCTGAAATGCACAATTCTTCATATTTGCATTTCCTATTTGTCTTCACTTTCAAGACACAATCAGAGAGCAGAAGTAGTACATAAAACTAAAAAACTGATCATATAACTTATTTTTTTAACCATTATCAGATTAAATAAATCTTTCTTTACACAAATGAAAGACAGGCAGAAGTACACGTATAATTTAGAATTTTAAAAGTACGCCAACATTAGTATTTTAAGACTTGAGACAGACCTAAAGAGGATTGAGTCAAGCTTCTCGTAGCGTATCTGGAAGACATGAGACCCTGGAAAGCTTGGCATTTTTCAGAGATATTTTAAATATAAAGACAAATGTAAAAAGGAGTTCTGCAGACCCCCTATTTAGAAACTGTTCCTTCATCTGTGAAAGCAGAGACAACTCTGTTCGTATAAATTACAATAAAAGCAGCCAGATGATTTGTGGGTTTATCTTGTATTTAAGAAGGTGACCATGTAACAACCAGTAAACACACATCAAGAGAAGAGGAGGGAAGCCCAGTGATATTAACCATAAAACATTTAAAGGGCAAAACTAAGAAGAAATATTATTTGATCTGTTTTAGCCCATCTGACATTTTTATATCCACATTTAACTAACAGGTCATTAATATCCGTGCAAATGTAAGCAAGGACATTTTGAGCCGAGATGTCTTGTTCAAAGTTATAAAACCTTTATTCACACTCAGCTTGTACATCAAACATTTCATAACTTGGCAGCCCTAAACAAACACTCGGAGAGCCACCAGTCCAACGGCACAGAACGGAATCAGTCAGCATCTGTTCACAAAATTCTTACACCACTATGAAAAAAAAAACCCCACAAACAATCACCATTTAAGTTTTTTTCTGAGAGAAGCCTGGCTACATGGGGGGGGGGGGGGAATCAGATAGCAAGCTGTGTGCAATAGGGGCTTTTAGTTTTCCCTTTTTGCCTTCTACATAGAAGGGATTCCTCGCAACTGAAGTTCTTTTGCAGATTATAACTTCCTAAAGAGCCACAAGAGAATTTATTCATCCAAGTTCTCTTAATTCAGTTCTGTTCTATTCTGAAACATTCTTAAACGCTAAGATCAGCAGAGAGCAGGAACGCGTGTCGAAAGACATGCTGTTTTTCATTCAGAAGATAAGAGATATCACTTTTCCAAGTTAGCTATTTTCGATTTCTCCGAAATTCTCAGCTTACCACTTAAGACCGTGATTTCTGCAACTGAATTTCTTTGAGCAAACTGTGCTTTACCATGTGCCATATAAACCAGTATGTAATACAAAACAAAGCAGAATAAAATACTAAGCAGAATAGTATTTTTAATACAGTTTTTCTCTCATTTTCTTGTCAAATTTAAGAGGAAAACCTATTTGAGATGAACCTTTTTAAAAAATGGAATCACAAACGGAATTACACCTTCCCAACTCCAAAGAAATCCATTTGCTTCATGGCTTTAAATTTGTAAAGAATTTTTCTGTAAGATTTGGGTTTAGGCGTGACTGAAGTTGCCATTCTCACAATGGATCCTCACCAGTCTAATAACATCAGTGTTCCCAAATAAACGCTATGCTAAATTTTCAAGAATGGTTTCATTGACTTTGAGGTCCTCGGAGCTCTGATTTTAATAGTTTTTGATTCTATAAACAACAAGAGAATGGATCAGGTGTAGTAGTGAGTCTCATTCTGAACTGGGCTTCAACTGAAATGATTACGGTTTCTCTTACGTCTTTCCCATGGGATGAGAATGATCCTATAGTACGTTAACCTCATAGAATTGAATGCTTTGCTAGCAAAGTCCCAGTGTTTTCAGAAGCAAGTACAATTTAAGTAAATACCGCATTTTTCAAAATTCGAGATTATTCCTAAAGGTCTTTAGCAAAATAAGCAAATACATATATTACTATAAAATATACTCTATATACACAGAATTATTTTAATACAGTGCTAGATCAGCAATAATTCAAAGAAAAGAGTATGTAATGAAGAAACTGATAGGAGATATAGCCCAGGCTTCAGAATGACTAGCTGAATCAACAATGTGACTAACGGTCTGAATTTCAGCTGACAGCACATCTTTGCAAAGCACCGCTATAAAGATGACTACTCAGGGAAGGCAAACCAGTGACTTATTCTGTCAAAAGCATCCCTGAGTGTAAACAGAAGCAGAGAGTATCCAATGCACGTGAAAATACAATTGGTTGTCTGGGCCTACAGCAGTCCCTGCCCGTGGATCAGGCTGTGGGTTGAGCGTGCTCTTTATGAGCTCATCTTTCCACAACTCCAAAATATGCAGCGCACTGATTATAGTTGTGGTCATTTAGTTCAGCGAGTATTATTCAGGGTCAAACACTTTAAAGGAACATGGAGACAGCCACGGCTATCAGAAAAGTCTGATTTTAATTACAGAACGTCACTGTTAAAATTAACTAACATCCGCATCAGATTGCTTTGGGTCCATAACACGTATCATAATATTTCTTTAAGTGGTATGCTGTCTTCAACAAACTGAGTTTATCATACGTGATGTCTTTAGCAGTAATTAAACTTTCAAGAGTGATTACAAGTGCCACTTGTCTATGCATTTTCTCTGTGTTAAATACTAAATAAAACCGATTCGCTTCAGACAATTCCTGGGGCTAAGTTTCTGGAAGTCTATTTTAGGATCGTTGTTCAATTTATTACTAATCCCACTACCAGGGATCTGCACTGGGTTCTAGAACACGGGGACTTCAAAGGCAGACCCCCTACGCACCCCCTTTGATTTAGGCAATTATACAGTGGTAATTACTAAGAATTTAATTACTGTTCTGATGATGCATATAACTGGAGTGGAATACACTCCCCCCAGACCTTTTCTGGGAACAGAAAACATGGATGAGAAGCAAATTCTTGAGCCATTAGACCCGATCTCTGCTATGACAAGCACCATATCATCTAACCTCTCGGAGCACTCAAACTCCACCGTGGAAGTAGCTCGCTTTGACATCCTTGAGTCAAATGAAAAAAGGCTTTCCCTGCTTCAAAAATTAAGAGCCCCTTCTAATTAGCAGTCTGAAATGGCTTTAAGTCACCAAGAATTTGTTGGTGTGTCAATGCTATCGCTTACCTTAATTAATCTCTTCTCATTAGCATTTACCTTCTTATGTAATATGTAAGACTGTCTTCTATTTTGCTAGCCTAAATAAAACAAGTTTCCCCATCTTCTCTTATGTGTCAGATCAGCTGACAGATTCGGCCAAACTATCTTTAATTTTTTTTTTGTTTTTCTTATTTTCACTTCCCTGCCATATATTCAGGATAAGTTTTGTCGGAAAGTCTGCGGCAGGACTTTTTTCTGTGGTACATGGCACAGTCTAACCAGGTAACCAGTCCTACCTAGGAAGAAAGAACTGCACACCTTCTCAAAATACATATTCCCTATGGTTTAGGCCAGAACTCTAAGGCAAGCCACGCAATAACACATACTTAATACTTGTTTCACTGGTCAGCTCATTTACACATTTATTGTAGCCAGCCATGTTTACCGAACCACCGTCCTTTGGCTTTCAAGGTTCTCCGTTCTCTTCAGGCCGCTGAAAAACCACACAAGGCCACAAACAGAAAACGCTGGCGATTCTAAGAGAAGAACAACTTTTGCAGTTCTGTCCCCAAGCTTCCTTTGTCTCTCCTTATTCACTAAATGGCTTCTGTTTGTTTGGGTTGGGTTTCTGCCATAGAAACCATCTAGTAGTTCTTCATTTGCTATCCACCTTCCTTATCCCTTCTTAGCCAAATATGGTTCCTTTACTACCATGGAGCAGTACCCAGACTTCTGTTTCTAACTGAAACCCTTGAATTCAGAATAATATTAATAAGTCAAAGATGAAAATAAAGTCACCCTCCTTCCCTCACAGAATTTATCATTTCTTACTCTGAAAACTGTTGCCCCCCATTCCTACTGCTGTTCTTGAAGACAGCCCTGCAGAAGAGTGTTCAGCACCAAGCGATGAGCTCATTGTAAGAGCTGCTTTCAACAAAATTTCCACCTCCATATGGCATGTGAATTATAACCTTCTATCATGGACTTAACAAGCCATGGGCTGCTCTTAATTGTCACTTCCAGGTTTCCATGTTGTTTATAAGCCACTAATAAAACCTGCTGCTGTTCTTACTCACAAATTAGAAAATTCTAATTTTTAAGGATACACTTCGCACCCTATTTTCCTTCTCCCTCTTATTAAATTCCTGCCTTGGCTTTCTCCTGTTCACCAGAAATAGGTCAAATCTTGATATTTTATTGAGATTTTCTTCGTATCTTTTTCAGGCAAAGTTCTTCAGGGGAAGAACTATAGGCCAAATACCTTCTGCTGTATCTGCTCTTGTTACTGAGAAAACAACTTGTCCTCTTCGTGTTTATTATGGCAGCGTCTCTGGTGAATAATACGTAAACAGAATGCATACAATATGAAAATGCATTTAATATTTTATTCTATTTTAGCTGCCTGTTAGATACCCTTACCCCAACCAGTAATTTATAATCATGTGCGAGAGGCAGCTTCCTGAATTCGCATAGTTTAGAAACAGCAAGGCAGAAGCAACATGCTGAAGGTAATTATGGGTGGGGGTTTTTTAAAAACAACATTAGAGGAGAGCTTAGTGGATCAGTGCAGCGTCTGCAAAATTCTGCCCATTAGTAATTGCAAAGCCTTCAGATGAGGCCCTGAAGAACATAAGCTGCATTAATTCCACTTAATTAGAGAGTTCTTATCAAATTAGTTGTCAGATAATTGTAAAGCAGACATTGGTGTTGGGGCTTCCAGAGTTGCTTGAGAAATTTTAGGGTACATAAACCAAACGCTACTGGAATTGCCAGAAAGAAGGCACTCGCGTCAGCACAGTTTCCAGCCCAGGACTCCTCTGCTTCCCCATCAGCCCCTCACGCCCCAGCAGGCACTCGCAGGGCGTCAGAGGGTGAAGCTGTGCAGACCGCCAATCACCACATTCTCCCCCCCACAGCAGGCATTCGGAAGAACAGACCAGGGTCATGCTTCATAACCGCAATCTATAGATGGGCTCTCCAAAGAAGTTACTTTAACCTCAAGGCCATAATCGCAGCTGTAAAACATCTACATGGCCTGGAGAGAAGGATCCCTCCTTCAGCCTCCAAGGCATTTCCCAGCACAAAGTGCAGCTGTTTGGGGTTTGTGCTGGGAGTAATGTGGAATTACAGCTTTTAAAATCCTGCACTTTTTATAGTTAATTGGAAGCTAAATCTGATTGGAACTCAACCGCAGAGAGGTGAGATAAACCAGAAATGTGGTTTGCATGCTTCCTCTAGATACACATCAAAGGGAAACCCAAACAGAAAAGGCTATTCTTTGCATTTATAATTGGCACTAGTAATAGGCTTTATACAAGAGATTTAAATTCCCTAGGAAGAGGCATGTTCTCTTATACGTGCCTCTAACTGAAAGAAAAAATAACCCGATAATGCGAGCTGAAAGCAGGTAATGCAATAAAAGTTATTGAACAGTTCTGTGTAACTGAACAGTTACGCAGATGGCTGGCGTTGCCCGTGATCCCTTCAGATTGACTAGAAAGTAGAAGAGACCGGCATATTCAGAGCAAATTCCATCAGCACAGTCTGGCGGCTCCCGGAGGGACAAACAGGCGGTGTCACTTGCCGGCTCTACACCAAGAGCCACAAGCTCTGCTCAGGCCTCACTCTCCTGACCTACACATCAGAAAAGAGTTATCCTGGCTCCAGGGTAGAGTACACACCATGGAACTGGATCCCTGAGTTCCAAGTAGCTCTTTAAGCCTCCAACTGCATAGTAATTCTCTTCCTCAGAACATTAATTGTGCTTAAAGGACAAATTTCACATGCATGCTTGTGAGATTCCAGCATACTATAACCATGTGTGCAAAGTGGAAAGAAAAATCCCAGTAAAGTTACTTTCCAGGCTCTCTTCCTCTTGGTTTCCGGGCTACTAGAGTAACTCCTGCTTTGCCTTTAGAGATCTCTTCCCTGACTCCATGCACTAATACAGGAGCAAGATGGAACTATGTGTAAATTGCATATTAAGATGTATGCACAGTACATCCGCTTAATCACTCGTTAGCTTCCTGAACTATATTTTCCTTGCCATGTGAAAAGCAATTATTTTTTATCTGTTTTCTTGATTAAATAATTCATAGAAAATGCTGTGTTCTTCCAGTGTTTTGGAATGGGTATTTTGGGGTAAGAAAGTATTATGTTGGATTTACTGTACTTTGATACTTCTGTCTCAGTTACTCAAGATCAAACCCAAATTCCCCCTGCCCAGAGGGAGGGGAGGAAAAAAAAACAAAACAGTAAGCTAAGGTTACGTTGTACAAACAGTATTTACATTTGGATATTATCAAATCCCACCATCAGCAAAACAACCAATCAGTAAAAGCTATTAACCAAATTCAATATTTTCTGTTGATTAAATCAGCTGTTCTGCCTTTTGTTTCCATACGCTGGATGACATTATGTGCCTATTGAATTAGTGTTGTGGGCCTTAAGTTACGGCATTTTATTCCTGATGTGCCTCTGGTCTCTAGGATAGTTTGAAACAACTTCATGCAGAACGGTGTAGCGTAGGTTTTGGCGTATTTTCCATAATAGTACACGGTAATTTGAGCCACAGATTTTCATGCCTACGGGAGATGTTGCTGAGGACAAAGGGAGTTGTGAGCGTACCATACACGGCCCTGAGTCTTCAACAACAAGCACAACAGTTGCATTTTTTCCCACCACTAAACAAATACAAATATATAACCGACGCAACATGCTTATATAAATTATGGATTAGCTGTATTAGTTATAGGTTACAAATGTGTTGAATATTCAAAATGTTACCCATTCTGTAGTATGGTTAGCAGGATTTCTGTTTTATTGGATTTCTCTGATATAGTGTTCATTTCATTTAAGAGGAACATCTCTTAGAGCTGCTCTTCTGGCAAAGGCAACTCCTTCAGCAATCTTTTGTTTCTAGACATATTGGGTCAGCTTGTCTCGAAGGTCAGTCTTGCAAACCCTTTTGGGGCCTGGGGAAAGCAGCGCGCTCTTTCTGTTGGACAGTTGAAGCAGATAACTAACGCATTTCTCGAAGTTTTTTTGGTCATTTAACTCTTTCCTTTTACATACTGAATTTTTGCTTAAATATTTTCCTGACGTGAGCAGGCCTTCAACATGCAACACAGGGTAAGACCTGTCCTTAGCAGCTAGAATTTTCAGTTTCACCTCCCATTCAGATTTTCACACAGGTAGCTTTAGCAACTACTCTGGTAACACTTATCAAAACTTCTGAAAAAAAACACAACACCATACCAGCCAATATACAGGGGTTCCCCAAAAGTCTCATTCCTTGTCTCGGTCACTGGAGCGAGGCTCCTTTGAAAATCTGGCCCTAAAGTTATCAGTTGCCTGACTCTCTCAGATGTTTGGACTCCGTATGCCATCCAAATGGCATACAGCAGAAGTAATCCTGATTTCAAAGGAAAGCAGAGCTGAAAGGTCAAACAAAGCTAAGCTATGTGGCCTCAAGCCTTTCTTCTTCCAAAGGAGTGGCTAATGACTTGTTCTTTGGGAAGACTGGAAAGAGATCAAATACGAAGGCATGATTAAGAGAAGAAAAATCTTCCGCATCAATTACAGCTTCCATGCTTTTGGCTAGAAGCCACAACGCAGGTTCCAGGGGCAGCCCAGTGACTTTTCAATGGCCTTATGCTCTACAGGGTCAGAAGGATGGATGCATGCTACCCGGTTGCTGTTTTATAAGCTTGAAAAGAGAGAAGTCAGATGGGCAGGCTGCCTCAGAAATTCTGTTGGAACATAACTGGCACTAAAAGTTTTCCCAGAAGAAAGCGATTCAGGTTTCAAAGTTTTCTGAGATTGAGGACTGAATGCAAACTATGTTCCTCTCTCGCTCCCCATCACTGCTGTCTCCAGTGCCATCACGGCTTCACAAAAACCTTCAAAACACAGCAAATTAGAATAAAGCAACAAATTTCACCACACTATAAAGCACGATGCTCTGCATGCTCTCATTTGCCAAGCCTACTGTTTCCCAACACTAGTTAGCACGCTCTTACCTTTCTATTTGTCTCCTACTTTTTTGGCTGGTACAGGTAGAATTGCTGACATCCATCCCAGTCGTGTTCAGGGAGGTCTCCAAAGTGAGAACCTGTGCATTTACTGATGGTTGGCCAATAACTTGGAGAGTTTCAAATCCTGACAATGCTTTAAGTAATGCCAGGTGAGTGAGAAACATACAGATCTTTGGTTAGGGCATGAGAATTCCAGTCGGAGAAAAGATACACAAGCAAAAGGGATTACATTGTGATGCTTTCAGAGCTGCAGTAATATATATACCTCTGAATAAAAACAGGAATTTGAGGAGGAACCATTACACTTGCAACTGCACTTAACAAGCTTGTTCCACAAAAGTCAGAGAGATGATCTGATCTCATTTATGTGATAAAAAGTGAATTGGAATTGCCCATGCCTTTTTCTGCAGAAAGTTGGAAAGAAGTTGGACCAAACAGGGTTTGAAGCTTGCCAAGCCCTTTCCGTTTTCTCACTTACTGGCTGCTACAGCTGGGATCAGCACCACATTAAAGAAGAGTTGAGCCAACGTGGATCTTTCGGGTTCACTAGTAGTAATTAGATCTGTGAGCATGAATATATATCGAAAGATCTGAAACCCAAATGGCTGCTTCTTGATGTATTACTGTTTACTGTCTCAAGAGCCCTCTTCATATCTCATGTAAAACTATGTATTGCGTTCAGACTGAACCCCAGGATAAGTTTCTTGTCTTCCCACTTCACCCCCGTTGAAGTGATTTGGCCGGGTTACGCAGTAATCCGAAGGATATGATCTACAGATGTCAGAAATCGCATTGATTTACCTAAGTGGTAAACTGCCAGCACGGCCAAGATGACACACATCTTCGACTAAATGGCTAGGGTTGGGTTTTCCCCTTCAAGTAGACAACCAAAAATACAGTTTGCCTTAGCAGAATTGAAGAGGCTTACAAGTGGAATTTCCTTTTGGATTTCCTTATTTCCTTACAAGAGGACTAATACATTATTTCTCAATTACATTTTGCATTTTGGCATAGTTTAACAGACCGGGAGGACAGCAAAATCGTTAAAAATGTAAATGGTCCCGTGAGAGACGAATACAGCAGGCAACAATCAGAACATGGACGTGACTGCAGCTCTTTGCTTTGTTTTGAAAGCAAAAGTTTCAGTCAGAAATAATTGGAAAATGGATACTGAGAGATCGAACAGCCAGCGGGAAGACTCCTAACTAGGATAAACAACACAATACAGTCAATAGTTGGCACGTTCCACTATTTCTCTATCCGCATGAAGAATCAAGTACTGATTACTTCTAACATACAGCACGTTTTACAGTGTAGCTCCAGGTTTGGTGGTTTTATTTCCACCTGTGAGGAAGCGGGGCACCAGCACACGCTGACGTGCTACACACACACACACAAGTAGTGCCGCATACAACTAGGAGGCGTAGCAAATCGGACCCCTCCCCACCATGTGCTCTTCAATAAGAAAATGAATAAGGACTATTTCTACAAAACAGCATCAGAGGACCAAAGCAAAGCCAAAAAAAAATAAAGTCTCCTGTAACATCTTTGAAAGATTGTTTCCAAAATGAGGAAACATTTTACAAGTTAAACTTCAAGTGAAAAGTGAAAATACTATCCAGTCGTATTGGAAGCTCTTACCTTTAACGTTTAAAGCAAAAGGCAAAAGAACACTTTCAAATTTAAGCTGAGATACAAATTTGTTTTGTGACTTTGAGTAATGTCTTGTCCTCTTTGTGCCTCTGTCAGCCCAGCTGGAAAGTGTAGTAATAAATTAAGAAACACAAAAAATAAAAAACAGGTCTTCAATGAGATCCAGATGCTTTGTTAAACTCCTGTTCTCCTTAAACACCTTCCAAAGCATAGCTGAGTAGAAATAGGTCTGACAGCTGAATTGTAAGCACACATCTGAAACTGTAGAATTGTCTTTATCCGTTTTCCAACAATTAGAAGTCACCATACCTCTTCAGGGACTGGAACCAAATTAGGTTCTCCTATCCATCATAAAGATAATTACAACAGAACTGCACTGATGCCACCTCAAGATTAAAGGATCATATACTTTATGATTCTCTGTTTATACAGTAACTTATTGTGTGGTTTACCTTGGCTAGGCAACGTGCTTGCGGAGACTGCTCCTTATTATATGAAATTCAATCTTTTAACTGTAACCATGTCCTTTTTCTGGCTTCTAACTCCCTGCCCTTTTTGAACTTTGTATGGGGTTTTCTCATTTTTACCTGTTAAGATCACGTCACTTTAGTAAAGAAAGTACGTTTTTATTGCACATACGTACAAAATCATGATTGGACCTGAACCTGAGCGTGCAAGAAAACACGCTCATTAAAGTGTCGTTATCTCAAGGTGGTTTAGTCAGAGCTTTAACTGAATACGCTTTTGTTTCTGCCCAAAGAAATAAGCAGAAAATGGGAGAAAACTATAGGACTGATCACATAACTAAAGACCGATACCACAACGGACACGGAAGAAGTTAAATTTGCATGAACATCTACAACACTGCTGGCTTTGTGTCTGTAGTGTTTATCTTTGCTACGGCAACGTTCTTATTAGTACGATTTTTATAACACACATTTGCAGCACATACTACCAAACACTACACCTCACACAGAACATGGCTGTCAGTTCTGTTGACTCAGATTGCCCCGTTAGGAACTAAAAGCGGTGAAAGAAGTGAAGATGACAACCTGGGGCTGCTTCCGAAGTAGTTTCTTCTTAGATGTTAAGGAAACACCTATGAAGCCCTTATTGCTGTTGAAGTAGCATTCTGCTACTAATGAGACTGCTTCAGTTTAAGTGTGAGACCTACAGAGCAATGCCTTACTAGAAACGTATAAATTGTTCCCAGACCATCCATTAAAATGAAGATTTCCTAATGTCTACCTTTGTGCAAACTGGGACAACTGCTGCTGAGCACAGCCGGCATTCCTGAGGGTTATCTTCATGCCTCAATAGGAAAAAAATCCTGGTAGTGTATTTTTACCCCTTTTCTTTGTAAATGTTACAACCACAGGATAGGGCAGGAGAAAATCTTTTTCTCTAAACTCATTCTTAATTTATTGACAGCTCTTTGCTAGGTAAGCAGAGGACCCACATGCTCTTATTTCTCATTGCTGGAACCAGTATACATCGACTTGAGCAGATTTAATCTCAGCATAACCGGACCGGATAACTGGCGTTTTCTTAAACAAAAAAAAGCCATCATCACTTCAATAGATTGTCAGGCTCACAGCTGAAACAACAGAACGTGGTAGCTTGCCAAAGGACACGGGGAATGTTAAAACATACTACAGATGACATTGCTAAGTGGCAGTGGGGCACCTGGCAAAGGCAAGTGCAAAGGCAAAGGCAAAAAAAAAGGCAACCAAGGGAAGGAAAACTGATTTATACCGACTGGGTCTTAAATGAATCTGCAGTCACTGTCAGTAAGCAGAGGTCTCTCAGAAGCCCCAAGGCACGGTGCCGGTCGCTTCATAGGAATATGGCTTCTCACATCCAGTTCCCAGTGTTGCTGCAGATGGTCCCTGCGTGTCTCCAGCTCCAAGGTCACATCTCATTGCCACCTAGTGGCTAAGAAATACAATATGTTCGACCTTTAGTCGGGGGTGTAAATAGTTTCGGGAGGGTATTTTTTTTTGAATTTATTCTTTTCAGATCAGTCCCTTACCATAACATTGTATGCGAATGCAGTAAATGCCCACACCAGCATCTTTAACTTTCATTGGGTTGTGAACATGACTGAAAACATTCTTTCTCCCAAAGTCAAAAAAGTTGTAAGACACAAAACCAGCCAAGCCAGCAGTTAGATTTCTGTTTATTAGAAATGACTCGCACAGCGTGCTGCTAAAGCAGTTCCCCAATTCTGAATCAATCTGAAATCACTCAGAGATAAGAAATGCTAGAGGGCATTACTCCTATGAGGAAACCCCTGAAAGTTTTATCACAGCAGTCAGGCAGACTTTGAGACGTGAGAAAGATGTGTGGTACAGACGATTAAAGTGCACATAGATGGAGAGTTGCTACTTGCGCTGATACTGCTTTTGCCTTGAGGCGAAGGCACGTGGTTCTTCTCTTCTGGCTGCACGATGTGATACAATTACGAAATACTGGACTTCCGGGAATACTGGAAGTTAAACCAGTGAATGTTAATTGGAGAAAAGGTGTCCTTGGTGCATGTATAAGCTTCCAACTTAAGAATGACATGGAGCTCAGTGCAACAACCTGAAGTCGGATGTGTATCTCAGCAGTTGCCTGATGCCTATGTTTTATTATAAAGAAAAATGCTAGTGATTATTCAAAAGAAGTTTGCAGGCATTTACTTTGAGACTTTCATCTCTGCTCTGCATATGGTTCACTAACTTAAAGTGCAAGAAGAAAACTGGTTCAAGCTGAAAACAAGCTCCGTTTTTATAATAGCATGAACCTCCACCCCTATAATCCAATATAGCTTTCTTACAGTAGCATAAAAAAATCACGTCATACCCTTTTGCGTCTTGATTTTGCAAGCTTGCCTGCCCCTAACCCATCCCATCAGAACAGGGCAGCTGAATCATTGCGGCCAGACGATTGCCAGTTGAGATGCCAAAAGAAATGGCGCTTTAGAAGACAAAGCCAGCTGTGAATACTGAGCTGTGCAAGTGCCCACAGGAAAGAATAAAATCATAGGCTTGACCTTGCTCCACCCATTCATTTTGGGCAGAACTTGCCTATTAAAGTTAGTGGGTTTGCCCTCAGTTTCAAGAGCACGAAGCTAGATCATCTTGACCAGAGCCTTTGATATCAGTAAAGTTATGCCTAATTTACCCCAGCATAACCAGAATTAGAATCTAGCCCAAGGGTAAAAACATCTTTTAAATTACCCAGACTAGTCCTCCCCCATGCAGGCCTGTAGCTGCGCCACAGCAGCCGTTCTCCTCATACCACCTGTTCCTGGGACCTGGAGTATTTCATTGTTTCCTTCTAACCACAGCGTAGGAGAGATTCTCAGGGTCATAGTTAATCATGGGCCTTTGCTCGGTGACAGGAACCTTTCTCCGAGCCTGCTCATTTATCTGCGTTCTCTTCTAATTGCATACATCTACAGCTGGGCAGAACCAGAGAAACCCACTGGGCAGGGTAACCCACATTTGCTCTGAGTCTGGAAAGTCAATGGGTAGTTCTGAAGTAAAAAAATATGTGAAGAAAATACAAGTTGTATATACTGTAGTGTTCTTTAAAAACAGGATTCTCCCTCCCCAGGCCAGAGGAACTAATGTAAGTCAAACTGTTCAGGGAAGGAGACAGTTTATTCGTGACAGAAAGGGTGACGAGGAAGTAGGAGCAGAAGAAACTAGATCAAGCGAACAGAAAGCAAGTTCGTGATTGCATTTGGCTGCCGAAATACCTTCCCATATCTCCCTCTCCTGACCTTTAGTAAATTATATCCCACGCTGTTCTTTCTCCCTGCGGAGCCGTACTGAACATTTACTTTCCTCTGGCTTAAAGCACGAGTTCAATACAGGGAAGGCAAGCAAGCTGAAAAAGGGTTTTCAGAAATAGGCTGGCAGATTCACAATCACTGGTCACGGCACTAGAATCTCTAGCAAGGCTTTTCCGAGGCTGTCTGGGAGCCGAACTGAGCACGTTTCCCTGTGGCTCCTACCGAGAGGCACCGAACAAGCTGTGAAACCCCAGGTCTCGGACACCAAGAGCACGACTGCAAAAGGCCACAAGCATCCTGCTCTAATGTCGACATTAGCCCTGCTTGGAGCAGAGGAATGGGACTAAATGACTTCCTGAAATCCCTTCCAACATAAATATCCAGAGATACTACTAACATCTTTAAAATTTCACCCTTTTTTTTAAAAAAAACCATCAGTTAAATACAGGAACAAAACCTCTCCAGAAATCAGCTGTGCACTATTAAAAAGCATGCTGTAATAAAACCTTTAAGTGAGTCTTAAGTGACTATTAAACACATAATAACGCACCTTCCTACAGACAGCAATGAAATGGAGTCCTAAACACTACCGTCAGAACAGAATAATTTTGTATACATGCCTTGAAAACTCATTATTAAAATAAAAACAAAAGACATTTGTCCACCATACATAGGCTGCCATATGAAGAACTCATTCCCACATTTCTACTACAGACTGGCTTAATTGAGCTGAAAGGAACCCTGTGCTTAGGAAAGCAGAATGAGATATAAAGCTTCTTGAAAGTCGCTAGAGATAAGGGAGTGAAACTTACCTGAACTTTCACTACTTTACCAGTTTGTACTAGACCAGCCTTAACTTCTTACCTGGGATTAGGCCTTTCCACAACCCTTTCTGTCATTGCAGGTCACGTCCCTGCCACGTAGGACTGGCTGCAGCAGCTCAGAGGCAAAAAAACCCAACACCTCCCAAGCGCGTCAGCTAACCTGGCCGTACCCCCACAGAGCTGCTAACCTGGGGACTAGAGAGAGATGAGCTTTACAGTTAATCTAAATTACAGGCACGTGCTAGGTATCCTTACAGCCAGCACTAACCCCTCTATCGGAACCCTGCCCAGAGCCGGAGCGCTTTAAGCCAGGACTGCAAATGGGCTGCTATGGAACGATCTACATCATGAGGGGATTCTTCCCTCGTTGGAGAATTTGGAAGTAGTCGTTTAAGCCAGTTGGTGTTTGTTGTGCATAAAGCAAAGCAGCATTTATGCAGGAAATCAATCATAGACTTGCTCGCGTTCTCCACTAGGCTTTGTCCATTAATCTGTACTTGCAGCAGAAACTCTGTAAGTCACATTGGTGACTGAGACAGTCATTGTGAAAGCCTGATAAGAGAGAGCTGGAAAGCGCGCAAGCAATGATAAAGAAAACAAATCAAGGTTATGGCGTCACAAAAGGAACTTTGTCTGCTTGGCCAGAAAACAGGCTTTCTTTACAATACTACTTCCTCATTGTCTAGCAAGAGTTTTGTACTACTAATTGTAAAAGTTGCAAACAAACCATAATCCTATCGCAATTTTGTCTATCAAGCAAAGATCACCACTTCATATGTGCAAATGTGTCGTTCACATAAGTGTAAGTTAGTGATGCCCAGCTCGGTGCTAGGGAACAAGCGAAGTAGTAGAGGTGCTGCAGCACCATGTGGAAGACAAAACTGTTTCGTTATATGTACAGTACTGAGCAGCAAACTTTATGATAAGACATAAAACCAATTACATGTTATCAATGCAATGCTAAGAAACAATCCACCCAAAGCCAAAGCCATCGCGCTGCCTTCCTGGGAATTTCTGCCTGAAGTTTATGCTTGCCGTGAGGCCAACACAGAGGCTGTGCCGATGAGAACTGTTGCTAGACGGTTCTGGCTGGTTGGACAGTTTGCTTTGCTGCTCCAGCCTGATTAGTTCTGCTTTATCCTCACTGCCTACTCCCCTGTACAGGCCGATCACGGTGGTCTGTTGGACATTCGTACTCCAGTAATACATTGTCATAATAATAGAAGATTGCATGTTTGAATCTGCATATGTTATCTCCATCTCCAACTGGCACAGATGGGCACTGGTAGATTTAGCTATAATGTTTTAAGGCGTTACTACTCTCAGCTGTCCACTCACCTCTTTCCAGAGATGATCGCTCCGTGGCCAACATGTACCAGTCCTGCAGCTTCTGTTATTCACAGGTTGGCAAATTTAACTGCAATGATTCACTTCTGTAACTCCTGCAAGGTAACTTCTGCAGAAAGATGAGGTAGACACCTGAGAGTGGGAACATAATAAATCATATGCCTTAATGTGACAGAACTCATCCGTCACAGCCAGAAAGGCCAATATTTCAGTGACAGAGATTTCAGATGTACACCCCAAACAAAGAAAAGTTCCTTCTGACATGAAGCTACATAAAATCTAAGAACAAGTTCTTCCTGTTTTCTATTTGATCAGTAGACATATCAGACTTCTTTTTTTCCGTGTGGTGTTTCTGTTATAGGTCTACACGAAAAGTGAGGCCACATCACCCTCCATTTCAAGCACCTTGATGTTCTTCCTATGCTACAAGTCGAACTGGCCCTAACACAGTAAATAACTATTTCCAGCGTTGCTGCTTTCTCTATATCCTGCCCAAATGCAATGACATCACGGCAACGGTTCCAGGCACTCCAGAGATGATGGGAAAGTATAAACAGTGCTCCATCTGCAGTTCATTTGCTATTGCTATAAAAAAAAAAGAGCAAAACAAGCCTTTGACTGATGGTTGGTTTCCACAGTTCGGTGGCAACAGCTTTGCAAATGAACTATTTCAGGCAAGAGCTGGTGGCAGTTATTTGATAAAATGCAGCAGTTCTGATAATACGTAGATTTTTTTTTTTAACACGGACTTTGTAAATGATAGTGTTCAAGGACAAACTTGTCAGGTCAAATTTGACCCAGGTGCTGAACGTGTAAAAGCTGAGAGGTAGAGATCGCTGCAGGAAAGATTAATGACACCATTAACATGAATATGTGGAGCTACATAGCTGTGCACAGAGGGAAAGTTTTGTCTGGAGGCAGAGTAAATGGAGTCTGGGTCTGCTCTAGGGATATTTTTGTTCCTTTTGTGTACAGAAATATTTTATCTCAGAGTTATTCAAATATACTTGAGTTCCTCTAAGCAAGCTTTAAAAATGAATCTTTTTTTTAATTTTACCTGATGAATCAGTTACAAGGTAGAATCAGCACAGGTTTGCATCAAAATATACTCTGTTTAATATTATCCAGCTACCCTGAACTGAAAGCGAAAAATTCTCATAATAATATGCGCAGCTGCTCCCTGTAATAGAACATGTTTTTCATGCCGCTGCAATGCAACCTGTGTGATATTTTTAATTATTATCGTTCCAAATGCGTAAAGTTGAGCTCTGATTCTCCTGAGAAAAAACATTTTATAGTTCATCAGATGTGAAGTACTAATGTGTAAAGAACACAGGTCTTGTGTCAAACACTAAGAAGACTTTAAGCAGTTGGGGACTATATTCTTACCTTGTGAAATCAGCCAAGACTCTTCTGATGTCATCACTTCACTCATTCACATTGGCTGAAGAGATGGCATCTGAGGGCAGAGAGAAGGGGCAAGAAGACCAGTTGATCTCGTTGCCTGCTGCGCTGAGTAACTAGAGGGGTCTTCCACCTCATTCCAGGTGACAGCTCTTAATAGACAGGGGACCGCAGTCTCTACTTGTCCTCTTTCGAAGCTCTGGGCACCCCTGTCTGATGTTTAGCTTGCTGATGTCAGAGTCTTGTCCCAGCATTCAAAATTGTTAAGTATCTGTAAGCAAAGCCAGATGGTCTTTGCATTTGTAGGCACTTGATAAACAGTTGGTGAAATTCAGCACTTCAGACAAAGCTCGGTATCACTTGGCCCAAGTTCTCGGCTTCTCAGGGTACAGTAACACCACCTCGGTGTCACTACAGGCCTCTGCAGTTTCAAAGTTTCACAAAGAAACTGCCTTCTGCAAGGGCAAAACTTTTTTTTTCCCCTGACTTCAGTTCATCCTTCACTTGCAGCTGGTCCAGTCCCTGCCAATACTGTGAGGTGAAATTCGGAGATCTGCTAAGAGATTTTAGCTCATCTTCCTGCCATTCAACAATTTCAGTTTCAGGGACGTTAGGCCCAAGAAGCAATTTTGGAGGAAACTGGATTGTGAGAACGTGACCCAGATGTCCCCAAGTTCAATGAAAAACTCACTGAATTCACACTGAGCTCTTCTTCAGGCTTGCCTGTGTTTCCAGAGGTGGATAAATAATTCAGTCGAACATAAACATAATCGGTTTTGAAATCTCCTGAAGAAAGGAGCCAGTCTTTTTCCCTGATCGCCCCCTGGGTCTCATTTTGTTTGAGTGGAAATGCTTTGTGATTAAAACACTGCGTATTACCAGAGCGATGTCCCATTCCCAGGCCAGCCCATGAGGATTGCTCCTCGCTCCCAGGCTCTCTGTTTGCAAAATTCCTGAATGTTCCTGGGCCTTATTCTCTTCAGACGAGGCCGGACTCTTCCACTGACTGTGAAGGCCAGGCCTTGAACTTCCTGTGCTCGGATTTCTTATCTCCAAAATGGTGTTTCTTTGCATCACAGAGGAGTGAGAAGCACAAATTCAAATACTCCCCAGGCAGTCAGAGATTTTGAAGAAGGGGGTACGTAGGGGCTACCTGCACAAATCCACCAGGTGTGTGCAGGCGTTATCGTCCCGTTTGCCCCCACCGAAAGTCCCTGCCACTTGATGTGGCCACAACTGCATGTTGGCATTCTGCTTTTGATTGGAGCCGCTTCTACTCCAGAATATGACAGGAAGGTGAAGAGCCTATTGGTGTTTAAAGTTCAGTGCTGCGTGGCCATTTCTCTCTCAAGTACCTTTCAGAGCTCCTAATTGAAAGCTTCACATTCACTACTAATTCATTAAACTACGAACTTCTGCATAACTTGGTCTTTTCTTAGTCGTAGCCTTTCATTCCTTCCTTTCGCAGTGAGCAACTGGAATTGCATCTTCTGTTTTTCCTAAACAATTCATTCATTCATACTGGCAACCAGGATATAATCTCTCCTTTCCAGCAGGGAACTGCTGGCTGCAAACAATTATCCACACCAGAAATTTAGCAGGATGAATGCAGGCAGTGACACATATGAAGCAGTACACCATGTTTTGTCTGGGTATGAAATTTCAGAATATCTGCTAAAATGCAAAATGGGTGTGTAACTCCATCTACTTCTCCTTTCCTCGTAATCATTTACACGGAACCGCTGGGAGACAGCATGTCATAATATTCATTCATACTTGCAAACCACAACCAAGGAGAAAGCTCAGCCAGGACTAATGCAAACAGACGAAGAGACAAGTACATCTGGCTATGAATAAACAGCCAGTTTTTTGCTTCCTCTCCTGGAAACCTTCTCGACTTGTGTTTTACCTCAGTTTATTCTCTCAGAGATGAAACGGCCTGCTTCGGTACTTGCGTAACATTTTAAAGCATCCTCGGATTCAGGCGTCCTAGAAAACTTAAAGTGTACAAGAGCAAAAGTAGAACTAATTTTTAGAGCTGACAACCCCTGGCTGTATAGACGAGAATAGGCTAAAGAAAAGAATGATATTGCTATAATCCGTTCTACGTCTACAAAACCGATACTAATGGGGGTGAGAAGTCGGAGTTAAATCCACAGGGTGAATGGCCGGGTGATCCCAGGCACAAGTTGCTTTGCACGCCTGCGGCACTGGCAGTGTTTGGGCAGGTAAGGAGCAGCTAGTTTTCAGACAAGAAAGCCCATTTTATAACACCAAAATGGCACTAGGCCTCAACCAGCTGAAAGGAATCCAACCAACATAAAAAGTCATGATAGGAACTGTCGCACAAACGACGAGGTGGGGGGCCCTCTCCCTGACTCAGGTGGACCTTAGGTCAAGTCTACAGGTTACGATATATTAGCACCAGCTACAAATGTCAAGATTTATTCACTCCCCACCTTAACAATTTCCAGAACTGCTTTCACCGTGGGCAGATGGGATCCCTCGTGCTTTTTACCGTTTGTCATTGCTCTTTTCACGATTGAAGCACGCTGCGTGCTAATGAAAGAGTGTTTGGGGGAATATCCGTAACAAATTGAATCACACTGGAAATGCTGTTTGCCTGTTAAACAGACTCGGTAAATTAATATCAGAAACCTTCACTTCATTTGTTCTGTCTCCATACCACGGTGACTTGCTGACTGTTTATTTTTGAGTACAATAAAAAGTTTAGTTTACTCTCCTCTGAAGTTATTCAGAATGTAGTCATTCATCCTTTTTTACAATATTGCAACAGAACATCACAAAAACATCCACTGGGGAGTCTGAGGAATGGTAAGCAGAAGTAGATGTACGATTTAATAGTCGTATTTGTCATATTTGTCATAGGTCAGTAGATACATTCAGTTCTTTCGACTGACTCCTCTAATCCTAAGTCTGTGTTCCAGGCAGAGTTCTCCAAGAGATTTATTCCAAAAGGAAGGAATTTTCTCAAAATTCAGTCAGTTGTGTTTAAAAAATTAATGTAGTAAAAACTGTTACAGAGAGGTAAACCAAAAATAAATGTTATCTATTTTTTCAAAGAAAAAATTCTCTGTGATTGTAACTGGTTGTTCTAAAATTAAGTCATATACAGCAGAAACACAAGGGCTATCGCTATTTACAAGCTAAATGGTACCAGAAAGATCAAATCTAATTATCGCCTATAACTTCCAGCAGCCTGTGTGTGGTCTTTGTTTATTTTTTTATTTATAATCATTTAACATTTACTTATAGAACTTAATTTTCTAATTTTTCCTGTTATGTTTGTTAGTTATATATCTCATCTCTTTCCTAACGGAATGGACTGAGCTTTCTTAGAGAAAGCAGTTCCGCAGGTTGGTCACAAATCCTCCAGCAGCAGCTCGACGTCTGTTCGATTACTCTATTGCGTAAATAAAAGAGCATTTCAGGAAAAGACGAACGTTTGCCTTTGCAGATCTCCTCCCTGCACGTCCGTTCAAACTGGAGTCCGGAGTTCTTTTGCTTTTAGCACAAATAAAACACTCGATTGCCAAAGTTCACGAGTAAGAGTGCTTTTCTACCACTGGACCTGTGGCGTAGGCACTCAGACATACGCAGCTCTCCTAAATTTGAAAGAGCTCCCAAATTTGCGAGATTAGTAGCCTTTTTTGTCAGGCGGCCTTGAATGAACTGGGCTTACCCCTAGAAAGGGACCAAAGATAAAAGTTAACCATATTGGGAGGTTTTACCTTTTTTGCGTAAGAAAACTTATCTTTCAGCTACATTTACCCCCCTCAAACAATGAGATCACCACCAATCTATCTGCCTTATTGTTGGAGTAAATCGGGGACGATTTATAGCCAAAGCTTTGAATATTTGCTGCCTTGTAACACAGGACAAGACTAAGGAGCAAAAAAAGGAGAGAGCAGTTCCCAGCCATCTGAGAGTCGGTGCCTTTTCCCCACCCCGGAAAGTTTTCCGAACAACTGTTGCTGATTACTTTATGGTTTGGAGACCTCATTCTGGAATCAGTGGTTTGAAATTTGGTTTGGAGAAGTTTGCCAAATCTGGTACTTAAGTTTTAATGGTGCAAAACTAATGAAAGGGTAGGATATGCACAGATTATTGTCAATAAATGGGATGATATGTCAGGAAGAATGACGAAGGGAAGTAATGAAAGACAAGTATTCTACCAGGATTTAGAGTCCCATCGCAGACTGGCACAAGCACAGTGAAGTTCTCCTGTTACAAACTCCAGCAAAGCTGCAAGAAGCAAAGCTGGGAGCTTTTATTTTGTGCTGAAAAAGTTTGGAGAAGGTACTTTTCAGGAATTTATCGTCGTGAAGAAAAACTACATTTCCCTATTTGCACTCTCTCATTGAGGTTTTAGTACTTTAAGGTAAAATGATTCAGATTAGATATCTATCTTAAGAAATTTTTTCCATTAAGGGGGAAAGAGTCAAATGTCCTGAAAAGGATTTTGCGCAGGCCTTTGAGCTCTGCTGTTGGAAAGGGTTAGCGGCAAGCTAAACAGATCTTGAACGTCAAGTCATTTTTATTGTTCTGTTGCCTTGCAGTTAGGCTTGGGTAAACTTCAGCAAATTGAAGTGTGTGCATACACACGTCCTTCTGTTTATGGGGAGTGTAATAACTCTGGAGAGCTGAAGTACTGTGACAGACAATAAATACAGAACTGTATAAACAGATTTCGTTGCAATTGGTAGTCCTTAGATAAAACTTGCGTGTATCCACACAGTGCCGACCTCAGTAAAGGCAGGATTTAACAAAACTGCATGTAAAGTCCAAAACAAGGCTCTAATGCCATGTTAACGTGTATTATATAAACCCAGGATGCAAGTATTTCATCGCCAATCTGGGTGTAGAAAGCTCAAGATCTGGCCCCCTCGCTTGAGTGTCAATACAAGCACTTACTTCTGCTTTCTGCAGCTCAAACAATGCGCTAAACTTTATCATTAGTATTTTAAAATGCTCTTAATTAATCCCAGAACAAGCTGTAGCTCAAAGGTCATGATTTAAGTGCTTCAGACTAGAGAGATGCAGCTCCAAGGAGAAGTGTGTTTTTGTGTTGCCAGGGGAACCCTTAACGTGCTATGGCACCAGCCACATTTTGAAAAACGAGAAACGAAGCAGAAGTAGGTATTGTTTAATGAAAAACACGAGAAGATTAAATCAAGGTCTAGAAGACCATTAAGCGTAAAAAGGAGGGAGAGACACAACATTTTAAAGAGTCTTTTAGAAGAGTGGCATAATGTTTATTTATAATATTTATTTATTAAAATTCTATTTAGTTACTTCAGAGGAAAAGTTTAGACCTGAACTATTGCCAGAGATTGCTTCAGGAAAAGGACTAACGATGCTCTGGGGGGGGCCTCAGAAGTCTGATGGGAAATCAGTGGAAAGGTGCGGGCTGTAGACCTTCCACGATATTTTCTTACAAATCCAGAAATCAGGTGAAATTTTCTACATTTCAGAATTTGTTATAAATCAGATCTCAACAAATCTGTCAATCTTACATGCACGGTTGTGGCGTATTTTAGAGTCATCTTCTCCGTTCCCGGGGTAATGGAAAAATCCTTGTGAACTGAACCTTAAACAAAGACTTTTTCTGTCTGCTGTGGACTGAAATCCCTGCTCTAGGTCAGAACGAAACGTTACAGGGTCAGGGTCTCAGCTGAGCAATGCCCACTTATAGCCACTGAGTAGATAATCTTTAAAAGATATAGAAATTAATATCAAGTAAACAAGCTTTTGAACTGCTTGAGTAGACCTGTGTTAATAAGTGAATTTTTGGCCAACTGATCACACTTTAAGTCACTTAGTGACACTGACATATTAAGTGAATATAGTTACACTTAATCTCAAGCAGAGTTTCAAACTCAAAATTACGCTTTCTAAATTTCGAAACGAAACATTTTGACCGGTCTCAGAGAAATTTACTTTCTCAGGCGAAAACTATTTAAAAAAACAGCCTGAGGTTATTTAATAGTTTCACTGCCCTGCACCGCGTTTTTTTGGTGCACAAGGCATATATTTGAAAATATTTCCAAACCTCCTCTCCTGATTGCTCTAAAGCCCCGGACATGCATCTTCCACCAAAAAAAATCCTATAGAGTGGAGATCATAAATACAGAGTTTCCTCTTCATTGTTCCTTCTTATAATTGTCCTGGTGCCGTGCAACTGAACATTGCGACTGGCTGCGATCCAATACTTCAGACAGGCCAAAGAAAAAACCAGTTCTACTGGTCGCAAAAGGAGGACAAAAAAGATAGGTATATCATCTACTAGTTATAAGAGGCTTATTTTATCCGTACATTTAGCAGTGCCTCATGTAAGGGCACCTCGCACAGACATCATAGCCAATCCATGAAGAATTATTTTTTTTTCTTCGCTGTAAGTCAGCTCCGTTAAGTAGCGTAGGAAATTCATCTTTATCTTGAACAAAGCCGCCTGAAAACAGCAATTGTTTTCACTGACTGAAGGGAAAGGACGGACTAATCAGATATTAGTAGCTTGCTGCAGATTTTTTTAATGATAGAATTACATTCTGACAAGATCTTTTTTAATAAGTATGTTTAGTAAACATACTTGGGAATTTGTCTGCCAAGATCAGGAGTATTTCCGGGAAATAAGTTTCATGAACAGGTAAAAAATATTGATTTAATACATATTTCTATTACAGTTCTAAAAAGAGAGTGCAAGGAAGGCTGATAGAGCGGGAAAATTATTTGTAGATAGGCTATTGCTTAAGAATTCCCAAACCCATTACGGAAACTGTAAATTGTTAACTGTAAAGTCGGAACGTGGGTGCCATGTCTGTGAGCGCATTTAGTGAGCTGGATGTGTTTCTCTACACTGTGTGCTTCACATGAGCTTATTGTCAAGGAATCCTACACCGAAGCACTAACAAAAATTGTAAAAACTATTACACGCTCTTTAAGCCAAACACCAACTGTAGCTGGATTGTCCATAGAACCCATAAAATACAAAAATACAAATTAATTCATCAGTCCTAATTCCAGAGTAACATTTCCACGTGCAGACCTCGGATCTAATAGATAATTATTGCATCACAAATTTAGCTGCTGCTTCTGACAGTCTGGAGTCTTACAGATGTTGACAGTAACATATTAAAAGGCCTAAATTGGAAATAAAAGCTAATAAAAAGGGGAAATAATAACACTGAAAGGACTACTTGTCTTAAGACAATACTATTAATTATTTGACCTTTTCTTCTTTGCATCAGACACTTAGGAAGAATATAATGTCATAAAGAAACTGCCATAGGGACAAACTTTATGATAGATGATCTCTTTTGAGAGTAGCACGCTTGCGTGAATACACATGAATCAACTCGCGGGAATTTATCACGGGTAAGGCTGTGACTTCAGTGTTTACCTCTGCTTTCCGTTCTGTAGCCCGATGCGTCAGACTTTTCATTCTACTGTTTGATGGGTGCTAGACATTCGCGATAAATGTGTGTTTTAAAAGTGTTACAGAACACAGGAGAAAACGTTGTTTTGAAATAAACGTTGTTTATTTCTCATTATTCATTACTTGTTCCAGGTAGGAGTCAGCTTGAATCTCAGGTTTCCCTCTTTTTCAACCAAACTGTTTAGTTTACTTTTAGTAAGAGAATACTTAAAACTAAGGCAGGCATATTTTAGTTGAGCTTGCTATAAAGAACAAAGTGCAATCTGTCAAGATTGCAATTCATGACTGTATTGTTCCAATATTACGTTTCTGTAACTGCATTAACTTTAGGAGTAGTACACCAGCATGTAACTGAATAGCACATTGGTGGCCAAGAGCTGGAACAGACGACCTTGTCAGGAGCCAGCTCCCCAGCTGCCATGTGCCAGCACAGCTCTGTTGAAACCAATGCAATTACACGAACATCCGCCAACGAGCTGTTCCACCCGAGCACATTCTGATGTATTTGTATCCGTATCCACTTGCGTCCTCTACCAATACGGCACGTGTCATGAATGGCGCTGAAAGCATAGCCCGAGAAGAGTCACGGGGCCAGCTGGCCCAGCAGCACACCCCCAGCCACGGCCAGTCGCGGGTACTTAGGAGAGAAGCGTAAGAAACTGCGAATGCATCACGTGAGCTTTCTCTTTAGGGTTGCAGCTTTTCGGAGAGCCATGAGTGAGTTAGCTCTCGAGGTTTGCATCCAGCTCCTCGTACTTTGTACCCGCTGATAGTCCTACCCTCGCGACATTTGTTAATGCTTTCTGAGCCCCTTTCTGGTTTTGACTTCCACAACGTGCAGCGGCACCGACTCCCACAGCTGTGTGCAAACCAGCGCCTTTTTACGTATTTGTAACCAGATGTTTCGTATTTTCATTGAATCCGTGCTAGTTCTCATCATAAACAGTAAATAACCGCTCACCCCATTTCTTAGCCACCTCTTTGCCTTTCTCATGTCCCCTCCCCACTGAGATGCCTTTAGAGACAACCCTCTTTTTTTTCCCCTCATTCCAGCTGGGTATTCCTGGTCATACAGGCCTGACTGGTCAACGCTTTACCCCTTCTACAACCATTACTACGTACAGGGCAAATAAAGCGCAGAGTGGTTGCAAAGCAATCCTGTTTCAGAAGCATTTTATACCCAAATGCATAAAATAATATATGCTTAATCATACAGGAACTGACCACAGCTTGATAGAAATCTTCCTGTCTCTCGTAGCATCAACAGAGCAATGCTAATTTATACCAGACGCACATCTGGCCCAGCCAGTGTAAAGAAGCTGTTGAGGTGGAAATTTAATATTTAAATAGTACAAACCTACAGAATCCTGCAGTAAAATTGAATTTGGGTGAAGGATTATTTACTACTTTGATTATCTGCTAAAGATGGCTTATTTTTACAGCGAACAGAAAACTGCAAATAATTAGTGTCGACATGTTTGCTGCTAATGTAGTGTCAGTTTCATGACACCTACCCTAAATGCATTTATTCGTGAAGCGGAGGAGTGACGTGGCTAAACGTGGTGAGCGAAGTGACCTGGCACTTTAGGTTTCTTCCCCGCTTTGCTACAAAAGTTAGACACAGCCACAGCCAGCCACATACACGAACTATTTACGTAAAGATGAACTTCGATACATTACAATGCCCTTAAGAAGTCATAAACCCTCAAAAGCAGGGAATGTGAGAACCGAAATATTCACCACTAACCACACTAGGCTTTCTATGAATCAGGGGTTGTTAAAGAAACTTTTGGGACCAAGGCTCGAGCGAAGCAAGTTCTTAAAGAGAAAGAGCTTATGCATCAGTCTCTTTTCCCCTCTAACTACCCCCAGTTCTTCTGCTGATTTTTCTTCCCCCTTCTGCTTCCTTCCGTCTTTTTAGCAGGATATAAAAAAGGGAAAAGGGATAAGCTGGGGCTTAATTTTAAGACTTCCGTATTTATTGCTGTTTGCAAAAAGTGGGACTGGTCCTGAGGCCAGGTGAGCGGTGCCCCCTTAGGGAGCGAAGTGCGTGTAGGAGAGCAATACGGTTTGCTCTTTGTCCTGGCTTTCCTGATCAAACCTTATCCTCCCTACCCTTAATGAAGCTTCTCTGTCTTTGCTATTGATGCGTCTGAGCGATCGCTAGTTTTAAGATGTGGCATAGACCTGAAAAAGATAAAGGGAGTAACATAATAGTAAGCTGCCGTGTGGTTTTTGTTAACTTTCACCTGACATTCCAGAGATTTAATTCAATGTCTCCTATTTTGGCCGTTGCCAGGAAGCGTGACGGAACAGAGAGGGATCACCTGAGTTTTGCAGTCCTGACCTGACCTGAGGCACAGCCACACGTTGTGGCGCTGGGGCAGGACGTGCTGCAAAGTGCTTCAGAGAGCCCAAGAATATAAGGATGGCTGGGTGCATCTTCACCCTCATAGCACAGGATGCTTCTCGTGTTCTCCTCACATTATTTTCCTTGGACTAGCCCGACATTTTTGTGCAAGGCGATGCCTGTTGGGTAGTTGGTAGTTTCTCAAGAATGATACGTGAATAGCATTGTTTCCATGCCCACCTTAATTGTATTTGGAAAAAAAAACAAAACAGGTTGTGGAAGGATGGTATTCAGAAAAACAAAAGGCATTCAGGGCCAACAGGAAAGTAATAATTCTTTAGATATTTATTTATTAATCTATCTTAGTCTCTTTAGGCGCTGCGGTATTGCCCGCCCAGCAGGGAAGTCTTGTAGGACGAGCAACAGATTTCCCAAAGCTCAGTACTGAGGTAATCATGCACTTTAAGCGGGACTAGCAAAACTGGGCGTGCTGCAGAACAGCCCCGATCCTACACAACAAAGTGTTTATGCATTTTACGAAACAGCAGCATCTGGAATTTTTATAGGGGTGACGCAGCGCTGAAATATGAGCAGTTTGATGCCCGTTTTTTAAGAATGGGTTTGAATCAAAGATGTTGAAGCACGGACGAGGCTTTCGTTCTGTAGTAGTACCCATTTGTTACTCTTTTTGAGTTATCAGGTGATTCTGTTCTTTTTGGTTTAATAGCTATTCTTTATATTTTAGGCCACCAACTAACGAGTTAGACGTAGATTTGATAAGGGACCTTCTAAGCACACATTCCTGTCAGTTTGTCCTTCATCACCAGCTACCAGGGAGCACTCGGCAACCTCACTTCACAATTACAAGAAGTTATTTGTGTTAGTAAAAAGCAGTCTATGCCCTTATTTAATTAAGATGTATTATTGTCATGGAGTTTGATTACTGGTTATTATTTTTTAAAGGAAATATGAGAAATGGTATGAAAGCCATATAGAGATCTGGAAAAATTATCGAAATACCCCTAAAAAATATCTTTCCTTTTGGATGCTTTGAACAGTTATTATTCTGTTGGATCTATCTCCGGTTCTTTCTTTTCTTAAGGCCTCTGTATTGAACTCCATGAACTTTGTGGAACCACACTGAGATTCACAAGAGTAAGGCAAGATTAAGTGACAAGACTTGTGCCCGATGAGCACACAAAATCCCTTTTGAAACAAATGCAAAATAGTTCACCATAATACTAAAAAGTCTATAACCCCAACCTGATAATCCTAGATCATAAATTATGGAATGATCCTAAAATTTCTGGCAAGCCAGGTACATAAAATACAAAACAGCTACAAAAATTATAAAACAGAGTTGATCTTGTGGACCATTTGGTTAATTTTTCATGGTATTTTCACATGTTTTCACGCCTCATTAGTCCATGTAACTATGGCATTAAATCTGTGCCCAAGGCCATAAAAGTGAGCATGAAATAATGAATCTAGGTCCTGTCAGCGGACAGGACCAGGCAGGAAATCTGTGTGAAATGCACCCGATTTAGTGTAGTTTTCAACACCTTCTATTACTGAAAGTTATGAAAAAAGGCATCGGTTACAATTTAAGTTACGTTCTGGCAGATTAGACGTGCAAACTGGACACTGAGTTCTCATCCTCTTAGCATCGCCAGACAAGCTAGCGGTTTCTGTGTAATAGTCTTTTTTATTTCCAGCTAGACTAAAAAGGCTGTCTTTGCTATTTAGCGTAAATGTGCCCTGTCAAAGATTTTTCTTTTAAAATAGAAGGCAACGGTGCACTATCCATGGCCCAACTAGCAAAGACCTTACACGGAGATACTTGCTTTGGTGTAGTAAATTGGCCAGAGGGCCAAAGCAGCAATGCGAGGGATGGGAAAACCAGGGGACAAAATAAAGAATATAAATTGAAAAGGAAACAACTGTGCACGAATTATGGAGCTTCTCAGCTAAAAGAGTTTATTTCTGGCCCTTTACCCGTAGGATTTTTCCAATGATAACATGGCATAAGCAGTAATAAGACCTTCATGAATGATGTTGCAGAGAAATGATGGAAAAGAGATCAGATCCTCCGAGTTTGGGGGGATATTTTATGACTCTGTGCGTTTGTGCTGAATGCTTGTCATCCTGTTCATGTCGCTATGACTTTCATACGGTCATGAAACCTTATAATTCTACATAACCGAAATGAGCACTAGTTCACTTTCTGTACATCTCACACGTTACAAATAGTCCTAGCATGAATTTAAACATTGTATTTAAACGTAATGAACTCAAAACCTATCGACGTTAAACCAATGTAAGAAGTGGAATCAAAAATAGCATCAATTATTTACATAACCTCTGGAGAAACCTAGGCTTATATGGTGGTAACGCTTAAAAAAGAGAACTGTCTCCTCTACAAAAACAAGCAGTCGCTAGAGGTACTGAGAAAGTTGTCCTCCGGTTATCTGAACGTAGTCCAAGAACCGGTGCAGAACTTCAGGATGGAACGCAGTGGACTTCAGGTAGCAGATCTTGTGCATTGTCTAACTGCTTAATTTACTCACTTACTTCAAACCATAGATTCTTTAGAGTAGACAACATTGTGTCCTATTTTATTATAATATTGCTATAAATCAGAAGTGATTACTTTAAAGTAAAAAGGTCACAAATATAAACCTGGCGTAAAGACTAAGCAGTATTTTGCCGATGTCCTGGTTTGAGGTGCACAAAGTATGCAATTCCACAATCCTCAAAAGAGAAGGCAAGGCACCCGCTTTCTACACTTATATCTGGGAACTGTATACTTTCAGGAATTATGGGGTAAGCGGGAGGAGAAACAGGAGCAACTTCCTTTGGCAGTATAAAATACTGATTTCAGGAATAGTTCCTTTTCCGCGTCCTGAGACTTCTCCAGTGGGAATAGCTCGCTGATATAGTGAGGAGAAATGGAGCGAGATGTCTTCCTACAGTGTAACATCAGAGCAGTAATGACTAGATATAAAAATCTTGTAATTTAATGCTTTGAAAGGACAAACGTTTTGAAAGCATGTTTCCAAAATAAATCTGCGAAATAGCTTGTCATTTTCTTTTATTCACTGCTTCCAGGAGACTCGGGGCATTGTGCTTTATGGTTTCTCAACTCTGTGCAGAACCATTTTCCTGCAGAAAGAATGGTAATTTTTATTTTTTTTGCAAAAGCATAAGCGAGAGCCAAGGTGGAAGCAAACCTCCAGCACGAATCCACTAAAACGGTGCACTGTATCTTTGCAAATGACAGCAGCAGCAACAGATCCTTCCTCCCCATCCAGTGTTGCTCCAAATGAATTAAGATTGTACATCAAGTATATAATATTCACGATCAAAGATCAGTGTCGTTATTATATTTTTCAAAACCTATGATTAAGTTATCAGCCGCTAAAATCATGGTTGTGTGTATGAATTACACACTATACTACTTTTTGCACAATCAATACTGGTGTTCCAGTGGCAGTTCTAGTGGAAAGGAAAAGCTGGGAAAAAGCTCCTCTGGCAGAAACGGACAGCAATAGGGTCACCAGGTACGGAGGGATGAGCCACCACTGAGCTTTCGGGACACCAAAAAGCAGAACGAGTTTCCATCAGAAACGGCAAAACACCTAAAGAAATAACCTGTTAGCGGAGAGCAAAGCAGGTCCGTCAGTGCTTTTAGGAGACCTACGTAGAAGAGCCTGCCCTTGAGTTCTTAGTTACGTAGGCTGCTATTTTTAAGGGGAACGGCAGACAAAAGGCTGGTCATATCATGCAAGCAGACCTCTATACACAAAAGGTATCTTCTGTATTTCCTTTTCTTTTCACCAGAAAGCTTTGAGTTTTGAGCTATGCAAGATGGATGAATGAGGACATAGCCCTGTCTTTGGAGTTTACAGTGTCCAGATTAAACTGAAGATATTTTCCAAAAGCATGTGTTATGTATTTAAGAAAAGAAGTTCACTGTGGGGTGATAGAGATCAACATTTTTTTCCTGGAAGAAGCTTTGTTTAGTTTCCATTAAGTAATGAGCTGCTAAAGGATTTGCTGCTACAAGAATCCGAAAAAAGACACCTTAAACACACTAAAGCAAAGCATTGTCCTGTGGGACAATTCCATAGTACAAATTGGTGCCAGCAGGCATTCCATCGCCGAAATATCAACTAGAAATAGCTAAACACTGAAGATTTGTTCCAGAAACATTCTTGAGAAAATTGTTTTCCTGAAATACATAATCATGCTTATTTTTTTTACATTCCAGTGTTTTTACTGGTTTGGTAGCCTTGACAGGAGGCATGAATCACAAACTTACAAGCAGACAGCATTCTGCATTCCTTTTTGTGGAAAAGTCAGGCCCTAATGATTTTTGCAAGATAGACCAAGGCAATATGCAACACGAGCATTGCTTGCTTCGGTTTCATTTGCATAAAAATGAGAAAATAGGGTGCTTCTATAGTTAGAGCTAGAGACAGACAACGAAGAATTAAAGTCATGTCAAAACCACATTCTTTATTCTTTACTTAGCTAGGTAGCAATTTGTTTTTACAAAAATGATTAGTTTCAATGGAATACTCTGAGAAGTATAAGACTAGTAACCGTGAGCCAGAAGAACAGATGAGAGAGGCAGGGGTGTCAGCTGAATTTCGTATCGAGGGATTGTCGGTCAACACACCAGCCAGCCTTTTTCATTCAAGAAGTTACTCACTCTTCATTTCGACACGATACCCAGTGTCAACCCACGTGAAATTTTTCTGAGCGCTCAATAGTCACAATTCGGTTTCTGAGCTGTTGGTTCAACTCAGCTCCTTGACAGTGTTTCCTCTTCTGGACGGGGCAGCCTTCCAGACTACATTTGCTTGCAACAAACTCTAGCTCATCATTAAATTAATTTCAGTTTAAAGTCCAGCATTCACTTTCTGCAAACGTACTTGTCAAAACAAGCAAATAAAAATGAGCGCAAGCGTTTGCTGGCAGAGCGGTGAATATTTTCTGGTAATGTTTTTGTTGCGTTGCTCCTATCATACAGTCTTCTGTAAAATACACGAGCAGTAAAAAAGCAATAAGCAATTGACCAACACATATCCATTTATTTACAAACAGTTTCTTGGAGATGACTTGAGACTAAGACTCCGCATATGTCCTCAGTTGGATGAGAGGATATGTTTTTTATCTAGCCGCACAAGAAGATCGCATCTTTAGTTTCTACTTGTGAAAGCGAATTTGGCATGACATCAAGCCTTAGCTCCTCACACAGACTCCTTTCTCTGCAACCAGACGTATGCGGACCTCAAAGCGGTGGGTTTAGACTTACAGTTACGTTGTGAGGCTCCTGGGCTGCAACAGCAATCGCTCGAACCAACCCCAAACACCAGAACTCCACATCAGCTTATCAAGAACTAAGTACGCTCCAGCCCTACTGGAAGCCCAGAGATTTCAGCTCATTCTAAACAAACTGCAATTAGCTGGAGGCTGACGGAAATAAGTCCTATCAGCTTCAGGTTTGAATTTCACTGGAACAGCCTAGCCCTCTGGACATTCGTAGGGAAGCCATGTCTTTCCAGAGGTACCGGGACTCCACGCTGACATCCTACCCTTCCACACCAGAATGGTTTTGAAGTTGTTTGGACAAAGGAGCTTGGAAAAAAATCTGGAATAAAAGAGTTCTTCCTTGCAAAGGCATCAAACGGAGGATGGTAACACACACAGTTCACTTCTGCTTGAAGTGCAAAGCTGACCAGTTCAGCTTGCAAGACCTGTGTAACGTGAACAGTATTATTATTCTAGCCATTTGCATACGGCTTTTCCTGTGTGAGCACCGGAAAAAGATGTTGTGAAGACAGTAGATCAAGTTGTACACAGATTTCAGTGAGTATACAGCTCAGGTCACCGAATATCACTTCAAGGGCTCTCTGTCGGACAGAAAGACAAGCATTACTTGTAAAAGGGCTCCAAGTATGACTTGTACAAAGTCTGGGACTCCTTCGCTTCTTGGCAGTTGGAAGAGCTTGCCAACTGGTAGGATTAGACCTGATATTCATACAGGAGACAACCTGGAGCTCAAATCTGCGTTTCTGCTTTGAATTGGGGTAAGCAACTTAATTCTCCAGAGACAAAGTTTCGACAGCCGTAAAAAAAGGTTTGAAAGTCCTATTTTCCCCCAAAGGGAGCATTATGAAGTGAACTAATTAGCACTTAGAAAGGGTTTAGGGTTTCAGGAAACTAAGCACCGTGGAAATGAAGGGCACTGTGATCCCTTTAGAGTGGAATACTTGCATTTGGCAAGTGGGTGAGGACTTTGGCTTTTCGCCTGTGCCTTAGCATCTCTGAAGCGTCACGCATCCTTATCAACGTGTTGTTCTCTACACTTATATCTATATACCATTTCCGGAGAACAGTTGCTTTTATCATCCAAAAGTGGCAATTTCCTTACAAGTCCTTTGTTTCACTGTTACTCCACAATATCCTAAAAACAGATACCAGGGGGTTTTCCTTGCATTTTTTATTTCAGCTAAAGACAATCCTCCGCTCCCTCTGCTTAGAAAAAATTTGAGTGCAGCCGTGGTTCTGCTTTCGAACTACGGAACACCCTGAGTTTTACACTTCACACTCGGGCTACTGTTGCGTAGAAAATATTGATGGTGACAGCAATGAAAGGAAACAGCCTTTTCGAGTCGTAAACTCCTCGGTGATCTGCCTTTGTTTGCTGGACTCAAAACACAGTATGAATGTTCTAAATTAAGAATCAAAGCACTCCATATTTCGGAGTACGAGTGTAAATTAAAAGTAGGCATTTATAAAATGCTTCAAGCCCTTGACCAACAGCCGGACATCACAGCCCATTCCACAGTCAGTTTTGGACTGGTCCATGAACATTTTATATACAGTTGGGCATATATCTGAGAAACACCCCTGCATAGCAGCACTTCTTTTTTAAAAAACACTTTCATATTAAAACAAAGGTGTAAGTAAGCTGGGGCAAACCAAAACACCAAATGCAAACACCTGTAAATTTTCAGAACTTTGAGATCTTAACGAAACTTGCGTCCTGGATCCCAGCATCCTCACACCGATTATGAGTTTACTGAATGGCTGGAGACTTCAGAGTGGATGAAATCCAGTCACCAAATGCTCAAAGGTTCTAAAACCCAAATACTTATCTGAATTTGAAATATGTCCTGAGTTTCTCTTTGTACCGGAGAGATAATTTATGTTGTATTTGGTACGCATCCATTAAATTATGCAAACTTTTTAAATGTGCAGCCTTACAGTAAGTACATCAAGAGCATTCAGATGGAAAGAATATTTCGTGATATTTTCATTCTGTATGTTGAAGAAGAAACAAAGCAATACAAAACATGCCATTTTGAATGTGTGCTTTCAAAGGTTACTCTGTTAACTGCATGTCAAGCCAAATTTTTCAGAATTGTATTCTTGAGAAATAAAGCTCTTGAGGAGACACATAGCCTGTAATGACACTACAGTCGCAGTGTTCAGTTTAAAAAAAATCCTGAAAAATAAGTCAGAAGAGATTGGAATGCTTTGCAGAAGATTTTCCTTATCCCTGAAAAGAGGAAAGTTAAAGTATGGATCTTAAATATGTAGCATTCATTAGCGTTATGTCTGTAATACTGCCTTGCGTGACCACATGGCCCATCATAAGCCAGTTAGGGAAGAAGGCTCTCAAGTGTAAGTGCAAAGCTGAATAGTGAGGTTCCTTATTGAAATGGAAGGCTGTATCCAATGGATTTCCCGCTGGGGTCTGCCCTGGGTTCAGCGCTATTCAATATTCTCACTACTGACCCAAACGGCAGATCACAGCACGGGCTCATTGGATTTAGAGACAGACGAAGCCTGGTCCGTTGTAAGTCCTTTGGAGGACAAGTCTACGTTGTGATAAGCTGGAGATATGCATGGAAAACTTCAGAGATTTTTTAACTTGTACAAGTGCAAGCACCACACTGGGGAATAATAACCTGCTCAGGAATAATAACCCCTCAGGAATAATAACCCCTCAGGAACAATAACAGGGAAAGCAGAGGAGGAAGAAATTCAGATAGAAAAGGGTATAGAAATTAGAGTTGCCTACAGACAGGACGTGAGTTAAGAACGACGCTGGTGCTACCACAGAAACGTCGCTCTGGAATGCAGCTGGCGGGCAAGTTTGCGGAGTAACCCCTTTGCTCTCCTCAGCGCTGATAAGGCTTTAACCGGATTATTGCGCCTAGGTCGGGGACCACACTTCGACAAATTTATGAACCGGTCAGAGACATTCCCGAAGATAGCAATAAAAATGATAAACGGTCTATAAAATATGAATTACGATTAAATATGGGAAAAGTGGGATTTTTAGTCTAAAAGACCGAGGGAAGGCTTGATAACAGGCTTTTAGACACGTAGAAGGCTACTATATGTGTCCACAGAAGTAACAGGCTAAAATTCAAGCAAGAAGATTCAGATTACATCTTCAGAAACATTTTATAATGAAAGGGCCGTGAAGAACAGAAGAGTTTGACTGAGGTTTTGTGTATCCCTGACGAAGATTTCAAGGCAGGCTGACAAGTGCCCGTCAGGAAGGAGCCAAAGGTTGTTGCTTTTGCCTTGGATTAGGTGACTTCATCTTCCTTCTGGACCTATGATCCTATAGTTTCTGCTTGCTCTTTATCTTGCTTAATTCAAAGCACTAAAGGTCATGACGTACACCAGACTGCGAAACACATTTTATTGCAATGAGCCACGTACGTGTTTCTGGTTCCTTACCTCCTACTTTCACTTTCAACTGAAGACAAAAGGCAAATTATTATTGCTCTCATTCGAACCGTTTTTTTCACCGAAACGCCAGCTTCTCTGTGACAATCTAGAAACTTCAAGGCTCAAACCTGCGAGACGTGAACATTGTGGTCCTTATTCAGACAAACAATGAAGGGCAAGAAGAGCCAAACACGTACTTGCTGCTTGAGGAAGGGTGTCCATGTCTGGCAGCTTATTCGGAAGGCTCGTTATCATCTAGGATTGAGCCGTAAATGTTGTTCAGGAGACTGAGCTGCACATATTTCACTCAGGCAGACAGAAAACAGAAAATTAAATCTTGAACACTGTCATAAGTATCTCCAGAACATCATTTGTTGTTTAATTTACAGCTTCAAGCAATTGGTACAGCTCAAACCGAAAGGACAGAAATCGTGCAAGTGACCACAGGAACTAAGACATTTTCTTGTATCGCCAACAATGGCATTAATCCTTCTATGGAGATGACTAGAAAAGTTGGAGCGTAGGGAAAAATGTATTCATTTTTTCAAAACCAGCCCAAGTGTTCTCTGAAATTCCCACCCACAGCTCGTTTGGAGGTATTGCAGGGAGTAGCTGCCAGGCAGAAACTGTAATTATAAGTCAAACCATGCCAAGCCGACACGGGCATTGTTCAAGAAGTCACGCCGAATGACAATCCAAGCACACAATGTGGAAAGAGGGTTTGCCAACAATTGTAATTTGTGAAAAATTATCTCAGCATTTTGTTTCACTTTGATATTAACATTGTTTTTAAAAAACGTCCGCCAGTTACATAGGGGCTGGCTGCAGGCCAGGAGTGAAACAGTGATGAAGAGGGCCATTAATGAAAAATGCCAAGCCCTGAGTTTCGCGTCATTAATATTTATGACATAGTGTGAAGAGTCTTATTTAAATGCCACTTTGTGTGTGGGTTGGGGTGGAGGAAGAGACGGGTGGTAGGGGAGGAGAATTAAGGTATTTATGCTAAAGCGTCAAGGCATCTTGATGGGGAACAAAGCCCTTTACAGACACAGGGTAGCAATAATTAGTCTAATGTTTGGATAGTTACACTTTATGTGACCTCTGAGTTTAATGGCATAAAATTGTAAATTCTGTCAAGCTGCCAAGTGGAATGCATTTGGATGGGTATTTGGAAACCAAATATAATTTTTAACCATCATCTATTATTTTGGGCAAATTGCCTAAAGTGGACTGAACCTCAGATGCTTATTTCATGCCGGCCTGCTCCTCCTGAAATGATGTTGTAATTTCAGGCAGACAATACGTTTTGTTTAACGTGATGCTATAACTCCTACCGCTGCCTGCTGAAGTCCCACAGATTTCCTCCCTTTGCCGACAGCGGGCGAGAGACTGTGTGCTGGCAGCGAGTTCTGCCCTGGACCCTTCCAGGCCACGGGAGGTGATCAGGCATTGCCACATCCAGGACTTCCATAACCAGTGGCGTTCGGACACTTATTTCCTGTAGTATTTAGGTCCCTCCGTAATGAATCGCTATTCCCTACTGTTAGTGTGACCTGTCCTGGAGTGACAACGCTCTGCATTTCGTCCCATGGACGCAGCGAGTCACTTTCCTGCTTTTACATGATTCACATCAGATTTGCATGAACTGTGTAGCCAGTCCTCATCTCTCTGTTTTTAATTGCAAATTGTCTCCTTTTCTTGACATAAATAGTCTGTTCTATGTCATAACTTAATTCCTGCAAACCGCTGTGTTTTTTCAACTTATGTTGTTATGTCAAGAAACAAACGAAGTGCGCTCTACACATCCTATTTTTCATGCAAATCTCTGGCGTGCATATTGCTTACATAAAAATACAGCATTGTTTAAAAAAGAGAAAAATTTAGAGGGAGCTGGTATAAGATATCCACTTTTTTAAAAGCAGCAATTCCTTGGAGGTTAACTTCTTCAAAGGACAGTGTTTCACAGGCTACACAGAAAAATCTGCTTTTCCAAATGCAGAGAACCACCAAGTGAAATCAAATTTACACTTTTCTACGAAGGAATCCTCATATTTGTAGCACTAAAGTATAAAATGAAATAATATTCCTGATTCTAGAAGTCACTTTTTAACATGCATTATTTGCATTAATCAACAAATTAATATCATTTTCAGTTGCATCAGCGACTTACTGAGTTTTCCTAGATGTCTCTGATATTCTTTATTGTTCTCTTTAGTCCTGACTAACCTAAAGAGGTTACTAGAACCCCTCATATGATAATTTAGGGGCTTTGCTACTTCGTTTCATTCAACAGATCATAAATAAATTTAAGATTCACTTTATTGTAGGTTACCTCCAAAACATTTTATATGCTTTGGCCCAAACCAGTATTTACCTCATCAGATTGTCTATCCTGCTAATTTAAAAAAAAAAACAACAACCCAAACCCAAAACCAAACCAAACCAACCGAATTATTCCGTAACTCTGGCATTTGTCTTTGTGCTTTAATACAATACAAACAAACCGGCACCTTCAGGAGCATTCACTAAAACTGTGTGCTTCCCTTTGGAGCGCCCAACTCGGATTAAAACGATCAACACCCAGACTGCCAAAGCCACCAACGTTCTAACTGTTGTCACATGGCTGTGTAGATCTCCACCATTCCTGAAAATACGGAACCATCCCCCTCAAGCCAAGATCACAAAATCTGGGAACAGTAACTTGAACAGACTCTTCTCACGACGTGATCCTGATTTTCAGTGCTTGTGTGAAATGAATGCAGACTGCCAGAGCCCCGCTTTGCAAGGTGCATTTCTTTGTGCATGACGGACAAGGAGTAGATTTCTGCGCACACTCGATGGTTGTATTTCCTTTTCAACAACTCCTACGGTGGCTCTTGAAATCTGACTTCGACTTTTATACGTTTGCCAGCCTCATCTCAGGGTCCACATTAATAAATTCAAAAAATGCTCATTGCCATTTCAAAAGAAACCTCCTTTGAAGGAGAAAAAACTCTCTGATAATTCTAGGACGGGCGTGTTCAAGACACACGTAGGATGCAGGCTGCTTCGAGGGCTCGCCCGATGCTTTTATACTGCGGCAGTGTTAAGTTCAAGGGGAGGTTGCCCAGCATCTGGAACTGCTTAGTTTTTACTGAGCATTTTCTACTGAGCACTAAGATTATCTTATCCCTCGTTATTACCTCTACGCAATGTGTGTATGTATGTGTGTGTGTTTCAACAAGGTTATCGTTCACATAATCGCATCAACCAAGTGACCATTTTAGACACAGTTCCTTGGCATTTGATCCATTTCCTGAAAAGAAGGGAAGGTCTTTGATTTCAGGCCTAAAGAGGGTCGCTGGAGAGCGACCCCAAAGAGGCTGAACACTGAGTTCAATGGAATTGATGATCGGGACGTCTCAAAAGCAAGCGTGTAGGTGAAGAGTTCGGCTAATAAGGTCCCTGACTCCTAAGTGCTCTGCACCTCCTGGGAGGCACCGAGACCCTCCAGCTGCCCTGGCAGACAATGGGAGCTGAGGCTGCTCCGTATTTTGCATAACCCAGCTATAAATGCATTACACTTAACTGCATAATCTCAAGGATAAGAGAACATCTGTCATCCCATAACAGCAAACACCATCTGGTTTTGTGTCACTATATTCCTACTTACTTGAACAAACGAAGCTCAAGTGACACTGGGCATTGCTTCAAAGGAAAAATAAAACGTACTTACACTTGTTACTTTGCCCTTTTGCACGTTTTGAAGAGCTGTAATGAAAGGCTTTGCCTACAAAGGCCTTCATTAGAATAATTTGCTATTTGTGCTTTCTCTGCTGGCGTCTCAGAATTATATCATTTTTCTCTAACCAGCTCATGGAAGACATCCAAACTAGTTATGAAATAACTCACCTCCCATTACTCCTGACCTTAGCTGGTAGCCTGTTTCTTTGTTAAAGATAATATCAAGAGTTCTTGATCTTTTCAGCTTCTGCCCCAAAGAAGAATGGCTTGGTCCAGCCTTCTGCTTCTCTTTGCCGGTACTGAAACAAAGGAACAGCAAAAGTAGCAGAGTGTCAGGCCAAAAATCTTTTCTGTAAGACTAAACTAGACCTCTGGAATGTCGCCAAAAGAAACTTACAGTTGAGATGGTCTGAACACTTTGTACTGTTCAAAATTCATAATGACTTCTTATTAATATTTTTAATGTCTGAAGGAAAATGAAATTATACTTTACTGCGCCATGGAGTCAATTTTTAAAGATGTTCGAATTATCCTCTCCTGGCTTTTGGCTACGGCCGTTCCTTCTGTCACTTGATGAAACAGATAGCAGAGCACGTGCCCTGGTCTAAAGTAGGAAATGGCTCTTTAAGAAGCTTTGCAAAATCCATCATTTAACTCGTTGCTACAACGTACAATAAGGGCAGTTAATCCTAGCAATTGATGCTGTGCTTGCCAAACTTAGCCCTCAAGGGACTGATGTGCCGAGGGCCCCCAGAAGAGCGCTCGACTTGAAAGTCAAACACAGGGGCTAGCGGTAGACAAGGCTGCTCAAGTAGGCCAAACGAGCCAAATCTAAACACAGCTCTGAGAACAAAGAGGAAATCAGTGGAGAACTAGAACAGCTTCTATAAATCTAGAGAGGCAAAAATATGTTTACTTGGAACCTTGGAATTCAAAGCCAATTTGTATCTAGTGCTTGGTTGAACTTTTCAGTCAACATTTTACAATGTTTGTCATTTTCTACACAGTTTGTACATTTTATTATGATTTATGATCACAATCGTCAAAAACAATCTCTCTGTTTCCCTAAACATGTACAGAGGCAAGCTCTGTAGGTAGGTTTTACTGCCTACTTGGCCGATTACATCCATGCGTACATACCTTCAAAGAATAAAGCATTTTATTTGGAACGCCTGCAAGTTCACAGGTGGAGCTGCAGTTTTAAAACGACCAGCATTTCTAAAGCCCCCCCAAGTCTTCCTCCACACAGCTGAATTCCACACTTGCATCTCCATTCTCACCATCAAACGGAAAAGTGACCTCTCAAGGTAATGTTTAATATTAGTTATTATAGGTCTTACGGCAGCACTTCAGAACCTGAATTTCGTGTTCCCACTCTATTTAGAAGAGTGAAATATCTGTAATACAAAGCTGTCCTGTAAATTTAGACTCTTAGCTCCTACCAGACTAGAGCTAGGAGGAGAAATAAGCTCCGAGAGAGGGGAGGTTTAGACTGGATATTAGGAAAAAATTTTACACTGAAAGGGTTATCAAGCATTGGAACAAGCTGCCGCTGCCCGGGGAAGTGGCTGAGGCACCGTCCCGGGAGGTATTTAAAAGACGGGTAGACGTAGTGCTTAGAGATACGGTTTAGTGATGGTTTTTGTCATGAGTTACGTTCATGGTTGGACTAGATGATCTGAAAGGTCCCTTCCGACCTAGGTGATTCTGTGATTCTATGAAATGTTAGAAACCAACTCCGTTGACTTCCCATCCAGTGCATTACACAACGGACTCTTAAATTACCATGAAACCCATAGCAGCCTTTGAAGCGAGACTCGTGTACTTGTGTGTCATTCTCCAAAACTCTCTTCTAGGAGACTAAGAGAAAGCTTTCCATCTCCTTGCATGCTGAAAATAAGAATTTGTGAAAATGCCCCACGAGCACATCTGGAATAGCCTCCAGTATTCTGCTGCCATGAGAGCTGGCCTTCAAACACAGGCACTGCAGTGTTTGTCCGGTTTTATCTGCACCGCCCGCTGAAATACAGCTCAGGCATAATTGAGCTAGTTCTGACCACGCTCCCTCTGCTGCTGCAAACAGGTTCCTTATTAGCGCTGACATTAGTGCAAGCTTATTTATCTCACTCTCCCTCAGCTACATTACTTCTCAGAATGCCTTCTCAGCATTAAATTAAATTGTAAATTATATTGTAAATTAAATTGTTCTTTTTTTTCTGGCTGTCTTTGGTTTCAGAGAGGCCTCACTCCTCAAACAAACAGTACCAAAAGGCCTTCGAGAAGAAGACGTAGGGAGAAGCCACTTGTCTTCTTTTCGCTGCAAATCAACCGGATGAAAAGGCTTCTGTCATAATCACACTTCTAGATTAGCATTTCCTTACATTTGTTGACATAATTCACAGGTAGTTAAGTCCTTAAGACACATATTTCAAAATAATCCAGGTTAGTTCAAGTTTTACTAAGAGTAGTTTGAGTTGCCTTTTTTTTTCCTCTGAATTAATGGCGTTTAGCACAAATTTCCTACATAGTTGTGGCACCAAACTTTAGGGATCGGTAACCTCTGCTGGAGGAAGGACAAGTCTTGATAAGAAACTTTAACTAATCTGCACTGGGGGGCATTAACCTTACGAGTCCGAGTAGCTGGAGCCTGAACAGGACCCAGCTCAGCAGCCTCCCAAAATGACTGTCTGCCAGAAACGCGTCCTGCATCGGGGACGTGAAACGAGTCAGGAAAGTGTCCTTCTCTACAACACTACATATAATAAGGCCTGTTCCCCTAAATAATTTCAGATCATTAACCATTTCATCAGTATCGAACGCTTCAGTTCAACCCCCCGCTTTCTGCTGTGAATTATCTACCCCGTTTTAAGGGGAAGTCACAGCAATGTAAAGTTATTGCTCAGGCCAGTGAAAGCCTTGTGACAAGCAAAGGTGTAACGCATCTTCTTTTCCACCAGGAATATGACCTGCCATACTGTAGAAAGCCCTTAGGACGCTGAAGGAAGGAGCGCTAAGGTACTCTGATCCATTTTGGTCCCCAGTGAGGTATTAGCGGAGTTTATCATCTCCCCTTTTAAAGAACAGAAACCTAGTTGACAGTAAGGCAGTCACAATTTGTCCCAAGAGACTATCATTTGGCAGATGTCTGACCGCTGTAGCCATTTCCCAGCAATTCCCTCTCGTCTTAATCCCATATGAAGAGTATTAGATACTGGCAATCGTTTTATTGGCTAAAGCTGGCGTAGCCAAAGCTACACGCTGCTCTACCTTGCCAAGCAACGGGCCTGTGAGCACCCACCAGCCCTCGCCACTGCTGCGCAGCCCCTGCTGCGTAATCGGATGCTGAATCTGCGCCACGCGGAGCTTGTAAGCGAGCGTAACGAAAATTTTCCCTGAAAACTTTTTCTGATTAAGCTCCTGGAAAGAATGATAGGTTTTTTTTTTTCCTTTTAACAGAAGGCAAGTTCCAAAGCGACGATTTTATTCTTGCAGCGGTAAAAGGAATTTGAAGTTTCCCTAATAACCAAGTACTTTATGGTAGAGTGCAAAAGCTTCTGAGATATATATGTTTTTCCAGTCTGGTTGGATAAAAGACTTAAGGAGCCTTTCAGGGATAACATGCAAGAGTATCCATTTGCTCCGGTGATGAAATAAAAGCCTCTCTTCTCCTGCTGTTTATAACTGACCCCAACAAAACCCATTTCTCTCTTTCTCTGATCTCTCTCGTACTCTTTTACACTGGTCAACTCAGAGCGCCACCTGTTGTCACCGACAGTACGGGGAATTTCCAAAGGAGACAGAAGTCTTGCCTGTACAAGCCGTAGGTGGATGGCAGACTTGTAATCGTCCTGGCTGGAAATGTGAAAGCAGGCAGGGCAACGCGTCTTCCGTCAGCAACAGGAATAAAGCCTTGTCTGACAGTTTGCTGATTCCTGGCTGATCTCGTAGAAAAGACAAATTGGCAGCTTCCTCCACTTCCAGTCACTAACGTACTTTCCAATAGCAAATCACTTGATTCGTGGAAAAATAGTGATTCAAAAGCAGAGATCAATGTAGTGTAGAAGGCAAGCGAAAGGTAAGCTATGTCACAGTAGATCCCATGGATTTCTAGTGTGCCTTCTGGCCACATTCAGTGAGGTGACAATGGCAGGCTGGTGTTTCAAGCCTACGTTCCGTCCACTGCTCCATATGTGATTCGGAATATTTGTTGTGAATTGAGCACACCTTCCTCCCCTCCGCAGTAATCCTTTGACACGATACAGCACCTCTTATTTCTCTTATGTAAACATTTTTCTAAGTGTTAATGAAGGAAAGCTTGCTGTGCCTTTGTAAATTAAAATAATTTTATACCTGGTTGGCAGCTGAAGTAACCCGAGGCAAAGATAATTAAATAATGTAAATTATTGCTCATGTTCAGTTATGAACTATTTTGGTCGGTGACTATTTTTTATTTATTTATGCCCAGAAATAAATTAATAGTTAGTTATAATAAATCATCGGTTACAACAAAAATAGTCCTCGATGATGACAGTGGTAGAAACGGAGTTAAGGAATTCTGACACTGCTATATTGAGCCACTAAAAATTAGCCAATTAGACAAAAATGGCAGAAAATCAGAAGAAAGCGTAACTAAACCCCTACTTGTATATGGGAAGAAATGGCGCTGCTGGAAGCCCTGCTGATGAAACTGAGAACTTGAGCCGCTAAGGTACTCAGTGTCTCCCTCTGGTTCATAGCTCCAGCTTTCCACTCATCTTTCCGCAGGTCTTTTATTGCTGGTCTCTGCACCGCAGCCATAGATTAATTTGTGAGGTGGAAACTCTTCATTTCCACAGAGAAGCCAATTCAAACAGGAGAGTGTGCCGAGCGAGACTGGTGTGCTCCCGGCCCGCGCTAAGCCCCCCCTGTCGCACGCCTCCGGCCCTGGGCATGGCCTCCCACCATCCCCACAGCACAACTGTGGGGACAGAGCTGGTGGCCACGTCCCATCGCAGCCTGCCTGTGCCCGCCGCGCTCTCCCTCCGCGCCACGCGTGCACGGCAGAGCGCGCTCTGGCTCTGAGAGCAGCACCGGCAGCTGGGGACAGTCAGGCCACCCAGCTCTCCCGCGCTTAGGGCAGGGCTGGCTGCGTATGCGTGCCTCTATCAAAAAGTAACAGCCACCAAATATCAAAGACTGCTTTTCCTCTCCAAACTGACTGCCTGTTGTTTTTTCTCAAAACATGAGTCCATCTGCGTCTTCCCAAGCTATGGACGTGCGGAGACATCTGCGTCATTTTGAAAAAAGCATGTGTGTTTGCTTTGAACGGGAAGTTGGAATTGCCAAGAAATAATTGTCAGGACCCTTTGTTGTTTTCCTTTTTCTACCTGCTATTTCTGAGCAAAAATGACTCGAATCTCCTCTCCTTACCAATGTAAATCTGAATTAAACTCACAGAGTTACGGAAAATAAGGTCCTTAAAGCACCAGAACAAATATTCTTGAATCCAGAGGATAGCTGTTTACTTCGTTTGATCATACAGATAACCTATATCTACGCTGAGCTCTTACCGAACATCACTGGACTTCCTCTGTGGCAGCAAAGTCCCCAGGGCTGGTCTGGATCGTCCACTGTCTTGGTCACTCAGAGAACTTCAGACTGATGGGCAGGACTAAGCATCCCCGTGGGGACAGAGACAAGACCATTTCTGTAAACTACTGCGGTACGCAAGCAGTACAAATGCCATTTTAGAAAAAGCTGCAGGTGGTAGTGTAAGGCAAAACTGTAACAGCTTTTAAAGCAAAATCCCCAAGGTGAAACAAACACATTCCCATCATCCAGATTTGGCGCTTCCTTACAGTTCTGATAGAAACACCACTTCAGGTGCAAATCTCCCAAAGAGGACAAAATATCATTTTGAATAAGCTTCTGCTTTTCACTACGTTGGCATAAATCTAGATAAACCCTAGGGAAATGAGTCACTCCCAACAGACAGCGTAGGGTAAAGAGAAGAATTTGACCCGATGCGTAAAGTCTGACCGTGCTTCTTAAATCTATTCAATTTTGCAGTAGTGATGAGAATATGACGGTGAAGTGGACAGCAAAGACGAATCCGGGTAGCACTACAGCCATTTCTCATCCTAAGCCTGCGATTTTCTACTGCATTTGGTGAGGTTAATGATGGGCGTGAATCTATGTATCCTGTCGTTACCACAGAAATATGAAAAAACGAGCCACTCCTTGCCATAAAATACCCGTCTTTCCTAATTCCTCCTTTTTTCATCATCACAATTAATTCAGTTTATTTCAAGGCAGCAAATACGTAAAAGCAAAACATTTTGTTTCAACTCTGCAAAAGATGTGGGACTTCCCCGAGGGAAACCGAGCCACACAATGACAACATTGTTCGTTAAAAATACGAAATCCGCCATGCCATGCGGTTTATGACTTATCCTTTCTGTGGCCGGAGGGCCGTTATTTTGATAATTGGGATGATAAGCGCTGGAAAGAAATCAAAATCTTTTATCCAAATCTTCCGATGTATTCTTAAGATACAATAGTTCTTCATTATTCTTCCTTTTTCTTTGGAGATTGCATTTGGAAGCTGCAGCTCATCCTTAGCTAGTAAAAGTTTACTTACACACAAGGGAACTGTAGCATGAAGTATTCAAAATGAATGAGATGAGACTAAAAAGTAAACAAAATTTAAATATTTTTGCTTCTCAAGACCAAATTATCTTTTCAATCACATATTTTAAATCTGATTTACATTTCCCAAAGTAAGAACTTCTGGCACGACCCCTGAAAATACAGACTTAGGGGAATAGAGTACAATTTCATAAATATTGGTGTTTATCTTCAGACGCTTCCGGATTAGTAAGTGAAATCACAGGTTTATCCATCAAATGCAAATCCAGAAAACCTTAGCTAGTAGTGGCGTTATGCAGCGATTTGGAATTGATCTAAGACAGCTATCGGGTTGAAAGAAATCGTCTTCCTATAGGAGTATCCTTAGTGTTCATAAAACCTCTGTCTTAAAATCGTATTACCGAAATACTCAAAAGTTAGGGGAAGCGACAGATTTCCTCAGAGGGAGACCTATCTCTGGACACTCCTGGCTTTCTTCTCCCAGACGTGATTTCCCCGGGGGAGTGGTAGGAACTCTCTTTGAAGGCCACAGTTTTTGCTTCAGAATGGCTCAGACTGTTCTGAGCTGCAGGTATTCTGAAAAACAAAATTCAGTTTCCATACAAGGTTAAAAATATTCACCGAGCCCTCTCCCACATCAGACTGCAGGAGCTGAACGCTGCTATGCTATCAATACAGTCAGTATATTTTTCAGGAACAAAATATAAACATTGAGTTAGAACACTTAATATAAGTTTGCTAAGTACTTTTGCTTCCTTTCTTGGTCATGGTTATGAGAAAGTGTTTGTTTAAATGCGGAGGAAAATGAATAGATTCCCCAGACTTCCCTCCTTGGCCAGCAAATACACCGTACGTTGAATAACACACGGTGAAAAGGGAAAAATTAGATTCTCTTGTTAAAACAATTCTTGTCGGTTATTAGTTTGCTTTTTTCTTTTCCTATAAATGTACACTTAGGGCCACGTCAGTTTCCACTGACTTCTATAGGGACTGGTTTAGTCCTTAGGGATAATGGGAAAGGTCTTGGTCTAAATCCCGCGCTCACGTGTACTGGCGTTCATCCCAAGCGACTTCCCGACCACTCCGACAGCACCGCTGAGGAGGACGGGGGAGACGGCAGTACTCTCTGGAACTGCCCTGAGGGTGAAAGCTCTCGACGAGGAGGTTTAGTCAACCACAGCACGCGCGAGGCCTTGAGAAGAAGAGAAGGATACTCCAGCCCCACGCCTCTGCCAGGCTGCTGCGCAGCAATGAAGCGGAGAGTCAGAGGCTGCAGAGCTGCCAGACACAGCGAAGGAGTTAAACCACAACCTGTAGGAGAACGCGCACTTAAGTAAATGGCGTCTGTGTGCTGCCTCCAGCTTTCTTCTTTCTATGAAAACTTCCAGTGAGTAGGAACTAAGCCCACCACCCATCTGGAGGCTGTTTGGCAGCGTGCGAGAAGTGAGGGTTTTTATTCCAGTCACTTTCCAGTCGACCGTGTTAACATAAGAAAGTCATTACGACTTTCACTATTGGCAAAGCTGCAGCGACCTGAGGGAGCCAAGGGATGTGAACAGGCAGAGACTCATCTAGGACGAGGAAATCTAAGTGACTTTTCAGGCACATTAAAAGGCTCTTTGAAGGGCGAGCCCTGCACGGTGCTCTGTGGATAAGGACCTCGGCCCCAGCAGTGACAGACCAGTGCCTTTCACAAGGACGTCAAAGTTCTTACATACAAATAAAGCAGAAAAGGCTTCTTTCCTTAATTTCTGGGATATGTAACTTTCAAGAAGGAATTTTAATGCAATGTGCATCTGTCATTTCCTACCAGATCCGCGGAGATGGACTTTATAGAGTCTGATAAAGACGGGTCTATGCGTTAACTTCACGTCCCTTTTCAGTGAATTTATGCCTCATCTCTGCCGTGTCGAACATCTGTGAACGATCCTGCCAAGACTCTGGAAGCTGGCGAGGAGCTACCAAGCGCAAGTGAAAAGCATCTGTGCTGCCGCTAGCACAGCTGTATGAGCGATGCGGCTCGTCGCCTGCGGAGCACGCCCTGTGCCAGCTGTTCGACAGGACGAGCTGGAGGGGAGATGGACGAGCGGCTCTCTGAGAGAGGGCCGGGGCACACTTCAAAAGCATTTTTTCCTTTCGCTCCCTTGCTTTTACGCGCCGCGCGTATCGCTTCAGTTATTTCACTGCTTTACTCTGATAAACATTAATAAAACAGCGAGTTCTCCTCCCAGTGCTGATTTTTTTAATACTTTCTTTAGGCAGCGAGCTTACAGCCTGCTGCTTCGCCGGGGTCAGACAGCTCAGATTACACGGCCACCTTCCTGCCGCAGCACCCCGGGATTTACGCAGAAAGTTCCTACTCTACTTAGTGAAAAATCAACAAGGCCTGCAGCACAACCAGCTCCCTTGTAATGTCCTGTACTGCAGGGAACATTGCTGTTGATTACACAAATGTTTCCACCTTTAATGGCTGTCTTTAAATTGTTCCGTTTCATTGTGTTGGGCGTAGCTCAACTCTGCCGAGGAATAAAGTATCGTCATATTTTTTCTCATTTTTTGGAATAAACCCAGGTTAACCTGAACTCAAATTGCCCGTTTCGTTAACAAGGAGGAAAGTAATGCTAAGAAAAGCTTTTCTCATCCTTTTGAAGGCCTTTTCTTTTGCGTTTACAGCTCTTTTTATTAGAGCTTCGTGAACATCTGTGTGGACAAAGTTGGGTTGGCATGAACAGTACGCAGAGAGAATTTCAGGCCCGTAACAGAGATTTGCGATCTCCCAATTACATTCTTGATTAAATAAAACACATTTTGACAGGCTCAGAGGTGCCTTTTAAAGGTCAAGACATCCAGCCAGAGAACAGAAGCGACACTATGTACCGAACACAAAGGCCCGGTCTGTGTCCCAAGGACCTTGGCTGAGCAGCCCCCATCTGTGAGCAGCACGCGGCGAGGTCAGGCGAGCGATAAACCAGCGCCACCAGTGTGCGTGGGCACACAATAATGGCTCTACTGCTATTAACTTGTCTTTCTAAATGCTACGAAAGACGAGTTTTCTGAGGGAGACTCGAACAGGAGACGATGTTGTGCTTTTGCACTACAGCATGAGGTATTTCCAAGCACCGGTGATGAGAAGAGTGCAAATGAGAAGGAATACGGTGAAACGCGGCGAGAACACCAGAGACACCAGAGAAGAACTTTACTCTTGACCCGGAAGCTGGAAGGGTATTTACAGGGTCATGGGCAATGTGGAGAGGGACATTTCTCTGATTCCTTCCAAAAAAGAAAGTAAAAATAGGAGGGCAGATGAAAGTTAGGCTATCTTCACGCTGTTTTTTGAAGTAGTGGGTAAGAAATGTTTACGTTCAACCTTAGCAGAGGGAAAGAAGCGAGAGAGCAGGTAGATTCCAGCCTGAAGCGGGTGCGCTGTTTGTTCTGGCAGCATCAGAATCACTCCAGCTGCACTTTTTCTATTTGGATTTTGCGACTGACAGATTTTTAATTGAATTATACTAACACTGCAGGCAGCGAAGAGCCCGCACAGGAGAGCCCTCACTGTCTGACACCTGTCTGGGATGGTGCAGAGCTCCAGTGGAAGCTCCAGCGCCGGGAGGCTGTGAAGCGCTCTGCCACATGGGCACGTCCTCTCCAGGGATGTTCGGTGACACCCGGGCTCTCAATGAGGGCGTTAACGCTCTGTCTCTTTTCAATGGGGCTCATTTTTTTGAGATGTTCACGCCATTTTGCTGTCTTTATCTTCCCACCAGATTTGCCTGATGCTCGTTAGCGGATTTGAAGGATCCTGGAGTTAAAGGAACTGCCAGATACTCAAAGACACAGATAAACACACAAACTGAAAGACACTCTTTTTTTTTTTTTTAATTAACTTGTACTAAGAGCTTCGGAAATTATTGTATATTACGGTCCATGAGCATAGCTCTTCAGAAACCGCAAGACTGCTGGAGAAAAACGAAAAGAAAAAAGAAAGAAGCTCTATTTTCGAACGAGGGGGGTTGTTTCAATCTGAAGCTTTCCTACTGAGACGTAAAGTGATCAAACTGTCCTAATGCTTTGAGCCGCTCCGGATGAAAAACAGGCTGAACCTTCGGGAACCAGCGCAGCGAGTAAAAACTGTAAGCGACTGAAAACAATAGTACTATGCATGTTTCAGCTCAGTGCTCAGCCGGGTTGTATCTGTGTTAAAATCTACGTTCTACAAGCTTTTATGGCTGGAAAGCACTTGGGAGGACTCGCAGCATTCACTTTCAACTTTACCGACTAGTTTAAGAACGACTTATATTTCTTGATTTTCTTTCCTTATTAGTAACTCTAAGCACTATAGAATTCCCGTTCCTCTTGTTTATATATGGATATATTTATATCCTTTTTGTTATACATTTTTCCATTCTAAACAATTCATACTTTAGGAAGCAATAGAATTACAAGATTACAGCAACGGCAAAATTTGTTTTCCCTAGTAGTAATATTACGCTCCGTGCATCATTTAAACTGAATATCAGTCCATGTAAAGTTAACATCTTTCAACCTCACTAAAAATTCAAAACCATCAAGAAGACTGATTTGGGGTTTTTTCCCCACTTTTGCTATTTTTCCTACCATCCAACTCTGTATTCTCTTATCTCCCCAGACTACCTGTGAGTAGCAAAACAAGGTCGTATTTTTATTTGCACACAGAGAGAGACCAAGACATTAAGAGTCCGCCATTAAGTAACTAAAGGGAATAGCTGTGATTTAGCTCCTACAAACTAACAAAACGATTTTGCCTAAGACAGAAATGCTGGAAGGATAAATGAATCCATGTCTGAAAGGCACTTCAACAGCAGATTGAGAGGAGACGTAAATTTATCAAAAGAACTGTTCGGGTCAATTATCAATAGTATGTTGGATTTCCTTTACGCTGAAAGAACATACGGTGGCAAATGTTTCCTGATTTATCCTGGGTTTTCAGGACCTTAAAGTAAGAGCAGCGGCAGAGATGTTGTTCAGGGGGGCCTGCAGTAGCCGTTCTCCTGTAAACACAGAATCCAATCCTGTCAGTACCAACTTAATAAGCGGTGCGATTTCCCCACAAAAGCCATAAAGTCAGCTGTCAAAGATAAAATAGATTTTGGCAGTTACAATCGAAACGTGTACACTGCAAATTCAGATTACATAGTATAAAAGTACTGAAGTCCGGTACTGCACGTACTTTTCTGCATATGCTTTTCTCTGTTAACGTTACTGTACTGGCAGCATTCACCACGCGCGCTAGCTAGCACCAAACTCTTATAAAGCACAGGAAATCCCGCTTCTAGATCACTAACAAAGGAAAACAAAATGACGGATAAAGGCCACGTACCGCCCCCCCCAACACAAATCCTGCCTTTCAGTCTGTTTCGCACCTCTCCCGTCCAGCCTCGTAGGGAAAGGAGGAAAACGGCGAGGGATAGGTGTGTGTTGGGTGCAGGATGAACTGAGAAGCCGGGCTGCGGCTCAGCTCTCCTCGCAGGCTGGCCCACGCTGCGTCGCCTTTCATGTCCTCGAGGCTGCTCAGAGTGTTACTGGAGCCGCTAGAACACCACACGAACTTCTGTTCCCACATAACCGTTTAAATTGGGAAATAGATAAAATTAAAATTAATTCAATAAGCTCAAATAAAAATTAAATGTTTTTTTCCTTTGGATTTCTAAAAAGAGACCAGCCTTCGCAGCCGGAAAGCAGGAATGTCAGGCGCAGCCCGCAGCTCACAAGCAGCTGGAAGGAGTTTTAGGGTCATCAAAAGTCTCCTTAATATTGTTGTTCTGAACTGGAAACATTTAGCAAAATTATGTGCTTATTTCCATATCCCTGTCCCCGTGTACCTAGCTCTTTCTGGCGGCTTTGTTCCCACACAGTTTGATTCTCCCTTGGTCTAAAGTCTACACTAAAGGCCTTAAAAGCGGGGTGCCGCAACAGCTACATGCGGGTACTTGCCTCCCTTATTGGATATGAGACTTTTTGCTTTTGAAGGATGAAAGCCATAGTTCACATTCTCATATTACACCAAAATAAAATTATGCCTACATTTTTAAAGTGAAAAATCCCAGGTAGCTGGTCGCCGATGCGTGGCTGCCACAGCTGCCACCGATGCGTGGCTGTGGCTTCCGGGAGTCCTTCCGTACGGCACTGCTGGCATTTTAAATCCCAAGGTATCTAACCGACGGCCTAAAGGCTTGAACAGAGCCACTCGTGCATACCGGTGTCCCATTCGGGCACTAAATCCCTGTTATACTCCAGAACTCCCTCAGAGTACGCCTAGGAGCTTGGCCCCGCTCAGGGATGAGCCAGCTACCTGCTTTCAAGGCCTGAGTAGCCGAGTTTCTCCTTCTCCAGGAGCCCACGGGCCAGCAGATCAGGCAGTCACCGGTGAGGCGCGTCCTGCTTTCAGACGCTCACATTATCCGTTGGGGAGCAAAGGTACCAAATCAGGTCTGCCACAGCTGAGAATCTGGCGGTGTTGCTTGCAGCCTGCAACACGCCATGGACATAACTTTCTGTTTCTCCTAGGATGCGGTATAAGCTGCCAGAAGCAGCCGTGTAACCCCCAGGGCTACAGAAAGCACAGGTAGATCAAAAGTCAGCTCCCCAGTGGTTCAGAAGACTAGACACGATACTAAAAGCGAGTGATTCATCGGATGTAATTTTAGCTACGACGGAAACTTTTTCTATGGCCTAAGTCAGATCACGTATTCTTTCCACTTGGTTATAGCCATCTGCAGTACAGGGCCAGCGACGACTATTGCTGTCCTCGCTGATCCAATGAGGGGCCGCTGAGTAATAGAAAAGCTTTTAAGAGACGCAAATGGGTTTTGGGCTCCAACAAAAATTGTTTTACTTTGTATTGGTTTTACAGCAGCTTGTGAAGTACCAACTATGCTAAATGCTGCAGAAACGTGCGGCCATGGACAACCCCTGCCTCAGGAACCGAACGGTGTGCAACCTGCCGGCGACGAAAGGTAAGTAGCAATTTCAGAAACAGAACACCAAGCGTGAAAAGATAGGTAGCCATGACAGTTTGGACCCAGTAGCTCTTGGATCACGCACTCTTTTCTTGAGAAATACAGTTTCACTTGTTCAGGAAGGCAGGCTGGCGCTGACCCCAAGCTATTGGGTGGGAGAGTCTAAAGAGCCACTTCACTGATTTGCCCTAATAATTTTCGTCTTTTATTTACCAGACAGAAACTAGCTACCTAGTATCAAAAGGTTTTCAAGGCTGCAGGTCCTCAGGTCAGCCAAAGCTTTGACAAAAGTAAAGAGATGAGGCAGGGTGAAGAGGCGCTGTGGGGAACACCTCTGCACCAGACTGCCGCTGATCTGGGATCAGCGATGGCACGCTGGCAACACAGTCACTCCAGCTGCCTCGGCTGAACAAATGCCTGCACCGCAGGTGTCTTGAGGGACAGGCATGAAAACTGAAGGAGAAAATGGAAGGATCCCGAGTGTGCCATACCCCTCCAAAAAAATCAAATGGGATCCAGAAATAGACACAGACTCGTGTGTAACACCCTCTTTCCAATCTGACTGTGCTCATACATTTTGTTCTTGAGTATAATTAAAAGGCCACACAGGCCCAATCTATTCCTTTAGCAGTGCTGCAGTCAGCCTGAGTTACAAACTCATCTCTTACACGCTTTCCTGCTTTTTCAAAACAGTGACGATTCTGTGGTTACACCTTTACAGAAATCACAGAATCACAGAATAATAGAATGACAGGGGTTGGAAGGGACCTCTGGAGATCATCTACTCCAACCCCCCTGCCAGAGCAGGGGGGTTATAATTTTAGTTTAAGTTATAATATCAGTGTTACATATACACAAGTAATCTCTCTATTCTAATTTTTGGGTTGTCTTTCACAATTGCAGGTTAATGCTTTACTTAATTACCAGAATATGCCTGTGCACTCCTAAAACGCCCTGAAAACAATTTTTATGCTCGCTGCATAATACGTCAGTGATATATTCTGTGTTTACTTGTAGGCTCTGTATTGGCCTGGGTACAGACCTCCATTCCCCCCCTCCTTCTATAAATTAGAAAAATATGTGAATATTTGATGACATACCCACTCAAGCTAGAGATACATTTGTGGTACTGCTTCCACTGCGAAGAAGCCCTGGCTCCAGCTGCGGTCTTTCGAAAGCATAGTGATGGTTTTCATTCACAACTATTTTTCTGGTATCAGCGATGCATACGGAATACCAACGATGCTCGCTCTCATGAGTAAATCAGATCAGAGTGTTACTAAAGTATGTTTCCTCCTAATGGGTCAAAACCAGTTAATTTATTCAGTTGAGTGCAAGCTGGGTGAAAGGAACACCTGTTATTTCAAAAATGTCTTCCACACAGATCAATAGGAAATGTTCCACAGTTTAATTACTTTGGGGTCTGGACAAGATCAAGTCTTCTATTACTCTAAGTAAATAATGTCAGTGAGAGCGTATAATTTTAGATTCATAAAATGCTTTCAAACTTTGGCACTAGCCAAATGTATTACTTTTACCTATTTGTAGCAGGAGTGCATTGTGATACGAATTTCCTGGGCACCTCAGACAGTGTCCAGCAGATGCTTCACAGAGTTCCCAGGGCAATGACTAACCAGCAGCTTTACTCATTATGGCAAGATAGAAAACAACGACATTAACTGCATATACACTTTTGTGAATGTCATAGCCTGGGTTATGAAGATTTCCTAGCGATAGTAACAATACCTGAAAGATTAGTCAGCTCCGTGCCACTAAAATATTCCTCATGTCATCTACCGAAGCAGAAATTCATGTGTTCACTACTACGATTCCAAAATATGAGGAAGTAAAACAATACCCGTTTAACAGGTATCAACCCGAAACTTCAGTAAGATGAAGTTAAAAAGAACCAAACTAAGAAAAACAGGTCCTGAAATCCCACGTGAGTTCCTGAACGCAGAGGAGAAGCAAGCATTGTTCCATTATTTAATAAGGAAATTGCAGATCATTTTGCCTGACATCAATGTCAGGAAAACTGATGGAAAGGCTGGTACAGGAAGCAATCAGCGTACAATTAAAGGATGATAGTACAATTAACGCCAGTCAACATAGAAAATGAGTTTTGTCAGGAAAAAAAAGCAACCCTTCCTATTTTCCCATGAGATTGTGAATTAGTTTGATAAAGGAGACTTCCGTAAAATTTCGGTAGGGCTTTGGCTCACGACTTCACAGCATTCTTGATAAAAACCCCAGCAATGTATAATATCAGGGTGGTCCATATTAAATGGACCAAATCCATACTGAGTGATCTGAACAAAAATATAAAATTATTGCTGCAAAAAGTTCCCATTTACAAAAAGTTATAGACTGATAAATAATGTGAAGGGCAGGCCATTAATATAGACCAACTAAGATCACTTAGTAAGGTCTGGACTATATTTTAACACAGAGAAGACAAAGTTGTTCATTAAAAGAACAGATAAAACCGGTCTCGTGTCCAAGATGGAAAAAGATTTTGTGAAAAGCAGTGACTCTGGAAAGAAAGAAACGGTAATGGCAGACCCAAGCAGAGAGGCATTCTCAGAGCAACATGTAGGCAAAAGTTATTCTTATGGTACGAGACGGGGGACAGCGGGTAGGAGTTGTTGGTGTTATCACACCTCTCTGCTTTCAGAGAGCTCATTACTGGGAAAATGTGCTGAAAAAAACATCTCCAGAAAAGCAAGGGCTTTACTGATGATATTTGTGATGACAGGGAGCCTTTGGAAACTCCGATTGTTAGGCTAACGTGTGAGAAGCTTAACAGAGAATTACGGTCTACAACTATAGAAATGGGAGAATAGATGACTTTCTAATCTATTGGAAAAAATCATAATAGCTCCATACATGCTACTGAAGAGAGAGAAATGTAAAGGAAAACCAGTGGAAATGTTCAGCAGCAAGGAAAACTAACTCACTAACTAACTAACTAACTAACTAACATACCTGGGGACATGTTGGATTTGAATCCCTGTATAAAACCAATAATCTTTCTAAAACCTTGCATTAATGCTGAATTGCTGGGTGAGGTTCCGTGGCCTTTTACTAGGAAAACATGAGGAGACCATCGTCAGAGTCCTGCATTTCAAGCTGCTGTGGATTTCCTTCTTGCTTTCCCCCGTGAGAGTGTTCCCCCACGTTCCGTGCTATGTTACGCAAATGCTCAGAGCAGAAAAGATTGAGCTGTATGTGCTGCTGCCCACTCTGCCAATGCTGGTCAGAGGCTCAACAGGTTTTGATACGTACCCTGCTGTCTTCCGTAGATACACAATTTATCTGCTGCAAAGCCTTGAGTGAAGCAGCATTACGTTTCAGAAACGGGAAAGAAAGAGAATAGCAGAAATCTGCGTGGTGGTGGGAAAGATGCCTTTAGCTACGGGGCACGGGGGAAACTCTTTATAACTGTCAATTGAGAATGTAGAGAGAGACTGAAGCTGTGAATTGAATTAAATTCTGGACCCACTGACATGGGTGAAAGCTACTGCACTACTCCAGTGGAGTCGGAGTTCTCCTCCTCACGCATACACAAGTAGCCCCTAGAGTCCTAAACAGCGCGGTCCAAATTGCAAAGAGATGTACTTGAAAAACACCCGACTAATCTTTGATTTATACACTCCATCACTCAGTCTCCTCCTCCCAACAACCACGATTAGGAAAAAAAGCCTCCTATAATTTGACTTCATCATTATCTGTAAGTCTAAGTACAAAACCAATACTTCGACTCAAAATCACAATTACTAGTAAAAGTACTAATAAGAGCAACTGCTAATTGAAAACAAGTAACCAGCCAGTAGGCGCTAAGAAGTTCTTTAAAAATAAGCTATGTATCATGTAAATGAAAAAAGCGTTTGTTACGCACTTGAGAAGGGCCTGGAGTGAAATCTGGCCTACAGAAGTTGCCGACTTACCTCCTTCCTCCTGTTTAAACTCTGCCAAACTCTACGTATCCATTAAAAGAAAGAACAGGTTGATCACAGCTTCAATTTTCAACGTGTCAGAAGCCCAGAAAAGTCTGCTCAATGCAACTGGAAATGGACACCCACGTAGTACGTGGGTGCACAGTGGGCGCACTGCAATCAAATGGGACTGTAGACCATTTGAACCGGTCAATGCACTGCATTTGTTGGTATTCCCCATGATACGCCCGTGGCGTCACCTCCCTTCTCCAGATCAGGGCTGTGTCTGCATGTTCACTGGAGTTGTGCTTCTGGCACGCAGGTGCCAGAAGATCTAGCTAGCTAAACCAGTAATGATGCTGAGAAGTCCACCTACAGTTTCACCTACCTGCGTCACACCCCATCGCCGCCCAGACCCGTGCCCTTCAGCAAATTTGCCCTAAGCTTGGCGAGGCCGAGTACGCTTTGGAGGACAGGCATAGAATTCAAAATAATCTTGATAAATTGGAGAAATGGACTGCAAGCACAGGATGAAATTAAAAAGATTCGTATATACAAATACAGAAGTGAGCAGGTGCCCAGGCAACGCCTGACTACACAGCCAGTCTTTAGAAAAAGGGAACAGAGAGCAGAGTCGGTCACCACAGGTCGAGAGTATCAGGCCGTTGCTGAGAAGGCGTAGCCAAGGGTGACAGTATTAGCATGAATAACGCCTGCAAGGTACCCAAAATATCCCTTCCGCTTCATTTAGTATTGGTGTGTGTTCAACTGGATTACTCGATCCTCCCGTGGTGAGACACCGCAGGAATGGTAGAGACGAGCTGGGAAATGTCCAAAGTGAAAAAGAATGATCAGAGGGCTGGAAAAGATGATGTTCAAGGAAGGATGGGAAGATGTGGCACTCCTTAGCTTAATGGAGAGAAAGCTGAGAAAGACAGACGGACACTTGGTAACAGTCTTCAAATTTGTCCTGAGACTTCCAATAGAAAGTAGAAAAGGATAAAATCTGAGCATACTGGTCAGCTGACAGATTAAATACTAATACGTTAAACTCAAATTCTAAATTACATTCTACAGGAGATGAAGTTGGACAGTATTTTCCAGACAAATGTCTATGTATTACAAACAACTTCGAGAAGCTGCTGCTTTCCTGAGGTTAACAATAATTTCGCGTGGTGCTTTGATTGACGCAAATGCTCAATCGCATTCAAATCAAAATAGGAGGAAGCTACTATTTTACATGGCTTCCCGTAGGACGTATGCAACGTTATCCCGGAGGAGAAGGCAGGTTATGCAATGAGTGAGCAGCTCCGCATAGCTATGTTTGTTTGGGAAGCATTTCCAGTAATTATTTGGAAGGGACTGAGAGAATTACCTGATAAGACATTCTCATGATTTAGTATTTTCATCGCTGAAGTAACAATTAGATTTTAAATGAATGGGATTTTGGTTGCTACTTCGCTCTCTTTATGCAACTGACATAATGGAAGGGAAATGGAAACTGGCTTTACTAATATCAGGATTCTTCCACTGGGTGTGTGTTTGCGTGTGTGCGTAGAGGAGCTGGCTAATAAAGAAGTGGAATAGTTTCCTCTACCTTATCATATTCTAGCCTCACTGGCAATATAGTACAGCCCTAAACTTGTTTTAGGAGCCAAAATGGACCAACTGTTTTCCAGATTTAAGCGACGGTAGACAGACAGCCAATTCCCACTCCTTAGCAAAGCTAAATGCTGCTCCAGTTCATCTCATGAGTAAGTCAGACAAATAAGTCAACTATGGTGACATTTGAAACCTTATTTTCTTCTCTTTTAAAAGGAAATGATACAGAAATAAATTACTTTCAGATAAGTTTAAATAAATACAGAGTTATTTGAACATAAAATAATACATAAATACTTCTCTGATGACATACTTCCGTATTCTTACTAATTATCGTGAGCTAGCAGCATTTCTAATTCATGTGCCGCGGACATACAAAAAACCCCCCACCTTTCTTATCTCCTCACATGACAGTATTCGCAAAACTTACAAACTGAATACTTCAGCTAAAAAGCTTTTCCATCAATCGGTCCTGCTATAGAAGGGCCTACTGCTGGAAAAGCACCCTGGCTTCCATGCTGAGCTCTCGAGCGTACTGCTTGGCCACAACCAGCTTTTAAACGTGAACAGGTCGTATTTATTTGTATGTCGTTACTGCAAATGCTTTTCAGGTTTATAGCTACTGCACATCAATGCTGTCATCTGAGTTCCGGAGACAAACTGGAAAGCTGGGTGTGAGCTGAGATACATGGAGCTTTTTCAGAGCACTCTGGAAGCCAAAATTATGGAAGACTTTTTCCACTTTTACCATTCACTTCTTTGTTATGCTTGGCCTTCATCCCCTCCTGTCACCTTAAAAATGAAAACAGCATGTTCATTATTATTCATGGAAATTCATCGGATACGGAGAAAGTAGCCCTTTTTTCCCCTAACTGTTCCATTTCTATTTCTTTTGGGAAAGACTGTGCTATTCTTTGCTTGGGTAGCAATCTTTTGAACCGCGGCTTTGCCAGTGAATTCACAGGAAGATAATCATTTGCATTGGCTTTACCGATTCTTACATGTAGGCTCAGTAACGGCGTGAGTGCCAACCCCGAGCAAAGCCGTGCCCGGCCTCCCCCTGCTTTGGTACGCTGTCGGACAGACACTGCCCCAGCCTGGGCACCCCTCCACAGCAGAGGCGGCTTCACCCAAGGGTGCCAGCACCTCGTGGCACGAAGCGCAGGGATGCTGCACGCTCCTCAGCTGGCCTCATGTTTAACATTACGTGTTTACAGCCCTCAGTACAATATCTGTTCTTGACTGGGGCTTACTGGATGTTACTACAGTATAAATGCTTATTTCTATTAGTGCTACTCCTAATTACATGAAATGAGATGCTATGTATTGCAGCTGACATAATTTCATTGACCATTACCTTGTTATTCTCCTATGAGACAGACAGAAAATCCCATCTTACTTTTTAAATACCTGTAATTAAACTATATATTTCTATTAATCCTTTTGTAAACAAACTCTTTCTGCCTCTTTACAGAAAAGATATTTCCATGTGTTTGGTCATTCTTGTTTTTCCTGTCTAGATCACCTCTGATAAGTCTGCACTTGCTTTTTGGGATGGGATGAGCAGTGCTACGATCAATATTCCATACAGGACCATTCAGGGAATGGCCTTTCAGATATTTATGAAGTCTGCATTTTATAATTGTACGTTTTACATTTCTGCTGTACTTCTATGGCATTCTAACATAGCGATATTTTGCGAAAGCTTTGCCTAGCTTAGAAGCTTTTATTGCTATGTCTACTGTAGCCTCAAAACCCTTTTCCTGAAATGAAATGGTTAATTCAGGAATCTGAGAGTTACATGACGGGCGTATGTTCTTTTTTCTAACATACTGCATTTTCCAGGTTTTGACACTGAACATCGGCTTCATTTATTGCCATGTTGTCTGTCGATGCACTTTGCTTGGTAATTCCGTATTTCCCCGCTGAAAGATTTCTCTCTGCCTCGCACAGTGGCTTGACTCTTGCAGCATGTCTTCGCTGGTTTATACTTTATCATCATATTTGCTTTTTGGTCACCGTGCACATTTCTCCCGAGATTCCTTTTATAAGAGAGCAATGTTCATGCACAACTTCCCTTGCTGTGTGTCTCATATTACACACAAACTCTTATAGCCAAAGGACACACATGTCCAAGTGAGTGCTATGCACAGATGTGACACAAAGCCACAGAAAACGTTTCCCCCAAGCTCACGGACAGGCTCTTAAGCCCTTTGCTGTGAAGTTCCTGCTGCCGCCCCTTCCCCGGCTGCAGAGTCCCACCCCCTCTGTAAGTCGAGTCTTTATAAGCACTGCAAGAAAAATGCTAAGGCGTGCAGGGATGTCTGCTCTATGTGAAGCGTGCTGCCTTGCATAGGCTGAAAGGGGTTTAAGAGTAGCAGAAAACATTTTAGATTATATTTCTCAACTGATTACACAGGAACCAGTGATTTAAAGAATCTGTATATGCCTTTCCCCGGAAACATGCTGCTCTTTGTTATTCGTATCTTACCTTCAAAGATACTGCATGCGACGACACGGGAAACCATACATGTGCATCACACTTTGTGCAAGGTCTGTTGTGAATGCCGATGATAAATTATTATAAATGTGCGCGCATGCATATCTCAGAATGGAACTACAATACGTGAAAGTGATGCTCAGCATTAACCAAGATTTCAAGCCTGGCTGTCTAATATCAGAGAAAGTAGGAGCTGTGAGTCTGGAGCATCTTCAAAGCCAGGCTGTGCTTATCAAATGTCTAAAAGAGACCTGAAAGCCTCACTGTAGGCACGAAGGATTGAAAAGCCGGGGCTTTAGTACTCATATTCAGGCTGAGGTCTATCGAAGCTCATATATTGACACCCAGCAGTGAAATACTCCCAAATGACATCCCGTTTACCACTTTTTCGAAGCAGGCTGAAACAGGCCACGCCTTGAAAAGAAAATACCTGTGAAGTGGGGGCAGGAGAGAAAAAATCCCTCTGCCAGACTCCGGGAGAACCATTTACTTTTTCATCGCTTTTCTGTTTTTTTTTTGTTTTGTTTTGTTTTTTTTCTTTCCCCGGCCCCGTGGGGACCTCCTGGGCCAACGGCTCCGGCTCAGCCTCGGCGCAAAGAATCGCCAGCCCCGGCCGGCGGACACAAACGCCTCCTTCTGCCTCCCCGGGCATCGCCGGTGCCGGGGGGCTCCCGCCGGTGCCGGGCGGGGCGGGGCGGGGCGGGGCCGGGGCGCGGCACCCCCCGGGGCGCTGCGGGGCCGGGGCGGAGGTGGAGCCGGCCGCCCGCTGCGGGACGGGTCGGGGATGCGCTGAGGTGCCGCCGGCGCGGCGCTGGGGCCGGACCCCGCCGCCCTCACACCCGGGAGCGGGGCGAAGGCGGGGTGTGTGTGTGTGTGTGTGTGTGTGTGTGTGGGGGGGGAGGGGGAAGCCGGGGCCACCGGCAGCAGGAGGAGGAGTGGGGGGGGGGGGGGAGTCAGCGGCAACGAGAGCGGCGGCGGGAGGAGGCAGAGCGGCGGCGGGAGCGGCGGCGCGGAGCATGGAGCGCAGCTGCCCCCCCCCGCCGGAGCAGGAAGCGGTGGAAGCGTGGCTGGACGATCACGGCGACTTCACCCGCTCTTACTTTGTTAGGAAAGCTACGAGGTAAGACGGGGGCGGCGGCGGACAGAGGCAGATCCTCTCTTCCCAGCGAAAGCTCGCTCTTCCACGTCCCTTCGCTGCCTCCAAAGAAAATAAATATATATATATATATACATATATATATATACAGAAAAAGCGATCCCCTGCCCCCGCCCCGAAAGAGCGCAAACTGAAACCCAGCGCAGCAGCTGCCCCGCAGCGCACACCCTGCTCCGCCGAGCGCCGGGGGCTTTCCCCGGCCCCCCCCCCGCTCTGGCGCTGGCTGCTGGATGGAGCTGCCCCAGCCCAGGGCTTTTACGTCTTCATTTTCCCTTCTCCCGGGTTTAAAACAGACAGAGCCAACTTCTCGCGAGTAGCTAGCAATGTGTTTTTTCCCTGCCCCGCGAACTAGATAGAGATACATCGAAGCCCCAGATAACATCTACTCTCTCCGGGGGGGCGGGTCCCGTCGTTACTTAGGATAATCTCACAACAAAGCGCCGCTCTTGAAGGGCTTAGTCGCCCCGTGGGCTTGTCGCTTTCCGACGTGCCGGCGGCCACCGGCGGGGTTAAGGGGAGCTGAAGCCGCCGGTGGCGGGTGTGAGGCCAGAGCTCCGCCCGAGGAGGGGCCGCGGGGCTCCGGCCGGCGGGACGAGCGCCTCGGGGTGCCCCGGCGGCAGCGGGGGGGAAGGGGGGGTCCGCGGGGAGCGGGGCCGCCCCCCCGGCAGGGGGCAGCCTCCCCGGCCCGGCGGCGCTCGGCTCGGCCCCGCGGGGAGCGGGCTCTTGCGAGGCACCTCATGCGAAGACCTGAAGAGCTCCTCCGGGCTTCGCTGCCCTCCCCGGCTGGACATGCTGCCTTTTGGAGACAAGACGAGGTATTTGCTCACCGTTGTCACACTTCAGGAGCGGGACTTCCAAGTTGAAACCGAGGAAATACGGCTATTTTTAGCAGCGGAGTCAGGTTTCCATGTTGAATATTTTCCGATAAACAAAGCGGCGGGGATGCAGAGCGCAGCCGATCTGCGACTCCCACGGTATATCTTGGTGGAGAGAGCGCTCGGGGTAGCGACTCCCGCGCTCTTGGTCCTCGGACGCTGCTGCTCGGCACCATCTGCTCCCCGCTGCCGCCGCGCTCCTCTGTGCCGAGTCCCCGGGCAGGGATGGATGCCTTCTGACCCGGGCTTTGCTGCTGCTCCTCTCTGCATGGGATGGGGCGGTAAGAAGAGAAATCCCCATTAATAATTGATTCGCTGCAAGCTAGAAAGCTTCAGGGGTCACCTGCTTGCTTGTGACCATCTGTCGTGCGGTCCTCTTTCTTCTGCTGCTTCTTCCTTAGGGTCATTGAACGGAAAAATAATAAAATGCCTTTTTTAAAGTCTTAAATGTTGATTTTTATTTTTTTTAAAGGCTGTGCATAGGTGTAGGACGCAGAGATGGAAGTAGTTAACCTTGATATTCTCCGGAACGCTAGTGCATGGTCTGGAACTGAAGGGTAGCTTGTTTGCCCAGGAAATAGGGTTTTAGCAGCTTTGAGAAGTAGCATTTTATTAGTTCAGCCTGTCACACTTCCTTTGGAAGCTGGAAGTCGTATTGAACAAATAGGAATGTTAATTAAATAGTAACCGCTGTGTCAGATTTGTTTTCCCCATGGAGAGGTTTGGTTAGTCTTTTTTTTTTTTTTTTTTTTTTTTTTTTTTTTTTTTTTAATGCTGAGACACAGTTTTGTGTTTGTGTGGGTCTGACAGAGGCAGCAGTTCACATAATACAATTCAGTCGCGTCTCCGTGACAGCAATGCCTCTGCCTTCAGAGAGGGTTTTGCGGAAAAACTGTTGACTTCGAGCTCTTGCTTGGCAACAATCCTGTGATGTTTTTGAAGTGATGGAAACATTGTGTTTGTCTCAAAACTCTCTTCTCCCCTGTCTTGCATAGAATGGGGTTTTTGTCCTTGCTGTGTACGGACAAAACTATAATGATATAATAAGGAATACCGCTCTTATATGTAAGTTTGCACTTGAAAGGACAAATGATGAGTTATTTGACTGTCTGTCGGTTCAAATTTTTTTTTCACTAAAGTGATATCCTGTCGTCGCGGTAAAGCTGAGCAGTTTAAAAGAACTGATGTACTTTGTAAAAAGGTTGAATGTTCTACGTTGTAGTGCTATTGACAGCTTGAAAAGAGAAAACCCCTAAAATTTAATGCCGTGCTCCTTTTAGTTGAGTCTTTGTCTGACAGCAATACATTGAACAAAGACTATGCTGTTAATGTTTTGTTACTGAGCATTATATTTACTCTGTCAAGTAAAGCAGTGTTCCTTGAACTAGTTTCAACTATGTTCTAATCTTAATTTACTGCTTCTTGTTTCTTGTGTTGCTTCATAATATGCCGAAGTACTCACAGGTCCTAAAAGCGATAGACCAAGAAGTTCGTTAATGTGGTATCTTGCGGAGCAGAGAGGCATATTCTGCTTCACGTGGCGAGGCACAATTCCTAATGGATAGTTTCTGTATCTGTTTCTCAAATATTTATACACAGGAACAGGAAAATATCACCAGCTCAACCAGTTATTACGGAGTAATACAAGCCCTCTCCATTGATAATAATGAGCTTTGAACCAGAACCTAATTTAGCAGTTTTATGATAGGTAGTAAATAATTTATGTTTTTTTTTCTCTGCAATTAATTAATTCCCCTAGTGTTTTATACAGTAGTTCATCTGGTAATTCCCACAAGAAATGTTTTAATTAGCTGTCTAAATAATACTTACAGATGCTTTGTGTGGTCTTATGCCTGCAGATTTGTTTTGTTGTGTTTTTTACATTTTGTGAGTCGCATCATCTCCTTTAGAGAGATGACGAATAGTTGCCTCTTGTTCCATTTTGCGTAGATCAGTTTGATACTACTATCTGCTCTCACGGTTTAAATAAAAATTATATTTTCTGGCAAGGTGGCACTTTAAAAGAAAATGTCTTTTTATCCACAATTAGTTTGTATTAACTACTGTTCATAACGAGATAACTGTTAAGAGTCGCTAAGCTCCCCAGTCCATATTCTGGATTCTGGGGGAGAAGGGCCGTGGGTCGTCTGCCTTAACAAATTTGCACCTGCTTTCCTCCTCTCCCCGAAAACGCGTATACAAACGGCTTACACCTTGTATTTTGATCCTGCAATGCCTCGAGGCTGATAGCGTTTCCAGGCAGGCCGCATTACTGCCTTCCTCAAGTCTTTGATGGCTCGCCAGACTGGCACTCTGCGATAAAGCGAGGTCTGTCGACTTCCACCTGTGCAGCGCAAGGTCGCAATCCTACCAGCACGTAATGCAGGTGACTGGCTATAAATTGCTCTCTCCTTCGAGTATGTGAATAAACTGTGATCCCCGGAGGAGGAAGCTACAGAACCAGTTATTTTTTACCTTATTTTGTACCAGGGAGAAAAGCGGTATGCAGAGGTAATATGAGTAGCTATTACCCACCAAGCGTTGTTGCAGTACGATCAAAGTGCAGAACAGCAAAGGGGAAGTGTGTCACCAGCACGCCCGGTGACGACAATTTGGTTCACTTAGTGATGCGGCGTGACGGCTGTCGAACCTTCTGGCTGGAGAGTTTGTTACTGCACACTTACGGGTCCAAGAGTTTCTAAATGCCTAGCTCCTACTAAATTTAAGCTATTTATTTTATTCCTTTTTTTTTTCAGCTCTTCTTGTTATTTTTCCCTTTTCAAAGTTTTCGAGCTGCCTATCATGTTCTGGCTTCCCAGAACGCAGAAAGGTTTTGAAGTAAAATTATTCTTCTTTTAGATTGTGTCTTATGTTTACCCACAGCGGTGTTAAAGGCTCTTTGTAGCTGCTGCTACAAAGACAATTGTTGTCACCAGATGTTACAAGGGCATAATACGCAGCCTTTTTTGTCAAAAAACTGTACCGTGTTTACGGCTGAATTCGTTGCCCTTTTTGTCTTCCTGAAGTTTTATCTTTTTATGTTCCTTTAAAAAAAAAATAAAAATAAATCCATGCATCGTCATGTTCAAACATCATACTTATTTTAACCCCCTACGGAATACTGATGTATTTCAAACTTCCTGTTTGTCCCTGCTCTTAAAAATACGGGAGTGATTCTCTCTCAGTGCTCTCTGCGATCAGCAACAAGAGACTGCCAAAAGAGCCAACGTAAAAATTCTCCTCTCAGTCAGAGGCAACTGCATTGTTCCAGGCAGTTTTTATCCGCTTTCCTAAATGTATGGCATAATAAATGCAAATTACTAGCCCAAGTCTTGTATGCCTTTCGCTGGGAATAAGATTATTTTGTTATAAATACATCTTGGCTTATTAGCAGGGTTGGGAAATATTTACAAATGAATTAAGGTGGGGTTGTATTTGGAAAAATAAATGAACTTAACAGCGTGGTACTTCATAGCGCTTCACTGAGGATTCCAGAAGTGGCACTTACTGGGAAACTGTACTTTGCTGGAATTCGGAGATTGCACAACTTGAGTATATCGATTACATTTATTGCTTTGAAAAACCTCAAGTCCAGTTGTTTGGGTTTTTTTTCTCCTTGATGGCTGGTGGACAATCGGTTCGTAATGTGCTGCCTGCACTACTAAATTACTTAGGACATTTGCCTTCTCCTCTGTGTCTAGAGGGCTTTTAAAAATGTCTTTCATTTTGAGCCGGCTATTTGGCGTTTAATCTCATAAATATTATACGTCATATGCATTATGTCATCGTTTTGTTTGGTAATACACGTGTGCTTAAGTTTTTCCAATTGAAAGGAAATTAATTTTTGGAACAAGCGTATGAAAATTCAGATTTTCAAAGACAGAGCTAGTGAAGATTCTCTGCACTGAAACGTGCTTTGGCCTGTGGTTTTTTTCTTTAAAAGATATTACTGACATACAGGAAAACAATAATCCTAAAAATATACAGGTTATGAGCCATACTCATCCCTAACACGACCTCGCAAAGTAGGCAGTGGGTTTTAAACTTCTGCGATTGAAGGACCCCAAGAGTTTTCCAGCGGAGGCAGGGCATCCCAGGCAAGTTGTTCGATTATGCCGCCAGGGGACTGGCTGTTCGGGGTTCCCCAGTACGAAGCATTTACAAGAGGACTGCAGCCCCACCGATTCTTCGGACTATGGCTGGAAAACCACAGGAAGTAGTGGTGTTAAGACAAGGATCAGAATATTTTCTCCCACTTACTTGGTTTTATTAGGTGTTTACAGAGCTTTTCTGAAAATGAAGTACAGCAAAAAAAAATGGATTTCTATGAAATCTTGGAAAGTTTTGTTGTTGGTCTAACGGTTTCTGTAGTTGTCCCACTTATAAATAACGTATCCATATCCTTATGCCTTTTTTGATAACTGCAAAGTATTAAGACCATCCCGAAATATTTTAAGCTCCCAATTTGAGAAGCACTCAGGAAGGTAAGGAATGTCACCCACGCTCCTGAAGTTGTAAATGTGATTAAGTATTTCTGGCATTTATTCTTGGAAATAAAGCTAGGTGTGTGCCAGAGTATTTTGGAAACAATATCTAAACCAGCAATGACTGTAGACTGAAGAAACTGTCATTTGAGAAACGATAAGAAATCACTTACTAGAAATTTACAGCTTTAATTGCCAAAAAGCTATAACCTGAAGTCCTACGCAGGATCGTTGGTGGGAAGATAAACTAGTCAGCAGATAGCACTGAGCAGCTACAAGGAGAATGTGCCTTCACCACGTACCATTTGCCCTCGGTCACAAAGAAACAAACGGGCAGGCGTAATACATTAATTAAAATACAACTGGTAAACCTAAGCGGACAGGGAGAAAATAAGATGGGGTGAAGTACTTTAACAGTCAACATCTATTTTTGCCTTCTTTTGTTTCAGGGTAACTTTATTACCATATTACAGTACTTCTGATAACGCCAATAGGCATTTGAAATCTCATTTCCATTTTTTTTTGCTCTTACTTGGAAGACTTTAGAGAAGAGGGTCCAATTTCTGGCAACTGGGAAGAAAAGCGGAGCTGAGGCATCCGTTGCCTCTGTGGGAGACAAGGAAGTTAGACACCTTTCAGTTCTAAACTGTAGAAGTTTGTGCAAGTTTTGTGTTGGGCATCTGTGGAAGAATCATCAAATGAGGCAGAAATTCATGTCTTCCTACCAGATTAGGAGAAAGACTACGCATCTAAAATAAATATACCGGTCAGTCTGATTTTGAAGCTGACGTGAGACTTCCATAGCGTGCAGACATTGCGCTAGCTCTCTGCACAAGGATAAAACTCATGACACGTCACCTCCCGAGTCTTTAGATCAAAGAACGTACATCATAGCCTATGTTCATGCTTAGTTGAATGGTAGGTTAAAGGTGAGTTGCGTGGGAATATACGACCCAGACGAAGAGTTACAACCAGTGGAATTGTAGCCAAAACATTCTTGACCTGAACTAACGCTACCACCTGTTTTAATTTTCATCATTGAAGAGGAAGCATTTTGCTTTTTTCATGAATAAATGTAATTAATACAATGACAGAATACAAGTCTCTCTCTTCGCTACTGGCAAAGAAACATACATAAATTTACATGGTGTGCTTTCTCATTTATATGATTTACTTGAAGAAAATTAAAAAAAAGGCATCAAATACAAAAGGAACTATTTACAAAGTGCCAGAAGAGATGCCCTACTCAAATGGCCCTTGTGAATAACTCAATGGTTGTGATTTCACATTAGGTCTGGCACTGAAAATACAGCCACAAAATATATTTGCTTAGTAAAAGATATATATTTTTCCCATTTATTTGTGCATTATGGTGAACTCAGCCCAGCACAGAGAGCCATCCCAAAGCCTCTGCAACACTCAAGTCCTACTTAATCGCTATTTTAGGAATTCAAGTGGAACTGAAGTGCTACCTATGACTTATGTGAGGTCTCCAGGCAGGTGCGAACTTAACTTTTAATCCATCTTTCACTAAAGTCACTGTCATCGTCCTATTTCTTTCCACAACAAAATCATGAGGTACACGATTATTTTTAATCTTTTTCATCTTGGAATAAGAAGTGAACGTTTAGAGGAGAAATAAAGGTCATGGTTTAGAATTTGACCTTCAGTCCTTGAGGATTTATTCTGTCTGTCTTCATACTGTGAATAGAAAGTGCCTTCTAGGGAGGAAAGCTTTCTCGTGAAAAATTAAGCTTGCAGTTTGGTTGCTAAAGAAATAGCCAAGACTAGCCTGGTAGTGTTAGCCCGCTGTTTTGAGTAGAATCATAGAACGGTTTGGGCTGGAAGGGACCTTAAAGATCATCTAGTCCCAACCCCCCTGCCCTGGGCAGGGACACTTTTGCTTCAAATAATGAAGCAACCTCTGCCTCCCATTTTAAAAAATAATGCGACAAAAAATAATTAGACAAGATTTAAATTATTTCATAGTTCTGAAAAGTTGTTACTTCACTCTTTCATGAGCATGGTTTGAATTAAGAATTAGAGTTCTTAATTTAGATCTATATTCAAACAGAAGTCAGTCGGGCCACTTAACGTGTTTAACGTTAAATGTATGCTTGTATATTTGCCTGTGTCGTGCCAAAAAACTGGCACCAACTTTAAGTCATGCTTTGTCTTCAAAAACTGTTTGCCTACCGCTGTTCGAAATAGCAGCTGTTGTAACTATAATTGGAAAGTGTTTCAGGAAAAACTATAGTCTTTGTCAATCTCTTTTTTTAGTTACTTTGAAAACATTTCTTTTACAGCCAGTTTACTGTTTCCATCTAATGAGGCCTTATACAGTTTATTTAAACCTTTCCATGGCCAGAAAGGAGACAAAACCACTTAGAACGTGATTGTGAAACAGGAAGTACGGGAAAGAAAATGGGCAGGCAAGTGTAATATCCAAGCGACTTTGACTTTCAAACTCCTTTGTTAAAACTGAATAGTTTTCGAGTTGTTGCTCATGCTTTAAATGATTCCTATGTCTAAATTATGTCAAGATGCGTGAGAGAAATTTGAAGACATCTAGTGGTTATTTTAAGGAAAGCAATTGAGAAAACGGTTACAAAGCTTGGCTTGAAATATTGTTGACTTCAACCGTAGCAGGATTAGGCCACAGGAGTTCAGCTACTTGAAAGCTGGCATTCTCTAATAGGCACGTTTGGATTGAATCCCTCTCCTCACGTGTCTTATCAGTAACCGCTGGTTTGAATGAAAAATGAGCAGAACAGTCCACGCAACTACTGAAACATTACACACTGTCTATATGAAAGATTTATAAGCAACAGAGGAAATGGGGAATTATTTGTTGTTTCAGTGGAAGCTACTCATCAGTCAGTGCTGTTATGGTACAGTCATAATTATGCATTGTTTGTGCAGGATAATTAAGATGCAGTAGACTATCATTGTTGCGTCTCAGTATTACTTTTGTGCTCTGTTTTGGCACATTTTGTCCAAAGATACCAAGTACTTGCTGAATGGTCACATTGGTATGATCTTACATATGTCGCATGGTTACATGTGTGAGCAAGACAATTAGAGTTCGGCTGTTACTCCTTAAACGTCTTCAGCGGGTTTGGGGTTTTTTTGAGAAGTGTGCTGTGTATTTTGAAGGTAATCACAATGAAGCAAAGCTGAGCACAATAAATTATTTACTATCCCCAGCGTACGAGTAGAATAGTAATTAGTGTTAGGTCAGCATGGTTTGATACGTACAGCACAGGACATAAAGCAAGTTTCTCTTCAGGTCTTAGACCTGAGGTTGTCTTCAGGTCTGCTCGCGCCCTTCCGCAGGACCTGGCTCAAGCCACGTTGCTTCCTTGTGCCTGTGTTTCCTCACCCAGTGATTTGCTATTTTTGTTGCCTATTCCTATTGAAAACTTCTTGCTTTAGGGACAGGTCTACGTTCTGTACGGTGTTTAACAAATCAGGGCCAAAGAGTCTCAATTCCTCTGAAGTTCCTGAGTTCTTGTGTAATGCAGATAACGCGTACTTGTATACAAGTGATTATAGAGGGGAGGATCACGCAATCGTTTCTTTCTTTTCTTCAAATGTTTTACCTGCCATTGTATTTTCATCCCCTTCTCATCCCTGTCTCTGCAAAATTCCTCTCCAATTTTGTTATCTGCCGATGAGGTTACCAGCCAAATTCAGCAGTCGCTATTGTCGTGCTCCTTTGAAATTGTCTTTTATAGAGAAAAGACTGGATTTGGCTAATAGAAGTGAGTGAAAAACGGTTACTTCACATTCGACTATTCCTGTTTACGAACTCTGGGATAAATGACAGCTTTCTCGAGCGGAGGCTCATGTACCGCGGTGAGGGATCATAGTGCAGTAAAGGATGTGTGCGGCTCACGAGGAAGGGATGCTGACGTGTGTAACTCCTCAGCATGCAGCGACTGCTCTGCTGGGATGGAGACACTGCATTGGGTTTAGCTATCTGCGAAGATCACTATGGGTCAGTGTCTGCTCCTGTTTAATACAGCCCTGCAACTTCTAAGCTTACTTCTACATTAAGGGTCTTGTCCTTACAATCAGCTCTCGACAATGCCGATGCTTACTATTCACATGAAGAGTCACAGGCATTTGTTTCTTCCTGTAGTCCTTTCAAAGTGACATTTTAATCACACGTAGCACTTGTTCCTAATTTCCAGTAACCTTATTTGTGGTTCGGAATGTGTCTGGTATCAGATATCTGTTGAGCTAATACTGTGCTGAGAAAGCAGTTGCGTTAGTAATAGCACTCTTCTTGTCGTGCATCGTTAATTAGGATTGAGTGTCAACAAGCAAATCCATGTCAAGACTTTGATAGATTTTAAACAGAGCTAGAACACGTCGGTTAATGTGAAATGTTACTTCTCCCGCCCCTGTGTATAACTGCGTGAGTAAAAGGAGCTAAATAGTTTCCTTGTTAGAAGCGGCATTCAGTCAGTAAAGGTCAGTGAACGCTGTTCTTATTCCAGCTGAATTTGAACGGCTTTCCTGTTGCCCAAATAAAAATGCCTAAATGGCCTGAAGTTGAAAAAAGCTTTGAACAGTACAGTTAAGGAGTCGTTGTTGTTAACCTACAGAGCTTTTTGAGAATCGCACACTAGGTTGGCAAGTTATTGGACCATCATCTAAGAGACGTTAAAGGGAACAGGAACGTGTTACTCATAGTTATGCAGCTCCACGTATAGTTCTGTTCAATGCCAAAGTGCTTCATAAATAGTGCAGATACCTAACAAGTAGTCAGTTCTCATTAAAGAAACGTAATTACTGCCACGTGAAAGATTTTACAGTTATGTTCCGCGTCCCTCAAACCTCCATAAGATAGAGAAATGAATGCTTATTTTACATAGTAAAAAGGCAAGAAGGTAAAAACTAAATTATCTCATGTCCACAGTTTGAGAACTGGTATTAGAATTCAGAACACATCGTTCCTACCGATTCCTGTTACTACACCATTAAGGCCAGGGGACATCACGACACAACCCCTCCAGAACACATAAAATGGCAAGTTTCAACTGATCAACCAAATTTCTGTTTTTGCTTTGTCCACAAAGGACACCCGATTCTTTCTCTGCCTTGTATCTTATAGCAACACCTCCACGTATGTAAATGCAGTGAAAGACAGAGCTAGCCGAAACGATAGCGTTTCACATTCTCCTTTTCTCACGTGTGAGTGAGCAATCAATTGGATTGCTCTACCAAGAGCCGCCACCCAGCAATAGTACAGGTTCACGCCGGCGCGGTTTCAAACACGCCTAGAAAAGTACACGGCTTCCTACGCCTCAGCACTTGTTAGTTTAAGAACGCTCTCCAGCTGATACTAGGTTATTACAGTTACTTTTAAATGTTGTTTTACATTAATGCCAGTCCTCGATGCTGAAAAATCAAGTCGGCGCACACAATCATGAAACTGGGTCAAGTCACAAGCCTTCATTTAAAACTATCCGCTATTCTATACCTACCTTCATTTAAAACTATCCGCTATTCTATACCTACCTTCTTGTGTCTGAGGCTTTAAATGCCCGCAGCTCGCCTTTTCAGGTTCTTTTCTGCAGCCTTCCTGCTAGATGCTAAACTTTAGCATTTAGATGCTAAATTTTAGAAAAAGCTAACGTTTCCAGGTAATTTCTTTTCTTAAGGAGATTAGAGTAAAACAAAAAAAACCTCCCACGTATAACATAACACATACGATGACAAGAGTTATCAGCGCTTATTTTAGAGGTTGTACTGTTTTTACTTACAAATTTTTGCATTTTAAGCTTTTCATTTTTCTTAAGCATCCTTTTGGTCATTTTAATCACGAATTTTTAATCTGTTTTCTCATTCAGTTTAATAAATAAAATTTCTAAATGTTATCAAACGCTAGCTTCTTATTTTCACTCTCATTGAAACGGCTTTTACAAACGTGGTATTGCCCTATGCAAATTATATTATACATTTGATGGTCACAGCTCCCACATGTAATATTTATGCTGTTTAGGTACTATAAAGTAATCTTTTTAAAGTCCAAGTTCTAATAATATATTAATTGTTCTTTGTGCTGCTTCTCTACAAGAAACATTTGGATGAGGTAACTCCACAAAAAAAAATAATACATATTACTGCTGCAATAAAAAAGGATCATTGGTAGTTTTTATTAATATACTTAAAAAGCAGAACTTACTTCTTTCAAAAATAAGTAGCTAAGCAATGGACCCAAACTCTTTCAGAATAACAATGGAATTTCATTGTGTTCTCTGGCACCATGTTTCCAGTAATTGGACTAGCTCTCGATTGCTGGGAAATTTGTAATAGATGGTGATTGAGGCATATTATTGCTACAGCAAGCACTGTTCCAGCAGCTTCACGGAAAATAGAAAAACACGGAATGAAATCCCAGCTCTGTGGAACTCAGAGGCAAAAATCCCACCGCCTTAACTGCGTCCAACTTTTCGGTCAGTGGTTTGGGACTCTCATTGTCATAAGATTCGCGACTGTCCTGCGCGACCACACTGACCATTCAGGCTGGAAGATCCCCAGGGCTATAAATGATATTAACCACGTACGTAGGTTTTGCACGATCAGGACCACGGTACACAGACAGAAGCCAAAATAGTCTATCATCCATTTATTTTGAGTTGCACTGGTGCGAATAAGAGAAGAATTTGGTTTTACAGGGCTACTCTGAGTAGTGATATTTACCTCAGGCAGATATATTTTTTGGAGGGGAAAAAATTACCAGGTAGCTCGCGCTGAAGGTCTAGTGGAAGGTGTCCCTGCCCAGGGCAGGGGGCCTGGAACTAGATGGTCTTTAAGGTCCGTTCCAACCCAAACCATTCTATGGTTCTGGGAAGTGGAATGGGTACAGTAACACAATGACTTTCCTTTGCCCAGGTGCTCCCTTTACACTCACACTATTTCCTAAATCAATTCAGTGTTTAATAGCACATTTGCCTACAGTTGAGGTCTCCAAATGATATACCATTGCAAAATCCGAAAAACTCTTTCAAACTTTCCTAGTAGAAGACAAGTAAGTTTCTTGTTGTGGATTGCTTGATAATAAATGTAATACCGGAGGACTTTAGATTATAATAAATTACTTTACTTTGAATTAATGGTTAATTTCACTTGCAGCATAGCATTCTACAACACAGGCGGAAGCTGCTCTGGCAGGAAAAAAAGGCCATGTACAGTGCTTTTCCTATTGAACATATTCTGGTGCATGTAACCGATCAGCGGCTGACTAACCTGACTAATTTCCATGGTTTCATTCAGCTTCACTCTCGAAATTCCTGCGGTCTGCTGAGCAAATAAAAAATATCCCAAATTTAAAACATGACCACCATGAAAGGTTTCCAAAAGATCAGAGTTTTTAATAGGATTTTTGCTGTTCATAGGGCTATACGTTATGTAATTCAGAAAAAAGCATTTCTTCTGAGAGTAGATCAAGTGCCGTGAGGAATCCTCAATGCTGAGTAAATGAAATAAAAAGCCCTGTATTTAAAAAAAAACACCCAAACCCTAACAGATTTTGGACAAGAAAATATTATAGTGGTAAGTAAAAGTGCACTCATGTTATTGATGATACATGCGCTTAGGGGTAATTCAAGATACTATTAAGGTTGGCATTCTAACCCTAAGTTAATTTGAGAAATACGGGTAAATACTAGAGATGCGTGACATTTTTAAATTAATGGTAAACTCTTCGAAATTATTATTTTAGGGGTATTCAGTATTTTGGGTTGAGTTAGGCATAAAGTTTCATCTGCAAGGAGAAGAGAGAGATGCATGAAAACAGTCTGTCTTTTCATTATTTTGAGTTAGAAATAGTCATGTTTCCTTCTGACAGTTTAAGCAAAACTTTTGTGCTTTGAGTCAAAACAGCATTTTTCATTAACTCAGGGAGCAGGGGAAGTTAACTTAAAAATAGTGTATTGGCAACGTAAAAATAGGAGGGACTGCAGGTGATTTGACAGAGAATTAAAGTTCAAAATTATATTTTGGCAATTAGAAATGGTCTAGAAAAACAGAATTAAAAGAGAAAGTTTTGTCTTCATATGAATATATACATACATACATATATATATACACACACACGCATATACAAAAAACCACAGAAATTTAAATCTTAGGAACGGGAAGGACCAGAACTTTTCAAGCACAAAATTACGGTGTAAACTTCTGATCTTCTATATTCTGAAAGCCACAGCATAAGGAGTCTTCCTCTGCCCTATTCAGGTATTTCCTTTAGGCAGAAATAGCTTCCTTTTATGGGGCATAAAACATCGCTGCTTACTCCAGGCTAAGTGCCGCATAAAACTGAAGAATATTAATACAGAGGAGCACTAAAGGCACGCCCACGTCCGCTGTATGAAAAGGTTTCAAGTTATCCTCTTTGCAATGCCCTCTTCAAATGCGTATTCTTTCCTGAGGATTTTTAACTTACATCGTTCACTGTATTTTTATTTTTGTTTTACAGAGAAATGGTTAATGCATGGTTTGCTGAGAGAGTTCACACCATCCCAGTCTGCAAGGAGGGAACCAAGTCCCAGAGTGAATCCTGTGCTTGTCACCAGCCTGCCTGTGCCGAGACCACCAACTCTGGGACGCCAGCGAGGAAAATCTCTGCTTCTGAATTTGACAGACCCTTAAGGCCTATTTTTGTCAAGGACTCAGTAGGAGCAGTGAGCTTCCTCTTCGGCTCGGAAAAGAAGGAACAGATGCCTCTGCAATCTCCAAGGACTGAGACCAGTGCAGGGGATCAGTGCTCAAGACTATTAGAACTTGTGAAAGATATTTCTAGTCACTTAGATGTCACAGCGCTTTGCCATAAGATTTTCCTACATATCCACGAGCTTATCGCAGCTGATCGCTATTCCCTCTTCTTGGTCTGTGAGGATAGCTCTAATGAGAAGTTTCTTGTAAGCAGGCTCTTCGACGTGGCAGAAGGCTCCACCCTGGAAGAAGCTTCCAACAACTGCATTCGCCTGGAGTGGAACAAGGGCATTGTGGGTCACGTAGCAGCTATAGGCCAGCCTCTGAACATCAAGAACGCGTATGAGGTAAACCAAGAAAATTTATCTGGAGCAATTCTTGACAAAAGAAAAAGCCATAGTATCAGCTGTTGTCATATTGCCATTTCAGTATGTGTATTTGGAGCTATATTGACTTAAAGCAGTCGAGATGCAAACCTCACACCGTGATTTTGGTTACAATAGATGTATTATAGATATATGCGCATACAGAAACATGCGGCTATGACTAATGCTAGAGGGGTGCTAACATCAAAATACATTATATAAGTTTGACATTAGCAGTCAGATATCAGCCCCATCTTAACCAGCGACGTGCACACCGGTATTTGCATTTCTAGCTTTGGACACTTAAACGTTTACGGTTCATCCTCGCATAAGGATCTAAGATACCTCTGCGCCAAAATGAATGAAATTGTGAGGCTGCAAAACTGGAGTTCTATGACTAAAAATATTCTGGAGAATTTTATTCCACCTGAGGCACAAAGACTAAGAGCTGAATGAACAAGAACAGGACGAGGGCTTGAACTGTATAGAGGTCTCCCAAATTAAATGATACTCTGCAGTTTGAGTTATTTAACACAAGGCCAGATGAAAAAATCAAGAGGGTCCAGCACTGGGAGAGGACATCTCTTACATCTCAGCTTACCGTCTTTTCCTTCCAGGCTCTTTGGATACGCTGATTTTATGCTTTGAATTTAGAGATGATGGAAATTTTATTGAATTACTTAATTGATCAATTAACTAATCAATAAAGGCATACAGAGCTGAAAATGACAGCTTCTGATTGATGGTCTCTCAGTTAATCTGAGCAAGTTTAGAGAATTCGGTAACATAACCGATTTTTTGGGAAGCAAAAAAAAGAGTAGTTTCATTTTCAACACGCTTTTTTTGCTGCCTCCGGAAGCATCTAAATGCGTGCTAAGTACGTGTTTCCAGTGGGGCATCACCTGTCCGTATGGTTTAAAAGTTCGTTCTTGAATTGGGTCCATCATGCTCCATTTGAAATCAACTACTAGAGAAAGAACAGCAGCCTTTAAAAGTAGTCTGATTCATTTTAGTAAGATTTAAAAAAAAAAACCAAAACAACAGAGTTTTATAACAATATTCAACTGAAAAAATGAAACGAGCAATCTCTGGTAAAAGCAAAACCACTAACCACATTCATGAAACTTTGTTCCTCTGCGTCCTTATACGTCTTTCAGTATATTTCTGTAATTTCTTCTTGAAGATAAAAGCTATGCTAGGGATGGCTAATCCACATATATATTTATTACAATGAAGTCCTAGGCTCAAGAAAGGCTTCTTCTAGGGTTTGGGTTTTTTTTATCCTTTCTGGACGTTGTATTTATCCACAGGCACTCATGTTCCACATAAACGCTTTTTTGTTGCTGTTATTTTAACACACTGATAGTAACAACTTTATATAATTATTAGCTGCTAGTGGAACCTTTGTTCTCCTGGGTAAAAGTTAAGTCAAATATTGTACTGAACCTTTAAACCAGGGAAGAAAAAGAACCGGTCTTTAGGCAAGGAGTCAAATAATTGTATTTTTTTTCTTGTATCAGGATCCAAGGTTCAATGCCGAAGTTGACCAGATCACAGGGTATAAGACTCAGAGTATTCTCTGTATGCCGATAAAGAATCACAGGGAAGAGGTAAGTTGCAGTACTGGGATCATTTCGTGTAATACTGTTTCCAGCTACGCTAATGCTTTAAACTTTTATTAGCTTGCCATCATTATCTTACAGTATAAAACCATCTCTCTTTAAAAAAGACTTCTTACGTTTGCTTGGACTTTAATTTTATCTTATCTAGTTCAGTAATGCAAGCCAAAAGGTATTGTCAAGAAGAGTTTAATCTCAGATGCAGAAGTAGAATATATGTATTTAACTCCAGAAGTGCTGTTCCTGGTTCCTGTACCAAGTATCTGTCAGCATTAAAGTTCTCTGCACACCAATTGGTCTGTCTCAGGGCACACTCAGATTGCTGATTACAGAGTTACTGTATTGCAGCTTAACTTGTATCTGCATTATTTTCTCCAGAGGACACAAATTGGGTTTTATCATTGTCTAAAAGGCTGTTTTTTACATTCTGTTAACTCAGCTCATAAATAATAAATGAAGAAATATGTTAAGTGCTTAACATCAGGCATTGGAAAAACACATGGTGTCAATGTGATTCAGAAAAGTCATCCACAAGTCATATAAGTTAAATCGCTCCTAATTTAAAACAATGTGAATCTGCTGGTTGAACTCTCGCACATATTTCCCGACCATGCTATTTCTCACAGAAGTTCTCTCTCCCTGTCTGATGCTATTGCAGTAGGGAGAGGTCTTATTATGGACTAACGATGTCTTCTTGCACTCAGTAGTTGAAGAGTGAATTCATTAAAGTCAACGAAAGCCAACGAATGGAAAAAAGTGAGGTCCATTATTTTACTTAGGGATTAATAAAGTAAGTTTGGGTCTCTTTGATCCTGAATGTAGTAGCCTTCAGCCGTATCATCAGTTCTTAGAATACGCACAAAGTGTAAGGCTGTATAGAGGGTGTGAGAGCTTTAAGACGGAGATGTTCTCTCCTGTAATTCCTTTATTTTTCAGAGTATTTATAGTTTGCTTCCAGAAAGCTCAAGCTCCAAAAATAAATACTGCCAAGATTGGTTTGAAGACATCATACCTTCTTTTTCTTGCTCTTCGATCTTTTACTCCTCTTATGGCGTGTGTCACCTTGACTCGTACTGCACTGACCCTTTTTTCATTAAATAAATTGATTAAACTCTTGATTTAACTTGTTTGTGAATCTTGCTCTAGCTGACCCAGATGATCAGCCAGGATTTCCTTTCTTCGCCTACTGCTCATTTTGGTTTAAAATATTTTTTTCAGTTCTTCCAAGGACAGCACTTGATCCTCTCCTACTCTCACTCCCACTTAAAAGTCTTTCCCTTTCTAAGCGGCAGCAGCCACTGCTGGCCCTGGGCCAGCTCATGAGCAAAGCAGATGTTGCGTGAAGAGCTGTCAGGGACCAGTGGTCTATGTCAGGCCTTCAATTTCGCCCAAGCCATCCCATTTTCTTTTTGTTGAATGCAAAAAACGCTATGCTGTACGTCATTGGGATCAGAAATGAATTACAAAATCTTGCTGGCCAGGGAAGGTGGAAGTGCTTACTTCTCACCGGGTCCTGATGGTAGGTGGGGGAAGGAGTAAGAGCTGTAGTCTGTCGGTCCAATAGCCCATGACTTAAAGGCTGAATAAACCTGCAATTGGCCGTATCTTCAGCTAGCTTTCTACTCTGAAGTGCATCAGCAAGTGGAAGTGAAGCAGGAATTTGTTTATTTTGAAGAGTTCAGCCAACCTGAAGTTTGAAGAGAGTGTTATACTCTACTCACATGCAATAAATCTGAAGGGGCCAAACTGTAAGGTTTCTTATGGGAAAGGATGGCACTTTTTCATTTTTTTCTGATTTTAAAGTGTCTACCAGAAGGTTTTTCTCCCTCTCATCAAAACACGTGGCTGGAGAGATGTTTCTGGAGAGACACTGGAGTCAGTGAATCAGTCTTTAATTTGCCATTTGCATTCTGCTGCTTTTTCTGTTTAAAAAAAAGCCCCAAACAACAAAACCAGAATAGGGACTCCTCCCCATTAAAAACCAAACAAAACAAAAATTCCCAAAGCCCCTCTAGTAATATTGAGGCTAGTGAATGCTGCCTTAGCCCAGGACGTCAGCAACCACAGTCAAGAGACAGTTCTGGAAGACATCCAAAAACAAACACTGAGAAAGAGAAGGAACTGGGATTTTCTGTTTGTTTGTTTAGTATTAGTACTATTTTTTTAAAACAAGAGAGTCAGTAATTGAGAGGAAGAAAATCTCATGCTGATTATTAAATCCTCTGGGCCAGCTGAAGTATGGCGATTTTTCCAGTAGATATTTTTCACATTCGCCTATATTTCCATGAGGCATGTGAGAAACCAAAGCCTCACTTAAAAATAACAGCTAGTAAGAAATTCCATAGATGAAAAGAAGAAAACAGTTTGATTCACAGAAGAGCTCCTAAAAAGGACCCAGGAACTAGTAACAATGAGAAAAAAGCAGTGCAACAAAAGGACTTCACCTCTGCACAGACGCTCGTGAAGAATGGAATTACGTGCGCTTAATAGTAAAAGAACTTTTCTCAATCTCCTACTCAACCTATGCTTGCTGACAGAAATGCCACAGAAACATTGCATTTAGACGCAGAAACGTCTGCTGATTATGTCATCAGGTCATAGAGGCTTCTATAGCGCTAGCTTTATGAAGAGTTCTCATTTTCCCATGAAAAATGTGCTGGTTATCACCACTGAAGAAAGGCCTCAGGTAACCTGAACTGTATTCTACTTAAAAAGAAAACCCAAATGGTTCTAAGTCAAATTGTTTAGTCATCTATTCCTGTATTTAAATTTGTCATGAGGTAAACGTGAAGCCAGAGCAGAGAGTCCATTTTGATCCTGAAAGATTTTATCTTCTGATGATTCTTCTATAAGAGCAGATTAACTGTATACAGTTACCTAGACATCGGTATGTAAGACTTGCTACTTGGATTATCGACATGTATCAGAGAACACATCAAAACCTTCAAAACAGGCTGAATTTTTATCCTCAGGAGTACAAAAGTCACTGATGAAAAGTCAGCATTAGCCAGCTTGTACCACAGAGTTACCATTGTTATTTCTTTTGCAAGAGGAAACTGGTATTGCTGGCCATAGGCCTTAGCTGTAGCTATTCACGCTAACCGTTTCAGTGCTGCAGGGCTTATACAGAAATCAGGGTTTTACCACTACTGGCAGAAGACCTAACGTTGTGGGAGTTCAGCATTGTGTATCTCAAAAAGTGGCTTTTCATTCCTGATGTATCCTTAAATCTGTAATTTTTCAGAAGCTTCAAATGGTACTGATTTGCCTTCTGGAGCTCCTGTAATAAAGTCAGTAAACGCAGCGTCACTTTTCTTCTGATTTTGTTTGGTCTTGGATTCAGAGACCCAGACAAAGGACTACAGAAGTCGGTGCAAATAATTATGACCTCGAATTTCTGCATCTGGTTTTGTAGCCATTTATAAAGAGACATTTTGACAAAATTGGACAGAACTGAATAGGGACTGGAAGTCCTTAGCCGAAACCAACTTGTGGAGTTACCCAGAACCGACGCAAGACTCAGTACAGCTCCCTAACTGCTCTGGAACAGCTGTAGAATGGATGGCCTCTGACGCACGGAGTCATCACAGCTGCTACAGAACATCTACAGGAATGACAAAATTTTATGTTATTTCTGCATTTTTTATTCTTTCAGCTGTGCAAAATGATTGCCATAGAAGTCTATTTCAGTTTAATTTCTACTAAAATCTGTAGGATTTTCTCATATGGGAACTTCTAGCTCACTTAACTGATATCTCCCAGGCTCTGACTATCTAAGATTGAACTTCCTACTAATTGGCTAGGGAAATGGTTTATTCTGGCAATGCTCACTCCAATTGTTTGGTTTTTTGTTTACTTTGCCCTATCTCCTGTCACTGGGAAGCTCTTCCCAACAAATCGGGGTGCTACTCTATTTACAGCAGCCTTTGAAAATATCCTGTTGATTTTTATTGTATAAAGCATGACCAGGCATGTTACTGTTAGCGAGCGAAGTTATTTTCTCTCCCAGCGAACGCTTCCGATATAACACATCGCAGTCACTGCAGTACAGTGTAGGTCTAGCCCAGCTAACTTTAAACAAACTCACTCAAGTTCCAGTAGCAGTCTTGCTGCAGGATTATGGAGATCAGTAATTTGCTTCTTGGGTGGATTTTCAGCTTATGCCGAGACATATGTTGTCGTAACTAGACTGCGGGTAATCATGCAGGCTACTGCTGGCATCGAAGGCAGATGAGGATATGAAAGTCTTGTAGATTAAAAATGAAAGTCTGTAAATACAGTTCTGTCCCTGCAGGATAATTTTATAAGCCTGAATCAAACAGCTAAAAAACCAGGAGAGCAAAGTAAGGTTAAAACCACTTAGTCCGTCTTCTCAAGTGGGTGTGTTCCCATCTTTAAAATGAGATAAAAGTTGAGTTTCCCTCTTCCTGTTACCATTCTTTGGCTTAATGTAGTTTTTTCTTCAGGTTGCAGCAAAGTAAATAAAAAAACGTATCTTCTTAGGAGACAAAATTATATTAATTACGTTTTTAAGTCAGCTGAAGTAAGAACCGACTAAAAAGGGCACTAGCTGCCTGCAGAGCTGGAACAGCTTTCACAGAGTTAGGCCTGTAATCATTATGTGCAAAAAATTGCAGCGTGAAACAATCCAGATAAAATTCAGAGCACAGTCGTCAGCACCAAAGTCATCATCTACCGGGAAATGCTCTAGGTAGCCTGCTACTTTTAGAGGCAGGAGTCAGCTATTGCAAGAAAACAGTAAAAATAAAGCCCTGATAATCAGAAGAAATCTCTCCTTGTAATGCGGACCAGGCTTTATTAAATGGGATAACTGGAACAGACCAAAAATACAGGAAACCAAACATACGTATCTTTGCTTTATTGCTACAGGACTCAACTTTCAAAAAAGTTCACTTGGTGCCTGCCTGTTAGAGAATTAAACACAGGAAAATATTGTGCCTAAGTAACTTAAAAACCACCTTTTTGTTAGACTGGAACAGCGCTTTTATGAACAAGTTGTTTGAGTGGACTGTCATTTTTTTTTACAATATTCTCTAAGCTTTATCTCAGATAGGTCTTGTCTATTGCCACAAAGATTTCACACTTTTAATGTACCTGTTATCTGAATAAATTTTCTGCATAGCTGAGCTCAGAGCAGTTAGTCACCTTTGCTTCAATTTTTCTGCTGGCGCAAACATAGCTCCCAGCTGAGGATCACAGATCAGGCCCATTGTTATTTCAGATTTGTTTATAGTAAGTTTTAAAAATAGGGTTTGGGTTTCATACTGTGCTTCGTAGTCTCTAAAATGCAGGCGTATGTTCTCCACGGCCTAAAATGCTACCACATGATTTCCTGTTGTCCTAATTACATAATTACTTTAGTAACAGGAACAAATCCTCTCGAGTTTCCTACATCTTCTCCTAATTACCTGGTTGCAGGCAAGACTCCAATGGCTAAATAATATCGATCTGAGGTTTTTCTCATTACTCTCTCTACACCGCATTCTACAGAATTCAGTGGAGTTCACTGGAGTTTGTACTGATACAAATGAGCCCAGAATTTTGACCAGTTTAATTTTTAAAACTGTTCCTTTTGTATGAAAAAGTGGCACGTACTACAAAGATGTCTTAAAACGTTTAAATGCCACCAAAACGACGACAACCAGAAAAGAAAAAGGTTTGCATCTGCACAAAATTTTTTATCATCATCAAGACAACCGCGATTTTCTAGCAGGTTTATTCTCCTCATTGTTCTCTCCCTCTTCAGTTGAAACCTTTTACTGAAAGACCTTAGCAAAGACCTAAAAATGACCGTTTCTCTTGGAACACGCGCCTTTGTTAATGTATCAGAAACCTGCAGTGCTAACGAAAGGAGCTTAAATAGTCTTTTTACTATATTAATATGGTCCTCTGACTGTTTTCTTATAGCTTTTTTAAGCACCACAGACTTTCCTTCCATGGAGGGGATATGTTTACACAAGATTAAAGTACTCACCTTTCAGATGCCTTAAAAAGCCTCTGACCTCATTAAAGTTGTCTTAGCTCATGCCGGATCAAAACTGAAAAAAATAAAATAAATTAAATAAATACCCACAGAAGACTGTATGAGAAACGGCCTAACCGTTCATCTCTGCACACACAGGTTAATATAAAAGCATATTGACTGGTTAAAGGATTTGCTGACTATTCAACGTCTGCTATAGAAGTACATAAGGCTAGTTTTACATTGTTACCACAGTAAGGAAGTTCACTGGATAAGAAATATAAGAAATATTCCACACAGAAGGAACCGAGAGGTTGACTGTGGGAAAAACCGGGTTGTATGGAATGAAGCTGACAGTTAAGCTTTATTTCAGACAGACATTTTTGAGCCCACAGTTGGCAGTGATTCATGCTGCAGAACAATGACCTTATTTGTAACATCAGTATTTTGGGAAGGCTAGGCTGAGAGATAGTAAATTGACTTCTTTTCCGTTACAAAAAGAAAACTGTATGCCTTCCATCAGTTTAGCGGTTATAAATTTAATGATTAACAATTAAGTACAACTTTTTGAACATGCACACCACACAGTTTTCTTCTGATATTGTTTATGCCCCAAAGGCAAGATAAAAAAACCCCATCATTAACACCTTGCACTGGTCTTACACTACTTGGATCTCAAACAAAGGAAGTTCTTTACAGCTTTGTCAATCGTTTTATGCGTGCCAAAAAATCTGAAAAGAACCAAAAGCTTTGCATATACTTCACGGCTTCTTACCATGTACTCTTTCACGTTACTGTACTTGGCAAGGTGGGCTTTGTCTACGCTCACAGATTCTAGCCTTTGAGTTTACCGCACAATAGGTTTTTTTGAGTTTAGCAGAAGATGAGATCCAGCCATTTAAACAGATGAACGGTCTAACTGCAAGGAGTGCAGGGTTTTAGTGAGTGACTTCCAGCTCCTCCCAGTTTCCAGCCTCCCTCTCCTACCTCTTGCTCTGGTACTTCTCCTCTTTCAGCTCTGCCTTAACCTAAATCCCTTCCAGGTGCTGCCACTGGCTATTCAGGTTGATACCGTAAAACCTCGGCTTCGCTGCTGGGTACCAATATAAGTAATGGCTCAGACACAACTGCCCCCACCCTCCACTTGGCACCTCCTCAGAAGGTCATCTACTTTGGTACCGTTCTCATCCACCCTGATAAACAGCATTGGGTTCACCACCTTATAGCTCCCACTCCTGGTATCTATTACAGAAACCGGTCATTGCTCACTAACAGTCAGAATAGTATTTATTTTTTTTACTTCACAAATGAAGGAAACTATACTTTCTCTAATTCTTTTAAGCCTGAAGTCAGATCAGTAATAATGTGCAAAGTCTCAAAAGGAGTGGAAACATACTGAATTAAATTAGGGAAGGGCTAAGGCCTTGAAATCCTATAATCTAGGAAATGTTTATGCGTCAGAGAGAAACATTTATTATAGTAACAATTTGATTTAACAGAGAACAAGAGTGTGCTTTGTAACGTGTAATATAATAATAAAAATAAATATTTTTTTTTATGGACTGACAAAATATTTGAGTTAGAAAACCTCTTTATTTTCACCTTATGGACCGTGAAAAGCAGGTGTATGTCAACTGAAATTAACCTGTCTCTCCTTAATCGGGTTGGATTCAGAGAGACGGAAAATGCAAAAAGATTGCTGTAGCCAAACTTTAGACCGGTAAGGAGGCTATGTTTTAGAAGTTTTGTCAGAGCTAACAGTAAGGGTATTTTCTACACACACAGGCAGATGAACTTTAGAGAGAGCTGTTGCATGGTCTGGCTTATGACTGCAGAAGCCTGAACGCTTGTTGTCTTTCTGGGAGATGACTGTTCCACTTCATAGAATCCATTTTGGATGAGATCAGCCCCTCTTCGTAAGAGCATCTAGGACTCATGCCACTTATTTTTTTGATATTTCAGGTTCATGCTCAGCTATTTGTAATATCAATAAATGAGAAAAAACCAGGCTTAAATATCTTCTGTTATCCAAAGGTCAACCAAATAAATACCTGTCATGATAATTTATTATCTTCTATAGACATGTCTAGAAATAGAATCCAATGACAGACTCCTAAAAATTAGCTAATTACTCCGTTTTGAATACACTAGGTTGTTGGCGTGGCTCAAGCAATCAATAAGAAATCTGGAATTGGTGGCACTTTCACTGAACAAGATGAAAAGGTATAAAAGCTGGACATTCACATCTCTTCTATTTTCATATGGGAACGGGGGGATAGATATGATATCACTTTACATGCTGATCAGGAATTTTAAAGTTATTAAAATTAAACACCTCTGAAAAAGTAAAAAATCCTGGTAATACTGCAAATTTCTTTTTTCATGTGGCCATGAGAAACGCGGATGTGAAACAGTTTGATTTCTGGATCAGCGTGGTATCTCTCCTGTATCTCTGAAACACATGCTTCCTCTACTGAAATGCACCGTAAAACAGTTTGATAACTTTTAATAGACATGATTTTTTATTAATTGTTTCTAACTCTCCTGGCACCCCCAACAAACATATTTTGAGTATTAAAATTTGTGTGGCTATTCTTTTTTAAATACTTTATCACTTCTCAATACAGCAATTGCAGGACGAGAAAAAGCTTTGGATAAATTGTGAACAACATACGCGAGAATCAGTAGAGCAGACAGCACCTTGATTCCTAATCCTCACACTGCCGCTGCTTTCCAAACATTTCCAGACTTCCCATTCAGATTGGTATAGCAAAAACCAGGCTGCACTCAGGCTGAAGAAGCTGACTTAACCCTCAGCAATAAAATAATCGGAATTCATCCTTTCCCTTTGCAAAGTTCCCCTTTAAAACAAAATGCATATTGAGCATCTGCAGGATATCGGAATTAATCTCATTCCGAAAAGGAAAAAGATTGTGGGTTTGCTATGTCAGCAGAATTTTATTTCCACTTTCCAAGAGATTGAATTCCCCAAAATCAGCGAGGCTGACTGTCTGCACTGTTTTTCTTGATAAAATAGGCATTGCCGCAAAATGAGTTGATTCCTCTGAGCTGCTTCTTATGTCAATTCTACTTTTACCAGGACAAGCTGTGAAGATCGTTAGTTTAAAAAAGGGAGAAGAGGTTCTTGAGAAAATAACGAATTATGAGTAACTGAAAAAAAAAACCCTGAATGTGTGGTTGCCAAAAAGTAACTTAAAAGTATTAATTAATACTTCAAAGTGAAAACAAAAAATTGCAGTAGCTTGTCTTTATTTAATAGAGTTAAGATGCTGTGAGACATTATATTCATGAGGTGTTGATGTTCATTTTTCTTCAGGATTTTGCCGCATATTTGGCATTTTGTGGCATTGTTCTTCACAACGCTCAATTGTATGAGACATCTTTGCTTGAGAACAGGCGTAATCAGGTATGGTCAACTGGTTCATCCCAAGAATACAGAAGTTACAATGGTTAGCTAGTAATCAGGGCCTGCTCCTGATATTTCTCATACGGTCGTTATTCCTTGGCTATTTTTAATTACTCTGATTGAATGCTATGTATCCCTGATAAAGCTCTAAGTAACTGCAATGAGAAGCAGCCGGGCACGTTCCAGCTTGGGCTGCGAGAAGTGGACGGCCTAGGGGAAGAAGGTAAAGCCACAGGTCAGAAAAGTCATTCCATGCCAATATACTCGATATTGCCTCAAGTCATCCTGTGGCTCACTGTATATAGTATACACCCAGAGGTGTACATACTCCGGCGCATTCAGACACAATTATCCCTACAGATCGATAAAGGTTATACAGATTGCTCTTTTAGACGACTCCAACTATAAATGGTCACTAACCATATATTCAGAAATGATCAGATGAAGTAGTGAATTTCCTCCTGATTAATGTAACTGTATTTTGCAGCCATCTTTATACGCGACGGGTTATTAATGCTGTGGCCTTTACAGGTGAATATGTCTGCCAAATACGGTACGAAAACGTTTTGGAGAAACAAGCAGGCAGCAGTTGTTTTAAAAATTTTCTGGGAGGTCTAAGTTTCCAAGTGACTATCAGTGTTTGTAAATTGGTACAAATGTGGATAATCTTTTCAAATTGGCGCCATGTTTCTTGTGAGGAAAAAAGGAATGTAATATAAGCACGTCTGAGCAGCTAAGGCCTTCAGCAGTAGCTCTGAAATACAGCAGACCGTGTCTAAATGATGTTTTCCCTAAATGAGTTCATTAGCATCTGTTAGAATTACAACAGATAAAACTTGTGTTCAACAGTCTTAAGAAATGTAAATATGACTATTTTTAGAACGCACACATGAGCCATAGGAAACTATTAGGTTTCCTACGGACAAAAAAACTGTATGCTGTCTGGATTTCTCAGGTTTCATTTGATGAACTGTTAATGCCTACATTTATTCTGTCTCTCTGACCAAAAACATCAGACAACTAACTATGCTATTTATTTCTTCCATCAAAAGCGTCAAACTGGCTATTATTTACTGTTACCTTGCAGTCTGCGTCAGAGCCAAAACTTAATTTTGGTCACAGACACACGTGTTGACTTCCTTGATTCAGGGAAGAGGAGAAGAATCAAAGACAGTAGTAATGACAATTATCGCTTAAATCACAACTGTTCAAAATTTCACAAAAGACCTTTTCCCCAGGTGCTTCTTGATCTTGCCAGCCTCATTTTTGAAGAACAGCAGTCTTTGGAAGTAATTCTGAAGAAGATAGCTGCCACTATAATATCCTTCATGCAAGTGCAGAGGTGTACCATCTTCATAGTAGATGAAGACTGTACTGTGAGTTTGACTTTTGTCTAAAGGCAGAAGTGCTTCTTCCCTGGGAGCGGGGTGGGCCCCTCTTCATTCTGACTCAATAGTATTTCAAACCCGTAGCATGTTCTGTTGCCTTTTCGTCCTCTGCCTTTTCTTTTATGGCCTCTACTCAGGTTATGTGTTGACTTGACAAAGACTTCAGTCTTTGTGTAGGCCGGGCTGCCATTTTATGCAGCCGTTTTGCACTGCCTGTTGTAAACCTCGGCTCTAAGCTCTCTCCTATGGCAATGATCTTGATAGTTGAACTCTTTCATCACTCATTTTCTTGGCTACTGATGTAGGATGCAAAAAAGGAAAAGGCTGGGAGAAAAATAATGTGTCCTTTGCTTCCTGTGCCGCACCGGTTTTGATGGCACTTTTTATTTCTTGAATATATCTAAGCAGGAAGTATCCAAACAAAGTATCTGAACAGAATCATGGCCTGTCCCAAGATCCTGGCTCACTGAAGGAAAGCACAACTCCTTTCCAATCTGCCCACCTGAATTTCCTTCCTATTGAATATAGGCCACAGAACAAGAGCAGGGTATTATGTTGTACGCCTCAGTCTTGTACTGGCATTCCTAGTTTTACCTTTACTACTCATTAGAGATATGGGTGTACTAAGATCTGGAAATGAGAAAGCATTTCCAGGTTCTGTAGCACAGAAATAACACACAGTACTGGTGATCATCTTCTAAATCTCACTGTATTTAGAAGAGTCACTCCTGCATGCAAGAATACAGAAGAGGAATTTATGTAATTTTTGTATTCACATATTCGCACTATTTTGCAAGTTAGATAAACTCTAGCCCTTAGTTTGCAGTCTGCAGTTTGAATCTTTAGTACAGAGAGAATCTAATTTCTGTCTACATTTAGGCTTCTTAGCTGTGAAAAAAAGCTGCGTGAAAAGCAACACAGAGATCAGTCAATACGTTTAAAAGCTTTCGATGTCCTCCCCCATCCAAGCAAAGCAGGTCTAGAATTGGATGAATGTTAAAATAAAGAAGTTCTGTGCTGACGAGTAAATTTGGCACAGCCTGTAAATACTGGTGCTTATTCTCAGAGTGATCAGTAAAGATTCAAGACATTTCAATGATATTTAAAGCCGTATCAAAAGATATTTTTGTGGTAGGATCCTGTACGCTGGCTGCTGGACGTGAAATGAAGTTACATCATTTTATACTTGTCTTTATTACAGAACAGGTTTTGATAACTGCAGCAAGCTTTTCATGAATACTACTATTGTAACTTATGACAACCTTATACACCTATATATTAAAATATCCTCTCGGTATTCCAGGATTCATTTTCTAGTGTGTTTCACATGGAATCTGAGGAATTAGAAGATTCAGCTGAAAATCTGAAGAGGTAAAACAATGAATTCAAACTTTTGTTCATCCCAGGAGAATGCTGAAGAAGCTACAGTTTCAATATTATTTTTTTCATAATAACAGACCTCATTTCCACTGAGTACCATGTATGACTGCTATTTTCTAGAGCAGGTTTTGCCCTGAAATGTACGTAGACAAACTCTATTGCTGTAAAAAGGTCACACTGAGCAGAACAGGAGTAGGGCCTGATCTCTTCACTTTGGCAGGTCTAAGTACGTAGTTATATCGCAAGGCTAAGCTACGGAAACGGACAAAATGTGAGAAGTAAAAAACTAAGTTGGTGGGCTGCTCTAAAACTGATCTGTAAGAAATCTGCAAAGTGACTATGTTGTAAAGTAGACGTATCCACATTAGTAGATACTAATCCTATTTATGATTTTAAACAATTATTTTAATCATTCCTGTTATTTCATAGATAAGGGAAGCTGACTCGAACATGACTGACCAAATCAAGAATAAATTCCTAAAGTTCTAACTTTCATTCATCTTTGAGAAACCATTAAGAAGTTCAGCTGGGAGGAAGGGAAAGATGTAGAAATTGTTGAACTGAAATACCCAGATTAAATAGTTTCCAAATTTAGTCAGAACCTCTGTACTGAAGTTTGAAAACTACTATCTCCATTACCTTTCTCTGGCATCAAACAGTTGTTTCAAATAAGGTCAAAAAGAGTGAGACGGTCATATATAAAATGCAGTACTACAGATAGAGTGTGCAGAGAGAAAATGGAGATTTCTGTACCCCTTTGATCTCTCTCGCAGTGAACATTTAGCATACTAAAATTAATTCCATATATTAGAAAATTATGTCCAAAGTATGTGGCTTGAGCAACTAAAAACTGTTGAGCTGTATTGCGATTTTAGACGATGTACAACCAGAAAGTCCAGAGGTACAATGGGCTAGTAAGATCACAGGGTGAAAAAGAAAGTTCCTGTTTACTTCCTCTTCTACACTATGGGAATGGTAAAGAGAATTTACCCTTCCTGGTAATTATCCCTTCCATGGTTACTAGTTAATGGACTCAAAATGTAATTTACTGCTTGCATGGGCCATCAGTAAATTATTTCTCATAACTGATAGGGCGGGAATCTTTAGAGGCTTAATTGCCTATCGGAATCTTGTTCATGAGACAGCACAATTGTATGCCAAGGACTGTACCACGAGTCAACCACTGGAGTCAGAACCTCTGCTGTGCTTGAAGAATACGATTTTGGGCAATAGCAGAAATGCAATGACCTGGATTAGATGGGAAGTATTACTGTACATAGCAAAATTTCAGGCTTGTTTTGTAATCAAGGACCCTGAATCAAACCCCAAATCAGACTGGTTTTCAGAATTGTGGGGCATTCCCTTCTATAACCTCGTTTGTGAAATAATGAAAGAATAATTCCCTTCCTCCAGCACTGTGAACGTTCTTACACCAGAAGGATAACTAAAGTCAAGTCAAATGTCAGAGGGAAACTACAGGAACTTGATGGGAATAGGTTTATTATTAGGACATACGTCCTCTTCCAAAGCAGGCAAAGGGTCCAAGAGAGTGAAATGCCTTAATTAAATACATCGTGGCTAAAAAACTAGGAGATGATTGAGTCTGTAAAGATATTTTTTGTTCTGATTTGGAATAAACAGTTCTATTTCAGTAGCCAAATCCCCACGCAACTGATTGTGATTTGAAATGAACTTAGAAGCAGAAAATTCACAAATGTTACCGGCTGCACTCCATTTAAAGAATATGTGATTTTCATCCAGTATTGATTTTTCAAGTGTCGGATTTGTGAACGGAGGTTGTTTTCAAAAAGTTCTGTTTATTTGAATATAAACCCAGTTGTTCAGTCTTAATCCTTCATCTGCATAAACTGTCCCGATTTGTTTATTTCTTAAGTTTGGTGTTCAGTGTTACCATTGCTGAATATTAAAGAAATGTTGGAACATAGAAAGCAACCCACTCTGCAGTTTTGTGATGACAGCTGGATTAGGATACAGGATTTGAACTCAACTCCATTATATATCTGTTGGTTATTTCCCTTCCTCATACGGGAAAGATACTACAGTTACCTGCTTTGCATAATGAAACGATCCATTTCGTACTATAATAATAATAATAATAATAATAATAATAATAATAATAATAATGTTAATAATAATGTTGTATCCTTCAGGGACTGTGATACAAACAAAATCAATTATATGTATGCTCAGTACGTCAAGAACACAATGGAGCCTCTCAACATCCCAGATGTCTGCAAAGACAGAAGATTTCCCTGGACAGTAAGTAAAATAAGTTCAGCTTTGAAATTCAGAAATGGAAAATGTTTTTCTGTTTACCTTTCAAATGTTTTTTGTTCTCCCCTTATAATTTCTATTAATTTTAACGGCCACAGTTAGAATTACACAAACACAAAGGAAGGTACGTTTGCTTGATAAAATTCATTATCAGTGAAGAAATGGTAGAATACTCACGCAGTGAGCCAGGTGGAGAGCGGAGGGATTTATCCCTACAGGCATTATTAAAAAAGCCCAACATTAATTTGTCAACAAACAGACAGTGTGATGTGGAGAGCGTGCAATATGTTGTAGAAAATATTTCAGTGAAGAACAGCTGGAGGTTTTCACAGTAATCCTTGGTAGTTTACCGTGAGTGCTGGGAGGCTCCCCGGAGTTCCTTCCCTTTTATCCTCTCCTTTCCCTTCTTGTTCTGGCAAAGATCAATGCTATAGGTGCAAGTTCTTTGCTGTTTTGGAGAAGGAACAACTTCACTTTTCTTTGGGAGCTTTTGCTTCCCACGTCATCAAGTGTGAGCTTGTGGTATAGAGTTTTAATAGTAATAATAGTAACTTTAATAGTAGTTACTATTAGTTTAGTTTATTAATTTACTAATTAGTAGTTTAATTAGTAAATTTAATAGTAATAACTAGAGAGTTATTAGTGGGTCATAAGAGGGAGAGGAGTTATTATGATCAGCAGATAGCTTTTTACCAAACTCTTTGTTCTGAGGTACAAAAAGGTCAGAAAACACAGTGCTCAATGTGATTGTCCCGGTAAGCGGAAAGAAGGAGCAGGCTCATGGTGGGCAGCTGTGTTGCTTCCCTTTTTCTCTTTGCAAGGTTTCATGGATGTTGTAGAGTAGGTTTCGATGAAGGATTGAGCAACACAGGAATTGAGTGCTCGCCACTTTGCAGTAGAGGGCCCAAAGCTACCTGAACCGCAAGAGTGGAAGTAAAACCAGAATCGGACAGATATACTGTATTAGATCAATGAAGAAAGAAGTGATTATTTCGAAGACATTTTAAAATGAATACCTCGAGAGTCATCCAAACAACTGTTTGTCTGAATCAGGCCTTTCATTTTGTCAGTAGGGTTAGAGTTCTTTTGCATTTTTCCCTGGAATTGAGATGACATACCGTATGCATATAAAAGAAACTCATAAAAAGAAAATAATATTACTGCTAGCAGGAATTTTGGATAATTTTTTTCAACACACAGTGGCTGCATCTCCACCACTGTGTAGGAGCAGTCTCAAGGCAGGGCTGTAGGCTCAACGTTTTGAAATCTGATGAACCCTGGCATGAGGGAAATCCCAGGTGTATCTAGTGTCCTAGAAACCCTGGCTTTTCTCTTTCTTTGGAGGACATTCAATAGCGTGCTTACTCATCTTACGAAAATAACGAATATGCTTTCTAAATGCTCTGGTGGCCTCAACCAGTGACATGACGCAGAACAACAGCTTGGGTTTATTTGTGGAAAAGCCATGCTGTTGCCTGAGTCAGGTACAAGCCACTTACAAGGACAGTACAGCAGCCAAATGCTAAGCTTCAGTAGTCATGTGTACGTGTTCTTCCCTGAACCAACAAAGTTAGTGCCACGGAGACAAAGTTCAAGTATCTACAAGACTATGTAAAGGCATTGAAGCCTGTTTTTGCTTAATCGCCTTCCTGTTTATTCATACCGAGTCAGTCATTTTTATTAAGCACTATAGTCTTATCTCCAGTGCAGTCCAATTTGACTTTCAACGCGTCTGAACTTTACCATGAAACAGCAGGTTCTTCTCAGGGCAGCCATAAACCAATTTTCACACAAGCTTGAGTTGTGTTTCTCAGCAGCCCTTGCTGGAGCGGTCTAGGGAGAGATGCTGATTCTTATATCCTTTTTTACAGCTGATTTCACAGGTACGTCGCAGTTCAGAAAACAGCAAATCCTACTTTGAGTTATTCCATATACCCTCTTGATAACGGGCTACCATTAAGTAGTAGTACTTAAGTTCCTGCAGTCATATGAAGTATCTGGCATGATGTAATCCTTTAATGATTTCTTTAAAGAATCACATTTCCTATTGCCACTTGTAAGCATTACAGTGTTTGTGCATTTGCCTGCAAAGAAACTGTCTACAATCCTTGCATAGCACCAGGGAGCAGAGCAACAACAGTTTTTACTTTACAACAAAGTAACCTTTTGATCCGAAATATTAGTATGTATCCATTTTTTTGTCACGTACAATTAGAGATTGGACCAAATGTACTTCTCATCAACTGCCACGTTATTCAGGAGCAGCCAGAGCAGAACGACATCCTTTTCTCACCAAGTATTTGAAAAAGATGCTTCGTCTTTTTGTTCCATCCTTCTACCCTTTCACCCCCCAAATAAATTCAGTTTCCTTCTCTTGGAACATGAGACATGATAAAAGGTCTTTGGAAGACTGCAGAATGTTGACCTAGTTGGTGGTAGTTTTCCTACCTGTTTTTCTTTGGATCAGAATTTGATCTCCACTAAGCCCCCTTTCATTGAGTCGGTGGATTAATCAAGGCATCTCAAACAAACCAGAAGAGTTTATGATAATTTTAGTGCTACAAAATGCACAGTTAGCTTAATGTCATGTAGTTACTTCTATTTTCTGACATCTGTCCCTTACATTGCAATACTGCAACTGAGGTGATATGCTGGAAAGGGGAGAGGTCAGTTCCTTTTACAGCTCATCACCTGATGAGAGTAAGAAGGTGTCCTAAAGCCCATCTGATCTCTTTTTCATCTGCACTGAGTGGAACACTTCGTCTTGGTGTGAAGTGGTCATTTTCACGGAAGTGGTACCTTCTAATAAAAGAACCTGTTATAAAGTTAGCACAATTCCACAAGTCACTGTAAACTACTGAACGAAGATTATCATCATTACCTGTATTATTATTCACCAAAGTTTGTATCAGATGCAGTGTTTATTAAACTGTCCAGACAAAGATGTGGAAACTCTTTGAAGACGTGGTTGCTTGTTGAAGGAGTATATAAACCAAGAAGGGTTGTAGACCCCAGCTCTACAGCTTTTTCAATTCAGCCACTTGAACATTAGTCTTCAAAATTGTAACTATATTTTTTTGGTTTTTTTTTTAACAGAATGACAATGCAGAAAATGTAAATCAACACATAAAGAGTTTGCTGTGTACACCGATAAAAAATGGGAAAAAGAATAAAGTGATAGGTAGGTATCTTTACAAAAATATTTTTATACATTTCATAGAAATATGTCTGTGCTCCACAGTAGAATCTCAGCAACATGAAATCTCAACCCAGGAGAAAAGATCCTTAATAATCATGTTTTCAACTAATAAGTCCACAGCAACCTTGACTGTAAATTGCTTACCTAAGAAGCTACCAAGTATCTAAAATACTCTTGGGATACTTCACCATTTATATAGCTGCTTTGCATTCAAAGTTTTTCTGTAAGTAAACTTATTTTCATTGCTTCCTGTTTGGAGAGTCAGTTACCGCTCTTGCTTGTGTTGATCTTTTACAAGGCAGTGAAGGGAAAAGAAGATGTAAATCAGTAAATAAGCTCTTCAGGCCTGAGCTGTCTCTCGTGCTGGGCTTTTAGGGGCAGTGGCAGCACGTGGAAAGACAAGCTGAACTGCACACACATCGACAGCTTCCTCAAGTGAGACTCAGGTAGGGGAAGGTTCATACGTCGGAAGGCTAGCTGCTGTGCAATTTTGGTGCTACGAAATGCCCTTTGGAGGTGCCTGCTTCTACCCATGGATCACACAGGGAGCCTACAGTCCTATCTCTAGGTGTCTAAAGCTACCCGGCGTAAATATCTGCAGCACCTCCTTCGCTTTTTCTGGAACTAGTTTTCTGTTATTTAAGAACGGCCGTAGTACCACTGGTTTCCCGGGGTAACGTTTTCAGAAGTAATTTGACATCACTTAGGTCCACGCAGGCCTAGATGCTTATGGAAACTTAGAAGCCTAGTTATCTCTAGTTGCCTAAATACTTAGGTCGTCTGGATCCTCAAAAATGAGTTTACATCTAAATAGTTTGGAGGATCTGGTCAGGGAATAAGCTTTAATGAGCTTTAAGTCTTTCAGTGAGTTTCAGATTCACTTTAAGTACTACAAAGTATATTTACTGAAGTTCTCTCATTTTTTAAGAGACATTTATGCGTACCAATATGCTGTGTCTTTTAAGAATTCATTTGCTTTTGTGGCTCATTCACTGTTGGGTCTTAATCTTGTGTTCATTACGTCACAGTTGCTATGGAAATAATTATGTCATAAACAGTACTAAACAGAGATCTGAAAGTGAGTTTTATGAGATTTTCCTATAGAGTTTTATAAGTCAGCTTCTTTTTCCCAGGGAAAGTTAATCTTGTTCTTAGAGAATCCTTATTTGCTGGGATTGTTTATTTTTACTATCATTCAAGTATCTAGTCATCTTGTTCCATTCAGGGTCGGAATACTGTTTGCAATATTCAGATACCACAAACCCTGCCACAATAGTTTACAGCTACAGTTAAGATATTCTTATTGATCTCTTTAGATCTGATACTAAAATTAGTTCCTCAAAGAGAATGTAACTTGGAAACAGGACGGTCTAACTTTGTCACCAGACATTAAAACTTCTACATGCAAGGCCAGTGTTCTTCTAAAAACACAGTTTGCATGTGTGTGCTACCTGCTGTGACAGGGAAGATACACACTTGCTCCCTCAAAGACTTTTTTTTCTTTTAATTAAAAGCCTCAAGGGGCTTTTTTAGTCTGTAAATATGGAGTATTAAAATGCTGGAATTACTTTCACATAAAAATTACCAGCACCGACAAGACTTTACAGTAGCTGATGATTATGTTCACTGTTGGTACTGCTGTAAAATAGTATTCATTATCATTTCTTCCCTACCCATACGCGGAGAGCAAACCCGGCCTCCCTGACCTAACAGTGGCGAAGTGTAAGACATTCACATTCTGTTCATACATCCTGTGTAAATGAGGAGTAGCTCTACTGACGCAAGAAAACCTAAAAATTGTGGAGACTGTTCTGGAAACACCGTGCTAAATAGTTATCTTCTCTTTTGCTGGTTAAATACATATTTAATATTTTATTCCTTCTGCTGCAAAATGTTCTTCACAAAATAACGTAGAGTACACAAACTGGTATGCAATAGCAATTTATAGAAAATGAAGACTTTTTCATTTAGTAATTTTTTCCAGAATTTTTAACTCGCAACTATTATTTTCACTGGGCTAATTATTTGCAGTTGGCCAGGAAAATGCTAGCTTTCGTGCTCAAAACTGTTAGTGCTCACACCCATGAGAGTGAGAAAACATTCGGAACTCACTTAAGACAGTTAGCGCCCCCAAAGCACTTTTGGCCAAAGACAACATGTACTTAAAATGCAGCTGCTTTAATTAATATTCTGATTTCTTAGCAGAAACTGCCATCCACTAGGTAACACTGAAGGGAGATATACGCGTGAATTTCCCTCTGCTTAAAAAGGTGTCAGGGGTTTAAGCTGCAGCAAGGTTTGGTAGAAGTTACCTGTCAGACCTTTCAATGGCACCTGCACAGAACAGTACAGAAACTCCTATATCAACAAGTTTGAACCTAACGAGCTGAATTCAGTAAGATGCTTTTCAATGAGTTCGGTCGTCTTTGGAGCAGGCTGTAATTCAATCACATCCTCATCGAATCAGTGAGTACACTTAAGATTTGAGCCTCAAGTCGGGTATTCTCTGTTTAGTTCATTTATTTTAAAATATTTCCAGTACTGACTCAAATAAGGAAGTGAAAACTCTGTATACCTCTGTTCTGACTTTCATAAATGTTCTTTTGGCACCGTTACAAAAATTTAATTAGCCTCCAAAGGACAAATTGTCTTTAGGGATTAAATCAATCTAGAATACCACTAATAATAAAAGCTAGGATGAAAATGACCCTAGAATTTCACAAGATGCTCAAGTCTGTAAAGCCCTAAATTTTTGTTTTACAAATCCTAATAAATACTTTTGAGTCTACTAAGTAATATGTAATGTTTTAGCTTTTGTTCTGTAATACAGTGAAATTAATCTAAAAAACTTCAGGGAAAATCCTACAGCACTCCCATGTGTCACTTACACCTACGTTGGTGGTTTATACTATAGGCCAAACTGTCCTAGACCTCATTTTTCTCTTGATGTTCCATACAATAGGTGATATGTTGGCAGTTCTCTGTATTACTTCTTTTAATTTCCATGTCCTGGCATAGGGGTTTGCCAGCTTGTGAATAAGATGGAAGAAAACTCGGGGAAAATCAAGGCTTTCAACAGAAATGATGAACAGTTCCTGGAAGCATTTGTCATCTTTTGTGGCTTGGGGATCCAGAATACACAGATGTATGAAGCTGTTGAAAGAGCCATGGCCAAACAGATGGTGACGTTAGAGGTGAGCTCAAAATCTATGTGGTCCTTAATTAGCCCAAAACAGATCCTAATCTCCTCCAGACCCTGTCTGTTCTACACCTAAGTGCAGCGACTCACACGGATACTGAACAGAAATTGTTCTCTCCCAGGAGAACAGCATTTGGTCTGTTGAGTTGCATAGGAATTTTTCTGCTTGTTTACGTATCTGCCAGCAGACTATTTTATTTAGTACTGTATTTCAACTTTACTCATGAGATTTACTGGTGAGCTGAGTGCATCTTTTCCTCTACATGAGGCTACACGTTGGCCACACAATGGGTTTGTTCTGTTGTGCAGGAAGAGGGAATGGTTTGGGGGATTTGGGGCTTCCTTTTCTTGTCTGAGGTTTTCTGCGATGATTTGGCTCAGTCCTTTAGACAAACCGGTTTGTGGAGTAAGAGCCGCATTATTGTAGGTTTTCAGCAATTTCCCCAGACTCCATCAAACCATATCAAGAAGAATGTCATCTGGTCTCAGCCTTTAAATTGGTTACTTTTACGTTTAATAGCTAAAGAGGGCTTTCGTCTGAGAAGCTGAATTACTCAGAGGTGATAAGTTGAAGCTGAAAGTGAAAAATTTGTAGACTTTGGATGTCCTAACATTCATTATGTAAACAGAATGTTTGCAGAATTCCTAAAATGGGGATTATGTACCCTGTAGCCTCTAAAAGAAACGCTACAACTCTCAAATAAACCTGTATTAAGTCATGTTAAATAAAAAGGCGGTAAAATTACTGTCAAAATAATTTCAGTGCTTTTAAAAAGAGCTGTTTGTTTATACAGCAAATTGTCAATTCTCTTTATAGATACTATAACTTTATAGACACTATAGGAAGTCCAGAAGGATTATATATTAGTATATAAGCTGGCTTCGCTACAAAAAAAGTCAGTCTCTAGTTGCTAAAAAAACTCCGTAACATTTTCATGTCCTGTGTTCTCAACAGCTAAAAAAATGAGTTCATTTTGTTAATTCCAAACAAACATATTGTCTTTCAGACTTTTTTTGCCAAGTTTCAGTTAGGGCAAAGCTTTCTTTTATGTCTGAATAAACTCCTGAAAGGATTATTATGGCAACAATGTCAGGCTCATAATTATAGCTGTTTCGTGTATTATTTGTCTTTGAAAGTGGGGCACGAAAACTTTCCAAAGAGAAAATCAGAATTCTTTGCTCTTTTATAGAAACTATTTACATTTTCTCGGCCTAATTATCTCAAGAAGATTCTGTGCTGTGGGAGATTTGTGAAAGGTACAGATATCTCCCCGTACGCTTTCAGAGAGCTCCCTTAAAACCAGCGTGGGCCCTGCACGGACGCTGTATTTCATCAGCAAATGCAATGCAATGCAGTGCCGCTGCAAGCTGAAAATTCTGCTTTAGGAAAAATACTTTTTTTTTTATCCCATTGCTCTTTTGCTTGTACTAAAGGCTGCTTTTCTCTTTCTGTAGGTTCTCTCATACCATGCTTCTGCTGCTGAGGAGGAAACGAGGGAGCTGCAGGTAACAGCGGTAATTGAATTTTTTACTATTACTTTAGAAATAATCCATTAATACAACAACAAAGGGCAATTCTTTATACAGATGTGATCCCTAAACATGCAGAAACGCATCTTCCAGAAATAAAAATTATAGTGAAGCTTCAACAGATCAGTTCCTGAGTTGAATCAATACATCACATAGAAGGGAAACGTTACAATGCCTGCAATGAGAGACGCAGGCTGGCCAGAGAGCTGCAATTACAGGAGAACCTTTCTCGTGCGTTTAAGTGACAGTAATAGCTGATGCAACGTTAGTATCAACTCACACTGATTAAGTATTTCAGAAGCAAAATGTTGAGAACTCTTCTTTCTGCAGCTAAGTCTGAATGTTGTATATTTTATACTTTTGGTACCTTTCAAGCATCCCAAGATTGGGTGCAGCTTTACCGCCTTACACACAAATTCTGTATTTGTTAATGCACCAATTTTTTTTTATTTTTACGGTGATTTTTCTTTGCAGTGACCTCATGTTTAATTGCGTGGTTAGAAACCACTGCCTCAGGAATAGTGACAGCTATGATTTCAAGTGTCGTTCAAAGCACAGCCTGTGCTTAGTCTCTGCAGTCCTCTCGGTTCTGGGGAAATAGCATCACCTCTGCTGTACGAAAAAAAATGGGAGGGATGGAGGGATGGAGAGGAAGCAGACATAGGGGACCACAAGTTGGGTAGTACGGGACTGGTCTGGAAAAGCAAGGTGCCACAGAACAAGGCACAAGAACATGTTCACAGGTGAAATAGCATATGAATCCAAACCGTGGTAGATGAAGTTACTGGTATGAGAAATGTGTAAGAACGTTGAATTCTTTTTCCTGTGTAAATCCTATTTTTCATAATCTTTCATGACTTCCCAATTCTGACACATAGGAAAGATAACAGCAAACTTATATGGAACAGAGATTGGTAGGCATAATTATGGAGAGAGCTGACCTGCATGCTACATATAATAATACTGTAGAATACGACACATGCTTCCTTTTCAGTGTCTTAGCCTCTAGGACACAGTTCCTCACGCTGGAGAAACGTTTTCCCCTAGAACTGCAAAGAGGAAGATAAATGCATAGGTTCATTTCTTTAACTATTTCATTTTACCTGATTTTCTCTTAAACCACATTCTCGTTGAGGTGAAACAACTGTAAAGAAGTAGCGCTGAGAATTACACCTTTTATTTTACTGAAAAAACTAATACTAATTCTTGTTCTATAGCGTAAGACTTACCATTTATTTTGTTAGCAACCTTAACATTTGTGTTTTGAAGGGCAACTAGTACCTATACTTTGAATTTTGTAACTAGAAAAAGTAGAAATGTAATACACAGAGTTGTAATACACGTAATACATGGGAGATATTACTGATAAGAAAAGTTACAGATTTTAAAAAAGTGTAGAGTTGGGGGGTTTCGTCTACTTCAAAATTTCAAATTTCACATTGAACATTTATGATTGTACTCAAATTCCATCAAAAAGATTGTCCCAAGGTTTATAAGATAATCGATCACAGGTGAACCCTAATTTTTCAGGTTTCTAGCCCTGAGAAAGCTCTGTCTGTGGACATATTCTGACTACCATAGCGCTGAATGCGGATTCTGTTAGGAATTCTGTCCTACTGACATCTCTTTCCTCACCATTTTTAGAAAAATGTCGACAGTGACAGATTTTGATGTCTGCACGTCCATAAAAACAAACATGTAACTCCACTGCCTTATTTTCTCAGTCTCCCAAGTTCATACATACTCTTGGTTACAATTTGCCTTAGGTGATTTAAATAACAGAGTGACCGGGTAATCCTTTCCTTGTACTCTTGACCTATGGAAAAGCGTGTGTTAAATCTAAGCAAAAACGGTAATGTTAAACAAGAAAGGCTAAGGAAAGATAAATGAGAAGCAATCATCGGGTTTCCGTATAACGTGAAGGTAAAATTTAGTATCTCACTACTTCTCTATTGAAAAAGCAGATGTTTATGTTACGCTTTTTCTTTCCTAGTACTAAGTTGTGTTCTTTTATTCTTCTCTAGGCTGCTGTAGTACCATCGGCACAATCTCTCAACCTGACTGACTTCAACTTCAGTGATTTTGAGCTATCAGATTTTGAAACAACACTGTGTACAATTCGAATGTTCACAGACCTCAACCTGGTGCAAAATTTCCAAATGAAACATGAGGTATGAACGCTGTCAAATGCTGCTTCACATGAAGAGACAACGTCGTTATTAGAAAATCAGGAGAACAGTGAAACAAGCCTGCAGTAAATCTAATTGGGAATCTGTACTCAAGACTAGTTAGCAAACTAGGAAGGTATATAAAGTGGGCAGTAGAGGGGCTTGTCCTCAGGTCGGTTCTACTGAATGATTAATAATTTGGTTAATGGGCTTTTAGAAAACTTGGGGAGTGGAAGTAGAGGACTTGGTTAAAATTCAAATGAGTTTGAAAACGCATAGCAGCATTTCAAACCCAGCAAGAATAAATATACGACGACTAACAAAACCAGTCAAATGCATAAATTAAAAATGGTAAGCAAAAGAACAGCTAGTGGTAAAAGGAAAAACATTTCTCAACTACTAGTATCAGAAATGGTATAAAAGTCAATAATGTGCCATAGTAGCAAAAAGGGGCAAATTTCATTCTTTACTGACAGACTGGTATGTAAGGCCCGTGGAGTAATTATATTGTAGCTCATATTTGAAGAGATAAACAGAGATACAAATTAATTTTAAAAAATAACACTTTAGAAGACTGAGCAAAGTTTGACTGAATTAAGCTGCTTTTCTCCAGAAAACAGAATATTGAGAAGGGAGATTATAGCAAGTTTTCAGTAAGTGCAAGACTGTTATAAAGAGGACAGTAATATTGTTCTCTAAGTCCATATAAGGTAGTAAAAGTAATTAGCTTAGTCTTTCCCCTACAAACGATTAGATTAGAGATTAGGGGGAACTTTATAGTTATGGAGATAGTAAAGACTGAAACAGATTATTTGTGTGGGCTATGGAAATTTCCCTGAAGGTTTTTACGAATAGATCTAGTTGTAGATACGCATCTGTCAGCGGCGAGCTAGACGGGTCTTTGCTCCTGGCCCTGGAGGTAGAGCACATAATCTCTTAGGCCTCGTCCAGATAATACACACAATCTCTGTATGTAAAAACCTTAATTTCTAAATACTTCATAAGCAAACAAATTACTAAAAGAAAACAGGTATTTATTTTCTAGATCACCAGTTTAAATACCAATTTAGATCAGTAGCGTTTAAGGGCCGAAAGGAGTATTGTATTATTTAGTCTGATCTCTTGATTATCCCAGTAATTAGTTTCACCTTTGTAGTAAGGCCAAGAACTTGTACTTCCTTACGGGATACGTCCCAACAGAAGAGAGGGAGTCAGGTAGCCCAGTAATGAGTGGGCTTCTAGTTCCTGGTGGGGCAATTGTAATGAATTAGCAAAACCAAAATAATGCCAGGACAACAGACACATAATTCTGAACAGAAGTAAGAGAACACATCTGAAGAAGACACATCTGAATAGAAGTAAGAGAACACTGACAGCTTTGAAGCTACACTTTAAACTTTCCATACTAGAGCTAAAGAAAAATGGCAGTTGTCTAGCGCTCCTTTTTTAGCAGTGGAAAGGCAGCGAATACTGCTGCTTTTGTCGGTGTGGAATCGTTTACGTGGGTGAATGATAGTGGATTTTCATGTCTGTCAGTACAACGTCTTTCACTAGGAACACTAAAGCTTTTGTTGAACAACCCAAGGCCTAGCTGCTCATCCAGCATTTAACACAGAGCAATATGCTATATCCATTTAAACCAAGGCACCTGTTCTAGTACACGTCAAATTATTATCTGACCTTCATGCCTTTGACTTTGTTAGAAGTGAAGTATAACCACAACTTGCAATACTCTTGTGTAAAACATCCAGGACATACTCTCTTCAAGCATAAAAAAAACCTACCCAGCAATATAGTAATCGCTGTCTTTCCAAAGTCCAAGTCTGCTTGTTTTTTGACAAGCTGATATGAGGGAAAAGCCACACGTTCATTATCAAAACAGCTCTTAAGAGAACTCTGTAATTAAAAAAATAATTTTTCTGGATCAAATACGTCATTAGGAACAAGGATGGTTTTCTCCCGGTTAGCTCAACATAACTCAGATCCTGAATTAACGGCAGTGCCTTGGACACTAACATTTAGCCATTAGTACTAAAAGCCCAAACCCACAAGTATTAAGTACTCAATGACTGAACTAGTGGCTGTAAGCATATTCTTATCTGTGTTCACAGTTAGAAGTATGTTTGTTATATTTCAACTGCAGTGACTTAAAAGGAGATTTTTTTCTGTAGGAGAGACAGTTTTCAAGCGGGATTACAGAAGACTTGTTTTCATAAAAAGAATAGGCTTCTCATAAATTTACAATTAACTATGTGATGCTGTTTCTTAAAGGTTCTCTGCAGATGGATTTTAAGCGTAAAGAAAAACTACCGGAAAAATGTTGCTTATCACAATTGGAGACATGCCTTTAATACAGCTCAGTGCATGTTTGCTGCTTTAAAATCTGGTAAAATTCAGGTACATTTTGTTGTTTCTACATTAAGAATCTTCTGGCTAAACAAATTCTATAATGATGCGTAATTCTCATTGTCGTGTCAGTAAGGTGTTTGTCATTCCATGGTATTGCTAGTGAAATCAAAATATTTCTGCTGAAGACTTCTGGCTTTAAGGGCTTGGTTTGTGAAATTCTTGTCATGTTGTTACGTACCCAGTTTCAGTTGAATCCTCTGGAAATGATCAGGTGGAAGTTCCCAATGGGAATATCTGAATTAAGGCATGTATATGATTATGTCCTTTTTTAAAGTTAATGCCTATGCTACAAGCAAGTCAAAAAGGTGGAGAAGAAAAGGACTGACCCTATTTCAGGATGTTTTCTTATAATATTCAACAGGAAAATTTTTAAGTTCAGACACAGAGTTGAGTGCAGCTTTAGACAAACAACAGAACAGTTTTTGGAAATAAGGATTTAAATGCTTTTGAACAATGTTTCAACCTTCCACTTAAAAGACAGATAATAATTTAAAAAACAGCCTAATCATTCTTTATTACAAATACTGAAGGGCTAGATGATCCCCAAAATAAGAAATATTGGTTCAAGATTTTTCCAGAATATGTTTTTAGGTTTCGTTTTTATATTCTTGAAGAAAACAAAACGTTTCTGTTCATCCTGAATTAATGTGTTTCTTCAGTTTGCTTACAGACAATTGTTATTAGTTGGTTTATACTATTTTACAGTAAACACCTCCGAGAAAATAAATAAATCCTATTTGTAGACCAAAACCCAATACCAATAACGAAAAGGCATTCCCTTCTTCTACAAACTTTGTCTCGCTAAAAAAAAAGAAAAAGACAAAAGGTGCTGGAAGAGACAAAGGCAAGGGCTTTTGTATTCCTTCTACACTGAAATGGACGTGCTAGTTCTGCTCGGTGTGCGGTCTAGCAATCTCTGATGATCCTGATAGCTCGCTTGCTATTTTTGGAATCTTGTCAGTCTCCACTGCAATTTCCATAAATTGTTTTCTTTCTGACTACATTGGATTAATTCCACTCTGATTTTCATGTCCTAGATTCTGGAGTCAGAACAGCATTGAACATGTCTCTCAATTTTCTCTAGTTTGAGGGGAAACGCAAGGATTGCGGGGCACATCTTGTTAGGAGAAACATAAAATCGGTCATTTCCAAACTGATTTGTCTTTTGACAAGACTAAGGACAAGTTCCATTATCTAGAAAGCAAATGCAAATCTACACAAGCTGTAACTGCTTCAAGAAAAATTGGATTTGATTGTACAGAGGGTACAGCCCCACAGTGGCAGTGCTGTCACCAGCTGTTCTTCAGATACCTGTCCTGACTGTTGTGCCTGCTATTCCTGTCCCATTACGAAACGCTGCATCAATACTGTAGCTTTGTCCAGACTCTCTTTCTCACTGGACAGATTTAAATAATTTTCTATCCAATTCTATTGAACACTATTAAAGATACGAAATAATCACAAAAGAGAAACTTGTAACCTCTCCGCTAATCTTTGTTGGAGGTCCAGAATAAACTCTTTAATAGTGAATCAGATATTGGTTAATTTTGTTTTCTGTGGGTTTTCAATGTCTGTTAATTTATTTGCCCAGTGATCACTGAAAAGCGTGGTACTTTTCCTTTTTTGATTATTCCAAGGATATTTGTATAATGAATTCTTATCCCCACTTAGGGAATGTAGCCTAAATCCCTTAAGTTAATAGAGGAATTGAGCTAAAAGCCATGGGGACAGAATTTAAAAAAATTCCTCATGCCCTCTCTTCTCTGACAGGTGCCATTATGCAAGTTACTTCCTCTTCTTCTGTATCAGTTTTCTCATCAGTATACGTAGGGCTAGAGGATGGTCCCTACAAAAACTGCATTGACGCCCCTGGAGAATGATTATCGCTGTGCACCACAACTTGAGAGATAAGCCTTATTCTCAGCATGCCATTGTATGTCCTTGTCCTCCTGGGGCCAGAACTCTATCTGCTATGTGGGTGAAGACAAGACAGCAGATATAAAACACACCATGCAAAATAAACGCTCATCACAAAGCTAACTCACTTCTTGTATTACTCTTTCCATATAGAGCAAACTGACTGACTTAGAAACCCTGGCTTTGCTGATAGCAGCTCTGAGCCACGATTTGGATCACAGGGGAGTGAACAACTCTTACATACAAAGGTAAGTACGTCTGAGAGAAGTTAAACAAAAACAAATGAATATCAAAATCACAGAGCTAAATTAAGTACAACCTAATTGATTTGACGATGTGGAAAGGAGAAGGTTTTTACAAAGCACTAAGTGTGAGAACAGGCAGAAACATTCAAAAGTCCAAAGCAAAGATGCACCACCTCAGTTCTTGACTAACTACAAGGGCAGATGGAGTGAACTCTTTGTAGACTCTGCAGGGGCAGCGTCTTCCTGCTCCTGTTCCAGATGTCCCAGTGACAGCACGAGGTCCCAGCTTCTCAGGGACAGCGTGGAGGAAACGTGCAGCTCTTCAGATGGCTCCCTGCCCCGCCGGCTCTTCCCTGCCTAGTCTGGGCCAGCGCAGAGCTGAGATCTGCAGCTAGCTCATACAAAGGGCTGGCTCTACCATTTTCGACTCTGATTGTTTTACTCGGGATTTAGCCATGTTATTCCAGTATTCTAAGTTGATTTGGATAAGATACATATTTAAAATTACATTCAAAATGGAAGACTGTTTTGCATTGATTTTAGGTTATCCCTATTCTTCAATCAGTTCTGGAATTACAGAAAAACCTTTACGACACAAAACGTCAAAATATGTTTTAAAACCTTGAAACAAAGTATTTTTACTAAACAAAATATTTCGTTTTGAAGTTACCAAAATGAAGCATCTGAACTCTTCTAAAATCTTCTCCATATTTTAAATTTTAACTAAAAACACTTGGTTTTTTAGACTTTACTAATAGTTCCAGGTCTGCCCAAAATGTGTTTTTCAGTGAATTTAGTATTCCCTTCAAATAACAGTATATGATTCTTTGATTAAATAAATAGCTTGACTTAAAACATGGCATAATGTGATTACTGTGAGACGGCAACGTGTCCTGATCTGACCAGAGATGGGGAAAAGATACCCAGAAACGTATACTTGTATCTTTTTATGGCAGAGCTGGAGAGTAGTTTTGCTTTCCTTTGGAAGAAGTGGTCTGCTCTTCTCACTGTGTGTCAAGTAAGATACTAGGGGAGGAAAAGTTTGTTTGAGGCAGAGAATACTGAAAAGAAGAAAATAAGTAAGCTGAGGCAGAATACATGTTCAGAATAACACTAAGACTGATCTGTAAGGAAAAAAAAAAACCAAACCAAACCGAAAAACAACCCCAAACCCCCGCAAAATTGAAAGAGTAACCTTTTCCTAAGTTCCCTAATAGGGGATTCCAGCAGTAACTGTAGCCTTGCAGTGATTGGAACCAGCTAGCTATTTTTTGCTTTATTTATTTAAAAATAAATTTCCTGGAAGACATCTGGAGATGCGTCATCTCCTCTCAAAAATGTCCTGGGAAAGTGTCATAGACAGCAAAATCTAACATTCGCACATGCTGTAAAGCAGAGATGATTACAGCTAAATAATTCTTTTTCAATAGAAAGTTCCACGAATTTTGTTTTTAAATCCCGTATTTAAATCTCAATGAAAAGTTATTTTTTCCAGGAACAGATCTCTTTTGTTTTTTTCCTTGAAAGCAGGGAGAGTAGACAATTAGTATATGATTCTTTTCTCAAGCAACAGGGTTTCAAAATTGAAAATGTTTCTGGGAGCAGAAATCACAGGAAATGTTTACTGTTCAGAGGTCTTTTGGTAGATATGCAGGGGTTTTATTTTCTTTTTCTTCCAAACCCACGTGTATGGTAGGCAAGCACAGAGCATGCAAAGTGCATAACCAAACCACTGTGTCCGGAAAGCAACGGTGTCCTTTGCCCCGGCGCGGTGGTTTAACAGAAATGCTGTGTACTACAGAAGTAGGACCTGAGTTTATTGCCAGCACTTCTGCCTTCCCAGACAGCCAGGGTCTGTAACCGCTGAGCGAGCTCCAGTTTGGTGCAGTACTTGGGAAGATAACCGAAGATATTTCTCACGTATTTCTCTCTTCAGTCAGGATGAGCTTTAGGGGACACAGTATGCATCCCATTTAACTCAATGGGAATTTCACCCAGCATGCGTTGGCACCATCCTACAATTTGCTTCCTTCCAGAAACGCACAGGCATATTTGCTCCATACTTCTTTGCAGTGGTCTCAGAGGAGGTGCTGGGCAGCCAGCCCATAATCCTCAGGGGCTTGCATCCTTTAATCTGCCTTTCCGCGTTTTTGTTTGTCTTTCCATCTTTCTCTCCGCATTTTTGTGCTTAAATCCCCGGAGTCTCCTCTTATGACTTTTACTTGAGCGTTTGTGTGCGCTCACTTACATAGGGACCCAATCCTACAACAACTAATTCATGCGAATGGTCCTTAACCATAGAAAAAGTCCCCTGGAACTATACGCTAAAAAAGAATTTCTTACATGATTAAACATTTGTAGGTCAGATTATAATTACAGTGATAGATTCAGGATCAACAGCAAAACAGACTTCCAAAAGAATCCCAACTGAGTTGAAGAGATGACATAAGCAACGTAGGACGAGGGGTTGAAAATGAAAATAGAGTAGCAAAAGCTAAGAACTGTATTATGCAATGAGGAACACGAGGAAACCAGAAATCCTCAGAGAGGATGACTTCCCGTATTTTGTCTAAAGCTACTCAAACAATAAATTCTATTTTCTAGATTAAGATAGCTTTAAATTCTGCATCTGCATAGTTGGTTTCATGTTGGTTTTTACTGCCTGTAGTACCACCGATATCTTGTTTCCCTTTTGGATTTTACCATGGGCAGTGGGTAGGTAACACTACCGCTGTAGTTTTGGTCATGAAGAGAGTGGTAATGAATTGAAGTACCAATACACTGGGAACACTGGGAAATTCCTTGATCAACCTTTTGGGCCCTGCACCACAGTCCACTGAGGTCACAGGAATTTGTCCATTGGTATCAGCGGGCTTGCGATTAGGTCTGCGTTATTACTTACAAGCTTAGTACTTGAGCTGACTAAATATGTCTGGCAGGTGTTTAAAATGTTACAAAACCCCAAACTGTCAATTAAATTTTGCTTGTGAATGAACCCTTCCTGTTGCCTTTCCTTTTCATGCAAGAACTTTCAGTCTTTATAAAACCTTGGATTACATTCTCACTGCTTGTGTGCAGCTGATCTCTACAGGTAACAGAAGGCAGAAAACTAAGAGTTGTCAGCGCTCTGACAAAGTAACAGCATTGTCTTTTTTCTCTGTACTCCCCCCATTGCATCCTTCCAAATGTATTCATTTTGTTTGGCCAGTTACACAGAAGGGGGAAGGGAACTGGTTAAGAACAACCACGGGTGGGTGGGGGTAAACTGACGATGAGAAGAGGACATTAAAAGAGAAGTTATTTTTGTGTTAGTAACGTTTAATTTGCTTTCTCCATCTGATGGGTCTTTTTACTCCTCAGAAGTGAACATCCACTGGCTCAACTGTATTGTCACTCAATCATGGAGCACCATCATTTTGATCAATGCCTTATGATCCTGAATAGTCCAGTGAGTGCCATATTTTCGTGTATGCTGAAGGAAACTATTCCCTATTTTACTTTTTATTTTTAGCTTTTGGATAGATTCCCACCCTTATACATTCCTAAGTGATCTTTATTCCTTTTTGGGTAAAGAAAACAAATGCATCAGTTTTGAAATCACAGTTCCATTGCTGAATGCCACCAAAACTTTCCAAGTGTTGCCTGATAAGGGAAGCCTTGCTAATACCCTTTTGAGTACCTGCTTCCTTGGACCAAAGGAAACAAAAAGCTTCGTTGCCATTTTCATGACCTCTTATGAACCACCAAACAAACCCGAGTCCTTGCTCTCATTTTAAAAAACATTCGGGCCCTCCACGTACCCAAAGCAGTCCTGATGAGACCAAACCAAACACTGCTGATGTTGACATTCCAAAGTGAAGCCAAACCTAAGTTAAGTAAATATGCAAATAAAACTACATTCTTCTTGTTTGATATTATTAACTGATTCTAAGACCAGTTATTCAGCATGCACAATCATTTCAAAGCAGTATATTTTCACTGCTTATTTCATACCACAGGTATGGTACTTCTGGCATCCTTTGTATTGTAATGATTCTTTCCTATTCAGACAGGAAAATATGGAAAAAAGTGGAGGCAAGTTGCCATTTCACCAGCTCCATAGTGCTTTGGTTAACAGTGGGCTGCTGATCTTATATTTCTATGTAATAGCTTGTTACTTATGTTGCTTCAAAAAAGGAAAATATTTTATGTGAGGTGTACAGGCAGGTACTGGAATCTATTATAGTTCCTCTGCCTCAGGGAGAGGGGGAAGAGGAAGGAGAAATGCTATGATGCAGTGAGTGGCAAAATTAATTTTGATTAATGAAATGGACTTAAAGGCTTTGCTGTTGTTCCGCTTTCAGTTTCATTTTGTAATAGTTGATTATGATGCTGTTGCTGTGCGGCTTTCTGCCATTACTCAAGAAGACTGGAATTTTTATTTTTAAATTGGGGAATCTGCAAAGGGAAGCAGGGCAAAAGGATGACATCAGATCTCAGCAAGCAACTCATAACGATTTAGTATCTAAGGGACATTTTGGCAAACTGGTGTGGTGGTGCCCGTTTTCCCGATAACACTGGTTTTGTTTTTTTGTAAAGGGAAACCAGATTCTCAGCAGCCTTTCCATCGAAGAATACAAGGCCACGCTGAAAATGATAAAACAAGCCATTCTTGCCACAGACCTAGCACTATACATAAAGTAAGTCAGAGGCGAGTTTGGCTGGATGGTCATTGCTGGATGTTTGGATTGTGTCAGTATGCTACAAAATCTTCTGGTTTAACTTCTTTTAAAGGAGGAGAGGAGAATTTTTTGAGCTTATAAGGAAGAAGCAATTTAATTGGGAAGATCCAACACAGAAGGAGCTATTTCTGTAAGTAAAAGCAGAATGATTAAGAAGTCAGTTAATATTACGATGTACCCAATTTTCCATGCCACGTTGCTGCCAACTTCATTAAAACCCGCAGATCTGTGTGCTCCGGGGCTGTACAGACTGGCACTGGCGCATAGGTCACTGAATGACTCCCTGGGTCTGAACTACTAAGTCTGCAACCTGTGTGATAAACTTCGTTAAGTTGCACACGGAGTTACATGCGCATTTCTGCTCTGCCTAAAGATTGTAGGGTTCCCGTCTAGGCAGCATATCCTCTTGCTGTTGATGCTTTATACTCAAATATTGAATTGCTGAAACCAGTAAGTTAACTAAAGATTCAGGACAGTCAGTTTGATTTGACGCTGATTCCTTACTGGCAGTGAAGAAAAAAGATGATTAAGAATCAAGATGCGTATTGTAATGCACAGCTACAGAAAAGCAAGCTTACACAGGCTGTCTCAGAAAGGAAGGATGCCATATTTCAAATTCAGTGCCTTTAAAAAATAATCTAATTTAGTCGTGTTCTACGTCTATTCCTATTTCAGTCTTAGCCATCATACTGTGAATAAAGATGGCAGTCACTGATAATATCATAAATAATTAAATCTGTTGTCTGTCCAGTAGCAAACGGAATGAAACAGTTCATTTGATGAGGCAGTCCAGATTTGCTCATTTCTGTGTGCTCATTTCACACAGGTGAAAGTCTACCACTTCATCAAGCCTTGGAGACCTTTATGACTTGACTTTAATTTCACCTGTTTTTCTGATCTTGATGTTCCTTGAAACGTTATATTCTATTTTACTAATCAGTTGACTTGATTGCTGCATACATCTTGCAATACAGTAATTCGTAGATTTCTTTCTGTTTTTTCCACAGAGCAATGCTGATGACTGCTTGCGATTTATCAGCCATAAGCAAACCATGGCCAGTTCAGCAACGGGTATACGCTTAATTTTAAGATTTGCTAAATACAAACTCCACGTAACAGCTTCTGCTTCCTCCATCGAGTCCTTATTGCAAAGGCAGTGGTGGAACGCAGAGCCTTAGGGAGCAGTTTTCAAGGTGCTGTATGTGGGTTGAAGACTTTCGTGAGTCTTTGTAGCAGTATCTCTGCATTTAGCTGTGTCACCATGTTAGCAGTAATCTGAAGGTAAATCAGGAATCTTGGTTCTTTCCAACATTTCTGTGTCACTACAAGCTAGTCAATTGATACAACACACTTTTTCTATGTGTTGATCACTCCAACTGTTATCAGTGGTGACATGCCTATGTGCCATTTTATTCTTTGCTTTGTCAGAATAAATATCAGCACACACAGCTGTTTTGTTTGCGCACAGATGTGCTCAACAAGAATTCTAAAAGCTATCTGTTAAGCTGGAGAGTCTCATTATGGGGGGTCCCAACTTGGTAAGTCCTAAGGAGAGATAGGAAACACAGGAAACAGGTTTGCTTGTAGGCAGCAAGCAAACTTTGAGAGCTCTCAATGTGTGAAATCTCTTACAGATTGCTGAGCTTGTAGCTACTGAGTTCTTTGATCAAGGAGATAAAGAGCGGAAGGAACTCAACATAGAACCAACAGTAAGTGGCAGAATCACATTTTTCAAAATGGCTTCTACCAACAGCACTTCACATTCCTTTCCAAAGCCACAGTTTCTCCCAGTGACCAGAATATAGAACCAACTCCTTCCCTGTCTTCCTAGTAGTCGGTTTTCTTCTGCGGTTCCCAAACGCCGACAGTGTGTCATTATTTCTGAGCCAGAAGAACCAACAGCGTTATTTCTCTAAATCAGTATTACTAAATTTTCTAAGAAATACATTCCGAAATTGGTACCTATTTGCAACCTACCCACAAGCAGTGAGCTTGTCTATTCATTTAGCTATTTGGGCTCTGTCAGTCCAGAGACAATCTCCTAAAGCAAGTCATGGAGTCAAATTATCTGCATTGTAACACGCGTACTGATGACCTGCTGTGCTTTTTAAGGTGCTGCTTTTTAATTCCAGCCTGTCTTTTTGGTTTTTTCGTTCTTTTTTTTATTTAATGCATTTAAACACAGGGCTTGTTTACTTCTTACCTGCAGGATCTAATGAACAGAGAGAAGAAAAATAAAATCCCCAGCATGCAGGTTGGATTCATAGATGCTGTGTGCTTGCAGCTGTATGAGGTATGGTGCCTAAGAAAGAACTGCAAATATCTAAAACAAGAACTGCTCGCTGTAGCCTCTAAAAGATGCAGATTTAAAATGAGAATAATAATAAAATAAAAAACTAGTCCCTTAGTTACAGAAGATGGTTTCAGTTATATATTATATATGGTTCACTATTCAGTTGAAGAAATCATTATTTTCGTATTTATCATTAATGGTATGCTGGTTTAAAACCTAGTGGTAATTGCTGTGTTCTATGTACTTGGTGTTAGATCCTTGGGTTATATTCCGGATTCCAGCAGCTCCAGTGAGCTGCTACGATCACCAGGGAAAGTCACAAAAAAAATAACGCTTTGCTATCTAGGAATAGAAGGCTGTCCATACAGTGTATTGATAAAAAGTGTTGTTTAAGAGTTTTAAAGAAATCAGAATTCTTCATGCAAAAAGTGATATGCTACATACAGGAAAATTACCCAAGTTTAGCATCTCCCATCCCATTTTCTTCTTTCTCTTTCATCACACACAACAGCAGCGTATGAGAGAATTCACCGAAATGTTTCTCATCCTGGTCACAAACTGTATAACCAGATACTTGCTCGGATACAGTGTGAAACAAAACATAATGATTTCTGTTTTTTTTTAAACCAGTAAAGCACTAGAGTGAAAGCCTGTTCGTTGGGAGTGTAGCAAGTATTTTATAGGAACTGAGGTGAGAAAAAGAAAGGTGAGGAACAGATAGCCTAACTCTTCAGAATATTCCAGTGGGAGGAACAAAGTGCTTCCTCAAATTTGTCCCTCACAGATTTTTCACAGTAAACTTTTCTAATAGGAATCCACATCCACCAGTTGGAAGGAAACAAGGACGGAGGAAGGAGAGGGAGGTACTAGCTGTTGCCCCTGAAACTCACATGTTTCTGTGTTGGAGAAAGAGTTTGTCAGGAAAATAAGGCAGCCTTTGCTGGGAAACCTCAGAAAACTTGTCTCTAATAGGAGGTAGGCCATGGAAAGAAGGCTGAGTATCCATGGAAATGCACAGACTACACAAACAGAAAATTCTTTGAACAGAACACCTGAGCAAGTTTGAATGCCCACAGCTCCAGAGACTGAACTTTTATAGCTTTTTCTTGTTAGGGAAAGGCTTTACCTTTCCATTTATGAAAAGACCAGAAAATCTTCCATTATTTACTTTGAAATATTCACTGCAGCTTACACCAACAATTACCAAGTGACACTAATCCAAACTGTACCCAGCTCCTATGTAGTTCCCGCAAGGAAATGAGGTGCGTGAATAATTTTTAGCTGCTGTGCCCCTGCTTTGTACCTGCAGCTTTGTTATGCCACAATGAATACAAAGCCATTCCTGGTTAGCAGCCAGAAGCACCTACAAATGTTTGGAGTCTTCTCCCTTCTCTTTAACTGGGGAAGAAAGGAGGAGATGCTACATCCACAGGAGGGGGTCTAAGCAGCACCTTTTTGTTCAGAACATGTTGCCTCTTACAGCTTTCAGTGTCTCACTCTTACCTGTTGTTTTGTCTCAAAGTCTGACCTGAACAGGAACAGCACGTAGCAGGCTGACAGTGTCTGGGACTTTAGACAGAGTATGCCAGCATGGGTCCTAACTTGACAGATAATTGAGAGTGACTTACCTGCAGGGGCAGAGAGCACTAAAGAGGATGGGGAGCCTATAAGGAAGTGACAAAACCCGGAATAGTACTGGTAAATATGGTCTGAGCTGACCCAGTGTGTGTTTATTTTGACTGGAGTACAAGTAGGGGATATTACCTGCTTACACAGATTTTTGTTTTCTTCAATGAGTAATAAATGGTAAAACATATAAACAAGTTCAATGTTACTTTGAAAACAAACCAGCACACGGTTCACTCTCCAACGTTCTAATGCTATAAAAGCAAGCGATAAACGGGGTTGTAATGACAGCCTTTTCACTGCTTTCTTAGCTTTCATCCAGTCAGTAGGAATTTGACACACAATGAAAACAGACAAGAGTTTCCAATACAGCACTGCAAGTATGTGACTTACCACGTTATTCGGAGTAGGTCAGATCCCAATGAACTAAAGTTTTGTGGCTTGTGTTAGCTAGGTAACCACTGAAGTTCAACTGAATGATCTACAAGTCTTCCCCTTAAGTTCAGAAATCTGAAAAAATAAGATAAATGTATTTCAGTCTCTTAATTTTTAATTGAAAAAGTACCATTTAGCAGTTTTAAATGTTTTTTAGATATATTCAGGTAAATAAAACAGGAAAACTGAAGAGATATCGGCAGCCCCATTCTTCTTACAGTGGTGTAAATCAAGAATAATTCAATTAAGTCTACTGGAACTAGGGAAGCTGCCTATAAAGCCAAAAGGAACTATGAAGATTTATACAAGCTGATAATTCAGTAGGGTCCCTATCTAAATTTACAGGAGAATTTAGACCATGGCTACCTTATGTTATTTGAATGAGACCTGAATTCCGTATGAAATTCTGACTGATTTTATGTTTTGTATAGTGACCAGCAGAGGGGACGGGATTCTTCTCTGTGTACTTTGCAGTCGGTCAGAGTAGTTACAGAATCAGTGGGCTCAAACACGCTCTCCTGTACCTTCTTGTCCCACACCGTCTGAACCATTAAACTCCCACTTTACACTTCTGAATAGCGTGACTTCATTCCACAAGCCAAGAGAAGCCTTTTTGCAAGTAAAGGCTGACTGTCATAGTGTGAGGATACATTTTCATCACTTCCATCAAGAAAGAAAAACATCCCAAACTGCTTACGAATTGTTCTTCTATTTATTTTTTCAATGCTATATTTAAATATCAGAACCCAGTTTTCCTTCACTCTGCTATAGTAAAACAGCCACATCATGAAAAACGCTTGATTGACCTCAGTCACAGTTATTCCTAACAGTATCAAATGTAATTTATCTGTCATGTATTAACTGTCTTGAATTCCAATATTTCTGGAAGAACACCTCTGAATCAGTTGACACCCCACCAGTGAATATGGTCACGCTGACTATACCTGCTCTGTGTCTGATTACCATTCCAAGGTCCTCCTTACGTCCAACCTTGCTGTACATTCAAAGGAGCTGGCATGCAAACAAAGTCCAAGCAGAGCACTTTACTAGGAACACTGGACAGGTCACTGGTGCGTAATCCAGCACATTGTCTGTGGTTCCTTCTCCACCTTTGTATCAAGTGCCGTACGGACACTGCCGCTCAGTCTAATCAGCACGAGCGCCAGGTAATTGTGTTTGTGTTTGATGTGCAGCAGGAAGCCTTCCTCGAAGTCCAAAATACAAGTCCAATTTCAATTATAGACAGATCTCATATTTCAATCGTTCTGGCCTCTCTTGCGGTCATCTTTAAGAACGCTTATTTCGTTGTTAAATGTAATCTGTTTTACATGTTCTTAATTTATTTCAGGCCCTAACGCATGTGTCAGAGGCCTGCTACCCTTTACTGGATGGCTGTAGAAAAAATAGGCAGAAATGGCAGTCCTTAGCTGAACAACAGGAGAAGAATCTGATTAATGGAGAAAGCAATCAAGCCAAACGGAACTGAGATGCTGATTTAACAACCACAAGCTTAAGTTCACATAGAAGACATAGTAATAGGAGAGTACTGCATTTTGCTAAACACTGTATGAATTTGGCTTATGTTTTGCCACTGCTGTATTGTTTTTCCACATTTCAACATATAGCATGACCATGTGTATGCCAAGGTTATATAAAGATAGTATGTTTCTTTTATTACATCTGACTGAGGTGGAAAAAGATCTGCAATGGTAGTTTTTGCCACTCTATTCCACAAGAAGGTACGAGTGCAGTTACTCGACTGTCCCCGAGAGCCTATTACTTTATAGATGTATATAGTTGTTTAGCGATCATGTTGTGGCCAGTATCTTAAAGACTACTGCATTTCGCACCTTTGTTCCTCTTCCAGTCTTGCTGTGTTTGTTATGTTATAAAAATAATGAGCGGTCTTGCTTGTTCTCTTCCCAGAGGTTCGGAGGAAAGATTGGGACTAACTCTGGGGAGCCTAATCCAGCATATACTATGCTAACCTCATTCAGGAGACAGAACTGGGCTTTGAAGTGAAAAAGCCCCACAATCTGTGCACCCAGTAGTTGTTTTAATATTAGAGGAACGTGTTAGCAGATGTCTTACGTTTGGAGAAATTTTTTAAAACCCTGTGAAGTACCAGACAATGGGGGTCTTATGAGTTTTGTGGTAGAAGTGTCATAATTATCCATGAGTAATGGAAACTGCTTTAAGATTGATGAAAAGTCACAACATAACTGACAGGCTGCCATGGAAGAATGACTCCCATAGAAAGATGCACAAAGCACATAGAGAAATGTAAACTAAACAGGATTATTTTTATATGCTGGTTTTAACTTCATTTGACAGTTGAATTTAACATCATCACAACCAATAGACTGAATCACGGGCAGGAAGAGTAGAGGAGAATGTGACTGCAAGAGCAAGAGATGAAAATCTGAGTCAGAACGATGCAGGAATGGCACGCTTCTGGTGACTATCAATCACTGATTCGTTAGGCCAGTGCTATTATGAAATGGCTATGACCACTTTGAAGAGAGTTTTATGTTAACATCTTTTAAAAATAATTTTTAGCATTAGTTACTGTTAACAATGACTAATCACAACGTCTTAAAAGAATAGGAAAAAAGAATACTGAAAGCAAGAATAGCCGAGAATGCTACAGGGATTTGCCATTTGTATATGAGACATTAACGTTCAGAAAAGTACGAAATGAAATAACTTGCACTAGTAAAAAAAGCAACATTGGTATTTTATTTAAATGAAGATGACTAACAAAAATTGTTTTAAATGGGGAACTAATTCAAGAAAAAACACCCATTAGATAAACCCCAAAAGAGAAATAAAAAGAGAGTACTACTCTTTGGGTAGGCAGGATTAGGAGATCAGTGTCAGCAACCTAAGATTGGTCAGCAGCAGGTGTAACTTTGGCTGCACAGAGACAGAAAACATTGGGTTTTTTTAATCTGTAGTAATGATTTTTCAGTTAAAATCAGCAATATTATTAGGCAAAAGTAATACATTTGGGATTGTACTTTCAAGTGTGGGAATTTATTTCTATCACAGTAATCCAGAAAATTCTAGTTGGAAACTGCAATAAATTCTTCTTCCCAGGAGACTATCAATCCCTCCTTGTAAAAGCTGGTGAGAGAGACAGTGAAAACAACCTCTTTTTATCAGTCTCTGCATTTAGATAAGCTATACCAGCAGCTAACAAAAGATGAAGCAAATGTTTCAAAACGTCTGACGATACTAAGTTTCATAGTTGATTTGTTTTAAAATGTAGAATAAGGTATTCTGATAGTCTGCAGCATTTCTGCTAACCTAAATTATTTTTCACTAATTAAATCCTCTCTCAAACTTCTCTAATGACTACCAATAATATATTACTGCAGCTGAATTTGAAAACATTTTTCTGCAAAAGTATTTACCCCGTTTTTTTTTTTCCCCAGATTTTCAAAAGAAGTATGGAATTCAACAATAATTAAGAATTCCAGGGCTACTGTTATGCAGTGCTCCACATGTGTATTTATATGCATACACAGTACAATATACGTACGTAGTATGTTGTAGCTATGCAGAAAATTACAGCAGCCTGCTCAGCCAACACCTCCTTCCCCCCCAAAAAAAGTTTTTAGGTATTTTTTGATAAATAGGAAACTTTGCTTGAAGATTTGCGTAGCCCTTGTATATTCTTTTCCTTGAATGCTTGAGATATGGAAATATAATTATTACACTAACTGATGAGATACATATTTAATATAAATATGAATAAAGTATATGTATATAAAGGTGTATTCTTGCTAGTATGGTTGAGACTAGTAATTCAAGGTGACAAAACAGCAAATCAACTATGATGATATTACAGTGTGTAATGACATATCATTTACGTAAGATCCCAGTATTTCTTTGCTATATTGCGTGCTCAGCAAAGCTTTACTATGACATAAATTTGTAACTACTACAAAGGAGTGCTGGATTCATACCTTGACAAAAAAAATGGACGTGATATTGCATTTTTGCAAAGGTTGACTTAAAATGAACACAGTTATACAGTATGAGCATATATTTAATTACATATCCGTACACATTTATCGCACAGAATCTCTTCCACTGCAAAGATTGGAACACACATAGAAATACAGTTCCTAGTAAATAAACCATTTAAATGTCATAATACACCCGTATCTGTATATATTCTATAAAACCAAACCCTTAAGAACCTTAAAAGCGTAGATTACTGTACTTCATGAAATTTCAGAGTGATCAAATTGTTTATAAAGTAAGTGTTTTATTCTGCCTGAAGGCACAGTCAGAGCGTGCTGGTTTTGTGTCATAGCTTTGTGTGACCTGTTAGCAGAAATTGCTCGTTCCTTTCATAGTGGTGATAAGTGACAATGTGAAAAAAAAGCCAGGCTATTTTCTGCCTGAAATTTGTCACCTTCAGAATTCAACATTTTCAAAACCCAGTTAGTGGATTACAGCCAGGCAGCTGCCATTATTTTCATCATGAGTTGTGTATCTAGTAATTTTAGTCCGGTCTCAAACATAGTATCCCCAGCTATTGTCTAGCTCAAGCAATCTGCGTGGATTATTCAAGAAACAAGCTGAAATGGAGTTTATCACTTTGTCAGTTGAGTCTTAAGTCCATTAAAGCATCGTGAAATTTGATATTTAAGTTTCTGGGTACAGAATTTGTCCCACTAATTTTTAATACTTGTCTCAATGAAGACATCTAAGTTAGTATCCTACTTGTTCTCAGACGTTGGCGTGTTTTCCTTTAAAGTCACTCCACAGCACAATTTAATGCTTAAAGTTCACTGTTCTTTCTGGGTTTGTTCCCCTTCTGAAAAAATTATTTGATGTACGTATTAACACATACAAAATGAATGAGTACCCTACCTCTTCTAATTAAAAATAACAGTGAGGCTCTTAAGATGTAGGTAGTACTTCTTTTCCAACAAGTTAATCCCATGTCCGGTATTAGCTGTAGAATTTCTAGGTTTTCTATTATCTCGGACAATAAAAGAAAGGAGGGGAAAATAATGTAATATTGATTTTGGAGATGGTACTGATTTTTAATTAGCGGTTTAAAGTTAAGAGCAGATTACTCTCATATCTTCACAAAATAAAAGTACAAATGGACTAGTGATAAAAGTGAATAATCTATTCCATTGATGACCAGCTGATCTCTCTTCAGAAGAGAGGAGTGAAGCCTGATTTTATGCATCACCCTCTGACAATAGCATGCATGTAAAGATAAACTTTTGAACTCCAGCCCAATGCATTTTATCTGGCAGTGGCATGAACTGACCATCCGAACACCATCTAATTCATATATAAGATTTTTTTCAAAATTACTCGGTAACTCATTTTCCAACCCATTGTACAGAAAGATTACAACGAGTCAGATCTAGCCCCTTAAAACTAGGGGATGTTACCCGAGGGATCTGGTTAGTGCCCCTTTCAGTTATGCATGAGAAGATGGAAAAAAATGCCTCACTTGTAATACATTCATCATTTTAAGGGTTTTATAGACACTTAGTATTTCTTTAGTTTGGAGTCTTGTCTCTGTGATACTGTAGTTTGTTCTTCATGTCAAATCACATGCAGTTTACATTCCACGAGGTTTCAGCTTTATTTCACAGTTCCCTGCTCTACTTCTTCAGGGACTTGCACTAATTGGAAAGATAAGTTTGAACGTTGGAGCTTGAATAAAAAAAAAAAAAATTACTTTGGCCAGAGTATGATAAAAAATGAGGACTGGATTTTTTGGTTTGGACTTTCACAGGAATGAGAAACATCACAGAATCTGGGCTGGTAATTAGTGACACGTGCTAAATACAGGAAATTGTTACAGCAAGATATTTTGTCATTGCTAGATGAATGGAAATTGCATGGGAAAGTTTATTTTTTACATAAACAAGTTTGTTTCCATAGAGAAACTCGTATCTAAGTACCACTGTTTGTAAACGTGTATTTATGTGACAATGCTATATAATAGCTAGTTTCCACTAATTCTCACAGCACGAGCTTGTCATGCCAGGGCCTAAGGCATGCTCAAATGCCCACTTGAAGTCAATTATATGATTCCCATTTACCTCCGTGGGAGTTGGATTGAGCTGTATAGAAAGTGAAAGAATGGGTCAAATCCACCTTTTTACCTATAAAGAGGGACCAAACTCTAACCCTTGGTAACACCTGCCTCACCTTCTCTTTGCTGTATTCAGCTATTCCTGCTGATGCCCAAGGTACCTTACAGATGTAACTGAAGTTAGAATTTGAGCCCTCTATGTATTCACATGGCAGATACCTGCATGTGTCTTTGAAAGAATGTAGTGTGAAATGCACTGTAAATAGTTTTAATATACATTTCTATGATAGTTTAATAAAAACCTTAATCACAGTCACTAGCCACTGAGTTTGTCCATTTGTATTCCTTTACCTTTTAAAAATATTTGAACAAAGATATAGTTTCTGGGCACCGTATTTTTGTACTAGGTTCAGGGGGTTACTCTGTATATTATGTTTTGCCTTTAAGCAGTATTAAAGTGTTCTGAATGTTATGTGCTCTCACTTGCTTCTGTCCTATAACTTAGTAAAACTAGTTACATTACTTAAGAGAATCATTAGTCCTACTTACTGTACAGCTGATAGAGAATATAGAGTCAGATTATTTTCTATGGTCAGACTGCTCCTTATTACTTATTTCCTCGTTCCTCTCTTTGTACTGTTTTCATGCTTTTTAAAATAAAAAGGACGATGTCAAATTTTACTGTTTGTTAATTAATATTATTAAGGTTGAATTTTCAACACCTCATTGTTCCCTGATTCAAATCATTGCCTCTGTTAATTTATATTTTATAATAACTTCTCTAGGTCCTAGAAATCCTGAAGAGAAAAACTTCACTATTAATATCAAGATACTTACAACATAAGTACTACTGAGATGAGCCAGTGGTAAAGTACTTCTCGTTTCAAAACCGCAAAAAATAATTCACTGCTACTAACCACTAGAGAGCACTGCAGCTACACTTACTAGGAGCTTTGTTTATTGGATAACTAGAACTAGCAAATACAACTGTTGTACAGATCCATCCTCCTCCTCTGCCCCCAGATATCAATTCCTGGGGGAGCATGTAAGAGAGACAGTAACAATCAACCCAGTGACTTCAAACAAAACGGTGAAAAAATTATTTTTGACAACAAAAGCCTCATCATATGCGAACTGCTGATCCTAGAGGTAATTCTAGACCAGTGGGCTTCTTGGCAATTTCTGTTCTTTGCCTACGAGGTTCTCCACAGCAACACTTCTGGCTTGACTTTTTTTAGCTCTAGGCAAAACCAAGAAGTATGTGCATCCTTGTCAAACAACAGTCTCATTCAAAAAGTTACGAAGGGCCAGATTTAGCTCAGCACAAAACACAAGCACCGTTTGATTGAACCAACGGCAATTTATGAGTGCAACTGAACAACGGCCTATGTATATCTACATATATCAAGTAACCATTTGCTGTTGGGACTACAGTCTTTCCATCCCGCTCACCAACCTAGTCATGTTCCCGCTTAGTTGTCGCTGGCCTACTGAATGTTTGAATTCATTTCTGAGAAGCGGCGCAGTTTTCAACAGGACTACCGGAATACATTTCTTACCCAGCCCAGAAAAGAATATAACCTTGAACGAGGGCATTTTTATTGAGGAGGTGAAAGAGAATATTGCACTTGGTCTTTCACATCTTGCACAAATAGGATGACGTTTTAACAAATAGAAAAGACAATAGCGTCTTCCTCCAGCCGTATTTTTAGTAACAGTGGTGACCGCTATTGCTGACATGCATTTCACATTCCTGTGAAATGTCACCCTTTAAGATTTTTTGGAAATAATTCAAAGGTGTGATTTTGTTATGGTAGTAAGCTTTAGGATCTAAATTTAGGGAATCTGACAACCATCGAGTTTTTCAGCCCTTCAGGGGAGAGTAGCATTTCTTAGCACGCACAGAACTTTAGAAATTCAATTTCAGTTGAAAAATACCACAAGTTATAAACAAAGTAAATTTTCACTTCAGTATTTACAATTCAGAATTTCTTGAAATACCTGGATGCATGTTTTCCCCCCATTATTCCAGAGCTGATAGAGAATTTTATTTTATTTAACATGGAAATTTATTTTTACATTTCCTGAGAGATTGAATTGTTCTCCAAACAGCTGTATTATTTTCTGTTCTGTATCTGTACTATCAAGTAAAGATAAAATCCTCTTTCCTGCTGAAATACGAGGATAATCAATTCAGCCATAGCCTGCTACTGCCCACCAGTGGTTCGTCATGGCTGATAAATAGATCGTACTTTACACAGGTTACTTTCGCTTAACATCAAAGATCTTTAACAAAAACCGTGAGTAAAACCCGTGGTTAAATCATACCACTAGTTTACACGTGATACAATCACATACAAGCATTTCTTCAGAATCCTTTTTTGTAGTAGTTAGTCAAGTCACTGGCAATTTATTTTATCATATATACGTCTTTTTAGTGGAAAGGAAGTTAATTTTACTGATAAGTAGAGCAGTTAATTTGATCAAGGTCACATAGAAAGTCCATTTCCGAGATGGAAACAGAATCAGGATCCGGGTGTACATTCTGCTTTTACATCAGACATTAAGAAAATAATGTTTTGTCTTAAAGCCATCTTTTCCTTTTGGAGATACAAATATTTAAATATCTGAGCCATATAGGGTGCTCTCTTGTTATTATGCTGAGCTCAGAAGAACTCTGAAGCTCACTGTTTTACAGATGAGATTAGATTCAAGCCACTAATCCAGATAATCACAATAATCTTTGGTGGAGTTTGGAGCTATATCATTATCAAAAGCAAAAGTGTACAATCAGCAAATAGCTATGTTGAAATGAACTAAAAGTCCAGTTCAAATTTTGGAAAAACTGAAGAGACTGATGCAGACTTTCAATACTGGACATTGTTAGCTCACTGGACTTAACCCCACCCTTCAATCACATTTCATATTCTGAACAAAAAGAAACTACTTCCCTAAATTTGCCTGCTACTAAGTATTTGCCTGGAAAATACAGGAAAATATTATTAATATATACATTGAAATACCTTAGATAAGCCTGACACAAAGCCCTAGGGGACAACTGACATATCAGTCTCTATGTGACAAGTGACAAATGGCATTAATACTCAGAGATTCATACAACCTTTACTGGAAAAGCACACAATTTTTATTGGCAATTGTTCACTGTCACCCTCTTTTCATTGAAACTAGGCCCGATTCGACTGTTCTAGGTAATCCTAGGATTCATTTTACCATGCAGTAATGGATGAAGTTAACACCAGAGTTGTTACTGCTTCAAGAAAATCCTGCATTTTGCATCTAGATTTTTTTTAACCTGGAGCTTATTAGCTCGTGCCCTTCAGTTCTCTCCAATAATCAATTCTCAAAAACATCCAGCACTTTGTGGATCAGCACCATTACACAGAAATTAAAAAAGAGTGTCTACAGATGCTTAAAAGTAAAGTTTTACGATCCACAGCCACTACTAACTGATCAGACAAATGGATCTATACTCACTGGAAATTTCTAAGTAATCTTCAAATGTTGAATCTTCATGTTGAACAGCTTGCATATTAGCAGCATCCAGGAGATTCCCCTTGAACAAAAATAAACCCAGAAATTTAGCAAACAGGCAGCTAGAGTAGGAAAATCTAGCTCAAGTATGAGCTAATCTGGCTGCAATACAACGTCCAATTGCAACATGTACTTTGAAATTATTCATCCAAGAGACGGCATTAGTTAGGCTCCATCGAGCTTATGGCCAAGCCACCCAAAGTTATGCTAAAGTTGGCTTTACTGGCACGGAATCATCTATCTACCATATCGATATGAATTTGAGTATTGTGGTTTAAATGGTTAGTAAAACTTCACAATAAGGGATCCAGGGGCCCTTACGTGACATAAGTGCCCAACAATCTTTGCAATCCATCCCAAGTCACATAGAAGAATCATGCAATAGAAAACATACATAAACCCTGCCAAATCAGTTCACAACTACCTGACAGAAACCAGTTAATCTACATTGTTTTAACAGAGATTCATCTCTTTCATAATATATAATATTATAATATTTACTTAAGTATATTAGGTTTATGCTGGCACCAAGCCGTTACCACTCCATGGTAAAGCCGAGTTCTACTGCCCTAGTTAATTTTAGGCAGAACAACTCGAAATCAAGCCACAAAACAATAAATAGGATAGATGAATATTACCCATTGCAAAAGCATTTTTGTCACCCTGATCTTTGGAACCTCATTGTTGATTACCATCTTAATACAGGTTGGTACGATTATCACGGACTGGCATGATGAAATTGGCATGACCATATAAGTTAATAATTTGTCTCCATCCACCTCATTTAAAGATCAAACTTCAAAGTTAATAAGTTTGTCCACTTTCATTCAGTGTTTTGCAGCTGGCACCTTGAGGAAAGCCACGAAGCCAAGAATATACACCCTTAGCTTTTATGACTTTCACGCAACTAGCAATACTAAAAACCAAGTTTTTCAATGCACCATCTAAGCAAAAATTGCAGTTTTGAAAACCACACAAGGAAGAGGTAGACAGAAGAAGGGAAAAGGTGGTGGAATATTCCAACATTAAATACCTATAAAACCAATTTTAATTATAATTTTAAAAGGAAACCCAGCTTTTATAGGAACTCAAACTCTGAATAAAGTATACATCCTATGATTCTAGTATATGTAAGAAAACTGAAGTCAGGTTTTAGTGCATTAATAGTCCCAAGTAACTCATGTAAATTGTGAGAGACTAAAAAGGTGGGTGCTTGTTCTAGCAGTGACATTCCATCAGACCTCAGAGAACAGTTCTTTATGCTGTCAGCACTGTACCAACGTAGAGACACCATGAAACTCCTAAATATTGACCACCTGTGGAGATTCTTACTTAACTGACAGATCTGTGGGACTGATCTGAACAGGATTCTAAGGATTCTTGCCCAGTAAAAAGAAACGTTAAGGAAGGGAAAAATGAGACAGAGATGGAGCAACAAGCTTCGATGTGAAATTCAGGACCCAGCTACTTGCTGCTCGACAGTGAAAAGGTTTGGAGTTGGCTGGTTAGCCTGACTTCTGAGGGAGACCAAAGAATCACAAGGGGGGAAAGGCATGTTGTGAGACAGTTGACTGGAAAAGCACATCTGAGAGATCTTCCTCTTAGTTGAAGACTCACTCCAGAAGACTCTCCCCCTTTTTTAATGTTCAGAAAAACTGCTGAAGTAAGTTTGATGTAGAAATTCATAATTAACCTGCAGAATGTCAATACTCTGCGTTATTTTTTCAGAGGTTAAGAAAACAGACTGGATTCAAATGAGGAAAGTAATCAGTAACAGTTTTGTTTAAATATATAAACACTACTTCAGATACCTTAGCATTTCTTAAATGAAATGAATCAGCAGGTCCTTGGAGAGAATGCGGAACCCAGCTAAAAAGTAAAAAAGCTTTCTTGAAATGCTTTCATATTTGTTAGATTTCGTATATGCCTGAAAGAATGTGAATAATTCACATTCTTTCAGGCCTTAATTTCCTACCGGATACAACAGAAATGGTTCAAAAGTTGCACTACACCCCTGTCAGAAGGAACCTTTCTGCAGAGACTGTAAAGAGAGTTAATGATTTTGTTAAGCAACAATAAATTGGATGAACTATAATCAGACACCAAGTATTTTTGACTAGGTATATATACTAAATAAATAACATAGATTGACAATGATGACTACAAAGGTCAAGATACACTCCAATGCAATAAAAAGAGATAATCTGACTCTAACAGAAAGTCATTTTGCCCGTTTTCTGAGCTGGCTGAAGGGTAAGATGGGCATCCATGATTGGCATAGCACTGGGCATGGGTTATGACACTTTTTGAGACACTGAGTTTGGATTCGGCACCATGCTAGCACAACTACTCACCTTCCATCTTATAGTTAGCTGATTTTTACCCAGTTCCAATTACAGGGACTAGCATGTCTATACTTCCCTAAGTCAAATGCCTTGCCCGTACCTGACAATGCTCCAGTTCACAGTCTGATGCGGCATTTCAATTTTGTCCTCCACAAAAGAAGTTAATTCTGGAATTCTTGTATTTATATAGAGGAAGGGTGGTTTTTTTTCTCCAAAAACTATGCCTACCTCTTTGCAAATTTTATTTTAGACCTTTTTTGTAAGCCAAGGTGATGAAAAACTGCATGAAAATGTGGGAAGAAACTGCATGTAGAAACTACATAATGAGACCTAAATGGTGGTGTTAAATAGATATTGTGAGGTACATTCCTCACCGCCATTAAGAGTAAACAGCCGGAACACTTTCCATCTGGCAGGCTTCTTTACCCTGCAAGACGGGAATATAAGAGGTAGGAAGAGGAAAGACCAGGTAGCTAGAACAAGAAGAGCGGCAGGCTCTGCTTCTTCTTAGCTCTCATTTGTAAGATGTTAAAATTTGGTAAATAGAGTACAATCCATTGCCTGTGTGCTAAGCAAAACCCAATTGGGCATTCAGGATTTACATTTACTTTTTGAAGATAACACATAGCAAAGCTGATGCCATCCATGTGAAGAGAAGAATTATAACCCTAAACTTGGTAAAGACAAAAGCTGGGTCAACAGTTTTGCTCAGTTTCAAGTAGCACCAGTTAGAGGGGAAGGGGAGTGGGGGAAGCAGCAGTTAAGTCAGGGAAGACTCACATTCTGCGTTATCCTTGAACAGAAAAAATCTGGTACCTGTGGAAATCAACAGCATCAAGTAAATTGACTTGGCTGCTCATCTTTTTCTGTTGTAGGAATGGATTAGATGCACGTAGCATTCACTGAATGTGTTATAATGAAGAAAATTTGCAGAAACTACTCAGAATTTTAACTACATATTAAAAAGTGAGCACACGAATACAGAATATCGTCCCAGTTTTCACAGCTCAGCACTAGCCAAGAAGCAAGTGGATAGGTTTCTGAAACAACATGCAGACATTCAGTAAATCCTCTGCCCCGTGCTTATTATGTTGAGCAGACCAGATCTCTACCAAATTATAAAAGACAAAGTACAGATTTTTGTTTGGTTTGTTGCATAAATATAGTTCCTCCAGTTGCACAAAGACTCTCCCACAAGCATGAAGATACAAGAGAGACAGAAAATGTCAAGAAATTTTCTTAAGTCTAATTATTGCTTTCACTAGATAGCTGATTTTTACTACAACTCAAACATGGTGAATACAATGAATGCATTAGCAATTCTTTACTAAGACGAGCAATAAAGATACTGTCACGATTTGGGGGCAATAAGGGAACGATTCAGCAAGAACTGTGGTTACAACTGGAAATTTTATTAAACTACAGTAAACTTCTCCTTGAAAAGATCAATGCATCAGTTGAGCTTTAGTCAGCCACATCATCCTGTAAATTGCTTTCAAGATAAGCCAGTACATAAATTCTCTTTGCAGAGACCTGTTACTTCAGAACAGTCCTCCTACAGACAGAAACATGGCATTTAATGGTACTTGGAAAGTAGAAAAAAATGAAAACTATGAAAAGTTCATGGAGGTGATGGGTAAGTCTTACTTTTCTAATGCTTTCTACAAGAATAATACCACTATGGCTGAATACAAACTCGAGCTGTCTGTGAACTACCTTCTGGCTAGCCTGCCCTTTTGCTGTTTGCTGCTCTGCCCTTGCACAGTGTACTGCATTTCTATCCAAAAGATTCCAAGGGCTTGGGGGGGGCAGGGAAGACACTGAAAAATGTTCTGATTTTAATTACATTATGTTAATCTTAAGCAATTTAAATCATTCCAGCAGATTTATTTCCAGCAGAAGAAAGAATCTCGAAGTCTACATTTGAGGAAAAGGCTCAGAGAATTTGAATGATAAACTTTAAGCAGAATTCTATAGCAAGAATATTATTTTGACAACATGAAACTAGTTTAAAACTTACACAAGGAGTCAATCGTAATTCTTCAATTTTATAAAAACATGAATCAAGTAATTTTAACATCCTGATACTTACTGTAAGTTTGTACAAACTGTGCGTTATACAGATATAAACATAACCATTCCAGTTGGATAGTGCTTTGTAATATATCTCTACTGGTGAATATAGCCTCAATAAAAAGTGAAAAATAAAAAAATTTGGGTCAGAATGCTGGAATAGGCTCACTTAACCACATAAAAATGACTAAAAAGAAACAGACATGATGCTCTAGGGTTTTTTTTCTGATTAACGTTAATTGATTTTTCTAGGTGTTAACATAATGAAAAGAAAGTTAGGAGCCCATGATAATCTGAAGATCACTATTCAACAAGATGGAAACAAATTTACTGTCAAAGAATCCAGCAACTTCCGTACCGTAGATATTGAATTCAATCTGGGAGTCAATTTTGAGTACAGTCTGGCTGATGGGACTGAACTTACTGTAAGAGACTTTCTATATAATTACATTTTTTGGTATGATAACTTTATGAAGTACAGGTTCAAGATGAATGATTTGTCTTCCTAGTGCTTAATTTAAATTTTACTTTTAAAGTGTGACTGTTCAGGAATGCTTGCAGCTTACATACAAAACCACAACATAGTCTTAACTGTTAATGGTTCAACACCGTACTGTGAAACTCAGGGTTTCACAGAGTGCCCAAAAAGCAGAGCATGTCGCAATTTTCACACCATGAAATCCAGGCAATTGCAATTTTACTTCTTATAATACTCAAGTACACCACCTAGAGTGCAGAGTGGGTATTTATAAAAAATTACTTTGTAGATACAATTAATTAAAATAAGGTGTACTGAGCTCAAAAAAATCTAGCTTGACTATTATGCACTTAAATAAAATAGTGGTTTTATTCAAATTTCATTTTTGAAGCCTTTCCATCAATGTCCAAAAAAGCACTATTACACTGGTTTAATCTCTTCTCAATTTTAAGCATTCCTGGAGTCTTTAAATCAAATCGTTGTCATATCTATTGCAAAACATTTAGGGTTTTTTTTCCCATTATAGGGCGCTTGGAACATGGAAGGAAACAAACTGGTAGGAACATTTACCAGAAAAGATAATGGAAAAGTACTCACAGCATACAGAGAAATCATAGGTGATGAACTTGTTCAGGTGAGTTAAACAGTCACTTACATATAACTTTACAATATAATTAACTAAAAAAATTTCTGAAAGTAGCAAATATTTTCTTCAAGCCAAATAACCTCATTTATCATTAGTAAAAATTCTCAAGTAATCTATCAAAATTCAACACTTTAAAATAAAACTCGCAACCTGTGATTTTTACATTTTTCTACCCATGTGAACTGTATCTTATCAATGCATTCTGAAGCCTGTGAATACAAGCTGTATACAGAAGAGATATATACTTAGAGAGATAGCTATATATACATTATGTGTGTTATATATTATATACAGATGTGTTCTGACTGAAGGCCCTTTTCCAAGTGTCCGCCTTGTAAAAGCCTCCTTACCACAGGAGCTTACTACAGGGCAGTGCTGTCAATAGCTTATAAATCCCCTTTTACAACAAAGTTTGGGGCTGGGGCAGGAATGACGGCACAGAGGGTAAGTTTGAGACAAAAGGGAAATGTTTCACAGCTCTGCAGCAAAGCCAGAAACTGAACTGTAATGTTTTGAGATCCTCTCCACTAGTGGGTCACAAGCTCCTTAAAAGAATATATAAAAAAACCCCACCAACGTTATGGACAGGTGTGAGATTTGAGCCATCAAAAACATGCAAGTCCGACCCTTCAGTGCTTCTTCACGCTTCTAATAAAAGCAGTCAGATAGATGAAACTTGTTAAGTAGCGATATTGGAAATATGGCACTTCAACACTTTGGGATTTTTCTGAAGGCTCCCAAAATTGTCCTGTGGTGGTTCAAATGTCTGCGTAGAAAACTTATGCCTATTGACAACAGGCTGCTTTCCTTACATTCCTTTCCTCATTGCCTGCACAAGGGATGGTAGGCCCCACACAGCTACCAGTCACAATTAATTAAATCACTGTTGACCATCTCTCAATAGCATCTGTGAAATTAAACTTGGGAATAGCAGACACTGATTTTTCTGCTTACTTTCTTAACAGACCTACGTATATGAAGGAGTTGAAGCCAAGAGAATCTTCAAGAGGGGCTGAGTACTTTACCCAGAACCACACCAGAATCAAAAACCAATGAAAAAAAGACCATTTTTCTACATATCCTCTGCCTTTTTTTTTTTTTTAATCCCGTCACAGCACCTCCTAAACTGCAATTTCTTAGCCCTGTTGAAAACACAGGCTAGTTCCTATGTTCACTGTTTTGCCTTGAATAAAAAAAAAAAAAATCCGATTACAATTTGATAGAAATGCTAAAATGTTATTTGTATTACCCGAGTGCCGTACTGTAAAAGGCTGCAGAAATTATTTTCTATAAGAAGAACTTAAATATTTTTTGCACTGGTTCTCATTGGGCAACTTCGCTTCCTTACCATAATATTTATAGATACGCAGTTTCTCTGTGGACTGAATATTGTGTAATAAGGATGGTAAAACCTGCAATAAACCTGACAACACCCAAGTCTCTAAGACTCTTCTATGTAAATATAAATATGGAAAAAAGATGAAATATGGGGTGATAATACAGCTCACTTGGAGGACTTAAATGATATTCCACTGATACTTCGCTCGTATCAATAGGAATACTATAAAGCGCACACTGGTGATATGCAGGCATCTCGCATAAAGTAACTTCATTTTATTTGTTTCTAAAAGCATGACCATGCTTTTAAGCATGCAGATTTTGAGTTGTTTCAATTTATTAGGGGTTCAAATCATTCTGTGCCAGGCAGAGTGTTAGCAGGCTCTGAGTGAGTTTCTTTCAGGACAAGAATAAAAACATTGAAGGTGTCTTTGACAAGATAAAGAATGATTTAAGACTATGTTGACTTCAGACACGTGTTTCTGATGGGTGACAAATACGCACCCCGTTCCGCTTGTGTTGTCCAGTCTGTAAGTGTTATTTTCAACCCAGTCTCACCTGCCTTGAGTTGTGCTGTTTCTTAAGGGTCGCAGAAAAACTGTTTTTAAAGTACCTTGCAAAATTTACTGCCCTGTTTTCTTGGCTCCCCTTGACTTTCTTTTTGCTGGCCATAAACGAATAAAAAAGAAAACCATCTTTTCCTTCAGTTATTTTTACAACCGAATCCTCTCAGCCTATATTTTTGTGGTCTTCGGGGTCTCATAGCTCCCTCTACTGCCACAATGCCCTCATGACGCCAACAGTATTCGAGTTAGGAACGGCATAGATCACCCTTCTGTACGAATTTGGATTTCCTCCCCCAGATATCAATTGTATGCAACTCCCATTGCAGATATTTTTCACATAATCATCTTTCAGTGGTTAGACATACCACAGGTATTGCAATGAAGAGAATACTATTTTAAGCAGTCTTTCAACTTTCAATTACGAAGAGATGTAAAGCTGAAAAGCAAAGCTATGAAAAAAAACAAACCACAAAAACAAACTACCAAATAAAAACAAGGGCCTCAAATCTGGAAACCACACTATTACATAATTCTGTCTATCTCTAGGCTATTTTGCGTAGCTACTAAAGTCTTTTAAAGAGAGAGGGATAAAGACGAATGGCTTGCAATAAGCTGTATGACAGATTCTTTCAGTCAAGCTATGTGCACTGAAAAAGCAGACTAAACTGTAAAGACAAAACCCTAACCACCAAAGTGCTGTTATAGAGTTTGACCTTTGCTATCAGCTGCGTGTCATTATTGCTTCTAAACTGCATAAAAGTGTATTAACGATTACACATCAAAGGTTTCAGGAAACTGGAAAATCCCATTTTATTTCTTTTAGAGACTTTACTGGCTGGAATGAAAGCTGTATTATGTTTCTGAACGTATTCTCTCTTTCTTCCCTGAGTATGCTGACCCTTTAAGTCTTGCATCCTTTTGGTTCAGACAGTCAAACTCTAGCCCTCACCTGGTGTCAATGCATTTACCTCCGCCACACCCAGCCCAGATTTGTGTCATTCATTGGCCGCAATAACCAGTAGCATACATTTTTTGTCAAGTATTTGAGAAATTGTTTTAGTTAATTCTGGATTACATACAAGGCCACAACATGAAAAGTAATCTGGTATTTATTTATTAAAAAAAGAAAAAAAAAGAAAATGAAAAAAGATGAGAGCTCAAAAGTATTTAACAACTCCAAATACTGCAGACAAATGTGGTCAGCAGCTGTACTTAAAAAAATACGGAAAAATCTTTAAAGACTCAGTCTCCAATACGATAGGAAGACAATAGGAAATTGTTTCCTTTGGGGAAACCTAAGTTTCCACAGTTCCTTTTGCTCAAATGAGGTAATACGTATGGTTACAAGACTTAAAGGGGAAGTACTGTCATTGTTTCTGCCCTAAATCTCTATTATTCTTCACCTAACACACATATGCTTGACTGACACAAATTAATCCTTATTTCTAATGGCAGAACTTATTGGTAAGGAAATAGCTATCCCTAAGTGCATACTTATGAGAAGTTAAACTCTGATACCTGTCCTCTGCATTCTGCAGCAAGTATTGCCTTTTCTCTTAATACGAGGCTAAAAAAGGTTAATAGCTACAATGAGGAAGTTTTTGTTTAGTATACTCTTAAGTTGCTGGTCACAAAGATAATAACTGCACTCCTTTCAATACCGAGTGAACCAGCTGGACTGAGGGCAGCACATCCCAACTATGCGCATGGTATCAGGCTGCACAGCCTAATTTAATCTCTTCTAGAGCTGCGTGTTGTGTAAATAAAGCACACAGGAGACGCTATCTACATTCACTTTTTCATTTTTGTTTAGGGCGTCCAAACTCCAACTAACCGCCAAGGATAGGAGTGTATCTTAAAAACAATTTCAGTTTTCCTAAACTTCTTCGCAACAGGGTTTCCCAGAAGATTTGTTAGTTTCTTCCAGAGCACCATCCGCTCTCAGGAAGAACCGGTGAATGTTTCTCTCCACACAAGTCCCAGTACAGCTTACTGGAACCAGGCCAACCCAGTGCGCCCGGACCGACCACCTGCTTTACCCCGCACCCCTGTCTCACCTGGCCAAGCGCTCTGAGGACTGGCAGGGAGCGGCAACCAGTAGCGCCCAGGTACTACCGCAGAAATGTCAGTCACCACCTCAGAGGGAGCCTCCACAGGCGCCACTTCTCCCAGGAGAAGCAGGGGCTCCCTCCGCGCCCGGCATCTTTACCACATGAGCCCGCCGTTAGCCCCTCAGCAGCGAGCAGGGAAGGGGCCACCGCGGCGGCAGCCTGCCGGGAGAGCAGCGAGGGAGCAGGCGGCAAAACACCGCCGCCGTCACCGGGTGGCGCCGGAGGCCGCCGCAGCGCCGCTCGCGCCCCAACGGTCACCAACCGCCACTAACCGCCGCCAACCGCCGCCGCCGGCAGGGCGGGGCGCTGCGTGAAGCGACGGGGGCGGTGCCGCCCGGCGCGGGGCGGGGCGTGGCGTGGCGGCCGTACGTGCGCTCCGCTCTCATTGGCTGCCTACCCGGAAGAGCGGCCGGTGCTTACGCGGTGGGCGCCGCCGTCCCGCGACCCCTGAGGAGATGGAGGCGGCAGCGGCGGCGCGGCGGCGGCAGGAGCAGCAGCAGCAGCGGGGCGCGGCGGAGGATGGCGGCCGGTCGCTGTCGGGACAGTCCTACTGGCTAGACCTGTGGCTTTTCGTCCTCTTCGATCTGGCGCTCTTCGTGGTCATCTACCTGCTGCCCTGAGGACGCCGGGCCCAGGGCCCAGGTCAGCCGCCGCCGAGGCACCGGCTCCGGGAGGGAGAAGGGGCGGCCTAGGGGTGAGCGGAGGGAGGGGAGAGAGCTCCCGTCCGCAGAGACTGGACGGCTTGTGCCTCGCTGGGGTAAAAGGCCTGGAAAGCACAGATATCTCCGAAAAAAAACATGTAAAGCTGATCCCAGACAACCAGTAGTTTGAGTTTTTTAATTTTGACAAAAAGATATAGCATGCGTTCTTTATTAGAAAGTGTGCTCGGTGCTTCTTTAGTGTTTGCTGTGTCTTCCAAGGGACTGTTCAGCACTGCAAAGGTAACCAGGCTCTTTCTGTTCTCTGCAGAGCCACTCTCTCTCCACGGGATGCACCTCAGGAGAACAGGCAGTGGAAGAGGAGGAACGTTTGTGCAGTGTGGGCAACTGGGAACACGACTCCACTTGCCTCTGAATGCAAGAGGCATACCTCTACGCTATGTCATAATATATCTCTGGCTGTATCACAAGTATTACCGTTCAGGTTTTTGCCTGTGTCCTGTTTCTGTGTTCTGAATTGTGCCTTAGAGGTCACCCAAGATAGCTTGACTGTGCTTTTGTAATTAGTGCCTAAAGGTTTCTTAAGGAGAAATGAACCTATGTATTGTTTGAATAAAATCAACTGAAAGGATGGACTATAGAGTGGCTGAGAATAAAATCCAGCTCTTACGTAGACTGAAGTTGTAACTCGGACCTTTTCCCTCAACGCATGAAGTTTACTCAGCTGTTTTCCTTTCAAAAAGTTAATCATGAGGGTTTGATGCTGTTTGGTTTTCTCTTACACCTTTCTCTCTTTATACCACAGCGCGTATGAGGTGAGCTCCAGCAGTTCCTATGAGTTCTGAAACATGCCAGCGTTTAAGAGCAGTAGCAGCCAGCTGGCCTTGCTTACTGATTTAGATAAAAACAGGTTCCTATTTCCTTGCTATAGAGAGTGAAGGAGCAAGCGTAGAAGAACAGCCTTCTTGAGTAGCTGGCAGGTTACATGTAAAGTACCCTCTTGTGTATACCTTCCATGGATGACTGTAAGTAGGCAGTAATAGGTAAGTAATAGGTTTCAGTTTCCATCTGCCCCGTCAAAATTTCCTGTGTCTCACAATAGGGAGACTTTCAAAACAGTATTAAATTGAGGAGTCTCTTGCAGCATCAGGAGAAAGGAGAGGAAGTTAAGTACAGGGAGTAGGCTTTTTACCCACTCAGGTATTGGGGAAGACAGTCTTCAACTATGGATGAAGGTGAGGTCAGTTTTCTTGAGTATTTTTCCCTTGTGAATACTAGTTTCTAATTCTGAGACGTACAATACATGGCTGGTGGGTTTTTTCAGTAATAAATAAAATAACTAGATTTCAGAGACTGAAGTGTAGAGCGTTTCAGTGTCTTCTAAGACATTAAATGAAAACAGGCTAGTATCAGGGTAAATAGGATTTGGACAGGAAAATGAGCATATGCTATCTTTCCCTTATTTTTCTTTCATTGTCAAAGACGGTTCTTCCATTAACAGTGGCTTTCTTTGCATATCAGACCTATGCTTTAAGAACTGAGATGCCTTTACCTGCTAGCATTTATGATCTTGGCTGCTAGTGCCTACAAAATAAGTCACTGGTTTCAGAGCTCAGCTGTGATTGCATTCTCTAGAATAGAAAAACAAGTTTTCTAGTTTTTAAAATGAAGCTATTAAAGAGATAAATTCACTACTTCCCCCCGCCCCTTCCCCAACAGGAGTTCACCAGGGAAATCTCAAGCAAACACCTTACTATAGAAGCACTGTAATGTTGTTCCATTTCTCTTTTGGTAAGGAAGACAGGTGAGAACAAGCCTTAATAGCCTTTAGAATGTTAAGAGAAATTTCAGAGTGTCTAGTAGTTTGTTTTTCTCCTTCAGCCAGGTCTGACAGACATGGTTTTACTTATCTCAGAAAACTTAAAGCTTACAAAGCGCAGGCTTGTGCTGCATTGCGCTCAAGCTATTTCATACGCTCCTGGAGCGCATGAATACGTCTATCAAGGCAAGTTTCACTTATCCCTAATAGAGCAAAAGTAGTAAGATAGCAAGACAACTAATGTAATTTATCAGTCACCCAGTCTGTGGGATTATGCTATTAAAATCGCTTTATGAATTTCATTAGGTATTTAGAAACCTAAACAGATTTAACAACCTTATAAACAAATTCTTCAGAAGAATTTTACTATTCATAAAAGGTAACTGAACCACCATCTCTGCAAAACATTCAACCATTCACAGTAGTATTATCTGTCACTGTTTAAAAATGTAGTTCTGGAAAGCCAGCCTTTTTTCTTTTTTTAGAAATATGTGGAATACAAAAAGAACAGAAGACAAAGGTACTTTAAATATTTATCTGATAGCTTGAACAAGCAGGACTTTGCAAGAAAATAATTCTAAAGACTGAAAAATATATTAATTACAAGACTTGTTAATATCTTTAATGTTACAAAAATTGTCTAGGCTCTTATACAAATCTATAGCCAGGAGGAGACATTTATAAAAAAATAAATAGGCACCCTAGGTCAGTTAAAACAAGTTATCACAGATTAGTTAGCAAATATTACGTACGTACATACATACATGGAGTGCAGAGTCAAATATAAAAACAAAGGTGCCTCGATTAGCTGTCTGTTTACTATAATTAAATACCTGGTAAACATGGGTCACATAGAAAGTTGTCCGGTAAGATTGTTTCAAGCAAAGCAAGGAGACTGAAGTACATCTAAATTACTGCAGCTACTTTAAAAATAAGTTTACCAGTTGTGCTTACTGGAAGCCAAGTTCATTGGTATCAGTAATAGGCATTCATATTGCTCATTGTACAGAAGTATGAACATTGCTATGCATGTTTAAAAATAAGTGTTCTAACATCATTCACAGTTGTTGCTGTGCTATTCATACATAAAAATACTGTCATTTCAAATACAAGATTTTTGCAAAACATTTTACAAATTATACATTATTTACAAGTTCCAATAATCTTTGTTTTTACACAAGTATTAGAAGACAGTTTTACTTAACTGGCTATGTATGTTATGTAACATTGCTGGATGAGCTAGGGAAAAAAAAAAATCAGTTACAGGTTCTGAAATCTCTCTCAAAAATATTACAGTTAGGAATCGTCCAGGCTCTTATATTTTCAGGGTTCTTCTGTATTCAACTGATTTTCTTACAAAAGGATAATTTTTTAAAGTTGCTGTTTACCAGCAGCCATACCTAAACATGCATAATTATTTGCACTACGAATTCTAGAATTCTTTTTTTTTTTCCCCCCTAAGTGCTACAAGTAGCATTGGTCAAGAAAGTAGAAATAAGATTAATCTGAGATAGCTGGTTTGTTGCATATATCATGTTCCAGTTCTACTGTAAGTTACATGTAGTTTAAAAAAAAAAACAAACAAAAACCAAAAACTGACCTTGACACAGAATAACCGAAACTACTGTTTTAATGTGCATCTTGGGTAATCACGCTAAATAATTGCCAATATTTGGTTGAAGCATTAGAACTCCTATAAGGTTTATAAACATAAAAAAAGCCTTTCTGACTAACAGTGCAAGTATAAGCAAGAGTGTTTATTATGCATATTTAACCTTGCGCTATTTTCATAGCTAAAAGGCATTGATTTTTAGATGTAATCAGCAGCATCCCAAGTTAACACTCAAAATATGAATAACAGTAAAATTTAGCCTTTTCGGATTGTGTCAGGCTTTGCTGACGTTAATTCTCAATTACACGTTGTTCAATGTTAGGATAAGAAGGAAACAGAACTCTAAGCCCCTGCCTCTGACACCACAAGACACAGTGGGTCATTTCAAGCACTCAGGGATGCCACCGGGGCGAAATCCTTCTTTCCTCCCCAGCCCTCAATGGGACATGTGCTGGGCCTCAGCACTCACTCAATAGTTCTGTGCACTGATTTAACTACCCAAATAAAGCCAGATAAATCCTCCCCTTTGTTACTGAAGTAAGTCAGGTTAACAAAAGACGTGGTAAGTGCCAGAGCTGCCAAAACTGCAGAGCAGAGAAAGAGAGGAACCTCTTCTTGCCATGCCCTATCAGCCATCACAGCCTGCCTGATCGGCTAATACACAACGTATCCCTGTGTAGGACTGCTCTCAATAGGAAAAACTGTTGTCAGTAAAATCAAATGTCTGATCCCCATTAAACATTGCTCAAAACGTCAAGCTGAACAAAGGAAGTTCAATAAAACAGCAGCATTGACTTGGCATGCAATTGTACAATAAATCAGAACTGAAGAAATCAGAACTGAACGTAAGTAGTAAATACATCTAAAACCTTACAAAATTAATCTTTCATAGTTGCACGATAACTATATTTTAAAATTAGCATCCTATTCTGCTATATCAGTTTTTATCTTATGTGGTTAAATTTAATTTTAATAAGTTAAAGTATATAGCTTACAGAGTGAACAAATCGATAAATGTGTTTGAAAGTGTACACTAACATAGAGCAGGTGTATTAAGAGGACACTATTACTGCCCTTTACTTGGATTCCCTTTGAAAATCTTATTTAACGCTTGCAAACCAGAACCATGTTTAAAGAATTACTATTATTATTATTAAGGCTTTTCAAATAAAAAGTTAGAAATTCTCTGGGTAAACTTGTATTAAAGACACTTGAAGGTTTGTGAAAGCACAGACTCTCAGAGAAGCCAGCTGAAAAAAACCAAAACAAACCACGTCACCTCCTCCTGCCTATCAGGACGAATACTGCTCTACTGTAACTACATTTACTGCACTATAGGTGGTAATATGTTTATCTCTTTTGTTAGCGTAAGTACATAGTGACCACAGTCTGAAGGAATACTTTTTAAACTGCAGCTTCTTACAAAATTAGTAACATCTAGTTGGTCCCACTGCTGTAAGATGCATACACCCAAAGGGACCACTTTTAATATAAACTGTAGAAGACAAGCCGAGTAACAGAGGTAAGCATTAAGGCAACTAGAGTAACAAATCAAAGAACCAGAAGTTTAGCACCTCTTCTCCTCTGCTCACCTCTATTTGCATATTCATTTAAACAGTCATAACTCCTAAGCAAAGTACAGTCAGCTGGGTACCTAGTCATCACACGCACACACAGATTCAAGGTTTGTGCCCATTTACAGATTACATGAAATGCAAGTCAGATCCAGATTTATATTTATTTTTTTTTTAAGAATCTATCTGCTGCAGTGTATGCCTTCCACATTTGTCTTGTACCTTTGCTCGGATGTGGGATGCCTGGGCTCAATAGTAGCATGGTATGTAGCATTCAGTTCTACTCCAGCAGATGGAGAATGCTTTTCTTTGTGAAAGCTTCCGCTATCTGTAAAACACAGCTTGGGTCTCTGATGATATTTCATCCTGTATGTGTCAGTCATACAACTATCCACTGAAAAATAAGTCGTTAGGGATACGCTATCATTTCCATCCACATAGCCAGCACTTGGTCCCGTATGACGAGATCCTTTCTTTAAAAAGTTTTCAGACACAGTCCAAATGTCATTAACTGATAAGCGAGGTGGAGAATCCGGTTTATGAACAAACAGTTCATTCCCTTGAAATGGCTCTTTAAGCCTTTGTTCGTTTGTAAATACGCCTGCTTCTGATGCAGATTTTAAAGGTGTACCTGTTTGCCTTAACAGATTATTTTGCAACACTTCTGTTGGCTTTACATCAGCTGCCGAGTTATTTTCGGATCCCGACAAAGTGTTCTGAGCATATTTCTTTGGGGGTAAAGGGGGAGGAAGATTCTGGTACACCACTTCGGGTGCCCAGATTGGATCTGCCCTTCGGAGCGGGTGCCCAGCATGCTCACCGGGAGGGGGAAGCACCATGGGCCTTTCCGACAGGTTCTGCGGCACAAAAGGCGACAACCCCACTTTGTGACCAAATGTTCTCGCGTGATGAGGCTGCAGCTGGGAAGAGGAGTGAAAGTCATTGCTGAGGAGCTTCCTTCCACAGATGCTTTCTGTATAGGGGTGGGTGACACCATCAGCACAATATACCGACACGTTCATCTTCTCAAACTTGTCTGGGTTAAGCCACTCTGAAGAATTCTGTTCGTTTACCTTGTTCTTACTTTCTGACTTAACAATGTCTTTAATAATTGGCTGCAGAGCCGACGATGGGAAAAATTTCCTATTGGTCTCAGGCATTTCAGCTCTAAAATAGAAAAACACACAGGATGTTAAGTATCCATAAAAATATAAGAAAAAGCTCAAATAACCCAAGGATTTTTATTCTTTTTTCAAAGATGGCCTTGGTAACTGCTTAAATATTTGAACTGACTAGAGAACTGGGATCTTACATAAAGCCATTTGATTAGAAGTTGTATTAAATCACTCCAAGGTTTCTTTCATTTGAAATGTAGAAGTGCCCCAAAAAATCTCTGCAAGAGACTGAATATCTGTAAGGTAAGACAGCCCTGAATGTTGAAGGAATTTATGTCAAGCATGACCTGTGCTCTCTTCTAAGCATCCCTGTGACTCAGCCCGATATATCTACTTTTCAAATATTAGGTATTACTTTTAGATGCTAAATTTGTATTTAGATTTTTGATTTTTCAGGGCTACTGAGCACTTACAGTTCACATTAGAAACAACAGGTAAATAGCAGCAGCTACTAAACAGAAATTACTTTTTTCCTCCCATTCCATCCAAATTTTTCAAAACTTATTTGTGGTTAGTGCACTAACCACAAATTGGTTAATCACTACCTGTTGTAGTATGTAAACTCAAACCAGAAAAATATTAAAACACTTTGCTCTGGTAAGACGGTTTAAAACAACGTAAGCGATTTGGTTCCACTGACAGCATCAAAATTAAAATAATAACAGAGGCATTTAAACCTATCAATTACGTAAAATACAAAAGGCACTGTCTGTCAAAAGTATTCAATACCTTAACTTTTGCATGCTTAATATTGATTGCTATCACGTAACAGAATTCAGTATTTCTTAAACTAGTACATAGTAAATTAATGCCAGTATTAGTTACCTCTTTACTGGAGGACTCGGCACGCGCAAATGTAATTCTGTCGGCAAATTAACATGAGGTTTGTAGTTAACTTCTGAATTCATCTGGTCTTTCCTCAAGTCTGGGGGTAGAAAAAAAAAATATTTCAAAATAAGCATAAATACAGTCCAATTCCTTCTTTGTAATTCCTCAGAAGTTACAAAACCAAACAAAATAGAACACAACAGTGCAATTCTTTTCAAGATTTGACATCGATCAAAGTGACATTGATCAAAACAGCCATTTTGAAGCCCATCTGTCACAGGTCAGATTTATATTAATCTAAAGTAATCTAGATGAAATGTTGTTTGGTTGTTTTTTGTTTGTTTTTTTTTTTTAATGTTACCAGAAAATAGGTAATTACCACAATTTTGAAGTCTTATAGACATTTTTCAAGATCATTTTAACATTTCATCTACCTAAAAGCAGATTTTCAAAAGCAGCATTTTCTAAAAGCATGTTTATTTAAACATCCAAAGTCATTTAAATTACAAAATAAAAACTAGTTATGATTTATGAAATTTCAGATCATGTAATAATAATTAAATTGAGTGAATACTGTAGGGGTTGGGGGGCGTTTTGCTTTTTTGTTGTTACTTGTGAGGTTTTGTTTGTTTGGTTTTTTTGTTTTTGTTTTTTTAAGAAATACACTATCTTTGAAGCAGATTTTAAAACTTCGAGCAAACCGCAGAGTTGGCAGAGCTGCTGAGCAGACAGAGAGCACTCTCAGACACGTGTCCCCAGCGCACACCATGAGAGCGCCTGGGCCAGCACCTCTACGCTCGTGCTCTACAAGCTCCTTTTATTCACAAGCGAAGAATCATTCTCTAAAAATACACAACTTCTCAACAATGCAGCTCCTAATTAACAGCAAATAAAGGAAGCACTGAAGTATCCACGTCGACATCACATAGAATAAAACACTCTCTTGGCAAGTGACAAGCGACAGTCTATTTGTTTAGAGATAGATATTAGAAGTCTTCCTAAAGCAATGATTGGCCCATTATAACCAGTCGCCTGCTTTGAAGCCATTCAAAAGACCTCTTATTTTGTGTATGTGTAGACTAGATTCAGAACTACCATGCCTATTTCAGAAAAAAAGGAATTAAATTCAAAAGAGGGAACATATAATGCCTGATTTCTAGTAGAATAATCTCACGTTCAGTAGACAGTACATAGCCAATTTGCAATGGGATAACACAGGCTGTTCCACACTTTCATCAACAAAAGATACAAAAAATTTGTATCTATTCTTGGAAGATCTAACCTTACCACGATAATTTTTTTTTTTAATTCACTTGTTATTTCCCCAAGTTTAAACAAACTCTTGGAACGTTTGACTCGTGAACAAATGAGTCCAAAACCCCAACAACAGAAAAGAACGAAACTAAAAATACCTTGGGCGATGCTGTTCGGTGATACTTGTTTTGAGGGTCAATATCCGCCCTATCTCTAATTGATGAATGATTAAAGACACTAAATCTTTGTCAAAGAACACAGGTTGCAGAAGCTAAAAAGGCACATAGCACAAGAGTCAAAGACCCCACGTGGTTTTCCTTTGGGCCTCAAAATGAAAAAAAAAAAAATACTAATCTTGCTACTCCAGCATGATAAACAATACCACAACCTCAGAAAAAACATTATGGGAAAATCTGGTTACTGAATGAGCCCATGGGACACCGGCAAGGGACAAGTAATTAACCCGAAAGAAGGTTCTAAATTGCCCCAGTGAGCCACGGCATCGGGGCTAACTAATACTGAGGTAGTATTTCAAACAGAAAACATTCGATTCTGCTACAAATTTTTTTTATGAATTGTAAATTGCTTTACTGTAAAAAAAAAAAGCACAGGCTCCGACACATATTTCCTGTGAATATTTCCAATTCCGTATTTAATCTCAGTCCCAACATCAGGACACAGTCCTAAAAATGAATTAGTTAAATAATTTGCTAGATTAACTGTGTCTGAAGCTACTGTTTTTATCTTTCAGACTTTGAACACATCGACTTTTATACAAGAGCATGTCCACTTAAAAAAAAAATTGCAAATAAATCGCCCATACAACTGCTTGTTAATTTTCCAAAGCGCCTGATGTGAAGATTATGGATCTTAATTTTTTTAATTATTTTTACTGCAAGGAATTTAGCCGTTTCAGCCCTTCCACGAGGCAGTATCACACACGGGTCAGGAGGCGGCAGCAAAGGTTAATAAGCTGCTTCCTTGGGGTGACCACGGCACACGTTCAGCCAAAGCCGCTCAGCGATACCAGGTGGTTTGTGCCTTCAGAATTCCAGCTAACTTAAAAATAGATGTGTTATTTTCTCTTCTGCTGACAGGACATCCATGCATGGTTAAAACCAGATGCAGACTCGAGTGGGAGTTTTGGCTCCATGTTCTTTGCAAACCTAAATATGGGACGGTGGAGCACTGTGCGACGCTGGAGCCTGACATCCTTATCAATGGGGCATAAAAAGCCTACCCATAAGCAAGATGTAAGTGGTTTCTCAAGTACAAGCCTGTCTGCTTTTAAGATTTAGGAACATCTATTTTCACATCTGAATAGCTAATCTAGATTTTATTTAGATTTTCAGAAGATTAACGACCATTCTACAGCCAACAGGCAGGACAGACAAGTTCTCCTCTAGTATCTCCATTTTCACACACAGAACAGAACATTTGCAAAAACCTGCAAAGCCCAATTTTGGGGGGGGAGGCAAGGGGGGGGGGACCAACAACCTCCCCCCCCAACCCACATTAAATTCCATTTCCTTCTAATGTGTTTTAGCAGCATGTTTCCTGTACTTTTAATTACCTGATTTTTTTTTTTTTTTTTTTTTTAAGTTTCTGATACAAACCCAAGGTATAGTACTTTTTGTAACAAGTGCCGTGGCAAATTCCTCTCCCTGAACCCAGACATTTTTCTGTATTCCACTGAAATGACAGACTAACTTACTGGAAGCTTTAGAAATGTGGAACAAAAACACGTAGTCAAGAAGGTAAACACATTATAACTTGTCCAAAATAGAATATTATTTTTAGAAAACAGTGACCATCTTCAGAAAAAAAAAATTCCTTATAGTCAAGAAATTGTCTTGTGGGAGCAACATTCTGCTGCAAAACATTTCTTATATATTCATTAGTAGATTCCCCCCCCCCCCCCCCCCGGCTTTAAACATCTGGAAAAAATGAAAATAAAGTTCCACTGTTGGTTTTTTTGGGGTGAGGTGGTACATACTTGCATATGTGTCAGAGTTTAAATAAGTTTTGAAGTGAAGCAACAGTCAACAAAGAACACCAGCTATTGCCCTCTCTTCATTCTGATCTGCCCGTCTCAGGAGTTCATGAGGTCTTTGCTTTAAAACCCAATCCTGAACCTTTGCATCATCTATTTCAAATTGCAAACTTCTCACATTAACAAACTGAATTACAAACGTGGGACTGCTTTATATTTCAGTCTTCACAGGCTGTTTGACTACATTTGGAAACCTTGAAAGTTTAGAGTTTGGTTTGGAGTGTGTTTTTTTTAAACTAAAATCTTTAATCTGTCATTTAAAGACGCTCCGGAAAAGCACTTATTTGTTTCTGTTTTATATTAAGTTCATAAAGCAGCTGCATGCTTTAATTCACTACTCAGGTCTTCAAACATGACAGTTACACCGTACCACAAGGTTAACAACTGATTTTCTTCAGTACAGTTGTGTATTTTAAATTCTTATTATAAATGTATGGTTTTCCTAAGATGATGAGTTTTCTTTTTCAGAATTATAGTTTGTTTCTGGTGCTTCCTGAAGTGACAATTTCGCAAAGGCAGTTTGGATTCTTCATTACGTACTCACCAGAGTTTCAGAATGACTCCAGATTTCAGTTTGAGTTGTCTCATGCCATTGAGCTGAATAATTATTAAAGGGAAAACGTCTGGATTCGTAATATTACAAACGCTGCTTGCAATTATTTTTCAAAGGGAAGCAATTATTCAGTTAAGGCATTGATTCCAAGTGCATCCTTTTCTGAGATCACTGAACAGGCAGCTTTTAATACCACATCTTAAACAGGAGGCCATCAAGCACTTGGCCAATTTTAATCACACTGCTTATTCTACTGACGGGTTCGTTCAAGAATGAAGTGCTCGGAGCTCTGGGGGGTGGTGGGGTGGTGGAAGGGGAAGAATCTAGGAAACAGGGCTTTGAGGATTTAATTTTATTTTTTTTTTCCCCTTAACCCTCCCAACAGCAATGCCTTTTATTGAAACTGTCTGGAGTGGCAATTTCATGAAGACATCTGTGCCTTAAGAATCGGGGAGGGCTGTCACGAAAGCCACTAAAACCCCTTTATGATCGAAAATGAATTATCAGTAGCTGGCACATGTGTCGTCCCAAAGCAGGGTTGTTTACCCGCTCTGCTCTGAAAATCCATCAAAAAGGTTTTACAGCCCTTTCCAGCTCCCAAGAAGTACAGTCGTCTTTCTTCAACTTGAAGAATGTGAGGTTGGAAGTTCTGCCCTCACACGGTTCATGTCACATGTTCTTCATAAACCAAAAAAATTAGCCCCCGCAGTTTATCAGGTTCAAACTTCATAGAGACTAAATCATTGATATAAATTAAGAATATTATATCTGCTTACTTAATATCCATGTTTTCCTGCCAAAATTGGATCACAGAAACTAGGGATTGGCCTTGTGGGACGTTTGCCTCAGCACTACAGTTATCTACTGCTTACTACGCCAGTGAAAGAAGCAGCCATTTGATCTGCATAACCACTGTGTGATCCAATGTTACTATCTTTATAACGCTCTAACAATAAGTTTATTTTTGTAAGTCAGGGACAGAATTCCTCAACTGCTGAACAGTAGCCTTATTCAGCTCCACTTCAAAATGAGGGACTGGTAAAGCACAGTTAAACAAATGGTGGGCGTAATTAGAAGGCCAACATTATTTCCATGAGAAGTTTACCACACAAAAAACCCACCCAGAGATATTTTTTCAAGTTGCCATGGAGGCTAACAAAGATTTCTTACATACCATTCCTCTGTCAGAAAAGACGGGGCATTTCTTTCCTAAAATACTGTTTTCTAGCAGTCCATTTGGTATTTACCTACCAATCTATGCCTTGTTCATAATATTCAGAGCTATAACGTAAGATAATACAACTGATACCTGTAAGTGACTACTGTCCTTGCTAAAGGTGTCCTGACACACTTTTTAGATAACCAAAAACCAGTTTAAATAAATCTTTAACCCCACGTACATGTGAAATGATCAAATTCTTCAGGTATCTTTTCAGTCCCTTAATCATTTCCACTAAAATGATTATTTTCCAAAACATGCACTCATGTGAGAACATCACATTTGATTTAGAATACAGACATTTTTGTTATGAAACTATTTAAAAGTTAGTTACTGAATTAGAATAACTGAATAGACGGGATCTTATCATCAATGTTTTATGATAACTCTAGGGATCACCTGGAATCACTACACTTTTTTAAAGAAAACGTACAATGGACGTTGAAAGCTTTAAGTATACTGAAGGGTACAGGGTTCTCTCCAGAGAATACTCATTATAAAGCTCAAACATTGTTGGAACCCACCTATTTTTCATTCTGACGGTCCTTTATGTATTTGCCACTGGTGTGTGTTCGGTTTTTTGCTATCCAAGCGTGGGGTTTTTCCCCATTCATGTGAGTACAGTATAGGACAGAACTAAAGCAGAAGTGTCACGCAAAACCAGATCTTTGCATTCCATGCAACATCAATTTGGGCTTTGTTTGGTTTTGTTGCCAAAATAAACAAACATCAAATTAGGTCTCTTTCTACAACCAAAATATGACAAAGAAAATACTTATGGCAACCCCTCCAATTTATGTCTTAGAAGAAACTATACTATGCATTATTTAAAAAGTAGTATTGTATCTATGAAAATCAAACATTTCCTGGGGAAGTGGCCTAATATTTATTGCAACTCTTTGTACAAGCACCATTCCATTGTTCCAGCAACAGCAGATAATGATTTTGGCTGGCCTCACGCTGACCTATAATATTTATATGCCAAAGCATTTATCAACTTTATAAAAACCCAACAGACATATTACTATGTAAAAGGAAGTAGATTTCCTTATTACAAGTGTTTCTTCCTGATATTGCTTCATATCTTGAAGGAAAACAAGTGTTACCAAAGTCCACCCAGACATTTAAAAAAAAAAAAAATCTTCCTTAGTATTCACCAAGAAAGCTCATGGAAATGCTTTTGGGGAAAACACAGGGAGTGAAAAAAATTACTATCAGTTGGGTTTTTTTGTTGGTTTTTTTTTTTGGTGGGGGGAGGCAGGGGTGGAAGGGGGCAGGCAGGGAAGGAACATGCACAGTTGCTAAAAAAAAAAAACAACACAAAAACCAAAATACACATTGAACTGAGAAATATGCTCCCAAAGCAGAATATAAGCAGCAGAATTATATTTAATAATTTCATTTGTATTAAAAAGAAAGCATTGATTAAGGTTAGCAAAAATGAATTATACTGGATGTTTTATGCCAGCATAGAGTAAAAATCACAGAATCCTCAAATAATAAAATGGTTTGGGAAGGGACCTTAAAGCCCACCCAGTGCCACCCCCTGCCCTGGGCAGGGACACCTCCCACCAGCCCAGGCTGCTCCAAGCCCCGTCCAACCTGGCCTTGAACCCCTCCAGGGATGGGGCAGCCACAGCTGCTCTGGGCAACCTGGGCCAGCGGCTCACCACCCTCACAGCAAAGAATTTCTTCCTTACATACAATCTAAATCTACACTCTTCCAGTTTAAAACCACTGCCCCTTGTCATGCTGCTACAGGCCTTGGTAAAGTCACTAACACTGGGGAACAACAGCCTTTTCAGCTCTTGTACAGAGAACCTACACCAGCCGGCAGCAGGAGAGGAGGACTGTGGCAAGAAGACTCATTGTACAGAAGCAGGGAACTACTGCTGCTGCTGCTACTGTCATAACACAAACAATTTTCTACACATGATGGTGGAGCACTAAAAAAAACCCCAGCCTCTCCACTTGTGAACCCATATATCATGGCAGATAGCTAGGAATCCATTTACACTGTACATTTGCGCTACAAGAAAGCCAAGAAACTGAATAAATGAAGGTGCTTTGTGGAACAGAATGCTTTAAATGCCCCTGAAAAAAGCAATACAGTTATGGAACTGCTCCTCCATCAGATTTCCATCAAAATGTACCAAGAAAGGTTACAAACACTTTCCATCTTTATCTGTCAGTCTAGCTCACTGAAAAGGTTAAAAATGTGACCAAGAACAAAATTTGGAACTCACCATGGAGGCAAAACACCCCACAAAACAGATTTCTTTCGTCTTTTTAAAAGACAGAGTACACAGGCTATGGTGAGTCAGCAAGAGAGCTCTCTACTGAAAAAGGAATATAAAAAACCCTACCACCATGGCCAAAACAGCCACAAATTCCATGCCAATTTTCTTCTAATTCACCTAAATACAGCCAACCTGATACACAAATTGTCTAACTTTGAAATATTTGATTATGGATTGTAAAAAAAAAAAGCAACAATAAATTGTATTTACATTTTTCAATTTTATGAAATTTCATTAAATTATGCAGCAAAACTATGAAATACAAAAGGCTAATCAGAAATCTGTCCATCTCTTGCGTGATATTAGTAAGTTGGTATTAAAATTTTAGTACATCTAAATTAGTTTTAGAAAACTTCTTATTCTTTATAGAAGTTAAAGTTCTTACCATAAAAGTTTCTGTTCTGCTGGGATACTGAAGGTAACGCATTGTCAGCTTTTTTGGTTGACAAGTTCAGTTCGCTGCAAAAGAAGCAAAGATGTAATTTGGAGGCTTAAACTATTGACGTATGATCACAAACTTCATCGCCTTGAGTGCATACAAGCATAAAAACTTTGCTTGCGTGAAACTGACTCTTGTTATCATCACCGTCACATTTTTTAGTAATACACACACTTTCCAGAAGATAGGTAAGATAGCAGGGATGGCCCTTTAATACTTTTGACAGCGCTCCCACACGCGACAGGCTGTGCTGATGCAGAGAAATTCAGGATGACCTGAATCCTTTAATATGGACAGGTGAAAAACATACACTTTGCAAGCCTGCTGTTCCCAATTTGTTCCAGAGATTGGATGCCCACTTATCCCAGCCCTACTCTAGAGTATGACAGCAGGATGCCTAATACGCAGCACGTAAAAAGCAAATTTTCTTGATCCTGATATCACATCAGTCTGCTTAATAAAGACAGTTGGTTCCCAAAGTTAACAACAATAGAACAGTGATGTGTCATCTGTGAGAAAGAAACGCCAACTGCACTTCTCATTGTAAACTAAAAAATACCATAAAAATTTCAAAAGAAGTGCTTGTTAACAGTGATCACCAAGAAAGCGTGACAGTTTTGAACAGTGTTTACTGTAGTGATTTTCAAATGGAAGACACCATTGGCCACCTAATTCAATTTATTAGTAGGTTTTAGCTAAAATGGCACTTTAGCACAGAAAAAGAATACTACCCATGCCGTACCACATGGTTTCCAATTTATCATCAGTATCACTCATCTCTGAAGCGAACACATTTTTCAGTGTTAAGAGTTTACACCCTGAATATTTTGAAGTTAAACATATAGCAGCATCTAACTATGACAAGCTTAAGTCTTCTAAAAACCACAAAAATCTCACCAGTATCAATCAGTATCTTAAGTACATGCACCCTGTTAGCTAATATTTTATTGTGTCCATTTTCCCAGTTTGACATTTTGCTATTCACTAGTAGTTTGCTATGACAAACAAACATCATTCTTTTTTTTAAGTTGTGATTGCCACTTGGTCTTTCATTCATAGGGATTTTAATTTAAAAACTTTTTCTCAAACCAGAAGAAAACTGGAAGATAGTAAATCTTGCTGATTTTGCTTTCTTGCAGTTTCCAAAATAATCAAGAACATTTCAATTCATAAAGAAGCTGTATTTTGATTGTTCTCAATAAAAAAAAAAATTGTTTTGATAACTTGCTACAATACTTTATGAAATGAGCTTTAAAATTTTGCATCTCTGCTTAGAGAAGTCAGCGCCTTTTCATTTCCTGATATTCGCTATTGTCTTCCCCTGTAAAATAACTCTTCATGAAAATATACGTCCAAAATTTTGCTCAAATCTAGCAAATGTTTACGACTAGGCTTGGTCTCACAACTGTAGTCTTTCATTTTAGGGATATAAACAAGATTCAAAAGAAGAATGTATGGGTTCTAGTAGGAACTCCATTCCACATACAGTTTAAGACACACAATACAGAAAAACGCATGTGGAAGGTCGATAACTTTATATTTCACAGCACCACATAATCATTTAAGTTAGAAGGGTCCTCTTCAGATCATTGAGTCCAACCCCCCTTGCTCAAAACAGGGTCAACTACAGCGGGCTGCCCAGGATCGTGCCCCAGTTGGGTTATGAGCATCCCTCCAGACAGAGATTCCACGTCGTCTCTGGGCAACATACTTGTTACTAGCGAGCATACTAGTTCTTAGGAAGTTCAATAAGATTTGGCTACTAACCGTATTTTTGGCCAGTTTTAGTAGTTTTACACTTTTCTGCCAAGGTTTCTTTCAAACAGGTCGATCACTTATCAAGTGATCCATTTATATCTGAGGTGTTCTAGAAAACTGAATTTCAGAACAATGACTAGTAACAGCGTACAAGATTCACCTACCACCATTCCCATCTCCTGGTCGCTACAACTGCTACGGATATGATTTAGACAGACACGTGTATTCCATTCCAGATGGCAAGTTACCCACAGTCTAAAAACCTTGTAACTACAGAAGTGTAGCAATTATTTCAAATTAAGACACCCTACCCCTCAGCAGGGTTTAGCAGTTCTGGCTCAGGGCCGTAATAATATGGCTCAGCGCCTTCCAAACAGAACTAGCGTTGCAGCCTCAGAGTGAAGGTAAACTTAACGCTTAATTGCCCGTGCCCTTATTTCTAGATACATTGCTAGCTTTTTACATACCCGACCTCAAGCGTATCGAGTTCCAAAGCATGTTTTTCTTGACTTTTTTTTTTTTTGAAACAACACATGAACAATTAATTTATTTTTCTGTAAGTACAATCTATGCAAGTTCTAAGAGAACTAGCATTACCTGCAGGAAGCACTTTCTTTAACATTTTTGACATCTGCTGGATTGATTCCTTCAATAACAGGCGAGTCTGGATTTGCAGATCCATTGCTGATATGATCACTGCTTTCATATCCAGATTCTGTCCTCTGAATTTGCCAGTTATCACCAAGAATTTTTCTCTCTGTAAATCCTTTGTTTTTTTCGGCATTCCCTTTTCCCTCCGAATCCAGTGAACTTCGACTTCCGGTATCCTGTTTTGTTTCATCTTCATATATAGTCATTAAACCTTTTGGGATTTGGTTCTCTTTTGGCCAATGGTTAAAGCTTCGCTCCTTTTCATGCTTAGGTTTACTGTTCGGATTTGCCTTGTGCTTTGGGCTATGCTGTTTTTTCTCTGTCTCACTGAAAATGCTGTCTACATTTAGCGTCTCTCGCATAGGTTTCCAACCTTTACTTCTGCTTCTGCTGCTGCTAATACTGCCTTTGTCCCTAGAGTCTTGACTGGTGTCTGTGTCATAGCCAGTGACACCATCAGTCCGGGTCCTGACCATTGGTTTCTCTCCAGCAGGAAAAGCTTCTGGTTTATTTGATCCAAGCACCTGGACAGAAAGCTTTGCTTGGTGAGGTGCATTGTCGTGCTTATAGGAGCCTCTTCCCTGGCTGCTGTATATGCGCTGATCAGCACAGTGTCTAAGTCCATTTCCAACTGGAGGAGACCCCGACTTCACATTGGAACGATCTTCCCCAACCAAATCTTATTAGAAGGAAAAGAAAAAAGCTCCATTAAAGTCCTCATTAATATTTAACTGGTATTGTTACAGTACTTATGTTTCTTACACAATTTACTCAACAAATTCAGTATTTCTAAATACTGAAAACTGGGAACCTAATCTTACAGTGTGTTCTGCACAGCTAGCATTGATGCTAAAACTATTTAAAGCATTGATTCTGGTCATATTTTTAAAACGTACCTCTTTGTCTCCCAGACTCTTTTCTTGGTCCTTTGTCTGCATCTTTTCGTAAAGATGAGAAGTTTTTCATATCAGCGGCTTTCTGAGCACACTCTCTGGATATGTCCTTTAGCCTGTCCTTTTGATCGCTGTAACCCAGCTTAGCTGCAAAAGATACTTTTTGTCAGAGATCATTACTAAGAAGTCATTCATCATCAAAAACCCAAATGTATTTCTGTACCATAACATTTAGTTTTTAATATCAGTACTACTTAAAAAGTCTAATGAATTACATAACACAGAGTAAGAAAATGGGATGTATAGCATAGATATAAGTGTATGGGTAGCTCTAAGGAGTCCGCTAAATGGAGCTCATGACAGAAAGTAACCAAAGTAGTATTATGTCAAGCACATCTTTCACCTCTTACTTTTTAAAATGGGAGCTCAGGCCATTTTGAAAGCATATACGATGTACATCACATTTTAATAATTCTACTGAAGAAATTAATTTAAGTTTAATCTTGTCTAAATGTGAAGGTTTACTTCTAATAAAACAGTGGGAGCACTGTTTATGAAACCAAATCCTTCGATTTCTGAAAAGGTAAATGCTCACTAGTTTTGAGTCATTACTCCATCAAAAAAGAGTCAATCAAGCCAAGCACTCTCAGTCTTAAAACTAGGAAAAGTCTAGTTAAAACTAGTTGAAAGTCTAGGAAATTTAAAACTAAGTCTAGGAATTTAAAACTAGTTAAAAGTCTAGGAATTCAACAATAAAGACAGAGGAAAAACACCTCAAGAGAAGGCAGCATTTCTCCACCTGAGAAGTACGGTCACTTCAGAGCAAAGGCACTGACAAGCAATGCAGAAGTCACTGCCTCATATGACTACTTACAGCCTGATTTACTTGGAAGCCTAATGTACAGATAGAATGGATTTTTAAACAGATAAGACAACTTTGTTACTATTCTTTCCAAACATAAGATGAAGTCCGTTAATACACAGGACTACAAATAATGCTGCATATCACAATAGTGTTGAGGAACACTGTTCCTCAAATAGCCAGTAATCCAGAGCCACACCATGTGCTCCAGAAGATCAATCAGCTTCAAGTTTCTAATGTTCTTTTAACTAACAATGATTGGAAGGATAAAGATGTTTGAGAAATGGATCAAGTCCCTGAGAGCCACTTTACTGCAGGAATAGTGAGAGGTAATAAAAAAAAAAATGTTGCTTTTACAGTTCTCCAGAAGTTAACATTCCATGGCAGATACTAAACATTAGTTGTTATTCAAGTCAATGATGGAATTTTTCCTCTAGAAGCAGTTCTAGTTCAGAGGTTAGCACACACCTGAAATGCTACCAGCTGAAATATTTCGTAAGACAATGCATTTGGGGTTTTTTTGGCGATGGGGAATATGTACCTGGACCTCTACCACCACTAGCCTGAATATGGCTTCTGCTGAATGTTGAATTATCCGGCTGAAGTTTTTTATTACTCCTTTGATTAGTGGGGTCTCCAATTCCATTCTCTTTCATATGGTCCGATTTAGGAGCAGAATGCTTCTCAAATCCTGTCAAATAACACATCTAGCTTTAGAAATCAAAGGCTTCCTAATTTAAAGTTTCCGATATCTAAATCGAGAAATAAGAAAACTTTTTAAATTGCAGGTTAAAAAAAAAAAATAAAAGAAAAACCACATCACATTTCAATATGCTACACAGTAAGGTTCTGTAATATTTTACGTACTGCCGTATTTATAGTGGTAGACTGTAGTGGAATAGGGTCCTCAATCTTTTCTTCCCTGAAGCAGTCTATGTCATATTGCTACTCATTATGTAAAGAGGAACACGTCAAATTCAGCTGGCCTTTTATTTAATTTACTTGTGTGTTATGTTTAACATTAAAACAAACAAAACCACCCCAAGACAGCAGTAAGAGCTACAGAACCAAAAGACTGGATTTTTATATATTGAGGCCTATGCTACACAGTCTCTGAGAAAAGAAGTTTCCTGCAGCTCCGTCTGATTTTTCCCAAAGTCCTGAATTGGTGCTCTGTGTGTGTATATATATACACACATATACACAAACACACATGCTCCAAATATATCTCTGTATTTGTATGAAGCTTTAAGTACCTTTTTATAACATTTTTAGAGACATTTTAAATGTATCAAAACACACAGAGCATTCGCATATACAAATATACTATGATTTTCTTCTGAAACTACTGAAGTTATGTTTAAAGCAGTTATGATCAAACAATCTACAACAGAAAGTCTTTTTTCCCCATTTTCCATGAGTTTCAATTTGTATTCCCACATCAGACACAAAACAAAGAGTTCTAACGTTGAATATATACGCTAATCTCTTTTCTTTTGAGGCCCTTTAGATATTACTGATAAAAGTATGTAAGAACGAAGCAGCTAATCCACTACCTTCTCCTTTTAATTCCCATTTCAGAAACATAGTTGATACTGTTACTAAAGAAAGAAAAAAGAGAAAAAGTCTTAATTACCCAAGTCTTCCCCGTTTCCTCCTGCTGCTTTGCATTGAGACCAGTGAATAATGTGCTTGGGAGCATCTTCTGGAGATACAGCTGTGCCATCTGGGTTAGCGTAAAATAGCAACAATGGCTGAAAGTGACATCGAATGCATCTGGAGACCACATCTTTCCATTTCGTGCCAATCTAAGAAAAAAAGAAAAACAAACACAACCAAAAATCAAAACCTCAAAACTTTTAAAAACACCAGTGAATCCAATTATGGAAAGGATAATTTATTAAGGAATAGGTACCAAATGCTTAATTCTGAAGCTAGACTAACATTCAACATTTTGTCACGTGAGTTTATGTAAGTCGCAGCAAAAAGCTAGAACCAGTATTACATGGGCTAACAATCAGAAGAACATCAACACTATCGTTATAGCTGCCAGTAATTAAGTCTTCTTTTTCATTAAAAGAAGAACAAGCACAACAGCAGACGAGTCCACTAACATTCTGAAACATTCGGCATTTGCGAGGCAGAACTGTAAAGTAGTGCAGTAAATTCTAAAATCCATTTATGAAAACTTATTTACAAAACTAAAGATTCATTACCTAAAGGTTCATTACAATAAGGACATTTGTTGGACTTGTTTCAAGTTTGGTGTCAGAAGAACGCACTCTAGAAAAGCAGAGATAACTACATTTGATATTAGTAAGAACCATATTTACCTCTTTTACATTAGCATCATCAAACAGCACCCATTTGCAACTCTTGGTGTGAAAGGCAAAGGCACAGTAATGCCGGCTTGTGTAGCAAATCATTCCCACAAGAAAAAGTTCACTATTTTTGGCATTTTCATCTGTAACCCTATAGAACAGCTGTAAAAACAATTACGTATTTTAAAATGTGTAAAACATTTAGGTTCTATTTCCAGACCTCCTAACTGGCATGTCACCAGGGCAATTGGTATTAAATAGTCTATTGCATTATGCAATTTTTCATGAGTATAATGATTTTTGCACTTATTAGGTCTATTTTAGCATTTATTTTTGCATAGTTGAAGCAGTAAAACAGTAATGCTCTGGAATCATTCCACAAATTTCAAATTGAACGTGATATTCCCAGACTTTCAACTAGGAATTCACCTACAGCCATCTTTGTACTTAGGCAAAAGATGAACGCTTCTGATGGGACTTTTTCCTCCCACAGAAACTACATCAAGCAGCACGTTATAAAGAACAGTAAAAGCAGACATTAACTTTGAAGTTAAATTGTGCTTTATAAAAATATACATATGTGTATATATACACTTTAATATTTTGTATATATTTACGTACAGATAAGATACATGTAAAATGAAATTCTAGAATAAGCAAATAGTAAGTTTTAGGTCCGATACCCCAGGAAGATAAAGTTGTGTTGCCAGATTCCGCATAACCTCTTCTGTCAGGTCAGAATGTTCTGAATCCCAGACTAAACCGATCGTCACGATCTCGGGACAATTCATGAGAACACGACGAATTTTTATTTTTTGACCACAGTTACTCTAGAAAAAGGAAAAAAAAAATGCAATGGGAGGGAAAACAAAGATGTTTAAAAAAATGGAAGTCCCAAGTTGAGTTACTAGACATGAAACAGGGCACCAAAACAACTCTGCAACTTCTTCTAATTCTCGAATTTAATTACGGTGTTTGTTTCTAAGAATTTAAGGATAAAATTCTTCATCATAAAAACGCTCTGACAAAGACTACAACTAAACTTCTACGTCCAATCACCACCTTAAAATAGAAAGTTTCTGAAAACACCCAAGTCATCATCGCAATTTCTCTTTTGTTTCCCCCTCCCTTTCATCATTTAAGCTTAAGTCTATATGTTCTTGTGTGCTTTTCTATAGATCCTAAATTATCAGTATTTACACAGAACCATTTAAAGAATAGAGAAAAACAAACTAAAGCAGCTTCACTCCGAAAATATACCTGTTCCAACTAATCAAAAACATCTCGCTCTATGTTGAGCGTAAAGTGGAGAGTAAACCACAGCCCTAATAGCGCTACTTTCTAAACAGGCCACCTGCACCTACAATACCATGTTTATCTATAACTGGAGCAATAAAATATAAATCTAACGACTTTTTTACCCTAAGCTGGACTGCACTGAAGCGACCACAGGCAACCCTGCTTTGAGGGGAATACTTTAGCCTAATTTAATATCCTAAAAAGTTCTGCCTTGCATCTTACAGTAAGGCAACATCTTTGTTTACTTACAGGACACTTTCTGTAGTCATCAGCAGTATTTGCCGCCTGCAGCAATTCTGCAAACATTTCTGGCTTGAGACGTTCATGCCTCTCCATCATTCTTTCTACTTCATTACTATAAAAAATAAATGGAAATAACTTTTAAGAAGAGAAATCCACAGTTAACAGATTTCAGTCCACTCTCAATTAACTACATCTTATGACCAAAAAGAAAAGATACAGAGGTAAAACAGTAGTAATACATACTTTTTGTCAAGCTCTCTCCACATCTTCCTTTTGCAATTCAAATGTTACTTTTGGACAGCATCTCAAAAATACATTTTAACACAGGAATAAACATTCATTTTTAACACTTAACAGCATTTCTCTGGCATGCTTTGTTTATTATTGGAAGGGTGTATATAGAAAAATGAGATATAATAAAAGCTCTTACCACAGGGCTGTGGTGGAGATGTAACGCACAAATTCTGTAAAAGGCAATGGGTCTGATGATGCCCCACAACTGCGACATACACACTAAAAAATAAAAATACTTTTGTTTTTATTTATTCAGGACAGTGGAAACAAATAATTTCTAAGGCCATCAAATAAGGGTCTGACCTGTTCATACAGTGTCATAGCAAACTTCTGATGAGAAATACAGGATTTTGAAGTGCACATATCTGTTTCACTGTTTGGCACTAGGTGAAAATGAATCCTCTCAAGGATATTTTCCTAAATAGAAATAATAATGTAAATATAAACTGAACTGATGAAGTCAGAACATAACAGCAATATTACAGTTTAATACTCCAACTACTACCCTTGGCCCCAAGTAGTCCACCTACAAGATTAACATGTATTTAATTCCGTCCCCATTCACAACCCAGTGGATGGGAATTCTCTTCATCTCAAGGTTTCCAAACATTAACAAAACAGGATTAAACAAGTTACCCAACTGTTCTTCCAGACTGCATTCTCCTTTGAACGAAGCAGATCTTCAAGAAAAATTTTAAAAGCTGTCTTACAGAAATATATGATATTAATATCATCGCAGGCAATGACTGAAATATTTTTTGGATCAGGCCTCTGTCTCAGTCCTTCACACTTTCATGTTTTTCTCTGCAGATCAATCTGATGACATTTAGCACATGCACCAACACAAGTACTGTTGACAGAAGCATGGAAAAAGCTCATAAATAGCACATGCCTGATCCCATCCTGAGTCTCATTTTTTAACCTCAAGAGAAAGGAAAAGAAAAAGAAAAGGAAAAAAAAAAAAGTCCAATGACTGTCATCAGTTTGGCCCCTGAATCACCACGGCCATTTTTTCTACTTTTGCCAAAAACACCAGAGGTAATGGGAAGAAGTGAATCTATTCAGGTAAATCATTCAGACAGCTGATTACTTCATGGGTTCAAATGCATTTTGATTAGATGGATTACTAAAGAGAAATTCTCTTTCATGACTGCAATACATTAACCTGATGGCAAGATCTCAAACTTTCAGGAGTTCTCCTCTGGATTTTCCTACGTACGTGAAAATGCGTCTGGTAGGCAGGTATTTATTTGTGGATACTTCCAAAGCATGTCCAAAGCTGAAAGTAATTAAAGCAGTAACCATATTTTCTGTCCCTCAAATCTGTGTCTGCAGGTTGATACTGTTGGTTTGTTGGGTTTTTTTTAATGGTGAACAATTTTCCCTGTCTAATACAGGAGTTCTTAGAAAGGCTCCTTTACCAGTGTTCTACGTGGTCCTCAGTCACAGTAACAGCTCATGTTTTTCAGTGAAACACTTCATAAAAGCACAAAGTAACTGCAGTAAGAGTCAAGATCTTCAAGTATTCGTTCACTCTTGGACAAGGAAACGGAAATCTCTTCTGCAGAAGACTTCAGTAATGAGCTGGCTAGTTGCGATGGAACATATTTCAATAGGTGATGAGAGAATACTTGGAGAAACAGACTATATATTCAAATCCATATGTGCCTCTCCTCCTGAGGGATAACCCTTCCCTCTATCCAAAGAGTTTCAGCAGTGATTGACAGTTCATCATCCTCACTGACCTCCTGTAGTAACGACGTTTCACACATCCCTCTGCCTGAGCTACAGAGTTAGGGAAGAAGTTACGGAGCAAATGCAAGATTACTCCATCCCACATTACCAGACACCTACTCCATGCGTCTGTTCCCCTAAACTGGCATAAAGAAGGTCAATAGCATCATGTCACTTGTATCCCACCTGTGAGCCAGGAGCTACCAAAACAACAGACCAGCTTGGCATCCACAAAACTAACGTAATTCTACTCAACTAACACAAAGAATACATACGAAGCATTCTGCTGCATCATCCATGAATCCAAGCTGGAAACGCTGCTCATCCTTAAAACTTTCTGCCAGGGCATGTCTCATGTTATCTGACGGGAGTGCTTTTTCTCGACTGTGTTGAAATTGTGAAAATATTGCCTAGGAAGAAATACCATTAGTTAGCTTCCTTAGCCGCTTGGCTAGACACTGTGGTTCCACACAAATACATCAGTTCTTATGCAGCATGCCTATACAGCAAATATATAAAAGGTTTATAAATCTATGCAAGTTTAGAAATTAATGTTTTTTTCTAAAAGTTACTTAGGTTCTGTGTTCTGTTACTCATTCCATTATAAGAAGTTACGCTACCAAACTGAACTTTGATCCAATAGAAAAACAATACAAAAGTTTATAAAAATGCAAGCGATTGACTTCATCTCCCAGAAGAAACACAAGCCCTGGACTGTAATCATGCAGCTTTTTTAATTTGGCCACTGGTTCACGCATGCTTATCTTTACAGACAGCGTGCATTTCGTAGGGCATAATGTTATACCACTCGGATTAGTTTAGCACCCATCATTCATTAAATAATGTAACATTTACATTACTACTTCAGACTGGAGTGTATCTTATGGAAAAAACTCCCATAAATTAGACGGAATGCTAATAAACCTTGCCATTAAGTCAGCTCTCTACTGAACCAGTGCACACAATACAAGAGAACAGGTCAGTATCTGCAGCCCCAGAACATGAGAATAAGCTGCACTTGATTTTTTTTCGTAATTTCCCAGAAGAGACAGTTAGCTACTGCTTTTCTTTCTGGCAGAGATACGTATGCAAGTGACTTCATCATTTACCAAGTAAGGGAGGTTGATTGTCGAAGAACTGAAAGTTAAAAGCTATTAAAAGAATGAGAAAAACATTTGCAGATATTAAAGGGTCTATTCCACTACCAAGAAATCTAAGTCCAGCCTTAGAGAAAAACGAGGAGAATAAAGAAAAAACAAATCAGGAGAAGCCATGTAAAATATAAATAAGGTTAAGCATTCTTCACATAGGCTTCCTACGGTTAAAAAAAAAAAAAAATCTGTTGGGACAAAAGGCAAAGATACAACAGATAAGCAAATTTCCAGTGCTAACAGAAAGTAGTGTTTTAACCATGATGCATTCCAGGGTAAGTGTTTGTTAAATATTTAAATTTCCTTCTCATAACAGAAAGCATGGACTACTGATAAAAACTACCATCACTATCTCAATGTAAGCATTCAAAATTAAGTTTTTAACAGATCTGGTAATACAAGTTAGCTCTGCTTTGAAAAGATTTATCACTTCTCATTTTGGCTGCCAGGTCATTTTTGGTATGCAACAGAGCCTTGTATGTCCAGCTAAAAAAAAATAAAAATAAAAATATACAGATAAGCAGCTCTGCAGATATGTACGCTCACTTCAGTGGCCTGCATAGTCAGAGTCCCACCCCAATGTTATCCAGAGAAGAAAAGAGCATATTTAACTCTCAGAACACCACCGAAAGAAAAAGATAACGGACTGAACTGAAGTAAACCAGAACTTATTGACTATGCTTTTAGTTTATAGGATAAGCTGATATAGATAAAAATATCCTTCTTTATTGGTGAACAAGTAAGAGGGGTTAAGATAGCCAAAGACCACCAAAAAAAAAAGCCCCCAAAGAACACACCAACAAAAAAAAAAACCCAAGTCACAAACAAGTCACTGAAATGCATCCTCATCCAGCATATACACTGCATGAAAATCAAAATGCCCCGGGTTCTGAACACAGACCAAACAGAATCACTCAACCAGCACCTCTAAAAAGCCAAGAAAGCAAAGCCAGGACTATACATAATGACAGAGGACAGATGCGTCCAAATGAGTTAACTACAGTGTTTTGAGTTCAGTACCTAGGCTACTGGCCATGGAGTTATAAAGATCACAACTATACTGTTGAAACAATAACTAATTCCAGTCTAACCACTTCTTATCGGCATTCTTGGGAACACATCAAAATAGGAAGACATGACAGTTCAGGCAATGCAAAATATTCAGGTACAGTAAGCCATTTAGATAAATCACACAAGAAGATGCATCATGGGATTAATCAGTCCCTCAAGAATACATACTTGAAAGAATAAAGGAAATTACAAGTCCTAAATTACAACAGCCTTATGAAGCAGCTGAAGGTAGCGTATCACTTTGGAAGGTGACTTAAAGTGATGCAAAACCTATCTTACTTTGTACTGGAGCTCCAAACACTACAGGAAGAGAGAGGGTATTAAGGTACAGCAAGTCATATGTTTAGCTTGAAAAAAAAAGCACCTGGTCTACTGAAGTGCACCATTAGAATGGAACAACTCATTACTTAAAAGATTCAACTGCTACACACCATGAGGACCACCTTCTTCATGTTTCTGAGCACAATGAAACTGCTACATTATTTTTTACTATAATTTCAATGATATGATTAGTCATTAGGAGTATGTAGCGTAACATATACATTCCAGCAATTGTCACCCTTCGATCCCTCTTCATTTCTTAAAGGTGGTTCCAGTGCAACATTGAGCAATCCTGTATATGACCAGAACTTCACATGTAATATGGGTCAAATCAAAAGGAAAAGGCCAGGGAGTTTACTCAATATTACGACATCAGATATGAACATGAATCCCTATACACACAGTACTCCAGGAAACTAAAGCTGCCATCCAAACACAGACAAAAGGTTTTTTTTATCTGAAAAAAATAGGTGTGTGAGAGTTACAGACTTCATGTACTAACAAAATCAAGTGTCCAGCACACAGAAGAACGTGATGTGCATCAAAACACTGGTGAAACTAGAAGTCCCAACAAGTTCCACAGTCAAGACCTCGTAAGAAGGTTGGAATAAAAGCCTCAGGAAGTTAGTCTGAATACGTGTAGTCTCAACCCACTTCAACTTGTTGGCCTTTTAAAATTAATCATTTTAACCAAAGAAATAAAATGACACCTTTTGGAAAAAACAAACCATGTTTGGAAGAAGAGACATACACATTCAAAACCATACACATGGAATGACTATACATTCTACAGTCCTGTATTAAAACGCCAGAAGGATCTTTATTGTCAAATTGCAGTAAGAGTAGAAAGTTCGTAGTACTAAAACAAACAAACAAAAAACCCACATACACCATACATTTTTAATTGGGATTTTTATCCCAATGAAACAGAGATATCATGCTTACAGCTATTTCCCTAGTAACTGCAGGCAGCCAAGTACCAGTGCAGTAAAAGCAATAAGAACCTAACAGACTTTGACATTTGTTTCCAGACTTCAGATGAGTTACAAAACTGTCTGAAGCACAAGTTTCACGCACCAGTTATGTAGATCTGACTTATTTTAAACACTGAAAAGTTACCAACTTGCATTAACTGTCCAGTATCACTACCTGCCTTTCATTACTTACAAATTGAACAATTAAGTTACAAATTGAACAATTAAGTTCTGCACTGTTACCATCAACTACTGAGTAAAAAAAGAATCTTGAGACCTTACCAGACAGTAATATAGTTATTGTAAAAGAAATGCATTCAAACACTACGGCAAAGAACAAAAGCATATGCATGTAAATAGAAGAAAAGAAAAATCTCTGAGAGGCTAGCTAGAAATTTTCAGATAAGTTATACCGTCTTTTAACAGACAAAAATTTTATGTTTAAGCACACTGTAAAATTTGTGTATGGTAAAATTTCTTCTTTAAGCACAAAAAAATGTTTTGTTACAAACATGTTAACAAATGTCCTTAAATCTAAATTGTTTCTTTACACAAGAATGACTTAAGAGTAAACTATAAATTATATAAATTAGCAAAAGAGTTTAATTATTTTTCCCTCATTTCGAAAGATGATTCTTCCAAAAATTATTATTTACCTTTAAAGCACAAAATATGCATGCATCTCCCTGACAGACATGTCCAGTTAAACCTCTTAAACTTCGTCGAAATATGTCAAGTTGCCATAATACCTATAAAAAAAAAAGTTTCACAGAAAATAAGTAATGAGTTATGAAGGTTCTACATTTAACACAGCAACATATACCAGATTTTTCGGGTGGGTTTGTTTGTTTTTTAGTTTCACATAACATCTACAACTCGAGCACAAACATTTCTACAAGAATTATGGTCCTTTTCTGTTAGTGTGGTAACTTGTGGAGGTGGAAGTGCAAGGAATGCACTCACCACTCATGAAATGAGATCTCTTTTTTAAACTTTTTGAAACAATGGCAAACAATGTACTTTGTGTGGAAAGAGAGCTGAAGTACTCTTAAGGAAAAAAGCAGCAAGCTAAACTGTGCACAGAGATTGTAATAGTCTTCTTATGGCTTTATGTAAGTAAGAGCAAGACGGCTATGGGGTTTACTTCACTTCTCTTTCCCTCTCCCTCCCTCTGTGATTTCTTTCAAATAAAAAACAAAACAAAACACTGGACACGTAGAAACTGAATTGCTCAGTAAAATGCAAGCACCGTTTCGGGTTAAGTCTGTATTACATTCTTATGGTCTCCTACTAAAACGATTGCTGAGATACATTTGTTTTCCACAGATCAAAATAATCCTGTGCTTAATCAGGTACGTTTCTACATTTAATTTGTGTAACTACTGTATATAAAGGTAATGTCATCTCTGCTACACTACACTGCTTTCAGTATCTAACGTCTTAGGTACACAATCAGTGCAGTAGTTCAGAAAGCTGCCCATTAAAAAAATAAATTAAAAAAAAAACAAATAAAAATGAGGTCTCAAGAGGCATAGTAACACAACAACTGAAAATAAAATAAAAAAAGAAATTCCTATCTATAAAAGTTAAAATTAATTGGGATGCATTTGAAAAAAAAAAAAATGTCCGAACCTCAGCTCTGAAGGTTGAACAGAGGTTAAAAGAAAAGAAAGGAACACATTCCTTCTTGTAAAAGGGCAGTCACCAATCATCAGCCACCATTTGATAAACAGCAGTAGGTTGTGAAGTAGTAGGATTGTCTGAAACTATAACTAAAAATGACTTAGGGTTTAATTTTAGGGTACCCTCAGGGAAGACAGCAAAACTGCAAGAGAATATAGGTCACGCTGTTCCTATTGAATGTAAAACAGCAAACTCATTCTACTAAATCTATTGTACATTTTTATTTTAAAAATATTTAGATACCATAGACATACACACCACATAGATGTATCTCTCATATCTCCTATGTTTAAATCCATACCATTTTTAGGACTTACAGGTTTTTTCAGAAAGTCTACGCATCTATTAAGCCCTCTGTCAGTTTGACAAATAATGCTGTACAATTTGAAAACAATCAGGTCCAAAATCTAAGCATTAAAAATAGATATTGTTCTGCTCATTATTTGCACAGCCTAGAAATTCGTTCTTGTTTCCGATTTCTAGATTTAAAAAGACTATAGTATAAACTAAACTGTGCCTGGTGTTCTGATTTGCAGACAATGTGTAAAATCCAGCAATGCTCTGTCAGAATTAAGTAAATCCCCACATCACCTGTCATAAGTAGGCTTTTAAAAGCTCAATTTTTAATCATGCTAGTGTCACTGTACGATTAAATATACTTGAAAGATCTAAAGAGCCAAGATTTTTTCAACTACAGCTCATATAAAAAACAGCGCGTAGGTAAGTAAGCGCATGCAAGAAGTTGGTTGTAATACGTATGCATATAAACAGTAAAAAGAAATAAAAGTCATATTTCTTTGGTATCAAGTATATCTCTTACTCGAATTCCACAAATCTTTCCTAAGATTAGAATCAAAGCTTTCAACCGTATGTGTATCTTCTGATACGCTCCAGTACCAAAGACTCACATGCTAATTATGAGAAAATGGTATTTTAATAAAAATAGTGTCCTATTCAATACAAGTAGTAGTACTGGTTGCCCCACATTAAAAAGTGTTTTGTAAATTTTTCCAAGTAATAAAACTGCTATGTTTGACAGAAGCCTTAGTTTTAAATTCAAGCAGCAAGTTTTGAAGTTATATGTCATAAGTTTCCAACTACAAAAGGAAAGTTTTTCTGATGTTCCTAATGCATGCAAACAAAATAACTTGCTGTCATTTTTTGCAAAATTATATACTTAATACTCTGAATCAATTCCTACATGAAATGCTAAATAAAATTACTTCCACAGAGGTGTCTTTTTTCTACAATTGCCACTTTTTTTTTTTCTTTTTCTTTTTAAGAAGAGTCCATTCTAAAAAGACCTGCTATTCTGTCTTACTTGGAATCATTTAGAAGTTTAACTGAGAACTGAATTTAATACCATTGAAAAACGTGCCATCTTTTTCTGTAAAATACACATACTGCAATACAAATAGTAAAAACAGCATTGCCAAAAGAACTCTTTCCCTACTATGACCATTTAAGCTGCTACAAAACCAGAAATGCTTAACAAATCAAGTTTTTTCTTACCTGAACAGCACTGTTAAGAAAGCAGCTGTTTTGTCCTGGTTCATTTAATAACCCTTTTGTAGGGGCCAGGGACAGTATACTTCCAGGCTGATAAACTTTTCCAAGGTTACCCCCAGGTTTTCGTAAGAATTTCACCCATGCCATTATTTTTTAGACTTTATAATTGCAATATTTACACTTAAATATTTAAGGATATGATGGGTGAAAGGCAAAGAAGAAGATCCTAAGAGAACTGCTCTAAAGTCACGGCATTCCGTTCAACTCTGTGCAATAGGAACCATTCATGGGCTTAAGTCCATTTTCCATGAGCAGCTGTCAGCTATCTATCAGGAGGAGTTTCTCAGTTAAAATACAGCTATACAAAGTTTTTAAACTCTCAGACTTAAAAAAAGAAAAAAAGGGAAAAAAAAAAGAGGTGTCCAGTTAATGTTAAAACATTTTAAGAGTAATTAGAATAAAAGTTCTTATAAAGCAAGTCGCACAGTAAGTGACTTCTCCTTCCAGGGGGAGCAATAAAGTATTACTACAAATCATTAGTTGTATTATATCTCAAGTTTATATATATCACAAAAATGGAGAGTTCTTGACAGGCGTTATACTCCTGTTCTCTCGTTTTGTTCCATCTTCTTTTTACTTTTAACCGTGATCCGCAAAATATATTCCAGTTTAGAAGACTCCATGTTTATTTCATTCTCTTTCCAGTGAACCTGAAATAGGAAAAAACCAGAAAATATAAAAATAGAGTTTTCCAATATGTTAAAGATCTTCTAAATCAGAAAGGAGATCACAGCCAAAACAACCTCTTAATCTAATGGCAGATGCAATAACCAGGGAAGAGGAGGAGAAACAACTGCCACCTAAAAGTTGTTTTTAAGGCAGAAACATTAAATTATTTTATCTGTCATAATTATCTTCTAACTTACTATACACCTCTAAAGACCATGATAAAAGTACTGTAAAGGTTCTGCAACAATATGCAACAGCTTATAAAAAGACCATATAACACGAGTTATTCTAACTTTCAAAGTCTAATAAAAAGATTACCAAGAAATAAACATTTTTCATTTTTGTTCAACATTTGAAAGCCTAAGATGGTTTTGGTTTCAATACCACAGGAAATCACATGAACTGATACATATTTCTATGTCTTAAGATTACTAAAATGTTATAGATACTCAGCTTTCAAAATTTTGTACTACCTAGTAAACACGACATAAATACGTCATTAACCTGGTTGCCTTCTTTAAGCATCCAGAAAAACATAGCTAATAGCCGAGCAAGAACATTCTGGTAGTTGCCCCAGTAACTGATTCCAAGATTTTCCATGAAAAGCGTTGTTTCTCTCACTGTTGAAGGTACATATTTATGGTTAAATGACTGAACATCCAGAACATCACCACAGGCACATGTAAAGCCCACGTTGTGATAATCTCATAACAATGGACTATTAAATCAGTTTGGCATTACTGCCTCGTCCACATAAACATTTGATGTAATAGCACAGATCAGAATAAACTTAAACAAACCAAAGCAGTTAAGGATGCGTATTTGGAAACGACAAAACGAAAAGGTGAGATTTGGGCCTCACATTACAACCAAGATATTCATCTTAGCTTGTACATGCATGTGAGATACTAAAGACATATCAGTACACTTCAAAACTTCCAGCCTTCTCACTACATTTTTTTTTCCCCACTGTGCAAGCCTTTCAAGATTGGTGAGCAGCATTAAAAGAAAACAAGATAAATTTTGTAGTTAGAAAGCTGTATAAATTGGAAGGTAACGTTCCCCAGCTCAGAACCAACACCACATTCATGTCAAACAGTTCCACAGCCCAAATACTGTACAGCTGGGACAGCACAGAAACAAATCATGCGACTTTCAAATGATACCTGCAGGAAGTCTTGCACCCCCAAAACCATTTCCCTTTATTTAAAAGAATCATTGGTATTTGCACGCATTATCAAAAAAAGAAAAAAAAAAATCAATAACTGGAACCTAACCAAAAGTCCCTTTTGCCCCATGCATAATCGGATGGTTTTTGTTTGTTTACTGGTGTTACTGTATCTCACCCGTAAGTAATTTGATTTAATAATACTGGAAATAGTAAGTGTGATTTGTGACAGCATTGAGCAAGGAATCTGAAATCTAACTGGAAACTGACCTTGACAGAATATCATGTGATAATTTTGTTTTCTTTATGTTCGCTTCAATAAACACAAAAAGAGGGGGAAAAAAAAAAGAAAAATATGTAGCGAGTAAGTGGAAATGCATATCAGTTGAAGATCTTACTAGAACATTAAATTATTTAAACAGAGTATCAACTTTAACTTTTACGTGGAAAAAAAAAAAAAACAAAACCCACAAACAACTTTGAAGTGCTCCACAATATAACAACTACTCTTCTACAAAGGACCAAGCTTTTAAGAAAACAGGGACAAAGGCGGAGATGAAACAAAAATTAACCCAGAAAAAGACTAAAGAATCTGCGGTCAGGTATGCAAAAGTGATAACGTCATCTGTACAGAGCAATTAAAGGAAAGAAGATTTTTTAACAAGTGTTTTCATTAGTTTCAGCACAGTACGTAAATAGAAAATAATGAATCACTACTGTAAAGATGAATAAAGAGGAGTCAAGGAAGAAATCTAAGGTCTATAGCTGGTTATTATCAGACACATGTATATGCACACATATACATATATATTCAAGAAGCCAGTACCACACATCAGAAGCGCTTAGTAATATGAAGCATCATTTGGCCCAAAGCCTCCTACTATCACAGTGAACCATAACTTTTAATTCCTAAAAAGAATGTTATAATTACGATTTAAAAACAAAACCCCAGAAGAATCTTAAATTCAACTCTTACAACCACCAAATACTTTCTACTGATTTCTGATTTAATATTTCTAGATCCATACTGAAAAACCTGACCTTTTTGTCACAAAAAAGAGCTTCTTGAGCACGCATTTTCCTAGCAATACAGAGTTCTTAATTCCACTTTATATAATTTCCCATATGGAGAATTATGTACGCTTTTCTCCAACCTCCTGCTGCTGTCCCAGAAGACAAAACTGAAGTTAAAATGAACAATTTTTGGCAATCAGCAATATCAAACTCTGAAGGGGAAAAACCAGGAAAGAGACTGGATTGGGAACAGTACAGATGGCCTGCGGTAGCCTTAAAGGTGTAAAGCATATTTGCACTCCAACGCGTGCTTGAGACGTCCCTCACTGTGTTCCTATCTTTGAGCAGGATGGAGCAACAAAATCAATGCAGTTCTCGCCCAGAAACACCAGGCTTGCTATCAGTGTGTCCTAACCTAGAATAAATTCCCTACTGAACACACTACACTTCTCATCTCTGAGACTGCTTATACAGTGGTACCCAATCAAGTGGCAATTCAGCTGGCTTGTCCCCTGCTGTCTGCGTTTCAGTGGAAAGATTGATCAGCATATAGCAGCCAAAATAAGGTAAGGAAATAGAGGGGAAGTAAGCTAGACTGTGTGCCAATTATACAATACAGAAGTTACTGGGAAAAGACATGTTTCTGGTACGTAAATTTCAGTTGGAAACAGATCTTGCATACTCAGCTGTGACTACAGTTGGTTATTTAAAGAAATCCAAGGATGGACAAGAATGGCAGGATTCATTTCCAGCCCAAAAAAAGAGAAAAGCTGAATCCTTGCTTCATAAGCAAGTTATTTTCTCACCTGAAGAAAAGTGTAATGACAGACCCAAAGTCATGTTAAATTTGGGAAACATTTCTGTTCTTTTTTGCAAAAAGGGAGATAGCTACTACAAACACATCCGTGAAACCGACCCCTAAGACCAACAGACAAAAGTTACAGAACATTCAGAAAAATTTTGCCTCTGTAGTTCTCATTTTCAGCCTTGGGACTTACTTATATCAAGTCACAAAGGTAAAAGAGACTCCATCAACTTTTTTGTCTCTTATCATACTGTCAAGCACAATTTCCCCATGTTCCTGAATAACAGACGTATGCATGGATATAGACAGGAAGAACCCCTGAATTTATCTACTCTGTATTTTAGCTGCTAAGAAATACATATGCTGTTTTGGAAACAAGTGTTCTTCCAGAGCAATTTAAGACAAAGAGCATTAGTTCACTAAGAACTGCTAGACAGGCTTTTTTTTCTTGCATTTCAAGGATGCCCTAGTACAAACATCCCATGTACTAAGCATTTAGCTGTTGGGCTGTGTTTCAGAAAAGTTACAACAATTCACTGCAAGAATTTAATAAAAAATGGTTCTGGATTAGCTCTATGTTGCTGTTACACTACATTAATGCGCTTGCGGTTCAATTTCACATCAATGAAGCTGTGAATACAAACAATTTCAACTATCACACCAGGTAAGTGAACACAATCTTATTCTAATAAATTGCAGAATACATTCATTGTACAGTTTTCATATATGGGACAGATATTGATTTTCCAAAGCACTGTGATATTATATTCATATGACCTCTATTTAATAAACTACCCACAACATTAGTACACCTTTTCCCGAAAATGTAAATGCAACCCTAGAAAGATCAGAAGCAAGTACTTAAAAATTATACTGGCAACCTTCTCAAATTACTCTTTTTATAAATGCATTCTTTAAACTACCTATGTCCAACTAAACATAATCCCCGCAGCAATTCAAAGACGTGTCAAATATTTAAGAAAAACCAAAAATGGCATATCAGAAAGGTACTCCATTTAAAAGATCTCTCTCTGCTTCTACTATTCAATTAGAACTCTGTGCTAAACAGGCACTCTAGTCCCTTTGTTTTATCTACTCCTTTTTCTCCTAAAAAATGGTCACAGTCAATCCAAGGAACAGACAGTAGCTGTGAAATAATACTATCTTGACACACAGTTCTCTGGCCAATGTGACTAGTAAGTCCTAGCCTGGAGTAGGAAGTTGCACTACCCTTTCTTTCTCCATCAATACCCTGTATCAAACACTATGGTGCATAGTTTCTTACTCACTGATAAGTGGGGCACTGTAGACAAGCCTTCCAGTGGTGCCGTAAGCAACGGGATTAACTTCTGCCATCCATTTGTCATCACAGGAGAGAAATTTTACAGTGGCACCTTGTTTTGAAATTTACATTGTACAAATATCTCAAAGTTTGGTTTTGTTTAAAAAAATAAATAAATAAACAAGAAGAAAGAAAAAAGCCAAGATCAAAAAAAACTATTGTGGAAGGTGCTGGCAAGGATGTACGCTCTTCAGTCACAGCAAATTTTTCTGGATTCGGACCATCCCCCAAGAGTATTATTCCTCTGCTGACAAGCCTAGCCTCATTGCAGCTGGTTCCATAAACCAGAGAAGTGATGCTGCTGATCAGCCTTGTTTCCTTCCACCTCCCACAACATTCGGTTAAGCTTTTAGACAACTGAGACTCAGACCACTGCCTCCCACAGTAATTAGGCACTGAAGACTGTCCTTACATGTCTGTGGAAAGCCACTCTTGCTAACAGCACTGCAGCATTTATTAGCCACTGGGGTTTACCAGTTCTTCCTAAGTTCTTGGCTTGATTAAGGTGTGGGCGACTGAGGATAGACTGTAAGTTATTGAACCATACAGAGACTTCAATAGGTGTGACCTCTAAGCAAAACAGTTATTTCATATAGCGCTACTGGCATGCTACATGAGATTTTTAGCAGCTGATAGTTAAAGAAATATTCTTGCCCTTCAGACTAGAGAGATCAATTTTGGATGACCGTTCTCAACCAAAGACAATAAACAAGGGCCATGAACTCTTAAACCAACACCTATTTATCAGCCTAAGTTCTTCTACCTTGCCCAATTTCAATCACTCTTCTTCAGTCGTCAATGATCTCATCAAGCACCCAGCTACCCTTAGTTGTGCAGCCTTAAAGGACAAAATATACGCCTGTCACAAATTTCTAGCACTTGCCTTTATAGCTTCCAAAACAACAAATACACTAATCAGCAAAAATGCATGTTATCACCTGTTTTGCTGATATACCCTAGCACATAAGGAACTGCCGCTGGTGCAATCTTTTCAATGTAAGAAGTAATGTCACTAAATTAGTTTAGAAATCAGCGCAGTTCCTATTTTACCTAAACAAATCACTTTCCACAAGCACATTTGTGTTTAGGTGTCTTTGATATCCATTTAGACAAAATGGATGAGGTGAACAGTTGTTTCTGTGAATACTGGAACTATCGATCCCTGGCTCCCAATAGTTTTATGTCTCACACATTTTCTCCCTAGTCGGGGCATATGCCAACACTGTTCCTTGCATCTTCTTACAAGGTCTCTCTCTTCCAGCCAGCTGCCTGTTTTCATGCACTTTGTAAGTATATAATCATCTTTAAGACTTCTATCAAATTGGGTGGAAACCTGCCAATGGGTTCATGTTGACTGTGCGTGTCTCTAAAATTTGGCTGAAGAATCTTTATTTACACGTTCTCAGCTTCGTTTCCCAACGACTCTCAATGTGTTGAATAAATGACTGATGGCAAATCCTTCTCATATTGAGATTACTTTTAAGCAACACAGCTTTTTGCTTCTGCTGGCTGTTCACGCCTCTGTGCTGAGCCTGGCAACCAACCCAATGGTCTGACAACTCTGGTAAATCAATTTCTAAACTGATACATGTTACAACTTAGGAATTTAGATACAAGACAACAAAAATTGGAAGGAAGAGTGATTAACATATTGCAAGGGAATAAATTTATGATGGGAAGCCACTAGAGTTTTCTGCAGTTAGCCAACAATATTAGGACTGTGGTTACCTTCTCCTCCTCAGCAGAATGAAATCCATCAAAAATACAACAACTTGCAACTGTGAGAATTTGAGTGTTTTCGACACCCCAAAAGCTTGTCATTTGAGTTTACCGATTTTTGTCAACAGAACAAAAATCTGATTTGTACTGTGACAATACTGGAGGTTGCGATGATTTTCCCCCCACATTTGGAAAAAAAACACAAATAAACAACAAACCCAACAACAGACAAGTTGCTTTAAAAATATAGAAAAAGACTGAAATTTGAAATGAATAAACTCTTACATCCATCTCAATGGGGCTGACTCATAATTTTTTGGTCCCCGCATAAATCCTGTCCCCTTCCACCTCTACTGTTGTGTTGAACTGCATATGTCAACATGTCCCATTTGCTGTAAGACACACCTAATGCTTTTAGTAGTCACTAGTCTTTGTCTTTGAAAATTACACTACTCACTTCAAAAGCTGTCAAAGAAACATGTTTACAAGAATGCAAATTATCACTATTTGAAACATCAGACAGAGAAAAAAAAATCATTGATAGCATTTACTTGCAACATACATAACATGAAACAAGAGCAAACACTGTTAAGACAAAAAAAAAAAAGAAAAAAAAAAAAAAAAAAAGAGAATCACATTCCCAGCAGTGACCAGCCTTGATTTTGCAGGCCATCTGCAAGTATGCCAGCCAGTGGTATTGGTCCAACACAATCTCTCTGCCTTCAGTCACTGAATCAAGAAGTCCCCAATAGAAAAAGGGGTGGTTGATGCTTGTCTCCTAGAAAAATATTCCAACCAATCTTCTTTAAAATCTTCTGAAGATTTTAAACCCAGTCTTTTAAAGACCTCTATTGTCTTTTCTCCAGGCCTTATCCATTTAGCTGTCACTCATATGGCAAACCACTGTTCCTGCATGTCATATTTCTCTGTATCCTTTCAAGATGGGAGAACCAGAAGCGTAGATGTTATCCCAGAAGGCTTTTATGTAAGTATACAATTTTTTCTTCAAGCTGTTCCAATAAAAACTTTCCTATTTTCATCAAAACCAAAACAACAGGTTCATAGCTCAGCATCTCTGGGCTGTTACAACTATGAACCAACTTTAGAAATAGCTACAATGGGAACTCTGAGTAAAGACCTTAAAGAATACAAATTCCGAACCCATGACATGGTCTAACATTTACACTGAATCATCGCACAGACATTACAGAGAAGACTTTTGTTTCTCCATCTTCCTACTCCTTTACAAAGTGCCCTGTTCAAAGATTACCACGTACTCTTTCCTGAACCTCAAAAAGATAAAAGGTATCTTTACAAGAATAATTCTCACACTTGCCTTTTTATCCCAGATTAACTGTCTGTCCAAACTGTAACCTCGCCTTTCAGTATTCTGTGTAGATGTTTGATCACTAACAGAAGTGCAAAATACCAAGTTCTGCTCCTTCCCAAAAAGCTTTCCGATTTCTTAAGACACCAGGAAAAACTACATAACCGAGTTACAGGGAACGGTAATACGAGCATCATCTTTAAGACCACCCATATTTTATAGGCTTGACAAAAAAGGAATGTTCTGAAACTTTACACTTCATATATTCCTTCACAAACCAATCTGTACAAACCTATCTACAAATATTTCACTCAGTCCGCACATCTAAAATTCTGATCCAGTCCACCTCCCTCAGCCCATCATCATTTAACCTGGCCCTGACAAACGCCAACTTGTTTCCACTTAAACCACATAGATGTTTTTGAAGAACTCTTTGTATGGGTTTCACACCCATCACTGTGTCCCTCAAGTGACTAAACTGTTTTAAGAGGCATTAACCAAGGAAAAATGACAATGTTTTGCTATCAAGATCTTGGAAAGCAACGTAACTGAAACATGCGATAGTGCTAATACCCTGACCCTGAAGTCCTATGGGTCCTGTACCCAAACAATTCTGTCAGTAGTACATCATGCACACTGTGTGACTAAAAAGATTCTGCACTATCAAGCTTTGATATGAAAGTCAAGTGCATATTTTAGGTGTTTTTACTGCCAACGTCCTACTGGATAATAACTTTTTACACAAGTAATTTGATATTTTAAGAAAACAACCAGTAAATACCTCTAACTTTGCAACGATTTGTTAGGAGAAGAAAGGATTATGTATCATTTGATTAAGCTAACTTATATTCAAATTATGACATGAGCTCTCACTATTTTGATAACTAGAATCACATCTGCAAGAACAGGACAGTTAATAATAGTCAGTCAAGGCAATTTCCATTGCCTTGAGGGGAAAGGGGATACTACATCATGAATCGGGCACAATACTATTCACATGATTAAGTTTTTGCTCTTAAAATAATCCTAATAGCTTCAAAGTTAAGCAAGAGAGGATTTTTTTTTTTTTTGGCATGTGCAAAATAAAGCATTAAGCACAGAGATGTAAAACTCACACTTATTTTGGGAAGGGAAAAAGTACACGTTGAGAGAACAAGCCGTATTTCCCTTGAAAAGCTGATTCTGAAATATTTGCATTGAAAAAAATCAAAGAAAGGGATAAACTTAAGCTTAAATCAGATGCTAAGCAGACAATTTGCATACATCTACCGAACCTCCTTCTGTACGAACACGGCAAATAACACAGCCTCCAAATGCTGCGAACTGATTAAATTTCCAACAGCTCCAGACTACCTGTACTGGCATTTCCTGTTCTAAACACTCTTTGAAAACACTCCAGAAAAAACTCGCTGGTGGGCATGTGACTACCACGTTAAACATTAACTTAGCTCGCCGAGGCGACAGAGGAGCTCGCCCCATCCCCGCACCGGACCCGCGCCCGTTCCGGGGGCATCCCACCCCTCCGCTTACACAACCGGCGGGGACCGGGCCGGCAGCTCGCCCCGCCATATGCTTTTGACCCCCACCCACGCCCTCCTCGGGAGGGATTTCTGCCCACCGCCGCCACCGCCGCGCCCACGCCGGCCCCCCCTCCTCCCGCGGGTGGGCGCCGCTCGGCGGGCAGGGGCCGGCGGGGCCCCGGGGCCGGCCGCTCGCTCGCTCGCTCGCCCGCCACCTGGGCGCCGTGAGGAGACGACGGTCGGCGCCTCAAAGACCGAGCGCGCCGCGGCCGCCCCTCAGCGGACGCGCCCCCCCCCCCACGCCGAGACAGCAGCGGCAGGTGAACGTCCCGCCGAGGCCGGTGCCTCACCTCCCGCCCCACCGGCAGACGCGACCCCCGCCTCACCTCCCGTCCCCGGCGCCTCCCGCACACAGCTCCTCTCTCGCCCCCTCCCGGCGGCGACTCCGTCCACAGCCCCGCCCTCACAGCAACTTTTGCTCCTCTCCCCCCGTCTCGTCTCTTCTCTTCTCCTCTCCTCCCCTCCCCGAGCCTGGTGCTCCAGGGCGGTGTGCTCCTCCTCCCCTCTCGCCCGTCCCGCCCTCTCCCGCTCGGCGCCGCGCCTGCGCAGTAGGGCGGCCGTGGTCTCCGCCAGTAGCCCGGATCTTCCCGAGCGTGCCCGGTGCCAGGGAGAGGGCGGGAGCGCTGAGGGAAAGGGGAGAAGCGATTGGTGGGGCCGGGCCAATCGCAGCGCCACCGCCTCCCGCTCTGGCCGGAGAAAGACCCGGTGCGCGTGCGCAGTGGGCGCGCGGGAGGGCGGTTCTCCCGCCTCGAAACCGTGCGCGCGAGGGGCTCCGACCGTTACTGCTTCTCAGGCGGCGTGAGGCGAGGCGGGGCGAGGCGAGGCGGGGCGGGGCGAGGCGGGGCGAGGCGAGGCGGGGCGAGGCGGGGCGAGGCGGGGCGGGGCGGGGCGGGGCGGGGCGGGGGCTCCCCCCAGCCTGCCGAAGGTGGAGGGCTGGGGGAGCCGTGGCAAGGTAAGGAGCTGCCACAAACTCCTCCCTGTCGGCTCCCTCCCCGATTTATCGTTGGTTGAAGGCGCGGTTGTCCCAAGCGTGAAAGCCCTCGTGGCTGATCCTGAGGTAACTGAGGGCAGCCCTCAATGTCGTCCGGTCGCAGCCCAGGAAGCCTCAGTTGGGGTTATTCCAAACCACTGGGTTTTCGAGTTAATAACCCGTTAAAACGAGTGAGGCAGCAGTTGTTTTTCCAGCAATTGTTTTCCAGGGCTCGTTTCAGGATATCTGTCTACGCACATTGGCTTCACTTAAGATGCCCGTGACCTGGCCCAGGCGTGCGGGGGGGCTGATGGAGTGAGGGCAGCTTTGAAGCCAAACTCCAAACAAGCGTGTGTACATCTCAAAAGTTGCATTGCATTTGAGGTCCGTGTTGCCCAGAAAGATCCTGTATTATATAGCACCTTCCTGAGGGTCATCGCCCCAGAGTCATGTTCCCTATGATTCTTATCTGGTCTATTATTTGGGGGAGGGAGGGGTGTTTCCTTTTGTTATTTGCAAAAGGAATTACATGTTGATGGATACTCATATTTCTAGTTGTTCAAGTACCTCGTATATTTCACTATTATTATCATCTTCCTGGATAAACATGTAAATTTCTTTAACACATTTCACTTCTAGATTAGTAATGATTTTTATTTACCACACCCAACATCATTCTTTAGCGTATACTGCTGAATACAACTTTTTGTAGTCTCTCTTCCAGTTGCCTTTTTCAGCGTCTTTCAGGGTTGGAAAAGTGCTTATGTGTATACAAGTATGTTTGCTTTTCTAATAGCATCTTCTGCAATAGTAAATGATTTCCCTTCCTGCATCTCCTTTAGGTCATACAGATTGCAGTAATGTTTCACTCCAGAACTGACTGTGTGAAACACAAGGCACTGCATAAAATTAGCTTGCCACCTTACTTAAAAACTACACTTTCGTTGCTCTTATATCCATTTTCATTAAAAGATAAATTTTAATAAATTTGGGTCAGAGCATTTTTGGTAGTGTTTCTTCCATTATATTTCTAGTATAAGAAGCCTGCTGGCAAAGGCAATTTTGTCAGTTTTACTCCCCAACGTTTTTCAACAAGTGGCAAAGTTTTTACTTCAAAAAACCCCAAAAATTCTTTGGGGAGATTTTAATTACGTTTTCCAGGCTTTTGTTATATATATATATGGCCACACTTTTCAGTGATTTGGATAGTTATCTTATGTTCGCAAGTTGGAGTTACTTAATACAGGTTTTATATAAAATGCTTTTTCTTGAGACTTTCAGATGCTATGGCCTGTAATTGACATGTATATATTTTTTATTTTTTAACAGATACCGTGCTTGTTTGCCTCTTGCTTTCTGAGAAGTTGCTTAGATTTGGTGATTTTTGAAAGGAATTGAACGTCTGACTCTCTCATTGTCCTAGGATTCATGCAGTATATCAGCACAATGTGCCTTCCTAGGTTTTTTGTGGAGTTCTTTCTTAGCTGCTTATTGATAGGTATTTGAATTTCTAGTTCTCACTGGAAATTTTAAGATAAAGTCATGTTAAAAGTCGGAATGTTAACATTACCATTAAAAATCTAGGTTTGTGTTAGTGACGCTTGTTATTGTATATTTATAAAAAACATCCTGCTTATCATTTTGGTTACTATCAGTTTAGTCCTTGATTCTTGCGTTACTTCTTTGCAAAGCCAGTCAGGCAAAGGCATCTGTGAATCCCAAAGTAGGATTATGACCTCATTCTGATTATGACCTCGTTTTGATATTTTTGCTTTTCCGCGAACTCTGCTTTCTTGTTTGCCTCTGCCCTTTCTTCCACACAGATTTGTTTTTCACGGCTGATCTTTTAGAACTCCCTTAGGATTTATTTTGGTTTCTTCTATTCCTTTTTTCTCAGAGTAAGTGTAGTTTGTGAGCTTTGATCATGGTACGCTTTAAGATTTTCTACCAGTGAATCTTAACAGAGTCTTCCACACAGTTCAGACAGAGAATGACACAGGTGTGGCACAGGAAGCCCTAAATGAGCTAAAAGAAGAATTTTAAATTTAGAATAAATGGTGCAAGTACAAAACAATGCTACAAGGGCAAATGATTTCCTGTTGCAGTTATTGTCAGCACAGGATATGTGCTATGCATGATGCAGGGATGCAGAATAACGTTTATTTGGGTTTAATACTGATGTTTATGTAAAGTTTGGTTGTATTAGTAACACAGATTGCTAAAGTGGAGAGTTGATTGTGGAGTTGAAAAGGTGTTAAACTTGGAGGAGAGGGATCCAGAGTAAAGTAAAATAGGCTTTTACAGTTCTACTCAGTAATCCAACCGTTCAGCTTGGCTCCAGGCTAACATGCCAGTATTAAGACTTTCAAAAGGAAGAAAGAACAATGTGGCAGAGTAGCTGATGGGGTTGGGAGTTGGTGTGTGACACGAAACGCTGAGCTGGAAGAGAACGGAGACGGACCATATCCAGATCCTTCAGCATCACTGAGGGGGTTGTGTTTTTGCGCATGTCCAATCCACGTTTCTTTTCCAAAACAAAAACCTCAACATAGTTAGGAGACGTCAAAAAGTTTAAAAGTAATTGCATTAAATATTTTTTCTCAAAGCTGTAGGCATCATACATAATTTTCATTGATGAGTGAGCTGCAAATCTGTGTTTCACAACTGTGTAGAAAAGGGTTTATTTTTGTGTTAGAACTTTTTCTGTTCCAGTGTCATTTATACTATTGTTGCCACTGACAGATCTGTAACAAAATTCCGATTTCTTCCCCTGAAGTGATTTTATTGTATCATGTGTTTTATATACACAGTGTTTCTATGAACATTTTCATACCCGTAGTTGTACTGGAACACCTGTTCTCTATTTTCTTTCATATTTCTTAACACTTGGAACATGTTTATGACAACCTTTTCAAACAGTTACTGTCCTCTTCGTGTTCAAATGTTTCATGAACAATTATGTCTGCTTCAAATCTTTTCAGATTGGATGGGTAGAAGGCTAATTCTTTGTGGTTTTAAAAAAATTTTTTAAGTAACGTTTTATTGAGTAGCAAATTGATTTTGTCACTGTTATTCTTGTTCCTCTGCACCAATCTTTCTTCCTCCTTATAAGCTGATAATCATGTGAAATCAACTTTGTATACTTACCAGGAACTGTGTACTTACTGAGGGATTTTGCAAAAAATAAATTATCAAATTCTGTGTAGGGTCTGAGGCAGGAAATACCACAAGCTAATGCAGAATTTAAGGTGTGGTTTATTAGTTAAATCTTTTTTTAAAGTATTTTCACTGGATGTGATTCAGCACTAGACATTATACTGCTTGTTATAGTCCACTCTCCTTTACTGGCCTATCATAAAGACTGTTATGGGATCAAGTACGATTTGTCATTGACTTTAAGACGCTTGTCAGACATTCCCATTATAATTGAAAAGTATGTTTAATTCCAGTGGCTGGGAACTGCCAGCGTATTTTTATGAAGTAATTATTGAGCTCTTAAGAGAGTGTCTGAGGCTGTGCTACTCTGCTCAAAAGAAAAAGAATGAAGAAAATCATTCTTGTCGAACCTGCAATTTGAAAGATATCAGGGAAACTGGGCCCTGGTCTCCATAGACAGTAGCAGGATGGAGTTTGATTGAATAAGATAAGAGTTACTAAAGGTGCTGTATTGCTGAACTATGTTCTTTAAGCCTTTGGGGTATCGTTAGATCATATATTTAAACTTTTCTGCCCAGAGAGGAGAAAAAAATCTTTCGAATTCCAAGACATTCTTATAGTTGTCTTAAGGAGCAGTGGTTTTTCACTGAGCGGTTAGCTCAGTACTCTTCATAATGCTGCAAGATTCACCCATAATAAGGAAAACAGATTGGTAGGAAGGAGAGCTATTAAGTAGTAAAAGAACCAGAGAAAAAGTAAATTTTTTTTTATTATTTACAACATAAAATATTAATTGTAATGCATTTGCTAGGGGGGCTGAAAGGAAGCCCTAACAACATTCTAGTCAAAGTTTTCTAGGTTGTATGCTCAGCCGTATTATTACAAAAAGATCAAAACCAAGAGCAGAACAAGTAAAACATATCTCTTTAGCTTGTAGTAAGCTAAGTGAGGACGCATGATTTCGTGGGTAACTTTGCCTAACTATATTCCAGTCCTCAGGTCTCCTCTACCATGTGCACCTGTTCCCACAACCTTTCCTTTTAAACATACTCTAGCAAAGATTTCCTTATGTAGCCTGTAGCAAGCAGTCACATGAATCTTAGTCATCTGATTGCTCTCATTCCCACATCCTGTATACAGTCTAAAATTTATACACGCGTCCATTTTCTCCTTCAAAATAGGCTCGTGGAGCATTTCTTTAAAGACTTGTTCAGGCAGACACATTCAGGCAGCTGTTTTCCCACTCCTTTTTTCATCCTATCTGGGGCACACTATGTTTAAAAGGTATTTTGCTTTTCATAGCCTTTCTGGCAGTGCTTCTGCTTGTGGACATGCTGCAGGCCTGCTCCATCCATACCTGGGTCTATGAGAAAGGGCTAAGCAAGAGCAAATCATAGAGAGTTGACAATAGAATGAGGAGAAATACAATTTAGGAGGAGGATATGGAATAGTGATGACAAAAGTAAGAGTGAAAAACAAGAATGCAGTAATGAGACAAGGGTTAGTATCAGCAATAAGAAGAGAAGGAAGGAAAAATAAATTGAGGATATAGGAAGATATGAATGAAAGGAGGAGAAAATTGGTCCTGTTTGAAAAAGCATCACCTTTTTTGGTTTTAAAAGGCTCTAAGTAAAGCTTCAGGAGCAATGAGGGTGTTAAGAAGTGTTGCTTTATTTTGACTAGGTAAAAAAAAAAAAAAGTAATACAGAACACAGGAGACCACAAGAGAGTTTTATTAAAAGGGCATTACAGACTGACTTACAGGGAGGACCCTGCTGCATGCTGTCTCATGGGTTGAGATGCTAAACTTCCTATCATTTCTGTTCAAGTTTCTTCTCCTTCCTCCTCCTCTCAGTTAGCTGTAGACACGCTTTCATAGAGCATAACCGCTATTTTTTAAGTTTTCTTCCTTTAGGTGCAGGAATAAACAGAACATATTTTGCTCTTACTTATTAATTGTACGTTATCCTGACTATACATTTTTCCAAGTAGTTTTTCAAGTGCTAAAATGTTCAATGGGGTGGCAAAAGCAATTTCATTGAAGTAATCTAGAATTTCACCCTGAGGAAAAGAAACATTGGTTTTCATTCTTCTCCAGACTTTTTGATGATAGTGGGCCTGGAACAAGATCTGTATGTGCATGATTGTGTTCATTCCTTAGGAAAGAGGGAAAGGGTTGGAGTTGCGTAAATCTTGCGAATGACTACTTTTCCTCTTGGATAAATCCAGTTTCCAGTCCAATAATACGCCTCTGTGGAACAATGATGCAACTGAAATCCTCTCCTATTTTAGGCTGTTCTGTTTTTAAAGTTAGTTCCTGGAAGAGTAGAAGTATGAGAAAGTTCTATGCATGCTGTATATATATCAGACACTTTCTTGAAACTGGGTCCTCATCTGGGTGCTCTTGAAAACATAGTTTTAATGATGCTCTTTTTGTTGCATCAGTCTTGCACAATCCTTTCAAATTTGCAGGTCTGGTTTATTGCTTTCTCTTATGATATAAACCAACAGGAATGGATTTCTGCAACAGAAAAAGAAAATTAGAGAGCACTTCCCTTAGAAAGCTCATTCTTTGGATTCACATAGCCAATTTCTGTGGCTAAATTGAGCTTTTTGGGTAAAACTCAACATGAAGTAAAACTAAGATAAAAGAGCAGTATTCAAAGAATATAAAATTAGGAGTAATACAGTGGTTAACATTACATAATATATACTCTGTCTCATTGCAAGTTGAAAATAAATTAAACACCTCAGATAATAGAATGCAAAAATGTTAGCAAGTATTCAAAAAAACTGATTTTGTCCTGTATGAGAAACTGAACGCTATTTGATTTGAAATATATGAGTTGAGGCAACACCTCAGTCTATACCTAAGCAAAATTTAACAGGATTGTATTATAAGATAGGCCGATTTAAAAAATTTAAAAACAAAAAAAAAGGCAGTTAATTTCTTAAATGTTCTCAGTGCTTGTTGCATTTCAGGACTTAGCGCATGCTTTTTTTTTTTAATCCTTTCTGAAGGATCCTTTCTAATCCCTTTTTAGAGATACCAGAATATAGTCTATAGTGTAATATAAAAATGTTTAGCTCCACCTCTATGCACAGAAACAGCTGGTTTTCAATTGCAAGCTAGTAAGTTACTGTGCAGGTATAAATTTAATATATATGAGTATAGCCTGTACAAAATTTAAATCCCAGTAATCAGAGAACATTATGACTATAGATATATATAACCATGCTAAGACATCCATACTTTTTTCTGTTTCCCAAGGTAGCTAGTTCAAATACCTCTCTACTATGTTTTAGTTATATTGTGGAGAAATGTACGGGAATGTGGGTTTTTTTTAAGTTGTCAGATAAATTTAAAGCCAGATCAATTCTAACCTTTAGTAAAAATTTTTCTTTTAGTCCTCCATTATTGATTCTGTTGTAAAAGCCTGTCGCTACTATTTTTCTGGATAAGCAAAGGAGGAATAGAAATCACTTGCTCCTGGAGTCAAGAGTGAAGGTTTTCTTGGCAAGGTGAAATGAACACCTTAACTGACTAGTTTTCTGTAATGTGGATAGGACGTGGACACTAAGGCAGATAGGTTTTTTGTAGAAGACAGGCACTTTTTAGCTTCTCCTCATACAGATTAAAAAACCTCACACAAACAAACAAATTCAGAAGGAGGAAAAAAAAATAAGGACATGAAAGTAAATAGACTAAACCATCTTTTTTCCATAGCCATGCCAGACTTGCCTGCTTTCTTTCTGTGATACAGTAACTGCTTTTTTAGACAAATGAAATGGTTAAGCTGAACAAGAGGGGAATTAGATTAATTATCAGACAGGCAAAGAAATACCTCATCAGAAAAGGTGGCAATATGTTATGCTGAATGGCAGGGGGAAGTTGTTAGAGATCTGTCCAAAAAATTTATATTGAAATGGTATTGTTTAACATTTTCATTAGTGATCTTGGCACAAAAACTGGCAGTTGCTAATGAAATTTGTTGCCATCACAAAGTTGGTAAACAGTCTCTGTAGGGTGGTGTTGTACCGGAATAATTGGATGACCTTGAGTAGAGAAATAAAATGGGATAAAATCAAATAATACAAAGTACAAGGTCATGTGCTTTGGGACTAATAGGAAAGGCTCTCTGATGTAATCTCAGAGCTTATTGATTAGAAGATGAGAGAATTTGAAAGAACTGGATGTATAAGCCAAAGAAAGGGTGTCTGTGAGCCACTGATTTGATGTTACTGTGGAAAGTATAAATTCAGTCCTAAGTAAATTCAGCCCTATGTAAATTCAGCCCTATATTTCTTGTACAGATAATGAAGTACTAATGCCATGTGTGGTACACGTGGCTTATGAAACTTTATCTCTAAAACTGAGAACAAATGTGGAAATCCACATGCAAGAAACTGGATTTAGAAGAGTTGTAAAAAAAAAAAAAAAATTTAAAAAAAAGCCCTAAACAAGAAGAGTAGACAAGAGACTAATAGAGCTTGGATTGTTTAGTTTAGACAAGTGAAGTGTAAAAGACCCCACAGTTTTTGAATATACAAGTTGAAACAAGTGTAACAGGAAAGGAACCTTGTTTTAATCAAAAAAAAAAAAAAAAACCAAAAAAACCCCAAAACCAAACCAAAAAGTTTTAAGAAATTACTCTTAGCTGGGTGTGAATAAATTTAGATTGGAAATTAAAGGAAGTCTTTTAGCTGTCCAAGCTTCTAAACGTTGCTAAGAGAAAATGTGATCATTGTATGATACAGTGACTTATAATGTGCAAGGGAGGCATTATAGAATGGAACTTGGTTTGTCCTGTGCTTCATTAAGCTGTACTTAGAGCACGCTCAGGTCTGAACTGTCTCTCATATACTAGCTCAAAGCAACCGTAGGTTAAACCAAACTGATACAGGTTGTAAGGAGAATTGTTAGGTTTCTCCACTGCGCTGCATGTCACAGATACGAGCACTGTGCTGAACACTGTGTGCTGTTAGTGATTTCTCTTGCCTCTTAGAAGAGAAAGACAGCAGGGTTGGGGCAAATGCTTCCTGTCTTCATCTCATGGAACTGTGGAGTTGCAGGTCTGCTTTACGACTTCCTTCCCACTGATGCTTCTGATTTCCACATTTTCCATTCTCTGTGCCTATTTTATAAGCTGAATGAATGATAAAGTAGCATCATTAAATATATGGAGACTTTTTTGTTTTTATTTTGAAATGTGTGTAGTATCACTTTCTTTTCAGCAAGGATACATTAATGAAATGTATTTGTATCACTGCAAACCCCGGTAGAAAAAAAAGCACATTCCTTTTTAGTTCAGTAATGCTTGCTGTAACTGGTCAGCTTGCTGTTCTCCTTCCTATTTGAACATCATGTTCTTATTTTTTTTCCTTGCCAGCAAATAGTCAAAATGTTCTCATTAAAAACCTGAGGAATGACATATTGCTAGAATTCAGCTGCCAGAATTAGGCCTTACTTGGCCTCTTGACGTACAGTAAGCCAGCCTAGGAAGAGCCTGTCATGCCTTAAATGTTTGTTTATACTAATTTGTAGTTATCTTGCGTAGTCATCTGTCAGTAATCTCAAGTGTAATGACTACAGTAACTACTGTTTAAAGTTAATATTTTGCCTAGCTTGAGTAACTTGGCTCTGCAGAGAAACTTTACAAAGGGAAAGGAAATACAGTGATACTCTCTAGACTGCTACATGGCTGCTGGCCTTCCCACCACAGGGATTCTTATCCTGCTGTTCTATATACCACCCAAGATCTCATTCCCTACGTTGGCCTTTTCAATCCTTCTCCATTCTTTTCCTGCTCCTACATCAGAGGAACTGGCTGTATTTTCTTGCAGAAGGGTCCTGTCGTGTTATGAGAAGATTTGAAGCTTTGGTTTTTGGGGGTTTTTTTGGGTGACCGTCCAGATGTCCTTCAGAACTCCAGAGAAATCTGGTTCTAAGTTGTACCTTTCACACAAAGCAGCCTGAGGGCATTCCTGCGTTAATGAGTACAGCCAGCTCTGAACTGGCAAAGTTCGGGCTGTTCTTTGTACAAACTCCATGGAATATTTTAATCTCCATTTGCTTTTGAAAGAATAGTTGGCTCACAATATTCAGCCTTATTTTTTTACTCTTCCAGTGAATTGTAAATCCTCTGTGTCTTGCAACTGTAATTTAGTTTTGTCTCACAATGTCTCTGCGAAGTAGGGAAGTATTGCTAATGCTGGGCTATATGTATTGGATGAATAGCTTGTTCACAAGAATGCAATTTCCATCTGAAAACAAAATATTTGTGAATTCATCTTGAATTTAGTCCACAGTTTTGGGCAAAAATAATGGTAAGAAAGAAGTTACTTGGACTTTTTAAAAACTAAACTCATATCTTTCTATTTAAAAACACCAAATAGTAATTTGTTGATAAAATCTGCCCGCTGTAGAATGAAATCTGTTATTTCAAGTAAAATGATAGTAGAATGTTGTTCTACTAGTGATGGTTCTTGTATTCATTATGCACCATAGCCTGGCATATTATGTATGTACTCATGTAAACCTATTTTTTACTTTCTTTATTTTTACCATGAAATTTCTTCTTCTAAATGAAAAAAAAAAAAAAAAATACCCCAACCCTAAAAAACCCACACTTATACAGCCTGCATTAGTATTTCTATTTTATTAATGGGAAAACTGAGGAACAAATTTTCTGTGTTGTGTCCAAAATCAGTCTGTGATGGATGCGGGTACAAAGCTTGAATTTTTCAGACTTTTTTCCCCTAAGACTCTGCTTGTGTTTTTATCAGTGAAGTGAAACTTTCCTTTCTCTTTTATCCATTTTCCTTAAACTTTGTATAATAAAAATAACTTACGGAAAAGTTCCTTTGGTATACTGTGAGCTGATGCGTACTTAAACATGTGGAACATGGCGAGTGTGGACGCGGGAGGGTGAGGTCTCACTGCATAGGATCAAGACTCTTGCCAAAGGCATAGCTGAGGTCAGGCTTTTGTGTTCCCTGCAGCGCCCATACTCTGTGTGGGAGGTTTTAAGTTAACCCTGGTGCTCTCTGGTTCTGACTTAGATTTTAAGTGTTCTCATTCACATGTGGAAATTGGCTTTCCTCTAACAGCTCCCATAATGGGTATTTTGATGTAAATTAATAAACATCTGTACTAATGGTACTTGCTAGAATTGTCATGGTACTTTAACACATGATTTTTGGAAGACAGCCAGAAAGTGTTTCGCAGGACTGCCAGATCCTTCTGTTATCGATCTTTGACAGTGCCCAGTAGAAGATACTTACAGAAAGAAATCAGCTAAATGTGGGGTGATCTCTCTCGCACAACTTTCTATTTTCCAGTGATAAGCCACAGATTCAGGTCACTAGTAGCCATTATCCATAATAGGCATAGTTACCACTATGAGTTTGTTTAATCCTATTTTGAAGCTATTAATAGTTTTTGACCCACAACATCCTATAGCACCACGTCCCACAACTAGGCATTTCTTGGAAAAGTATTTTTTCTGTTAATTTTAAAGTTGGTTCCTTATAATTTTCTTAAGAGTCAGTTTGTTCCTGCGTTATTGTTCCCTCCTCATCTTCTCCATATCATTCGTGGAAAGCTCTGTCATAGCTTCCTTTATTTGTGTTTTGATAGTTTAATTACTCTTTCCTTGCAGAGAACTTTTATTTGTCTTTTTGTTTTCTGAGTCTCCTCAATTCTAATCTTAAAGCATGTTAACTTTTTTGGAGGGAAGGCTTAGAGCTCTGTAATAGTTTTAACTTACTATGAACACTTAGCCTGCAGGCTGTTTAAAATTATGTATTATTTCCTCGAAAGGATTTTACCCTTTCAGTTGTTTTTTAATTTCCTTTTAATAAGAGTATTTTATATGCAATTTTTGTTTCTTAAACTATATCAGTATGCTGACTGCATTTTATAAATATTTTTTATCATCTATATTCTCACACCCAATTATGTAACAGCTCTGTGGAAAACATATTATTTAAAATAATTTAGAGCACGTTATTTGTTTTTGAACAGTATGTAGCCTCTGGGAATAATGAATGAGCTAGCCCTACATGGCTTGTCAGCCCTATGGGGATCTTCTGGTATTTCTGTCTAGACCGATAATAATTGATGGACCCCACGTTGAAAAAATCTAATCTAATGTATGTGATTTTATGCTCCACAGTCTTTATTTCAAGAAGTATATTTTATCCTGTTTTCTTAGTTGTGCTGGTTAGTAAGGCCACCTAAGAACTGAAGCAGAGTGCAGGTTATTCATGTCTGGTCTGAAAATAATTTTTAAAGGATCTTGGTAGATGTGTGTTTTGTTGTTTTTTTTTCTTTTACAGTTCCATGCAGTTTCTGAGAGCTTTTCTGAGGCATTGTTAAGGTTGTTTGCACTTCATCATATGTACAATGCAAACCAAACTACATACCTAGTTAGGCCCATCTCTATAATCCAAAACATCCGTTCTGATGCTGAACACATAGTAGCTTTGGTAGTGGCGTAAATTTCAATTACAAATACACGTAAATGCCATGAATGGTGAAATTCTATCTGCACAGAGGTCAGTGCCAAAACCCTTGTTTGATTTCACTGGGATCAGAATTCCATCTCCAATATGATTTTTCTCCTGATCGAGACAGTGTGTATTAAATTAATTAAAACAGAGATACTTTGAGACAATAAATTAATAATTTATTGCCACAATTGTCAGTTGTATGGATTATGCAGGAGGGAAAGCAGCCAGGACATGCTGACTTATTTAAGATGTCTAAGAACGGAGTACGCAGTTGAAAATATACATCCAAAGTACAAGATTAGATATAAACAAAATGTTTTTGGACAGTAATAAAGAAACAACATGAATTGTTCATTTCCTGGTACTGATACGTAATCTCTATTGCACAGCAACCAGAAAACTAATCAGCTGCAGTTTCTTTGTTGAAACTGGGAGAGAGACTATACGGGTTTTTTATTACCCGATTCGTGCAAACATACCTTATACCAGACATAAGCAAATAGTACATCATCAGAAATCAGCTTCAGAGAGACTGTGACCTGCTGGATTTGAGAACAAATTTCAGATCATCTACTGTATGTAGGACTTCTGAAATTATCTCAGTGCTGCCAGTGAAGGATTTACATATTAGGGTAATTTGGCCTATCAGTTTAGCTAAGTAAAATGAAATATGGATATATAATTTTTATGAGTCTGACCAAAGTATATGAAATAGAAATGTCGTAAGTGACACCAATAACCATAGTTTCAGGCCATAGCTGTATAGGGTTAAAATACGAACTCCTTCTGATGACTGTAATTGCTCATATCGATTTATCCTCAACAGTGCAGACAGTACAGGCCATGAACCCCCGTGGCTTTTCATGTCAAAGGAGGTTTAAAGTGCATGTGTTTTGAAAGAAAAAACACCTTATATTCATGGAGCTACTCAGAAGTGTACATCTCTCATTTCTTTTTTACATACTGTACTCAGAGTATTTTGTATAGATTGGGAAATAGCAGATCGATTTCCTCAATTCACCACATTTTTAGTGAAGATATTTAAATGAATTTTTAAGTTCCCTTTGTAGTGCTACAATGGGTACCTTAACGTAAATAAAAATTAGGCCAAAAAACTGTGGGAACAAAGACTTCTGGACATTTTAAACTATATATATACTCCCACCACACTTCTGCCTTTTGATCAGACCCTTCAGTCCCTTTCTCTTTTGGAAGCAAACACGAGTAGTGTCTTGTGATAAAGTGTATGTGGTGTTATAAGCACATTTTTCTGAAATATTTATATACCTGTGGTTGTTCATGTTTGTGTAAAGCTGTTGCTCATGTGTTTTTCCATTTAATCTACCCTTTCATCTGTGTTCCTTACAGCTAAAAAGCTTTTAGAAGCACCACTGAAAATTTAAAAATATGTATTTGTTGATCTTCGCAGGCTTATAACTAAAGAAACCTTTATTCTCTCATTTTAGAGCCATCTGTCTACAAAAATTAATGTGAATTTTGATCTCTGAAGTTCATTATTAGTTACTCAGAAATAGTCTTTCCTCTAGTTACAGGAAGTGTTTCAAGTGCCATGTAAGTGTCTCACAAAATCAATGCAGGTGCTAAAGCCCATTGAAATTAATAGAGAACCTCTGAATTCATCCTTTGTGGCAAAGGAATTGGGTTTTGGCAGAGATATTTATTGCAGTGAGACCTACACAATAAGGCTACATCTAGGCTGATGCAGCCAGGGAACATTCTTGGACGCTGGCACTCCATCTTCTGTGCTGTTGAATACTTAGCACATTGCGCAGTCCTAGCTTCTGCCAATTAACACTCTCCCAAAGAGTTTCCAAGCATGGTTCAAGAGTTTAGCGTGGTCAAGCGCCTGTTCCCAATAGGTGATTTGGCAAAAGCCACCCAGTATGGTAAGATTAAATAGCTGCAGACTCTTCTCTGACAGCTGGCCTCAGTTTTAAAAAAACAATCTGGGCACATCTGACTAACTAGTGTATACGTAGCTTTGTGGAAGCAGAGCTAGGAAAGCAGGAGGCACAGAGTTCTTATTCTTCTGCTGCATTTGGTAACTATAGCTGAGTGTTGAATTAGAGCTGCCAGTTTTGCTGTGACACAGCTCGTTTCAGAAGTCTCAGTCAGAATTTGAGGACTTGAGGACTGTTGAGAATTTCCAGCCACATCTAATGCTGTTAGTGGAGCATCAACTGAACACATGCATAGGAAGCTCAGTACTTCTCAAACGCCTTAAGCTTCCTGAGCCCATCCTGCGCCAGTGGATCCATAGATATATAGGAAACTAAAGTTACCATTATGTGCGTTGTGTAAGAAGCAAGGTGGCTTGCTCTGTGTGTATAGGTTATTTTTACAGAGGATACAATAAAAATGATGTATCTTCACAGTCCTTTCTGCATATATGATATGCACCAATTTTCTCATATTTTACTTTTTTGCATTGCTCTTCACTGTAGGTTTTTTTTTTTTCTGAAGCCTTTTCATTTTCAGCCGTGACGAATTCACATCTTTTTCATTGTCCATATAATTGTTGTAGAATGTGCATGGTTAAGGTCCCCAAAGCAATCCCTTGCTAGGAAAGTATTCTCAGTCAATATGGTTGATTTTTTTTCTTTCATAAATTTGTTCAGGGGCTGTAAAATTGTTTATGCAGTTTGTGTAACAAAGTAAATTAAAGAAAATAGATGGCAGAATTTCCTTTGCCAACTACCCGCCTTGAAACTAGATTTGAAACACGGAAACTATTTTTACAGACATAAATTTCAGCCACAAAAATATAGGCAAAACTTATTGTTGATCGTTACACTTTAAATCTCATTCTACCATTCTTTAGATGTTGAGATTCTTTCTGAAATATTCAGATTTTTACCTCAATGCCACCGAAACCATTAGTAAGGAAAATATCTGGAAAAACATTATTTTGCTTACCATCATCATCTTCTGTGGGTTTCATTTTGTATTACCATAGAGCTTGCAAAATTTTATGAATTTAAAGAAAAAAATCAGTATTTGAGATACCCAGAAACCACTCGGATGTTGCATGCACACTTAGGGACCATAACACCCTGGAGAAGCATCCAGCATATGTGAGTGGCCTACTGGTTGAAACTAGGTTTCCTGTTTCGAAACACATATAAACTAAACTGTGTATTAGAGTATCCAACCTGCAGATGTTGGATACTTCTCGAACACAAAAGCATATAGAAACAAGGAATTACTAAACAGATGCTTGCCTCTTACTGGAATGTGGTTGTAACCTGAAAAATTACACTGAAAAACTGCACCATCACACTGATTTTTGCCACCCCCCGTGTAGTTAATAATAGAGTCTGATACTTGTATTTCTAAAATGACTGAGGTTGCCAGCGTATCAAGAGCAAGAAAACTCACATGCTTTTAAGTCCCAGAATATACTATGGCTGTAGGGGAAAAGGTCTATGAAATTTCTTTCTAGTAACAAAAGCATTTGTGGTAACATAGCTCAGTGATAATAGTTTGGCATGTTTGACATAACCAGTCATTGGTGAGTTTTTTAGTTGTGATTAACAAAAACATTCTAGACTTATCCAGGAAATACCTCTGTACTTTTTCATACCACTATGTAATCTTTGTCATTGCCAAATTTACCACATTTTCTGTAAACAAATCCATGTGACATGGATATTGACGTCCATAATTAAAGCTGAGTAAGAGTCAGAAAGGAGGAAATGGCCTAAACTTGCTGTCACTGAAGTAACAACAGGATTCTTAACTTTGGCTGAAAGCAGGGTTGGGAAAAAAAGTTGATTTGTCAGAGCTTGTCTTGAGCAGGCAGTACTTGGAGTGCACCGAGTGCACTGTTGTGGTAGTGTTTGATTGTTTTGCTGTAATCAGCATACCCATTAAGTCAAATCCCTTAGTAGTAGTGTCACTTTTTTTAATACGGTTGTCCTTAAATGACAAGCAAAGATTTTAGAAAGTAAAAGAAGAACATGTAAACACAAATAGAAAATATCTTGTTATGTTTGCCAAGTTACTTTATTTATGTCTACAGATGAAACAAGGTGCCAGAAAAGAGACACTGCATCAGATGTTGTTACTTATACTCCAGCTGCCAAGGAAAAATTTTGTCAGTAGCCTTTAGTATTATTTGGACCAAAAATACACAGATGTTGCAGCTTTCAGCATTTTGTACGATGTAGAGCACAGCTTCTCTCACAGGTCCTCTGTTTCTGGAACAGTGTCAGAATCCGAAGGCTGAATGAACACTACAGGAATATTCTCGGACGTCCATCCTTTAGGAGTCCTGTTGAAGGATCTTCTGGTAGCAAGGGGGTTTGCAAGGAGCATGAATCTGGGATCATTTAGCATCAGTAGATTAAAATCTGGTACCTTGAATTTAACCAGCTTTGATGCTCTCTCAAAACCACCAAAGGGAGTGGCAACTCTGTAGATATTAGAGAAATAAAAGTAAAATGTGATTTAAAGAATCTCTGCTTTCTTTTCCTCCCAGGAGCTGAAAAGAATAGAAGCTATTTTAATAATATAGATTTGTAGAATTTCTTTTTACAATTTCAAGCTTTTGGGAGAAGTATTCTGATTGTTTTTCTGGCAAATTCTCGTTAAGATCCAATTTATTTTCCCTTAGATAAAACCTTTGGACGTCTTCAAAATCCAACTAAATGGAGAAGCTGAGGGAAAAAGATGTTACAAGAAAACCTTGTCATTGGTGAGTCACAGTTACTAAACTTATTTTGTTGGTGATGAGTTGATAAGCCTGAAAACATAGTTCAACACATTTTCTTTATCAGGTAATTAGTTCAGGAAGTTCTCACCCCATTTTCTCCTATCCCCAGTTTCTTGTTCCTCCCACTACGCTGTATTTCAGCACCATATTGTTGTACCAGTTAGACTGTATGTGGGTTGTGCTATGAACTTGGGTCACTTATGTGATCTGGGTTAAACAAAGACCTTTCAAAACAAAGGAGCATTTTAAGATCCAAATTATTTCAGCAATCTGGTTTATATTATTACGCTCAAACAATTGTAGCAATGCAAATGAGGAGGCAGTAAAGCATAATGTGAAGCAGAAAGGAACAGCCAAAGACAACAGGCTCTGGAAAGGAGGGGAATGGGTGAGGACTTCTTACAGCAGCTTTGTTTCTGAAGAAAATGTTTATGTAACTAAACCTTGAAACACTGGCTGAAATTGGCCCCTAGTCTTCTGCCAGTATTTTTCATGTTATTTAAATGTAAATGTTCCCTCAGGCGATAAGCCTGAGAAACTAAAAGATAAGAAATAGTAAGCAGGAACTGACTGTTACATACATTTGCAAATGTTGTAAAACAACAGTATTTCTAAATACCTCCCATGATTCTTCTATATTTGCAGGTTCCTAGGCTGAACTGCCCCGCCCCCCCCCCCCCCCCGAGTTTTTGTGTCACTTTTTCCAGACTCCTTTGTATAAGCAAATGCAACCAAACAGGCTATTATATGTGCTCTGCATTTTGATCAGTTGCATAATTTTGCTGGGATGTATTCTGGACAGTTAAGAGTGTCAGATTTTAAGGTACACGTGAGGAACTGATTTCTGCCAATCTAGATATATAGTGGCATGTGAAAATAAATTGTTGAAATGGAATTTCACCAGCCTTGGTAGATTTTGTGTGTTTGATACAAAACAACAGATCTGTTGGTATATATTTCCCATGGCCACAAGTATTATAGCAGAAGCCCAGAGAAATTAGTATCAACAGAAACTAAAAGAGATCATTTGAAGATCTGACTAGAATTTTCAGCAAGACAACTGCAGACGAAACAAAACCTAGGGAGAATTAAGTACACACACACACACAAAAAAAGAGATTAATTCAGACAAATGAATCCGTGACCTAAAAGAGATGGTATTGCTGTGTCATTACACAGATAATTCACTGAATTCCACTATAAGCAGTGTTTGTTGAAGGGGGTAGTGTTAATTCCAAAGGTATAGTGTTAACTCCTATAAGATATAAAAAAATCACGAAAGTTCTGGGCATGCACACTTACTGAGAGAAGAGCACTGCTTTGGATTAAGCTCTAAGACTGTTTCTTAGATGAAGATAAGACAAGATTTTGCAGCAGCAGCCAGTCCAGGCATTAAACTGTCTTGAGGTCAAAGGAAATTCTTTATGCAAAGTGCCTGTGGTATCAAGCTTTTCTTGTGAAACTGTCTTCTAGGTCACAATGTCAATTTGGATACCAGATGATACTGATTAAAAATAATTGCTTGGTTAATTGGCACAGAGTGAATGTAGTGATCTACCTCTTACAGGATAATAAAGATTGTTTTAATTGCTGCTCTAATTAAGGTACACATTCTCACATTGTTGTAATATTTAATTCTCATCAATATGTAAATTAAAGGGATAATCAATACGAACAGAACAATAACAGCTATATAAAATGCAAAACAATTCTATAGTGTAAAATTTCCTCTTTGTAATATTTTTGGGTTTAAAATACATCATGCTTCTGTAGGTAGCAGCAGGCTGTTTTATGGAAATTAAAATATCTCTTGTAGGGAAAAAACCCTGTGTAGTTCCTATACAAAGTCTGGCTCAGAATTATGCATTCCTGCATGCTAGGCAGAAGCACATGGTGATCGACGTAAAAGAGAGTACAGCAATTGGCTAATAGATGTTAGTTTTCCTTTACAGCAGCAGTATATTTTTGTGACCAGTAACTTGTCTGACAACATGATGTAATGACCTGTGTTGTGTGCACATCAACTGTATCACTTGAGCTCTGATTCATTGTATAGAAGCCTAAAACTCATGTGTAAAAAATTCCAGTAGTCATTGCTCATAATAAGGGCGGAAATGCTGATTCAGAGCCATAGGAAGTGGCACCAGGAAGTGTAAGAGATTGTTTAATATTCACTTTGCATATTCCTAAAAAGTAGGTGCATGCTTTAACAATAGCAGGCACAACCTCATAACCTTGTTTATTTTTAGCTGTTGTTTTAGCAGGGCTTTTTTTTTTTTTTTTAACCGGAAGTCTTTCTTATTGAACATTATATTGTCTCAACATAGGAGACTACAAGTAGTTGATAATTTGGGGAAGTCTGAAGAAATGTTTTAACTGTACTGGATTAGCACCTCCAATTACATAAGCACGAAAAGATGCAAGTTTCACATTTTAAAATGTGACTGTCATTCTTAGAACATTCTGCTTATTGTTAATTCTGTGCAAAAAGGACACATAGGAGCAAAGAACCTGACCCTGCAAAATGCTCAGAGCTTCATTGTAGCTTAGTGCAAGAATTAATGCCAATTTCACGGAGGTATTCAGGTGCTAAGGAACTGACTAAGCACTCTGCTTTCACTAATCTCACATCACTTGAAGTTAGCACCCAAAATTCCTTTGAGGCTCTGGATCTCAGCACTTTTACAATACAGTTCAGAATCCATTAATCAATAATATCAGAGCCCAATCCAGATGGACTGGATTCCTGTACTGGTTTTGAAACAGTAGTCTTTGGGAATTGAGAAAGCTGAGCAAGAATTTATCTGGTAGGAGAGGCAGAACTAGTCAGACTTGCTTGTCTTATGTGAGTAAGATGTAGTGCATTGTATGTTACTCATAGTCCTACCTTTGACATTTTATCCAGCTCCAAGAAAGCAGATGGAATAAAGGTACTAATTTAATTAATATTACAAACTCTTCAACAAATGTAGATTCATGCAGTCTTTACCACAGATGATTACTGGGTGCTTCCACACTGGTGAAAGAGGCAAAAAAAATTTTTGCCAGTAAATATTTCTTCAATCCTAATAGGAATTAATCTCCAAGCAAAATCACATGGGACGGCTGTTGGTGCAGCATTTCTTTCCTAGCACAGACTCATTATCATCCAGGAGGAGGAAGAGTAGCCTGGTCTGAACAATCAACATGTTCAGAGGTCCCCAGAACCTGATTTCTCTGATCATGCACTCTGTGTAGTGCTCTGTGCTGTTAAAGCATTACTGGCTGTCTCACAGAAAGTTCTGCCTCAGAAGGCAAATGTGCTTGATATTGGTTGCCATCACTGCCTCCTTCATTGACCTGCCAGCATTGCAAGATCCCTGCAGTATAAAATGCATACTAGACCCCAATAATACGTCTATGAATTCCTTAGTTTGGATTCTGCTACTATTATAAAAATTGCAATGTTACAGGCTCCAGAGTCGCCTCTTCATTGCTGGCTGTGAGGAAAAAAAATATGAATACTGTTTAGTGATGAATATACTTTTAAGCTATGTGTGTGTGCATCTGTTCCAACACATCAGATGTCCCTAGCTGCTTAAAGTTGTGTTGGTTTTATAGTTTGTTGTGTAACAAGCAAAACTGAAATTGGCCTGTAAAGTCTAGGTGCCTTTTTAATAGATACCACTGAATGAACTGGGAAGAAACTCAAACCCATTTCCCTTGGGAGTCCTATGCATCACACTTACTGTTAACCACACCCCCGCCTGACTAACGATGACTGTACCAGTGTTTTGCAGGAGAACAAACATAATGGCACTTTATTGAAGCATGATAGAAAGCCTTGATTGATACCCTCACTGATAACAAAATGGTGCCATTATATCTCGCTTTAAATTGTTTCATACAGTGTCATTTGCTTTCTCTCCAAGACTGCAATTAAAGAAGTCAAGGATACTGTGACCTAGATGCACAGAATGACTTAGTGGGATGCACAGAATGACTTAGTGGGATCCACAGAAGTCCAAAGAGATATTTCACCTTATGCACAAAGCCCATAGGCTGCTAAATTCCTGAGATGCCTAATGGTTTCCTTATACAAATGCTCAGATCTGCCTTTATCTTAGCTATACTGGCAGCTGCACCTATCTTACACCAAAGCTCATCTGTGATTGTCTAATTAATTATCTTTTGTCTGAACTTCCATGCTTGAAAACATACATAATACGCTACTGCAGCAAGCCTTGAGCAAAATAATACATCCAGGCACTTTCATTAAAAATCCATGGCTGTTAGCATTGAACCTCTGCGTCAAATAATAGTATGTCTGTGACCAGAGCTGTTCTGCAAGAGATTTGGATTCTCTTCAGTTGGAGAGCATCTCTTTGTAAGAGTGGCCCTCCCTGCTCACGTACAGTATTTGAGCAAAAATGCTACCCAGAAATAAAAACTTACTTGGATTGGACAGAGTAGGACACAGGCCACACAAACAATAGCAGAGAAGTATAGGTCCTGTTTTCTGCTCCTAAATCTGCTTGTTTAATTTACTGTAAGTAGTAATTTAAAAAGTGCATTGAAAGATCTGGGAACTCCCACGTAGGCCCAGGTTTCTCTTTCCCCAAGTGAATTTCTTAATTATTCAGCTAGAGGAAGATGTTTACTTCCTCTAGCCCAAAGAGATTTATTATTTTCTGTACTATGGCACAGGTCTTAATATGGGAAGTGAAGAGTGTTCCCACTTCTGTGGAAGAGCCAGAAACCACGGTGTTACACCTCTTTTCAGGGTTTGACATTCCTGTAGAAATAAGTCCAGGCTGGCCACATTCTAGGAAAATGCTCTTTCCAAAGAAATGATCCTTATTGTCTATACAAATTTTAAAAGAATACTTGTGACCCCTGCTCTGATTTTGGAAAGGAAGACCTTAATCTATCCCTGACCTGAAGATAGACAGAATTAGGTGCTGATGGCCTTAGCAAAGAGAAATTTAAGTTACATTTAGCCTTCTCTGTAATTTTTCTGTTGGTTAGCTTGGCATGCAGCGTGCTGTCTGTTTTGAATCCCATAATCAGACACCCCACTCTCCTGTGCACCTTTAGGAGTCATGACTGTAAAATCTTCTCCAAGATGCTATTATCTTGAATTTCAATTTCACAGATTCTCAATTTCTTTTTGGTTCTGCTCCTTCTTGCTAGAAAACATAAATCTGAGTGTACTGTACGTAAGAGCTTTTCTAGATCCACCAGGCATCCTTTTATTTTCTTCTGGATGTGGATTTTTTCCCTGAGAATGAGAATCCACCCATGTGGTGGGTTATATTTGTATACCTTGTGTTTTGAATTTACCAATTTCATAGTCTCGATCTGGATTTATGTGCCAGATTTTAGGTTTTTATGGCAGTTACAAGGGAGAATATTGACCTTTCCCTTAAAGGAATGCATGTGTGTTCAAGAAATTCAGGCTGCAGTGAGCAGCAGTTCTGCCATGTCATACATAGAGAAGATCCCCATAGAAATAAATCCAAAGAGTTAGTGTTGTAAAGAAGACAACTAACAGAGTATGGGACCACAGAGCAGCTAAAAATCCACAAAGAAGCCATCAGATACCATCTCAAAACACATATCCCTGTTAATGGGGCCTCTGTGCCCTGTCTGATCCTGTCTTTCACAGTAACAACTCGCATATTGGACTCAGGATCTCTCTCGTTAGACGAAGAACTGATTCTGTCTCTATTCCATGTACATGTATCTTTGGCTGTTTTTGTTGTTTGGGGTGTGGGTTTTTTTTTTTCCAGTTACAATAACCATAGTACATAGACTGTGCTGTTTCTGTTCCAGCGTTAGCAGCTATGGCACATCTCTCTGACTTGTATTTGCTATTTTGTCTGCTGAGAAGAGAGCGCCACACAGACTTAATTATTAACATGGCAATGTATATTGCTGTTAGGAAATCAGAGTAGTGTCTGCAGCGCCAGTTTTGATGTTGAGTTGTGTAATTCTTTTAGTCCTTGCACTCATAGTTGAGGCCCACTTCATGGCAGGAACACAAGTGATGTTTGTGGTATTTTTCTCTATATGACCTGTTCTCTTTTTCAATAGATTGCTGTCTGGAGTTTTGAGGAAGGGTTTTGGTTTGGCTTAGCTCGCTGGAACTCACCAGGGGTTATTTAGAGAAAAATTGTCTGTAACTTCAATAAATAAAGATAGCGTGAATGGTATGAATGAAAGCAAAAAGATATAAGTAAGAATGTGATTTAAAACTTTCAAAATAGTTCAAAAGCCAATATTGTCCATGTATCTAGAAGTTCTACTCGCAGCCTCAGTATACTAGTTACTACGTAAATAACTTCACTTCTAGATCCCGTTATACTTTAAATGTTTTCTAGGTCTGCTGGTAACGTTTCATCTGTGAATTTGTTATTGAAGGTTGTTGAAGATATAAAAAAATTAAAATGCAATAAAATATGCAATCTGCTAACTATTTGGTGTGAGGGATTGGTCGAGGGATAAAGTTCATTGTACTATCATTGCCTAAAAAACAAGCCATATGAGTTATTTTTAAAAAAAAAACAAAACAAAGTGGTTTGCATTATACAGCTTACAAACAAACTTTAGACTGAGAGTTTTCCTGGTAGATCTTAGGATCCTGTACCTACTGAAGTCAACAGAAATACTGAAAGGAGTTTGATGCATTCCTATAGCCCTTGTTTCCCATTTATTGAGTACACTGGATTCTGATACTTTGTCTTCCGGTATTTTCAACAATTCATTTTACATTCTAGTTCTACAATTTAATTTGGGGTCCATACTTCAGAGAGGGACTAGTTTCCTCCTTAATGCTCTTGTTTGCCACTTGTAATCTGTGCTTACGTTCACGTTTATGCATATACTTGCATAGGCTTTTTGACAGCTGGTGGAAATGTTTCATTTCATAGTAATTTTTCTTTGCACTGTAAAATTCAGCGTCCATTCAGAATTACCTGTTAAAGCTCCTGTAGTCAGGCAGCTCTGGCTTTGCTTCAGGTTTAAAAAGTTTAGGATATAAAGCTTCCAGCAGCTCTGGATCATCCCTAATGGCTTCTATCCAGGGAGACTGATAATACTTTGGTACAGAAGTAGTGTTGAACTTTTCAGGAGGAATTTCTTTCAGTGGTCCAGAATATCCTGCAAGGCAATCAAAGCAAAACCACTGTAATAATACTTTGCCTTTTCTGCTTCCTTACCACCATCCCATGTAACTAGTCAGTAACACACTATCATTTCATAATTAGGTAAAATGAACAATTGGATCAAGTCACCTGGCCAAAGCTACACAGTAACAGAAAGGTGACAAGGGGAATTTGTAGCCTTTCAGGTAACTGCTGCAAAGTATTCCACCCTCTTGAGGCTGAGATTACTTTAGTTTTATATAAATTTGTTCCTATCTTTATAAGCATTTGTTTGAAACCAGACTATAGCTACACAGCCCTTGGCCTGAATTAATAAAAAGATTATAAAAACAGCCTCTTGGTTAAAACTAAGATAATTCAACAAGAGAAATCCGTTCTACCTTTTTACCCTCCCATTACATCTTGCTCTTTAAATTAATATTGTTTCCTTCTATAAGCTTAAAAAACCCCTGTGATTTAAGATCTACTTCTTTTCTCTGACCTTTCTTGCTTAAAGAAAGGCTTGAAGATTTCTATCATGTCTTAGCACTGGAAATTACCCCTGTTTGCATTGTATTTGAGCAATGGATGCACAGAGTCTTAGCAGTCACTAACAGAGTAGCATTGACCCAGTTTACATAGACTGGAAAAGGTCCGCACAAAACATGCATTGAGTAATTCTGAACAAAGAATGAATTTGTAAAAACCACAGTCTGCTCATGGATAATTCATAAACAGGAAGAAGGGCTATATCACTGAATAAATTAATTAAAACAAATTAGCCTTCTCTAGTTTTTAAAGAATACAAAATAAGGCCGCCTTGTAGCTCACTGCTTTAAATAAAGGCAACAGTACCCTCACAGTTAAGGACTTAAAAAAGAACAGTTTATACAGCCAGAGGCAAATTCCTTTTAAAATTACTCCTCTCTAAAGGTTTCTAGCAAAACTTGCAGTGACTTTGGATTTACATTTATGGGTAATTAAATGACAATGAATAACTTTCAGACTGTTAAGCAGTGTGTTGCATATTAGAAACAAAGGTTGCATATTAGAAACTGCTGTTATTTTCCACCCTCCTATTGGGTCATCAGTTCTAAGGAAACATCCAAAGGCTTAATCACTGTTGCATAAATATTACTCTGGTTTTAAATCCGAGGGCCTGTTTCTCAATGTTTATAAGACCAGTAAATATAGGAGCAGTCTCTTGATATTAATGTGTGTTTTCAGTTTAGGGACGTGTAGTACAAAAGGCATATCAAATCTTTAAAAATGAACATAAGTGACTGAAGAGCACCACTTTACATTTCTGTGGGAGATTCTGATTACTTATCTGACTCAAATTTAACAATTTCTAATAGTAAATCCATTAAGAAATTCTTGTTGAAGATACTGTTTTATAAAGAGGTTCTTTCTTTGCTGTGAAATGAGAACTAAATATATTTAATGTCCGTAAACTCGTATCTTACCTGGGGCGATATTGTCAGGATGTGGTGGGCTCCGGGGATCAGGTGTATTAGGAGGTGTCATTGGGCCATGCTGGGGAATTCCTTCCACGCTGAGGCCGTCCATTTTAACACTCTGTATGGGCTCTCCACGCTGCATTCAGATACGAATCAGCATCATTGACAGCACAAGCAAAAAAGGTCTCTGTGATTCTCTGTTGAGGGTTGGAGTGATACTCCAGTTTGCAGCCCAGATCTGAGACCCAGGGGGTACTACCCGAAGGCACACTGTCCTGCTGTTTGGTACCCTGTTTGCTAGATAGCGTTCCCCAGGATTTTCTGGTGATTAGCCAGAAGGTGAAACAGTTTCACAACTCTCTTACAATGGCTATGTAGGAAAAATGAAAATTTTTTTCAGTATTAAGAATGTTATCCCAGCACAATTTTAAATGTCTGTATTACAAGTGCGTGAATACTTTATTGAAAGGATTGGAGGTGTTGTGAGCTAAGTAAACAAAATTCCTGAAGTCTTACAACCGTCCTGCTGAGTTGGCTGACCTTCTCCTAAGTTTGGGTTATTTAAATATTGATATGCAACCTACATAGAGTTCATCCCATCTGCTGCTTATACCAATCACCACAAAATCTACCTGTGCATGTGGGCTGTGTGTTTCACAGCGAAGAGTATATGTGGTTGCTTTGGCAGGGGGGCCCATAAAATATGTCCCCCAGATCACTAGACACTAGAAGCTGTTATGTGCAGAGCACCTTTGCCACCGAAAGATTCAAGAAATCTGGCAAGTTTGAGCCATTTGAGTTGCAAAGCACTGATTCTTCAAAGCGTCTCTTCCCATATCAGTTGAAAATTCACTGCATTGGTTGAATCGCTTTTGTTTGGGATTTTCTTTTCCTTTATTTGTAATAGAAATAATAACTTCAGTGCAGGTCACTTTCTGGAGATTCATGATATGCTGTTATTTTCCACCCTCCTATCCTGTCATCGGTTCTAAGGAAACATCCAAAGGCTTAATCATTGTTGCATAAATATAGAATTAGAATCTCATAAGAAGTCAGAATCTTATTTTAGCTATGACACACAGGCTAAAAGCAATTTAAATATAGACTGGTTTAGAGTAAGAGTTTCTTAAAGTAGGAAAGCAAACAAATAATACTTGTTTAAACGTAAAACAGAAAAAGATCAAAGCAGAACATTTTCTAGCCATGATGAAGACAACATCAGTGGTAGCTAAATAGGCATTTAAGGGAAGGGAACAGAAACCGAAGAGGCATAATTTTTTCACGTGTCAGAATGTCGTACTGACTGTACAGCATGTATACTCGATGTGGTTTTGTGGGGAGAAGTAGACTAGAGGGGAACTGATCTGTCAGACTTTGTAGTAAAAGCATGGAACTGGATACAGAAATTCTGATGAGATTGATGGCGTTGTTCTCAGAATATATCTGTGTAGCTTCTAATACTCAATACAATAGAGGGATAAATTGGGGCACAGTGTTCATAGATGGGCTTCTAAATAACAGTGTTTTAGTAATAGTTTTGGGTGTTCAGCAGAGTTATTCAGATTTTTTCATATGGGATTTCTTTTGTGCAGATTTATTTTAAAAAGGCATAGTTATTAAAACTCAAGCATGATCCCATTTGCTCCCTGTGTAATTTAATTTCTGTTGAGTGGGTGACTAAAGAAGTTCGAAATACCTGCACCATAAAAAAAAAAACCATAAAATTTTTTCTTCTATGACACAGGATATTAAGACATACTTTTCTTCCTGAGTAAAGTTAATGCTTTGCATGGGAAATGTAAAGGCCACAAATTACAAATGTATTTACCTTTACAGTCAACAAAGCGTAGGGAATGTCTTCTTCAAGAAGGGAAGAAAAATATTTTAGAGCTTTCATCTGTGATAGATATTGGAAATACTGAACTCAGTTCCAATAATCACCTTTCTTGACTGTTGTGAGATCCCTCGACACTTTGGTTAGTACAGACAACAGTAAATTGCAAATGCGTCTTTTGTTCTCTGCTCCCAAAGCATCATTATGAGATGCAACTAGACAAAAAGTTTTCTTAGAGTTAACAAGTTGAATTCATTTTATTGTTTCTGATTAATTTACGAGTGCGTGTGTATTTTTTTTAGTAAAATAAAATATGAGTAAGCCCTTTGGTACTTTGCTGTTCTGATTAATGAATTAATTGTTTCCTATTTGAACTGATACAAACTTTAGATTATATCCCCAAAATACATTACATACTATTTTTCTTGTCCCAAGTGAAAATTAAAGAAAAATTGAGTCAAAGTCTTTGTATGGATTCTGTAGGGGTTGGATGTTAACACAATCATAGCACCACCTGTACAATGATTAGTTTTAAAAGCTTCAGGGAAAGAGAATTGCTGTTCTACAATAAGTATTTCCTAGGCTAATTAATAATAATTAACTTTTGTAGCACATACTTCTTTTCATCTTCTAAGTGGCTTAAAAGTACTGGGACAAATTGGGCTGCTTCAGTCACCTATCTTTGTGTCTGAGATCAGTGGGGATGCATACATGTAACTGAGAGGCAGAATTTAATACAGTGCTGGAATCAGAGGAGCTGCTTTTGTGCTGTGTTAGACTGGGTATAGAGTATTCAAGTTCAAGTAATTAAACCTTGCAGCATATTGGAGAGTTAGGTAAGATTTATGAATGTTGTTCTCCAGATGTTAAGCAAGAGGTTTAAATATTTTGCAAAGGCCACAGATGAGACAAATGCCAGGCGCATTTAGTGCCTGCCATTAGGATTCCCAGGGTATCACTAGTGCTTTAGTTGAAGAATAATTGACTCTCGGTGACAAACTCTGTGTTTTTTCTCTGTGTTGAGATAGGCAGGCCAGAAGTATATTAGCGCCAGTTGTGAGAGTCATTTTTCTGCCTGGGAACCACATTGAGACCACCAACCCATTTTAATAAAAGTACTTACTGGTTGCATGAAACAGACTCTTATTTCTTCCAACCTTTTGAATATCATTAACTAGTTAGTTTTCACATTAACTAGTTAATTTTCAGTAGTCAATGAGCCAATTATTACAGGATAACAACTCTGATCACTAGTAACCTGAATCAGATTTGGATGAGAATGATTTGAATCTGATGTCCTTATGTATTAGGCTTTCAGATTATTTTTTTTTATTATTATTTGTCTATAGGAGATCAATGAAATACAAATGGCTTACTTCATGTTAGCCTTATTCTAGTACAGGGTTTTGCTTTTATTCTTCCTGAAACTACAAATAAATCATGCACGAGGTGTATCCTGAGCACCAAGGGAACCCAAGCTAGTCTCACTGTGTTTCATTAATAAGTTATTAAAAAATACTCACATTTCTTGGCTTGTTTGCTACATAATGATAATTTTCATATGTGTATTTGTCAGATCTCCGCTGACGTCTCTTGAAGAGTCTTGCACCTCTGTTGCTGAGTGTCGATAGTTCCTCTACCATGATATCTCTGGGGGTGCTGACCTTTTTTCCAAGGTTTAAGCTGGGTGAGACTGCAATACAATGGATAAATACATACCTCTGTTTTTCTTAAATGCCTGGTATTGCATACCCTACACCGGAAATCCAACAACATGTTAATGCATACTTACATAACATAGCTTCATATGGTGTTAGTGAAATTAATCATTCTTCCAAAATTTTGGAGCAGAGTATTGAACACCACAAACCTGTTTTTTCAAAGGTGCTAAGCACCTCAAGCTCCAAATTTACTTCAGTTAAATAGCATCCAGCTGTTATCAAAGTCAGGTCTATAATGCCCTATGCTCTGTCTTAAGAGCAGACTGGTAAAAACTGGCTTCTGCTCAAACCATGAACAAAATTCCGTCTGACCCGAATGTTCTCACATCAAACCTTCAGTTACCTTTGTGTGTCCTGCATTGGATAGATGGGCAGGTAACCCCTTATAAACATACCTACCAGTTTCTTATTGCTTATAAACATTTTTATTTTCAATTATTCTTTAGTATTCTGCTTGCTTTTGAAATCCAGGGGACATTTTTTACTTTAAGAAAAGTTTGCATTAAAATGGATTAAATAGTATTTTTAAACTATTTTTAAACTTTTCAAAATAAAGCTCAAGGTGTTGAAAATGAGAGACTTAAAGATTTACAACATGCTTCTAGGAACTGATACATTTAGAACATTTTCTTTTTAATTCTCTCTAAGAGGAAACTGAATTACTAGCTGCAATGTTACATTACTCACTACTTGGGAAAAATTCCTTCTTTGTCTTTAGTGACCTCCTGGGCAATCTGAAAATGAAAATGCATAAACAGGGGAAGGGGGAGATCATTTGGGATGTAAATGGAGGACTCTGAATATCAGAAACTCTACTGGTCATGTTCATGGTAATCTTCTGGAAACTGGGATGCTGGTGGCAATCAGCAAGCTGTTGCTTAGTGACTGAACTCTCTCACTAGATGTCCTCAACCTATAGATAAAGCTTAAACCTTAGAACATAGGAACTTCAACACTGAACAAACTGTTTTCTACTAATTTATTTCTGCTTAGAGGGCTGTAGAATTTACCAAATATAACAATAATTGGATTGCATAGTAAAAACAGAATTTTAAAGAAAATAATTCTTATTGCTACTTACTTTAACGTTTATCATTTTATTAATTGAAATTGTTCTCCTCAGTTGTTCATAAACTTCAGGAAGAAAAATAGGAAGATGCAGTGTGGTTTGGGGATTGGTATAGTGTGTTTCTTGGATCCACTTACTCCAAGTCACATTCTGTTATTTCTTTAATAATAAGACATTCTATTCTTCACATATTCTTATGGTCTACAGGATTAAAAATTCTGAATTTTGACATATATTTTAGTGCATTTAATGAAATGAAATCAAATTATATATAAGACACTGCATCTTACTTGTAGAGTAAGCACAGAGGAAACACAGTTTAAAACTAACATTACAGATTAATTAGGAAACACAGTTTAAAACTAACATTACAGATTAATTAACTGCAGAACGTACCTAATGTCAAAGTTAATACTGCACATGCAGAGTTTCATTTTAAATAAATGGCATGTTCAACATGGCATATGTCTCCTAGTAACTTTATGTTGGAAAACCAGTGTGATTTGTTGATGTTTAGGAAAACTTAATTGAGACAAGTACATTAAATATTTAGGCAAAGCTGTATAGACAAGAGTTTTCCGTGCAGTAAATCAAACAAGTTTGTGGGCCCTGGAGTGCATCATTGTTGATCCACTTCTGTTTATACTGATTTCAATTGAATGTTTGCAATAGATTTAACTGGAGCAAGAACAAGCTAACTGTATCATGAGCTGGAGCATGCGCTTCTGTTTTAAAAATAGTATGCGCAAAGAATCCTAACACGTTCCTGTTATTTATGAGGTAACTACAAAACAGAGAGTTCTTAACATGGAAGAAAATGACTCGACTAGCCCAATGTAGCCATATCAGTGACAGATAGTGGTGGGGTTTTGGCTCTGTGGTTGAGATAAGCGTGCTAGTTATTGGCCTGTGGCCTGAAATTTAGACTACAAGTCATATTTTGATTTTGTCGTTTCTAAAGGTTGCTCCAGTGGTATGGATTATTGGATGGTTTTGTATTAGTGAGGAGTAAGAAGTTTACCCCTCGCATCAGCAACGTTTTCACGTAGAAAAAGCTTTTCTTCATCGTACACGGAATGGGCAGTAAGTCCATCCTCAGGGACTGGGGTGCCAAGGTGATCTCTGTCCAAACCACTCAATATTCTGCTGGTACATGCTCAGTGTTAACTATTTTGGGCCTTGCTGTTCCCTTACATACGTACTGCTCTTGTTAATGTTAACTGAAGGCTCCAAGGTACTTTGTAACCCACGGTTGTGTACTATTGTGTATCCAGGCAGCATCCCAAAAACATAAGTGTGAAGTTCATTTGAATCCCTTGCCAATTAAAATCTAATCATCTGTCTAGTTTTATGATATGTCTAGGGATTGTTTCAGTGTCAGTGCAGAGAAGGTGATAAAGAATGAGAAAAGGAGGACATTTAGAGGATGATAGACAGAGAACATCAATGTCATAAATGGACGTTATAAATTAATACTGGAAGTTTAATTCATAGTTTAATCCTAATCTTAACCTTTTACCTTAATTTCTTAATTTGTTCCTGCCAAGTCCTTCCTGGTCTGTGCTTAAAATCATAACAGACTGTATTTAAATATGATTTATATAGTTCCTCCTGCATTCATCGCCCAATCCCACTTTAATTCTCCAGTTTACAATCTTCTAAATACCTTAATCTGGATTATAGATTTTAATAATGAATATCAGATAGTATGTTTGTTGTAGTATCAGAAATAAGATTTATTTTTTTTAACTATATCATGAAAGATAGTTAATCATGTAGCTACTGAAGAATGCGTTTAAGAAATAGTATAGAACTGGACATGAGATTTAAGTGTAATTGAAGGCTAACCTGATCAACTCCAAGGGCTTCTTTAAACATATTTATTTACATACATGTTTAACTCTACCAAGTAGCCTTAGAAATGTTATGATTACTTCAAGTCTGCCAGTAAAAAACCGAGGGGTTGGGGAGGTTGCTACATCTACACACTGATTTACTACTACAGTCTCTCTTCTGAGACCATAAGAGGGTTTACAGTTATTGTCTATTCCTGCAGCGTTTTATGACATGTCAAACTTCTCTAAAACACAGTCATGCCCCACAAGCCGACAGGAGATTTGGATTTTTAGTCATTACCAGTCTTGCCCAGAGATTGGTAATCTTTGAGACACTGATAAAAACTTGGCTGATTTTTTGATCTTATCAACAACTGTTTCTGCTATGAATATCTTTTAACAATCAGTTTGAGATTCACTGTTTACCTGAAAGCATTATGATAAAAAGGCTCTGAAATAAAAATGCAGTAGGTGTACTTTCTATATGTCACTTCAAGCTACCGGAGCTTACGTTACAGAATCTTCTGTTACTGTTAACCTCTGTTAACAGTGGGGAGTTTCATAGGTCTGTGAGACTGGCTGAAACAGTACATTTAATTTTTACATAATTGCCAGGTGCAGGACCTTCATTACAAATAGCATTGCAAACCCCAGAAAGACAGCAGTTCACCCTCCAGATTTCAGGTTAAGCTTTTTGAATTAACAATTAGGGGAAAAATAAAATGTCAAAAATTAATAGAGCTGAATTTAGTCACTTAAAAACCAGATTTCTCCTTGGTTTTTCCAAGAATTGTTCAGATTTGGTCTCATAGAACTAGCCCGTGTTTTGTGTGATCACAGCTTTGGTTATCCTTCTGTTTCTTAGCTGGTTTCACTGAGCTTGTACAGTTATAAATTTCAGACTCTTATCGCACCCATATAATGATTTTTTTTTTTTAACATCCAAAGAAGATGTAAAAGTAGAATGTACACTCAAAGAGTTATATTGCCTTCAGTGGCCACATATCACAGTATATCTGGTAGGAGAAACTGTCATAACTGTGTATGAATCTAAACCTGACAGCAAATCTGATAATACATAAGTAATAAGAAGGACAGATTATGTGAGGCAAATGCCAAGCACAGATTATCCAGCAACTCAAATGATTTCAAGGACTGTATGGTATATTTATTAGTATTGCTATGAATAGCAGCAACATTTACCATGTGAAATGCCTGATACCAAACAAACATATGAAAGACTTTTTTTTTTTTTTTTTCTTCCCCCCCCCTCCCCTGAAGAGCTTATAGGCTGTTTCAGGCACATATAGTACTTGGGTTTACAATACCAAAAAAAAAAAAGTGTAATGAAATCTGTAAGGACAGACTGGCTTTCAGATTTAAGTGTGTGTTCAGAGGAGAATGGAAGGAAGTATTTGCTTAGAAATAGAAATTACAGAAAACAACTGTGGAAATATGTGAAGGACTAGGACCAGGCACTGAGACTCATAGCTTCTTTTTCTAAAAAGCCTACGTCTCTTGTCCTGCTCTTCCTGCAATCACAGTGATCAGTGAGTGAGTACAGAAATCATCCCCAAATTCTTTGGAGCAAAAGCCCACAAGAAAGATTTTCAATACTGGAATTTAACGTTCAGTGTTTTATCCTCTGTGAGTGGTATGATTTTAATGAATTCTAAGTATTAAATGGAGCTCTCTGTTTTTTTTAGTGAGACTTGTGGGGTGCTTATCACTTTAAAAACATTGATCTTTTACATAGATGGTAAAAAAGGCTTCATGGGGAGGACTGGAAGGATCTCCAAAAGCATCCCACACATACCTAATGAAATCCAAGCAGATTGATATTCCCAACTGAGTTAATTGCTTCTTAAGGTGTCACATAGAAGCGTAATTTTAAGAACCTTTTTTAGAAAATCAAACTACCATCTCCTAAGTGTCTGCATTTTCATCAGTGCAACAACAGAAGAGTAAAATTTCTTCATATAAGATTAATTGGTGTCTGTGCATTAGAGAGAATTACCAAATGCTAGTAAAATTTGTTAGTTACAAAGATAAAGTTTGAGAGGAAGGAACAGAGATGTAAACATTTCTTTCAAAATTTTTTATCATTCATATAAAAAAGCAGAGTGAAACAGAGCAAAAAAAGAGGATACAAATCAGCACGTTTCTTGGATGATAGCCTTTTAAAATGGAATGAAGTCATGTTATTAACCCCAAATAATATTCTGAAAGGCTATCCTAGCAGAATGTACATCAGCTGTTAGATTACTTCATTCCTCCACAGCAGTTGTTCATCTGAAAATAGCTTTCAAATGAAAAGAGGCAACTACAAAAGGATTAGTTACCATAGGCAGTATGATACTCCCACAAGATTATTTATGGCAAAACACCCAGAAACAAAGCTGTAAGAGAGTTAAACTCTATGATTAAAAAAATATATTAGGGAGAGCTAGAGGACATTGCATATACAGTAAGCTGGGTTCAACGCTATACCATTTCTTTGTATTTCATCCATAATGGCTGATGCTTGTTGTTTCCTCTCTTTGACCATGGCAGAATGTGATAACATTGTGATTTTCTGATACGATTTTTCCTTGCTGAAAAAAAACAACACATTTTTACATTGTTGAGCCTGCTTGCACAATTCAGCCAACTTTAATTTCTAATAGCCTGTTTAGAATGGCTGAATAGTGAAGTTAGTTATTTCTGACTTAGAAATACTGCACTTTCAATTGTGCAAAATGCACTGGCAGTTCTTGCTTGCAGACAAATGCTAGGACATGTTCTGATGGGTAGAAGATTTGAAGGAATGGGCTACATAAATTCTGTAGCAAAATCTGCGTCAGTGGTCTTGGCCTTCTCACACCTACACGCTATATTAAAATATGTATATTCATGACTAATATTTTAATTACATCTTGTTTTTTTATTTCAGAAATGTTACATTTTGACATTTCTTAATCTAATAAAGAATTTGAGGAACTAAATGAAATGCTCTGGCATCTTTAAAGAAAGTGCATTTCTCACTAAGTAAAAAAAGTAAACATCTTTTGAATTGCAGAGTCAAGAGGTTACATAAATGTCTTTTAAATGACAGTTTGTAGGACAGACAATGTCAAAATATTTCAGGAAACAATACACTTACCCTACTGTTTTGTTGTGCAGAAAAAAGCGATCTCAACCCTTTAGTTGAAGCTTCAGGAGTTAGTTATGTATGGGGATGACCTGCCTGGTCCAGGATGGTTTCTACCCTTGTGCTTGGGTCTGCATGGTACCTAGTACCGAGACAAACTGGGGGCTGATCCTCTTCAAAGGGATTGGCATCCAGCTGACATCAACTAGTTATATATAGAATCAAACACTCCAGCCACTCATATCTTCCTGGCGAAAGAAGAGAACAGAAAAGATTCAACTGCACCCACAACAAAGAGAGTTTATATCCCTTTCAGAGCTTATTGGAAGATTTAATGGAATGCTCCCCTCATACTCATACAGATCATCTTCTCATCACCTCTGAGAAGAATAATCTCTGTGTTATAACTAGGAAAGAGACATTTAAAAATAAGGTGTTAAATATATGGATGGGCAAGACTATATCAGATGAGAATGGCATGGGCTAATCCTTTAGTGAAAGATGAAACCGTGCTTCAGTAGTAGCTGATGCCTAAAGTCAGTGGCAGATGGCCAATATACAAAGTCTGTTCTGAAAAAGAAATGAGAATTTTTTAGTATTGTTAGTGGTAGGGAGTAATTGCTCAACAAGCACATGCCTTGCAAAATCTCTTCATTTTCTGAGCATTAGGAACAGAAACCTGCAGTAATTTGAAACTTAGTAATATTCAGCATTGCAGCATACTGTTGTATCAGTTTATCACAGAAATGTGTGATATGTGGAGCACAGATATTTCAGACAGAAAGGAACAGTGGCAGAAGGAAATATTCCCCCCTTATCCTCTTGTCTGATTGCAGCTAGCTGAATTACGGGGCACTAAAAGCATGATGAAGTTTTTATATTTCTGATTCAGATTTGGGGTTGTTCTAGGAAGTTTCTTCTTATGGAAAATTATGGTCTTGTTTGGCTTGGAGCGTTGATCAGAAAATTGCTTGTATCCAGGAATTCTGACTGTAAATGGAATCTGGAGAGTAATAAAATACACCAACACAATGTGCATAACTTTTCAAGAAAGAAGCTCTCTGAGACAGATAAAATGAAAGTGCCTGATACAATGTCCTAAAAGTCTGCTTGTCCAACCAAAAAATCACGTTATTTTCTCTTCAAGCTTTCTATTCCTAGGCTTAGCTTTGCAAAACATTTTGCCGAGATCCTAGACATCTCTGCCCCAAAGAGGTGTTCCTTTTAATCCTCCCTGTCAGAATTCACCTGCTGCTATTACTCATTGGTAATTCTTTTCTAGTTTTTGTGCTTGGATCAGCCACTTTTTGACAGTACCAGCAATCATGGTCGAAGCCTTGATTGAATCTTAACTTTTGACCTGAAGGCTAAGATTGTTCTTAGTGGTCCATCACCAAGCTGTCAAGTGTTCATGCTACTCTGTATTTTCATTAATAACTTCAGTAAGTAGAGAATATCAATTAAATGCCAACCTAGGAAAATTACAAGCGATCTGTAGGGAAGGATTTAAATGTTAAATTAGTTTGATTAACTGAAAAAAAAATAATCAAATGCAGTTCAGTAAAACCACATCCAAATAAAATTATAAAGCGGGCATTCAACTGTTTGACACTGAGCTTGTCTTTGAACTTGAATTTTTGGAAAAGTTTCAAAGCACAACATTGATCCAGGAGGAAATATCAAGAGGCATCCAAAATGGGATAACCCTGTGTTTAGTCTATTCCAATTTCCATTAATTAATTATTTGATAGAACAAAAAATACGCTAGTAAGATAAATTGTGCTTTTATACTATTGGAACAGCATGTACAATTCAGCCGACTGTTACTTCTGGATGACTGCAAGCTCTTGAGAATGGTAAGATTACCATTCAAAATTACACTGAAAAATTGTTGAAATAATTCAAAATAAGTAAAAGTAAGAAATAAAATGCACATAAGAAGGAAAAATCAATTGCAGGGAAAGAAACTAAGGAACAACTGCCAGAAACAATATGGCAGAAGAATTATATTGAATCACAAAATAAATACTAGTCATTAGTGCAGTACAAAGAAAGGTAAATATTTTGAGTTTTGTGAACAGAATATCAAAAGGAAGATAATCTCATTTTATTGACACTGAGGAGGTGAAATAGTTGAGCATCTTTAAGAAAGATATAAAGATACCAAGAACTGAACAAAATCCCAGCAACGCATGCTAAGGGATATTAGCTGTGAGGAAAGAGTGAAAGAATTTAGCTTGTTTAGCTTAGCAAAGACAAGAAGGAGGTGAGTTTACATCTCTTCACATGTAAAATGACTCTGTAATCCAGACTCTGCTCTTGTTCACCAAGTTTGGAATAAGAAGGAATCAGCTTATTTTATATCAGAAGTATAGACAACATATGAAGAAGAACTTACTTTCTTGGAGGATAGCTGGCATTGGACCAGACCACTTAGCGATGGGATGGAAAGAACATCCTCGGCAATTTTAAAAGCAGACAGTCAAACCTGATGACTTTAGATTTCACTTTCAGCCTTAATTTTTGTATAATTGACATGAAAACAGATACCCCTTATATAGTAATAATCATTATTTAAAATCCCACCAGTTAACATATTAGATTGGTATTCTGACTTTTGTTGGAATTGATCCTGGAATTAGCTTCTCTTTTTGCAGTTTGATTTCCAGCATTTAGCAAAATCCAGGAGCTCCTGTTTGGCCTTCACAAAGGGACAGTACTCACAGATTTCAGTTATACACGTATGTTTTGTTTGTGTTTTAAGATTTTTACAAGCTTTCACGTACGCATCCAGGACCCACTTCTGATTTTGTTTGCAGTATTTTAATATCTGAATAATGGATATACCATAAGAATATCAGATGTTGTGTTTGGTGGCCCTGAGGAAAAAAATGTGAACATAAACACTGAGATGTTTGGAAGTTTTGTGAATTCAACCTACTTATTTGTGGTATTTGTGTACAGGTCCAAATGTTTATGGCAATATCTGCAGTTCAGCAAAGTGCTTCTGATTAGAGTTTTAAGAACGTTGTTAGTACTTTTGTTTATTTTGAAACAATTTTCTATTTTATGTGTTGTCACTTACTGCATTGATGATCTTCAAAAATATATTTTATTGCAAAGAAAATGCAGTGAAGCAACTTAGAGGTGACACAACCTGAAACTTTGCTGACAGATATTTTTATCTGTAAATTTTATCATTTAGAAGTTGAATTTTAAAAAACTTTGTAGAATGACTATCCCAGAATTTAATTTACGACTTATTAGTGTATCAAGATTTTGCCATTAACTGAAATAGAAATAAGCATATGTCATTGCGGTTGGAATAAAGAATGTTTGACTGTCATAGCTGCAAAACTAGAACTGATCCTGTTGAATGCTATTTTCCTTTATAATGCTCAAAGAACTTCAGGGCCCCATAAAATATACCAAGTTGCTAAAACATCATTCATACATATACATGACTAATAGAATGTCCATAATAATGAGGAAAAATTAAGGAAGGTGAAAGAATTACAGTACAATGTGACATCATAACACAATCAAACCTTGCACTTCAATGAGAAATGTTATTTAGCGAGTGGCAAACTTAGGATGATTAAGTCAGCCTGCGACCAAGGACATTTATCTCTCTTCTTCCTTTAGGTCCTTTTTGTTTAACCAAGAAAGATTTTTCCTTTTGGTGTTGTCTTTTCCAGCACCTTGTGGGATCTTTCCCACCACACTGCTTCCTCTGAATTGCGTAATTGACGGGAAAGGAGGTCCAGGCTAGCAAGTGGAAAAAGCCTGAACTAGCTACAGTCATCCACTTCTGTAAGTCATTTCTCCCTCATTTTCTCTCCTTTTCTGTCCTTTTCTTTTCCTTTTTCTCTTTTCTGTTCAACATGCAAGAGAATGATTTACTATTTTCTCTCAAGCAAGATTTAAACTAGAGGCAATTTAAGTGCCTCAGTTCTTAGCAAGCGCTTAAATTCATCCTGAGACTGACAGCCATATGTGCTTAATTTTAGGCCATGAATTTAAATCAATAAACTGTGTAGTGTCTCATTCACAATACGAGTGAAATGGAGAGGTTCAGTGATTAGATAGGCCCTTTTGTAAAAATGGGTTTGTAGTTACTACACAATAATAAACTCAATGCTCAATGACTTAACTGACATTTCTGTATTGTGGATCCATCTTAGCTTCTGACAGCTATTTACAGGTATAACTGTTACTGTGAAATACCTGACTGGAGCCAAAGAATAAATTAGGTAGTGGTGAACTGCCAACAGTTGCTTTTTAAAATGAAACTGGTAATTATGGATGTGGAGGTCAGTAAAGCATTGTGAAAATAAGGGATGCAGGAGTTTCCCTTCTGAAGAAAAGTTCCATGCTCTTCCAGTGCTTAATTTCAGTAGTAGTCACAATAAAACCATTAGATTTTTTAAACACAAACATGGAAAATGTAGTCACCAGATCTGCCTCACAATGGATTTCCATGTATGTATGGGACATGTTTGGTTTTTGCTAAAGTCAGATGATGTCTATGTACCAAAGAAATGAACGTAAGTTAAGGCTGGCATTAGGAAAAAGCTTGTTCCATTTTTCAAGCAACGAGTTGCTAAAGAAAGCCTGTATTTTATTATATTTCCTAAAATAAAATTTTAAAGAGACCTTTCACATTTTCTGTTACAGATCTTTCCAACTTGTATTTTTGCCTCTAATGCTTTGAATAATTTTCTTTGTAGTTCTTCCACCTTCAGAGAAATCTGCAGACATGTTTTTCACAAATATACCATGATCTAACTGAATGAATGTTTTTCTTGACAATGGTAGGGAGGTTTGTTATGTCTTTGTGAAAGTTAAATCCTCAATAAGATAGATCAATAATCCTGCTCTTACTTAAACTCTGAAACTTCCCACATGCATTGCAAATGAAAATACGTCCTACTATTGTTACAAATTTTCATGAAATACTTCTTGCATTCTGACAGAGGCAGTACAGGGTTCCCTATTTTCCCTTCTAAATTCAAATTCATTTGAATGAAAAAAAAAATTGTAGCGTTATCTGGAATATACTTCCCTGCCTATGAAAGTGTGGAAACCAACATTTTCATTACCATGGCCAGTTTTAAGTTTTGCTTACTGAAAAAAAAAAAAATCATTATTTTTGCAGCTGAAAAATTAAGTATTTTCATTTCAATTATGTGCTGGATTGGGAGTTTTTCTCTAGCTATTTTCGACAGGCCATCAATGCATTTGAGGTATTGATATGATGTATTCACTAACGTGTAATGTATCTGACAGACTTTTCAAAATATTGTTAGTGTTGGCTTTCTGTTCAGGATCCAGAGACTATCACTGTCTTTCTGGGATCCATAGGAATTTAGTCTATGATTTAGTATTCTCATTATCCTCAAGTTTTTTTTAAAGAAAATGGGATGGTTTGTTTTGTAGGGTTTACATTTGCCACATCACATCTAGTAACAATTTACACGGAAAGCTTGCAAAAAATCCCCGACAACCTACAAAAAAAAAAAAAAAAGCCCTCCTGTTTTAACTGCCTTGTCTGTAACATAAAATGTCCTAAAGGAAGATGACAGATAAATGTTGCTTTTGTTCACAGGCTGGCTTAATCATCCTCGTTTGCCACATGTTAAGTAATACTTGCCCTCATTGAAATGCATGGTTTGAGTAACTCCAATGTTGTAACTCCAGTGAGTTACAACTCATCGGAGACTGTGGTCTGTATTTGGCTGAAGTTAAATAATCCATAATAATAGGTACGAGAAGCAAGGAGCATTTCTCCAACAGCATTTTTTCCATGCTGTGGGACTCTGCATTTAGGACAGGCTCATTAGAAATACATTTCCTGTGCAGAGGTGGTGATTGAGCAGAGCTTCATTTTTTTTCCCGGAGGCACAATATCACCCCTACCCCTCACTGAGAATGGTACAATTGCCTCAGCAGCCCTGGGGAGGCTGTAGTACTGCAGGGATGGCTGTAGTTTGGGCTACCAGAGCAACAGATTAGGGGTGACTTCTCAAGATTTATCACTTACAGTTGGCTCACACTTTCATGCTTTATTTCCAGTCTTTGAGAGTTGAAAGGCTGTCATTTTAAGAAAACACAAAGCTGAGAGCCTGATTTAATCCCAGGAGCTAAGGCCACAAGCACAGGCCTGTACTGTCAAAGACTTAATCAGAGACAGCAGCTGCCTCGGAAGCTTTAATTTAGTATGTGCGTTTTCTGATGATCACTAGTTGAAAACTCATTCATTTCTGTGTGTTGCCCACTGCACTGTGAGGCTGACATATTGCTTGGGGTTTTTCTTCCATCAAAAGGATACAAGTCTTCTCACTACTTGGTAACAGCATTTCATTTTGACATAGCGTCACTTGCATGTATTATGCCTGCATAAGGAGCTCTTAAAGAGGGAAGCCTCGCTTCTTAAATGTTGCAGGGCGTGTATATCTCTTTGGCGGGTTGATGTTTGTTTGCAAGTAAGTCCTTTTGATACTGCATTTAATTCTAACTTCTTTCTCCATATCCAGTCAATCTTTTTAGATGTCTTCACTAAGGGGTTCAGATACCTGACAATTTTATTTCCTTAGCTTTCGATGCTGGTACTGTGCTTTTAAAAGGAAGCATTCCAAAAGAAAAATGAGTTCAACAAAAAGACTCTAAACTTAACGTTCTGCCAAGTTGTTGAAGTTCTGTTTGCTGAAGAGTGCTAAACATCAAATTGGCAGAGTATCTTAGGTCTTTTGTTTTTGAAGGTGAAGGGGGAAATTTTAGTCCAAAATATGTTTCATAATGGTAAAATATGTAGTATGTTTTCAAAGTATTTGAAGATGCAGATCCAACTCAGACCTCAATGTATATCTGTTTTGTATGAGCTCCGTTGATACTATTACATCAGCTGATTAGTTTCATACTTATTTTCCTAGCTTTGTATTGACAAATCCAACCATTCAGAATTAAGATCCACAGTCTGGACAACGGTTTATAAATAATGTGTGGTTTTACCTGTATTGCGGGGAAGGTGCATACTAATTTTTGTCTGACATGCACTTCAAGTGTGTTTTCAGTTTTCTGAAAAGAAACTAATAGAAAGCCAAGATTCTTGTGAATGCAGGAGCTGGAAATTGAAAAAAAAAAATACTTTGAAACTTGAGATTAAATCCTGAAATCTTAACAGGATTTCTGTCGTGGCTCTACTTTGCAGCTCTTCATCAGTCCTGACTCGGAGAAAAAATGCTTGTCTTTTTCATATCCATTTAATTCTTTTCTATCTTTTAAGGCAGCTACTGGCTTGGCAATTATGCCCAGTGCTGCTGGTGGCACTCGTTATGCAAGTATCTTTTCAGAAGGAGTTAGGAGACAGGCACCGAAATGCATTCAGATGACAAAAACTTTGCACGTGGCTTTCTCCGTTAAACTACTGAGTCTCCAGAAAAGTCAGCTGAGTACAGCTCTCGTTCGTGAGAGCAGAAATAGGACCAAAATCTGGCATGGCTACCACATGTATTATAGCCATGCCATCATGATTAGCAACTCCAGTGCAGACTCAGCCAGGGAGGTGTTTAGGCTGAACATTGTCTCCAGTTTCACAGCCTGACTTTGAAGTGGCTCCACTGATTAAGCTGTTCTGTAACTCCTAAGGGTTCCTCAACCTGTGTCTGATAAAATTTATCCGAAAAGTGTTTTAAAAGCTTCTTTCAACAACCATCTCTAGACTCAGTCACCAGGCTTAAAATGTTGCTCTAACTTCCGTAAATTTGGTGGTTTGAAACTAACTCAGAGAAGACAACAAGACTTTGGTTATGAGCAGGGCAAGTGTCTTTATATGTGGTTTCCAGTTCGTAGGTTTGTTTTTAAGTCAGGACAGTGTGAAGTCCTAAAAATAAACAAAGAAGAAAGCAAAATTCCACCACTTAAAAATCAGCCTTAAAATGGTAAACATTGGTAAACAAAAGCTGAGAATAATCAGTAGAGAAAATACTTTGTGGTTTACAGAAAAATAAACTTCTGATCCTACCAGTAAACACCTGTTCAATTTTATGTGTGCTTGGTCTAGTGGTTGCTAGGGGGGTTACTGTTCGAAAGCAAGACTGGACAAATTGAAGCACAAGTTCAAGGACATTTCAGTAGAAAGGTGGTCTGCAGGACAAAATAAAAACTTCTAGGGCTAGAAACAAATTGGAACAGAAAGAATAGTATTTGAACTATTTTTCTTACATCCAAGAATAAGCAATATCAAGCCCGTGTTTATTAAGTATGGCTTTTCATGCTGAAATAATTTTAAACTAAACCTAAAAACTGCCAACCTGAGAATATGACCTGAGTGTAAAGGCAGAAAAGTCAAGATGGAGTTGCGGCTAAAGTAGGAAGACTGTGGCATGCACTCACAGGGACTGTGTTGGCAGGAAATAGTCAATGAAAAAAAACCGGAATCAGGTGGCCAAGTGTTTTCTTAGGAAAAAGTTGGCAGGAAAACATTCTTGTATTAAAAAAAAAAAAAAAAAAAAAAGCCAGTACAAATAGGGTGGAAAAGCTTACTTTAGTGCTTCCTTTTTTTTCCGCCCTTGAGAAAGAGAACAGTTATCAACATTTTGACTTGCTTCAAAAGCAGGCAGGCTGGCTGGCGGCCACAGGTAGCCCTGCTGTGAAAACATTGCTGTGGCTGATACTCATACTTCATGGTAACCATTACCATCCGGCAAGAAACACTCTACAGCAGGTTAACACAGTAACTGTTTTATTGCTGATGTGTTTCAATTATTTTAAACACTTTTTCCTGAAACAAATATAGAAAGCAAGCATGTTTTCTATAAGATATAAAATAAACAGATGACTGGAGATGATACAAATGAAAGAAGCAAACCATATTGCAAAGCCATCTTGTACAGCCAATCAATAAAGAAAAACAAATAGTGTAAAACTGTTGCAGGAAAAGTAGTTTATTTCAAGAAAAGCTTTGTCAGCAGGCTTAAATTTAGAGGTCTCCATTTTTATTTACTATTTTGCTAAAACCAGGTGTTCAGTATTATTTCAGTTTGTTTCTCCATCGTTTGGTAGTCTGCACGGTTTATCATCTTGCCTGGGATCTCTGCATGGTACTTCAGTGGACTTCTGGTTTGACAACCAATGTCAATATTCCTTTAGAATCCCAGGTTTCATTTGTTACTTGCTCTAATACTTTCCCACCACTAAAAAACTTACTGGGGTGTAAACTTATTCAGGTATATTTTTTATTCATATGGGGTTTTTAAGCCAATTGCATTCTCCCAGAAAGGAGAACGCGCCCTTTTCTGTAATTATAAACTGTATCCAGAAGTCACCATTTTCTGAAGTAGAATTTTCTTCCTTTGGTTTATTCATGTTGCAGGCAGATTCTTTTGTCTACACGAAGAATATAATCTAACATAACTTCTAATTTCTACTTTCACAAGGTCCTAGAGTGTATCAGCATCCACTTTATTATAACCATTGACTGAAAAACATTTTGCTATTTTCCCTTGAGGAAAGTAACAAGTTCTTTTTTTTTTTTGCTAATAAAAAATGTCTCTTCCATCTATGATTACTCCTTGCCCAGATTCTTCCCAGCACTAGAAATACGGAAGCCAGATCATACTACAGTCTTGCAGCTTCACAACCACCTGGTATGCCATATCACAAGTACGCAGCTTAAATATGAATGTGATTTATATTGGCAAATATTCTACCAGAAGAATTGATGATAACTCATGTAGCAGCTACTGGAAGTTCTTTTTATTTTTTCATCAGATATTCCTTATTTTCCCTTAAAACATATCCAAGAATGGTAGGACAAAGTGGGTAAAATTAATTTCATGAGATTAGTAAATAAATGAAATTAAATTGATTTCATAGTTGGCATATTTTCCAAATATACTTTCTAAGAATATTTTCTAAATGTTTTCTACTCTTATGCTGGTTAAGGGTCAGCTTGCCAAGGGGATGCGCCGTGTTGTAAGCATAGTATATCTGTTGGGTTTGTGGGCTTTTTGAGTTGTGGGAGATGCTTGTTATGTTTTCTGTAATGGAAATATCTGACATAAAACATACTAACAGATTTACTCGCGGAATTTCAGGCTGTGCCATATAACTTAAATTTCCTTCTTGCCTAGTAAAGCAAACATTTTTGTACTGTTGATGCTTATTGCCAGTAATGTAGGGGTTAAACTTGTGAGACGCAGAAGATACAGCTCTAGGTTCAAGTTCTTGCCTCCTCTGCTCTGGGAGGTAACTTGTCTTCGGTGAGGAAATGGGGCATCCAATACAGTCCAGTTTCATTGGAGATACACAATTTCTCCCCAGGCACATAACTGTAAATGGGACTGAGACTGTAACTTTGTTACAGGCTTCAGGGACAAAGAAGAGCTATGTTATACCCCAAGCATGGTGTCTCCAGTTCCCTCCTTCATGCAGCAGTGAAACAATCTGCGACTGCCGTGTCACTGAGAGAGATCAGCATTCTCCATACCAGCCTGCCCGTGCTCCCCCAGCCCCTCTCTGGAGTTACAGCCTTGAAGCCTCTCTTTCCACGCTGCCATGACAGAGGAAGGATGAACATCACCTTTTTAGAGGCTGTTCTTGCTCAGTTGCAGCCTGCAGTAGAAAGGACCCGTATAATTTGGCATTCCTTTCTTAAGTCACTGTGTAGGCTGTGAGACAAGTTTGAAAGGTGACCCCACTGACTAGTAGACCTGAGCTAAAAATCCTGTTTCTTGATGCAAACATGTTAATGAGTGCCTAAGACCAGGCACCTAATCCTATTCTACAGGAAAAATGGAGAAATTATGTGATACCCTGAAGAAAAACATTGTGAACATGTGTTATAATCTGTTGAATTGAGGTGAATCAGTCCTGGAAACTTAGCACAGTTCCAAGAGAAGTGTCATCCTAGGTAACAGTGGTTTCTTTCCAAAACACTTGTTCGTCTGGGTACAGTTGCTATTTGTAAGTGATTCAGACTGATGTCTCAAAGTCTGGAGGAACCTTCAGTCCTGACACAGGGCAGCTGTGTTAACCTTGGTTTACCCTGGGCCGTTTGGGGCAAGGCAGCTCTTGTACTCGTTGGTGTCATGGAGTTTTAGACCTAGGTGTCACAGGGCTGATTCTGTTCTTCATGAGGCGGGCGTATCTCGAGCAGTGGATATTCTGGCGTTCGGTGTAGTAGTTTTTAATTCTTCTTCCTTAACATACCAGTGATGCTATACTCACAAGGATATTTTACTGGAAATTAGAATAAATTAGGGGAAATGGATTTGTGATTTAAAGCAGCTGAGGGCTCCTGTTCACGTCAGAGAGAGCAGGATCACGTCTCCTTTCAGAGACATGCAGCATATTTCAGTAAGTACACATTACATAACTTGTCCCACATTTCTTTCTCTTTTTAGTATCCCAGGGTTATGAAAATTATGGTTCCATTAATCATTATATCTGCTCATCTTTCTCTGTGAAAATAAATTACCCTCTGCTGCCCTTCCTGCTCAGGAACATATTTAAATCAAAGCAAGTATATACGTGATTGGTTCAGGGAAGGGAGTGTCAGCTAATGGGGGCTTTGCTGCTGCAACAGTATGAAACCAGGATTTGTCTCTGTACTCAGTGGATTGCAATGCTGTGTGGTAGTGTCACTTGCCAAATAAGATTTCCCCTCTGGCACACACGAAGCTTATTTGAATGTCAATGGAAACTGCATGCATTCATTGCAGGGAGACCTGCAGTTGAGTCTTAAGTGTAATAATGAATGCTCCAGCCTATTGGATTGTATCTACATCTAGAAACACTTTGGCTGGAAAAGCAGTGCTTTCTGGAAAGCACCCATGCAACTGGGAAAAAAGAGCAGGCCTATAAATTCCTGTTTAAGATTGTCACCGACTTTATTGAGACTGTTTTTAGAAAGCATTTAAAATCTAGGTGTCTAAAATTACATATGCAGCACCATATTCAGGCTACAAAACAGTGGGCTGATTTTAAGACATGATGGGCATTTATGCATTTTACTGTTTGCAGGTCTCAGCGCTTCTGAAAAGTAAGTAATTTTGACCTCCATGCTTCGAACATAGATTTAGTGACTTAACTTATCCAACACAGTAAATATAGAGGCTAGGTTATTTTTAGACTCCACAGTGTGATACTGGGCAAAATCACTTTTGAAACAGAGATTGCTGGTTACAAAACCACAAACTTGGACCAACATTTTTCAGTAACTGTCTATTTCTTTTTATTCAGGACATAAATTGCGAAGACTGAGAGAGCAAGTTAAAGGCTGGTTGCAGATGATCCTCAGGGAGGAGACCCTATATCTAGAGGTCAGTTTTCTCCAGTGAAGAGATCTGAGGAAAATTCACCCTCAGGACAGATTGCATTGTCTTTTAAAATACGTGTAAGAAATGAATTCAGGATTAGTTGTACGTGGAAAATGAGTTTCTTATTTGGCCTCTGAAGAGAGATGAATTTACATTGGTCTTGTGTAAGAGCACCCGTTCTATTTTGGAAAATAAATATACAATACAGAAAAGACCAGAAATTTTAGGGCAAAATAGGTTAATTTCATTCAGACAAAGAAGTACTTAAGGATCAAGCTTTTCTGCTGACCTCTTCAATTTTGTGGTGAGAAATTAAATCCTTACATAGTGGAGATGGCAGAAATTAAGGAGTCATCTAAATAAACTTTCTGGTCATCTTCAGCTGACAATCATGTGACCAAAGCAAGTGATGTTCCATTTGCAACCATGCAATATGCTGACGTTATAGGTATTAAGTGTCAATTAACATCCAGGCTTGTGAAGCAGGGACACCTGGATGTGTTTTAAAAGTTTTCATAGACTATTTGTTCAATAAAGTGGCAGAATGACTATTTACTAGTAAGGCGACACTTCTAAAGCTCTAAGTCTACCTCTGGCATTTGTGGAGGTTCTTCCCAAGGTGTTTTTGAATAGGCAGACTTGGTATTAGCATTGAAGAAGTAGGGTCCATTGGTTTTGGGTTTTTTCCAGAATCAGAAATGAGATGTAGACCCCATTTTTGAAGTTATAATCTGGCTGAACTTGTTTTCCCATTGGTGGTCTCATTATCAAAGAAGCTTAAGAGTTTCTGTCTTGTCACAGTTAATTTTGCTGAGGACAAAAATTGCTGCTTTTGCCCACCAGCAAAGCAGTCTCCATGTGAAAATGGAGATTTTTCTTTCAGAAACTAAAGCCCAACTTGAAAAAGATTTGACACTATTGTTGTCACCATTTAAAAAAAACCCAATCCATCAATCAGATTTCATATCTGGGCTTTTTTTTTTTCCTATCTCACACGTAGGGAACCAATTTCTGCACTCAGTTAATGGTGCAAATCATTAGCAACCACCTTTAATGAATTTTCACTAAATGGTACTGATGATGTTGCTGTTCTACTTTATGACATTTCCAGGGTTTGGGTATTTGCTGACGATCGCATTAACTTCTAAGTTAATTGGAATACCTCATGGCTGAAATGTACAAAGCCTGTAGTTGAGCAGATGTTCCTTGTGTAAAGTTAGTGTGAAAGCACTGAATTAGAAGTACAATTTCCTTATAATGGTGTCATCAGGATGTGTCATGACCTTATCTTTCAGGAGGCTTAACATTGTTCCCAAACAACTTTAAAAGGCTCTGCTTGTCAATACCTAACGTCATTACATGAAATTAATACTGCATCAATTAGCTTAAGCAAGTATAAACTTTAAAACCGTAACACATCACAACTGAAGAAGTGTTACTGTATTACACCCCCCAAATATACCTTTCAGTTTGACCCCAATGAAGCGCAAAGTATCGCAGCAGTTTTCATTGTGTAGAGCACATCTACTGTACTACTGTGCAGTTGTTTTGGGGATAATTTCTAAGATTGTGATTCATTCTTGGCATTTCTTCCATTTTTTTCCTTTAGCTGTTATTAGAGTCATGCACAAAAGATCTGCCAGGGAGCCGATTGCCATAGTAAGTACGTATTTTACAGTATTTTTGGAAGCTGTACAATAGTTTGAATACAGTTCTTTACCAAGTATGAGCAACAGCATTGGAAGTAATACTTGCTGGATTACTATATCCAGATTACACCATGATCAGTCTGCCCCTTTAATTTTTTTTTTATAAAAATTTACTGTGTCCAAATAATCTTGAATTCAAGTGCATAAGTCTTAAACATGGAGAATCAAAGACCAGATTTTGGTCCATAGTTCCATCTTTGCATAGATGGCTGCAAGAAGAAATATTTTAAAACAGGAGAAAGAATATTTCACTTTTGAAACATGCCTTACTCCCTCTTAATGTTGTTGCTCTTCTTTCTTCACAGGTTCACTTAGTTTAGAAACATTCCACGACTAATGGGCTTGTTAGGTGATTAACAGAAAACAAAACTCCTACCATCTCATATTTTCCACTTCACAAGAGTCCAACCATGCCATAGATATTTTCCATTCTCCATCTTGATATCCTACAGATGTGGAATTAAAACTCCTTACACTATATGGGAATGCATCATGGAATCGTACATGTGTGTTTTACTTCACCGAGTAATTTCTCCATTACTTTAGCTACATTGAATGTGGGCATTGTGCCGAGTGGAATACCACTTGCTGTACCAACGCTTTTATTTGCCTTAATTCAGATAAAGCTTATCTGTCACATCAAATACAAACCACCAGCATTTGCAGATTATTTACTTTTCCAAATTCCTCTTTTGCTTAGGATAGTGAACAGAACTAAAAGGAGCAAGAAACTGTTGAATGCAAAGTCTGGAACTTCAAGTTGTTTTTATAGTTCCACCTTCCTCGAAAAATATACTGCAAGAGTGAAAGTTATTGTTGCAGAATTTAGGGCTATTTTAAATGGAGAGCTAAGAGTGTAAAGCTTATTTCCCCAGAAATGGAGACTCCCTTTCATCTGAATTCTGATAGATGCTATTCTTCAAAGTCATTTCACTAGGAAAAAAACCATGTATAGTGTAGAGAGTACACACATAAATACAAAGGCTGAAAGTTTTCATCCTAAGGAAATATTTATCTTGATGCTATGATATTTGATTTAGAACAAATAGATATGATCTGTAGCCCTAGGAAAGAAGAGGCACGGATTAATGTTATCTCAGGGAGGACATATACAATGTTTTTGCTTTTTTCCCTGTATTGTATTTACTGAAATTAAAATAAACAGCTAAATAATACTGTCATTATCCTCTTTGGAAGTGGAAGATAACTTGGGCATGCATAGCAAGGAAGCTGGAAACACCAAAATCTGCAATATTTTTGACAGTCCACATAATACATTTTAATTAGCCAACACCCTTCTCTTTCTTCAGTCTGTGGTGTGCCATTTACTCTTATTATCTTGAATGGAAATGGCTGATATTTTATATTGTGTCTGCAGAGGCTGGAGTTTGTGGACATGTATTCATATAAACTTACATGTTACGTTACTATATGTTTGTTAGTTACGCTAAGGCTGTTCCTCGCTACTCTGATTTTAAAGAAGATTCATTAGCAATGGGTGTTGTTTTCCATTCGTGTACTTTTTGTCTCTTTTTTCCAGATTATTTCTGTTTCCAGGAATTAGCATTGCTAATTCATTAGAACAGATTTTTTCTTTAAGCTTTTTGTTTATAAAAGTACTGTCCCAGCAAACTGATTTTATCTGCATTTATTTATGCTGCCTGTTTAGAAGCAGAGGTTAACTGTTAACTCCGCTTTATTGAGAAAGAAGTAGCAAGTTTCACAAGTTTTACTCACTCATTTTTAGATTAATCATGGAACTTCTTATTAAAGTTGTTTTCAAGGAGTCACAAAAGAAATCTATGTCACCTTCTCCCCAGGTTAATGGAAGAGACTCCTGGCATAAACATGCCTCGTGTTGGTTAACTGCCTTCGTTTGGTGCCTTTGAATATGGCTGTGTTATACTTTTCCTTTTACTGGCACAGTTGAGCACCTCGGTAGCAGCTGAGTATGCATTTTACGTTACTGTTAGGATAGATACAAAAACCCACATGCTCCTTAGTAACAGACATCATCAAGATCATCTGAGTCTTAATAATTTAAGACTGAAGGCATTTCCAGTGATGATTTGACACACTGGCTCATGTGGAAACTCAAAGATTCTGTTAATTTGGATGGGGTTTGTTTGCTTCATTATACACTTTAAGTGAGACTACAGTGGTGACATGGGAGAGGGCAGCTGCTTCCATTATGATAAGAAAAATGCAGACTCCCCTTTTATTTCTTCTGATTTTTTTAACTAATCCTTCTACTGCCCTTTGAGGTTAATCCCTGTTCACCCTGCTATGATTACTATCGGTAAACAACTCCAAAGCCTTACATTCTCTGTCAGAATTTGGTGAATTTTGTCTGGCAGGCTGAGCCATAACTTGATCAGTCTCTTGAATTACAAGATTCTTTCTTCAAAGGATTTGGAGCTTCCTTGCTATTTCTTTTCTGAGCTGTAAGAATGTAATTGTGCTGGTTGTTAAGTATGCACTACTACTATAAATAGTTAGTGGATTACAGGTGAAGGTAAGAGCCAAGAATGCCTGCATTGAAGTCCATTGTTGCCATTGTCTCAACAGCCTTGGGCAATTCATGTGCTCTTTCATTGTCGTGTTTTCTTCCATTTGTACAATGAGATAATGACATCTATCCACTGCAGATTGTTGAGGTCAGGAATAATTAGCTAGTATCTATGTGGTAGTCATTAAATAGTGCTGTATGAATACCTCCTGTATCATCTTATTTAGCTCAAACTGTAAAGTTTTATGGCATTTGAGTTCCACTTTTGCTGCAGCATATATGCGGGCTAGCTGCTAATTACATTGTTTGGTGTCTGGTGTCCAGACCGATCTCCTTTAACCGTACCATATCTTCTCTATTGAAATAGAGGCCTTGTCAGGGGGACTGTATAGTATATTAACTTATATGGATTGTGTACCATTGCCCTCTGTTGGACAGCCCTAGACTTAGTTACATGCTTATCTTGTTTTGGGCTTGAAAGTTGGACACTGAAAGAGTACACCAAACATTTCAGGAATTTGAGTTTTGAAAAAGGCAATTGCCTTGTCGGTAGTTGTGTGCTTCCCCTTCCTCAGCCACTAACAAAGATTAGATTTCACTGGTAATGAAGATTTGCAGATAACCTACCATAGAACCTACGTCGAAACCTGCCACGTCCTACAGTCTGATCTAAAGGTATCTTTCTGCTTCTCTGTTAACACATGATTTCTTGGGGGTTTTTTCCCCTCTCACTCTCTGCCTGTCTCATGTCTTCTGTGGTCTGTGAGCATTCTTTGTCTATGTAGGTGAGTGTTCATTATAATGCACTGCCTGCTTGGCTTAACTGTGCTTTTTCAGAAGGTATATATGCTTTGTAAAAAAATATCATGCATCCCATACACACTGTAGCGTCTGAAAGGGAGATCATGAATAATAGCAAAAACTTAAAACAGGGGAAAGTAATTAATATTAAAGTAAGATGCAAGCAGTCAAATTTAATATCCGGGAAAAAAGTTACAATATGCCTTGGAAATGCCCTTAATCCTCACTGTAGTTGTGAACTTAGTCCTAAAGCACTTTCATGTTCTCTGCCCTCTGGTGCACGGTTTATGGCAGAGCATTCAAAGGAGTAGAAACTATTATAAAGGTCACCAGGAAAAATAAAGCTACTTTTGCTACTGTCTGAAAGTTATCCATCCAAACATCTACCAGCTGCCATCCAAACCCATATTTATACTGCTATTCATTCGAGGTTAAATACAGAGGAGTCACATCTAACTCCAGTAATAAACATCCAAAACACAGTGATCTGTATCTAATTCTGCCAGGGTAAATAAATAGCAGCTTATTAAAACACAGGAAGAGATGACTAATGATTTGTTCCTTTGAGAAACCTCCATGTCAGTTTTGAAAAAATGTCTACCTAAACTTCAAGATCTTTATGGCTACCAAAATAACAACAATCATCTCTTCACTGTCCTTGGATGGATTATTTGCTTTGTTGATGATCCATGTCACAAGTATAGAACTATACAATCTGACCTCTGCAAACCTGGATGAGTTTGGGGTGGCATAAGTATATGTCTGGGGTCCTGGGACTTCAATCCTCGTACTAGATCGAGTCCAGCTAGATGAGGAGCAAATTCAGGTGCAGCACTACAATTAGCATGATTATATAGCTTCCCAGAGTGAGCTGGCATTGCACACACAGGCAGTGTGGTTTCAGAGCTATTAAATCCTCTCAGAATTCATTGTACCAGGATATACTATAGCACAAAAACCACCCCAGGTCCAGAAAACAGAGGCATGTATTCTGTTTCTTTGTTTGCTAAGTCGCCTTTTCATTTTGCTGTCTACCTTCATGAAGAGTTGCTTGTAACTTAACTGTGTATTTATCCTAGTGTGACCAAAATTAAAATTTCACTTCCCATAATAACTTCAGCCTTTTTAAAAAATAATTTACAGGCCAAAGATTTTGCAATACCTGTACTGAAGAGATACCTGTATATGTAGAAAGGGAGAGAGAGGGAGAAGTATATCACCCATCTTCCAGCACTCTCCACGCCGTCAAAAGCTCTTTGATCCTAATCTGTCCAAATATCCTGTAGACTTAGCATCCAGTCCACCGATTTTAGGCATTTATTTGGGGATGAAGTTTATTTCTTTGTAAGAATGCCTCTCCATATAGATTACACAGACAAGACAGTAACTCGAGCCTCAACAGAGTCACAACTGAGGTAACTATCCATACTTCTGCACATTGAAAAGAGCAAGTTCCTAACAGAAGATGACGTTAGAAAATCTGATTAATGACTCTTATTGTTTTGTTGATCACATTTTTTAAAACTACAGGCTTCAAAATACTACAGAACTGCTGACACCAGTTCAGTGCTTGTGAATTCATGACCAATTGTGTTTTGTGTGTCCTGCACGTTTCCATGTGAGGTGAAATCCTTGGCCTGCTGACGTAAGTGGTAAATTAGTAAAGCTCCCATTGACTTAGCTGGGATCAGGATTTTGCTCCATGTGGTCAAAGGATTTTTGTTGCTTTGTTCTGTTCTTGGTGTTTCTTTGAACTGCATTTTTTTCTCAAAGCGTTCTTATTCAGTAGGTAAATTTATCCATTTCTGCACTGATGTTTTTATTTTATTTTACTACCACATGGGAAATCTCTTGGAGTTTTAAACTGCCAAAGGTAATAAAGAATGGTGGAGAACTCCACAAAAATAGTGAGGAAAATAATTTTGAACTTTCAATAAGACGTGAAATTGTGTGGATCCATAGTGGGAAATTTCTTGGAAAACAAAAAAGTTACCTATTTGTTTCTCATCTTTTAAAAAAATGTCTTCTGAGACTATTCTTTTGTGCATGCAAGTAATTTACCAGAACACTTCAATTTTCAATTGAAAAGTGGCAATTATTTTATAACTGCCATAGTCCTATGAGGTTGTCCATGCTGGGAAAAGATAGCAATGCATCTGTTACTCTGATTCTGAATGCTGCAAGACTTCTTAGTTTCCATTTTTGCCTTGGGCAAATTCTGCTGGTCTGCCACCCGCTTAAAATTGTTTTTTTACAACATACAAAATTATTTTTCCAGCAATTAACGTATCTTCCCTTAGGTTTCTTTATTTATAGGGAAAAAATAAGTCATGAACCGCTGCACTATTTAGAAAAAATTATCCTCAGGTTTTGATTTATTTTAAAGATGAAAATAGATCTAGGTATTATTAATAGCTAGGGGTTTATCAACACCTTCTTTTCTATATGTCCGTTACTTACATCGTAACCTCCCAGCTGTATTCGAACTGTACCACAGCACAATATATTCTCCTAGTTCTCTATTAAAGTCTATTCATTATCCATTACCTTTCTTTCTCCAGAAAAATAAACCAACTTAGGTGTGCATGCACATAAACACTCCTGATGTCATTTTGTTTTGAATATAAAATACTTGAGTCCTTTTTTTTAGGACTGAAAATGTGTGAACAAACACTGAACATTTTACAGCATATCGAGTGCTGTTTCTGATGCAGCACCGACACAGGACTTCTTTTTAAAAATCCATTAATATATCCCATGAACAATGTAAAAGCACTGATGTTCAGTTTGAGGAAAACCGGACATTGGTCTGGAAACATGCGCCTTTCTTTCTGGACTTAAAATTACTCATTACATCAACTAGTCATTCCACCAGACTCACATTGGGTAATCAAGCAGCCTGCCACACTGTAGTCATTTTAAACACTCTTAAATGTTGGTGAATGCACCAGAAAATCTCGCGCGTTTCAAGAAACCCAAAGTACATTCTCTGGAGGGTAAAATATCATCCAAAAACCAATGACTGTTCACCTGTGTAGTGAGATTTTAAATCTGCTGCAAATACTGAAGTCAAGGGAGTTACGTTAAACTGTGAATCTGTCTTATGCTTTCTTTTCTTTACAATGCATTTAAGAACTTACCAAAGAAGAATGAAAATGTAACCATGAAAAGGAATAATACTAAGTCTCTTATATCCTTGTAAAGCCTTCGTAGGGCAAAGCTATTAAAATACTGTTGTCAAGCCTTAGCAGTTCCCCAAGTTTTACATGCATCGATCATTTTTCTTTTATTGGAGGCGAAATCCTGTTTGCTTTACAAGTGCAAAAACGGCTTTGTGATTAATTTCATGTAAATAGTGAAAATTTGATCTCGCTTTTCACAGATAGATTGTACATGCTATCTTTATTTCCTTAAGGGCTATTCACCTAAATAGCCTGAATAGTGTAAAGATGGATTCACAATTTATTCTCAATATTTATTTCTTCTTTAAATAGTATGCTTCAATTAAGAACAAACAACAAGTGAATACAGCAATGCAGTCCTTATGAACAAATCTACAGGAACTAAACAGAGGTTAAGTGTAAGGTAGACAAGTAATTATAATACGTAGATGTTAACTGCACATTTTTACAGTGGGGATGAAAATGTTCAAACAATAAAAACTCCTCTGACCATGTTACTTTCCCTGGGTAGATTGTGCTTCACTGCATTTCTTTCCTCTGCTTAGTCAGTATGAAAATGAAATTCTACTGAATTTGACAAGTTGCCATTTGACCTGATGTTGATTTAAGCTTCCAGAAGCTCATATCAGCACGAGGTCACCGACAGGCAAAGTCAGTGAATCTAAAAATGGTACAGAAAAAAGAGATTAGGCTTTACTTGGGTTCAGATTATTTAAACAAACAGACAAGAATTTAGGGAAAACAAAATTATGTTTCTCATCTGATTGGTCAAATCACTTTATTAAATGATACAATTTACATCTCTGGCATGCGCTTTCCAATAAAGTGTCCTCTGCGGTGAGCAAAAAGTCTTTAGAAGTGAAAAGCCTTTTATAAAGATAATACAGCCTTTTGCGACTAGGCAGAAATGCAACGTGAATAGGTATTTGGTTGTGTTACAGCAAACCAAAAGGAAAACAAAATAGGAACAAGAGTTGTGAACATCATCATCTAACATAACTAAAGAAGCAAAATTTTCAGTTATATTGTGTATTCAAATACTCTGCATATTAACAAAGGCATCTCTGAGGTTGAACACAAACCCAACGTATTTAAAATATCAAGAGAATTTTTTCCTCACATTTACTGAGCAAATCTGTGCATTCAAAAACAAATGTAAGAAATACTTGCATTTATATATTCAGAACTTACACATGACAGTCACAGCTATTTGATAGAAAGATGCTTTGCTAGCGGAGTAACGGAATGAAGAACAGAAAGTGAACAATGCTGTGTGGTTCTTCATAAAGCTCTGTATGCATTAGTATTTCATTTAGTAGTCTGGGCCTGCTGCTTCCAGTGAAACCGGTACATTGTCTCAGTCTGGTTTTAGCCTGATTTCCTTTGGAAACAAGGCTATATGATCTGTCTGCATGCCTGTGTGTATAGCTGTTCTCCCATTAATAACTTTGAAAATGTTTATTTTGTTTCATTTCTACGTAGCAGTGGAATAGATCTCAAAGATAATCCATTGCCCACAGACTGTAAAAATAGATGGCTGGGTGGAGGACGGCTACACTTTGCAGTGTTGCTATTGAGGGAAATGCTGCAGTGTGAACTCATTCCTTATTAGATTTGAGAGAATCCATATGGGAAAGAGAGCTAGTAAATCCTCAGCAGGAGGAAAAAAAAATCTGTAGTAGATCATGTTGAACACCCAAATTAATCTATGATAAGATACAGAGCCACATGAAACTCAACGTCAGTAATTCTTATGTTCACAGAAGTGCTTAATGATGAATTCCTTCTTGTTATTAGAAAAAGAATTAAAAAGCTACACTATTTTTTTTCTTGGGACATTGACAGAAAGTCAGTGATTCTGTCTGGAACTCTGATTCTGCCATTCTTACATGTTTCTTGCATATTTGGGAGGGGTGTTAAAGGTTGATCCTAGAGTATGTTTGTCTGTATCGTTATGTGATCACAGCTTTAAATCCTCTTTAATATCACTTTGTATCATAACTTTTTTTGTGATATCAAAATTTGAAAATACTTTTGGCAATTTTGAATTGCATCTACCTTAAAATTAAGCACACATTTCCTTCTGGTAGATGTACGACCTTAGAATTCACAACATTGGTTTCAATTAGAATTCAGAAGTTAGGTATCTGATTCTGAGAATTAAAATAATTGTATCGGGTAAAAATATGCCTTACTGCAAACTCATTAAGCTGGTTTCCTCTTTAACAATGTAAAGGATACAGTTCAAAACAGAAACCTGAACTTGGATACAGGGAATCGTTTTATTATGGTAATATGGACCACAGTTCAGCAAAATATGTAAGCCTTATATAATTTACAGAATATAGGTCTTCTGAGAAGTTCACGTGCACTAGTATTTATTGAATAGTTAAGGCCTTAATGACTTTGAATTATAAATTTCACTGAATTTCACTTTGAATTATAATTTCACTGAAATTAAGTGAAAAATTGACGCGTACTTCCAGGGAGATAGGCCTGAATCCAAAGACAAGCCCTTAAGGCTAATGGGACTACCACAGTCCCATTGGTTTCAGTGGGAATATTCCCAGTCATGATAAAAGGGGACATTATGGGACTCTGCAGAAAAAAATGTATTTTTGCCTGTGTGGTGGGAAAATTTGCTCTTGATTATGCGTGTGTATGACTCTGAGGTGCAAAGCTCATTTTCAGGCATATCATGGCAGCCTCGTTCATGTAATTTTTCTAAATCATCTTTTCTTTGCAACTTCATATTTTGTGAAATAAATTTGTAAGGTGCTATAGCAATATGATCCTAGTTTAAAGGTTTACAACTCCCGTGTCTTCATTTCCTGCTTGGTCAAAAGGATCAGTTGATTTCAGGGAGACTTCTGTTTGACTAGAGAATTACTGCCAACTAAAACTCATTAAAGGGAATATTTTTCATGTAATTATTTGCTCTTACGGGAAGTTCCATCTCAACTGAAATGGGGTTTAATTCTTCTCTTTCCTTTATTCCAATTATATTTTATAACTGCTATAGTGGAAAATTCTTTGCAGATGGGAATGGTTTTTAGTACATTCTTTCTTACAGCATATATGTTTTAGTTCTTTCTAATCTAATCACTTTACTCACAGCTGGCAACCTTACTGAAACTAAGGATAGTTAACAGTGCTTCTGCAGTAATTGTAAGGCTTGACAGATCCTTAAAGAACGCCCCACAAAATGAGCAGGATGCAGAGCACTTTGTAAAACTTGGGGTATTCATTTAATGCCTTAACAACATCTAAGCTACCCATAAGCTTGGAATACATATATTTTTAGCCACATATTTCTATTGTTTAAATAAGCTGTAAATGCAAGATATGTATCACCAGCAAAAATTATTTACCATCTCTTCAGATCCACCAAGACAGTTTAATTGTTACGAACCGTCCAAATATTTGCTACTTGTACTAGACTCATACCATGTAACACATGTCATAAACCCTCTTTCACATACCAGTTTCTATGTAGAACAGGTATTGTTCTTGATAAACAACTTGTCTATGTCTTCCAAACTGAGAATACAAATCAAAAGCTTTCTAAACATGGAGCTACCTAGATACTAAGAAGAACTGCCCAGCCAGTCAGATTACCAGACACTGTAGCAGTAAATGTTCAACAAGTAGTGCATTTCACAGAGAAATAAAGGCTGTTCGGCCTCTGTCTTGTTTGATAGTTTATTACAAAATTAACTTGCAATCCAGTTTAAATACACTCTAAATACTTTCCTCATCCATTTTGTTGTTCAGCTGTCATGGTCCTGATCTCTATTAATAACACCTTTCTTCCTGTTGTGTTCAGATTATGTGATTAATTACAATACGTAAAACTTCTTCGAAACTGTCTTGAAATCCATCTGAAATGGATGGCTGCACAAGATGGCATATATCTACACGTTGGAGGGATTCAGGTACCATGAGCACAGATGTATTTTAACTGTTGCCACAGTAAACATGTATATTGATTTACTTTGCTTAGCTCATTTTAAAAATGCAGTAAAGAAAACACATGGCAAATAAGCCAGTACTTCCAAGTGTTCCACTGCCGTTGGAACTTTCCCAAGTCTGGTTATATCTAGTACCTTGGAACTCAGTTGTCAAACATACCCAGAAAACCTACAAGATCATGTAAAATACTTCTTGCCTTTAAAATGCCCTTATTTTACTTTTCCTTTTTTTTTTTTTCACATTAACTTAACTGCAAGCACTTGTACTGTCTCTGTCTACATCCTTCCTAGATTTTCTATTGAGCACATTGGTTGCCCCACTTTCATCCCACCCCTCACCCGAAGAAATGTGTGTTTTTGCCTTTTGACGAACAGAACAATCTTAGGTTAAGTGTAAAACTGAGTCTATTCTAGAGGCTGCTAGCCCTGCAATCATGTGAAAACTGTGCTCCATTCAATTTTGCCTCCTCGTTTCTTTAGTTCAGAGGTGGTCAGGCCAGCAAGAAACTTTCCTTCCCCAACTCAAATCTAAGGCTTGTAAAGCTGGAAGAAGGGAAGATATTCCAGGCCCTTCAGCTGCTCATGTTGGACGCCTCCATCCCCTTGGCTGTGGGTTGTAGTTTGAATCAGCTGTTGACAAGCAATAGTCAGACCTGGAATCCACGGACATTATATCAGGATCTGTTCTGGACCGCTGACTGCAGTAAGGAGACTTCAGCTGAGAGCCAGCCCGTGTGGTGGCACCTGGGGCAGACAGGGAGCTTTTGGGGGGTGATACAATACCCGATTGCTTCCCTCCTAATAAGGCTACACTACCACTTGGGGCTGGAGGCTCATAAGAAACTTTTTGTTTCCATCCATCTGGTGGCTCAGGAAGGGTTTTCCTGCGAGCAGCTGATACTATGTTAGCAGCAATGGATTCCTGGATATTTTGGGGCCCAAAAGCTTCATCCACTAGGCCAAGAGGGGATCTTGCCGCTGCTTCCCAGGGAGTCGGTCTCTTGCCAGGCCTGTCGGCTGCTGTGTCTGGCTTGCTAAAGTAATCAGGAGCAGGCTGAAATATAAGAGGAGAAGTAGGAGACATGGCTCGAGAAATGAATGAAGAAGGTCTCCCAGGAAGTGATAATGAGCGTCCACTGCTTCTTTCCTAGGAAAACAAAATATGAAATACAGTTACAGTTATTAAACAACAAAAAAGGAAGCTCCTTCTCTTCACTTCCAAACTGGAACACCAGACCCTGAAAACACGTGACATCCTGGCAATCCCTTTTTATGTGTATGGGTACTCTTTAGTACTTTAATTTAGTGGAAAGATAGGAAGTATTAAAAAGGAGACGGAGAAAGGAACAGGAACAAAGACAGAGCAAATTGAATTTTTAAGGAAAGCAAATAGACCAAAGGCAGGCTTTTACTGAAAAGGTACAATTGCGTCAGCAGTTGCGTGGCTTTTCCGCTACTTAGCTAGTGTGCCTTGTTCTGAAAAGACTGTTCTTAATAATGAAAAAGGAAGTCATGTTGTGACAGTTCTGTGTGTGTTTACAAGATTCTTTCTAACGTGCAGGCACAGCCTAATTTATTTGATAACAGGTTCTGTCTGGGACATCTGTCTGAGAATTTATCTTTGGCAATCTTGTTCTAAGAAAGGCATTTCTTACTCTAATATTATTAGACTTTTCCTAGGTTTTACTTTTCAGAGCACAAAAATGAAAACAAAAAATTGAAGAAGTTAGTGCAATCATTCACTTCGTACCCTTACAGGACACTACTTAACCTGACTTCTTTAAAAGGCAATGCCCCCAAAATTTCAGTACATTCCGACCCATTTATGGGAGCAATCCATTCATATTTGACAAATCCTAATCTTCTTAGTAATGCAGCACTTTGAAACAGAAACTGTGTTCATGACAAGGTTCTGCTGCAACAGTTGTTTGGCAGCATACGAAACAGGTACAGTATTTTTCCCAAGCCAGACATGTTCTTTGTGTTACACAGATAAATTACATTGTTCTTACCAAGTAGTCTCTATACATGTGGTTCCTAAACTCAGTGATTTACACCCACTCAGATCCTGAGGTTTAAATGCCTTTAAGTCTGAAATCCGGTGTGAAATTCCAGGCTCTTTTGCCAGAGGCTTTGCTAGAATTTCATTCAAACAACATTGGCCTATGTTAGTTTTTCTAATTAGCTTCCAAAACTTAAAATACTGTGAGCATGATCTAGATACCAACCAACAGGTATCTGATCATACAAGGAATAGCTTCTTTAGCAAGGATTCACATAGAAATGTTTTATAGTCTTTTCCATCACAGGATCTTGACACATTTAAGAAACTTAAAAGAGCTCTGCTTCACGTAGACTTTTAAGTTGTGTTTTAATGTCAGCCTTGTATATGAGAGATGGAAACTGAGAAGGAGACTGCCGAGTTCATTAGTTTCAGTCAGTTTGGTGGTGCTCAGTCTGAATCTCTTAAAAAGGTTTAGAGTGACACACAGAGGTCATGTAATGAGAGTTTTGACGGGTTTCACAACTAATGCTTTATAACAGGACTATCCTTTCACCTCTTAGCTATGACCAGCTATTCCCAGTTTGCAGTTCCAGATAGGAAACTCCCTACCATAATTAATCCTACCCCCACATACTTACGCCAAATTTTCATGAGGTTCTACTTCTATCCAGAAAAAAAGAATTCATTTTGGGCAACTTAGCTCAGTTAATTTTCAAGATTCCTCACTTAAACCTTGAGATGATCAAACATTAAAATGTGACTGATCAGAGCATCACATATAGACAGATCCCAACTGAGTACTCTAAGATGGTAGCATATAAAATGAAAGAATTTTTTGGAAGGCCAGTGAATAAAAGAAAATATAGAACTTTTTGCCCATAGATGAAGTTAAATACTTTCAAGAATGGGTTAAAGTTTCTTCATATCTTCACTGAATGGGAGGGATTTCTTTTTCTTACCTGGAAAATAACAGTCCAGGTAATAGATCATGCTTGGGGTCAATGAGTGGCAGACCCAGATAGGCTGGTCAGAATACTGCTTCTTCCTCTAATGTGTTACAATTTCTTTCTTCACTGAATCCACAGAAAAGAGCTTATTCAGCAAGCCTGGTTAGTGCATTTTGTGTAAATTATTGGCAAGAATAATTTTTTTAAAAGTGCAAAATCAAAAGAGGTATGCAAAATGAGATACAGTTTCCATTAGAAATTAATCTGATAACCTGAACCATGAAACTGAGAAGATAAGGTTTTACTGATGGATGAGAAAGTAGATCAAACAGGTTCACCTAGTTAGTCTACCTGTGGTAACTGCTCTCAGGAAGGTTCTAGAACATTGTCTGTGCTGAGTAGACAGAAGATTTCCCTTTTATTTAATGGAGATTCCAGTTCCAATCCCTGTGAGTACTTTGTAGGATTCCAGAGACACAGACGGAAATGATACTGTTGAAAGAAGTGTCGTATAAAATATCTGACTTTTCAAGACAGTTGGATAAAGATACTGTTTAGTCTGTCGCATTTAGAGAAAAACTCCAGAGTTCATCAAGTTGCAGAGTTTAATCAGAGAATTATGAGTTATCAAGTGTATTTCACTATTCGTCTAACAAAATGGGCCATTCTACTATGTTACAAAGGCAGAAGTTTAACTTGTAAAAGCAGAAATAGTGTAGACAAAATTAAATCTTCACATTGTAGTGCATTCTACATTTTTTTTAGTACAGGTATTAGGTCAGACTCAACAGAAAATCAAGATCGTTAATGGAAAATAAGATATTATTCTGTGATGATGGAAACTATTCTACCGATAGCTTTGTTATCATATAAGGCAAAGAAGGGGAACTGGCAGAAGAGAGCTAAAATGACCTCATAGAAAAAAACCTCTCTATGAATCAAACAATGCAGTATACAGGAACTAGCACCGAGTTTTGACAACCAGATTTGGGGATGAGTGTTTTACTGGCTTAGAGAATCTCCTATGTCCTTAATTTGGAAGACCTCAATAAACAAGTGTTTGTACTTCAAATCTTATCCACAGCACCTCTAATGCCGTGTAAATCATAAATTCAGCATGTAAGGGTTGTTGTAGAAAAAGGAGGATCTCAAATACTGATAATCTGGGGACTATTATTACACCTTCTGAACTGGTCCTTATGGGAAAAAATGCAATAATGCAAAATACTTTGGATATGGAAGATTTTAGTCTCACAGGCAACTAAAAATCTTTTCTCCATTTTGGTATGAGATTCTGCTCAGTTTATTAGCTTTTGTGCAGCACGGGCCTGTATTTGGCTAGAATGTTAGGCCTTGCAGGAAGATAGGCAGTCAGCAAACTGGAATATCAGTAGTGCCTTGGGAATGAGCTTTGTTATGCTAAAATTCCTTGTATTCATTTTTTGTTTTGTTTTTAACTTTAGTCAGGCTCTCAGGGATAAAATGACTAAGTTAGGAATCCGAATCGTTCATAATGTCTCATGAGGTGAAGAATGTTTCATTATGTAAGGATGGCTTTCCTTGGCTCTGAACAGGATTGCTCAGTGATCACTCTATTAGATGAAAACATCTGTGTTAGATTTTTTCAGTGGAATTCAATTTGTGGACTGCCAGGTAACCTCCAGCAACTGTCACAATTTACCTGGCCAGGGAGAGATTGTACCAATTTATCTGGAAAAAAATATTGCCTTGAAAGTTGATAAATATTATCCTTTTCTACCTCAGAACGCCAAGGTAAGAATAGTTATTTCAAGTCTTGTCCATTTTGCCAAAGTACTATTTGAAAGCACTGGCTTTCAATTTGCCAGAGTAGCTTTTGCATTTTTTTTCATTGGTCTCCTGGATCACGCATATTAATGTACATTTCTGGACTTCATCTTAACAGCCATCATCTGAGAGACTTCATTCTAACAGAAGAACAGACTAGTTTATCCAGAGAATACCCCAGTGGACAGCTTTGTTAGGTGCTAAGTATCTTGTTTGGAGACTAGGTACATTGGGTACAGTGAACACATTCCGTAAGATCTGTATCACTGAAGATAATCAATGATTATTTCCTTCTGGATGATTGTTCAATCCACATTCAAATCACAGCAACAAAGTTCCTGCTGCAAGATCAAACTGTCGGCTGGATGATTCTCATTTCTAGGCAGTTCTTTAGCATACTTGGTCTGGTTTTGATATTCTGGGAGCAGTCAAATTCTTCTCCTTTTCCATTTGGTAGCTTGTATTTAGATACAATTATGATGATAGGCTGGTTTTTAACTTTAAAATTCTGAAATGTGAAATTGTATATCTATTTCCTCTAGATTTGGTAAAGCAAGGATTAGTCTCTCCTTCCATGAAGGAAGGGCTGAACAATCTTGTGTTTTTAACTAATTTTGGATTGTGAGAGGACAAAATTTACTACGGCAAATAGTGTTCCAGATGATTTACTTTGAAAAAGGCTGAAGTACTTTGTCCTTTCCGTAAGGGTCTGAAGGAATTTGAGGAAAAAGTTAAGAGAGAGCCCCACTTACTTACTAATTTCCAGTTACAACGTTGTGTGTGGCTGTGCGACTTTTGACAATAAAGGCCTTTCTACTTGTCAAGTACTGGTAGAAGAGAAAAGTAAGATATTAGAATTAGGCCTTCGCTACTGCAAAATGACTATGTGGAAAAGTAACATAAGAATGCTGATAACCTGTCAGAAATTCAGTTAGCTCAGTTTGGAGCTGCATAAATGAATGAAAATGAGTGTTTTCCATTATCATTTAATCTTTATCCGTATATGATTATCAAAATACAATACAGTTATGCCTATAAAAAGCAAATGGCTGAAACTGTTGGCCACAGGCACGTTACCTTTCTTTGGAATAGGCAGTGTATTTCTTCTAAGCAAGAATATTTGCTGCCACCTTCTGGACTTTTATATTGCACAGCTTGGAGGAAGGTCTTAGATGATGAAGCCTGGTGAGTGAACATTTGAAAAGCAAGTGCAAAGCTGGTCCTAGTTTCTGATCTTGCTATTTTGTATGAACAATGAACGGGTTTTAAATTGAGGCTTTACTTGAGAAAGTAAAGGTTAATGATATTTTTTCTAAAATTAAAGAAAATAAATATTAATTATATTGTAATACTTGAAGGTGGTGGCACTATTGTTGCTGAACATATCCAAACTAAAAGATAAATTATCCAGTTCCTTATAATTTTCTTATCAAATCTTTCGAACTGACATTTTCAGTCCTAGTTGTTTGGGGTTTTTTTTTATTTACTTAATCTCAAATGATCCAACCATTTCAGATGCATTTCAGCCAAATGAACCTGTATAGTTCAACCGTTTTAAAGAGTCAGATTACGGAAAAATAAATGTCAATGACAAAAATTTCTAGCATCCTTTTCCATGAAAAGTGGTACCACTACATGCTTTAGAACTGGTTCGAGACTAGTCTTTGTATCCGAAGTGTCTCATATTTCCATGCAAACTTGCCTATGTATATTCAAGCTGAGAGCCTTAGACAGGCTCAATGAGAGCACCTTGCTTTTTACAGCTAGTTCCTGAGAACTCTGTTAGCAGCGATAATATTCTGTTAGGCAGGAGGATTTTATTCATTATTGCGGGTCTAAACTGCTGTAGGCTGTGATGTCTTTGGGCAGCACACAGGAAAACAAAGAGACTGTCCTTGTCCTTTCTCTGCCTGTGTAACCTGAGGCTATGTGTACCCCCATGGGCTGGAGAAGTCACTGGGGTGTTCCACAGCTGGGTGCACAGCTGGGTTTTCATTCACAAAAAAGTCATGCATGCAGGCCTATGGTGCATACCCGTGTCTCTTCTACCATCAGGTCTGGACCTGAGGCTGCACACTCACTGATCAGGACTGAGATGCCCTGCAGAGCACAGCTTTCCCTTGGCAGAGGCCAAGACCTCCTGTCTGTGCCCAAGCGGCCTCAAAGGGAACGTCTGATTTGAATGCAGGGAGGCAAGAAGCAGACTTTCAACAGGGTAGAAGAAACAGACAAGGGAAGGACAGAGAAGAGACTGGACCAGAAAGCAAAACCAGAAGCTGGTAATGCTTGATACAGAAGGAAAATCTGTATTCAACAGTGGCTTGGAGAGTGATGAGGCTAGGACCTGATGGCCAAGGCTCCTGAGCTTGGAGGAGAAGCTTAAGGAATGGAAAATTGACCTGTATTGCTCTCAATGAGGCTACGATGAAGAGACAAGGAAAAGAAAAAGATTAATAAATGGGGCAAGAAAGGTACGCTTAGGGAAGAGAACCTGTGCACACTACTGTGTACTTTTCTCCAGAGTTCCAGGGAAGTTTCTTCCCCAGAGAAATGGAGTTTGTCCTTCCTTGGAGTCCCTGCTGTCAGAAAAGACTGTGAATCCCCGTTGGAAACCCGTGTCATCCTCCTGGTGCTGATTTACAGGTGGGATGTCAACATGTGTTTGCTGCCACTCACTGTAGCAACGTGACGGCAGTTGTCTATTGTGGTTCAAGCCATGCTGGAGGAACCTCTTGGTTACAGTATGCTATATGATAGTATTCTGGTGTTTGGTTTGTTGTTCTTAGAAAGCCTTTGGGTCTGAAACACACAAAGCTACCTTGAAGCAATATTAGTGAAGTTGGAAGCTGAAGTATTCCAAAACTATGAAATGCAAGCCTTATTGCCCAGTGCATATGCATTTTGATTAAATTTCACAACTTCTGCCCCATCCAATGCTGTTTTGGGGCTTCATTTAGGAAGTACTAGGATGATAGAGCAAAGGAGTATATTGTGCAAAAGGTGCTTTCACTGGATGGATTTCATAGCTCGTCAATGAGGATTCCCTTTCTGGGCTTCCAACTGGAGACCTGTGATCTGCTAACACTCACAGACTGATGTTAAGGACCACATGCTTTGATACGGTAACTAGTTCATGTGCAACTGGACTCAGGATTCTAAGTGTCTTGAACTGGATACCCAAGGCTACTGAGTGTCCTCAAATCAGTGCTGCACCCTTCATCCCTTATTTACTCATTTGTAGAATGCAATAGTGTCAAAATGAACTGTGGCTTCTGACTGACTTGGATACTAACAAAAAAAATTACGAGGAAATGATTCCGCATGAAGAACACACTTGGAAGAGTGTATATTAAGTAAGGAATAGTGCTAAGCATGGAACAAGGTCAAAACAAAACAGTGAAGAGCTATTCATCAAGTGAACGGTACCATTCTGTGCCCTGAATTGCGTCCGGAGTTCTACAGAAAAAAAAAAGAAGATGATGCAATGATTACGGATGTTTTAATCACACAAATGCCCAGGACGGTTGGGTTAACATTCATTCTAGGTGCCTCGTGTTTCAATCTAAGCAATAGTGTTTCATTTTGTTTTTATCATAATTACATAGGGTCAGGTGCTTGCTTCAGTACTGTACCTGTAGCAGTGCCAAGTCTGTCAAGTTTCTCTCCAAAATACCTCTCTGAAAGTAATCTTAGGATGGGAAAAGTTTATAATTTTGTACGTCTGAAATGCCGACAGCTGTGCAATAGGGTACAGTGCAGGTGGAGATTTACATCACCATAAAAAGTTACGTTGCTGCCTCTCATTTTGTGTAATCTTTTTAATTTTTAATGGAATGCTATAATGAAAATTTTTGTCTCATTTGTCATACCTCTGCACTTCCTGATATCAGCCAAACAAGCAGCAAGGAAGTATGTGGAAACCTTTTCTGAAGAAGCTTAACAGCCCTGTTCGATTCATAAAAGATACTCAGGTAGCATGGCTAGGACTTGCAGAAATATCTGTACATATCTAAACCTGTTTACTTAACTAAAGAAAATTAAACTGCAGGCAGATTTTGAGGTTTTCTGCTCACCTCCTTAGGTTCCACTTTTAAGTTATAGTCCTGATGTGGGAAAATTACCAAGACTAGGAAAAAAACTAAGTGTACCCAGATGCCCATGCTTTCCTTTTGTTCACAGTAATAAAGCCAGGTACCAACAACAACCTGCACAGTGAGAGTATAAGAAGCATTTTTACAGATTGAAGAAAAAATCTCTAGTGGTTATTAACTTCTTTTTTTAAAAAAGGGGTGGTTTTGCAAAAAAAAAATCTTTAAAAAATTGAAGATATTTGTCCATAGGTCATTACTGTATGGAAACTTCTGCTTCTAATATAAATGTATTGAATTCTTTGCTTTGCAATCAGTTAAAGCTCATACTGAAATCAATGAGTGTTGTGATCCGTGTCACTCTTTCTAATCCAACATGTGTTACAGTATTTGGGAGTGAATTTTATTTCTGTAATGTTCCTCCTTTTCTTCTGTTTGTTGTGCATTTCTTAAATCAGTTACAGTCTATTGTTTCAGATATAGGTGGAAACATCAAGAGAAGCACTTCATCTGTTCAACAGTTTAGTCTTTACACCTGTTTAGAAATGACCAGCTTATCTTTGAATTGCCTGGAATTATGAAGGGACTCTGTTTTAAGATATCGGTCTTAAAGGCATACAAAAGAATCAAAGATTCTTCTTGTTTGAAAACACTTACTATTGTCATATCGATTACCCCACAGGGGAAGCCTTCATCCAGATAGTCAATCTGTAAGCATGATTCAGTTATTTTTCTCATAGCTGAGTTTCCTCAGCCTAAAGGAATGTGCAGTTATAACATACTACCACACAGGTTTGTGCAGGTTTCACATGCACTGAAATTAAGAACAGTTTGTCAAGGTCATTACAAACAGGAATAGATTTTTGCCTATTAATACCGCAGAGGATAACAGAGACTTGATTAGCATGCTATATAAAGATAAAGTCTTTTCCTGCCTTACTCAAGGAAGCAAATGTTAAAACCGTGGAACTATCATCATATGGTTAGTCTTAGCTCCTAAAGGAGGAGTTCAAGTCTGCTTCTGTAAAGATATTTCCAACATCGAATTTCACTGAGCTTCAGGATTTTTCCTACTTTTTAAATCATTTGATAAAAAACCTAAGTGCTTCCCGTAGTAAGCAACCGGCCTGAAGTGCTCTTGTAAGAACAGTCATTGTGGAGTTGTGACGGTGGCACCGAGTGTGCTATGAAATTACCAGGCTCATGTGTTTTCCCAAGAAATCTACCAGCGGTGAGTAATTCAGAGCCTCTGAATCCGCAGGTTTTTGAAGATCTTGTCAAGTTTCTTCTTTGTATAATGTTTCTATTGCAAGCTGAGTAGACTCATTATAAAATAACATTATGCCAAGCTGTGTAATTAAGGTTTGCACTTGCCATGCCGAACTGCCAAAGTGATCAGTGGAGTCCTGGGTGTTTGATTTCAGGCAAAGTTGTATCATGTTTTGTTAAAAAGGCAAGACTGGAAGAGTGGATCTTTTTATAACCAATCGTTTTTTATTCTTAAAGCTACGGAATCTGGAAAAGGATCCTGGAAAAAGAGAGGAGAAAGATTTTGCAAATCGTTAGTTGCGAAGAGTGCTGTCGTTTCACTGGTATTTCCCTACCTCATAGTGAACACAGGATTCCCCGCAGAAATGCTGGAGCAGCAGAGCATGATGGTAAGGCTGGTCCTTTGTTGAGTTGTCGTCCTGGATACTTGATAAACAGTGCTTCTCCCAGATCGCATCATCTGGTGTCAAGTTCTCTTTCTGATTGCTTATAATCTTCTATCAGAGTTCACCTTAGCATTTTTGACAACTCTTGTGTATAGGAGCTGTCTAGGATAATATGTTTGTAGATCTGCTGTCTCTCAAAGCAATAGTCTCTTGAGAGGGCCTGCTTTTTTTTAAAGCTCACTTTTTTCTTTTTGCTGGGTATTAGCATTTCGGTTCTTTCACAATATCTTTTTGTAAATAGTAGAGGAAAAAAGTCAGGCCCAGTGATGTGAGCACTCTGTCGTCCTAGAGTAATCTAAACAATTTCAACAAAAGGCTGGAAATAGTCAGCCATCTCTGTGCAGAATAATTAAACCCTTCTTGCTGATTGTTTTCTTTTCTTGTACCTTCAGTATTTCACGATCCTCCAATCGGTGTTTTATCCTGGGCGATCTCTGCTTTTTTGCTGGAGTTTCCTCCCCATTGCTTGGCTCCCTCTAATCCTAGTAGTTTTTTCTCTCAAAATTGCTGCTCTGCCCCTTAGCACTTATTTTCCTATCTGAACCACACACCAGCCCCTCACTTCCTAGCTTTTAGAGCCTGCCGATACCTCAACCTGTTAGTATTTCTTTGCTTCAAATACAAATTCGTGTGAATTCCCAACATTCATTTTAGTGTGAATAATAACAGCACACTGCCAAAACCAAAGGGAACTCATTGCCACACGATAGCTGTGGTGACAGCAAAATGGGTCACTGCAGTTTTAGGGCTGATTTTGTGCTGAGTCTTGAACGTCTCATATGAAATAAAATTAGGTATACAAAATAAAATAAATAAAATAAAACTAGGTGTATAAAATGAGGGTGAGTGCAAGAAGACTTCAGACAAAATTTAACTGGAACCTCCTTCTGATGGCTGATCTCAAAATGGCGTTGGCTTGATCTCAAAGTGAATTGCCAGTGCTTCTAGGAGAGAATTGGGCATTCCCTGCTGCAGGGCTTGATATGAGTGTGTTATAAAGTCCCACCCCATCAGCCAGGTGCTTTTGGAACCAAGCAGCTTAGTGTCACTGGATATTGTCACATGTCTTAGGACACTGGCAAAATTATTTCTTCCATAAAAGAGCAGAAAGAAAAAAAATTAGGCTTACTTTTCAGAGATGGTAATGTTTACTCTGTAAATTTTCTTGTAGAAAAAGAACATTGAAATATCTTTCTGTTTGTTTCATAATACGTTATTTTTTGCTGAGCAGGAACATTGTAAGAGTGGTTCCTCTAGAGAAGTGGGGAGACGTTAAGCAGTTCTTTGTTCAAGAACTAAATGTTGTCTTTTATTTTTGCAACAGAAATTTTAAATTTTGTCTAAAAGCTACTCATCTCAAAACCAAAACTTTTCAATTTAGGTTTTACAACAAGAGGTTTATAGCTGAATCAGAAATTGGAAGTATATAAACCCTTGATAGAGGTAGCTGTATGAAAAGGCTGTATAGAATGTGAGATCCAAACTGGTGCAGGGTAATACCTCCAGTATGTGCTGTAATTGAAAGTGCTAAAATCAACATAAAGCACTTCAATTTCTCTTTTAACGTGAACATACTGCAAGTATTGTTATTAGGGGTGGCCTAAAATTCACCGTTAAATGTGCTTACATCGTAGGCATAACAGTTGATCTTGGTAGCCTTGTCATATTATATTGAAATAATTCTAATAGCTTTTTCAGAAAATCATTTACAAAAGCTCACTGCCCTTTCAAAGTGAAACTTCAGATGGCTTCTCTCTACACAAACCATTTATTTTCTTGACATTTCAGTTATGTTTGACACCATCATTAGCTTTTAATTTGGACCCATGACGTTGAACAGCTCAACTTTCTTCTAAATATCTGCTTCACAAGAGATTACATTTTGGATAAAACTGCTACTTTATGTAGGCTAGTCTTCTGAAAAATGAATAAGAATTACAGACTTACCTGGTTAGTAAAAAGAGTCTCGAAGCCAAGTTGGATCCAAGCACTATGCATGTAGAATGACGTGTATATATGAAATTGAATTCAGAGTTGGACTTTGAATGGGATTTTCAAAAGATCTTAGCTGATTCAAGAGGACTAGTGTCACTGGGGCTTTTGCATTTAACTCTTACTGGTGCTTTCAAAAATCCTTCTGTCATTGCTATGGGCCATATGAAATACTTGTATTTGAATAACAGGAGAAAAATCCAAATGTGATCAAAATCCAAATTTTCAGCATATATGCACTTCCTTTTCCTTTGGATGAAGCAAAGAGAAGACAGGCTAATAGCTATATTTTATATTGCTATCACAGAAGTGGACTTTTTGCTTATTGCTGTAAACATGCATATGATTTAGTTGAATTCGTAAGTGAATTTTTGGATTGTGCTGAAAATGAAAGAAAGAACAAATTGATTTTAAAGATGACAATTACGCATTCCTGTCTTTCAGATGAATTTAGTTCTAGACAGATGACTTAGGAAACTGAAATGTTCCATTTCATTCCGCAGCTCTCCTCTAGCTCCTGTTAACTTGACTTCTGTCTTTCTGGAGAGCTGATTTCCTTTGGATGAGAATGTATCACAGCCTTACCTCTTGTTTCTTCTGCTATAATTAGAATAATAATGCTTGTTATTTCCTTCTTGGGAAGTGGTATGCCATGTAGGCATATATAAACCTAGAAGTTAGATTTCAGTAATTTACGTATTTCGCACAGAATACTCGGTAGCTGGTGATGAATTCCAAAAGTTACTGACCTGAGACTGAAATGACCTAGGGGGCGTGCTGTGTAGGCTGCTTTATCTTGTTAGTAACCACATGCATCAACATCAACGCTTGTTGTACAAGTACAAAACTGCTAAAAATCTCCTCATTAGGGAAATATTCTTGGGGTGGTAGGGTGAACAAGTGCAGAAGTGTGATTATAATTTAAAGCCATATTTTACAGGAGGAGACTGGCAGTAAAAACATATAAGGCAATGTGAGGCTGATTGGATTTCTGTGTATCTCTCTAGCAGCACTACTAATCTTTGGTAGGGTATCTCTATTCCGAGTAGATACTAGCATCTTAAACTTCTACCTAAAATAGTATAGGTAACTTCAGATAAAACTGAAGGAGGGAGGAAAGGAAAGGAGAAAAGGAAGGGGAAGGAGAAAAGGGAGGGAAAGAGAAGGGGAAAGGGAAGGGGAGGGACAAGATTTCGTATTAATGGGATAGCATAGAAAATAGATTTCCCCTGAAATACACTGTCAGTCTGTACATATAAGTGAAACAAAAAGATAGCAACCAAAGCAAAGAAAAAAAAAACCCAAACAGGCAGAGAAGAAAGGGACAAGTTTAATGATAGAAGAAAAATACAGATATTGACAGTGAAGAACAGATAGAAGGGAGATCTCCAAAGGATTAAAATATTGCTACTTTCTGTTTCCGGGTAAGTGCAGTGTAATTCTTTCTTGAACTTTCCAAACTATTTTTTCTTTCAGAATTTCCCATCATTCTCCTGAATTTTAGGAGGGAGATGGATCACTTGGTCATTTTCTTCTGACTGCAGTCAGTATCCCAATCCAAAATTTAAAGGGGAAAGTAAGATTTTGGAGGTCCAAAATTCAAAGGAGTGATTTTTATTGGCTTGATTAGACTTTGGTTCCGGTCTGCTTTCTGCATGTACAACCAAATGCATTCTTCTCAAGTTTGATTGCAGTTTAAGTTACCATCATGGGACCAAACTAAGGAGACGTTGTTCATTCTTGGGAATGTTTTCTTCATCAAGATAGATAGTTCTGCTAAAACCCCTATGATATAAAAGATCCGTAATCTGGTCTGTAGCTAGCTGGATGGTAGTTTAAACAAATATATTAACAGATTCTACCACCTTTATTCACAGTGTGATGCTTTAATCTTTAGCTTCACACTTAGGATGGATTTTAATACCCTTAGTTGTGTGAAACACCTTGTTTCAGACCTAGCACCACTAATGTTAACAGGACCGCTTACTGAAAAACGTGCTGAACTATTCAAATATAGCTCCTTGATTTCAGCAAGACTGTGTATTCACTGCAATATTGTACAGTAGGTTTCAAGACCACAGTCTCTTAAGAATTTTCTACAGTAGCAGTATTTCAATATGTAGGCCCTAATATGACAAGTAACAGGTGAAAGTATAAGACCAGAGTAAAAAGATTCAAAGTGGGAAGAAGCACTGAAAAGCCCCAAGTGAAAATAATAAAATGGGTACAGAGACCAATAGGAAGACATGGTCATATTTATGTTTTACTGTTAGGCACTAATTTCTGTGGCATATACTCCTCTGGTTGCAAGATCAGTACTCTTGAATACACGTATCCCTTCAGTTCTCAGTCACTGTGCTTTCACAAGAAACTATTGCATTACCTTGCAGCTGCAAAACCCAGCCCACCTTTCTGACTGTTGAACAATTTTGATTTACTGGCTTCTATCTTACTTGCTGGATTCAAAGCAAACCTTGGCTAAAAATATGTCTGCACTTGGGATGTCAAATTTCCCCAAAATGGGAAATCTCTTAACAATTTTTCCGGCTGTCTTAGCATCTCTTTTAGTCTTCAGAACACTCCATCATCTCTTATAGGACATTCTCTGTGAAATCACAGAGGCAATTCATGATTTTGGATCACAGCTGATCCACATAGCTTACAAACTAAGCCCCTGGCCGATCAACCAGATTTCTGTGGAAGGACCTCTGAGCCAGGACAGATTCTGACTGAACTCAGTGGGGCTCTGTGCAGGCCGAAGGTCTATCCGGTTGTATTCTGCTAGTGATCAGTCAGAGCCTAATACTGTATCTATTTTATGCTATGTTAGTAATACATATTACTAGTAATATAATTTAATAAGGCACTTCTTTAAAAAGAAAAAAAAAGTCCTCAAATCCCTAGGTCATTAGAACAAAGTTGGGGAGGGGAGCAGAAAGAAAGGTCTTCTCTATTAATTTGACATACCAGGAATATTGCTTACTGTTGTTTCTGTTGTGGTAGTCCTAAAGCAAAAACCTAGTGTCCTGCTTACGTAATACAATGGTATCTATTCATTTCAGGATGTTACGTGTATAAATCATCTGATAATATGCATAAATGTGCTAAAATTTATATCTATTTTGATTCCTTAAAAAAATTAAAATATTTTGGACCCAGATTTGAGGTGATACATCTGACGTTGTTAAGTAAGCTAAGGAATACTATTGGCACTGTTTCCATGCCAGGTTACCACTGCAAACAATTGGTTGCAAGCAAAATGGACACTAAGTTTTGGCTATAAGGTTTACTCTTCAATAATTGATGGCTTCCACACCTGTGCAGTGACGCCAGCTTTCTTTGCTGAAAATTTTGGCCTCGGAGCAGTAAACAAAGAAGATGTGGTGGTTTCTGGCTTAGAAAATGCAGAGTAGCTTGTAGGTGAATATGATTCATTTACTGGGAGAGAGGCATTTGACTGGAACGAAGGTTGCGAACTGTAGGCTGGCACGGAGTACACTGAAGATGCCCGGGCATTAGTAGGAGAGCCAGCACTAGGTGGTCTGAAAGGTAGAGCTTGCTTTGAAGGGGACAACTTCGACGTCTGCTTAATAGCAAGGCTTTCCTTATTACTAGGAGGTTGAAAAGTAAATAAAGATGCATCGAGCTGATAAGGTTGGTGTTTCATAATATCCAAAGCATTGAGACCTTTCTTAGGTTTTCTTTTTGTATTTTTGGTAGCAGCAGTGGACTTAGAGGAAGGCTTGGTAGCAGCAGGAGGATAAGATGGGCAGTGGATGGGATTATAAGCAACAGGTGGAGGTGCTCGGACATTAGATGAGTATTTCCAAGAGGCTGGTAAAGATGGAGTTGGAGATGAGGCTCGTGCCATGTTTGCCTGCACAGTCTCTGAATCTACCACGTACTTCTCCATTCGAGAGTGCCTTCTGGCAAATAACTGTGCTCCTTTTCCACTCATAGCTGGTGGCATCTCAAAGGGTGGCTTTGTTTCTCCAGCACTTGGTGTGACTGGTGTCTTGGGTGTGTGGTTTGGACTCGCTAGGGTTGCCTGAGGCCCTTTGAAAGGACCGGCTAGGTCGAGAGTACTTGGGGGGTGGACAGGAGAATGAGGATACTGTGGAGATTTGGGTGGTGCAGGATATGCTGCCTGAGGTGAGGCTGGTGCTGGGAAAGAAGGAGCCTTGTTAGAAGACACAGCTGGAGGTGACCAGACTGGTGACACTGGAGTACCAGCAGTAGGAGAGACCTTGAGTGAAGGCTTTGGAGCAACAGGGGGAGGGGCCTTTTGCTTAGACGCTTGAGTCTGCATGAAATTGCAAGCTTCTGCTCCCAAACTGAGGTAGTCTTCTTCAGGTCCGGACTCAAAACCAGCTCCAGTACCTTTTTTGCCCTCTGCATTGTGTACAAGGGACAACAGGGCAGGATTAGGACTTACTTTGGGTGCTTCCTTGAAAGTGAACATAGGTTTTGAAGTGCTTCTTCTCTTTGCCTCTTGCAGTATCCCAGTTCTTTTGGCTGGCACCGCAATCCTTTCATCTCTGGATGCTATGTGTTCTGCTGGCTCGGTGGGTGACCACACAGTTGGGGCAGCTCTGTTTGCCACAGGAGCTGAAACAGGTCTGTATAAAGCCTCAAGTGGTGGGCTAATAGAGCAGTAAGGAGGTGGTGCTGGTATATCTGAAAGAGGACTAGTGACATTTCTTACGGGTGAAAATGGTGCAGCTGCCCGGTTTTGAACTCCAGACGGGAAGGGTTTAGCTGTTTTATTCAAAGACGCTGCTTTTTGTCCTGCAGAGGACTGAAAAGAGAGGTTTGTGTCTGGTGCTAAGCCAAAGCCATTTTGTTGTACCATTTTGCTATGATTTTGGCTCACGTCTGTGTAGCTTTTGCTCACACAGGTCTGCTGTCTCGACATTTCTTCCTCTTTTGTTTGATAGACTGAAGAGCTTACTTTCTGGAAGTTCTCTGACATGGTGGCTTCCCTTCGTTCCTCTGTGTGCACCGTGCGTGCCTTCATCTCCTCTTGCTCAGCTGTAATCTGATCCATCCTCTGTCGCCTCTTGGCAAACATGAGTGCCCCTTTACCTGTGCTCTCTGGAAGCGTCTGCATCTCGTCTCCACTTTTTGTCTTCTTTTCAACCTCAAGTAAACCACTGTCCCAGTCAAATGTCACAATCTTACCGTCGTTGTCAATGTCAGAGAAGAAATCTTCATCTATTTCTGACTCACTTGTTGCAAGCAAACTCACTTCAAAAGTGTTTTCTTTGTCCCCCTCTTCACCTTCACCTTCTTCCCGCTCGTCTTCGTCACGTTCTAACTCCCCAGTACCGTAGCTAACTAAAGTATATTTCCTCGCCCTTTGACGACGCTTCTTGAACATCAACACCCCCTTGGAATTCGGATTGGGAGCTGCTGTCAGCAGCAATGCAATACTTTTACATTTAGATTTGGCTTCTTTGACCTGCTTCTCCGACAGACTCTCACTTCGCCGGAGCCCTGTGGAAAGAATTGAAGTGCACACTTAATTGCATGCAGCCCAGAAAAATACAAGGAAACTAATAACAAATAGTTCTGCATTTATCTCTACTGAAATTTACCCACTGTCCCCTTACCCCCTATTAAAACATCTATTTTCTTTTGCACGGAGAGGTCATCATAATTAAACTTTTCCCACAATATCAACCTTGTTGTAAATTCCATACCCAGCATTCCTTAGAGTCACACCCGTGCAAGTTCAAAGGCTACATCACTTTCTTTAGGACTTTCTTAGTTCAACAGGAACATTGCATGTGTCTTTACGTCTAGTGCTCTTGATTTTTATTCCCCTAAGTAATCTCAGCAGCAACAGGCAGATGATATTTTCTCATTTATTGAGTTTCTATGGTCTGGTATTTACCAACTGTTTGCTCACAATTCCTAGGCTTACGGTAGGCATTCCCAGCCAGGCAGGTCCATGACTGCTTAACACCCGAGACCAAATGAAACTGAGTGTATTCTGTCTGACGGTGGCAGCAGCTCCTGCCATTTTTGCGTTTAGTTTGCTCATATGCATTACAAAATGTGTATAGTTGATAAAAGTCAGTATGTTTCTATGTATTAGCTATTTAAAAGCAAGTATACATCCAAAAAGCCTTACACAGATACCATTAACATTAACTTCCAGCCCCTTGGAAGACATGGGAGTTTGGCCAGGGTACACAATGAAAGCATGTTTCAGTCTTTTAACAAGCAGTACTTACCAGAAACATAATCCAAAATCGTATAGGATCTAACAGCTCCAGAATATTTATTTTTAAAATGTGGCAAGAATGAATACACATTTAAGAACTGAATGGAGGAGGCTCAACTAACTTCTCAAGAGTATTCACTAGCATATATCAATAATACATGTTTCTTAAAGCATAAATTACTGGTTTTCATCATGTCATGTGGAACAGGAATAGATGCAGCTGTAAAGCGGATAGATGCGCTGCACATCAGCATGACTGCTTCCTTGTTATGTGACATGGAGCATGTGCCTCATGGGACAACACTAGTCAGGTGGTGTTCCCGTTTCTTTCCCTTCCTTATATTCTACCACCGCATCTCATGAATGACAGCCTCAATAGCTTCTCCCTTTAAAAAAGCTAGAATTTAAAGCTGTTCCTGCCTAAATCAATGGTCCCCTTCCACTTAATTTCAAAAGGCAAAAGTGTGCCTCAGATATGAAAATAGAACAGTAAATTATTTAGTATATTTTTCTAGTGTAAGTAAAGCAAACTCATTAAAGAAAGCAATGTGATGTATTTTCTATTAGTGATCCTTTTAGCCATGTCAGTAGGTGGAGTCGGATACTTCTCCTATTAAAGACAATTGGAGTTTTGCCATTATGGCAGATGACAGCATGACTGGACCAATGGTTCTCACAAGAACCCATAAAAGAGAAAAGAGCATAGTAACTGAACCAGCAATTTGTAATATTTTATGTTGAGAGGGCCAAATCACAAAATCCTTGGCTCAGTCCTTTGACAGTCCAAATGCTCACAATAGTCATTTTCCAAAAGAACGGACTTTAGTGTTAGAGTGTCTCTGCAAACGGAAATGTTCTTTGCTTTCGAATAAGCTACTTGCATCAGCAGTGAGGGTTTTTCTAGGAAAGGGGTTCAGCAGGTACCTATACAGTTCTGTGAAAAGAAAAAATTGAAACTTTCCATTTTGTTAGCGTATTTTTTCTTAATTCATCTGAACAGTAACTTAATCGATAGTTTCAGAAGATGGCTGAAGTAACGTTACCTGCTCGGGTAAATATAATCTGATTACTATTTACAGAGAAAATTTCTGCTAAAGAGATCAAACACCTAGAATCAATGTTCTTCTCTAGTTTAGGCTTAAATGCTGCCTTATGAGTTCTTATTTTACAAAAAACATGCATAGTATTTCCTGCGCACAGATTATTGCCCTGTGCTTGGCAATTTGTTTGTTCTAATGTGTAGATTGTATTTTACAAATAATAATAATAATAATAATAATAGCAAACATTTTTCTAGATTAAATCGTTAGTTTCTAAGGATAATGATCTGCCAGTATATTAGAGGAAACTGAGATTGTCATAGTTGAGATGGGAAAAGGACAGAATCTACATCCTACTTGAAAGCAGAGTTTATCACGGAACACGTGGTTTGTTCCTTGTACTTTTGCCTTATGAGAGAGACACTGCAAGTAATTCCCTAAGAAAGACAGGCACAGTCCCACAGTTGGTTCTAAATTCGCAGCCAAAATGTAAAGCATGTGCACTTTTCTTTTATGCTTCATTTAATATGACAAAAATATGTGGATTGCATACAGACACTTAGGCATAAGTAACTGCTTAATCCACTTGCCAATAAGATACAAATGGTTATCATGCTAAAAATACGCTTACAGAGGAATTAGCAGTGGCTTAGCAGGCTAATTCCAACACTGCATATGAAAAAGCTTGTTGCTACAGTATATCACTGCACACATTCAAGCACCTTTGACATACTGCTACTAAATCCCCAGACAGGATTCTTAACATTGTTGGGAAAGAGCAAGCAACCAATAGAAAGGTCCCCAATGAATAAAATAATAAATAAACAAACAAACAAATAAATAAATAGTACATATCTACACTCAATTAATATTGGATCCAGTTGCAAGTTTACTTTCATGTGAACTTCTTGGGCACGTTTTGAGGCTGACCTCTGGGCATGGGAGTCAGAAGAAATAGCGTGTTCACTTTACAGTCTAGAGAAGAGTGACAAAACTGAAAGGATCATGTAACAGTTATACACATGCTAGTGTCTGTCAAAATCTCTTCTGCAGGCAACATCAAGCTTTTCTACTAGGCTTTTTTATTAACTTTTAAGAGCAGTGGCATGGCTTTGATTTTAGATGATTCAAATGGCAATGCAAAATTTTTCCTATAAAAGGAGAAATCCACAGGATTCACTTAGATGTGCGCAAGCAACTTGCTTTTTTGCTTAATATTCTACAGATTGCCTCTGAATATACATTCGAAGACCAGTGGAATTCAGCCCTTTTTGGAGATGTAAGTATTTTTAGTTGGACAAAGTCATGAGTTAATTTCAAAGTAGAAGTCTACTAAGCAAAGTTATTCAGCACAGTGAAGGCATGGGTATATTCTTGGCTCATTACCAGGAGCATTGTATTGCCCTGAAAAAATACATAAAGCAAGAACAGAAACATCGTTTAAAATAAAAAGCTGGAGGGAAAGTTAGAAAATTGCAGAAAAAACCTCTAAACATTTTTTTTCTAATGCAGTCTAAATTCTGAAATTATGGTTAAAGTTACAAAAGACACCCTCAGGCAGTGCAAATGAGTAGATGGGAGATACTTACTTGCGTGCCTCGCCCTGTGCTTGAGAGGTCTGTGATCCCTTTCAGAGTGCTGGTCGTCTTCTCCCTGCTCTGTGCCTTCTGATGAGATTGCAAAGGAGAGGAGGGAAGGAGGTGCTTCTGACTGCCCTCCTTCCACTTGAGAATCAACACACCCCCTTTCAGCTAGAGACCTGGGTGCTTCCTTCTCCCTGTCCGAACAGTCTAGGATCACCTCCACCCTGGGGAGCGATGGAGCCGCACCTTGGATCCTCTTGACCTCTTTGCCACTAGAAAACTGGACTACTTTGCTTGACCACTGGATGTTGCCCTCTTTCACACCCAGGGGAATTGCGATTACAGGGCTAGTCCCGTCTTGTTGTACACTGGGTCCTCTTCCTGAAGAGGTGCATTTTTCTGCCCCTGAGAGAGTCACAGCAGGAGCATTGATGCCCTTGTGCACTTCATTTGAGAGGGATAACTGCAGCTCGACCATAGTACCTGGCCTTCTTTCTTCTGTCTTCCCTCTGAAAGCTGCCTCATCTGTCACGAGCACTTTGGAGGTGCCTATCACTTTAGGAGTAATTCTGTGGCTTTGTGTGGTCTCTTGTTTCATTTCAGAAAAGTGTGTGTTGCTTTCTTCTGCTCCGTGGTGAGTCTCACTGTATATCTCTGTGATGCATAGATCTCCATGGGGAATCTCTTTCGCTGTATTAATTTGCAGTGTAGTACTCTCCCTGTAGTCCTCATTTTTTATGTTATCGTGCTTTCCATTTTCTCTTTCAGCGCTCAAGGTTTCATTTATTCCATTGGAGGATCTGCACATACATAAACAAGTAATTCAAGAAATTAAGCTGCTGTAAGCACAGCAATTGTAAGTACAGTTACAAAAGCAATTTCTGGATAGTATTTTTTCCCCTATATTAATTGTGGTACCTGCTAGCAGGTCCATTTAAGTGGAAGAATTTTCACAGAATGTAGAGGTCTTTAATTGAAGCATCTTTGTGTCTTTCAAAATTCTGCAACTTAACAGTTCATTAAGAGGGAAATGACACTACTGTGGTAGAACTATGATCTTACTACCATCCTTCTGCAATGTTGAATTATCTCATTCCTAGCATCAGTATGCGTTCACAGGCACATTTCTGCTGTAGTGTTTCCAGACAAATGCTGCTGAGACTTCTGGGACAATACTTCTTCATATTTCACATGTGCATGGGAAAATTAACTTTGCATGACACCAGAAGAGTGGTTAATTTTTGCCTCTGTGGCCACTACTGCAACTGTTTTAGGCACCATCCTCATATATAGTTCCTGTCCCAGATAATCTGCTCTCTAAGGAATAGATAGTACTGGATGAGGATCAGAGGTGGGGGAATAAATACTTAAAATACACATTTAAAGAATTCCTGGGAGGATCACCATCCTTATATATCATGGAATAATTAAAACATTCTGGGCCTATTCCAGTGATCCAGTGAAAAAGGGTAGCAAACCCGTACATTATTTCCTAGTTATTCAAAAATATATATTTCTAACTGGCAAATGTTACTTTGACTTCCTGAAGCCTTCTGTATACCTCAGTGTAGCTCCCTTTTTTAAACTATTCGTTCCCCTGGTCCAGTTAGGCTGTTTTATTGATGTTAGGACTCCTAGTGTACCCTCTACCTTCTTCTTTCAGTACTCTGGGCCATACTAAGTACTATTAATTCGAGAAGAAACCTTTTCTGTACAGCAGGACTGCAGCATGTTATTTAGGCTTTCTGTTGACTAGAAGGTAGCAAAGCACTTTTTCAAATGAGGGAAGCGGTAGGTACCCTCAATAAAGTATTAATATCAAGTATTGTGGAGATTTCTGAAATCAAAAGCGGGTCCCAGGTATTCTGAAACTCTGGAACCCCCTACAAAGAAAGGCTGGAAGAAGCAACAGAAGAAATAAATCTGTCAGTGCACTGAAGAAAATTCGATATCACTTGCTTTTCTAGCCATGCAGCATACTATTTGTAGCAGTCTGGGTCTCTCTCAAATAGCGCAAATCGTGTAACAGCCATTAAACCACATATGGAGCTACATAAAGGTCAGACAGATTTTAATTTAGGGAGCTCCTTGTGAGTGCTGCCGGATTCCATCGTATTATGCTCTTTGGATGATCAATCGTACTGCTCTTAAGTACAGATAAATTACAGAAATCTGTAAACATTTCCTTCTAAGATATGAGACTAGGGGCTGGGACAGCTAAATGTTAGCCTTTATTGGTAGCTGAGTGATTGTGTGTATGTCTGAGAGAGAAGGATTTCCACCTTAAAAGGCCCTTGCTACTTATGGATATACTTCTACTCTATATAGACATAAATGCGTATCTGGGTGTCAAGAGGCAGAGTACTGGGTCTGATCTCTTCTTTGTCATTTAAGATTCTGTTTTGTCAAATTATTATTTTTGTTTCAGGTCTTTCCAGCTCACCACAGGAACAACACCCCTGGTGTAATTCCAGGAAGGAAGCAGAACTCATGGAGTCAGCACGGCAGGGTTTGTCTCAGAGTCATGTTTTACTCCCTACATGGTGCATTTCATTTTGGTATGGGCTGAGCACACTCCCAACTCCCCCCTAGAAATTTTCTTTCTAGACTCAGCAGTAGCCCAAGAGTTGCTAACGCTGACGTGAAAAGGGCAGGCTGGCGTTTCTGTTTCTGTCCCCACTCTCGATGTTTCCTGGATACATCTGTTCAGCATTTGGCGGGAAGGTCAGTAAGATGCTCCCCCACATGGCATCTGGAGAGTGCCTGCCCTGCAGGGTGTCTCTTTCCTCTGATCTTGTAAACCAAAGATTTTGCGGGTAGTGCTGTTCAGTAACTGACGGTGGTTTACAGGGGATTGGGAAAACTTTTTGTAGACATCAAAGGCCAAGCGGCATTTTAAAAACTAATTTAAAAGCCTGTTTTTTCTCCCAGTAAGCTTAGTAAGAGCAAAATTAGGCCAACAATGAACGTCGATGAAAACCTCATCATTGATGCAAGTACTTCAGGAACAGTCAGAAGCTTCGCAAGGAGAAATATTCTTCCCTGCCAGCTTGGATGTAAAGATCACCATTGGAACACCACTTTAATTAGACATTATTCTTTCCTCATAATTTCCACTGCTAACAAGTGGCTACTCAGGAAAAGAAGGATTTGCTTCTCATTGTTCTTGGAGAATGATAAGGCACTTCCTGAAAAGTCCTTCTGGTGATAGTGCTGAGAGGGCTACTACCCACAGAGGAGGAGGTGGCAGGGAAAGAGAAGTGTTTCGGTTAATTCCCCCATACCCTGGAAAATACTGGCAGCAGGGGCTGGGAGTTGGGGAAGATGAGCTGATGCGAAGAAATTCAAAGATTCTGACGGCGAATTCCTTTAGAACATTTTAGTCATTTTCACTGTTGAGCAACTGCAATTTTCTTAAAATTTCTAACAGACACAGTTTCATTCCATGAAACGCTGAATTACGTGGTCTAAGCACTGTTTAGTTCTGATTTTCGGGACATGTCTTGCTGTTCACCATACATTCATGCAGGGGCAATGGAGTGAATGAAAGATGTGCTGTCACCTTCAGCTAGAGCGTACTGTGGCCTTCAGACCAACTGAAACATCAGTTATAGAGCAGCAACAGGTAGGAGTCAAAGCATAGGGAGCTATTTCTTTGGCTGCAAAGAAGACAGCTGGTCAGCCACAAATATAGTTTTCACAAGTTCCAGTAGTTTCAATTCATGTTATGAATTGAAAACATAAGAATGCAGATGTCACATGAGGAGCATTCACATGGTGCGCTGCTGAACCAGAAACAAGAGCTATGCACTATGGAGAAGGTAAGCTGTAATCCTCAGCTATTGCACTTCCCCCGATCTCATCACATTGATCCATTACTCACCCCAAGACAACAAGCACAGCCAGGCCATGCAAAATGTCTGTTATAAATGAAATTAATACTCCTTGAGAGCATCTTGCTTTGAAGGCAGATTGTAACTTTGAACTACTAGACACTTGAGGAACAGTTCCTTCGCGCAGGTTGCAGAAACCACAGAGGAATTTCACATGCTGTTTAGACATCCCCGTAACCAGAGACAAGTGACTTCTTTGCACCAGAATCCTTTCAGAGTGACAAAGCCTTTCAGAGCCTGTCCAGTGACACTGCTCTGTTAGCTGTTCTGATGAATCCTGGCCCCTTCTGTCCTCCTGCTCCTGCCTGTGGGAGAGCAGACACAGGGAACTGCAGTAGCTCAGGGGGAGCCATCATTCCTTACAAGGAGAGTGCTCAGGCCTTTTCTTCCTCGGCTTACCCACACTGAAGGCAATTCAGAGTTCATCTTGTCTGAATTCACAACGTCTGGGGAGAATGTGCTTACTGTAGGTCGTTTTGAACCCAAGATTGTATACGTTACACTGATGACAACTGCAGAACAGTCATTAGAATAGACCGATGTGCAGTGAGCAGTAATACTGGCTTGCTTGCAAATTTACATGAAGATTGTCTACTCTAAGAAGCTCAAAGTATCTTCAAAGAAAACTGAAATTCACTATCGCTGTTTTATAAATGGAGAAGCTGAGACCCAGAGAGCTGTGACTTGCCCCACCTCATCTAGTGAAGTGTTAACAGATACAGAAATAGAATTCATGTTTTCCAGACCCTCTCCCCCTCCTGACTACTAACACATTTTACCACCCAAGAAGACCGTTTGCCATGTCATCGTCAAGGCGTATCTGTGTAACACGCTATCTCCATCTATACAGCCTTTGCTTTTTGTACGCCTCACTTCCCTATCTGTGGGGAATAACGGCACTTCACTACTTCAAAGAGGTGGAAAGAATAACTTAAGACTCTGCAGTATGCAGATATGGACACCTTGTAAGTATTAAGAATACTTAATGAGAAATAAAGTCCTTGCATTTGGAGACTGTACTCTTAATTCTGTGCCTGAACTCCACTGTTTGAATTATATACGTTAATTCCTTCGGATCAAATACTCTGTCTTCCCTCCCTTTTCCATACAGACGAGCAGAGTTACAGACATAAGTAAGAGGACTATCAGAAGCTCACAGTGTACGTCTGCAAAATGAGTGCATACAAAACCAGCATTTTCCACGTGGTTCACTGATCAGAATTGCGCCAAAGCATTCTGAGCATTCCTGTACCTCTTGACGAGCATCTGCAGGACGTCAGTCAGGCTTTCCATCAGAACAATAACTTCAGCATACGTTAAGTCTCCACAAGGCTTGCCATTGATAGACACCACCTCATCTCCCTCACACAGTCCAGCCTTAGCTGCTTTGCTCTTGCTGCGAACCTACAAGGAGCCAAAAACAAATTCCAAATTGCACAATTAGCGTTCATTTGAGAACAGCAGCAGCCATGTCTTCAACTTACTTTTGTCTGTGCAAAAGAAAAAGGATCAGTATTACTAATCGTAAATCTCTAGTAACACAAAGTAATAACTTGTCCCAGTTGAGGTTAATGCTGTTCTGGCCAGTATTAACAAATACAAAAACTTCTGCTTCACCGAGCTTGTGAGCTAGATGTCAAACAGGCTGGAATTTGTTTTTAAAAACGAGGGAGACACAGAAGTTTGGGACAACAATCAACTGATCAGAGTTTAGTAGAAATGCAAAAAATCTTATTAGTTTCTCCCAAAATGAAAGACTATTAGAGCTGAAATCTATGCCAAGATTTTAAACGAAGAGTGTATATAACTTCAGGTTCCTCTTGGCAGAAGGTCGATACCTACATGCTGTTAGAGCTGTAGGTCTACAGACTGCTGGTATATTGGACACTTTTCCTTTCAGGCCGAGCTGTTGGTTTAGTTGCCAGACTATAAACATCTGAATCACTGGAGATCCTAGATCCATGTTTAGCATCCAAGTGCCCTGATTTATTAAATTTAAGACACGCCTGGTACAATTTAACCTTCCCCGTTAAGTACTCATTCAAGAATCTTCTGCAGCTTGGTTTTTGGTGTTTCAGTTCTTTTTCCACTGGCAGCATGTTATAACTTATCATAGTCTTTGTATAACAAAACCTAGACAGCTTTAACACCACTCAAGGTATGCCATACAGTGGACTGCTATTTTTAAAGTACATATTTGGCAAACAGTGTGTTATATTAACCAGGATGCTTGCAGGAGTCTATTTTAGAATGACACATACTCATAAAAGGGCTGTCCTTGGGTTCTTTGCTCTCAGTCTTCTACCTGTTGCTGTGGGTGCTTTGGCCTTATAAGATATGCAGTTGGTGGTTGCTATGTTATCCTTATTAGTTCTCGTAGCATTTCCTTGAAAATTTTTAAAGAAGTAGTATAGTTCTACCACACTCGCAGCAGCAGAGTCAGTCCCCACTGACTCTCGGAAAGTTACTCCTGATGTACACCAGATTTGAGGGTGCAGCTGTCCCACAGAGCCACGGAATCACCCCCGATATGCTATCAGGCCACTGGTTTGGTACCTAAGCCACATTTCTGGAGGCAATCTTGAAAAGTTTCTTGGAGTCAGGATGATTCATGGAGTAAAGAGTGAGACTGCACGTTTTTCTGTGGCAGGGCCATATATCTTTGTTGTTTCAATGTATACATACCCCTATGTCATATTATGGCTTTTAGGGCAGTGAAGAAACAGAAGCCTGGTGCATACAGAAGCCAGTTTCTACCTTGCAGAGTTAACATTTACAAATATGGAGTGGTATGCTGCTCTGTTTATCTCGCCTTAGGCAAGGGCATAAACATCCTTGTACTTTGGGAAGAAATGACAGTTTAAACAGTGTTTAAGAATGTTTCGCTTCATATATGCGCTAGGATTTGGGTTGAGGTTTTGTTATTGTATTTTTAAATAGGAGGGTATGCTATTAAAATTTTACAAGACATCTTAGGCCTGAATGTAAATATTTAATGTGGATGCTAGGAAGAGATCAGAGTGACTCTTTTTTCAAAAAAAACCATAAACAGCAATTATAGCAACATGTGAACTCGGAAATAGCATAACGTGATACCTTGATTGTGAGAAGAAAACTTGTTTTTCTTTCTTTATTAAGTGAGAATTTTGAGTCAGTTCTGTCATAGATTACCATTACAGCTGTCTCAGGAGAGCAACTGTTACCCATTCCATAATTTCAGTGATTTCTGTCAAAAAGCAAAAGTCCATTTTGCTGCCTTGTGAACTGTTGAAAGATCACAACTGTGAGATATTTGGACCTTCGTACAAAAACTCAGCCCCAGAAATTACTGTAAGTCGCTATAGCTCACCCTCCGGTAGAATTTCAGTTCATACAGCACATCAGAGCAAATTTCCTCTCAGTATTATATATCCAGGTTTATCCACATGAATCAAACCTTTAGCATGATTTTGCTATTGCAGGATCACACTGCACATGCTCTACGTATTAATGGTTCTCCTGACTGTATGCCAGCCTTTTTCCCAGCCTCCCCCAGAGGAACCTGTGCCTCCCAAATTTGAACAATGTCTATATAAAATCACCTCAGTATTATCCTTCTTTTTGTGTGTCTTTCTGTTGGGGGAATAAAAGGGAGGAGAGAGCACGGACCAAAAATGAGCAAGGGCAGGTTGTCAAGTAAATTATAGCAGGTTGCTGCTAGGGTAGAAGTAGACCATCATAATTTGTGTTATTTTAGCCGCAGGATATCACCGGGTCACTCAGCAGTATGTAGACTGCCTTGCCAGGCAAGCTGTAATTGTTTCTGGGTTTGTTTATGTGTCCTCACTGGAAACACAGAAAAATGAACAAATCCTTTACTCATGTAAACCAAAACTTTTCAGATTTCTGGGAAAAAAAATCAAGAAGATTTGTGGAAAGCAGGATTTTCCTCGTAAAATATGTGTTTAGTGGACAGTTTTCTCTCAAAGGACGTTCTGGCTGAAAGCCTTTGACAAGCCCACTGGGAAACAAAAGCTGCCTTTGTTAGCAGAAATACAACTTGGTCACACAAGGGACAGTAAGAAACCTTAATCCAGTTCTTGGGAACTTACGGGCAAGGCATATTTGGTTGTAAAGCAGAAGAGATTCTTCAGAAACTAGTGATTGCTCTTGCCGTATAGCGCAGCCCAGGCCTCCTTGGTGACTCGTTTCTCCTATCTGCTTTGGCCTGGAGCGTTCTTTAGAAAGAAAAAAGTGTTTTTTCCCGTAAAATTTGTGAATGGGATCTCATCACTAGAAAAACATGTTTGTAAAGATTTCCTTAGTTTTTCAATGCTTGCAATACCTGTGTAACGCCGCGAAGCTGCGACTGTACTGTTCGTGCTGAACCTGTCAAGACATCTGTCAAGACACCCCCTGCTCCTGGGGCATATTGAAGCGTTTTAGCCCATTTTGCCCTGGTGCTGCCTGTATCGCTGCCTGTTTTCTGATCCCCCTCAGTCAGGACTCTTCCTTTTTATTCTCCAAGTTGTATATCATGCACTCAATTAGAATGCTTCAGTTTTCTTTCAGCCACAAAATTTCCAATGAAATGGCAATGGAAATATTTACTCTGAATTCCAAAAGTTTTAAGGAAATCATTGTACAAGGTGTACTGGCATTGCAGCAGTACTGACTAGTCAATGCAGTGCATGCTCTGCCCATAAGGAGTTTTAGATTTCTCAGTTCTTAACAGTATTAAAGTGTTGTATATAAATAGTTTTACATAAAGACTTCAGGTTATTCTGAGCCATTTGTTATAATAGTCTCTAATTTCAGTTGTTTAGATCGCTGTTGCTAGAGGGTGTGAAGAACAGTGCTGCATTACTTGGACAATTTACCTGAAGTATGTAATTTCTTTTTGTTCCCAGATTGCTCCTGTGCACAGAATTTCCCACTGTCAGGAGTGCCCCTTGCTGCTTAAAATGTCAAGTGCTGAGCAATTCCTCGTCTCTACGGAGATGTTAATCTTAGGGGAAACTTCCTTGGTGAAGAACTTAGCCTGGATGCTGGCTGTTATCTGAGCACCACGGAGAAGTCGGGAGCCCTGTAAGCAGTGGAGCATGAGCCCGCACAAGCAGCAGCAGCAGCGCTGCTCCCTGGGACAGAAGGCTGGAGGAGCTGGTGAAGGGCTCCTCACCCCCTTACCTGGCACCTACTCACAAGCAGCTGCTGCAGCCAGGGGCTGGGGGCCGTCCCGAGGCTCTCCAGGAGGGTCTGCGAAGACTTGGGCTGGAAACTGCGAGTGAGTAAGGTCTGGGTTCTGTGATGCACAAGTTGCGAGATCACATCCCAAAGGCACAGGCATGTGGGGGGAAAAGTGTGGGATAGTAACTCACTGTGGGTTGGTGGTAGCTGTGGGATGCTGCTGGGGCTGGGGTGGTCATGGGTGCCTGCAGCACATGGCAATTTCAGTAGCTTCTTAACCATTGGAAGATGGAATAAATTGAGGGATACACAGTGGCTGTGCTCGTACCCGTGTGGGGCAAAGGAGGGGTTTTGTAGAGAAAGCTAATGCTGGGTGCCCAGCCTTCGTGCTGTGTATGCTGTAGTGGTTTTACTTTAGACTTGCTCTGGTCTCGTTCTGTCAGCTGTGGACTCCTTGCCAGGTAGCAAGTATTAGATCTGCTTCTTGGATTTAATCTGAAAGCAGTTTAGTTTGTACAACATATGGTAAATCAGGATAATAGGGAAACTTGCTTCAAAAATGTAATCCCGATGAAGCTAAAAAGCTGAAGTAGATGCACCTGTTACTTGTTGTGGCTGCAAGTGGATGCACAGACAGCAACTGGGGCTCAGCTTACCACCTCATGATCTTGGTTGTGTGTCTGAGCCCTATAATAAGCAGATCAGAGAGTTGAGGTATGTTGAACCTGATAACAAGGTCAATGAGTTGGAATTTAAAGCCAGGCAAATGGACTTGAGGACGCTCTGCAGTCCTGGTCCTCCAATTGTGCAACTAAGAAATTGTTAGGATGTTTCATAGTCTTGCTTTACCAGGGACTTTTTGGAAGGATGATGTATATCTTATTCTGGTGTGCTGCCAGGAGTACACGCCTGTATCTGGGACATGCGTCTCAGTGAAGTACTTCAGATGTAGCCTGGCTGAGCAACCAGTCTGAGAAAATGAGAACCTGAGCATAAGCACAATCCATTTAGCCTAAACCTCTATGTATTAAACTAAGACTTCTGATGCTTTAAAATACACATATATTTGCACAGCAATATTCTCAATTCAAAGCAAGCTTTCCAAACCATGAGGTATTCTCTGAACTATTTACTGATCCTTTTTCAGTTTGCCAGCAGCTTTTAGGCAACAAAACAGAAAATATTGCCACTGGATGTAGTGGAAATGCACTTTCCTGCTATTTAAGGTCCCTTGCTTATACAGAGAGAGTTGTTTCTTTCATTGAGGGGCCACCTCTGGAAGAGGCTACTGAGTTGAATATCCTACTTGATTCCTGACTCCTCCTCTGAAGTGTTGTATGGCCCTCAAGGCCTGAAGCTGGTCTCAGTGAACCTTGTTTACACATGTAAGCCCTCAGTGTTAGTCTTGAGTCTTTGATGGCTGGCCTTGTGTTTTGTTATGATGAAACATGTTGCCCAAAATAACACGGCTTACCAGGCAAACGGGACTTCTGCAGACCGGTTGTCTGCCTTCGTTATTGTTTACTACTTTAGTTATGTCAGCTGCAAACTTTACCAGCAGTGACTTTGTGTTTTCATTCAGACTGATGATTAAACATCAATAACAAAGGGTGAAGGGTGCTTAACAAGGATATGTCCTTTGACTACTGTTATGTCCCTGTAGAATAATGATTTACAGTTCAAGGTTACTTTCTCAGACCCGACAACCAGCCAGCTTTTAAAGCAGTATTTTTTACTGCAATAGCAAACTGTGCCCTTAGATAATCTTGCGGTGACCTGTTTTCTCTTTAGGTAAAAATAATAAGTCTAGGCCTTCCAATTATACAGAAATTGTGTAATAAATTTTTATTCTAGAAGCAGCGTCTATTTACCTGCCACTTTACATGACTTTTCTGCATGTAACATTAAGATTTTAGTATCTCTCTTCAGCGATTGTCCACCAGGTAACTGAGTAACCATTAGCGGTTTTTTAGTATCAGGAGGTTTCTAAAGGCTTTTTTTTTTTTTTTCCTCTCCCCAGGTTATAGCATGTGGTCCTTACACCAGCTTGAGGCGTGAATATGCAACTAGATGGTAAGCACCATTAAAACCTCTCACTTGGTGTCAGTACACTGCTTCATGCTTGTGAGCCCAAGTATCAGTTTTGTCTACTTGTGTTGAGAACTGCTTCTGGATACAGAAGTATCTTGTGAATGGAGTGAGTGTTTTAAGGGGGTTTTAGTCTTTCAGAAATAGTGATTCTTTTATTGTTATTACCTATAATTATTACCTATTATTATTACCTATAATAGGTAACAGTATGTGAGAAAGGGGGAGTGGGGCTAGGAGTGTGGAGACACTGCCTCTTCTTTCTTGTTTCGTAATAGCATTAAAGCAATGAGTGTTTGATGTACTCTTTTCATAAGTAATATATTTTCCCTAAAAGAAACAACTTAACAATTCTAATATTTGACACCCTGAATACAGATCTGATGTTTCTGAATCTAAAACATTTGGGATGCAGTCAGACATTTTCACTTTAACAGAAGGTAAAATTAAAGTTAAAAATCAAAGTTAAATGGATTATATACCAGAAATAACAAGGAAGTCAACTGATGAATATGACTTAGTCTTGGATGCAAAAGAGGTGGTGATTCAAAGTGATTCAAAACACAGTGGCAGTGATGAAATGATCCAAAATCTAAGCAATTAAACAAAGTTGTGTTCTGCTTGCTGACAAAGTGGCAAATAGTACTACATGTGGAAGTACACAAAGTGTATGTGGAACTCAGCTTTGTCACTTTGCTAAGTACAACATAGTGTTGCCACAATTAAAGGCCTGCCTTTGTTGCTGCACTAAATTTAGATAGCTAATACGTTTCTTTTAAATATGTTTAAGGCCAGTATAAGTAAGCTAACATGATCAATAGTTAGTTTAATTATGTCAGCCATTAGCTCATAGTTTTCCAGAAGTTACTTTTCTCATTAATCGATTAGCTAGGTGTTAGTCATAAAGTTCGGGATCAGGCATCAGTGTTTCCTGTAGGCGGCATTAAAAGAAAACCAAACAAAAAAAGGCACTTCATCTTTTCTATTATAAACCCTACAGCAAAGGCAGTGGCCAGTAAATGTATTTAAATATATTTAAAAGTTACCTGTCACTCTAGTAAAATTAACAATGTGCGGTGCTTTATTATGGGCAGGAAGCAGAAGCATTGAGTGGCACAATTGTATAATACAAGAGTATTAGTGGCTTTAGTTGTATGAAATTAGGGAATTCAAAATTAAGTTACAAATGAACTGAATTCAGGCACAGTTTGTAAACTGGGACTCTAGGGCTTTTTTTACAATGTTTATGCACGCAGGAGTCCTTCAGACAAAAAAAGCAACCTTCAGTTAGGAAGCTTTTTGGGTTTTAGATATAAACGTCTGTACAGTAAGTTAAACCTACCTCATAATGTGTTTGGGTTTTTTAGGGATGTCTGTAGATACTTTAAGTAACTCAGAGACTTCAGGCTGATAAACGCTGGTATTGCTAAGTCAGAATCCCGGGTCTCAGCTCACAATTTAGTGCAAACCAGCATTTGCCAGTGCTTCTCAGTCCAGAGCACCAGCCCTTCCACCAAAGATGTTCTGAATCTTCCCAGGCAGGTGGTGGGACATGTGTGAGGTAATGGTAATCCATGGTCACGTAATCAAGAGAGGTGACACAGTGACAATCTCACATGCCTTCTTTTTGGTTGTGTTTTTTTTAAACTCGGGTTTACAATATTCTCATTGTTTACAAGGGTTAGGGTGCACAATAAGAACACCCAAATGTATTTCCATCTTAACGCTTTCTTCTGCATCCCCAGGCTTTGCCATCACAAGTTATAGTATGGGCTGTATAAACACAAGTCTTAAGAAAAAAGTGACCTGTTTCTTCTTTGCATATAGATATTAATACCCATCCAAAAATTCAGATATGAATTCTCTGTTCTCTGACTATGTAGCCATCTATTAAAAAATATAATCAGTGACACAAGCCTTTTTTGACCTTTCCAATCCATAAGGATCTAGTCTTTGCCTTCCATCTCTAAACCTGACGCTATTTAAAATTATACTTGTAGTTTTAAATGTCTGTGTTTTGTCAGCTCTGTCTGTAAAGAAACTGTCAGTTTCCAGCTTTAAATCAACACCTCTGGAAACAAAGATACGGCCTGTCAATCAGCCTGTAGATCCTGTTTCGTACAAGGAATCAAGGCCTTTGCTGGAATAACTCTATTTAAGATGCTTTGACCTGCATCATGGTTTGGAAGCTAAGTCATGACTGCAACTTGTAGGCTGTATGCTTAAAATAGTAGGGGAATCCGAAGAAAAAAGGCAAAAAAAACTAAACTCCAAACCTACTAAACCCATAATAAAGTTAGACCACTTATTTTACTGGTTGATAAATCTAGGCTTGAAGTTAGCATATTCTTGTGGATTATTTATGTCTATATACACATGCCATTCAGGTCTTGAGCTCACTCTGGGTTTTCAAGCGCATGGAATTAGTAGCCATACAACAGTTTATCATGCCTAGAATCTGTCTGTACAAGAGATAGCTTTCTGTTACATGGTTAACATGCAGCTCCTATGCTAACTCCAGAATTGGTGTCTTCAGCAAGAAAGCAAAAGTCTTCACAGCTATTACCTTGCCAGCTCTTCCACATACTTTGAGAAAAGTTTCCAACACTTCAGCTAAATTTGTCTAAAATTCATCTCTTTAATACTGTGTTTGTGAGGGTCATTGGTGACACACAGATATTGGAGATCATGACATACTTCAGACAAACAGCTGGGAAAAACCTAAGGTCAGAAAGTGTTTCATTTTCCTGGTCCACATATCAGGGTAACAAAACGGGACAAGCTGCAGCTGGTTGTCAGACCTGAGGAAAACTAAATGACCTTTGCATTCTCAGTTTCCTCTTTGAATATGTATATAGAGTAAGTAGTTGCCAGTAGATAGAAAGGTAGAGATGTGCAGACAGGAAAGAGCAATCAGATCTTCAGAAAAGGAATTTGAGCCATTCACAGATTTAACTGAGTAATGGTAGCATAACGTAGGAGTTCCTTGAACCATTTAATTAGGAAATGTTCCTGCCTAGAACTCCAGTCTGGGCTTTGTGTCCACATAAATTCATTGGAAATACCAGGTTCAGGACTAAACTGAAGACCCAGCATTTTTGGCAGGCCAGAGCTCAAGCTTAGGCATTAAATTTTAAGGAAGCTCAAAATCCATGACAGCTGTATATATTTTACTCTTATAAATTCTAGTCTGTTTTCATTAGCCATGCCTAAATTTGAGTATGAATCTGCTTCATGATGTGGTTCAAGCTATTTGCGTCTGTGCTGCCTGGAGGTGAGTTAGCATCAAGCTGACACAAGTTCCCATCCTCTCGATACGGAATGTCTCCACCAGAAAAGCTAGTTTCCTTCAGACTCAGTCACATTAAAAGCCACAATATAAAACCTTCAGACAGGGCAGGTTCATCAGAGCGTGAGATCCAGCCCCTCCGTAGCTCCTCTGAGTGCATAGGCATTCAGTAAGGAGCCTTGCCCCTAAAGCCTGTTAGATGCTAAAGCTGGAGTGCTGTGACTTTCGCTGGTATAAATATAGATAATATAATTAAAGTATAGTTTTCTGTGTTTTACCCTTAAAGTCTTTATGTCCCATTCTTTGGGGAGTGTGTGTCAAATTTGCTCAGTAGGATTAGTGAGACCATCCGAATGACTGTTAATTAGGTGGGTTAAACAAATATGCTTCTAAGCTATCTGCTGAATGCTTTTCATGAGAGGAAGCTTTGAATAATGAAGTATCTTTGGCTTGCAAAGTAAGAACAGAAATATTTCCTGTCGCCTCTTTGAGGTGACTTCTTCCCAGTAGCAGGATAATGGTATTGGGAATTTGGCAGTTCAGCGCACACTTTTCTGCTTCTGGTCTTCAGGGAAGGCTCCTAGACACATCCACTGTTGTAGAGATGGCTTTCCTGTCTGCCTGTAAAGCTAATTATATTTCCAAATGGGTTGCACTCTACATGTGAAATCACACTTCTTGAGCGCACTGGTTCAGTTTGGTAACTCTTGTCTCCTCCTTCCCATAATGTTCTTTTCATAGTATATTCAACAAATGCAGTTTGGTACCACTTCTTGTACATACAGTTGTGGGAGGGTTAAAGAACATGTTTGACCATTTATATATTGACGGAGCTCTTGTGCCATTTGGAACCGGAGAGCAGACTGAGCTCAGTGAAAAGAAAAGCCTGCTCAAATTCCCAAAAGCTTTGCCTAATGGACTGGTGTATCATCTTGCTCGTGGTTGCCTTTCTCTGGCAGAAATCCGAAGTTAGCAGCTGAAGAAGGGATGAGATAATGACCTCTGAAATATTGATCTGGTATGCTGCAACGCAGCAGATTTCCCAATAGCAAGCTTGGGTACAGCACTTAAAGTTTGTTATTCATTTTGCCCAACACATCTAGCATATAGCCTGGCTACGGATTATTCTTTTTGGGGTGTACTACTGCACACTTGTAGTTGATGTGCCGAAACTAAAACGTTGTGCTGATTTTCTTTTTCACTAGTGCTGCTGGTGAATCGGTGAACATGTGACAAGGAGAGGAATGATGCCGTTGCCTCCCAATAGTGTGGCTATGCATTGACAGCTCTATTTCCATTCCCCTTTTCTCCTTGCCCTGCTTGAATAGTGACCGGCTATGTGCTTCCTGGCTTATTTTTAAATCCTAAGCAACTCTGATCTCTCTGTGAACCTTGTAGCTGCGTTTTCATTTCTTCTTTCCCACCACCCCCTGTGGTAATTACCTGAGGTAATTGAATTGCCAATGTTTCTTTGGGATTGAGAAAACAATTCATCTTTACTGAGTGCTTTAGTATATAGATAGCATCAAAAGTCTTTTAGCTACAGTATAGCTTATAGCCTGAAGAAAAGAATTTCCGTGATGATAAGCTTAAGGGAGAATAATATAGCCTAATACAGAGAAGAAATACAAATGTCTAGAGTAGCTGCTACTGAACAGTTCAAGGCAACGTTGGAAGTACTACAGTAGACAGTCCTTGTGGTAATCACATCCACTGCCTTATCTTGGGCTGAACTCTTGTCACTGATACAGCAGTGGAACTGCTGTATGCTTGCACAGCGTCTTCCCAGGAGAAAAACTGGCACATTTCTTACACCAAAACTGCAGTCAAAGGACAGGTAAATGAAAGGTGAAAAGCAAAAACTGCCATCTGAAAGTACTTATGTTCTGATGGTGCTAAGATAATAATAGGGTATGTGTACTCCGTTACAAAGAGAACAGCATTTCTAGCCTAGACTTGCGGCTGATGGTAGAAAGCAGCAAAGGTATGTGAGAAGTAACTAAAAATTTAAGCACTTTCAGACCTGCAATTCAATTTCTTGGGAAAAAAAAAACCAACAAAACAAAACAAACCCCTGGATTCTTTCTCTCCCCATAAATGAGAAGGAAGGGGGAAAAAGTGGCCATATGCTTCCTCTTTGTTTAACTGAGAGATACATGAGCCATGGTATATTTTAGTCCGTTCTGTTGAGTTTGTATCACATCATGCAGCGCTGTAAAGCAAAGATGTATGGGCTAGGTGCAGAACTAGAAAGTGGGATAACTGTATGAGGAAGATACTGAGCAGATATGCCTGAACCATGCCAGGAACTGCCATCCTCTAGGAAGAGGAGTTGCAGGTCTTTGGAGGCAAATGGAGGCAAAAAGAGAGGAGGCACAGAGTGGGGGGGTGCTGGAGTCAGGAGACTGTCTTTAGCTCTAAAATACATTCATATGGCTTTAACTGTAAACAAGAACAAACTGAGTACGTACTGTTAAGTGGTTTAGGAATGAGCTGTTTTCAATTTCTCAGGCAAAATCTGTGTTGCTGTGGCAAGTCCTTAGAAAAAGCATGTTACATCAACATGATTACAGGTTTCCCTGACAGAGTTGGGAGAGAACTCGAATACACAATCTTCCATAATCATTAATTGCATATTCCTGATTCTCTGAGTCACCATACTGACTCTTCCATTAATAGAGTCAGAGCTGATATCAGAACATATAATTCGTCGTGTTTATCCTTTTAAAATATTGATACAACACTTGATTTTTCTAGGCCTCTGACACAGAGCGCCATGTTCTGGCCTAATTAAAATCAACATTAGCTATCCAGAGGCCTGTTGAGACTTCTTTCCAAACTTCCACATGTAACTTAAAGAGCAAAATCTCTTACTGCTTTTGCGGCATGCTCATGCGTGAAATGTGCTGATGTGGACGCAGTTACAGGTGACAGTGTGGAACTGAGGTTCCAGACTCAGACCAGCATTAGAAGAACAGCCCAAACTTGGGCATTTCTGTTGTGGTGACTAAGGATCAGGTGGCAAATAAGCACCATTCTGGGAGAGGGTTATGCTGGCAGAGCCCTGGGGCCTCATGTGGGGTTAGTAAGCATGCTTGCTGTTTGCTGCGAGAGCAGCGTTCACGCTGAGCAAGCTTGCATTCAGCTATCATTAAATGGCTTCCAAACTGAATAGGTGCTTCCTTGCTTTGCCTGGACTGCCCTGGGCTTCTGTGAAGTTTGGAGTTGTCCTGAGGTTTGTCTCAGGAGGACTGAGGCGGGCTTATGAGTTTCAGCTGCAGCTAGTTTCCCCTACCTCCGATCTGTAAAATAAACTACATAATCTAGGATTAACTACCTTCTGAGAAGAGGTTTATGAATGAGATTTGAGGCAGATTTGCAAGTCCCAGCTATGACTGATTACAGAGCACGCAGAGCCATTAGGCTGAGTCTGGTAATTCGCAGTTTTCTGCTAGGACAGCTTTTGGCTGCCCTTTAGCACAGGCCTGAGCAATAGTAGAGGGTACATCGTCCCAGGAACATCACTGGGAGCTTCAGACCAGTTTTGGCACCTTCCTTGCTGTGGGCCAAAGGTGGCAAGGAAGAAAAGAGAGTCTATTTGAATAAGAGAAAAGACTCTATTACCAGCTGCAAAGTTACCCAGCGCTGCAATAAGAGCAGTGCTGAGATGTGAAAATCTTTTGGTTTCGGTGGGAGAATGGTGAGTTTGGAGCAAAAGAGTTTTCTGGAGGTCTCTGTACTTTTCCTCAGTTTAGCCCAAAGCATGTTAGTGGAATCTGGTGGTTTGTGCTGTTACCTGCCTTTCAGACTAAGCAATGTTTGCAGGGGGACACAGAGGGTGTGTGGGGTTTTTGGGGTGGTGGTGGGGATGACTGGCTTCTTAATTAGTGAGATACAGGCCATAAATCTATCCTACTAGCAGGCAAATGAGCCACTCAGCTGCTAGTGTGCACTTTGTCAAACCCACTCATTCCTAGCTTCATATCCTGTATCAATTACTCTGTCCTGTGTGGCTCCCCGGTCTCATTTTCACTCCACTGGTCATCTGCCCAAATTCTCTTGAAGTGGGGGGACAGGGAACAGGCAGGGAGGGACGGAGGGTTCTCGTTACAGATCTGGATATGAGATGACACATTTAATCCTTAGAGCAAAACTACTCCAGTGACAGTTAAAATGAAATCGTTATTCAGTCTCCTCAGCCCGTTCCCAGAAATGGTATTGTTTATGACAATCCCTTAACGTTATGTCATGAGTTTGCAAATATACAAGCATGGCATATGATCATCCTCCCAAAAGGAATAGCGAAGGCAGCAAGGAGAAGCAAATGCCGTCTTGCAGGTTTCTGTTTCAGCGAGGGCTGTAGCTATCACTGTCAATGATGTCAAGGTTATACTGAAATGTGTGCCCAGGGATGTATTTCTTGCTACTTGCCTCACTGCCGAGGCAGCGGTTCAGTCAACACCAGAAGGATCATGAAGAGGTAACTAGAAGCTTTGCCTCACTTCCAATAGAGAAAGCGGTGGCACTGTGTTTATTATGAGAGCTTTCTGTGCGTACAATGCTCAGCACGGTTGGGACAGATCTCAAATTACGGGGTAAGGGGGCGTTTGGGACTGCATTAGCACAAACGAATCGGATCGTTCAAAGAAGCCAACTAACACGAGCATCTGGTAAATGCGGCACCTAGATAATATACATCAAACGGTTATTGTATTGTGAACAAATAAAGCGGCCAATGCTGAATCGTCAAAGGAAAGCACAAAGCTCCAAGTCATTGGAGAAGTATGGATCAAAGAGTGGCCCAGGCTCAGCTGAGCGTTCAATACAGGAGCTAAGTTCCAGCTCCCGTTACTTGCAGTCATCTTTAGCTGGACTGCCCATCTAAATAAAACTTACAGTTATGGTAATAGTACTCTGTGAAAGATGGATTTCACATTAAACTCCACCATGTTGTTCTCTCTTGAGCTATTTTTATTTCTTTCACTTCTCAAAATAATTCAGCTAGACTGAAGCTTCTCTATTTCCCTGGAAAGTTCTCTACTGGCCAAATTTCAGAACTGCCTATTTCACTGTCACCCAAATTTCACTATTCCCTGACATTTCTCTACTTGCCCAATTCCTCATATCTTAGTTTATGGACAAATTTATATTGGCTAATGGCTTTAGCTATGACAGAGCTTCAGACAGATTTCCCAGGAGTCGCTATTTAAACAAACAAACAAACAAAAAGTATGCAAACTCAGTTATCAGTCTTCTAATTTACTTCGCATCCCTCACACTTAGCGTGTGATGTTTTGAAACAACTTTTTAAAACTGAGGGCAATACCAGCCCAGCCCATCTTGGAGCTTGGAAAGGAAAGCTCTGCCGAACTGGGTGAATGTTTGGTGAATGCCAGTACAATGGTTCATGTAGAGGCCTTCCAGTGTCACCTGGCTGCTGTCCTGGATGGCTCCTTTTTTGTGACTCATGAGGGAATTTGGCTGTTCAGAAGCCTCACCTCTCCCTGGTGGCTCAACTAGGGGTGGCCAGGAAAGCAGAAATAATGGCTGAGAGGGTGAATGCCCGCCAAGGATCTGCGTGCCTCCCAGGGGAGGTCAGTGCTCTGCTTCTGGTTTGCTCTACCAACACAGGAGACAAGGTTTCTCTGCTTGTGCTGGAGGCCCTAGTGAGGGGGGAAACGGTGGCTGGAGACTCTCACGAGATGTTTCTGAAGCCTCCAAGGAAACGAGGAGGCAAAAATATTCCCTCTGTGGACTTTGCCACTTGCCTGATAACAACACTGAGCAACTTATTTAGACCTGTGCTTTTAACTAAACAATTAATAATCTGCCATGAAGATTTCCCTATCTGGGTCGCAGTTTTTTAGGCTTAGAATATATTCAGAATTTACCTTAATTTAATTTGATCAAGCTTTAAGATAGTCATAGTTGAATTGATGCAAACATCACATAAAGTTCTTCCTTCTTTTTCAGTGGTTTAATCTGAAATGGCTTTAACTCAAAATAATTATAAAAGAAATAGGAATAAGCATGTCTATTGCAAAGACTTACTTTGTTGCCCCCTCAATCCTTTCTTGCGTAGGCAGTCTTTGAACCCATTTATCAATTTGTGCATGTTTCATAAAATTGACATGGGGATTTAGTATTCAGGAGCTGCCTTTCAGCTCTTAAATAAAATACTGTGTAAGGCACTGTATCAGAATTCCACTGTGGGGCCAACCAGAGTAAAAATGAAGTATCTTGCAGGCAGAGCATGAGACTTGCCCTGGAACTGAAGGCTGAAAAATCCTCTCTCAAGGTAGGCTAGAATCATATAGCCATCTCCTCATTCAGATTTTAAGATCAGGACTCACTTGTATTTGTTAATTTGGAAATAACAGCGCTTTTTCAGTTTCATGTTAAATATGCTGCCAGGGGAATATTACAGTGATCGAAGCATAACTTTTTTGGCATGGCAAATGGATAGTTGTAGTCAGAACATGGAGGAAATACTGCTTTTCTCAGAGTGTAGCTGTGGAAGCTGAGTCAGATTTCTGGCTCCCACGTCAATAGTCCGTCTGCGGCTGTTGCCCTTGCACAGTCGTGTCTGAGCAAGTCTGATACAGAGGTGCTGAGCTCTGTTTAATACTCCTGGGCTCAGCGCTCTGAAGAATTGGACCGCCTATTCTTACAGTCTCCAATTCAGGCGTGCTGGCAGAGCTGGCTTTTTCTGTCCCTGACTTAATAAGAGTAAGTTGCCAGCATCTTCAAAAGCCGGACCAGGAGGATTTGTGTTCCCCCTGCCCCTTTCCTTTCTGTGTGTTCCCAAGAGGAGTGTCTGCCTGAGAACTGGAAAAACTGCCACACGGATGCGCGAGATTTCTGTTTGCTTGTTTTCATCTGTCCTTCTGTCCTCGGTGCAAGTGTTGGGCTTAACTCAGGGTATCTTGCCCAGTCAGGCCGTCTGGGAGAGGCCGGCCGTTGTGTATGAGGGCGGGGGGGGGGGAAAGAAAGGGTGTTATTTTTGCAGAGCTGTAAATCCAGCACATTTTGCCAGTGCTGCATTCTTTTTTTATTGCTTGTTTCTAAGAAACTATTGCTGCAACAGCACTGGCTGCAAACAAAATCTCATTTACTCAAAGTTCATGACAGGACAGGTTGCGCATTTTGCACATTTGTGGGACACTTGTAAAGGAAATCCAGAGCGCGCTTTCCAAAAGCTTCAGCTTGAAATGCAACAGTTTCCATGCTGCCCGGAGCTTCAATGTCAAAGAGATTTCTATTTTTAGAGAGAGATTCTACTCAAAGAGCTATATAAGGCTGTGCTGGGAGACCATTACATTTTTATAATATATGAGAATGCTTGTTACTTGGTGGGAGAGAAAAATTCTGTGTAAAACTGGAAAACACAAAGATACCCTGGCTTGCATGTCTTTTAGGGGGTGAGGAAGTGAGAGGAGAACTGAAGACGCGGTATTGGGTTTTTAGTATTCCAATTTCTCTCACATTCTTGAAACAATTGCTTTAGCCATTAAAAATCTCAGGGAAGGCTCTTTATCACAAATGATGATCAAGAGGGAAGAGTTAGTTCCAAGCACAGTTTGGTGCCAAAAGACAACTTAGTACGCTAACAGATGACGACACTGGGAAAAACCAACAAATTACTGTCGTGTCCTTCATGGGAAACTAGGTAAAACTTGATGTTACAGGTTCAGTCTTTCCAACTACAGTGTTATTGGTTATCCAGAGTAAAAAGTGCACCTCAACTGATGGGGTGCTGTAGAAAAACAATCAGATAGAGTGGTCAGGTGGGGTAAGAATGGTATTCACAGTTAATGGCAGAAGAATGGAGCAGTGTCTGAAATGCCGGCTTGGTCGGGAACCGTCTTCTGAAGCCTATTTTTTCCTCATATAGAATGATCCAGCAAACAGGTAACTCTGTTACCCTTGATGCCTATTTTTGTATTAATAGATAGGAAAAAGGTCTGAACAGATTTGGTTAAGCCTGTATTCTCAATTAACTTTCTCAGTGTCATTTCTACTGCAGTTTTAAGAGGAACTGTTTGGCTTCCAGGGAATAATTTGTCTATGAAGCACAGGAGACTTTCTGGTCTGGTCGAACTTTCAGAGGCAGCCCAGGTAACATTGGTTTTAGCAGCTGTTGCCAATGTTAGCACAGCAGTTGGGGCCAATATGGTTTTGCTTGAAAATTGAGGACTAGATGAGATAACAGAGCTAAATTAAGGACGCTGGGTCCGTTTCTGCTGTAGTCTGACACAGCTCCTGCGATGAATTTTAAATTGGAGGCAGAACTGAACTGATGCTGGTCTAAATTTGCCTTGGGTTTCTACTTCTGTTTTTATATTGTCTAGCTATCTGCGACGTAGCCTGTTTGGCTTCAGGTGAATAAAATTATGAAGAGCTAAACTATCTGAATTAGGGGTGAAAAACCACAGCAACTGGAAGTGATGTCTGCATTCCAGTAACATAAGGAAAGACAGCAGTCTTGTGTCATGCAGAAAATAAGACAGGGCAGACTAGTCGGTGGCAAAGCAGAAGCATCGGCAGCAATTGCTGAATAGTTTGAACTAGGGAAATTCCTTCATCCAGCCAATGCCCTGAACCAGGAATAGCAGGAGAAATAACACTCTCTACTTTGACATTTATTATTCAGAAGAAATATGATTATTGACATTGAAATGTGCATTTGGAATGCTTTGGAATACAGTGACATGCCAGTCCTGGCTTATTATTAAAAGTACGAGAAGCAGTTCAAGTATTTAGGGGAACTGCCCGCTCTAGCCAAACTATCGTGCACACTGGTACCCTTGCAGATTTATTGGTGAAATCAGCTTTATGTACTAACTATATTGCTTTTAAATATAGGGCAGGAACAGAACAGTTGTGGCATTCTGGCATTTTGTTAAGTTGTTAGTACAGGGAATAAATTCGAAAGAGCTGGGTTAGCTGAAGAGGGGGAGGTGAACTGTCCCAGTTCTCCGTGCCTTTCAACAAAGCAACAGTGCCCCGTAGCGGCAAATGGGCACAAATTTGAAGGCTGGTTTTAGTGCAAACGTGCCAGAACTGCATTCTGTTCCTTTGGCATTAGAACATCTAGCAGCCAGATGCGAGCTATAAAAATTTGAAGATAATTGCAGGAATTGTAAGGGATTAATCATGATAAACTTAAGGAACTTGGTCGTAACTCTACCATATGGTTCTGCTCAAGGCCTTTCGCAATGTCATATTCATCCCTGGAGTAACGCCACAGAAGCCAGCTCCTCATCCTTCCTGGTCTGTGTTGAAGCACCTAACTCTGCTCTGAGTCAAAATTTTCTCCTCCCTCTCTCCTATGAAGTGCCTCTATATACCTGCCCTTGCCTCACTGAGAAAGCACCCGAGAAATCTTCCCATGGCAGTCCCTCTTCCTTCCTAAATGTCATCAGTACTGCTGGCTTACTCTGCAGCAAAGATATGTTCCTAATTTGATCCACTTTGCAGCTGTCTCAGACAGGAATCCCAAGCTGCCTCTCCCCAGTTCCTGAACAGTTTCCTTCTGGGATTAAACAAATCTCTCCACTGTTTCCCAACCAAGTAACTGGTTGAGATTTTAGAGGTTAATTCTGACTTCTGTTGGCCATGCATTCAGATGGTAGTGGACTTTATCCTTGTCATTTTTATTAATAAACCTAGCGATTTTTTGATACCGAAAAGACAGTTGTTAAAATGTTGTACATCTGATCAGTCGGTTGTCTTAATGTATTCTCAATTAACTTTCTCAGTGTGATTTCCACTGGAAGTTTCATGCTCTGCTTGTAAGATACTGTTCTACGCTTGCGTTTATTTTCATTCTGTTAGCCGTCACACAGAGGGAGGTTAGAACTGGTAATTGCTAAATAAATAAAAACCTCCATTTGATCAACACTAACTTTTAAATAGTGACATAAATCTATCATATACAGTATTTCCCTTTGTAAAATGTACATACAAACGCATTAATATACAGATTCCTAGACCAAAGCAATAATAAAGGACTATAAGCTCCAAGGTTAACTTTTGGACCAGAGAAAGGGAAATCTTAACTGAGGTAGGCTCTTTTTGTGTTTGTTTACAGCAAGGTATACAAACTTGAATCCCTTGAACTTTTTCCCCTCCATCGGCTGGGTATGTTGAAGAAGAGTCGAAAGAGCTGAAAACCGAGCAGACGTGACTTTAGACCTGAAATTTTAGTCATCATCGATTGATCATTTAAAATGGTGAGTGCAACAATACATATTTGATCATTCAAATTGGTTTATCTTTCTATTCTATTTACAAACTCTTATTTTATATTAACTTCAAAATTTGATGGAATGCCATTAGAAACTGACTCTGCAATTTTTTTCGTTAACTTTATTCTAATGTCTACCTCTCACACACCTCTAGGTAAGCACGCTTCTGTTTTCAGTGCATGGTATTCTCCAGTCATGCCAAACAATAACATACGCTCCAAATTAAAAGGAAAAAAGTCTCTAAAAGGTATAGGGAGGGAGGTGGAAAGCCCAAGCTGTCCTTTAAGACTCTCTAAAAAAAGCAGCATCTTCTTACCGAAATGCTGCTGTAGGAGATAAATAAGATTAAGCAACACCATTATGCTGTAAACAAACACCATCAGTCTGTAAGTCGTGATTGTACAATGATTTCATCAGGCCTCCTCTAAATAGCTGAAGGTTAACTCAGCAGTACAAAATGCAGAATGTTCCAGAAAACAGCTGTGTTGTGTGTGTGTGTTTGTGTAAGCCTGAGCTTAGTTAAGGATAAAGATTTATTTGAAAAGTCACTAACTTCCAAAATATTTATAAACATATTACTTATCTTGAAGTCCTTTTGTGTAGCTGTTTTAGAAACATATTTGCCATAGTACTTGTTCTGAGAGTCCAGTACGAGAAGTAAAACAAACTGGGTGAAAGAAATGAGACTGAGGGAAAATGCTAAATAATTATTTTTCCATTAGGGTACTTCTAAGTTTGGAAAAAGCTCTGTATAGGCAATGCTTGTAATTCTTTTATTATTTATTCAATATTATGAAATTCAAGATACTAGAATGGTGGGAACAATGTAATGAGCATTTTAAAAAAAAAACAAAAACAAACCCAAAACCAACCCAACAAGGGCGGTGGTCAATGCACAGTCCCCAGTAGGAGTTGTGTATATCCTGTTGTCTAGAAAGATGAAGCTCAAAACTTTCCACAGTCACTCTGAATTAACAGCTCCTTTCACTTCTCAAGTATTCACCCTTTCAAAATTCTTGTCTCAGACTAAATAAAGATTTCTGTTAATTTCTTGAATAGTATGAAAATGTCTTTCAAGAAGAGCAGGAGTCTTTTGGGGTTTGTATCCTGGATTTCCCCCCCGCCTCCTCTTCTCTCCAATGCCAGACTTCAGTATTACCTTTAATGACTTCCTTTTGGTAATATGTGTTTGTATGGGATCATATGTGTTTGTCATTAAAACTTTATATGTAAACATATGTGGCGCAATCCTCAGGGTGGGGAGTTTCCTCTATATGTCTTTGAGAGCACATAATAATGGTAAAGATAATAATGGTACTAATGATTGCGTGTAGGTGATCATGGCCGTGGTGCCTTTGGCTACAAGAGGGTCACTGTGTATGATAATAATTTTATTTTTTTTTAAAGTGTCAGTATATAGATTTCCATGTTAGAGGTCTGGATGCAAACCACATGTATGCCGTAACTGACAGAGGACAAGAACTGATCTCGACTGGGTTCTTTAGGAGGTCTTGTGTCAAAATAAAAAGTAGTTGAAGTAGCTCATAGTGATGACAAAAAGAGCTGAAACTGTCATTCACCAGCCACATGTACAGCTAAGACACGGAGTAACGTCTAGGGAAGAGGCTGTGCATTTTACTAAAAAAGTAAAAATAGTATCAGGAGAGGGAGGAAAGACTGATAGCTACCAAGCAGGGAATGGGCGGCGTTTAATACGAGTGAGTAAAGACGGTTTTCCAAACGCAGTCTGAACGTGGCTGCTTAAGAAGCAGCATCAGTGAGGACTCCTCTAGAATACAAGGTATGATAGTTGCTTAAAATGAAAACTATTTTTACAAAAAATGCACAAAGCCAACCCTCAGTGTAGAGTACTTCCTGAGGATTAGTAATCAGCTGGTGTTAGCTGCCTCTCTTCCTTATCAGTTTCTCTTGGCAAGTTACGGTGATTCCCCAGAACATCTTAAGCTGCGGTGTGACACTACTTGTATATTTTGAACAGCGTGAGAAGTGCTCAGCAAGCTGTTGAATTGGGATTTGTGTATTGGCAATGTGAAATTACGCCATTGGAATAGGCGCGATGATATTATCACCAGCTGATAACTTGAGATAAAAATGTACTTGCCATTTTCACCTTGTTGCTGCCCTCGTTACTGTTGTTATACTTCTCATGAGTTCTACGACATAAGTACCATTACATTGTGCCGTTACATCTTACATACATGAAATATTTATATACAAGTCACAGGTTTTTTTCAGTAAAGTCTATGCTTTATTGAAAATCGCCCTGTACACTAAACACAATTCAAAACCTGCTTGCACTTTTAAAATCTGGATCTATGTATCATGTTGATCGCCACCAGAAGGCCCAAATACCTCTTTGAACAAGCTAGCTTAGGTATTGAAAGTAGGATGGTGGGATTCCATATTGCCATTCAACCTGAAGTTATATTACCTTATAGTAAGGTGAGATGTTACACTATTTTAGTGGGTTTTGAAGAGCTTGTCCAGAGCTGGAAGATGTACTTTTCTTTGTATTATATGGACACACCCAAAGTCTTGGTTTCAGATGTCAACATCTGATTAGTTGTCTAAGTACCCTTATAGTCAAAGATGACTAAATCTCACTTTAAGTAAACACCCATGTTTCCTCAAATTAATGTATTGACTAGATCTTCATTTGCTGTTAGGTCTGAAGTCAGAGTGGGGTTTTAAACATAAAATGTTACTGAAGATCCAAGACTCTACATGTCTCAATTTCTTGAGAAAAAACTGAAACTGAGAAAAAAACCTGATTGTTTTACTTCTGTTGCTTGGGCGCACACACATACTGTGCCCTTCGTACAAAGCAGTATAATGTAGTTCAAAGATTTTATTTTAATGAGATAATAACAATCTAATTGCATGTTATTTTAACGGCAAGCTTTACTACTGGTACAAAGTTTAATTTTGCTGAAGAACCAGGTGAGACTACTATTTTCTTATTACAGGTTTTCCGAGTTGGGTTATGTTCCAGTTGCTTGTTGAGAGAAGTGCAGCTGTTCCCTAATGGCTTTGTTCTCATCTTAAGCAGTAGAGGGCAGTGAATCCACTACACAGAAAAATAAAAATGTCTCATTGTAGGAAAATTATTATTCTCTTTCCTTACAATCACGCTTCCTAGTCATTCCCTATCAGAAATAGGCAGTGTAGGGCACATGCAAAGTACATTACAAATCTGTGCAGGTATCACGATTATTTTTTTTACTTCATAGACCCAATAAAGGCACAATTAGATAAACTGTGATTATTTTTTAAGTAACTTTACTTGCAGACCAGAGTACTGTTTGCTACCCTGTATATGTAGTTTAAAACTAAGAATTTTTAATTTGTGTCTTGATATGTAGCAAAAGGGAACAGAGAAACAAGGCAGAGGGAAAAAGAAAGGGAGATAAGGCCAAAATTAAAACTCAGGGAAAGCAGTACTGAGGACACCAAAAAATATATTATCTGCAGCTACAGTTCTGGGTGGCTTTTTTGTGATTTTCCGTATCTGATTGTTTTTTCACAGAAGTGAAATATGAACACTGCAAGTTGTTCGGTTAGGGTGAGGGGGGCTTAAAAAAAACCAAAACCAAAACCCAATCAATCAAAAAACCCCAAAGGCTTGGGACTTCTCCTCCTGAAAACACAGACATTCTCCCCGAAACTACTGAGTTTAAAACTCAGTTTTCTAAAGAGGAATGTTTTGAAATATTCAAGCAGATATATTAAAAGCCATCCTAAAATAATTTCTGGTGGAGGTACAGCACATGCATATTGCATATTAAAAATATTGCTACTTATTCAGTCAGTACCATTTTCACATTTCTTAATATGATTTTTACAGTCTCTTTACGCTAACAGTAAGAATCAGAAGTTTGATCCAGCTGAGAGAGGGACATTTTATCTTTTCTTTTTTTTTCTTTTTTTGTCATCACTAAGTCTATACTGATATGGCACTTTGGGGGCTTCTCTGTCTTCTCACATGTTATTTGATGTGGAGATATAAGGATTTTCACCAAATCTCTCTAGGCAGGAAAAAATCCCCATGAGTTTGAAAATTGGCTATTATCATTAATGACAGATCTCCTGAGAGTTTCTGTATTTCCTTACACAAAGCATACCACACTTTATTGCAACAAGATTCCGTCTTTGATTAGAAAACTATTAATGTTGTGCTCATAGACATCAGGGAAGGATTTTTCTTAGAAGCCCTTCAAGGCATTTGTCATTATTGTCTGGCTGCACTTTGCAAGGTTAGATCCTTTGGAAAACAGTATGGGTTTTTTTTAAAAGTAACATTCTACATTCAAACAGTGTTACAGGCTTATGACATGAATCTTCTTCTATGAGTTTTTTCATTAATTGTTAAGTGAAGCAAGATTATACACCTAAAATTGGCTAATGACAGCCCACGGGGTGTGATTGTTGGCGTTATAAAAGAGCCACGTTCAAAATGATCTGGAAAACGGAAGACAAAAAGTAAAAGGATACAATTCATTAGAGTAATGCCAACTGCTCCACTTGGGAAAGAAAAATGGAATTTTTAAAAACAAGAAGTGTCTTGCTGACACCAGTTAAGCTGCAAAGGTTCCGGGGGACGTTTACTGTGTTTCTAAGCTAAATAAGGGAAGACTGGGGCAGGAGGTAGGTCATAGGGTTTTTTGTTGTGTGTTGGGTTTTTTTCCTTAACTAAAGAGGGAAATATGATCCTGGGCCATATTAATAGGATAACTCAATCTGTAGAACATGGGAGGTAATTATTCATCTTTATTTGGCACTGTGAGTACTCTGTCAAGTTCAGAAAGATGTGGGCAAATTGGAAAGGGTCCAAAGTAGATCAGCAAGTACGCTAAAAGAGTTAGAAAGCATGACCTATGAGGAAGCTGGGGAGGAATTTAGTGTATTCAGTCTTTCTCTTTTGGTAAAAAAAATCAACAAAACCAACTGTAGAGATGGGAGGGAGGACTTAACCTTTTCATAGCAGGAAACTATTAGAAAGAAGGCAATACAATTGTTCGTTCTTGTTTGTAGGCTAAAAACAGCAAGAAATCAACTTTATGGCAAAAAAAAATTAAGTTTACATATTTGATATTTCTGAGGACAATTAAAGACTTTGCTAAATTAGGGGTCCTGGAAACTCCTTCACTGGAGGATTTTAGAAGAGTTTAAGCAAATTTCTGTCAGGAATTGCCTAGGCTTATTTAATCCTCAGGGCTAGAAGCTGGTTTTTGGTGGTCCTCGAGTGAATTTTTACTCTGGCTACAAGCGCTAATTCATGATGACTGAGGTTTTGAGAAAGTCCATTTGCAAGAGGTCATAAGCGTAGTTCGTAGATATGGGGTGGCATCGGCTCAAATCAGTGGAGTATGTAATCTCTGAAGGTGCATGCGGCCCCACACATCTATCAGCAGTGCTAGCAACCAGCTAAATAACCTTATGGGAAAGGGGAAAACACAGCCAGGAAGCCAGGCTGAGGGACCTTAACGGATGCGTACTTGCCACAGTAAGTGAAGGGGCCTATACAAATACGTCTAGAATTGTACTCTAAACACAGCCTTGTTTCATCTTAGGCATATTTTTGAGAGAAAGAGTGCCTATAACATGAATCCTTGCAAACGAGAGCCAAAGCAGGACCACTTTACCTCTGTGTCTGAGAAAAGAGCATAATAGAAGATAAACGCGTTCCTTTCTAGAATAATTTAGCACAGAGCTCTTTAGACTCCACAAGGTCCCAACCGATTTTACAGAAGAGGGCAGCAAGCACACAAGAGAGTGCATGATACGATCTCTCCCATTCTTCTGGGGTCAGTGCAGGAAGCTATATTCTGTGCTAGAGAGCATTCTGCCACCATCTTGAAAAGATTACTCCACTTGCATTAGCAAGCCTGTTGGTGACTATTACAAGGTCTGGTTATGAAAAATAATACTCATACAGCTCCCAGTGCCTTTATCAGTACCTTTCATCTAGCCTCATCTGGCAAAATTGATTACAGATCACTTTTTCTATTGGGAATGTAATTACCTTCTAAAGTATGGCTAAGATGAGTTAAGTGGCAGAATGATTCAATGAACAAGTGCTTCGTTGCTTTCCTGACCCAAGTTCATATCTAATATAGAGAATCTGGAGTGATTTTGACGTCAGCCTAATCCTCTGCAGATGCTTGTTCACCTTGCATTTGGAGAGCACTTCAGCATTATGAGTCATCTCTTTTGAAGAGGCCCTACACACTAAAAGCGCAGATCAAGACTGAAATATTGAGGCGAAAACAGGCACACACAAAAAAAACTTTTGGGAACTCTCTTCTTTTTACTGTATTTATGCAGTGAGATGAAAGAAGAAACCAAAAACACTTCCTGGCATGGGTAACGCAAGGTCATTAACTGTTTCATTTAGCACTGCTGTCTATTCACGTGGTCAATTACTGCATCTAGACTGAGAAGCATTGTGTCACAACAGCAGCACTAGCTTCATATTTAGATTGATTAGATTAGATTTCTAAAACACTAATGATACTTGTAGGTAGTCATTGCATATGTACAAACTACAGCTTCAGCTCTGAGGGGTAAGTTTGGGAATGTTATGTGCTGCCCCCGCAAGCATATACACATACATGTGGACCATGAAATGCTAAATTCTTTCCCTGCAATTAATTATGACTAATGTAGAGATTTATGCTTCATCCAGCTCTGTTCTCCAGGTTTTCCTTAAACTCCTCTTACGGAAAGGTAACAGAATCTGTGTATTTAGAAGCAGCACAGCATGTAACAACAAGGGAGGGGGAGAATCCAGTACGTACAAGATACGTTCTTATAAGGCACCACACTGTCTTTTAGCATTTGCTTGTAGTCCAGCTGGATATTTGTTATTAAAATGTCTTCTCAAAATCTCTTGTAATAAAGCAAGTAGAAATAAATCTTACTTAGATGGCTAACTTATTTAGATGAAGTTGGCTTAATTATGTCAGTTGCCATTACAAAGACGAGCAGTTTCAAACATGATGCATAAAAACTGAAACTGCGAACACTTGAAGATACACCCAAAAAAAGTAGTGGAATGGAAACGCAGTTTCCTGGCCAATTCTGACAGCAATTTTTTTTTTAATTTTTTTTCCCCCTTTCAAGGCAATTTCTTCTGTCCCTCTAGGCATGATAGTAGCTCTGCATTCAGTGAAATCACCTTCCGAAGACCCTAATTATCTATTCTCATCAGAGAATCCTCTTGCTTTGTGATTATTCTGAATTATTCCTTTACCTTATGGTACATTACAAAAAGAGGAAACACCTGAAAGCATGCCATGTTCTATGGATTACATAGCCTTAATAAGGTTCATCTGCTTAAATTCACAGTCTGAGGAAGCTGAGGAAATCATCAACTAAGTTGAATGCACAGAAGGCACTGGAGCTCGCTATTTCTGACTGTTGCTGTTGATGATCTCCATCAGGTTCAAGGCCCTTAGAATTCTTCCTTCTATACCCCTGCTTCTCCTTTGTCTGTAACTCAGAGTTCATGATGAGTCACGCATCCACCTGACTTTCTGCAAATATCTTAGTTTCTAGACAAGCCTCCCCTTATGTACAAAATGGCAATTACTCAGTCATTTTTCAGTACCTGTTTTTACTCAGCGATATGGGGAGAGGAGGGGGGGCTGCTTTTAACCCAAATTCTAGGCAGAATTATTTAGTTGAGATTTTTCAGCTCCTCTCTTCCCACCCTGTTGGTCAACTTGAGCTCCGAAAATTATTCCAGTCTCAAATGCTGTGTATCAACAAGAAACAAATACCATCTAAAGAGGTTGCCCCTACATCTGTAATTCCGCAGTTCCTAGCATAGCTGTCACTGGAGTTCCTTCTAGAGATGATTTTCCACCACAGAAAAAAAATTGTCAAGGTATAGGAAAGGGTTCTAGCTTTGTCCTTTATTTCTGTGGGAAATGGGGAAGGGCACGAGGATAATGGCATCTCATTTTTTTCTGTCCATGCCTACATGCAACACGCATGTATCTTGGACTTGCAGAAGCAAATGAGTAAGTTATGAGAGCAATGCCATGAACACAGTCACCCTATCATCAAATGTAGAATAAATTAGTATGCAGAAACTTTTCCATTCAAAGAACTAATAGTTTTTAATTTTAAATTATTTCAGTAATGTTCAAAGGAAATATGAGAAGTTCAAGCCAGTTTTGACTGCTCTACAGTATTGTGCTTAGAAGGGCTGAGAGTGAGTTCTTCAGGTTCTGAACTGAAAAATTATTCCATTTTCTTCTGGAACAACATTTGCTCTCTGGACCTCATTCTTGTCCGTTTTCGCACTCAAATCAGATGAAGTGAGAAACCTTAAACACAGATATTAAGAAGTTTTCTTACAATTAATCACTCTGAATAAGAAGCATCTGGCTCTGAGTGAACTAAATTTATGGGAGAAATCAGAAATGAGATGACATCTTAGAGCAGGGCTATATCTTAACATAAACAAATAACTCTCGTATTTCTTTTGGAACTCCGCTGTCCCAAGCCAGATATGAGAACAAACAAGACATTAGTTATATTTCCTAGTTTGAAAGTCCCTTAAAGCAGTCTACTGGGAAAAGTGGGTCTGAAAACCACTGGCATTGTCTCAGTCTAAGCTATTGGGGTTGTGATGAATTAAAAACGACAACATTCTAATTTTAGCAGATTTTTAAGTGGACTTGTGAGAACTCAAAAGAGGATCAAGCTTGCTTACTCATACAGAAATGACTATTAGTTGTGGGGGTTTTTCCCTTAGATTAGATGAATATCGATTAGGACACTGGCACACATCCCTTGGTCTTTTCTGCAGATGAGGAGATGATCAAAGAAGGGCAAAAGGTAGATATTATCCCTTTCTGTCTCGCAGTACAGCCTGAGAGATGAGTTGCAAGTGCAGTTCCGGCAGGGAGCTTGGCAATCGTCATGATGATCCTATGGACAGTTTCCTTGCTACCTATTTGTTCCTCCACAGCAGACTGCACCCAATAAGTAAATGAAAGCTCCTGCCCCATTCTCTCATCAGGAATTTATGTCAGAGTGTTAGAATGGAAAGGATAATAAGCTGAATTTGACAGGCAGCTGGAAAAGGCATTGGCTGTGGAAGCTATAAGCAACGCAGAAACCCAAGAAAAGGCAGGGCAAAATATCTTTTTGCTTACCATCTATGTAATGGCAACCATTGACAACTATCTATAGAAAAAAGTCCTTTACGTAGATTTTGCTCGCCAGCTCAAACATTTCCCTTGCTTTCCACTTAAGGCATCTCTAGCTATATTTTGTTGAATCAGCAGTATTTCCTTTGTTTAAAAGAAATGAGTCTACCCCATAACAAAACATTCCTCACTGTTTTTCCTTCTTCTGTTTAGCTGAAGTGTGCAGGCTTCTTCTGCAAGCACAGACTTCAGCATTTCCAAAAGCTAAAGGTCAGCCTGAAATCTCACAGCATACTTACTGTACAAAAGCCAAGCAAGGAAATGTTCAGAAAGTCTTTGGAGAGCGTTATCCTAAAATGTAAACTTACAGTCACTTCAATCCCATGTGTCTCATGGCCTGTATTTTTTTGTTTTTACAAAGGATGTTATTAATATGAATTTCTTCATATCCTGGAATCTCAGAATAAAACACATTTAAGAAATTGTTTTTCCAGTTCTTCCTTTTTCCACAAAGAATGGGAATACCGCTTTTTAGGTGGACATACACTGGCTGTTTTAAACACGTTGGGTTGTTGTTTTTATTTAATTAAGTTAGGTTTTTTTTCCTGAGACTATATTTTGCCCTCAAATGCCTTCTCTTGTGATGTGTTAAGGTAAACAGATGAGGTATTGAATACATCCTTGAATATTCTATAATTACAGTGGGTGGTCTTAGCAGTGCTACCTGTCCGATGTAATTCTGTTATCAGGGAACACACTGGGATCTCCCTAGTCTCGAATAGGCGACTTACGCTGACGATAAAGATATTTATCGACTTTTTTGCTTGCTTATCACTGCCTAAAGCCATCGGGGAGAGTTCCTCTCCAAAGTAAGCATAGAAACATGTAACTGCATGGACACCCACACACATTTTCAGATGACTACAATTGTTGCTGAAAAGAAAATGCTTCCAACAAATCTGCTTATAATTGGACCTGAATCAGTGCTGATTCTTCCAAAGCTGGCTATGAAAATAGATACTAATTCCAATCAGAATTACTCATATTCTGCTGTGAGAGAGTGGGACGTACTCTTACTATCAGTAAGTGGGACTTACTGTTTACTATCTGTAATATTCTCCACAAAAAGTTGAAAATAGTTGTGCAAACTGATAAAAGAAATATATTCCTTCAAGTAGGAAAATTGTACTGAATGCACCTCGGTAGTACTTGGGCAATGTTTGGTGAAATGGGAAACTGAACAAGAGAAAGACCCCCAGGAAAGTCTTGTCTAAATACGTCGCAAACAAATGGGATTCAGTTTGTTTGGAAGCCTTGTTCCTAGTGCTGCACTAAAGCTAAACAGCAGGAGGTGAATCAGTAAATCATGTCAAGGAGTAAAGCAAGTTGGAAAACTTTAAAGTCATTGTGTACAAAAGCCCTCATTAGCTTACTAGCTAATAGGTTTTTTGTTGGTTTTTTTTTTTTTCTCTCCAGATAAATCAGTTGTAAACAGACATGCAATAGGGGGAAAAGCTTGCAATGGCTACAACGGGAACAGAATCCACCCCGTATACAGCAGTTTCACATTCTGTTTAGAGGCTATAAACTCTTCTTTCCAAACTTTTGTATAACCTTCCATTCTGATGATTTTCAACGCTAAAACAATTGGAGTTAACATTGCTTCTTGCCTGCGTTTTCATATGTTACTCTGCCTTTTTGGTACTCAGCATTAGAAACAGCAGCGCTGTAAGATCCTCTGAAAGGATTTATATCCTCAGCAACGCTCGACAGTTTGTGTGTGCAGGGGGCTGCTGAGCTTCAGCTCAAGCGCCAGGCTTTGGAGTTTCCATCAGCACTACTGTAAAAGATAAACTTACGATTGGCAACCAGACCATGCCGGCCCAGATCTGGGATGTACCGCTCTTGTAAATCCACAAGGAACTAAGACTCAGCCAGACACCAGGCTGCCAGACAGCAGGCCTGATTCTAGTTCACTTTGATGTAAAATCACTAGCTGAACTCTGTAGAAAGTGATACGTGTATAAGATTAAGGCAATAATTTTTAATGCTTTACATCTACATTGCGCTTTTAAAGTTTAACAAGACTCAGGTTTTTTTCTCTCCTTTTTTCAGTGATAGTGAGCCGTAGTTCCCTATGCAAGGCTAAGGTTATTAACTCTTGCCGTTTAAACATCATTCTATCATTTTACCTAGAGTCTCCTGCTGCTAGAAAGTCCTTCACTCAGCTCTATTTTCCTCTTTTTCCATATTTGTCTTTTATGTGGGTACATTCATTCCCAAGGTGTCTTGTTACCTATTTGCATATTCAACAGGATATCTTTTTTTTATTATTTTAACCTATGTCTCCTAGAAACAAAAAAAGAAAACAATCATGTCTACGTGTGGTCTAGAAGATGGGAGAAAATGACTGCCAGGTTTCTGAGCACAGAGTCTCTCGGTAGCTGATTTAGTCTAGCTTGGACTAAGTCTACACCAAAAAAAATGTTGCTGGCATAACTCGTTTGGATAAGATTGTTGAAAAAAAGAGCATGTTTCCTCCATGAGCTAAGAACACTAGGAAACTCCAATATAGATGTCACTATATTGTTCCAAACTTTCGTTCAGTAGCATAGTTTGAGCACTTCACAGAAGGTGCCACTATGCTACAGAGAAACTTGGAGATATCTGCTGGCACAGTTATGCTGAAATAGCTGTGGGGGCACAGCTCTTCTGCGTTAGAGACCCTAAATTTAGTGGCTGGTTACTGTCTGACAGTCCTGGTAAAAGCATCTATCTCCATTTCTAAATCCTATGAATGGAAACCCAAACTCATGGCAGTGGTTACAACGCATCTGTACCTGACTGGCTCCAGATTTTAACTGCAGAAACCCACCTCTTCTGTTGTCAGTGGGACCCAGCATTTCCCCATTGGTCTCTATGAGGCTGCTGTGTGCTTCGTATTCTGCCCTGTTCTTTAGTATATACAGAAGCGTAACACTTGAAATCACTTTAGCAGATTAAATTTAGAACTCAAGTTATGATTTTCTTGCAAAAAGAAAAAAAAAAAGGGGGCCTTGTGTTTCAGATGCTGAGAGGGTGTGCTCTTTGGTATAAGAAATGCCACCGGTGTTCAGTTGTATGGTCTCATGTGGTCATATGAAATCATTCCGTTTTGCAGCACTAGAATCCATATAAAGAACTTTTGACTTCTGTTGGCTCTATTTGATGTTTCACTGTGTTCACCATTGCTGTTGTATACCTGTGCAAAGATGCTTGTTCTATAAACATAACTAATGCTAATGTTTAAGAAATCAAATATTATGATAAATTAATACTAGTAGCTTCATCCTTTACAGATGTTTAGAAGAGAAAGATAGATACGATACTTGTCCTTCATTTAGTTACGAACTCTTAAATATGTAGCTTTTGCAGCTTCACATTTCGTAAGCATGGCTGTGAAAACTTAAGTTTTGCCTTCTGTGTATGTGGCCGTGTAAACAGCCTATCTGCTTGGAAATTCACAGTGGATTTCAATGAGCTAAAACAAATCTCCTTGCAAAACTCAATTAAAATTGCTGTGTTTCACTTGGTTCCACATGAAAACTGAAGAAACAACAAAGCAATTTCAGGCTCATTTGAAACCCAGTTAAGGTTCTCCTCGCTTGCTTATTTGTGAAAAGGTTGTGAAAAGCTTATTTGTGAAAAGGTACTATATGAAATGCAGTGCTGAAGTCTATTATGGATATTTGGCATTCCTTCAGGTGATCCCCACAGGAACATTTGCTTCCTACAGAAAGTGAAACCACAGTTTAAAAAACAGTATTAAATTACTTTTCTGTTTTTAAAGTGTTTTTTATATTTTTTTAATCTAGAATTTAATGCTTAGGCAAGGTTACAAGCTCCTTACACTGATGGGAAATTGGTAAGATTTAATTGCTTTCCAGGGCTCTTAGTGGGTTCCTGTCTCATAATTCAATGAAAAGAAGTATTTTTTCAGCTAGAATTTGAACTATTAGAGGATCAACTGATTTTATGCGCTGTATTGTAACTGTAATTATGCTTAGGATTTATTATATGAGGAATTTGCTTTTAGGCTTGGAGATAATTTGCACTTCACAACCACACAGTTATGGGCAGAAGGTAGATTAGAAAACCTGTTTTGGTTAGTGTTTTATCAGTTGAATCTTCCATCTGCATCTTCCGCTTTAAAGAAAAGACCTCCATGTCTGACAACGTTTTTGGGGGGAGATTAAGATAATTTCTGTGGCCATGCTTAATATATTCAGAGCCTGAAATTTTACGCCATGTGCTGTAATTAATATACACCGGTTTGTAAGTGGAATATTATTGCAAGTAATCACCATTAGATATCTACTATGAAAGTCCAAAAAGGACATAACAGTATGTGACGCTCTCAAGGAAGAAAATAGCACTCAGCAGTAGGTTGATAACTGGGGGCCTGAAACAATTATAATAAATTAGGTATGATAAATTATGATAAAATACTGGAGGATCACTTGCACATTATTTCATATGTTTTATACTCACTCTGGATTCTTCTTGAAAGTACTGAACAGTAATGATTCTCTGATGGAGCTGGGGATCTACTGAGACTTTAAACTTTAGAAATGCTTGATTTCTTTATTTGTTAAAAAGTTATATGCTAGATAGGACTCTTTTTTTTCCCCAGGATGAGGAAAGATGGATAAAAAGGTGTTAGTGTGGATATGGAAAGTAAAGGTAGCATTATTCATCGATTTCCATGAGTATCCCATTGGACTGAGTCACCTCCAGTGGGATTTCAAACACTTGAATCAATACAAGGCCTGTATTTGATCAGAACAGCTGCTTTAGAAGGAAGGAAAAGGGGTTTGGGAATTTGAATGGGAATCACAAAGCTATGATCATTAAAGATCTTGCCAACTTTTAATAAACTGTATGTGAAAGCCTGAGAACGCAAGACAGGGACCGAACCAACAAGGTTTCTTTTGACCTCTACAGAAAAAGAAAACAGCAGTACTGAAGGCAGAGATCACCCACAGGGAAAGAGAATTCACAAAGGGTGGTCTTTTGTTCGGGTTTAGGTGCTCTGTATCGCTACGATAATATGGCTAGGGCCATAGTTTGTCTTATGTTGAACAACCCTGTATCATATTTGTTGATCTTGTCTTAAAATGGGTACTAAATCCAGAGTAGTTCCTCATAGTTCCTTTTTAATGATTGTACAGTTACTAGTGGTGGCAGTTGTGTGTTGCCTTCATTTTTTTCTTTCTTTCTTTTTTCTTTTTTTTTATGACTCATCCAATTCCCCAGAGAGCTTTGTGGTTTTGCTCTTGCATTCTCTGTTCCTTTTTTTTCCCCTGCTCTCCCTCCTAGCCAGCTACTTTTGGGAGGGACAGGAATAGCCACTGACTTGAAGTGCATGATTTCATCTCCTTATAACTGCAAGGAAGGAAAAAGGCAGTTTACTTCTGAAGAAGAAGAGAGCAGGAGATCTTGTCTTATATGAAAAGATGGTTTTGGTCTTAGATTTAAAAGGAAAATGACTGCTCCTCATTCAGGAGGAATACTTGTGATTGTAATAATTGTCCTCCTTGACAGCACATAGTTTTGATGTTGTGGGATAGCACAGAGGAAGATGTCTGCTTTTACAGAGGCAACACTGAAAGGTTCCTTCTTGCCTAACTCACAAGTCAGTAGTCAGACAAATCTTTACACAGGCTCCATGCTGTCTCCCCGGTATGATGGTCTTGTGTACGAAGTAAACCGAGAAAGAGCAAAGTGGACATTCTTTACTCCCGAGATCTGATTCTCACTCTATTTATAAATGCTAGGATTTTTCTGTTTTACTTAAAAATGTAGATAGATAGAATACATATACTATATAGATAGCACAAATGTCTCACAAAAGGGCTCTTTCTTAAAGGAATAAATGTGGCACTCCCTACTTCATTCTTGATTTTTGTCCCCGATCTAGCTGCTAGTGTACTTCACAATTGTGTACCTGGTTTGGGACTTGAACTGTGATAGAGAAACAAAGTTTAAGAAAATGCGACCAACATAAAGATGAGTTAGTGTAGCCTTAGTAAAGGCTTTTTGTGTGTTTGAGGAAAGCAGGCAATATACTAGTGCAGGGTTACAAAGATGAACTTGTTTCATGTGGCTTTAATCAAATCTGGGATGTCTGGAATTAAGGGTCATCACCCTGCGAGGCACCTTGAGAAGAATTGCTGTTTCAAATAAGGCCATTGCTGACATGAATGTGGACTGAAAGTTATGCTTTGTTAGAAACCAGGCATAACAACCAAACCAAACAAAACCAGAAAGAAAACCCACATATCAACAGAATATCTCAATTTGTATTTTACAGTAATTTATAGTACATTAAAGAAGGAAGATTGTTTCATTGTCCAAGAAAACAAGAACTTTAACTTGTTCAAGAACATCTAATATATTATACAGTAATGATTCCCAACAGTTCGGCAGCCAAGCCATACTTGAAAAAATTGGCAAGATTTGTTCTCTATTATATCCACTTCATTGCAGCATCCTCCTTGCCTCTGCTGACTGCAGCAATAGCACTGAGCTTGGGCTAATAAATCCGCTTCCACCCGCCTGAACGTGTCCCAGTGGCTCCTGTATCCCTCCATTGTGCTCCCCAGTACTCCCAGTTCCAGGACTGTGATACAGGGGCGCATGAACCCTTACACTGAGCCACGCAGCCCGACACGCTTCGCACGGTGGGGCTCCACGGTGTGCCTGGCTTTGTCATATGCTAGACCCCCTGTGCAGAGCCACAGCTCGTCAGGCCCCACAAACTTCCTCGGCCAAAAGCTCGGTTCAGGTGGCTGATAGGCCATGGGTGCATTGCTCTCGATGTATTCGAATGGGGAGTAGATAAAGGTTAATCAAAACCGAATCTTCAGTTGATGGTAAAAGAAGCATATATGAGTTAGGTATGCCAAGGGTCTGCAGGATTTGGATCACAAGTTAAAGCTAGCGTTGTTTCTGTCAGTGATACTGGGTGATAGCGGTATTAATTTTTTGAAAAAAGAGATGAAGATAGCATTAGAACCCCCAAATTCATATTTTTGGTCTAGATTTTGCATTCAATTTCATCTTCTGAAATAAAAAAAAAAAAAAAGTTGGACATGTGCAGCTTAATACAGTGCAGTTTTACCAGGTCATGGGTAGTTGTTGCCCACTTGTTGCCTAGCTATCCTGAGTGCAATAAACAAACCATTCAAGGTAGGAATAGTTCTCTATGGTGGGAAGGGCGAAAATGTTGTTCTGGAGGACTTAAATAAGCAGATGAAAATAGGTTCTGACACATTATACTGGGCTGTTCTGGCACAAAACTAGCCTTGTTTTTTGTCCAAAAAGTATATCAAAACTGTGTTAGGATTGAAAAAATAAAGTCATCCGTGGAAAAAAAAAAAAAGCTCAAAGATAAGACTGCAATAACATATGACAGCCCTTCCATGTAATGCTTCCACCAAGCTCTACGGTGTGCGGTCACTTGTGAAAGAGGACTGTTCTGCGAGCACAGGAGCAGTCTCCCTCACAGTGAGCACAGGAGAACTAACAGCACAGCTACCAGTAGGTCTTTGTAAAGAAACTTCTATATGCTTTGCCCGCTGCATCCTTGTGAGATTCAAATGCAAGTTTTACAGAGAACTGGAAGCCTGGAGTTTCCAGTAAACTCTCTTGACGTGAAAGATGTCATAATGAAGGAAGAAGATCAGAAAAAGGGAGGAGGGAAAGCAAATATCTAGATGTGGACAAAAGATAGTTAAGCACTTAGGTTCATTTGAATCTGAATCTCTGTTAACTTTAAACTGAACATCTAATTTTACGTTTCTGTAATGAGTGACACAGAGAAAATAGAAGGAAAATGGCAAACATCTTCCCAGTGTTTCCACTTATTTCCCATTGTAAGAGAGCTGTCATGCACAGTGTTGAGGAAGTCCCAGCCGTATCTGGGTGTTTGCTGTTTGCTAGGAATGACGCAGCCGTTGCTGATGTCAGGCAGCTTGTCCAAACTGCTTTCCCTTCAGTGTGCACCACGGATGCTGTGGGCATATGAAAGCCCGTGGCCTGTGTCATGGGATAGCGTAGGCCTGACTTGTACTGAGTAGCGTAGTGTTCTTGATACAAGCGCAGAAACCAATGCAGAGCATATCTGAGGTCTCTGGCTTTCCAAATTTAGCTGCACAGGAGGAACTGTAACTTTTTTTCCCCGAAGCATTGAATACAATCCAGCCCTTCCAAACTGCATGCTTAGAACATTTATGTTGTATGAGAATTTGATACGCTGTCTTGACATTTACGTACATTACTATGTTGTGTACAAATGTAATAAATCAGTAATACTGGCAAATTCTGTCTGAAAGGTAGCTGCCAACAGTCTGCTTTCTGTAACAGTCTAACAGGCCCTTCACAGCCCTCCTTATGGACAAGCAGTGAAGTAGCATCTGTGACTGCATTCTCATCCTGCACTTGCAATGAAGCTTATTGTCACTTTGGATCAGCTTGCAGTTACATTATCGAATACAAAGAAATCTAGACAGAAAAATTTCCTAAATAGGACAAGACGGTTACATCGGTTAATGCTGTAGAATTCAAAGTGCCGTGGATTGCCAGGATAAGAGTATATTTTGGTTTTTACTTCTCCCTGCCAAGCCTAGTTAAATACTGAAGCATACCGTAATTGGATATTGCTATTTGCAAACAGCTATAGGTGATTTTCACTGGGAATTGGCAACTTTACTTCTGTATTTCATATCAGCACTTTGGAAGATGCGTTTGGCTGATGGTTGTTTGAATGCATAATACGTAAACTAATTCCATCTAATTTTTCATGTGTCTACTGTACTATTTTGTGACTTGAATGGTTCAGCAGTTTATGTGCTGGGCCATAAAAACTCTTACATGATTTTCTGATGCTGTTTTCATTTGAGGGTGGTTTTTTTTTTTTTTGGTGTGAGGGGCAGAAGTGATATTAAGATTCTTTTAGAAAAGCCTTGAGCTTATTAAAAAAAAAATCCAACAAACCAAATTGGGCATATCTTCAAAGCTATCTCAACTGTACAGATGTGTTCTTGTTATGCAGTCCAAATAGTTTTCTTAGACCCCCCACCCGCTGGCTGAAGTAAACTTGCTCAGCTGCATAAATGAAAAGGAATGTCATACTGAGTATGTTTGAAGGCTTGTGAACCAAGTTTAATCCACTGTCATTATCATTTATATCTTCTTGTGCACCCAGTATTTGTAGCAAAGCAGTTAATACATTTAAATTACTGTTCTTCCATGTTTGATAATCCTCACAATCCCAGACAGAACTGTAGTCTTCATCGCGTAACCTGGCTTCCCAGTACCTTTACCCCCAACAGCTTCCTTCAAATATGCCTGCTCGATTCTTTTCCTTAAAACACCTGACAGATGAAGGAATGAGAAATGTCAGGAAAGATGTGTATATGCCTGTAAAGTAAACAGAGGGAAGCACAAGAGAGCTGTTTCACGTGGTAGAGATTGCCAAAAAGAGGACCACGGATATTTGATACCTGTGGAGGGATAGAGGAAAAGGACCGAAAAGACAAGGGGAGACCAGAAGAAAGTAGGGGAACACCCAGTTTAGGAGGTACCCGAGCCTAAGCAATACAAAATATTTGAACACAAATTTTTAGGCAGAGTATTTAGAAGTGGCTTATTCAAGGACAGAAGTTGTATGCTCATGTCTCTGTGTGCAGAAGGGAATCAGAGCAGCACGCTGCAGGTGTTAGAGCCTGGGGAGGGATGAGGGAAAGGTGAGAGATTAGATGAGGCTCTGACTGCAAAATGCATTCAGAACTGATCCACTTTGTATCTCAACTATGACAAAAGGCAGGTTTGCATATAAAGAGCAGTAGTTGGAAACTATTTCTGGTCATAAATATTTCCAGAAAAACCTGTATCTGACTCAAGTTTATATCCTGGCCTGTAATGCTAAATGGACTACTCCGTGTGGGCTCTTAACTCATCCCGACCCCTCAGCAGCTCTTTCTATCTGCTGCAACAATCACTGGAACCAGCTCTTCCACTGCAGCTCTTCAGCATAATTCCATTGACATTAATCAGTTCTATTGATGACATTTATACAAAAGCTAAACGTTTTTCTAAAAAGAGTTTGCTGGAACAGTCCTGGGCCCAAGCTGAGAATTTGGTCCTGGCATCCAAACCCCTCAAAATCTCCCAAGTGCAAAATTTTACAGCCATCTCACCCACGTTGCAGAAGTCTGAAAGGGGCTGAGATAGGGAGCTTGAATATTATTTCTAACTTTTTGGTTTGGATTCCATCTTCAGCTCTTTGGAAGTACACAACTGGTCATACACTTCGATTATTAGTACCTATTGTCACTCTTGTTCTATGCATCAGGCTGGTTTTTGTCAGAAGTAATTACTGCAGTTATACAACAAGGTTTGAATCTAGCTGTGCTTTCTCTTGCAGTTTTAATTTTAGATATTCTAAGAAGCATGCTAAAAAATGGTCGTTTACAGATGTGGCCATATCTTGCATGTGTACTGTCAAAAATGGACTAGATAGATAGCCATGTAGTACTTCAGCTCCTGGCACAAACTAGGTATTTGTCAGCATCACTCGTCCATAACCAAAAAAGGTATTATTTGGGGGGGGGGGCAATCTTTCAAACATTTTCAGTTTCTGTTTATCATTGCAAAAAAGCAAGCAAAAGAACATTTTAAATTGTAAGCATGGACATTTTCCTCCAGCAGAATTAGCTGTTAGGTTTTCAATGATTGGTTTAAATCCTAGTGCTCAGGATGTTAACCTCTGCATAGGAATTCACATTTCAGAATGGAACGTGTTTAAGAGCATGTTTATATTTATTCATTTAAACTAACAGAAGTATTCTCAGCTGTATTTTGTTCTCATGCATACTGAAATACATACTGAAAGCCTAGGACCGTTGTCATTGCTTTTCTAAATTGAAGTGTTTGGGCCTCCAAAATACACCAGGTTGGAGATCTGCTGGTGCTATCTGTAATTTTGCATTGCTCCGAGCTGAGGCTGCTAAATAACACATAGGAGAACTCAGAAACCTGTGGAATGGAGCACTAAGAGGAGGCAGCAACAGAGAAGGGACTACGGAATAAAACTTAACTTTCAAACTGGATGTTCAACCTCTGTCAGTCATTTGCTTTGCACTGGGAAAAATATAAACAAAACCACTGGCCTTTTGCAAACTTTGAGAACCTGCTTTGCATAAACTTGACATTTTGAACCTTTGAAGGAAAGGGGAACTCAACTGCAAGTTCCAGAACAGTTTGAGGTAACACTTTTTATAGACTACCACTACACTTTCTTTGGAGTATTTTTGTCTAGATGGAAAATGCATGCTGCTTCCTGCACAAACCTTTTTGAGAAGCTTGTTTCCTTTAGTTCTCTTCATTAACTTGGATTATCTTCATTATTCTTGTTTTTAAGCAGGAAATCATAATTCCAGAATACCACCCAAAAACAAAGATACTTTTTTATCTGACACTAATAAGTATCTGTGTTGTCTCTGTAGGACACTGCATTATTCTCCTGAATATACGACCTAACAATCTCTTGCAATATATGACCTCCTCTTAACTATCCTCACGTATCAATACATTTTTTCACTGCGAAGTCTAAGCAGTAGGAAAATATTCTCCTACATTGTTCAGAAGACCTGCTTGTCTCAATTACAGGCAGTATGTTGTCACTTACACCCAGTTTCCGCCCAAATCTCTGGCTTTAGTATGAAGTGCAATGCCTGTTATAAATTAAAATCAAGTATTTGCTTGCTGATGAATACCTATACCACTGCTGAACAAATTAAATCTACAATCTTCAGGAAATGCTCAGGTTGCTTCCTTTTAAATAAGACAATCTCTCTCAATAATCACGTAGTTGCTGCTTAGAGGAAAAATGATCCGGGGTATCTGAAGATATTAGTAGACTGCTGGGTTATTTCTACTGGATTAGGGTTATATCCTGGCCGATGGTTTGGTCACGATATTTTAAAAATCTGGAGTCATTCTTCTAGAGCAACTACTGCCCTCTCTGCAGGTGTTCAGCAGGAGTCCTCAGCAGAAGAGGGAAGGAAAGGTTTGCTCACCATCCTGTTCTTCCATGTTGTTGTTTCTGCTTTGCTTTCATCCACAAACTAAGGCGGCAGCTCCTCAGTCTCTGTAGGAAATTAGTGCCTTGCTCCATCGCTGCCTGCTATGGATCCTGAAAAATTACCAGTGTCAGGTGGGCCAACGCCACGTGTTGCAGCCCTAAACATCATCATGTCCTGAGCATGTCTCCTACTGTGCAACGCGGCAGCTCATGTTAGAGAGCACTAATAACTCAATATACTTTAAAACAAGTCTGTGAAGACTCCAGTTTCTACGGTCATACGCATTTCTGATTTAGGGAGCCTGTTTATTTTAATAGTTCACTTAGTTCTACTGATGCACTCTAATTTAATTCAACTGAATTATTTCCCTGTCTGCTGCCAGCCTTATCCCTCCCGCAGCTCCCTGGCAACAAGGTCCAGGATAGGCCTTTAAAAGAAGCACAGACTCTCTTTTGCAGTCTTCTGCAGTATCACTCCCCTTGCTATCATGCAGAGCACTAGATAGGCAAGGAGGAGTCTCCTGTCCCACCTGGCCTCCCATTTCCAGCAGCAGAACCCCTTGCCCTCACCCCCCACCCCAAATACCAACCTTGCAGGTCCCCACACTCAACAGCCCTGTGGCACGGTAGTAGCAGTAAAAGTTTCACCCATACATTTATTTAAATGTGAGATCTACAAAATATATATTTTCAAAAACCATTGAAAGTATCCAAATTCTAAAAATCTGTTTGTGCGCAGTCTACTGCAATGGTAAATTATGGCTGCAACCGTAGATCGCTCCTCGTCAAAGGTACCTCACAAAGCATCAGCAGTGCTTGTCCTCCTGTACAGTATAGCCTGAGCTACACGGTAAAGCCTGAGCTGTCCTGTATAGCATAGAGTCATCTGAAGTTATGCAAGATTCTTGGGTTTGCAAAAAACCTGAGTGCTTGTGATACATCCATGAAGCTTGTTTGGCCAGGACATTCTCAACTGGCCAAACATTAGTAAGGTAGAAGTGGGATGGAAAGGGCTTTGAAGCATCTTTTCTTTTAAAATTTAGCTTTGAGGACTACAGGATATTCTACTTATATTCAGAAGAAGATTCAAATGCAGTTAGTCTCAGGACAGTTTGAAATGTTCAGCATTTTCCTGTAAACTTCCTAGGAATGGGAATTCAGATGCATGGACAGTCTTGCCAAAACACTGTTCTGGTTTTGCTTTCCGAATGTGAAACTCCCACTGAAATCTCTTGGTCGTTTTCTATTAACTTCAGCCTCAGTTGGAGCAATCTTAGGAGAAACACTCAGGGAAAAATTTCATAGTGCTACAAGCATGAGAAATTAAAAAAAAAAAATCCTAGCACTTTTGGAAACTTTAATTTATATAAATGGCCAACATTGAACATGCAGTTTCATATCAAAATGAAGCCACGTAATAGTTTTATCCTTAAGGGAACACAGAATATGCCTTGACTAAAAGTGACGAATGCAGCGAATTCCTTTACAATATATGTGCAATAAGGACAAAATAAATAAAAATCTTGAAAAATATTAATACCTTTGTGTTGTGACTGACAAAGTATTGTCTTTGTTTAGAGTGGAAAAATTTTAAATTATTTACGCGTAGTAGTCTTAGGACTGCACAGTAAGAAGTGTCTTGATCTGAAGCTGCTGACTTACCCTATGAAGTTTTATTCCTTTAGGGTGGCCTACAACTTTAAGGCAAAATGATGTTTTTCAGTATACTGTATTTCCCTCCAGATGGTTTCTACAGAATTTTGGCAGCCACATGCAATGATTAGCATGGTTGCCCTTCTAATCTCACACACTTTAAATAGACAAACCATAATCTTACAAAAACTATTACAGACTGTTCAGCAGATCCTTAACTATCAAACTGCGTTTGACTATCACAATAAATAGACTGTCCTGACCCTATTGCTTGGGGTTTAGATAAAAACATCTAAGCACTTAACTGTTTAAAGAGAGGATTATATAGCAGACTCTTACAGTTCATGGTGCTGTGTACAAACTTCTCTTGCTAGAGTAGCGATATGTGAAGAGCTAGTGCTGAAGCTGAAAAAAACTTGCATTTCTCCATGTCTCACATGGAACGCTTGCGAAAGAGTCAGCATCTCTCACCCAGCTATTGCATCTTGAAAATACGTACACCAGCTAGCATGCACTTTTTTAATGCATACTCCTAGTATTAACAACCACGAATCCTATTAAAACTTAGCTTTTTGAGACATGACACCGGTGTCTCTCCCTTTTGTAAAGGAAATAGAGAATACTGCTGCACAGAAAAGCGTAACTTTAAGTGGCATGTTGAAGACCTGATTTCATATATAAAACTGTAAAAACTAAGACAGGGGTTGTAATGGAAGGGTAAAATGATTACTTGAGCACTGCCTCCTCCTTCCTGACCAGCCTCCCCTTTGAGCGGCACAGTGAGCAATAGCTAGAAGGTAGGAGACTACCTCTTTCGGGTCCTTATGTTACGCCAAAAGTTTCAAATGCTGAATCGTAAACAATAAGAGACATTTAAGAAGGAAAGGGCCTTTTTCTGTCCTAACTGTACTATTGTGTCCTTAAAGCCGTTGGGGGGAAAGTAATGCAGGGAATAATACGATAATATTTACTTGTAACACTTGCAGTCTAATGCCCACAGCATAGCTGCTTATGTAGTTAATGTTTTATTTGAAATAATTTTATTATTGCAAACAGTTTGACTTACAGTGTCGGGGTTTTGAGGAATTTCCAAGTAGCTAAAGTACTCGCGGTGCAGTAGAAAAGTCACGTTGTCTGTGCATAGCTAAAGCAGTGAGGATTCCCGAGTTTGTTGTGTCTTTTTAGCAGTGATTTGCACTGGCGGGTGCAGGAGCTCACTTCCAGGCCAGACCAGAATAAAGTCACTGTAAAGTTTGCTTATGAAAGGTGATTTCTGTCTTATCTACAGAACTGAAACTAGGGGTAAATGTTTTATTCTTTCCTGACCTTTTCCCCCTTCCCTTTAAAACACTACAGTATTATGTTGATTTACAGCATTCTGAAAAAATTGGTATTTTTCTCTTTAAAACTATCCTTATCGTGCCCAAAACAGAAGATGATTTGGTTTGGTTTTATTAAAATCCGTTCTGAACTTTTTACACTGTAGCTATTCTTCTGAAATGAGTCATACAATAACCATTCCCAGTTTGTAGCCAGTTCTCCAAAGAAGCAGAAGAAAAAAGAAACAACTTCCTTTTAAGGGAATGAGACCTGTTTGTGATGATAAACCTCTTTCCATTTCTATTTGAAGACATTCTCCATAACCCAAGAATTGATAGTTATAAAAACACTACCTACTTTATTTGGATTACAAAAACATTCATAGCTATGGAACATTGTTTAATGTTAGCCTAAAGCATCTGTATATACACTCACACATAGGGGTACTGTTGAAATTACACATGCGACATGTCAAACGAGCGGCTAGTTTACCAGAAATCTGTAAGAAACAGCTTGGAAATTGTTTAATTTCATTTTACTTACTATTTTAAATAAATGAGTTTAAACAAAGAAGTATTTAATATTTATGTGGAATGAAAACAGTTCAAGAGTATGTAATTGTATAAGTAAGCTAACATAGCAATTTCTGTTAAAGTGCTGTGTGATTCCCCAAACTCATCATACTGTTTGAATGCTAGAGTATCCACGTGTTCTTAGATATGGACACCTCCCACCAGACCAGGCTGCTCCAAGCCCTGTCCAGCCTGGCCTTGAACACCTCCAGGGATGGAGCCAGCTTCTCTGGGCAACCTGGGCCAGGGGCTCACCACCCTCACAGGAAAGAATTTCTTCCTTATGTCCAACCTAAACCTCTCCTCTTTCCGTTTAAAACTGTTCCCCCCTCATCCTATCGCTCCACTCCCTGATCCAGAGTCCCTCCCCAGCTTTCCTGTAGCCCCTTTAGGGACTGGAAGGGGCTGGAAGGTCTCCCCGGAGCCTTGTCTTCTCCAGGCTGAACCCCCCCAACTCTCTCAGCCTGTCCTCCCAGCAGAGGGGCTCCAGCCCTCCCAGCATCTTTGTGCCCCTCCTCCGGACCCTCTCCAGCAGGTCCATGTTCTTCCTGTGCTGGGGACTCCAGAGCTGGACACAGAATGAAGATACTCATTTTAAATGTGTAAAATTGGTGTTACTGCATACAAACTAAAATATTTCACTGGATGTGTTACTTAGATGGGAAATAAGAATAGACTTATAAACTAGCTAAGAGTTAAAGGGGGAAAAAACGCAAAAGCAGAGATGAATTGTTTAAGTTGTATTGCCATCCATTTAGTTCTGAACCCCTGACAGTATAGTTTATTAGAGAGGTGGAGACAACAGAATTCTTTGTAGCACAGAGTTGTATTACCAGAGGAGCTACAGCAGACTACTTCTGTGTTGTTAAAATAAATTAATCAAAACCAGCAGGGGAGCGTCCTTGAATTACAATGGTTGCATTATTCAGAAACTGTAAAGATTGAATTTTCAAGGAAATCCAAATGGCATGTAGCTTGGGAAAGAGCCAGTTGTTTTTGAATGCTGCCATTTTTAACAATTCTTAATAGAAGAAATTGGAGTATTGTTTCAAGCAGATCTTTGGCAGACATTTTCTATGATTTTATTTAATTATATTCCTCTGAAGTATTATTATTATGTACTAACCCGAGCATAATATGGTATCTCTCATCCCAGATAGATTCTGAAGTACTTTAATGACCTTTGGCCAAAATCTGTGCCAGCTTTAAGACATGTTGGCTAAGTCAAGGACACAAGTTATATACACAGAAGGCTGCAGCCCACACGTTGATGAAATTCAGCAAGCCTTAGTTGTTTTTATAATGGAAGAGCACATGTAGAAAGCTTTGTGTTTTTTAAAGACATCATAGTTCCTGTGCATTATGATTTAACTCAACTTCCTTGTCAATGTTAAAGCCAATTAGTGGGGACAAAAGCTAGGACAAAATCCTACTTGCTTAATTAGTTTAAATTAAGCCCCAGGTTTTGCTGCTATTGAACAGTCATGTTTTCAAAACGTAAAGATCTGAAAGCTGCAATAAGAGCACGATGGTTTTGAAGAATACCGTGTGACCCCAAATTGCAGTGATATTCTCCCATGTAACCTTTTTCTATTCCCCCTGAGCTTTGCTGAAAATGCACTCCAGTTCTAGCGTGGCTTCATCAGCTGCTGGAGAGTTATGCCACAGAGGTATGGCATTGTCTCTTCTTCCAAAACTATAAGTAATAGAAAGAAGGATTAAGAAAGATAACTGAAAAATGCTATGGGACTAAAATAAAAAAGATTTTCAAATGTTACTCAGATGTTAGAATAACAGTAAGTTTTAAAGAATTTCCTAAAAATAACAACAAAAGAAACAAGCACATGCAAATGAACAGGATAATCTTGGCTGTATCAAACATCTGGAAAATATAAGCTCACATAAAAGAGCTACTCATTTTAAGGATTTAATTTAATAACTCATCCTGTTCAAGAAGATTAACATGTGGCTATGAAATACCTACTTGCCATCAAAATATTTCACCCCAACATAGTCATAGAAACTTTTTGACAGGCCTAGTTAGATTAGTTTAGGACGACAGCGTTCCTTTTCATTTTGTGTGGCTACTGTTGCTCCACCTTTACTAAAAGATATCCTGCATATTTTTGAACTCTTAAATGATGTGTCTAACTCGGTTGCATTGTTATGGCCAAATGGAACCTCCAAGTAACTTTAGTACGTAGAGATCCAAAACTGTGCCAGATTTTCAGGACTTGATTTTCAGAGTGAGCGCTGCCTTTAATACATAAGAAAGCAACAAACTGTATCTTGTACTGAGTTAAGAGGCACTTTTTGCAAGTACTTCTGAAAGTAAGGCTGTGGCAGCTACAAAACAAAAATCCTCCGTGTAGTATTCCCTTTTAGATCTATGGAAAGTGCTTCAGCCCCCAACAAAGGTCAAATACTAGTTTAAAAACATGAGACACAAGCAGAAGAGGAAATGGAAATCACTGTGTCTTCTCCTCTCATACACATTGTGCTGCTTTCAGAGCTTATTCCTGAAAGAAAAGATAATCTGAAGGAACATCTGACAATATGACAGTATGGTATTCCTGAACGATTGTTTGAAAGAGTGTCAGGAAACCAGTGGTAATGGCAAAGTCAGCCCTGATCTGCGGCATTCTTCCAAATGTGAAGCACCAGATAAAGGGAGTGAAGGCTAGAAGGCACAGCTAGGAGCTGAAAAGACATTTATGTGCATCAGTTCTGTATTTTTATATTCGTATCTTGAGCAAATGCCTCCCTAGGATTCACATTACTATATCCATTGGAAACTGATGGCTGGTGTAGCTCCTTATCTCGTGGCGCTGTTTATAGCTGTCTGTTTAAGAAACCTTTATAGTCAGGCACAAATTTCAGCATATTGGTGATGTAAGAAGTCATTTCAAAATTAACTGAAGATCAAGAGTGGCATTTTAAGCAACTGAATAGGAACGTAGAAATGTACAGTGCTCTTTTTCACCTAAAACAAGATAATCTGAGTCAGATTGCCTCAGAAGACTTATAACTCTGCTGACATCTCTCCTGCTAATATAATGTTGAAGGAAAGGACCTGTTATACGAACTGCTAGTATCTTCTCAAGTTTCCTGGGAAGCACACGTTTTCGGGATTGCGTAGTCTTTAAACAGATGTCACAGGTCAGCACCTTCATAAATTAAATTCAGTGTCAGAATCAGTGTCCAGTTTCCTTTTCTCTTTATTATTTTGCCCTGAAACTTACCTTTTTTTTTATTAACTTAAGCCTAGTAATGAATTTAAAGAAAACACACAGCAAGAGCATTTTAATGTCACTGTATCAGAGGGGATTGCTTTCCAGTTCTTTTCTTTTTTGCATAGAAAAAAACAGAAATCTGCACATTGAAGTAAACTTTATCTCATCCTCTGTGCCTGAAGGAAGAAGCCTTGATGACAGAAGTTATTGTAATTTGTGAGAAGAAAGAGAAGACCAAGTCCAACCTCTTCCCCTTGCCCCCCACCCCCTATTCCACACAGATTGTATTTTGCTCTGTGAAAGTGTTTATCCATGACTGACACCACAGGAGTGCAGCAAAGCTTTCTGCGTTAGAAAGGAGAGGAGTCCAGAGATGGAAGGGATGTTTCAACAGGGGCAACCTCGGCAGAACTGACAGACGCATACTTGCTTCACAATAACTAATATTAGCTGAAGAATGGCGTTGGGGCCTGCTGCTGAGAGGATTTTGCCTTAAATACTCCTTATCTGTGTGCTCAGTCCAAGCAAAGCAGTCGTACAGATGTATTTCTGACCAGTCAAGTGCCGTTGTGGCAGGATCTGTATTGGAGACGCTGGTTTAGATTGTGACTAATTGTGTTAAAATGATGGAGAAACTCGAGGTACGCAAGGCCTGAGGGAGCCAAGTGAAATAGCCAAACTGAAACCTGAGCACATGTAAATAGCATCTGGACGGAGAGTATCTTACAAGTGTAATAATAGAGAAATCAAAAAAGTTCAAGGAAGCTTTTAAATGAAACTAAACTCACTTGGGCCGATGTGTAGGTTTTGCTCTAAGTGACATACAGGTATAACATGAGATTACATGAATCCCTAAGGGAGAACACTGCTTTCCATAATGCTATGGAACCATAAAAACAGAGAGGACTTCGTAGCATATCGTTTCCCCTCACAGTAAAGAGAAATTCCTACAATATAAAAGGGACTGGCAATCACAAAGACACCTAGTCACACAGTGTTTCAACCGTGTGCGGACCAAAGATCTTCTCCAGATATTAAACTCGGTCCCACAATCTGTGGATTACTAAAGATACTATGCTCATTGGAAATCGTTGATGCCAGACAGCACAAGTCTCATTTGAGGGGCTTACTCATAATGATCTGACAGAAACCTGCTGGAAAAAGCTTTTTAGTTGGATAACAGACAAGCAAGAGGCACGGCATAGGACTGAGGCAACAGGCAACTCCTACAGCCATGACTGTCACTGTGTGTACATCTATCATGATTGATCCACTCACTGAAATAGATTGTCTTCCTTGTTCTTGATGGAAAACACCTGCACATGTTCCATAAACATGGAACAACGGATATTTTCCAGCCTTTAAAAATTGTTTGGGTCTAGAGCTGTAAAAAGTTTTCAGGAAAGATTTGATTTCGCTCTCATTTTAGGTGAGCTCAATTACCATCCCGTTGCCTAGAACACCCGAAAAGAAAGTATTTTTCGTCAGAGGAAGGGTTCCTTCCCACCCTTTCCAGTTTCAGCTAAGATTGTGCTAAAACATGATCCTGTTTCTGCCTCTCTATTTTTATCCCAGGACCCAGCCGCTGATGAACCATGCCAGGCTTTAATTCTTCAGAGCTGGCTGATGCAGGAATCCAGAGGGCCTGAATTCAAGCCTGATTTGAACAGGCCAATGCATCTTCAGTTTTTGCTTGAGTCAATTAGCACCCAAGATCAATTTGTGCAAATTCCCACTCTCTGCAACTTTTCCAGGCCTCTTATGCAAATCAGGCCTGGAAGCAAACAAGTGAATGACCCCGAAGGCTGGTACGGGGCTGGGCACCATTGTTCTCAGGCTATGCAGTTCAGTGCTCCATTTGTTCATGTAGGAACACCAAAAAAAAAATGACAAGCCACAAAGATAACTATCTCCCCAGGCTTAATTATCGTACCCTTTGTACTGTTCTTGCCAGTGTAGAAAAAGCAGCATTCATGGTCCTCTCACTAGGTTTAGATTCACTGGGCTGTTTTTCACCGTTCTGGTAAATATAAAGGAAGAAAACTGTAACACAGAGTTTGTGAAATTTTTGCTTTTGTAGAATGAGAAGAGGTTTTGAAGCCAAATATGTTCTGTAGTCACAAATTGTGCCATGAAATCAGAAATCTTTTGGTAACATTATCCTGGTGATCGGGAAAATGACTTAAAAATGTAATTTAGGAGCTGAATCAGGGCCTTTCAAATAAAGATGGAAAAATGGAAAAATTAGTTGGATCACACCTGTACTCATCTGTTAATTTAAAACTATTTGGGTAAAAATGGGCTCAAGCTGCAAAACTCAGGTGTATTTCCAACACCCTAACTGTTCAAGGATGCATTCTTGGATTTGGTTTTGGTGTACTTCATGGGAGTCTATTCTTCATCAGATTAGTAAAATACCCTGGTTTTAGAAGAGCTAATATTACAGAATGAAGTCATGACTGAAAGTGAGGGCAGAGAAAGAAAAAGCACGATAATGACGAATTTAGAAAAACCACCAATTTAGTATAGCTCAAAATTCGGTTTAAATTGGATACAAGACCTGGGAGACTTCTTACATCTCGAGGGCTCCCAGCCCTGTCTGCTCTGGCTGTTGTCAGATTGGGCTGGAAGAAACTGAGGTTTGGTATCATGTTGTTTGATACTCTTTTTTTATTACTATTTCACTACATGTATTCAATAGTTGTGTGTAATATTACTACCAAATGTTGATAATGTGCTGCAAAATAGCTGCAGAAATTTTTTTCTCTTTAAGGAATTATGATTGCCTCTTTCTTAAGGCCTTCTGAAATATTCCTTTTTAGTTAGTTAGTTTTTTAAAGATCAAAATGCGTCCTAATTATAGTGTTATGAAACCACAAATCAAACCCTAGTTCAAATTTATGGAGCCCTCCTTAAGGGGATTACATTATATTTGTATGCAGGGAATAATAAGTAGAAGTGAAAGGAAGATTTGGAGTGATTAATTTGATATTATGGAATTCTTCACTTGTTTTATGTACGTATTTATCTTGAAGACGTTAATTCCATACTTCGAAAGTATTTGGTCTGGGAGACACTGAACTGAGAAATACTTAGCAGCTTCAGTAAGAAACCATTACAGCTAGCAACCAAAATTTCTCCAAGGTGTGCCTGTCTTTGCATTCACTTACCTATGATTTTGGGGACTGTGACTAAGAGCACCATCTAGTGAGAATCAATAATACGTCAGTATCATGAAAAGGTGATTATTCAGTCTGGTCATAAAGGCATACTGCTAATTCCCTTAGCAAAGGGATTTGGAGGCTTGAAAGGAAACAGTGTTCGAGTTGTGATTTCCAGCTGGGTTTAATGACTAGGATCTTCCCCTAGATATTCCTAAACATGCACAACGCAGCTAAAGGCTAAGTTTGGCAGACAGTATGGGTACCATGAGATAACGCTATGAAACTAACATTTTGTTTCATAAACCACTGATGTAATTTTATTATGTATTATTGTAACAAAGCCCTCCAAGTTTGTGAATGTCTCATTTTATATTGATCAGCATGACATACTTATTCCACGGACTGATAATTTAGGTGAAACCATTATCATTTCCTAGGTACCAAGTTTTTTGGAAAGCCAACAATTCTGAAACTTTGGGCTTTTTTCAGTTAAGGATGTCAAACAGCTCCTCCTCTGTAACTATCTTAGGCATTAAATAGTATTATATGTTAGAATTTGCTTAAAACATCCGTGCTTAATTATAGTTTTTTTCTAATTTGAAGAATTCTGTAAGTGGGTCTCACACTATCCATTCTGCAAGTATTATTTCACTGTGCGGGAAGATCGTTATGAATATATGATAATACATGAAGTTATTTATCCCTTTCAGATTATTTCCATATGCATCCTCTGTAATTAAATCAGTGGCTTATGGCAGCCAGTCTTTGAAGTGATGTCTGCAAAATAGGAAAATGTAATTTGTGGAACAAAACGCTGATCAGTCTATTCCAGCCACATCTGTTAAGCTGTAGTAGTTCAGAGATTTCTGTGATGAGAGAGTTCATGCAAAGCAGAAAGTTTCCTGGATTTCTTTCAGTCCAAGGAAAGTTCACTGGTAGTGATTGGCACTATTCTAATCAAGTAACAAGGTTTGAAGTCTGAGGCTTCGTTTGCCCACAGTTTTCACTGAATTCACTGAAACTGATGCTTAAGTAGCTGTACTTGCGGATTTAAATAAAAGTACTACCGAGAGAATGCTAAGAGAAAGCAGAGCAAGAATTTCTGGCAGAGAAGACAAGGATTTAGAGAGATAACGAGAGAGACGATCTCTTCAGGGGCACCAGTGGTGGTGTCTGAGTAAAACTAATGAAACCTGTGACACGATTCCCCTTGATTGCAGTGCACCTGCGGAACACCTGGTATTATACAGGTATAGACAACCATTGTAATTACCGTTGCACAATTCTCCATGTGGAAGAAAAGCAGGTTTTTTGCAGGACCCTTAGAGGCTTTCCAAAGTGGTATCAGTTGAACCGTTGAAGGTGCGCCTACAACAAGATGAGTGTGCCGGCACAAGGAGGTACTGTCTGACGTGTCCAGCCACAGCTGTGCCTGCCGCAGAGGCTGCCACCCGCAGCTGCTTGGCACTCCTCTCTCTTTCCTCCTCCCTGCCCTGGGGCTTTCTGCGCTTCAAATCTTACAGATGAGCTGCTCGTATGATTGTTCCCTGAGCTCTCGGGCAAAATGAGGTGAGTTAGCAAAGCCCTGATATCTAAATTGTTTTAAGAAATACCTGCTGGTTAACAACCAGCACAAGCCTGTCTATTTGCAATGTTGAAGAAAGCAAGAGGGCAGTTACAAGTGGGCTCTGCAAACAGTAAATGTTTGCAACTGAGAGATATGTCCACAGGCTGAATTTTTTCCTTAACTTATGCTGATAAATTATCAGTCCTTTAATAAATGGCCTCTAGTTTCTAGTAATGTCTGTCTAGTACCTATTATTAGCAACCATTTCACTCTCTTATAAATATGCAAACTGAAATGTCCTCAGCTCAAGTGACTACCTTTGTCCTTACAAAGATTTCCAAGACAGCTTGGAAATGAAATGTACAATTATCAAATAACTCGAAAAAAGTTACATTATTTAACAGTGTTGTTGGAATACTCCAAAGTCTAAGGTTTTTTGAAGGGAATGACTTCCGCTAGACACAGAAAATTGTAGTAAGTAGATCCCTAGCAAAAACTGCTACACCCTTCCCAATGAGGACTTTTCTTCATGATATCTGGTTCTAATTAAATAACTGCATTATATTATACACACTAAGGCCCAATCCTTTGCCCTTTGAAGTCAATGGCAAAGCTCCCATTGAGTTCATGGGAAAAAATGTAACTCCTTTGTTAAGGGTTCCTTTACAGCAATTTGAACTGTTAGTTTTTTAAAACAAAGATTCAGCTTTGCCACCTTTGCCTGCAGACAACAAGCAGTTCCTGATATTCCTTGTATTAGGCAGAGTACTGGGAAGGGGAAATTAGGTCTTGCTAAATTATGTTCCCCTGTCATTCTATTTGTTTTTCTTTCTGTTACTGTAAAGTGCCACAATGGACATGTGATTGTCTTGCATTATCTTTATTTTAGAAACTTTCTTGAAATTCAATACTGTAGCAATTTATGCCATACGTGGCATGTTTATGCTATAGAGAACATATCAAACGAAACCAGCAGTATAGAAAACCATAGCTTATCTACTTTCTTCATAGTTTTGACCCATCACCAGTTCATCTGCTAATGAATTGTAATATAAAACATGCTTACAAAAAAAAAAAAGCATCCAGCTTCCTAAATAGGACCATATTTCTAAAATATACTTTAAAAAGGCAAGTTTATAAAATCATGATTCTACAGCTAAGCAGTCCAGGATGACATAACTCTTTTGAAGCAAAAGGTTACCCATGCATTTGATGCCCCATCCCAGATGTAGGAAGGAGATGTCAAACAAAGGGAACTTAAAGAATTCAAAATGCATTTCTGTGGAAGCAGAAGGAAGACTTTTAGACAGTGTTTCCATGCTAAACAAGAAAAGACTATTCTGTGCTGTGCCCAGGACTGCAGCGCATGGTAGAGAGCTCAGCGTATAAGCCCATTGGCTCTGGCGAGCTTACAGCTAGGTTTTTGTTATAATTTACCTTCCCCATCAGCAACAAATAAAGCAGCCACTTCTTCACTGTTCTTAGCACCCCGCTGAGAGCAAGGTGCTGAGGTGTTTTGAAAATTTTGGCTTTCACGCTCAACACTGTATTATATTGGCAGGTAACCAAAAAATAGCACTTTGATTTTGGTGCAAGCTGAAGCGTTTCAGTCTAAATGTGCGTTAGTCTCATCCTAACATCCACGCTGATTATGGACTACAGATTCTAATGAAATGGGACAGATGGGAAAAATTACAGAAAAGGGAAAAGAAATCCACTGTGTAACTTGTGTACATTAGATCTGAAATTTAAAACCTTCAAGCTGATATCCAGGGTTTTTTTTTACTGCCAGTTTCGTTCCAGCCAACAAACGGTGCTCGTAAGTACTGGTTGCAATCTAAATGTTATCATTTTTGTCCACAGTTAATTCCATCCACAGAATTTTTCCTCTTAAACTTGAAGCTATCTCTGCAAATCAGTCTCATTTTATGGAGTGCTAAGCATTTAACCCATGAAATAAGGTCCCTTACAGCGATTTCTGCTCTAAATATTTCTGTTGTAAACATGAAGAACACTGGGTTCTGTATTTGGAAGGAAGCCCTTCCATGATATGCATAAATTGCTAGCTGTATCCTCTCAAAAAATCTGACACAATCCTAAAGGGCTTTGTAAACAACAGTTCCTGTTGTGATATTTTAATGTGAACTTGGCCAAAAGTCTTACTATTACATTCACATTCACAATAAGAATGCAATGGCAGAAAATACGGAACAATGGACTATAATAATGTCATGCAGTGTATTTTAAACGGTTCCAGCAAAGAAACTAAAAAAATGAAGCAAAACTCTATACAAAGCAGCTAATCTAATTTACTAGGAATACACTGTTTGGTTTTTTTAGTTTGTTTAGTTTAAATCAATGTGAATTATGTTGTTCATTCTATTCCATTGAAAAGTCTCCTAGCATGGCAGTTGGAAAAGTATATATTGGAAACAAGCACGAATGAATACTACCATGTATCCAAAGCATGCTTGTATTTGCCTAAATACTGTGGAAAGCATGCCAAAGCCAGCTTGGTATGTAGTTCTGTGTATCCAAAACAGGGTATACAATCATGTGCTCGTTCGGCCTGCAGTTTTTAAACAACTAGATGGGAGTTTAGTACTAAACATTTCCACTGGCACAATAGCTGGAATGCAAAAGTTTGAAACTAGAAAACGCAGACCCCTAACCTTTGGAAGTACATCCAAAGCTTTGCTGGTAAAGGTGTATGAATTTTTTTTCCTCATTATTTTTCTAACTAGCTATGGCAGATTTTCAGGAACAGAGTTATTTAGCGGTGCTCTGTTTTAGTTAGATTTTGGGAACTTTCATTTGTTCCTTTGTTTTGCAAAATAAATTAACCTAACCTCTGTAAAGCCCAGCTTCTTCCCAGTTTGTCAATGGAAGTTTTGTCATTTACTTAAATAGAAGCTGAACTATGTCATCTAAACACGTGCAAAAATGTATTGGTTATTAAATTGTGTCAAAGCTCATAATGGAGTCAAAATCCTCTCCAGAAAAGATAGAAAAAACCCACAAGTTTCCCTGTAACTCCTTATGTGAACGAATATGTAAATATGCCTTACAGGGTTTTCTGAATATCAGCCGGTATTTGCTGAACCGGCTGTGTCGGATGGTCTGAAGAGTGCATTTGAGAATAAGAGTTTGTCCAGGCTGCAAAAACAAACTATGTTTGGAAATGTATTAGCTAGCAAATTTAAACAACCAGTTTTAAATACACTCCAAGTAAGGCAAGTTGTGTTTAAAATCATGTGGGTTAACTCTAAACTCCCCTCCTTGGTGCCAAAGTTCAGCTAGCATGTTTTAAACATGGCTTGCTCTGTCTACATTAGCATGAAGTTGTATTCCAATTCTGTTTAACATGTCAATTGATACAAATAAGGAACTGTCAGCAGGGTCATGTTAGCTCCGTACTGAGCCTTTACAGCATGCTGAGCATCTTCATTTCAAACACAGTAGCGTATAGTAAGATCCTACTTGACTATGCATTAACGAGTATATTTTCAGAAGCAGACGGCATCAGAGCACCAACTCCGGCTCCGAGATGACTTGGGGTCATCTGGAGATGATCTGAAGCACAGCGGAGTCTCTTACCTTCATCTTACTAGGAGGATGGTGCTCCTAGGCCATCAGTGCCGAGGCACGCAGGGGAGCAAAAAACCACTGACGGTTTACACTCATCTGTGTGACTTAGCACTGAAATGAGCTAGGAGCACGGGTATAACACAGCTATATTTATCATGTCTCAGCTAGAACGTAGTGGCCAGAATCTCAGCTTTTTCTAACCTAGATTTTCTGCCTAGAAATGTTAGCGTTTGCCGATGGTAACAATGTAAGAGAATGACAGGAACTTGAAGAAGTTTCCTTAAACCCAGCTTTGAGGTACTTTGTGGATGGAGCATCTGCATGCTAACATACCTGTCCTATATGTGACAGCGACATGCTCTGCCTTACCTCGGGATCAAAAGCATAACTGTGCTACCACGTCTTATCCATTATTTTTTTTCGACTAGACTAAGTGTAAAGGTCAACTTGATGAAAGCCACTTGGGGTTGTTCTGCATATGTCAAGTATTTCGGATAAATGCAGGGAGAAAGTCAAACTACCAGAACAGAGCCCACCTCTGTACACATCCAGCATTAAGTAATCGTATTCAGACATCAGCTTTTCACACTGCTGGTTCGGGTTGTTCCCGAGCCTTTGAGTTTCACTTTCAGTTTCAGGTTCCAGTGAATCCAAAATGATGAAACTGAGACTTGAATTGAAATCTGAGCATTCTGATGGACAAGCGCGCAAGTCTAAAATGACCAGGCAGCCGGTTGTCACATGTCATTACTGAGCCAAAGGTAAAACAGAATGTTTTATGTGCAGAAGCAGCAGAGCTATTTCAGAAATTGGCAAAATAGTCGCAAACTGAGTAAGTTTTGCATGAGGCCTCGTTGAGGCCATTGGATTTGAACCCTGAATTACCGAAGTATCTCATAGGATTCATTAGGATTATAGTTAACACTTAACAAGACAATGGAAAATTGCATGATATTTAGCATATTTGGACATAAGAAAATGTCGGTAGTAGAGCAAAGATTTTCAGGGTGCAAAATCACATTGTTAAGAGTTTTAAAATATCCATTAAGTTCTTTCAAATAACTTGAAATTTTAGAGGATAGGCATTATAATTGTAGTTATGCACTGGTAAACTGGTGGGGTAGAAATTACAGGAAGAAAAATTTCTAAAAATTTAGTTGAAAAAAGTTGCTGAAAAAGTACATAAAAATCTGTCAGCCCTAAAAAAACCCCACTGTGTGTTTCTCCATATGCAATCAGATGTTGTTCTGCCGATGATGAATCAGGGAGAGATCAGGACGAATGCTCTCATAGATATAAAATACGACAACATGATCCCCTTTGAAGATATCTTTCTTGCTGAGGTTTATTATGTAGAAATATCTCTGTATATACTACATATAGACCACGGAACTTGCCGCCCTTGAATACTAGAACTATTTGGTTAAGTTCCCAAACTTAAATTAACAAGACTTTGACAGATACAAACAGTGAGTTCATCAAACTGCTGTTTGGTGGAGGTAACAAATATGCTGAGAATAATGTACCTCTGTTGCAACCAGATAATTTAATGGAGTTACATCAAGGTTGAATTATAAATCTAAATCATCTATAGGACAACTCCAGTAAATTACCCGTTGCAAGTGAGATGCTTCTTAAAGGATATAGCTTTATTATGTATACATATATATGATGTGTGTGTGTATTTATATACACACATAGCTGGTATTGTTAAGTATTAGTGGAAGAACTCACAGGACTTTCAAATGCTAGTCCAGAAAATCATCCATTATTTTGTACATACGTTTTTTCTATATTTAAAATTAAAAACTGCAAAGAAATTTACAAGGAAAAAAATTATGATATCCATAAAAAAAGCATTCTTTCCTGTATCTCACAGTGGAAACGGAAAGCACATCACGTGTCTCTTTGCTCTTATATATCTTCAGTTCTTAGCCATCTAGGGTCACTGTTGTACTGAGATTTCCCAACCGTCTCCTGCTTCGGGCAAGCTTCCTACAGTACAATACTGACAGGCTTTAGTGTCGTGGCGCATACACAGCACACCTGATACAACCACTGTGTTCCTTAGCTTTGTACTTCCAGTTGTCTTTTTTTCTAAAATAACATTCATTTATTAGATATCTTTCCTACCACAATATGTATTTTGACAGAGTATTTAAAAAGACTTTATGTGGACATAAAGTGGACAGTATCTAGAATATGCAGATTTTTTTAACCGAAAAGAAGTTTTTATGAAGTATTTACAACATTAGTGGACATAACAAAGTAAGTCAACTCCAGGGTCGGGAGTAGGAGGGATGTTAAACAGCTTTTGTGCCTCTACAGAAAATGAGTCAAATGTGTTCAAAATTTGCATTTTGAATAAGAGTTAGAAGTGGATAAACAAAATGATACTTTGTGATACTTTAAATAATTTGTTCCAATCTCACGTCTAACAAATTACTGATATATCTTGAATCTAATTAAATGGTTGTAAAATTATTTGCTGATTAAAATTGCCTATTTTAGGTGACAGTGAGAAAAAATACCAAGATATTTCTTGGGAAGGTAAAACGTTTGTCTCTAGCTCTCTGTTAACACTTTGCATGCTAATGGAAGACAATACTTTATACCACAGGAAAAACTCTCACTGATTTTAGCAGGAATGCTACTCGCATATATGCTTTAAGAGCTAAGCAACAAACAACAGGGGGAGGATTTACATAATTTTGGGTAAATGTAATAAAACAATGTTTTAAAAGGCATAAAACAAATTGGGAAAAGTTGCTTGTGGATGTGAAATGCAGTGACTTCTTTCATTAGCTTTAAAACCAGTATGTTTCCTTTATCAAAAGGGTAGATAAATGTGAATTTGTATTTTTGTATCCTGCTGCATTTTCATGGATTATCTCATTTCCCTCCATTTCACATCCCTCTCCCCTTTAGACCTGTATCACAACCACCGCGCTGCTCCTGATGGGGGCCTGAGTGCACTTCCCTCTGCAGCAGTCCAGGGGGACACCGTGCTCCGGTTGTGTCGACAACCAGGCGAGTGACCCCTCTGCAGCTTTCCCAGCTCCTGCTGGGAGCTGAGCCACCGAAACCAGAAATACACACTTCGGACAAAATCTCGGTTAGTGTAAATTGTCAGTGACCCACTGGTTCCGTGGAGCTACATTAGTATGCACCAGTGGAGAAGCTGAACCTTGAACTGAAAAAAAAAAAAAACCACCAAAACCAAACAATTTTTTATTGTGTTTAGGAAACACAACCTTTGGATTTTGGAGCTAGTAGGAAAATTACTATGCATTAGTTGGGTAATTCTTTATTCTTTCATGAGTTATCAGATTCAGTTTTCACGGATAACAGAATAAAAGCTGAAAGCATTGCCTCTCCCCAAAAAGGATGACACACAGCGTAGGTGCGGACCCCCCACCGCCCCGTGCCTCGACCTGACGGTGGTGCCTGACCTGGATACCCAGATCTGGGCACCTCGGAGGGAGCCCGGGCTCCCTGGGGAGGAGGGTGAAGCTGCCGACAGCATGAGTCCCAGGGCAAGCTGTGGCCTGTCAACTCTTGAGTTTCAGGTTTTCAGCCAGATACTAGCGTCCATTTTCAAATCACACTGATCCCCACCAACTCTTAAGCGCGGAGAAATGAATGATCTGGAACTCATAAAGCACCCAGTCCACCATGCGGGTAACACTTTCGGATGCTGATACGCACGTCCTCTTACAAAGGGGGTTCTGAAGTATTGAATTACATGGCCTTTTGATTGGGTTCATTTGCAAGAAAACAAACTCATGTTTCTTTGAATTTTTTTCTAAAAACACATATTATTTTTCAAAATTTAGATATATTTTACTGATTGATTTTCTATTGGATGTAAGGCACAACTGTTACCGTGTAGCCAGTTCTCAAATCCCAGATTTTAGTGCTAAAGCAGAACCTAGATTTAAGTGCCACAATTTAGGATGTGAATAGGAAAAAAAAAAATTGGATAGCCCATTTTTATCAGGAAAACTAAAGCTTAATCAGGATCTTGGGTTCAAACTACTGTGCTTTTTACTTTTGGTTTTATGTAATCAAGGCCACTTGCCTTTTACCGTTACTTACAATTTTTTAAGTTCTAGCTACAAGTTTTCACTAGATGGCAGGGTTCCACTGTCATCTCTTATCAGTGTCTTTACTTGCAAAGCAACAGTTGCCAATCGGTAGGAAAAGAATTTAAACGTGTTCAAATTTTGCAAAATATAAAAACAAACAAAAAACTCAACAGTAATGAGAAAAATTATACATGCACTCAATAAATCATAGCTCTGTTACCGAATATGGTTAATAATATGGGCTGGGAATCATTGAAAATAGTAGTGAAAGATGTTCTTTTCTTGACAGAGGATCTAAAAGGACCTTCTGTTATAAAATGAGGTAGACTTACTGTTTCTGCTATTTATGAAAAAGTTAACTGATGCAGTAAATTAAATTTAGCTAATTAATATATTGACAGCTTAAGAAAGTTAGAGCTCAAATAGCTTCACTACCGATCTAAAATACTATATCAAAGTACAAAAACCTTAACGCTTAATGTACTGGATTACCAAGATACTAAAAGGTGATAAGATACATTTTAATCTCTCTCCCTCAATTTAACGAGGCAGAATTGATTGTATGATGATCAGTCCCAGTATCCTTTCAGCCAGTGGTATTTTGCTGACCTCGGAGCTCTGGACAAAATTTGTCCCTCTTGTCTAGGAGAAGAGAATGCAGCTGCATACACTTCTATAAACCTTAATAACCGGGACAAATCTTCATTGTTGCACCAGGGGAGAAGCTGTTGCAATGAAGTGAGCACTGATTTTTAACAAAACTACTTTTTAACTATTGCTTTTGCAACTTGGAGTTACCAGTTCGTATTTTTTATTTATTCTGAATTTCTACTGTCTGTTTTGCTCTCATTTTATACATGAAGATAATTTATGAAGTGTTCGGTAATTTTCAGTGTTGCTCATGAAATATAAGAGGAAATGTTTGGCATCTATTAAAGCTGCTTCTAAGACTGGATAACTTTCCAAAACCAGAGATAACTCAGTGTAATGCTTTCCAGGATTCCAAAAATAGCAGGAACATTTTCTCATGATAAAGCTGTATTTTTTCTATGCCTAGAGTAGAAAAAGTATCATAAATAGATGACTGAAACAGCATTTCCTAATATGAGATTCAGTTTTGCGATATGCCCAGTGCATTCAAAAATACACAGCGAATCAAACAGGAGCTGAAAAGCATACATCATTTCACAAGCTCAAACCTTTAACATTTAAGAAAACGTTTGCAATATTTGCCAGCTACCAAAAAGTAATCGTTCCTTTTTATTGAAACAAACGTAATCAGCACCTGTAGAATCTCTGCAAAACACATTAGCAAATTCAAACAAGCATCACACCGACCATTTCACTGGAAGCAGCATATACTTAAACAAACTATTCTCTGCACTCGTGTTCACAAAACACCGATAACATCTTTCTCTCATGATCCTACCTTGGCGATTTGCAAAGGCTGCTTTTGCTCCTTGCCACCTTGCAATCTAAAGCCCCAAGGCGCCCCTCCACTCATAGCAATGCAGAGATAATCCCCTGTGCCCATTTTCCCGGTGCGGTTAGGCAGCATTCATTTACAGAAGAACAAGAGAAATTTGTCTTGCAGATGTTCAGCGAGCCGGAGATTTGGCTGCCAGGCAGAGCTGGAGACCCAGAGCACCACAGTGTTGCTGCTGCCGTGTACTGCACTAGCGAATGTAGTCATTCAGAAGAACGTAAGAGCTCCCTCGGATCGAGGGCACAGCCCACTCTTTCGTCAGATTTCTACGCTCAGCCCACCTTCAAAGGCAAGTAAGTAACGTGGAGGAAATGCACACAAAGAGACTCGGCCATGAGGCAGAAAAGGCTGTATTTAAACACGACTCTTGTGACAGCTAAATCAAAACAACGGCAAAAAGAAGTGTACATTTCCCAGTGACAATTTAGGATGTAAGTTTACTTTAGTAAATGGTGCCAGATGTTTTAGACTCTAATTTACCCATTTTTTTGCATTCATACTCCAAACAAAGAGGAAAGCAGAATCATGTACATCCTCTGAATAACTGATACACTTAGGTTGAACTAGGTTTACGACTTTCATCTCTACCCCACGTGCATTTTCTGCAGTACTGCAAGTATGAAAAAAAAAAAAAGAAGAAAAACTTTATAATTTCCTTGTCTTGGAATTGTTTCTTTTGCTGGTTCTCTGTAACCTCAGTATAGTTTAACGTGCACTGCTATTTAGCAGTGACCTGAATTATTATTGGACCCTAATAATACCTGTTCGTATGCAGCCCGTTGCCTTTCCTGCCAGAGAGGGGAAGAGGATTAGTGCAATGAAGTATCAGATCTCTCTACTGATGCTATCAATGGATGATTTGCATTGTGTCATTAAAGGGGAACCTTACTGTAAGCATGAAAAAAAATAAAGATTCAGTGGGAACATAATTTGCCAGTGCCTTACAAGACCTGGGTTCAGTTCTGTTCCCCGTTGCTGACCGGGGGTAATGAGGACTGTAAACAGCTGAGCGCCTGCAGTTGGAGTGGTTTTAGAGGTGACTGCTCTTCAGCAAGGGATGAATATTCCTCTAGCTGAGTGTGAACAACCGACAGTGTAAGCGCTCCTGCTCGCCTCAGCACAAAGTCAGTTAGCTTGGCTTGCATCACGTTGCATTTTGAACGAAGCTGGTTCTAAAGGAGAGCGTTCAGCAGGTGGGCTGGAAGATCTTTAACAGCTAAACTAGTTTCTGAAACAAACACCTCTTGCTTCGAGACCCAGGTTGCTGGGGGTTGATGTCAGACTCCCACAGCCTAAATTCCACCAAGGTCCCTGAATGAAGTGTTTTCAGTTGGCTGGTTCTAGGTCTTCAGAGATGTCAGGGCAACAGGAAACACTCAGCATTTAAGGTACGTGACTGGAGCTGGTAATTGTTGAGGCTTTAAGCCTGTGTGTCTTCAATTTAATGTCCCTGGAGTGGTGCTTCTTTACACTAAGCAATGTTATTTAAAGAACATTAGGCAAAATATCGAGGTAGAGACAGGATCTTCTGTTAAACTGAAATATTAGGGCTGGAAAAAGTAGACAGGCTTTTAGGTGCTTGAGCTCTTCGTCAGGCCTCTGAAGGCACTAAGGTATCCCAAAGACTGAGTGGAGACAAGCTCCTTACTCAAACAGAGGAAAATGTCGACCTCTAAATATCAGGATTTAGTAGGAGGAAGAGTACTTGCTTTATTGACTACAAGTGAGAGGCTCTGGAGAAGCAAAACAAGAACAGCTTGCCATATAATTAAATACTTAAGAAACACACTACCAGAGAAGCCATACTCAGAAAGGGAATGGGCTTTAAAGGAACTTTGCTAGGCCACCTCTGAGTGAAGTCACCTCGTTTAAAATAACTCAGTTCAAGGTGTCTAACTGCTTCTTACTGTATTGTGCAATGTTGAGTTGTTGCTATAGCAGACAGTTTTTTAGTCTTTCCCCAAAAGAATCTTGCTTTAGACAAAATTCTCTCCTTTTTGCTTAATGATGCACATTTTTATAGATACTTTTCTGGCAATAAAATTCTTAAGAATATAGCTGGAAAAAATACCTTATGACACTCTGGTAAATAATAAAGTAAAAAAATATAAGGAAAATTAATCACATAATTATCAGCCCTTCAAATGTCATAGATTTATGATTAAATTTTTATGTTTAATTACTGTTAGGGTGTTTTGAGCTTGTGTTAGGCTCTCTTTTTTCACTTTGGTAAAAAGGAATAATCACATCTGATCTCTGTTTCTGAACTTCTTCATATACTTAGTCTAGAAAACAAACTAATGAGAAACCCCTCCGCATTTGGATGGTCATATATATTTGATGGGAATTTGTACTAGACGTAGAAGCTTCTATCTCCTTTGACCATATAACAGAACTGTGTAAAATGATAGAACAATCTTATTAGTCATTGCTCAGCTGAAAAAACAACCAGTCAGAACACCGGGATCTATTTAATTTTGTTATATGACACAGATGAAATGTCTCCGTACAACTGCTGAAGTATCAGTAGTTGGTGTTCCTTGAAGTTAATTCCCTACCACCTATTTGATGTCTTAAGGCAAAAAAGCAGAGGGAGGCACTTTAAATTTGATTGTGTCATAGCAAAAGACATAGCAAAATCATGCCAGTGGTTTTGGCTGAAGTCACTGTTTAAAACATTGGAGAAATTTCTTTTAAAAGCAAAATTAACAGTTGTCTACAACATTGTGAGCTAGGTTTTTGGATCCTTAAAGTTGAATACTTTAGTGTTTGTTTAATATTCTCCTGGCTTCTAATCTGTGGAATCTACATGGCCCTCTAGAAGTTAAATCATCTTGTGGAAATAACGGCAACAATAGATAACATCACTGGTGCTTTTAGATCTCTGCTCTCCAAAGAAATATTTTTTTTGCTGCTGAGTTTGTATATATATCGTGTAGTACTAATTACTCCAGAACAAGTTGTGAAAAGAATGTAATATTTAAGAAAAGAAAAAAAAAAAGAAAAAAAAAAACAAACAAAAAAAACCAAAAACAAACAAAAAAGCCAAAAACCTTTACACTAAGAGTAACCCAGTATAACGAGAAAGCTTTGTGGACATTTAAACCTGGTACGTTTAAAGTGATATAGGACTCTGCTTGGACTGGCAAGAATTGTGGTCCTGACAGGAGAACAAAGGTAGGAAAAATAACTTTTTTCCAGTCAGTATGTTGAAGGGGTCTTATAACAACAATTCCAAACACTGCTGCTTTTTTTCTTCTGAGAGAGAATCTGTTGCTTGTTCCATGGTAAGAAAAACGTTTGAAATCTGTAACTAAACTATTCCCATGATGGGGAGACCCAAAGCTTCCTATGTCCTAATTTAACAAATAATACTCCATAGGCATTAACAACTCCCATTTGCCTTGTATGACTTTCTTAAATGCTTATGCCGCAGTATATCTTGCTTTTTAATACTAGTCTTATCTTGTGGAACATTCTCTGCGTCCTTTGGGATTTCTAAATGCTGGTCAGAAACTGGACATGATGATAAAAGTGGAGTCACTCACGGGGTTTATTACATTTTGGTCTCTGCAGTCTCTATAGCATAAATGCATTGCATAAATTCTGAGATAATTTTGGAAATCCACTGAAAAGTTTAAAGCTAATGGCAAGCACAACCACTTAACCACTGCCACCATCTCCATCATTTCACTGAAACCTAAAGATCCAATTCTAGGCAACAACTGATAAAAATGTTATGTCACAAAAAATAACTTTTTAAACTCAACGAATGACAAATGCCAGAACGCACCCAAAACCCATCTGTGCCCAAATACAGGTAAAACTTTAACTTGAATCTGATCTTCTATGATGAGATCTGTAGGACAAAAATTTCCAGATCAGACCCCTGCCTGCTCATCTGCTTTCAAGAACTGACAGTTAAAAAATCTAGCATATTAGCCTTGATGAGCTCTGATAAACTAAGAATATATTTAGACCAAAGTGAGGCCATCTACCCTAAAATGTTGTCTTTGATACATTCCAGTGTTGGAAACACCCCATTCCAGGGGGTGGAAAATGGTTGCTTAGGGAAAAGAATAAGAACATGGAAAATGCACACTGCTTTCCTCAGGTGGCCTTCAGTGACTTCCACTCAAAAACTTCCTCGGCTGGATGCAGTTCCTCTGTACTTAGTAACAGTTATGAAGTTCTCTTCCAGAACCTTTCCATGGGGTTTCCTCTTGAGCCCACGGAGATTTTAGTAGCTATAGCTTATCGTAGGAAGTCACCCCTAACTACATTGTGACGTAAAGAATCACCTCTTCTTCTCTGAATCTGGATCCTACAGATTCATTCGATGTCCCCTCCTTCTTGGATCAGAGGAAACTGTGACCAATCAATCCCCAGCCACACATTCCAGGCACTTATTTTACAGACCTCTTACATATCCATCTCAGTCATCTTTTTTCAAGGGAAGAAGAATGGAATAATTAGTCATTCTTTATACAGAAGCTGTCTTGTACCTTCCATTATCCTTGTTGCCTTTCTCTCCATCCTCTGCAGTTCTATACCCTTTTTGAGATGGGGGCCTGGAACGCCACACAGTCTTCAGACTGCAGACAAAGTTGGGATTTATACAGTAACATGATGATACCATCTATTTTGTTCTCTAGTTGCAAGCCCCAACGTTGCTAACCCCTGATTTGCTTTTCAGATGCTGCTGAGTTGGTGTTTTCATGGAACTATCTTTTAAAATCTTAAAATCTTGTCTGATGATAGTTCAAAGCTCATTGTTTTATTTGTGAATTAATGGCTTTTTCCACAATGTGTATCACTTATACTTCTAAGCCACGTTATGGTATGGCTGCTTAGTTTTCTTAAAAGCCTTTGGTGAAGGAATTTGCTGAAAGCCTTTTGTAAATCCAAGATCAATCAGATCACCCTTATCCACGTGTTTTTTGATCCCCTCAAAGGACTGCCTTAGGTCTGTGAGGCAGGACTTCCTTTTATGAAAACCTTTTTAACTCTTCCTGGATAAGTCATATTTATCCAGATGTCCACTGTTCCGTAGTATAGTTTCCACCTATTTGTTTTGTACAGACATCGGGCTGACAGGCTTGCTGTTTTCTGAATCCCTCTTGGAACACTTTTGATAAAAAATGGCACTCTGTAATCTCAGGTAACAGTTTTAAGTAGGAGTCAGCTATTTTAGCCTTGACTTCCTTTAAAGCTCTATGTGGTCTTGCTGACCACTCAAATTTTATTTGCCTCATCTCCTGTCTGGTCCATATATTTTCTTTTCTTATTGTAATAATAATTTATGATTTTGAACAGTTTTACAATAAGTCAATTTATCTAAAATCTAATTTAAATCAAGTAGTTCTGTAGCTGAGTTCAGAAGACATTCTACAAATGCGAGAAGAAATAAGAAGTGTGTTTGTCTTTCGTTCAGCAGTAAAAGAAAAGCTGTCATTTCACCTACAGTTTCCTACAATAGTATCCTTGGTCTGTGGATTCTTTAACAATGCAAACCTTTCCACCCATTCCTTAGTAATGAGGAAGAGAGAGAGGGAAAGGGGATATCGTGATCTCTAATTTACAGGCAACATTTTACAGCTGTAAATACCCAGATGCCTGATTTCCTCCTTTTTATGCATTTCATTTTCTTCTCCTATCTGATTTTTTCCACATAAAATCAACATAAGCTAGTTCCCTAAAAATGCCTATTTTAACAGCTTTCTAGTAGATTCCAACTGTATCATCTGTAAACAATTTAATAAACTACCCAATTTATTTTAGGATGTGATTTTAGCCAAATGGGAGAATCAGCAGGGGGGAAAAAAGAGGAAAAAAAATCGACAGTGCTTTTTTGTTTGTTTGTTTATTAATTTCATGGGAAAAAAACAACACTTGTAAATACATAGTTAGTTTAATGGAACAAAAGATAAAATCACAGCCATGCCACTTAAGTCCTGCTTTGTTTTTTTTCCCCCAGCTACAAGACTCCAAATGAGCAGAGAAATGTACTGAATCTGCTTCTGGTGTGCGAAACCACTTTCTCAGAAACATAAAATAAATCCGATCATGTTTTAGAACCTGAGAGAATTCTTTCTCTAAGTGGAAATACAAAGGGTTGCACTGTCATGTTCTGAAAAACTGGTAAGTCTGCAATCTGCCAAGTGTAAGGGGTAATGCAGGGCAGCGCTCAAGCAAGCTTCTCTTGAAGGGGGAAAATAATTTGCTGTTGTTCTCTGCTGGAAACAAACTACCTCACCTCCATGCCAGCTCAGCTAAGGTTAACAAAGTTTTAGACATTGAGGAAGAGTCCAGCTTTTGCCTGTTCATCTTGCCCCTACCTCTTTGTTCCCTTTGGTTAGTGGGTGTCATCTGAGATGCTTGTAATGGCTTTATCGTTACGGTTTTAGGATCTATTTTGGGGGAAAAGAAAAAAGGAAAAAAAAAAACAGGTGAAAGAAGCCACTTTCCTCCAAAACACAGAAACAACGTTGATATCCTTGAGCATCACTAATTGATAACACAATAAATAGAAATTCATGTAGAGGGAATTCCCCTGTAACTCTACAATTCACCGTGTCAGGATGTAGATTAATGAAGATCTGTTCCCTAAGCTTATGCTTATTAGGTGGCAACGTATTACAGGCCCTCTGTAGCCAAAGACCTGTCACCATTAAATACAGTGAGTAAAAATGTATGGGTAACTCGAGTAAGGAGCCAAGAGTTTGGAGAAGAGAATTCTGATGTTTCTTTGGTGTTTGTCCTACCTGTTCCTATCACAGCCAGTCCCAGATACTCAGGAAATACCTTCCCGAACTACTGGCGGAAGAGAAAGAGACTTTGTTTTTTCTTCCTGGACTCTCAAAGTCTTTTGCGAACAGTTTTGAGATTACAGGTGTGCATACATGGCCCCACCACGTCCCAGCTACACACCTCCACAGGAGCTTCCTTTTGTTCTCCCACTCCTTTGTATGGACCAGGCAATTTGGAAGTACAGGTGGTGTGAAAGCACCCGAGGGTCTTGGGAAAGGGGCCAGTAAGATATACGAAAAGACAAGGATTTCAGAATCCTTCATTTCAGAATCCAGTGTCCAAGAATCAATAGCAAAATAGCTACAAAGGCTCCCCAGGATTTCGTTGTGAGGAAAAAGTAAAACACATTCACTGCAAGATTTGTGAACATGCAAAAAATGTTTGTGACGCTGGAATAAATACCTGTTTCTTGTTAATCTTGAAGTAAGGGTTTTGGCTAGAATTCATGTTTCCAGGTGTCATTCCACTGCTGTTTTTACTTATCGCTGTGTTTTAGCAAGCAAGAACTAATTTTTTGTTGGGACTTGGGAGGACTCTTAGGTATCTATCTCCATTTCATTTTGATTCCCAGGAGAGGGGCTGACTACATTTTTGGCTTCAGTTGGGAAAATTCTGATAAAAGCTTCTACAATACAAAGAAGACTATTTATGTGGTATTTTCTTTCTGGTTTTGGCAGGGAAAGGTTGCATCCCGTTCTTCTTAATAGAGCCTATGGGAATCATAATTTATCTTCTGTGCAAAAGCTTTTGAGTCTTGAATGGAACATGCATGTAAGCAAGTGTTCTGTGTTCCTCACTTCTGCTGTAATGCTTCACCCTGCTCTTTGAATTGTCATTTAAAGGTGGCACTTAAGTAACACAACACCTTTTCTCTATCTGTTCATCGTAGATGGTCAGCTTTTATGATCTTCCCTCTTCCTACTGAAAGAACCTGGTGCAAACATTTCATGCCTACTTACTGGGCTAAACAAATAGACCATGCTAAACTCTCTTCCGATGTGCTGCAGTGAAATGAATCAAGAGTGACCGTATCATGTTCAGTTAGAAAATATATTTTAATTATAGCTGAGCTATGAACTAGGCCCAAATAGTCTACTAAATTTTGAAATGATGGTTTACTGTGGAACTAAAGATTGAAGGGATCTTGAAGATACAACATTAGTCTGATGAATCCTCACCTGCATCAAATTCCATCTTCTAAATTTTGTTTCCTGTTAGCTAGCATAAAAGTGATTAACTCCCTTTGTCTTGTTGCTTTTAAAGAGCTCAATAGCTGATGACGTGCATGGCTGCAGTCCAGCATAAAAATCAACTATTTTTGCATTGCAGATTGAAGCAGGTATTGTTTGTCACTTGGAAGGCTCATTAAGATTGAATTTATCAGTACTGAAAAACAGAATGGGAGAAGCAGAGGAGCGTTTGAGTTATAAAACAGTGTGGGTCTCTGCGAGCTTGGGTTCTATTTTTACACTCGCAAATCCACATTTAGTTTTTGGTCTGGGCCTGTAAAATGGGGAAAATAGCCACTACACAGTGTAACCTTGAGAAATCTGCTTGAACTTCTGGAAATCTCCGTTTGTAGTTTGATAGTTTGAATCCTCCTGTAGTACCCTGTTCTTCACTCTTTCCTCTGTACTACAAAATAAGCTGTAAGATTTGTAAAGCAGTTCCTAACACTCGCTTCACAAATACAGCGAGTGCCTGCCCCAGTGGGTGCGATGCTGGTGGTTTGAACTACAGCATCCAGCAAAAGGGCAGCGCGTGAAAAGTTGCTATGGCATCGAGTTACGCCTGCGTAAGGCAAAGAGCATTGCTCCCTCTTGGCATCTGGATGGTTCTGTTTAGATTTTTGCCAGAGAAACAGTAACAACAAAGATGATACGACAAGGACCTCCCTGCATGAAATCTTACCCCCCGTGCAAATAACTGCAATAGATTAAAAAGTAATCCAGGTATCTTCACTCCTGGCTACAGGAACAAGAATTCCAACTCTCTGCTTTGGTAACTAATTTCTTTCCAAATGCAGCAGATGGTATTAGAAAAGTCTGCCCTCCAAAACCACCTTGATGTTTAACCCCTGCTGATCCTACATCCTTGCTTGTTGCGCTGCATCTGCTTGCCAGGAGCCAGTTTCCAGACTTCTCAGCTCCTTCTGTCCTTGGTACAGGCTTCTGCTTTTGGCAATAGACTACTGCGTAGCTGGTGTTGGCATGGACCTGCCGGATGTCCAGACAACTGCCAATGTCTGCAAATCCTGAACAAGTGTTTTTTATGCCTCCACAGAGCAAATCGCGTGCTGTGACACCAAGCCTGATGCAGAATTTTGCTCCCGTCCTTTGTTATTTTCATGCCAGCGGCATTTCCAATCCCTGTGTTGCATCTATCATATACAAGTAATGTGATGGATTTTTAAAAATGTAATTCTGATTTCCTTTGATTTGATTCTGATGTTTATTTTTGTTGATGATGGGGGAAGGCATCAATCAGTTAATACTACAGGCATCCAAATAGCACAAAACCAGTATTTTGAAAAATACTCTTGTAATCAATACTGGTATTTTTACAAATGACAGAGATGCTTTACTGGTATGTAGTACCTCTATTATTGCAATAGATTCATTTAACAGTTATGCGTATTTGTCAGTAGAAGCAAACAGAAACCAGCTTACCCTGCTTGTGATATCAACTGATCAGAGAAAGGAAATAATATCATGAGCCGCAGTAGACAATCAATTACGTGGAACAAATATGACTTACTAACAGTAGGACTATAATCACAGTGTGTTGAATGATCACTAGAACTGGCTAAAATACACCTGTATTATTAACTGGACAAACAGAAAAAAACAGACTGTAAATTCATCCCGTGTTTTCCAATGAGAAAACCAAGTAAATCAATCAATCAAACAGGTAGTTTGCTATGAAGAGTTTGCCTGCTTCTTACTCAAACGGTTACTTTTTTTGAATTTAATGATAGTGAGCTTATTTGAGTACTCTTATATAGCAATACTCCACTAACGCATCCGAAATTTTATACATGAGCAGGAAATGTAAAATGAAACCAATGAAAGCAAAGCTACTTCAGATGCTTTTGAATGTAAACGCGAAATATATCTAAGTTTGAGAAATTCCATACATTCAGCAAGCAAACACAGAAAGGATCGCATAACTTTCTGCTGTCCTTTCTCAGACTGATGGCTTAGTGTTTATTCACCACGCTTTATATATCATACATTATTCATCAGATTCTAATGAGACGTTCTCATCTTTGTTTTTATGTTATGGTTTGTTATGTAGCAATTACGGCGGGGTAATCAAGTCTTAGGTTTTTTTCTTTAAGAACTGGTAGTGCAATGTTCACTCTCATGCATCTGAGACAGTAGTAAATTAATTTAAAAAGATAATTGAAATTCCCCAACTGAAACATCACAGCAGTTTTCTCAGAACACCCTATCTGTCTCCTGTAAATGTTCCAGATCGAGTTGCCAGAATGTTGATTTCATTAGAAAACCAAAATAGCAACAATCAGTGAGAGTAAGCAGAGGAGCCCCACAGTTCGCAGAGACTGAAAAATCCAGTGGCTTGAACTAGCTGGAAAGTCTTTTTTAAAGAAAGCAGACACAGTCAGTTTTCTAAAGCACATTCGCATTTGTAATGCGTGACTTGCACAGAACTTAGCATAGAGCATTTTATAAGAATTCTGTTTTACTGAGTTTTGGGGAAAGAAAAGTAGCTTTGGCTAAAGGGACCAAACGAACAAGAAATAAGGAACCTTGGCTTTAAGGCAAGTGCCCTTCTCACAATTAAATACTCTTTCACTTGCATATAATTTTTTTTCCCTAAATATAATTTTTTTGCTTTGCAAATATGCCAGTAAACTTTACCAACACTCTCCAAGGTAGGCAAGGAATGCCCTCTGTGGCAGCTGATTTTTGCCTTCTATTCGGGGGAGTTAGGGACCATGAAGACAAAAGGGTCTATCGTTGTGGACTTGCCAGTGATGTTAAAAGGGCTGGTGCAGGGAAGGAGTGACACGCTCCCAGTCCTTCTCTCCTCTGCAGGGTATAACAAAACGCAGCCATTTCTAGGGCAGAACAATGCAGCTGGTCAAAAGCTACCAGCAACTGTACAAGTGCAGCAAAATCATCCAGTTCACAGCAGGTAATCAAGAGTAATATTCAGTCTAAATGAATTTGCCGATGAATTCAGACAGACAGACTGTAACTTTATGAATTGAAATTGGACTTACACTCCTCCTTATCTAAAAATATTGGAAACTTTAGTGGGTGCAAGGTGTCCCGACCTCTTTGTGTATGGCATGCTGAAAGCAGCCTGAGAGGGAGAACAGCCTTTACCATCCCTGCGGAGCAGGGGGTCGGTCCTGAGCAGGAAGGAAAACGGAGAATCACTGGCATGATCCGTGTGCTCAGCAATCCCTCATTGTGTCCCAGTGGTCCCTCTGATGGGCCAGGCCCGACGTTGGTTCTGGGTACGCTGACTCGCCACCTGCTCAATTAGTGTCTGATCTCGCAAAAAAAAAAAAAAAAGGGGTAAGGAATTAATTTTTTCTTTATTGTGGCCCTGTGCCTGAGCTGAAACAGGACTAGGTGATAGTGGATAGTCACTGTAGGAAGTATCTGTTAACACTGATTACTTACGAGAAAATATATATATCAATGAATGTATGCGCAGGATTTTAACATTCCTGTATTATTTTCCCTGAACAGCAGCTACGTCAGTCTAATATTCTGAAAACCCTTTGCTCTCTGTTTTCATTTTATGTAGGGCAGTGTTTAAAGGGTGCACTCCAATAGTATTTTCTAACTGCCACTGCATTGTTTAATCAAAACATCAGTGTTCGCTTCTGTTGTACCCTTATTTATATTTCTATTGTGCTTAGGTTTTTATATTAGAAATGTAACTGAGTCACAACACTGATGTATTTCTTCTTACAGTAGTGTTCTGTTTCCTGAAATAGTACATCTTTCCTTCTTCTTCATGTAGCATTTCTTCATCTGACCTCACAGTCACGCTGCTTTTTTTTCCCCAGAAAAACATAATCCCTTCAAAATTTGATTGCTTCTGTTTTACCAAAGTCTTTGCTTTCATTTTAAATAAATACAACCTTTGTAAATATTAATTTCCATTTTGCTTGTAAGGGCTTTACACTAAACTGTAAACTGTTTTCCATAGATCGTAACTATACAGTAGACAAAACATTAAAGAAGATTTTAGTGATTACATGTAAGCAAGACAGGAAAAGAAAGTAATCTTTTTATGTAAACAGCTTTTAGGACCCTTCTGATGTTGTTCAAAAGCAAACCTGTTGCTTTGTCTGCAGGACATACACATGAAATTAAAAGGAGAAAAACCGTTTCAACAAAAAAAGCCTTTTAAAATGTAGACTCTTTGGAGTTTTATGAGCTATTCCTTGGGATGAAATAGTCTTCTCTTTAAAGAACATACGCAATATTGCCCACATCTTCCCCTAGAGAATGGTTTACAATATATTTTAATTTTTAAAAAAATCATATAGCACTGAACTACAGATATTTGTCTTGTCACAGCTATGTGTTAAAGCAAGCAATGTTAACTGCTACAAAAGCTGTACTATCACCATGATTGTGAGAAATACGTGCCTGTAGCTCCGATGCGCCGCAGTGTTGTTCTGGCTCTTCCTGGCAGCTTGTGCTAAGGCCGTATTTTAAGGACATCCTCTAAATGAAAAGGTTAGGTTAGGATTTAGGTTTCCCGGAATCACACATTGTCTTAATGCAATGTGCTATGAGATAGAGACATGGAGTTCTGCAGTTTGTCCCTGAGGGGCTTCCAGTAATAACTTCAGGGAACAGGTCAATCTGTTGATTAATTTAAAAATATTATTATTATCATCATCATCATCATTGTCATTATCATCATTATTATTATTATTATCATCATCATTATTAATATTGGTACTTGAAAGATTTGAGTCAGCCTTCTACAGAGCCTGTATTGGTTCTGTATCCAATAATGTCCCAATCTGATGGATGACTGTGTGTTTTCTTTGTTTCAGAATAGGAAAAATTTGAGGGAGAACTTTAAAAGTGAGATTTTAAAGGCAGAGGATTTGCTATTTTTTACTACAGATGAAAAAAGCACATAGATTTAGACAAATTATTCCATTTACTTCACCAGTACTAACTCCAAATTAGGTCTGAAATATATGAAATCACATTAGTTTCCAGCAGCATTGGATAGGTACAACTTTAGGACAAATTCGTTGTTAAGAAAGGTTAATTTAACCTACAAGATCTTCATTATTGATAATGATAGAGAAGAACCCAGTCCGATTCTCAGATTTTATGATACAGTTTAGTTAAAATGATTTAATTAAAATGAAGTGACAACAGTTTAGCAATCCTGCAATCTCATTTTTATGAAATTACTTTCCAGACCAGGAATGCACTTAAATCTTTAATGATGTTTCCACATTTCTGAAATTGAAAACCTTAAATTACTTTTAATGTTATAGGTAGAAACTGTAGATAAATACTACTTGTAGCTTCAAAACATCCAGACTGTGATTGTCTCTGTTCCAGGCTAATGCACAATGCAAGCGAAGCTGCATCCTCCAAAAAAGAGGCATCTTGATGCATTTCCAGAGCGGGCCTGACGCAGGGGAAGGACTGACACAGCCATAGCTTCTCCTTCCTATCTTTTGCTGATCTCATCTTTCAGTTTCACTCGAGCTGATTTCAGGGAGGAGAAATCTGATAGCAAGTATTCAGTGGCCAAGTAAGTGCGGGGTTCTTCAGTGCTGAATTATCCACAGCCGCTGTTAATAGCTAGGAGCTAGACACAACAGCACCGGTGGGTCTCCACAACAGAACAGGGAACGTCCAAACGTAAAGCCGTTATTTTCCTCAGTGGCATGGTATTTCAAAAGAGTTTTGCATAACTGAAGGTAATTTTATGTGTGCGTATAACCAGGAAAAGAGATGGGGACAGCGGGCGAAACTGCAGCACGGCAACGATGAAAGGCGTCAGTTTGTACCCCGCTTGTGAAAGAGTCGCTGATACTCCGCAGCCAAAACCACAGCCGGTTTAAGTGAGTTTAGTCACCTTGCCGACTAAATTTTCCATTCTGATGAGGCAGTTGGGAGAGATTTGGAAGGTTTTAGATTTTCTCTGACATACCCAACAGCGTTGGCTCCGATAACGTGCAGAAAGCCAGCTTTTATTATTTGGTGGTGAATCCAGCTCTGGATAGCGAGCGTGAAGACGGGTCAGGACTCGTTCTTGCCCCCTCTGTTCTGGGCTGAGGCTTATTGCGCGTCCTTCACATGAAGGATGCCCCTGCGTACCTTCATTTTGACATCCGTTTCAAAGGCACAGGGATTGTTTTCGGAATTATTTTCTATAGGCACAAATGCTTTTGACAGCCTTGAGGTCGCCGTTACAGAGATTTAGCAGCAGGTAAAACCGTTCGCTGCTTTCAAAAGCTTTGTTAGTGTTATAGAATGAACACTCAAAGGCTAAGAAAGCCTGCGGAGCCAGAATTCCAGGTGCATATGGGTCTTTGAGCAATGACTTCTTTTCTTTTTGCTAATCCTCTGCCACTTTATTTATTTTTTTACTATAAGACCAATGACTATTTGTTTTTTGACTGGGAGGAACTCCGTAGCACTTTACCAATCCATCTTTTCTCGTGTTACTCCCACGTTTCTACTCGGTTAATTAGAAAAGCATTGGCTATCCTGTAAGCGAGGCGGCGCTTTTAAATGAACAGTAACTAAAACCACAGTACGCAAAGAGGTAAAGGAACTGCATCCCATTTCACTCTAGATACCCAGATGATATAACTTTACATAAATACAGATGTTGCCACAGATAAAAATGTGTTCTCAAAGCACCTACGAGGAAAAGCACCGCGTTCTCACGGCGGCAGCTCTTCTCGGCGGCCCGGCCGGGCCTGGCCTCGCTGCCGCCACGGCCTCGGCCTCGCTGCCGCCACTGCGCAGGCGCCGCCGGCGTGGTCCGGGGCGCGCGCTCCCGGCCGGGGGGGGGGCGGGACGCGGTGGCGCGCGGGCAGGCTCAGACGTGGCAGTCGGGTGAGCGCGTGTCCCCGGGCGGAGGCGCGCGCCGCCCCCCCCCCCACCCCCCGGTAACGGTCCTAACGGCCGCCGCGAGCCCCTCGGGCCGCCGCCACAGCCCCGCGGGTGCAGCGGCGGGGATCGGGCCCCGGCGGCGGGGCAGCGCCCGGGTGAGCAGCCGCGGGGGTCGGGCGGGGGAAAGCCGGCAGGGGCCGGCGGAGGGGAGGGGGAGCCGCGCCGAGCCGGGGAGCCGGCGCCGGGGGCAGGCACGGGTACTGCCGGCGTGATAGCGCCGACAGAGGGGTGAGACCTGTTGCGGTGTTAGAGCGACTTGAAATTCTTAGTGAGTGGGGACAGAAATGTTAACGCTTCGCAGGTTTTGTACTGAATTGGAGTAAGTTTAAGCTTCTGCTTGCATAGGTTGTTCAAAAATGTGTTCTTAAACAAAAAATACGAAGTGTAACGCGTGTAGCTGTATTCCATTCTGTGTGTATGTGTGTGGAGGGACACGCACACGCACCAAAGATCGTTTGCCGGGTTGAGATTGCAGCGTGCCTCGGGGAGGGACAGCACCTCTTTTGAGGTGGCAGGTTACCTCACACGGTGTCTCTGAAGAAACACACGGTTAATGGTTCACCCGCAGTTAGCCAAGAACGTGATGATTTTTGATCCCGTTATGCTACTTCTGCATGCACGTCGTGGAGTTTTACATCTTCACAGAGAGATGGGTGCAGTAGAGCATTGCATGGGTATGGAAAAAAGGGTCACAACCTGTTCTGTAATAGCAGTAAATTAAATCGTGGAGAAGTGCTTGTATTGGTGTTTTTCCTGGAGTAGTGTTAAGAGAGACAGGGAGAAAAAAGTTTTCATGTCCTTCTGTGTAGTGATATTGTAGTAAAGAATCCCAGGGAAAGGTCTGGGTTTGGGACATCCTCTGGTCTTTCTGATGCAATTTCCAGAGTGAATCTGTGTGTCTCTTGTTAGAACCCGACTGCTAAAACCTTAGGTGATTGGTTTCTATTGGTATTTTGGGTGTTGCCTCCAAACTATTTCCATCATCTGTTCATATATGTGTACGTACCTTGAGAAGGGATTAAACACGCTCAATGTTAACTAGGATCTGTGTTCAGCAAACATATATTATTTTGCTTATGGTTAGAGTTCCTGTCTCTTCAGCACAACCTCTGTGTTTATGCTGTCTGTGGGAAGTTTGACGTGGCAGGATTCTGTGTGAGTGAGTAAGCGGTGGAGGAAGTCGTTTCCCCTGGATGCTGTTGCAGCTAAAGGTGTTGGCTGTTGCAGATGCCTCAAAGTTAAAATCTCTTCCTTTATATATATATATATATATATATATAAAATTTGTAGATGTCTATGCCAGTGTGCAGGTAATTTAGTGCTGACTTACTGTCTTCTGGAGCAATGAAAGTTCACGCTGCCACGTCTTTTCTGATGGGGGCGGGGGAGGGAAGAAAGTACGTCTGGCTGCACGAAGCCTCTCAGTTTAAACATTTTTATTTTTTTTCTTCTTCATGTGTTTACCTTGTTACCTAAAAAATAGAAGACAACTCCCTAAGGTTACCTGTCTGAAGCAGTTTAATACTGCAACTGAGAAATCTTCTGGCACAATGAGGAGTGTGGTTTAGAGGGTGGCACGGGCAATGTGTGAGGAGGGCTAGGCCCTGTACCCAGCTCAAAGTGATTTCTTGTCTGATGTGGAAGATTGTGGGTGTTTTTCAGAAAAGTATATTTAATATGAGAAGCCTAGAGAAGTTTTCTGATAGGGATAGCTTTTCTCTTACTGGCGTGTGCCAAAGCAGCATGAATTTGTCTGTTGTGATCTTGAAGCTATGTGTAATTTTGAGGTGCCTTTGTGAGTGCACAATTCCTGATTTGCTTTCATCCAGTTTGCGTACTCAAAGATCACTCTATGGCTCAAGCCTAAGAGTTGAAATAAAATGAAAGTCCTTTCAAAAGAACACTTAACATCTAAAATGCGAGTTTGTATCATGTACCGTTAGCGCTTTGGGGATGCCTGACTTGGGACTCTGCAGAAGTAGTAGGTTCTCATTCAGGGTTTGGATCCTCAGCATTTCTCAAAACAGTTTTAATTTGGGCATGAAGAAATTTGGTGGGATTCTGCTTTTGTTAATGTCAATATGAAGTCAAAATAAAAGATTCTGTCTTACATGGAAAAGAGGAAGCTAGCTATCAAAGCTAAGTGTACAACTTCGATAACTTTTCAAATCTCGTGGCAAGCGCACTGTATCTGAAAACTAGTCTTAGGAAATACAATCGTCTGGTTTAGTAATGCAGAATTTTTCAGATTTTCTAGCTCTGATCTTAAATTATTGCAATTATCAGGATACTCTTTCCTGAAAGTTTCCTAGGAGTTTATTGTATCTTTCTTGACAAAATCTGACTGCAAGAAAGAAATTAAATGTCTTGCGAATGCTCTCATCATTAGAAAACTTTTTTTTGGATTGCATTTAATAAAATTTTGGGGTTTTTTTGGGTTTTGGTGTTGTTTTTTTTTTTTTCCTTCTTTAACAACAACAGAATCAAGATGTGAAGGCTTAGGAAAAGATGCCTCATAATAGCAAGGATGACAAGGTCTCTTTTTGTGTCAGATGTGGCTCTCGTCTTTTTGGGAATGCAGTTCACAGCCTTTTAAAACACACAAAACATGAAGAGTAGTAGCAGGTGTCATTTTCTCTTTTGCAGATTCTTAAAGAGGACGCGATACTTGGAATGAGAATATTGCCATCATGAGTCAACAAGGCTATGTTGCAACTCCTCCATATTCCCAATCCCAGCCAGGAATAGGAGGCTTTTCTGCAGGTTTTGGACCACCTAATTCTTCACTTCATTATGGGCATTACGGGGACCCTAACTCCTCATACTCAGCACCTCAACCAGGTATGAAATTGGCTTAAGATATGTTTTTAGAGTCTACTTTTCTATGAAGGTCTTTCGCATCTCCTTTTTCTTACTCGTGTCACCACAGAATACTCAATTTTACACCGCTACTGCAACAGGATTCTGCACTAGCTTTGTCTGTGTTATTGTTGGTGTAAGATGGGTATCTGACCTTCCTGGGTGAATTCCATTGTCCAGGAAGCAATAAGCACCAGTGCTTGATGCTGTATTATGAGTAACACCTAATACAGACAAATGCAAAAGGGGTGATTTCTGGGAACAGAGAAATATTCTCAACTTGTGTTAATGGCAAGCGAGCTCTCAGAAATTGATTGTATTCTTAACAGTAGGACCCCTGTCCTACTGAATTCTAGAGCTCAGACTTGCCTACGAGTGTGAGTCGGTGTTCTGCTTAAGCTTGCTTACTGGGTGATGTATTTGGATAATGAGTGGTAAGCAGAACCCATCTGCTTTATAGCCACTCAGGAGACAGTTGCTTTCTGTGAGGAGGGGCACCTTGGGTACAAGCAAAAGGGGATATTTGCTTTATTTCTACCCACATAATCAGCTACAGCTAATGTAATTGACATCCAGCAGATAAACACGACCATCTTTGTCTCTCCTTTGCTTTCTATTAATTTTAACTTACTGACGTGTGGCTTCAGATCTTTCAGTAACTATATACTACATGAGTATATGGTGGCTGAAGCCTGAAAAAAAATATCATTTGAGAGCATGGAATTCAAGGCTGTTTTGCTGTATGTAAGTCATGCTGGTCCAATTTCAATAGAGTCAAAGTGGGCATGCTAGCCTAGTGAATTGGGGCTGTGGAAAATATCCAAAGAGTAAGGTTTCCTTTTTCCTCTCTAAGTTTGCTAATATACATGGCCAAGATAGGGAGACAGGAAGAGGGACCATCTCAGTATTTTGCCTGATATCACAGGGGGAAATCAGGTAAAATAGTAAAGATGTCTGAAGTATCCTCTAAAGCTGCTTAAAAAAGGATTTGTTAAAATTTTAATGACATTTAGGTTATGATAAGCTACATTAAATTTAGTATTTGAGATGGTGGAGTAGGGTAATGGCAGAACTAAGTACCCAAGTATATTGAGGTTTTTTAAATATTCTGGGATGTCCTTGATTTTTGAGTTATCACAAAAACAGAAAAAAATAAGTTGTTTTACCCAATTTCTCTAAAACTGCGTATAAAGACAGCAGAAGTTATGTTACCTTAATCAGATGCTGAATATAGTCAGAAGATAGAACTACCTCTGGTAATTGGCTTATTAGAATACTGGGGAAAAATACCAGTTTTGGTACCAAACAAATTTTTGATGTTAGAGTTATTTAAAGGAAAAGAATTCAAGAAATACAGGTTGAAGGGGTGTTTATTCAGCACTGCTGTTTACATAAATTGTAGTCCCTTCACAGTCACTGTTCTTGATCTGAATTAAGAACTGTTTTTACCCTAGGGTTACAGGTTCTACATATGGAAGTGTGTTTTGGTATTTTTTTTTAAAGGTTGTTCCAGCTTTTCTTTCTGACTGAAATCAAAGGGACTTCTTGCTTCTACCTATAAAGATAACTGGGTGACAGGGAATTACCAGCATACCAGGTTGAATTGCAGGGTCTGTTCATTCTTGCTTCCTTCTTACTGTTCCTTTTGGGTTCTTTTGCTGGAAAGTTACCAGCTACTATTTGCTTCCATTTTACTATCTGTTCTGTTTCATATCTGCTTCTATAGCTGACCAAAACTTTTTCCTTGCTTATGGAATCACAGACTGACTGAGGTTGGAAGGAACCTCTGCAGGTCATCTAGTTCAACTCCCCTGCTCAAGCAGGGTCACCTAGAGCTGGTGTTCTTATTGCTAGAGCAGGGGTGTACACTTGCATTTCTTGGTGATCTTGTGCTTTCTTACAGGGTTCTTACATAAAATTACTTAATCTTTTGCAGGTGTGTCGAAATCAACTGTGCCTTTTGGAACTCCGGCTCCTGTTGGGCCTCCACCACCTGGTACACATCAATTCAGCCAGACCAACTTGCAAAATGGGCCCAGTACACCAGGGCAGCAGACACACAGGTGACAAGAATTAATACATGAGGTCTGAGCTGTCTGACCTCTGTTACCTCTCTTTGGCTGCTTCACTGACATTTAAATATGGCATCCCTTCTATCTTCAGCGTTTCTGACTTACTCCAATTCTGAATTGGATCTTCTGGTTCGGTTCCCTGAGGTGTTAAACTGCCAGATCATACAGTGTGATCTGTAGTCTCGTTAAGTTCCATTTTATAGCAAGTCAGGTCTTTATCATGTGTTGTTTTGTTTTTAATTATTCTTTCTTCTTGATCTTAGACCCATTGCTTCAAAGCAGCAGTAAGGTGGTGTAAGTGCTGTTTGATATAAAAATAGCTTTCTTTTATTTTTGTTCACTTTCTGATGTCTTAATTCTCCTTTGTTGTGACGTACCAAGAAGTTGTTATTTACAAACTAATAGTTGGCAGCAAGTTTTGACTAGAAGCTGGTGCATGTCTCTGTATATGTAGTTCCGCAACCACCTTGTTAGAATGTCTTTGCTTGATTGTTGTGGGATCACAGCCAAGGCTCCATAGGGTACTTTAAAGGCATTTTATAATAAAGTTCTGTTATACCCTCTCAGATGGATGACTGCTACTCTTTTGCTTCGATCTGAGACTGACTATGAAGAGTTTATTTGAAGTGCTGTTATGCTGCCTCCAGAGCTCACAGGAAGAAGTGAAGGAGACGGGAGTGGGGAAGGGAGAAAATAGGGACAGGTGGAAGCTGTAAAAAGAACTCTTGGAAAAATGATTGTACAAGGGGACAGCCAAGCTTTACACAGTGGTTATATTGCAGGTAGTTATAAGTGGGTAAATATGGTTAGCTCTTTTCTTTAATTCTGTCAAATGTCAATTATTTTCCTCACCTGGCACCATGGCAAAACTAGTTTGTGTACCTGTAGCTGTTTTGGTGAACTTGACGCTGTTTCACAACGTTCTTCATTCTTGTTTTAGTTGTTTAGTCTTCATCTGCTCTGTGCTTTTTAGTTGCCGCACAGTTATTTGTGTTCAAAAAAAAAAAAGTCATGTATATGTTTTATTATGCATCAAAATAGGTAAGCCTGTTTGTCTGTATGCTTTTGCTGTGTAAAGGAGGACCCAAAGAGTCTGGTGATCAATTGTAAAAGACAACGTACTAATGCATAGGGAGAAGTGGTTGTTGTCCTGAAGGTGCAACAACAAGGTGGACAGACTCAAGTTGACATGACCAACCCAGCAAAATACTGATTCTCTTTCCTAGCTTCCAGTCATTTCCTGGGCAGCTGCACGTCTACTGTTTTTTACCTGATCTTATTTTATTCCCAAATTACTGAGAGGTGCTGTTCCAGGCGGGGAAATTTTCACATCAAAATTTCACGGAAAGTGAGTTCTACTTTTGATACAGCTAGGCCCCTCCTCGGTTTTTGAAGTGGTTGTAAGAAAATCAGTGTAGATCTTCTTTGGGAGATAGCCTGAGATCTTATTTTTCCAGAGTGAAATAGTCTGGTAGAAAATACCTTTATAAGCCACATATGTGTTACCTCTTTCTTTTTTTTAGTTGTTTTTCTTGCATTCATGTTTTTCCATATCTGATAATCATGAAGCAGTTTTTCCCTACCTGCATCTTCTTTTTTTCTTCTACTACAGAAAACTCCTTAATGGTTTTTCACTTAATTTTCTTCTCTTCGCAGAGTTTTCTCCTAATCTTCTTCACCCATCCCTGGTAGGGAATCTTCCTTTACAAGCACAGAAAGGGAATCGAGTGATATGATATGTTCAAAAGCTTGTGTTTCTTAATCTTCAAGCTTTCATATAATTATTACCACACTCTCTTTTCCATGGCATACTCCCTCTTCCTTGTTTCTAACAAGTATGCAAGTAAACATCTACTGTCTTCCTTTTTTTTTTTTTTTAAACAAATGCGCATTCTCTCTGTGCTTTGTGACTATTTTAATAGAAGTACATGTTTTCTGAGCAGAACACGAACAAACTCTCTTAAGAGAATTTGTCTGTCCCAATTAATTGTTTTGGCACCACCATTGACAAGATATAAGACCTTCTAGAATTGTGATTGGTTGATGTAATTTTTTGTGTAACTGCACGAATTTTTCCCTTTAGGTTTCAAGGCCCTCCACCTCCAAGCAATACAGGACCTTCCTATCCTCCCTACAGTCATCAGTCACAGCCAGCCTACCCAAATACTGCACCCACTTCATCTACGGCACAACTTGCTAACCAGCTCAACAGCATGCAGATAAATAGCTATGGTAATCATTTTTATCTGATCTGATTAACTTTTTCTTGGTTAAAGCTATTAAGACTATGGTAATTAGAAACTTACTGAACTCCTACATAAACAGAAAATGCAATCTTTCACCACTGTCATTTGCTCAAGTTCTTAGATTATTTTTTTTTCAATCTTATCCTATTCCTTAAATCAATATTCTTGGGTTAATTTTGAACTGATGTTTGATGAACCTTCTGTAAAAGTCAGCTGTCTTCTCAGTCACTTCTCAAATTACTTGTTAATCCTGTTGGTAACAGCCAAGGCGTGAGCAATGATATGCAGACAGGATTTCATTTTTCTTAGCTTTTTAGAGTTTCTCTCCGTTTCGAAACTGTCTTGTTCTTTTTTGTCCAAATCTTATAGTTTAGTTTTTCATCTAAATTTATTTGCATTTATTTTGAAGTTAAAACATCTCAAACCTAAGCCATGAGCTAAAGATGCGATCATGTGATTCTTACATGTAAATTACTTCCCACCAATTTTCTGTTTGCTTATATCTGCCTTTCCTGAGTATTTCCTAGTGAAATTTACGATTTCATTTAAGAGGAGTGGAATTTAGTTAGCATCTTGTTTTGCTGAGGCCAGTGTGTTTAGGAGGATGAGTTTTTTAAATGAGAATCACCCTAGTGGTTGATATCTTCGTAAAATATGCGCAAAGGTGAACCTGCATTGATACTATGTCACTGTTCCTACCCTGGCTTTATGGTTTGCTGATTTGACTTGTATGAAACCTGCATAACTACCGTAGGTCTGACCCTCTGTTTGTACAACCCTTGTGAAAACTTACACCATCTTCACCTTAGAAAAATTAATTTAGACTCGAATTCGACTTTTGAGGTACTGAACTGCAAGTGCACAATTAACTCAGACCTTTTTATACAGGATGATGAGGTGTGGCCCAGCACTTCATGTATAGCAACTCATATTATTTAGAGCAAAAATATTTTTTTTCCTTCCTGCCTTCATTATATTGCCTTCAGCAATAATTAAGTAAAATATAATGTTCTTGCTTCTCATGTTACACGCTGGTAGAGATACCCTTCAGACCACTGAAGACATAGATTCTTTACAACTCTGCCTCTGTGTTGTGTATTGTTCTTCTGTTTTTTCCTTAGCTGTAAGTGTAAGTTGGTGGAGCTTGACGGAGTGATGAAATTCACAGCTTGTAAAGCTACTGGGGCAATGTTTGTACCAGATGAGAACCTGAGCTTGTGTTTTGCATGTGAATTTTATTTTTTTTTTCAGTTAACATGTCTGACAGAAGATGCATTTCAATATTTGTATATTAACACATTGGTCCTTTTGCTCCAAACCCAAGTTTGGTTATTTTTTTTAGCTTTTTTGAAATTTATTTTGCTGTACGTCTTTGGGGAGAAGTTTGACTAAAAAAAAGTAGGTTTTGTAAAGTAGTAAGTATTTACAGACTGTAAGTTTAAGAAAAGAAAAAAAAAAAAAGTACTTCAGGGGTCCCCTTAATTCTAATTGGAATCTGGATCTTATAAACAACAAACTGTTTTTCACTAGCGTGTACAAAATAATTCCCACATGTTTCATCTTTTAGCATCAAGACCAGAAGATGGTTGTAAACCAGATAAAATGAGTGGATTTATCTTCCATCAGACCTGTCATGGTGAAATGCAAATAGCAGATTAACAAAAACATGCCACATAAGAGGAACTGAATATTAAGCAAAAAGAATGTTGTTTCACATTATGAAATAAAATATTATTTCAAGAGCAAATAGTGAATTATATGTATTCTCATCAAGAATTGTCGAAGGCTGGCTTCCCTCTCTCTTTTCCCATCCGCTCCAGCTGCATGGTTTTATTGAAAATAGAGCCAAAAGAAATAAAATTGAATGTCTGAATCAGTTGAGACTGAAACTATGAGGTCAGATTTATTATGTGAACAGGCATTCAGGATCCCCCTAATGCATCATTGTCAGTATGGGATACAATATTGCAAATATGTTGTAAATGTATTGAACAAAAATAGACTACCTTCCACACAGAGTTAGTAGGTTATCATTTTTGACTCAGCCGACGTAATTTCTTAATCAGGTCCTGGCACTACTCCAAGCTCTCGCATGTCTTCTGGGCACCCGGCATCTTTTCAGGGTCCACAACTGCCGCCACCAAACCAGCAGCAAATTGCTTTACCACCTGGATCACAGGTTCCTCCACCAGCAAATAGTGTTAATGGCCTTTGTGCTCAACCGTCATTGCCTCCTATGGCCAGACAAGATGGAATCCCTGGACCTGTCCCCCCAAATCCTAACTTGCAGCAACTTTCAGGACAGCCTCCAGGGCCTGGATATCATCCTCAGCAAAGTAAGGAAGGATCTTTGTTACGTAATTGAAAAGAAAACATGCGCGGAGAGTGACTGGTGGAACTGTGACCATTCGCAGTTGATGTTCTTTCTGCTGACTTGGGAAAAGGAAGTCGGCGGAAAAATCTCGTTTTGTAGAACGGAAGGATTTGCCTTGTCAATCAGTACGCTCAAGGCGGGTCGTGCTTTTGCTCAAAAGTTTAGCATTCTATTGAGACTGTAATATGAAAAAGGAGATCAGTTTGGATCAGGAACAGAATTATTTATTAGTATATTATTGGTAATGGGTAAAGGCACAACTTACTACAGAAAGGAATTTTTCTTATACTCTGTCACGGTATAGATTGCTGTCTGTCATAAGCAGCTTTCAAAAATGCTTTACTATAGCAATAAAGAGTTTAACTGAATACAATTAAAACAGTCAGTAAAACAGTTATTTTGACAATGAAAAAGCCAGCTAACTAAACCAGTTTGCATTGACTGATGTTAGGGGAGAGATTCTGACTAATGTAATGGCCTGGTTTGAATAGCTGTGGTAATCTCTACTAACTGTCCTACTTGACGTATGCCTGAAGACTTTGGAGCCAAAGTTGTCACACCTGGTCTCATGCTTACCTTTAAAACACAGACTGCATGAGCCAAAGTAATCCATCTCTCCTACTTGCTGAAAACAGAAGGAGAAGTTGTGTTTAGCTGAGTAAGAATGAGCTGTATGGCAAAAGTTGATGTTAAAACTTGCTAATGCAACTTAAATACTTTAAAGGAATTTTCATTTGTAACTCTGCAGCAAACTATGGCCCTCAGATGGCAGGATCTCAGCTGTCTTATCCTGGTGCTTTTCCTGGGGGTCCAGCACAGCTCGCAGGTCCGCAGCAGAAGAAACTCGATCCTGACTCTATTCCAAGCCCAGTAAGTAATGCGGCACTAATTTTTTATGACAGTAAATTTCTGCTCCGTTTAAGATAAAGGATTGGCGATGCTAATATTATATTTATTTTAGTTGGTGGGGTTTTCTTGCAGTGTAAAATTGCACTTACATGACTTGGTTTACATGTTCCAGTTCTTGCAGTTTCTTAATTACGTGCGATTTTGTACTCTGTGCTGTGAGTTTTGGATAAATTAGTGCATAGCATTAGGTTTAGTACTGAAGAGGCTTTATAATTTTACCTAATGTGGGAACTGCCTGTGACTCCAAATACTTTAATAGGAATTCTCAACAGGAGTCTTAGTATGACAGTGAGCAGTACGGAAGGATTACTTGCATTCAATGCAGCTTATCACCTTTCCTTTTCACTCTGGAAAGTTTGAAGGCTTAAACTTATCAGCAGATAGACACCTAAAGTAGGATTTGTGTGAACTCTAAAACTGCAATCCTGGAAATGTTGAGAAGTCTGATGCCCAAAAGCCACCTCATTGTTTGATTTCAGGAGTTGCCTAGGCAACTAGAATTGTTTGCCTGAGCATCCTTCCAGTTGCTGCAGCCTGGTAAAGATTTCAGTACCTTGGAATATACTTTAATATTATACTTAATAAGCTTCATAGAGGTTGAAGAGGCTCAGCTGTTGAAGCATACCCAAACATGCACTGGTGGGACAGTGTCCCTTCTTAAAAAGGTGTTAGAGAAAGAGAAAACAAGGTTGTGGTGGTGTCCATGTGTCTTAATTTCTTAAGTAGGCTAAATGTTAAGCAAAGCAATAGCTAGTCAGATGCAGGCTTCATTTAACTTCTTTATTGAGAAGAGCTGATTGAAATAGAGGGAGAAAACGTGCTGAACTCATGGGGAAAACACATTCTGATGCACGCACTTATACTGGTTCTGGCAATCATCCAAACAGGTCAAAAGGTCCTCAGAGAGTCAGGATTTTCAAAGCAGGCTGTGTCCTGCAGCTTTGATCTGACCTAGAACATAAAAATATATTAACCGCTACGCTGTAAGCTAGCCTGGGTATAGGACTCTTCCACTTCTCTGCTGAGGCAGTATTGCTGTACAGGAAGGAATTTGTGTTTCACCTCTAGACAAGAGGGAAAAGCATTTGTGTAAAAGCCTGACACTATCTAGTAGGGAGCAGCCCTGCTTCCTTAAATTGGGATATCCTTTTGTCCTTCTAGAAAAGATTATTTGTTTTATGCAGTGATGGTTTTGATGTAAAATCCACGGAGTTTTGGAAAAAATACTTGTTGATAATCACCGAGAGGTTAATATAACAACTGCAGTTGCCTCTGCTAAAGGCAATTTTCAAGTTAAATGTAACTGAAAACTCTTGTGTAAAAAAAAAAAAAAAAAAACAAAAAAAAAAACAAACAAACAAAAAAAAAAAAACAAAAAAAACCCACAAACCACCTGAAGTGAGTGTCTGTATAATTAACAAATGCCCTCAATTGGTCAGTCATTCCTAGTGTTTCAGTATGGTGCTTTCTACATAAGATGGAGAAAATGGTCTTGTCTAATTAAAAAAAAAAAAAAAAGGGAGGGGGGAGAAGTAGGTCTTGCATGAAAGCATGGGCTGATGTCTTGTTTCAATTACAGATGTAGAATAAACAGTCTTGACTATGACAACGATGTTAAAATAGGTTAAAAGGTTTGTTTAAGCAGTACAGAGAGGATCAAAATGACATGTTTAAAAGAAACATGATCTGGGTCAACGTCTGTAAAGGGCAAAAAGCTAATTCAGAATGAGGAATAAGTATGACCATGTGTACTTCTCTTGTTATATTTACGTTATATAATTACAGTAGTGTTGCCAGATAAATTTACTTCTTATCTGTAGCTGTTGTTGATTTATATTTTCTTACATATGTTAGAGGTTGATATGTGCTCTGACAACATCTATGAAAACTAGCATCTGGGCTTTGTCAACAATTATTTCCAAGAACAATGATATATTTAGGTCAGTTAACTGCAGAATACCATGGTACGTTGATCCTTTGCAGAGCTAAATCTGAAAGTGGTTTGCTTTCTTCAGCCAGTGGACCTTTTCTAGAGCAAAACCTCTTTCCTTCTAATGCAAGAGTTAGCAATAAGTGTACAAGCCAAGGAGGCAGGGAAAAGTAATCAAGCGGAAGATATAACAAGCTGTCTGAGGAATGTATTGTATATTTAAATTGCAATACAAAAACTTTATTGGGGGAAAAAAAAAAAGGTTCCAGGCCCCAGATTATTTCCAGTGTGTTAGGAAATCCCTTTTGGACAATGATCAATAGACTATGCAACTCATTTTGGTTTTCTTCTGTTTGCTTTCCAACAGAGGCTTCTGAACTTCCCTAGCTATTATTAGAAATTCATAGGCAGTGTAAAGATACCATTCCATGGGACACCGACAGCAGTGGCAAAGCCAGGTTCAGAAATTCCCTGTCTTGTTCCTCTTGCCTCTCACAGCTGTTCAGCTGCACTCTAAACCAGATTGCTGAACGGATAGCTGCTTTGAGGGGGGAGGAGGAATAACGCTATTGTCTCAGTGACACTGTTTATGGTGTGGAACAAAATACAACTTCAAGTAACTTCAGTTATATCCTGAAAAGTATCAAACTGAAACAGTGGTGAGGGACTGTGCAGAAGTGACAGGGAAGGAAGCATATGGGAGAGAAATTTGTTCAGTAGTAAAGCCAGCTTCATGAGCATTTCACGACATTACACTGTAAATTGCAATAAACTAGGCTTCAACCAGAGTAAATCTGTACGTGATCAGAGCTGCCTCACTTTAATAAAAGTTTTCTGTGATTGCTCTCCTTTACTTTCTTTCGAGGAGGGAGCTCATGACATAGTCTGACCTAGAGAATGAAAACGCTGAGCTCCAGTGTTGAGATACTACCTAATGGACAGCAAGGCTTTTCTCAGGAATTTAAATTGCTGCTTTCTAAATGGCAGTGCAGAAATATAGCTCAGCTAGGAAGGTCATCTACTAATTTTTTTTCTTAACCACCCTGTGCATAGAGCCTAGTCAGGAGGAACGAGGGCTAAACCCTCCCACCATTGCAATCTCATTGCATAATTTATGATGAACAGCAGCTGGCACAGCTGTGGTATTAGAAAAGATAACCTGCTGTGTATGGCATCTGTATAAGGTGATGCAACCGTGCACTTTGGTTTGATCTGGGAGAATGGAACGCCACATTCAGTAACGAGGACTTATTTACACCACCGTTCCCCTGGCTAGCCTCTCTTGAAAAGGTCTGTCCTCCTAGCTGTCAGTATACTTACTCTAAAAAGCTCATTTGTTCACCGAATATAGGTCTTATCCATCCTGACATGTAGCATTACCCCTGAGTTCCAAGAGGCAACTGCAGTTGTAAAGGAGTTATACTGCTCAGCTGTGTGTAGTTTTCTAGTTAGGTGTCCCAGAAGCCTGGATTATGATAGATTTATAGCACCTCGGTATAAGACAGTGTCAGAAGCTTTATTTGGTGTAGATGTTAGCATAATGGTTTATGAATGGAACTGAATACATGGCTTACCTTTCTCATGCTGTTCTTTCTTCTTATTCATCAGATTCAAGTAATTGAAAATGATAAGGCTTCTAGGGGAGGGCAGATCTACGCTACAAACACAGGAGGACAGGTTCCTCCTCTTGTTACCACAGACTGCGTAATCCAAGACCAAGGTAACTGTCCTTGTTACTGATTTGGGAGTCTTTCTAGGTGAAATCAAATGTAAAAAAAAAAAAGAAAAAAAAAAAAAGACTAAATCCTCAAATTTCTCATCTGAAAATGATGCTCCTTACTCTAAATTAAACATGAAATAGGAAACTCTTTTTAAAGGAAAAAAAAAAAAGGGGGTGGGGTGTGGCAAGAAGTGAGAGTCGAATTCTTGCACCTTGGGTTGACACCTCTTGTACTCTTCCTGACCTTTAAAATAAATATGAATAGTTGAGACAACTTTTCTTTTTAAATTAATTTTTTTAAATGTCAAGTTGAAAGTTTTAGATTCTGAAATTTTAAAAGATGGACACTAGAAGAAGAATGAGACTAACACTGTTGTGTTTTAAGATAAGAATTTTGGAAAATTCTATCCAAGCAATAGGGGCAGCGTACAAGCTGTCTACTTGACTTAGTTTTTTCCTTTGTCCAGTGTATCTGCCTTTGCCTCTGCCTAGAGCCTGAAGGTACAATATTCCATGTGCTGCTCTTGACAGTAGACTTGATATTTTAATACAGGTTAAACTGATGGTATCGCTTAGTCCAGCATCAATTTAGCGGTGCTTGGATAAACTGTAGAAAACGTACAAGCACATCAGGATTTTTTGGCATTATCTGAGAGTGGGGTAATGCATTTCTGATGAACAAAGAAATTCCTTTCAAGAAACTGAGCAGAGCTGCAGCTTGATGGTTAAAAAAGGAGCATAAGTAAGCCGATTTCTGAACTCCTGTTGCCTCTCAGTGCTCTTGTCTACAGTGCACAGCACAGTTTCTCATTGAGGGAACTGATCTCAGTGTGTTACAAGAAGTGTTGTCGTGATTTTAGCACGCTGTATTTCGCAAGGTAAATGAGCATGGTGATTTTAACACAGCTATACTACTTTCTGAATGAGAGCTAGCTCATTAGAGCAGTCTTAACAGTAGGTATCAGTGTGGAGCGTTTCATTATGTACAATGGTGGTATTTCCATTGGGGATTTCATCCATATTATTTTAAGTTCTTAGATACCGTAGGTTTCAAACTAATCTCTATTGGGATTCTTATTGCAAATAACTGTGGTGTTTTTCTTGATACGCTTAATCTCTGCTTTAAAGTCAAACAGCAAGAAAAGATTTACCCACAGGGAGGGGCAATGGGCTGACAGATGAAGGTGAAAGATGGTCAGAAGCTTGAATGTGAGGAAAAGAAATGTGTATTTCATTTAGCGTACGCCCTTGTTGCTTCATTTGTTGTCTTGATTTTTCTGGTTTGTGTTTGGGACAAGTGGTTTGCTTTTAACAGTCTTTCATTCGGTATGGTGTGTTGGGTGTTTTAGGCCATGCCAGCCCTCGTTATATCCGATGTACTACCTACTGCTTCCCGTCATCTTCAGATATGGCCAAACAGGCTCGCATTCCACTGGCAGCTGTCATCCAGCCTTTTGCTATTGTTCCACCAAATGAGGTAAGGACAAACTGAATGTTAGTGCCATGTGGTTTTGTCTCCTAAATATTACAGACTTGTTCTTGGTTCTTGACTGGGTTGGGATTGGGGGTGTTTTACCTCTTGACTAGGAGGGAATAAGAGAGTAGAGAGGTGGCGAGGTGGCAGAAGACTATGAGATGCGCTTGGGTCATGATGCAACTTCAAGGGATAAAAATCTTTGTTTAGAAAAGGTACAAGAGTGATCTGAACCACTAGGTTCCTGGTGTTCCCCCAGCCGCCTTTGGTTTATGCCAGCTTTGTCAGTTGCTTGCTCTGCTGGAGCTCCATAGGTGTAGGCAAAGACATTAAAAGAGGATGACCACAAACTGTATCAAGTTGGTTTTAAGATGTGGATAATTACATTTTAAAAATGGCATTTTTCCATTTAGTTCTTTACAAAATAATTTAATTTCACAGCAGACTGAGAAGATAATGGTATTTTCTACTTGGATGAGCTGAGTCATAGAAAGAAGGCTAATGTAGCCACCCATTTTTGGCACTCATTTGGAGGCACTAACCTAATCAGTTCCTTTTCTCGTATTACCATCTCTAATAGCCCTTCATATTCTGAACGTATCCCTAGTTTGTCTGCAAAGTGTTTCTACAGATTGGCAGTATCGTATCCTGTGGTCTTAAGACAGTTACCCAGATTTCGTGGCATCTCCAAAGGATTGTATCCGTAGCAGGGATAAAACTAGTTCTCAAGAGCAGCATTTAGCTGCATCATTTATCTGTAGGATCATATTTCTTGTTCTTCAGCTCCTGCTTCCTCCATTGCACAGCTTCTAAATTCTGCAGCAAATGTCTGCAGAATGCATTTCCTTTTCATGTGCTGCACTAATTTACTTTCAGAGCACTGTTTGCTGGGAAAAAAACAAGGATTTCATGGAAGTTGTAGTATGTGATTGTGTCTTCAAAAACTCCTCATAAAATGCATGCAGAGAAAAGCCTAATTAAAATTGCAAAGACGTTCAGCACTGGGTTTTGCAATCTTTGGGTTTTCTTTCTTTGTTTTATTACTTGTAAATTCTTAGGGTTTTTTTGAAAAACATGTTGGAAAAAAGCAGATGTTGTTCTTTATCAGGATGGATAACTTCCAATCCAACAGATCTCTGTAGTTTGAATGAGGAGTATTATTTTAGCAGGGTAGGATGCAGTTATCTTCTCTCTGGTCCACAGGGAAATAGGATGTATTACTTATGGTTCTGCAGATACCGAGTCTCACTATTTGTCTGCTAGACAGCAATTTTGGGTTTCATTCCAGTTCTTGAGGAGAATGTGCAGACTTGGCTTGTTGCCCCCTCCCCCCCCCCACATTTTCTCCTAGGTGAAACTCCTCCTGTTGCTTCTCCACCTCTTCACTTTACCAGCCAACCCTTACCCCTTACTACCCTTTATCCCAGTTTCTGTGCCCAGGTAGCACTTATGATTCCGCTTTCATGTCGGCTCTTCGTTTGTGCATCTTTCAGTCTGCCTCTAGTTATTTAGGTTCCCCATGCATGGCTTCCCTGTCTTCTGCATAGTGTTTGGGTAGGGTGAGCAATGAGTTGCTAAAATCTAAATCTCTTCTGCATATGTAAATTAGCAGTATGTACAAACACTTGTACTTGACCAAGTTCAGGATGGTTTTCCCAGGGTTGGTAAAAAGACGTACTTAGTGACCCACCAGTTCTGAAGTGTTAGTGCTCTCAAGCTGTTGGAAAGGTCAGTGGAATTCATTAATCTGTAGAGAGTAGTGTATTATTCCCTGCCCGCTTTCTTGGAAGAGGCTAAAAAACTCTGAAAAATGTCTCTCAAAATTGGCAAAAGTCCAGCATGGAAAATTTTAGTATGAACAGTTACAGCTTGGTAAAGTTATAAGAACTGAAGAGATGGTGCTGTAGTAGGAAGTGCTGGGCAGTTCTTAGCCGAGGCAGTTTTTCCAAAGCTTGCCTGTGCCCTTTGTCTTTGCTGCTGCTGCCAAAATAAGATCTTGCTCTTAAGATCTTCCAATAAAATGGTCTTCTGTATGGGATTTATAACCACTTTAATTCTGAAAAGCCACTTAATTTGAAAGAACTGTGCTTTTTATAGAGGTGAAATACGTTCAGGGGTTTATTTGTGTTTCTCAGTTTCCTAGTATGGTGCATACTGCCTGGAACTAGCGACTGCAAGGCACAGAATGTTCATTGTTTCGGAATATCTAGCCTATCTTATGGATGCTTTAAAGTGCATTTTAACAATGCCTACAGGTGATGCTCATCACGTGTTACAGGGCTCAGTACAAAGTGGGAATCTGTCTAATCACTTTATCTCTTGATAAGCAGCAGGTTGTACCTAGTAACTGTTTAAAATAATGATATTTTTTTCCTGGCCTTTCAATGAATAGTTTGCCTTCATTCGTCTGTGCAGCTTTAGCTGCAGTTCTCTCTCTGTTTCTGCGGTTTTTAATATACTCAGTGTTAGCGCAAAGGGAATTCCAGCTCTGTTTTTTTCTGGTGTTTTTCAAAGGAGGGGGAGGAAGAAAAGCAACGGCTGCAAGGGTTTAGTGGACCATGGATGTGAAATGGCCACAAATGGTTTGTGCAGCTGGTAATATGGTTAGGAACAGCTGAGAAACGGAGCTATCTCACCTGAACTGTAAGGACTTTAGCAAATCTATACAGTATACGTAATCCGTTCTGATGCATATTGTGTAGACCATGCTTTTCTGTGTTAGGAAAGCCGTATGAAAAAAGCTATGGGCTATCGGGGTCATTCAGGTCATTGATAGACTTATGAGTGTTCCATAAATATAATTCTTTATTAATTGGTATTTTGCTTTGATCGTCACTTATAGTTGAGGATTAACTTAAAATAGTATATAAAATATATTTGTGTTTTCAGTGGTCTTTTGCCATAGGATTCATGCCTGTCTTTTTTTCCTATGCCATTACTGTGCTAATGCAGAAACAAAGGATTTCAGCACGTCTGAAAGGCAGATTTAAGTTCATTAGTCACATTTTTGGGGAAAGTGGAGTGTCTACACCCAGGAGCTGGTGTCCTGTCTCCGGAAGTGGAAGTGGGAATGTTAGCATACAAAGTGAATAAAAAAGTGTTTTAATTAAGTCTGGCAAAAAAACTGTCAGAAGCTGAGAAATATACAAACTTTTAACAGGGACATCTTTTGAAGACGTGTACAACAGGTGTCTCCATTTCCAGTAAAGAATGGGATACAAATTCTCCCTATGGGAGAATATAAGAAGGCAAAGTAAAATCATCATGGTGCTAGATAAGGATGTTAAATGAAAAGATCTCATGCATGTCCTTGAATAAGTGTAATGTGTCTTGTGGGGGGGAAACCCAAAAACAAAAAAAGTTTGCCCCTGCAGTGAGAAAGAACAAATGTAAAATTACAGAAATGTAGTGGAATGAAAAGATGACGATGCTGTTGCCTTATACCCTGCTAAAAACTTCCCAGGCAATTGAGACCCACTGGACTAATACTGGGTCTGAGAAGTTCCATAGCATCTAGAAGTCTGGTGGAAATTCTGAGTTAAGAGGACACAAAGCCAATATAAGTGAATACAAAAGAAGATATAAAAATACACCTATACCAGTAGGCTGCAATATCAGTCCTCACATCAAGAGAGGAAAGCTCAACTCCACAACAATTTAGGGTTGAAAGGGTAAGAAAGATAAATGCAGGTAAGATGCAGGATTTCAGGTGCTTACACGTAAGCTGGTAAAACTGCACAATGAGAACATTCTAGAGAAACCATTATAAAAATTTAAATAGTAAAACTGGCCACTGAAGAAAAGTTCACAAAGGAGACTTTACTTCAGTAACGTTAAATCACAAGTGAGAGCGGATTAAGGATGTAAGTAGAGACCTTTGAATAGAGATCGTTGTAGGCTTGTGTTTGCTATCCCAAGAGCTGCTAAGTTAGCAACACCTGGCATATATACTGAGCGTCAGAAGAGTGGAGCAAGTGAAATGGGTTTATTCAGAAAAGCTCTCAAGTTAGAGGGGCAAAATCCATGGAGTCTTGCAAAGATTACTGCAAAAAAAAAACCCTACAGCCAATCTAGAAATTTATAAACTAGTGAACATTGTATGTATGCTATATATCATTTGAAACAAAGGCTGTTAAAACATTCATGCCTTACCCCCCCGCAGTGTCTGAACAGCTCTAGACATTTCTGAATCTTATCTTTACCAAGTCCTCATCTATTATTTTTCAAAAGAAACAGTTCACTTTCACTCTCCTGATTTGGATGATCTATGGAAAGTATTTGTTTGTTATAGATTGAGAATACAGTATCATTGTTTGACAGAACTTATTTTTAGTCCACCAGTGCTTTAGCAACAGTCTATAAAAATAAACTAGCTCTTACCGTTATCATCATAGAGCAAGCCCTGCATGAATTTGTTTTGGAGATGTATGAATGTTTCCAGAGCCCGAATAAACCGTGTGATCTTCATTTAACATTTCATACTACTTGCTAACAAAAGGTAATTAAAAGAGTATTTCGTGTTGGAAAAGCAAATATAAACAACTCCAAATACTTATCTATAGTTTTAAATATTTAAATATCTAGTTACCACCTGATTTGCTCCTTAGTAGTTTTGTGTCATCATTCTCTACCATGTTCTTTCCTATATATTTGAATTTATTTTTTTTTTATAAATAGTCATGGGTGGGACTTCAGTATTTCACTTCTCACTTTCTCCTCAGTTAATTAACGAGTTAAAAGATAAAAGTGGAATGGAATTTATTTCTCAGAAATGCTGGTGTTCATGAGCTAAAAGCCATTTAGGCTTTTCAGGATAGCAGACTTTGATAATGACCAGTGCAGCTGGGCTGTTTGGAAAGCCGTGGCTTTTACCATTTTTTATTGGTTTTGTTTTTTTGTTTGTTTCAAGAACAAAGTCAAGTACCAGAGTGTGAATTTTCTTTTAGGCCTCGAGTCTCCTCTTTTTGGTTTTAAATAAGTCATTCAAATGTTAAATAAACACGAAGAATTAGGGAAATCCCAACACTCTTGCGATGTCCCCTGGACTCAGTGGGGACTCGGGTTCTGCTGTCCCTATCCTGTAGCTAGTAAGAAGGGTGAGCAGGCTGTAGCTCTAGTTTGAAGAATATTGTTATGTAGACACATGCATTTATTAGTGGTTACGTGTTCACGCAGAACTTTGGTTTGAGGGGAGTGAGGAACACTTAGTTTGCAGGCAGTAGGAAATGATTCAAATTAAATATCTTACTGGCTGCTCCTTTCTATTAGGGATGTGTTAAAAAGCCCAGACTGTGGAACAGATCCTTGAGGTGCTTGCTGATGATATCTACCCACTGTAAAAAGCTGTTATTTTTATTTTACCCTTTGATTTCTTTTATTTAGTTACTTATTTGCATGGGCCCCTCCCCCATATTGCAGGAGAGCTTAGCTAATTTAAGAGCTTTGGATGATGGGTTCTATCAAAAGACTTTTTTCAAAAGGAATACGTTATATCAACTAGGTCATGCTTATCTGCATGGGGGCTGACTCTTGACAGAACTCAATAGATCTGTATGTCATGACATCCCTCATCGAAAATGACATCAGCTCTTCCTCTGTATTATCCTATTTATCTGTGTGTCTTTTAATGTTCTCCTCCACTGTAGTATCTACCAATTTGCTTTCTGTGGAAGTGGGACTTGCAGGTCTAGCTGTGGGATCACCCAAAAGTTCTTTGTAAAGTTTGGTTTTATATTGCTGCTTTCTTCCCTTTTGGGTACCGAAGCTTAGGTAAGCAATTGAGGGTTTTGTACAGTTCAGTGATTTTACACTGTGAGTCTTCTTAGTCAGGAATGCATGGTTAGACAGTAAAATTGTCCACACTGCTAGTAAGCTTTTTTTAACTATCAAAAGATTATAATTTTAAGAGAACCTTTTCTTCAAAAAGTTTTGAAAGAGAGATTGGCCACAGTTTTGTCCTGTTGTGTGTTTTGAAATGTCTCACCCGTCTCAATGTTGGCTTGTGACTTTGTAATCCGCATACGTACTTGGAACTTGAACTCCTCTTCATATTCCCAACTACTGGAAATGAAATATCAGAGCTCGCTGAATGTTTAACATTTTCCTTTGTGTGGACTTCAGGTGACCCTTTATATCTAGGTTATTCAGAATTGCTTCATGTCTGTTCACAATTCTGGACTTCTCTCCAGTGTAGGTAACAAAAGCTTCCTCATTTCGAATGAGTGCTCCACAGCAAAACCAGCAGGTGTTCACCAGTGAGGAGATAATATTTTGCTATCTCTGAATTGTAAGTGGGACAGATTGTTTTGTATGCTCAGCAGTTCTGGTCTCTGGATTGTCCGAGATCCAGCAGAGACTGATTTTGTCAATGTCTTTGGCACCCACTATCAACGTAATCTATACTAGTTGGCATGTTTGTCTGAAACACGGTGAGAGTAGAAGCCCTGCACATGTGATAAACTGAATACTTAGGGCATTTTGTCTGATGGTGTAGAAACGCTTCTTCACCCTCCAGGAAAGAGGTCTGATCACCAAGTCTATTTCCCAGTTTGTACAAAAGAGTTTGCCTCCATTTAAACTTCCACAGATGGAAGCTGGTGGACCAGAAGGAGAGCATGTGTACCACTACCACGCTGCAGATTACAACTAGGCCAGTTAGTTTAGGGATAGGGCCGTGCTACCAGACATTTCCTCCTCGTTCTTAGGACTGTGTTGGTATTTTTGCAACCAATCCATTGTCGAGCTATTTGGAACAATCAATCCATGTAGAGATTGTCCAGGTAGCATAAACTTGTATCTCGAACTCATTGCTGTATACCATGCTGGTACGTGTGAGTCAAGGCACTACAGTTTCTTCCGTTTTCCAGCTATTAAAATAAAACAAGTTCCAAAGCATCCTTATTGATGCCTTCTTATGGGAGAGAACTGTGAGACTGATCTCACAGTTCAGAGTCTGCCTAGTCTATGGAGCAGGATGGGTATTTGACAATCTATGTTGTCCCGTCAATGCTATTTTATTTTAATTTTTTTTAACTAGCTAGCGCCAGGTTAATGTCTGGGGTTTTTTGCATAGCTCCTCTCCCATGCGTGGTATGGAGAGCCCAGAACTCTCAAGCGTCTCCAGGTGCCTCACCCAGAAAGTTTTATATCACTCTGGAGGCCAGTGCCTGTAAGCTAGGTTTCACAATGCCTAATTTAGGTGCATAAATCCTGTATTAGATGAGGCTTTCCTTATGGAGTATGCCCTGTGCTAGTCTGCATTTGGTAGTAAAGCATTTGAAATTGGACTGCTTCCCAAGACTTCATCATCTAGGAGAAGGCTTTTTGTTAGCCTGTTGGGCTGTAATTACACTCTGTCACTAGAATGAACTTTCAGAGCCAAATTTAGCAAAGGCTTTGGCAGCAAAGCTTTTCCTAATTCAAGTAAATTTTCCAATTTATTTTTTTCTGCCTTTTTGCTTTTAGGGTGCATTTCAAAATACTCTTGAAGTGTACTCTTTAGAATACTTCTGTAGTATGTTGTTCCATGCACCATTGTTGTTACGATAAGGAGGTAATTCTGAAAAAAAAATGGTGCCAGTGACTTGGAAACTTGATGTTTTCGTAAATTTTATTCATATTGTAATCAGAGTTCCTGATTAATTATTTACAAATTTGAAATTTAGACTGGTGAAACGCCTTTATAAAGATGTCATTAGTTCCTGATAAATTGGAGACTGTGTCTGCTCTTCAGAATGGTAATAGAAGAAGAAAAACCTGACTAAGCAACAGTACATGTAGAAGGGAAATAAAAAGTAACATTCATATGCACTTAATTAGCTGGCCAACAATATTGATAATTTGTTTTGCCAACAGAAACGGCACTCAAGAGAAAAATTACTTTGGCTATTGCTAGATACCTCTGTAACTCAAAATAGCAGCTTGAATGGCACCTGCTATTCTGCCTGTGTGTTTTCCTCTACGGACTGCGTGTTGCTCTCCCGAAATGGTGTTTGTCTCCTCTTATGCACTGGCCAAAGCTGATCGTAGCAACAGCAGTAAATTAAACATTGTGAGACTGCGCAAGCTCTAACTGTAAGCTGTCAGAGATGTTACTCAGTTACCTTGGAAACTTCAAGAGTCAGAACACGCTGGTATTTAGGAAGTTCAGGAGGAAAAGTTTGTGCTTTGCTTTTTAAACTGAAGTTGGTATTGCATTTTCAGTTTATATATATTTTACTTACCTGTCTGTATGAGTGCAGTATTTTATTTTCGTTGCAACCATGTAAAGCGTGTAATTATGTAGAAAAACTGTTATTTAAAGTTGAATAGGTAGCTGATGCTGGGTGGGGAGGCTGTGGTTGAATGGTTTGGTTTTGTTTCTTTCGTATCAAACAAACATTGCAACAGGTTACGTCTGGGGCCCAATCACAGCAGGCTCAAATGCTGTCCGCAGAAAAACAGGAGAGACAAAGCCTTCTTTTGCAGAATGTCCCTTCGTTGATTCGGTGGGAGGGGAAGCTCCTCCTCTTGTAGGACAGGAAATAGGTGGAGGGAGCTGCTTTTGCTTACGGTCTCTAGCAGCATTAGGTAATCCACGCGTGCTGAAGAGAGGCATAGATTACCTCCTCAGCCCTAGAGTAAAGGAGCAATAAAACAGGTCTGCGTCCTTCGCAGGTTGCTTAGCTCGTACCTCAGTTCCACACAGCCCCTTACTTGTGACATTCAGCTATAGCTCAGTGTTAATAAAAGAGAGGTGGGTAGTTGCGTACAAACATTATTAATGTTTGGAGGTTCTGGAGTCATCCCAGAAGCATCCCAGTTACTGTAGAAGCGAAAGTATTCATGGAAGAGAGACTTGGAGTATGAACATTCCTGCCTGATGTGGTATTTCTAAAGTAAGAGCTAGTTTTGCTATTGACCTTCAAAACTAACATCATAGAAAGGACTTGGCTTTTAAAAAGTGTATTACACTCATCCCAAATAGCCTTGCTTCAGAGGTGAAGATGTTCAGCGCTGCTTTTTGTTCACGTAACAAAATTTCTCCTAGTACTTTCTAAGTACTCCTGTGGCAATTGGCTAGCTGTAGTTGGCTTGTGAATGCAGCATGACGCTTTAAGTGTGCCCAGTTCTTTCTGATTTCAGTGGAATTAATTAGCCTTAGAGGCATGTTTACTAATAAACATTGTTTAAGAAGGCCTGCAGGTAAGCAGAAGTATCTTATCCACCTCCAATTAAAACAGTCTTAAACTCGTCTATGCCTTTTTTCTAATGAAAGTTTCTTTCTTTAATATGTTTGTCTGTGCAAAAATAGGAACAAAAGAGTTCCTATTGTAGAAAGTTCTCAGGAATGCAACCATGAGTAGTAAGTTTAAAAAGTCACAGTAATGCCTTCTAGCAAAAGAGAAGCAACTCCAGGTTTTTGAGAAGGAAGGAAGGAAGGAAGCCCTCCGTTGATCAGGCTTTCGGGCGTGATCTTAAGTCAGTAATTGCTTTTCTCTCAAATGTTGAAAAATATTGTGTATATATATACATACACACGTGCACGCATACAGACACATCTGTTTATCCACCTATATGTGTGTGTGTATGTATAAAAAGAAAAAAAACACATATTTGGTCTCTAAAGTTGACGATAGCCCAGCAGGCCAGAATGGTCCTGAAATCCAAAGTTTGGTTTTGGTTTTGTTCTTCCTACAATGGCATGAGTAACATCAATAATGTTCTTCGGATGCAGAATTTCATCTAGGAAAAGTGTTGCTTCGGAAATCACTACACTACGTTTAGATTTATTTACAAACGTAAAGATTTATTCCCTAAACCTAGAGCTGCATGTTCCACGAGTACTATTTGGAGTGTTGCTTGATTTGCTATCCTAAGGATATTCTAGAGCATGTTAGACATGGTGACAGCGTTGGTCTTTGACCTTCTAAAACAGAATTGATAGGCCAGTTTACCCATTATCTGTGTATGTTATAGACTGGGCCCATGTTTTAAACTGTGGTGTTAGATTTATCATTTATTTAGCGATCTTGAAAATTTTTGTGAGGATAAACTAATACGGATGTGACCATACAATGCATGCAAGAGACTGGTCCTGTCAAGAAGTCGTCAGTAGTATTTGGAGCCCAAATTTTGTCTGCTATTTTGAAGATCCTCTAGAGCTCTCCTGCAGGGATCTGCAAAAAATAAAAATGATGCCGGAATGAGGTGTCTTTAAGAGTTCTATTTACTTGTGTAAAATATGTTGCTAAATATCTTTTATTTTGTTCTGTGCGGAATGAATTCAAACCAGACGGAGAACAAATCACTGAAAAAATCACACTTCTATTTTTATTGTGAAACTCCTATGATCAATAAAGCTAGACAACCTTCCTTGTTGTTGTTACTTAAGCATTTTTGTAAAGAAGCCTCCTAAAACTTACCTGTCTTATTTTTCAATGATTTTACAGCTAGTGTAACAATCATGCCTAAAAATCTCAGCCAAGGACCACAGTGCTGGACCATCTGTGATACAGATACGCGGGAAGTGGAGCTGTGGATTAGTACAGGCATGAACCTGAGTCCTTTCATGTGATTGCGTGTGTGCATATTGCCCTCAGGGGTGCTAACAGGAAGGCGGGGGGAGAATGATATGACGACGACAGCACTGTCCTAGGGTAGTTTTGTTTGACTCTCACACCTTCCCCAGCTCCCCCAGTTGCTAGGATGAGTACAGGCTGGACTGAGGCAGGTCTTGCTTGAGATCTGATTGTTTTAAAGTGCTAACATTTTGAAAGTCTGTTGTTCAGCACAGTTTCTTGATTATCCAATTTCACGCTCCCGCTTATATCATGAGTTAATCCTGGCTGCTGACCTTCACTTGAGATACAGCATGTCCGTACATCCAAATAACAGTCGGCGCTTCAAAGCTGAGAAGTGCTGGAGAGAGCTGACTTGTTAATGCTTGGTATTCTTGGTCTGGGATCGTGACTGGGAGAACTTATGGTGCCTCTCCTAAACATGGATAGTAAACTTTTTTCCTTTTTTTGCCTTCCCCCTCCCTCTCACCCCTTGCCCCCACCTTTTGTCACCTATATGATACGGAAGTTATAAAGCTAATTAATTTTGGTGTCTCTTTACATCGAAATTTGATCATTATTACATGTTTTTTCCCCCATCCTCAAACTTCTTAAAATCCTTCTCATGTTGAATAGAGTAGCCTGTGTTTACGGTCTTCACGCTGCCAACTCTGGTTAGTTGCAATGCTTCCCTTAGAAAGGGAATGCTGAGTAAGGATTTCAAGGACAGCCTGAGGTATGATCCACCGAAATCAGTAACTCATTTTCTGTTTATTTTAATACGCACTGGATCATATCTTATGTGCAGTGTCAACTTGAAATTCAGCTGCCACGCCGTGGTACTTTCCACACTGCTGGGTACGCAGGGGAATACTCAGGCTGGGTCTGAGGGGGCGTTGAGGAAGAAGGTTTGAACATGCTGCTTGTGTTCTCATGTGGCCTGTAAAAATCGGGATAGAGCCAAGAGATACTGCATTATGTGGTTGATGCTTTAGCCGTGCTGCAGTTATGCCGAACAAAGAAAATAGATTAAAAAGGACTGGGTTGCAAAAAATACTTGAACCTGCTGTGAACCCTGCAGAGGAGATAGTCCAAATTGGCTTGAGTCATCAACTGAGGAGGCTGACAGTGTTCAACATCTAAAAACCAAGAACAGGCAAAATAATTTCTGTCTTCAGAGGGAATGGCTTCTGATAAAAGACAGTAAGAACATCACAAAGGGAAATGCTTTCTTGACATTTTAATGCGAATCAGTAAAGCAACTCTAAACCAAGGGATTATTTGTAGACTGGTTAATCTTTCTCAAAAGCAATCTATGATAGTATAATAAAAGAAAACAAACCCCTTCAATAGTCCTAGGAAACAGAGACAGTTTGGTTCATGACCTAGTTTGTTTTCCAGAAACATCAGTGCTATGTTTCAAAATTCTCTTCGATTATCCAGAGGAGTTTTTTCCTCATCTCTTTACTGTGCTAATTAAACGCAGGATTTACTCTGGGCGGTGGTACCACGCTTGGTCAACAGCCTTCTCCTCTGTTCATTAGAAGGTTCTGTTGTATAGTGTATCTTTAAATTCTCAGGTGAATATTTTAATAATTAGACTTGCAGCAATGTCAGTGTAAATAATGACTGCAGAAACACTGCCTTTCTGAACTTGTTGCCCTGGCAAACTGTACAGCTTGTCTGTTTAATGGACTGTATGGATGAATAGTTGGCAGGTTTTGTGTCTTTTGTTCTGTTAAATCAGCCATGCAAATACAGTGTTCGCTGTAGATCAGAAGTATAAAATATTTTATCTGCTGTAGTACTACTGATCACGGAGTACAATTTTAAGTCATATGGGAAGTCATCAGGAGTTATGTATCTGTGCAGCTCTCCAAACCTGTGAGATATTCTTCTTTTTGAAACGAATAGCTCTCATCGAAACATGTCCTGAAATATTGGATCCCCTAAATCTGGGGGTTTCATACGGTGTGCTTTCAGAATCGTTTGCCCCTGAGATAATTTGTAGTTGAAGAGGCAACTTGTCATGTGTAGTAGGCAGTGTTACATTGTGTAGGGCGACCCTCTGTGTCTTCCAGCAGTAATGTTCTTCAAAAGCGTATAGAAGAGCTGGTGACAAGTTCCTCTTGTGGGGGTGAGTACGGGTGTGATAGAGACACTGACCTAACTGAAAACTACGCTCATAGAAAGAGGTTTTGTGTTCTTGGATGTAACCAAATTTCACAAGCTGTGTTGAGCCTCTCCAACACGATAGCATTCCTGCTGTTTCAGTGCTGAATGTTAAATGCACCTAAACGATGGTAGAGTCAAATTAAGGGCAAAAACGTAGTTTCTAATGTAGACTTGTCACTGTACTGGTAGGGTCTATGTCAAGGAGTGGATAGGAATCTGCCTTAGATGCGGTAGGTAGGAAAAGGCAAAGATAAGGTGTGATCCCGTCACATGTGGACGTTTGTCTTCAGCACAGGTACAAAATATTTCTTGCAGCCCAGACTGTATGCCAGTCTGGCAATGAAAGCAGGTGCTGTATAGATTTTATTTTGTTGTGCGATAAATGGCTAGTTTTCTTCAGTGTTTGCATATGCCTTGTTCCCCAGAGGTTCTTTCTCTCTTAGGATTTTTCTCTTCAGACACCTTTCCAGAGATGTGCCATGACCATCTTGAGCTTCATCACAGTCCTTACTCCTACATTTATCCTTTCCAGCTGTGGCCCTGATCCTGCAATATGAATCCAGTGATACTTTGCAGGCATCCCAGGGAACCCTCAGGAGTGTGTCAGGGCTTCATTTTTATAGCAAGCAATAGTAATTCAGCTTTCTCAGACTTTAAAGCCCAGGTTACAGTCCCTTTGGAAATTTTTATGGATGTATTTCATCTTGGAACTGTGCCACCAATGTCTATCTATTTCTTTGTGATATTATTCTGACTCCTGAGAGATGTTCTTGCTGAAATATTTCCAAAATAAAACTCTTGCTGTCACAGCTATATTTGGACTAATAGTGGGATAAGTTATGGTTTATCAGATCGGCTTTCAGGACTTGCACTCCAGCAGGGCCCTGAGGTTCCAGAGAAGGGAAAGTTTATGCAGGTCTCCTACAGCATTTCCCATCTCTTCTGCCCAATCCTCCTTTGCTTTAAATTAAAACTATAATGTTCTGCCTTTCCACTCTTTCAGCTTACATAAAAGGAATCACTTTTATGTGTCCCGTTCAGATTTAGGCTGCCAAGTATTAGTTTAGTCATTGGTTTTGAGAAGTATTTATATTTTGATAGCGTTGCAACACCAGCAATCAATACCTAAGTGTTCCTTTTTGTGAGGTCCCTCTCTGTTCTCGATTAGGTGGTCCAAATAGGCAAATGGGACAAAGGTTTGTGAAGAGATGAGGGGGAAGAGAAGTGTCAGGCCCATAACAAGTCCACAAGCGTAGCAAATGTCTAAATAGTTCTGGTAGGTATCTAACTTTATTCACTTATTATTGGTAGAGATTGGAGAAGAGAGAAAGAAAACACCGATACTTTATAGTAGAAAGGCACAAGGAGTATTGCATTTGTTTAAAAAAACAAAACAAAAACAAAAAAAGTTGTGTTTGTTTTTGTTTTTGTTTTTTTTTGTCTTATTCCCCTCCTATGAGAGTTTGCCACCGACTTCCATGGGACCATGAACAGATCTGTGCTTTATCTTCTGGTGCACAGTGACATCTACAGAGAGTGGAGCACATCAGACAAGGCTTTCCCATTTAGTACCGTGTCTTTTTCTGACTGTTTTTCTTTCATGATTCATTAGTTTAAACTTATTACTTTATGTTATGCTTTTAAGTGCATTTACGATATTTTTTATCTTTGTACATTCCCATGGAAATGTACCTATTATTTTAAAAAAACTTGCTTCACCCTGACAGAAGTTATTTTGACCGTTGGAAATGCAATAGCAGTTTACATACCCAAACAGAAATTACTTTCTCTTGATGGATAGAATGTCTAGTCTTACAGTATAGCGCCCTGGAAAGTTTCAGCTTTTTTGAGGTAAAATTTCTTTCACAACTGTGTTGTTCACATCAAGAAGTGAGTTTTTGATGTTTTCCATCTGGGTGCTTGTTCTGAAACTATCATACAGATAGCTTTATTATTAGATGTGTTCATTATTGATAATAATGTTTTAAATTATTTAGAGAAAATACTAAAATGTAAATTCCATTTAATTTCAAAAAATTCCAATTGAATAAATCAATAAAGGTAAATGTAGGGCTTTTTTGCAGGATTTTTCTTTGTCAGACAAAGTCCTTAATTCTGTTGTGTGCATTTTTGGTTGGTTTGGCTTCATTAATTTATTTTCCTTCCCTTTAATTTTACTTTTTTTTAAGTTCCTGCAAGCTTATTAGGAAGGAAGAAATAGCTAGCTTCTGCAGTGTGATTTTATTGGTGTTTCATCCTTTGCTTCTCTGGGCAAAACAAAACAGAATCCAGGCTAGTATACATTTACAGAAGGTGGCCTGTGGATACTATTTTCCCAAGGCCTGAACACGTGTTTTAACCGCATGCACTGCGGATAGTCTCAGTAGCTTCAAGACAACCGTTTAATGCATAAAGTTGAACATGCATGTAGATCTTTGCAAACATAGCCCTTAGGCTACTGAGGTTTTAACCCCACATTTTAAAAAGGACTGTTTTTTTTAAAAGGAAGTTAAAGGGAGGGGAAAACTAAAATTTCCACTCCAAATATGAAAAGACAAGGCAAAAAGACATTACTTTTATTTCTGCTGTCTTTAAAAAGGTAATTTATTAAGTGTGTGTAAGAATGTAGACACTTAGGCTCTGAGCTTCACGGCATTTATTTTTTGATTGTTCTTGTTCATGTTTCTAATGTAAAGGTCTTAATTTGGTATTTCAAAATATGATCATTTGGGGGTGATTTTTCTTTGCTCTTGGATAATATTAAGTGTTTCAAAACAAGTTTTAATGTATAAATGCACCAGGACTTGTCTCAGTCTTGTTTTTTCCCCTACCGGGTCAGATACTATAATAATAATAATTGCAAACCAGATCCAGGCCTCATTAAACTAATACAGCAGAATGATAATCAGAAAATTGCCAAGTAATGAACAAAACCCAGAAGTTTTAAAACTTATTAAGCGATTGTGGGTGATGAGCGGGTTTTATAGCCAAGGCTTTCATGTCTGAAAAATGACCCTGATAGTTTGGCAGCTGACATTATTGGTTAATTTGTGTTAAACTCAATTTTCGTAGAAGAAAGAACACAATGTAAAATAATATCTCAGTGGAGCAGGAGGGAGTACTTAAAACCCATGTAGTAAAAATGTACTCATATGTATAAAAACCTTGGCAAAAAGCATTAAACCCTTTGGAGAAATAAATGAGTAAAATAGCCTCTGTAAAACGTAAACAAACAATAAAATACGTGTAAGCAGTGAATGCTAGAAGGACATGAATGATTTTCTAGGTATTCAAAGGCTCTTATGCTCCAATAAAAGATAAAGCGTATGACAGATAAACTATGTCCATTCCTGAAGGAGAGACAGAATAATTAAAAAAAAAAAGTGAATACGTGAGTGGTAAAGTTTTAGCATTCAAAGGCTGTCAGCATTTTTCCTCTTGTAGAGATCTGTTATGTGTCCAAACTCTGGATTTCTCTTCTTACGCTCAGAGTTTTTTCTTTAGGATTGAAGGCAGTAAGAAAAAACGGAAAAATAGAAAACATAGAGTTTCACAAATAATTGAGCAAACTACCATTTTTATAGTGATTTCAAGTTTGACTTTTCTAACATGAAGTATAATTGCAGGAATCTTTCAATTGCTGCACAGTTATTACTGAAAGAGGCATCTGGACAATGTCTTCCATTAGCCGTGGGTTTTGGCTGAGGCTATAAGCCAGCATGGTCACTGTAATTAAACTGACAAGTGCTTGAGATACTGTATTTGTTTGCTGTATGTACTTCCCTTCAATAAATATTAGTATTTCTTCTGAATCTCTTACTCTAGCTGGTGACCCTGACGACGTTGAAACGGTAGTGTAGCCTGATGCAACATGGCAGCATTGCGGGGGCAGCATTTAGGACAAAATATTCAAAGCTTTCTTAACAAAAACCTATTTGAGAAACCATTTGCAATAGAGGAGCAGAAATAGATTTCTTCAGGAAAAACTCAATCTGACAGAGAAGGCAAAATACCTGACTCCAGCAGCTTTCTCTTAGTGAGCTGTAAGAACCCTTTGCTGGAGAAAATCAGCCTGGAGCCCTAAATGTCCAGTGTTTTCAAACTTTGTAGGCTTTTGGTGCGAATCCTTACTCTCTTTCTGATCAATGGCAGAATATGCCTCTGAACTTGCAAATTTAGCCCCTCAGGGGATCAGTGGGCTTGAGCCAACCGTGCTGCAGATCTTGGGTTAATGCTGGACAACGAATGATCTCTTGATCAGGTCATCTCTAACCGGAGTTAAGTCAGGCAGTAGCTTTCTAGCCCACTTTATTTGGTTTCGAGTTTGCATTGTTTTTTATAACTTCATCTACCTCTTCATCTAGACACCTCTTTATGTTGTAAACCATGGTGAGACTGGACCAATCCGATGCAACCGATGCAAGGCTTATATGTGTCCCTTCATGCAGTTTATTGAAGGTGGAAGAAGATACCAGTGTGGATTTTGCAACTGTATAAATGATGGTAAGTGATGTTTCCCTGATCTGTGATTCATACGAATTCCCTAAAACGTAAAAGAAACTATATCCCTAACATTTTCTTGACTTGCTGACTTGATGAGAAAATAGTTTAGTGAGGTGCGGTAGCTAAGCCTATTTCACAAATCAAAAAAATACTACCCAAGAAAAAACAGGTAGAAAACACTTGTTCGGTAGAATATAAAAAAAAAAAAGAAATACATGAAAAATAACGCTGACTCATGAAGTCCAGTCTGATACGATGAAAACTTTATTTAAAAATAGTATGTCAACACAGGATACAAAGCTGCTTGTATTGCTAACTGAAAGCAACTTTTGTGTGGAAAAAATTAATTTCTTTAAGAAATCTAAATGTCCAGCAAGAACCAAATATTTAGAACCATGTTAGCCTGGTCCTGTCCATGACTGTGGATGCAATAGTTAAATAACCTATTAATCTTACTGTGACAAGTGTTGGTTTTCACAGAAGATACCATGCCATATTTGTTCAAGCGTGCTGCATGTGACTCATAACTGTTCTTGTGCTCTTGGCTAAATCCCAGATCTTTGCCTGAACTAGCCTTTCTAGACATTTGTATCAAGTTGGATTTCCTCCGCTGGATCACAGCAGTATAGTGCTTTCCCTAATACAGTAATCTCTTCAACTCTGAAACGCGAACCTTTACAGACTCGCTCCAGCTTCTTTTCTGCCTGGTGTTCAAACGTCCGTGCAAGCCTAGCAGATAACAGATTTCATCGTTTGTTAGCAATTTAAACTCTCATAAAGAGAAATTTAAATGCGTTGTGAGCGTTTTAAGAAAGACATTTAAGTTGCAGTGTCATTTTAAATCATGCTTTGTATTACTACAGTGTCTTTTATCCAAGTCAGAAAGCACTTAAAAAAAAAAAATCTTAATGAGGACTAAAAATGGCCAGTAGACTAGGTAGCTATTCCACCCACTCACACACACACATACACTTTACAGGCAAAAGTGTGAAAAATAAGCATTCTAAATGTATATTGATTGAGGAAAGAGGACCTAAAATCCAGAGGTGACTCTTCCCCAGGGTGACCCTAAACGTTAGACTAGCTGTATATAAATGGTTGGTGGCAAACCCACTTGATTTCTTAACGCCTTCGAGTTCTGCACCTTTTATCTGTAGCCGCAAAAGGCTCCTGATATAATAGACCCAATGCGCTTTGCTATGCAGTAGGCCGGCGTTGGGAACCTTGGAGAACTGTTTCCAGTGGAATGGTGTCTTTGCATAACGCAGTACAGGACTGAGGAAAAGTGCTGGTTTTACCACTGTCCCTCTGTAGGGTTCTGGCTCCAGTGGTTTGAATTAAGCTGTGAGTAGGCTGCATCCAGTATCAAAATAGTCACTGTTACACCCTCTGTATCCTGAGGGTAACAGACTCCTGCGTATAGAAATGACCTGGGTCAGTTTTACCTACTCAAGCCTGGCAGTGTAGAAGTGGGAGAATATGCTCCAACTACAAAAGGAGCTGGCATTACTGGAATGTTGTGGGTTTTTGTTTGTTTGGCGTTTTTTAAGCCAATGCTGGGGGCAAAAACCCACCATTGCAACCTGGATAAGTGTTTAAACTCTTCCCTTGATCAGTAACAAAGGAGCCTGCGCCAGTACATTGAAAGCAGTTGTTGTGTTGTTCCCCTCCTCTCCAAAATATAAATGGTTTTTCCTGCTCTTGTGTTGGCTTTTAGTCCCTCCATTCTTCTTTCAACATCTGGACCACATTGGCCGACGGGTAGACCACTATGAAAGGCCCGAGCTATCTCTGGGATCTTATGAATACGTTGCTACTTTGGATTATTGCCGAGTGAGTATTTCCAGTATGCAAACTAATTTTTTATGTCAAAACAAACAAAATCCTTTTAATACCTACAGTAGAGTAAACGCACTTGTAAACTGAATATCAGAGTACAGGAACATTCTAGAAAATGTAGATAGATGTGGAGAATTTGAGCTTACTGTATTTTGTACTTTTGTGCTGCAAGTAAGAGTAACAAATAGCGCCGCAAAGTCATGGATCGTCAGTCTTTAACTGGGGCATTCGTTGGGTCCCATCTAGCACGTTGCGCTGTTTAGAGGATATACTTGGCATTCTGATGCAGCACTGCATTTTAGATGCGTGTCTTCTATTGATTTTGAAGACAGACACACGCCTAAATTGCCTTCCCAATAGTGAAAACCTTAACTGGATTCTTGTAATCCTTTCCTGGCAAGAGTGGTTTTAGTATTCTGACCGCTAAGTGATTTACATTGGAATGGGTTCTCTCTCCTAATATTAACTCACTGAAGAACTCAATCCAAAGCCCACTCAAGCCACTGTAAGTAATTGTAATTGTTTTTATTAGAGAACTGTATTTGATACTTCTGAAAGCTTAAGTTACTTAAACTTCTCAAACTTTAGCTCATTTTACAAAATTGCAAGCGTGACTTCAGCTGTCCACAGTGTGGATGTATTTTTCTGTTCTTGCTGGAATCAGCAGATTTTTTTTCATGTCAGTAGAACTGAGGTCATGATAAGGTTAGGAAAGGCAACTGGATCCTACAAAGTCTTGAAGTAGGTACCAGTAACTTCCTCAGACCATCAAATTATTGCTGGTATGAAGAAAACAGGTTTAATTCTGCTTTCTTCCAAAAGCTAGTGAAATCCCTGAGACGACCTATATAGATTTTACTGAAATCTGTGTTAAACCCCAGAACAGGAGAGAATTGTAGTGAGGCATTACAGAAATACGGTACGGGATCCTCAGTGTATATCCAGTGTAGCTCCATCAAATTTCGTTAAGCTTTGCTGGTTTCTGGCAGCTAAACTTTTGAAAACTCATGTGTACCGAATGGCTCTGGGCCGTTTTCGCAGTTCTTTTTCTCTGCCCTGGAGTGTGACCCTGTGGGATGCAGTCATCGTCACAATGCATCTTCCAGTGCAGTGGCTTTTGCCATATAGCTTAAATCAAGGAGTTTCCTTGATAAAAGTCATCCGGCGTGGTCTGTCGTCTTGTTGCAAAGACCCCTCCATAGACTTACTCGAGTGTTACCAAAAAAGAAATCTCTTACGAAATTAACACTTAACACTGGAAATGCTGAGTCATTAAATTCTGCAGAAGTGAATACTATTTGATAACTCATTTTTCATTTTCCTCCAAGTTGCAAAGGTCCAATTCTTTTATAAATCCAGTTTAAGACCAGAACTGAAAAGTCATTTCCTTTTGTGCTTATCAAATGACAAGGATGAACAGCTACAAAAAATGTTAACAAATAACAGCTGTTTTGCATTATTGCACTCCTGCTAAGCGGATGTGGCACGAGCAGAAGTCCTCGTTTCTACCATATATTTGTCAGAAATTACACAGGGATTCTTTATAAAGAATACAAGAGTGTAGAAGTAGTGTTTGATACAGTTTTTGAAGCTAGAATCCAAGTGCAGTGAACAGAACAGCTTCTAAAACTACCGCCTGGTTTTAGTTCACAGGAATTAATCCTGATTTACATGACTCAAATGAAGTGAGATCAAGGCTATAATGTTCACTTTAAAGTGTGCCACAGATTATGAATAAATTGTAATTCAAGGGTTAGATGATTTTTGTCTTAAATGGCTTTTTCTGAGGTTTAGTTTAACAAGCATAATTTGCTTAAGTGGTCAGAACTCTGTATACGAAGGCGGTGAAACAGCGTGATGGAAAAGCTGACCTAAATTTGACATCAAGTAATGGCCACTACTCATCTTAATGGGAATTAGGAAAACTGATCTTAGGGAGTATGATGATCATTGTTGCTATGTTCACTTTATATGATCGTTTTCCTGGGTACATCTCTAAGCATTACATTGCTTTATTTGGAAACAAAAAAACCCCTTCATGTTAGCTTACTTTTTCTTACTTACAGAAACTCGGGTCAGTAGGGTAGGTCACGATTTGAGTGACACTTAAATTACGACTAAGAGGAATTCCCAAAGGAATCCAGACCAGCCCAAGTCACTGCTGTGTATGCAGCAGTGACATACGTTGAATGTTCCACTCTCCTGCTTTGATTATCTTACAGAAAGTCAGCTTATTCCTGAAGGTACAGTTCAGCTGTCCAGAATGCACTGGATCCTCAGCCAGCAAGACAGACAGACAGGATGCGGATGTCCACCACTTAGTACTGCCGAAATTCTTTAATTCTGGTTCAGTACTGAAGTTGTATTTTCTGTTTCTAGATTGGTTAGAAATAACTTAAGGGTCGTTAGAAGCAAACGCTAACAAAAACTGAATCTAAACATTCGCGTTAACAGAACGGTATTGCATATTGATACAGGGAATGCCGAACAAGTATGGGTACAGAAAAAAGCCAGAAGGCAATTTTGTTTAAACACTTGAATTCCAGCAGAACGTGTTTGTGTTTCATCTTATCTAATAAACTGTTACCCTTTACATATTTTATTCCATTAGGATGCTATTTTCCAGTAATAGTGTTTTATTCCAGGGGTGGACTTTACCCAATACGTGTCAGCTTTCTGCAGTAGTTACTCTTCATGATCCATAGTATTTTTCAAACAGCTACACACTGTATTTAGATTGCCTTACGCTACCACCTGTGAATTTTTTCGACGTAACAGTACACTGTCTGATTTTCCCTGGGAATGGTCTTTTTTTTTTTTCTTTTTTTTCTGTAGAACAACAAGCCTCCAAAGCCACCAGCTTATATCTTCATGATCGATGTATCGTACAGAAACATAAACAGTGGCCTAGTTAAACTCATATGTGACGAACTGAAGACTCTGCTAGATAAACTTCCAAGGTAAAGAAACATAAGCATGCTTTGCTTAACTCAACTACGCTGCAGTTTTCACGCAGCTTTGCATGTTGAGAGGTAAAAACAAGCTACCGAAAACGTCAAAATTTACAGTAGAGTCATCTTTGGGGTGACAGTGACCAAATGTTAATTCTAATGCTGCTGGCAGTTCTTAGACTTTAATGTCTGGGCTTACTATATGAATGGAAAGAATCTGTTATGCTAATTGCACATGTAGCTTGCATTCTTTTCCTTTCTTGTAGTGAACTCTAGTGGTGTTAAGGGCTAAGTCCCAGCCTGTAGGTTTGACTTGCCCTGCTGTAGCTCAGTTTACGGCAATGTTGCTTTTCTCATTAAACCGAACAGGGAAATACCAAAAACGGAATACTCAAGAATTGCAAATCTCTAAATCCATAAAGTTGGTGATTTGTATCTTCAGCTATTATTGTTAATTATCAAAACTTCTAAAGCTACTTGCTGTGCTGTGATACTTCTCTGTCCTGGTACGTATCTGAGAGGAGAACAAATCTTCTAGGCAACAAACATTTTACGAAATATAGCACATCCGTTTGTGAGCATTAAGCACACAGTAGTAGTATTACTGCAGATCAGTATTAATGACAGAATATTATTTTAGTGTCGTTTAGTACAGTTTTTAGTACAGTATATTAGTATATTTTTCATTAGTTTAAATAATGCAGACACACATAGTTAAATGAGAGCAGTGACAGACTGAGAAATGAAGTAGACAAGATGTTTCTCAGCCAAGGCATATAAAAGTATTGAAGAAAATGCAGAAAGAAAACGCATTCCAAATAACAATACTTGCAGAGGGAGAACAGACTTAAGAAATTAACGTATTTAGGAACTGAGGAAGTGAATTAGGAAGTTCGGAAGTTAAGACGTACGTAAATACTTAGGAAGTGAGTAAAGAAGGAAGTAAGGATCTTCCTGTCTTACTTCCCAAGTTCCTAACTTACTTCCTCCGTCACTATATAGGTTGTCAATTCCTCACTTCCTGTCTTACTTCCTAAGTTTCTAACTTACTTCCTCCGTCGCTATACCTGTCGTCACTTCCTCACTTCCTACGTTACTTCCTAACTTGCAAACTTACTTCCTCCGTTGCTCTGTAGGTCGTCACTTCCTCACTTCCTACGTTACTTCCTAAGTTACTTCCAAACTTGCAAACTTAATTCCTCCGTTGCTATATAGGTCGTCACTTCGTCACCTACTAAGTTACTTCCTGTCTTACTTCCTACCATGCAGTCGCACTTCCTCCGTCGCTATATAGGGCGCCACTTCCTCCCGTCCTAAGTTGCTTCCTGTCTCACTTCCTAACATGCAGTTGCACTTCCTCCCTCGCTATATAAGTCGTCACTTCCTCAAGTCCTAAGTTACTTCCTCCCGTCCCAAGTTACTTCCTGTCGCACTTCCTCCCTCGCTATATAGGGCGGCACTTCCTCGTCTCCGAAGTTACTTCCTGTCCCACTTCCTGGCGTGCAGTCGCACTTCCTGCCTCGCTATATAGGGAGCCACTTCCTCGTCTCCGAAGTTACTTCCTCCCGTCCCGAGTTACTTCCTGTCGCACTTCCTGGCGCGCAGTCGCACTTCCTCCCTCGCTATAGAGGTCATCACTTCCTCACTTCCTGACTTATTTCCTGTCTCACTTCCTGCCCTCCCAGCTTACCTGTTACTGAAGAGCAGTTACGGCCCCTCTGGAGTTTGCCCCGGTGCTGCGGCTGTTGGTGCGCTGCTGAGCTGCCGTGTGTCGGTTGCCGTGCAGAGGGTGGGTGCTGGGCGCTGCCATTGATTTTGGCGGGGCCGAGGCTTTTTCACTGCCCCGGCTGAGGAGCGTGTTCCCACCCTGGCTGCCCTGCTGCGGTGAGGGCCGAGGTGACTGTTAACAGTCCTTTGTTTCTTCTGAGGTTAAACAGCCGATTGTTTTGCGCTAAGGGGGCAGTAATTGGGAATACAGTGGTCGGGCGCCTCTGTTAAAGTCTCCGGGTGCGATAGTAACATCTGTAGGAGCCTGTGTACGTTGTTACCCTGTTTGTCGATAAGCGTATTTCTTTGTGTTAAATTTTTTACAACTATAACCTTCCATGAGTGATGACTTCTATAAACTAAAGAAAGTACAATCAGCTCGGCTATTTCTGTGGTTCCTATTGCTGCAGTCTCAAAGAACTTTGTGGTATAGAGTTATACATCCTGGTGAGATTAAACAGTAATTCTTGCTGTTCACTTTCTACAAATTTAAACCGAGGCGTTAACTGGGCGTTATTTAATTAGAAATTAAATCATTTCCTCTTAGGTTATAGGTTAGATCAGTGGCATAGCTGGGATTTCCGTTTCAGTGCTTTGAATATGCAAGTTCCAAACGTGCAAAACGTGTGAAAGCGTTTACGCGCAGACTGGCTATTGGGTGGCTTTGCGAGGCCTCACCACTGGTCGGGTGGCTGCTGAAACGGTCAGTGCTGCCGTACGGAGCACACGGGCTGACCCATAGTCACTGCACGTACCACAGCCTTCCTCTCTGGCACTTCTTGTGCTGAAGGCTTTGGGTTGCCATTTACGAGAGGAACACCCTGCTGTAAGAAGGGGCTATTTTATTAGTAATTAAGACCGATTTTTTGAATAGGACTGCCTTTTAGGGAAAAGCTCGCTAAATTTAGGACCGCAAACCTGGTAGGTCTGCTAGTACCGGCGGCTGCTACCGATGGCAGAGCGGACTGCCGCGTGGAGCTGCCTCTCTAAGCGGAGGTCGAGCCTGCTGCCGGCACTGCCCCTGCAGGCGCAGCTCACAGCGCCCACGTGCCGGCTTCAGTTGGCCTGCAAACTTACTAGCAATAAAGAGCAATTTCTACAGCGCGTTTTATGCGCGATACACAGCGATGGAGGATCTAACAGCTTTTGTTAGTCCAGCTCAAGCAGAAGATGGACCCACCAAAGTCACCAGATGCTATTCAAGCCTAAATGCTGTTCTTACTAGGCATCAGTCATCAGTGTCACAGAATTACAATGTCTTCTAAATAAAGCTGCTTTTCTGATTATAACTTGTAACTAATTGTCCTGTTCTCTCTTTTCTATGTTTTGAGGACAACATGGTTTATACTTTATCTGAGGGACTTTTGACTGCTTGGATAGGATGCACAGCTGATAGGGTTGACATAAATACATATTTTTTTAAAAACTAAATAATGCAGCAGTTGATTTTATCAGAGTGTTTTAATTTGACCTAAGGCAAAGATTACATCGGCTTGGTTTTGTTTGCTTTGTTGCTCCCAGTACAGATAATGATCTGAAAACAGCCTTGTATTTCAAAGGAATGGTTTTATTGGAAGGTCAGAATTTTAGATCTGTAAGCATTGTTTTTGTTTTTCTTACAGAGAAGAGCAAGAAGAATCCTCAGCAATTCAAGTTGGTTTTGTCACTTACAACAAAGTCCTCCACTTCTTTAATGTAAAAAGCAGCTTAGCTCAGCCTCAGATGATGGTGGTCTCAGATGTTGGAGAAGTTTTCGTTCCTTTGCTGGATGGCTTCCTTGTTAACTTTCAGGAATCGCGATCTGTTGTTACCAAGTAAAGTACAATTATTCCCTATGTGAATAAGGTCTGAATGCTTAGGATATGCGTTATGCCTTTTAGTCCGTTGTGTTATTGGGTTTGGGGAGGTACGTGGATTTATTGAAATACTTGAGAAGCCAGCAGATGCCTCGGGTCATCCATTTCCACCTTTGAGGCAAAGAAAAAGTGATTTCGACACCCGCCCAGTGCTGAATGTGAAAGCGTATTTAGCCCAGGTGTAAATCTCGCATCTTCAGCTGTGTTTCCTCAAAAATGGGAGGGGGGTTGCAGCTGTGCGCCGTGGTGCACGTATTTTCCCTTGCAATGCCATGATGCACACCTGGATGTGATCTAAGGACTCTGAAGTCCTTACAGCACACTAAACTTCATTTTTAGCTATTTTTTATTTACTGCTTGTTCCTTTATGTTACCAGCTTTGAAATAATGTATCTCATAGAATTTAAAAAAAATCATATTTTGTTTTACTCTGGCTGGAATCCTGTGAAATTGAGCAATCAAAATTAATTTTTTTTAATATAAATTTGCATGGAAAACATCTTCCTGTGTGAAGACTTGGTATGTTACAAGGTATGTTTGGGGATTCTCCCAAATACGCTAACCGGTTGAAATGCTGTCCTTTTGTCTTTCATAGCTTGTTGGACCAGATTCCAGAGATGTTTGCAGACACTAACGAGAGCGAGACCATCTTCGCTCCTGTAATCCAGGCTGGCATGGAGGCGCTAAAGGTTAGAACGTTGCTCTCTGTAAGAGAAGCAGCACTTTAATGAGAATAAGACTTGATAAACTGCAGAAATTCCATTTGCTAGAAACCAGTCCCAAATCCCCCTATAAATCCCAATGGGAAATTAGAAAAAAAAAAATCGCTGATGGCTTCCAGCACTAATGTTCTGTTATTCTAACAGTGTGTCCGAACTGCTCTAGTCAAAATGAGAACACTGACATGCATCGCATCTGTTTCCAGATTTTGCTTACCGAGGGAAACCATTCCCTAGAGTCTGTTCCACGTAGGACGGGTGTTTAGGAGAGGATGAGGAGCAGGAGTCGGATTCTCATTAAGCATTTGAGAGAAATAAAAAAGAGTTTAGTTACTGCAACAGAACAAACAGATGCTCTGGATGTTTGCACAGACACCCAGTCCTTGCACACGCGAAGGGCAGGAAAAGAGCCAGCGTAAGGTCTGATTTTGCCCTGCCTGTTCTCCTGCTCTGCTCGCTGCTTGTGCAAAGCGAGGTCTTTGTGACTATTTATGACTGAATCGGGTCGGGGGCTGGAGGGTTTCCACTTAACTGACAGGTTCTCACAGCTTGAATACAGATGAAAACGAATCCACAGGTCAAGGTGCACCCCCAGTTGCTTTCCATATGTCCCAGACATCCCCGAAAGTGCTGACATTTCCACGGAGCACTCCCAATTAGGAGAATGCCACCGTAGTTCCCCACGAGATTTCTAGGGGCAGAAGACAGCCAGTGGCATGACAAAACAGTTGATGTATCTGCGAGCTGTGTATAAGAAGTAAAGCGTGAACTTTGAGTAGATAAATTAGTTGAACTGAAAATGCACAGTTCTCAAATCTGTTTCTTAAATAGTATTTAATTAATACCTGTTTTCGTGTTATTTATTCATGCTGCCAGAAGGTATGTGTACAAAACATACATTTGGTTACAGCTTCCGTCAGAGTGCTCTTCCCTGAGACTTGACTTCTACAAAACAAACTTAAGGGCCATAATTGTAAATTTCCTTTGATGTTGGCTATAAAGGGAAGCAGCTCTTAATTAAGCTTTTTATTTAGCTCAATATTCTTAAGTTGTAATTTGTGAGGACTTTCACTATGAATTATTAATATGCATATATATGTCCTAAATATACGTTCCTATTTGAGATTAATTTTAATAACTTTTGGTCAGCCGCGACATGGACTAGATGATCGTTGTAGATCCCTTCCAACTGAAATACTTTATTCTGTTCTGTTCGTTGTCATCAGCTGTCTCACTAGTAAGAGTAAGTGATAAACTGGATTTTCTAAATTTTGGTGGGAAAGCTTGTTAATAGTGCAAAGATGCCTCCAGTATTGCTACTGTTGTTACTCTCTTCTTCGGAATGTAGGGTTTTCTGTCAGTAGTTTGTCATCGCAGTAAAAATGATGTGGAAAAAAAAAAAGTTCTAAATAAGAATAGAAAACTGGAATAAAACTGGCAGTTACTTACTTTGTTAGTGGCAGGAGGAATTGTTCATCACAAGTTTCGATAGTCCTGGATTTTAAGGTAGATTTGAATGTGGAATCTAGTACAGGAAGTCTATAAAAATGTAGTGAACATGAGCGTGCCTGAACTGAAAGAAATAATTGCTGTTAAATTACATTTCCTTCTAATTTTATCCAATTTAGTATTTGCACTTTTGACACTTGTTGCATAATGCTTGTATCCAATTGGAAAGTCTTCAAGAGAGGTACTCCTAGCTGCGCCCACCAAGATTTTAGATTCCTCTGCAGAAATCACTGTAACGATGCATCAGCCAACAGCTCTCTGTGATGGACTGGTATTTATTGACCTAGAATTCCCAGTTTGTTTCAGGATTGATTTCTATCAAATTTTGAGTCTCTAAATGAATTATTTAGCTCTGAGAAACTTGCGGAAAGTTGACACTGTTCTCTGAGATAACCACAATGTATGACAATCAGGCTTGCTTATCTTAGCAGTAATAAATATGCCAATACCATGTCTTTGAAACAGGCTGCAGAATGTGCTGGAAAACTGTTTATCTTCCATTCTTCATTGCCAACTGCGGAAGCACCAGGGAAGCTGAGAAACAGAGATGACAAAAAACTACTAAATACAGATAAAGAAAAGGTATTTCCTACGCTGAGTTAACAAGGGGCTGCTGTTATGCTGAATTTCCCTAATAGAGCCTTGATCTTTTTTCATTTATTTCCTTTTACGAAGATGTGCTCTTTAGTGATAGAATACTCCCGTTCTCACTGTGCCCCGATGGCGTAGGTATATTGTTACGGGTCAGACTGTGGGGGGGCAGCCGTTCCCATCAATGAAGGAAATCCCTCCACCCATCAAGAGCCCTTGCTACCACCTGGTCAGTGATTTAGTTCTCCGAGAACGTGCCGAGTTGGTTCCCTGCACACGCTTCTATGGGCAGGGGCAACATCATGTTAATGGAATCCAGGCCTAGCTTAAAACTTCCACTTTGTCTTGTTTTCCTCCAGCGGGCATTTGGATTGTGGCTGGCTACCATTGGTATCGCATGTTATGACATCTGTATTTTTTTAATTCCATGCAGACGCTCTTCCAGCCCCAGGTAAATTCTTACGAGGCGTTAGCCAGGGATTGTGTGGCTAATGGCTGCTGCGTGAATTTGTTCCTCTTCCCAAATCAGTATGTGGACGTAGCCTCCATGGGTCTCGTCACAATGTACACTGGAGGAACTTTGTACAAGTACAACAATTTCCAGGTAAGTAAGTGATGCGGCTTCCTGCCTTTCAAATAAATAGTAACACCTGGGGAGCTGTTGTTTCTCTTTTCATTTTAACACGTGCTTTGACCTTTAACATAAAAGTAGAGTGACTCTAGAAAACTTTAAAGTATAAACTCCAGGGGATAACATTCAAACTTAGAAATGACAGACCAGGCTAAAATACGTATCTTGAAACAGTAATAAGCTGGTTGGTATCTTAAAATTAAATTCACTTACTTAAATATGCTGGCATCTGAGCAGGGAAGTCAATTACTCCTGTATATACAGATAAAAATGCTTTTGATAGAGACCCCAAAAAAACCGTAACAAACACTCGTTTAAAACTTCGTGAGAATCTCTCTGGGGAGCGGGGGACTCTCTGTGGCAGGAGCTAACCTGCAAAAGCATTTCTTGCGAAGGCAGCAAGGCCACTCTGTAATTCCTTAGGCCGTGCCATAAAACCCGAGCTAAGCTGCAAGGCTAAGTGCAGGAACGGATGCTCCTGGAGATCGTTTGATGGAATACAAATTCCTGATGTCCAAGGCTAGTGATGAATTGGTGGACACGTGCATATATACGTTTCCCTTAACACAACGACCATCGACATGGTTTATCTCTTTTAAAAGGAAATGAGAGACATTAAATGTGAGAAGAACAGATGAGAGGCCGAGGGGGAGCGAGAGGGAGCGCTGGGTTCCTGCTGTGCTGCTGACACCCAGTGGTGAACTGCAACTTGTGCTTTTGCTTTGCGTTTCTAGCTCGATGCTGACAGCCCACAGTTCTTAAGTGACCTCAGGAGGGACATAGAAAAAAAGATGGGATTTGACGCAATAATGAGGGTTCGGACAAGCACAGGTAACGGTACCCATTGGGATTGAAAATAAACATGAATGCATGTGACAATATAGAATTTCATATAATATAGTGCTGTGCAGACCACCAGTAAGCTCAGGCTAACTGGTTTATCTTCATTAAAGACTGATAAAACGCAGGAACGTCCTTCCTGTATATCCCTCCATAATCATTAATTTTCAAATATGAGCAAGGCTTCTGCTCATTATGCATGCATCTTGCAATCCAAGTTGTATAAAAAAGTGTTGCTGCTGGACACTTACACATTCCTTCATTTTCATCCTTCCAATGACATTACTGTGCCTGCTTTCCAAGTATTCATTCTTACTTCAAATGCAAGCGTTTGAGAAACAGACACACACAAAGTGGCCAAGCCAACAGCGCAGAAGGTTCTGGGTGGTCTCAGAGTCACAGTGCAGCTCCGTGGCCCGTCAGCTTTCCCTCTCGCCCAACAGGCAAAAAATGCTATCGGCAGGGACAGCTGGTGGGGGCCCGGGGGCTGCAAATCCCCGAGGGAAACCGGTTCCTGTTTCAGTAAGCAAAATCGACTGACCATAAAAAGAAAGTCAAATTTATTTGCCATTTTTAAATAAAATGTTTGTGGTTTTTTTTTTAATCTGGCTGTAGGCTTCAGGGCAACAGACTTCTTTGGTGCTATTTACATGAACAACACCACAGATGTGGAGATGGCAGCAGTTGACTGTGACAAGGCAGTGACAGTGGAGTTCAAGCATGATGACAAACTGAATGAAGACAGTGGCGCCTTAATTCAGGTAAAAAAAGCTTAATTACGTGTAATGTCATGAAATGGTGAGCAAGAACTTCTGCAGCCCTAACAGGAAAAAAGTGATGGTGTAGGACTGATGGGAGGCAAGGCATGGCTTGCACAGACTCTGGTGACATTATACCACTAACGAAATAAGGTTTTAATCTATAGCCAAAGGTTGCGTCTTACCTCAAAAGCACAAACAACGCCCCTTGTTTCCCCTGCAGGCTTTGGATCTTACGTTATATTGACGTATCAACATTATATTGAAGTAGAATTGGAGTCATAAGGAAATTCTTACATTACACCCTACATTTTTATCATCTAAACCCAGGGTAGGTGCAGGATACAGGGGTTAGCAGGACCTCTCGTTTCACATCATAAGCAACTTATGTAAGAAGAGAAGAACCACACAGCTTTTCAAGATTAGGAAGTTTTTCTGTGTTGCTTTTGCCAAGAGATAAAGCGACAGGCAGAGCACTTCTCAGCAAGTGGCTCTTCACTTGTGTGGTGTCTTTTCAGATGCATTTGAACTGTTCAAATATTACACAACTACAAAGTATGATTTACAAACTTAACATTGGTGGCCTCTTGTTTTCAGGTGATACCATCACTGTGTAACAAATTAGAGTAATAAGCCTTTCAATCAGTCACATTACCATTTTTTACAGTTTTAAGATTAGTAACTTTTATAATGTCTAATATAATTCCATAAAAATACAGGTATGTTGGTTCATAGACGACAGAATCCCTGAAGCAGCACTGCAAGGCTAGGCTGTCTTTAGAATTGATTATATGCCTTTTATGCACAAAGTAGGCAGCTATTGCATGATGGAAACCTTTTGGTTTAAAACAAAAATAAATGGCAATTTGCTCCTCTGTTGCAGTGTGCTGTCCTTTACACATCAATAAGCGGGCAAAGACGACTCCGCATACACAATATAGGTTTAAATTGTAGCTCCCAGTTAGCTGATGTCTACAAGACTTGCGAGACTGATGCCCTTATCAACTTCTTTGCTAAGTCAGGTAAAGTTATAACAGACCGTTTTTGTTTCCTTTTTTACTTTGGGGTGGAGGAAGGGGAAGGAAAGGGAGTTGACGTGATTACCTAGTGGGAAATCATGTTTTGTAACTTGCTGCTCCGAGCCTGAGCCACTCTTGAAGTATTGTAATATTGAAAAGACAAATAAATCACATATTTTAGACATACTGCCGTAAAAGTAATGCCTGTGAAGGCAGACAGAAATATGTAACGCACAAAACTGTATAGACACAGTAGTAGAAACGGGCATGCTATCATTGGAGCACTGGAGGCTTGGTGGGGCATTTTGGGCAAAGATGAATAAACGTCCTCCAAGACACTGTATGTAAACAAGACTAAAAGCAGCCATAGACCTCAGGTCAGTAAAATTAGAAGCTAGAATACAGATATTTTAAAAGTACGGCCCCATCTTTAGCACACTCTTTTGTTCTTCCCTGTTTGCAGCTTTTAAAGCCGTTCTAAGCCAACCACTGAAGACGGTCAGAGAGATCCTGGTGAATCAGACAGCTCACATGCTGGCCTGTTACAGGAAGAACTGTGCCAGCCCGTCGGCAGTCAGCCAGGTAAAACCCACCCAAACTCTGTTCCCCCGGCTAGGCCTTGCGGGAGATGAACGACCACCCCTGCAACATCAGCACTGCCTGAAAGGAAAATTTCAGGACAGACTTTTCCCTTTTCTTTCAAATATAATTAATGACAGGTGGGATTCAATGGTAGCATTTACCATACACAGGGGCTGTTGTTCCAGAACAAATGGCTTTGATTTTTTCTTCTTGGGATGTTAAAAGACTTTAGTAGTCTAATTTTTGACAAATAAGACTGTTACTGTCAAAAAAAGGAACATATGTATCTTAGTAAACAATCTGAATTTGCATATAGGTACCTCAGGTGTGCTAGAATGATAAACACCTTTATTTTCCAATTTTTTCTTCTAGACTATAACGTATAGATTAGCATTATTAGCACATCCTAATTGTATGACTTAAAATTCAATGCTCCAATAAAAGCAACAGTTGTTTGCTTTTAAATTACTTGCCCTCATGTCCTGGCAATTCAACTTGAGAGAAAGACTAAGGCTTTTACATACCATGTGATGCTTCCAATAATCAAAAGCCTGGGCAATTAATTGTTTAATGTTAATCAGGACCAAATACGTTAGAAAGAATACCGAAGAGACACTTGCTGTGGACCTTTATTTCCCTCCTAAATTGTTCGGAGAAAAAACCACCCACTTCTCCTATGTGACACCCCTTTAATTTAATACCCAAAAATAAGCATGGGTTAGAGGGAGATGATAGCATCGAAGATGACAACTACAGTCTAGAGGGCAAATAATTTCTGTTGGATTCTTATTAACTGTATTAACCATTCAGAGCTGTCACATCTGGTTTGAAACAGCACATATAAAAAAGGTTTTCTAGGTTTTTTTTCCTCTTTAATGAAAGGAAACGAGCAGTGGGTTATTTAAATGTTTGAAAGCCCAGCTCTCATGCCCCAGCACGTGGGATATATGAAATAACAAGCCATCTCTGCCTCTCAGCTCATCCTTCCGGATGCAATGAAGGTGCTGCCAGTGTACATGAACTGCCTGTTGAAGAGCTGCGTGCTGGCTGGCAGACCAGAAATTCCAACTGACGAGAGAGCTTTCCATCGGCAGCTGGTCATGTCTATGGGGGTAGCGGACACCCAGTTGTTTTTCTATCCCCAGCTTCTGCCAATTGTGAGTATGTTGCTCGCACATCTTCCTTTTCATTTCAGTCAAACTGTTTTCAGTATGCTGTGGTTTTATGATTGTGCAGATGCAGAAAAGATTCTGGCTGCTGAGCGAGTGTTACACTGCCACGCTGGATTACATTTTTATTGCTAGTTGAACTAACATGAGGAGGGAAGGCAGAACCCTTAGTTTAACGGAAAGTGGGCAAGTAACATTATCAGTCAGTGACATTAGCATCCTCCAAGAATGTCACTGTACTTTTAGCAAGGTTTTTTGCCCAGGCTAATGAAAGATGCCAGCTTTAGTGAAGATCAGCACTGGTGGCAGGTCTTCCTTTGCACACAGTGCAGTACCTGAAAAAGAAGAGGTTGGATTTCTAATTCCTATAATCTGGAAAGGAACCACGAAGATGTACTAAACCTTTCTGGAGTTACTTTTCAGCACCTAATGTGAGCTTTAGTCACATTGAAGGCACCAGGTTTACAACTCTTGTGTATTTTTGCCCCCCAGCACAGCCTGGATCTGAAGAGTGATGCTGTCCCAGCTGCCGTCCGCTGCTCTGAGGAACGTCTCTCAGAAGGAGGGGCCTTCCTGCTGGCCAACGGTCTGAGTATGTTCCTGTGGCTGGGGGTCAGCGCGCCCCCAGAGCTCATCCAAGGGCTCTTCAACGTGCCATCCTTCGCACACATCAGCACGGAGGCTGTGAGTAGATGGACACTAGTCCCTTTTTCAGAATTTATCACTTAGTAAGACCAGACCGCTAATCAGTGAAACAAGCAGAAAGAGGGGACCAGCAGAAGGTGTTAGGACACCAGGAGTGTCCCAACATACACAAAACTTTAACAAGCTTTTAACACTCTACACACTTACAGGAAAGGAGCTTTCGCAACATTTTTAAACCTTCTTAAGCTTTTGCTGTTGCAGATAAAGCCTTATTGAATGTGTATTGCTAAAATTGGAACAAAACACTTTGCAACAGTTAAAGTTTCTCCTGATAATGAATTTTCATATAGTGTTCTTTCAAGATGAGACATTTTTGTGAAGGAGATGGCTTTTCCCAGCTTAGAATGAAATTGTAGAACGTAGACTGAAATTAGAATAGAATGCAAAGTAATTTGCATTATACATACCAGCAGCTAGTCTTGTATGAATTCCTAAGGGATGGGACTGGAATATAACAACCTGCCATGCTTTCACTCTAACAGACATCGCTGCCTGACCTGGACAATCCATTTTCTAAGAAACTTAAGTCAATACTGGAGCATATCCAGAGCCAAAAGCCCTACACTATGAAGGTAAGACTTCTCTCTGCCTCAACTTATTCCCCATTCCTGTTCAAAAGAACACTGCTGGCTTTGGCAAGACTTAGTGGTAGCTGTAAAAGATTTTACATATCAGGAATTTTCCTGTATGTTAGTGAGTTCCACCATGCGTTACAGGCAGAAGCATCTCAAGTGTGCTTAATTTCTTTTTATTCTGCAAACCTTAATTCACACTAGTCTCTCTCCCCTGTGTTCATAAATGCAGCTACTGAAATGCGGAGATTTATTAGTTTGGGGATCTTTTTCGTCCTCAACAGCATACAGTAATAGATACAGGGAAAACATAGTGCCAGTTGGTATGATTGTATCCTAAATACATGTATCTGTTTTCAGATGATTATAGTGAAACAGCGGGAGCAGCCAGAGATGCTTTTCCGACAGTTCCTAGTAGAAGACAAGAATATTTATGGAGGAGCTTCTTACGTGGATTTCCTATGCTGTGTTCACAAAGAGATCTGCCAGATGCTCAGTTAAGGAAACTCAAGCATAGGTATAAGTCAGGTTCTTTTTGATTTTGCAAGAGGGACAGTGATGGGTGCCCGAAGGCTGGCCCACAGCTCCACTATACCCAGGCATTCTGCTGTGCTCTTCTCTGTGCTCTTTTTGTACAGTTTCATTTCACACCCCCTCTCACTGAGTATTTACCTTACTTATTAAGCTGTAGAATAGGAAGTTCTGCACTCAGGTATTAATCTTCTGTGAGTCCTGACTGTTTCTCCAAGTGAATTGCCAGATTCCAAACTGTCAAGGCTTAAGAGCATATGGTATGCATTTATTGAAATATAATTTAGAAAAATCTTTAATCATTCATTTTGCTAGTCGTAAGTTGTACAAGAGCCAGGAAAGATGCTAAAAATCTATGCAGAAAAGGGAAAAAAATACAAAACATCGCTTTTTCTAAATGAGGGCATATAGCTGAATCAGATTTGCAGTAATCACGTAGTTCAATGAGTACTTCAAAGACCTTCCTGTAAAGCTAATATCTACAAAATAATCCCCTTTCTCCTGGAAGGGACAAGCATTACTTTCTACAGAAACAGAGCTCTGGGTAGCCTTCCACACCTGGGGTTATCCGGGAACCAAAATGCCTCAGTTTATAACTGGACTTGGGTAAGTTTAACAACAATGGACCACAGGAAGAACAGTAGTCAGACAATCCTTTTGCTAAGTTTGGTTGATAATATCACACAATTATGGTACAATTCTGTTAATTAAATTAGCACAGTATTTAATTACACTTTCAAAATTGAACACGTTAGGGTTTATTTACTGCATTTGCTAACTGGAATATTCCCAATACAACTTAGATACATCTGTCCCTCAAAAATTCAGTGGCACGTCAACTGTAAGACAGTTGACGCATTAACCAAAGGTTATTTGTGGTGCTATAAAAAAAAAGCCTCTTGTTTAGTTCCAGTTCTATTACAGTAACCTCCTCTCACATGACTGATTTATTCAACAGTCATGGCTTTAAAAAATAAGCCTCTGCTAATATCAATATTTAAGGTAGAATTTAGAAAGCCCAGAGTCTTTGGAAGAGCTGTTTACCTCAGATACTTCATCAGCCTGTTTGTATCTTTAGGACCAATGCCTCTGCATGTGAGGTTTGAACTTTTCCAAACTTGAAATGCTATTGTTACAAAAATCAGTGTTTCAAAGAAAGTAAAAAACCCTCAAAAGTAAGGATAAGAGTTGGGCCTCATTAAAAAAAAAAAGTGCCTTTGAACATGTTAGTGTTGCTTCTTAGTGTTAATCATTTTAATATCCAAGACAAGCAGTCAAGATGCGTATTTCTGGTTTGACAGCTTATCAAAACAGTTGTATCCCTGTGCAGCAACTGAGAGCTCTTAAAATAAGTGTCTATATTACAAAAGGATCAGCTGCCAAGACAAGCACTTTTTAGCTGAAGACTTTATCCTGTAAAAAGTATTTGTTGCCATTCCAAATCAGTGTACTTTGTAAAATGACACCAGCAACTCTATGTGTAAAGAAATAAGCAATTATTAATTATAATCATGTGTATGTTTATTCTTTCATATACCAAGTTCTCCAAGTTTTTTATGCTATCAGCCTCTGACAAAAGCTATCCAACACCTCTTAAACAGTACCACCTAAATCTAGTACCCCAGGTCACTACAGAGGACGGTTTAGGGCAACTAGCAATGGAAACTCCCTTCGGGGTTCATGCACCTCTTCCCCCTGCCTGTCCCTGTACACACAGCAAGACAACATCAAGAGTTCGTTATGCTGATTCAGGAGCCAGGGAGCATGGCAAAGTTAAATTAACAACAATAATTCCTACAGAGCGTAAACAAAGCCACGCAGCCAGCAATTAGTAAAGACCACTCTAGGTCACCTTCTCCTACTCGTGACTTTAAAGACAGCAAGCTTATCTGGCCTCACAGAATTTTCAGTGTGCTTCCGCTGTTGGCATCACCCAACAAGAAGGAGGTAGCTTCCTTCCCCTCAGAGGTAGGAAGCTAGTGAGAGCTGCTCCCCCAGCCACGCTTGCTCATTTCCTTACCTTATTCCATGGAGTTTGTCGATGGGCAGATGATCATGTCTGTACCACAACCACGCGCATCTTCTGCTTGGTCAGTTCAGGCCACGCAAGCACCACTGACCAACTGCTCTACAGCCCAGTTTACACCTAGAATTCTGATGCAAAGTGTACACGTCCCTTACCTGTGCGCTGGCAGAGCCTACGGAGAGCAGGATTTCAGGCACGGAGGTGTAGTAAGACAAAGCTGTTTATACTTGCATAGCTAATTCATCAGAGCTCTAGCCTTTCACATACAGCTAATTTTTCCTACATACCATATTGGCTAAATGAGCACCGAGATATAGACACACGTTGATACAGCAGCTCTTGCAGCAATCACTAACGGTTATCACACAGACATATCACAAGTACAGTTTCTGTCTCCAGCATGACAGGCAGGGCTGTAATATTCAACTCATATTTACAGTAGTTAGGCCTTTTTTTTTTCCTTTTTAATTGCTGCAATAGTTATACTCAAAATTACGTCATGTTTCACCACAGAACTTACCTACTGCTTGCTTTTTGACCCATGAGAATAACCCTATTTATCTCCGTGTTATTAAGTTGACCTTCATCCCTACACTACAGCAATAAAGTTGCCACCAATTTTGGAAGGAGAAATCATTTTTTCTACTATATACAGAAACAGTGGGTCTCATCCTCTATCACTTTCAGTTACTCAATGTATTCCATAAAAAGACTCGTTCAAGAAACAAGACTTAGAGATGTCTTCAGGTGTTCATTTATTCTTTTCTAGAGTGCATTCTGGATATTTCTATTCCCTGCCAAGGATTTTAAAACATCTCAGTATTCTAAAATTAACCCCTTGACTTGATGCCATTTAACTTCCATTGTCAGATCAAAATTGTTCTTTAGTTTGCAGCCTAAACTCTACTCCACTGCGCAATTCAGTATCTACAAACATAGGCAATGAGCCTGTGTCCGTGACACCGCAGTGGGGAAGAACGTCAAAGCCCCAGGAGCATTGCCCACTGACCTACACAGCACATCCGGCACTTCACCAGCTGCTTAGAACCAGCCGTGTTCCAAAGCGGGAAGAATTCTTAAACTGATAGCTGGATTTACACTCAATGATTTACAGTGACCAATGTCTTAAAATCCCTTTGAAGCTAAATGCTAAGACATCCTGACTATCTCGTCAGTGCAACTGTCAAATCCATCAGTTAACTCATATAGGGTGTAAGATATTTAAAGTACTATAAGCCTCTTCCAGAATGGAAAGACATGACAAGATCTAGACAGGCATCCCAAATCAGACTGGTGGCATTATGCACTTAAAAAAATTGGAAAGGAAGAAACTTGTTAAGCTTTTTATCTTCAAGGACAGCGTGCTCAAATTGTGGTAAATGAAATATTCATCAATTCACTGATTACGAGCAATAGCCTCCTCCTTCTGTTAAAGCATTACAACTGAAAAAGTAACTGACAACCAGTAATCGAATTAAAAGCTTTTCATCTCTAGGCATTGCTTTAGATATGGTCCAAATCAACAGTGATTAAAATATATCCAGATGTTTTTACTGTATAATTGGGGTGGGGCTGAGGAACAGTGTGTCACCACAATATTTTCTAAGTATCATCTCCACAAGCATGCAACACCAAGCCTTTGGGTACACACAGCCACGCGCTACTGTCTTACCTTTACAGGCAACCTATCACTGTTGAACCACCGCCTTCAGATTATGACCAGCAGGTATCTTTCTTCATAGAGGACATGTAGAAAGTTCTATTTCCTTGTCCATTAACCTCAATTAAAAAATTACGGTCAGTTGCTTGTTAAAAATATGTACATTACGCTTCCCTGATAGATCTAATCTAACACACTCTGGAGCTGTATTCTTTTTTCCTTACACTACTGTAGCTATTTCAGCTTTGAGGGGAAAGAGTGAGAAACCTAACTCTTCATGCTCAAGAGGGATATATTTGGTAGATTTTTTATTTTTTTTTTTTACAAGACCAAGTGCAACTAATTTCCCAAGTCACCAAAGTCTTGAGCAGCACCCCAACTTCAGCAAACTGATATAGATGCACATCTCAACCAGTTATTTCTGAGTCTCCTCTTCAGTGTAGCCTAACCTAACATATAGCCCCTAACCTTATTTATATTAAGAGTAGCCAACACATTGAACTATCAGCTATGGACATATAATTAAAGAGGGGAAATGGGAATTAACATTTTATACTAATTGAGAAAAAAAGAAAAAGAAGATTTGTCACTGTCACAAAAGCAACCTTCCTAAGGTTTTAAGTGTCTCCAGTATTTACTTTTTGAATAGGAAGATGGTTGTGGCAAAATCAGGAAAGTTTTCTTACTGCGGCACATAACTTCTATCAAATGCTGTTCCAAGTAGTCTTTGGCAGATTCCACCAACAATCGAACGAGCACTACCCTTAAAACACCCCCTCCCCAAATACAGTCCCTCTTCAGACACGTGACTGTTAACACAGGAAAAAACAAGATGTAAACGACAGGTGAGTTTCATTTGCACTTTAGTTGTCCCTTAGTAAGCACACCACCAAGGCCACAAAGTTCACCAGACCCTAAAAATATCCGCTAACCTTTCACACGCCAAAAGAACAGTTACTGCCTGCTCCTTTACAGCAATGGGGAGGAAACCAGAGTAAAACTGAGTAATTCCAAAACCTCAAGGAGAACAAACCCACAAAATATTAAGAAAAATATTTCAACGTTAGCTTTGATAAACAAGTTTAATAATACACTACTTGACAGGACAGTTATTTAAAAGCTGGGCTTCAACAGAGAAACACTGTAAGATTTAAAAGCCAATTTTCCAACACCTAAACTTTTGAGACTTCAACAGCCAGGTTTGTTCAGTCTACCAACTATTGACCAAGAAGTTCAGAGCTGTGGTTTTGCTAAAAACAAATATTGTACATACCACAGTGAATCGCTTTCTTTCACACCGTACTCTGGAGCCGATCACCAACAGTCCACTTCGAATGCGTGTAACGTCCACAGGCAAAGCCAAACGCTCGGTTGGATTACTGTGCCCTCATTACCCAGGTGATTAGTTTCAGGAAGCGCTCACTCTTACGACATTTGCAATACAATCTCCAGCGAGGTCTTTCTACTACTTACATTGCAATTGCTCTGCAATAAAACTGGTTTTCCTTACCAAAGAACAAGGCTATTATGAGCAGACACTGGGTGAAAATCCCTACTCGAGTAGCAAATCCAGACCTACATGGAAGTTCTGGACTCCATATAAACACACAACTTCTTGCTTTCCATGAAGCACAACACAACTGCACAGAATTACCACCCTTCCCACTACAGACATGGAAAGTGAGTGTATATACACCACAAATGAAAAATAAACTTGTTCCCTATTCCCAGGAATAATTTGGGAAATTTAAACCAAATAAGAAAAAATAGAACTCTATTTATTCAAGTTGCTCCTTGGTTTCAGAGAAGTTAAAATAGGTGTCGATACAGACACAGCACTTTTTCTTCCATGAGTAAGAGAGTAAGCCTGCTATGGCCATGCAATTCAGAACTGCATTTCATGCCCCCTCCACCCTATTAATCCAATTCAGTCCAAACCTGAACCTCCGAAGAAGGAAGAGGAATCCGTGTTGTGGAGAAAACGACAGTTAATAAAGCCCACAACTTGCAAGTTTCATAAGGGAAGAGCAAGTGTTTCACTGCAATCGTATCCGTGGTTTTAAGAGCTGGTGCTCTCTGTTTTGACAAACAGAAGCCGGCAGGAGGCTGAGTCTGGTGCTGTCAGGTGCAGGACCCTGCCTGCCAAATACGGAGATGTGCCGGGCCGGTCTCTGGAAGGCAGACTATCTGTAATGGCTTGCACCAAAAAAAATTTTAAAAGTCATCTAACTTTAGTCCCCAGAATAACTCGCTTTAGCAAAAACAAGACCAAGAAAAAGATTCAGAGAAGAGGCATAGGACCGGGGGAAGAAGCAACTACCCAACAGTCATCAGCGGGTGGGGAAGCCTCCTCTATGGGTACCTCCACGTCCCCCTCTGAAGCCACCCCTCTCACCCCGAAAGTTAGTTCTGTTCCTCTCTCTGCCCCTTTCTCCTCGGCCTGCTGAAGTCCCTCCTCTTCCTCCTCCCCTGGGAGCACCACCTCCCCGGTCAGACTTGGACTTGGGTGGTGGTGACTTGGGCCGAAGTCTCTCAATCTCTTCGGTACAGCCGGTCAGGTGAGAATTAGGAGCTGTGAAGTATGAAGAATACGTTTCTGCATTGAAATTGCTGTTTGTGAGGGTGGGTCCTACAGTCAGCCAACCTATAGAACAAAACCAGAGTCAGCAAAAGCAAGAACAAACTCCACGCTTCAAGGCCATTATTGTCTCTTTCCTAGTAAATGAAGACTCAAGTGATAGGGACTTACCTACATGTCACCTGTACTGAAAGGAATTAAAAGGTCACCTCTGAGAAAAACCAGACTAGTTGAAAAGTTAAGATTTTAGTTTGATATTTTCTTTCCTGTTTTTTGGAGGGCTTTTTGGTGGGTTTTTTTTTTTTTTAGATTACACATGGCTATGGGAACATTCACACTGTGGTTTCACGAGACCCCTTTCTCTTCCTCTTTCCTACTTGTTCTTACACCACGTTTTCCAGCCTTTCTGGAACCAAACTAAACCAGATCAGTAAAATCATCTAGTTTAAAAATAACATCCTCCTCCTCCTTCTTCCCTTTTTAAACTTCAATCAGATAATTCTGTCTCCAGAAATCAGTTGTGACAGTGCAGCCAGAAGCACAGCACGCTGGAAACACATATCTGAAAACACAATAAAATAACAATTCTGTTGAAGCCCACATGATAGGAAAATAGAGCTTAAAGAGTTAAATTAACCTTTTTACACACAAACATTCAGTGGGCACTTCAGCTTCACCAAATGAATCAAGGCAGGCAGACATTCAAAACAAGCACATTCCTATTTTTTTCGTATTATGAGCTAAAGTAGCATTTGGACCTAAAATGGGGCTCAGACTGCTTAAAAATGTCAGTGTGAATTTAATTTTTGGTTGTATTATATATTAATGAAGAAAAATGTAGTTCAGTGATCTCAACAACATGCTTAAAAGGAAAACGAGAATAAAAACCCCCAAGATCAGTTCTTTAACACCATTCTCTTTACCCTGGGAATGTACATAGCATTTACCTTGCTTCCTGCACATTAAAAAAAAAAAAAAAAAAAAAGGTTACGTTTTCATACTTCACAGAGCACTGTGAGGATCTGTGCTGACTATAGGATTTAAAGCATGTGATGCAATTCCAGGGTAACCACCCAATTTTAAAAAAACGACAGTTGAAGCAGACTAACATGGCCTTGTGGGACATCAACAAATAAGAATTCACCTACAACAGCAATGAAGTAATACCCAATAATGTCATTCTGCAAAACAAAACAGGCACCCTCCACACACCAGTAACCAACAGAATTAAGACTGATACTATCATTAAAATTCAAGCCAAAGGCCAGTCAAAGAATAGGAATGGCCAATAATCACTACTTCATAGTCACATGAGCAAGAGAGAAACACCACCTTGAAATTTATTTAGGTAACTTACTGCTTGCAGACTGTATACTGATACACCTCCTATGCCAATTGCAGTAAAAAATAAGCAACTTTTTTTTTTTCAATATCAAAAGTATTAGCATTCAATTCACATGCAGCAAACCAGGTCATGGATGGACTTGCCAGAAACCTAACTGTAATATCACTTAGTAGGGTCCTGTGTGATGCTCCTGCAACACAGGCGGAGGATTCACCCCAAGACAGACATTCTTGCTAAGAAAATACACATGTGAGATCTCTAGTTCTAGCAACATTTTCTGCTATTTGATCATGAAGGACAGAACGTTAATTAGAGCAGAAGTCACTTTGGTACTGTCCCAGTATTGGGAAACCTGTTAAGTGATGCCACAATCCTTCCGTTGCTGAATAGAAGGCTCGTTAGTTATCTGAACGGGAGGGTAGAAAACCTGGGAAATTTCTCCATCCAGTACATTTTCTCACTCCTGACTACATTTCCACTATGCAGAAGTCACCAAAAAGCTCATCTGGCTTTCTGTGGTATCATAATCCCATGGCAGGGAAAATGGGGTTATATGCAGAAATGCATACATACTCAGCTAATGCAAGTCCTGGCAGAAGAACTGACCATTATTGTCTCAGCTTCCATCAGAACTCATCAGCTGGCCTCAGATGATGGAAGACTGTTATTAAAATAAATTAAAATTTATCTATTTGACAAAAATAAACATAACAGTTACCTGGTCGAATTGTACTGTCCCTTCCAAAAAGATGAAGACGTCGTCGTCCAAGGCAGAAATGCTCAATGATGTGAAAAATCTCTACAGGTTTTTCTATGTTGCCAATTTCAGGCTCTTCTGTGATGATTAGGTCAATATCAACATTAGCATGGATGAAGTCACCATCTGTACTGCGACGCACAGTTCCTTTAATGCCCATGAGGCAGTGCTCCTACACACACAGAAGAGTATCTGTCACACGCCACACATACGACTACAGCACAGACATCCATGATTTGAGCACAACGGAGAGAAAAGGAAATTCTGTGCAGAGCGGATGCTATTCTTATACAGGGAAAAGTCCGAAGCACGAACTAGAAGAGCAGAACAAGATGGAGCTACCAAAAGAGCCTTTTGAAAACAAAGCAGAGTGTAGTGTAAGCTCTCTGGCTTGATGAACTGCACTACGAAGTGGTAAAACTCAAATAGAGGCTGAGATAAGATATTTGGACTTCTTCAATTACAGCAAAGTTAAAGTTGGAAATGCTGAGAAATCATGACAAAGGGAGAAAGCACAAGCTGATGGCAAGAGTAAGGGGATAGTTATTAATTATGATTAATACTTGTATCAGCATTCTGATCTTTCTTCATACAAATCATTTTCAAAGTTCTCAGTCATAAAACAGCTAGTCAGTGAAAATAAGATGTACTTCTTCATATTGTACCTGCTAGAAAAGCAGCCTTCACCCTCAGATTCCTTTCTAGAGGGTATCACTGCATCAAGAAAGTAAAACCACTATCAAACTATCAAACTGTCAATGCACTCTCAGTCAAGCCCATCAGCATTAAAAGTGTTCTTTAACTGTAACATGCATTGCTTTGCTTTCCTCTAAAACACCGTAGATCAATTTAAGTGACTAGTATGTAGAATCTATGAATGAGGAATCACCATAATTGGTACAGGATGAAAAGAGGGTTCTACATACTCATTTCAGAGTTCTGTTTCTGGGAATATTAAGCTCAGATGAGCGATTTTCCCCAGTATCATAAAACACTGATTCACTAAGCACCACCAGATGGCTCTAAAAAAGTTGCAGACAAGAGTATGTAATCATTTCCAGATTTTTGGCACGGGTTTTAAGAGTTAGTGAATAAATGTAAAAGGCACAATATGTGACCTACCATATCTATGCAGTTGGTCAACTGTACCCAAGCTACAGGGGTTTTGCACCTTAAATTTAACTAAATAAAAGGGCAGAATACTGCTAAGCAAATCACCCATCAAGCACAGGCCTGTAAATCTAGTCATTAGGAGAACTATCCAAAACATTTTATTTTCATAACACGTGGAATGTCATTCATTAGTACCTTAGACACTATAACAGGTGGCACAGCGTAAAGCATTTGTCTAGAGACGTGCCTAAACTAAACATAATAGGATAGCATTTGCTTTTTTAATCATTGGTAAATACATCTTGCACAACAGACTATTTATTTAGTCAGAATAAGCTAGCTCAGTTTTCAATGTTTATTATAGTGACCTCAGCCCAACCCTTGCTCAATAAACAGAGAAATTCTCCAATACCAGAAACTATTCTCCTCCATTAAACAAAGACATAAAGTCCCCCCTGAATCCTCCTGTGTTAGTTTTAACCTCTCCCTCAAGAGCAAGCTGCAAATATTTGCAATACTATATGCAATAAACATACAATATTTATACTTAGGAATATTTATAACTAATACAACACATTTTCAAACAAACTTCAGCTTAATGTAAATGCAAGTCAAACAAAGATTCCAGATATCTCAAAGGGAAGTTTAGACTCCTAAACAATGGCAAATCTGAGACAGAGTTGAGGATGTTTAGTACTAACAAATGACTAATGAATGTGGAATGAGTCCTGAGGTTAATGATACTTTAAATTATTAAATTGTCAGCCAACTCTCTATATACGGTAAAACTGCCACAGTCACACCCACACATAGCAAAAACATTCTTTATTAATCCTATCTACATTATTCTAAGTTTCTGAGTAACACACATTTGAGTTTATCAAATCAGAATACTCTTTTTTCCTCTGTACCTTCTTCAGTGCACATCCTCCACAACACATCCCTAAGAAACTGTTCAATTTAAACCAAGCTGACCAATTCTGTCACTTCAGGAAGCCTGGAGACGCTGACTGAGCTGTGGTCCCTAACAGCCCTCCATCTGCTTCAAGCTCTGGGCACATACCTGCACGTGTGTATTTAGAACCATTAGCCAGTCTTCCAGAGTTATTTTATATGACCACATCCATTTATAATCTACAGTTTTAAAGGCTTCTTTTGACATGAAATTTAGTCAAATTCTACGGCTAAGTTTGGTCCCATTTAAAAAGTGTTCCTCCACCAGCAAGTTTTCTCCTCTAATATGGAAAGGAGCTTGCGTTTTACACAAAAGGTATTGCTAATAGACTAACTGCTTATTTACCATTCACCTATAACCAAAACGACTCAGAAGTCAAAAACATTGAAGCGTACAGTAACATTTACTATTCAGTTTCCACTTTCCCTCCCAGGATTTCATTCTTGTTCCATCAGTCTGTGAACCCTCCCCCAGCTACCTGCATTTCAACAAGGCTCAAATGAGTATCACATTCAGAGGACTATAACAGAAATTTACCAAGCAGTGTTAAATGTAGATTAACCTTCCATACCTCACACTGACTAAAGTCAAGAAAGGACAGAAGCTCATCATTCATCCTATGAATATGTTTATTCCCATATAATGTACTGTGCAGGACACAACTCTGAAGTCCTCGTGTCTGCTTTCCTGAACACGTGTCACCAACCGCCGTGGAGCACCAGGTGTTTCATTAGCATGAAGAGACAGGATGGGAACAGAGGAGAAATTGAGCCAAACCTTTACCTTGGTCCTTTGGAAAACAGCCTTAGGGTCAAGAGTCTTGGTCTTCCCAGGATTGTTCTTATTCGTTTTAATCCAACAGATGTCCTCACATCTTCTGTAACCCCATTTGCGTAGACACTAAGTATTACAGACAGATAAAACAGTTCACACTATACCAAAAACTTAAGTAGCCTAAACTGAACACTCATATAGGCACTTGACTTTTCTTACAGCATAGCTGGAAAAGAAATCTGTCACAGGTGAATAAAACAGTTTACTGGCACGACTGTACTATGTTTTGTCAAGTTACACACCCCTCCCCCCCTCAAAAGAAAACCTCCAAGAGGCTCAATTGCACATCAACTTGTCTACATATCACCCTTTTTTTTTTTTTTTTATTTTAAACTATCTAACAATTGCACAGATCCCCTGTGGAACTCTGCCTCGTGACACTTAAATCAAAACCAGCCTGAAGAACATAATGACCAGCTGTCTTGGCCCCATATTAACGAATACCTGCACTCTGGTAGTTTTTCATATCAATGTAGAATTCTATAAACAAGAAGATAAATAGCCAAAAGCCTTTGCTACCATGTTGTGGCTTTTCCTATATCTGTTAAATAAATAAATAGAAACTTACATGACTTTTTAATCCTTAACTCGTGTAAGCGTAGTCTTGGAAAGGGAAGAAATCAGGCACTAAAGACTCTAGCTTATTTGCTTTATTGCTTGAGTAATAGCAATTTGCTATTTCTGCATTCAAGAACTGTCCAGCTACTACGAATATGTCTATGACCAAAATCAATCTATGCAAAATGGCCACTCTAACCAAACTCAGAATGAAAAGCAGTTAAAGCAAACAGACTAGTAACCACATGTTGTCCTTTAACAAATGCCACGTTATTTTGATAGAAAGCACTGCTCAAACTAAGCAAACAACATTTCAGCAGAGCAAGAGCCAACGGAAATTATTGTTCCACCATCCCCAACACCAGCAGTGCTACCCTGGCATACAGAAAGATTGCCAACGAAACTCCAAGATCTTATAGGGAAGTAAAACTTCATACAGCTCACTAAGAGTAAACCTACTTAAACTCCAGGTGTTTTCTGAAAACAAGCAGTACTACGTACTACGCAGTACTTGTGTACTACGCACACAATTTTATCTCACTTTATGAAATAGAAGCACCTTTCTACTAGCATGAATATTTCTGGCAGAAAATTGTTAAGACTTCTGTTAGGAAAAAGATCATGTTGTAAACGCACTCAACGTGGCAACCTGCTCCTATGGCAGCACGCATACATCAAAACCAAGACAGCAGTTCAGCTTTCTAGACCCTACAGAATTATGCTTCCTCATGTAGGCACAGTGACTCATCTGGAAAATAGCAGTATCTAAACCGTTAATGCCAGATACACTTAAATTTAGTTAATCCACTTAAAATTATCACAGTAACAAAACATCTCTCAGCAGTTACAGTTGAGAATTCTATACGGAAAAAGTCAACGATAAAAATAAACTCTTAAGCCTGTCCCTGATAAATTGAATTAAAGCATCATCTTACCACTCGGCCAAGATCCAGACCCTCGCCTGAACCGCACCATAGAAACACAAATGACCTTGGGGCTGCAATTTCTTCAATTTCCAATTTCATGATCTAATAATAATAATAGTAACAGAAGTGTTTCTGAATTCAGTATAAATCACCAATTATATCAGGAAGAATACTTATTAAGTGTTGAAGCATTATCACAAAAAACATCAGGAAGCACTTTTATTAAAGATATTATTCTGTATACCATTCACAGCCATCTTCTTAAAATTGTTTTCCAGAAAGTATGTTGTAAAAGTTACCTTATCAGTACTCAAGTCCATGTTTTCAACACAGCTTATGACCAGCTTAATTATTCTTTTTAACAGAAATTCTATCTCTATAGGAAATTCTAGACTTAAAACACTAATACAACCCACATGATTTTTTTTCCCCCTAAATTTCTGCTTCATTTTACCATTCCATTGGTAGCAAAAAGATTTAATAACAGAGCAATAGTGCTCTGTTTCTTTTCAGCCCTGGAGTTACTTATGTGAACCCTGTAAAGAAACATTATTAAAAGATGTGCTTAATTCCTATTACTATATGGGAAAGACATTCTCTCCGTTTTCACTTTCAGGAAAGATGCAGCAAGAATTTATCAGGACAGCAGTTCAACAGTGACAGATGAGTAACGTTCAGGATGAAATGACTTCAGATGCAAAGCATCTGCTACTCATTACAAGTTGAAAAGATTCAGCTGTAATTTGCTAACATATCGAATCAAGCTTCATTCAGTGCCATTGTGAAGAAAAAGAATGCAGTAGAAGCCACTCTAAAAGGATATAACTCCAACACTTCCAGTTTTCCTGTTAGGACAGAATGTTTTTTTTCCACACAACGCTGCCAGGCACCACTTTTGCCTGATGTAACAGAATGGCTAACACAGAAGCTACCTACTCCTTAACATGTAGTTACCTCTCACTTGTTTTCAAATTCATGCCTTAAAGGTGGATTGAATTTTTTTTTGTTCTCATGACCCTTTAGTTTGACCTGATTCAATTCTGAAGTTATGCATGTGCAGGTTCCAGCCTAAGGACAAACTAAATCTAGTTTAAATACCACCATCACCTCCCCACCCCCACCCCTCAAACTGCACAGAACACAGATAAGAAAATCTCAGCAACAACTGCTTCAATCCTGATTCACTCATATTATGACAAATTTGCTGCTAATGCAGACATAGTGCTGCATACTTTTCAAATGGGGCCTCTAAATAATAGGTATTTGTTAGTTGCATATTCCCACCCATATGCCTGAACCTCAGAATTCCTGACATGGGTATGCAAACGTTTATTTAATCAGCTACTCCTCTCTACTACAGATTATCTGTTTTGTTGTGAGGGTGGGGTGATTTGGGTGGCTTTCTCGGCTTGGGTTTTTTTGTGGGTTTGTTGTTTTGCGGGGTTTTTTGGGGGGTTTTTTGTTTGGGTTTTTTTTTTTTTTTTTTAAATGAGTAAAGCATAGCTATGTAGAGTAAAGCCAATTTATCACTATTTGATATTAGCATTACGAGTTTTTTTTATTCAAAGCCCAAGATGAAGGAATTCTCCAGTTCAACCTTGACGGACAGGGCAACTTGGCAGCAGGCTTTGTGTCATCAAATTGTTACGCTTAATGACACCCAGCACTTCATAGCTTCCAGCCCTCACCTTGCTTTTCCAGAGCTGACTTTATTGAAAAGGGAAATAAACGGAATGGAGTTACTTATCAATACAGCTCAAGCGTTTCCTTCTTCACAAGCATCTACATGCATTACTACAGAAAGAACTTTAAAATCTTTCCTCTAACTCAATTCTCTGAATTTTCACTACAGCACAGTAAAGGAAGAGCAGCAACAGCGATCTTGAAAAAGATTACATCTTGCACATTAAGATTTCTCCTTTTTCCCAAAAATGGATCAGAAATCACCACGGCTTCAAAAAAACCCTTTCACATGACTAAACAGTAAGGGAATACATAAAAACAAGAACAATATTCCACAAGTAAGGTTCATCTATTTTGTTAGGCTTCTCAGGATTACAATTAGTTTGACTGTTAAAATTTCCTACCTAATCAATACTTTGGAGAAAGGAGGTATGTCAGTGAAGCACATTCCTCTGCTTTTTTGACTAGATGACCAACGTATTAAAAAGCACACCTTAAAAATCTCTTTGAGAATTTCAAGAAACAAGGAAATATTTACAATGGATATTCTGAATTTCAACAGCAAAAACCAAACAGAAAAGAAAACTCATGGAATTTGAGGGCAGGGAGAAACCCCACTATTATTATATTTAAGTTTTAAACAGGCTCAGGGAGAACAAAAAGGTATATTTAATTAATTAAGCTCCTCAAAAAAAAAAAAAAGCCTTTAACAGAAATAGCATAGACATGCATACAATATAAAACTTAGTTTTTCCTAAGAATCTAGACTTTTCTTTAAAAAAAAAAATAACAAAAAACATATCACATTTTTCCTTAAAAACACATCTCTAAAACATTTTGATACCACATTAAATCCTCAAACTATTTGGTTAAATACGTGTACGAAATCTTCTTCACAGCAAGAAAAATACTTACATCATCCCAGGTCCAGCATTTCTCATTGGCAGTAATGCCAGTCTCTCGGTAGTATTCTTCCAGTGGTGGTTCCAGAAGAATCACATCAAATTTAGACTTCAGTTCCCTAATGTCAAAAGCTTCCAAGTCTGCTTGTAAGTACCTGTTCAAACAAAAGATCATAGATTGCTTGGATAAGTTTTAACAGTGGTTTGAGAATTACACTCCACACAGCACTTCTGTGTAGCCAGTTAAGAGTAGGGTCTCCTGTGTAGTTCACATAGCTCAAATGCACTAAATCCACAGGAGATGCATAATGCATTCTCACTTAACCTAGGCTGGGTGCTGTAGCATTAGATTTTTATTTTTTTTTAAAAGTAGTCTTTCTCTCAATAAACAGTTTTTAGGATTCTAATTTGGCAAGCAGGAAACAGATGCCCGCACAGACTGTACAACAGTATCTAGTACTGAATCACTGAATTTTCTGTACATCCATGGACTATACAGGAGAAAACATCAACACTTAAGAAGCAAACATTCACTGCCTGGCTAACAGACTTTTTGCTTCTATTTTGCTTCACTTTAGGGAAAGGGACATAATTTTAGAAACGCCATTTATTATGTTATGTTCAGAAGACCCTGAATACTGGAAATGTGGTTACTTTTCGTATAGTAGAAGTGTATTTCTCTATCCCTATAACAAAAGCATAATTCCCCACACGCTGATTTCATTAAATACACACAACAGCACTCTTATGGTCGGCCTCCACACCTGCCCACCGCCCACTGCTGTATCACTATCAAAAAAATCACACTGCCCCCCCTCAATATCTTTAACCTTAAAAAAAAAAAAAAAAAAAAGATGACTAGCAGACCGTCACCTCCCCCTTCCTAAGAAAGTGTCTGGAAGATATTTTTATTCTATAAGTGTATTTCGTGTTATCAAATCAGCATTTGATTATTATTTTCCCCCACTTTGTGCTTTAAGGCTAAGAATGCAAAACTCATTGAACTTCAAAACAGCAAGTTGAGTTTTGCAGTTTGTAGCTTAGTTGTTCAGACAACTATTTCAGAGCTTTTCGTATAACTATCATGAAATAATGCTATTTTACTCAGTACAGATTTGGACTACAGTATATTAAAAGCATTAGGTTCACATTCAGATAGCTTCAGATTCCACGGAGTAACATGCTGCTTGCTTATACTGCGTCTAACGTTCAGCAAAAACTGAGAGGTAATTCAAAGTTAATAGGACAAATCGCCTCCAGCCAGCCTAAACTTTTTTTGGTCTTAAACTACAAAGTAACATCTGATTAATGGATACTAAGATAATAGCTGAACATTATACAGAAAGAGATGTTACAAGAACAACTAAGGTTATATTAAGAGGCGAATTTTTTAAAGCTTTTCTTGTTATTGTAAACTGCATGATATCATTAGATTCATGATCATACGATGTTCTTCTGGTTCCCTAATTAAAGCCTGCAGCCCAATCAGTTGACAGTTCGGTTTTAAAAACCAAAGCTTTAGCTACTTTAAAATAATCACACACTGGAAAGAAAAACCAGTTTATATACTATATTAAACATCTAGATTAAACTAGTAAAACCAAACTGATTTTATTCTTCTGAAGTTTCAATTGATTAATTTGTATATACAAACAGAAACAGAAAATGTAAATTCTGAGCAGGTGCTAAAGATAGAGATTTGCAAAGCAGACAGCTAACTTCAAACAGGTCTGGAGAAGAAAGGCATTTTCCACAAGAACACTTACATGGGAGGAGTGTTAGATTTAGATATCAGCTCATCCTTCAATCTGATGAGCTCTCTAAGTTTTGGGTATTCTTCAAACCTATCTGCTAAGCCTAAGAAGAAGAAAACATGAAGTTAACAACTACTTAGAGAGCAAATTTCTATCAATTAAGCATCGTCCAGTATTTTGAATAGGTCCAAATGTTAATACTTAGCCTCATTTTAATTTTTGTTAGAACAAACCAAACCCTTCAAAGCAGTTTTTTATTCAGTACTTCACAAAAGCCTCCTGCCTTCCCCCCGTTAATTATGTCTGTACTGAATGTGCTCTAATCTTCTTTAGAGCACTACACTATAAAAGGAGTTCCCAACTCATTTTATCAGAAGGAAACAAACTTGCATTTAAACTAGAAGTGCCAGAATAATGAGAGAAAGTTATTTTGTTATCCCCCCATCCATAAGTTTATATTAAGATCTCATTAACATTCACTTACAGAATACTCTTATTTAACCTTTGAAGACAATTCTAAGGAGGCGACTGGTTCCTTTAGGCACCCCTTTTATTGAGATTTGGCACTCTGGTGTCAGTCATGAAGATTTGAATACACATGTATTTATTTATTGGGTTCCTAGACTTAACTTTACGACGTTAATTTTCAAACCTTTCATATGTACAGAATGCAAAAGGGAGAACCCTAATTAGGTTTTCTGCAGAAAACTTTTTTTAAAAGAAAACAAAAACAAGAAACTTTTCAGTATGTTACATTCCCCCTTCAAAAAAGTAGGTAGAGACAGTGGTTTTGTTATTGCTAGCAGTAGACTCAGCACAAACCAAAAAGGTATCATTCCCACCTCCCAAGCAAGATCAGTTCACCTTTAGTAGCAGTTATTTACAAAGCTTCCTGTTCATTTAAGTTTACAACTTTAAATGGCCCTAATCCATGGGGGGAAAAAACAACCCCACCCAAACCCACAAACCCCACAACCCTTAATTCCTCTCCTTATTTTAATTCAAACTTCTGAAACCCCAACCCTAGTATCACCCTGGTAAAAGCAAATTCTCATTATCTAGCCTTATCTCTTATGACATGTGCATAAAACACACAAAAGTTATTTTATTTTTCTTCCAATTTCTGCTGCTGTGTTGCTTCGAGCCAGTGCAAGTCAAATACTCCTGACCAGCAGAAACAGAAGACAGTTATCAGCAGCTAAGCAACAGATTTTAAAAGAATTTTCAATCAAGATGACTTCACTTGTTTTTTAAAAAACCCCAACAAACAAACCAAAACAAAACCCACAGGTCTCTCCTTCTCTTCCAAGAGCAACATCAAGAAGATGTAACTGGGTGTTCTGGAACCACTAGATCCCTACAGCTTTGTGTAGGGTCACATCCAATTACAAAGTAGCACCTAAGCAGAGTTTTGATGGTCAAGTAGAAAATGTATGCTAACCTATACACAACTTGACATACTTCATCTCTAATAAGGGGTCTAGACTAGCTGCTGCTGACACATTCATTTCCATATTCACACTTGCATAACAATTTGTCTTATCCCTTCCCAACTCTATATATGCAGCAGTGAAATCAGAGTGAGTAACATGGGGTATTTCTTCGTACTCATCGTATTTCAAAGAACGGCGTATAACTACTCCAACTACAAAACTGTGAAGCCTAGATGGTTTTCAGATAAACATATAACTGAGTCAAAATAGTCCATTTTTCATACTCAACATCAAGATGTGTTTTACAGAAACATTCACAAAACACAGAGAAGAAACAAACTACCTGCCTCAATAAGCAAACAAAACCTCCATGGTCTGGCATCTATAAACACAATCCACTTGCCCTGACCATATTAAATTTGACAAAATACAGAGAACTGTTGCAGAAAGCTGCAGAGAGAGATGTCCTGATTTTTCTAGAAACCAAGTAACTACCAGGCACCCATTCTGGAAAACAGGATCAAACCGCACCTTAGTAATGATTTGATTCATCCGTAATAAAATTCAGGCCTAATAAAGTAAGATTTCAATGGTAAGTTCTGTGATGGATGGATGAACGTGAACTTTAAAAGTAACACCCTCTAAACTCAATAATGTGTTGGGCCTTCTAATGAGTTGTCAGCAGTTACATAATTTAGCTGGTAGATATTATCCATATTGCTTACTGACTTAAATCTAAGTATTTTCCATGCCTTATATGCTAAATGCATTCTTGGAGGCAACACAGTCCAGGAAACAGCTGAACTGTAAGTCAGTTTTTCAAACTTCCAAAGGTTTCGAGATCTGCTCACTAGACTCACCTACTTTGCGGAACCAAAAGATTTTAATTTTGAAAAAATCTTCCTGGTTAAATAATTTCAAATAAAACTAAGAGTAAGAAGAGCCTTGGTAGTAATCACCTCCTAACTGATTAAAATCATTCATATAAATTTATATCTTGATATGTGTGCACACAGAGAGACAAAACTACGAAGTATGTGTGTATCTACATTTCCCAGTAACTGTAAGGAATTAAAAAAGGGACAAAAAAGAAGTGCTATGGAATAAAATGAGTTATCTTCAAACAGTTACTGACTGTGACGTACCAACATCTCTGATGAAGTTCTGGGGTCTGTGTCCTGTATCCACAAAGTGTTGGCAGTAATCGTTGTGTGGATTTAAGCTCTGCGTACCCTGGAGAACAAAACGGAGTTCAGTGAGTGCAATAGGGAGATAACTGGACTTACATACACGTACCACATGTGTTAGTCTAACAAATAAGAAAGTAACAGATTTTTTCTTCTTTTCAACATGCCTTTATAAGCCACACTAGTCAAGAGCGCCATTGTGGTTTTAGTTCCAAATTAGGCCCACCATTACTATGGCTCATTGTAAATTGACCCAGATTTTTAGTCAGATTAATGTAAACACTAGTTTCAGTCATACCTTTCACAGCAAGCTTCCGTACTTTTGAATTCCAGTCCATTACTTCAGCCTTTAAAGCTGTATTTCAAATACCATCAATTGCAGAAATAGTTTAACACAACTATGCCAGCTTTGACTAGACTTCTAACTGCAAAAGCAGCTTACCTTAAGAAAGGTACTGGAATCCTTGTAAATCTCTTCTTCATAGGGCAGGTTCTCTTCATCTTGCTGCAGCTCTACTTCATCCTTGGAAATAAAGCAGATATTACAAGCATGCAAGATGATGCTATTTCTCTTCTCATGATTCTGCTTCTTAAGGAAAGAAGTGGGATGTCTACAAACAGAAGTCTCCTAAAACAGACTCCATTTTGGAGGGGGAAAAAATTATCAATTCCCAGAAAGGTCTGCCTCTCTCTCATTGAAAGTTACTGATAAAGGCCTCTGAAAGAAGAATAAATACAAACCCCTTCATTTCTAGACCCTGACAGTGTAGGCAGTGCTTTACAAGGTATAGAACTTTTAATTTTTGTCCCCCCAAAATTTCGCTCCTTAGACTAAAGCAAATGATATATTTTGTTGAAGGCTTTCTGTAGTAGAACCTTTGTACATTTACATCCACTCGGTCATCTCTAATGTTCCAACCTGAGCAGCTGAAACCATCTTCTCTATATAAACCTTTTAAAAAGTCCACACTCTGCAGAAACAGCATATAGTATGAGTCAATATTTCATTTGGACTGTCCTTAAAAGTAACTTTAAAATTCCTGTGTTGTAGTCTCAAAATTTACAGAAAACAGGAATTGTATTGCAATCTTTTTCCCCAGTTAGTGTGTCAGCAACAGACAGATTACTGGAATTCAGAGATCTGTGACGCTGACATACTCTGAACATCCAACATAGAACAGAAACAGAGAGACTCGCTTCTTCATGTCACTTTCTGTTTTCCATTGATCTTGAAATAATCCAGTATATACAGTACATACAGTGTATGTACACTTTAATACCACTAAATAAAGTGATCTACCATGTTTTAGTAGGATGCATATGCTCTTTCATACTTTACTGATTACAACATAAATCTCAATCAGTTAATATAGTGTTTCATGTGATCAGAAAAGCAGTCTCAAAAAAGAGAAAGATTACTATCAGAAACAGTAACAGCATTTACAGGGAAAAGGAATAAACAGCAGACAAGTAGCAGCAAGTGTTATTCAGGAAAAAAAAAAAAGCTGAAAGCTTGAGTTTTACTAAAAACTGCTTATGCCATCACAAGCTTACACCTGTTTCTCCTCTTCCATCTTCCTCTAAATCTTAGCCTTCTGCTGATAAGCTCTTGTTAGATACCTACTTCTGAGTCATCCCAGTTCTTTTTATGCCTTCTTAAGTTATTAAAAAAAAAAAAAAAAAGTCAAGTCTTGGGGCCACAAACGGAAAGCCCATACCACCAACTTTCAAAGGGAAAAGGACACAAGTCAAAGCAGAGACAGAATAAAAATTCACAATAATGCAAGATATTAGGTTCTTGTACATTAACCATCCTTGTTTCCCGAGTCCAGTATATTGTTGCTGAGTTAGGTAAACAAAAACCACCCACAATATTCAAGCATATAGTTTTTTCAAATGGCTAGAGATACATTAAGCAGAAGAGTGGCATGAAGTGTTCCAAGCTTACAGGCCACTGCTTGCAGAAACAAAGTTAAAAAAAAGGGCTGTACCAAATTAGGGTGGCAGACAGCAAATGGTATTTTTGTATTTCAGACAAAACTCTCTGCCACAAAACACTGTTGATACCAGACATTTATACAGATCCAAACAACTGAGTAAATTCACCTAGGGAAGGGGAGAGGTGGAGCAGCAATCACAACTCTCAGAAGGCGATGAAAAGCCTGGGCGTGGCAACAGATAGTCTAGTCCCATTATCTGTCACTTCCAAATACAGACCAGGGAGCTCAACTAACCCTAGTACAACTGTTCAGTTCCACAAAAACAAGAGTACTGTAGAAGATCTTCAGAACCACAATTCAATGTTCTGACCTTAAAATACCCATTATTCATTTTTCCCAATAATGCATCTGTTCCCATATCTCCCACCTCTATGGTTTGCAATGCAGAGTCATGCTCCAAGACAGAAGTCAAGCTGCCAGCACGGAAGCTTAACAAGCAGCCTTGCTGCCCTTTATTTTCGTATCAGCCTGATGCTCATTAAGAACTGTCACTATAAATTTACAATTATTGTACACAAAAAAAAAAAAAAAAACCAAAATCAACCAAACAAAAAACTCCCCAAAACAAACAAAAAAAACCCCATGGCCTTTTTTCTGCATCAGATGTTCCTAAATGGCTGAGAAATTAACATACTTAATCTTTCATCTCAAAAACTGCTCTCACACTTCCCCTGTATAACGAAAGAGTCAATGTCACTGTTCAGGCTTCTCTTAAAACATCAGCGTAAGGTATTTAGGTGTCATCAGCTCACTTCACTTTCCATTTGGAACACTAGAAACTGACAGAAATCCTCTGAATTACCCAACTACGTTTGTTTAAAAGTTACATGCCCACATCCACACATTCTACACCTGTAGACCTTGTGCCATCACACTACACTGCAGTAAAAACAATGTTGTATCTTCACAGTAACCCGTCTTCACCAGTGATTACAGCTCAATGCTCAGGCTCCAGCTAGAGCAGTTAATGTTTGAGGACACATTCATTTACACCAAATCTGAAGTCAGGGCACAAATATTTTAGACACTTCAGGACAATTAACTGATACCATCACGTAGAACCCAACACTGCAAGTCAGAGTTTGAGAGATATACGAGCAACTTTACATTGGAAACACCTCTAATTTTCCTATCAAAACTGACAAACTAGCAGTATTTGTCTGTAACACTGACAGTTAAGTCTATTATTACTTTTGTCTACAGAGTACTGAATGCAATCCAATAGGACTTGATACCATAAGGATCTAAATTTTTGTATCAGTTCATATTATGAGACTCAATTTAGACAGGCTCAAAGTACTAATGAAAAAGTTACATAAATACAGATGGGATTTTACGAAGTTCTTATCTTCTTGCCAATAGGAAATTAGCAATGTCTACAGAAAATAGCTGATGACTCCACTACAGATGTTCTACTTGGGGGTTTCAAGTTTCTTAAATCCATTCATCTGTTCAACTGAAGTTGGTCCGAGCTAGTACTACTAAAATATTCTACAATTTCAACAATACAGCAAGAGTCTGGACACTTCCAAGTGGTTACAGCCCACCTCAGGGTAAGTCTTCTCCCCATACTAATAAAGAAAATGTCAATGATAAGATTTGTATGCTTTGCAACTGAAGTGACTTATCCACATATATTTCACAGAAAAAAAAATAAAGTTGTTGTTTAACCACATACTCAGTGAAGGAGTGAAATAAACTGATGAGAACTGATCACTAAAGTGAACATAAAAACCTCAGTTCACAAACAATGCACGTACTCTGTAAATCCCTTCGAGATGGTGACTTATTTGGTTTGCTAAACAAGATGTACAGAGTAACACTTCGCGTGTTAAAAAGAATGTCTGTCCACTTACAGATAGACTTTAAAAATTAATCATCCAAAAATGTCCTGTCATACATTAACTTTTTGGTTTAGTAAGAGAGAAGTAAAATAGACGTTATTACAGAACACAAATGTAACACTACCAAGGCCTCATATTTCAAAAATTACTATTTTTAGCATCCAAGAGAACAGCAGACACTGTGTTATTTCATAAATGCACTGAGCTTGATTCTGCTTAATCACAGAAGCAAGGTCATTAGAACAAGGGAAAAAGAGAGAAAGGGAAGATATATGCTGCAACAAGATCACAAAGCAAATCAGAAAGACAGCTGTATCATAATCACGCCTTTAACCTCCTTTCTCTACCACTCATCTTGGACAACGCTCTTGGATGAGCATTTGAAAAATGAACGGCATGAGAGTTTGACAACAACTCATCCTCCAGTGACCATGGAGGTATTTTATTTTGGTTTTTTAAACTGAACTTTTCCTGGATATTTTGGATATTTAAAGCATACCCCAAACCAAGCCTCTTACTTCCATTCCCTTAGAATCCCTTATTTCTTCCATTCTTCCAGAACTGCATTCCTTTGCACTTAACAGGCAGGCTGGAAGGCACCCTCAGCCTCCCTGTATCTCATCCAATGGCCTGTGCCTCGTGCTAAACACAAGCTTTTTTTCTGACACAAAAAAATTCTGGTCAGGATTTTTTTTTTGCATACCCAAACACATTTTACCACTTCTTCTCACACAAGACAGCCAGTCATGGCACACTACCATTTCCTGTAGGCACTATCGCCTATGCCTACCCTTCTCCTAGGAGAAGCAGTAAATTAAGCCTCCAAACATTGGGTTCTGGTGAGAGTAGAGTTCAGTGCACCTAAGCCATGTCTGAAGATACCACTAAGTGTCTATGCCCCCTCTCTTAGATCTTTGCAGTGGAAGATATCAAGGGAGATGCCACTCAGGGACAAATATTTTAAAGTATCTATATGTATTGCATTTACTTTTATTTATAAAATACGTGTGCATGCATATAACTCCCTCAGAGACACATGGACATCAGAGAAAAAGTTTCTTAAATTACCTTATACTCTTCAATCTCTTCCTCATCAGCTTCTCCCTCATCTGGGTACTTGCGTTTTGCATTTGGTGCAGAAGTATCATAAGCAGCCCTATAAACATCCCCAAAAAATCCTCATATGAAACAGAGAACACTTCAGAAATCTCCGATTATCTGCCTGGACTAGACCTATCTGTTACAAGTTTGAAATTATTTTGAAACTTTGTATATAAGAAGTTGCTCCTCTCTCCTATATTTGAGACCAGCACAACTTTTTAAGGACAGGACTCCTGAAAACAGATACTTCCCTTCCTCATTTTTCTGTTCTAAAAGGTACAGTTTATTTTAACCAAAGCAGTGCATCTACAAGATTAAATCTGGTCACACAAGAAAATTACTATTACATGTGAGAATTAATAAGCACTAGCTACTCTGCCCTAGAGATGTCTATTGTTCTAGAAGAACTTTTGAACTAAGTTTCCCTGTACCTGGTCTTAGTAAAAGTCTAAAGGCTCTAGGACAATGCTGATGGCATACTCTAAATTAAGACCTCGGTTTTGCTCCACGGTAGCTTTTCAACACAGGAAGAAAAGTTAGCCTTGATTTCCAAACCGCTACTAGAAGTGAATAACCTAACCCTACTCACATTATTCAAAGTTCAGAGTTGCGTTATTAAAGCATTTTTATCCACTGAATAGTATGCTTTTAAATAACCGGAAAGATTTGAGTGCAATCTCATCCTATTTCAAAGGCTGGTATAGCTATTAAATCCCCTAATTTCTAACAGAAGCCGTGCACTGGTACTGACCGACACGTTTCTCTGGTTTCGGCGATCTCCCGCTGGTCATCCTTGCTGTTGAGCACGGCACCGATGCTGTCTGCGTTCTCGGCTCCCAACTGAACAAGGGGCAAGGCACGTTCAACCCACAGCTGCCACTGATTACAGCCCCCCACACAGCTGCAACCGGGAAGCCCAAGGGCCGCCCTCTGAACTCCACACGCCCTCCGAACTCCACACGCCCCACCCCCCGCCACCAGCCAGGCCCGGCTGCAGGCCCCCGCCAGCGACCACCCCCCCAACCGGAGCTGCGCGGCCAAACCGAGCGGCCCCCCGGGGCTCGCCGCTTCCCCCGTCCCCCCGCCAGGCACCCGGGGCCAGCGGCAGCACCGCGCTCCCCCGTGACCGACGATCGGCCGCCACAAAGCCGCCTCCCCCGCCGTTAGGGGAACCGTTGCACCTGAGGCGGCGCGCGCCCGCTGCCCCCTCCCCGCGGGGAAAGGGCGGGGGCCAGGCGCCCGCGCGCCCGCCGGCGGGGCGGGACCCGGCCCCGCCGCCGCCCGCTACCTGCTGCGCCAAGAGCTGCCGCCGTAGCTTCTGCCGCTCCCGGATCTCCTGCAGGCGGCTGTTCATTGCCGCGCTGCCGGCCTCCGCCGCCCCGCAGCACCGGGCTCCCGCCGCTGCGTCACTTCCGTCCCTTCTTCCAATGGGGCGGCTGCGGCGGCCGCCTGACGCGCCGGTGGCGGCGCGGCCATGTTGGCTGCGGGCGGCGGCGGCCGGGGGGCTGCCCCGCGGGGTCCGAGGCAGCGCTCCCCTGGACGGCGGCGGCGTGCCGTGCGTGGGGGCGACCGGCGGGGGAGCGGGGTGGCCGAGCTGAGGAGAGGATAGCCGTGACCCGCAGATGAACCCGTTCCACGGCGTGGCGTAAATTCTGTAGCCTCCAGCTCGATGGCAGTCCGGTGTCCGGGCTCCTCGGGAGTCGCTGAGCAGACCGCACGCCTGTTTTGATACGCTTTGTTTTTCAAGTATAGGTGTTAAGTTCATTTTCACTGAGAGCTTTGGAGAGCTCTTCCCTGCAGAGCTCCTTCCCCTGGGCGTCTCACAGCCGCCACAGATTACCGCGAGTTGTTACATTTCGGGACCCAGATCTTAGTTTTACATACAATGGTTTTTCTTTGTTTTTCTCTCTTGAGGCCAGACTGCTCCTTCTCTCCGGCACGCCTCCCGCCCTAGTACATCCTTTACATCCAGTTTCAATATCCAGTGTAGTTATTTGTAGGTTATGTTTTGCCTCCATTTTTCTGATTGTTTGAAAAGTTCCAGTTTGAGGGAGTTTTGCAAAATTTCTAAAGCATTTTTCATCTGAAATTTGGTCTCTTTCCTGATTCCTCCTTCCCCCCCCATTGTCTGTGAATGTACGTAATTTATATTGCATGCTGATTTTCATACTGAGAGCTATTAATATTACAAGAATGAAGACTGAAATAAAGGTCTGCAGTCTGGATTCAAAAGTTGAGCAATAAACTTTAGTTCCTAGTATCTCACAAAAGGAAACTTAACAAAATAATAACAAAACATTACAAATCATCTCAGCAGTTAAAATTAATGCTGTTTGTTCTCTTAAAATACACCAGATTTTCCTGTAACTTTCAGACCCAAAAATATGGACAACAAGAGCTGAAAAGTGACATTCAGCTCTGGTGTTCCTCTGCTGGTATCTTAGTGCAGTTACCATCACGCTTTGTGATACAAGCCGTTATTATCTTTTTTTTTTTTTTTTTGATGTGGTGTATATGGTATACATGTCAATGACATTATCCAGGTAAAACTTAAAACCCAGAAAGACACATGAAGAGAAGGAAATTCGAGCAGGGCAGACTAATGCAGAAATAAACTATTTCTAGCTATTCACATTTCTCAGTGACAGAGCATCCTAGAAAGACGATGGAGCTTTTAAACGTTAAAATCCCAAAATACCAGGAGGTGATGCTTTATCTCCCTAGGGAATACATTACTAGTTACACTGACCTCTATGGAAATGTTACGGAAAAAGAAATGCTATCTCACACTACTGGACACTTCTTTGATGTTGTTGGCTGTAATGAATACAGTAGAAGCCCCTGCACAGTAACAAAATCACTTCCTCCTGGATGCGATACGATGAAGTTTGTGTGAGCCTGGACTCTGTTTTTAGAACTGGTTGCTAAGACAAAGTAATCTTTACAAACGCTAATGGCTATGAAAGATGTTACGCTATATCCATACACTGTTTCAAAACAAAAAGGCTGTATTTTTGCAGAATGCTCCTTGCCTTTCTTCTCTTCTTCTTCAGCAGGGAGTAACATCACACTTCCTATTTCATGTCCCTTTTCTCCATGCTTCTAGTCAAGCACCTGGATCTGCCTCCTGTTTTAAAAAATACCTTTGAAAGTTGTTAATCTCAGCTTTGGGGCCTATTTGGAATAAATAATAGCATCCACAACACCCAGTGATTGTGGCTGCCCATGCTTTTCCACCGCTGCCTTAGGCTGTGTCCCTGCAAGACAGCAAATCTGGCTTCGTGAGCATACTGCAAAAACACTACAACCGTGAATCTGTACAAACTCACTGCAGTAGTTCAAATTTTGTTTAAAAATCTCATAAAAGGAACTTAATAGCAGCAGAACTTTTACTAGGCCAGTACTGATTGTCCTTAGTAAGCCAACATACAGCTGAAATAGAGCCTTCATCCACGCCGTATGCTCTGGATAATTTGACAGACATGTTCTGCAATTTCAAACTTCATCTAGATCAAATTTCACTGCCATCTGATGCAGTATTGTACACGTCCTTTGTAATGGACACGAAGCCTTGATGTTGCGTGTTGCTCACAGCGTGAGACCGCTGCCTCTGGACCAACTCCTTACTAACCTGGAGGTGACTACTGAAAGCAATTTTGAAAGAGATTATTTAATTTATTTGCTTTTCCATAACATTGTATTTCATTCTACTTTGTCAGCAAGAATAAGTAACTTGCATACAAATGTTTAAAAAATTATAAAAATATTTCTAATTTCCTTACAGGAATAAATTCATTTAGTTTCTTAAATATTCTGAGCAGAACATTGTTCTGGCTTCTTCAAGCAGCGTCCAACATTGCCAGATGAGCACCAGTATTGGAGTAGAGCTAAAGAAGCTTTTAGAACCAAACTTTGTTTTGCTGAAAAACATCAATGGGTCAAGAGAGCATTTTAAGAACTTGCATTGAATTTGTTAAGTTGCTGGGAAGGAAAATTATTCCCACTTTTAAAAATTCCTCTGATCAACATGTTTTCTAGAAATGTCACAAACTACCAAAGATATAAAATATATTCTTAATTCAAGACATCCTATTTACAACTCTTTAGACTGGACATAAGGAAGCATTTCTTTAGCAAGAACAGGTAAAGAACAGGAAGGTAAAAAACCCTGGAACAGGCTCCCGCGCCTGGCGGTGTCCAAGAGGCGTTTGGAGAAGGCCCCGAACAACTTGCTGTAACTTCTGCTCAGCCCTGAAGCGGTCAGGCAGTTGGACCAGGTGGTCCTTGTAGGTCCCTGCCCACTGAAATAGTTTAGTTTAGTTTAGTTTAGTCCTATCCTATCCTACCCTACCCTACCCTACAAATTCATTGCATTTCTATACCAAAAGGTAAGATTTAGCCTTTTAATTTGGGGTGGGGAAAAGAGCAAGCTGTTTTATATTTTTTCTTTTACCCATTGCAGAAACTTACTTGGCACTGTCCACATACTCCAAGGTAAACCATACGCAGCAGTGGAACTCAGAACTGAGAATTTTTTAATTAATTAAAAATAATTAATTAATTAATTTACTTAATTGACAATCCTCCCTCTAAATTGGTAAAAAAAAAAATTAGGCAAAACAGTCCTTGAGCCCCCAAGTCCCACTGCACTAGGAGATCAACCATTATTGGCTTCCCATGAGGTTCAGAGATTGTGTTAAAATACAACCGACGTTTTAACTGAAATGTCTGTATATGCATCAAAAAACAGAACACAAGGAGGGGATGGAGTGCAGCTTTATGTTGTATTGCATCTAGCCCTGTATTTACTCCTTCTCATTTTAACACTGCCCCCAAACTGGCCCCCTTTTTCATTTTAACACTGCCCCTGTAGAGAGGCAGGACCAAATCTCTAGCAACTATTTGAACTTCAGTTGTATTTTTTGTTCTATCGCTGAGCTGAATTTGATCCACTCCCCTCAAGGGCAGTACAAATCTAATTACATGACATCTGCTGGCTTTATTGTTATAAACCAAAGTGTTAAAGAAGTGTGAATTTGTTATGCTTTGAATAACAAAGAAACGTATTTCCATACACCTCACTGAGATCAGAAAATATATATATCGCTTTCCTCCTTTCCCTATGTTTCTCACACATGATAGTAAAATTATACTGCCAGTTGTATCTCACTGACAGGAATTGTGTCCTATTATGCTTGCAAAACAAAGCCATACATTTTTATGTTTAAATACGGTATTTGTGCATATTTTATGTGATAATAGTACCCTTATTTTGTCTCAGAGCTGTTTCGTTTGCACTAAATAGCAATAAAGGTGACTAGATAATGATACTATACAGAACGTTACAGTATATGGTATCTTTGTATACTGAAAACCTCCTATGTCTAAAGTCTTTGTATTCCAGAAAACTCATCCCTGCATATTACCTCATTTACTCAGTCCTTTTCCATTTTAAATTTGTTTCCAATATTATTTAATGTTTTCCTGGATACCTCCACAGAAAATTAGGTGGAGTTTAACATATATCGGCATGTTATTTGCACAGAATATTTCAAAACATACCCCTGCATTCATTGTTTCTCTTCTTTTCCTGGTCTCCCATTTACATGTTTTCCAGAGCATTTACAGTGTTACCAGTTAACTGTGGCTTCAATGAATACTCCATTTTTCAATAGCTACATCTTAATGCTTTCTTTTTTAAGTTTATAGCGTACTAAGTTAAACAGCTCCCAGATCTGCCACTTACTTCTACATTCATGCCAGTTCACTATCCATTGTGTTTTCCGTGTGGCTGTGCAATAAATCAGGTCAGGAAAAAGATCTAGCTGATCTTTTAACCAAGTTTGGATTATTTTGCAGCAAATGTGCAACCACAGCTTCAGAAGCACCAGAAATACAGACAGAAGGCAATAAAGAAATACAAGAAGTGTTACTCCAGAAGATGGCTTGTAGTTAAATCCTAGAAAAAAGAAGTTATTCTGCTGCTTTTTACATTTCCTGGGTTCTAGGAAATTCAGAAAGAAGCTTCAGGAAGAAAAATCTATGCATACAGAAAAAAAAAAAGTGGACATACGGACTACCCATGATCCACATTGCAAGTCCATGTCCTACAGCTCCAAGCAGAAGTTATTTATTTGAGTTCTAAGGGCCAAATGAAGGTTCTGTTGAAACTAATAGCAAAACTCTGAGACCTGTTTCCAAAATAGGATAATAACCATAATAAAAAACAATGAGATGTTTTGAGATTTTACAATTCATCAACTTAGCAGTACTTCTGGTTAATATAACCTAGGTATTTGGTCTAGCAGGATTTAGTTATACACTATTAGAATGGATTGGGTAAAATAACAATGTTTAGAAGTCTAAAGTACAAAAAGTAGTGTGTACTGTAACACAGTGCTCATCTGCAGAAATAAATGGCATGCTAAGCAGATCAATACAAAAAGAGGACAAGTCCCTATATATATTTTGTATAGTTATATCCATGGCAAAAATCCATGGCTTTTCATAATCCAATGGGTTTCACTTTTACTTTTTTAGACGAGATGACTAAATACGAAAACAGTAAATTGGAATGTGTAATTCCACATCACCATTACATTATAAAAAAATAGCAATGGGGAAATCATAACGATGGGACAAGAGGGATCAGAAGAGATAAGAAAGGGACATCAGCCAGAAGTCAAGAAAGAATAAGGGATGATTAAGCCAACAATGCCAATTATAAGCAAGCAGTTTGGTTTGGCAACAGTTACAGCAGTGGATCTTGCCTTCTTTACCCGCTTTCTTCGTCCATCGCCCTTCTCTCTGCCCTTCCCACAGCTCCTGACAGACGTTTTCCACATTCTGTGGGAATGAAGGCAATCTGAGGGCAATGTCTGTCACAGGTCTGCACAATGCCAGTGCTGTTCAAACTACAGGGGCCATAGTTCAACAGTGCAATGTCAACTCTGATCCTATCTTGCACAGAATCTCCTCGCAATTGTAGAGGGTATCCTCACCTTATTTATTTTAAAGCGTATGTAGCTGCGTTTTTAGAATTTTGACTAAAACGTCAAAAGGAGGCATAAATAGCAAGTACATCTTTGTGCATCACTTTATATTAATAAATGTGAAATGCTTGCTGCAGCTCTGTATATATTTGTGAAAGCAAGCTAGGAACTACTGAGATTTATATTTTTTTAAATGGTAACAACATGGACAAACTAATGCTTGTATTCATAATGCACAAAATCTATTCACTAACAGGAGAAGACTCACTGATTTGATAAAATTATTAACCAAAACAGCCAATAGGATATGGTTTATAAACACTCAACAATATACTCCCCTCCTTAACAGCTAAACTTTTCAACTGATTGAAACTGCAAGTAAAGCAAAAAATATTTTACAATTAGTCCTAGTGCTTCCAATACAATCCCAAAAGAGAACATATAAAGATCATGTGTTATGAACATGTGCTGATGACTTCCAAGAGATCTTACCCTTATGAGGTAAGAACTAACATCTCTTAAACCTCTTCTTGGTAGCACAGCATTCAGTTGCTTCAGGTAATTATAAATCCCAGCCTCCTTAAATCAAATAAGTATAAACTGCTTTTTTAGCTTTCCTGTCATTAACTATAAGAATGTGTTCCTTTGAAACAATAATGACATTCTTATCCAAAACTATTACTAACGATAAGAGAATGCAGCTTTCATGATTTCTTCTCAAAAGAACAGGCACTTGAAATTTTACTTGCATTATCCAACAAATTCAAGTTGTTATATATGTTTTTTTAAAAAAGGATAAAAATAGATAGAACTAAATGTTCACCAAACACCTGTTTCAGTGTGTAGTCAAGAGTATGCAACACCTAGCAGAAAGGACATATGAACATCTCCACAATAGTTCTTGTCTCCCTTTTTAATCTTAGTAGAGAATTGTGACTGCAAATGAGAAGTAGCAAAATCCTGCTTGCTTTTTGTTCTAACTTTGTGAGACATTGCTTTCAAGCTCATATACCATAAACTTCTCAAGTAGTATACAATTGTGAAATCTTAAAAATCTATGAATCCGAAGTGCTTGCTGCTTTTCAAGATTAAAAACATCTAGAAATTCAAAGTCTATAATATGCTAAACATGGCTTCATGGACTAAACTATTTCCACTCCAACAAGTATTAATCTTTTTTTTTCTCTTTTTATGCTTATTTTACATGTTCGAATAAGCTGTCATTATATTTTAATAATTGTGTAGTATGTGCTTGCATTATGCATAACTGTAAAAATACAGCTGTAACTCACTTTATCCTTTCTCATTCCCGGTAACAGAATCTTACGTTAATGAAGATAAATCAAATACTTGACAGGTCATTGCACATATATAGCTCAGCACTAAAATAATTCCTGCATCCCTCTGAAACTCTCGGGAAAAAAAGTCTAATTTCCACATTGTACGTACATCACTGTTGGATTTTGTGCAGGACATTGAGAAATTCCTGCAGGAAATGCCTTGTTCCATTGCTGCTAATGGGAAGGTGACACTTGGCTTAAGTGGAAGACGTCCCGGTTTGAACCAATTTTCTTTTCAGTAATTTTATTTTTCAGTTAAGTTTCTTCTAACACAAACCAACCCTGCTTGACTTATCTTTCTGTAGTTTGTGATTTTCATTGCACTTACACTTAGCAACAATGAAATGCATCATTCTGAAATAGATATTATTGAGAAGTGTTTTCAGAAGATTAACTCAGAACAAAGAGAAGACACCTGCTACCATTCCAGACATAAATAATTGGAAGAGGACCACCTGGATTATTTGTGAGAGAAGAACTTATTTAACCAACTACATTTATAAAGCATTGTTTACCCCAGGGAACCTTCTACACCATGAATGTCAGAGGAAATTGTAGAAGGTCATATATCTCAGCTCTATGAACCAGTTGTCTTCACTGACAGTGGATGTTTTGAATAAATAAGGCTTCATCCTGCTCTGTGGCAGGCTTACCTAATGTTGACTGATTTGTAAAGGCCACTTCCTACATAAAAAGGAGTCCAAAATGTATGTCTTATGATGAAGACATTAAATTTGTTTTTCACTTTTTCTCTCTTAGATCTAAACCAAAATGTTAAACATTTAGTACAGAGGTGTAGCCTGCCCATTGGTATCTTTTTTTCTTTTTTTTGGAGTGGGTTGTTTCTCCAGCATGAGCACAGAATGAGTCATATACAGGGCTTGCCTTAAAGGACAGACTCAGTGAATCAAGTACCAAAAACCATATACCCAAGTTATTCAGGTTCGGAACTAAAGTTCCATTTCTTAGCAAAACTTTGTTAAGATTGTTTGTTAACAAATACCATTTCCCATTCCATTTCTTCAAAATATTCTCTTGGGCATATTCTTGCCTCTTTAAATAGGCTTATTTATAGAATGGCTACACAAACTCACCTTTCACCTACTTAACAGGCTGCAACATATGTGATGCCATGTTGACTTCCTATTCTAAGCATCAGGACATAAAGCGGCACCTCGGCTGTATTTTCACAGCCATGCTGGGGCACTGCTGCTGTCACACTTGAGTCTTGCTCCCCACTCAGCCACATGGCATTGCACACGTGGGATCTGCTAAATGGTCCTTCTGGGAGAGGAACATAAAGGAGTGCTTGGAGGTTGCTCATGGAAACAATATAAAACACAGCCTCAAACTCCATCCCATTGCGACTGTGTGACCAAGACTGTATGTTGTACTAGGTGCATGTTCACGGGTGTTGCTGTAATAGTAGCAACAGCCTGAACAAATCATGTCTCCAGTCCTCCAAAGTTTTACACAGGTACTGATGTAACCTACTTTACACATGGAGACATCGCAGTATGCAGATGTGTATATACTGAGAATGAGGATACATATTTGTGGAACTGGAGCCTTTACTGAATGCAGGGCTTTTTTTTGTTTGCTTTTAAAAACCTCTTTTTCAAACAAATATCCCCACATTTCATTGTTATTAAAAATCCCTTTTTTTCCTGTGCAAAAGTGTGATAGTTTTTAAATGATGTATCATTACTTTGGATACGTCAAAACTATCTCAGTTGAAATGGCAATTTTTCCACTCACGGTATTAAACAAAAAGTGTTCACCAGTTTTGCATGATTCGGTTTACCTTTCAGTTTTAAATGCAATTATTTCATCATGTCTGTATAACCCAGTGTTAGGCACTTATGCACCTATGTATTGAATTGCTCCAGGAAATCAAGTTTCTTATTGCCTTGTTCCAGGAAATTGGGTTTCTTATTGCCTTATAATATGAACTCAGCTGCTTGTACAAAAAAGTAGTTAACACTTTAAAAAAGGTTTTCTATGATCTCATTACTGTGCGCACTGTGTTATGTGGTAATGGAAACCTCATCAATTACAGGCTGTTCAGTTACATCCTGTGTAATGCAGGGTCACCCTATGGAGCTTATATATAATTACAGACAAAAGGCCTATTCTCTTCCATATAAGCACAAACCCAAATTAATTTTGAGTCAGACTTGGCAGGATTTCAAATTTCTGCTGCCCGTGTTTGTGAAAAAGAATGAGATTAATGAATAAAATTATTTTATAAGAGCGCTGACTTACATCCTAAAAATGTTGACTCATAACGGCACCCATTCTGTGGCGCATTTTGCACATGGAAGTCTCCTTTGTGTGAAGCCTTGCCTCCTCTCCTTCTAGTCCTGATTTCAGCCCCTGTCTGGTGCTGTTTGATCTCACTTGCTGCTCACTAGGTCATGTGCATAAGTTTTTCCATTGATTCCAGCGGTTGATCTATTGGCCCCAGCATACTTAATTATGTGAAGAAATAATAGGACGAAATTATAGTCTGAAAATCATTTCAGTGCAATGTGTTGTGCCTGGCTGTTCGGCTACATTCTCTCTGCTTTGTACTTGTACTTATTTCCTGGGGGAATTTCTCATGTATCTCATTGCCTGAAGTCAACCCTTGCTCTGATCTGTCACATCTTCATTGCTGTTTGAGTCTAACCTGGTCAGGAAGGAATGCAAGAGAAAATTCCCTGGTTTAGGTCTATCAGTGGCAATAAGATGGGACTGACACAGGGCTTCACTTGTCAATAGCATTTTAACTGAATACCACCAACAGCTGGAAGTGCTCAGCTTTTCCAAAATCTATGCTGACAGCGTAGTGTATGAGCTACTCAAAAATAAAGGTAAGCAGCTTTACTGTGCACAGGAAGAGGCTAATCAGTGAATTTTTCTATTGATTTAAATGGGAGCAGAATTGATTCTCCAGCAGAATTTTAAATGCTTGGTATTAAATGTTTTTGCAATGCAGGACTACTATTTTTGCATATATAACCCACACATCAGACACCTTCACCTATTCACAAGAACTATTTATTGAAAATTAGTGCTACGATAACCTGTGTCCTCACACAATTCATGCAAAAGCAGAGTCAGCAAAAGGGAAGAACTATCAAGTGCTTTTAGAAAGCTATTAGGATAAAGGAAGCTCTTGTGTAAGTTTCCTTTTAAGCCTCGCATATATAAAAAGCCCATGCTGCTGCTGCATTAAGCGAGTATTTCTAATATTTCCATTTCTCAGGTAACCTGAGGAATCTACGCACAGAAATATGGGGGCGGGGATGGAGTGGTGAGATCAGTTCATATCTATGAATTATTAATTTTTCTTTGTTTTATCAACAGTTTGGTATTGGGGCTGTCAAATATCAGGAGAGCAAAAAGCAGCCAACCCTGTGGAATTGTACAGAAATTAAGATCTATTCTAGCAGATGATTTCCTACAACTGATCTCATGGAAGCTGTCAGATATGCAGCACAGATTTGCTAACTTTGGTTACGAGTGTTGTTCCATGGACTTCCATGGGGCTGCTGTCAATAGGTGCTACCTCTGCGCACAGGAGGTGTGCACATAGAATTAAGTATTGAAAATGTTTTGCAAAAGGGAAAATTGCTATGTACTTCAGCTGGGGCCAGTTCACCCGCTGTAATGTCAGCTTAATGGATTATTTTCTCTACTAATCCAGAAAGACCAAAACAAGCCTTACTTTTCACATAAAAATGCAGGCCTTGTTAAACACAGATTACTAACCTTAAATGCCATAGTGCTGCTGCAGGAGTATAACTGGCACAGTTTCCAAAGAGTTATTATTTTTGCAACATTTTGTGACAATTTTTTTCTGAAAAGTTGGATACTGTAATTTCAGAATCAAAATTGTATGTGATGCCCAGATACACTGAGACCATTGGAGGTTTCCAAAGATCTACTTGTTTATCACCCTAATTGAGCAAACATAATTTTTTTCTTTTTTTTTTTAATTTCTAATTCAATTTGTGAATGAGTTTTCATCAGTTTTGTACAGTAGAGACAAAACTTTTAAGGCAACCAAATGCACTAAGAACATCTCACGTTTGGCATCTTTTTGAAGCTATATCAGAGTAATAAGACTTTGTTTCTTGTTTATAAACATGTGAAGGTAAAGTCCACCCTTAAAGCATAGCGCAGTGTCATTTTAGGCACACACGTAATCCTTAATGTTATTTTAAGTGTGATGTGGAAAAGAATCACGGTTCTCAAAATCGCACTGTCTGTCCATGTAACTGTTGCTTTGTCTTTGCTCTTCCCAGTAACTTTTAACCAATTGTGAGAAATGTGACAGAGGTGAAAGTCACATAGATAATGAGCCTCCTACAAGCGCAGTGAAAGTAGTCAAGCAGATGAGAGTGATTTTATACATGGCACCTGTAAGTGGCACAGCCAAAAGAAAAACTGCAACATGAGCTCCCACAGTTCAAACACAAGAGAAACCATATGGGGGAGACACTCGTAAATGCTCTAGCCAAGACAGAAGCTGCAAGCAAAGTGCAAAGCATACATCCTGGCAAAACAAACTGCATCAGTTCCAGTAGTTCTTAGAAAAGGGACCCTCGTACTTACAGTGAAACTATTATCAATGTCTTGAATGGAAGCCAGACCAAGTCCCTTATTTGTAAATTCTAAGAAAAGCATTATTTCCTGTAGCGTTAACAGACCTCACATCATAGTGAAAGCTAATTTACAGTTATTAAAGCAAATTAAGGCTCATTCTCCTTATTTGATTATAGCAAAAATAACAATTGTGATAAAAATTAAAATGATCAAGACTGAATCTGTACATATGGATCACTTGATTAAACCCGAACCCTGTCTTGGGGAGGGAATCATTATGACAATTGCTTTTTTCTTCTTGATCCTTCTTCTATAATTCTAGTTACTTCCAAACCTTTTTCCCTGTGTAGTCCCCCTCTTCCCCCCCCCAACTCCTGCTCCCCCATTTTGCAACCTCAAGCACAAACACCTCTACCCTACATAGGCAAAGATGGTTCACTGCATGTAAAATTCCTGCTGGCCCACACACCTAGGGGATACAAATGAAATCAGAATACATGAGTAAGTACCAGGCTCAAAGCTTTGCCTGAAGTGTTTTGCAAGATTCATCATACTCATCTGTTCTCTTCTTCCACGCTGATCAGCAGAACCCTTCCACTTCCAGGCTGGAGGGGGAAAAAAGAGCTTAAGTCAGGGAAAATGAAATATTGCTGTTATTGTGATGCCAAAAAGTGTTTACTAGGCAATGAAGGAAGCCTTAACCAGCTAGGCTGAGCATGCTTTTAATCCATCCTTCCAAAGGATAAAAGCAACCACCTTGTCATGACAGCAACAAATCTTCAGACAATTTAAAAATGGCCATAATGAGTTTCTTTCAGGTTAACGCCTTGTATATATTCAAATATTTTGAAAACAAATTAAACTCTTGCCAGTCCTGACAGTTTCTAAACTAATGCATACACATATCCCTAGAAGAAACCTCCAAGAGAAAGAACAATCTGGGCGCTTATATCCACAAAAAGTGCAGCAGACGCATGTGATAGCACAGTTATCATGTTGCTGTAGAAACCCCAGCTGAGTATTCTTTACCTTCGTGTATGATTAAGATACTAACTATAATGTTGCAATAATAAATTAATCAGAGATGAGCAGAGCCAAAATTAATATAGGTAATACCAAACACTGTAGGACCTGCTTTTCCTTAGCACTGGAACTCTTTTGTTCTTATAAACAAAAGCTTAGATTGGTAAAGTTGCATTTTGCACCTTTTGAACACTTTAGAGCCTGTTAAAGGAAGACCACTGTTTACTGGAGATACCTGGGATCCTGCATGGAAAGCAGAAAGCACGCTCTCTCTTTCTCTTTTAGATTCTAGTCACAATGCAAAGAAATACTGATGCGTTCATCCAGAAACCAGATTAACACTTCTCAGTCAAAAAAATTAGAAAGGGAAAAAGATCCTGTGGACGGAGAGGTGTATCTACAGACTCACACTTACAGACGAATTGCCTGTGTGCTCCATCAGGCAGAGGTGGACTTTGCCAAATATGAACAGCATAGATTAAAAACAGTCATAAATTAAAAAATAACAACTGACCCAAGCTAACAACTAAACAATATGAGACAAAGAGGCAAAACTAACTGACAGTCACCCTGGCAGAAAAAGGAAACCAGAGATGATCAGGTCATGCAGAACTCTGCAGCGGTTGGGAATAAGCAGATTACTATTCAGAGCACATGGGGCTGGGATAAAGCTAAACCCTCGAAGACATTTCTCTTCACGGCATTTGTTTCTAGCCCCTTTGTTTCCCGCAGACACGTCTGGGGCTCTCTCCATCCTTCTGCCGCCCCAGCCGCCGGGCGGGTCCGTTTTCTCCCTCTCTCCACGGCTCTGCCCCAGCTCCTTTTGCTCTTTGTGAGGCTGGCGGAGGGGCCGGGGCAGCCGCAGCTGCGGGGGCGAAAGCAGAGAAGGTGGCGGCTGGTAGGGGAGAAGCGGGGCGGGGGGGGGGAGCTTGCGGGGCTGCAGCGGGACCGCGGGCAGGGACGAACCCGGGGGGCGGCCGGGGAGGTCCAGGGGTGGCGGCGGCGCCCGGGGCCGGCGGGGGAGCGGGAGGGAGGGAGGGAGGGAGGGCGGCAGGGGTGTGCGGCGTGGGGGATTAGTGGGACGCCGCGGCCCCGCCTTCCCCCTTCGCATCCCGGGCGCGATGAGAGGGGGAGATGGACCCGAGCCGGCGGGACTGGCACCATGACATTCGCCGGCTTCGTGGTGGCGCTGGTGATCGGGACGATCCCTGGAGCCCGCGGGCTGGGGCAGGTCCCCGCCAGCCTCTCGGCCGCCCGCCACCCGCAGCTCCCCGCCCCGGCCCCGCCGCCGACCCCCGCCGGCTGCCCCGCCGGGGACTTGCCCGTGGCCCGGCGCCCCTGGCCACCGGCGGCGGCCACCCTCCCGCGGCGGGGGACGTCGGGCCGGGCGCCGCGGGGCCGCCGCAGCTCCTGCGCCCTCGGGAGCGGCCGGGGCCGGGCGGAGCGGGGCCGCCCTGACTGCGAGCGAGGTGAGCGGGGCCGGGGCGCCGGGTGCTGCAGGGGGTGCGTGGCGGCTTCGCGGGTCTTGGGTGCCTTTGCCGGGCAGGAGTCCTCCGTGTCGCCGAGCCGGTTCCCTGTTGCGGGAGGGAACGGGGGGCCAGAGACCTTCTGCCAAAGTGACAGCAAGGTTTTTCTGAGAGGAGAGTTTAAACTTCTACATCAGCAGATGCATTGGAAAAACGAAGGTCCTGCCTGGTTTTATTCCGACGCTGTTTTAATAGTAGGTAAATCGCGTTAAAAAGCCGTGCCATAAGCATTCAGTAGGCTCAGTTAGCCTACTGAATTCCCCTTTTTGCAATCGGGTGCGCTTCTCTGGGAAGCCCGTGGTCCACAGAAGTGAAGTGGCAGAAGGAAAAGCAGGAGGGTGCCTTGCTCTAAACACGAACTGCTCACATGGTATCTCTTGCTTTCTGATTTTTTCCCACATCTTGGGAAAATGGGGTCTGCAAGCGAGCGCTGGTGCTTGAGGACATCTGTGAACCCAGCCAAGAGACCTGTGCTCCCCCCCGCCTTAGCAAAACCGCCAATGGCTTCAGTGGAAGTTTTCAGTGCATAAGGACTGAACAGCAATTTCAGCATTCAGCCCTGGAGCAGTTGATCAGCTTTACATTTCATCAGTGCTGGCACCCCTCCACAGGCTTAAATATATTTATGTACAGACTGGTTTTGAATGACTTCACATTTTCTCCTCCATCTCTCTGGTATTATCTCCTACCTAAATAAGAATTATGTCCTATCTATACCTATACTAAAAATGATCAAGCATAATTGTTGTAACAAAAATAAAAAATCCCTTCTTTGTTGCCTTTCCTTTTACGTATTTTGTAATATCACAAGGTCAGCAAGGAAGGTGATGATTAATATTATTACTAATAATTTTGTTCTTGTGGAAATTGGTTTTGGATTGGTTTTTATTGATTTACTTTCAGATCTCTGAAGAGACTTGTTATTTTTCTCATCCAACAGCCTAGAAGGTGTGTGAAAAAAAGATGATAATTTGAACAACGTGTAATTATACATATTGGTATAAAATATCACATGAAGAGCATATGGAGGCACCGAAGTCCATATTGATCATTTAAGTATTTAAAAAAATGCAGCTTCCAAAGCTGTGTTCCAAGTCAAATCTTCAGGAAGATAGAATGATATTATGCATTACAGATGTTTCCCTGGAAAGAATACCAGGCAGCTGATGCCACGGAGGAGAAAACAGATAACTAGACACAGATAAAAAAAAACCCAGAAGACTTCATACCCTCTAACTGGTCTTAGTTTGGGAAAGAGTCCCACAGTTTCTTCTTTGATTTAGCCCATCACATTTATAGCTTTTTTCAGAATTCTTCAGACTGTTTCCCAAAATACTTTGTGAGGACTTGGTCTAATTTGTTACAGTGAAGAACGTGGCGTTTTACTGCTAAAAACAGAGTCTTGCACTGACTAAAGTAAATTCCTGAATCCCCTAGAAGTTCAGCACGAACGTGATTTAACTAAAAAAATGCCAAAAATACTACATAGTCTGGGTTTAGCTGCGTTTCTTCAGGCTTTTCAGAATGCTGGGTTTTTTTCCCCAGAAAAAGGAAATCCAGGTTAGCCCTTATTAAGCGGGAGGACACAGCTAATGAACATTAGGCAATACTTCCTAATTGAAAGGGCATCTGCTTCTGCTGGACTCAGTGGTAAACTCTCAGTGACATCAGCAGGGCAAACGTCCATCCAAAAGCCCTCGTGGAGGCAATATGCAAGAATTAGAGAGGGTGTGAGATGGCCTAAGGTGGAACATGGAAATATATTAGGCCATTTGCCCAGAAATAAACATTGTTCTAACATTCATCTTGAGGTATGTTCGTTTCTTACAAGAGGCAAAGAAATGCAAGTACGGCAATGTTATGATGCAGTTTATAGCTAGAGGAGGACAGACTATTCAGAGACAAACTCACTGCATGTGTTGCTTTAGTACATGTGCTATGGAAGCCCATACTCAGTTATTAAGCACCTGCAATAACTGAATACAATACCATGTTCAAAGCCTTCAATCTCCCAGCTTTTCTACCTTAAATATTAATACGTAGCTGCAAAGTTATTTGGCTAAACTTTGTGCATGTGTATATATTAAACTGCTTTATATTTAAACATTAACAATTAAAAATTCAAGGAAAGCAGCACCTTTGCAATTATACTATGTGTACCAGTCTAAAATTAGTTTTATAATTTAAAATAATAGATTTTGGCATTTCATTTCCTTCCTTCTAAAATGAGAGACATCAGGGTAATATTATTTATTCATGCCTTGAAAGCAAGTAGACCAAATACAAATATATATAAATTATCATGATTAACCGAGGAAATCATAGAGGAAAATAAACGAGTACGAAAGTACTCTGTACTCAGAGCCAGCAGAAGTCCAGCAGAATTTACTGTTTTAGTTACTGCTAATAACAATTTACCTGTGATGTACTCATGCTTCAAAAAAAGAGGCCTACCTCAGTCATTAGAAACAACTGCTGCCACACAATGTGTCTGTGGCATATAGTTACAGTATTCTGCATGATATGTTGTTCATGCTGTGTTGTTACATACCTAATATAAAGCTCTTTAAGTAAAGCGGGTTAACTATTTTCCTTTATTTTACAAAGGGGAAACAATAGAGGGTAAGTGTCTGCCCAGAGGTCACACTACCAATCAGTGGCAGAACTGGAAATAAAATACACATTTCCAGAATGGCCAGATTTAGAGTCTTTCTATTTAAATTGCTTTTATCACATAGTAATTCCACTAATGCCAACCAAATAATGCTCCCTAAACTTTTGTGAGAGAAGAATCAAGCCTCGGGCTCAACGTCTAAACACTGGATTATTCTCCCTACCTGTTATCCTATAGTCCAGGCAGTTGATGGAAGGTCTTTTGGGGTTTTGTTTTTTTTAATAGCATAGGATCAAAGGAAAAAAACCATGAATGTCTGTATTTTCGTTCTAAGAAGCAGCTCTTCTGGAACCATTCTTATTACAGCTGCACAGCATAAGACCCCTTATTTTCTGCAGCTCTGTACCACAGAAGACAACTGCAGTCCTTTAGAGCCCCTTACATTACTAACACTTCAGTTTATGTTTTCAGAGCCTTAAGCTATTGATCATTGACATGATGAATCTCACTGCTGCAGAGGAACCAATTCAGCACATTACACACTCAATATATACAATATTTATGAAACTTCTAATATAAGGATCCTTGAGTGTGCAATACTGCTATCTGCTACAGTTCTCAAAGTAGTTCTTAAAAAGTAGTTCTGGATGCACCCCTTTTTCAAGGTTAAAATACCAAGAGAAAATAGTTATAATTTTAGACTAAGAGCAGTGCTCAGGAAGGTGATGGACAACAGCATTCATTGATTGCAGTGAGCGTCATCCATAGCTTTGCTGAAGTCAACAGGATTAAATTCTTTGATTTTAGCCAGGCCTGTTCCTGGCAGGAAGGAAAAGATTCCATTGATTTGAACTGGTGTTAGTTTTGACCTATACTACAGGTAGCGTCTTGCAAGTACCTCATACAAACTGATGAATTAGTTTCATTCTGAAACTGGGATAGACTCTTTTGTTGTATTATGAATCATCCACTAGTGTTCTGAAATATTGGGAGTTACATGGGATATACAGCATGTATCAATGGGAGACCCTCACAATTAATGTCAATTTGGACTTACCCAACTGGGTCCAAGGCAACAGAGATGAATTATGAGTGCAGGGCCTTTCTGTGGCACTGTCCCATGTTGGAACACCTTGGAAACGAAAGCAGAAATAAAAATATTTGTTGTTTTTACAGATTTCCAAAATTCAAAATACTTATTTTACTTTGCTTTAAGTCTGCAATTTCAGAGCACCCAGCACCAGGGTGAAAGGCGCAGGCAACTTCTACTTCTGATCCCTTTTTTCCAAATCTACGTTTACAGCCAAATTCCAAGCCTTTGGACACAGGTGTTTACGAAGAAACTGCTGGCACACCTTTATCCAACACCATAAACCCCACTGCTGTGGCACTTAGACATACAGCAGAAATGGAAGTGATTCCCATTCTATTTGCAATTCAGCCGCACACAGTAACAATGCTTGTTCTCAGTGAGATGTAGAAAATAAAATAGGGCTTGAAGTTACACAGCATCTCTGGATGTGAGAGTGGTATAGCAAAAGAGGCCAAGCACAACAGCACAATTTCTTTGAAGCTCTTCTGCTTTTTGGAGTTAATTAAAAGTTGGCTGAGAGGTTTTCCTCTCCCTTTTTTCCTGTGTGTCTCATCTTGAGCCTATATGGCAGGTGTTGCAGAGCAAGTCTCGGCAGCACCCACTGGATACCCTTACTTCCTTGCATTTGCAAGTATAACTTAATCTCTTTTAAACAGTGATAGCAGATAGGAAAGACTCTGACTTGGGCAGATACCAGGGCAACTAAAATTACCAGACTGTATGTAAACAACATGAATTGACAGTCAGTACCCTCAGCTAGAACATAATTAGAAGAAATGCATACATATTTTTGAGTGTATATAAATGAAGGAGTTTCTGTCAAGACAGTAGGTTTGTATTCTTCATACAGGGCTGAATTAAGTCCATTTTAAGACCACAGTATGTGTCCTAGAGCTGCCTAGTTTGTGGTCCTGTGCCCTTGTTTCTAACTCTCGTGGGGTCAGTTCACCTCTCCTCATCCTTCCTCTTCTGGACCAGTGCTGAGGAGGGCACTGAGAGCCATGGGCAGGATCCCTGTACTCGTGTTCCCTGCTGTTGAGCTTGGTGTTGAGGCAGCAAAGGTTTGGTAAGCCCTTTAAGCAGAGGCTTGGTGGAGAGGGGAGAGAGTCTGAGTTTCTCAGAGCACTGCATAAAAGCCAGAGCAGATATTACTGCATTAGCCCTACTCCCAACATGTTTAGTTTTCTTCAGCAACTAGAAGAGCTGAAAACTTGTAGCTTAAAAAATTCAGATCATATCATACCAAGACTCCAGAAACCTAGAGCCTCCAACGCAAACGCTTAAGCCGGAACTGTCTTCCAAGAACTAACTCAGACGCTCTTCTGCAGAGCTTCTTGGCCCCAGGGGGAGCACACAGCAGGAAGCCCCTTGGGCAGATGTGTTGGGGTGCAGCATGGGCCTGAGGTGTTATAATCTAACAGTAGAAGACTTAACGACTGAAATTAAGAATTAACCAGTATCCTTTTAATCATGCTATATTAGATTTCTTGCTGCGTGTGAAGTGGAAGAGTTTTTCCTGGTCATTTCAACAATGCAAACACTGATAATCTTGCAATTAAGATCTTAACACATTCTTAAAAACAAAGACTGAATCATGAGTAATAAATAGATACTTGGTAATACAGCGTAAACATACATGATGGCAGATAATGTTGGTCATCTTGCAATTTCCTATGATCAATTTACACATGGAGCACAAATCTGTGTTTAATTATGAAGTAAAAGTTTTATCTATTGGAAAGAAAAAATAAGCTACTGAAAAGAAAGTCTGTATTTTAAAGTTCTGTTCTATGAGGTATCCAAGTTACTGTAACTAATATATCTCTTGATCCAGTAAAATAACTATTAGGGGTCTGAACACCTCAACATTTTGAGTAAACAACAAAGAAATAATTTTCTCATTAGTGTGCTCTCTGATTTGTTTGCTACGTAATCATGACTTGTCATATGACATAGGTTGATACATACTTCAAAGTGCATATGAAACAATAAAATATTACTGTATCATTTTAGTCTTGATGCATACAGTGCTGAAATACTGAGCTAGAAACACTTAGACTGGACTTAGAAAAGTACGTTAAGAGGTATTAACCTTTCAGATGTTTTTCAATTCTGACTTCTCTTTTTAAAAAAATGGGTTTACTTATTGTTTTGCTTGAGGAGAGAATGCTGGGTTTTGCCCTGAATGGTTTAGGTTAATCATAGCTGTAGATATCAATACTGTCCTATGAGAAGAGTAGTGAGTCAATGCAACCCGCAAGTTAGAATTATTATACCATATATTTGGTTAACTCTATTAAACAATAGGCATAATAAAAGGTTTAATATTAGTTGCATGTAAAAGCAGGCTTTCTTTGTATTTCTTTCTATATTAACTTATCCGGTGAAAATCAAGCATATTTTAAATTTGTTACAAAATCACCTTTAACAATCATCATCTGTGTTTTCTATATGACAGAAGCTGGTTCTCTGTCATGTTTTCTTGTGGTTTTCTTGCGTTTGTTATGAATGCTATTACCCTTCATAAAACATTGGTGTTCCTATATGCAGCTGTAAATCTATAGGAAAAAGAAAAACCAAAATATTTTGTTGGATATTAGATGATTTTTTTTAAAAATCCCCCACTCATTGTTTTAATCTATGATGAAAACAGGCACATGGAAATAAGGCACTGTCCCTTTCAGTCATCTTCCCTTCCTTACCAGCTGATACCAGTAGTGTGTTTTCCCACTTCAACAGGGACTGGATGTCATCAGGGGTTCTTTAGGGGAGTGGGTGGCAAGGGAAAGGTTTAAAGGCACGCATCCACCGTGAGAACTCTGTGCTTTTCAAACTTCTCTCCCAGGGCTTCTACCGGAGATGCAAAGGATTTCAGATTTCTTTCCTTTTTAATTGTTGGGAAAAATTTTTCTGATGTGCAAAAGTTATCTCTTGTGCTATCTTTTGCTCTGTGTACGTGAATAAATTCTTCCACTGTTGTCGTTGGGAATTCTGTAAATACAGAAAAAGAAGTGAGCCAAATTCCGCCATGGAGACCTTAGAAAAGAATTTTATTCTTCGAGTACTCCTTTATTCAAATATTTGAATAGAAATATTGTGTAATGTGTACTCAGGAAACACTGTATTGATTTCAGTAGGTGTCATGCAGGACTGTAAGCAATCATGTATAAAAATAAACTTATTTTTGGAGATGACATCTTCAAAATTGCTTTCTGGTATGTCAGGAATCACTTTGCTATGACTGCAGTTGATGTTTCAAGTGAAAATAATAGTCTGTACAAAAGTCTGGTGAAGAGCAAAAATAAATAAAGAAAATTCCAGACTCTGTCGGTATGAGAAAAAAAAATACAAAGAGAAAAATTATAAAGACAGATAAACAATGTGCCATTTGTCCACAGTATTATTATACTTAACTCATTAATAATCCTCTATTCGGAATGATAGCTCACTCTGTAACATGAGTTGAATAAGTTTTGTTTGTAATTTACTGCACAGTAAGTTACTGCTGAGAAAGTAAATAGGACGCAAATAGGAACACACAAAACCAAGATTGAGGTTAATTAATTCCTCGAGTTATTTGGCAGTCATTTGGCTTCGTGGTTTTATAAAATACACTGAACTAAATTAAAACCAGGACACAATATGAGTGAAAGCTGCAAGAAAAACTGGATCTACCTTTTTTTTCTTCACATACATGAACACGTATACAATGAAATGCAGGCACAAACATTGACTGTTTTCTCCCATTGCTAAAACCCCTGTAAACTGGATGATGGTGTAGCTTCTGATTTTAAGTAGATCACAGGATCTAGAGTGATCCGTAGAGACGGATGAATTAAGTAAGATTTCAGGCAACGCTGATGCATACAATTAGGCTATGTTTGATAATTTAACAGATATGTATTCTTCCTTGTCGAATTACTGCTCTGTTACGACTCTTTGTTCTGCTTTTGTAGAGTTCTGTAGAGTTATACCTATGACCAGCTTCTTCCCACCTTTAGTTCCCAAGGCACTTGGCTACCTTCAACTGCAGATGCATCTGGCATCTCAACTAAAACTACTGTAATTTAAAAAAAGCTTGTTTTGTCTGAGAATTTGGTAAAGATCTCTCAAGAATTAAGAGAATTACATCCAGTGTTTTTCTGTCTGAGAACAAGTATGAACAAATGCATTCTTTGGCTAAAATAAATGGCTGACATCGATGACATGCATAAAGTTACATGGGTCAGAGCAAAAGCTATGCAATCCATGTGGTTGTTTTGTGATTCCCTTATGATGGATAGAATTATGTGGAAGATAAAAGTATAGCACTCATATATATATACACTTTTTGCTCATTTGGATAGAGGTAACCACATTTAAATAATTGTGTGTAGTCAATACGTGCTTTTTTCTTTTGTTAGATCTTTAACTAAGTTGTAGTATCAGAAGAATCAGAAATGTGATGTAATTTCAGTATAAGAAGCATAATATTTCCTCATGTAAAAAATAAGGTTATCTCCTTTTGTGTATCACTGTGTCAGAACGTTACATGTGCCCGCGTGCTTTTTAGAGGCCGCTCATCCAAAGAGGCCAGAGATGGTAACAGATGAAACAGAAACTCTTTCTCTGCAGTAGGAAAATCAGTTTCGGAGTCTTTTGTGTGGGATACATTAATTGAGCAACGGAATATCTTGAAGGCTTAGTTTTAATTTTTAAATTTTTTTAACTAGGGTCAGTGAGACTCCAGGGTGGCAAGAATGAGTTTGAAGGTACAGTGGAGGTTTATTTGAATGGAATCTGGGGAACAATCTGTGGGAGCCATTGGGACAATAATGATGCAACAGTCATATGTCGACAGCTTGCACTTGGGTAAGTTTCAGTCTGAGTGAAAATCAGTAAACTTATTTTAATGATGTTTCAGTATAAAAGACAATCTATTTTGCAAATCCTGAGGGCTTTTTGTATTTGATGATTGTTTTTTCTGTTTGAAAGTTGTTGAATGCTGAAGCTGTTCTTCCCAGAATCCTTCACTTCCTTTGATTGCTTTTTACTTCAAAAAGGTTGCTGTGAGAATCAGTATTTCATTTGAAAGCTGCATACGGGATCTGGAGAGGAGCAGAGGAGGATAGATGCTCTGGGCAGAAATAGGAGGTCTGATTCTGGTCTCGCTTATGTAAATGTCAACTAAGAACAGCCCCAGTGAGGTTACTAAATCTACAAAAACATAAATGTGGCCAGAATTAGAGTCTGCATGGACCCTAATCACAGGAAAATTCCTAGTTTTCCGGAGCATGCGGTTATCCTGGTAATCATCCATTCTATCCTTCTGAAAAATATCTGGGACTTATCCTAGGTTTTTGGAAAATGTGGTATTTTTGTTGTGTGCATCTTCATCTAGCTAGATAATTTGTATGGATTACTTTCAGAGTTGCACATTGATAACAAAACCCCAAACCAGACAAGTTTTGCAGCTTTACATTTTCATGGAAGCATTTTACAGAGTTATAGCAATATTGGACAGGTTGAAAGTCCCTGCATCGTCCTCATTGACCAGTACTTCCCACTGCTGTCAGAATGGAGTTAATCAACAGGAGCCTTTAACATAATTTGGTCATTAAACTCTAGATAATGCCTATAGTGATACTGCAATTGCAATAGTAAGATAAAAGTGAGGTAAGGAAGAAAATGCCCATATCAAAACGCGGTTTTAAAAATGAAATGCAATTTCAGCTTCTAAAAAATCAATGCTGTTCAAGTTGGCAACCAAATTACTTGAATATTCCCCCTTAGCACCCCATTCAGTTTGCACTTTCTCGATGAGCTGCAAAGTATAGCTGGCTTTATTGCCTTTCTAACAGTTCTTTCAGTCACATACCAAAGCAGTGATTTTGTTTGCTACAAGCAGTAAGGGGCTTTTATAGCATACTTGCACTGTGACATTCCTAATGATTATTCCACTTTTTAAGACTGCTAGCCAGAATTAAATCTAAGCTGTTTTATAATGTTCAATACTAATCTGGACACACCATGCCAACTTAGAAAAATATGAGGATTAAATGAGATAAAAGTTCAGCCATCTGGAGGCCGTGATTTTGCTCATGACTTCAGCTGTCTATGTGCAATGTCTCCTTTCCTCATTTTCATGTACCTTCTTTTTGCCTTCTATACCCTAAACATTTCAGTTGAACAAGACTGCCATTAGTAAAAGTAGTTCAGTGATACGGGTGAATGGTTTGGTCTTTTGAACAGAAGTGGCTTAAATCTGAATCCAGGCCAAAAAGCCCCAAGCAAACAAGTAGTTGAAAGTTTCTGCTATCGTGAGCGTTTGGCAGAAATTTGTACCGGTATACCACAAGGTGAACTCACTAGGTATTACTGGTGCTTCTCAGGTGCTTCCATCTGCTTCCATCTGTTCCTTTGATTTTACAATATTTGGGCTTTGTTTTTAATTTAATTTTGCTGGGCATTATATGGAAGAAAAGATGGCTCAATAATTGTCGCTTTAGATTCAGTATGGGAGGGAAAGGAAGCTGTTTATAAATGTTCTGGATGGATGGGAATGGCTGAACAGAGAATAATGGACACGGGCCTGATCTAATAGAGTATGAGGTGGTTTCACCGTCCCATGGTCACAGCCATATTATATGACATGTGCATGGGCAGAGCACTGGTATGTTTTAATGGGGTCAAGGAGAGGGTAAGAGTGAAAGCCCGGTTAGCACCACCTCTCCTAGAACTGTAACTGCAGTGGGTACTGTAGATTCACCTATGGACTGTGGACTCTGTGTTGATTTTTGTAGTTAAGAACTGGGAGAACAGGAATGTAGCTGGCCCTGCAGCAACACAGGCCATTGTACTAAAATATCCCACAACAAAATGGTGAAAACTGGGTCGCATCTGTTACTTTTCTTGTAGACAATGCTGAACTGTATGAAAATGTGATGAATTTACACTGCTGAAGTTTCTACTCCAAGATTTATATATGAGAAAATGTTCCACTTCCCCTCTTCCCACTTTAACGTGCTATCCTGATTATTCTTCTTACAGTGAAAAAGGTACAGCAAAACACATACCATTTTCTGGACTGGGCCTTATTCCTGTTTACTGGAGTGAAGTGCGTTGTCGTGGTGATGAAGAAAGTATACTGTTATGTGAAAAAGACATCTGGCAAGATGGAACATGTCCTCAAAAAATGGCAGCTGCTGTCACATGTAGCTCTTCCCTGGGTAAAAAAAAATACATATGGTTTGGTTAACTCCTTACCTTATTCAAATAGAAGTAGTAATAATTACTCATTATTAAATTAGAAAAAAATACTAAGACTTCTCGGAACAGGAAATTAAACAGGTTGAATCATCGCATCATGAACTGTTTCAAATCCCTCTATGCTGTGCAAGCAGTGACTAGCTGAACCACTTTTAGCCTTTCTATAATCAACAAGAAAATGATAATCAACAAGCAAATTATTGCTTTGAGATGTAGGTTGTGAGAAAGGGTGAAGCAGCAGGAATCTCTGGCTTTAAAAGTAGTATTGTTTCCCCCCACATTTTTTTAAAAGTATTTATTTATTAATGTATTTGTCTAATTGGAGGTTGTCTTTGGTAGCTACACATGCTACATGTCAATTTGTTAGTTTTTCTTAAACAGTAGGGAGGAACAGCAATTTCATAAACGGGTTATGCCGCCTTCTTTGCTACAGCAGTGTTGGGATGACATTCTTTACTGTGAACACGGATGACATCGCACAAGGAACTGCAAAGTTTTTCCCGTATTCTGCATATGTTTAAAACAGGTCCAAGTCTTCCTAGCTGAAGATTGCTACTTCACACATCACTCACACAAATCAAAACGATATTAATATTTTAAAGATATTTCAGATTATTTTAATGAACGCGGTAAACGGCAACTAAATGGGCAGTTATGCCATCAGATATAAGATATTGCTGACCTTGAGAAAGGCTAGACTGGCAGTGCTGAGGAACTGGCAGTAGCAATCTTTTCAGTTGTAACCAAAACATGTATGGCCGCAGCCAGCCTGCCTTTCCTCTCCTGCCTACATTCCTATCCAAAGACAGCTATATTTTCGTCCTAAAGCTCTGCTATTCGTGGGGAATATTTTGATAAATGACTTTTAAAAAAATCATTTTGGTCTTAATTTAGAAAACTATAGTGTAGAGGGAAGGGAGAATCTTTTTAAGCTAGGAGACAAGTTGAAGGACCAAAGCAAGAGAAATACTTTTGCCTGAAGAAACTGAAAACTAAAAATTTGCAAATTACACTTTTAGATCATAAGGTTTTCCTTCTGTTTATATACATTTTCACCAGAAAACTTTGTTTTACTTAGATAAATTTATTGAAGGATTTTTGTCTGTTTCAATAATGCTAACAGGAAGTTTATCGGTAATTTAGAGTCCATGATATCTGAAATGAATTAAATTCATCCTGAGTTTTGGCAGATTAGATGAAGCTTTCATGTTTTGCAGATTCTACTGCAATTAGCCTTTTTAAATAATTCCAAAGAAACCCAGATTTCGTACCTGTGAAATAGTAAGATGAAATTGGAGAAATGCCCTCAATTTTCTTTTTTTAAGCCAAGAAATAGGTGAAATAGTAGCATTAATTGGTTACAAGGCCTACACAAAAATTAATCACATTTTAAATAGTTCAGATGTTAGATACGTTGAAACTTTAAAATAACCTTTTAAATACTAGAGTGATTGTTTTTTTTCTATGGTTTCAAGGTGTTTCCATTATTATAGCTTTATGCAGAAGTGATGCTTTCAAGACAATTTATTGCTGGACCAGAAAGGGGCTAATGATTTGAGAAGACCAACAATCAAACTGTATCCCAGAACTGGGAAGGGAACAATACTTCCACAATTAAAGTGAGACTCCACAGTCAATGAGATTTCAGTGCTCTGAGTGGAGCAGTGTAAGGAGAAAACATGAGGATGAATTTCTACTTCTGTGGCAAGGAAAGAATTTTTGCCTCTTACTTTGAATTTTACCCTCTGGGACCAAGCCTATACAGAGACAATTTTGCTCTTACTGTTAGAAAGGCAGCTCTACTGACTGACTGTAGTATTTGGCCTTACAGCCCTAAGTATCTTTGAACGCTCTGACACTTAAATAACTCAAGATCAGTATGGCTACTTGTCTGCGTAATATTCTTCAGCTACTGACAGCGGAGCTTAGGGGAACTCATTTCTAAGAAGTTTAATTTCAGGTTTTCCATCTACCTAGAAAAAATAAAGTGTGGTTCTTGAATAATGTCAGAGAAACCATTAAGCCATCTTCTTTTTTCTTTACTATCAGAATAACATTTTGGGAAAGAAATGACCTTTTCCTATACTCTATGTTTGATCACAGCCCCTGGCTTTACTCCGATCCGTCTGGCTGGTGGGAACAACGCTCATGAAGGAAGAGTAGAAGTCTACCATGCTGGCCAGTGGGGGACTGTCTGTGATGATCAGTGGGATGATGCAGATGCTGAAGTTGTCTGTCGGCAGCTTGGCCTTGGGTTTGTTTTTCTATGTATTTTCTACTCCAACAGCAAAGCAAAGGAGAGTTAATCAGATACATAGCTTGGAGTTGTCAAAAGATGTTCCTTTAAAATTGCGCTAATACTGTGAAGCAGTAACTAAGTTTATTTATAGAAGGTTCAGGTACAGCACCATTACGATCCAGTTTTCAGTGTCATATGATAGGGGCGATTTTGTCTGTAGGACAGGCAAAGGATGTGTCTCAGAATAAATGCTGACTTTTTAGTGAAAGCTCACTACAATTTTGGTAAAGTTTCAATCAAAAACTATAGGTGAAGAAAAGGAAGTTGCTTTGACTGTTAAAATCCTTACATCCATTTTACTAAAGAGTCTAACAGCCTCCTTGCTTTGGAGTAAGAGCACTGCTTTGTCAGAAAGGATATGCTTTTTTGGCATGCCTGTGAGAATCTCTGAAGATTTGTTTAAGTCATGAGTCTCTGAAGATTGTCAGTTTGCATATACAGAGTAGAGATCTGTTTGAAGTTTTGACAGTTAAGCTTGTCAGCGATTCTGTCTGAACTAAGCATGGTCCATCATACAGTCACAGCAGCAGAACAGGATTTTCTTGCTCCTCTTCTGAACAGCCGGGGGTGATTTTGATACCACACAGAAGATGAGTATTCAGTATCTGAGGAAAGATGCTGCAGAAATGGGAGGCGAAAAGGAGAACTGCTGGATCAGAGAGGAAGGAGATGGGGACAATTGGGATGAAAGGCCAGATGGGTTGAACTAGGAGCAAGATGCAGAGAAGATACTAAGATGTAAACCCAAGGAGGAGAAGAGGATTACGTCTGAGACAGACTGGATGAGAACTAAGCAGGTCAGTGCAGAGGAGACTGGAACAGAACTCGCCTGTTCAACCCTGCTGGGATTATGAATTAAAAGAAGTGGCACTGAAGGTAGCAAGCTTTGTGGCATTAATGGGTGGCCCCCAGAGTGTTTTGTAACGTGAAACTGAGGCCTTGGACTGCTGGTGCCATCCGAATTAGCTCAAAAGGATGAGAACTGTGCAGTACTTAAAAACCTTCTAGATCTCCTAGGGAGACATGGGAATCAACATGCTCCTCTGACACTGGATTTTCATTTTCCCCCCAGTTTATTTTATGTTATATTTCTATGTCCTGTACATTTTCACTTGGGAATGCCTAATAGAAAGTCTATCTTCGTACAAGCTTTTTCTGCTTTTGAATTGTGCCACTATTAATAACTTGGGGGAGTTACTAAGCTATGCATTACATTTCTGTATACTAAAGACAAATGTCATGCTCTTAACCTGCTTCCTTACTGATTACACTAAAACATTTGATTACTTATATTTACTGTTCAGAAACAGCAGTTCTGAGATGCTTCTAATTTGATTCATTTTTCCGAGTAAACAAATTGTATTAATATCGTGCTAAATCTTTTTGAAATATGTGTAGGGATTTACAGAATTTCTCAAGTAATCAAGATGTCTTGACAAATGTGCTCATTACTTCAAAGCAAAATTTTACCAACAGTGGCCGTAGACAGGTTATGAAGTTATAAAAATAATCTAAATTTGCATACTGTTAATCCATTTGGAAACCTGCCACAAATTGTAAAACTAAAGCAACTCAGTAAGTAGCTTCCCACACCCTTTCAATTTTTCTGTAGCACTCCTATAAAACTCCAGAATATTAATCTACCATTAATAGGTGAAAAATAATAATTTATTTTATTATTTGGTTTCAGAAATACAAATTGCCCTTTTTATAGCAATGGGATGTTCTGTCTTTGCTTTATTGGATCTCCAGAGAATCTTACTAGGTTATGGTATAATTTGTTTTCAACATTCAGAGTAGTCAAGCATTATCTCTTTGATTTCAGCCAGCTTCTTAATGAATAAGGGTTTTTTCCTAACACTTTCTATGCACTTTTACCAGCATCACAATTAAAAAAATACAAGAAACAGAAGCTCTGTATGAGAATTTTCTTTTTGTGTAAAGTTTGTAGATATGCAAATACTACTCAATAAAATTAAATGAACATAATCTCTCTTATACATATAAAATATGAATATAAAAGTAAAATTATCTTAAAAACTACCACTAAACCAGGCTTTCTGTAATAAGCCTATAATGTATTTAGGGTAATATTAATAAAAATAGGTATCCTGAAAGTAGGCTCTTCAGTCCATATTATAAGAATAGCATGAAGTGCTGAGAACTCAGAGAGCCTACCGTGGTACCTCAGAAAGACACACTGGAAAACCAGGACATTTTTATTTCTTTAGATGCTTAAATACAAATGGGATACCTAGATTTGAAATAAGTATTACCCTTAGTGTATCCTATGGATTATATTTTCTTAGTTTACTATGTAGTCATTCACAATTTCAACCATTTTGAAAAGCAGTTTTTTATGAAATGTAAGAGATGGAGGACTTGGCTCTTTTTCCCATTACCAGCATTGCAAAATACAAGTGTTCAGTAAATGAATGCTATATATAAAAATGTATCGTTACTTAATAAACTAAATTAAATAAGAGTAAGGCCAATCAGGAAATGTTTGCAAATCTCAGAGAAACATATGATTTCAAATCTATTAAAATTCTTCTTGGCATTGCTGAAGGAAAAAAAAATTAGAGCAAGATACCTGTTAATATGTTATTTGGAATTAGGAAGTTCATTCAGAAGAAAAGGTAATGTCTAATTTAAAAAGCTCTCTCAAAAATAAGGTACTAACTTATGACTAATGCTATGTGTTTTGCTAAAATGTTGCCTGCTGAGTTTTTGAGGATATTTTTGGTTTACTTACCTGCTTCTTGAGGCAATCGCCGATTGTAACTTTTCGCCCTACTGAGTAAATAAGACCTGCTTTTTGATATTTCCCCATATTCTCCACCATGTGAAGAAGGCCTCTGGTGATCAAAGAAGCAGTCTGAAAATTAACAGTGCATTTTCAAGATTAATGAAGCATATTAGCTTGAAAATATTAAAACCAAATTGATTTTAAGCAAAATGAAAATGCAAAACACAGATTATTTAATTTACCTTTCTTGTGTGTGCTTTTATTTACTGAACACTACCATTTACATGGTGTCTACCATGAATTTCCATATCCTTCCTTTTTACAGAACTTTTTCCTCATCCTAATTGAATTTTTATAAGCCTCTTACTGTTGTTATTTTTCCCATACCCTTTTACTGTTTACCAAGAATTTGTATGATTGCTAATTGTAAATTTAGTATTGTTTTCCTTTAAAAAAAAAGAACAGAAATTGTTATGTATTTATGCAAAGCACTAGAAAGGAAATCCACATCTACCTAAATCCATACATGGATTAATGACTCAGTGCCTTAAAAACATGAACTACTGCCATTTACATTAAAAAAAGAAAAATCATAGCAATGTACTATTCTGACACACAGTCGCAAAAGCCAATTAAGAGTTTGAATGATTACATCCCGAAACAAAATATTCAAGGCCTGTCATGTTTTCAGTATAAGCTGAACATGCCATTCCTGTTAGATGTTACGTGACAATATATGGCTGGTAGTGGAAAACTCTCTTTAAAGCAAATTAATAATTAGTATAGAGCCCTGCACCCAAACTGTATGCTAATTAGTTTAAACTAATCCTTTAGATAGGTAATTCGTTATGGTAAAAAATTTAGATAGACATTTCAATCTTACGAGTTGAAAAAGACAACGGATACTGAGCATACTCCTATAAAAACTAGACTGGATATATGAACAGAGAAGCTATTGAGTAGAAAGAAGCCAAACCATGAAAATCATTTACATATGAAAGATATGGTATCTTAAATAGAATTGGAAAAATCCTGATAGATCATCAACTGTTAAACACTGCATAATTTCTATAACGCTGAAACAATGGAGTGTTTTCAATTTATGTAGGTTTTTCTGCTCAAAATCCTCTGTGCTGACATAAAGAGTGTAACACAGCAAGGCTAGTCATTGGTCTGCTTTCTGTTCTTTCTACCACTGACTGTTGATGTGACGTTGTCAAGTCACTTAAGATCTCTTTGCCACGGTTTTTACATGACTAAAGGGGGAACAATCACTTTTATCTGCCTCATCTGGGTATTTGAGCTTTGATGCATGTGCTTTGAGGACAACAGATGAAAGTCACTGTAGAAATATATATCGGATTATTTTTACTACATATAAACATTAATTGAAAACTAAAATTAGAATCCTAATACCTAAGCAATACACCTACAATCTCTTCTAGGAAAGTTATGCTTAAGAATCAAAAGGGACAGAAAAGGAAAACCTCATAGATACAAAACAATAGAAACTGATGTTCTAAATATATTCGAACTGTGGAAACTCTATGTTTAAGTCACTCCATAGCCTCAGCTGAGAGTGAAGCTGACTGTGGAACCACATCCTAATGTGGGCTGCACTGTCGGTTACCAATGCAGCAGCTATTTAGGCAGTCCCATCTGTTATTTTAGAAGTTGGATATACAATATTTTATCTCTTCTCAGTGAGTCCCAGACTCTTCAGCTTGCTTGTTCCTGACTGGATTTTGGTTATACTTCGACAGGGGTGTTCCCAAGGCGTGGAGCCAGGCTCACTTTGGGGAAGGCTCAGGCCCCGTGTTGCTCGATGAAGTGCGGTGCACGGGAAATGAACTATCCATAGAACAGTGTCCAAAAAGCTCATGGCGAGAACACAACTGCGGCCACAAAGAAGATGCTGGCGTTTCCTGCGTGCCTCTCACAGGTACTTCAATTACCAATAATCACACAGGAAAATAGTGATAAAGGCAGAGTTCACAGCTCTGGAAAGAGAATTTTCAAAGTTTGCAGATGCATAAAACCCCACAGTAATAAAGTGTTCTGGCAGTATCAAAATGAACCAGCTGTTGGCAATGGAAATTTTACAGGTACAGAAAATCTCCTTATACAACATAAATCCGTGGTTCCTCAGTAACGTGCTAACTGCCACTTACTATGTGGGGCAATGACTTAGCTGTGTATCACATCTATCATTGGCAGTAAGCATTTCAGCATAAAAGCAATGGGAAATAATATATGAAGAAAAAGATAAGATAAAAGATATAGTGAAATCATGTAATCAGAGCTCACTCCTGCAGACTTGGCATCTAATAACGGCTTGGGGGGGTCAATATCTCGTGCCATTTCTCTTGCACTTAAGCACTGCATTATCCAACACTTCAAGCTGACCGGGTGCATTATGGCATTTATTTCATCTTAATAAATGACACCTAGTGCTCAGCACTTGATTTAGTAGTATAATATTCTGATCAGAAGCAGTAACCACAATGTTACTAATTTTGTTTTAGAACAATAATTGGACCTAAGAAAAAACTGATTCTTGTTTTTGTTTTTCCTTACTTGTTAATGACACAGATGGTGCATTAAGACTAACAAGTGGGAAAGGCAGTCATGAGGGACGCCTGGAGGTCTATTATACTGGGCAGTGGGGCACAGTCTGCGATGATGGGTGGACAGAGCTGAATACACAGGTGGTTTGCCGGCAGCTGGGATTTAAGTAAGATTACTTGATATTAGATATCTGACTCTCTGACTTGACAATGATAACAGACATTTACATGAACTCTACATTATTCAAGAGTCTGGTTTCTTAATATTAGCTGAGTGCTTCATATAAACTACTGAGTTAAAATCCATTAAAGCCTGCCTCCCTCAGTCTCAAAGAGACATTTATGGCCTCAGTTTAGGTAGAAGACAAAGCTTCAGCTGAGGTTGTGATTCAACAGCCTTTATTCACCGAGTTCCTTCCCATCATCTTTTTGGATAACTGAGATCAATCAAAGCATATGCTATAGAGAAAAACTGATTTGTTGTATTTTTTTTGCCTATAAAAGTTTGATTCTTCAAAATCTTTGTCGAACAGTCATTAAAATCACAGACATTTTTGAGACAGAAGTCCTTCTGGGTCTCGCTCAGAAAAACCTAGAGTGTGGCCCTGGAACACTGTTATGTATTGAAAAGCATATTTTAGAAAAAATTCCATTAGAGCTTTTATTTTTCCTACCGACTGTGGCTACAAAGATATGTTCTCACTAGGCAATTGTTGTCGTGTGTTCAGATTATAACAGCTCACATTCAAAACATAATTTTGACTCATTTTCCCCCAGACCGTGACATTTAAATTTATATATAATACTAAGACCATGCTTTAAGTCTGAAAGTCAATGAGAAAGCCATATGCTTGGTTGAAGGGAGGCCTTAATCAAAAGGATTAGATTCTCAAGTTTGTATTAATGCAACAGTAATTCCTTAAAAAAACATTACCAAAGAAGCAGCATATGGTGCTCTCATTGAATTTAACGTTAACTAAATCTGCTCTGTCACGGTTAACTCTGTTTATTGTTATTACTTGAGAAACCTTTATTTCTTCACAAATAATTTATTTCCATTCTAGTTCTTAAGTATCACATGCCCTGTGGACCAAAACGGTATGTGTATGTATGTGTTATGCAGGTATGGAAAAAGTGCACCCGAGAGCTACTCAGAAGGAAGCTCTGGGCCCATCTGGTTGGATGATGTCAGCTGCTCGGGGAAGGAGACAAACCTTCTGCAGTGCTCAAGGAGAGAGTGGGGAAAGCATGACTGCAACCATCAGGAGGATGTCAGACTCATTTGCCATCCAGATAACGACAGCCACAAACTCTCACTTGGTAAGGCATCTCTTTACCAAAGTCACAGAATGAGCATTGTGGTGCATGCAGATCCGAGCAGAGTATACTTGAGGATGCTCAAAATCTTAGTATGGGTGCAAAGAAGGAACAGGAAGGGAAAAAAGCTCACTTTTCTCTGGAAGATCATAGGAAGTAATCAAGCTTTGTTTAAAGGAACATAAACATTAAAGATCAACACAAATTCGTAAGGTAACAGTCAGATTCCAGAGATTCTGTTCTCTCAATCTTCACCAGATTTGAGACCTATTCAGCATTTCCTAATGGTATACCGCATTTCAACCAGCACTCTCCAAGTTCTAAGTAACTGTCTCATGCTATCAAAAGTTGGAGATATACTCGAGCACTGAGGAATATAAATCAATAGTATGGCCTTACATACAGAAGATATGGAAAAAAAGATATGGAGAAAGAGGGTAAGTTCGGGGATAGCAAGAAGGAAGGGTGAGAAGCACGAAATTATTTCTGTATTACTGTTGCCTATCATTTATATTGTGCCAGGGTGAACAGACCCCACTAGCTGACCAGGACAGAATGATACTACAAACACAGATCAAAGAGCCAGTTCTAATGTCAAAAAGCCTACAAACTGGTACGAAATAATAATAATAATAAAAAAAAGTCAGGTGAGAAATAAGAAAAAAATACTGATTGCATAGTGACATTGTAGAACAAAATATATACAAATGAATTCCAAGGATTCCTAAATCAACATGTAGATAATTAAAGAAGAATTCTGGCTATCAGATATGCACAGTAAAAATTAGAGGGGAACAATGGGTTGCTCAGCAATTCTGAAAAACAGTTTCATTTTTAAAATTTGCTGCATACAAAGTTTGTAGTTTGTCAGCAAGTAGTCTTTTACAAAACTGTTGCCAATATTCTTTAGTTTACCCAAGTATATTTTAGTCCATTTTGAAATTAGAATTAGAACTAGTGGAGTTCGAGTCACATCTTCTACTGAAACATAATGGATTTGTATGCCTGGGTGCCTGAAGTTCTCTGGAAATTACAGACTGAAGGTCTATCCTGCAAACTAAGAAATGGATTTACTGTACGACATTTCTACCTGTTATAACAACATTCAGCACTTTCACACATACTTTTCTAGTCTCTCCCTCTTTAGAATCTTTTTCTTTATAGCCTTTTGATCTCCCACATTCCAATGAATGTTTTATGTTGCAGTACAGTTCCATTATGTGTAGATGATGTCAAATCATATTTGGTAGAAAGAATTTTCTCAGACCAAAAATAACAGGAATTCAAATCATGATGCTGTCTTTACAGATGCAAACCATCTGTGCTGCTTTGCTCAAATTCCTATAAAATATAATCTTAGCTGAAAGAGGTCTGGTTCAGTTAAATGTATCCATATGGTAACATTCTCACATCCCCCATTACCAAAAAGCTATATTAATTTTGTGCTCATAAATATTTTTTTTTTCTAAAACACAAGAAGATGAGGTAAGAATAAAATAGCTATACTGTATTATTAATATGCCATGCCTCTGGCTGGGTAATATAAGTACAATTTTCACCTTAATCATATTCTTGCAGAATAGCACATAATTTAAACAAGAAAATGAAGATAGTGTATCTGACATTTCCTGCAAGATTTCTGACTGGAAAGCGGACAGAGACTCTATTGTTACCATTTACTTCCCAGGATTTGAAAAAGCCTTTTTTCTCCCTCTAAGGATGAATTCAGTGGAAAAATATGAGAAATTAGTAGATGATATGACTTGGGGAAATACAGACATTAAGGAATACTAAAAATGAGATAGAATACACTACAATAACTACAAAATTTGTTTAGTATGTAAGATCATGACAATGTAGCTAAACAGGAAGTTGGTGAAGTTAATTCATGTAACTGTCCAGATGGTATGAACTCCAGTATAAACGATATGCTTTAAATGACATTTGAAGCAAACAGACTTTAATTAATGAATTAGGCCAGATTTAAGTAGCTCTGATCCAGAGTAAGGTTTGCTATACAGAAGTTATTCAGCCCCTAAAAAAATCCAAATTAAATAACAAATTCAAATGTCTGAAAATACTTCTTTATTTAAGAACACAATTAAGTAATTTCTCATCCTTACAGACTGGGAAAAGATTAGCAACAGGTTAGAAGAATAAGGAACAGTCTTTCCAATTATTTTAATAAGAAACTCTCATCAGTGTATTAAGGATTATGAAGTATGACATACTAAAAGATTTAGAAGGTGATTCTCACTAAAACATTATAAAGAGGCCTCAGAGGATTTCGTAACTGTTTTAAAGGTACTTGTATTGCTTGTATAGCAGTTTCAACATAAGTGAGAATCAAATATGTACTTTGCCTAATGATTCAAAATTTAACCACCAGCCAAGCACTGAATGAAACATGATTAATTAAGTCTGACTAATCCACATAAGTGAGATTTTGTATCATGAACATATCCAAATAAGCAATCAATTTAAATTGCTAGTAAAATAATCACTCATTAGTCTAGAATAACATGCTGTAAAACATTATGCTATCACAAAAAATACTTTACAGAACAGCATGCATAACGGTAAGTAATAACTGAAGTTCAACACAATGCTGCACTTTTTTGCTGAGATACTGGTTAAGAGGAGTGGTAGCAACCAGTCTGAGAATGGATTTATGAATCGAGATGATAGAGTTAAATTCACCCATAAAGTTTCAGCAAGGAAAACATGTCCAGCTTGTTGTATGGGTATGGTCTCAAAGAGATAGATATCTTGGGTGTTTTCTGCCTTTAGCGGGAGAATTGTTCTGTGCCCATTGTAGTAAAATTCTGAGCTATGTCACAGAGTTGTATGAAATGAAGGAACCAGATGAACTCTGAAGTTCAAAATACATTAATATTTCATATTTGTCTTGTCATTTGTACTAACTGTTTCCTTTTGCCAGCCAGGAAAAATGTGACTAGCTTAACAGCTGATTTTAGGCATGTTCAACACAAACATCAGTTGACCCTATATACTGAACGTGATGAAAATGGCTTAAAAGTACTGTTTCTTGCTTCTGCTGTTGTGAGTTGACAACAGTAATTTATTCCCAGGTCCTCCCATCAGGCTGATGGATGGTGAGAATAAGAAGGAAGGACGTGTAGAGATTTTTATCAATGGCCAGTGGGGCACAATTTGTGATGATGGATGGTCTGATAAGGATGCAGCTGTAGTCTGTCGACAGCTTGGCTACAAGTAAGAAAACTCATTAAGCTGCTTCTCGAGTTATCTGTTTGCTTTATCTAAAAATGTTAAGTTTCTGCAACCAAATAGCACCAACATATGTCTGATAACATATGTCTTTTAAATATTGTCTGTCATTCTTTTAGAAGGGTGTATTTATACTACTCATAGAAGAAGTAGTAAGGCTATGTCTTCAAAAGGAGTATTAATTAACTATCATAATTGGGAAAAGGAATTTTATTATTCAAAGGCATATCACAGTATGACTGGCAACTGAAAGGCAAGTAAATGCTAATAATTAAATATTTTTTTAGAGGTTAAATGTTCCAAATTACTAAGCTATTGACTAAATACTGTATTTTATTTGCCACTTATGGTGATACATGCCTATAGGACATAAACATATTACACACATTTTTTATCTTTCTTTTTAATACACTTAGTTGCACTAAGATAACTGGGAAGTTGATTTAGTGTCTGCTCTGTTCTCTTTGCCACTTGAACTGTTCTTAATTTACTTCTTTCATTTTGGTTTTCAGATTTCTAAACATTTTTTAAAAGTTAGAGTGAAATTTCTGATGTGGAAAAAATGGGGGAAACTTGTATTAACATCTAGAATAGCACAGATGATTACATATTCTGTGAACTATGTAGATTCTCTGTTTTTGTGTCTGATGTTGTGTGAGAGCTCTGTGTTTCACCATACTTAAGTGACCATTTTAATTCATATCACAATTTGTATATTGAGTCATCTTGAGTCAACACAGAAAAATTTAAGGAACCAAAATTCTAGTGCTTTTGTGATTTAATGTAACAGTATACATAGAAAAACCCCGGGGAATTTGAAATGCCTTTTTCATTATATTAGCAAAGAAAATACAAATATTCAGAACTTAGACTTGGTTTACCACAGTTTACTGAAATTGTCTGGAATTGGGCTACAATTTTAGGGGTAATGGCTGTATTGTTTCAAAAAGCTCTTGATCTGTTTTCATTGAAAGGTATAATTTTGCTTATTATTAATACTTATCTTTTGTGAACCTTAATGATGACTTTGAAATCCTTATAGGTTCTAAAATAACTGTTAAAATTTTTAATGGAATCTATCAACAGGTCAGTGTCCACTGTCACAAGGTGTGGATATGAAATCTACAGATTCAGATGTAAGGACACCAGCTACTGAATTCCTAGTTTCATGGGGTTTTTTCCTTCATTTACTGATCTGGTTTGACTCAATGTAGCTTGGAGATTCGATAAAACTGTTATACAAAGGATTATGGCTTCAGCCTGCGTGATAGTAATTTGAATAAGCTTCTTTTAATATAGGAATAGACCTGACAGGACAAAACCACCCTCTCATTAAAAAAACCACCGTCTGTACAGTATATGCGTCACTTTTGAACTAAGTTGCTTAATCAGGCTTACATCATTCATAGGCAATTTTTTTCTTGATACCTAAGAGCAGTAAAGATACAACAACTATAGGGCAGACATATAAATGGCAGAACTAATATGAGCTGAAAAATATCCAGAACACTAGTGAAATACAACAGGAAACTAGCAAAATGTCTTCTCTGAGTGTATCTGTAAAGAAATCTGAGCTTAAGAAATACAAATCACGTTATCTGTTTGCTGTATCTAACAATGTTAACTTTGTGCAATTGGTTATCATCAAATTATGTCTGAACACATAATATATGCCTTTTAAAAACTGTATGGTATTTGTTTAGTAAAGCATATTTATAAGTAGCAGTAGAGTATGGCTTCAAAACTACAAAACTCAGCTTGTATTATCTCCCACTGAATCATTCATTTAGTCTGCTTCATCCTCAGCCTCTCCGGCCTTTTATAGATCTCCCTCAGATGATCAAATTCAACCGCTTATCCCCTCCTTCTGTTTTTAAGTCTCTGCAAGGGCAGACAGTTGGCTGGATTCTCAATTTGTGTCATATCAGAATGGGGGTTTAAGGTTATGGGATACAACAGAGCACATGTTTCCTGAAGGATTAGGGACAGACACATTTTAGAAATCTAAAATTAGGTTCCAGAAATTGGGAGAGCTTGTCGGAAATGCTGGATCTTGGTGACCCTATGTCTAGACAGTTGCATTCCACAAACCTGACTGTGCCATTACATGCACTGATGAGCTGGAATAGCTTCTGGGCCTAGGAGTTCATGCACAGATCTTTTTGCTGAAGTTCAAATTATATTTAGTGGTTACTTAACTGTTCCAAAGAAAGGATGGGGGCTTCTGGGTTCATGCATCTGAGCTTGAGGGTTGATGAATGTTGTTTCTTTAGCAATAAACACATTATGGCCTTCTCCTGAGAGGAATTCAAAAAGCACCTAATACTGACGTTGACATCGGTTTTCATTAAAACTGATCTCAGAACTAAAAAGACTCATTGAACTCCCTTTAAAATGCTATGTTTAATTCTCAAGTCTTTCCTACTGGGGAATTACATTCCTTGGGACACCACCGCCATCCCCCCCCGCCCCAGTTATTATTACAAATGGCAGAAAAGACTGCCTTAAAAAGGAAGACTTGTGTTAACCAAGGATAAACCCTGAGAAAATCGACTGAGTTTTTCCTGCATAGATTATTCATATTGTCAATGCTTATTTGTACATTTATTTTATTAAATCCTGCTTTGGAACATTCTCAGCCATCTACTAGGGTTCATTCTGAGACTGAAATAAGAAAATCCCTCAGTTGGCAAAATCACTAGCAATACTAGTTTTAAAGATGTTTCGTTAAGCCAGTTTGTCAAATCCATGATTAATGTTAGAAAAACATAATATAGAGAACATTAGAAAACAGCCCTATTAATTGGCAAAAATCCGTCATAAAAATAATTAATAGCACCCTAATTAAAGTATATATGTAGCAAGATAAACACTAAGAGATCACACACCTTTTCCGAAGTACTATCTACTATGTGATTGGTTTTAACATACGAAAGTATTTTGATAGAATAAGTAAAAAGCAAAAGACTGTTTTAGAAGCTCTTGCATTTTAGTGAATTAAGTGGCCCAGTAGAATTGCACCCCTTTCATTTAGGACAGGCTTATAAGAATGCACGTGCACACTCCACCCCCTCAAATGAACACATACTCTGCCATTAGGGCTCCAAAAATTCTCTGCTACAGGGAAAATAAAAAGTCCTAGGGTAGTAGTTGGCCATCTAGAATAAGCCAGTTTCTTCCTGATTAACAGTATTACGAATAATGGTAATACTGCATCTGAAGAGCTCAGCATGTTATTGTGTCTGAGAAAAGCTAGGGGATAAGACCTGAAGCCGCCCTTCTCTCTAGGGGCAGATCTGAGCAAGCAAAAAGGTTGTTTCTCTGATGGTCATCTGTGCATAAATAGCTGGCCTAGAAAGCAACAATTAAGGGACACATATACCTTGGTTAAGGGTGGACTAAGACCAGCTGTAAGAGCACATTCCAGCATGTAACAAACACATAAGACTTAACACTTTTACATTTAGGGATCTCCCCATTACATGAAATAATTTTCTCTATTAAGATTCACTCCTCACTCTAGAGCATCACAATTTTTACGTTTGTTTCCTGATATTTGTTCTATTTAAATAGTGGGGTTTTTTTTGTTAAGGGTGGGTATGTACACACCTTTCATAGCAATTACCAGCAAACTGAGAGATTACTCAGGCACAGTAAGAGATAGATAGCTTTCACAGAAAGGTATGAAGAGTCTCTGCAGTCCAAGTCCCATGATTCAGTTCATGTCAATGCATGACTGCAATCCATACATACTAAGTTCCCTCTTTCATCTTTGTCTCCTTACATTTCTTTTCACCTGAAATATTTACATATGTGACCTCATAGATGTCAGAGTATTCTTTGAGATTTATCTGGTAAGCCAATGGAGGCAATGCCCTTATTAAGTAGCCGGTAAGAGTCTGCAGAGACAATTCTACACTAAACTGCAATAAATACTTCTCTGGGAAAGGTTAACAATACTATGGTGATTCACAGCCAAGTTGTTTTCAATATCCTAAGGAACTTTACAGCACAGCCCTAAAGCAGAAACTTTGTTTTTTGACATAGAGATACCAAAAGCAGGTAAGATTTTGCAAGAGTGCCTGTACTGTCTCACTATTTTGTAATAGCATACATGGACACATCAGCTGCCCACAGTTATCAGAGAGCTGGACGTTTTTTGTAGTTATCTGTAATCAGAGTATCATTCACCAAAGAAAAATATTTGGAGCAAGAACAGACGCGTTGCTTGTGACTGACAAGTTAAATCATAATAAAGTCATTAGGCAAAGATTGTCCTATACTGGTTCCAAAGTCATTTAAGGCTTTGGATTATCTGGTAAATACCTACTAGCCATGGAAATTAAAAATGTATAAGGACAGTTGACCTTGGGGTATCATCTCTGTCCAACGTTTTACATGCTTCTCTTTCCCGGCTTTTTACAGTTCATGTATTCTAACCAACACTCCCTACTTAGAAAACCTGCCTGCCCTTCAGTACGTGGTAGAAAAATCCAAACAAGCAAGGCTTTCTGTGTGCAAGTTTGAAAAAGGAAGAAGCTTGTATGGTTTACTTTCACATTTCAATTATATGAATATGGGCAACTGAGGGCTGGAGCCTTTGAGTTTGACCCAGCCACGCTTCCAGCATGACGAAGTTTTGAAAATGCTATGACAAATCAAAATTCTCCCCAACAGACAATCCCTAGATGATGAAGGAACATAAACTGTTTAGGCCATGCTCATCTTCCTCAGCATTGCAGGTATTGAGAGAGGTATAAAAAGAGGTGTAAAGCGAGAGAAATACTTTCTTGGCCAATACATTTTAATTGTTAAACTCTCTTTCTCTACTCCACCGTTTCATTGTACATGCAGTTACTCTTTTGAATACATGGAAGTACTGTCCTTTACAATATGCAATTATAACATATCCTTTAAAATGGAAACCTAGGATATAGTGCAGCATTTTAACTATCTAGAATTCATTGTATTCTTATCACCATAAAATATCAGTAAACTGCTCTTAACTGATTATGTAAACTTGTAGTTCAGATGCATCTAGACGTGGGTTGTGGCTTCCTGCCCCACTTATCTGTATAGCTGTGTGGGTGGTCTCCCGTTCGTAATTCTTTCTGACTCTTAAACCATGCACAACAAAACATCTATTTATATATTAAGAAGCATTACCCTAAGTAATTAAAAGTAAAAATCTATCACAAAGTTACCAAATGAGAGGCTTACATGCACAACTCATGCTGTTTTTTATTGCGTTTGTTCATCCACTCCCTCATTTGGGAAAATAGTTCACCATTCAAAAGAGGTCCTTCACACAGCCAACACGGTGGTCATTGCTGAAGCTGCACGGCACTACATACAAGCTATAAGGATCAGGACTTCAAATCCTAATAAAATGTCCCAAGTCTGACATTTAAATACTTAGGTTTGATACTTATACAAGCATAGGATTATCATACTGACCTTCTTTGTAAAGTGCCTTGAGGCCTATGAACGACAATGCCACACAAGCATGAAGTATGGGGAAAAGGTGGGTGCTGAGGCTGAACTGGGTTCAGTCTTTCTGCAATTGCATTGTATTTTACTGGCCTGTCTTTCTGAAGGAAATCAGACCGTAACAAATTATTTTTAGCATTCACAGATGCTGATTTTATATGAGGATTAAAGAGATTATGAAAAAGCAGCTTTCGCATATTTTGCTTTATAGATATTTGTAATGCCATTACAATGTACAATACTTTGCATAGTGCCTTCTAACTAGATACATAAAAGCACTTTTTAAACATTAATGAACTGTAGCAATTTTGTTGCACTTTTTTTTTCTACTTATCAGAGTAACAGAGGCCATGAGAAGAAAATTTGTCATCAAGCAATTCAGCAACAGGACTTGGAATAAAACATCAGTGTCTTTCACTACTCACTCTGAAATATTTCAGTTGAGTAACATCTAGAAAAATGCCTCAAAATGTTTAATAAAAAAATACGCTCTGTTTCCAGAGGTCCAGCTAGAGCAAGGACAATGGCGTATTTTGGGGAGGGCAAAGGCCCGATCCATGTGGATAACGTGAAATGTACAGGAAACGAAAGATCCTTGGCAGACTGCATTAAGCAGGACATTGGGATGCACAACTGCCGTCACAGCGAGGACGCGGGGGTGATCTGTGACCACCTGAGCAAGAAGGCCCCTGGGAACAGCAATAAAGGTGAAGCCCCATTGTGAGTGGCAGACCAACAGGTTGGGATGGGAACTGTCATGGTAGGAAGAGATGGATGTAAACAATCCCACCTCACAGAGGAAACGGTTATATCAAAAGAACTATCAAAACAAAAGTGGTGGGAAATCCTCTCTGCTTACACTGAGTGATCTTATCGCTGTGCCCGCTGCACAAAGGAGTCATAAAGACTATTCAAATGATACAGGGTAATTGTCTACCATAGCTTACAGCAGCCATGTTTCTTAAGTTGTATGAGGGACGCGAAAATGCCTAAACCTAGATGGCTACTTTCAGCTTTTTAAGGATATAGGTTATCTTCAGCTGAGGACTGAGACCTATGTGGTATGCCAAGCTCTACTTCCACTTACATGAAGTAAGGAAGAACCCTATAAAAAAATCCTACACTTGAGAAGCAAAGCACAAATGTGTAAATTGCTCTGTGATCACAATCAAAAGATCTCAGCTAAAAAGAATTTCTGAGTCTGAGAGAATTCATTGCATTTTCCCCAAGCAAAATTTGGTTGTTAAAAACTACCATGAAACACAGAGTAACTTCAGCCTTTGCGGGTTCTTTTTAGTTAACTCTCATTGAAGACTGGCTACTTTTCATTTTGAGTTTAATGCTGTCTACGTCTCCCTTTCTGGTTTAGATTCTCTTGCTTCTGTTTGCGGACTGAGGTTACTACATCGTCGACAAAAACGAATAATTGGTGGGAAAAATTCTTTACGGTAAGTATTTGGTAAAGACAAGTAATTTTGAATATAAAGCTTCTAAGACATGCATTTGCCACGAGCGGTTTGCTTAATTTATGGTTTTATTGTAGGTTTGTTGTTTTTCTTTTGACTTGTCATGAGGTAGAAGCACAAATATACTCAAAGCAAACTTCGTAGGAAACTAAAAAATATTCATTGATAAATACTTGCAGCAGTAGTTGAAAATCTGTTGCTGCTTATGGGTTTAGTCCTTGATTGGGTTAAATTTTTTACTTTCAAAATAGCCATTTTACTTTTTTCCAAAGGGTATCTTGGTATCAGAATGTGAGCTATATGAAGAGAGCTATGAATATAGTACAAGGTTTTAAATGGTACCTAAGCTGAAAAAAAGACCTGGGTATGATTTACTGCCTAAGACCTGATTTTCCGTCACAAAATAAGCCTTGATGATGACACAGCTATCAACCCAGGCTTTTTGTTAACACTTTGTTGTTAGCTTTTAATGGCATGTTTACATTTTGTTACCATAAACAGATTAACTGAACACTACTACTACTACTACCACTGCCTAAGTGGAGGAGCTTCAGAGAACAGTAACAAGAGGGAGCCCAGAATAACATTGAAGTGCAGTCAGACAGAGAAAAGTAGGATTACTTACCTTATTAAAGAGATAAATGAGAATAATAAATAATACATTGCACAGATAAAGAAGATTGAGAATTATTGTCTCAGAATATGTGTACAAAGGACACTGGATGAAATTAAACAGTGACAAATAATGGCCTGCACAATTAAGTCAGAGCAATAAACTTGATCATATAATAAAAAAGCATGGGGACATCAGATGAAACAAAAAGGTGAGAGAAATCCAATAGTGCACTTAGAAATGCTTCAAAATCAAGAAAATATGAACAATATCAGAAAAGCACTCACTGTCACAAAAAGCGATTAAGACAAAGAACTTGACAAAGGTCAAAAAGGAACTGGATACTTAAATACATACCGGGAAATCCAAAGCTGTCCAAATTACCCCATTTTGGAAAGATATTAAATCACACCTTCCAAAACTAAAAAAGTCTAAATTGTTTTATAATTTATGGGAAGTCAATTCTTCCACCTTACTTCAAAACATTTGGCACTGGCAACTCTGAGATAGGATGCTGGACTAGATGATCCTGGGCAGCTCTTATATTCCAGCACACCTATTCAACTTGACAGCAGGCAGAAAACACCTAAGCCTACGTGTTGCTCATTCTTGGATGCTGCTGTTGCTTACAGGAGCATCTCTCTCCCTCTCCCTCCTCTCTGATTCCATATTTTGCCAATCTATTAAACCGGTGAAAAATAATCCACCCTATCTTCAGAGGCCTGCAAATATGTATCCCAGATCTACTATAGAAAACAGATGATCGCAGCCTGAAAAAAGGTGCTAATCTATTATTTGTGGTTTCTATAGTTGCTTTAGACCTCTTGGTTTGCCAGCTTCCCTTTTCAAACAGCTCAGAACTGACAAAGATATTAATGCAGACAGGAAAGGATGCTGGGTTAAGCTTTTCAAGAAATTCCCTTCTTTTCCCTCTCCAGTTGACAGGAAATTTCTGGTTTGTTGACTTGGATGGTATTTGGCAAGGAATGTATTTTTGGCACAATGAATGCAATTTGAGAAGGGAAAATTAAAATAACTGACAGGGGGAGGAAGCACTGAGCGTGCTGGATGCCCAAAAAATATGTAAAGTAATCCTGACCATTGTTAAATGGAATTCTGAATCCTGCAGGAATATAAAGGTATTCTCAACTGTTACTCAATAACAAACATGGTTTGCAAGCTATGTCAGTCAAAGAAACTAAACAGGATTTACATTCAAGGTGACTGACAAGCTACCTTACTTTTCCATTGTTGTACCCTGAATGCAATGTCTTACGTCCTCTGCAGGGGCGGCTGGCCATGGCAGGTTGCACTCCGACTGAAATCTTCTCATGGTGATGGAAGACTCTTGTGTGGTGCTACTCTCATCAGCAGCTGCTGGGTCCTCACTGCTGCACACTGCTTTAAAAGGTAGGTCTCTCTTCAATAGTGAAGTGTATTTTCAAACTATTTTGTTGTTCTGGGTATAGGCAAAACCATTCCAGTTCAAGCCCACTGAAAACTGTCCCAAAGAGTTGGCCTTTGGTTTAAAAAAACGCCTACCAACCAACCTCCTTTCCTGCCAAATAAAAACAAACAAAAAACCCTAATACATTGAAATTATTCTGGGTGTCATCATTCACGAGATTTATATTCACAACTTCAGCATTTCCTTGAAAAAATACAGACAATGCTTCTGACATTTTAACACAGCTTTCTCTTACGACAAAACTGCAGCTTATGGCTTTCAGGTTTGCTCAGACAACTGAGCAAACATCAAACACAGGGACTGTAATATATCAGATTATTTTTGGTAATGATAGATCCTGGCAGTGGTAGACATTTTTACTGTAACACTGCAGTGACTAGATGAACTAGTCCTCTCAAACCCATTTTAGGGTAAAGCAATATTATATATTTGCTGAGTCTAATAGGATAGTCAATCTGTACACCTTAGCTCTAAGTTGACATTGGACAGACTGGGCTGAAATTCCTACTGATCTCTGAGTGATTTTAAGGGGCTAGGTTTCAAAGAGCTATCTATAGATCAAGAGCCTTCTTCACATATTTTCCACAGACAGACAAGAGAAAGGCCAGTATACCATTTCTTATATCCTGGAAATTTGAACACTGCTTAAGTAAAAAAAGTGGGCTCATCTGTACTATGGATAAAAATTAAACACAATTTTATGCATGATGATTATAATTGTTCGCCAGTAGTATAGCAGTATTACTGGTTTCTGTAATGTCATAGACACATAATTTAAGATCAAAAATTGTTTGAAGCTATTTTTCCTTTAATAACCCACCCACCTTACTAGCAAGTTTTGTCCTGAGTGGTTCTGCTGGGTATAGGGAATTTGCAGGTCTATACATAAAAAAATATTAACTTTGGATAATTAGAAATATGAGGCATAGGAAAAAAAGGAAATTATATTCACCAGGATGTCATTTTAGGAAATACTGTATTACTTGAACATTGCACCTTTCTAATAATATCACTTTTATGTAAGTGCTTCTTTAGCATTCCCGAATGCCCGTGTATACTTCAACATGGTCCTGGTAAATTAATTAATAAGGAACTAGGGACCTAGAGGCACAGTGGAGCCAAATACCTAGTGAGACAGCAGAAACCAATGCAGACACCAGAATTAAAATTCAGTTTCCTCAAATTTAGCATAAATGGTGAAATGAATTCAGGTATGCCTTCAATGTCAGTACACTACTTGACTGGCAGCAGGATGATATTAGCACGGTGGCTGATTACTAAACCATCCTCCAGTTGGCTGGGAAATAAACCTTCTAGGAGATGCTAAGGTGAACATTGCCAGGCTGCACTGGAGCTTAAAGGCATGCCCAGCCCAGCCATCCAACAGAGGGGTAACACCCTGAAAACAGCATTATTTTCCACTCATGAAGCACTCCCAGACTCCTCCTATGCCTCTTCAAATGTGATGCATGTGATGGTTCTCTGCCATTTCATAGGTGGCGAAGACTGGACACCCCTGAGCTAGAGTACTTTGCTTTTTCATGTACTGATGCTCAATTACAATGTTTCCACGTTTGGCAAATACCAGCTACTACAGGGGAAGAAATATAATTGTCTACAGATGAAAAAATCAGTTTAAGAAAGCCTTATGTGTGTGAATGCGCACAAAAATATGGTAAATCTATGCAAAGACTGCTCATTAAGCTTCTCATAAGAAGCCTTGTAGCTATTAAAGTTTCATACATTTGCATGAGAAGCAGCACTTCTCATTCTATTAAGTGTTCAAAATCAGTACTTTTAATTAAGATAAGCTTTCCTGGATCTCCTTTCTTCATTATTCTGCTATAAATGACCACCATCCATAACACAGAAAATCAGCAGGAACCTATTAAAGGGAACACTGTTCCTTTTGTCAGAATCCAGGATGTAACATTAAATAGAAGCAGCAAGTTTTCTACTATACTATCTGATACATGCCTGACAGGAGAGCACTCGTTATCACTAGTCATAAACAACTTTCCTTCACCCTTAGGCTTACAAATCAAAATAAACAATTAAAAATCAAGTTCCTTTGATTATTAAACCAGGTTAGGAGGGAAGTGCGTTCATTTCTCATCTAAATTACAAACACCTAATACATTTATGACTCTGCAGTACTCTGACTTCCATGAGGTTTAAAAAAGAAAAAAGAAAAAACCACACAACCCCTTCCCGCCTTCAAATTGCATTTGAATAGAGTATACTGTAAATCCTATAACTGACATTGTGGATAAGACCTATAAAGTAAAATGCAGAGACACCCATTACATTTAAAAAGAAAATAAAGAAGAAAGATTTATACCATGTAAAATCACCTTTCTCTACTTGAGAGCAAGATTTCCATTGCACCACTGACAATGCACATCTACAAAGTACTGTAATTGTGTTCCTTTATATATACAAAACCTTTATGTCAGTGTACACAAGGGTTAACTTAGATTGGCAAATATTTATTGACAGCAAAAAACCTTCCATAATCCAGAAACTATCTGCATAGCACTAATAGTGGTTTGCTGCACAGAGCCAAAAATGTATCTATAAATTATGAGAGAGTATTTTCAGTGACCTTTTGGAAATGTTTTTGGCAGATTATGTCAGGCAAATATATATTTAATGCTAATGACCTTGTATTTGTATTCCAATATGACACTGAGACATGCACCAAAAATTGTTAAAATATTACTTTCAAACATTCAAAGATCATATCTAGCAATGCATTCTAGGGTACAGAATCTTTTTTATGATAGGTTTTAAAGGAAATGAGACCAACAGTTAAAAACAATCGCTGTAGCAGAAATTATTAAACTATTTAATATTGCTTAACTGGCAAAGAAAACAGCATAATTTTATTTAACTTACTGGTCTCAGTTGCTGTATCATTTAGATTCTTAAGTGGAACGTCATCATGCAGTTATGAAATTTGAGCAGAAAAATATATCTGAGATGTCAGTAACAAAATGAACTCTCCCAATTACTTTAGTGGTTTTTTTTCATGTAAGTTAAGAGTAATTCAAATGAAAATAATAAAGCCATTTTACTGCAATAGTAACTAAAGTACTTTCTGTATCAGCTTCCTTTTCTAATTTACTCTGAGGAAAATAAATCCTACAAAGTTGGCTAGTGCATCAGCCAAGATTGTAATCTCGGCCTGGGCAAGACATTGGAGAAGTACTTAGTTGGCTGTATAACTCATCCCAGTGTTACTGCACGCTTTACGTTCTAAGCATTCCATCTGTTCTGTAAATAGATTTTGTAAAAGTGAAAATGTTTGATACTGCACAGCCTGACCATTCAGCTACCTGCCTCTACACTCACCTTGTCCACTCTGGAGAGGGGCACAGGAGTTGCACTGTCAGTGTGTTGGGTGTTCTGTTTTACGAGTTTCACAGAGGACCAATGCACTGATTAGCTTACATAATAAAAGGAGCTACCACGGTCTGTCAGCGTGGTTTTCATAGTGTATCCAAACTGCTTTATATATCATAGTAGCATGCTTTCTGTCAAACAATCAATATTATGGGTACTTCCGTGAAAAAGATGGCCAAAGTGATAGATACACTTGCCCTTGATTTAGTAGTTTCTCTTGCTGCAACCAATTCAGAAATCTTTAAGCTGTAGTTCTAGGAAATACACTACCTATGAGGTTATATAGCTTCCATGTGAAGAGACAAATGACCACTTTATATATATAAATACGGAACTGCAGATGCAATTTTCTACAGAACACAAGATTAAACTAAGGAATCAGAGTAATGTCCCTACCAATATTTTTCATAACTAGAGGAGTAAAAAATACTTTCTCCCCTAATTTGTAGATTTATATAAAAATATGTTTCTAACTTTGAATGCTATGGTTTTGCCAATGCATTACTGGAAATTTTTGCACATGGGCCAGGAAAATTTGCTTTCAAGTCTATGTATATGTAACCATGCTAAATTGAACTCTGAATTACAGTTTCTAAAAATTCCGAGAAGCAATAGCAAGCAAATAAATAAAACCTATGCAGTATAAACTGGTACTGCAATGTACCAAGCATTTTACTGTAAAGATGCACAACTTATTCATAAAAAAGTCACCTTCACAGAAATAATACTAGAAGAAAGCTGTGTTAAGTAACGCCTGTACTATACAGTATTTTAATGTACTGAAGATGTGTGTAGCCTTACACCTTGCTGTATCGAGGAAAGACAAATAGATGGCAGAAGAAAAAACAAAGAAACTCATCCAAGGTCACAGATCAGTTCACAGCACTGCTGTAAAAAAACACAATGTTTTCTAGCCAATGCCAGATTATACTTTTAATGGTTCCCACATCATAGCTCAGAGTAATAACAATAATAGAAGTTTAGACTGACAATAGTATACTAAGTGTCTTGGCAAAGTATGGTAAGATTAGCCTTTTCTGATGTAAGATGTGTGGCAACAGTGATCCGGGAGGGGATTCATCAGTGTCAGAGCAGAAATTCTTGGCAGGCAGCAGGCGGCAAGGATTTGACAGACAATCTATAGGGATGCAGAATTTAGGATTTCACTGATGTCATACTTCAGATGGCCAAATACAGATGGAGATCCAAAAACTAGTTAAGACCTAACTAGATGCAGAGCCAGAAGCTAGTTAAGGCCTAACAGCCTTTCTTACTCTGAATAATCTCCTTAAAGGCAACAAAAGTAAAACCAATACATCAGGTGCTAACCCTACTTTAGTGGAATTTTGACATTTATTTTAGCAGGAAAAGAATCAACTGTGAAGTCTTAGTGAGCTTTTAAAACTGGCAAAAGCAAACAAGATGATCTAGAAATTAGAAAGTGAGATCTAGTGCAAGATAAAAAGAGAAACAAGTATTTGTTTTATAAAAAAAGCTTACAAAGAAATACCTTTATTATAGAAACCTCAAGGGACTGGAGTCAGAACATCTGGAGAGCCAGGATTCACGTTTCTGCCTTTTCTCATGTTCTTTTCCTGTTCATGCTCTCATTTCTTAATAGAAAAATTCCTAATGAAAATTGATTCAGTGACAAGTTATAAAATACTAGCACTTTTGTGGTCAAAACAGAAAGATCAGTAATGTGACACATACAAATAGAAGCTTTTTTCTTAAATATCTTTGAGATAAACATACTGATCCACAAATTAAAAAAGCTCTTGAGCTACCTTTTCAGGGAGGAAGTAAGTAATGTATTTGGTAGAATACACAACTCAATTTTTCTCAGCTCTCCCTCTGAGACTAAAATCAGTATGAATCCTTTTTTAAACACCCCTGTAAACTTTAGAAAGTCTGCATCAGTTGCATCTCTTCATTTGCAGCTGCTATAGAATTTTGATTTCCAACCTCAAGGAAAATGCAGTATCTGGAGAGTGTTTGACACAGACTACTACAGAGGAGAGCCTGGAAAAAGTTTAATGGTAGACAAGTTACTTCATTTTTCCTATACAAAAGGTCATCTTCAGATGAACAGATGTTTGGTCATAGCCTGCAACTCTCTCTCCTTACAAGCCTAGAAGTGAAATTTTGCTCATAGAAGACCTGAAGATGTGCAGAATTTGACAAAGAAAGCTTTGCAGGCAACAAGGAATGCAACCCACAACTAGAAGATGTATTCAGTGGTACGGCCGTGTATTGTTCAGAAGAAACCTGTAATGTTCCTGCTTTGTCTGCTGCTCCTCAAGCAGGCTTTAGTAAGCTATAGAGATCAGCACATTGCTAGAGGGTATAAAAAGAACAAGTATAGGTTAGAAGGTGAGGAACTCTGTAGGGTGTTTTCTGTACACGTATTACAAATTTCCTGTTGAAGGCTATGAGGGCAAAGGAGAAGTTAAAGGAAAAATATTTGGGTTAGCTTAGCCAGATTTTAAAATAAATAAATGTACCCAACAGTACTCCCTTGTTTGCATCTTCCTGAGAAGGGCTGTGTGCCCTGTAATCCAAAAATATCCAAAGGCATGTACAGAAAATTGTTATTTCAGCCACAGTAATCATCTCTAAGGCATGTACCATTTAGTCTATGATGTGAAAGAAACTGGAGTCATATTAGATGCAAAGCAAGTCTAAGATGTGCAGCCCTTCTGTCACTTTGACAATAGGTGCTTGTGATGCACGTATGCTTTGTTTTCCCTATTATAACTTCAGTTAACTTAAGAGGTTTTTATCAAGTTATCTAAGCCTCTAGAATTTCTCAACCAACCTACAAAGCAAGCTTGACCACTGTTTTCTTTTCAATAATTATTTGGAGCATCACAATGATGTCAGTACTCGCATTTTCATTATAATTACTGGCAGTTTGCGTTACCCTTACTAAATACATTTAGAATGCACACCTTGCTTGCACCTTTGAAATAAGTGCCAGTCATGGCAGATGGTCATAAGAAACCTTGCCTGTCAAAATATACAAAAAGGAGCACAGCCCAACCTGAAACTTTAGGAAAAGGTTTTTTATATTCTTTAGGATACACTTGAATGTCAATTTAAACTTTTGAAAAAGAATTTTTGCTCTTTAAAAAACACTTTTGGTATCATTATTTATATGAGCAATAAAGACCCTGATCAAATCTGTTTGTATGCTTAGGATCTGACTTTGCATGAGCCAGCCCTACTTGTTTTCACCTCAATCTTAGGTATGGCAACAACACTCGGAACTATGCTGTGCGAGTTGGAGACTATCACACACTGGTACCAGAAGAGTACGAGGAAGAAATTGGAGTCCAACAGATTGTGATGCATAAAGACTACAGGCCTGACAGCAGTGACTACGACATTGCACTGGTGAGGCTACAGGGGCCAGAGGAACAGTGTGCCAGATTCAGTACCCATGTCTTACCTGCTTGTTTGCCATTAAGGAGAGAGAGACCACAGAAAACTGCTCCCAACTGTTATATCACCGGATGGGGTGACACAGGTAAAAATGTTTTAATGATTTCCACCCACCAATCTCATTACTTGAGGCTGCTTATTTAAAAAAAAAAAAAAAAAGAAAATCTCAGATACTTAAGAAAATGCTCAAAAGGGAACAAATTTACTCTTTTTATATAGGGAAATATTTTCTCACTTGATCCTTAAACAGGAATGACAACGCTTTGTTTATTGAATTTAGTTTGTGTTTGAAAAGTGACAATTAACCATGTCACTCTAAACCAGAGAATGAGACAGTAAAATGGCCTCATTAAGATTGACAAGCATGAATGAAAAGCTTATTTGTTGCTAGGCACACCCTGCGCAGCAGCTTATCACCCCCTGCCTCAGAGCATTACTAACAGCTCTAATATATTTAAGGTTTTTAACGTAAGTACAATGAATATTTTAGAAAGGTTATTTAAATTACACTACTTCAATAGAAAAATGTATAGAAAATATAAACGTAATAGAATTTCAAATAACATTTTTAGTCTCCCTTGTTACCAAGGGGGTAACATTTTCAATCAGCAGTTAGATGTAAATAAGAGAACATTGTTCCAAAATTTGCAAGAGCCACCACACAGTCAGTCAAAGATTCTTCCTCTTCAAAGGTCTTTGTCCTTTAAATGTTTTACAATAACCATGTTTTACTTTCACGTGTTTATGATACTGAATACAGTGCAAGACAGCAACCACACTTGAGCCTTTGTTCCACTGACTCATTTAAACTGGCAAGGAGACAAGGCAGCAAGGCCAAATATCAGTTCTTCCTCTTTACATGCCTTAATCGGTGTGCACAGATGTCTGGGTCACTGTACTACAATAAAGGAGATAGACTTGTAGGGTGAGGTTTTTTGCTAAAAACAACTGCTATTTCATTGCCTAGCTCTGTCTAGCTTTTTACATAATTCACTGAAAGTTCTGCAATACTGTTAATTTAGGACATCTATTTAAGCAAACATTAACCGCTACAATAATTGACTTTAATTATGGTAAGAAATTACATCTTTGCACTACTTCAGTTGAAATTTCACACTTACTATATGAATCATAATTACAAGCATTAAGATTTTACTTAAAAAAAAAAAACAAAAAACAAAAAAACCCAAACCCCCCAACAAACAACACTGGCTTTAATTTCCCATGTTTCCAACTGAAAAAGAGGTGCAAGCTACAGAAAAAAGCCAAATGATTTAAATCTTGACATTTTATAAGCAGAGCACTGCTTATACAATGTGGGATTCACTACATATAAAGAAAACCAAAGGACAGGTTCTGGTCACCCCCACAAAATGAAGACTAGTCCCATTAGCAGTCTGGTACATAGAAGGCACATGTTCTTGTAGAAGACACAGAAAGTGTGTTTGGAACAAAACCAACCCCAGCCTTGGAAAGGTCCAGTGAACACGAGGGAGAATTAACACGAAGTTAATTCTCAAATTTTAAACTTTTTAAAAGCATCTATATTCCATATTTACAATATCCGCATAGTATTTCAGTATTATATTTAATGGACAGATTTTTCAGTATTTAGTGTTGTTTTCAGTAATTTTATTTAATGACAAAGAGTGTGAAGGACTGACAGCAAAAATTGGATTAAATTGTATCTGTGTTTCCAAGACCAAGCATCATAATGAGACAATAATTTGGGTCCTCTTTTCAGGAAGGGCTTATTCAAGAACATTACAACAGGCTGCTATCCCCTTACTTCCCAAGAGGGTATGTGAAGAGCGTTACAAAAGAAGATTCACAGGAAGAATGCTCTGTGCTGGAAATGTCCAGGAGCAGAAACGTGTTGATAGCTGTCAAGGAGACAGTGGCGGACCACTGATGTGTGAACGTCCAGGGGAAAGCTGGGTTGTGTATGGTGTGACCTCCTGGGGCTACGGCTGTGGAGTGAAAGATTCACCAGGTGTCTACACAAAAGTATCATCTTTTGTACCCTGGATAAAAAGTGTGACCAAACTGTGAATGTCCATACTGAAAACCAAACTTTATTAACAAAGTTTGAGGCAGGACAACTTGAACAGCATAGACAGTGCACAGCTGGGGCCCACAGTGGGTGGAAACAGGCACATTTTCCTGATTCGTGTTTTTGTTAAACCCAAGCTGTATACACACAGCCTTTCCAGTTAGGGATTACTATCCAAACAAAACCCCTCTGTGTTAAGGAAGTTTATATATTGCATGAACAAGTTACAATGTATCTAAGATAAGGAGAAAAGTGATAGCCAGCTTAGAGTAATGGAGCAGGACAGCTGGAGAGTTCACCCTGAGATTCACTGCCCACAGGGAGACTCTAGTAGCTCCAAGCTTCCCTAGAATTAGTTACAGACCTTAGTCTAGTTTATTTAATCAGTTCTTGACTGTTTTCCTATTATTCCTACGATCTTACTACACTCAGCCCTTAATTTTGACTTACGTTTCATTAGCTAATGAGACCATTAGCAGGTTGATTTTTGGGAAGTAATTCCCAGTATTAAACATTAGAAGGAAAATAATTGTCAATAATCAGATGTTCAGCTATTCTGGCAATTCTCTCAGCTTAGTGCACAAAGTACATTCCCAAGTAAAACAGGCAGTACACTGGAAATTAGTTGCCCTGCAAACATCCTGCACAGCCGCAAGAGCTACATCAAAAACAAATGACCTCTTATTTTCTTTCCTCTAGATAAATATCATTTGTCTTCTTTCCGAAACTCATAATTTTTAGTATATACAGCATTTCAGAGAGAATTTACTTTTCCTATTTGCCACTAGCTGTCAGTACTGTATCAGACAAACATCCCAATTCTCTCATTGCTGGTTTTGGAGTGGCTTTACTCAAGTAACACTAAGAGCTTCTGTCAATCTTTCAAGAGAAAGTTATAAGTACGTGCAATGCAAATACTGGAGATGTTGACTCAAAACCTGTCTGGAAAGATCTATAAAGTCTTAAACTACTATTTTTTACAAGACGATATTTAGACAATTCTCTCCTGCTTAGTTGCAACACTGGTTTAGACTGATCTGACAGTAAAGCTGAGAGCTAGTTAGTTTTCAGTGACTTCTGAAGAATTGCTGTATTTTAATTCCATTTAATTCCTTTTACAGATACTGTCTCCCACACTATGAAAACATTAATGGTTTATTATAAAAATGCACTGATAAAAAAAGTTACTCTTGATGTACACGACAAATACAAACCAACTTACTATCCTTTTAGAAGGGGCCACCCCACTGCTTACCACTCATCACACAAGCAGTAATCACCATCTTAGGGCGACACTAATGACCATGGGGCTTGAAAATAACCCGAGATTAACCACAGTCAAGAGGGAGACAGGAAAGTTCAGTGCTACCTCTACAACCCCTGCTGAAGGCAATTCTGACTATCTGCAAGTATGCTCTACCTATTACATTAACAAACATGCTTCTTAAAAAGAAGGAATGAAAGCTCTGTGGGCCTTGGAACACTCCAGTATGACAAGTGTGGCAGATGTACGTCACCACATTGTGATTGTGCAAACTGTGACTACCAGTGACTGTTATCCTGTTTCCTATCCCCAAACACTCTGTCTACCACAGTGTTGTGTGGCCTTTTGTGAACAAAGTGGGATGCTTGTATTCATGTTGTAAGTGGACAATTGTTCATTTTTGTATGGTTCTGTGTCTCTCTGGTGTTGTAACAAATATCCAATGCAATTCAACTTGCATACAAAAGCAGCAGCGATGTTGCAGAAGCCCATGAGATTGATGACTTGGACATTAATTTCTCTCTGACCTCAAACTTAAGTTTTCAAGGGTCACTAGTTTAAATATCTTGTTGGAACTGGTGCTAAACTAGTACATGAGGTGCTTTAATATATTTTAGTTTTCTCTAATTCCACACTATTTGAAATAGTGTGAAAAATTTTATTTAAAAACATGTAAAAAGTCATTGTACCGTGACCACCTACTGTTAGACCTACGTGAAACACTCGGCTAGTGAACTTTAAGACCATTTATGTTTTTACTTATTATACGTAGCCCTTTTAATTAAAGGGGAAGTAAATCTGTCAAAATATCTCTCCTTGTACCTTGTATAGCTTTGCTACACAAGACCCATTATTTTGAGACTCATGGTGAAGTAGGCTATATAGTGCAATACATGTGTTGTGTACAGGGGAAATAATTTTCTTTTAGAAGTTGCACCACAGAAATACAATACTTGTGGGGAAAAAAATAATCAAGTCTGTATAGTAAATGTAGTAAACATTTTGGTTTAGTACAGTAGTTCTGCTCTTTTAATAGGATGCTTTATTAGACTTTAAAATGTTGCACTATCATTTCCATGCAGAAAGCATGCCTTTTCAGTTTCTAACATAAAATTGTCTTTGTCATGCCATTCTAATTTTTGTTCAATGAGCCTGATGATGTAACTGTATACAGTAAAAACTGCCACACTGACTACAACTTTTATGTGTTAATCCTCTGTATAATGTACAAGCACATGCTGCAGGAACATCAGCTGGGGAAACTTCATGCGAGCTTTCTTAAGTGAAAAAGGGTGCTCTTGAAAATATTTTCTTCAAAACATGTAAGCTTTGGTCCGTTTTCTCAGCAACAGAAGTTTATTCTGTATGATGGAATTCCTAGTGCTTTGTGTGCTTTCACTTAGTCCAGTCAGGTTGCCATAAATAAGTTTATCTTACAGTCTTAAAATTAAGCTTAAGAATTTTTTTGACCCTTGCTGCTCTCCCCTTTGTTCAACATTTTTCATACATACAAGGTTGTAGAAAAACCTGCTCTTCGGCCTACACTAAGGGGTTTTTGTATTAACTAGGTTGGTCGGTGTTAATGGTAGCATTTGGAAGAGCAGAGAAGTTGTAGGCCCACTGCTGAATGAGGCAGGAGTCATGGTGACGGAGGATGTGGAGAAGGCAGAGTTACTGAATGCCTTCTTTGCTTCGGTCTTTTCTGCTCGGCCCAGCCCTCAGGAGTCCCAGGCATTGAATAAAGTAACAGGGAAAGAAGATGACTTCCCTTGGGTTGAGGAGGAGCGAGTGAGGGACCAATTAGATCATCTAGATATTCACAAGTCCATGGGCCCTGATGGGATGCACCTGAGAGTGCTGAGGGAGCTGGCAGAAGTCATTGCTGGGCCGCTCTCCATCATCTTTGAAAAGTCCTGGAGAACAGGCGAGGTGCCTGGGGACTGGAGGAAAGCCAATGTCACTCCAGTCTTCAAAAAACGCAAAAAGGAGGAGCCGGGGAACTACAGGCTGGTCAGCCTCACCTCCATCCCTGGAAAGATGATGGAACAGCTCGTTCTGGGTGTCATCTCAAGGCACGTGGAGGAAAGGAAAGCTATCAGAAGTACTCAGCATGGATTCACCAAGGGGAAATCATGTCTGACTAATCTGATAGCCTTCTACGATGGCATGACTAGATGGATAGATGAGGGGAGGGCGGTAGATGTGGTCTACCTTGACTTAAGCAAGGCGTTTGACACGGTCTCCCACAGCATCCTCATAGGGAAGCTTAGGAAGTGTGGGTTAGATGAATGGACAGTGGGGTGGATAGAAAACTGGTTGAAAGATAGAGCTCAGAGGGTTGTGATTAGGGGCACAGAGTCTAGTTGGAGGTCAGTGACAAGTGGTGTTCCCCAGGGGTCAGTACTGGGTCCAGTCCTCTTCAATATATTCATCAATGACCTGGATGAGGGGATAGAGTGCACCCTCAGCAAGTTTGCTGATGACACCAAGCTGGGTGGGGTGGCTGACACACCGGAAGGCTGTGCCGCCATACAGAGAGACCTGGACAGGTTGGAGATCTGGGCAGAGAGAAACCTTATGAAGTTCAACAAGGGCAAGTGTAGGGTGCTGCACCTGGGGAGGAACAACCCCATGCACCAGGACAGGTTGGGTGCTGACCTGCTGGAGAGCAGCTCTGTGGAAAGAGACCTGGGAGTCCTGGTGGACAACAGGATGACCATGAGTCAGCAATGTGCCCTTGTGGCCAAGAAGGCCAATGGCATCCTGGGGTGCATCAAGAAGAGCGTGGCCAGCAGGTCAAGGGAGGTCATCATCCCCCTCTACTCTGCCTTGGTGAGGCCACACCTGGAGTACTGTGTCCAGTTCTGGGCTCCCCGGTTCAAGAAGGACAGGGAACTGCTGGAGAGGGTACAGCAAAGGGCTACCAAGATGATTAGGGGACTGGAACACCTCTCTTATGAGGAAAGGCTGAGGGATTTGGGTCTCTTCAGTCTGGAAAAAAGACGTCTGAGGGGTGACCTTATCAACACCTATAAATACTTAAAGGGTGGGTGTCAGGAGGATGGGGCCAGGCTCTTTTCAGTGGTGCCCGGGGACAGGACAAGAGGCAATGGGCACAAACTTGAACATAGGAAGTTCCACCTAAACATGAGGAGGAACTTCTTTACCCTGAGGGTGGCAGAGCACTGGAACAGGCCGCCCAGAGAGGTGGTGGAGTCTCCAACTCTGGAGACATTCAAAACCCACCTGGACATGTTCCTGTGTAACCTGCTCTAGGTGACCCTGCTCTGGCAGGGGGGTTGGACTAGATGATCTCCAGAGGTCCCTTCCAACCCTATGATTCTATGATAAACTAAGAAAACACTCATCACTGCCAGATCAGATGACCATTTTAAACACTGATATGTAAGCTACCCAAGTTCCCCAACATTGTGAAAATTCATGATTAGATGTAGTCCCCTTGAACTTCACAGGTTTTTGTCCATTTTCCAGAGAATATACAAATACAATAAACAGCAGAAATATTACTGCAACTGACACACAAAGCCTATTTAACAAGCATTTACCTCAACCCCGAACAACTTCCCAAAGGGGCGCATATCTCTAAATCGTAGATAAACCAAGATCCCGTTTTATGATCGTTATATGCAGAATATGTATAACCTCAGCTGTTTCACTTCCGCACAAATTCACAGCACTACAATAATTTACAAGTCAGTCCTGAATCAACGTTCTCCACCATTTTCAGTGTTACTGCAACTATTTCACACTTTCAAGTGATAGAATATTTATACTCAAGATTTTAATGCTGTTATGATTTCAGAGCGGCAATCACAGACCGTAACGTATGAGGCAGCTAAAACCATCAGGCTCAAGCAGCAGATCCCAGTAGAAGAAACCACCCAGAAAAAATAAAGTTGTTTGTGGCATCAGAGGAGAAAAATGGGGTGTGATTGTGCTCCAAGCTGATAGGTAACAGCAAATGCAGTTAACCGAAGTAGTAGAGACCAGACCTACCTCATACACGTTAGAGTTAGATACCAGCTCACATGCACTAGTTCCTATTCCATTTATTTAGCATGGAACACAGAAACTGACCATGTAACTTCCTGCAAGTGCAACACCAAAAAATTGATCTAAAACCTAAGAAAGCCACTCTGCATCAGGGTGCCTGCCGGAACAGCAACTGTACAGTGGTAGCACTTTCCCACCCACACCTTGTCCCTGGGATAGTGGCAGCTCTCTGCTGGCCACAGTCTGCCTAGCATTTTCTCATGTAAGATAAGCAAGTAACTGCCCTTACACGTGTTAACTTATTTTCTGAAAGCACTGAGGTTACTATAGAAGTCCACTTTTTTTGGAGAAAAGTAAATTCACAGTATGCATGCATCGCTCTTGCCTACCAGGCCTGGCAGCCACAAACTTGGAATCCTAAGCAGTAAAGATGTGATATGATAGGGTTGTAGGCAGAGCTGTTTAAAGCAAAGAGTAATCACACACCACCACTAAACAGGTGTAGTACCACTTATTATAGCTCCACACAGAATATACATTCACCCATGCTTCGGCAATGGCAGGAAACATACATGCCTTAAAAAAAAAAGCCAACCAAGTTTCCCATGACAGTTCCCTAATCTCCCTACCAACCTAGTCCAAAGTGTGACTAACATGACCATCGGAAGTCATTTCCTCAGATCTAATCCATGTTGTAACTGAAGTCCACAGTTCCGCCCCCATCCACTTCAAATAGGAATCTCCCCCTGCTTCAGCTGGCAACTACTTAGCAGTAATTGCACTGCCTACTGATCTCAGTTCTAGCTTCACAGATTTTGCTTCCCAGTCCTTTCAAAGACCTCCTTTCCCCGTAACTTCTCAGTTTGCAATGATTTGCAAAAAAATTCCTTATTAACTGGAAAATATTCCACAAAAGATTGTGCCAGCACAGGTGGTATTAGCTACGATAGCAAATTTAAGTAAAACATGTATCTTGTCCGATTCTGCAATGATTCACCATCTGCTGAGGCTCCATATATTCCTTTCTTGAATATGGATTAAATAAAAGATCCTTCAGCAACTGAAATGGAAGCAGCAGCTACATTCCAAGTCACTGTTTCTCCCCTGTAGCAGTAACCTCTCATTAAAACCCTGTGACTTCTGGAACAGCACCCAGACAAGGCATCAACCACAGTCACTGCTCTGCCCTGAAACCAGAGTCACAAATATAAGGCCCAAAGCTGTATCCCCACTAAAGGCAGATCTGGCATGTATCAGTACTTTCAAGTAACACATACAGGTCTAGTCTTGGTTATTAGTAAGTCTTGTAAGGAAGAAGCGACACTTCAGTGAAAATTGATGTATCTTTATTAACTTGTTCATACATTTGAATGCTTTACATTGTCACATATAATAAAAATATAATTGTAAATTTCACATTCATTTTCTAGACTTCACAGACTTACCTTCAGCTTATGCAGTTCACGTACACTCCTTGCAACCACCTTTCTAACACACTTTAACAGAAGAGCCACCACTGAAGGTGCACGTCATCAGCTTTAGTAATCCTGCAGTATGGTCAGCCACGTGGCGGAGTGCAGCACAGCCACTAAACTACGAAGAGCATTATTAGAATTGCTTAAGACTTGGTGACAGCCCAAAGACAGGAGCAGCAGAGGATCCGGGAAAGCAGCACAAAATGAGCTAGTCTACATACTTGTATAGAAGTAGTCAAGGCTAATTTTAGGCACAGCAAGCTATGTTCCAGACCCGCTTTGTAAAGACGATAGATGGACTGCATAACACCTCATCCAGGCTCCAAGTCTGAACGTTGTTTAAAAAAGCTCATTTTGTTAAGACTAAAGCAAGATTTAAGACCTAGCCTAGAATTAACTTTTGCCAGCCCTGCCTGATAACCAGAAATACTACGGCATGCAAAAGGCATCAATTCCAGAAGATTAGACAGATCCATCCTACCCTAAGTAAAAATTAAAGTTTAGTCACAGCTACACACAGAATTCACATGTAGATATTTAGCCCCATCTTCTTCTGTCATCACAACTCAAGAGTGTTTTTCCCCTGTAAAAACAAGTTTGAGGCAGTTTAATATTGCTACCAGAAAACACATACAAGACAGCAAACACCACTGAACAGTATGATGCCCTCCTAGGAGTTGTGCACTGCACTGAAACAAAACTATTAGTATCAACTTGACACCTCCCTCTGCTCCTGCAGTTTCAGATTACTTAGTACTCACTTCATGAAATCAAAAACGCGTTTATGAAGAAAGATATTCCTCTCGCACAGGCATCCCTGAGAAATACGTGGATTCGGATGCCTTCAGCTTGGCAGGCAAAGTTCTGGCAACACACGTTTTATCATAATCCAGTATTCCTAGTAGATGTAATACAACTACACCCAAACCCAATTCTTCTTAGTCAGACTAACTTACGCACTTGGTTATTTTTTTCTGTCAATAAAACACACACGCGAACGATGCATGCCTTAAAACCAAAACACCAAGCCTATACCTCGATTTCCACAAACAAATATCAGTAGTTTAGTCGCTAAACATAAGTTATCAAATCAGTATTATTCCCGCCCAAACCCTGACTTCTCTCACAGCTTATTACGTAACACGTACCCAGTCACGTTTGTGGAGCAGAGGATCTTCAACGGCAATAGATGCGTCTCAGGACTTTCAGCTTCTGCGCTCCCAAGAAGAAAAAAAAAAAAAGAAATACGTTTAAAAACTAGCCTCTAACCACTTATTAAAACAAAAAAAAGGTAGAAAACCAAACAAAAACACAAAAGGGGTGAGGCGGCCAATCCCGCGGCGCTGCACACCTCGGCTGACTCGTCCTGTTACTTGCCACAGTCAACGACTAATGCCCACAAAAGGGTAAAAGTTTTGCCAATTAGCAAGGAACTGCTCTTCCATGCCTAGGAAGGGAGACAGCCACGGTCGGCAGCCCCCATGGAGTCATGGATCACCCGTCCTCACCGTCCGCCACGTGGCGGCCGCCATTTTCCCTCCCTCCCTCCCTGCCCCCGGCCCGGGCCCCGCCGCCGCCTAACGCCTCCGGCCCACCCTTCACCTCACCTCGGCGCCCACCCTCCGCTCCTCCGCCGCGGCTGCTCCGCTCCGCTGGGGCTCGACCAACCGCGCCTGTGCACAGGATAGCGCCGCGGTGCCTCACGCCTCCCCGGCCCTCGGCCCGCCGCCTCAGAGCCAACAGCCGCCGCCTCAGCGCCAACGGCCGCCCCGCGCGCCCGCCAACGGCCGCCGCCTCAGCGCCAACGGCCGCCCCGCGCGCCCGCCAACCGCCGCCAACAGCTCTGAGAGATCTCCCTACGCAGCCGCCGCCGCGCGCACCGCCAGGAACTGGGCGCTGCCGGGGCGGGGGCTCCACCCACGGGGTGGGAGGGGCAGCCCCCCCCCTGCGCGCGGAGTGGGCGGGGCGGTGGGCGGGGCAGCGGTCGCGGGTCCGCGGGTTCGGGACCGGGCGTTCCGGCTGGTGCGGCCACCGACCGCCCTCTCGGTAAAGACGCGGTTCCTCACGTCAAGCCTAAAGCTCCCCCAGTTACCACGCCTTTTACACCACAGCATCCCAATATAAGCATTTTTACAGTCCCTTCGGTGCAGGGAGGGGCAGTTTTTTAAAGGCCGGGCACAGGCGGCTTCTCACCTCAAAGGTGAGCTCGTATTCTGTGCACGGGCGCGCTGGAAGGACGAGGCAGGCGATTTTGGCCTTTGCAGGCCAGACGCCAGGCAACTGACACACCAGGGGACTGAAACGCTGGCTCAGTCAGCTACAGAGGACTTTGTATTTGAATTGTCAAGGAGGTTCTTGGAGAGGCTGGAAGCCATGACGGGTGCAGCGCAGGAAGCCCCATATTCATTACCTTTTTTTCCTCTGAAAAAGATAGGAAATTATTTAAGGCATAGCTGTTGAGTGTTTTTCGTCGTTTTCAGACAATGGTGACGCTGCTTCAAATTTATGACTATCGGGCAGCGTTGTGATATCAAGAAACTGCTGCAAGGATTGTAGGAAAGTGCGGAGACGAACTGCAGCCCTGCCGCCGGTCCCACCCGCGCCATCGGCTAAGTCTCAGCTGTTCCGACCTTGCACCGTTCGTGTTCAGGAATTTTATTTCCACTCTTGTCACCTGCATAGAAGAGCTGGCCTTTAGCTCACAATATTGTCCTTCCAGAGTTCTGTAACTAAAATGTATGTACTGTGTTTGTATACAAAGTTATGCAAAAAAGTATTTTCTGTTTTGTTTTTGTTTGGGCTTTTTTTTTTGTACGCGAGTAAATCTGTTCAGAATTTAGCTGAAGAAAGGAGCTTTACTGGGAGACGTAATAGGACAGACAGTCTTGAGATAACTGAGGAGACAACGGTAAGATTTCTTTTCAGCCAAAAAAGGCCCATTTTTCTGATCTGCATAACACAGGTGATAGGATTTAAAGTAGTAATCCCGAACCAAGGCCTATGTCACTGTTGAACTAGGCTATTTCTGTGTCATACCTTTTGCAACAGCTCCGATAGTGGGCTCTCCTAGGCAGACACACATTTCAGCAATTAAAAGTACAGGAGCCTTATTTCCCATCTGAATTTCTCAAGAGAAAGAGAGGTTCAGAACAGAAAAAGGGAAACGAAGAAAGAAAATACTGTATTAAAAAAGAAAGAAAGAAGCAACCTGACAGAAAACAGAGTGGTGAGAGTCAAGCTCACTATATGCTTTTCAAATGTACCCCCCTTGATTTGTCTAAATTCCTGCTCCATTCACGTTTCCCTAGCCCCTGGTTTCAGCTGTTAATTACTTTCCTGGTCCTGTGATTTGTCCTTTGATAACTGACTGTTGTGTTTTCTTCATCCATGTGGTCCACAGAGACAAAAAGGTGCCTTGTGCCTTTGAGCTCTAAGAATTTTGGGATTGGAAGAACTGAAAAGAAACATTAAATGAAAGCAGATAAATTGGAGAGAGAGGTCAGGCAAGGATCTTTTCCCTTTGCTTAGTACCTTTCTGTTATTACTTCACTGTTCCACTTTTGTTATTCCTAAGAGATTATAGAGAGGGGTATCACAAAAGAAGCTTAGACTTCTAAACACAGGTCGCATCATTTCTCGGTAATGAACAACGTATTTTGTTAACACAGGTTTCCTGTCTTCTGCATCTCTATAGAGATGATTCTATCTCAGCTTTTGCCCAGCCAGATAGTATACTTTTCTATTCTGTGCTGAATTTGTTGGTAACAGTGAATTCTCCTTTGGACACTCATATCATCTTTAGAGGTTTCTCCTATGAAAGGTTTTCTCATGTCTGTGTGGGCTGATGCATTGGCACAACTATTGAATCCCCAAGGCAAGTAATTTGAATAAAGTCTGCTTGTTATCTTAAAAATAGCAAGCTCTGGAAGGGTTTCTACAACACATTAGCAATTTCTGGCACAAGAAACAAAAAGTAAGCGGGAAGGAAAAGCAGTAAAACGAGCAGCTGCATAAAGCAGCGATATTCACTCACAGAGAGAGTACGCAATATTTTTCATTTCTGAAAACATTTCCTGCTGCTCCCCTGCTCCTGGACTGTGTTGTAGCTCAGTGTCAAGCTGCAATAGCGGCTAACAAACCTGGAAAAGCACAACTTTTGTGAACACAAAAATCACTTCCACACAGCACTACATTTTCTTATCAGAGTTTATTGTTGCACTTCAGATACCATGCCACTATCAGAATAATATCTATTTTTTATTTTAAAAAACTTTGAGAAAAATGTTTCCAGCAATTTTCATTCAATGTGAATGACAAGAGTATTACATCTATAAACACTGAAATATCTATTTAATTTCTTCCTGAGGAAGTTTCACATTTTTAAGCAATGAAAAAGGATATTCTGTACAAGATAGTCTGCAAATCATTGAAACTTACTTCTTTCTGCACAAGTAGAACTGGGAAAATATCACAGTATTTTCAGAATGTTTGCTCAAATAACTAATTGATTTCATATCAGGCTCCGTCTTTACACCCCCCCTAACGGTCACTTTACGCTCATAATCACACATTGATTTTTAATGGCATGGATGTCAGCAGAAAGCAAATTTCAGAATCGTATTTATGAAAATAAAGGTAAAGCTCACATAAACAAGCATTTGTTAAAGAAATTGCTTGTGCAGTTATCTACTAGGGGAACAGAAACCGTGGCTGTGTCACCAACCACTATAAAATATCTGACTTTGACTAGCAAATATAAATTTGTTGTAATGAATCAGTATATTTTAGAGTGTTAATACTGACAGCCTATTTCTGGAAATTAACACTGTAGGTAAGCTGTGAATAGAAGAGGTCAAACTTTGTCAGGTAATTCCTGTTGCACGACTTGCTTACTCAGCTGTACTCATGTGCATCCTATGATTTGGGGAATAACACATCTACCTGCTGTCTGCACGCTTTGCTCAGGCTCCTCATTCTTCACCAAGCTGACTGCACATTAAAAGTCATTCTGTTTTATAAAGTCTCCCATTAAACGTAAGAACGTGTTTAAATAGAATAGTTCTGCAGAAAAAAAAAAATTAAAAATGGCTTCAATACCATCTTTGTATAAACAAGTAATAAGCAAACATGAGAAATCCCAAACTGCAGGGAGCACCAGCAGTTCGCCGTTAACTTCTCCACTGCTTTGGTGCCTGGCGTACAAGCAGCTAAGCCCGCAGCACCTTTTCTAAAGACGCTAGTGCTTAACAGCTGCATCTCAACAGCCGCTCGGACTTAGGCAGATTCTAGATCACGCCCTTTCAGGTGCACGGTTCCAGGAGACGCTACCTTGTTCACAGCATCGACTCAGGCAGTTTCCCCAGGAATCCAGATTTCCCTAGGAACTCATTCGTTTTGTTCCCAGTTCACTCCCTTAGGAAGGGCACTGGGACCACACGAGTTCCTCATCAGGACCTGAGAGTCACTATGCCCTTCCTGAAGGCTGGGCTTAGAGTTTAGCTGCCAAATCAAGCCTAGTCCACCCAAGGCCAAGGCCGTGCATGTGGGGGGGCTTATCCTCCCAGTGCCACATGACGACTGCAGTTGGGCTGTTTTACCAGACCACCAGTTGTAGGGGGCTCCTTACCATGCCTCAGAGAGGACTTCACAGTAGTCCACAGATCTGAGACATGTCACCTTGGCTGCTGTAAAATTTCTGGAGGGACGACGCAACTGATGTGCATGTCCCCGTCGCCACTCTCTCCTTTGCCCACTCACTGTCGTTCTGTGGGGCCTTGATTTCCCAGAGAAAGAAGGCAGAAAGGGAGCTGTTGAAAAGAATGAACTATGGATCTGGCTGAAGGCCATTCCTCCTCCATGTAGGAGGCACTCAATTTGTGTGCAGAGGGTCCTCTCACCATGAAAGCTTCAGGCACTCGATACCGCACAAGGTTTTTCCTGTTTTCTTCTATTTTATAATTGCTGCACTGAAGAACATGGAGTAACTGAGGCAGCAGTGCACAAAACAGGAGCTTCATGCGATCCCTGGGGATGTTTTGAAAAATGTTTGAGTGATATTACATCAGGTTATATCAAGGGTAAAACCAGTCACGCCAGGATGAAAACCCCGGGTATTTCTCCAGTTATTCAATTCAGTTGTAACAAATCCATATAGATGCTTGCAGGATGCATGAGCTGTCCATAGCATGCAGAGTATTTGCTTTTACGGATGTTCAGAATCCAGAGTGTTTCTTTTATCAAATAAGAAGTATTTTAAGACAAGTCAGCTTTTGGGACAAATCTGTATGACAGTGAATATTTAAAGTGAAATGAAAATTCTCATTCTGTCTAATAAATAATAAAGATGTTCATCTTAAAAAATGTCTACTCTAGTAGGTCCTCATCATTAATCATGCATACTCCCTTAGCAAAAATGTGCTGCGTAAAGAATATTTTTATATACAGCGAATTTGTCTAGATTTTTTCTTTACAGGCCTATCAAAACCACGTATTACATAGACAAAATCAATAAATAATAAAGAATACCAGTTAGAGGTACAGTAAGGATCTCAACATCTGTTTTTTCTACTTAGGGAATAACAGAACTGGTTTCCATTCCATTACCTTGGAATTTAAATTATATGATTACATAAATGTCGTAAAACAGCACTGAGACATATAAAGTTTTTCCACCATTTGATGCATATTTGTAACTATTCATCCTAAAACAAATTATGATAACATTATAGAGCTACTGTAAAAAGCATTGCATTTAGTCCTGTAGTTCTCTCTTGTTTTCACTGCCTCTTCATGCCTTTAGAAACACTCAGAGCCAAAGTTCAGTGGAGAAGCATTAAAGCCATACCCAGCTGAAGCCTTCGTTGATCTTTCTTGACTTTTAAGTACTATTAATTAAACTTTATCTCACATCTAAACTGATGCATCGTGAGATGTATCATTGAAATGTATCACATAAGCGTAAGGCTGGATATTTGCGATTTCCATGATTAGAGAGTAATTTTCTACCACGTTTACACATTGTGTTTATTTTTTTCCCAATATTTAATACCAACAATGTTTTAAAAGTCTGGAACTAAAACCAGTATTTTAACCTGGAAATCTGCTAGATTTTTGCAGTTGATGTAAACTGAAGGTTACTGAAAGTTGCTACAATTTTGATCAGGTTGAGGGATCTCGGAATACACAAAGCATAGACCGAAGGCAAATAAATTAAGGAAAAAATTGTGGTGCAAGTTAAGGCAATCCGTTTCTGCTTTTTATGAGTTTTTAATTAATTTCAGTGGAATCACTCCCGATTCACAGCAACGTAAGCCCAGAGTGCAGTATCCAGATCTGGCAGCCCATAGAAGCCAGGGGTGAAAGCCTGCTCATCGCACTGCTTCAGTTTGGTTCACAACTGCTGAAGTGTAACACTGCTCAGCAGAATTATACTGCAACTTTTGTGCTTTACATGTCCAATTAAATTTCTGTTCACAGAACGGCTATTTTGCCATTTCAGTCAGTACAAAATCAGACATAGTAATTATGGACAAAGGCCCTTACCACACTGTGTTTCTTGTTACGGGCTATAGTAATATGTAATGGGGTGTGTGTGTGGGTGTGTGTGTGTGTGGGTGTGGGTGTGTGTGTGTTTTCTACACTGCTTTTGCCTGTGGCTTCCAGATTTTGCTCCACGTGTTTTGTTGCTGTGCACAGCTAAATCATGTATGATAACCGTACTTCTCACCTTTGTTAGTATATATTTTGGGTATTAGCAAGCTGATTCCAAAGGCAGAAGTACACTTGGAATTTTGTGCTACATTAAGTTTTCTGATTTTATGCAAGACAATAATCAAATAGTATGAAAAACTGTCACTGGTCTAACAATGGGCTACAAAACCTATATGAGACACAAACTGATATATAAAAATGTGAATATTTACTGTGAAATTGGACAGGTCATGTATCTCTGAAGCTTACACCAGTTGCAAATAATTTCCACATATGTGCACAGTAGCCCACAAGTCCACAGGCCCAGAAACGTTTATGAGAAAGATTTGGCCCACCGGAGCTCTACGAAACTCATGTATTTTCACAATCCACATGCCAGCATATGGAAATAATCTCTATCTTTTTTTGAAGAGGTATATCTTACAAGACCTTCTGGTAGATACCGGAGACTTTAGGTATGACGACCGAAGTGTGGAAGAGAGATTTCAAAAAGCCTTTTTCCAGTGCTATCTTACTTTCTGTAGCTCCTGTCTCAGCCACGATGGCAGGGGTTGTCCCAGTTTATGTAGCAGTTTTGACAGTTCCACGTTGTGATCTCTATAGTAGCTTGACAGAAAAGCCCTGCACTGATGGATACAAAAGGAGATATTTTTATTTAATAAAATGCTGTACTGCAGTTGCTGTGAATTCTAGGTTGCAAAGTTTGTTTTACCCGTGTCAAAACTTTACTTTCTCTTACGCAATTTATATAGTTTTATGCTATCTACTGCATGCAAGGTTAAGCTCTTCAGTTAGGAGCTGAACTGTAAAAGGCAATTTCAAGAGAAACAAAGGTTGTCTAAAATGAACACTAAAATCAAACCAAAGGATCTGATTCTACTCTCAGGTAGTCACGTAAATTAAGAATCGCGCTGAAATGTATGCGGTTACTTTAAATTTACTGCAGTGACATTGAAACCAAAGCTTCTAAAATATCCTTGCATGTAGGCATGTATCCACTAGTAACCCCATTTTCAGAAGTATTTAGAGTTGAAAAATACAACAATAAACAAACACAGTTCTGTCTTATCTCTAGCCAAAAGCCTTCTCACCCAATGATTTTATATCAGGATGATTCTATTGATATAAAGTTATTTATAATTTAAGTACTCTGAGAAAAAAAATCCTGGCTTACTTGCCACATTAGTACTGACTGCTGTTCAAACTGTAATTTTGATTTGCATCTTAGTCAGGCTAAATGAAATGGGAATACGGGACAGAATAAACACAAGTTAGGGCTAGAATGGGAGACTAAACTGCCCTTGCGTACAGGCTGCAGCATTTGATCTGAAGGAAATGTCTTCATTTGAGCATTTGTCTGGGGAAAGTATTTATAACGTTCATAGAAACAGAACCTCTCTTAAAACTGGATTATATGAGAGTTTGCATTACTTGTCATAACCTAAGTACTCTCAAAGACAAGGGACCAGACACAAACACACATATTTGATCATGACTGAGAAAAAAAACATGCGCTGTGGGCCCTCTGCTGCTTACGTCACTTAGGCAAAGGGGAGAGGTTTCCAAGTGAATTTTACCAGGGAATTTCAGGGGTGCCAAGTTTATTTTTCTAAGAGGTGCCGAGTTTTAAAAGTTGTTTTTTCAAATGACTTAAACTCTTCACATTTGAAATAAAGAATTGAAAAAGTCCATGCATCCCACAGCTATCTTAAATGTTTAATTTGTAGGGAAAGGTAGTAAAATAATTACCGTCTACTTCATTTTGTATTCTCTCCCTTCTCATGATTTTGCCTGTATGGTGTCCCATCTGTGGCAACTGAATCCCTGTATAATGCCAATGAGGATAACGGCTTACCTCAGAATCCATAGGAGGGTATTTTCTACCTTTGCTCTTGCCAAGACACTTTGTTTTTCCTTCTTCCAGGAGCTGACACCAGAAACCTTTATGTGAATCGAACCTGAAACAAATATTTTGCAGAGTAAAGGCTGTGAGATTACTGCAAGGAGGATCCATCTCCCAAGTTAGACTCAAAAGAGTAAACCTAAGGTTATCAGTCATATTTTAACTTCATTTGTTCACAACTTTAATTTGTTAATATTTTAACAAACATATTTTAACCAAATCTAACTGTCAGAATCCACAAGATTTGTATTTATGATGTACAGAGCGGATGCTACATTCCTGGCTGATACCAGTGAATCTGTCTTGCAGCTAATGTCAAAAATAAAGAGAAACTAATTCTTTTTCCTTTCTGTTTATGCAGGCCAGCATTCCATGTTCCGCTTACGGAAATAAAACTCCTTTCAATTCATCCAAAATTCATATGCAGTTCTCATAAAGCAATGCTTACTTTGCCTGTTTGTCAGACGTCTGCTTCTGTAACAGCCAAGCTCCACATTGAGTGGCTCAGGGGATGATTCACAGAAAATCTAACCCTGAAATGTGTTCTTTGCAGACATTGAAGAATACATCCCACTGACAGCTCAAAGGAGAAGTTCGAGAGGCTTTATCTTGCAGTAAGCCTACTTGCAGACTAACTGGTATTTTAGGCATGCAGGAACATGTGAAAATGATGATTAAATTAACTCACGTCAGGGCTTCAGAGTAATTATAATGAGGAGAGACTCCCAGAAATTTCTGTACTTCATCCATTACGGTAGATGGATCTGTTCTTAGCTGCTGTCCATCAATAATTAGCAACTACAACAAATAAAATAAATGGAAGTTTAATTTAAAAGCCATTATTTCGAGCTTCAAACTGAAAATTCCACCTCTGTCAAACTCATTCATTACATGGAGAGTACTGCCCCAGAGAATGATAACTGATTCAGTTTTAATTGTCATCATCATTAATGACCTGGGAGCAGGGTAAATGGCATGTTAGTTAAATCTGAAAAGATATTAAATTGGAAGCTGCTCTGACAACAGAGAAATAGCAGCGAAGGATCTAGAAAGATAAGAAATGTCGTCAGGAAACCAAGTGAGGTTTGTCTAGCCAAGAAAAAAAGGTATTAATGTCTAGAGAAATAACCTATAATTCCCATAGACAAAAACAAGTGCACGCGTATGTTACAGCAATGTTTAAAAGCTTGTCACTGGAAATGACCAGAAAGACAGACACCAGAAGGTAGGTGTTAGGTGAAATGCCTTACTTCTAAACCCATACAACAATACATCACCGTGTGGAAAAAAAACTTCTCTGAGAATTTGAATAAAGGCAGATGTTACGAGGACGTTAAGGCAGGGATGCAGATAGACACAGAATGTGCAACACGTCTCTAAGCAAGCCAGGAGCAGGTAGGTAATCTCTTTTTCTTCTTTTCAACTGCTTGACCATATACACACTCACAGTAGGCTACTTAGCCAGGGCCACTCTTTTACCTGGAGGTGAATCTTCGTGGAAACAGACCTGAGAATTTTATTAGATGTGGTATCGTGCCCAAATGACCCACCGATGGTGCGGCAAGTTTGGGTCTTTGTGACTGTTGGAAGAGAAGCAAGGTCCCAAATTGCTTCCAGGACTGGATGAAACTTAAGGTTTGTGAGACTATGAGGTTTCAGAGCATAATCAAAAGTGAGAAAGTGTCTTTTCTTTTGAAAGATCGGTCTTTGGAATTACCCATATATGGCATGTAGATTTAGAGATGGGGATTAGTGGAAGTATCAGGCTGTTCAGAAAGTATCTAGCTCATTTAGAAGTCTTTGCAATCAGATGCATGATGACTGCTTGAGTCCAAAAATGAACCTTCTGCTTTCCTAAGACATTAGCTTTGAAAATAGGCCTTACGTGCTCCATAGCACCAAGGTCAAAAAACATCCCAAATGGGGTATATTTCCATCTGAATGAAAAGGATTGAGGGCTTTTTCCTTCACTATTAAAAACACATGTAGAGAGAAGTATCTGTGCCATTCCCACTTTTGCCACCGCAAAAGAGACATGTAAGAAGAAGTTTTACCAGTGGAAATTCATTCCAATTCCTTAAATTCCCAGGGAGCAGGTAACAAAAAACGCTCCCTCTTTAGGGGGGTTGTAAGGAAATGAGGCAAAATTTTTCCTTACTTGTACTGATTGATTCATATCCTGATCTCAGGAAGATGTAATTTCACAAAATTCCTCAAAATCTAAGGCATTTCATTTGTTGGTCAGGTGGAAAAAATAAATAGTGTCATTTTTACAAAGTAGATAGCTTCATATATAATGAAAATACTACCAATGAAGTATTTCGAGTCACTCTACAGCGTACTGATCACTTTACTGTCATATTGCTGACAGATGAAGAGATTGTTTAAATCCCTGCTCTCCCACTATACATGAGTTACTTGGTGTCCAAAAGTCACTGTGGTGGGAGAGGAGCAAGAGAGAGTTTGGAGAAGAGAACAGCTTAGAAATAGCCTGAGTCCTTCAGCTTCAGACTGGACATTTAACGATGGCTGCTGCAAAATCAGCTTGATGTCCTATGGGGCTGGTGCACGAGCATACCTTTCGGGCTCATGAGGGAGTTTGTCATGCTAGGTCCTCTTTTCTTCTGTATGACTGCGTTGAAGCAATGAGTTATAGGTGGGAAATTAACTTAAGAGATCTGTCTTGGTTGCCAGACAAAAGAGGACTTTTTGTATGACTTACGAGATAATAAGTCAATCAAAATTCTAAACATCTGAACCCCAAATTTGCAAAGTACTTTGAGAGTTGCAAATTCTTACCACGTAAGACAAATGTGCTGTTACCACTTTTCTAATGAAAAGGGAAACCTTAACTATTCCTACTTCTACCACTTACTGTATGCCCACTGACTTCATAATGGACATGAAAACTTCAATTCAGTCACGCGTGTAGAGAACCCCAAATTTATATAGCATGAAAAATTACAGATAGCCTTAGCTAGTCTGGGTGAGAGCTCTTTTTGTATTGTGTATCTCATGAAGTCTGCAAGGCTGGCCCAAAAGACACTATGTGGAGAATAACACCAACTAGATGCATCAGAGCTTCCTTGGCACACTCTGGGAAAACAGAAGGTGCAGACTCCAGCCAACTTGTCTCAGCTAAGCGAGTCCTGGATAAACAGAAGGTTCAGATTGCAGCCAACCTCCCTCAACTAAAGTAATTTTTAAATGTTGGGTGGGGAGCATTGCCAGGCATACTGCTAATGTCAAAAAAAATCCATTCCTGAAATAAATCTACCAAGGAGATACTCATCGTGTGGTATTGTCTGCCCGGTCTTGCTCAGGACATGCGTCTTTTGAGGCTTGATCTTACACAGGGCCACAAGGTGGCTAATGATTTCTATGTTATATGCCAACAGAAGCTTGCGGGGAGATCCAGTTTTCAGGTTGCTTATGTGCCACCTGTACTGAAACCTACATGGTCACATCCATTTCCACGTGGTAATCCCCATTTCAGATGGAAAAGATAATTTTTACACCTCGAAGTGTTCAGACACCAAAACTCTTCTAAACCCATGCAGGGAGGGCAATATCCCAGCTGACATCCCTTGATGCTTGTTGATACTTGCTACCACTCAGAGTAGACAGAAGTATTATTGAGCAGCTTCCCTTTATTTTCCTTCTGGTTTTCCTTTGGGAACCCTGATGGACCATCTGATATTAAAGAGACCACAAAGCACTCCCTGCCTGGTTCTCTCTTCCTCAACATTACTGACAAAGAGTGATGAAAGCATGAGCAAATGAAAACCAGCTGGAAGTTAAAGGCAGTTCAGGGTACAAGAGAGTTCAACGAGCAGCAGTGACATTTCTTCGGGCTTCCAGACTATTGTTATGATTTGTTTTGCAGAAGAAGCTCCCAGCTGTAAGGTGCTAAGACATGACAATGCAACGTCAACCAACTGATTCTTCAGATGGCTATGAAGAATCACAATCAATGTCTCAAAACACGCTCTAGTATATCTAGGATATCCCTGAGGATCAGCATTCAGTAGACAAGACTTCCAGAAAGGTAATCTTTTAGGATATTATATATATAAAGATGAGGGTGTCAAGTCACAGTTTTATTCACCTGATAAGGTGGGAAGTAAGTTAGCCATCTTTCAATATGGGTAGCATACCATCCAGGTGCTAGGCATCTCTTTTGGAGAGCTCTAAGCTCAGATGGGGCTCGAGGTCCAGCTGTGATCACCTGATAGAAGCTGAATTTTAGAGCTGCAGGATCTTCATGTGATCGCTGATGCTGTAAAAGAAGTTACACTGCTGGAACTTTACACACCACAAAAGTTGGGAAAATAAAGACAGAACTGGTTGTTCTTACTGACCTGGCCTTACTGACCTGAGCAAGAGTGATTATTTACATTAAAAGTAACTTAAAGTTAAGAAGTCCTCATCTGTATTAATTAATTGAAAATGCCGGGATAAACTGTTTGTATCAATAAATATCGTTTGTTTCAAAAGAAATCAGAAGCTAGACAAAGCAGAATACATAAATGTTTACTTTCAATAAACTGAGTGGCAGGTTTTGTACAAATGAATCGGGCATAATAAACACAAAGACGAAGAAGCTCTGCTTCTAGTATTTTCATATTTTCTTTTTCTAGCTTACACAAGGTAAATACTCAGAAAAGCAAATCTGAACAGGGGTATTTGTGAGGATCATTAGATAACGCAGGTCAGAAAGGATCTCAGCCAGTTTCTGGTCAAGCCTCCTGTCCAAAGCAGGGTAACCTATGCGATCAGACTCAGGGCTATGATTACTTCTCACCAAAAAATAATGTAAAACATGTCACAGAAGTTCTAAGATCTTTTTTCTCTTTGGTCTCAGGAATTTTATACTTTACAAAATATATCTATTTTTCCAATATCTTTATTTTTTTATAATACCTTTATTTTGCCAAAGTGCTGCTCAAGTCTGCAGACCAGAAGAACAAAAATTTCCTAATCTATTTTGTATTTTGCAATGACTTTTTAAGAGGTGGTTTGTGGTATTTAAACCCTTGAAAGATTTCCAGGTTTACACTGACAGATACCTCAGCCCACATATGGTGCACTGACTGACAAATGAAAGCCTGTATTATCCAACCCCTTTATATACATAGATACTGAAAGGACATACACAGAGGATTCAAGGTGGAAACCTTGATTTGCGCCTGCCCGTGTTCTTCAAAGTGCATACCTGATACCAGGAGTACGCCCGATCGGATGGGTCAATAAGGATGGTGATGATCTTGGCCTTGGGGATGAGGGAAGCAGCTCGCTTGGGAGCTTCCTCAGAATGGAAATAGTTGGCGCTTTTCTCAAAGAGGAAGTCAGTTGTGACATTAGAAGGGGTGGGGAAGAAATCCATGTACCTAGGAAAGCAACATCATTCTCCGAATTACTTAAAAGTCACACAAAGGTTGACAAATCTGTTAAGTATATTTTATTCTAGAATAATCAATTAAAATAATAGCCTAATTGCCAAATAAAAACAAACAGACGTTTACATTATAGTTTTGATCATATTTTAGTTGGTTCTAGCTTTCTTCTTCTCACTACATATAATTAGACATTGCAGCTATTTTTTGGTAACTGGATGAAAACGTTATGACATTCATGTAACTTCTTAAAATTAGCGAATTCTCACTTTTCAGTCAGAAAGAAAACTCCTATCAATGTCAAAAGCAGAAAATGAGTTTTCCAAATTTGGCCTTTTGCTGACATTAATTACAGTGCAATACCTAAGAAAAAGATACTCAATATCAGAATCGCTTTTACTCGAAAGAGAAAAGAGCTTGTTTATGTGGGGAAGATGCACTGAAAAAATCCCCCACAGCTTCATCAGGTGAAAGGCTTCTAAGCAGCAACAGCATCTTTCACTTATTGTTCTACGAGTCACATTTTTGTGGCAACGTGGGTTGTATTACTTCTAGTTTTGTGAACTTTCCTCATCCCTTATGAAGTTGCAGTTAATTTCCAGCAGAATTCTATGTCACATACAGCCTTCTTTATCCATGGCCCTCAGACCACTTTTCGTTATTGTTGGGGAAAAGAATAAATGGGAAATGTTGGTCTTGATTTTTCAGTTAAACTCTACATTGATAAAATTAATGTCATTTAAACCAAACTCTTCTGAAGATCATGCTCAGGGACTGACATTTCTTCCAGTGCTTAGACTTTGTTCTATTCATAGAAGTGAGCTACCTCTAATGCAAATGAGGTGCTCTTGTTGGCTTTGAAATTGTGACCATTGCAGTCAAGGCCAGAAGACTCGGTGGGATGGAACTGTCTGGTGCACGTGCAGTTTCCTTCAGGACACGGATCTCACAAGATAATGATGAGCACGGAGGCACCGATTACAAGGTACTTAGAGAAATGGAAGGAATCTACAGTGGTTTAAAGAAACTGAACTCTGTGACACCCGATTCTGAGAAGTTAATTCTTGTGAGCGACTTTTATGTATACATAAGCCGACATCGTCAAGCTGCTGTTTTGTGCCTCTTTGGCACACGAATGGATACCTGTCATCAGAATTGTGCAATAGAAGCGGGCTGGCCTTCAGACGACAATTTTCTATGCATGAGATGAGCAGTAATAGTTGTGGATTCATTCAAGGTCTTAAGAGTAGCAGCTGGTAGATTGCCTTGTATCAGAAAGACCTAAATGACGTCATGCGAAGGGCTGACGGATGGGCAGGTCCCTGCGTAACATGCTCAAAGCTGCATTCAAAAATTCTGCTACAAATTTGCATAGCTATTGCTTGTCTCACATACAGACTGCACGTAAAAAAGCTGAAATAAGAGGACAACCGAACAGAACGAAAGGCTGCACTGCCCTATTAAGGGCTGAAAGAACCCTTTCCTGCTTCTGTAGTTAGCCCTGGTCTAAATGTAAGCCTGGACAAAGACTAAGTCAGAGTCAGCTCTGGGAAAAAGCTGTATCCACAACCATAAAAGAAATTGACACGATTGTTACTTGTGAATACTCTTGTCTTGAAAGAATCCTAGCCAATTAATGGACTAATGAGGGGAGACCTTGTATCTAATTACCATTTGGTAAGCTCATTACAGGCCAGCATTAAAATACACTATCAGACTGAAGGTCTGAGAGATTTGTCTGGCAGACAGAATGCAAATCTAAGAGTCAAGCAACTACACCAACGGGTAGTTCTGAGTATCCAAGACTTAACTGTGAAAACCTGGCAGGGGTGAGCGGGGCCTGTAGCGCAGGGGTACAAACCAGCACCAAATGGGTGCCATAGAGGCAGAACCTCAAAAGGATGGACCTGTATATACAGCCTGACCACTGGGAGGTTTACGCACCAGTGCTGTGTTTAGATGAAGGTAATCTGGCACAGCTCTAGCAGACAAGTTGTATCTGCACGTCAGGGAAGAGGATATGGCAGGAGGAATGAGAGAAGCAGCAAAGCAGTCTTCTAACAACACGAAAACATTGATTTTGTGGAAGAACTGGCTCACTGTACTTAGGCTGTCTCCATCAGCGTGGACCTGCTATACCTCGTTTGCGCGTCATCTTCTCTGACTTCAAAAGTTTCCACAGCAAGAAGTCAGCTTTCTAATTCCCAGTCATTCAGCTGACATCCCTCTGTTTGTAATAAGTGTCGGACTCACCACACTTTGTAATAAGAATCTGCTGCAACAATTATAACTCCGTAAAAACTAAGTGACTTAAAAAGAAATTAGGTCCAGCGTATCTGCACTAAGACCGTATAACACTGTTCACCCTGTTAATTTTACGGATGAATACAAAGTCAAAGGCAAGAAAACTATTTTCCCTTAAACTGGGGGGCAAAAAAGAAACAAGAAAAAATATCAATAATCTTTTACTGGTGCTCCCCATCCACTACAGCATGTTACCGCTTTTCATCTTGTACTGCCTTATACTGCAGCACTTCTGAAAGTCAGAGAAATCAAGAACGACCTTCTGGGTGCAGCCACGTCCAGTGATCCCCCAGTCGCCGTAGCGCACATAGTAGCAGTGACACGTACTCTTTTTTAGCACCACTTACTAACCCTACAGAGACACTACGGTTATCCTAATTACCTGATCTTTGAAAAACATTTTGAGGGGCTTTCCCTGTCACTCTTTTACCTGATTGTTATTTCTAAATCCCATGTAAAGGAAAAAACGCCCCTCCCTGATATTACCTTTTTTCTCTGAAGAAGTAAGATTTCCAACAAGAACGTAATTTTTGCTTCCATATATTAAACTAGCAACCATTATTGTCCCAATTTCAAAGGCATGTGTAATCAGAAATACATATTTTGTTACTGTTTTGCATATATTAATATACAGATATTTATGAGAAATCCTCACAAAAGTTAGTGCATGTATGATATTCTGCAGGAAGATTGTTATTCACTTGCATTTATTTATCATTTTGGAAAGACAGTGAAGGTTATTTTTTTATCCCTCTCTCTATATAAGCAGTTACCATTACCAACAGTAATGTCATTTTTGTATTGTTCACAATATATAGACTTTTATATTTATACTAATAACCCATCTTACCAATCAATCCCCCTGTGGTAGTTATTTCTATTAAAGAACTGTACCTCCTCAAAGGTTTTTGGGCTGGGGGAGTTACTAATGATGGAAGGATGCATGATCAGGAACAAATACAAGGCTGTGGTACCTGCAAATAGGATAAAAGTCCAAGATTAAAAAAAGATACACACACGTACACATTTTTTGAGGGGGTCATACCCACAGGTGGACTAAACCAGCTTTATTTCATTTAATTTCAGTGAGGGGATGCTAATTTATGTCACTTACAAATCTGTGCTTTCTGTGATTTTAAATTGAAGACATTTAAAGAACTGAAAACAGTTAACATAGAAATTGGAGTGCCAATGCTGAAATCTGTTTTACACGCTTTTAATAACTGTGGTTTTAAAAGTAATTATTATTTTTTTTATGAGACTGTCACAAAAATGATTTAAAAATCTTGCACTCGGTAGTTACTGGGGATTGGTGAAGATGAAAGGAAGCACATACGCAATTTTCTGATTACAGAAAAAAAATAATCAACCATTAGGTTAATTTATATACTACTGCAACCTTGGAATTCGAACTGTCCATTAGGAACTCCTTGACTTGAAATAAACGCCGTGAAGTTACAAGCTTCTATAAATCAGGCGCTTGCAGGACACACAAGAACCTGCAGTTAAGAATCTACACCATTTGAAAAATGGCTGTCCTTTCCTCCTCCCGCTTTGACAAGACCTTGTCTATCTTGTTGATCTCTTTATCAAAGTGTTACTCATTTTGACACAGAGCCAAAAACATCCGACACGCACCTGAACCCTGCATTTTCATTGTGTACCGTCTGTTGCTGTAACTTACATTACTGAGCTATAGTTGGATAACTGAAAATAAAAAAATGCTATTAGATGATCAAGATCTCCACAGAGCAATCTGAGTAGAAAGTGATTAATCGGTATAATTATTTGAACGTACACATAGCCTATCTTGTTGAAATAAAGTAAAATCTCACCAGTTTTTTGGGGTCCTACAACCAAGAACTTTGGTAATCGATCACAGGTTTTTTCTTTAGACCAGATATCTCTGTGCCGTTTGTCATCACAGGGATTCTAAAACGGAGAGGAACAACTAAGAACTGCATCGGTAATCACACCTGATAAGCTTCTCAAATTATCTTTATATAAATTACCAATTTTTCACCAAATATGCTTACGAGAAAATATTATTTTTCCTTATGGCAGAAAACCACGTTATGTATTAAGGAACTATTTCAGTGATTCAGAAAGGTATTCACAATGTAACCAGGCCAGAAACCGTATCTCAAGTGTTGGGTTGTTTTTTTTTTTTAATGAGACAAGTATGTTGAAGAAATGTGGTTTTCATTCTCCATGTATATAGTTGCCCCAGCTGTCCAACAGACCTTAGGACAAGGTCATTTCTCCTACGAAATGTCAGTATATTCAGCGAACTTATGCCAAAGGCACATCTGATCCCACATACTTGAGATGTGGGAATAATTCAAAACCAATTATCAATTACATAGAATTTAGGAAGACTAATGAGTTATCCAATTACTTTTTTTTTTTTTACATTATTGTAACAGCTACCACCCTATACATGCTGTCGTTTTTAAACCAAAAGAGTAAATTAGTTCTAATTTAAGGATTTCCATTCACAAGTACATAATCCGATCCTCCAGTTCAAATCAGTACATAATACTGAATCCTGCTTTTTCGTGTGCCTCTTTACAACTGCAGAAGTTTAAATTTGTTTTAGAAACACTACTTGCAGACAGTTTTTGACACTTGTTTGGCAGTACTGCACCGAGATGAAGGTAATTATCAATCTTCTAGGCTTAAAAAATGTAACTGTATTCAGATTCACGTGCATTACAGACAAGAGACACCACATTCAGTATATGTTAGTCACTGTTACTTACAAATCTCTTTTCTAAGTTAATTCTAATTTTTCAAGTCATTTGGCTACAGGGTATTTTCCATTTTTTAAATTCATCCTCTCTTAACATTACGCAAAATTCTTGACATTCTTCCCCTGTCTCCCAATGTTTTATTCAATAACAGCATGAATTTCAGTATGTATCTTTTAGCCCAAATTTGCAACCTCATACTCAGATTCTAAGTTGGCAATTCAGTATCTAATGCTAGAGAACATTTGAGTAAGCAAGCTTAAAGACGCTGTTAATGTTAGGTTTAGCAAAATTTGCTCCTTAGAATATTTCTACCAAGTCACTTCAAAAGGATGGTATTTGGGATATATAGTATCACTATAGGGACATATGTACCTACAGTGCTCAGACTTCCCACTGAATTGGCTGAACTGTCGCCAGCGTGTGCCCAAAGAACACGAGGGCGGCCAGTGCTTGGTGCAGCAGTTTCTCTTTAGGGACTGTGCTCTTAGCGCTGCTGGGTGAGGGGCTGAAGACGTGTCAACCGCAAGGTCACTGCAGGCTTAAGCCTTAGCAGGTCTTCACGTTCCTGATATTTTCAATTTTCTCACTTACGAGAGTGGGATAATCAAGCAACAGCGTTGATAACATCAGTGTACTAAGCGCTGGTAAACTTATTGCTTGGGCAGCTCTCAGCCGTTTGGGAATAACTTTCTAATCTAGCTGATCTACCTCTACTTGGCTCGCCAGTTTTAGCATTAAGGTAGCCATGGTCTTAATGCTCTTTTCTCTTTTTGGATGCCTTCACACACTTGGAAAAAAGTTTATTTCTTAAATGGCCAATCGCTAAAATATGCGTATGCGTCTCTCTGTCAAACGCTTCATTCCTGTTCGTTCCAAAAGGGGAAGAGAAATAACACATGCCTTTCCTGCACTTTCCACTTTTCTAAAAGCAAGTAAAGTCACAGATAAAAGGAATTAAAGATAATTTTAATTACACATCTTAATTTCACAACATTTCTATGGAGATTCAAGTGACAGGGAAAAAAAGAAAATCACATACACTGAAGCCTCAGTAAGCTGTTTTATGGAACCAACTAGTAAATCCAAAAATATTACTACTTCTCTCTACAGGAAATCGAAACAAAAAACTTCACAAAACCCACCATCGAGACGATTTTTTTCTGAGCTGTACATCGGCAAGCCTGCCTACCTGCCAGAGAGGGTCCTTTTGCTCAGGGAACAGGTCAAAATACTTGTGAGCCAGCTGAACCGGAGGAAGAGTCTGCAGTTTCAGGTTTGTCCAGGTATGAACAAAGTTGGCCAGATTCACAAAGGTGTACAGCCCCAGGCGGTCATTTCCATAATTAGACAAATGTGTCATGAAGATGCTAATCTTTAGGAAACAAAATAAAGAGACATCGACTCTTTGTATCAGTAGATGGCAGCATAACCACAGAAAATGAAAATTTAATTTGCATTTTGCTCCTATTTAGAGCTGCAAGACTTTGATCACATTCACGTTGATCTCACTGTTCTTGCTCTTCATTGAATTACATCCTTCTTCTCGAGTCATCTCAGCGCAACCAACAAAGAAAATTGTGGAAGAGGTACTATGAGCTCTGTGAACTAGGATATGCAATCCTACTCTGGGGTTGTACAATATTTATGTAATCTTTACATAAATTTACTGAATGAAGAATACAGCAAAAATAACGCCCACAGGTTTACTTCAAGTGGAATACAAATGCAATATTAAAAATGTGAATTTTGCTTTTGTGGAAGAGCGAAGAAGTCAGAGACCAAGAGGAGAGCTGACCTCTATTGCTGTTATTTAAATCTTGTTGCTCCTTTTATAGGTTAAGTAGCTCATCTCTTCTACAAAGCTATTCTGCAAGCACCGGGCAGAGAGTCGAATCGTACACAGAAACAAACAAGAAATCTGAAACCTGATCGAGTACTTTCACATAATTGTGCACAGAATACTCCCAAACAGAAATAAAAAAAAGGTTAATAATATCCCATCAGTTGTAAGGCCGCTTGCATTGTGCTCTTCTAACGCCTTGCTCAGATAAATCCTCCCCGCTACATCCCTGGGTCCAACTGCACTCTCACATCCCCACTGGAAGCAACGTCTGCCGCGGCGGTTTCTCACAGGAAGGGCGTCTTGGGACGCACGTATGGCAAAGATGGTCTCCCAGGGACTGATGATGGGCTGAGGACTGAAACCTCCCTTTTGCAAAATGATCCATTTTCAAAGTAATTTTTCACTGATGAAACAGTCTGCTCTTACGCTAAAACCTGCAAACCCTTGCTGCTCTAGCACTGGAGGTTTTTTGAAGTGTTTTTTAAAATAGAAGAGCGCTCTTAATATAAACTCTCCAGACTTATTTCCACTTAGAAAATTAGAAATATGACTTTTTATAAATAAATCTGCTAACGCCATGAATGGGCAATTTCTATTTAAAGTAGAACTTGATGTAAGCCACTTCAAAAAGAAAAAGGCTTATCACGGCCCTCATTCTGAAATTAGTTCAGGAACTGAAGTTAATATTTTGTAAAAGAATACCAGCCTTCCATTTAAAAAAGGAAAACGAAAAGAATGAAAAAATTTGCATCTCCGGCTTTATTCTTTTGTTTCAGAGTATTTAAAACACCGTCTTCCTTTGATAGAAAACGTTCAAAGCTATTGAACTGCTATTTTTGAACACCTAACTGTAACACTACTGAGTACTTGCAGTACACAGGGAATGTTTTTCATCAATAGTGACATTTGGTGACACCTCTTGGCTTATGAAGTAAGCCGAGGGCTTCAGTTTGTCTGAGTCAAGAAAAATCAGAAGATACACACTGCTAAATTGTAAGGATACAATCTTTCTTTTCAGATAGGACTGAGACTGAAAAAAACCAACACAACTTCCCCCTTTAGACAACCAATAATAAGAATTTTGCCAAACGTATAACCTTTTCAAGTTTCCTCTTTTATTTCAGCTCGCAAAGCGGGAACAGACCAGCCGCCGGACTACGTTGTTCTCAACTAAGATACAATCAGAGGGTTTCCATAAAAAAGGTTAACTTGTTTTCTTGACAGGCTCTTTCTTTCCTACACGTGGGTTGACCTCTGACATTTATAATGCCAGTCCACCTCCTGGCAACTCCTCACCTGCCAACAACTGCAATAAAAAGCAAGAGAACTTGAAAAGATTGCTGGTTTGGGGAAAATACGTATTATTCTTTCCCTGAAGGGAATATCACTGTAATTTTAAGAATGTCAGAGTGGAGGCTGAAAAATTGATCAGACATATAATCATAAATAATTTCCAAAATATGAAATTGTCAATGAAGGGGAAAAAATATATCAGAGACCTTAGTTCCTATTTTACAGTTTGGTTTTTTTTTTTTTTTTTAATGGCAAATACTTTATGGTTAATTATTTACCACAAAAAGAAAGATGATCAAATACTGGCTGAAAACATGAATGGCTAGATCTTGTAAAGAAATTCATACTTAGCGTAACCAAATACATGATCTAATATACAACGTGACGTTGTAGAAAAGGTCTCCTTTACTTCTAAATGGCATCAAAAATATTACAGATCGGTTGAAACTGTCTTCCAGGAAAATCTGAACAAAAGTATTTCCCCTCCTGTTGATACTGTACAAACAAATTCCCAGTAAAATCACTACCGCTACCGTGTAAAATCAGCAAACTACAATCCTGTGCTTCATAGAATAACGAAACGCTGCTGATCCAGGGCCTAATCCACCTGATCTGACCCGAGACCTACGTAGTGTTCCTTTCAGCTGCAAATGTCTTTACAGGCTAAGCTAGCAGCTGGTGTAACGAACAGGAGCGTGAGGCTGCAATGGCTGCATTCCCATTGCTCCGAGAAGGATCTTGGACCGCTTTGCGCCCCAGGGATCCCTAGGAGAGGTGTCTGCAGAACGTGATGCCAATGTGCCAGCTGCGCTCTCCTCCTCTTGGGGCGTTCCCACGAGTTTGCCGACAAATGCTACGCAGCCACGGCACTGGGAGAGATGCATAAGCTGATCCTCCTGTTTCCCTGGCTACAAGGAGAAAATGATACCCAAGTGCCATTTTGAGGGATTTCACCTTGGCGCTGGCCCAGTTGCAGGGGACGGTGTGTTGCTGCCCTGCTTTCCCACCAAGCTGTGTGGAAGGACGGACACTGGTATCATTCCCCTTCCATTTGCAGGTGTGCAGTCTCACACCAAGACAAAACGTAGTTACCTTCCACACTGAGTTATTCTGGAATTTTGCCTTCCATGTTGAGTTATGATGCTTTGTTTTGTTGTATCATACCACATTCTGTTTCCCGCAAACAAGTTCTAACTAATACGAACGATTACTCTTTCTGTGCCAGCTAATAGCTAGCATGCCATGTTATTAAAGATTTATTCTCTTAAAACCACTGATCAGGAGACATAAAAGGAATCCTTTGTGGGCTTCTCAGAAGACTAGATCTAGTAAATAACACTATTTATTCAATAATCTTGCACCTCTGGGAAATGCTATAAAATATTAAGTAGAGATTCCTATATTCCTTTACTCCTTCTTCCAAAGGGGAGCAGCTGTGAATGGATTTATATTTACTCTAACAAGCATTTTAGCCTCCCTTTTAGTTAAAAAGAGCTTATTTGATTTTATTATTCCCAGCCCTCTTCTAAAGTAATTTCTTTCAGGGCATCTACGCATTTTCTTCATCTCAGTGCAAGAAGGATCACCCTTTTTAGCTGTTCCTCATAAACAAACTATCATCTTGGTCGCACTTCAATGCATACTCTCCACGGGATTTAATATCTTTCACGAGGGGACTGAAATGGAATGCAGACAATTTTTAAAACGATGGCTTAGGACTAAATCTGGCCTCTGGGTAGCAGCTCCTTTCTCGCTCCCACACATCTTTGACCGGAGTAGCAAAGGTGCTTCACTCGGTCTTCTCACAGAGCCTTACAGGCAGCTCTATGACCCGCTCCTTTCACCTTCTCCTCACCATTTCTGCACTCCTCCTTCCCCACAATGAAAAGCCAGAGGGCTGTTTCTGTTTTGCTCTCCTTCCCAATCCCTGGTTTTATTTGGGATTCTGACTAGTACTGCAGAGATGGAGGGAAATGAGGACAAGCACTCTGGAGAAACAGCTTTTATCTTTTTGAATGCTCATTCTGGGCTGCATATTTCCTTGCTACAACATTTCCCAATTAGAGGCAATAGCTTCTAGGTCAACACATTAGAGTTGAGGCTGAGATTGCTATTAAATCACATGTATCAGGAAAAGATGAACCAGCATGATCTAATTTATGCATCAAGAACAGAGAAAACAATAGATGCTTGACAAACAATTTACACAAAATGAAAAAAAAAAACCAAGCAACAAGTTACCCAGGTTCTAGCAATGGATGTTATTTTGTCAGGGTGGATATTTAAAAAAATATTCATTACTACAAAATCAACAGCATTAGGATGCTGCACCTATTAAAATTATACAATAAGGATACCACTAACTAAGCTTCTACAGTCCTGACAGCAGTTGTTGTTTTCCTGACAAAACCAGCGGTGCCCGTCTCCCAAAGGAACGGCATTACCCTTTCATTCCCAAGCGCGGGAAGCCCCTCTTACGGCTGCTGGCTTGTGCCATGTTTGCGTTCCTGGCTTCTTCCCCCTGGAGTCAAGGGGTCTCTTATTTTTGGAAAGACAGGGATGAGAAGAACCATTTAAGGATAGTGGGAAAGACCTTTTTGTTTGTTTGTTTTTACCTTACCAAGCTTCCTGGTATTCTCTACCTTGGGAGAGAAATGATTTACGTTGAGCAAGACTAGCTGCTCTGATAGAAAACAACAGAGGGGATCTATCTGTGTCTGGCACTCTGCAGACGTTCCCACTCCTTTCCATATATCCTGATAAGCAAAATGTACCTTGCTTCATATTCAAACCCTATTTTACACAATCATTTTGCAGATGAATAGGGTGCACTTACAACTCACTATTATTCTTTTTCATACTCCTTTCCTGTTTATACCTCCCTTAATGGTGTATCGCATCAGGAGGACTTTGATTTGGTTTTGGTTGCAGTAATAATGCAGGAAAGAAAAGAAGTGGCAATGTCTACCACAGAGTGAAACAAATTAAGCACAAAAGTCTCTAAAACAGTAAAAAGCCTGTAGAATAATAGCCCACTAAGCCAGTGGTCTCCACACTTTTTTGATCGCGCACACCTCTCAGCAAAAGTTTTTTGAGCATGCACCCCCAACGTACGGATAGTCATTTATAAATTATGTACGTCTAATGCTGAAGTTCCGGTATTTTCTTCCCACACCCAAACGGATCGTCTTGCGCACCCCCTGAGGCGCACACACCCCAGTCTGGGGACCTCTGCACTAAGCTGTCAGGATCAGAGCGTAACCAAGAGCAGAGAGAAGACTCTTTCAGAGGACATCGGGACCCCCTTTGGAAAGCATCGGGGAAGTGGAGGGAGGACTCAGACTTGCAGGGACATTGATGTTGTTAAACAGATTTAGTATTTTGGCATGTCAAATCCGGAACTAGAAGAGTTGGCATAAGAAAATATTGCTAATAACCATTTCTTACGAACTGGGCACGTCTTTCATTTTTTTACCATATATAAATCTATTGCAGGCAATCCAACTTGAATAAATTCGTACTATTGAACCAGCCATCAAGATAGTTTTGTCACGGGCACTGTGTCACCCTCCAGTTTATGCAAAAACACTAAAAAGCAGCATTGAGGCCTCCCAACTTAATGAAGGTAAGCACAACACTTTAAGATGAAGTTAAATTATGACTGACAATTAATTAGGCGATCGCTGCTAGGCACTAGAAGCAGATGCATTACCAATTTAGTATATTGCTGATATTTTAGCTACTGAACAAATGTTTACAGGCCACAAGAGTACGTCTAACTCTCAGAACGCCTATATTCCAATTAATTTGGCATTGTGCACACTGTTTGCAGTTCTGATATTGTCTCCGTGCTACTCAGAAGAGTTTTGTTTCATGTATTCAGAGACTCAGTAACAGCTGGTTTTGCTCCATTAGACTAACAAAGTGATAGAATAATGAATTAGATTGCAGTCTATGTTCAAATATGTATTTTTAATAGTTGAAAGATATTCCTTTTAGACCTGTATGCTACCAGAAAAGCTGTGTTCAATTCCACCGGAGAGAGATTCCAGCTTGCAACTCCCTTTTTTGTTCGGAGGCTGTTTCACAGCTGCCATTGATCCGTCCACTTGCAAAGACGGCAAGCCAACTGCTTGAATTTGATTTACATAGCAGTGTCTCCACTATAAACATAATGGAGCCAGAGAAGATTTATAAGATCAAACAAAATTACGTATTTGGTGCAGTTCTGAGTTATTAATCTGACAGTCGGGAAACCTGAGTTTATTTTCAGCTGTTGCACAAACTTTTTTTGCCTTTCTCTGTAAATTGCTCACCGCCCTTGTGACTCAGTTTCCCAACTGGCAATACCGTTCAAAAGACTGGCTTCACTAATAGCGGTAAGCCACTTGTACAGGGCTTTCCAGTTGAGAATTCTGAAGGAGGGAAAAGTTTTCTTATTGCCCACTATTTCAATGCATTTATTGTACACCGTTACAAGGAATCACCTCAAATTAGATAGCTAATCCCATCTTTTCCGTGTTGCCTATTCATTTAGGGTTGTTTCTTATTTTGTCTATTCCATCCACAAAATACCAGACTCTGGCTTTTCTGGGTGGGTTCTGAAGAACATGTAAGAAGGCAAGGAATACTTGTATTTTGCAGTCAACCAAAATGCTAGGCAAAACTGACTTCCCCCTGCCCCAATTCATGGCAACTCCCCAAAGTATTGTTGGGGTTCCCAAGAGTTTCTAAAACGTGCATGAGAGGACAGGGAAGAGATGAAACTGCTGCCTTTCTCGCTCACGCATAACGCGGGCCAAGCCTGCCGAAGTGAACCAGCCCCGTGGAGAGGCCAGGTTGTGCTCCTAACGGTGCTGCTGTGGGATCCTGATAACGAACCACACACATCAGAGCTCAGGGAGGTACCTGCACATCCGCACACTTCTCAACATATTTGTCACCTTTCCTGTCACTCACACTCAGTACAATTAAATGTGAGGTTGTGCAAAGCAGGAAGAGTTGACCCTGAATGCCTTTGGTTTTGTATTTTCCTCTGCATTCCCAAAGCCTGACTATTCATCTTGTTCAGGGTCACATTAAGATACAGTAGGTTCTGCTGATGCTCATATAAATCCTCTCATTTTCAGTCCTAAAGGAGATAATTTCTCCCTTGCTGCAAGTCAATTGGCTTAATAACAGCTCTACTCACTGTAACTTGGGAGAGGTAAAAATTAGAGGAAAATAATATTTAGAACTGAATGCACACAAAGATTACAATTATTTTAAGATCAATCAGACACAGGGCCTAAACCATTAACAGTCTTCCCTCTTGATCGGTACTGCTGTTACTGTACAGAGAATACACAGCTGGCTACACAGTCGTTTCATTGTTGGGCTGTCAACCATTTGAAGGCTTTCACCCAATTCCTCTCCACAGGGCATTTTCCTTTTCTTTAGATCTGTAGACACATAGTACTTTGTAAGGAAGTGCATGCATGTAAGTGCGTGTAATGCAATTCCTGTATTTTGTTCTATTTGTTTTTCTTGGGGGCAGAAAAGGTAAAGAAGATTTTAATGAACCGTTGTTTTCCCTTAAACATTCATCTCGGAGGATAGCAAAGCTCCCAATCTGTATCTTCCACCGTTTAAAGGACATTTTAGGACTGGGTAATGTGTGCCTTATACAAAGCTAAACTGAGACACCTTAACTTTTACTGATGCTCCTGGAAAAGGAGAAGCGTGCAATACTGTTTACAAACTCACAGAGAGGAACCCTTCTCTTCTGTTGCTGGGATATAACGTGCTGTTCGCAATAACGCCTTTTTAAATTGGCTTAACTATAAGCAAGTTTTTCATAGAAGAGTGTACTCATTTTCCTATTTTCTGCGTAGCACAGAGTAAGCTCACAGATCATTTGTGTCAACTGAGGTTGCTGGCCATGCAGTCTCAAGGAGAACAAAAGCTGTTCCACATGTTTGCCTCTTACTCGGTAGCCTCCATCAGCCCGCTGGGACAGGTGAATGAATTTCAAGCGTTCATCTGACAACAGCTGCTCTAACAGCTCATCTCTAATAGCCGCGCTCAGGAAAGAACACGCACAACACTAGAGAAGGTGCTGCAATTGCAGTGCTATCCTTAGTAGGATCCTGTTCCAGTCACAAATTTTACTTTTCCTGGAAAGATGAAGGATGCGCAGCCTTTACATTCGTGCATTATCGTAACATGCGTAACTTATTCACCAAGTCAGTCAGATTTGTTAAGTTCCTCCTAATGACTCAGTTAATCAAGTTTTGGTACTTAAATCCATTGCAACACATGTGCAAGCTAAAAGAAGCTCGTTTGTAACCGAGGTGTCTGGAAGCTTTATTACATGAGTACTTTTTGAACTGTTCTGGTCTCAGTTCTTACTCAGCCTATTTTATCGTACATGTTCCACACCGACTACCTACAGAAAAAATGGCTATGGCACAGACAGGTAACTACTACAGAAATATTTTCATAAAGCAGCAATATGCACGTTCCTAGTTGCAGATGAAGAAAATGTATAGCGGCAGACAGAAAGAAATATTCAAATAGTTTTTATAAAGGCATTTTCAGTTCAGCTATGTTTAGTCTGGCTTGGTTCTTAGGTATAATTCTTTTCAGAGTGGTTCAGAAGTACTGGTAAGAGTCTTGTCAGTGTTGATAGATACTTACTAGTAAACTTGACAGGAAATGATACAGCGGACGGCAGTGTCTATACCTAGCTCATCATTAGATATAGCTCAAAGTCTAATTGCTTACTACCTTCGTCACTTACAAGACATATTTAGGAGACTGGTACAATTTCCTTCTAAGAGAAGTTAAACAGAAATTTGTTTTATTAATACTCACTGAATATTGCAGAGAGATGAATCTGCATTAATCAAAGACTCTAACAAGTTTATCAGGAAAAACACTTGCTAAGAGGTTTTAAAGTTAGTACAGTGCTAGCAGAAAAAGTTCACCATGCGAAGTAATAAAACAGAGCGCTGTCTGATTGGATACTTATCACTAAAGACTTCTACAATCCGTGTTCTCCCTGTAGCTTTGCCACAGAATTCCCTGGATAAACTAGTGCAAGTCACACAACCTCCCTCTAAGTCCATTATCCGACCAATAATGTGGGGAAAATAATGCCAGGATACTAATGGTACAGGGCTGATGAAGGCTTTTTTTTCTTTTCCCCCTCTTTTTTTTCTTTTTTTCTGTAAAACATTTTGTGCAAGATCCTGATACAGTATGATCTTGCCTAAGGGCCGCTGAAGTCTTCAAGATCTTTAACAGCAGACAGACATATGAAATAGTACTGAAAAAGTAGATGGTGTGTCGTATTACTACTTTGGCTCTTTTCCAGCTTGGTGGCACTTCAGCATTCTAGAAGCCTTATGAACACAACAGGCACAGCTGTCAAGATCACTTTACAGCCACCATCAGATCGCAATCAAACCAGCAGCGGGGGGATATAAACGCATACCGCATAAATACAGCGCACCAGCCACAAGATTAGCTACTCCAACAAACCAATTCTTAGTTCCTATATAAAATACAACCAGCAGAGATCACTTGCAGAGCAGGATTTCCTGATGCTTTTCTTACCTGCAGGACTTCTGACTGCACGACGCCCTGGGAACAGGGCAATCATGCTGGTTCTCACAGCTGCGCATGTGGTCCTGTGTTTTCTTGTGGTTTATTCCGCAGATTGCGGTCAATCTAGCATACTCTAAGGAAGCAGAGCCTCCCTTGTGAATAGCTACCATTACACAGCCAAACCACAAAGAAATTTTGGGCTTTATTCTTAGAGGCATTTATTTCAGCGTAGGGTACTCAGTTTCTAAAGCCTGAACCTCATAACTTACACCTCAGAAACTGTAACAAACTATATTCATTTAAGATCAGTCATCCAAATTAAACCAGGAAATGGAATGGAGGACTTTGTTAGGATTTACATTCAATTTACACCCACATTTTCCATTTTTTGGAAACTAAATATTTATTTACTCATTACCGAGAATATTACTTAGCTGACATTGTAGTGATTCCCACGTAATGTTTCTTCTTAGTTTTGCATCAGTGAAAAATAACATTTAGAAAATGCCTCAAACCAGAATTTTTGCATCCTCTGAAAAACTGGGTCTTTCACATTAGGAAATCCCCGCAATTTTGATGACAACACAGCAAAGCTTATGAAATCCAAAATGCCACTTCATAATTAGACAAATTCCTAAAGCTACTTAGCTTTCATTTTGATGCCTAATCTTTGCCCAACTCTCACTTGCAAATGATGGTATAAATACATGTAATACTTAAAAACCACAAAAGATGCAAACCCTAATCTTTAAATTGATTACATGCCAGGCTAATGCTTAGAACTTTAGAAACTGTTTATAACCAGATATTTAAAACCAGACGCATCATCTTTTCAAAGGCATTCCTTAAAAGGACTGCAACTAATATTCATTTATGGTTGTATTTAGAAAATTGACATTTAACTTCTATTCTTTTAGCCTACATTGTATTGCGGATATCACATTTCTCAGAATCAGGTGATTACACAGTCTGCATTGCAACGCATAAATTGAAGACCTAATTGTAATACAGAAAAAGGCATTACTGTATTCACATTCAAGGATGTCAGGCAGGCATGATCAAACTTCTACGATTATTACCAACAATCATGATCATTTCACTGCTTATTTTGTCTTCCTCTCCCTTCTCTTCAGCCCTTTAACTTGAAAGGCTTATGCCTCAAGCAACCACATTAAATTTTGCTGTTTCACTACTGTTGTAAGACAGCAAAATAGTTCTTGGCTAAGTTGTGGCTGCGTTTCAATACGGAATGCAGTTTGCCCTGACTCAAAATGTTACTATACATCTTCCTCTAAGTCTCATTTGTTAAGCTAGTAACTCTTAGTTAAAATCCATATATTGCTAAAGCATTGCTATGGTACCAATACCCTCCATCCAAGGAATTTTCCAGGTCTCACCTCTGTTAACATGCTGCGCCTGAAATGATATATAATATCAAAGTCAGGACTGGGACTACTGCCATCCTCTAGAAGGGAGACCATATGTGTGCTGAGGAAGTGAAGTTTTTATTTCCTAATTCTGCTACGTGCACACGAAAAAGGAGAACAAAACACAGTAACTGCTCTCAAATAACAAAAACTACAGGGTGAAAGCATCTGAGGCTTGAAAAATAGACCTGCATATAAATTGCTGAAGGAGCTGACAGAAGCTTTTTTCCTTTGGACTTCCAATTAAATTATGGATGATTTAAAAAGGGCACAAAAATATTTAGGCTATTATTCTAAAGGATTTGACCAGAAACACGTTTAATTCCCTTTGGTGTTCTGAAAAAATAAGTTCAGGGATTACATTTGTATAAGACAGGTAAATTTTATTTATGTTTCATTTGGACGTCAGATCAAAAACTCACCTAAAAGCTTGTCTAAAAGGTTGGTTTTGATGCGACCGACCTAATCCCATGTACCCTGTACTTACTGGATTGAGAACCACCGTGAAGAACAACTCTCCTCCTTGAATACTTTTGTCTAGTTCCTTTGGACCTCCAGGATACTCTTTGTAGAAAATTGTGTGGGTGAATAAGCCACAGGTTTGCCTAGGAAGCACCTGAGTTTATTTAAAAAAAAAAAAAAAAAAAAAAAAATCAATAAAGATTCAAGAGAAGTTTACAAATCAAAAATGTTTATACCTTTAATGAGATAATAAATGCCAGATAGGTAACACCTAACTGATAATGTTCCTTTGTGATAATTGCTGGGTAGATTTGGCATCACAACTTTGCCAGAAGTCAATAATGATCTACTTGAATTAATACACTGGCAGATCAATAAATAGTGCTTACTGAAAGAAACACCATTTTTATTATCAGTGAAATCATAACATCCAAAAATTCATAACATTTTTTTTGAAACTGGAAACTGATCGCAATCAGTAAGTTACAATTCATCAACCTCGTCAAACTAATTTTGCCCATTAGACCTGATCCTAAAACCACGTATTTGAAGTCTGGTCACCAAAGATGATTCTAAAATTTTAAAATAATTTGAAAAATAATCTGAAATATTATCAGTCCGTATTGTATTAATCAGTTCCACTTTTTATTTGAACGATGGCTTTGTTGTAAATTTAAACTAGAATTTAAAAGTCAATTGTCTTTTTTTTGGCTTAGGCATCACCAGCAATAATAATTCTACAATGACATATGATAAATTTTGCTGATAAAGCTCACATTATAAGAAATACTTGTTTATCATCCAACTGTGCTAGCTTTGTAAGACCAGTTACGATAAAAAGTAGCATAAGCAAAAGTATTTTTAAAAACATGTAAGTATCAAGTCTTTTGAACAGGAAGAAGCAATAAATGCAGTCAGGTTTTCCAGTAGAGCTTCAAAATATTTTCTATCAACTTCAGAAAATAGTTCGCCGGAGAGTATTTCAATTATGTCTACTTTTTATGGAAAATCAACAGCTGAGTATTGATGCTCATGCATAATTCTTAAACTGTGATTGTCCTCAAACATTTTAGTCCAAATTAGAACATTTATTATATGGTATCTCAAACTATTAAAGCATACAAATGCCTTACTTGACATAGGCTGTGGTTTTGCAGGTACTCTTTATTTCTTGTAGTTTCATTTCTCAACATCTTTTTTTGTAGTGTAAAGGATACTGTGACCACAGATGATAAATTCTGTGTTGTCAGAGAATGTATGGAATTTGTACGTTTACTATAAACTTGCATATGCTTTTTAAAAACCTTTGGATTGCACTGATGAAATATGAGAACAATTCTTCACAGAGGCAGGGAATGAAGCTGTGCTGGATGGGAAATGCTCTGGCACATCTTCTATAATGATTTTATTACTGAATGTATTCATCACTATAAGCCTGCAGATGTAAAATATTAATGCATTTTGCCCTGGAGAACTGAAAGTGTGAGACTCCCAAAACAGGTGGTTTTATATGACTGTTCTTGGAAATAGATTTTTGGCCCCAGTGTCCTTGTGTTAAATCTCATTACATGTCTTCAAATGACATGTTTTTACAAAAATTTATGAAAGAGATTTTTGAAGATTCAGAGAGTCCGTCAGTCTTCCTCAAATGCTTCATGCCCCCTGAGCATACCCACAAACCCATTATTTTACAGGCAGCTATCGCTTTGAGGAGAACAAACTGTAGCTCAAATCTGTCCAGTGTCAATTTTTTTCCTGGATGTCTGGAATTCGTTTTAGTTTGCTTCATCCAAAAATAGACCGAAACTTTTAAAAATTATTATTTTGCTTAGAAAGGCAGTATCCATGGCAACCCGAGGACAATACCAGAATTCTGTTACAAGCTAAGCGGCGGTCTTGAGCTAAGGCACTGGACCCTCCAGAACTGCTTGTTGCAGCCAGAAGCATAACACGGTACACGTATTAGGATCTTTCCCATTCACCACTCTCCTACGCGCTCCAAAGGAGAGTTACTCGAGAACATACCATCAAGTATTTTGGAAAGTTGTTTTGAAACACTTGTCAGATAATAATGACAATATGTGACTCAGAAATAGCCTACGCCCCAGTGACCAGATGGTATTAGCGTAACGCCTCCCATGTCAGTTGCGTATAACCCCCTTTGGCAAATGCTGCTGTCAGCGAACAACGCTGTGAATTGTGTAATACAGAAAAACTGCGTGATCTGGCTTGCGACTGCCTCACAGAGCAGTTCCACAGCCTGGAGGGGAGCGTGGTGAGTGCATGCCTGCCTTCCCTCCAGCCTTCTGAAGTGTTTGCCCTGCATCCAGACTGACGGCCTGGGCCCCGAGCCCAGCTGTGGGGCTAAGCCACAGCACAAAGCACAGTTCACGTTTCTGTATGGCAGAGACAACCATGCACCGTTCAAATGGAAGTAAAAAAAAAAAAAAAAAAATCTATGTACCAAGATCCAGATTCTCAGACGGTATTAACTGGCAAAACTCCCTTGCAGTTAATGGTACTATGCAAATTTAAAACCTGTTAGAAATCTAACCCATAATATTCTGTTAAAAAATGCGAAGTTGACTTTTTCGTTGAGATCTCTGAACCCGTATTAACAGTAGGACTAGAACAGTTAACAGCCTGTTAACTGTTAATAGCGGGGTGTCTGGAGGCCACCGTCATCAGCAGTAACATCATCAGCAACAGACTGATTTTAATTAACAAGATACTGTCAAATATATCCTGCTACTTATGCATAGCAATATGCGCTTCTCACAATGAGAACTTTCAGGATACTGTGCTTTTCCACTTAAAAATAAATTTATCATAAAATGGTAGGCTGGTTGCAATATGAACATCATAAATACAACTCACCATGATATTTTTGTGGATGAAGCCTCGTCTATACCTGGCAGGCTTCAGATGTGGGTATTCTTCTGTGCTGGTAACTCTGATATTCCAGACCTTTTTCCAGGCATCGTAAAGTTGAACATGCACTGGATAGACTCCAGAATGGTGTGGAGCCACTGCATAGCCCAAATCAGTTGGAATACCATGTTCCTAAAACATAACAGAGCAATGACTGCTTTCAAAAATTTAAGAAACGCGATGTTTTGGCATTTCTCAAATTCTTTGTTTGTGAGAGATCAAGAACAGGTCTGAAGTGCAAATAATGGTGATATCAAAATAAGGCGATACGTAAGGGAGATGGAAGGCAGCATGGTGAAGATGAAACACAGGATTTTAATACAAAAAGCCTTTTTTTAATAAATATTTTTATGAGTATGTAGGGAAGAGTGATATAGACGGATTTTACATTGATTTCTTCAATCTACATTAAACAGAAAGCTGCACTCGTTCAAGTTCTTGCACGGAATTTGCTCACAAACTAAGATTTTGGAGAGAATATTAGTAGCACATGTTCAACACAACAGGTAGGTAGCACTTGGCAGTTACAATAACAAACGTGTGATTTCCACTACATGTCCCTACTTGTATCGTCAGCTGAATTTCACAGAGAGTCACTGCATTTCCCCTTTAGTCGACCCGAAACATAATACCGTATTAAAAAAACAGTTTAAGCATTTCAGCGTCTTTTTAAAAAAGGAGAAAAGATAACCACTTGTAAAATTCTGAGGATAACAGGCAGATGTTGCAGACTAACCTCTTCTGTAATACGTCATCTATTTTTGCAGACTCCTGCCATTTATCTTGTTTACATACTGACCTTGCTGGTATTACCTTCTCTTGACATTTGATATATTTTCTTTCCAGTTTCTGGTTGCCAACATACTCTAATAAATTTTGACACCTTTTCTCCTTACTTTCAAGTTACTTTTCAAAGGAACAGTATATATCAGATACTTCTTTGATAGCCTGATTAGCAGCACACACTGTCCATAAGATGATGTGCTGCAACGATTTAGGAAAACTGCCTTTGCAGAACCTTTGAATTCTGTTCAAGAGTTTTTTATATTGTTTGTATTTGTATGGTCATCTTCGCCATATTTTCTAATAACACTTTGTGTGCAAAGGTAAGAGTTGTTTGATACTTGGGTCTCTTCCTTTGAATAAACAAGTTACTAAGGAATATGAAAAACTCTGTAAGTCTTATCTCAAAGAAAAAAATGAGTGTGTGACCTTAGTAAAATCATCTTTCTTCATCTTTTCTGGAGGAGGACTGGACTACTGCAGGAAACGTACTGGACTTAAAAAGCTTAAATACTCAGGATTGAATATTAGGCAAATCTGTTATAATTTAAATATGACAACTCTACTAACAGCTCAAAACAAAGCAAACTCACAAAAAGCAGGACTTGCTTCTGCTCCGAAAGAACGTAAGAAATAAGACCTTACAGATGTGAAGCCCGCAAGGGAAGAAAGCTATTTTTTCCTTATTATAGGGCTACTTTGAACGTAGTGTAATGGCATGTGTAACAGATAGGTGTGGTTTAATCACAGTTGAGAACCCTAACTTTAGTATACCTAAAACAGGTGGAATTATTACTTCCCTTTAGCATAATGGGGCGTAAGATTGTACCACGCTGATGCAGCGTTTGGAACTCTCATAAGGCTGTTCCGCTCCTGGGTACGATCCAAACCCCCCGTCAGCCACCCCGCTGCACCCAAGGAGCAGGTCAGCTGCTGCTTTACAGCTGGGGGACACTATGTGTAATCTCCCAAAGCAGGAATGAGTAAGATCTGACCTATTGGTTTTACTGCGTGGGGAGATAAAAAATGGATGCGCCATCAGTTACACAGCTTTACACTATTTAATTCTATTGCAGATATTTCAGTTCCTCTTCATTTTATCTTTTCTACTTCCCTTAAGCATGCATAAGCATCAGGAAGAAAAATCTTTACAGAACATGTAAGAAATTGCATTCTCTGATGTCCCATTTAATCTCCATTCAGCTATAAACAAATGTCTGATTTTTACGGGTTTTTTTTCCTCAACTTTTACAATATGCAGTAATAAATACGTAATTAAAATCTTTCATTCTAATTATGAGCCTATCATCTTCAATGTATCAGCATCTCCATTATTTCTTAGTGACTGTAAATCCCAAGTTGAGCATTTCACACACAAGATACAGATTCAGTTTGATATACATGAGGCATCAACAATTTCAGCCTCTTTCAAAGAAGCAGTACAGTTATCTTTGTTATTAATTTAAACGTTTTAAGCAAATGAAACCTAATGAGTAGCTTCATGTCTATACACAGCTTTGGACATAAAAAAAGTAATATAAGGTATCTGTAAGTATTAAGAGCATTGGAAGTAGTGAAGAAAACAGAAACTGACGAAGTATCTAAAACAGGATTGAATATTAATTATTCTAGTAACATACTTTAATGGTTACATACTGTAGACTAATCCCAGAGGATGTCTTAGGTGGCACCAGAACTACAAGAACTAATTTGATTTCCAGTGGAGCTTGCACAGTACACAGAATCATAGAAAAAAGAAAATGGGAATTTTGGACACAGGATTTTTAAGTTTTCATGGTTCTAACTTCTACTGAAATGCTTTCTTCGAAGGAAACATGTTTTTACATTGGACCATTTCTTCAGACAAATAATACGTACTACGTATGACAGTTTGGTTTGGTTTTATTGTATGAAGTTAACTGTAGAGAAAAGGTATGTCTGTTCCTCTAGTATCCTCAGACCTAAAGATCTGGTTTTATTTTTTCTTCTGTTCTCACTGAAATATTTTTTTTTCAGAGCTTTGCTGTGAATAAATAATTAGTAAAGGTAATGCTTTTCAAAACAAGGTTTTATAAAGCTGATCCAAAGGGCATATGTAAGATATTATTAGGTATCACTGCAGAAAAGCACCTCTGAAAATGTGGCACACTCCATTAATCCTCACGTGCAGTGTTTTCATAAAGTCATTTGACGTGTTTTGATGGAGTATTTATTCTTTCAGAAAACTTTTTTTTTCTGATCTAAACCATGGGTTATTTGGACAAAATTTTATTGAGGAAAATACTGAAATAGAAGAATTTTTACCTATATTGACTTTCCAAGATGAGAACATATTAATTCTTTATTCTGAAATAATTTTTCCATCCAAAATTTTTCATCAAGTTATTAAAAAAATAAAAATCAAACTTCAGTTGAGAAGGAAATCCAAACTGTAGAGAAACAGAATTTTCATAGCACAAAACAAAGTCATTGCAAAAAGCACTTTTTCAAAACTTTCTTATTTTTTTTAATTCACTGAGATTAAAATAAATTCTACAAGGATTGATTTCCCAACAAAATAGGAATAATGGTTTCTGAATACCTAAATTCAATATAAAATGCAAAAATATAACTCACTAAGGCAAATTTTTTGTTGAGGATCATCTGCTCCACCAGTGACGACTCATTGTGGAAGAGGTGAGGCTGCATGTGACTCCACATATGGGGGAACCACCAAAACTCATCTACAGACCTCAACAGCAGGTCATCGCCTTCATCCTCCTCCTCGGTGCCTAGGAAAAAAAAAAAAAAAAAAATCTGAAGTAAAGTCTGTATTTTTATTGTATTCTTACAAATGTTTGAAAATATAAGAAAGAAATTAGCATAATAAAACATGACCATTTAAAGTACTGAGGATTTTAAATGTTTCCAAGTACATATTCATTTTCCTGAACTAATGTTTTCCAAGTAAAAGACTGAGGGCCCCATTTTCACAGCATCTTAAATGCGCGGTACAACACTGTCCTCGCACGGATGTACTATATCAGTAACACCTGTAGCTAAGGGACAGAATCAGAGAAATTGTATACAAGACAGTTTCATACAGTGTACAAATGAAAACGTTGACAACTCTTTTCTGGTATTCCTTATCCAAAGGAAATTCACTCCCCAGACTTGTTTTCCTTTCATTACTTATGACACGTGGAAGTATTTTTTTTTCAGCAGCCTTTTCAAAATGTTATGCATGACACAATTATTTTTCTCTTCCCTGCTAATTCCTACCTTTCTGATCATGGCCTAACTCAGGAGTTCCCAGAAATCTGCATTTTGAAGAGACTTAAAGGGTGGCCGGAGCTCACAGAGACGTTTCTCAGGCCCTAGGCCTGTCTTTTTCAGACACTCTCCCGCCTGTTCCTAAGGATGTGGGGAGGGGAACAGGCCCTGCCGCCATTTCTAACTGTGGCGCATATTAAGAGGAATTTCTCCGGCAGCAGCGTTCGTCCCCGCTGCCCTCCCACACCTCCCCTGCTGCAGCTACAGCTGTGAAGAAGCCAGTGGCGGGGCCTGTCCTCGGCCCTGAGCCGGCTGCCCGCTTTCAGGCCCGTAAATCCTGCCAGCCTGCAGCAGAAGCAGCCGCACCCCAGCTACACACTGGGCCGGGCTCCTGCTCCCCTGGCGGCCGGCCGGGACCCCCAGCACCTCCAGGGGCCATTTGTGAAAGCCGAGGGCGAGGACAGGCGGCTCTGGGTGCTCGGGCCTGCGCCTCGGCTCTCTATAACCTACTCGAAGAGAGTGGTGGGATGGGAAACGTCAGGGTATGGTGAGCTGGCAGATCAGGACACCCCTTCCCCCCCAAGCCCAGACATTTATCCTAGTCCCGGTGCACGTTTAAGGACAAAGTCCTGTCAAAGGCAGCCAAATTTAAATAACCCCTTAATGGGCTGCCGTATAAAGACTGTACGAGCCTAACTTCGACAGCCTGGGAGCGGTTCTGTACTGAGCATCTGAGCTAGCTCAAACTGAATGAAATTGTAAAGAAACAGTACGAGATGTTTTTATTCCACCCCCAGGACTGATTTTGCTGTTATCCAATGACACATGTATAGCCCCTACAGACAGCTGTCATCCCAATCCTGAACTGCCTCTTGCAGGGTCTCCTCCTGGCCCTCTGACTGCCATTTCTGCGGGTCCCGGCCCGCAGGAGGAGGAACATTCCTCTTATTCAGGAAATTTAATAGCCTGACGGGACGCTTTTCTGAAGGGCTTAATCTTTTCTCTTAGAGACTACAGCTTGGCTCTCCAATTTCCATGTCATTGCTCTACTTATTAGACTATTATGCAAAGAATGAGCACCACCTCTTTTTGTTTTCTGTTTTTTTAAAAGAGAAATGCTGCTGCAAAGAGGTGTTTACTGACTCTACCAACATGGTTATTTCCAGATAGACTACAGCTCAAATAGAAGATTAATCTGGTATAACAACTTTAGGAGAAAAATTTGATTCGGCAAATCACACAAATGTATGTCCCAAAGCAAGCTGGAAAAAAACACAATTTGATTTTTTAGTTATCCTATTATGAAGGAAACTCTTCATTCTACTCAGACCCTTAGTCTCTATCATTCCTACTTTCCTCATACTACAAAGAACACCATCAAAATGAAAGTGATATAAGTATTTAATTCTTACCTGTGTGATAAAATTTCCCTGAAAATCCCAGGTTGAAAGTAAAATTTGTAATCTGAGCTCTCAAAAGATTCTGAGTGTCAAGCAGGGCCTGGAAAAAAAAACCAAACACCCCACCATATAAACATATCTGTAGAAAATGAAACCTAGCACAGAAATTTAATATAACAATATAAATATTTTTACAGGCATATATCTTTTCAGGTGATTTTGCTATTTAAGACCAGCTTTTTATATATGACAAAGAAGTAATAGATATTTTCATTACCATCTAAATATTAAAGACAGCATGCAAATACCATCGTTTTCCTCATAAAGATGACCAGCTATTAAATACTGTTTTACTCCCTGGATAATAAGATAGGAAAACAAAGGCGCGTGCCACAGAAAAGACCTTCCACTTATTACTCAGCAAACCTGGGACAGAGCCAGGAATGAAATCCAAATCTCTCGGGCCCTGACCACTGCTCCATTCACTGGGGTGAACAGCATCTATCACAAGTACGTTTCTCTAGATGAGGTCAAGTACATACACAGCAGTTTAGTCGTGTTTCAAAATTACCGGCAATGAAAAAAGCCATCCAGAAAAACAGAAAGAAGTGGAATAAATGAAGCCTATTCCACATCAAAGAACTTAATCCTAAATTCCCCCAAATTCTGACTCATTTCTCAGACAGTTAGCATACTGTCTGTCAGCACACATGTACTTGCACTAAATTAGTACAAACAAAAAAACAGCATGCTGGAAGAAAGGGGAAAGCTATTATTCATCAGATACAGCTTCACCCTTTGATTTCAATATGCTCTTCTTGATTTGACCCTTCCAAGATTTACATATTACTTTCAGGATTTATCTCCCAAACTCTTAGCGCTCCGCTGTTGTTCGCTCTTTCAGTTTTCCAGGTTTAACAAAGACACCTAGCTTTCCCATGGAAAAAAAAACTTCACAAAGCAAGAACAAAACAGAAGAGCGAAAAGCCTCCTCTAAAATGAGACTTGGAGCGCACACTCCTCCAAACAGCCTGCCTTTAACTCAGCACTCGGTAGTTGGTAACTTAGGAACACGTTGGACTCTTCGGAGATTTGTGACCCTGTACACTGCACATTAGAAGTGTAAAGCCAGATACAGCGCGCACACACACACTTGGAGAAAGGCACTCATGCACCACCTCTGAAAGAAAGGAAAATACTTAAACGTCAAAGGTCATCAAAGAGTTTTCCAAGTAAATTTACGTTATAGTACAACGATTTTAATAAAGTAACTCTAAGCACGTTATGAAAGGGGAACGTATTTAGAAGCATGGAAATATTAAGAGCACTGCAGACTTTCAAAATTTTAAAGGTCTAGGAAGCTCCCCACTCTTGAAATTCAATGACAATAAGATGCCCTGAAAACTATGAGTCAGTAATTTTAATTACAGTTTCTTTGGACATTTTCATTATTGGAGTAATTTGCCAACAATTATTTTTTTAAGCAGAACGCCAATGACAACAAAACGTTAGCACGGAAGTCAAGTCCAGCCTTAGATATAGGCATAGCAGAGTCAAGTTACAGTGCCTTAAAATATGATCCATTTTACAGATGGGTCACTTTACAGATATCCACCTTATCAGAGAAACTTTTGGGCATCCGAGCTCTTCTTCAGGTGTTTTCCAGGCCTCATCTATATTGGCCCTATATAAGTATGACCTCCATCAAGCCTGTTTCCCTACATCCCTACAACATTACAGTGACAAAGAGTGACAACAGCACGGGCTCCCCTGCGCACCAACCTCACGAGAGGCCCAAGGCAGCAGGCCCAGCGGGGCTTCCATTCCCAGTAAGAGGTGGCCACACCCCCCAGCTGGTCCATCTGTCCCTGCTCACCTTTCCCAACACTCCCTTTTCCAGAGCTGAGCATATTCACCTGGCCCCACTGAGAGACAGCAGCGCTACCTGAAGCAGGAACACAGCCTGTCCTGGTTTGAGGTAAAACAGAACCAATGTTCTTTTCAGTAATTTTACTCGCCCAAGGTGGGGCTGGACCTGGATTTAGTGGCCAGCATAGCCCAAACCACAACACAGCCACTCTCCGTCCCTCTGCTATCCTGCATCCGAGGCCTCGGCGAGCTCACTAAGCTTGTAGCTCTGGCTGGCTCAGGGAAGCTGGTGCTCGAGGGAGCTGGTCTGCAGCAATAGGAGGAGAGACAGTCATTTGTCCCTGTCCTGGGGGTTGCAAATTTGAGTTTTGCTGACAAAACATGAGCAGTTTCAATTCTGAGTCATCCGTAGTACTTGCCTTGTTCACCATGTCAGCGGACCAGAACACTATGCCTAAGTATACTCATTAAATATATACTAATCACAAAACTAGATCTGTGAAAGGACCATCACTTCTCTGCCTCCTATTTCTTAAGGTCCTCTCAGATTGGGAATTAACTTGCCTCTCCCACCGTCTTCCTCAGCAGTGTAGCTCCAGCGACAACAGTACAGGCAGTTTCAAAGAACAGAACTAGTAAGGTAAAGATCATCTTCTTTCACTGGGAAGCCTGAAAAATGTTCTGCGAACAAGGGACTTTCTAAAGGAATGAGTAAAATGAAGCACAGAATAGAGATAATTGAAAACAAGCTCGAGACTTCTGAAGTGGAATATTAGGAGAAAAAAAATCTTGCAACACTGTAACGAGGGCTTTTGCGCAGGCTGAAAGTGCAAAGATCACCAAGGAGACTTCTTATTCTAATGAAAGGTAGCAAATCTGCAGAGGATTTATTATGAAAACCATCCTTGAGCTCCTGGGAACCTATTCAATGAAATAATTTTGTCTTTGCACGGTTAAAAATGTAGGAGGCAGATGATATGGCTATGCACTTCTTATGTTAAGAGTACATATTGTCAAATGAAAGAGATCCTGAGTACAGCTTGACAGCAAGGTAGCATGAATGGGCTGCACAGTTCTTTCCCTCCAAATTAAGTTAAGAACTGCGAGCATTTTTTGAGCTGAAGGTCTTATTCCCCTACCTTTCCAACACCTTCTCAGCTCCAGACTAGTCTCAGCGTGATGGAAAAACAGAATGGGAAAAACAAAGCGCAGTTGGAAATGCCAGAGAAAGATGCCCTGGGAGGAGATCTTTGCTGCACCTCCCCGGCACGCTGCAGCTACAGGGCTGGCAGGGGAGTCGCAAACCCGGGCTTTCAAATCAGAGAGGGGGGAAAGGCAGTAAAAAGCCCATGACACTTCTACGATGAAGCAACACCGAGTTTACTTCTTCGCTGGGAATTAATTTCGCTCGTGTAGGGACTACCTTCTCGCCTCAATGACTGCCTGGTGGCTGCATTTTATTTAGGCCAGCAGTCACAGTAAGACACCCCAAATAACACGAAACTCTAAAGGAAATCTGAAGTTCACCTTCTACAGGACAAACTTTGAAAGGGACGCCGCTGGGGTTTTTCTGGCCACATTACTCTCACTAAAACCAACAGGAGATCTTCTGCTAAAGCCTTGCAGTGGTGTTCCAAAAGGCATCAGCTCGTACCAGCGGCGTCGCTGCTCCACCTGCAGACGGAGGGCACAGACCCGCTGTGAACCACTTCTTGTACAGACAAGCCGAGATAACATTTGAGTTGTCGTGCCTATGATTATTTTCTGGGTGACTTGACATTTTACTCATCTTTCAGGTTCTAAAAACAAAACGTTACAACTCATGAAAAATATATAGCAGCAGATGGCAGGGCCTATTACTGTGAGCTTCTATCAGAAAGACAGAAAAAGAGAAAAGTAGGGGGCGGAAAAGCCTGAAATTTCATTTCTAAATGCTGTTTTATATGCTGAAAGTAAGCTGGTGATATTTTCTGTTTATTTTATGATTGGTTTATGAACAGTCCCTCTGGGTATCTGTATGAGATGTTATATAAATAAAATATAATCTTCAGTACTGGTGTAAAAACTGTTTAGTAAAGCCTTCTTATGTTTATAAATAATTATTTAGTACTTATGTTATACTTCCACTGGTACTATAAGGAAAATAAATTGCCAGCTGCATAATCGCTTTCATGTACATAGCTACAATGGAGTACTTTCTTTTCAACTTTTCCTAAGCTCACATACTAGGTTTAGGAAATTCCCTGTGCCAGAAATCAAACGTGAGAAGTCAATATATGATGAAAGACCCCCTTCTTCACCAAGTCTAAAATAATCTCAGAAAAAAGGCCTTGTCACAATCAATAGACAAAAGTTATAACAGCAGCAAAACAACAGAGTTCTTTCAATCCTTGCATCTGAGAAGTTTATAGCATAATGAAAGGAATATAAGAAATCACCTATGTTGTAAATAAAGCCAGATTCTCAGATGATTAATCAGCATAATTCCATTTAAGTTATTTCTATTTAATTTCTGAAAAAACATCTCAGCAAATGTACACTGCTGTAATTTCCAATGGGATCTCAGCTGACTGAGAATTTAGGAGAAAACGGACTCCAAGATCACAAATGAACAGAAGGAACCATGAGAATTATTCTTTAATTGAAATATTCACGCAATGGAGAGGTATGAAAATTCTTGCCTTTGTATAGATGGCCTCTTTCTTCCTTTACAACCATAATGTTTAGCTCTTTTTATCACTTTTCATTCAGAAATATCAACTCTGTTTACAGAGGAAACAATTTTATTTGATTTTTCTCATCTTACAGACAGGACAAACAGAGGCACAGACAGATGACGTGGGCTGTCAAAAGCTCCTGCTCAAGTAAATCGGCAGTAAAGCCAAGCATAAATCTTACATCCCCAAACTTGCTTTCATTTCCATAGCCAGGAAACCATCCTGCCTCCTGCCCTCAAACATCTCTTCACATGATTTCACTTTATAATTTGGCACAGAGAAGTCACAAGTGTCAACCTATTTGGCAAACGGACAGCAGTAATTTCTTCGGCATCCACAAAAAAAATCAAACCCAAACATCTTGGCTGATCAAACAAATAAATCAAGAACGCTTTGTTGAACTCTGACAGACCAAAGAGGAACTATGACTTCTTTCTGTAGTCATACCAACATATTTATGACTGTTTTCCTTCTCAAAAGCTGCCAAAGAACTTAGCCACTTGAAAAGCAGAATAGTTCAAAACGCTGTTAATTTACTTGTAATCACATGGATTTTGACTAAGTTGGCAAGCAGACAGACATCGCCTCACAATGCCGCAGCCTTAATATCCTAAGCTTCAAATCAGCACATGCTTTCATGTCAGTAACAAAGGCAAGAAAGGTCAGCTTCATAATTTTCCAAAAAGCCTATCTCCTTCCCCTTTTTTCAGGAAGCAGATCTCATCTCTCAACGCTTCCTTTACTATATCGTGCCTAACAATACTATCAAAGGAGCCATTAAATTAGGAATTACTTTGCTTTTGAGGAAAACTTCTAATACCATACTGGCTCTTTAATATAGGCAAGGACCTTCTGAAAAGGTGAAATAAATTAATAGAAAGTGTAATGTGAAAGCACACGAGTTAAGCACACGAAGCCCCTTTATGGGGCCTTTATTCTGCTCTTATGCAGAAGTAGCTTTAATTTTCTGTGCCAGATTTCCTCTTCAGTTTAATCCCTGCAAGAGAGGGAAGAAGCAGAACCAAAGCCATTTTAACTTCTGAGTGGAGTTCTTAATATAGGGGTTTAATGAGCTGTAACCGATGTGATGTCCTTTTAGTTTGCACTTTTTGTGACATCATTTTGCCTTTCCCAAGCACGTCCATGCTCTGAGAAGAGAGTCCTGCAACCGAAGCTGCCTGCACAGGTATAAGCACACCACCTGCCTCCCTCCAGCTTTCGCTTCTGCAGAACCTGGTCTTTTTGGAAGTTTCTATCCACGTTGCAAATCCCCTTGGTTGTAAGGGGGGAAAAAAAAAAAAAAAAAAAGAAAAAAAAAGAAAAAAAAAAGAGGGTTGTGGAGGAAATGGAAAAGAGAACTGAGGAACACAACATATACGTGACTGAAGTTTGCATTTATGATGCATATAAAAATTATGATTTTTAGAGCATTGTGCTTCTCTTCAGAGTTCAACAGTCGATATTTGAAATTTGCATTATCCCTAAACTTTAAAGGCACTAGTGAAGTGCCCACCACTAGAGGCAATACGTGGCACAGAAGAGAGGCCAGGCTAACGAGCTGTGCCCGATTATCAGTCCCGGGTTCATCCTGGCACTGCTGAGGTTGATGGCAGAAAAGGGAGGAGAGGAGACACGCTGCCTTGGGAAAGGAGTGATGAGGGGGAGAGAGCAGTGGGGATCCATAAGAAATGTGGCGGCAGTGTGGTAGGGGCCTGAGAGCGAGAAGCACCGAGACCGTGATGGCTGACATTCAAGAAACTGTGGCAGCGATCGGGGATGGGAAGGCAGCGGGCAAGAATTTGGGGTGTTTGGAGGCAACGAGAGGCAGCATGACAAGAGGAAAGAGAAGACAGCCTCAATGAAGGTCCATCCCAAACGGCTGGGAATCATTATTTTACTAGACAGACAATTTTGCTTCTGACAAAAAATGTTTCCCTCGTGATAAATTATGTATTTTGGAAGATCATTAAAATTCAATGTCTATTCTTTCTGGATTTCCAGGATTAGCATTTTGACACCGATTACCATAAACATTTAATCTCTGCAGGAGAAAGAATAATTGCTTTGCGTATACTGGGTGTAGCTGAAAAAATATGCTGAATATCCTTCAGACAAAAAGAGAAGAATGCTTAAATTTCCTTTGTGCACTCTCTTAACAGAGCTGACACTACAGAGGGGGCCGGAGAAGAAACCGCAGAAAACCTTCAGCTTTTTCTGCAGTGTTTAGCAGGCAAAGACCATAACTTATCAACAGACCCTAAACTGTGTAAGTGGGGAAAGGACACTACTCTACAGTTTGGTGGAAGCAAGGTGTCCAAGAGGACACAGTCCAGCAAAAATAGAAAGCCTGATGAAACAGTGATGGAAAAGCTAAACCGCTGACAACACCTGTGTTCCAGTTTCTGAAATATCAGATGCCACGTGAGCTGAAGACAACTGATCCTGCCGCTTTGTACAACAAAATTTAAATGGGGGGGAAATTGTTTATTAAGATACAGCAGCTTCAAGAAACAAATCATTCTTTCATTAAAAAACATGGATTTTGGTAAGTCTACCAAGTCCTTCAAAAGGTGTAACAGTTCAAAAGTACCACGTGTCAGCGGGATGGCTATTTACAAAGGGCCAGGTAACGTGGTAGAAATTAAAATGTGTGCAAAAATCCCTTGGAGATGAAACAAAGGACCTGGTTTCAGTTACTTAAAAGTTATTTTAGTTTACTGACAGCTAGATTCTACCTGCAGCAATCGTGTTTTTAAATTATCAAACAGGGATGCCTTGGAGCCCGACTCTTTAAACACGCAGGACAGGCAAAGCTCCCATTGATTGCTTGGGTTAATTTGGACTGTTTGCCACACCCATCCGCCTGCGTATCTTACCTGACTTCCTATAATATTAAGGCCCACACCCGCCAGTTAAAGAAGGCAGTGTGAGTCTTCCCGATAAATTCAATAAGCGCCATTAACTGGGTAACCCAGCTTCTCTGCAAAGTGTCAATAAGATGAGATCTCAGGCGGGAGCCCAGCTACGTGCATCTTGGTCTTTCAGTGTCCAATATAAGAGACACTAGACCCCATTTACGAAAAATCCAGGCGCCACAGCTTTATTTTATGTGCACAGATGCTGTCACCAGGTATCTGCATTTGAGGTCCACTAAAGGGTACTGAAAATGTAAGTAGCCACTTTGGAAAACGTCTCAAATGATTTCAATCAAAATTTTTTTTTGTCATCAGAACACACTGTTTTAATGTTACCGGGTCTTCATTTGGAGGTTTTTTTAATATCACATACCATAATGATCTTGATGATGGTCCAATTATGTATTTTCAAGTAATTAGGCTCTTTCATCTAGGTAAATAATTTGTACAACCAAGCGATTTAAGAAATATTTCTAACTTCCTTCACCAGCTTCTCGGACATTGAGACAGCAGCTAATGAGAATAAGCTAATTATGGCAAGGTGAGTTGAAGGTTTTAAATACTTGGTGCCAACACTATTTAATAAAGTAAAGAAATTAGGATGCTGTTTTCAGGACTCCATATGAAATTGTGTATTATTAGCTCTTAATTAAACTGTACTTTGATGAAGGAGGTTACTATTACTAAACAGCTAAATGAGCTCGTTATTCTGCAGTTAACAGAAATAAAATCCTGCATTTCTTTTCATTAAAGGTCAAAAAAACACCAGGCCTAATAATCACCCTACTGCTGCATATGATATTTTTCCCTGGGTTTTGGTCAGACAGGATTCAATACGAAACTTGTGGGTTCTTGCGTTTTTACCTAACGCTTCATCTGCTTATGAAACTCCAAGTATGAAGAGGCAAGTTCTCAGAGAACTCCAAAGTAAAACCAAAGTGACTCTAAAATGCATTTAAAGTATCTTCGTAAGTATCCATTTAAGTTCTTGCGATCTGGTGATCGTCGATGAGTCAGTACAGCGGGAAACGGAAGTTTGTTAGCCACAAGGCAAGCGTTCAGGTAGCAGAGTCACCCCCCTGCCAGCTGCCTCAGCTCTGAGCACGACGGGCCACCTCTCAGGGGGACAGAGTAGTTCAGATCCTACTCCAGTTCACTGTGGGCCACTCTGCTGTGCCTGCTTAGTCTGGCTCGTCTCCATTGCATCCCATCAGCAGTCAGAGCTGTCACCGATTCACGCAGACCCCCCCAACAGACAACCCGCACTTTTACCGCTTCAGCTCCTGTTTGGTAGAATGCACAATATTTTGTCACAGAAGTTAAAACAATGGCATGGCTGTTCAGTCTAATGGTGCCTCTATTTTTAGTGATCCAGCTCAGACAGAACAGAGGTTATTACCCAAGCTCCTAGGCCCACATTCATCATCAACAGCGCATTTGCTTCTTATTTAACGCTTCCTCAGACACTATCTCCAGCTTTCACTACAGCCAACAGGCACAGCAGGCAAGAGCTTGGCTGGAGGACATGGGCTACTCTCCAAGCAAGGCCGTCCTCTGCTGCACGGGGTGGCCACGAGCTTCTGCTGCGGCAAAGCCTGTGCTCCCTTACCCGCCACCGCATGCTGCTTAGGGCCCTTTTATACCCTGCTCTTGGCAACACGCGGCCCTCTACAGCCACCAAATGCTGAAAATATCTAGAAGGTTCAACACTGGGAGAATTTCTAGGTATAACCTCCCAGCAGCAGAAACGATCGCGGCCTCACCTGAATGCACAGGAAGCTGTAGCTGGGTCACTACATCTGCTCCGCTCTGATAACTTTGTCAGTGGCTACATTACTCTGTCCAAAATGCCAAGGCTTTTAGAGATGCAATTTAGATTTCAGGTTTACCTTAACACCCATGGCCTGCACACAAACCAAGAAATGTATTCCATAAAACCTAGTTTCCTATAAATGTGGTTCCCAAATTGCTATTCCCATAGTGCCCGCACTCCCTTTCACTCTGCTGCCTAGGACCTACCCTCCCCATCAGGTCTCCAAAGCACCTCCCTTCCCTTCCCGCTCTGCCCCACACCCCCTGTCCAGAGGAAAAAGGGACAGCACGTGCTATCGCTAGCTCCAAGGCACAGCGCATGGATTAGCCAGGGGCAGGTCAAAGTGAAGGACAAATGCAGAGCTCACTCTGAAGCCCCTGCTCCAGCACAGGCACTGCTTTGCGTCCATGTCTTACCCCACTCTAAACTCCAGAACGCCAGCAGGAATTTGACCGTCTTTGAGAACTGACCGTATCTGTCACATTGGACCAAAACTCGCCAGCAGGTTCAAATGCCATCAGATTGATGATGGAATGGTTTGGGTTGGAAGAGACCTTCAAAGGTCACCTAGTCCAACCCCCTGTCATGGGCAGGAACATCTTTCACCAGACCAGGCTGCTCAAAGCCCCATCCAACCTGACCTTGACGCTTCCAATGATTCACAACTTCTCTGGGCAACCTGTTCCAGCATCTCACCACCCTCATCATAAAAAATCCCTTCCCTATGTCCAATCTAAATCTGTTCTCTTTCAGCTTAACTGCTGGTCTGGCAAAGGCAACCTGATTTCTTTAGGAAATGAAAGTAAAAATGGGGTATCAGTGTTGTACACAGCAAACTCCAACAGTCTGTGAGTATGGCCTTCTGAAAAAACTTCAGTCTTACTTTTTTTCTTCAATGTCAGTATTCTCTGGACATCAATGCCCAAGCCTGGATAAACTAAGACCCACTTGTCCCCGTAAGCCTGAAGCCTGCACTTCCTGCTCAGCAGAATTTTAAATAAACAAAATTTCAAAGTTTTGTCTACATCATTAAATAGATGATCACAAATTCAAAACAGCTAAGTTTTTACAATATCTTTCCCAGCATTTAGAAAGTGATCACTGAGCAACAGCAGCTACAATTACAGTATAAATCTGTTACGTGATCACAGAAAAACTCAGTTCCACAGACCAAGGTATACCAAGCTGCTTTAAGGTGGCTTGAAAGAAATACTGGACAGTACAAGCAACGTCTAAAATGTTGGTACCAATCAAAGAGAAACACTTTGGGGTTTGTTCACGTCTTAGTTGATACTTTTTTCCCCCCTAGTGAGACTAAAGCTTCTAGACAAGCACAAGATTTGTGTTAATGCTTAGTTTTACATACTAGAGAACAAATAAAGCGCAAATAAATGAAGACTCGAGCCCTCTGATTTATGTAAAAACCACAATAGGGCCAGTTGCTCTCGCCGTTTGGTAAAGCACAGCAGAGCTACCACATCACCGGCACGTTAAATAAAGCGACAACTCCCCAGGCTGGGCAACACAACAATGACACAATCCATTCATAAGTGTTTCTCAGTTGTTTTTTTTTCCCCTAACAGATCCAGAAAGATTCCTGAGCTTCTCTTAAGGTCTGTCTACCTTTGTCCCTATGTTTGGGGTGAGCTGAGGCATACTGAAAGCTCTTTTTCTCTCTACGCTCCACCTCTATGGACAGAAAAAAACCCAAAAAAGAACTTTGACCACAAGATTTTCATTTTCTCTTTCTGTCTGAAAGTTCTGTGTCAGAAACAGCTGGGAATTCGGTCTTCAGCTTGCTCACCAGCTAAGGATCACAAATATTTTTTTTTTCCCCCTTCTCTTTATGAATAGTTCTAAAGTTGCTGAATGTAATTCCCCTGCTACATCAGCATCGCCATCAAAGAAATGACAGAAAAAGAGAAAGCAAGCAAGACAAGCTTGCATAAAATAACAGGTATACCTCTTTTCTCAAGCCATATTTCTTATGATTATATGTAGTCAACACAGAAAAGACAGGGTAAGAACTTACTTCAAGTTAATAAAAATTTGGACAGTTTCATTGACTCCTACGTAGTACCTAGTCTAAGGGACGCAATTCAGCAGAAAAAAAACCCCAGACTTCAGTGAAACACGGGACGTTAATAAGAGAAACACAGGGGGATGATTTTGTTAGAAGTGTTAATACACACCTTTCCCGTTTTTGCACGAATGTTTGCATTTCTAAAAGACAAGACCTACACAGATCAATCTCCCAGCTGGCCGAATCTTACACTTGCGGACTCAGACCGACACACGAATCCAAACTGAGCTCTGCATTTGATTATACTGTAGGAAATTGGGAACACATCTTAGTACAAATTCCCTACCAGTATTATATTCCTTCCAACAGCACACTTCATACCCTTTTGCCAAATCTAATTTTTAAAGAGTTACATAATCTTTTTTACTTCCTTTTGGATGTTGGCCTCTATTCTGCCACTTTTATTGGCTATTCAGCCTACACTTAAATATCTCTGTACCTTACGTTAAATATTTTATCCATCCTCACTGTTTATACGCTGCAGACATCTGCAGCCCATTGCTTTCTGCTTTGGTCATCATTACTTACCAAATTCCTTAGCCTGTATTTTTTAATTTTCTCTTTTGCTCAGAAATTTCCTGGCTATCCTGGTGTCTCTAAGCACTCTCTAAATATTCCTGATTAAGTGGTGCACAACTGAGCACAATATTCTAAAAACCTCCTCAGTCAGTAAGATGAAGTACTTTCCTGATGTAAAATGGTATTTTTCATAGTCAGCTTAAATTTCAAACCAGCTTACTTTAAAAACTCGGGTATATTTTAGTATTCATCTTGTTTTCAGTACTACCATTTTCAACATTTCTATTATCTTTAACAAAGGCATTGAGAAAGGATAAGGGATAAGAGAAATGTTTTGTAGCATAAACCAACCACCTTCTACATACACGCAAAATTATTTTTCAGCCTCCTTGCCAGTTCCATTAGAGTTCTATCAAAGACAGCTCTGAGTTACCTTTAGTCCGAGTTTGCTTTAAAATGGGAGCAGAGACACTTGGGTTATTCCCAGGAGCGCTAACCCTGAAAGGGCAAGTGAACGGGAGCTTGGTGTAGAGCCGTGGGGCTTATTGGCTCCACAAAAATGCAAGCGGTGTTCCCAGCCCTAATCCCTTTCCTCTGTACAGCGCTGCTGGGCCTTCGTCGCATGAATCGACTGACTTGGGTCAGAATGAATCTGCAGAGCCTTACTCTGCACAGTCACCGACTTCCCAGTTGTCCTCTCCACTATTTGTATTTTCAAATGTATTGTAGTATAACTTTTACAATGTAAAATGGTATTTAATTTATTATTTATCCCAGATATTTTGAGGAGCAATACTAACTCATCGCCAGGACCGTAAAGTATCAGAAGGAATCTCCTGAACAGTAAATATTTTTAAAAATTGGTTGTAAGGTTTTTATGCTCTGTCGGACTTAATTTTTAAATAGAGAGTAACACTTCTACCTTGTGCAAGTGTTGAAGTTTACACAGAAAAAGAAACTGGAATTGGAAGCAGATAGGGCATTGTTATTCCATGTGGGATTAGACATACACTGGCAACCAACTGCTTCTCTTTTACTTTGTTTTGTAAACATAATTACCAAGAATCAGTCACGTAGCTGCACTGCCTTCTTACAGAATGAATAGGTAAGAAGAAAGCACGCTTTCCATGCAGCCGTATTGTAAAATAAACTAATGAAATAGTCCCACTTCTACCCTCATCTGTCTCCTTTTGCCAGACTCTTCCTCCTTGACATGACTGAAGATGGGGAAGGAGGTAGGTGCAATTTTGGTATCATGTTTTACAGTTAATTTCTACAATTTCGAGATCTGTCTGCATATGTTTTTATTTGTCAGTTGTGAAAATTTTATTCAGTTCCGTTAGCAGCAGGAACTGGATGGCAAACTTGTCATCTGAAAAAGCCCAGAATAAGTCTTGCAGCAGCCACTAGTGCGATAATGAATCCGTACAGCTCCGTGGCAAGCTGTAGCGGCATTATTATTATTATTTGTATTATCAAAGTGCTTTTGCAACAAAAAGCACAGAACAAAAGGAGCCTCTGACCAAGAGAACTCACAATCTAAAGAAAGAGATGGACTAACGGGATAGCTGAGGGATACACTGCCAGGAGGCCGGAAAGCGGTTTCAGCACATAACCGTTCCTAATTCTGCCTCCAGGAGAGACAGAGTGCCGCAGACAGAGCTAGAACCTTTTCCCAGGTCTAGTGCATTAACTCTGCAAAATCTATGCCCAGCAAGTGCCTTCTGTCAACTTCTTTCTTTTGCTCTCTGAACAACAACAGGCAGCTTTTAAAATACTGACCTTGAAGCTCTGAAAAAGGTTTTTTAAGTGGAGACAAATTATCCAGTAGATGTGAACATCTTACAATGCACACTAAGGCTTCAATATGTCTTGACACGCATTTCACTTACTTCATAAATTTTGGAATGGCAGATTTTGCTTTCACGGCCAGATGGATCAACCCAGAGCTGAGCTTACGTTATGTTGACGGTACTCAAAGCGTGCAGAATCTCAGGAATTTCCACCTCATCCGTGAAAATATTAATGTACTTTCTTAAGGGATAAGTTTCTGAGAAGAGAGAGGAAGACAGAACTTGCTAACTACCTGGCTCTGAACCAAAAACGATTGCTGAAGGCTGGCACGCTGAGTGGACGTAAGTGTTTGTGAGGATTTCTTTGGAAGGGAAGACTTATGGCTCAAGCATAAGGATGTCTCTGCACAATAAACTAAGTCAAGGGAAAAAGCAGAAACAGCCCGCTTCATCTCAGGTGAGCATAATTGCTTAATACTGAAATAAAATACCTCACACAATTCCATTAAGAACAGGAATCAGAACACAAAAGGCAGACACCATTGGTAAGGGAGTTCCTTCAGCCTAAAGACAGCAAAGTATTCACCACTACACACAAATACGCGTAACTAAAAAATAAAAAAGCCCACAACTTTAATTTTCTGGAAAGATGTAGATGACTGTATCCATGATGCCCATCTACTTACGTCTGAAATCAACAGTGGATTCATGGAAGCCATGAATTACTTTGGTTCTATCATGAAAACAGACTGGGGAGCGTGTAACCAATGGTCAAATCCAGTGCTGGGGTAGAAGAGCTTGAAGCAGATCATTCTCATCGCCCTCAAAGATCTCATGGGATTCACCACGCTGAGAAACAGTTTCTGCAGCCTCTTGGACAACAAAAAGCTGCAGCTGAGATGGGTTTCTCTTCTCTTAATTACCTGCCACTGAATTGATAACAGGAGATGGCACAATCCTTGAAAAATTACTGTTTCAAGGTTTAGGTTTGCATAAGAGTGTAGAGTGACACAGCTTTTAAATTAAAAAAAAAAAAAGAAAAAAGAAAAAAGAAAAAAAAAAGAAAACCAAACCAAAAAACCCCCAACAATCCAGATTTGGTTACTCCAGCATTGCAAAACTAAGCAGAAGAGGAAAAAAAAAAAAAGCTATAAACAACTTTATGATTAGTGGTCTGCCTTATCCTTCTGAGATATCTTTTGTCTTAATGCTCCAGAGGACTGGGCACCCGGCAGTTGAGTTGTTCAGCAGTCGATAAATCCAAATGAGGGAGCGTGGGGCAGTACCGCTCTCCTGGCACAACTCTCCCACGCAAGACACTTCTGCAGTGCAGACTGTGCACGCTTGTGAACGTGCAGAACTTCCACGGGATTCCTTTGAAATAGAAAATACTCGGCATCTTTTAGGCCCAGGTGCATAAACAAGTAGGAAAATAGATATGTAGAATATTACCCCTTTAAGAATAAAACTTAAACTGCTTTGCTAACAATCTCAAAAGCTGCAGCACATCAGTACTGAGTTGCAAAATTCCATGTCTAGAACCTGATGACTCTCCTAGGTTCAATGGAGCTGAGGACTACCACATCCAACCGCTTTATTTTTCAAAAACCTCATTTTTCAGAAAAACACCAACTCCAACACACCACTGACAAACCAACCAAGCCAAGCCATGAGTTCCCGCAAAAGCTGGGCTGTATTGAGCAGAGTTGTATCGGTCTTGCTAGACTAAAATTCACAGAAGTTGGTACATAAACCAAATTGCTTTTAGAAGTTAAACGTTAGCATCACTGGCTGGTAAAGCTTCTATGTGCTAGTAGCAGCCCACAGAACACATAAAACAATGTTTATAACTTGTTTTAAAGTTATATTTTAGTTATGAGATCTAATTCTCTACTGCCTCACACTGCATAATATCCCACACTACTGTACCTGAAACAATACGCTCAAAAAGTTAAATCAGTCTTCCCGGGGCGTCAGACAGCTACAGACACGCCACAGTTAAAAAGAGTCAAAGAAAAGGAATATTATTAAGGACAGAACGTACCTTTTACTTATTATTTCAGCCAAGTCAATATAAAATACCTTAGGAGCTTCAGGTTAAATTAAGAATGTATGTACACGCACAGCAAGCACACAGAACAATGGCATAAAGGTACTGCGGCTAACAGATTGGGAATGTAAAATGATTTAGCAGAACAAAAGTTCTAAATAGTTAATTCCTTATGTCATTTAAAGAGGTGATTAAAAAGATTTCTTCAGTCCCCCCAAAGGAAAGATTCAGAGCTCAGTGCAACCAAATAGATGTGAGTATCTCTGGTGGTTCTGCAACTGAAACATTTGATGACACATCTATCATTTCTTTACTGATAACCTTCTACGTGATCCTATAGATGAAGGCGCAATTAACTTACAGAATTTGACCTCCTCCTGTGACAGGAACCACCTTGTGCCTTGACAGTTCAGGTTTTCGGCACCTTTTATCCATTCTGCCTGAACAAAAAAATATACCTACACCTCTCTTCTAAGGCAAATATTTAGGACATTTCCATGCAAGAGTAACCAAAAAGATATGTCACTGTGTGTTTTAGATTTATACCCAAGTGGTACACTTCACCACGGGAAGTTCTGTTTTCTTTCCACATATGCTACATAGGGTGAAAAGACACTTAATGGATTATAAACAACTGTAGTAATTTAAGCCGTGCTGACTAATGTGGATGAGTTTGTACTATAGTGAATAAACAATTAGTTCTTGGGGGAGAAATCTGTTATTAAACAAAATTTTATTATATTAAACGAAAGATTAGGCCACCAATGCACTAAGGAAATAACAAAAAAGTGACAGCACTGGCTTTGGAACGTGGAAGACGACTGATCTGACCAAATGCAAATATTTATATTTTATCTTAGTCACCCTAGGAGCATTTTATGAACAACAGAAACAAATACATACTTTTAAGGTGCAATTAACCTGGTGCCTGCCTAAAGATGAGCAGTTTTTCTACATTGTGTGCTACAGAAAGTTAAAGGACTAGCTTTGATGTCTACGTTATAAACCTCAAAATCCGGGCAAGATGACAGACTCTGCAAGTGATGGAGACTAAAATGCTACGAATTTATTCCTTCTGGCTAAATCTTCTCCATCATCAGAACGCCGTTTGGCACACACGATACACAGAGACGACAGCTCTTCTTTTCCAGTTCCTCAATGACTCTAATGGCAAAAGCCGGCGGATGCAGGCGTGTACTGCCCATTTCAATGCACAGACACTAACAGATGTGCACATACTAACAGAAGCGCTCACAAAAGAGAATGAGGGAAAAAGAGATACCTCGTCCCCCTTCCCAGTAATGGATATGGCTAACAGGAAGCTTTTTTCTTGGCAATTATAAAAGAATAATTACAAGCATAGGAAAAGATTAGGCTTAAATGAAGAAAGTGAAGAGATCCCCATCTTGACTTCAATTCAAAATGTCTTTTGAAAAGCACATGAAGGATAGGACAGTCAAGAGGAGATCACGCAGCTAATTATTTGGGAAAAAATATTTTCACAGTGTTCTAATTTTTTCATTTTGAAAATGTGATCAACTCCTAAGGAAATACAGAAAGTGCATGTATTGGGAAATGGAGGAAAAGGTAGACCAACTTACTGCCTAGACCATCAGCACTGCATAAACTGTCAACAGGGGAAAAAAAAAAATCATATTTAGTTTTCCCCCTATTATCACCTGCTTTTCCCTTTGAAAAATCTCAATGCTTTATAGTCATAAAAATTTCACAAAGAGTAACTGTAACAAAAAAAGGTACTAAATTAGTAGACGGCCAGCCAGGACAATCGTGGTCTATTAAGATAAACGTACTCTGTGGATATCTAGCTAGATTTTCTCTGTATGTCCACTTAAATGAATTATTTGTAGTGCGCAGGCTCTTAGTCTTCTAAAAGACAGAAGGAAAATAAAATATAACATTGTCACAGCATAATGGTCCCTCCTGCCTGACAGACATTAGGAGAGACGAAAAAAAAAAGTTACTGTAAAATGAACGTTGAGATGACATTACCAAGCTTATTTTCAAAGCGAGAGGCAATTAGACTATGAAAATGTTCTCTTCCATTACTTCTATTATACCAGAGGAAGATAAAGTAAATAAATACGAAGATGGATGGTTATTGTTGATGCACAGTGACAGCTACTCAGTATGTTATGTTGAAGAACTATGTTCTATCGGTCCAGATTTTATACAGTGACAGGCAAATCTGTAACAATCAGGTAGCCTGAAAATCTTACGTAGAGTTTCAAGTTGTTCGGATATTTTTTAATTGAAGAAGTTGTGGTGAAACTAGAATAAACTTCATCTGCTGTTTAATAAAACAAACCGTTTATTAGTTTTACAGGATTTAGGTTCATAAGCTGTGTCAAAAGATTTTCAGAAGGGCTCTCTACACTTGTGTCCCTGACACTACAGATGCTCAAGCTGAAGTACCACCACTTTGCCTCATCTTTAGAGGTGCAGGAGAGGTGCATTTAGAGGGTCTGCTTTTGACTTGACCTCTTCTGAGGTCAATATGTAACACTGATAAAAAATTACCACTTAACCTTATGAGAGCCATTTTTTAAGTGCTGAACTCCAATTCACAAACCTTAAAGAAGAGGGCAGTTTAGCCTAACATCCAAATATTAACTATTCTGGCCACTTGGCAAGTCTCCTTTAGGTCTATGAAGAAGAAACTCCCTTGAAAACCTTATCTTCCACGCAATCAGGATCTCCCGCCTTGGAAACAGTCAAAAGGTGCCTGGACGGGGCCCTGTTTTTGAGCAGGGGGGTTGGACCAGATGACCTCCAGAGGTGCCTTCCAAACGCAGCCACTCCACAATTATGAGAATTGCAATGTAACAACTACCCTTCTCACTTCTGCAGTCCTCTAGGATATCTTTTGTTATGATGGCCCTCTAGTTTAACTCTCACAAAGAACGAACACTACAGACACAGCTTTCAATTTGCTCACGTAACTCGTGCCTGAACTTCAGGGGCTTAATGAATCAGTCCTTCCCAAGCCAATCTAGGCTCTCTAGACACTCAACAGAGAGAAGCCTTTTTGTCAGAAGACCCAAGATAAATGCTGCCTTCTTGAGTTAGGTAATGAATCGCTAATGAGTGATTATTTTTGCTATCAGTTCAGCATTACCTCTCCAGTTTCCAAACTCTGTCCCATCCAGGGGGATGAGCAGAACCAATCCTAGAGGTTCTCCAGATGCTGGAAGCTTTGTGAAGTGTTTCGGTTACTTTGCATGAACAGAGCACATGTAGCAACATTCCCCTTACTCTCGGCAAGCTCACAGTCCTACCAAATATGAGTATATCCAGAAAATATTAAACAGGAGACATGTCAAACAATATTAAAACACAAAAAAGCATTATACCCAATTCTATATTGCTAGTATTTAAAAATCTAAGCTTAGTAGAAAAGAGTTAATCTTGAGCACTGAAATTATACAAAGTCTATATTTAGCAACCTATTTTCACACTTGCAGTGCACAATTCTCTGTCACAGCCAATGCAGCAGAACTCAGTAAGACACTCCTGTTTAATAGGATGTCAATTATCTGCAAATATACTTTACAATAACGGATCTTCAACTACCACAAATTGATTTTATTTCATTCCTTCCACGTGTCATTGTGCCACAGAGGATAACTCCTTTGATATTAATAGTAATGAAGATGCATTGCATCTGACAGCCCTAACAACATGCTTAATACAACATTTTAACTTTAAGATGAAGAATCAGAAGGGAACATTTTTTCAGATTCCACTGTTTCAGAACATGGTTCTGTCTAAATGAAATTATCCTACTTAAAAGTTATTTCCACTATGATATTATTTCCATTTAATTTGACAGTTTTATTTTGGGAAGATAACATTCTGACATATTGCAAATTATGCTCCCAAAACAATACAGCTTATCCTTTTGTATCTGCTTTAATCAGATTTGTCTCAGTAGCCTCCTGTTTCTGGTAAGTAATTCTGGCAATTAATCACCCTAACTTATCCTAAAATGACAACCCTAAGGTGCCACTCAAAGAGGAACACCACAAAACATACCGCTTCGAACTGCTACTGCACCACACAGCGAGAGATTCATTCAGGCTTGATTTTACACATTTTGTTACCAGAAACCGCTGCTTTTGCAGAACAGGAGTTTTGCCAGTGATGTGGGGTCAGACCTCATTTCTTTCCTGCAATGTGCGTTTGCACTGAGGAGATTCTCAAAGCATGCCCACCCACCTAACTCAAATGCTGCCACCGTGTTCTACACAGAAACTCCATTTACTGAGTTTCACCTTTATTCCATCTCTCTCCCGTGCAATGTGTTTGCATAAGAAAAACACCCAGTTATCTAGGAGGTATAACTTATTTATCATTGCACGCGCAGAGAATGTTTTGGAAAAGACTATATGCTGCAATTTTAAAGCAAATTGAAGCGCAACTACAAGTTCAATCCTTTTGTTTAAGGACACAGTATATACAGGGTTATTGCAGCTTGACAAATGTATTAACAAGGGAAAAACAAAAACCTAGTTGAAAATGAAACAAAAGTGGCCATCAGCTGCACGCCGCGCTGTCATCGCCTTTCCTTTTCCCAGTTCCTCTTTCCATTATGAAAGTTCTAACAAAACATTATCCCTTATTTTTAGCACAAACCAGGCAACAATCAGCATCTTAACACATTTTTAGCTTCTAGACCAAGTACCAGTTCTGCAAGGTGATCTCTAACTACCCACTTTGTAACAACACCCTTCACAAAAAGAAAGCGAGGTACGCAGCAAGAAATGATGTTAAGATGTTACTCCTACTGACCCTGAACTACCGCCTCACTTGAACAGCGCCACAGAGAGTGAAAAGTCACCTTCGGGAATGTACAACTTAAAATGTTAAAATGGAAATTGTCAAGTCATTTAGTGACAGAACAAGCTTTTAAGACCAATATGAACACAAACCTTGCTTGCAAGCAAGAGCCCTAAAACAGAGACAAGAAAGGTGAAATGTTGCAACCAGCTCCTGACGTAGGAAACCTATTTCAAGCAGCTAACAATCCAGTTTATTCTTCAGAATTTATGTTGACATTTACTTTTGCTCAGCACATTTACCTCCTGCTTATAAGACGAGCAACATGCACATTACCTATGAATAGCTCTTGGGTCCAGGCATGAAGTCCTGTGCTGTTTTCAGATGCCACTGAAGCACATGCTTCGATAGAAGCTCTCATCAGACTAGAGAGTTAAACACTCTGCAAATCATGCTTAGAATTGTGGGTGTTGGGTGGGGTGAGGCGTGTGTGAAAACACTTCCACTCCTACCCCCTTTTCTTTATCAGTGGCTTAGCAATTACTTGTATTTAATTTCTTTTTGGGAGACTATCTTACATGTATAGTAAGGGGAACAGAATTCAGAGGTGTCCACCAACCCAATGATGGAACTCAGCTCAGCGGGGACTTGTGACACCAAGTCACCAAGTGACAGGAACCAGTGAGTCGTCTTATCTTACACTGTTTTCTAGTACAGGTAAAAGCGACACTGCACGGGCTCTCCTCCAGCTTGGAGGTTGAGGGAACCTGGAATCAGGGACTACTCAAATCCAGACAGACTGGCTTCTCTCTCAAAGCCCCAACGACTTTCGTTGCTACTCACTGATCTGCATCCTTCATTAATCCAACTATTAATAACTGTTCACTTTAAGATTAAAAAAAAACGGCACTTTGCTGTAATGACCGTGAGTTTATGCACATACTTTACCTGTACATCGTTGGTGTTCATTCTTGTTCCCTCCTTCCCAACGAAGATGTCATCTATGTCAACCAGAATGTACCTATCCAAGGACAGTCTGAGCTTCTTTCCAGACAGGAAAGAGATGGCATCTATGAAAATCAGCTTGTGCAGCCAAAAATTCAAGTTATTGCCAAAAAGGACTCGTTGAATCCCATCGTGGAGCCCCAGGTCATGAATTACTGTGGCATGGAGAGCACTTTTAGCAGCAGGTGGTGAAAGGTTTTCTGGTGTCTTTACTTTTGCAAATATCACCGGTTGATAAGCTGTATGATTAATCTGGAAAACCGCCCAGTCATTTCCAAGCAAGGGACCTTTCTCAAGCTTAGAAGATTTAGTCACATGAAGCAGTGGGGAATGAGGGTTAATGCAACAGTCCTTAATACCCAGATTGCTGTGGACATGGAAAGGAAAGCCCTTCAACTGAAAGCTCTGCAAGCTGTTCTCATTGCCTTTGTGAAATCCAATAACACCTACACCATATTCTATACAGTACTTATCTAGAAGGCCTCTGTTCCAAGAGTCCATGTTCACATACTTTAGAATATTTTCATATACTATGAGAGCGTATTTGCCTTTATTTTTGTCTATAAGCACTGGGAGGTCACCTTTCCCAGGCGCAATCTCAATGTGAAACTGAAATCTGCTAGATTCTAAAATGGTTATTATATCTTGTCCTAATGTTGAGTACTGACTTTCCACAAACACCAGCACTACAAGATCTGTCCTCAGGGGATCAATAGGCTTCATGGTCTTCATCTCCATCAGCTTGTACGGCAACAGTTGAAGATCACCACATTCCACTTCTGAAGAGATTTCAGAAAGTTCATTTTCCTGTTTGTAGCCATTATACAAGTAGTACGCAGAAATAACTATGCTCACCATACAAAAAGTGGCCAGCAAAATAACTGTTCTTTGAAAGTGTCTGTGAAGTTTCATGATAAAACTCATGTTGTTTACTTGCCTTAGATTGTTCTCGACAGCAGCATTAAAAAGAAACAGAGATTCTCAACAACTTGTTCCAGTCCTCTGAAATATTTATGTCACCATTGCAGCACACGCATCTATCTTCCACAAAGCTCTACAGAAGGTATAGTCTAGAAGAAAAGAAAATCAGAGATTTAATTGAGGCAATTGAGAAAGTTTAATCACATTTTAATTGTGACATATCATCACACTTCAACTGACTTAAAATAACAAGCAAAGAAATCGCTGCCAAGCAGAGGTTTGGAAACAAACTGCTCAAAACTCTGATAGTTTCTTCTTGAAATTTTGCATTAGTAGCGCTGCTTCTTCCTGCTCCCACTAGTTGCCATGTGCATTTGAATGTCTCTAAATCTCAGGGGCTCCTTACCCCAGAGGATGTACACACAGCAGGCACTGAAAAGCAAGATACAGTGCCAAAGAACTTACTGTTTTTCTCAAAAATTTTGACCCAAAGGTAAAAGTTAACTCCAAATTGACAATCACTGACAACATAAACATTGCAGAAAATTTATAACCTTCCTCCTTCCACCCCCAAGAAGCTGGAGGAACATCAGTTTACACGGTTAAATGAAGTCTGTCTTATATTAATTTTTTAAGAACCAGGACGTTCTTAACAAAACATGCCCATTTTAACTGTTGTATGCAGACATACTGATATACCCTATAAAACACGTGTTATAGGAGTATTTGTAAAACAAACTGACACTTTTTCCTGCAACATCAGAAGTAAACGAACAGCGTTTTACTTGACTGTGTACTGTCTTGCCAATTGTTGGAAGCACTTTGTATGTCTTTGTAGTAAAAAAAGCATAAGATACTCCAGCTCTTGAACTTGAGAAAAGAGAACAATAAATCAAAAACTAACATAAGAGGCAGATAACCTAAGGATATACTTATGCTTCAACTCGTACCTAAGGAAAGCAGTCATTTTTCAAGCCAACAGTACAGTTGCTGTCAAAAGTTTCTAGTAAAACAACTGAACAATGTGACAAGTATAAAATAATTACGTACCATAAGTTATAAAGGAAGGCTGACAGCAACACTTGAAAATTATTATGGGTATAAGATCTAGAACACGTTCCTCTAACTTTACAATGCAGTACAAATCCATCCCCATTTGTTAATGGGGCTAGGATCCATGTTCATTTTTCAAATAAAGTCGAGTAGGGCTTAAAATGTGACTGCCAAGAAGGCCCAGAAGTATAACCAATATCATACATGAACTTTTCAGTACAGATTGACAGAAAGAATTAAATTTTTCTTGAAAGATCATGATAATGAATACAGGCTGGGCGGAGAATGGATTGAGAGCAGCCCTGAGAAGAAGGACTTGAAGGCACTGGTTGATGAGAAGCTCAACGTGAGCCGGCAATGTGCGCTCGCAGCCCAGGAAGCCAACCTTATCCTGGGCTGCACCAAAAGAAGCGCGGCCAGCAGGACGAGGGTGGGGATTCTGCCCCTCCATTCCACTCTCGTGAGACCGCACATGGAGTGCTGCGTCCAGCTCTGGGGCCCCTAAGATAAGAAGGACACGGATGTGTTGGAGCGCATCTGGAGGAGGCCACGAAGATGACCCGAGGGCTGGAGCACCTCTGCTGGGAGGACAGGCTGAGAGAGTTGGGGTTGCTCAGCTCCAGGGAGACCTTAGAGCAGCCTTCCAGTACCTAAAAGGGGGCCTACAGGAAAGCTGGGGAGGGACTCTTGATCAGGGAGGGGAGCGATAGAACGAGGGGCAACAGTTTTAAACTGAAAGAGGGGAGATTTAGATGAGATATTAGGAAGAAATTCCTTGCTGTGAGGGTGGTGAGCCCCTGGCCCAGGTTGCCCAGAGAAGCTGTGGCTGCCCCATCCCTGGAGGGGTTCAAGGCCAGGTTGGACGGGGCTGGGAGCAGCCTGGGCTGGTGGGAGGTGTCCCTGCCCATGGCAGGGGGGTTGGAACTAGGTGATCTTTAAGGTCCTTTCCAACCCTAACCATTCTATGACCCTAACAAGTGATATCTACTCAAGCTCTATCCCATGTTTTGTACTTTACAAGATTTACTGGGTTTCCGTTAGAAATTTTGATTCCCAGAATGGCTGGCAACCTTCAGTAGTGAATCTGGAAGCAGACGACAATAGAAGAAATACAGTCAGCTTCCGATCCAAAAGATACTGAAGTACAGAAAAGATTAATTATGTATAAATAAATGGGAAAAAATGAGTTGTAAAAAAACCCCCAAACCCAAACAAAAAACAATGACCAACCAAAACAACAGAGGAAACCAGACAATGTGTCATGTACTTGTGCCACTTAGAGACACCCTACATTGTACATTACCTCCTACATTGTACAGAAGGTGGCCTTTCACTCCCAGTTTTCGAAAGTTAAGAAATATGATGTACTTAACAGCAGCTATATAGCTTCCGCAACTTTAATAAAATGCCAAAGATTGATCCTCCCAGTGCCATGATGAGCACAAGGTAAAAATAAATGAGCAGGAAAATGAGATAAGGGGAAAGAGAGAAACTACATGGCATCCTATTTACCAAAACAGCAAAATTAAGCACCAAGAGTAGGCATACGCAAGCTGTCTCATTCGTAATTAAGATTCCCTTTAAACCTGCATCTCGCCAGATAAGCCTCCTTTCTGGATATATTCTGTTCTCTTCACTTTCTACTCACAGATACCGGTATATTAGCTCTTTCTGTTCTGGGTGGACTTCCACCCAGCCTTGAACCTTATGTGCAGCTGCACAAAGACATGCACGTAGCTTTTAGACAGGAGACTTGCCTTTCACCCAGGCATATAGGCTCATTAATCAGCATTAGGCAAAACCAGCATAATCCCAGCTTCTCCGTTTCTAGAGGCAAGTATCTGAAAAGAAGTTAAAGAACGCATAAAGACTGAACGACAATCCGAAAGTACCTGTAGAAGAACTCTAAGAACATTTTTACATATTGAGGCATCCGATCCTTGTCACACCAGCTTCAAGAACATCAGTTTAGATAGCAGAAAAGAGATATTTAATATGGTAAGAAGTCAGGTGACAAAGAAGGAGCTCCACCCTGAATGAGTAAAACCAGCGAGATGTTTCCGCACAGGTGATTCTTCATGACGCACACAAAGGATTCTCTTCATTTTGCATTCCCAATTCAGATGCCTGAACACCAAGAAGCTCATAATTTTAGTGGCTAAAATTAATACTGCATTCTGTACATACGCCTACTTATCTTCAATAACCACAGACCCGGCTGGCTTACCCCACATAGAGCTCAGACCTTGTTTACACGGAGAAGAGACGCGAGCCTGCAAAGCGGAACTCTTGCTGACAAAAGTACAACAAATCACCTCTTTGAATGACACAAAGTCAAGCACCACACAACCAACGAGCACAATGCTTGTCTGCTCCTTTTAGCCCTTAGCTCCTCTAGCACGGCCCTGTTAATACCCCTATTCTTAAGGTGGAAACCACCAAAGTCCTATGGAGAGGCAGCTCCCAGCAGCATGATTGAGAACTCTCTGCCAGCCTATGCTCCTGAGCAGGCAGTCACCCCAACCTGAGAATCCTGCCTGGAGCAGGAAAAACTTACAGTGATCTAAGCTCATGGCAAGAAAATGCTGATTAGACAAAGTTGTTTGAATGAGGTATTACGGAAGGGTTGCAACCCAAGAGCTGCTAAAGTAAGCAGCAGGAGCACTTGAAACATCTGCAGCAAGGACACAGTTCCTAATGCCGCTCCACGGAGCAGAAAAACTGGAGCCAGCCCAGAAACCTCCGTTTTCATCAAGAAACCCTCTGTCATTTTATCCTTAGCTGCTAATTGCAGGTACCTCCTGGGGCTCCAGAGCGCTGCTGTAAGGAGGAGTGGATGGAAACGCCAAGACAGATGTGAGGTTTGACTCTGAGGAATGAGGAATTCTCTGAGACCCAGCACGACACAGACAGACTCGGCATCCTCACCACTGATGACAGGGAAGAAGGGGAACGGAAAAGAATAAGGCACAAGTTTTAAAAGCAGGCTCCCTTGAATCAGCTCGACGCTTACGTAATTTTCACTTATTTAAGAACTGTTTTCTATGGCAAGAGTTCAAAACAACACAGAAAATAAAAAAAACAAACCAAAACAACCAAACACAAAGAGAACACACATTTAATAATATCAAAATAGTTCCAAGGCCTTGACAAGGTACAGTTGCTTTCCTAAAGAACAGCAGCATTCTACTCTGAGCAAGAGCACTCGCTAGATACTCTACTGGTATCTTACAGCACCATGGCTAAAATGATTCATCATGCACCAAACTTCCAAACTTGACAGTGGTATAGAGACCTTTGGAGTGCATCACCCACACCACACCGTGGGACCTATCGAGACCACTACAGTGACCTTTATCACAACTTGAGACATGGCTTCGGGGAATATGGTCCTTGTCCGCTCTCACTTCCAACAGTAAAACCAAAGGCCATAATTAAGAACGTATCAACAGTGAGTACGCCCTTAGAAGCAGCATTTCAGAACAGGACAGTACTTACGGAGTCTTACTTTCATGACAAAAGAATACAATATTTTACAAAGGAATAAAGACGACATGATAGCTTGAACTACGATAAAAAAAGAAAAAAGAAAACCAGGTATAAGAAAAAGCCTTAAAGAAAAAAAAAAGTAATCAAAGCGCCTAAAAACTCTTCACAAGACTTCAAGCTTGTTAGTATTGTTTCAGTGAAAAATCAGGAAAAAGACCCATAGATAACATAGCCGCCTTGGCTCATTGACTTCAGTGGAGTCAGGTGGAGTTCACTGAGAGGAGGATGTGGTCTCACCTGTGCTCAGAGCACTTGAAAACAGGTGTCGGACATTATACGAATCCAATTTTCAACAAAGGTGATGCTGAATTAAGTTTTATCTATATAATAATTTATATGGTACTTTTTCACCACCTGAGGAAATAAAAGTTGCCTCGTTGTTTTTTATCAAGAACCTTATTATTTTAAAAGAATCTGCATCTGATCTCCTACAGAATTTTGCATTTTCATGCCAGCATCTGGGAATTCAGGCCAGAACCTTTTACCTGTGTTGTTCCAAGTACGAGGTAATAAAATACCTCCTGAATGCAATTAAGTGTAATATTTAGACTTTTCTTCTCAACTTGTGGACTCACTATGGAGGAGAAGATCTTACTAAGAGAAAGCTGAGTCATGGGTATAAGTTCTGCATTTCATTCTGCATACAGCCAAGGCTCAATATCATTCTCATCTACTGTAGAAGTGATTTCTGCAGCCCAGGACTAGTTCACATGGAAGTCTTGTGGGTACGAAAAACAAGTATCACCTCATTACTTGGAAGATTTTCAATTCTGAGGAATACTGCTGGGTAGTCACAATGACAGGCATCTTCAGACAGCTAGCACGAAACAGATGCATTAGAAGAGAGATGTTCAACTGTAGGTTTGTTTGGGTTTTGTTTTATTTATTTATTTATTTTAATTCACTAACAAAGTAGTCCTGAGGAGAGAACAAATACCATGACGGACTCAGAAGAGCTGAACTGCACCAAAACGAGTCTGGTGAGTTCCTACCATTTGCAGTTTTCTTTAGTTTGTTGTTTCATTGCTAAGCATAAATGAACAAATTCTTGGCTTCTATAAATCATTTCAGCACAATAACCCTGATGGCAATACTTATATGAGACAACACTGGCTGGGGACTCAGCCTACTAATGCGATGCAGTAAGTGAACATAAAGAACATGAAATCGTTAAGTTTTCATTTTTGTGTTTTCTAGCAGTAAAATATATATAACAAATACCAAAGCAGCTTCCCCCGAAGTCCCTGAAGTCGGCCTGGAACCCAGTCCCTGGGCTCAGACTCACGGGCAGCCGCTGGCAGTCTCTGCTCTGTGAGGGTCATAGAAACCCCACAAACGCTGTGCCCTCCTTGCTACCTTTTTTGCACTAAAACTTTTGCGGTGCACACAGCTCCTTTCCATGGGCTTTGTACGCCTGGCTTTTCCGTGCAGCAGAAACGTACTATTTTCTAGAGTCATTAGTTGAAAAGAAATGTTGTTCTGACCATTCAATTTCATAATTTGTATGTCTATTTTCTGGCATTAAAAAAAAAAATTTTAAAAAAAATCCCTCAAACTATATCATTTTCAGGTTCACATCATCATACAGTAATGAACAGATGCTCAAATAGGAAACCAGGTACCCATATAGAGATAAACACATAAAACTGCATACAGTTGAAAAAAACCCCAAACCAATAAAGCTGCATCATGAACATCAATAAGATTATTAAAACTACAGGAAACCTTTGTATTGAATTCACTTGTGTTAAAAACTACCAAGATTAAAACAAAGGGCTGAGCTAAAATACCTACAAGCAAATGAGAAATTGCTTTCAAATCACGATTTTCAAAGCCCAGTAAAAAAAATGTCTGGTTTAGTCTTATCTCAGGCCTGTGCAAGGGCAACTGTGTACTGTGACTCTCGATTAGAAACAATAAAGTTGTGTCATACTTACACACAGACATAAAAAAAACACTGTCAAAGGGTAATAAGAATCCTTTTCATCAAGAACTGCCAAAAAACAGAGCTAGCTCAGGATTGGTCAGTCATCAGTATTATTCAGCTCTATTACATTTGTCTGGTTACAGATACCTGGGCTTATTTTTAAATCTCGTTCTTCTCTTCTAATAACCCCCATCATTATGTTGTGGTTCTGTTCTTTACCAAACTGGCCATTACCACAGTGCTAGCGACATACTCCCGAGATATTAAATGAAGGATGAGTTTTAAATGAAGAATGGACAAGAAAATAGACATACTGTGCAGCACATTAACATGGTCATTTAAATCTCCACTGACTGGAATGCTATTTAATTGCTTTGAAAATAAAAGCCTGCTTTGGTCAGCTACTATGAAATATGACCTTAAAGGAAGTATTTTGAAGTCGTCACATTAGTGTCACTAAAATGGAAATCTTTGGATGTACAAATGACATGGTAGGAAGCAGCAAAGTGCATTTGAAAACAACCAAACCTGGAATGGACAGTAGTGCTCAGCTTTTTAAATCAATTATGAAAACATGAAGCTCCATGAAATACTGAGTACCCCTACTTACAACATTATTCTCCCGACTGAAGTATTCAAGCAGTGATAACTCAGAGAAGCAAATCCACCCTGAGAATGAGATCTTACGACTGCATATTACGAAGACATTTTCAACTTGAAAAGATGGTGATACGAGACATGAACTGTCAAGGGAAGCCATCGAGACCCTTTTGTATCATATAACAAACCCTGTAATGCGTGACTATGGAAGCCTTACATTCTCTCACGTATGGTTAAAAAAAAAAAAAAGGAATGGCTTAGGCAGAACAAAAATTCTGGTAGATAGATATGCTTTTTCAAGTCCTTGGGGCAAACAGTTTTCAGCTTCTATTGTGCCTATGTTATCCTTAGCTCCATGCTGTATTGCTTCATGCATTACTAGAGAACCTCACAGCATAGGAATTCACGCATCAGAATTTATAATTAAGAGATATTTATGAAGATTGAACATACAATAGTTGGGAACACTAAAAGAAAGCTTGGAAGACTTTAACAGAGTATACAGGTTGGGTTTGGTCTTCAAATTACCACTTTACCTTCATACGATACTTTCTACCAAGAGGTCTTAAAACACATCGCATCTCCCACAATTTTTCTGAGACAAACCTAATTCTTTTTCAGCACTTGCAGAAACATCACTATCTAAAGACTTAATGATTTGCCCAAGTCTTTACGATAAATGTACTGCACGTTCTTTTTGTCAAAGCCCATACACCATTACTTCTCCCTCTCTCTTCTCCCACAACTGCCAAGCACGAGCCAAGCGTAAAGAGTTAATACGGCACAGTTCATCACCATTCTTCTGAGAGACCCGAGTGGTGATGCTGACAGTGAGAGAAACCCCATTTCTCCCATTTGCCATTTTATTAAAGAGAAAAAAGCTCACCACACGAAAACCTGATGCAATTACCTAGCACATCAAGTAGTGAATTAAATAACATAGAAGTTCTCAGCCCTTTCCCAAAGGTTGCATGTGACAGTTGAAACGAGGAGCAATACACACCAGTTTCTGCACGGGATTTTGGGAATCCATGTAGCTATGAGCACCTGAAGTTATTAATAATCACCGCACTACGATGAATAGTTTTGCTCCCCAACACAACAATCAACCAACGACGGAAAACACTAGAGGGCAACAGCGTCGCACGGAAAGAGTCCAGGAGAAGGGAGGGAGGAAAAATCCCAGCCAGTTGAAGGGTTGGTGTGGGTACCACACCAGGCAGGCAGATGCTAAGTGAGCTAGTAAAGAAGAAAAACAAAACAAAACCAAACCCAAAGAAACACCCCCAAACAAACCCGAAAACGCTCCCCTGCGCTGCAGGACGCTCCCGTCTGCCGGGGGACTGAGCCCGGGCAGCGCTGCCGCCCCCAGCCCCAGCGCCGGGCAGCCCCCGGCCGGCGCAGGAGCCTCCGGAGCGGTCGGACACCGCCTTGCCGGCGGCGCACAACTTTGCGGAGGGACAGTGGGGAACGGCGCGGGGCAGAGCCGGGGGGAGACGACCGCGCACCGCCCGCCCGCCCGCCGAGTTGGGAGTCTTCGCCCCGCCGGGCCCGGGGACACCGCCGGGAGGAGCCGCCCGCCCCGAGCGTTACCTCCAGCCGCGCTCCGCCGACATGCCGCCGCCCCGGGGCCCGCCGGACGGCGAGCGAGCACCCGCCCGCAGCTCCCGCTGCTCCCGTCCGCCGGCTGCGGAGGCTCCTCCGGGGAGAGGCGGCTGCAGGCGGCGGGCGCGGCGCGGCACCGCCCCAGCCGCGGGGAGGTGCGGCGGGGCTGCCCGCCCGGGGCTGCCGGCGCCGCTCGCCTCCCCTCCCCTCCCCTCGCCTCGCCCTCCCGGAGGAGGGGCGCCGCGCCCGCACTCACCGGCGAGGGGCGGGCGGGGGCTCCGCCGCGACGCCTCCCCGCCACCGGCGGCGCTGCCGCTCACCGCCGCCTCCTCCTCCTCCTCGGGAGGCTCGGCCGGGCCGGGGGAGGCGGGGCGGAGCGGGGCGGGGGCCGGGCCCCCCCAACCCGCAGGGAGCCCCGGCGGCACACGGGGCACCGAGGGTGAGTGTCACACTCGTGCGACCGCCGGCAAATCGCCAACTCCCTCTGCTGTGGGGGTTTTTACCCCCTATTTTAAATAAAGTATGTTTTTTAATTTTTTTTTTTTTTTTTTGGTTCTCCAAAAAAAAAATTAAAAAATAATCAGCAAGCCCCTTTTACAATAATAAATCAAACCCACTCGTCAAACCTATCACTGCTCCTGCAGGTTGAGGATCCGGCCGATTTCTGCATCCTTTTAAACGTAGGGCATAATGGGTGGCAAGTCCATGAGGTCAATTATATTTTCTTAAGACAATTTGGGGTTAAAATCTTGAACGAATGCCAAGTAACGCGTTTGCAGCCTGGCCGCTTTTCTTTATTGAATTTTCTAATCCCCTCTGTATTTTTCCCTGACACTCTGTGTCCTTCGCTCCGGAGATGGGGCTGTTCCGTTACTGCGGGTGAGGGAGTTACGATTCCCTGCCTGAACAACGTTAGCGGACTTCTAGCCTTCACAAATGGGAAATAAAATTAGTAAATTTTACAAGTGCCCTCTTGATCTAACTAATTTACTTCACGATTGCACCGTGATTGTTAGCTCACCCAGTGGCTGACAATTCAATACACCAGACTAACTCCACCACTGGCGGCTGTCTGTCCAAACCTTTCTTTCTATGACTCACTCAAGACAGAAACTTAGAGGAAAAAAGCTAAAGTAATCTGAATGTTCCTTTTTCCAAACATCAGCAGAACTTACAGCTCTTGATGCAGGAATATTGTTATTTACTGCTTTCTCCTCTTTTTTCTCCCTTTTATTCGTATGACACGCTGTGAAGGAACACCCCAAATTTCTAAACTTCTAAACTAAAAAGCAGAGCAAGGTCCCAGGCCCCATGAGGTAGACTTCAATTAGGACAGAGGACGTGCTGACACGAGGGTTTACTCCGCGTGAGGTTGTTAATCCATGGAACAGAGAGTCCATCTGAAATCCCACTGCCCTCTCAATATTCTACACAAAGGGATTTTCTCCCATATTAAAGCTTCTCGACTGCACGGATATCCCGATACAGCTTTGTTTTGGGACCTCTCTATTATGAAGGATTTTTCCTACAACATGCTATGAGGCATGGCACGAAAGCCAGCCAAAAGTGACTGAAATTCTTGAGTGTGAGTTCCAACCCCCAAAGGCGCGTGGTTTCCCTCCTACCATTCTTTCTGAGTAGCGGGCACTGTTTTGAAGTTATCACTGGCCAACGTGGACAGAAGAGTGTTACGTAGTGCTTGTCCTCATGAGCACCTGGATGCTCGCAGAGATGTGCCAGACATCTCACAGCTGAGGGCTTCAGCACTGCAAGTCAGCAGCTGCAGTACCGAGCGGTTCTGGCAGCGCTATTAACGGCTCTGATCGTTCTTGGTGCTACTTTTCAGTTTTTTTTGCTCTTGAGCTGTCATTGCAGCGTGAACTGGGCACGATGTCTTAGCCACGCATCTTCAGACCCTGCTGAGTGTGCTTCTGGCCAAGATTTCTGCCTGGCCCCCAGCACTTCACAAAACAAACTATAGAAATGTGGTGTTGCATTATCACAGAGTGCTACCACAAATGGCGTAATGGTGGCTGTCTGCAACATCTGAGGCCACGTCTAATGTGCACCGCCCCAGAACTGAATAGGTCAATGAGCAGTTACTTACTCCAGACAAGAAATTATGTGGGAGGGAAACTGGTGGGCTACCGAACTCCATGCAAAAGACAGGCACATTCAGACAACTGCTAGTCTCTACCATGAACTACGGCAACACCTGTGCTGCTGCTGCTCTTACGCAAGGTGGGGACTGAACCCTAATTCCCAGATGTACATACTGACTTGTGTGCATATATTCAGGGAAGAACAGACATTGAAGCAAACTGTCCTCTGTTCCCTGCCTGGGAATGTTTGCCAAGGAAAGTACGTATTTCAGGCTGCTTCCCCAAACCAACTACATACCAGGTGAAGGATTCAAGACACTAGAACGCAGACCAACACTACGGATCACAGAATGGCTGAGGCTGGAAGGCGCCCCTGGAGGTCGTCTTGTCCAGCCCCCTGCTCAAGCAGGGTCCCCCACAGCAGGCTGCCCAGGACCGTGTCCAGCTGGCTTTTGAACAGCTCCAAGGATGGAGACCCCACAACCCCTCTGGGCAACCTCTGCCAGTGCTTGGTCACCCTCACAGTAAAAAAGTGTTTCCTGATGTTGCGAGGCACTCTCCTGTGTTTCACTTTTGGCCTCTGGTCCTGGCACTGGGCACCACTGAAAAGAGCCTGGCTCCATCCTCTTTGCACCCTCCCTGCCGGTATTTGTACACATTGATGAGACCTCCCCTGAGCCTTCCCTTCTCCAGGCTGAACAGTCACAGTTCTCTCAGCCTTTCCTCATAGGAGAGATGCTCCAGTTCCTTAATCATCTTATTGGTCCTTCATTGGACTCTTCCCCCAAAGCTCCACGTCTCTCTTGTACTACAGAGCCCAGAACTGGACCCTGCGACCCAGGTGTGGCCTCACCAGTGCTGAGTAGAGGGCAAGGATAAGGATCTCCATTGACCTACTGGCAACACTCCTCCTAATGCAGCCCAGGATGCTGTCAGCTCTCCCTGCAAGGGCACATTGCTGACTTGTGCTCAACTTGGTGTCCACCAGGACGCCCAGGTCCTTCTCAGCAAAGCTGCTTTCCATCCGGTTGGCCCTCAGCACGCCCTGGTGCCTGGGCCTGATCCATCCCAGGTGCAGGACTCTGCGCTTCCCCTTGTTGAACTGCATGAGGTTCCTGTTGGCCCATTTCTCCAGCCTGTCAGGGTCCCTCTACAGACATACCAGATGCATTCAAATTTGAATTCCCCGATTTCCCATTAATGGATGCCTTCAGTTTGTATGAACACAGGTCACTTCAACAGGAATTAACTGAACTTGGGAAAAATAAAACACTTTGTACACACAAGCCCTTACTCTCCTACCGAAACACACAGCTTAGGCACTGAAATGCCATGCAGTATCTGGCGTTGAATCCTTACTTTGAGTATCCATCCTGTTTCTGATAAATTGGTTATTTTCAAGCTAATTACTTTGAAAATTGTACCTTAATGAATTCCTATTTATATAAATTACATTGTGTTCTGACAGCACTGCTGACTACTTATGCCCTTATACAAACACATAACTACGCGTGCACACTTAACACACAAGCTGGTAATCCAATTACTCTCTTTCTCTTGGAATACTACAGTGAAAAAAGATGAAAAAATGTGTTTAAGAACTTCCAGTAACAGTTCTATCTCAGTTCAGCTTGGCTTTTTAGTCATCTCCTGTCTGGATTATGTTTAAACACGGTTTTTTGCAACAAAGATAGGCTTAAAAAACAGGCAGCCTACCTTCCCTGGTGATAGCCTCAGCTTTTTGCCTTTCTTACTGCTGGCCTCTACGCATGAACGCTCTCTTTCTCATTCACATTTTTCTTCAAATTCAAGTCTTCACACAGTGCTTCGTCCTTTTGCGTACTCAGCAATCTTTCTCTCTTTCTCAAGCGAACTGAATCCTATCTGGTCTTGTGGTCTTCTCTCTTCCAGGCTATTACTCCGAGAAATAGTTCTAGCCATTGCGTGGTTCTAAGTCTGCGAACGAGCTCCCGGTTCTTCCAAGTCCTGCTGAAATCGGTGTAAAATTTAGGCATTTTGGTTATGGTGGTTACTACAACAACTCCCACCACAATTTGTATCAATGAGATAGGCAGACTGATTACCTTGGGCACCATTCCACACACCAGGGAAAGGTTATTGGTTGGAGACTTACAGGTAATAACAACAGTTTTCAATTAATAAAGAAAAAATTTATCTAGTCCTGCCATTTCGAAGATTAAATACATCTTTTAACCAAACACTAATTATTATTTGCATTATTTTTATTGACATTTTCTTTCAGGGAGCCATTACAGTGACCTAGGCATTTGAAAACAAGGAGCATCCAGGCAATTGCCTGTTATTAGTCATTTCATTACTTTTTTAAAGCTATTAACAAGTACTGCTAGCCAAAAGGCAAAGTTACTGTAAATTCATAATGCTCTTTGGATTAATCAGAAACTAGATTTTAAAACAAATCTAATAAATACACAATATTAACAATGCTTAATATATTTATCTTTTACATACCATGCAAATATTAATTAATGACTCCTTAAAGGGATATTTTTGTCGTGGGTATTGATATTAGCATTGCTCTCCTCAGGCTTGACATAGAATATTACTCCATGAAACTGCCAAAGGTCAGGGCATTGACTCAGAGAAGGTTACGATTAGAAGGGAGAGGTTGTTGCCTCAGGGCTGAGTTCAGACTATGAGACCATCGCACACTGTACCAGCACAGACATGGTCTGGCACCAGCGAACGCCGTTCCATGGGAAAATGCAAAGACCTAATTTCTCCCCTTAGTTAAACTGGAAAAGACTTCCTTCACAAGTTTCATCTGTATAACGAAGAGAAAAATGTGGCTTCAGATGTGGTCAAAAAGTAATCAACTAAGAGGCTATCTCGGAGAAAAAACAACAACCACAAACCCAGCACTGTTCAAGTTTATAATTGTACCACATTGTTTCCATGTTATTATAATACCCTTCATTTGGGAAGTGTTTAAAGATTATCCTGTAGCAAACAATATGGGAAACCAGTCACGCTTATGCATTTGCTCTAAAAAGTCACTAGCTTTCAGATGGAAAATACATTTATTGTTTCTTTTCAGTAGTTTCTATTTCATTTTCAATACCTTATCCTAAAAAATCCTACTATCTGCATACATTGTAGTAAAATCTTTCAAACCAGCGGAAGGCAGGTTGCTAATTACATGCCGTGGGTGATGACTGCTTGGCAGCAGAAAGGCATTTTTATCTCTAGGCTTAGAATAAACTATTGTTATAAATATGTTTTGTTCCATTTTAATCAGGGTATCGAGACAATTGTCATCTTTGTACAATGATCAAATGGCCAGCTTTGGAATTCAAGCAGCTCAAAAAATCATTAGGTATTTCTGTTCTAAGCTGCAAAACCATCATTTACTGCTCAAGTCACATGCCATGTGGAGTGTAAGACAGATTCATTAATGAGGAGCATTTTCTGTCACAATTTACCAGGAAATTTGCTTATGAAAAGAGAAGAAAGACTCTTCCTTCCCATTATATCAGGTTCGTAGGTTTCAAGTTAATAAATATTCAAAAAAATAGCAGCACAGATTCAGAATGTATTAATTTTAGGTAGCTGTTTTGAATGTATGTCAATTTGAGTGAAAGCTCCTTAGTAATACTGAAATTGGTTACAGGAAAGTGATAATGGGGATGGAAGAGAATTAAAAAGAAACCAAGTTGCTATAAGCACAATCAACACTCTAAAGCATCTTTGCCCTTTTAAAGAAAGTAATATGTAATTAAAACTTCTGTTAAAAATTAAGTTTAGGATATGTAATAAAATAGGGCATACTCTGGCCTAAGAAGAACTTGCATCATTACCCTAAAACCAACTCACTTTTTCCCATCAATAACAAAGGAAAAGTTCTAAAAAACCTCGTTAATTCACAAAGGGTAAAAAAATTAAATCGCTGTACCCAGCTCTTAGGTCCAACAATAATCCAAATTCTTCCCAAAGCAGAACATCATTTACAGTCAGCAGAAAAATCATTGTGATTTCATCTTTCCTTTCCCTCAGCAAAAGTAACTCTGAAGCACAAGGCTAATTTAGCTAATTTTCTTTTTTTTAAAGAAAAGAAGCATCCTTCAGCACTGCCTTCAACTTCTTCATGCCCTTCCTGTTTTTTCTATAGAAATAAATTCCTCCTGCCTTCTCTGCTCCTTGAACATGCAACACCTAAAGCACAGCCTGGCTTCCCTGCGCCCTTGGAGGCAGCAGACAAAGAGCAATAAACAGAGGAGTTTGCGCAGGGCCGGGAAGTTATTTGGAATGCAAGGTAACGCGCTGCCGGATCAATGACATGAATGCCTGCTATAAACTGGGAGCTCATCAGCTGGAAATCACTGAGGTGAGAAAGGACGCGGGTACTAGTCAAAGTCAGAGAATGTCTGTCAGCTGTCAAAGTGATGTGTCTAGAAAATACCACAAGCCACGCTTGCCGAGGGAAAGAAAAGATGAAAATATTGAAAGTGTTGATGCCATTGCATAAGGCTGCGGTAAGTTCTCACCTGGAACGCTGCTAGAAGTTCAGGAGAAGTGATTCAAAGTGGAAGAGATGGAGAGAAGGGCTGGCACCGTGATCGGGGAAGATGCAGCCTGTTGTATGACAGGCCAGGTGAAGGTTGAGAGGTGAGGTAGCTGCTGCACCTGAGGGGGAGAGAGAAATACGCAATGGTAGCTTACAAGTATTTAAAACAAAAGAGATTTTTGGCGTAGAACTGCTTGGGTAAAAACCGGGCACATATTTAGGCTGGAAATTAGAAGAAGCTTTTAAATCACGGGAGTGAAGCAGACTCATTCTGTGAACAGCGAGAGCAAAAGGCGTAGATAACTTTAAGATGGAGCCTGAGCGACTAAAGGACATTATTCATCAGAGTGCTAGATTGGACTTGATGACTTAAGAGGATCTTATCGATCAGTGACCCTATATTTTTTATTGTGCTGGGATCAACAACAAGGAGAACACTGACAATAAATCCTCATCGTTGACGTTTAAAGTTGCTATCAGCTGATAGAGCTGCGGGGTTTTGTTTGTCACATTGGCTGTTTCAGGCTGTCTGTAGGCATAGCAAAGAAGGGCACCTGCATTCTGTTCACATGAATATGAACATCACCTTCCAAGTCATAATATTTTAATGAAAGCTTATATTCTGGAACACAAGATGTCAGCCTCCAGGGAAATGTAGCAGGTTGTCATCTGTCCCAGAAGTCAACAGGTAAAGAAAAAAGAAGAGGGAAAACCTGTTTTTTTTCCCTGCTAAAATTAATTTGAATAGTTTATTTTTCTGCTTATTAATATTTCAGTTCTGCCCAAACATGAAATGGATTAAAATATCAGATATGCTGGTAGAAGTCTTCTTTTTTGTCATATATTATTTCGATTTAATCATAAGGAATTATGCCAATACGTTGCCCATATATAATCATGCACAATGCGCAGAGATCTTAATTACCCTGTTCATCAAGTAAGGATAGCACATAGTATCCAGGGTATTACCCTATATTGTAATATGTGATGCCACATGAATACCATAAGGGAGAGGGATTTAAAAAAAGTTACAGGCTAATAAGAGTACTTTATTCCACTCAGAAAACTCAAGAGAAACAGTTCTTTTCAAAGATCCAGAGACTGTAATTACATGCAAAAAGTTAAGTCATCTTAAAGGTAAATGGTAACCCAGGAAGACTGCGGATTAAAATGAAAAGCTGAAATTTCCTATTGTTATTACTGCCCCACTGCACTAGATATTGTGCAAATATATGAAAAAGGTGGCTCCTGTCCCAAGGAGTTTAATTCTACCTTTCAGCTTGTGTTGTTCTAGAGAAGAAATTGTAGTAGGTTTAAGCTAGCAGCTGGTGGTCATATAATAGCAGTGAATTATAATGCTTTATAATGCCGTGAATTTTGTATGTAATTTCCTGTGAAATTTACTAGGAGCTGTGCCTAAAAAACAATGCTTCGGCATAGCCCCAAATGTCAGACTTACCATTTCATTTTATTTACCTGCTGTGTGCCACAGCTCGTGCGCATCGGGCCTTCTCCTAGGTCACCAACTCCCCGGGACATGGCGCAGAGGGAGCCAGAGAACTAAGCTGACTTACACAAGACCCACACACGGCTCTCTGCCCATCGCTTGCCCATGAAATGTCATACACGTTTGAGATTATGGAGATACATAAACAGTACGCGATTCTTCTATCATCCTTCAACTCAGCAGGGGGAGCACAACCGGTATCTCTGCTGCGTGACAATGCTGCTGTGATTCCCTAATACTACATTGTGTCTTCCAACGTGATTTGTAATCACCTGGATCATACTTACCAAGTCTTGATCCTGCAAACGAATCAAGCAGACACATGACTGTGCACACGGGAGCAGCCTCTGTAGCAGTGAGGCCTGGTAACCTCTGTGTGACTGCAGAGTTAGAGGCCCGGGCCCAGTCATGGCGTCCCCCTGCTTCCCTCCTCTCTTGCGTGGTCTTACCTCCTGCGCCAGGAATCGGCGCGGTTTGCAAGGCTGCAATGAGGATACAGATAATTCTAGTGCCGCAGTAAGGGAATTAATTACGGGTTGAGCCAGGGGGCGAACGTCTCTTCCCATGGCTGGAGCCGCTGAGGCACGCTGACAGTGGCACGCTGCACGCCCTGCTTCGGTGCCGGCTGCAGGCTGGGCTTTGATGTTCCTCTGCATGACCCTCAACACAGGGGGGTGGAAAGGGCCTGTGTCCCTTCCAGAAAACAAATGAATTGCTACTGAATAAAGAACAAAACCAAACAAAAATAGCAAGCTGCTTACGAAGCTTGTACTTCCTGAAGTGTTCTCCCACCAGAGTGAAAGCCCTGATGAATCCCCAGAGCCTCTTCTCTTCGAGAGGCACTTGAGGAGGGCTGGATTGCCGGAGACGGGCCTGCGCTGCTGCAGACCACGACAAGGAGCACGTGCGTTTCTCTGCGCCATTTACTACTGGTGTGAGTAGGGGAGAGCTCAGCTAGGGACCGCCTGTGCGCCCCTGCCACTGACGGGACAGCAGCAAAGCAGCTACATCCTCGTCTCTCAGAAACTCTGTCTCTGAGGAATCGTTCTTTCTCCCTTTTATTCCTCTTCTACCAGCACACTGTCCCCATGGTTTGAAGCTAAGAGTTTCCTGTTCAAAGGGGCTGCAAAAAACCCCTAGATAGTAGGGGGAGAATTCCCTTTCCCCACATTTCTTTCCTTTTCCTGACTTTCTTCTTGCTTTTCTCACTTTCACCCTCCCCTTCTGTCCCCCTTTTTTCCTCTCTCTTCTCCTTTTTGTCTCTTCTTCCTTCCCCAGAGAAGCGAGACGTAAACAAGATGCACATGTTTAAAACAAAACCACACAGATTATACAGAACTACAATAACATTGACTTCAGCAAGCCTATTATTAGATGAAAAAAGGACAGAATTTACCCTATAGAAGCAAAGCTCTAAAAAAATACAGAGAAGCACTGTCAACTTTTATAAGCCAATTTACACAAATATAAATTTAGCGTGTTAGTTCCTATTAAAATATCTAAGCCATCTGACCAGCAACCCTTGGCTTCAGAGGCTGTCAGTGATACTGCACCGAGAGAAATCTCACCATGGCGACTGACCTTCTCTCCCTCTCTCCTCCCTTTCATTTACTTTCCACATGAATCAGATATAGAAGTTTTATAATGTTAGTAGTGTCAATATAACATCCTACAGCTGAAACGTCTGTAGGCTACAGGACTTAAGTCATAATTTTACAATGTAAGAAACAGATACAGTAGAACCACTGTCAGTGTTTGCAATTGTGCATCTCCAGGGTCGTGATACAATCATCTTCGGCAGAAGTTAAGGGAACTGACTTCACCGTGATATTGGAGGCTGATTACTGATCATCTCTGCTTATTGCTCTGTTCAAAGGGTGGGCCTAATCCCCCTCGTCAGTCAAATGAGCTCAAGTCTTTAAAACACAGTGGTTTGCTGTGGTCAATGAGGTGTTGAAAAAGCTTGATGGTTGTCTGAATCTAACTATCGAGTCTATCAGTCTCCCTCACGCCTCAGATGAGTAATACAATAACATTTACCCTATAAACTTTTTCCCCTGATCTAGTACCCAACTGAACTACAGGGCCAAAATTAACTGGTTTTAAGACGGACCTATCTATTAAAGGCCGTAAGGTGCGTGGGAAAGCTGAGGCATACTGAGTTTTAATAAAAGGCGCAAGCTCATGATGAGTGAGCACCAGAGCCAGAGGAAGAACTAAAGAGCCCTGATTCCTACTGAGGAGCTTCCACCTCAGTATGTTTGTGTGTCAGGCATTTTTCACTGAGGGGCACTATCCCCTACCAGGCCCTCTCAGTTAGCACAGGGCATTGGTTTTAAATAATTTGGCTAGAAATAGTGTTTTTTTCTCTTCCAGACAATATTTGCCTTTTGAAGCTTGTTTCTGACTGCAGACTGGTGGAGGTGCATGTTTTGCATGTAGCACAGGAGCATTCTCCTTCTTTCTTTATCTTAACACTGCAATATTTCTTCTCTTTGACATAAACAGTGTCCAAAGTACTCTAATCCCATCCACGTACAGTACAAATAGAACAAACAAGGAATGATTTATGCACACTTGACTGTGCTCTATATCTTATTAGATGAAGATGAATTACTGTGCTGGACAGGGACACATTCTTCTGAAAAATCCATCTTTGTAGATTTCTGGTGCTCAATCTCATGTCTTTTGCAAATGCATTTTAGCATGCTATGGCTATTTTCCACTTGGTGATCTCTGCTGTACCGTGCACAGTATACGTGGCCCTGAAGGAGGACTGAAGCCGGTTCCCTGGCTAGCAGACTGCCATAGCTGCAAGGTACAGCTCCCGCTATATCACTTACGGACAAATGATTCTGCTCTTGTGTTCTATGACAGATGTCGTTTCCCAATTTCTGCCAGATGCTGATGATGTTATTTAAGCAAAAGAATTAATCCTCTCCTCCTTTCCTCCATCATCATATTGCATACACTATACTCTCTGCCTTCATAGTCACTTCTGAGAAATAAGTCCATCAATTTATATACAGACCAAGAATTTAACTTTGTTGACATTGGACAGAAAGCCTCGGGTTTGCGTCTTGTGAGAAGCCATATGCACAGCTACGGTATATAACTGACGCTTTCTTCTAGAGAAAATCTGTATTTGAAAAAGCATGAATTGTTGCTATGTGTTCACTGGGTATCAGAAAAGACCCAATACAGTTTGTACGTAAGTCATTGGACAAGTATTAGCTATTGCTCAAACCAACAAAGCAGTAAATTAACAACAGACAAGCTATTTTTTCCCCTTGTCCTTTCATTTTCATCAGCTTTCAATATGAAGTGATCAAACTCAAATTTAATTTGTCTCCTCCCACAGTATCTTATTCTCTACCCATGTAAACACTGAATAAAACAGATTTTCAAGCTCCTTCTTCCAAAGGTAACAAAGTGACAGCATTCATGTGAGACAAGCTGCATCGCAGTTTTTAATAAATCAGTCTTTACATAAGCATTTCTAGAACTATTCTTCTAGAACTGGCAGAGTAATGAATAACGTCCCCCACCTTCTAGTTCTCAGACTAGCATATTAAAATACTTTTCAGTAGTTTTGCAATTTTCACAAATATCAGATTTAGGGCAGTAGTGTTATTACTGTGTGAATATATATATCCGTATGAGAAACACACACCCAGGCATTCGCTATCTACCCCCAAGATTTACATTTAAGAGTCAGGAACTGAGGAGAAAAGCAAATGAGAGATTCAGTAACGGTCCAGGAATAAAGCAAAGAGACTGGGAAGCCAGAGGAGGAACAGCTACGAGCAGTACTTGCCTTACAGAAAGGTACGCTGGCTTGCAGCCCTTTGCACGTGTTGCACTCCCCAAAATGGAGCCACTCATTACGCTCAGATCGAAGGCAAGGAACCACCTTGGTCAAGCCCAAGAAGTCAAACCCACCTACATCCCGAGCAGCCACGTATATGATAGAAACAGTGCCGCAGACAGACGGCGGATCAACGGTGTGACACAAAGCTGTATTTGCGAACAGCACTAGGAAAGGACAAAAGGACACAGTGCAGTCTGGCAAGGCAGGCAGAACCAGCTACCTGCCTGGCGTTTTCAAGTTTCTTTCAAAAAACCAGCTGTCTGTGCAGAGCAGAAGTGCAAGAAGTGAAGTGCATGGATACTGTCCTAGCATTGAACTGTGTTAGTATTAATCATTATGAAAGACATCTAAAAGACAGTGTTGGACTGCTAAGCAGTCCAGCGGTGACCGGTGCTTTACGGTTCGTTTGGAGACTGACACATCTGCCTCCCTTTGAAATGGAATGGCTAGGCTACTGGAAGAATTCCTCTACGCCAAACGGAAAAATGTTTTGTGAAGTTTTTTAATTACAGTCTATGTTGATATTTTACTCAGCCTTCTATTTTTTTTAAATGTATACAATGATTGTGAAAGATAAGATTCTCACCAAATGAACTTTTTCTGTTTCTCACTTCTTACCTGCTGGGACAACGGCGAGACAAAGCGTACAGCTCCATTTGCAAGAGGCAACAGGCTGTGATTTCAGGCTCACAGCGAGTGGGCAGGAACCTGTTCACTCACTGGGTCCCAGCTAAGGTACCAGACAAAACCAGCTGGGGTGGTGCTGGTTCCTTTCCCTGCCAAAGGCATCCATTGGGAAACTGAACCGAAAACTCTCACTTCACAAAAGCCACTGACTAGCAATTAAGAGAGGTTTATTATGAATTCCTTCCGCATACAAAGCCACCGCTGACTTAAGAGGATTTTTTGTGTGCCAAGAAGCGTAGGACCAGGTCTCAGATGGTAGTGATTTCCAACTCATGTGGACATGAGCCAGCTTGAAATATCAGCTGTAGAAGCAAAAAATTCTATGAGCGTAATGATGCCCTTGAGACACCCAGTTATACAGGTCTTTGCTTTAAAAATAATGAATCACATCCTTTTTCCAACCCCTTTAAATCATAAGGGTAATATTTTTCCATACAATCAGGAGGCTGCATTCTCAACACGATCTAATGAGCGTGATGACAACTGCCGTATTATTTGAAGAAGTTATATGACTATTGCACAGAAAATGTCCTCCTATTTTGCAGTAGACATTCCCTAGTGCAACATTTTTTCTTTCAGCCTTAATTGAATTTTGAAGCATTTGCTTGTTCATGTTGTTGTCCATGTAAGCCTTCCATTTTTCTTTTTTTTTTTTGAATTAGATGTGCCATTTACAGTACACCTTCTACCAGATGAAAGAACAGAAAAAAAGGAGAACACGACACTACAGCCGACAATACAGATTTTTAAATCAAGCCAAGAGGTAGTATAATGCAGTGTTAATTTTCATACGGTAGATAGAATATGAAATATTTTTATATTCCTCATCATTAACAAACAGAGTACATTAATTTTATGTTTTGAAATCAGGTAGTTACCGAGAGGTTTGTCTTTAAAACTGTTTTATGAAACGAAGGAAGGAAAAACCCAATGCTTACTCAGGAGCTAGGACATTGTCACCATGTTGAACACTTAGTTACTTTTGCATTAAACTGACAGCTTAGGCAGTATTCTTACAGGAGAACTGGGAGAAGTTAAAACACGTTAACCCTCCTGCCACCTCATGCTCAAACAGTTGTGGAAAAAATAGATATTTAAATTATAGTACCTGTTCAGTTTAACTCATTTCTTCAACTGCTGACCAAAAGCAGTAGGATTTCAGAAGTGATCTCTCCTCTTCTGCTATTCGTAATTATGCATTTTCTGAACTGCCACTTGTACTTTTATCGTGTACAAGAGGGAGAAGTGCTCTGACCCTTCGCTGGAGTCCTGGGTTTACTGAGACTTTGTGGGAACTCGCCAGCGGGCGTCCAGCGATCATTCAACGCTCAATGTCAATGCAAGAACTCGGCTTTATTCTATGCCCCCTTCCAAGTGACTGTGCGTAACAGCAACAGTCTCATACGTGTGGACGTGATGGAAAATGCAACGTACAAGAAAAAGGACACAAACCAGAAAGGCCTCTGTGCTTGCAATAATGAGTTTTTAAAGTCGCAGCACGCTATGCTATTTCTTCCATTCCAAAACAAAACTATCGGCAAGAGTCTTGAAAACTAATGTTGAACTAAGATCAAACCGCACCTACAACTAACCTTAAGGTAATCTGCATGCACACTTATATTGCTAACTTTCAGTTATGTGTTCTGTTATTCAGAATTTATTTCACTGACTGACTTCAGCTCAAAGCCTTTTTTATCCCAAAGCTGCCTGAAGTCTGTCACAATGCTGATCTACCTTTATTTCTTCAGAAAAGACGTAATCTAATAAAACAGCAGAACCTTCTACCATAAAAAAACACACTGTATTTTCCACAGAAATAGCCCGAGTATCCAAAGTATCAGACACAAATGAAACGGAAATCTGCAGGGAAAGCTTCTGTGCTCTGTTTGTGCCAGAATGCCTGTATGGCAATACCATTCAAAAATATGAAGCTTGGACACAGATGTGAAGGGTCATAAAGCGACAAGAGTAAGCAAAGTTCAGAAGCAGGAATCCAGTGCTACTGGATCGGTGCAGTGAAACTGCACTGTGCTGCTGGCATAGGCTGGGTGAAGGGAGTTAAGTGGGTAACCTGAAAGTGGGGGAATCCATAATGACCCTCGAGAGTTGTAAGAGCTAGAAGAAAAATGTGCCGGATGGGAATGTTGCTGCGGTTCTCTTTTAGCCTATCACATTTAGCCCACCGATAAGGTAACTTAACCTTTGCTGCCTTTTCCTCCAGTTCTTTGACACATAAATTACCTCATCTGAGACATACCTGTATATGAATAAGAGTCTAAGGGAATTTAAGAGAACAGTAAAGGACCTAACATGCGTTTAAGTCGTTACCTCTACCAGATGGGTAGAAACCATACTGACCTAGCAGATATCGCACCTCTGCACCACTCCCTACTGATAGACCAAATCAGACTTTATATAAAAGCACTAGAAAAAGCAAAACCAGAATGCTCAAAGCAGACCACAGCATCTCTCCGGAGTATCTCTCCTATGAGGAAAGGCTGAGAGAGCTGGGACTGTTCAGCCTGGAGAAGGGAAGGCTCAGGAAGGATCGCTCCACGTGTAAGAATGCCTGCAGGAAGGGTGCAAAGAGGATGGAGCCGGGCTTTTCACTGCGGTGCCCAGCGCCATAACCACAGACAACGGGCACAAGCTGAAACAGGAGGTTCCCTCTCACATCAGAAACACTTTTTTACTGTGAGGGTGACCAAGCACTGGCAGAAGTTGCCTAGAGAGGTTGTGGGGTCTCCATCCTTGGAGCTGTTCAAAAGCCAGCTGGACACGGTCCTGGGCAGCCTGCTGTGGGGGACCCTGCTTGAGCAGGGGGCTGGACAAGACGACCTCCAGAGGCGCCTTCCAGCCGCAGCCATTCTGCGATTCTGCAAAACCAAAGGATTTTCCTCTAGGCTCGCTGCTGCCGTGAGACCATTCTGTCACAAATTTTTGCAGATTCTCAAAAGTCACTGGTGAGATAACTGTGTGACTTGCTTGACTTCCTTGAGAACAAGTTACTTCTCTTCACGTACACTTTACCTTTTCTTATATTATTATCTTGCTCCTGTAGACCTTATTCAATGAGGCAAAACCTTCGCTGATTTTAATGACAATATTGCTGTAATAATTACTGCAGGGCTGAGCCCCAGAAAATCATCAAACTTTTCTCTTCTTTTTCCCAATTGTGTTTTTGGAGGCAAATTACCTATGGTGCTTCCTGCTTTTTATTTATTCCTGAGAGTGCACGAATACGCAACTTAGAAGTCTTTTGCTGTGAAGCCATTCACCCTGCTGACAGCTGATATGATTAAAATCCAAAACCTAGTGTTTCTAACTCCTGCTTGAATTTGGACTGGTGCTACATGAGCAGCCGTACGGCCTCTCTGCTCTCAGGTACGACTGGATGGGCTTCTCCTGTGCCAACCTGGCAGCTCTGGCCAATCTTGGCAGCTTCTGAGTTTTACCAGTTGCTTTGCTTTAAAAGCAGTCTGTGGTGCCGAGGCCCAAACAAGTACAAAATACGTTACCATCAGATATACAAACAAATTCTCTGAGGCACAGTAGATGTTCTTACAAGAATGTTCTGCTCTGCTTGGTCCAGTCTTCTTGGTCTGTAACTTTTAGACTATGCTGGAACTGGAAATAATTCAAAAGCTAGAAAAAAAAAAAAAATCTCATCTCAGAGAAGCCTGCAGTCATTTTCAAAGAAAACTTAATTAGTTTTCTATCTTTGTGACCAAAAAGCATGTCTTTTTCTTTTGTCAAACCTGGAAGAATTATGGAACTTAGGCACAAGTATATGCCATGATGCTAATGAAGCTTTTCCTTAGTTTGAATTCACTGCACACAGAAGCAATCAGACTGAATTACATTCAGGAAAAAAATCAATAACAAAAACCCAAAACCAACCTGAAATCCTATTTGCTCCTACCTTTGGAGAATGTAAGGGAAGAGTCTGGTGAATCTGATTTACTTTATTCCTGTCTTGATTATATTTATTTCAATTTTATGAAAAAAATGAAGAGATTATTTACATAACTTGAAGTTGATCACACTTTCCTTCTGGTTGAAGCTTGACCTAGACTCAAGAAGAGTAGCCTGAAGAACGATCCACTTCAAAAACTGAAATGAAATTACTACAAAGTCCAATCGTCGTCTTATAATGAATACTTAAGAGACTCTTCTTGTTCATGGAGCTATGTATCTCCTTAAAAATAATTTATTTCATGCAATTCTTTTGGGGTAAAATCTGTGGAAACAGTATATGTGGGAATGCGGCTGTGACGCAACTCCTGCTTTCTCTAAGTCAGTTTAAGATAATTAACTGAAGGTCAAAAAGCTATTTCTCCTGGTTTTATTTTTAATATAGGCACAGGGCTGTGCACTCTACATAAGATATGAACCAGATGACAGGTGTAACTGATTCTTAGATACACAATGCAGAGATAAGGTCAATATAGAAAGCTTTAGGAAACACCAACTTTATTTTTGTTCAATATCCAAGTACTTTTATGCCACGCATAGAATTTAAATCAGTTCTCATATTCATGTGGTAAGTACGTGCACGGTGACATTTCCTTTATTGCACAGTATAAAATTGTACCTTCCCAACTTGTTAGCATGTTGGGATGGGCTCCTTCTAAGAGTGAGTGGAGATGGTGTCTCTAAATTGCTTTAGAAGTGTAAAGAGAGAAGAAGAGAGAGGAACATAATCTGCAGACTTCTTTAAGATGATAAATGTGAAAGGTTGGTGATTTATGCAAATGGTCGGGGTTGCGGGTTTTTTTTTTACTCAAAGCTAGGAAGTTCCTTCTACGGGCTGCAAGAACAAGGCACAGACTGAGGACTTTGCAGAAAGCCAGAAGAGAACATGCGGCCATTCAAATGAAGATGTGTGTGGACGCCTTAATCATTTTGCCTTACCCCTATTGAACATGACAGCAAACCTTCTTTAAGTAACAAGCTGATGAAGTGGTTGTGTTTAAACTCGTAACAAGATAAGAGTTAACAAAAAATCTTGGTGTAGAAATATTTGAACACTTTATCCTAATATTTCTTGCCAAAATTATTTCCTGTAAGCCTTTGACATTGAGCCCCTTCGCTTTGTTAACTGCTGGAAAAACACAGAACAAACCCAACCGTGTCTACTGAAGAATGCAAATATTAGGGAAGAGATGAATACAGACACACCAAGGACGCACAGAGAAACCTGACTGAAGTAATTTTAAAGCTTCCAAGCAGTGCAGGCAAAATTAAGGAGAAAATAACTGTAGGGGATGAAGTAGGAGGATCACAAAAGGTGGAGGACTCTGGGTTAAGGAAGCGAAGGTGAAGATCAATGGGGCTTTGAAGAGCAATCAGAAGCTGGAGAGAATTTATGAATATGGACAGGATCTCAATATCGCTTTCCTTCCTTGTTAAACCAGTTGAACTCTGAAGCATCTCTACTCCTGGGATCCTCTCCTCATTCCCATTCCTCCCTTGGTGCAGCGATTTGTACCAGAGCTTCCCTGCTCCGTCCTCTCCTCCCAGCAACAGCTGTACTCTTGCCTCTGCATTGCTTTGTTTGTGGCTGCGGTAAGAGTAGAGAGATACAGCTGAAGGAAGGAGGATGGTGATGTGTAACTGCGCAGAGGAAAAGCAGAGTCTGGCTGCTTAGGACACAGTTGCTGCTCAAACACGTTAAGTCTCCTGTCTCCTCCAGCACGGGCAGAACGGCCCTTTGCTTGCTGCCATTAGCCTGTTGCCCTGGGGCAACTTGCTATACCCAAAGTTGTCCCTAAGTCAGAATCACAACCACAGAAATTAAGATGTGTTACACTGATATTTCTAGTGGTTTGTAACAGCATGGGATTCTGTTCCAGCTGCTATGTAGCAAAACAGTGCACAAAGTAGAGGGGAAAAAGAACGCGTATCTTCGACACAAGATCTGGTCTTGCAGTCATCGGGTTTTAGTTCACCATCAGACATAAGGAACACCCTTACTGAACCATCAGGATGAACAGGGTACATAATATCTTAATTTACTCCGCGCATTAGAAGTACTGCATAGTAACCTGAATCCCTTCCAGATATCTTGCAAATAAGACTCTTACCATCCTAAGAATTTCATTTGCAGGAGGCTGTACAACTTATTAGGCCTAACATAAATATATTTGAATAAACAACCATTTACACAGGGTGAAAATACACAACTCGATGGAAGAAGCATTTTTTTAATCTATTAAATCCTAACTCTGACATGCACTGACATTTATGTGTGGTATTTCCTTCAATTGTTCTCATTAAAATTGGACTACAGTTACCTGTAGCCTTGCAATGTGTTCAAATGAAGAAGAAAAAAAAAAAGTACTTTTGAGAGCAGTTAATTTGGAATTAAATTAGTTTCTTCACAGATCAAAGGATATGTACATAGCAGAATCTTATTGAATTACACCAGCATGCTTCACTATGTAAGAAAGAGCAAAGAACAGCGAGACATTACTCCTCACAGAATTGCAAAGCTATATCCCCCATCAAATCCAATCAAGAAGAGAGAAAAAAGAATATGAAAATAATTCTGTTCTGAAAGATCATTTATCTGTTTTTCTTAAGGCAGGTAAAAATAGAAGAGTTTGGTGTGCAGTACCAAAATCTTGTGCCGATATTTTAAAACCTCTGTACTGTACACTCTGCAAATACGGTGAATTCGTAAGGAAAAATCACATCGGGTAAATTGCCTTCTGGAGAACAGGACGGTTGAGCTGCATCCGCAAGCCAAAAAAGGGTTATGACATCAAATTGTCTCCCTCAAATACATGCAGGAGACAGAACACCTGGAGTCCAACTTAAGAGGAACTAGCTAAATAGAGAAAAGTTGGAAGATGTTCTTGCCATGTTCTAAAACTAAAGCTGAGGGAGAGAAGGAAGGAGGAGGGGACTGGCAGCAAAAGAGGAGTCAGAACAGGATACCAGAATCCATATGTATCAAAAGCAACTGACTAAGCAGGTATGGAGAAACATGATTAGCCTTGTTTTTTTTTTTTTTTGCAAATGCAGTGAAGTAAAACTTGACCGTGGGTCCAATAACCTCTTTGGTTAAAAACGTGGAGATAGGCAAGAAAGCATTTACCTATATTCTTCTAAACGAACTCCAAAGAAAATTAATAGCTTAATTTTAATGTACATCCCTACTGGCGAACAGCAAGCAAACACAACATTGTTAGCTAAGGATTCAGCTGGTATAAAAAGCGGACGTGAATCAGATCTGCATCAAACTCTCCACATCCCCAGGGAGTCCTGGTGGCTGGACCCAGAACAGGTAGACGGAGAACAAGCAGCCATTTAGCAACCAGCACAGAACTTCACACGGGCTAAGGAGCCGCCTGACCAGCGGGATGAACACCCAGCCGTGTGTCGCGAGATGAAGTCACTCCGCGGCTGCTGGGGCTGGACCAGCTGCCTCAACGTACAGACAGAACCTAAACTGAGCCAAGAGATTCTGATTCAAGGTGGGACAAAAGGACAGAGGTAAATGGATGCATCCGGCCCGACATACGTTTTCACTCAGCTCTATGGAAGGAAAAAGATATGTCTTATAAAGAAATGTCGCAAAGAACAAGCGATAAATAATGAATAAAGATTCCGCATTGTTTGTTTATAGAATATCAACAGCATCCTGCTAGATGCATTTCCCATTATCATTCATTCTGCAAAGACCTACCGTGATTGCTTTAACCTTGATTTTAAGGCAGAAGTAACGGTAATGCGCAAGCATATTGGTACAGCCACGGTAACAAGGAAAGAATAGTAAAAAGTGTATTTATAAAGCAGGGGAATCACATTAAAACTGCTAGGCAATAAAAACTACATCGTAGGCAGCAGCTGGGAAAAGGGTATTCACAAACCAATAATATCCTATTAAAACTAATGTGCAATAAAAGCAGACCACAGCAGAATTTGTAGCGGCTTTTAGACCAGGGCCCTGGAAATGGGGTTTTGACCTTTTCCAGTACTGCTAGCTTCAACTTGGCACTTCAGGCACTGCTCAGGAAGCACCCAGGACGCAGCTTGTTTTCAAAAACGAGGTTTTTTTCCTCATTAATCAAACAAACTCACAAATGTGGTCTGTTAACAAATTATGCAGCAAGTAGCCTTACGAAAAAGTACTCCTGAATCTAACTGAAGTACCCTGATGGACAAAAGAATTAAAATAACGTGTCTGCTTCAAAACCCACAGCCTTCAAATAGCACATGGTCGTATTTTCAAAACTGTTACGCTCCTGCACCCAAACTGCAGTCAGAATAACTGTATTTGAGAATAAATAATGGTTTAGGCTATTTTTAGCAGATCAACAAAGAAGCAAACTTGTGAATTGACTCAAAATGATTCTTTTGGGTTTTTTTCTCACCAAATGGAATCTGTTATTATACTTCCAATTTTTATTTTTTTTTAAAGCAACAACAAAATTAATCTCACGGTACAATTCTGAAATGAAAAACGTTGTTCACTTTTTGTTTTCAAAGCTTCCGACTGTTTCGACTTTTCAGTTTTTGCATAAAGAATCTGCTGAGTTCCGAGCAAATTTACAGCATTAGTTTCAGTCCATTCAAGAGTGCATGTTTTTAATGAATAACTGATTCGCTTACAATTTGAACCACCTTTGTTGCATCTCTAATTCTTCCCTATAGAAGGTGTAATCTGAAATCCACCAAAAGCGACTGGAATTTCAGCGTGTCAGTGAGTAAACGTCGAACTCCCCGCTGCTCAGACACTGTTATACTATGGGAACTTGATACAGAAAAGCAAGAAAAAAGAAAAGTAAACGCTGGAAAGTAAATTTAAGGTTTGTTACAGCTGTGGTGGCTTAAATTCTGAGGCTACTCCGCAACTGTAAACAAACCTTCCTCAAGGTAAGGTGCGAAACAGCACACACGAAGCGATCGGGGTACAATCAAGCTCCAGAAATGTACTCGGGAAATAAAAAACATCAAGAGAAAAAAGAAGAAATGTGGTTCAAGCAAGATTCTGTGGTGACAGAGAGATGCAGCAGAAGCTGTTGGGGAGACCGAGTGGGTACCAGACAAATTATTTCCCTAGGGACAACATTCTACTGGCATTTACCTCTCCCGTGTCTGCTAGCAAGAGACTAAGGGCGCTGATGAACGACCACCCACCCTTCCCAGGACAAAGCCCATGTGAAAGACATGGGGCGCTCAGAAACATCACTGCAAAGGGCTGACTGACACCAGTGTAAGCGAGAGCAGGATTCGACCACACGTTACTGCCCTTGAGGAGATCAGAGGACAGAATTCTTCACGTGCCTGATAGATTTTTCAATCCAACAGGAACAAATCTAGGTTCTGGGTTCTGCAGACCAAGAACGAAGACCCGAATCCCAAGTAACAAATGATTTTTCTCTGCACCTACGGAGGTTTTTGCCAGACTTGTTACAAAACTCACCACCACTACTGCAGACGCACCACGCTCCTTGTACTACCGGTCTTAATAGCTACCGGGGGCTACCTACCCTAACATAATGTCTTAGCCCAAAACTAAACCCTAGAAACTCACGCATATTCAGTATGCCATTATAAGATCCTTCACTTAGTGCTTCACCGGCAACTCATTCCGTGTACATTACATACATGAATGTGCTGGCCTCCTGCTTTAAACATCTGAAAAAGCCAATTAAGCTTGTCCCGGATCCCATTGTTTCTTTCCGTTACGTTAAGGCTTCTTTAGAGTTGAGATCCCTATATGGGATATGTCTCCAACAAAAGCAACATAAAACCAAGAAGCTGAATTTTATTCCTCTTGTATAATGAGCTTCCAGTACAGCACTGACAAAGACTCTGAGCCGGATTAAAAGAGCAAGGGCTGTATTTTACGTTCACTTATCAGCTGTGGCCCACAGTTCTTCCATGAACTGTATTATCTAATTAAAAAAACACTGAATGTCATGTTGCTCAGTCAAGACTACATGGGAAGCTGCTGTTCTCCTTCCGAGCACGACAGGCATTACAAGGAACGTGGTGGGATGCGTGACTCAAATGGCAGGGCAGCATAAATCCAAAACGGGACAAAGGCAATTGAAAAATATTCTTCCAAAGTGACTCCACTTATTTTGGCAGAGATTTAGATCAATGCACTCGGGACCAAAATTTGGTTTGGTGTCTCTTTTTTTCCCTCCGTGTGAAACAAACAAACAAAAAAAGCATTAACTAGAAATGCATACAGGCTCTTTTCTGCTGCAGGGTAAGAACTGCGCCCAAGTTAGAGAGACACAAATACAGCGCTCAGAAGTCAGAGCACGGATCTTGAACTTCTTGACAACTAACATCTTTGCAAAGCTCCCCTAGTACAATTTGAGCTGTGAGAGCCCCAGGTAAAGAAGTGAGCAAAAATTAAATGTTTACATACTGACTTTTTCTGCACTTTGCAAATACTGGTCATAGATCAAATTTAAATTGCTTTTTAATTCATCTGAAAGAGACCGCCAACGTCTAAGCAATTTTTTTCTTGAGGAAAAGAATACATTTTGAGTGTTTGGGGGTGGCAGATTTTTATTTGAGCAGGTTGTCGATGCCTGCTTTTACCTGGATGCTTCTTGTGAAGGTCCTTCCCACTGGAGCTCCGAGGGGCCACTACAGGAAGGGGCGCCCAGTGCAGCAGACTGTCACCCTGAGTCCAACGTGGTGCTCAATACTCAACGTTAAGCACGTGCTCGAGTACTTCCCTGAACTAATGCATTTTCACAGCCTTCGGCTCAGGACCTATTTCCCAGTTACAAGAAAGGTTGAAAGTAAAGTGCTGGGATGACATCTGTGCATTTCTTTAACTCAATTTGTAATCCGATTTTTTTTTCCATCGGGGACCAGGGAGTTTATTGGTATAAAGGGATCGATCTGGCATTTGTGCATTCAGCCCTTTCTACCGAATCAGCGCACGTCTGCCTCGGCCTTACGCGATAATACTGGTGATTGCAATTCTTTACTACTGAGATGATTTCTAGATTAACACGCTAAAATTTTTTTCCTAAAAATTGTGAAGTGGGGAGGAAGGAGGAAGTTTTCCATCAGAATACAAAGAGAAATGATTGCTCTCCTCCTGGACCAAAGTAGAAACTGAATACATTTAAAAGCAATGCAGTTGTCCAGGCCTCTATTTTTCTTAATTATTTCACTCCTCATAGGAAAATCACAATGATTCGATTAAAAATAATAATTAGGAAAGTTGCCGTTGTGTTTCACATTGTGAGAAATTAATCTCTATTTTCATCAGTCAGGAGGAGTGAAACTCCTGGGTGCAGTAAGCCAGAATGAGGGCTCCCACGCACCCCAGAAACCCAGCGCCAGCCCACTTCGACACCAGCCACCTCTAACGCCTCAACTCTGCGCTAATTCTCTGACCAGGAAACGACGATACCGGGAACATGATGTGTCCTGAAATCACACAGTTGTTTATCCATACCGTACTGTTACTACTGTCTAATTTGTTGACTAGCTTCACCTCAGGGTCTCTTTAATCACTACCATTTCCCAATTTTCTCTTGCTCATTGAATGCGTGCGCCCAGGATTAATTTCCCCAGGAGATAACTGCATTTTTTTCAGGTTGATTCTCATTCTGCATTTCCAGTGCATGTACTTCTCTCACTAGGCACTGTTTTGTTCTATTACGTCTCTACTCCTGTAGTGTTTATAGCACCTCTCACTTACAGATTTTATTACTATTCTTTTTCCCCTTCTCCAAAATGCAGCGTTTTTCAGTATTTCTTTATGAAGAAGCATCCTCCCCTCCGTCCTCCCCAACAGAATGACAGATCTCTTAAAACACTGACTTAAAGAAGTCATTTTGTTTAATTGGAAAAATAACTCACTTATCTCCTTTGCAGAATAGTTTAATCATGTTTGGTTCATAAATTTGAAAAGTATACAAGTGAAAAATGGCAGTATAATTCAACACTGTGAAGTCTGGAAAGCATGAAACGGTCCACGCTTGTACCTGGTGCATAAAATACATTCATTATTCCCTAGCGAGGCTCAGGCATCCATGTCTTTATGGCAATGTAAAGCCCAAAGCAGATGTATTCTCTTGTTCTCGCTGCATAAAACCAGGAACTGATGTTATTCACGTTCCTCCCTTTCATTTTGTCATTGCCTTTTGTTGATGGATGCCACTGAAATGGTTGACTATTTTGAACCACGCTTTCCCTTTCTGTGTTATAATCCGTGCTGGGGAGCTAGAGCAAAGGAAACCTCCTTTAGGGGATCATCTGTCCACTTCTGAAAGGGCTTTTTTGCCTCTGAAAATCATTAAAATGCTACGATTCAGAAGCCGGGTTTGCCGTGTTTTCCCTTGCCTGTCCAACGTACTTTCTCACGGCTGCTATGTAGGTCCTTGCCCCGTAAGCACACTGCTACTTCCTCATCCATTCCTATTTTTAAGACAGACGCACAAGGGTTGCAAGAAAACACATTCACAGTAAGATCAGAAAAAAAGAACCAATATTTTGCAATCTGACTACTTTCCCCCAACTATGGATCTTAAACAGGCCACATCATAATTATGTATTTTGTACCTTGCTGACCTTTGCTGCGTACTGATATAGTCCCAGTCTTCTTGACACTGCCTGACCCATATGAATGTTTTTCCATTATGAAATGCTTACAAGCAATGTTTTTCCTACAGTCTTACTGAAAATATTCATATCAACTAATAGCACAGAATAATCATTAAAATCTGTGCTAGGAGGATCTAGAGGCTTCATTTTTCTCTTGATTGCAGAAGAAATTTATAGTTTGGCAAGCTGCTCTTTATGTAAATGCTTGCTTTTCTCATCACCAATACAATGTCCTAGTTATTTAAGAGTTTGCTAGTATGCCACAAAAAAACCTAGTTTGTTTGTGCTTCGGAGACTGACAGGCATTATTTTTGAATTTATAAACAATGCAGCGGAGTGACTGCAAAGTAACCATCTGGAAAGGAGGATGGAAAAAATAAGGTCTTTCGAGAGGTCCAGCCGGGGCTGTGCGGAGACGCTCTGCCAGGGGATGATGGAAGCTCAGCTCCAGAAGCTGCTCTCTGCCCCTGCGCGTTTCTCTGCTTGCCCCGTTCCACTGGGCAACGGGCACAATATGGGGATATGGGACGAGGCTGTGGGTCTGCAACCAACCTGCCCTCCGGAAAGTCAAATTTTGTAGCATTTACGCTTGCGTGGCGCGTCTATTGTTTGCCGTGACCTGTAAGGATAGCAGGTATGTTCAGACCTCCTTCACAGAAGGGCGAAGGTAATTGCGAACCCATGACTACCTTGCACGACTACAGTTTATGACATCTCTAACACAGACTTTATCAATACCATATATTTGAGCTGTATATTAGTTGCCCGCTACCGGCGTTCCTGAAGTGCTGACTGTATGGTAGCTTTGTATTTATCAGGAAAGACGAAGGCATAAACAGAGATGCTATTTATAAACCTCAACGTGCATAATACCAACCTCAGCACTACCCAAACAGCATGCTCCATAATTAGTATAGTGGGGGAAACTTTTTACCTCTAGCGATTTCAAAACAGACTGAAATATCCAGGAGAATATAACGTTTTTGACATTCCAGCAGTAAGGGGAAACTGGTTGCTACAGAAAGGACAGTGGAAACCTGAGAAATATGGGTAGTTTTAAAACAAACAGAGCTTTTAGGGAGGTGATGCAGAAAGGTGGCCTAGCAATATAATATTTTCTCTCTGTTACAGTTTTAAAAATTAACAGGGTACGTTACAGTCTACCTGGCACTTTGTAGGCAGACAGCACCCTATGGTAACTCACCACAGCTGTTCATTCCAAGGCATAAGTGTGCCGATAAACGTGGAAGCAAAACTAAAGCAGAATTACAGTAATTAACCTTTGTAGCCATAAAGGCAGATTATTTTTGTAAGGTCACTGCAGATAAATACAGAGAATAGTTTAGAAATATTGTGCAGCTGTGCAAAAAACATTCTTACACTCTGTCAGATGTAGTTTTCTACGGACACAGCAGTCAGAAACCACCGTCTTAGTCTGGAAGCTGGCCAAGTACTTTTCAATGTGGTTCCTGGATAAAGTAAGTAAAAGAAAGCAACAGAAGTCGCACAACTAACTGCTTCCCTGTACCAAAATTCTGCCCGATGGGGTCAAGGATAAGCCACCTTTAGGGCTTCAGAAAACATTAGTTAGGTCTAGTGCGTGCTGCTAGCAGCGTCAGAAAGTTTCCAGAGGGAAAGCCTGCGCAGTTGTGTCAGACTCGGGACAAGTCAACAGCACCTCGCTTCTGTGTGCACGATTATGAACTTGGCACACGCATATGTCAGGCTGAAAACTTTATTTCTACCCTTCTTCTTTGACCAAACTTCTAAAAAGGGCTTTGCCAGTTGCAAACAAAAAGAGGATTCTATTGAAATAGAAGCCTAACGTAGAAAAAGTCTTGTGTACACCCAGGAATCATGCCAGTGCTATACCAAACAAGAAGAAAAACTTGCAATAAGTAATTATTAACCTGAAGCGGTCACGGAAGTCAAGATGGGCCCCAAATGCCTTTCCACAGGCTCTGCTCTGACTCACAGGAGAGTCTCGGAATCTGTCTTCGCGTGACAGGTGTGAAAATACAAAGTCAGCTTGTAAACTTTTGATGCAATTAATGGGCCGCTTTATTCTGTCTCACGTGATACGGAGTAATGTGCCTCCACGTATTCAATCAGAAGTATGACCGTAAAGGTTAGACAGGGTATTTCATAGTCTGAAGCTTCTTTATTGCAACAGATCTATTGGTTTACAGCCACGGCTTTATGCTCACTACTATTCGCTTCTCCTGTCCTCTGCAACTTTATTCTCCGTGAGTAACAAGGACTCTTAATCTTTCTATTGATAGAGTTAAATGAGAAATCTCTTATCTAATGAAGGTAAGTAGGAACCCAATTATCCATTACTTGCCTCTCTGAGTGGGTAACAGGATAACACTAGAGCTGTCTGAATTTTCAGATAACGCTTTTATAGGACTTTCCATACTCAAAGCAGTGTGAAAGGCAGTAATCCTCTTACCATCTCTATAAGGAAAGGAAAGCAAGTATCATACTCCGACTTTACAAAAAGAAAAACTGGGGCTGAGAGCGCAAACCTTTCCAAAAACAGATGCCTAAAATTCAGGATTAATTTCAGAGTTAGCTGCCCAACAGAGTGATCTAATTCTCAAATTTCAACATTTTCTAAATCAGACTGCTTGTTTAGGTGTCATCATATGATGTTCTCAGTTTGTATTCTGTCATTTAGTTTTGACCGTCTGTACGGTGTTTTTCCATTACAACCGAATTACCTTCCTGACCAAATAGTCACATTTCCAAATTCAAAATTGTTTTTTCAGCAATTTAGACAAATGCTTATACATTATGTTTGCCAACTGTGTGCACATGAGGCTTAGTAATCTCATTCACTACACAGTACCAAGAACAGAAACAAAAGAATGCAAACACAGGAAGAGAGAATTTCTCATCCTCATATAAGACACCTTTGCAGTGCTAGTCCCTATTTATGCCCAATCAGATAATGTGTTCATATTATTAATATCTCACCTTAAACACTTGTCAAAATTCACTTGTGTAAGTTTACTAAAAATATGAGTATTTTCTGCGTATTTGTGTATTTCTTTATTTCCCTGTTCCCGGCCTCTCCCACGGTCATAGACTTCAAAGGGGTTACCCATCATAGCTCTAATAATTTCAGCAGGGCTACGCTGATTTGTTTCTCAGCTTGTATAGCATAACAAAAATATTCATTTGAACCTTACGAAGTTTCCTCGCTTTGTTAATTGCGTTAGGCTTGGATTGAAAATATTGGTTTATTTTTCAACAATAAATTCTTTTCAGCTTAAACTTCAGAGACAAATTAGAACTAATTCTATTTTATGAAAGGAAAAGCTTTAACACCTTTTCAAATCCAGACTTAATTTGCTTTTGATGTATTAAACAAGTATCTTGCTCACATTTTCATTTGGACTGTGCTAACTTAATTAAATTGTATTAAATGCAACAGGGAAAATGCTCTTCTGAGTGTCAATTATTCTAATGGTATTTGCTTTTATTTGTTAAAAAAAGAAAGAAAAAAAGAATCCATCACAAAAAAACTACCTCTATAAATTATGGATACCCTGACAATTCGATAGCCTGATTAAATCTCACGGAAATCAAAAGCGGGGTTTCTTGGCCAAGAAAGCACACCAAAATTCAAAGGCTGATTGCAACCAGATGAAAGGAAAGAACGGCCGGTCCCTCTGCCACCAACACTACCTTCCCTCTGCTTTTGAGAACTTGGCTTTCTGCACCTTTACGTTTCTAAGAAAAAATTTCTGAGAGCTGAAGTGAGTTCGTCATGACAATTATTGGTTTAAAAGGAAAACGTGTTATCTCGTGTTTTCTGGCAAATGGGTTCTCCAGCCCACCCGCTCTCTCCCCTTTCTCCAGCCATAATCCCTTGGACCATGTTTTTGTCTTCTTGCATAACTGGTGATGCCATTCCCAATTCACTATGGAAACCTAAATTTTTTCACTTTGTTAATCTCCTTTATGACATGGCCCTAAGCGGTCTGTAGGTTGCTAATAACCTGGAATACTCCAGGTATTGATAATAGCTGTGTTGTTTCAAAAAAACAATTTAGATCCTTCACCCACTTTTTGGAGTACACTGGTATCTGTGATGTTTATTCACTGTCCTGAATTATGATCTACATTAAAGCTATACTTTTTAGGAGCAATTTATTATTCTCTTTCCTTCTTCACCAGATGATATAAACAAAGTGAGAACGTGCTGGTGATTTCTTGCTGCAGCATCCCGGACTACAGTAGAGCGCTGGTTCCCAACCAGTGAAGTACAACTCGCTGGTGAGACACATGGACATCGGATGATGTACAAGGCGCAGTGCGGCATCCACGTTAACAGGCTTTGCTGGGCCTTTTAGTCACTGCTGTTTGCCTGTGGTGAGGGCCTGAGCTGGGGAAGGTGCGTGGCTGGAGGTATTAGGGGAGCGAAGAAAAGATGGTGACAGCGAGGCTTGCTTCACATGATGAAAGAGGACAGCATTCGCTCCAGGAACACTCATCCCTGGGCCGGGGAAACCGTGCCACAGAACTAATACAGGAATACGAAATTTATTTGTTTGATATGTGGACAGTGAGGGGACAAGGATATAATTTACCATCCAGTTCAGACAAGGCAACTGGGTCAATGTCATTTTCACCCATCTGTCTCTCCTTGCCTTACCTCCTGTAGTCCTTCTGCCAGATTTGCCCTGAGTTACAATCTGTGCAATCAACCTAGAAATCAAGATGGAGACTGCAGGCTGCAAATAATCCCAACAGGAGAGGACAGGATGAGGAGATGGAAACACGTTGCTGTCGAGTGGCAGCGACTACACAGCACGGAGGGTGGCAGAATGGTCCAAGAGCTGTTGGTTAGAAAGTCCATGTCCTGCCTTTGGAGTAGGAATTACTGCCTGGGAATTACCTGAGGAATTACCTAGTTGATTATCTGCTGGGTATTGCTTTTGCTTCACACTGCTGCAACAGAACGCTAGCCGAGACTGGCAACGAGAATGCTAATTGGGGCTAGTGTTTTATGTAAAGAAAATAGTAATCTTGAGATAACATGGATTTCCTCTCCCTTGTCTCTCCGTGGCATGCAGTTAGGAAGCAGTGGTTACCCACCTCTATGCCGTTAGATGTCTTGTTCCAATGTCCTGGAAGTCTTTCAGGGACAGTCAAATCCCACTTAATGTAACACGAGACCGCCTACTCCAAGTAGCTGAAAAATTACTTTTATCAATCAAAAATTGTAAAATTACTTCCCTGAGGTAATTAAAGCTGTTAGAATTAGAACTTCTAGAACTGACAGAGCTAATAACTGAACGGTGCTCTGACGACTAACGTGGCAGAGAGGGGGGCTTTGCTTATGTCTGCAGCACTTCAACAGCAATAACTGCTAACGTCCTGTTGTCGTAACATAAAGGGCCGCGGATTTCAGAAAGACAGCAAAGCACAAGATGAAATGTGCAGAAATAAAACAAACGGTCTATGAGAATCATCTGTTGTCTGTGAGTAAATGGTTGGCAGCAGTTCAGTTTGCTAACAATCTTGACAAGCATCTCCCTCTCTGACAGAGCAACGAACGTGCCTCAGCCGTAGCTGCAGAAGTAGCCCAAAGTGATTAAATCTCACTCTTCCCTTCAGGAAATTGCCTCTGATGTCTTGTCTCACAACTACATTATGTCTCATTATAAGTTCTGACTCCTCTATAGATTCGACTTCAGTTTAAAAGTCCCACAGAGCATCTGCTGTTTAAGGTTTCCTATCGATATGCTGCAGATGACAGGAATGAATATGTTATATATACATTATTGGAAATTTGAGCATTTTTAATCATGTCTTAGGAACAGTTGCTCTGTAAGTGCAAATATCTTTGTGTCTATTTGCATGGTTTTTTTTTACTGGAACCAGAGACGCTGAGAGCTCCTTTTTGTCTTTTTGCTCTTGAAGGTGGAGAAATTTTCTTAATTAAGTGAAGGAAAACTCCTCCAACTCAAGACAGCCACCAGAATAACCTGTAGAGGCTTATCTGCAGAAGAAATCCCCATTATTTTTAAGACGATATTAAAATAAAGGGAGATTCATACTGAAAAGGTTAGTCTAAGGACTGTTACGATACACAGGGGTCCATAACTCTTCAAACAAAAAGCAACTGCTACCTGGGCTGAAACAGTGAACTTGTCTCATTTTGACATCGTTTGAAATAAAAAAGTATTTCCTTCAGTGAAGCACACCCAAAAATTCTAAAAGCGAATACGCAGACAACTTTAAAGTAGAAACCACTTGAAAAAGTATTTTTAAAAGTAGTCATTAAATTGAATTTCATAATTTCTTATCCTAAATAGTGAGTCACTGAGGAAGCGCAATATACATCGCAGTATGTCCCGAGACTTTTGCTCTGAGACTGTTTCTGCTGCCCTTAAAGAAGAAGATTTCATTTTTACCAAAGCTTTTTTTGCCTTTTGTAATTCTTAAGCTTTTAATGACCAGCTGTCGAAGCTATCTCGCGGTGCGGGGCTGAAAGAGATCCCACCTTTGAGGGAGCCTTCTAGGCAGACCGAGAACCTGATTCTGGGCCAGACTGCACGGGACGGCTCTTGTAGAGGAGCAAGAATTCTCGTCAGGCATGGTCTCATTAGCTCACCACCTCCAACGGCCACAACACAGTACAGAAGCCCAAAGGATGCTGCTGCTACCCTAGAAGGGATTTGGGAATTCAGTCTGGTCCTTAAACCCCTTGGCAAGGCCCCTTCTGCCTTGTGGCATCGGCAATTTCTAAGAGGGAAAGGAGCTGCCCTCAGGGAACCGAAACCAGCTGTTGTGCCATAGGCGTGTTGTCAAGGAGCTGAAACAGCAGCCTTGAAATGGGCCTTACGTATGGCAATGAAATATTTTCTGGATCATATGAAATACAAATATGATGAAGAGGATGAGGGATTTGGAGTGTGACACTGATTTATTTCATGCAGTTTGTCGGGATTTTTTTTTTAAACAAAGTACTACTGGGAACAACAGACATGACCCGCTGTTTCTCCCAAACGCTCCCAGGTCTGATTTCAAAAGTAACTGTTCAAAATCCTATTATTACACCAGCAAAAGCCACAAACTGACATGCGAGGAAGGGACTTGAACTCCCTCCATTAGCACTGTGCGTCCTGAGCTGCCACCCGTACACACTGTCCCCTCGTGCCAGTTAAAGTCAGCTGTACCTGCTTGGGACATCTGTGATGCTCTTCTCCTAGAATACACGACTCGGGAGTTGCGAGGAATTACTGTAAATTGGTACTACACAAACGAGTTCTTAGAGCAGACTCCTATGTTAATAAGGAACTTCCACTTCAGATACTGAAAGGTTTCAGTACTCAGATCTGTACTCCATTATTACATTATGTTATTAAATGTAAAAATTATTTAGTGCTGTCTGTTTTCTAGGCTATGTAGTACTTTGTACAGTAGACAGGGAAGATACATAAAGTCTTCTCCTTCCCTTAGGAGAGATGAAATCCTAAGGCTTAACATTTCTCCCTTACAGAGCCATTTGTAGAAAACGCCACAGAGCAAACCAGCAACTGCCAAACACGTTCCCTTCAGCAACGTACATTTACCCTTGATAAAATGCAGAATTTATCCAAAGTGACCATAACCGCTCAGGTGAAATGTGCTACAGATGTTAACAGGGATGAACCTAATTGGCTTTCACTTATGCACAGAGAAGTCCTTTAACAATACATTATGATTTAATCATAATAAAAATTAAGTAATCAAAAGGAATAAATCAAAAGGAAATTTAGAAACCTGGGAGGAGACTGTAGCATGGTGTGAAACCTATTTTTCTCTCCTGCCCACAAGCAGAAGGTGCTAACCTTCATTAGTGTCCCCCCGGCACATTCATTCATACACAACTCCCTTTTCAGCACTGACGATCTGAATTACAGCGGCTCCTACAGACTCCTCATGAAAACTTTATTCCAAGTCCTAGACAAGCGCAAGAGAAACAGTCCTGCCCCAGAGGATTAAGAACGTGAAGAGATGAAGGACAAGGCAGAAAGGTACTGTGTCTTACCTGAGCGCGGCACAAGGCAAACAGCAAAACTTCAGCTGAAACCTCCCATTCCCCAGCCTTACCAGAGTGCCGTGCCCAGGAGCAATTCATAGTGCTAACAGAATATTCAACATCTGCTACTCTGTTATACTTTTCATCAGAAAAAAACAAGTAGCCCCCCAGTACTCCATCAGGAGTCCCCGCTACTCCTCACGCCAGCCAACTCTTGGGCATTTTTGGTCCCAGTTCTCCTCCTTGGTCCAGCCAGGACCAGGATTTGATCTTCCTTAGACAAAGTCAAATGGAATAGACAAAAACCAGAAAGAAAAAAAAAAAAAAAGGAAAAAAGAAAGAAAATAAAATACTTGTTGGAACTTTTCAAAGCTAGTACTTGTCTGCAAATTAAAAACATAGAGTGAAATAAGCAGGGATTGGTGAAAGAGCTGTGCAACATCTTTGCTGATTTCCATTTCAATGGGACGGATTTACATTCTCATCTGAGTTCATGACTGGTATCTCCCGACACAGAATGGCTGTACGGCGAAGGGGGAAGCTGATGATGCTTTGGAACAGACATGCTGTAGGTAGACAAGAATAACCACCCTCCTGGTTTGCTGTCAATAATCCTTTCTTAAGGAGACACAAAAGAACAGTGTGCAGAGACATATTTAAACTGTATTGACTGATACGTACCAAACCATGCTCACGGGCTCAGTGGTATTTTAGATAGGGGGAATGTGGTGTTACTTTAGCTACTAGCTATAGTAACATAAAAAACATTTGTAGGATTCCCTTCCCCCCATCATTTGTCTCTCAGCTATTTTCTGTCAAAGCCCAGAAATCAATAGCGGCACACTGATAGAATCCAGACTGGTTTGAAGATCCAGTGCATGGTATCCAGCCAGTCAAGTGTGATGGATTTAATTCATGCAGTACTTATTATTCCCAAGCTTTGCCTGTCAACAGGGAAAAAAAAAAAGTATAGATCTGAAAAGCAATCAGGCAGTTTTCAGAAAGACAAATCTCGCAGTGGTTCCACTCTCCCCCTTTCCCCCATTAGTTTAGATTTCTTTTCTTAGCTCTCATTTCTGTACTTTTCATATCTGTAATACTGGCATCACAAGAAGGGCAGCTGTTGCCACATGAAGTCTTTTAAATTTTCTGGTAATTTCTATAGCACTTGCACAAATGTTTTAACTATAGCATGATGACACCATTCTCTGATGGGGAGAGACGATAAATTGTGATTCTAACATGATGAAGCACATTTAAAATACTAAGGATCACAGACCCTAACTCCTATCAGAGAGTTTTGGTCTACATTTTCAGATGGCTTCCCTTTTTCAGGCAGACCAGTATTTTACTTTGTATTTTCACAGTTAGTTAACGGCATAAATCCTTTCGCGTGAATAGCTCTGCATCTAAACAGAAATTTTTCCATATGAGCACTAAGGATATTGTGAATGCTAAAGTTTAAATGGGATTCCAGGGGAAACTTGAGAAGACCATGGAAACCCTCAAGTGTTACGAACCACATAGAAACCACATCCATTTTAGCAAGTTTTGGGAGTGGCCATTAGATGATGGCTGAAACAACTTTAAGAAATTGTCTTGTCTTTATTTTTCCACAAGCATCTTCTTAGACCCACTGGTGGAAAGGGGATACCAAGATGTATGTACCCTTACAACAAGACAACTCCTATGTTCTACTAATCAGTGTGCTCATATGACTTAGCCCTGCTCGCTTTTCACTGTGACCTGGCTTTCCGGAGGTTTGTCTTCAGTCATTAAAAGGGGATTACTTATGTGCTGCCAAACACACACAGAACAGGTGACATGGGCCATTCACGATCCTGACATTAGGACACCTATAGCGTCAAACTGTATTGCAGTGGCTCCAGCTCTCAGACCCAGCCAGGTGCTGTCAGACAGCAGGAACAGCTCATCCCACAGTTCCCGCCTTTGGGTGCATACTTCAGCGAAACCTTGCTCTAGGTCGGGGCAAGCCACTGGCACGTGGCGCTTGCCGTTCGGCAAGGGAAGGATGCCCAGGCCATAATGCCACCGCGGCATGCTCTAGGCAGTCTGACAGGGTCTGAGACGCGATGAGGTGTGCATTTACCCCTTGGATCACGCAGAGCTGCTGAACCCCGGCAGGAGCAATGCTAGAACTGTCCAAGCTGTTTACTGTAACCCAGCCAGGTCTGACAGCCTGTCCTCCTTCCACTTCCCCTCCTCCCTAGCTGAGCACAGAGTTGGAATTGTTCCCTCTCCTATTTAGTTCGACTTTCTCTCTGAATGTTGGTATCTGTTAGCTAGGCACGGAAGATGTTCAGGGATGCCAGGAAAAAGGTTGCTATCATTCTACTTACAAGATTTTAAATTACTATGGTGATGCACGCTCGTATAAACTCTTAAACTGAAGTTTTCCCACTAAATTAGCGAAGGTTTCTGAGTTGTTATTAACCTGACTCCTAGGCTTGCTTTAGAGTGGAGGTTTCGTGAATCAGGGTCACGAATACTTTCTGGTTCTAAATAAAAGCCGACAAGCCACTGCTGCCGTTAAGCCAGACTCATCAGCTATTTGAAACAGTGGATCTTCACAGAAACTCAGGCTGGAAGGGCTCCGGTGCTTCCCACTGTCCCGTGACAGGACAGTTATACTTAGCACTTTTCTTTAGCAATTACACCCAAGATGTTCTTGGCATTTTCTCCTGTGTTTTTCTTTAAACTTCTGATGATAAACATTTCACAGCTTCCCTAGGCAATCTATTTCAGCGACTAACTAACCTTTACTGAGAGAACTTCTTAATGCTTAATCTTAATTTTCCCTTTTTGCAATTTGTGGTCTTTTATTTCTTGTCCCATCCTATTTCCAGCCACAGAAAACACCAAGAACAGATTATTCCCTTTTCTCTTTAAATGCTTGCGCTCAGTTTGTTCAGTCTTTCTCCAAAGGATTCCCGAATATTACTACTTCTTTTTCACCCTCTCCATAATGGCTAAATGCTACAGCTTTAGAGGAAGGAGCTGACGTTTCTGCTTGTAACTGAACTTCCAGAGCTGCTTGGAGGCCTTCAACTTCCAGCACCAGTGAGCCTGGTAGTGCCCAGCTGAAAGGAAGCAGGACATTTCTGTTCCCTAGCACCCCCAAAGGCTACTGAGGTTCTTCACGGTAGAAGAACCCAGTCACCAAAATCCCACAGCAAGGACTAACCTACCTGGCAAAGCAGGACCGCTCAACGTGCTTCACCGTGACATTGCTCTCAGACCCTGCAGGTTGGTCCCCGATGAAATCCAAATCAAAGTAACTGGTTACATCAGTGCTACCACCGTGAGCAAACTAGAATTTTCCTGCTCTTCAATAAATGTCACTGATACCATCTCCTAATCTTCGAGATGATTTCTTGTAGGCACTGAACACCCTCCTCCCTCTTGCACAGGAAGATTCCTAAGTATTTGTTTCAAGGGTTGGAAGGTTTTAAGGTAACAGACGTTAGGATTGTATGCCATACGAAACACCTCAGGCCGTATTGAGTGGACTCATGGCCATCTCCACCTCTGAACAGTGATTTCTCTTTTTGTAACACAGTCACCCAAATTTCATGATTGTGCATCTTTCTACCATCCAGTGCCACTGCTACGTGCACCAAGAACACAGAAATGATTCACAAAAGTGAATGAGTGAAGAAAGTGAATAAGAAATCACATAATTCAAAACCACTGTGGGAACTTGAGTTTGGATTAAGAATATGCATCCTGATTATTTGCATCCTGTTAGTTCTAATAACAACCCAGTTTTCAAGTCAGTATCAACCCATCATTACTTATGTGTCAATAATTCTCACGGAAACGTGATCACAGTTTCTTATAGGCCGGGCAGGATCATAGGAAGGCAGATCAGAAATGGGTTTCAAAGCCACAAGCACTAATTTATCCCATTCTCCACGGCCACAGTGAAGCGCACAGCCTGAAAATAAACTCTCGAGACTAAAACTAGGATCCAAATTCAAAAATTTGCTAGCACTACGGCTTTATCTTCGTTCTGCAGAACAAACTTAGTGACCAAATGGAGGTTACAGGCACCCAGTCAACGACAGCATTATTTGGTTCTTAAAAAAATTCCATTTTCTTTTTGCAACTATGGCCTTCATTTATGCAAAAGGCCGTTCTCTTCCGGCCCTCCTGAGCCTGCAGCCAGACAGGCTAAAACAATAGCACCAAAGGAGGTGTGAGCTTCCCACCCACTCCCGAGTCGCTCACTTGATAGCCTGGATGTGGTCATTTACATGCTAACGCTATTAACAAGTAAGCAAAACACAAATGGATTATTTTTTATTTTTTTTTTTTAAGACAGCAGGGCTTGTTTTGGGGTTTTGACAGTCAAAGCAAAACAAAACCCAGCCTACAAAGCAAAACCAACCCAGATGTCCCATGCCAGCTTAGGGGAATTAAGGGGAAAAAAAAAAAAAGAAGAACAGAAAAGAAAAAAGTGTTTTCTAAACTGCTTCTTCTGAGCTTTTATCTAGATTTAACAGACACATTAATTCAATTGATGCGCAGTTTAGCCAGCCGGCAACACACAAATACCTTCCACAAATGGTAGGATTTGCCTTTTTTTTTCCCCTGCAGAGATGTTACCACAGATGTGAGCTTTTTCCTTCTGCTCTGTTCCTTCCCCCCCACGCTCCTCTGTGTAATATTTTAGCAAATAATGAAACGTACCACATGTCTCCGAACAACCAGGCGCAATAATGCTGAAGGGGAGCTGCTGCTGCCTCTACGCTGCTGTTCCTTCCTTAACTGTGTCAGTCTCTTAATGCAATTTTCTTTGCTGGACAAATATTAATATGCTAATGACTTTCAAACAAGTACCCAAGAACATACTGTCTGACTTTAAGAAAAACAAAACACTTCTTTACCTGGAATTGGCATGATGTCTGAGGACGGGCATAAGAAGAAGCGAAACTGGGCATCAGGAAAAAAGGAATGTGGGTAGAGAAATTCTTATTAAAAAGAAAAAAAAAAAAAGAAATAATGGAATGAATGCAAAAATAAAGCAAAAGAAAAGGAAAAGACAGCAGTGGAAGGGAAATGTGACATTTAAACCTAGGCTCCTGGCTGGTGCCCATGGCAACTCCACTGACGAGTTGGTAAAAACTATTCTCTCCTTTGATTGCTTTCAAGGATAATCCTTGCTTCTCTTTCCTGGGAACCATGACAGATTTTCTGTCTTTAGGGACGGTGCAGGAGTTTCTTTTATAATGGCTCTAATAAATAATGGAGTGGTAATGTCCTCTAGGACGACTAGCTGTGAAATTTGATCTGTTTAGGACACGTTTTCACACTTCTATACAAGGGAGGCATTATGCGGTAAGGAATACAGGTATCTTCAAATGCTTTATATCACGTGTTTACGCTATTTTAAAAATTCTAAATGGAATTCAGCATTAAAAAAAATAATTCATTTAAGGGAAACCAACTTGAATTGCTCTATTGAGCTCAGCATGTGGTATTCACGGTTTCTAAATTTAAATAAGGTTTCCATCTGCTCTGTTGTTCAAGAATCTCAGGGAAAACTATTAGAGAGCAAGGGCGGGAGGGAGCGAGCACACACATATTTAGGCAAGGTTATACGTGGGGTATTTCTGAAGTAAACGCAGGTCCCACCATGTGTGCTGGTTCTTTATTTGAGAGACAGAGCCACTCGCCTCTGCTGTGACCCGGCAGTTGGGTCTGGGCCTGGGAACACCACAATGCCACCCAGCCTCCCTGGGGCCTGCCCAGCACATCCCAGTGCTCCGCGGGGGCTTCCAGCTGCACTGTCGGCTGCCCAGAGCCACCCAACGGGTCTCCTCCTCTCCTAATCAAGAAAAGATTCTCTCTTCAGCAAAAATCACACAGCTCAGAAGCCAGAGGAATAGCATCAACAGAACATAACTATCTACCAGGGATATCCCCGAATCACAAACCAAGGAAAACCTCGTCTTCAGTTCTTCCAAGCGAAGACAGGACTCAGTTCCAGCATTTAATTCAAAACTGTTGCAACTACTGAATTTGTTCACGAACAAAGCGGCACTTGCAACGCTTACTAAATATTCCACTTATATTGCATTCTTTGGGGGGAAAAAAGATAACAATTACATGAAATGATCAGAACAGTGCATAAAATTCCTTCAAATAGTATTTACATTGCCTAGCCCCCCAGCCCCTTCCTAAACATGACGCATTGCATCCTTAGCTATAAGGGGAGCTAGGCTCTTTTGGAACAAGAATGGAATCAGCTGCAGGAACAAAGGACCTCTCACAGGGGCCCACTGCTCTTATCTCCTCACTGAAATATGAGCAACGAATTTAGCATTTCCAGTAACTTTTACCACATAAGGTAGAAAGAGAAGGAGTGCCAAAAACTGTACAGCCTTGTACTAATAAGTCAAAGTCAGCATAATAAAGCGCACTCAGAAATCTCAAGCAGCATGGGCAAGATGTATAGCTCTAGCCCAGAAGAGGGAAAATACAGTGGAAATAAGCAGTAAACCCTGTAATTTTAAGGAGAGTCGTAAGGTTTTATATTGGCTTTAGACTACAAGTTTTTCATATATTTAGCAGCCATTTGGAAAACAGCCATGACACAAATGTGGTGATATTATACAATGTAGAAAACAAACATGTCTGCGAGGACACAGAGGAGCCCCAGAAGGCTGGGCAAAAGAGAAGCACGACAGCAGATGGAACTGGTTGTTAGTAAAAGCAAAGTAACACATAACCAGTAATCTTAACTTAAAACTATTTGCGCTTCCTGTGCATTTAAATGAGGTAATCCCCCCAAGAAAGATACGAGAACGCCATTAGGGACAGCTCCACGAAAACCTCCTGTCTCTGGGCCACAGCGGCTCGAAAAGCAAATTTCTCACAGTGGCGTTGGTAAGAGCACAGAGGTGTCTTAGGACTCTAATGCCTTTCCTTTCAAAGCCCTCCGAGAATGGCTAAGAAATGGGCTAGGAAAATAGTTCTGCAGTTTTCTTATGTAAATCAGCTGTGCGCTTTTTTGAAAAAACATTTTGTTTATTTCTTGTCATCGCCAACGGACACACACGAGAAGTTTGGAGGGGGACAGGAGACTCTAAAAGGATTGACTTAAATGATTAAAGGAATGCAGACATTTCCATATGAAGGATGATTAACAAGTTACGGGGCTGGTCTGGATGTGCTGTTTGTGCAACGCTCACTGTAATGTAACACAAACGACAATAATAATGAGCAGCGGGAAGAGGAGATCAGTACTGCTCTGATTAAAGAGGACACATCTTAGGGAAGCTGTGATACCAGGCTACAAAGTACCGTGCTGATACACTGTGCATTTTTATAGGCCTGCTTATAACATAAGATCAAGGAGGATTTTTAAAAACAAAAAAATGTAAAACTGATATAATGCACTGCGTAACGAACCCATTGCCACCATCACTGAAGGCATCAATAAGGTTTGAAAAGATGTATGTTTTTACAACTAAGAAATCCACACCTCTCTCTAAAATCAATAAAAAACTTTCCTAAACACAATTATAAAATACGAGAGGATGAAGGAGGAGTACCTCATTCTCCAAGTGCTGATGCTAGAAGGTAGTCAAAGATCAGCCTCCTTTTCGCTTGCAGAGATTTCCACGATGGCAACTTCACACTCAAAATTAAGCAAAAACTCACGCAGTCTGTACAAGTTGACAACTAACCGATGAGAGGGCAGAAGGCACTTCCGGTGTGGACAGTCCAAAGCTCACCCTGTCACCACGCTGTAACTCTAATTGATAGCGAGGTTTTCTTCCCTCTGAAGCCACAGCTGCTCCAGCGACACAACATTTAACGAGATGGAGCCCAGATTAATTTTTCCTGAACGTGTTTAAAGAAAGAATTTAGTGAATGGTAACAGGTTTGAGAAAACGTGCTTGCTTTTAAAGCAGAAAGGAAAGAGGTTAGACAAGGATGGAATAAATGGCCTGGAAAAAGCAGATGGTACGGTGGTTGTGATGGACCATCAGAAACGTTTCACTGCAGCTGGGATGCAAACTAAGCGTGTCTCAGCATTCCTACCTGTTAATAGAGGCGCATCCAACAACTATGCAAAAAATATACGCTTGTCTTCCCTTACAGGCTTTTTTCCTGCAGCATAGCCATAACAAATGTCATAAATTAGTTGAGAAAGTCAACTAATATTTAATTTAGTGATTATTAGTGACAGCTGTTAAAAAAGATAAAAAAAGAATGAAAAGAAAGAGTGCAAACATTCTGCTCTTCAAAACTTACTGGTAAAACAGTCAATGAGCCCTATTTTCATGCAGTTTTCTGCAACCGTCAGGGCTTGAAACTTTTGTTTCTAAAGGAAGTTGAGACTCCTTATTCAGCTGCTCAAGCACAGAAACTGACACTTGAAGAAAAACGTCAAATACTGCAGCAATCACAAATTAAAAAAAAAGGAAGAGAGTTCTAATCACAGGGATTGGCGTCACTGTACTAGAGTGCTAAAATATGCTTGTATTACAGGCTGTTCCAGTGGCGAGAGCATTTGAGAACGATGAGACAAGATCCGTTGGTGGCTTTCAGCAGTGTCTTTTGGGGCAATTATAAAAATCCCCTGCAGAGCTGCTCCCCACTTTTATTTAAAGAAACAGCATTGAGTTCATGAATCTCTACAATGCTTAGTAAAACTGCTCCCCAATTTCACTTGGGCCTGTATGTGTACCTTCACTACAAAGCGAGCAAGACACTCCAGTGTCCTACTTCTAATTTCTTGAGAAGATAAGAAGACACAGATAATCTTAGCCAAGGTCCCGGCTACAGCAAAGAGTAAGGGTTCAGAACTCTCAGCAACAGCTGCGTCTTACTAGTGTGTACGGGCAACACATGTTGGTCCTAATGCTCTCTTTCTGCTCCTTGGAACTGAATGCAAACGTACATACATACATAAATACGTACATCATGGCTTAAAGCTTCAGGTTCATCAACTCAGTAGAGGGAATACGATTTCCAGCAGTCTACTCACAGAAAAGGCATACTTCAGCAGCCGCAGGGTCTGCCCTTCTCCTAGCTTCTCTATCTTGTATTTCTTTAACATTTGGGGACCGGGAAAAACTCATTTAAATAGAAATATTGTCTACAATGTAGTTCCCAAAATAAATTTTCAAAGATAGATTGAAAGGTCTTCTAGTATCGGCCAAGTTGTGTGGGAGGGCACAGCAGGACACTAACAAGGCTCATGGGAAAGGGTGGGAGATGAATTTCATATGCAAACGTGGAACATGACATGGGTGGGAAGGAGGAAAGAAATTAAGCACAAATATTATCTCTTTTTATCCCCAAAGCTTCATATTACAGATATTATTTATACTGTTTGTTCCATAAGGAAATCTGTGGAAAATAAAATGAAGGGTTTCCAGCCTTTCAAAAGCTAAACAGCTTGCTAAGTGGAGGGGAGGAAGCACTAATAGCTTGCATGCCTATAACTTGAGCACACGATTCTTTAATGTATCACTGTAAAGTCATCCCCATGCCGTGCAAACACTGTTCCTTTAGGTACTGTTTCATCAAGACAGTATTTCTGTCACAGCCGTCAGAGAAAAGTAAAAAACCCACCTGCCCGTGCTTGAGATATGCTCAGTGATGATTTGAGTTTCAAAATACATCAGTAATTCAGATCTGTCTAAAGGTACCTGGGCGTTATCTATGAGAGCACTATTCTTCAGGCATTGCATTTGGACTGCAAAATAACACATTATTTGTTTCTGCTGGACTTTAAGCATAATAACGAATCTCTTTAGGATATCACAGAATGTGCTGGGTTGGAAGGGACCTTTAAAGGTCACCTAGTCCAAACCCCCTGCAGTCAGCAGGGACATCTGTAACTAGATCAGGTTGCTCAGAGCCTCACCAAGCCTGGCCTTGAACGTCTCCAGGGACGGGGCCTCCACCACCTCTCCGGGCAACCTGGGTCAGTGTCTCACCACCCTCGGTGTGTGTGTGTGTATATATATATATAAAAAAATATCTCTATATATGTATGTATATGCATATATATATATAGGTGTGTGTATATATACCAATTACAGACTCACAGACAGCGAACTGGCTGATATTTCAACACGCAGATAACCTGCTTTCCTAAACCACTCCCCTGAGAATCATTCGTTGGTAACCCACACAAAACCTGAGCTGGTGGCAGAGGTGCAGAAAGGGGGCTCAGACACAGAGAGGCAGAAGCAGCAGACTATGGGGAAGTGGGACATCAGAGTTCGAAGGAGAAATGGGGAAAAGCGGACTTTTACCATACTTGTTCTACCTGTAAATATGCATAATTTACACTGCCTTTTGATCACTTATTCAAACATTTGTAATTTACAGATAATCTGAGAGTTACAATCACAGAATTATGAGCATTCAGACGTGGCAAGAAACAAAAATAACTGAACATTACACTACAAGCTTCTTCCCTTCTGCATTTAGGCCAGACATTACCTTTACGAAACAAGAACAGTGCTTCACGCTTGCAGAATTTCCATAAATGAAAAACCTCAAAGTACCAGGAGACGGAAGGAAGTACTCAAGTTTTCAACCTCATCCTACAAAAAGTCTTGCTCTTTGCAGTAGAGAGAGACCTAAACCTCTGGCCATGAAGAGTGCGTGAACGTGGCTGCTCCTGCTTTTGTGAAGAGGAGAGTCCCACGCGTTGAAACTCAGCTGGCCACGCGGGAGGTCCCAGGAACAGAATCACCATCACTGAGCCTGAGGCCCTACAGGTACTACAGTTGATTAACTTCTCACAACTGCAGGCCCACTGACCCCTGAATAGCATAAAACCAGCAAGAACGAGTGTGCTCCGGCCTTGCAGTTTCTTTCGCAGTGTGCGGTACTTGCGCGAGCCAGGTGACCTTACATCATTTCCAGACGGAACGGCTCGGGAAGCGAGGACTCCCACGCTTTTCGCCCCCCCTTCCTCCCTGTAGATGTCCTTTGGCCTTTGAAACAGCAAACGACTGTTACGCCGTCAGAAATCTTTGTCAGAACTGTATCAAAATTCCCCTGGCAATCCCCTCCTCGCTGCGTGCGGCCCAAGGCGGCCGGCCAGTTTGCATTTCTCCCTCCTTGTTTGCTCTCATCTGCTCCCCTTCCACCACCCTGGCACAGCTTCCCAGCTCCAGCTTCCCTTTCACATTACACATCAGCTCCCTTCCAAATGCTCTCCCAGGACAAAATCCTGTCTGCGTGTGACAGAGAAGGAAGGGGTTTCTCTGCTGGGGTATTTAAAGTCTACTCCAAACTTCAAACCCATCTGTCAGGAATCGAAGTAAACCCAACCTGTTTCTCCTCCAAGGTGAAGGTGTAAAGACATGTATCTTTAGCAAACCTCAGGATATCGCAGAGAAAGCAGTACTAGATTTCACTGAATCCGTCACCCCCCTGACACCGATTTTGTGCTAGGTGCAGCCTTACCAAAACACCGTCGCTCTGGCAGCAAGGTGTGCTCCGTTCAGCTGATCAGACTCTTGTCCTACGGACAAAACAGCAACAAGTCCATAGGTGTGAGTTACTACAGACTGGAAGCAAGGAGCTGGGCTCTATTTATGCTACGGAAATGCACCAGGATGAAAATACAACTCCCTGCGCTCTCACTGCCCTCCAGCTGCGTTCCCTTCAGCACAGGAATAAGCCAAGAGTCACAAACTGGTACGCTGCTCTTGCACAACATAATCAGATACTGTTGTTTTGTACATGCCTAATATTTTGGGGGACTATTTTATTTGTTGATATAGAAACAACTGAGAAAACAAACTTTTTTTTTTTTTCCCTAAAATCCCACTCAAAGGCAGACAATGGAACATCTGTGTATGGCTCAGCATTACCACATCTGCCTTTGTTCCTAATCAGCAATCACCTCTACCACAGCCAAAACAGAGTTATTTATAGGAATGTAGACAGCTTGAGCTAAAGGCATTACTCAACAAGTGAGATCAGAAACGAGCAAAAAATACGGCCTGTTCCCCAGGAAATCTTATAAATAGGCAGAAATTAATTCCACAGTTCAGCAAAACTCTTTTATGCTTGAACGTTTTGAGGACACTTGGAGAAGACAAACCCTCCAGAGGCATGCAGCCGCCTAGCACTGGTCAGCACTTGGTTCAGCGACGCTTTACAGAGCAAAGCTGCTAAAATTGCCAACGTCATTTCATGAAACAGCCGGTACACCTCCAATTACAGTCCCAGTCCAAGATGATATTGCTCAAATGGAGTAGAGCGGGGCACCTGGAGGATTAACAAACCAAAGCCTGTAGAAAGAAATAGAGCAACAAGTCTCTGCTTTCCGTTTCTAGCAGGAACTCCGTTCACAGGATCCGTGGAAGCAGTATCTCAATAAACAAACAAACCACCAAATTAACAAGGGAACTCGGTAACGTGCTTTACGTCTGACATTTCTATACTGCATATAAGTAAATGTTAACTCAAAATATCTTGATCTTGGCAACACATTATCCTATCAGCGGATGATTTGACATGTTCTTTCCTTTAACAGCCGGTAAGTAGAATCTATCGAGCTTCTTTCGGTTTGAATTTCTCTGCAACTCAGAGGGATACTGAAACTGCTATCCACCCTGCATATGGATTTTCTAATAAAATACTCATCACTGCTTCTCATGAGCAGGTTCAATTAATTTGGTAGATTGGTACTTCAGCTCCTTGATGAAACTGAGTAGCACTTAACAATTTTAGAAATCTTAAAAGCAAACAAGGGAGAGACCAAATGGTGTTTCTGCCTTTGTCAGCCCATGAAAATTATGACATCCTTTTTAAAACTCTCTGAAGTCTAAGGTTACAGATATAATATTTAATCTTCATCTGCTTTCTGCACATCCGTATTGCTGGTTTATACAGCAGTTCTGTAAACATTCCCCACAGACCTCAAAAGATTTTTGTTTCAAAACTGATTTATGAGCTGAGAGTCGTGTTCAGTGCTTATGGTATTCATAGCCCTAAAAATGAAAAGCTGAGCGTGAGTGATGGATATAATCTGTTAACAGGACTTAAAGACTATTTGTCTGTTTTCCATTTTCATTTCCCTGCACAGTTATAAATTGGTGCAAAATTGATTCAATGACCCAGATATTACTACTTTCACAACTTGGTCATTTTTATCTCCTGATCAAAATTGCTGCATACAGCAAGAACCTTTATGTCTTTGTCTATCAAGCTGCTACGCCACTCATTTGCAACGTAAATGCTGAAACGGCCACGTCAAAGGAAAGGTGATATTATTTTTAGTATGAACAGAACAGAATTAGGCGTAGCTGCAGACTAAAATCTTTATTCCTCAGCCTTTTTATAAAATCAGCTCACTTTGTCATCTGGCGTCCAATTATCCCTCAGACAGATAAACTGCACCTTCCACAAAGAAGATAAAAGCTGATTGAGCATCTTCACTTCAACGGTGTTTCTCTTTTGGTCCCTCTTGGTTAGATGAAGGTATAAAGAGCCACACATATTCCTCTGTCCTACACAGGAAGCTTCCCATCTGTCTACAAACAAGGGCTCATTTTTATTGCTTTGGATATATCCTAGGGAACAGAAAATATCACTGCCAATTTCTGCCCCAGGAAGTATTATGTTTGATTTTAATTATATTTCTAGATCTTTTTAGGACTACAGTACTTCTAATTATTAGTGCAAACTGAAGGTATCAGGAAGGAATGCCCCCTTGACATCCTAAGCACAGCAAAACAGCCAAGCTCATCACGTTGTTCCCCACCTCCACACACACATCTCACGCTATCGATTACTGCCAAAGGAAAGATAACAGATTTTATAAACCTCTCGTAGGCGCTGGGGCTGCAAGCGGTGAGACTGGGAAAAGGCGCCTGAGGAGATGCTTTATTGGAGATCTCATCAGAGCACTCTGCCATGGGAGAGAAACATGTTATGACTGGAGACATCACCGAGCTCCTGCAGAAACCTGGTGAAAGCTCTCTGGACTACCCAAATCCCACATTTGTGCTATAAAAGTACAGAAAATGCCAGAAACATTGGACAGTGAACGCACTGCCGAGAGAACGTGTTCCTTTTGTAGGCTAATGCTGGATGCACAAGGAGTGAGAACGGGGAAGGCTGTTTCTACAGTTACCTATTCATCCACTGTCCGCCTCCCCACTGCTCCACTCTCCTGGCTTAGTGCCTGCAGAGGATCCCGGTTTTGGTACTCGCATACTGAAAAGAGCAACAAAACTTACAAACAAACAAACTGGAGAGACTTGTGAAACAATACAGCAAACATTAATTCTTTCTAAGAATAACTCAACCAACTAGAAAGGCTTTTACCTCTTTTTTTATTGCAGAGCAAAGAAAAGCTTTCACTGAAAATAATTAAAATTCACTAACCCTTAGAAAACAATGGATTTAGTTAATATGTGAAATTCTCTTTGGCGCTACACAAGTTATCAGGATACAGAGAAACAAGAAAGAAGGCTTTATGTCAGGAATCAAGATAGAGAATTTAATCACAAAAGCACAGCAATTCCAGGCGCTGACTTTTGAAAACAAAGTTATGGAAAAAATCTCAAAAAAGGTCCCTGGGAATATTTAATATCAAAGATGGCCACAATCGCTGTCAAGAAAAGAACTCCAAACACCATTGCAAAAGCACGTGGAGGACATTAGATGAGGAAAAAATGAGGTATATGAATTGTCAAAACCTGTCTCGGAAGAGGTAATCAACCACTCTTTGTCCCCATATTTACTGTAAACGCCTGCAAAAGATGGATTAAAATTTTGTTTAAGAGACTGACAAAGGAAATCCATTGAAAAAAGATTAAATGCAAATAAAGCCATAAAATAAAGCAAATCTTTCTCTCCCCACTAGCCTGAACAGCAATAGAAAATGCTGAAATAAGATGGCATGAAACCACCACACCTGCAAGCAGGGGGCGGGATGAAGCACATTCAGCCGAAAGCACGCGCGCAGGGGCATAATGTATCCCGACAAACAGGTTTACAGCGCAAACACGTTTGTACGGCTTCTGACTGGCCGCTGCTTTGAGGATGCTGTCTCAAGGGGGAGCAGAGGAGCCCATCAGTTCTCTCGTCATCTGAAGGGGTGCTCTCTGCACCAGCTCATCTGCTGAGAGGGACCTGAAAGCTCCCTGCTGAATTCCCCTGCCGCTCCCGCCTCCCGCAGAGGGTGAAATGTGTCCCGCAGAGGGCAGGGGAGAAGCCCAAGGGGTTAATTACACACCAAACGAGACTCCTGTCTCTTGACTTCTCTATGTGATAGTGTAAAGGAAAAATGTTCCTCCTCCTAAATTCTGGACAGCTTACGTTGCTTTTCTGAGTAACCGACAATAGCACTAAGCTATACCCAGAAATAAATGGTTTTGTTTAGGTGACGCCGCTGACTAGATTTGGAAGATGTATGTTTCAGAAGTCCAGAAAAATATACTGTTGCCGTGAAACATTTTACAAACGCTAAGACATAGGCAGTACACAAGTGTTCACTTGAAGTCTAGTGTGGGGATAGGATGATGTTTCTACGCTGACTGGAACCCCACAGGAACAGTACAAATTATTCTCTTTATGTTTGTTGCAATGTAACACTCTTCCATAGTGACAGTGGCCGGACAGTCTGTGGGTCTAGCGGGGACACGGGAGGGGCCAGTGAACAGACTCCAGCCACCAGAGGCAGGTTAAAAAAACAGTTACTTTTGCATCCAGTGCTACCCAGACCCTTTATTACAGCTTCTCTCATCTTGAAAACAAACCTAAATATAATAACACACCAATATAATTTAACTTCCTCAGCCTAGTATCTAGTTAAAACAACAAAAAGTCATGGGGATGGCCTGCCAGGTCCCTGACGTCCTTGCAGAGAGAGGGCTCGCTAGCCTTTTTGTTTGATAATTACTTTCTCAATGCTGTTACTTTCGAATACATTTAAACTTCGGTCTTCCAAGACCTTGTGGGTGCTCTGGCCATAACCCAACCGATGAGCATCATCCTGTTCCTGCCTGTCCCCTGTGCCAAGGCTGCCTCTGGAAGATAATTAGGCAAGGGAGCTAGAAAAGAACTGTGGAATACTCTGCCCAGGCCCCTGGTTGGGACAGACAGGCCCTGAGGACACTCCGGATTCTACCTGTAGATGTAGTCACACCTTTTCTCACACGAGTTACCTCCTCCAGAAACCTGCCCATTGCTGGCTTGATTCTACCACGTTTAGTCCACATTTGCTTTTCTAAAATCAGTGAGCAAGCACGTGTGCGATACTTCTGTCGGCACATGGATGCTGCCAGGCGCGCTTTAGAGCCCTTCTGGAATGAAAGAGCCAGTCTTTCTCTGGGAGATTAATTACATTGTTCTGTAGTCGAACACGGGATCGCTGGGGTTCACGAAGGATTTCTTCCCTCAATAAAGTTTTTTGCTAATTCCGATCAGCTGTCCATTCACCCAGCTACTTACCCATGGGAAAGCCAGTGCATTACTATCCTGCTGCTTGAGCTCTGTAAACTGTCTAGGGCAGATACAGCAATAATAAATAATAGCCAGAGTTTAAATTTGGCTCGCTTGGTTATTTTCTCTGAAATATCGTTCAAGACCAAGATGCTGAACTCTTTCTTAGTGGCTCTTCTAGACTGGGTAATCTTAGAGCGCTTTACCTCTGCGACATGTAACCCCCGTGTTCAGTATCTGTCTGAGCTTGGAGAATTAAGTTGCCTATACGTTAATACTACTTGTAGAATATTTTAATAGCAAGAGAGAATATAAACAAAACCTCACCTCTCTGGCATTTTGTTCTTTTTTGTTTGCTGTTTTACAAACCGGATTTAGAATTCTTATGGAAACAATTTTTTAGTTTACTTACAAAGCTAACAGCAAACAAATGTTTTTGCACGGCCCCTTTCTCTTTATAATCCACTAAGATTCAGGCAACTGAAAATCTACGTCCACCAATGCCCTGTCACTACTTTCAATATCATAAATATATGTATGAACTCTGAAGACACAGAGCCACTTAAAATACCCCAACGCAGGTGACACATTAAACTCACAATGAGCTATTCATTATAGAGGCCATTAAAGGGTAAAACCGGCTCAGTTCTCTTCCTGAATTTGCAGCTATACTTTTTTTCAGCTGTTTTCCGAGTTGTACATTTTTGACAGATTTTTATCTCTTATTTATTTAATTTTTGGTCTCATTCCACTTCCTAGTCAAGATACTGGCCTACTTGAAAAGGTGTGGCTACAGCCCCCCTGAGGTTTGTCAAGGCGTTTCCACTACGTGAACGTATCTGTGTCCCTTCAGTCCTACTCCCATTTTGCCCAGACACTGGTTACCACTTTCCCCTTCTAATGAAAGGCTTCAGAAGCACTTTATTCATAAGCCATAAATCCCAATTCACTCAATATTTATTAGCACAGCCATACAAATCCAGACATGGCCCAAAGCAGAATTTGAGATACTAAAGCCACGCTCCTTGCAATGTGTGACAGAGTTAGGAGACCGATAACAAATTGTGCAACTTGATCTGCCCCTTCCCCTGCCTTCATTTGGCTTCCCAGTAGCGTTTTTCACTTCTGGCTCCTATTACAACCGAGTGCTCATTACTGAATCCAATGAGCCCAGTGACATTTTTCAGGCCTGACGTAAATGTCTAACGGGACTGAATTTTAATTCCCCCGCAGACCTTTAAAAACAAATAAACAAAGCTCACAATAAGTTGCGCGCACTCAGCTTTGTGCACATCCCATACACGTTCACCACTGCTCTCTGCTGCGCTGGAGACCTGCTCTAGAAGGGAGAGAACGTGTGCACGTGCCCCGTTACTGCTATCGGACTGCAAAATGTCTTATACCACTATACAACTATGTACATTTCATTAATTCTGCTTGGTTAATAATTAATCAGCCCACAACCCAGACAGCAAAGTTGGGTTAATTCGCTTCTGGGAGAACTAAGTTTAATGCTTGCGGAATTAAATTAAAAATCATAAAAACTCTATGGTAGTTCGCTGTAGCTACAAATACAAAAAATGAAGGGAAATCTGAAGTTCTTACAGCTTTTAACTTGTCTACCTGACAGATGGGCACTGTACTTTTGTATCAACAAAGAGAAACTAATTCTATAGCCAGAAAGCTAGGAATACATTGTACCTGTTACATTGTACCTGTAATTGAGCTGACTTGTAATTAAGGTTGAAAACTTCGTTGCTGCACTCCCTTGTTTTTTAACGATACAACCATAAAAAGCCTTTTTACTTTGAAAGCACTTGCATAAATACGCCATCTACTCAGACGACCTGTTTCACTTGAGTATTCTGGCATGCCTTTGCCATTTTAATGATTAAAATAGGTCCTCAGTGCTTTTTAGTGCTGATGCCATCAGAAAGTCAGAACACGAGTAGAACAGGTCAATCCTCCTCATCATTACCCACAGAGTAATTTACTAAATTAAAGTAAGCTTTTCCATCTCAAGTAATTTAATGCAATTAAACACCCCCTACCCGTTTATTTTCGCAAAAAATAACGAAACGTTTAGAAATCAGATGTGTATTTCTTTGTTAATCGACTGGAATTCCCAAGAAATTGGAGGAAAAAATGGTCTGGGGTCAGTAAATGAAATTAAATTAATAAATAGACAGCTAACGGAGATCAGTTAGCGCATCCTCGCGTGCAATGAGGATTCAGAGTAAAGGGGCACAAGCAAAGATCTCCGGCTTTGCCTGGATCGCAGCTACACGGAGCACACAAGGAAGAAACACTATGAGCCCAGATCGCCCAGGGACAGAATGGCCATCTAAAGCTCGGGAACTGGTAATTGACAGGGCAATCATTTGGGTAATTAGGGAGCTAGCTGTGCAGATCCTTATTCACGTTTTATCAGATAAACCTCTGCCTTAACAGATGTATAATCTGGTCTCCCTTGAAGCTGAAAGGATTGAAATCAATTCCTCATCAGAAGTAAACCCCTTCCACTTAAAATCTGGTACATATAGTAAGAAAATACTGGGTTTGCCTGTGTTTATCAGTCCGGGGAGACAGGCTCGTGACAGTTCCCTATTGGTTGACACAAATATTTGTAAGCAGCTACTGGCATACTGATTATTAGCAGAGTTGGCTACAAAACAATTAGCATGTGCCACGAAAAAATACAAAAGAGATAAAATTCAATTCTCATCTCATTATCTGGGAAAGTTTTTTGATTAGTGAAAGAGACCACTACTGAATCTTTGTTGAGAATCCAACAATTTTTACTGGAGACCTGATTTTGCTGGTGCCATCCATTTTTCACACCACTTCAACCAAATCTAAACATTAGGGGATTCTGTTTCTGACTTGAGGAGAAGATAATAATCAACAGATCAGAGACAGATCACACTGAAGCCAGTGTGCTTTTTCTGGTGGACAGCGTGACAAAGTGAATTGGACATGAACTTGTCACTATGCCAAGACAGACATGGCCTCCATTCCCTCCTACCTCTGGGCTGTCTGTGGCAACCTAAGTCATCTTCAGCAAGGGACTGACTGTATGTCTCAGCAACACAAGATAATGAGGGCTTGATGAACCGCGTGTCGTGAAAAAAAGAGAAGCTGCAAGAGCAGTGAGCGAACGAGCACATCCATCCTACAGGTTTTCTTTCCCTACAGCTCAGCATCAATTTTAGGGCAGGAAAAGGCCCATGGGTGTGATATAGGGCCTGAGACACCGTTTCAAATAGCACATCGCAATTGGCATTCCAAAGGGAAAGTGGGTGCAGTCATCCCACCAACAAAAAGTAATTATTTCCACATTATTACTGGGAAAACGCTTCGGTGTTATGTGTATGCTAATGTATGGTCTGCCGCAGACATCTGAAGAATCTGTATGGATCTCAATACATAATGGTTCCCTGTTTTTTTCTCACAGGACAGAGAATAAACTGGAGGCGGGAGCACGCTCACTTTCTAATCCAAAGGCATAATATTTTCTCAGAGACATGGAATTGTACCACAGACTGCTCAAAGATCAGCCCAAAAGAGGAGCGACGCTTGACAAGCCTGCCTGTTGGAACCTGCAGCTCCGCAGCTGACAGTGGTTCTACCACCGGGTCTGTTTGACCCGCTCTGTCAGAACCGTCTGTGGCCACACAACCTGTGGCTACTTTACATCCCCTTGTGTGGAGCCATGTCAACACTAAGAGTCATGTGAAACATTCAGAAATGAATCCTGGTACAGACACAATTTATAAATACTCCTTGACACTGACAACGTAAGTGAGATACTTCGGCTTCTGTCCAACCGTGGTGGGTCGACCCTGGCCAGCAGCCAAGTGGCCACACAGCTGCTTGCTCGCTTCCCCCGCAGCGGGACAGGAGAGAGAACAGGAAAAGCCAAAGCAAAACCCAAGGATCAAGACAAAGACAGTTTAATAAGTGAAGGAAAGAGGGGAAAAAAACCAAGGGATGCAATTGCGATCATTCAGCAACACCCAGAAATCAACCGATGTCCAGGCAGTCTCTGAGCGACAGCTACCTTACAAGACCAAAATCTCCTCACCTTCTTCTTCCATCACCCCAGTTTTACTGCTGAGCATGACATGATAATATATGCACTATCCCTTTGGTCAATTTGGGTCAGCTGTCTTGGCTGTGTCCTCTCCCAGCCTCTTGCCCGCCCCCCCCCAGCCTCCTTAGTGCTGGTGGGGGGGAGGCAGTGGGACAGAGAGAAAAGCCTCGATGCTGCCCAAGCCCTGCTCAGCCGCAGCCAAAGCACCGCTGTAGTGTCTGCGCTGCTTTAGTCACAAATCTAGAACACAGCAGCATACGCACGGCTACGAAGAAAGTTATCTCCTCCCAGCCAGATGCAGCACAACAGTATCCCCCGAATAAAATAATAATAAAAAAGTAATTCTAGTAATTCAATGGCCAGTGAGTCTGAGCTTGAAAGGGTTATCGTCGGCATTATTTATTTCTTTAATTTTAATGCATCAAGATTGCTGTAGGCTTTGCCTTAAGCTTTGGCTGACATTTTGGCAGCCTCTCTCCACAAAATGAATCTACAGAGATCAACAGAACAGTCTGATAAACTTTTTCCTTGGCAAACATAAAACAAGCCTGTACCATTTATTCTGCTTCCAGATACACCTTTTAAAAGCCTACTATGTCTCTTCTGGGGAAAGAAAGAGGAAAAAAAAAAAAAAAAGACACAGGAAAAAGAAAGAAAAAGAAAAAAAAAAAAGAAACCTAACAGCCTAGATCCCATTTTTATTTTCAAAGATATCCTTTGCCAGTGAAGTAAAATAAACTATTTTTCCCCAAATGAATCTTTGTCACTGGAGTTGCACAGAGTCTAGATAGTGAGGTTTACCAAACTCAGCTCAAAGAAATACAATGAGAAAGTGGAAAGATAATATCAGTCGTCAAGAACAGCTTTGCATCGCTCACTTCAATGAAATCAACTAAGGATGATGACAGATGTAAAGCAAAGTTTGATTTTGTCCTAAAATGAAAGGCATCAGCACCGCTTCCACTCCAGAAGGCAGCAAGTGCCGGGCAATTTAGTTCCATGCTCTGATTTGAGCCGGGTACCGTGAGAACACAGAGGAAGTGCAGCGGAGTCGGGGGCTGTTGAAAGAACATTATATTACTAAAAAAAGTTAGGCATAGTAAAACACATGCTAATAAGACCTCACCTGGGTTTTAAATTATTTTACTATACCTAAATTAAATAGGCATTTCAGTCTGTAATCAACTAGCTACTTATTCTTCCTTCCCGTGTTTTAAAGCCCTCAGTCTATTTAATGATCATCACAATAAAGAACTTTCAGATTTTTGTGTTTAAATAAATTATACCAGCGAGGACACTTTGACTACCCGTTGCTTGTTACCGCCTCATTCCTATTCCTCAGGGGTTGCATGGCTGAAGAGCAGAGTGGAGGAAAAGGTAAAGCTATACAGAAAAGCTCACATAAAAAGCACGGACTATCATCACCTCGAAATCTCAACTTCCTAGGAAAAAAATAACAAGAAAAAATATTTTCAGCTGCAATACTAGCAAAAAGAAATGCATCTTCTCAGTCCTTATTCAGTCTATTTCTGCAGCCCTTATTTTAGAAACTCTTCATTAGCTTGTAATAGGCATACTTCCTAAAGAGCGAAAGGAAACCATCACACAGAAGACTCCGCATAGACAAAAGGAAATTCCCTCAAATTTTGACCTGGAGCTTATAAATTGCACTCTTCCCAAGGCAAGCTCGAAGCAGCTTGAAATCAGACCTGATCATTAGAGGCCAGTTTCTTAAGAAAAGAACACAAGGAAAACAACTCAAACAACCTCCAGGCTGAAGCTTTTCCTTTGCCTTTGGAAGACTTTTTCCCAGAGAGAATGATTTTTTAGAAGACAGACTTCAGACATTTAGCCTGTGCCTTTCTAAAAGCAGCGTATCTATCAAAATCACTAAGTTAATGAAAGGAAAAATGTGTAATTATTGTTATTCCTATAACAAAAAGATAAATTTAATTTGTTGACTACCCTGCATTAGTAGAAAGCCCATATATATGTGGCTCACCAAACCTATGTCAGATTTACAACATTTCAAACAGAGCACTAAAAAGCTTTTACAATTATTTTTTTTTTTTTTCCCCGGGAAAGTACCGCACATTCCAAATGATTTGCCATCCCCAGCACGAAACAGTAACGGCAATGGCATCTTTCTTTACATAGAACCTGTCCCTTAATACTGTAGCCCATAGGGGCTGGGTGGAGACCAGGCACTGCTGCCAGCTCCCGGCACTGCCTGTCTGGGGACCCATCAGGCCTGGAAGCAGCTCCCATGATCTGCTCGGATGATTCTAAGTAATTAAGTGACTAAATCTTCTCCGGTTTCAGGGAAAATGACCAAAATCAGGGCCAGCTCAGTTTTTGTGGCTTCTTTCCACTCGTTCTACTTGTCTTTTAATCAGGCTTTTTCTTAAAGTGTTTGCTTTGCCACAGTCAGACAGCTCAGATTTTTTTAAATCTTGAAGAGAGCTTTAATGGAATCAAACCATTTCTCCCTGAGCTTTAAAATACTTAGAAATTAAAATGAATGAGAATGTCGTTTATCCATTAATATCTGATGAATAGGAATATCTTTAACTTGTTCCTTTGATCTCATATATGCATCCGGAGTGGCTAGTCACCTATGAACAGAGAGCTGTTTTGGAAAAACCGCAAGTTACAGCTATAAACTTCCTAGAGACAGCAGAAAATAGCATGGCAAACAGCAAGGTGCCAAAAAGCAGATTTTTAAAACTGTAGATTAAAGTCATTTATTAATAATGTTACAAGGTCTTTTGTGCAAATAAGGGTAGCAAAACTTGATCTTGTGTAAAGCCAATTTTTGCAAAAAAGAACTACAAAAGATGGAACTTAAGTACTAGAATTACAGTGTGCAGAAAACCATTTACTGACAAATACACATATTTATGCATATTACAGATTCATTCCTAAAGTGAATCACTGTTGGAGAGCTTCTTGTAAAAGCGTGGTTTAAGAGGAAACAGAAATTAATGGGTAACCACTCGGTACACGGCACAGAATGTGTTTCACACCTGAGGACATCATAGAAAGTTAGGTGACAGATACAGCACTTACTGAAAACGTGGGAGGCAAATCACAGAAAATAAAGACAAAAATTGCCACCGAGTCCAAGGAGTTCAAGCTCAATTTGGAGGGAAAAGAACAAAAGTAAAAGGTTTAGAATTCAGGGGTGACTCACTTGACATAGAAGGAAAGACAGACAGGTTTTCTCTATTTTACTTTCAGCATACGTGACAAGAGCAGTAAGAGCAGCGAAGAAGCCAAAAGAAGGAAGTCACAATAGCTAAGCGTCCAAAAATGCTGGACAGGTGAACTCCTTTTGAGCCCTGCAGCTAAGCAGAGAGCAACTACTTGCTGCAGCACTACACTCCTAATTGCCATTATACTCACTAGCAAGGGTTTGGCTATTTCCAGTTCATTTCATATGAATGCCGAAAAGTAGATTCTTAATGGCTTTTGCATGTACAAATAGGCTTTACCTTACATACATCTCACCAGGCATCCAAATATGATTTTCATCAAAAGGGATAAGCCATGTATATATGAAAAAACCAAAAGATGGATAACGTCTTGGATCACACTGCTCTCATTTTTTTGTAACAACAAATATTATAATTCTTCTTGTACGTTTTTTTTCCCCAATATAGAACAGATTTAGTGTCTGTTGTTTTGCATTTACAGGTTAGCAGAGTGAGAAATCTCGGAAAGGTATTGTGATCTTTGCTAGTAATATTTATTCAGCAGTACTTGTACTTTAAAGCTATAGCAATCTCAACGTCTGAGAAAGTCTGCCACGAAAGCTGCACGTGATCACAGCTTTCCGTGCCGTTTGCTTCAGATGTGCATTCACAGCTCCAAAGTGGGACTGGAACTCAGTATAACCAACCGCTGCCTTTCTACTTCTTTGTCAAAGAAGTCATACTGAGGTATTAATTTAGCGCATTCACCAGATCATACTAACGAGTCAGTTAAGATACCACCAGGGTCATATTCACTATTAGGGGATCCTAAGACTCTAGATGATGTAAGTAAAGAATTCTTTTATGTTTGGGGCCTAAATAGAGATACTATGAAGTTCATCGACAGACTGAAAGAAAACTGGTATTAAAAGAGACCTCAAGAAGTCATCTAAGCAATCCCCTTGCCCTAACAAATGAGCAACAGCAATGTCATTCCTTAATGTACTTGCAAATATCCGCAGGAGGCTACAGAACCTTCCCAAGCAATCTACTCCAGTGCCTCATTATCCGGACCACTAGAAAGGTTTTCAGTTTACGCTCAATCTTTCTTCCTGCAGCTTTAGGTCATCCGTCCTTGTTCTGCTCCCCAAGGACACGACGTATACCTTTTGTTTGTAGCAGCCTTTTATGTACCTTTTACAAACTGTTACCGCATCCCCCTCCTCCCACCTCCCTCTCTTTACACCCAGTCTCTAAAGCAGGGCATTCCTAGTGCTTTCAGTGCTTCTTAGATGTCATCCCGCTACGCGTTATTCAACCTTTGCCCTTCCTGTGCCCCTTTACAAATGAAAAACTGTCACTCAGAATCAGCACAACAGTACACAATCCACCTCTGCAAGCGGCCACCGCTAATTAACATAGACTTTCTGAGATATTAGTAGACTGAGATTCTTATGGTATCACAGGATCTTTTAATATTGGATTTACATTGTGTAACTAGCATTTGTGATCTATAAATCTTTTTTCTATTTGATCCCCTACCGGGAAGCAAAAATCCCCTATGTACTTTTATTTATCAAAGCAAGGTCAAATTCTCTAAAATGGATAATTAGAGAATAACATGGCCACAGGGCATTCAGGTGTTTCTTTTAACCTAGGTAAAGGCTTCCATTAACGTAGATATCCCCCTGGTACAGGAACAGCCTGTCCTTTCATGTGACACTTGGCTAATGTCACAAGTATGTATGAAACGTCTCTACTTCAGGAAGGACTTCAAGAAATCGGTCAAAGATAAAAGGTCAGATAGCTAAACAATGTATGCTTTTATTTTCGTTTTGTCTTTGAAGCTTTAATTCAACAGCAAAAATCTGTCAAATTGGAGTACAAGATTTTTTTCCCCTGTTTTTCCCGGCTCAACTTTTCTATATATCAACATGCAAGAAATACAAAGTAAACAGGGAGACAAAAAGCGGTTGCTTGCAATTTCTTCAAAGCGTAGTTGGTATCCACAGCTCTTTGTGTAATGCTTTTCCTTTTTGAATTTTGGACGGGAGGCATTGAAAGGATTTTATGAACATCAGTCCATTTAAATGCAACCCCAGGGCGAGAGGGAAACACTGTCCCCACTCAGCAGATGGAGGTTACTAAGAAAGAGGCCAAATGACTTGCCCAAAGTTAGCAGCAGTAGGTGGTACTGAAAAGCCTGCAGATATTTAGAAAGCCTGACGTGAAATAAATGTAAAAGAGAGGGGAAAAAAAAAAAAGAAGTGGAGATAGGCTAATTTCCAGGAAAAAATATTTTTGTCAGATTAATGATATCTCCAGGATACACACAGAAACCACATTAGTTGGAAAATTCACCAAATCTGGATAAAATGCAATTAATCTAATTTTTCTGATAATATATGTGCAATTTATTTTCTAAGAAGTGTCATTTCTAACAAATGTGGAATGTTCTTTCATGTTCTAAAGTGCTTTTCCATCATCTATTACAGAATTAATTTAAGATTCATTCACTGCTAAAATATGCAGAAAGTCCTTAAAAAAAAAGAGAAAGCAGGGCAGTTCTTCAGAAATAAGTTTATCTTTGTACCAGTATTATCATTACTTTTAAACTGACAGTCTTAAATGATTCCTACACACGACAAGCTGCAATTCCACACAAACCAACCCAAATCATAAGAGGTTTTGGTGTATTTCTTGAAAATACTGGGACAGTACTTCCCCGTTATCCTTTTTAGTTTTGAATTACTGCGGCCCATTTTGTTTCAGCCAGATGGAGAGGCAGTGACTTGCTGTGACCCAAACACACAGCAGAAGCACTTCGAGCTTAAGAAGAAAGATTCAGCCAAGCCTTCTGTGAGGGGATCTAGTTCTCTCTCCCTTTACCTGGGCACAGGAGGCTGCTGTTTCCATTTGAGTCCCCTTTTGTTTAGATCCTGTGAAAGCAGCTGGCATTTATTGCTCCCATCCTGAAATTACTTTTGTTGGTGTGGAATGTATATCCTTATAAGAGACGTGGTAGATGCCCCATCCCTGGAAACATTCAAGGTCAGGCTGGATGGGGCTCTGAGCAACCTGATCTAGAGGCAGATGTCCCTGCTCGCTGCAGGGAGAGCTGGATTGTCCCTTCCAACCCAAACCTATGATAAAATGTGATGCCAAAATACTACAGACTTGCGAATAAACCAAAGTACAACACGATGAACAAGCATCCGGTTCTCTTCTGACATTTCCTGGAGTTTTAGTATCCCAAGGATGAAGATACTGAAAAGTTACTGCAGAGCTGGAGGACAAATGGTGGAGGAGACTTCAGGTGAGACCACAACATGGTAAACAAGGGCGCTCCTTCTAGGGTTAAAGACCTGAACTATGTGAATGATGCTATGTCGTGTATTTGTGTCCTGATATTATAATACAACTTCTACGCATTGTTGAACACGAACAGTGACAGGCAAGACACCGTGGAATCTTGCACATCAAAATAAACAGGTTGTGATGGATTTTTAAACCACCAGTTATTAAAAAAAAAAAAAGGCAAAGAGATAGGAAACATTTGTTGTCTTACTCCGGAACTAAGGGACTTGTATTCATTTTATTTTTAAAAATAGCATCAGCAGAGATTTGTAGAAAAAGATAGGGCTGCCTACCACCTACCAGCTTCCACTTCAAAATGAGTAAAATAAATCCCCCCGCCTAAAAAAAACGCTTAGTGCATTTTGTTTGTGCCACAGCACTGTAAGAGATGTAAATTTACCGTCATTAAAAAAAGAGAGAAGCATATCATCCTACTCTGATGCCTTCTTCCAGTTACTAGCAAGGACTGAACTTAAACCAGAATCCATGAGTGTGACAGGGAGCAATTTATTTCAACTCGGTAGTTGTAAAAGCACATCTGGAGGAAGGAAGGGTCATTCCCATGGTGGGAGGAAGTTACGTACAGTTTCATGCTCACTGTTCCATTTCAAATACTGGAGGGCTGTTATTTCTGCCAAAGCACGCCGTATTCCAAGCCAACAACTGGTAGGAAAACACGATGTTTTGGCAAAGCCAGGCCACTGACTGTGCAAACACGGGAATACGCTTTCACAAGTGGAAGAGAGTCAGATACAGCCTAGAAATATATCATCCGTATGAAATAACAAAATATTATTAAAACTGCTATTTGCATTTGCAATGTTTATCAATGTTAGTTTTCCATCAATGTTTTGAATTTTGACAAGAGAGAGGGAAGACTCCATGCTAAGTTTAGCAAAATTCCTGTTTATATTGTCTCATGGCTTCTAGGAAAGCCTCAGTTCTCCTTGGCTGGAACATCTCCAGATGTTACCTGGAACACCTGTTCTGAACACGTAAGCACTGGAGCAGTAAAAAAGCGTACAATAAATATCTAGCTATGTATTCTAGTTGACAAGGAAAATCTTCATCAAGAAGATTCGAACTGCAAAGAGCCGCAAAACATTTCTGGAAGCTTCTGTCCCGTTCATCTCAACCTACACCATGAACCCTTAGCAGGTACTACCTTAAGGAAGGTTTTGGGGTAAAGATGGCAGGTCTAATGATTAGACTTGATCTTCAAGCTAAATGTTTTATGGCAGTAATGGCTGACATGTTCCTAAGTAATTGCTAGCAGTAGATGTTATTCCAGGTGGACAAAATTACTGACTTGATGTAAGATTTCTCGCCTAACGAATGACCAAGATCTAAGTGCCTGGCAGTTTAACGTCCCTCTCATTTCCTTCAGAGGCTGTGAAGGAAAAGAAATAATGTTTCGGTTTGCAATGTGAAAAGCTGACACAGAGCTGTCAGACATTTCATTTCAGCTAATCCTCCCTAGGAAGCGCAACGTTGTGTGAGCTCTGAATTCCCCGTGAGTTTATCGATCTTGCGTTTGCCAGATAAACAAGTGACATCAGCCCTGCAGACTCGCTGCCCGAAAGTAAAATGGCAGTTTCTCGTATCCAGATGCAGGTTGGCCAGTTTGTTTGTTTAAACCGAACGAGCACAAGACGATGAAGGTGCCTCAGCAGATGCAGAGCACAACATCTGCTGGGATGTAACCTCTTCCTTCAGCCACCAGCAAGCCGAAGACAATCTCACAAAAGAGCTGTTTATAAATGCCAATTTTTGTATAATGAGTGCAGGTCACTTGCTGATGAAGTAGCCCACGCCATTTCTTTTAACCGCAGTCGACGACATCCTGCTTAATTGACTAGAGCTAATCCAGCACGAGGTACTTGCACATGAATATGTGGAAGAAGCAGCTTCCTGAATATTTAAACGGACAATGTCAAGGCAGCCACAAATACTGTATTACATTAGCATGACTAATACAGTTTGTTAGCTGGAATTACAGAAAAAAAAATCTCATTGCTGAGTACAATACTTTCTGTAGCCTATTAGTACTTATTTAGCATCTCCTGTCTGCCCTCATTCTTAGAAATGCAGCTCATTTATCAGCAAAAGGTCCGTGCAGCCCAGATACTCGGTAAGCCAGGCCAGCAGAGAACTGCTCTCATATATCATGGAATTTATTAGCCGTGTACCGTTCTTTCCCTGGGTTTCAAATGAGCTGGACCAATTTGTTACACAACTCGCAGGTGGGAGTGAAAGGTATACAGAACAGCGTATTGCCAATGTTGTAGTTCAATTGCAACAAGTAGGACAGTGAAATTACAAAAATACGGTGGAAAACTAACTGCCTGGAGAACATGCCTTCAGGCATGAGATGTTCTCCCAGGGCAAAAGCGAAGCCTAAGCAGATGGACAGTAAAATACATACGTAAGCATCTTAGGTGTAACTCCACAATTCCATTTAGGATGGGATGTATTTTTTTGAAGGGAACTGATCTAAAACCCTCGGAACTTAAATGTCCAGTCAACAGCATTGTACATCACTAGCTCCCCCCCAGATCACCTGGCTGCCAGACCTCCTCATCTGGCACTGGGTGCAGAGATGTGAGATAGAATACAGCTCCAGCTCCACAACCAATAGCTAAACCAGTACAAGACAGCATCGCTCCCCTTCTGCACGAGCAGCACGGCACCGGGCTGGGTTCCTCTCCACTTCTGTGGATCCTGCTGGAACAGGCTTCATCATGGCAAAAAAGAGACAGTATTCCTCCATTTCAAAAAAGCAGAGCCATTAGCTCTTTCCCCCTTTGGCTCCCTCAAATTTCTGCTCATTCTAGGGAGACATTTCTGACTCACGCTAGACAAACAAATACATACCGGGGGTGAATGTGTAACAAAGCTTCATCCAACAACGCTCTTCATGTAGGGGCCATGCACACAATCCCCCAAAGTATTCCTAGAAAGACCTCCACACCTTTGGAGGCTTTCCTTGTTCAGATCCATACAAGATGCTAGGGTCTGTCTTCCGACAGTTGCTCACTAATCTCCATCCTACTTTTGCCAAGTCATTTCGATTTATGTTCTTAAACATCCAAGTCTCCATGCCCTGAAAACTGAAGTTGAAATTACATAGCTATCTTCTACTGACCATTCTACCAACTCATTTTGAGTGAAAGAGCTTCTTGAAACTACTTAGAAAAGGCTCAAATCTAAAAGGTACACCTGAAAAATAGTGAATTCCTTTGGGAAACTAAATCAGAACGTTACCACCGCTTTTAGATCCATATTTAGCATTCACATTTTGTACTGGGTAAACACAAGACAAAACTAGCGAAAGAACCGAACATCGATTGGTCCCTAATGGAGCTCAAGCCAATGCAACTACCAGAGACTTCTTTCCAAATGTTGTACTGTACTCTGCTGTCTCAATACTGACATCATTCCCAATAATAAATGTAATTCCAACTTACAGTAAAACATAATTTATAACACAAAAATAATTGCAGTTTACAGTAAGACAGAATTACAATTATTTTTCCCCTGTTAATGGCTACACTTTAACGGATGGATTATGAGACAGCAGAATTTATTCTATTTCTAATGCAAACTACTAAGAGGCATAGGAGATACTTCTTGTATTCCCTACAAAGGAGAAAAGGTTGGAATTCTGGTAATTTGTAAAAGATACCCACATTATCATAAGATTGAGCCTACACAATTAAAAAAAAGCGATCCGCTACGATGGAACACATACATGTCCTGTCATGCCTGAAAGGTGCTGGTCTGTTTTTCACGCGCTGGGAATGCAGAGGAGGGTTCAACATCTCTGTGCCAACCCCTACCGTGATTAGAGTCTCAGCACTTCACCTGCCCTGCAGGGTGGGGAACTTCGACAAGAAATATATATTATTGAATGAAGTTTATTCACTAGGGCCCAGAGTTCTCTACTAGACAGACGACGGCAGAGGGTGGCATAACCAGGGAATGTAATTGAGTCTATCTGAGTCAAAATCAAAGTCGTGTGTTATTCTTTTGATACAGAGCAGCAATAAATAAAAGCCAACAGATTTTACTATCCTAGGCTCAGTGTCATACTTGGCAATGTTTTCACTCTTGGCAGCAGTGGAGGCCAAGGTGAGGGGGTCTGAGTATTACCAATGCTTGCATGAAGCTGGCAGGAAGGGCCACCTAGATTACTTAATGATGTGTGCTTTGCAGTTAATGAGCCGTTCCTCCATTTTGTCTATTTCATAGAAGAAAAAGAAGGTACTTTGCAAAGTGCATTTGTCATGAGGCGATGAGTGGTTTTGATGCTTACAATTATAACAACATATTATTGGATGTAAATACACACATATGCAGCCTAAATTTTTTTTTTCCTCTTACTGAGCACAGTATTAACAAGACACAAAGCATTAGGTTCATATATTAAACTTTTTTTAGAATGTATGCTGTCTTTCAAGTTACGAAGGTGATTTTGTGACATAATCAATGAACGTTGCCTTAGGTGTGCTAAAAATTGTATAAGTAGTCTAAGATACTACCGATTTCTTCATTATGGTAGCTAAGTTGCATTTACTGAGAAGAAAACCAAAATATCCTTGTAATACCAAATTACAATTCTCAGATGACTCATTCTTAATGAAGTATTCTAGAATTTGCTTTACCTGACCTGTCCCTTTGATAACCCCTATTACTGCTTAGTCCATAAGCACAACTAAGTAAATAACAAAGACATATATGTGTTTATAATACAAAATATTTCATAGGTATACAACCCCTCAATATATACATAACAAGATCTATGTGTATGTTTTTCCCTAGAAGCCTATAGCTAACAGCTTTTTTCAGGGTGTTGCAATTTCTTTCCACTATGAAAGAGAAGCTATTAAAAAAAAAAAAAAAGGGATATTGAACCTCATGGCAGAAGACATGCCAATTTTCAAAAAGAAAGGGTTTTAAGACCAACAAACTGCTGAAGTTCTTCCCATAAGGCCTTTTCTCCTATTCTTACAAACAGAATAGTACAAAATTGCCTTCACCTTCGCAAGAAGAGATCAGAATTGGTCTTGAGGATAAACAAGTTTGTTGGCCACCAGAAGCCAATGCAAAATAGTGTCCCAATGGGAAAGAAATCGCCCAGGCTCAAAGGCACAGGAATTCAGCCTGCTGTTCCTCAGGCAAACCAAAAGCTCAGCTCATTACAGCTGATGTCCAGGCACATAAAAATGTGCGCACACGTGCATGCTTTGAAGCTCTGCTTGTTTCGTATGCTGTATTATTGTGAGAGACTACATCTCTCTCCATTCAAAAGATAATAAATATGACCTGCTTATAGGGCTAAGCACCCTACAGACACAAAGATTTGTCCTCAGTCCGAAGTACCGTTGATAGATACCCTTACACGTGGTTACAATTCTGGGTGAGTTTTGACGCAGTGTTTAATACAATGTAAATTTTATATTTTATGAGCAAAGCAGAAGCTGAAAGGTCTAGACAGTGCAGCAAGATATTGTCAATAGGTATTAACTGAAACATAACTTTAACGTAGTTTACTATTAGATGTTCTGGTCAGCGTCTCTAAACATTTTTCTTATTTTGGAATAGCTACAATTTAAGAAAATGGAAACCAGACTGTTAACAGGGTTGTTGCCAGGGTAAGAAACAAGACTGCAAGGCAGAAGGCTGGGGTTTAACTCTCGGATGTGCTACTGAGCGGTGAGGGAGCTACCAGCTAGTGAGGCTGGCCAGCTGATTACCCTCACAACACAGCAACGGAGGAGAAGTCCTAGGGACAGGGAAATCCTCAGGTACGGCAACCGCCAACGCTGCTGCAGAAGGGAAAGCACTTGTTCCAGAAGGGGAAACCAACACAGCGTTCTGGTTCATTGGGCCATCAGAGCACCCCATCGAACCGAATACTGCATTTCTTGGAAAATTTTCCCTTGTCGTAGAAGAAACCAGGGGAACCCCAAACCCCATTCAACAGCTTCACTCGTATAATTCGGTGATTTTCTGTCAATTTTAATCCTCAGAAACTCTTGAGTAAAGCAGGAACGTGTATTCTGGTATATTGTTCTCAAATAATGCTTGCTAATTGTTTGCTATATCTACAAATATATATTTGCATTTTATTTGCTAATATAAATTATTACCATAGCAAGTCTTTTTTCTTATAAGGGAGAAACGAGGACTTGTTCCCAGCTTTTCTCTACCTACTTATTTAAGCAGAAGATTACCAAAATCTCATTCATATGCCAATTAGCATATATTTAGCAGAGGCAATTTTACGCAGCTCACAGCTTGTGTCCAAAGATCAATCTTCGCTTATTTTGGAAAGAATGCCAACTAGCCTTAGTAATTTAAGTCATCCTTACACTACACAGATTTTTCCATTTTACTGGGCTCACAGCGCATTGATGATCATCTTTATTATTATAATAGTCTTTCAGAAAAAACCACATTCTTCTCTGGACTCTGCATTAGCAGTTTCAGGTAGTATTTGTTATCATTATAAAGTTTTCATGTTTTAGGAGAATTACCACCTCCTACAACAGATCCTATAGGATTGAATTTATGCAGAACTCACTGTGAAAAATAAAAACCAAAACAAAGACCTTTCTTGCCTCAGGTTACACATTTTACCTCACCAAGGCGCAAAATTCACCAAAACGCAGCTACAGTCCCTCGAAGAATAGCTGACGCGCTAGTATTTGTATGAACTATTATGCAAAGAAATAAAAGCAACTTGACACCCCAGCCACATCTAACATGAAATATTAAACAGCACAACCAGGTCTTCTTCCACTTAGGTACACTAAAGCTTTAATCTATTCTTATTTTCCAGTCTGCCTTACTCCATCAGAAAGCAGCACATTTCCCAGAAGCCTTGTTCTTCCAATGAACAGTCTGTAGCGCCTATTATCCTAGCAGCATTCCACCTTTTGAGGATGAACACATAAGGTTTTGTTTACCAGGTTCAGGGTAAAGGGCACTTGTAAGGGAGTCAGTAGAACTAGCTCTGTACTTCGCTCTCTAATTAAAATCAATTTTTGAGACAGCTTTCCCCCGGCAGGCAGGGAATAGCTCTGGTGTGGAATTCTTGAAAGAATAAATTACCTCAGCAACTATACCATGCGCATGTGTGTAAATAAATTCAAATTTCACTGACCTAACAATCTTCCTTTGCACCACTGGATTCACCTCTCTTGGGAAGCTCTTCCTGCAAGGCTCCTGATACCTTCTCTCAGTTGGCACATTGGCAACATTCCTTGCAGTGAAAGGACACTGGTAAAAAAGAAAATCAAAAGTAATATTACATTCTTATTTGGTTTTGCACAATTCTTTAGATAAATCAACTGTTAAACATTATTTTTATAAAGTCTACAATCCTAAAGCTTCAAGGATGTAACGGAGATCGAGTTCTGCTCCTGTCTGTCAACATTCTTTGCCTAATCCAGCACCTGAAGCCAGCTCATGCCCCACTGAAACTGTTTTTATTGCTCCCTAAATATAGTTTTACTAAACTGCTTTTTAAATTTGAATCACCCACCGGCCTGCCTGCTGGTAGTGAAAATCTTCAATCCATTATTCAGAACAGGATCATGCAAGCATTATTATTAACAAGGGAGAAGTTAGCTAATGACTGGCAGCTTAAAGAACAGAGTAACTGTTAATATTTGAGGCCATCCTCTCTGCTTCTGCCTATCTCAAGACCTAGAATCATTAAATCCTTTATGTGACTAAAACACACTGCAGGTGATACAACTAACTCCAGCTATTGCTGGTTGAATGCATCTGTCAGTCTAAAGTTAGGCTTAAGCCCACCTGCTCTCTGAGGGCTCAGTTTTGCCCTGAATTGCACCTGGGTAATTCCACTGCTGTGAATTGTACGACAGGAGGTGTATTAGGGGCATATTTCATCCTGGCAAAGTATTTTTGCTAAGCTTTTTGAAAAATCCATTCGATTCCAATAATTTTAAAAACTTTTTAGAGACAGTCAGTTTGTAGAACAACTATTGCAGAAAAAAAGTACTGCTGGTTTAATAAGACAGTTACACAAAGTAATGTGAAAGGGATTATTGTAAAAGACTTTTCTCAATCGCAAAAGATTTTGTTCAAAGGAGACTGAACCAAAATGGATCTACCAGAACCGAAGTATTAAAACTGTCTTTTTTCCCCGGAGGGGAAGATACCTCTGCATTCGTAGCACTTCATATTCATAGTCCTGATTTAGTTATGAAATGTTGCAGAAAGTTCTGCACCTTGAAACGTATGGGGTATGTGGATTCAACGTTCACCAGCCATGCCTGGGTTCACCCTACTACACAATTACTCTGGAGTTTTAAGACACAAGGTATAACACTTCAATTTATTCTTGCCACTGCTGTCTTTTCAGTTCAGGTTTACGAGCTTAAGCAGGTGGGTTTTCTTGGTTGTTTTGTTTTGTTTTTTTTAAATTTTTCTCCCCTCTGCTATGAAAAGCCAATCAGAATACCGATATAGAAAACATATTTCAAATTAAACAATGCTGTTAAGCATTCACAAGACTCCCAATTACCACTGCATCCAAGTGTGATCGCCGTCAATATATATTAATTACAAAATTGACAGAAGACTAGAGCTGACGCAGAAATTGTCAGAACTTGTAATCGTTGTCAATTCATCTGAGGGACAGGATGAATCGTGTAAATAACTTCACCCTCCACCATTAAAAAAGAAGATCATTTCAGGTTAGTTGAAGCAAAGCTTTTTTATTTTCTCACAGAAAAAAACCTTAAGTTCTCTCTGGTCAACCAAAGCTTTGCTTAGTCTGTGTTTTTTTTTCCAAACAAAAAAAAGTGAAACACATCTACAACAAGTTTTGAAATTTATTTCCAGCTTTTTTTTCTTTTCAAAGGGAACACTTACCAATCTGAATCAAATTCACATTTTGTTTTGGGTTTTTTTTCACGACTAAATGTTTATTTCAGAGAAAACTTTTCAAACAAGAGAAAAATTGCCATGCTTTTCCTTCTAGTTGTCCTTTCAAAGAACATTCTATTTGGGCTTACTTAACTGAGAATTTACATCTCCGAATAACACACGCGACACAAGCAGTAGTCTGGATAACCACCAACTAGGAGGCTGGTCAAGGACCAGCCATTGAAATGAAACCTTCAAAAAAAGTTCTGAAATAACCATGGTTGTGACTTCATTTGCACCAAATGCGAGAATGGATCTTTACGAATCCTTAATGAAGCCGTTAGCACTTCCATGAAAAGGCTGAACTCGCCTGCGACATATACAGAATATCTAGAACACACAGTACTCTTTGAAAACCTTGTAACAGAGATCCTGGTTTTGAAATAGGACTGTTTCCTTTGCAAACATGCCAAAGACACCAAAAGCGTCCAGTCTCTAAGGATACCTTTCACTAGGAGACAGAAATCTTGTTTTAGACAAGAACTCTTCTAATAAAATGCCAGACCTTCTGGGCTCTCTTCTAGCCAACAGCTCAACGGCTTCCCAACTTGAACACCCTCAAGATAGTTCCTTCTGAGTTTTCAGGAAAGTCTTGTTCTTACCGTCATTTCTGAAGCCTGATCTTGTGTTTGCTCCTCGATTCGTGCAGGCCTCCTACTTCTTTTAGAAATCTCCCGGCCTGCAACTCTGCCACAAGCTCCTTCCTTGCCTAGCCCCTCCTTTCCTTCTGGAGGCTTCCTCATCTGAACATGCTCAGCTGCTCTGAGCAGCATCTCTCACCACCCAGAGCTTTCCACCTGCCCTGGTGCACCAGGGCAAGACAATCAGACAACCTCCTTCCCAGCATGCTCTCATGTGTGTCCTGAGCCAACAAATCGAACAGCTGTATACCTCTGTATACCTTATCGGGCCCTACAGCATCAGAAGCCTGAATCAATTGTCTCAATTGGAAAGCTTTGCTTCTGACCCCCCACTTACATTATTATACTTGCGGTTGTTCTGCAACGCCCACAGTAATCTTTGATCAAAGATAGCGTGTGCTGATCTTCCATTTATTACCTGCCAAATTCTCACTTCTGTCTGGTTGCCAGCTGGTAGTTTCATGGAACTGTGCGCAGATTACCTGGGTATGTTTAACTATCAGCAGAAGGAGCGCTCCTACAGTTTCCACATATGTTAGCAGTGGCAGAGGGAGTGGAAAATTTTTTTCTTTGGCTTCCAGGACAAGGTTAAAATGTGACCTGGAAAGGACTGAACGCTAGAAGTCTATGAAGTACTTGGTGGCTATTTTCAGATGTTTCTGAGGAGGTCTCCCTCAAAAAAGGTGAAAATGCTCCTCTAGGTAGCTCAAAAAAGCAAAAATCAAACATCTGTAGGTCCTCCCATTACTATATGAAAGAAGTTGTAAAGTTTTACCTAAGATTTGTTAACGTAAACTACAGACATTGTCGAACAAGCTGTTACATTTTCTGAAATGTCTGGAGTCCTTTAGGATTCTAGGCTGTTTCCAAAAGACAGAAATTTAGGAGCAGAAAAGGCTAGTTAATAGAAACCAGAAATTCACTACTCTCTTATGAATCGAGAAGTATAACATATAGCTTTATGAGTTATATTTATGGGCCTCAAGTTGACCTTTCATTTCAAATGGCAAGTTTGAAAAGTTTAGACCAATGAAGATAATTATTGACCCATCACCTTGTGATCCCCTGAAAAAGAGGCGTCTGTGATTTCGGCCTGGTTCAAGTAGTTTCAAAGTACATGGCCCTGAGAGATGCTGAGTACCCAAGGATTACAAATTGAGCGTTTGCTCTAGCTAATATCCTCAATACAACCCTTTTGATTTCTTCTGGTTATTCCATTACTTTTTTCGCTTGTTCTGTTCCAAGCTTGTAACAGGCTTACGCTGTCACACGCTAAATATATCCTTACATATTTTTAATAAGAAAAAGCTGCTTCTTTCAGTGGCTTCTGCTTTGACCTGCAGTTATCTCATGTAATTTTTCTGTTTCCATTAAATTTCATGGAAATCACAGAACTGTAGTTAATCACTCTTTTTATACGTGTATATGGAAAGCGGACAGATGCTGGTTTGCTTTCAGCTATTTTATGGGCTGGGTTGTGTCATAGGTGTTTTGACTAATCCCAGGTAATTTTGGTGGCTTATTAATATGACAGTGCTTAGCATTGCCTCTCCCACCCTCCCAGGGTACCTCAGCTTCTTTGCTTCAAATTATAAGATATCCTGTAGCTCGATATCCATACCACACGAGCTCAACCTTGACACGATGACAGCGCTGCACGGAGCCTCAGAGTTGATAGGATGCTAAGAAGTGGTTTTCTTCTTCCTTCCCATGGGGCACTTTCCCATCTCAGCATGCAACCAACTGCTGACGAGACAGTTTATATGTACTGACACCAAGCACAGCTAGCTACCTAAAAGAAAATTAAATCTCACACTGAGAAAGGACCCACTATCAGTTAAGCTTGCGATGAGCTGTAACTGTGCCAAGTACCATCATTAAGAGCCAATTTTTGTTTTTTATGGTTGTTCGATACAAGAGATTCCTTCTCTAAGCAATGCGTGCCCCTGAAGAAAAGATTAGGATTGCACAACGGAGCCAGTAATTTCCAGTTTTCTCATGTATAGTCATAAACTTCAGAGCAAAGACATCCAACTGCTTGGGGAGGGAGGGAGGTAAAATGGCGATAAGAATGAAAACGGCAGTCCTAACCCGGAAAATCAAGCAATTGGTGTTGACTAAGTGCAATCCGAACAAAAGAAGAAAACTCCAGGGCTAAACAGGATTTGCCGGCCAGAATACAGCAACACAAAGCTGAATTCCATCGCAAGGAATTTCCCTCATTTCAGAATATACTTTTATTCCTCATGTCTAGAGTCAAACTTTTCAAATGCTTTTATGAAAAAAGGGTTTTTTTCCCTGACTGAAACATTAGGCTTTTTAATTCATGAAGGTGCGAATATGTACCAGGGATTGTGCAAGACAAACTTCAAATATCTTTCCTTCTCATTCAGAATAATTTGGCATATAAGAAAGTAATCTTCTGCTTTCAATCTGATGACAAGCAGAAAATAAACAAGAGACTCCGTCCTCCTGGGCTTATGCCCCAGCTGCACCGAGACAGAGGTTTTGTTAAAAACAGTATAGCAGCATATTTACTTGGAAGCAAAGCTCCTCGACTCAAATCCAATTTAAAGCCCTCCAACTCAAGTGATAATTTTTTGGTTTATTCTCAACTTCCTTTTCCAGGTTTTTGAAAGCAGAAAGGGAGACATGAAGAATTCACAAATTGTGCAGAATTACATTTTGCAGTGATGTGACACAAAACAGCATTTGCAGTTGACACTTTACAAAAACGTTTCTTTCATTTCAAAATGATGCTATGCCATTTTTTTCTTTTGACATTTCTGAAATGGTGCAGAAATTTCCCAATAGAAATTCTAGCATATGCTGTATGAAAATTCTATGAGGGAAAACTCCTGTTTGGTAAAAAAGACGTATCTTTTAAGAAATTTCATGCGGAATGTTTTTTGCGAAGACATGCTGGGTCATTCAGCATTGAAATCCTTAGAAAATGCAGCCAGAGCCCTGAATTACATCATATTGAACTCGTCTAAAATGTGTTTTAAAATTTATTTCATTATACTGTTGCAAACACTTCTGTGTACCCATTTAAATAATTGTAAATTTGATTTATATTGATTTAGTAGAAGTCAAGTCCTTCTCAACTTAAGGGAAGTCAATACAGGACAGGTTTAATTCACTTGATGGCTCCCTGAACAGGAGTTTAATAAAATCAGTTTAGCACCCAAACTTGATTAATCAGTGCAATCTCACAAGTAGCCAAACCATCAGAAGTAGAGGAAGTGGCACCATTCTATCATCTGAAAATATACTGGTAGGAAAAAGAAAGCTGATAAAAGCGATGAGGCTACTGCAAGATGCAACGGCACACAGGCATCCCATGCTATGACGCAGCCAAAGCCAACCATTCATTTCTATCGTCGGATGTCTACCCGGATCTGCTCTGGGCGTCTAAAGTTACGCACTCACAGGAAAATGCCATCTCTGTGATTTGCTCGTGATTAACAATGCTTTGTATGACTTCTCTAAAAATAAAAGAGTAAATGGAAATTCAAAACCGTGCAAAGGGGTGGTATGAGAGAACCAACGTAACAACATGGAACTCCAAAGTACTGTCACTCCAAATTTAACACTCTCGCTCAGACCCAGGAGTTTCCTGATTATAAACCAAAATCAAATCATCAGGAAAAACATAATGCAGTTCCCTAACATACTTTAAAATGACACAATAGGCAATAATGTTTGATTCAACACAACTGCTGGTACGTTGGTGGTTGAGCCCTTGGCCCTGGTTTTCTCATAGAAAACAATGCTGCCAAGAGAATGCGTAACAGATGCTAAATACGCACATGTCTCACACACTGCTTGAATTTGTTCATCACTGACTTCCTTTGGGATAAAAGAGATATTGTCAAAATGATAATGATGGTGTAAACATTTTGGCCAATTCAAGCATTTTCTGAATGCCAGATAAATTCAGAATAATTTTTAGCAGTAGGCTTGCCAGAACATCAGCTGAAGCCTTCATTATAGCTATTCATATCCCTATAATAAAGGTTGCATCAGCAATTCCATTATAAATGCTCTTTCAGAGGGTTTGATAATTTGGCTGCAAAAAGTATTTTTGGCTGAAGCTTGGCATATAAGTTGCCTTAGATATAATTTTTAAAGCTAGTTTTAAACTGTTCAGCTGTTTTCTGCATAAAGATGGAAGAAACAAAGGTGGTTTAGCTGGCTTAAATTGTTCTTTTTTTGTCCTACATAAAAAAGCACCAAATTTTTTCTTTTGAAGTACAAATTATGTTAAGGAAAAGAAAAACCAGGGATTACGTACACTCTAGTGCATATTTACACTTAGATATATGCTAATTACACGTACTCTGGTTAACTGTGGCACGGTCCAGATGTCAAGGATTAGATGCTTAGGTTTCCCTCTCTGAAATCCCAGTGTTTAGCGTCGTACGCTGGCAGGGTCACCCAAATTAGTACAAGAGAGACAGGTACAGGAAAGACTATACTGTGGACAAAAAGTTGCCCAGTCAGTCTTTGGAAAAAAAATAGTAACAGAAGCTTCATAGAAAATTTTCCCATACTGGTTTCATTTTTACCAATTGTCTTACTCTGGCTGGGGAAGAAGGAAAACACCTAAAAATGTGGATTATTTTGTTTGCCTAGGATGATTATTTAGACTGAGATAGAACAATCTGGAGATATTTATTTTCCCTGTGTTGTGTAACCTCACGCACGAAGGTGGCTCAGGGTTACTAGTCCCTTGATGGGTAGGTGTGATACCCAGCTCCCTTGCTAACAACCCTGCATTTCATTGGACTTGTCTGACATCTTTACTGGCAGTTCAATCATCCTTTCTTTCCTGGGATGGCTGATATAACTGCATCTCCCAGGCAGGGACGTATTTCCCCCTGTCACAATTATAATCTCTAGAGATCTGCAAGGAGTGGGAGAAGCTCTAGTCTACACAGTGAAAATGAAAATACATTATATGGTGGTGGAAAATGCTACCAACTTCACGCGTGATGTAGTCAAGCTCGGGTATGCGAAGCTTTCAAAAAATATAGTTACCATCAACAGAGGGGTTACTACTGGAAAAGGGGGAAAAGAAATCATTGTCACAAAGTGAGATTAATCTGGGTGAAATTCACTTTTACAAAACGCTGTGTATTAAAGCCTTGCAAGTACTGGAGAATGAACATCTGTTTGCAGGAGACAGCTAATGCTGTAAAGAAATTAACCTTTAAGTTCTACGCTAGCAAAGATTTGCAGTTATTCATACATCCAGTTAGTACCACAGGGCAAGGGGCTCCACTTGCACTTTTTGGACACACAGAGTGCAGCCACCTTTCCTTACTGGCCTCAAGAAAGTGCTGCCTCCCACTTCTGTACAGAAAGTCACTAGGGTAAGAATTACAGCACAAAATTCAACCATTCTTTTCTAAGATGTATTAAATCACTTTCAATTACCAAAAAAAAAAGTAAGCTACTTGACAGATGGCTTCAAAGCACTATCCTTCATGGTTCATTACCAGAATCTTGTAAACAGGAGTAGGCTTTTCTTACCTGCCTGCGAAGATGCTGCTGAATGTCTTACTTCTGGAAACGCTGACTAGAAATATGGTAGTGCTGTTTTGTGATACAGAACTTCCTGAAACTGTTTTTCTCTAAGCAAATTAGCTAAGGTGAGATGATTTTGAAGTTCGATCTGGGTACAGAATTTTAATACTCTTACGTTTTAATACTCTTACCCCTGTCCACATCGTCTAATGTGCTCCAGATACCTTGCCACACAAAGAATAAATGTCGCCCAATCCCACTGGAACCACTTGGGATTTAAGAGATTGTGATTGGAACTCAGAAATGCCAAAGTTTTGAGGAAAGACTTTTTTTTCTTACAGTATATATTTTTCAAACCCTTAAAAAAAAAAGTATCTTTGTAAGAGAGATGCAAAAGTTTGGGATTTTTTAAAAGAATTTACATTGGCAGAGTGTTCTTGCTTTCTTAAAATTCAAAAGACTCCATTTCCTTTAATTTTTTTATCCATGCCAGTATCGTAACGTTTCTACAGGGAAATAGACATTCTTTAAATAACATGATATTGCCATACAACTCTAAAACAAAAAAAAACACAAACAAACAAAAAAGCAACATTGTGGTGAAAAAACACAAGCAGAGGGTTTGGGGTTTTTTGTTTTGCTTTTTACAATCCACAAGTTTTACATTTTAAAAAAAAAAACCCACACAGGTTGGCAACATAAATTGACGATCCCCTGGGCAATCGCACCAACCATGGGGAAAGCACTTCTTGGTATTCTGTACTCATTTCTCGTGCTAAAGGCAAGCGAGCACTCCTGCGAGGTCCTACACGTCTCCAGGACTGGAAGGCAACGGCAGCCCTTGCCCCGGCAGGGACCCCGCAGTCATTCCAGAACCTGAACGACGTGACCGACGTGACCTTGGCCACGTGCTCTCCTCTGGCCAGGCAAACCAGACGATCTTCAGCAGTCCAAATGAAGGAGCTGCAGCATTTAACACAGAAATGAATAATCACCGCACTAGCCAACATAAATTTATTTTACCTCAAACTGATTTTAGTATTCTCTCTAAATTACTGGCACTTCTCAAAACTAATGCACTGATATTTTACTGACAACATATGACTGAATTACGGACATCTTCATAATGAACGCTCGTTTTAGCAGCTGGTAGTCATGGAGCCGCTGGGGATTAGCTACTGAAAAAACACAGGGAGCTGCTTGCAATTTGTGTAAAAAAAATGCTGATTAGGTAAATGTCTAAGGTGACAGCAGTGAAAGAGTTAACAATGGTTTCTTTGAGAAAAATAATACTTTTTGCTGTAATTAATTCAGTATAGCTAATAGAAATGAAGAGGAGGATGACGCTATGATCAAAGAATGTGTTCGGAGCAGGAAGCTGCTAAACACAGGAAAGGGATGGAAAGGAAGGACTTTTTCCGTGGCAAATGAACCAGGTTCTGCCCTAAGCAGGACAACGTGCAGCTGAATTAAAAGGAGCCATCCTGAAAAAAAATTACAACTATATGCATTTTTTGACTTCCGTATTTGAGTCCAGCATGTCCATTTAAAGTCAAAACTCTTGTTCAAAGTGGGAACTTTTGTTCTCCTCTTCCTATGCCCTTCTTCCAGTCACACCTATCCACAGATGCAAAATACTTGAACTAATTAAGTAATTCTGCTTTTAACCAAGTTCTTCTTTCAGCTTTGTCGGCTAGTAACACACAAAGGCGGAACGACTCATTTTGTTTACTAGATGTTGCTGCACACAACCCTGAACAACCACAGACAGCTTCAGAGGCACCTCTTAAATGCTCAGTTCAAGCACACGAGCCCATGACACGCTACGGAGTTTTAATTTCCCAGCTTCTGAACAGGTATCACCGTAAGCTACGGCCAGCCCAGCTGACCACCATAGGCTTACTTAAACAGGAAAAGACTACTGAGCATCAAGAAGGGGGGCAGAACCCAGCCCCTTTAGACTGTGCCTGCGTCAGGCAAGTCACTGCAAAGTCCAGAGGAAAAGCTCAAAGGTTGTGACTTTCTAGTTGTTTGCTGGGAAGCCCTGAGAACAGCACATGGGCTCTTGTGTGGAAAAACGGTTAGTTTTTACTGAAAACATGTAGTTTTCTGGTTTTCATGAAGGGTTGATTTTTTAAACTAAGATTTCTGACCTACAGAGAATCCCTATAATGGCCCGCCTCAATGACAATATTCTGACTATAAATACTTGCAGGTTTCTCAGAAAAAAATCGAGGCATTTTCTTCATGAAAAGAGGAAATTATTTTCATTGTATAAAACATTTATAGGCCCAAATCCTTCATTCTTACACCTTTTTCTCCAGAAAAATTCTCGTGTTTTGTCTAATTAAGTCAGCACAACGCCACTTTCCCAAGCAAGCTCGTTGCTTATGCAAGTGGAATAGCACAGTTGCAGCTCCAACACCCAACTGCCAGTAACACAAGAGCAGTGCTAGGAAAAGCAGAGCTGAGCTGTGGGAGTCTTCTCTGCTCCTACGTAAACGTGGAAACTAAAATCACCTATGAATAAAGACCAAATCTCCCCTGCTATAAACACCTTTGCGGAGCCGGGCTGTAAGACAATTCGATTGTCACTGTTTAGGCTATTGCTTCAGACTTTCTGTTACCTTTCTTGTGACCTGCATTATGATTTGGGTTTGTTTTTATTTGAATGGAGGGCAGCAGAATACGCGGCTGAAAATTCAATTGTGAGCTTGACAAGAATTAAGTATTTTTCACGTTGTTCTTCCCCTCTTTGGGCTATGAAACAGAGCGGTAGGGACAGGACGGCCAGACTCCTTTTTACACGTGATCTACAGTGTATCTGAACGCCTGTCTGCAGAAGGTGGAAAGCCAGTTTATTATCCTGTTGCACCACCTGACCCCCGATGTGATGTCAATGACAGCATCACAAAACCATTCTACTGAAAGAGGGATCATTTTTGTCAAAACAGTATTGCTTGTCTCCACGTGGAGAATACTGATGCTTAAAAAGACCAAATAAGAACAGGACCCACACAGCTGCTTTTAAAGAAAGGTTCAGGTTTTTTTAGGAACTGCTTCTTAAAGGAACAATAATCAGGTTGCTTTTCTGGTTGTTTTAAAAGGATCGCTTTCTCCTTCCAACCCTTCTGTCTACCAGACAAATCCTCTTGGCACTTTCCGAGTGCCCTGCCCAGAGACAGCGGATAATGGGGATCGCGCTCAATCACTCACGGCAGGGACTCCCTCATCCCTCTTCCTTCGGAGGGACTGGAAGGATGGTCAGTGGATCTGCTGCTAATTTAGAAAGATTAACCACTCCTTAAAAGAAGCGGGAGCTAAATCACATCTAAAGAAGCAGCCCACACACTTCTGTTCTCAAATGTGAGCGTTCCTGCTTGTGCTCATCTTCGGGCCCTCGTACTGCATGTAGCAAGGCCTACACTAAATGAAGTAACAGCTTTTCTGTAGAACTCTAGTGATTAAAATTAAGCCAGATATAGCAATGAGTACACTGGAAGTTACCCACCGAGTGTATTTCTCATTGGTTTTGTGCTAAACCAACACTGTACAGAGGAAAATGTCTTAAAATCTGTATGTCATTTAACCAAAAGGAATTTCAGATTCTAGCTGGAATGATGAAGTGACTGCCACAGGAATTTTGCTAACAAATCCTATCAGATTGAAAAAAAAAAAAAAAAAAGAGCTTTAAAACAATGACATATTTAAACAAAGAATGTGAAGAAAGTCAACCATTAGCATCTACTCTTCAATAGTGAACTGTCCAGAGGAAATAAATTAAGTATCACACACAGACAGCACCAATGTGCGGCACGCAGTGCTTATGCTTACTTTTTAAACACTGTAAGACACCAATAAAGATACAATTTGTCTTGAAGAAAACACAGTTTACTCAGCCTCCCCCAAACAGTAGAGCGAATCCTTGAAAGGCTCTGGAAAGCTGCAGCAGGAATAGTCAGAACACGTGTGTGTTCGCAGGAACACATCTTACCGGAGTCATCACCCCGCCACATCACGAATTGAGCTCCCCGTTACTTGTCTGGCAGAATACCTTTGGCTGCTCTGTTTTTTCCACTGATCGCCTGCAGCTCAGTACAAGCTTTTTAAGCAGAGGACACTCGCGCAACATTCGTGCCATCTAACTTTAAGGGGACTGATGCTAATAGTGTGTATTTCCTTCCTAATCGGTTTCCTTCATATAGAAAGACGACACTGATAAATGCACAGCCTTACTCCTACCAGTTACCGGTTACTCCTCAGAGACCCAATTTAAGGCCGGGCTCCCACTGCATTAGGTGCTGAACAACACAGCCTAGAAAATCATCAATCCTATTCATTTTCTTAAGTGCTAAATTCACTGCAGCCAGGCTCCAAGTCCACTTTTAATATATTTGTCTTGCCTTCATGCCATTAATGCAAACGTGAATTACAGCTCCTTGTACGCTTATAATCTTTAGCTTAATCCTGCTTGTCTTTCAAAAAGCAAATCTGAGGATGCAGATACGGGATAAGAATTTCCTTAAAAATTCTGCCCATCTCCTCTCCCCCCCCCCAAGAGAATTCTCCTCAAAGGCTTTTGAGCGGCCCCCCCGCAGAGCAGAGCATGGCATATGTTATTGTGTAAAGTGGGAAGGTGACAGATGTTGAAGACATTTTTGAACAACACAATTGGGTCTATAGATAGATACAACCGTATCTGATTAGGTAGACAGCTCCATTCATCTATTTGTACAACAGCCAGGAGGTCTCTAATTGTTTTGCAGATCACTTAGCAATTAATGATGCTGTTGCCCTTGGACAGATCATGCTACAGATCAATATTTTCTGGCAAAGTCAAAGCACTGAGTAGACATCGTGATGCTGAAGTTACTCTATTAATAGAGACCGCAAGCAAGGGTTGGGGCGGGAAACTTCTTGGTCAAGAATTTATTTCTGTCACAAAAAAATATTATTTCTACTCTTGAAGTGAGCCAGACAAACCTGAATTAGAGATAAAACAAATGCCAGCAGAGAGATCTACCTTTCCTTGAACTGACAATAACGATTACTGTATGTTACTTCATGTAAGCATCATCTGAAGTGTATCGTGTTTTCTTTTGCAAGTTATCATGTCAAATAACCACAACTCTTTACAAGTTCCATTTCACAAAAATAAGCCTATATAAAATTTTGCCCCATATCAGAGGCAAGGCTGGAAAAAGGAGGGGCTGCCGAGCAAACTAATGAGTGAACAGAAGTGGGAGTCTTAAAACTGGACTGGAATGATCCTAAGTGGATCAAAAGCAGAAGGACAGAAGGACTATAGAGGGGAAGAGGGCCTGGGTTAAATTTACCTCTTATTTTCCCAGCACACATGTATTATGGATACTGCTGCTGTGTAACAGCTTTGTTTTAAGAGATAATCCCCCCGGTGTAAGCATTAAAGTTCTTCATTGGAAATACCGGCTTCTCTCATCTCTACAGACAAAGTAGGTCTCTACAAAATACTCTGGAACTCAAGCGACCAGACCAGTAGCCCACAGGAAGCTCACGAAAATAAGGTATTTCACATTACCAGGGCTGATATGGCTTCCGTTGTTCTCTAGTGAAATCTCGTTTAGGGCACCGGCTAAGATTTGGTGTCATCAAAGCCAATGGTAAAGTTTCAGCTGATTACATCAGAGTGGAAATTTTTAACCATTATTTTCCCTGTATGAAAAATGGCCTCCAATTTCCTGGTTGGAACACATTTGAAAACCAAACCAAAATCAATTTTAATCCAATTAAAGGAAAGTGTAAAGTTAAATAATTTACAGTAAAATGGTGAGGTTTTTTTACTGCTTGCATGACTCAAAATGGTTACTGTATCTAAAAAAATCACTGCAAGTGAGGACTTACTTGGATTTCTGTTGCAACTTTAAATTATAGCTTTTGAGTGCCTCAGGATAATTTTAATTGGGAAAGAACTGTAGTTTGAAAATCAATTCTTTTCAGTAATCGTCTTTTTTGGTTCTTCACTAATTACCCATACAGCTATCTATGTAAAACAAATCTTATCAGCCTAGCATCAGCTACCTGGGAGCATCTCAGTAAACAACCCATGATTTTACATCCTCGGTACTATCTGTTTAACGACAAATTCTCCAGTTGTGTGATTTTATTTCCTTCGCTGGGATGATGCCAACCCATAATGTGGCCATGAAAACCCAGCTGGGGCAAAGGCTGTCCCATCCTTTAGGAAACCTACGGGAGATCAATGCAGAGATAGGAAAATTCACTTTCAAGGTAACCTGAGGATGTAGGGACAGTCTTGGGAGTTCTAATCGCGCTCCTATACTCCACGTGTGTATTTAACCTAGAAACATTCTAACAGAGATTTTATAAAAATATAAAAAAAAGTTTCATCCTTGTAAAACTCTTTACAGAGACATACTTGAGAGGGGTACTGAATAGCTTAAAAAATTATCTAAATTAACTAATCACCTTCCTTCTCTGGATGTATTTTTATACTGCCATTTCACCCACCAGAAGTCCCCACCAGAAGCTGTATTTGGAATCAGATCCTTTATAAAAGAGGTCTCACTACAGAAGCAGATGACAAAGGAATAACGGAAGGGACATTAGGAGGCCACATAAGGTGTTTCTCTGCCTCAGGATGTAATCAGTGACAGCTCGAAAATGACTGTCAAACCCATTCTTAATGAACTCCAGCGATGGAGGCTCCTCACACTCCTGCCTTTATCGGTTCTGATTAGGACTTGCTCGTGCATTTCCTCCCTATTTTCAGCAAACTTTCATGTTGTTGAGACTTCAGGATTTGACAAAAAATCCTCCCAAACTTGGTCTGCTCTTCTCCTTGGAACCACGATGTGATAGCAGCTTAGAGGCCGTGGCTGCATGCCTGAACAAGGTGCTGCAGGCCAAGAGCCGGGAGCTGGAGGAAAAGCTCCAGGTCCTCCCCATCACCCTTTTCCACTGCCTGGGCAGCCTCCTGCTCACAAACCCATTCCTCTAAAAGCAAGGGGTGGAAGAGGGAAAGTCATGAAGGGGGTCAGATGCGGATCCCTCAGTTATGGGCCCCTGTTATTCTGGCCATAAAGTTTGCCTGGTCTGGAAAACAAAAAGAAGTCGATTGAGAGAACAGGTCTGCTGTTTCTATGACTTTACTGCTGCTTATACAATTACTCGTTTTGGTTTTGTTTAACCCCGCCCTTGTTCAAGTGTTTAATTAACCTTACCATTAGGAAGTTTTTGCTGATGTTGAAGATAAAACTCAACGCATTTTAAGCTTATTGATTCTTTTCCTATCCATGGACATGGACAATAATTTCTTCTTTGCCATGCTGAAGCTACCTTTTATGTATCACTCCTGTATCTTCTCTTTTCTATGCGAAATAGCTCCAAATGTCTTCCCCTCGAGGGTTTATTTTGGAGCTCTCTAAACGTTCTTTTAGAACATTTAGTTTAGAACAAAAGTTTAGAACTTTTAGAACATCCAGTCTCTGAATTCTCTTCAGTTTGCACAGATCTTTTTCTTGCGGTGCAGCGTCCTGACTCTGCACAGGAACTCCAGATGAGCTCCTACCCATGCTGAGTGGAGCAACGGGATTACTGCACGCCTTTTGTGAGGGGTCCTGCCTACTATATCAATCCCAATACAACAACTGCTTTCTTGATAATAGCCTGCCTTTGTTCTTTGCGAACACTCTGACTCCCAGATCCTTTTCTGAAGAACTGATTCTCGGAAATTCAGCTCTGTTATCTTCAGAGCAGACTTCATATCTGCAATTGGTAAAATCTTAGGTTACTGATTAGTAACTTAGCTAACGGTATCCTGGGCTGCATCCAAAGGAAATGTGGACAGCAGGTCAAGCGAGGGGATTCTGCCCCTCTATTCCACTCTCATGAGACCCCACCTGGAGTATTGCGACCAGCTCTGGGGCCTTCAATGTAAGAAGGGCATGGACCTGTTGAAGTGAGTCGAGAGGAGGCCACGAAGATGATACAAGGGCTGGAGCCCCTCTGCTGTGAGGACAGGCTGAGAGCTGGGGGGGTTCAGCCTGGAGAAGAGAAGGCTCCGGGGAGACCTTATAGCCCCTTCCAGTAGCCAAAGGGGCTACAGGAAAGATGGGGAGGGACTCTTTATCACAGAGTGGAGTGATAGGACAAGGGGTAATTGTTTTAAACTGAAAGAGGGGAGATGAGATATTGGGAAGAAATCCTTTCCTGTGAGGGTGGTGAGCCCCTGGCCCAGGTTGCCCAGAGAAGCTGTGGCTGCCCCATCCCTGGAGGGGTTCAAGGCCAGGTTGGACGGGGCTTGGAGCAACCTGGTCTTGTGGAAAACGTCCCTACCCATGGCAGGGGGGGTTCAACAACTTGCCAGAGCATCAACTGAACCAGGAGGTTCCGGCTCGCAAGAACCCTGGTTATTATATGCTTGACTAAGTCATTGGACAGTTGGGAACTCAGCACGAGTTTCAGACACAGGCAAAATAATCTAGCTAGGATCGATGTCTATATCCTGAAAGTGGGAATGACAGCATTGCCGTCTTCCTCTGTGGTAAGAGAAAGATTATGAGTGGGAAATCTGTATTGGAGTATAACATTAAAATTGATAACAGCAAAAAACTACAGGCCTATTCCAAATGTTGGAATGAATCCAAGTGAATTTGCAAAGGAAACTTGCAATTATTCTCAAACACTCTGCAATATGTCTTAAGTGTTTGATCAAAAACATTACAGTCATTACTGTTTCTCATTTTGAGAATAAATTGAGAGACCTTGCGAGTACAGAAAACGAAACTTCCCCCTTGCATAAAGCAAGTCTGAGGAATTCAGGAAACCTATGTTCTAAGAGGGGTTTTAGGCATGAAGATGATTATCTATCTTTTTTGTTTTCTTTTAATAATCAATGCTTCATTGGTTTATCTGCTGCCTGTACAGGGCACGCTGGGTTCAAAGCTATTCAAAGAGAGTGATTGGTTCTGTGGCTCGTAAGGTGAGACCGATTCTTTCATTTTCAGGTCTCTTGTGTACATTTTGATCCAGGTTGCTCGTAAATAAAAAAATCACCTTCCCATATATAAGACTAATTCTCAGCCGACAAGGATTTATAAACGTAAATAAAACCCATCAAAACTGGGCTGGCAAACTTGCTGGCAGCTTCAAATGAAAGCCAAGAATTAATTGGACATAGAGACAACTTTTCCATTCTGAAGACAAATTCCTGCAAGTCAAGGTTGAGTTACATTTAACACTGCCTAGAGAATTTTCATTTCCAAGAGTGTTTGCCTGGGACTTGTAATAAAAACTAGGGAGAATATCCTAGAGCTCTGTTTTAGTGAGATTTTTATATGATGTCCATCACCACGGTAGTTGGTTGATATATGTGAGCCATGGGGCTCTTCTGATTCAGATGGCCCATTATTCATAATAATGATTCTCCCAGATTATATGCACATAGAAGCAAATCTCACCCCTTTCATACGGCAAAACATCTTTTCCTGAATTTGGCGCAGTCAGAGGAAAATTAGTTACATCATGTATTTATTTTACTACCTGGCAGTTCTGTGGAGAGATCTACCTAAATAAAACTAGTAACTTGTCAGGCCTTTTTAAAAGAAGAGATTTTGTTCTTTATTTAGAGGGTAAATTCACCTCAATTGACCTCTAGTTTAATATTTTGCCCTTCCAGATAATTAAGAACAAGGTCGCACTGAGATAGCTGTTCATTTATTCCAAAAACATATTAACAAATTCAAGTTATTTAAGTTCAACGAGGAACTGCATCCCAAAGCTGATGAACTCTCACAGAACAATCCCTGCATAACAGTATATTCTCCTTTAAACTCTTGCTTAATTTTGCAAACCCTCTTTGTATTTGAAGACACATGTAATAGAAGAAAGTGTTCAGCTGGCACACCAAGTGAGGAGAGGATAAACTAAGGCACCCTCAGCATTCCTAAGTGACATGTATCTCTAGAAATTCAGCATAGAAACATATAACCATCAAGTGTGGCTTTACCAATCTTTCGAAGAAGACACAGGAGGCCACAGGACAGGACTCTGGGCTTTGTCTGCTCTCATATAGCCCTTGATAGAGGAAGCTTAAGGAGAAGACAAGCCAGCTGCAAAGGATGGGCTATGCAGAAATGACTGAAGCTCAGTGGACTGTGGCCTCCAGAAGATCTCTCAAGAGATTTCCAAGATAGCTGTATTTATAGAATGTTTTTCCTATTTCCAACGTTTCTTATTGGCGTAGAAAACCCCCAAAAGCCAAAGTCAGTGCAAATTATTATAAGTAGCCAAGAAAAAAGGAAAAGTGAGTTCTGAAGAGCTCCCTGCTTTACCAAGCTTTCGACTACCCCCGCGAGGCTGCAGCGTGTGCTGTCCCTCTGCCCCCCACACCTGCTGGAAGACGGCAGCTTGCATTTTAAAAGCTGCTGTAAAAGTAGCACAGAACGTACATGAAAAATGAGGAATAAAGTAGAAACAGACAAGTCGCATCTGAACTAAACTCATGAAATTATGGGAATCCTCAATATGAAAAAAATCACCCTTAATTATTTAACAGGAGTGGAAATTACGGGAAAATCTAAATTCTGAAGGCTGCAAGGCTATCATTAGGGTAACAGTTTTGTAAAATCCATAAATACAGAATTACTTGGTGCTCTGTACTCCTGTAATTGTGCTTGATAATTTTACGCTATTTTATACACCACTTAGGTTTTCATTTCTTCTTCTACTGTAGAAGAAAAACTTATTCTACTTCTTCAACTTCATATTGTGTTACATTTTCAAAGACGTGCCTCATTTCTCCCATACCACTGACTCCCCCTTCCATCAAGAATCACAGATAACAGGTCCAAATCATCCTAATCTCTTACGCTTATTGCCTTAACATGCCACTGCTGGAATGCCTTCTACAAATTCAGCAGCCGTAAAACTGATGTGCTGGAACCACTGCTGTTTTTCCAACAAGATTAAGTACTCTGGTTTTGCTCACCTCTCTCTTGCATTCACCAGTTCTCTTTCAAAAAGTGCTACCTTTCAATACATGAAAAACAGTAATTTTATACTTATTTCCCTGCATCTCCTATCAAACTAAAAGTATTGACCAGAAACAGAAGTTTCAACTGCCTCTTGAAGGACACAGAAAATCCTCAAAATAGACTGGAAATTTGAAAGCATCCAATACTCTTCAGAACAGAGCAGCATCTTGTTGTGTCCACGCTGGGCAGCAGGTATTTATAAACCCATTCTACCAAAAGAAGATTAGGGCAACAGTAACATTTAATACATTATGTGTGAGATTAAGACTCAGGCGCGTTACTCCTTTTCTGATACTAATGTCTATGATTAACTTCAGATAGTGGAGGAAGGAAATAAATTGATACAAATTGAACAAGGCTCTTTCACCATCAAAACACAGGATGACAGAAGATGCAAAAGCAGGAAAGAAATTGCTAAATAGCTTTATAGAATTCCCCTAAGAAAAAACAGAGCATGGGACACTAAAATGCAGGCAGCTAAACAGAAAATATAATACAAGTTTAAAATAAATGTACCTGTTCACAATACACCCAGCAATACAGCCAGCGGTTTTTATGATCTAATTAGGAGTCCGCAAGCTTAATCGCTCATGTAGCACAGGCTAACAGAGACTCCTGAAAAGAGCTCCAGGTCTGTAACTTTACATCAACTAATAATTCAAACGATCCACCTACTTTATTAAAGTTGACTCATTGGCAAGGCTGCAGCTTCTCCTAATGATAGAAGACAAAAAAAGAGAGAAAATTATCTGAAGAGAAATGAGAATCATGGGCCAGGAGGAAGAAGGGAGAAAGGAAAGCAAAATGCTGGTTGATGTACAAGGCAAAAATCTACCATGAAGTGAAATGGAACTCCTGTCTGGGAGAAAAGCAATTTAGCTTTATGAACAGCTGCCTCGCAGAGGGTCAGGCGTATGAGCAATTAAAATTAAACAGGTTGATTTTAATATGCCTTAGTAACTGTGATTGATCTCACAGAGTTGCTGTTGACTGTACATCAAGAAACAATTTAGGATCCAGTTTAAAACAAAGTTTATAATCCTCATTTAATGGATTTTAGTACCTTAGGCAGTACAGTGTTGTAAAAATGATTAAAATGTGCCCTGTCTCTGTGTAATCAATAAAGCTTCCCACCGTAAGATTGGTTCAGTTCCAGGGACTCCTCAGCACGCTTGGCCATGCTGTGTCTGTAGAATTCCAAATAAGTCATCTATCATTATTTCTATACACAGGATTCATTAGACACCTCATCCTTCAGCTTATTAGCACTGAAGTCAGCCAAACAATCAAATCAAAAGGTCACCTTTTAACAAATACGTAGTCAGACCGAAACATACATCAAAACCTTAACAGATATACATCAAAATATAGTAGCAGGGATGGACAGAAGACTGATGGAGACATTCAAGACGCAAACTGCAAAGTGCCTACGAACGGCAACTGGGAGAATTCATTCCGGTTTACCAGATGAAGTCTATCGTGGCAGGTTAAGAAACAGGTCACTCACCTTATAAGACAGGAGAGGGAAACCCTACCTCTCTGACCGTCAAAACTCTTACACTACCGAAATCCTGGTCTCTTCAAATTTTAAGAAATTTGACTTAAAATCTTTGAGATTTTTAACAACCGGTTGGGGACTCCAGGTTTTTTTCCATTTCAACAGGTTTAGATAAAAATGTGATAACCACATTTATAAATTCTGTATCTAGGTATGTCTCCTTCCTTTTGGTCCTGTCCTTAAAGATGTTCTACAGTGCATTTAATTAAAAAAGGGAAAGAATAGCCCTACCAACTAGTTCTCAGGTCTCCAGCAGTACTAACAATGAACACTTGGTGAAGAATATCAAGATGATGGCTGGCTTGCAGTGGTATTTCTTTGAATTTTTTCTAGACTTGAGCAAATTACATCACAGACTTCATTCGCATCTGTACTCTTATGGAAGAGATACAGTTCTCTTCCATAAATTCACCACTTTTTGAAAATAAGACCTCACTATCTGGTCTGTGAGGAACCACTTTATCCACTAGTCTCATTTGTGGCCCTGTAAGTTCTTGTAACGGACGAACCAACGATGCTCACTGCCTCTTCACCCTCCTCTCTATGCTACTAGTGCTCTTCCCTCGGCCTCTTTTCCCAGGCTGAAGAGTGATGGTGTACTTATTCACGTGGGTTAAAAGTTGTTCCATATGTTTGATCATCTCTGCAACCCACCTCTGAACATTTTTCAAACTTACATTATTTCCATGAAATAAAGGGACCGGAACTACAGACGAACTTCCAGAAGCAGACACGGCATGGATTTATACCATCATGTAATAACCTCCTCTGTTTTGCTTTTTTCTTATTTCTTTATAACTCCCAACATTCAATCTGCATAATGAAAATAAAGCCAAGCACTGGACTTAGTGATCACAGAATGGTTTGGGTTGGAAGGGACCTTAAAGATCAAGGTTCAAGCGTTACGACGAATTCAAATGCTCAGATTCACTCTAAACCACTACACAGGACTGTCAACTTCTGAATCACAAGATATGACCATTACGTTTAGCTTGAAGATCACAGCGATAGTCTGCTGCATGGCCAAAAAGCCACCGAACTGAAGAGCTGCCAAAAGTACAATCCAGTTTACAAAAGAACTAGGCAGGAAAGTACTTGGTTTTTTTTTGTTTTGAGACAAGCACATCTGTCACCACACGACTTACAACTTTTTACCGGAAAAAGAGCAACAAGTAAGCACTTAACTATTAAATAGCCTATTACATGGATAAAGAGCAAATGAAAGAACACTACTGACATCAGACTAAACGCAAACATAAAGCATGAATTTTGAAGAAAAATCCCTTCTGACACAGTGCTTTTAGGACCCGAAAAATCAACCAATCAACCAAAAAGAATCCCACCTTCAGTTTACAAAGAAAATGTAGCTAGTACCAACAATTGCCTTCAGTGGCTTAGTAGTTATCATCACTAATACTTTTCTGTTGAAAAAATAAATTGGAAAAAAAAAAAATCTAATAAACCGTGCTTGGACTGCAACTCAGTAGCTTTTGGCCTTATGCTCCCTCTCCAGAAATATGAAGTGACTTTGCTCAGGGCAAGAATCTAGATGAAGTGTAGCTTGGTTCATCTCCATCTGAGCTTAAAAACAAGGGCAATGCACGTGAGGGAAGACCACTAATTCTCCTCTATATCACTTATTTTATTCTACCACTACACATTTGTCTGTCTTTTTGTTTGTAAGGGAGAAATCAAAATAAACCCTTCACGTTTGACTGGAGGCCTGAATACTAGATAAGGAAAAAAATCTCTTCTTGGATAAAAGCTTGTTTTGCTTTCCCATCAATCTAAATGTCCCTTCCATCTCTTTTATATCTCAGACTAAACAGCACCTGCGTCTCCTTCCTATTTTGTCTGCTTTGAAAATGGTGTGATTTTTCATTACGTAAAGCAAAGTTTCTGATATGAAGATGAAGTATCTTTCAAATCAAGCAATCAAAATTGAATTATCTCCCTGTGCACCTTTTGGAACCCGAAACACCCTGATGTTCTTGGGTTTAATCTGATTCTTCACTTCGTCCTACATTTGTCACAGAGGAAGTTATTCTTCTAACTGAAGATATTGAAAGCTCAGAGATATTATCCTATTTACCGTGCCACAACTTTTGTTTTTCACAGCTGCAGATTTCGCTTTACCAGACTTAGCTCTCTACTTTTCTTTTATTGAAGTGTTCGTCACATATTATTGTCCAAACAGCTCTGGTTTCATGTGATAATTTCATATTAACGAAATGGATTCTGCTGAGAAACAGATCAGAAGTAGATGTTTTCAAGACCTCGTATCTCCAACCTGTAGGAGAGCTGGTTCACTATTTCTCTATAATTACTGTAATCTATATAAAATCACACATAATAAGCACTGATAAGATAGAGCACGAATTATAAAAAAGATTTTGATATGAAAAAGTGGCTGGCCTGGATAAGCAACTGTTCTCATACTAGCACAATTAGGCAGCTTTAACAGTCAGTGAGATTTTTGAGGGGAGAAGGAAAAGCTAAAGTTCACAGTAAAGTGTAGGATTCTTTCAGAAAAATCTAGCTTGAGGCAAGGAATGTATCTTCAATTACCTATTTACTCTTTATTCCTTTACTCAGAGTTTTGGCTGCCATTATTACACGGAACTCCAGGAATAACTGAGATTTCCACAACTCTTTAATGATAATCCTCTGTGAGAAGAGACAGAGTAAATTCTGACCCTTACCGTAATTACTGTCTTTTACGGGCTAGCTTCCTCGCAGTTGCATGAAAGGTTTGTTAGAGGCCACAAAGCTCCCTGAAACTTATTCTAAGGTCAGTATCACCATTTGAAAACTTACTTCCAAAACCATTTTTGCAGTATTGCAAAGGACAGCAAACCTTTAGCGGTGACGATTTATGCTTTCCTGAAATGGCGTCGCAGATACATACCTTCCCTTAAAGCCACGTGAGAAATTCTCTCACCTTCACAATATCCAAAGCAGTTGGAGTCTGATTTTTCCATGAGTCTCTCATCTATTTCATTTTGTATTTTTCTCTACTATTTTCATCTCTTAAACTCTGCTTCCATGTACCTCTGTCTCCCTAGTTCTTCTAATTGTGTTAATTATACATAAAGAAAAGCCATTGCAATGGTCTTCTCATGCAAAATCATTCTTACGTTCAAAATTTAAAGGTAATTACATTTGACAATTTCATTGGCTTTAGTATAATCATGGACAATGAGTCATGAATTTAGGTTTTAATAGTTGCTTTCTCTCCATTTGAGGTTTCTCCTGACGAAATATTGCTACAAACATCCTAAAAAGAATCCTTATATTTGCTCTAATTTTGTATTGAAGACAAGGCTGGGTATCCTTCACTGATTTTCTTCCCTTTTTATTTCCTTCTACTGGAGGAAATTAATCCTCAAACACCTGTGCTTCTTTGCATCCCCATTCGGCTGTTAAACACTGTATCTTGGTCTATAGCTTCCCTTTTGTGCACTTCACCCATTTCCCTTAAGCAGCAATAGCTACACGCTTATTTTATTTTTTATTTTTTTAGCTTATACTACTGCTCTGGAAGAAGAAGGAGGAACGTTATGTGTTACTTAGATGAACTGTAACATTGGCTAAACCAGTGACTAAAAATATACAAGTGAAAGGAAAATATAACAAACCTTAAAGCACAGAATACTATTTTTGGCCTAAACCTGCACATGCGTTTAGCAGGAACAAAAGCCTCGTCTGTAAAAACATGACATGGACTCCAGTGCGCATCGTTTCCAGCCAATGCTTTCATACATCTCAGTTTAGCGAGCTGAACTTTGCAAGCTTTGGCCTTAAGGAGCCAAAGAAAAGAAAGAGATCAGTTCAGAACATACAGAGTTAAAGCCGAAAACTTGTTGGCAAGATAAATGCCTCAGCTCATCTACTTGGCAAACTTATGCTTTTTTTTTAATGAAGGAGCTCTCTCACTTGCAAGGATACTTGCAAGAAACTTGCCAACTCTTTGTGGGAAGTCTGTTCCTCCTTTCATTATCAGAACTTTGGAGAAGCGCTATTTTAAATTTCTGCAACTCTCAGGAGACTTGCAACAGTATTGCTCACTGACACACTTGCAATGAATCTTTCAGGGCCGCAGGACTTTGCTGAAGTAGGAGCTCTTCATTAACCATTGGCAGCGAAAAGAATCTATACTGACACATTGCAGGGTTGCTTCTTTTAATTACATATACCTTTTGAAGTAATTAGCCTTGAACGTAGGAAATACTGGTTGGTACTCATCTACTAACCCAACTAGCAATATCGGTTTGTATTTCTACAGCACCTTCCAACTGGAAGTGGTTAACTGACTAGTTAATTAAAATAATTAACAATGTTTCATACAATCCAAGGGGAGATGGATATATTTTTCTTTACTTCTCATGATATAGAAAAGATTTCATGCCAGGACGTTTGACCGAAGGTACTGCCTACTGCTGGAGAGAAACGTCCGTTCAGAGGCAGCTGGAGGTTAAAGGCAATAAACAACTAACCTTGAACTACCTTTGCAGCGTGGATATGCGAATCACAGCAGACAGTTAACAAGTACCTTAAGTAACAGAACCGGCTACGGAGCTGCTATTTTGGATCTGAAAATCTGTATCTCTGCGAGCCATGGCCAGCAAGGCTATGCCTAAATGGAAGCTGAAGGACTAAGAACATACAAATTCCTTTTGATTACAAAAAAAGTAAAAGAAATGAAATGTTATTTTGGTTCAGCAAACGCAGCGGTGTAAATTCCAAAGATGAAGGTATTAGAGAAGTACTAGAAAACACAAAAGATGGATTTTTATATAGACAACCAACTCCTCTGACAACTCCCATTCTCACTAGATAGGCTCCGGGCATCCTTTGGTGCAGCCCGGCCACCTTCTGCTTATGCCTACAAAAACTGTTTTAGGGATTTTCGTGGAAGAAAGCAAGTTGACCATTGGATCCAAGTAGAACTTGGTTTCAAGAATGCTTCTGGTTTCAAGCTATTTTCATTTATTACTCCTTAATTTTCAGACATCTGTTAGAACTCTTGTCTAACACTACCCATAATGGACACCATTCCTTAGTCACAATACCTTCTGGAGGCACCAGAGAAGCCAGAGTTTTCATACAGAACGCTGTATTAACTCAGTGGACATTTCCCTTGCCTATGTCTACCGGAAGAGTTTGTACAATTAAAATGGGGTTTCCGATATGATAAATGCTAATGGTTTGGGAGCAATTCCCTTAACAGACAATAAAGACAATTCTGTGAGGAATTTAAGCAAAATGAAAATAAAACGTTCTTCAGCTAATTAAGAACTTCTTAATTATGCTCATTTTACTCGAAAAAAATAGCTACCAAATAACATTAAGTTCTTATATGAAAGATAAGAAGGACAACTGATACACATTCAATTAAATTTCCTATTAGAATAGGCTACTTTATATACCAAGCCTAAATCTACCGAACAATTTAATCAGTTAGTTTATAAAGTCACTAATGTAATAAAAACAGTGGCTTATACTGTTACAAAATCAAAACTGCCTACATCATTAAACTCCACATGTATTTCCAGTCTAACAGAAAATTATGCATATTATTGAAACAATAAAAAAGACAAACAATAGCATCACAATGTATTTGTCCAGTCCTAACCTGACATTTTTAATTTAGCTCATTAATGATTGATTTCTCCACTTAAAGCAGTTATTTCACTGAATTAACACAGAGAATACTGCAGGTGCCGACTCATCGTGATTCTTCTTGCAGAATCTCCGCTCAGAGCTCATTGCCATGCTCTGCTGTGTTGAGGCTCCAAGCAGAAACCACGCTTCTCAAAGGCAGATTTTACAAAATCGCAGCAAGGGCGGAACGCTGCAGTTGTATGTGTAAGTAATAACCTCCAAAGACAGTGGAGAAATTAAAAATCTTGCGAGTGCTTATTGCAGCAATTCTCAAACTATCGTAGCTTGTTTCAGTGCTTCCTCCCCACCCTTTTTCCAGTGGAGGTGCAGAGCTGTGCGTAGCCTAGAGACAACCAGGTCTTCTCACGGCAGAGAAGAGTTTCCTGGACGACAGACCAGTAGCACCAGGGAACATGAACCGTACGGTTTACCAAAGTTACTCCAGCTCTCTAGGGTTCCTCATACCAGAGACTGGAAAATCCTTGGCACAGCAGAACCAACTTCCTCTTAGCTCAATAATTCCAGTTAGTCAGGCCAGCACGTGGTTTTACCTGTATTTCTAGAAATACTGGAATAGCTGCTCTCCAAGGATTGGGCTGGTTAGCGGCAGCACGATTCCGACTGCCAGAGATTAAACCGTTTTCCACCATCATTCTATCATTTACTGAGGCCAGCTAACAGGCCATGAAAGTGATGCTGAAAGCCCCCACAGCTTACAGGAGCTTCTTAGCAGTTAAAATAAACAAGATAACTTGGGTCTTCTATGAATGAGCAGAGTCCAAAGAAAATGTTGTGGATCCTAATTTGCATAATTAACAGTGTAAAAAACTCAGCTATTCCCCTCTGAGCCTTAATAGTCCAGTGAGTTAGCAGGAAATTAGAGGCCTTGTTGGAGAAGAAGGTTAGATTTTTCTGTGAGGGTTTCCAAGTGGGCTGCTGCTAAGGGATGCAATAAAAGCTAAAACTTCAGGCTCGAGATTGGAAACAATTTTGAAGAAAGTGGTGCTTGCATGGTTGCTGGGAGCTGAAAAACGATGATGCTGGAAAAGCACTCTGGATATTTGCTGACAGAGGGAACTCTTGCTGATAAATCTGATTTATTATAACTTGGGAGTGAGTTCTGGCTGAATTTTTTCATTTCAACAGGCAGGAAAAGATTCTCCACCAGCTGAATAGGCTTCTGAGCTAACTGCCAAGAGCAGAGAGGAGGCTAAGCTTCCAGCCCAGCCACCTCTGCCTCTTGGTCCTGAGAGCAGGCAGACAGCCTGAACCGTAATGCTCAGGCCCATCTCTAATAATAAAGGGCTTTAGCAGAAACTACAACGGGATGGAGAAAAGCATCGCAAAACTGGGACCATTCAATCATTAGATCCAACTCTTACTACAAGGCCTGGAGGCTCATTGCAGCAGCTAACACTTTAAAGCTAAAGCCTTTGTGAATTAACCTTTTCACACATATGGCAGAGACTACTGGACTGTGTGAGTTTCATTTCTCTGATTATCTGCTGGACAGTCTAAGAAAACGTATTTTGTGATGGTCTAGACAGTAGTAGCACTTTTATCAAGGAAAGAATACCAAACTGGGACGAACCGAGACTTTGTCAGAAACAGATGATACCTACTTCACACTTTCACAAGTCAAATGTAAATTAATGCGCTTAAAATCTGACTATGTGCACAAATGTGCAAGTACACAAAGCATGTAGGACAGGAGCCTTTTGTAGACAGAGTCTGAGAGGCAAATAAAAGCATTAGCAAATCTTTTTTCTACAGAACAACCATCACTAACATAACGGTTACAACAGCTAGAAGGAACATTAGTGAATCCAAGGAGACTACACTGCCCCTTCTGCTACTTTCTTTACAGGAAGAAATATAGCCTTTGCTGCAAAACCTAAATTCTTTCTCCATCAAGTACATATTGATTTTTTGGAAATCTGACTATCAGTAGGTGAAAAAGCCCCACACAGTGGATGATTTCCCCTCTCAAGGATGCATCAGTTATCCAAAAGAATTATATTGATTATTCTGTATCATCCCCTGTAGTTCCTCAATTTGTGATATAGGTGGCAGAGAATTACGGTACTGTTTTAAAGAAATAGATTCAGTAAATATATGTACTGCTAACCTGACCGCCCACCCTTGAAGCATCGTGCATTGTAACTCTGCTACCCGCAGCAGCTTTCTTAGTCCCTAAAAAGAGAGCAGACAGTAGACATTGCCCATTGTCCAGAAATACTTTTTTAGTTCCACTACATAATTAGTTACTTTACATAAGTGCCATGGTTAAAACTGTAAACCGCTTCTAGAAAACTTTCTATATGGCTCAGCAGTCAAGCAGAGTGTGCTACAGGTCTAGTGTAACACTTTGTGCCACCAGGAGCTACCTTCTCATTTCTTTTGTTGAAGGCAACTTCTGATCTGTGATTTTTTTTGTTCAAAACGAATGGTAAAACTAGGTGCATTCTGTAGGGTTTGCCTATATGTAGTGAAAGTCTCATTGTATCACAGTTACAGCAAGACGTCCTGTAATTTTGGGGAATTTTAAGTTTTACCTGGGGCCAAATTCTCCTCATTTCCACTGGAGTTTTGGTTTTTTGTTTGTTTGTTGTGTTGTTTATTTTAAATTGTCCCCTGATTAATGTAATAACAATAACTGATTCAGGTAATGATTTTAATCAATCTTTAGGAAATACGCAACAGATCCCAGTTCTCAGTTTCCACTTCCAATATGTATGCAGCTTTATTTCGAGAATGAAATAAGCTTGAATCAAACTGATAGATGCTCCATGAATTTCAAACGTTACTGTACAGCACAATGTAGCAGGAACAAAATTACTTTCTGTTGACTATACCATTAGTTCTCATTAAGCAGTTCTATCATACATAAACGGAAAAATATTCTTTAATCCTTACTAAATAAGACTAAGACATCGAGTGAACTATTTTAAGTTTAGCTCTTCTTATTAGAAGCCTTCACGTTAAAGGCACACAGAGCTTTGATATTAAAGAAACTGTCTGTGCAAGAATACTTACATATTAAATTAGATTATTTCTTCCCCAGAAGTCAACATCACCAGAAATCTTTTAGGAAACTAAATTCCCAGATGTCTATTAAAATATAAAAGCAGCCGTGTCTTTAAAGTGATTCTGACTTGCTGTTATAGAACTAAACCAGACTGCAATTCCACATCTCTGACTCTGCGCTGGGCTGGCTTTAGACCGTAGAGCAACACTGGTTTTTGCGTGGGTTTTTTTTCAGATTAGTATGATTTGGGTTATTTCCCCAGCTGAGCGAGCTATTTCACACTAACACCGTGAACCCAATTACAGAGGAAACACTTCCAGCCCAGGGCAGATATTTTTTTGGATATTTTTTTTTTTCAGTTCTAGCCAGCTGAACTGGCTGAGCAGAGTGCAACAGCCACCGGAACCAGCACAAGGAAGGGAACAGGCCTGCGGACCGGGAACAGAAATGCTCCTTTCGGGGTAGTGAACAATGCAATTGGCTCAACCACAACTCCTAATTTTACCCAAGGATAAAATATCACAAGTCAGCTTTGTCTGAGCTCACTGGAGCCATGTACATTTACACTAGCTGAGGATTTATCTTCATAAATTCATACTTCTAAGAGCATAAAAAACTCAAGGGCACATACTATGGACAGGAAGCGGTGCCTCTTTTATTCCTCAAAAAAGTCATGGCCCTTTGCTCAAGAACAGCTTTTGTCAACAGCTACACTCGCTACTCAATAATCAAACAATTCTGAAAAGGTTGTCGAAAAAGAACTCTTCTGCACAGAATGCTGGTAAAGATCTGATTTTTACACAGCTATGGTGTTTTTCTTTTACCTGAAGCTTGCTACTTTGCCTTTATGAGAAGCGAGGGAACACTGTTGATGATGTAGTAAACATAACTAGCATTTAAATGCAGGGAAACACATAGTCTCTGCTGGTCTCAAAAGTGCTAACAGTGGTTTATGCGCTGGCTGAAAACCTGGTTTCGAATCGTTCAGGTCAGCAATTCTACAAGGGTAATTTATTTAAAAAATATAAACATGTTCTTAAGCCTTTTTCTTCCATTGAACCCTACATTGACTTGGAGGAACTCATTCACTGAGACTCTAACCCTTCAAGTTACATCCAGCCCCCGGTGACAAACAGGGCAGAGGGTACAAATAGAGTCTAACACTACCCTTAAGCTTCCACCACAAAAGCACTCACGCTGCCCTCCCTCCCCTGCTATTCTGCCCTCCTTTCTTTTACTCCTTGACCCTACGCTATCCGATCCCATCCTGCTCCTCACGGCCCACCTCCTTCCCCTTCCATCAGCTCTGGAGTTTCTCAGATCCCTCGCTGAGTTGGTTACATTTGCCTGCAGAAAAAAAGTCCCAGGAAAACTGCTTTTTCCTTCCCCCTGTTACTTTAGCTTCCTGCCAGCTTTGTGAGTCGACCAGGCTCACCAAGGGGTGCGCTAAGCTGCAACGCTCATGTAAGGGAAGTGCCCGGAGCAAGCGGATAGCAATTGGGAGAGAGAGTGCGTGAGCGTGAATGGGCTCGGAGCTATAGTCAATCCGTACTTTGAGGCAAGTAGAGATTTGCCATCTTGTTTGGATCGGCCTACAGCAGAGCCAGGCATTAATCACTCGGCCTTGGCTGCTAAGTTTTGTATTTTAGCCATGGAAAGTCTTCTCTGCCTAGCAATTGTATGTGCCATGCTACTCCCTTCCCATGTAATCAAAAGACAAGGACACACATGGCCATCTTGAATGAGAAAAAAGAAACAATGAATGCCTCTTGCACTTTAAGCACAGGGTTTTCTTCAAATAAAAGGCACTGAACAGCATTCACCAGACTAAACGCCAGTGTAATGACACCAGTAAATATTAGGAATGTGAGGAAAAAAAAAAGAATAAACACAAGTCTTATTGGTTTCAGTGGAATATGTTCCAAAATTACTCCTCAAGGATGCATGGAAGGAACACCAGATAAAATAATGCTGTTAAAAAGGCGAAAGCATAGAGAGCAATGTATTTCACACATTTCTCATAGTCGTCACAAGCAGGCAGGCTCGGTGCAAGGCTTTTTAATAACCTTACATAGACACAAAGGCAGCCTGACTTCGCTGCCCCCTGTATCCTGTGTGGCTGCCTCAGCTGCACATTTGCCTCCCTCCGTTCCCAGGACCTCCTACGTGGACAAGCTGATTGAATAGTTCCCTGCAGCTCTGACCTACTGTCCTGTCTTGGAATGAACAACTGGATGTAACGCGACAAGACGATATTACAGAAGACCCTTCATAGCCTTAAAGCTACGAGGGTCTATCCTCACTGCAGCAGTCTAGATCTTAACCCTCTGATGGACTCAACATCCTGGGCTCAGACAGTGTTCATCAGGGAAATTCCACCGACATCACTGGAGTTCCCCAACACATCCCGAGGCAGGGCACAGACAGACCATATTCCAACATCGCCTGAAGAACTGAAAATTGCAAAGTGAAAATTCCAGATTCTTTTCCAGATTCTTTTTTTGTTTCTCTTAATTGTTTTTTATATTTCTGGTTATCTACTGTAGCCCTCTTGATCGGCCATAGGCTTAGAATAATAGAATCTTAGAATGGTTGAGTTGAAAGGGACCTTAACGATCATCTAGTTTCAATGCCCCTGCCATGGACAGGGACACTTTCCACTAGACCAGGTTGCTCAAAGCCCCAGTTCTTTAATTCTTTCTGACTATCTACCATCTGTTTGCAAATCAATGAAAAGGAAGCTAAAAGGACTAAGTATTCAACTGCTTGTGTCTAGGTTTGGGTTTTTTTTACGGTTGCACATAAAATACAAGGACAGACTTTCTAATAAATGGAAAGGTATAATTTTCTGTTTGCAGTTAGATATGCATAAGTGATATTTAGCTAGAGTAATCCTCTAGGACAAGATTGTTATTTGCTGAATGCACATGTTGCAAAACAGGTCAGGGACCTCTCAGAGCTGGTTGCGGCTCCTGCAAGTTCTGACCAACCCCTGCTGCTATTAAAGCAGACTGCGATGGTCTGTCACACGGAGGAGCACAGGCAGCACGGCGTAAGCCACTTGACACTGTTCCCTGCTGCTCTCCAAAGGCTGCAACAAGAACAATAGAGAGATGTAGAAAGGTTCAAAAACCACTGAAAACTTCTAAGCAGCGTGAGTGTGCCCAAGAAATAAGGTTTTAACATTAATGACAGATTCTTTATTCCAGCTTTCTATGCTATACCGAACAAACCAAACCTAGCATTACCCATTTGTAAGTAGCAACCTATACTTCCATGTATGTTTTAAAGAGAAGCAAATTAATTCTCACAAGATATACAATAAATACAGCTGAAAAACAGGCATTGCATTCCATAGGGAAAATCATCTACCCCCCCATTTTGGCTTTATTTTTCACCTGCATTAGGCTGAAGCCAAGCCGTTTCCAAGCACATGAGACAGTCAACCCAGCACACAACCCAGTAAGAACGTGCAACCAACACACCTTGAAATTGCCGATTTGTTAAAACCATCACGAAGGAGGGGACAGAAAAATCTAAAGTAGGAAAATTCCAAAAGTAAATCAATATATGATGTTCACAAGCAGAGCTATCAGGATATTTATCCCCAGTGTTGGCACCTAGATTTGTTATCCTGCCTTAATTATCTTAGGTATCTTCTGTGCGAACTGAGTGCCCTAACATGCTTTTATAGATTTCTCCACATTTTGTCCTGGACCTAATTGTTGAAGGCAGCCAGTCTCTGCGAAAAGGCGTGCTGAGTTATTGAGGCTATGCTATTGGGAAAAACAACACACTGATCGGTTGTTTATTCCACCTGGTGTAAGAAACAGAATCAAACGCATTCAGGTGAAGCGAGAACTTTTAAAAATCCTGTTACTTACTCCTTTTTTTCCCCAGTGGAAAAACTTGCTAACAAGGCTTAATGAAAAGCAGTAGAACATAACCCTAAACGATTAACATGAAGTCCAGAAGCTGCTACCATTGAAAAACACCTGTTGTGTATATGAATTTTGGTAGATTAAAATTAATATTTCAGTATGAAAATGGAGTTCCAATACTTCTGATTGTTTCTGGCAAATCTTTATCGTTGACGCGCACAGAAAAACCTATGTCGCTATTTCAGTATTAATAGATGTCATATGAGATTCCTCTAACTGATTGATCATGTACAAATTTAAGTTAAGGGCACAAGAAATTTACTTTTCCGGTATCAAAATTAAAGAGTTTACTTTGTCTACTGTAGCAATAATACAAAGTTTTACGATACTTGTGGGATGATCATTTCCACCGCGGTAGTTCTATTAATGCTCTTAGCAACGTTTCCAATCTCTTGAGAGAGCTTTCACACTATTCATGTCTTAGCAAAGACTTGGAGTTGTTGCAGCAGGTAAAAGCACAGACAACAAACCTGCTGGACAAAGGTCCTTCTCACTGATGCAGTACAAATCAGGAATACTATAAAAAAGACCTTGTTGAAAATATTTTTTCCAAAACCCCTGAAGGTGACGAAGTGTGGGAAAACTGCATTTAATACTACCAGCTTTTTTGCACTAGAGTGATTCAAATTAAAGCACAATGAAATATCTTTTAAAATTTTACAATAAGGGATCATAACACCTTAGATTCACAAGTAAAATGAGGCTGAAGTTAATGCAAGAGCTTAGAAACCTAATCTAATAAAGAAATAGACACCTGTGGTGTTAAAGAAACAATTCACCTCGCTTAAAATCAGATGTCTATGAAGTGCGTATCTGAGCTCTCTTCCACTAGTGGCGAGACACAGAGAGACACTGGCATTTCTTGGGCATGATGCTGCTTTTCGGACTGAGACTTCTCTTTAGGATGCCATTAACTACAGGCTAAAATGCTTATTTTCTCCATTTACTATAAAGTGAATGCAGATGACAAGCTCAGATACAGATATAATACTTGCCTACGTTTGGGCAGTCGAATTCTACGTTAGTGTTGTAAAAAGCTTTCGACAGAGCCTGTATAATCACAATTTTTTGTTTTCGCATTTATATCACTTTGAGATTTCATGGTTTGCTTTGATATAAAATCAGAACTGACTGTTGGAGGAAAAGCTTTCATATATCCAAAGTAAGGAATTTTAATTATTAAAAAAAACATTAGCACGGGTTTGGATTAAAAACAGGTGGAAGGCCATAAACGAAGACCGTGGCTGAATACCAGGTGGGGAGGAAGACGGGACTTGGTATTTGGAGCCGCCAACATATTTAGCCGTGATTAATTTTGTCACTAGGTAGCTGGAAATAAGAAGCAATACCGTTTCAACAAATCTGCTCATAATATTAAGTTTCAATGCAACCGAAATACTAATGTGGATTAAAAAACCATTACTAGGGTAGCAAAAAAACAGGCAAGAGTTCCCCCGGGAAACGAAGATTCAGGTTGGAATAAATGCAAGCTAATAGCTGAGGAATGAAAATCCAAAGCAAGGATATTTAAGAGAGGGGAAAATTTGGAAATCAGTAATTTTGAAATAAACCTAGGGGTGATGGTGGAAAGCTAATTAGCCCTCTATTCACAACGCAATGTGTAAGTCTGAAAGGTTAATGTAATCCTGTGTTGCACAGACATACACATTATATAAACCACAAAGAACTAATAGTCTTTTCTCTACAGCCAGAACTACACCTGACATATTGCCCTGGGTTCTAAGAAACTCGTTATTATGATTTAGAAGAGTAACTTATGACACTTAATCTCAATATTTTTTAATAACTAGATTCAGATGACATTTCTCAAACAATTTTATGAGGAGTTTGTCAACTTTAATAAGCTGTACACCAGATAAAACGGAATGACTGTATGATCCATCATGACTAACCATGTTTTCCATCTGATTTTAGCCTGTTTTGAAAGTTTTCCAGGCCTAATTCAAACTTTTAATTAACATTTCTATAAGGCAAAAAATCCAGACTCTGCATCATCTCACCTTCTGAAGATACTGGCTAGGTACTGGTCAAATGCAAACCCCGCTGCCTCCCCGTACACCCAGTCTGCCCTTCCCTCCACACGTCAAGGAAACTGGCGACTTGTAGGCTCCGATCTTAGAAACTTCAAAGGTATTTTTAAAATATGCTGACATTCAACGTATTAACATACCGGTTAAGCAGAGTCGACAGAAGGAACCTGACGGTTTGGAAATTATTTTACCTTAAAAACGACAGTTAAGAGTGAAGATTATTTATAAATAAAGCAACCATCTACTCAAACATGATGCAAATGACCACCTCTCTCACCGAAATACTCTCTCTTGCGAATGCCATTGCTAATGTTACCATCATACTTTTGCCAACAAGCGAGGATCAAGCATGCAACAGATCAGTAAGAGCAGAAGAGGAAGCTGAAGGAAAATATTTTCTGTTGTTTAAGAATTCTGTTAAAATTCTGTCAGACTTCAGACTCTCAAAGTGCAACACAACCAGAAAGACTATTGCAACTTGCAGGGAAAAAGCTTTTCTTTGCCTTCTGCATTGATGACTGTGGCAACTTTTCCTATTCTGCTGTTCTCAACAATAGATACAAACAAGCAGAAATCTCTGCTGAAGCTGCTGAGCAGTTACTTGAGGCCATACCTAGGACACAGAAATCAGTAGATCTTTGTTGATTTATTTCTGCTTAGGTACTTGGCAATAATTTGATGTGACTCACTGTTACAGTGATGATAATACCCATCAAATACAGTCTGTTGAAAAGTTTGCCTTTTTTTTTATTTTTCCTGGAAAAGTTCTCCATCCAGGTTGTCAGCGTCGACTTTCTTTTTTTTCCCCAGTCTCTTTCAGGAAACGCAGGGCCAAATGGCTGACTCTATTATTATTTCTTCATTGCTCTACCTCTGCTAGCAATCCAACCACTGGAGTCGGTACTTCAAGCCCTTGCTCATATCGCTGAGAATGTCTGAAGTTACTATTATCCTTTGGGAACTAAATAGTAAAATTTGAAATTGTCTTTCAAAATAATTTGAAGTGAGACTTGCTGAATTCATAAGCTCAGGGTGCTCGTTTGTCAGAATTTGAATCCCTAGGGACAGGCTTGCTGTAAATTTCGACACGTCATTGATTTTCTCTCTACAGAAACGAAGCTTCTGTTTGGATTCTGCAGCCTGCTACCCACACACATTTGAAAAGTAGATGATTGTAATTTTCTAGCTTAAGAGCAGTTCTATAAATACAGCTCAACTTTTGGTTTTACAGAGGAAAAATGTGTCTGGAAGAACTATGCGCGCAAGCGTTCTGCTACTGTGAGTAAGTCTTGCTGAGAAAATGGCACCAAAACTTTTATTTTCTGTAGCTTGCCAATGTGTCATCAGAAGCCATTTCAGCAAGGGACTGTTCCATGAAAAATGAATATGCTACAAGAGTCAAGCTCAAAAGAATTTGTCAGATCAGCAGTTGATTTGCTACATAAGCCAATGTCAACGTGAAGACAAACATTCTTTTATCCCTGCTACTTTTAATGAAGTAGGATATTGCACTGCACCACCAGAGAGATATAAAGGAGTAACCGCTCTCAGCTACTTGACTCCAACAGCACCGTACTCACCACAACACTGGCTACCTTCTGGCCAGCACAAAGCATCTCATAACGGAGAAGCGGTGCCATCAGCTAATGGACATATCTTCACTTCCCACAGAGCGGCACAGCTCCAGTTCATAAATATTTTTCCAATATTCTTTCACTGAACATAACCTACCAGCTAAATCTCAACTGCCTTTTAAAAATGTTAAATGATATCAGTGACACTAAAACCTACACTGCTGCTGCTGCAAAAAAAACCAACCCAAACCTACTTCCTTAACCAGGAAATGCTATCTCTAATGAGCATGTTGTTCTTAACATTGCATTTATTTGAGGAAAATGAGCTGGCTAATTGCTCAGAATGTAAGGGATGATATTTAGCAAAGAAGATTGTGTAACATAAGTGAAGTGAATCCCCTTAATTGAATGTTTACTTTCCTTCTTTCACATTTGAAGAGGAGAATCAGTAGAGGTTTTTTTTTCTCTCATTACTTTTCTGCCTTTAAAAAAAAACTCTAATAGAAGCTGAAAAGATGTTTCCTTCAGTATTCAGAAGATGTATTTTATAAGCAAACTTGAGATCCTGAATATTTCATGGTGTTTCCTCCATAGAATTCTACAGTCAGGGCTCCTGTTCATCCCCATCGTTTGAAAGACTCTATTTCAAAATTGCTAAAATCTTGCAATTTAACGTCTTAATACCATGAACTGATTCAGAAGAAAACAAAGTGATGAAACAGAGCTGCACAAAGCAGCACCTATCCTGGTAATGCTGTTGATGAATACTAGCTAAGAGGTGTTTCTCCGGGCTTTTCTAGTGTGCTGCCTTGGGTGTCGAGTTTTCCTTGAGGGGGGAAGGCAAAAAAAATCCCAAAGTCTTTCCATCCCAACTAACTGACCTTACAGACTACAGTGCACTAGTCACACAATTTGTATAAGCGTGTTTGAAAAACAGAAAAATGTTTTACAGAACACTAAGGCCTTCTGTTGGTTTCAAGCACGTTGGCTCATTTTATCCAGTAAAAAGAAATACACTCGATCAAAAATCATTTCGTTATTGCTTCCTGAAAGCAGTTGAAACAAGGAAGAAATCCAAAGCAGGCAATACTTTGAATCGTAACGGAACTAAGAGCAGAATGCCAAGCATCGGGAGAGGGAGGAGCAGGGCAGGGCTGACATGTTTGGGCGCAAGCAGGTAACGTCGCACAGAGCACACATCTTTTCGATGCCCACTGCAGGTAAAGTGCAACCCTGTGGAAAAGTGTTGAACAAAACCCATGCGTGTTCTATTATTGGGAAAGCCATTTCACAGGATAAATTATACTATTTGCAAATTCAAAGAGAAAAAAAAAAATAAATTGTGAAAATCTGGACTCCCAAGGTAAAACTTAATGGGTCTGCATTTAAAAAGCTCTGGTTTTCTCAATCAGAAGACATCCACAAAGGTAGATCTACTCCTTCAGTCTGCTAAAGGCTCGTTTTCACATACGGTGCCGCAAACTCTTGCGATATGTTAGTTTTAATTCTTTGTTTGTATAATCATTTCCATATGCAGAATATGGAAAGTTAGGCCGCACAAGTCCACGAGCATTGCGCAGCCCACTGAATGCTGATTACCTCTGCTGCCCAGAGACAGCCAAGCTGAGCCTCATCAGCATTCAGGTGTCAATCAGGCATCACACCTCTTCAGTCCCTGAATCGGAGACACGTCTGCACCTGCCAACACCACTGGGTGCCGCCTCAGCTGCAAAGGACTCAACAGTTGATAACATGAAGTGAATCAACAGTCCCTAATGGTTCTCCAATATTCTGGAGAAGAAATCTTGTCAAGCCAATTATCGACTGAGATCTCTTCAGATTGTTTTTGGCATCAGTTTATTAAATGAGTGAGTTTGGTGTTCCTCTCCAGCAGGATGCTTCCAAGCAAAATTTTGCGTCTAACTGAAAGCAGATGCTTCATAGCACTATTTCAGGAGAAAGCTTTCTTTTTGTTTTTATTTTATGGAAGGAATTCGGTGTTTGTTGACTGGAACTCAGACAGTTTCCTACAAGAGATGTAGGAAAATTAAAACATCCAGATTTGCTAATTCAAAAAGTGACTTCTTACTTAAGATGTTCTTCCCCTGACATTGTGGGGTAGCCTCCTTGCAGGAGATCTGGCCAGCAGGCTGCTGTTGTGGGCTCCCTTTCTGGCCTGGTCCTGTTCAGCACTTCCAAGTTAACAGAAAATCCCAGAGCCAACCATCAATCAACAAAACACACCACCCCATTTTTTCCACTATCTGAGCCCTTCATTGAGTTGTTCGTGGTTGGGACAATGGGTGGCAAAGCTTACACAGATGTGGAAATAACTTAGATAAAATCTCAGCTAAACTCATTATGTCTACCTGAGAGTCATTTTTTGTCTACTATGCTGACTCCCATCATCTTGACACTACATGGATGCTTTTCCTCCTCTCCTTTTCATCATTTTTACACATTTTACAACATTTTTACAACAGTAATCCACCAGTTCACTGGCACGTCTCTTCTGAAGACTGACATCTCTTCTCCTCCTCTCCCATTCAAAGTCTCCTCCCTACTTTTCTCCATTGCTTCTCCAACCTGACCATACCCCATCCTCAAATGTTCCAGGCGAGATGCATATAGACCCGACTCCAGGGTCAGTGTTGGATTTTACACCTCATCATAGCTGCCCAGGGTTGCTTAGTAACTATACACAAACCTACACATCCTAGGTGGTCTTTAGCTAAGAGGGCTTGTCTTGTAACAAGGAGTTAGGAACTGGATGTACAAAGGACTATTCACTAAGGGAACTTCTCTGTACAGTAGAAAACCAGCAAGTGGAACTGACTGACAAATGCAGCGAGAAGGGTTCAGTCTCTTGAGTGATTTTTAGAAATGAGTGACATAAAAAGGATGAAGTAATTACATAAAGGAGAAGAGGGGAGTACAAATAAGAGGATGACAAATGGACACACAGAACGCATAAGGACTGTGCTATCTTTCAGCCTCCAAGATGCTCCACATAATCATTTACTATTAGCTCTAATTGACTTCAACGCAACAAAAGCACAATGAGACAAGTACAATACACATGCACTGCTGGGTATCAGCACAAAAGAAGTGTAATTACTTCAGGGAAGTTATGGCTTGGCAGCTGATGAAAAGGAAGAAAAGAGGAAAGAGTTATTCTTTGCATACTTTTCTTAAGCCTCTATAGTGCAAATACCTTACACAAACAATGCCACCTAAGTGACCACCCTAGGTATGAGGTAATTTAGTTACCTTATAGAGATCGGTGCTTAACTAGAGGTCAAACTAAATTGTACTTGGAAACCTTGGCGATATTTTCAAGCTTCTTCCTGTGCCAGAAAGTTGCTATTGGATGCGGCTCCCATTGCGGGCTTCACTACTTTTCATAATAATCACCTGCTGCTGACCATTTAATCATCATATTTCTCAGCCAAATTCTACATTAATTGATACACCTTCTTAGACCATCATATTTTAATAACACGACTCAAATATAAAATTTTTTATTATTAGCCTAGCAATACAATAGAAAATGAGAACAGGGGGAAAAAAAGCTACACTTCTTGAAAAACAGAGCTGATTTGTATATTTGCTCATAATATGCACATCAATCACTGCACCATATGAACACTTATTACCACAGTTATTCTCATACTGAATTATGTTGGTTTTGCTGACGTGTAAGTATGATTTAGCTTTCATGTTACATTTGGCTAAATAACTGTACAGGGAAATAACATTCTTTGCACTATAGCCTGAAGACTCATATGTCACTACAATAACAAAAGCCTCAAAAATTAAACCTACAAACAAACCTTGTATCAGGGTGAACTCTGTATGATCTGAAATATGAATAGTAGGTATTGATGTTACAGGTAGCAAAAGTAGCAAAGAAGTTTATCAATAACATACAAGAATGTTAATTACTAATCACTGAAGCTTACAAACATGTTAGTTTTCAGAGTCAAACCCAAATACCTGTGGCAATTTGAAAGGCCACAGCATATATTTTGGAATCACACCATTATAACATTTAAAAAGAAACTTTTACTTAAGCCTTTGTATTTTTCTACTCCACTTTTACATTTACCTCCCACCACTTGGACAGGATATTGATGCATTCAAATCTAGGCCTGCATTTAAATAATTCCAAGCATGTAAATAGATTCATTCTCCTAAAGAAGAAAAGAAAACTGTGACAATAGCAACATTTTAAAGTTGAATCATAAATACTTATTGCCAACTAAGACTACCTTATTGGCTGCTTGTTAAGTTTTAAACAGTGCACAAATGCCCTTTACGTGAACTCGGTTGGAAGTCTCAGAGGATATTATCTATAGTACAGAGTCGCAACTGAATTGTGAGCAGTAGGACAAGTAACTGGATAACAAAATTTGATCACAAAGAACTCCCAGAAACACCAAACTTTCCGTCTCCAGCATTCTCTTAATAAATGCTTTTGGTTGTTCCTTCCTCAGCCCTGCGTGCACGTTGCCAAGTCGCTGGCCGATATATGGCCGCTTCAGCCACGTGTGGCATGGCTTGACAGGGTACCTGAGGAATACGGTGGTTTTGTGTTCTTCCAAACGGGAAGATTAACTTCCTGCAGCTAGAGAGGGACAAAAAAAAGGCTGGCATGCAGTTTCCTATGGTAACAGCACAGGGCAGCGTAGCTGGGCTGCAAACACCATATCCTGTGTTACTTCCTCGTGTTGAACAGAACCTGCTGCTACACAGAGTAATATCCAGGCTCTTTGAGCACTAAACAGGATAGAACACAGACCCAAGTGGCCTCCAAATGCCAGTTTTACATAGCTTTTGTATTACTTCTGACTTAACTTCTGTGTTTTGGAAACGCCTGATATCATCCACCCCCTGGGCCTCAGCAGAGAGAAAGCACAAAGCATCCTTAGACAAGTAACATACTGACCTCAGCATCACAGCTCAACAGAGGGGTATAGAACGTAATCCGCAAAACCAAAAATCAACACGGTTTCACTGCACCAGCACCCAGGTTAATGAATATTTATCATTCACTACTGATGCTTCTCATTTCAGCCTACTTTATTTTTTAAACTAACAGGAAACTTGCTTGTTTAGAAGCCTTTGGTAATTCAGATACAGTGCTTTTTAAACGGCTGCAGAAAAGCTCTGCACCTGTAGTCACACGCTGTATTCGCATGTACTTGTCCATCAAAACAGAGAAAATCCTGAGAAATTATTTCAGTTGCAGTCAGTTATGGGAATGACTTGGTCATAGGTAGATTGGTATCTGTAACTGAAATCTAACAGTTCGAGATAGGGCATACCATGGCACCATTATAGAAAATGAAATAGTGACAAATCTTAAAAAATGCTTTTTAAAATTATTTTGCCTCCTTTAAAGTGTTATTTCAGGGCTTATTTTGGGGAACACACAGGGGAGAACTGGCACATCTTTTATTTATTTCACCAGTCTCTCTAAATAATGATACAGACTAACTCTTAACAAGGTACAGAAAAAAAGAATAAAAAATGACACACAAGATGGTCTGGTGGCTAAGGGAGCTACACGAGCAACCCGTGTTGCAGTCGCTTTTGCTGCATTGCCCCATGGCATACATTTCAGCATAGCATTTCCCGTTGTTCAAGCAGAGCGGGCTTAAGCGATTGCTTAAATGACCTATCGAAGTCACTGTCACTAAAAGGCCTTTCAGGAAAGGCACTCAGTTATGCGCAGTGCTGAACAATCCCAGTCAGCATCCTGAGGGAGATGGGGGAATCGCAATAGCCAGGCCTCCAGAAGACCAGGCCAAGGACCTTCTGCTCCAACACTTACTGTAATTAACAGAAGCCTTTCCACTGATTTCAGTGAGCTTTCGGGTCACACACAATTAATGTAATTCCAGATGTTTTCGCTCCCATTGAGGTAAGTGTGGTCACTGTTCAAACGTCCTGTAAAGTGCCACTGCCAAGACAGAACCTCATCATGGATTACAGGAGGAGTTAAAAGCTGTCGTGTTTGCACCGGAAATAAATATAATCTTCACATTGGTTTACAATACTAAAGTTTTTATTCCCAGAGAAAAACTGTACCACCACATCAATACCAATAATCTTCAATTCGATACAGATGTATTTTTCGGGGCAGTGAAACTTCCTATTGCAGTAGTAGTAGTACAGTAATCACTACAATACCTTTGAACAATGACACGAGGAAATGCCATAGTCCAAACTAGCTTTTCTGCCGTTTATCTTATGCTTTTATAGCAACAGTTATGAAGCTGCTAGATGAGATTTTTGTGTGGTCTTCAACATTTGTAAAAAGTTTCCCATTCTTGTAGATGGGCCCACTTTCATCTGTTTTCCGTTCAGGCAGAGTTTTCAATTTATCCCAAGGCTGAGTTAATTTGAATGCCACCTTCTCGCCTTGGCGAGAGCCTCAGCGGCTGATCAGTGCATTATAATGCAAGACAGAGTCTAACTGCCATTATATAACCCTGCCCTGCACTTGGGACAAAGATAATAATGAGAACAGAAAATGTATCTACTGTATTCTCCTGACTGTGCCAGTTTTTTCCTAATGGTCAGTTATGCAAGTGTTCCGTGGGAATCTTTCATAGTAATTTTGCCACGACGAACATACTCAGCTCAAAAGATTATTTTTTTTTCCCAAGGAATCATAAAAATGAGAGATGACAGACTTGCTAGGTCACCTTACCCTTTCCTTCTACTACGTTCTACACTTAAGAGTATGTTCTATGCAGTTTTATTTATTACTGGTCTGGCTCTGAAAGAATTTCAGTGGTGTAAATCACTGAAATTCTATGGTAGGGAAGTGGACAAAAAAATTATTTAACTCAAATAATGATCTAGTTTATTCTCTTTGAGGAAACAAAGCGTTCACATAAATACATAGGGCTGTAATTTTGCATGGCATTGTAAAATCAGAATGACACAGGACGTAGTTTTGAACCTCCTTACACCAGTACAATTCCCAGTTGTCTTGGATTTATCAAACAGTAATAATGTTATTACTATTTCATTCACATTATTTCTTTTAATATTAACAAAATAGGAACATTAAAAGTAATACGAGTGCTAAACTAGGAGTACAAACAAAAACAGGTCAAAAAACAGAATATCCGTGCCAACCACCAAGTATATTTGAATGATTCAATAGACGTGCTGTATTAACTCATACAAAAGGCATCTTGAGAGGAAAAAAAATCTCTTTCATTATGGTGAGGGAAGGCTCTATCCCAGAACATCCTTAAGAGATGTCAGAACATGGGCCAAGGCTAGCGGGTTATACTCCGGTTTCAGAATGGGAGCACCTCTGTGCTGAACTCGGGCTGTTGCCTCTACGCCACGTATGCATGAACTCAGTCCAAGCTGCTCTGCATAACACACATCCATTTAGGAGAATACAAATTACAGTAACCTGAACAGACTGTGCTGGAACTGTACATGCTGTATATAAATAGCAATTCTGGCATGATGCTTGCGTGTCTGCAGGCAGATTACAGACTGCATACACCTAATCTGTCCGGGTTGTATCGAGACTCCCTGCACGCGCTCGGAGAGTGTGGGAGCTGACCTTTCCTTCTGCTGTGGCCACTGGTCTAGAAATGCCAGAGTTTTAATAAGGTAGGCAGGTGCATTACTAAACTGGAAGAGGGAACAGGTTAGTCCATGGAAAAAGAAACCCACTCGCAAGAAAAGCAAGGAATCGAAATATCCTTGTATCTTTCTGATGGATATTTCCATTAAATGCTTGAAAAGATACTGTGACAAAACAAGTTACCACAACTCATTAAAAATCAACCAGAGACTTATTCAAATTTTAAAAACTAACCATTCAGCTTTGTCATTTAGGCAAAGAGTATACTAGTCACATCTTACAAATTCAAAACAGAATAGCCTCCAGAGTCTCCAGCAGTATGTCCATCAAAAAGTATGTTTGCATTGTATCCTCACACATAAGTGAAGTTAATTTTCTAATGATCCTTAGAGATACTTTAGAAAAGACTTGATCTGTGGAAAAAACTGTGAAAATACCTGAAACATCACTAAGAAAGAAAAAGGCACAAAGAGGTAAGGTTATCAAAGGATTACGACAACTTCGTCACATACATACCAAGAGGGCTGAAAACCAAGTTGTGTTACATCAGGCACTTGCTGGTCCTACAGTTAAAATAGGTTTTCCTTCGAGTAGGCTGGCCCCTAACTTAGACATTTTACTAAAATGTACTGTACTGCCTACGTTCTTCCAGTCTACATTTCTGATGGACTAATGTTTCTGTTGTGACAATGTCAAACCTTTCATTGTATTGTAGGCTGTTCCACCCTTTTCAGGTCACAAACAAACCTCTTGCTAAAAATTTAAACCCCCCCCATAATAGTAAAAATGTGTTTCCTCTATTCACAATTTTCAATTTTGCACAAGCAGTTGCAATTGCTTCTTATACAGATACTGATTTGCTTCGCTTTTATTTTGCTGTTTCTAGAGGTCTATTTCTAATTTTCATACTTTTAAAAAAATTTACTTGCACCCTTCTCCTGAACTCGCCCAAACAGAAGTAAACACTCAGAACACGCTGTTAGCATGCTTATTGGTTATAAATACAATCTGAAATCTTTATAGAGGAAGATTTAGAAGCCACAAGTATAATGATAAGCTCAATATTGCTATTGAATGCGCGTTTTCCTGACTGTTGGAACATTTTCAGTAATTATGGTGGTGTAAGTAGGAACAAATTTGGCCCTTGAGAGGCTGAGCAAGACTGGCATAATAGAAATAAAGATATTTTCCATTTAAATAGAAAAAAAATCAGTTTTTTTTTTAGACCTAAGTAAAAGGCAATAAATCCTTGTTATGTATGTGATATTAATTTGTTGGACTGCATGTGACGTGGAACATGCAGATCATTTAATAGTGGGCATTGAGAATACTTTGATAGGATTTATGAAAGATTAGGTTGCTTTGGCGCCTGGGGCACTGATAGATCTGTGAAGTCACGTTAACTTAAATGATATGATAAATATGTTCATGATGCTGATGTAAATACAGTGATGTTTAACTAGTGGAATAAGGTGGAACAAATATACTCTGAGACAAGAAAATGGAAATATAAGCTCAATAGTTTTGGTTAGAAAAGACCGTGGTTTATAAAGTGGTTCTTTGGCACTGTCCCCATTCTGATGGTTTTTAGATCTGCTGGTTGTCTGTTTTTTTTTTTTTCTTTTTTTAAATGAGGCCAAGGAAATCGTAAATGTGAAATAGATCAAGAATCGATAGCCAGATTTTGCTTTTAAAAAACGCTCCTTTGATTTTTAGTGACAGAGGTTGGTAACTCCACTTCTTGATTTCTAAGTCTTTGTGTAATCGACGGTAGCGTGCCTCCTTGGAGCTGAAACAAGAACTGATTAAGCTTCATACAATCTGGGTGTGATCTGTCAGCCAGCGGTATCCTGCTGGGGAGGTGAAGAACTACACAATGCCTTGAAGCCTCTCCTCTTGAGGACAAACCTAAACCAGCACTTTGCTGCACAGCAAGATTTTAGCTTTTAGTCTTCCTCTTCAGCTGCAGGATACTCCTTCCGAAGTGAGATTACCTGTGCCTGGCACCCTCTGGGCCGCAGCCTGAACGCTGGCTGTAGGTACAGAAGTCCCAAACGTGCAGTTGCCACACTGTGAGGAACTGGTGCATTCTTTGACCAGCTCTAATCTGGAGCAGGAAAACTGAACCACTGTGTTTGAGAAAGCTAAAGTAAGCGCTGCAGAAGCCGACGTTTTATTTTATCAGACCACTTCCAACACATTGGCAAAGTGCTCCTTGATGTATGCTGTTTAAAACAACACACTTACTTTTACATGATTAATTTCACATAGTATCACACAGACCAGGCAAAGCACATACAAATTCTACTAAATACAGAGAGTAGAGAGAAAAAAAAAAAAAAAAAAAAAGGAATGATAAAGGGCTTTAAGGAAGACAATGATGCAAAAAGAATTTTGGTTTAATTGAGAACTTGGTCCTTCACACCTGCACATCTGATAAGACTCAGCTAAACACCGCAAAGCGGCACATTCCTTCAGCCTCTAAACTACAGTAAGTGTGCTACTGGATGATGAGCTGCTCTGTCATCAGCAGATACGCCGCTGAACAGACCTCCTAACTACGTTTGTTGCTTTGTAATGATGAGTAAGCGACCAACTGATTATCAGTGAGACACCGAGCTAGCCAGATAGCATTTAGAATGGAGGGCAGATAAAATTCAACTGACTCAAATCCCAGCAAACAAACTGCACGGTTCTTACTGCTATAATTTTTTTTTTTTTTAATAGAGTGCTTAGAGTGTTTCTTTGCCACTAAGAGCAGGAGCTGCTGTGTAAGGTGTGGAAAGATAACCAGATTAACAGTCGGAAATGTTTCCAAAGATGTTTAACATTTTTTGAAAATGATGAAGCAGATGGAAAGGCTGTATGACTATAGGTTAAATCCAGTAACAGTGGAGGAGGTAAATTATGCCCAATTAATGACAGACCAGAATTAGAGTACGAGGCTCTGGAATGGGAGAACTTTTGTGGGAAATGGAGAGGCTTTTACGTCACAGCTGCTAGTAGAGAAGCAGGTGAACGAGGAACAACCTTTTTAGGCTAGCCTTGCTTAATCCAAGAGAGTCGTTATGATAAGGTCAACAGAGATAGAGGGTCCTTCCAGTAAATACTGTGAGCAAAATAACATATAATCAACCAAGCTTGTTCACAAAAAGACTTCTAGCGACAAGTAGTGAATGTTTTAAGAACTCCATTTTCTACTCCACTTACTTCCTTCCTCAGCACAACACTGAACTCAGAAATACATGAAACCTTGTTTCCAAACTGCCTTTGTGCCAAAACTGATAAACGCAACTTCAGAGCTCAACTTTGAAAAACTCAAAAGATTTTAAACTTGCCTTTTATTCATCATTTATCTACTTGAACTGGTATTGACTTATTTTGCATAAAAATGAGGCTGGAATTTACACAAGTTGCTAAAATTTAAACAACACTTGTAAAGCAGAAAGTGCTCGGTACAGACCACAGACGAATGTTTTCAAAATGTTGGTTGTATACATCGATATTAGGATGGGCTATTTATGCAACCGACGCAGTGAAAACAGAACAATATTAAAAACATGAAAATATGCCATTTGAGATAAATGCGCTAGGGGCCTGCTTAGCAGGATTTCTGCACTAAAGAAGTTGCTAAAACTAGTTTGAATAATTGGCTATTATCTTTTTCCATCAGCAAAGCTTTGCAAATCTCAAATGAAATCAAACATTGAAAGTGTTACCTCACTTACAGGAGAAATTCTAAGCTAAAGATTACCAAAGTTGTCTGCATTTTTAAACATCTCGGGCCTAATGTGGTATGTGTATTTGCTGATGGGTCTGGAAAAAACAACTGCCAACTGAGCGCTGACTTGGAACTAAACAATATGCTGAGCAATAGAGCTAAAATGAAACACAATTCCCATATGCACATCAGCTGCTTCAGTCATGAGAGAATTAACCATTAAAAGAGAAACACGTGCTTACCTTCTCAGATACTGGGAAGTTTGATAACTCATGTTTGTAAATATTTCAAAGGTGCAGGGGACGAAAACTGCCATGTACCTAAAACAAAACAAAAAGTATTTTCTTAAATTAGTAGGCACAAAAGCTGAAGTTGCAACATTACTACTTTTAAGACTGTAATTGCCATTAGCGATATAAGAGCTACTTCACCGAAGAACTTGAAAATCTGTTTGGCTTGTTATAATTGTAACTCCATATGAATTTGCATGTTTTAGCTCTGAGATCCACAAAATACAGCAAGCAAGAGTAGTTCAGGTATTTGGTAGTAATTTATTTGCAACTGTGCCAGCCCTGAACAGCACCAGTCAGAATCAGAGCCTCCAAAGCACTCTGCAAACTATATGTGACGACCTTACAGTCCGCTCTGGAAGAAGGCACGCTAACAGGAAGAAAGGGAGAGGGAAGGGACTGATAACAGAAGTGGAGCATATACGTAAGTGCATAGTCCCAAAATATTTAATTGTTTATTTTCTGAAGCAAAGAGCAGAACCTGGGTAGAATAAATGTGGTCAATCCAGACAGCTTATGTCGTAACACAGTGGATCTTTGGGAAACATCTGAAGAATGGACAGAAACCCTAACATTTTTTTTCCCCCCAGTAGGATATTTATTCATTTTTTCTCCCATTTAAAAATAATTCCTCTAAATCTTCTGAAACAACTGTTACACACTCTGTGCGATACCTCTCAATTTGATATTCAGCACAAGCAACTTTGCTTTCAAATATCAGTGGGCTGCAGCTGCTGTATTGTAAATTCTCACTGTGCTATTAGAGCTGTCAGGGGTCGGGCTGGACATTTTGGCAGCTACTTGGAAACAGCTGGAATTTCTGGCATATTCAGAGAATTCTCTTCGTGAATAAAATGGTATTGACATCTATTGATTCAAGATTTGAAGAGACGTCAGAAGATCCATAACCATCCACGGCAATTTCCTCGATAAGCTATTCCTCTAAATCCCCTCCTGTCCTTGGTTTTGTCCCTCGCAGTCCACCTATAGTATCAAATATTCAGCCACCCAGATTTACGCTGGAAGGGTGGGCACCTGCTTACTGAGACCCAGAGCTCTGCTGTTCACTACGTATTCCTCAAAATAGAAAGCATTTAATGTAGAAAGCATCAGGGCGTCACAAGCAGAAGCAACATTGTGGGTAATATGAAGGATCACACTGTCTCCCTAAGGGCATTTAGATGCTAATGTACTTCAGCGCCTTATAGGAAGTTGTCAAGATCACAACTTAGAGTCGCCTAAGTATCTTTTTAAATACATTTTTTAACTAATGTAATTTAATCCTGCTCTGGCGCAAGCATTACTTAAGTGTCAACAGGACTCTTTTTGAATTAAAATACGGAATAAGGATTTGGCCTTGTGGTGAAGTTAAAACTGGCAGATTCTCAGGCCTGAATGCAGTAAGGTTAAAAAGAACCAAATACCTAATCAAGGAAAAGAGCTAGAGAAGATTCGTACCAATTCAAGCAGTCTTGTCCCAAAACCTGAGATCTTCCACCTCTTTCACTTGACAGTGGTCAGTAACAAAATCAAGAGAAAAATTAAATAAGAATCGTTTACAAAACTGCAATGGAAGTGTGTAGCACACACCTCCCAGTAGTACAGCAGAGATAAAAATGGACTTCCTTCGTGTCGTGGCTTGATGAAAACTCAATAAGCAGAATGCCAAATTAGTAACAGCATCCGCACATCAGATTTTATTGATGTTCAAGAAATCAGTGTACTTCCCTGTACTCCAGGAGACATTACCAGTATGGATTTTCTCCTGGGTCCCCCAAAATAAATATAATTTCTGGTCCCTATCCATAACGTTACTATTCTGTTAAAGTGAGAGTAACCTGGAACTCTGAGAGAACTAATTAGCATTGGTTTTGTAATTGCAGTATGGGTAAAAAAGTCCACAGTACTAAAAAACTAGACTACAGTGCTATAATCACTCAATGACTTGCATTCAAACTTACCTTAGGTTTTTCAAGACTATTGTTCGGTCACTCCTGCCTATTTCATACTCATTTTTAGAACATATCAATAGTTGTCCAAAATACCTGTGTCCAGAAACCTAATGCTGCAGGGCTGGTAATGCAGAACCAAGGAAGACTACACACCTGCTGCCCTTCCCCACACATGGGGCTTTGGCAGAGGAATCCCTCCAGCTTTTAAAAGTTACTCCTTCTTGTAGCTTTCATGTAAACTACTCCCTGAGACATCATTTCCTGACATACCTCAAACCCTTTCAAGCACAGATGAGAAGCGCAATCATCTTTTCGTTAACTGTATATACCCATAAAACATCTCACCTCTCCGTACCCAATTAAGACCCCATAAAACTGTTGCACACTCATATAAAAATGACACTTAAGCTCTGCCCCCAAAGGTCATCAGTATTCCCAAAGGCCATACGTATAGAGGAGACACACTTATGAGTCTGATACTTTAGGACAGCTTCTGAAAATAAAAATATTGTATTAGCCCATAAAAGCAAAACTCACTTAAGCAGAAATAAAATAAAACACGTTCAGAAGAGAAGGATATGTAGAGAGCTTTACAACACAAAATGCTGAAGCTAGCTGACTGCCATCATGTAATGTCACGATATGTTACCTTTTACATGCTTTAGTTCTGCTAACTGGCGCCTAGGGATTTTCACAGCCCTTTCAGCACCTCTGAGGTGACATCTAAGGGGAATTACATTTTGCGTCAGTAACTAAGTGTAAAGGCACTTAAAAACGTGTGCGGAATATGTGCTAAAACACTATCACAGAATCCTCTAAAAACCTTTAAATTTGGCCCTTGCTGTTCCTCCACATAGGACACAAGTAATTTGTATCTTTTAAAATAAGTTCTCCACTCTATACATGAGAAAGGATTCATTAGCATGGAAATAACTTAGTCCTTCATATGTAATTTCCGACTTTGTTCTTGCAATGATTTCGCTCTTGCTGTGGAGTATGTGGCTTTTTAAAAGTCTGGGTTCTTCAAGACAGTTACTTCTGGATTCCCCATTGACAGATTATGTCAGTTTCATAAATCTGAACAGGGCTTTTCCAGTTTCCTTGCTACTTTTCTTTCCTTTTCTACCTTTCGCTTCCCGTATTGCTGTGATGAGATGACCTACTTGCAGTACAGACAGAAAGGAAGTAGCCCTTGGAGACCAGATGTCCACACGTCCGACGAGAGCAATGGGAGGGCTGGTGGAAACAGAATGGGCTCCTGCCAACAGTCTGGAGAACCTCTTCAACTAATTAAAATCTCTGACTTAACACTGGGCAGTTAGCTTAAAAAAATATTTATTAGAATTAATATATAATGTCTTAATAGAGTTTTGACACATTTTGCATCATATTAATACATCATGATTAATTTTAACAATTGGGGTATAAGAAATTGAAGCTACTGAGCTGCAAAGCGTTTATAAGTAGTATCATTTATGGTCCGTTTTCTCTGGCACACTTTTCTTAAATCCCATTATCAATTGCTTAATATTTTGCAGGCTTTAAACAGCTTGGGCTACAGTCCACAGGAAAAACTGGTTTAGAATGTCTGACAAAAAACAGGCTCAGCTTTTTACAAGAACTAAGTCAGAGAAAATACATAAATTTAACAATTAAAACCAAGCAAATGCTTAGATGATGAGCTTTTGAGCGTTCATATTTTTGAAATGTGCACTGGATTACTGGTTACTGCTGGATTGCTAGTAAAGGTGACATTGAGGAGTTAGGGAGGTGCTTACCGATGTCCAAGAAATATCTGCCCAATTTTGACTGAACCGCAGTCTCTGAACGTGCCATTTACAAATATTCAGTGGAAAATAATTAAAGATTGGCAAGGAAATTCTCAGAGGAGTCTATGATAATACCACCACTCAGAGTGAGTGGTGAAGATAAACTCATTAACGTTTGTGAAACACTTGGATGCTACGATAATGAACTCCATGAAAAGCCCACGAGAATAGTACTAAATCTGTAATCAAGTGTGATATTAGGATGCGTCTAGTAAATAAAACTGTGTACCTGACACTGAGAACTAAAAAGTTATTGAATTGCCACTCAGTCACTGGTAGCAGTCTGCTCTGTGGACTGCCTAAAAGAAGGACCATAAAGAGAAAATGTGTACATATTGATATAGGGAGATATAAATCAGGGGTTGGTAATTTTTACACTCACAGAAGTGCCAGATTAAGTTCAGAAGTTCAAAACTGTGATTCTGTACTTTAACTTTTGAGGGTTTGACTTTGCCAACTTAATCCCTGAGCGTTGTTAAGCTGCTGTTTATTTTTGTCTATGCAACTGAGCAATGTCATTATGTCAGCTGAGCAGACTATAACAGCGTCTGCTAATAAAGTGTGTCAACTGGTTGAATACAGTTTATTTTCTTTTTCCCCCCGTACAGGTGGAAGCGCATAGGAATTAATCTAGCCTAATCTAACAGCCCACACTCTGAAAGAAGTCACAATTTATTCAAATGTCATCTTCAAGGAAAAGTTGGATCCACTATTGCATTTTACAGCTGTAGCTGTGCTCCCTGCGTGTTTGCACAGATTTATGAACTGCACGTTCTGTTCCTTACCAGATCCTTGACCTATCGTACACTACAGATTTATTTTCCCTGGCAGCAGAAAGGGAATGATTAAACCAGGTGAACTGAGTACATTCATATATTCACGCATACAAAAAATAGCTCAAATTCTTTTAGCCTAGATGCCTTGCAATGTTTGTATTCATACCTGTATCTATGTTGGCTCATTTCATTTTTATTTTGTACTGAGGGAAAATACGACAAGTCAAGCCAAACAGAAGATGTTCTATTACAAAGGCTTTTTTTTTTTTGCCCAAGATTGAACTCCTTGAACAGTACAAGTGGATATGAGTCAGTATTTCTCTGAACTTAAGTCTCTTTCTCTATATAAACATCCGCTTGATTTGATTACAAACCTCTAAAGTATTTTTTTCAGCTTTCAACCAGAAATGCAAACAGTAGTGAATAAAACCCATTTGTCTTTGTGGAAGATCATCACAGCATACAGAAAAAACCCTCTTGAGCTCCACCATGCACACCTCACTAGGCTCTTTAACTGCAAAAGCAGCGTAAGATTCAGCTACTTGCTGGGAAAGCTGCGGATGGAATCAAACAAGGTGTTCTCCGATCAGGAAAAGGGAAGGCTGACTCTCAGCATCTTCAACATAGTGATGGTGACAGAACCCGAGAGACCTGAAGTGGAGAAAGCGAGGCTGTCGGGTACACAGCAGCACTATGGCTGTTCAAAGAAAGCACTTCATTCCCTGATCCACGCAGAAAACTTTGTAGGGTACATTGTTTATCTTAACCTTAAAACCAGTCCTTTTAGAGGACTCCAGAAAATGGAAAGCAATATTTTATCTATCTGCCTTCATCATTTATCAGCAGTCCTGGCTAACCAAGGAGGTCCCAGTTGAGTGGAGGTTAGCAGATGTGATGCCTATCCACAAGAAGGGCTGGAAGGAGGACTGGAGGAACTACAGTTTTTTTAAGAGACGCGTAGATGTGGTGCTTAGGGACATGGTTTAGTGGTGGACTTGTCAGTGCTAGGTTAATGGTTGGACTCGATCTTAAAGGTCTTTTCCAACCTAAATGGTTCTATGACACTGTAATTTGTTATCATTCCCTGCATTTGTAGCCTTTTTGATTCTCTTATTACGGGGAGTGAAAAAAGGAAGGGCTTTTAAAGTTTTTCATTAAGAGCAACTTATGTGATTGACAGAAATAATTCACTGACTGTATTGTTCCACAGAAGAGAAGCCAGACAATGAAAGACACTATTATTTTAGTTTACTGTCCGGAACAATAGCGTAAACAAAACTAATAGAGATCAGCTGGGACTCATATGTGCTTTCAGATTTCATTCCACTGGAGGGAACATTCCTCTGAAGATACAATTCCCATCAACCTCCCTTCTTCACCTGATGAGCTAGTGCAAACACAACAGGACGGTCCCACACAAACACACTGTTAAAAAAACGACAGAGCAGCATCAGAACTAACAGAGCATCCAGCAGATGTTCACTGTTCTCAGACAGCTACAGGTTCATCTTCATAATTTGTATTCCTGGACATTTTGTAGCTGCTTATAATTTCACGTCCCCTCCTAGCCTTTGGTTCTAGGATCTCAGAACTGTAACAGAACTCCAGGTCCAGCATGGTGGGTACTACCTCAGAGCTCGCTAGCAGAGATGACGCTATCGCTTCCTCTCCTTCAAACTCTTTAACACTATTCGTGGTGTGGCACCCAGACTGCTCTCTGGCTTCTTTCCTCATAGCATCATCTCTGCTGCGACAGTAACCCACTTTCTCATCCTTCCTTTTTCACAAATTCTCAGCTGTCATTCATTCCCTCCTGCATTTCTCATCCTTCTCTCCATTTCTTCTGTATGATAAAAATAAAAATGAATATATCTGAAAAGAAGGAATGCAACTATTGCAACACGGTTTGCCTTGATGAAATCATGTCACTTCACTATGAATCCAACTCAGCCTGGCAACACGGAATTTACACATTACTTAATGTATTGGGTTCCCAGGCCTATATGGAGCCTACCACTGTGGCCAGAATATAAGCAATAAAACAAGGATGGCACTAGTTCTTGTCTCATTGTTTTCTTTGAACAGTCACTCTATTTTGCCCACAATAACCAGAAGGGGTGCGCCGAAGATGACAGTATTGCCACAATTCTTTTAGCAGATGGTATTTCACTTGTTACAGTCAGAAACCTCCAAAATACTAATAGCTCTCTGTTGAGAGGGAACTCCACAGAACGGCAACCAGGCAAGTTTTTCAACATTGTCCATATTTCAGAAATGTATTTACTTATAGGTCCACAAAGCCTGTGATCGAGTTACTATTTGACCTCTCCAAGATCTTTCAAGAGACACATTTCTATTTTTGAATTGTGAAGCACACGCGTTGAAAGTCAGGAAGTTAGTAAGAAAAGCCAACTGCGAACTATCGATTAATTTAACAGGGTCTACCTACCAAAGTTCTTACTCTCCAGATTAGCACGCAATATCAGCTGAAGAAGCCCAAATATCACTCACCTTTGAAATAACATAGTTTTAGAGCAACTTTATCATTTATAATCGTTATTAAACTCCCGAAACACTGCTTTCCACAACAATACACAATGAAGTAAGAGAACTGAGTTTAAGTGTCTTGAACTATTACATTAGCAATGCTTACTCACTAGTAAGAGCCATGCGCAATTTTGTTTCTCTCTAGAAAGTATCTTCCAAGGCCCCTTATGCTTTGGGTTAATTTTCTTTAGCCTTCCATTAACATTTTTAGGCTACTAGTTTCCTGTACATTCTGAACTGTGAAAAGTCTGGAGGGAAAATAGTTATAGTTCTTTACCAGGATGGCCACCAGCCTCCTCGTGCCTCCAGAGAACCAGCCGTTTCCCGTAAAAGCACAGGCGAAGCCGCGGCACCCCAGGGAGACGTCTCCCAGAAGCCCGCAGCACACCAGGGAGACGTCTCCCAGCGATGCCAGTGTAACAGTGGGGACAGACAGACCTTCCACGCTGCTGCAACAGTGCATTTGTAGTCTGAGGTGATAACGATCTTTCCTGCAAATTCAGCTCACACCTTAATAGGGGGCAAATCGCTATCGCTGCTGGGAGTTTGACTGCCTTAGGGTCTTGTTTATTCGGTAAATTCTATTCTCCAGTGGCAGGATTTTTTAAAGCACAAAACATTGGATTAACTCCTCCCTCTCTGACTTCAGGTAGTGGCTTTAGTAACTTCAATGTGTCAGATCAATACTGAACGCTTTTAAAAAATTCCACAGCACGTGTACCATGTTCTCTGTCTCCCTTTCCTTAGCACTGGCCTTTTAAGAAAGAGAAAATAAAACACAGCAAAAGAAAGCTGCTGATTTACTTCCCAGTCCAGAGTTCCTCACTCAGTCACCCTGCCAATACCTATTTACTAATGCCAGCACTAGTGTGTGAAACAAGCTGCTCCTTCTGCTGCATTCAGGATTTCTGCCACAGCTTCTGTGCCCTCTGTACCCTCAAAAGAACTTTGAAAAAAAGACCAATCTGCTATTAAATGCCTGCTTCAAAAAAGCCTTTGAATAAACACAAAAGCCACAGTCCCTCACCAGTTTTCTGCTCCCAGCATTTCCATGTTGCATGTGGAGAAGGGGGACAGCGTTGCGTTGCTGCATAAGGTAATCCCTGAGAAGGTGGTATTGATAATCACCGCTTCATTTTCGGTTAGTTAATAAAACCAAAAAGTATTGCTGGGTTGGTGGTAGTGTTATCCAGTATGGGAGAAGACGGAAGAATTTAAAGTAAAAAATACAGTAAAATGAAACACTGCCCTTCTTAAAGTGTAAAAACTGGCCTTCTAAGAATTAATTGAGAGCGCTACCTTATAAATCTCCTCCTTCAGTTGTCTACTCAGTGCATAAAATACGGATGTCAGAAGCAGTGATGAAGGAGATTAAATAGGTTTAGAGTGACTTTGTGGAACAAATGTAATGGATTCCAAAGATTGCTGCTTAGGGCCTTGCTCCCTGGATTCGCTGCATACCAAATAGCACATGGGACAACTGCTGCGATCTGCACTTTCTATTTCCCAAGGTTTGCTTTCCAAAAGGCAAGAAGGACGATCCCCCTGCTCTCCACAAGTACAGCGTTCAGAATTCTCTGTCTTATCATTTATTTCCTTTCTGTATATTTCCACTTTCTGTATATATAGCCAAAAATAAAGAAGGTTCTCATGTTGAAATGTGGTGTCCCCCCTCCTTTTCCCATTCTCACACCCTCCCATCACATTTTCCCCCTGCTAAAAAAGAGAGGACTGTAATTCAGAGTTAAGGGCAAGAGTTCAAGGCACTCTCAATTCACTAAAAAGTGGTTATTTAGTTGATTCAAGCATCAACATCAATATTACCAGGATTGAATTCTCTATACGAGTTTGATTCAGCTCCTAATCCTCCGACAGAACTCGCATTTGCTTTGCTGATGCAGCATCAAACACAAGATAAAAGCAATCATTCATCTGTTAGAAATACCAAGCTTGGAAAACTGTTCAGAGAACAACCACCTGAGCCTGTTCAGATGCAACACGCACGTGAACGTGTGTTAGCAGGCATTATCAGCAGGCACAAAAATGCTCAGATACATATCCGCTGCCAACAGTTGACTGAATCCAAACATAAGCATCCATAACCCTAGACCCATGAACATGCTCAGTCTGCTAGGTATGCTACGAGCAAAACTAACACACTCGAACTGGAGTTCAGGACAGAAAGACAACAGGAGTAAAACAAGCTCATCTTTTACATACCAATCTCCTGGCTACAGCGCTACGCAGGAAGCTGGAGAGTGCTTCCTACACTATTCCCAGCCGGAGGGGCTTTTGGGAAGTTCTCAGCCTCTACTTGTCCAGAGAACCCTTTGCTGTTGGTGGATTTCAGGTAGCTGTTCCTCTGGCTGTCGGGTCACCAGACAACTGAGGATCTCAGGTAAAAATGAACCTAATCCTCTACCCTAGCAGTCAGAGCTACCTACCGGTAGGTGGTGATGTCCTAGAATTGTATTAGTACTTCCCAAACTATGAGGATTGCGTAAGGATTACACAGAGAATACGCATGCTCTGTTTTTGACTTTAATGAGCTGTGACATTAGCACTGTTTTACTAGTAGTTCTGTACGCAACCAAATACAAAGGCTAGGGATTTGAGAATATCTTATCATTTTTGGATTACACAATACAACATCTCTAATAAGAGTCCCTTCCCATAAAGGAGCTTTTGTATGATAGGTATTTGCAGATTAAAAGACAAGAAGAGAGGGGGGAAAAAAAAAAGGAGACTTAAGCGCATCTTTATTCCCTACATCATTCCTGCTCCTGAGCGTACAGACATTCCTAGACCTCGACGGGAGCTGAAACTCTTAAGTCTGACCAAAGTATTTACTCGTATGATTGAGAAATGCTTAAGTGTAAGCGAATTGCATGTAGAGAGGTCATGTTGCTGGAAGTCACAGAGTGGTGGCAGACACACCTATAGTTGTGCACGTGCAGCAATGTGCAAGGAGCCAGATCTTGGAAGAAATATTGTTAAAGCATTAACTTCCGGAACCCACTTATGAGCAAAACTCATTCGCTATCCTAATGCCTCTGATTAGAATGAACCTCCAAACAAATCCAACAGTTCTTGTTGCCAGAAGTGAGATCAATCTTCCTGGCCCAGTTGCTGACTGCTGGAAACCATGAAATCGTGTAAGGAGCTCCTGATGGAGTTCTAACACCAGATAAGACTTAAGCATACTTAATTAATGCATCCTGAGGAATAAGGATTCTATCTTCTACTGCGAGAGTTGAAACTTTAGAACACATTCCAAGCACAGGTTTAAAGCTCTGAAAATGCATTTTTCCCTGAATGAGGGGTGTAAATAAGAACTGCCATCCTAGGTCAGCACAAAGCTCCGTCAGGCTCAGAACCACATTCCCATCAGTGATAAGTACCTGAGGCCCAGAGAAGCACGAAACTACAGGGAAAAAGTGCAATGATGGTTCTTCTGGATACTCTTCCAGACTCCAGTGTCTGTGCCTTAAGGACTTGTTTAGTGATAAATACAATCAACAGACAGGAGAATTGTTCTACCTTTCTCATGCGGTGAGAGAAATGGATTAATTTTGTAACTCTGCCACAACATATCCCAGCCCCGTCCCCTTTTGTGCCCCAACAAGCCAACTCCTACAATTCACTACTTTGCTAACTCTGGCTTTGTTACCTTTTATTAAAAATTTTTCTTTAAAAGTAACCTTTATAGTATTTCCCTCTCTTTGAGGGAAGTTCTAGGTAGAAACTCTACTTCCAGTTATAAACGGTACAGCCTTTGTGCCCAGCACAGGGATGGCCGGCAAAGCTACACTTAATGCATCTGTAGCAACCAGAACAGGAGTTCACAAAAATATCGACAGTAAACTCCAGTTCAGCATACAAATTATTCAATCTCTATGAAAATGCTAAAAAAAAAATCCTGCTTCAACGTGTAACTTGCATTTGCATTAGTTTGTATGAACGGGGGTTACAAGAGAAGACAAGGTACCACCTTTCACGTGGAAGGTATCTACTTACTATACTTACCTTGTGGAGCCCAGGCTCTTTTTTGAGCGTGATACTGCTACCAGAGAGTCTATGGGTGTTGTGTGGTAGTTTCCTTCAACTGGAAATGTAACTTCCATTTTCTGTCTACAGAGGAAATACATCTTTATCCTGGGACACTTAGCCCAACAGGAACAAAAGTTCATTTTTAAAAAGAACAAGAGACAGAGGAAGAGAGAGATGCAGTACTGAAATGACATTACTGGATTAGCAATATCCATTTAAATCCAGTAGCCTGTCAATAACTTTTATTAAAAAAATGTGCTGCAAAAAGAAGTATTTCCTTCACCTGCCCCATTTTCCTTAACATTTGACGCTATCTCACAAGCTTTATCTTTTAGTATTAGCCTCAGATATCTAGATTCCTTCATTTACAATTAAAACCAAAACAAAAAACACCCCAAACCCAGAATAGCAAAAATATCTTCCTCTCCCTCCAGCCCTGGACTGTCAGCAATTTTTAGGAGTTTACAAAACCAGCCTTTTCACCCTTAACGTCCAGTAATCAGTCAATAGGTCTGTAACTTCAAATGACAAAGTACTTAAGAAAGTTTAGTAACAATGTAACGGTCTTAATGATATAATTACTAGCATTGACTTTTTAGAAAAGAATTCATCTATTCATCCGTATTTGGGCAATTCATATGGTCCCAGCTGCGAGGCGGGAAACTTCCATTTATTTATTAAAAAAACCAAACAAAACCAACAACTCAACAAAAAAGGCCTCATCCATCAAACTCCTAATCACTTCTTCTAAGTGCTTGGTGCGATGGGTGAGCATCAAAGCTCTGAAGTAACCGGCCAAGGTTTCTTTTTACTTGATTATTTCCAGTGGCTTCACAGCAAGTCACCAGCCTTAAAAAAACCAAGCAAACAAAAAACCAACCACAAAATACGAACCCAAGCCCCTTGCCCCTCCAAAACAGCAAAACCCCAAAACCAAAAAAACCCACAAAGAAAAAAGTATCTTCACTTCTTTGAGCTGTTAACACTGTGTTACTTCCTTGCCCAAAGTGAGAAGGCAACTACTTCTGAAAGTGATTTCAGAACTGGATGTATCTACGCCCACCGCCCCTCCGCGTACACCCACAAACACACGCTCTTGCCGGGGAATGTAAGTGAATGAGTGAGAAACCGAGCATGCAGACATTAGCTGGCATTCTTCCCCTTTTATGTTACACAATCAAGCTTGACAAACTCCAAGGACCTCTCCCAGCACAGGGCTGTGCCAGATCCCACTTCCCTACCCTCCGAGAAAAACAAGAAAACCTCAGCTACTGGCCTCAGACATGCCAATACCTCCCTCTGCGTTACAGACATGAGGACAGATGGCCAACTCAAATGTGTATTTCTGTGCTTCCTTTCAAACTGCTTTGGCACGACCAGATGGCATTCTGTGTCTGCCTGGTATAAATTAGAACTTTAGTGGCTACAGCACTGCCAAAAGCAATCAATTCCACATCCTTTCAGCCACATTCTTTTCCAAAGCTGGGTTGTCCCTTTCCACGATGACGGATATCTGACTGGAAATCTACCAGAGAGGAAAAAATCCCATGGAAAGCATCATCGTGGAAATAACCGAGGTATGGGAGTGAGAACAGTTACACAGTAATGCAGAGCGCAGATAAGGCACTGGCAATGAAAGAACGACGGGCTGAAGTGCTTGTCACTACCAACGTAACATCTGTGACCAAGGGGCCTGGATCCTGCTCTTTCAGTGGTGTCTTCATATCGTGCAACTCCCCAACAATTTCACCAATTGTTAGTAAAAATTCTGAACTATTAGAGACTGTGACAGAAAGCCCTATATCTAAACCTTACATTGAGATAAGGGAGTTGTTCCTCACTGGATTTTCCTTCTGCCTCTTACCCTAAGATGTGCTTCTATTGTTCCCTCCCCTGATGTGCACTTTCCTTAATACTCATGATCCTGTATCACATGGTGTCCTGGTTCCGGTGGGGATAGGGTTAACTTTTCCTGGTATTCCATGCCATGTGAGCCACGCCCACCCTGAGCTGCCCGGGGAGGGGGCAGGAAGTTGCTGCTTAAAAGCGGGCTGGGGCGTCCCGGGTCCGGCCGGTCGGCGAGCGGCGGTTCCGTAATCGCGTTTGTATATTCCCCTATCCGTGTTGTTGTTTGCCTGTTCCCTTTGCTGTTCTGTTAAACTGCCTTTGTCCCAACCCAAGAGTCTTGCCTTTTCTTACGATCCTTCCTGTATTAGGAAGGCACGTGCGAGCGGCACGTGGTTCTTTGTTGCCATCTGAGGCTAAACCACGACACATGGTTTTATTCCCAGAGAAAACATGGCGATACCACATTGAGGTTTTATTTGCTTGTGTCTTGGTTGAGGGATTTAGCATTTGTGAAATTAAACCAAATAATTCTTACTAATTTTTCCCATGTAATTCTGTAATTTTGACAGCTAACTCTAAACAACAGCAATCTTGTTATCCTAATCACCAGCCTCTCTGGAAGATCTCATCACTGCTGACAAAAGTCTACCCTGTCTTATAAACTCACACAAATCTGCCAGGGATATTTCTGGGAAGATCAATCTGTTTCTTCCTAGTGAGCAATGGAACTGAATCCAGCTACAGAGAGGACAGCTACTCTCAAGCTACTCTCTCTCCCCGTTTTCTCTGCTGTCCTTCCAATTTCTGACATCCTCCTGAGCCTACAGAAACCTTCAGAAGACGCAGGCATGTGTGAGTGTGTGTGTGCACTGCGAATAGCACAATAGAGGCCTCCGAGCGCTCCCGTGCCACGCATGTGCATGGTAGATTTGACAAGCGAAGACAGTGCAGCAGCAACAACTGTAACAAGCTGGTAGCCTTCATCTCTTCCTCTCTGCTTCTTTCTGTTTTCTCATCTCTCCCTTTGTTGCTGACTTTTCTGTGTTGTTGGCATCATGGATGGTCATTGTTTCTATTCTAGTCTGGTCCCAGTTTATTTGGCTTTGTTTGTTTTCCTTACTTACAAATTACTGCCTTAGGGGAAAGAAATGTTCCAAGCCTTTGAGCCAGTCTGATCTATTTAGGTACTGCGGTTGTTCATTTATTAAGTCAAATTCTCTCCTTGCTGCTTCTGCTAACTTCTGAATTTCCACAAATCTATTGTTCACTATTATGAGTAATAACAAATATTGTCACAGTTGTTTGTGGTAGGAGGACTGGATCAAACAGGTGAGAAGCTTCTGCTCCAAAGCACTGATAAATCAGAGGCACAGTACAGTAAACATGACGGAAGACACATAGTAGGATACAGTCTGGAGAATGTAAGCACTTGACAGCAAAAGCCACTACACGTTATTTTTTACATGCAGAGGTAGGACAATCCAAAAACCTATCAGCTTCTTTAGATCAGTAAATCTCAAACCATTTTTTTCACATCAGGGCTCTTTAATCCACCCTCAGAGTAGCCGGACTCAGATCTCACTTGCTACCCTTGGAAAAAGAGATGCGCGTTCTCTACCTCTCTAGAGGCCGCAGCACTACAGGACTAGAGCCCAAGATTTTCACTTTTAGCAGTTTCTTGGTTAACACTTTGTTTGTTCTGGTTCTAACTTTTCCACTGATTTCATTTCTCATCAAATTATTTCTGCTATAATCAACGAATTAGAAGAGACTTACATGAGTCAAAGTGATATAACAAGTATTAATGTAGCAGATTTGAACCTGTTTATCTACATTGATAAAAAATGGATTACGGCTTAGGTAAACACTCATATAATCAAGAGAGTTGTAGAGGAATCTTCTGAAAATTCATTTTTGTCCTTTAATCCCTAACAATTTATTCTCTTTCTCACATTCCATCCCATTTTCTAACAAAGTTAATGTAACAGAATGAAGTTTTTTCTGCGTAATGAAAAGTCTGTTGATCAACAGTTCAAAGACTTTCTAAGGAAGAAGAAGGTGCAGAATATTGCGTACACCCATTATCATCTCAAATTGAGAAAACATGAGCCAAAAGACAGGTGAAAATGGAAAGTAATAAATTAATCTGATTCTGTCCGAGTTCTGTAAATTAAGTGTAGCAAACCTCAAGAATATGTTTTTTTTTTCAGCAGAAATGCATAGGAAGACTAATAATTTCGCTGGCCTTCAGAGAAATAGTAAGGAAGAGAAGTTATAATTTTAAATGCAAACAAATAAAAACACCGTGGCTGTCTAACACACACATAGACATCTGTATTCCCTCATGTACGCCACGTAAGAGATGAGGACAGCCCTTAAGAAGTCAGCTTTAGAGTAGCAGCAGGAATTTTCCCATCGGTGTTGCTAACCCTGCAGGCCTGAGATCCATATTTATCCCTGCTAGGCTTAGCAGAAGACAATCTGGTTTATTTACTTATTTATTTAGCTTTTTAAGACATTGAATATACTCACTGACATTTACAGAAATATGACATATTACATTTAATTTTAGTGCCTTCCTCTTATTTATACATATATAGCCACACATTTTAATTTTCCCACTCCTCCTCCCTACTAATATCTGTCCATAACTCACAATTCAACAGCAACCACGACCCTTAGGAACTGAAGATTTATGGCAAGTCAATGTAAACGATGCTTTTAAGTGCTTCAGCAACTTCTGAAAATCGGTCTACAGACATGCCCAATGGTAAAACTGTAACAAGTGTAGGTGCGACTGTGCTACCTATAATTTAATTAGTTTAGCTAACAAGATCAGCAAACAGCAGCAGTAAATGCGACAACATGGACTGGATGCTCTGCCTCCCAAGTACGGACACGGTCTGGGAGGGATGTAGCACAGCTTGTGCCACCTCCTCCACCACGTGCCTTCAGTGCAACTGTCCCCTACACTAGGTACAGCTGGGGAGGTGTGTATCTGTCCACACTGCATTTGCTACGTCTTGTAGGTGGCTAACTCTGTACGAGCATCGGAGGGGAGGGAGAAAAGCAGTACGATAGAGATTCCAGGCTGTAGAGATATATGGCAGAAACAACAGTTAATTTTGCCTCACTTCTTAAAATGGGAAGAGCAAGAGAAAGGACATCTCTTCTCCCCATCTGCAGTATGCCACAGTACACCTGAGGAAAAGGTTAGCATGCTATTCTAGGTAGTCAGAAATAACAAAATTCAATATAGTTTTACCAATATCTTACAGGTACTCTACAGTAAAGGGAAGAGATCTATACAGGCCATTATTTCTGCCAGAAACTGAAAACACCACCTTTTGCACTGGATCGTATTTGAGCTGCCAGAAGTTCTCACAGTCTCCAGTCTTGATTTAGGTAAAACAGGCCATGTTTTAAATTAACTGTATCTCAGGTGGGAAGGTTTTTTGTTGTTTTTTTAGTTAATTTCAGCACAGTAATGACCTCAGCTTAAGCAGTACAGGCATTCTACGTGAAACTCTGCTTGAGGATAGCATCCCAGAATCAGACCGCTCAAGGCTGGAAGGTACCTCTGGAGGTTACTGGCAGAGGCCTCACAATGACATCTGCCAGCTCCCCCAGCAGTCGGGTGCATCCCATCAGGTCCCATGGACTTAGGTACATCCAGTTTGCTCACATATTCTCTAACCTGATTGTCCTCCGCCAAGGATAAGCCTTCCTTACTTCAGACTCTCCCCTTGGTCTCCAGGGCTTGGGATTTCTGAAGGAACCAAATTCCAGCAAGACAGTACAAGTGCACTGTCAGCTTCCAGACAAATCTGTTCTTGTCTACAGCCCCTCAAGGAAGTACAAGCCACATGTGCATCTAAACGGCTCCAGAAACTCTTGATGAATATGAAACATGTGGGTACAGATGTTATTCCTTCAAATGTTAATAAAATGTATGATGAAATACAGAAACATTTTAAGTTGTTTATTTTTAAACCAACTCTCCATCTTTTTGCCGTGTGTGGATTATTTTTCATTTGTGAGGTTGCAATCATCTGTTTCCTTTAAGAAATATAAGTACAAAAATCTAAAGTACCCTTCAAAGGGCATCTTAAAGACAAAATGAAGGAATTCAGAGAAATTTGTGGACACTATGTCCAGAAGATAGAGTCTTGTCTGGAATCCAAAATACTGTACTTCTCCACCAGCTGATCTGGAATTAGGAGAAAACTGAATGTTGTTTGGGTGTTTCGAACTTTATTTCCATTTCAAGTGGCACTTGACATTTTCTACATGAAGGAAGGAATAAAGAAAATGCTGAAGGATTTGTGCTTTCTTACGCTTGTTAAGTGCTACTTGAATTTTGACTACTATACTATATTTCGTCTCTGATTAGCCAAACTCCATGTGGTGTATTACAACATTGTTTCCCCTTTCTATGCAAAAAAAAAAAAAAACCCCAACCCTAGAGCTCTCACTTCTTTGGATTAGTCTACTGGTTCTCAGTTCACTGTACTAACCTTAATTTAGAGTAGCTCTACCAAATTTTCCAAATAGTCCAACTACCCACTACAGTGTACTTAAACCATTTAGACACTACAAGTTGTACATATGTTTTATTTTCATTAAGTACTCAACTGCATTTTGTTTTGAACGCTTAATTATAATAACTGATAGAAGTTCTGCAATAAATTCTTTCCATATATTCCATTTCCAATCTAAATGGGGAATACTGTTGCTGTAACCAAAACTGCGTAAGAGTATAAGCAAGGTAAGGCTTGTTGAGTTAAAAACAAACAAGAAAAACCAAAACAACCAAAAAACCCAAAGCCCAAATTTTTTCTTTTTCTTTTTTAAGACTAGGTAGAAAAAAATCAGACACACTTTTGATTTACATAGGATTCTTCAAATAAAAAACAGCTTGCATATTTTTAAATTAATACCAAGGCTGCTAAGAAATATTTGCATACCACAATTTAAACCATATTAACTGCATCACTACAGCACAATTGCATATATAGGACTCAATTCCTTATGTCTAGAGCAAGAAGGCATAAACCAGCATTCTTCTGAGCCAGTAAGACCTTGGAAAACCATCACCCTTCTCAAGGGGTAACGGCTTTAAACTAGAAGAGGGAAGATTCAGACCAGATACAATGAAGAAATTTTTTTTTTTTACACTGAAGGTGGTGAGACACCGGCCCAGGTCGCCCAGAGAAGTTGTGGATGTCCCATCCCTGGAAACATTCCAGGTCAGGTTGGACAGGGCTTTGAGCAACTTGATCTAGTGGAAGATGTCCCTGCTCACTACATGGGGGTTAGACTAGATGACTTTGAAAAGGTCCTTTCCAACTCAAAGTATCCTGTGATTCTAAAAACCTGACAAACCTTTTTCCAGGGTTTACTCAATTATAAACCTCCCTAAATTGTGGGGGAGTTTGTCTTCAAGTTCCAACTTCAAATTGTTAGTGTTGAACTCAATTATCCTGAACATGAGAATATGTGAACCTCTTCTAGTGGGAATATTAATGTCTAAAGGGAACGACAACACCATTTGGCTATCATGAGTTATTATTTAAGAGGAAAATGTTTCTTAAAGCTACAGAAACTATAGGGTCAGAACAGCAGCTGTCACAATTCTGAGAGAACACAGGAGAAACTTGTGAATCAACTTGTGTTATTTTAAAAGCAAGCCACTATGATGATAAATTTTACATTACGGAACTGATATATAAACTTCTGTTTCTACTCAAATGTTTGTCAATAATAAGAGCAGAGGTAAGTATCATAAACACCGAATGATCAATGATACAAAAGAATATCTGGCTTGTTTAGCACAGGGGAACTGTGTACATTTTAGTGAGCAGCTCATTCTGGACACTCACTCTCAAAACAAACAGGGGAAGCAGAACACCACGAGTATCCTTTGGCTCCATTTAACCCCTTTCTGAATAGTTTTGAGCTTAAAATTGGCTTTATGGTTATGTAGCTTTATGCTGGCATTCTGGCTGGGAGCCGAAGTTTGCTTCCATATGAATAAGGACTTTAGAGGAAATTGTTATTCTGTTTCAGAAGGTGATCTTGTTTTGTGTTTTGCTGGAGACTGAAACGCTTTGCCAAGATTATTTCATGGGTATTGTCTGGTTTCAGCACTTTTGAGACAAACGCTAAGGAAAAAAAGCTGCAATAAAACTGTCTTTTCCACACAGACAGTTTGTGCCTGTATAAGGTGCCCCTCACTAACTGGTTTTGCATCTGCTATGATCTGGGGGCTTCTCCTTACTAAGTTATGCTCTTAAATTAATATATTGATCTATCTTAGGCTGTAACCCAATGTACAGTTCAGATCATATTTTGAAATCCGACTGTAGCATTACAATCATGGATTACAGCTGAGACTTGTGAAAAGTAAGCCTGGGACAGAAATACCTGCTCCCTCTTTCCACCAAAAGAGTCATGAATGTTAAGACCCCAAGATATAGGGGCCTAAACTCAGGTTCAGTGACTTTTTAAAATTTCTCTAATATGCTGTGACTTTCAGGAGATTGCTCTTGGAAAAGCCTTTTTATGGCTGTGCTTTCAATTTCGGGTCTCTGCATAAAGATTCCGTTTAGAAATGTTTCAAGTGTATTTATGCGCAAGAGGCAGTTTTCTCCTCTTTGGTCCTTTTTGGACTAAGTGGGATTGAAGAAGGGCTATCTCGCCTAGGGCATTCCCTTTTTCTTCAATGCCTCATCCAGACAGACAACGATACACTGTATTTGTTTTAATACATCTTTGTGTGCTATACCGAGTAGTTTAATATTGCTGCTTGTGAAGAATGCTTTGGTCCACATTGCTGCAGGCTAGGAAAACTGTGCTTACAAATGCTAATGCAGAAGGATATATAGCTATTTTTAGTCAACATATTGCAAGGTTTCAGATACGCAGTAATACAGTCACGTTAAATACTTGTGATAGAATCACACAAATGTAGGGCTGGAAGGGCTGTCAAGAAGCGCTGCCTGTGCACTGAGACAAGATTAATTATATTTTAACCACCCCAAAGATGTTTGTCTAATACAGTTCCAAATGAAGGACATCCCAGCCTTTTGCAATGCTTTGCTACAGTTATAATCAGACATTTTCCCTATTTTCCTCCATTACTCCTTGTCATAGCTCCAAGAGGCATAAAAAAAAAATATTACTGTCTTCTTTGAAGGAACCTCCTCCCCCCACCTTTTTTTTTTTTTTTCTTAAACGTCCTGTGAGACTATTATTACATCCACACTTCCCTACCATTTTCCAAACCAAGCAAACATTATTCCTATAATCTTTCCCCTGAAGAGCAGTGCCCAGACCTGGGCATAGTACTCCATCCAAGGCCTCTAAGTTCTGGGCATTACTGCATTCATATAGTTGCGTATTGCATTTTCTTTTTAAATCTAAAGAAATATATCATATTAATACCCCCATTAACTTACACAGAACTATCCTGTTAACACATACTGGTTTTGTTGGGGTTTTTTCCCCCCCCTCTACAGCATCATATTTTTAACCATTCAAATTCTGATTTCTCTGTATCTTATGATTCTTCATTTGGCATGCAGCTACCCAATACTCCTTCCTAACAGTAGTACCGTACTTAATTTTAGTTTCTGGATTTCCAACGCAATTCTCCAGCCTTTCTGAGAGCACCTTGTATTCTGTTCCTGTCCTCTGAGAGACCGCTTCAGCTTGTCGGTGCAGGATTGCACACATCTCCCTCAGTATGCCATCTGACTTGTCAAGGAAACCGCTGAATAGAAGTGCATTGAGAAGAACATGAGAGGTTTATTCAGACTGCAGACTAGAGAATTCAGCTCTTTATCTATGAAATTTCAATACATTTCCTAGCTCAAAACACATTTACTACTTCTTGTTTATCTGTTCTGCTGGCCTTTTGATCAAAGAAGAAAGTAGATTTGTTTGATGTGATTTGTGCTCAACAAATCTGTGCTGATTATTCTTCACAACCTTACTCTGCTGTTGTGGCACAGAAACCAAGCAGTTCCAAGTTTACCCTGGTACCGCCTGAATACGCTGGACTTTACTTCCCGAGGCTCTCCTCCTTAATCTTTAACCTCCTCCAGCCTAGTAGGATCTAAACTGTTCCCTCCAGGTTCTTAACATGAACTGCCCTAGTTCAGAGGCGGCTTAGACACACTCCTTAACAATACAAACAAATTAATGTGAAGTCCTGCTGACTTCACCTATCTAAATATACCTCCAAATACTTCAACCATATTTTAAATTCACTATTTTCTTCCTCTATCACTCTTGTTAAAATTGTGTTCACTAAGTGATAAAATTCCTGAAAACAAACAGAAGATACAGGCAAACTAGAAAACCCTGCGGGAAAAAAACACACCGAAAATCCAGAAGACAAAATAACACCCAATCAGCTATCAACACTTATAAATTTTAAAGAGATTTTAATAGTCATATAGTCTGACTCCATGTAATAATAATATTCAGCAACAAAATTGGGTAGTACTTAGTCACAGCCTCTTAAATAAAATGGCATATCGAAATCAGTCAGGTATTTGCTTCTTGACCAACTAACTTAGTAATCATTTACACAGCAAACCCACAAAGTTCATGTTTAGCTCTTTGCACTGTGAAATAAATAGGTTTTTAAGCATACTTAAAGCTAGTCTGATTCCAGACTTCATTCAGGTCCATTATTTTGCAGACGTAATACAGGAGAAATTTCACTGATACGGATTTAGTCCATGAGAGTCAAGTGGGACATACAGAAGTCTGCAGGATGTGGTTCGTTACGGCAGCATCAACTAGTGACAAAAGCTTCACAGACATACTACAGAAGGAGGAAACTAAACGGAACAAAATGATGGCAGAAGTGGGGAAAGATAGAGTTCAAGATTAGTTCTAAATACACCTTTCCATATAAGCATGCATGCACAAACCTAAACTCTTATATACAATCTATGACAATATATTGTTCATACATTATAAATTTTCACTTGTATTTTATTCAGTCCATAAAATGTATTCATATATATTAAATCAATCAGCACTTAATATAGGCCCATCCTGCACAGATTACTAAATAGTTTCTCAGTCTTCAGGGCTAATTTGATACAATCACAAATGTTAGATTTTCATTAGCCTGAAGTTTAAGAGTATAATTGAATATAGCATAATTTTAGATATAACTTATTAAAAATGAAATGGAGGGGTGATGTTTAATGAAAAATGAAAGTGGTAACACTCTGGCTAGAATATATTTTTCCATGCCTCTTTGAGGTATTCTTCTCTACCTAATCTGAATTTAGCATAAGGAGGTAAGTTTACAATCTGAGCAGAGATTTTACAGTATTAGTTAGCTCCTCAAAGCAGGCTCCCTTTCCTCCATGTTTGAAAGGCTTATTTTTCTTTTAAGCAAACAAACCAAACAAGAAAACCTTTGATACGGTCTTTCAGTGAAAGAAAGGCTGAGAGATGGGGCATCTCCTAAAATTTAACAGGAAACAGGACAAACTTGTGTTTGGTTACAAAAGGCTTATATTGACTTCCAAGTGGGAGGTACACTATATGAAACACTACATAATGAAACAGATGGGAACCTAATATTCATCCCAAATTATAGCCTGACTCATGCAGTGATCTAGCAATTTGTAGCTATTTCCTTTCAAGCAAAGTTTCATGTAGTTTAAACCCTTAAGCATGACGATTTATATCCTCCTCAAAGCTCTTTAATGTTAACTACTGTAATTCTGCATATTCTTATGGCAACAATGCTGTGATTTTTAAGATGAGGGTTCAATAACTGCAGCTGCAGGAAAATGAGAATGAAGAAACTTTCCTGTTAGAAGTGGGAAAGCAAGAGAGTAGTTTAAGTGAATGAACTGCTGTATTCAATTTTGTACTTATTACAGACTTCTTCAGAAGCAAAGGATCAATAAAAAAGCAAGGACAAAAAAAAAAAAGATGTTTCTAAATCAAGCTAATGTACTGGAGCATTATTTTAGGCTAGGCTCTATATTGTTACAGGAGTTCGAGATATTTCACTTCCTCCTTTGAGAATTAAGCTAGTTCATACTTATCTTCTTTTCTCCAAGCTAAATAAATATAACAAAAGATAAGTCAGTAATAAAGGTTGGATTTGCAAAGAAGTCAAAAGTAGTAGTTATTTAACTGCTGTTGGAAACAGATAGACAAACCACACAAAGCAGATTGAGTATCGTTGTTCTTTCTTCCTTCAGGACCAATATTGCCTCCAATATAATTTTAGAAGTGTTACTTGGTGGGTTGAAGACATCAGGCAGCTTCTGTCTGTCCAGGTGTTGGGAAAAAAAAACAACACAAAACCAACTACACGGTCACAGATACACTTTGATCTTCACATTTTTAAAAAGTCTGAAAAAGGATTTCTTCAGGAAATCTTACATTTGTCTTCCTCAAACGTTACACTTCTGAAAGGATGAAACAAGAGAGGAAAAAAACCCCACACCTATACTAAAGCTTTCCTTAAAAGAAAATTTTTATTGAAAATATTTTGGCCAGCTCTTCTTGTCAAATTGTATCAAAGATAACATTTTGTAAAAAAGAATATTTACTCTTGATTGTCTGCGGCATGTATGTAAGAGAGCTGGGTTTGCATTTGTCTCTGGCTTTGGAAAACTGATCAGATGACAGGAGAGAACAGGCCTTTGTAAAGATCAAAGATATATTAGTGTCACAGTCGATTTCACAGAACCACAGAATCGTAGGGTTGGCAGGGACCTCTGCAGATCATGTAGTCCAACCCCCCTGCCAGAGCAAGGTCACCTTAGAGCAAGGTTGCACAGGAACGCGTCCAGGCGGGTTTGGAATGTCTCCAGAGATGGAGACTCCACCACCTCTCTGGGCAGCTTGTGCCAGGGCTCTGCCACCCTCACAGGAAAGTTCCTCCTCATGCTTAGGTGGAACTTCCGATGCTCAAGTTTGTGCCCATTACCTCTTGTCCTGTCCCTGGGCACCACTGGAAAGAGCCTGGCCCCATCCTCCTGACACCCACCCTTTAAGTGTTTATAAGTGCTGATAAGATCCCCCCTCAGCCGTCTTTTTTCCAGACTGAAGAGACCCAAATCCTTCAGCCTTTCTGTTCATGGTAAAAGAGCATCTCCAGATATTCCACCCAACTTTAAACTTAGTCATATTGTTCTTCAGAATGCATTCTTTCAAAACTGAAACTAAGTTTAAGCATCATTCTGTAAAGTCAGAAGCTCCCTACAAGTGAAATACCCCAACATACATACTGCTACAAATACAAATCCATTCGTTTTGCTGTAGGACCTTGCAAGGAAGAGATAGCAGATTGCAGACCTCACCTTGGAACACGTTCCCACAAGGCTGAGACGTCAAAAACGGATCACAAGTACCCTTTTTCACGGGATGTGATTTTGCCAACAGCACTAACTTCTAAGAGTATATTTAGGGGAGCATGATCCTGGAATAATTATGAATTGCTATTATTCCTGGATATTGCGGCAGCAAGAGAGAAAGGGTAGATAGCAGTAAAAACACTGTCAGGTTGAGCGTGTTTGCAACCTGCAAGTTCCCACTGTACCTCCCAGCTGCAGGGCTGTTCCGATGGCAGTTTAGGATCCCATCACCCTCTCTTTGGAGCTTCCTGCATAGGAGAAGGGAGTAGAGGCGTATTCTGTGAGGAAGTATTACTGAGCCCTGATTTACTTCCTGTCCTTAGAAATGCAGTTCATGGCATTTAATTTTTTTACAGGTTGCTGTATGTGGGTGTTTGTGATATGTGTGCACGTTGCAAATTTTACAGTATCGAATGCAATTGCCGTGCTTCATTAAGCTTCTGGCACACCTGAAACACGGGTAAATAGCTTGCATTTAATATTTTAAGCATTCATTGCCTAGTAATCACAAAACTCATTACTCAGTTATTAAATATCTGTTTCATAAAAGCTTGTAATAATCCAACACATTCTTATGAAGATTGTTAACAATGTTTCCTTTAAGATAAACATCCTAATAAATGAGTGTCAAAGGCTAATGATGTCTGAACATACCTTAACCTACTACTTTGTTACAGGCGATTATATCAAGGGCAGACTCTTCACTTCAAAAGTTTTTATTTCTGAACACATGCCAATGGAAAAATGACTAATTTACACTTCGAAAATCCAACATACAGACATTCATTCAATTATTTTTATTTTTTAGACCTGGACCTACGAAAAGACTGAAATGCTGAAAGAAGAACTAAAGCAGAACAAGGCATCAATATCCCAGCAGGTAAATCTCCAACCACCATCAATCCTTTACATGTGAATGTTTTCAGCAGTCTCTAAGTTTTCTCCCCTGTGTGACTAGATTTATAATTTCTGTGCCACACCTAGAATTTATTCTGTCTTCACAGAGTTGAGTAGTCTGATGGCTACACCTTCTTGGAGCATCAAAATAGATGCCCACCTGCCTGTCCTCCTCTAGGTCCAATCAAATAGATGCCCTTCAACCATGCAGAACACACACTTAAATACAAACATGGCCATTGAGTACTCCTCTTCCACAGGGTAGCTCAGCGGATAAAACATCTGTTGGGGATATAGAAAAGCCGCATTCTCTGTTCCCTTTAATCCAAATTAAGATGTCTTAACTGAGTGCTCTATGCATCAACTGTAGATTGTCTTGGCCTTGGGGAGACACTGCCCACACCCCTACTGGAAGCGAGCTTTTTTTGAGTCATCTCTTTTTTAAAGAAATCATTAATTGAAACAATAGGTGAGAAGACAGGTGAGCACGGCTTTCCAGCGCAGTGATTAAGGCAGGGAACCTAGTGGAGAGAAGATGTGAGCTAGAGCTCAGCTAGCCCCTGCTCCTGGAAACTGACAGTTCGTTTTATGTTCAACAGACACTGTATGTTCATGGCAACCAGCCATGAATTCTGATATGACACAGGCTCCTTTTGCAACCTGAGAGTTATAAACTTAACCTTCTAAGCAGGGAAGGATTAATACGTGTCCCTCTTATCAGTATTTCCTTTCGGTTAATTAAAGGCTCCATAGTCATCAAGCTGGCCTGCTGTGATCCTCTGCCTCCAGCACCCAGGACAGGATTACAGATGTTAAAAAGGGAGCAAAACCAAATAAAAGTTAAACAAAGATGTCCTTTGGGGGTTACAGACATTCCCTCCTCGGCTCGCCGTGGCCTGGTCTTTTTATAACCTTCTGATGTTTTGTGAAGGCCTACATGTTCTACCTCTGTTTTCAGAGGCGGGCAGGTAAAGTCAGACAGATGATATTCTTCTACACACACTAAATTTCCTGGTGGCATGAACATGAAATACCATGTTTTTTCATTTGAATGATTTTCTACTATCAGGAAAGTTGAGGTCTAAACATCGGCTAATCATAGTTCAGATTTCATGACAGGATTCTAGCTTATAAGAGCAATTGTTTATTATTCCCCTCCAATTAAAAAAAATTTAGAAGAAAAAAAAAAGAAATAATATCCACAGCGAGTGGTCTCCCGTCCCCATTTGAAGTCAACGGCAAGATTTCAATTTACTTTAGTAGCAGTGCAAACTTCTCCACGTACTCTAGGAGGTATCATGCTGAAGTATTTTGCTTAAGCATATGTACAACAAGTAATGTATGAAAAATAGAATACCAAGGTATATTTTGAATATGGAAAAGATAAAAATGGAAAGTCCTACAAAATCTGCAGTAATATTTTCTCAAGGAACTATTTAAAATAATTCAAGTAGGCAACATTTACTCCCTGTACAATATTACAGCCCTATTGATAACAATGGCTCTTTCTGAAGAGGAAAATAAAGCTCAGTGTGCCAGCGTCTATACTTACATATATAAAAATATGAATTATAAAGTCTTTTCTGGGAACAAAACAAAAGGAAACAAACTAAAGCTTTTTCTTGTAACTGACATTATGCTGGGAAAATGTTCTTTCCAGCGAATCAGCGACATGCAGACATCCTACATTCAATCCTTTGACAAAGTGCAATCACGTTTGAACCACAATGCATAAAAGATGCAAATCTTCAAACCTGGCCAAACACCTCCAGTATGTGCCACCCTGTGTCGTTATTAGTCATGTCACTGTGCTTCACACAATGCCATCCACTTCACATATTCTGTACTTCACCATATACAAAGTTAGTACACGAGTTAAAATGAAGAGACAAAGAACAGAGACTCATGTTGCGAGACAAGTTGACCAAAACGATTATAAAAGGTGCAAAATAAAATAGCTATGTAAAATGCTTACAAACTGAAACAGGATTTGCCGAGATTCCTCCTCATTATATATTAAGACATTCTAACAGCAGTGATAAATAAGCCATTAAAGCTAATTTTAATTGTAATGAATTGCACAGCCTAGACTCAAAACACTCCTAAGCAATTGCTCATGCAGGAAACCCTTGTGACCAGTAAGATATTCTTACAATTGAGGTGTTCTGTCTTGGAGTGAGGAACTAGTTTAAAAAGTAAAACACATAAATTAGGTAGGTAGGAAGAAAGCAAACTGCTTTCCCAATTATCTCTGTCAAGGCTAGTTACTGCCGAAAAGACTCTTTTTAAATATAGAAAGCATGTGGGAAGTAGAAAAGTGTAAGGTTTTAGTAAGTCTGAAGGTTGCATAATTGAATTTGATAAACTGACATTTTCCTAGGAAGTTTTAAAATTTCAGAAGATAAATACGTAATAAAAATAAACCTAGTTCAGCAGTTTTTCCTCTACAAAATGGTATACCTTCATTTCATGAAGAAAAAAAAAAATCCATTTGTCCTCCCTTTCAGAGTACAATCAATACCCCTTTTTGCCCTTATACTCCTACCCAAAACTTAAAAAAAAAATAAAAATCTAAGAAATATATACAATCAAAGGGAATGTTAGATTATGGAAAATACTTCTTCATATAATTTATGATTCAGCCAACAGTAATTAAATCACACCAGAAACCTGTTCTTCTACGAACTTCAGCTCTACCACCATCAAGAATGAACAATAGAGACAAATGCACATCAACAAGAAATCAAAGGACACAATTTTCCAGTAGCTGAATACTTTCACAGTGACCTCTCCTTTCTACGGGACAATATCACAATTCCACAGCAAAAGTAAAGAGATCTTGCAGTTCATTCAGCTCAACGGTTTCCATCACTTCAAATTAATTTTTCAAAAGTCTTAAATAATAAAATGATGGATTAGTAATATTGCCTCTTAAAACAGATAACTGCTAGTAAAACCGCAAACAGATTTAGGTCTCAAGTTCTAAATTTGTCTGTTCTTTGTTGTCATTGCTGCCACTTTAAATCATAGAGTGTAACAGGATGTCATCTTTCGAGAAAGTTCCTGGATCGCAGCCTGGATTATGCCTAGACACTTCTCTTGTCCATGTTTTGCTCCTGATGCGGCAAAGAAGAAAGCCTCAATCCTGTAATCTGGGCACATCTAAACTGCAGACCATCTCTCTCGACTGAGCTGGCTTCGAGGTAGCTCAACTGCATACTCTAAAGACTGAATTTACTAGCCCGGAGCTCAGAGCAAACCGTCAGATTCAGTTTTTACTTTGCAGGGAGCGGTCTGGACACAAACATGAAGCTTCTGTCAGGTATTAGTTTTCAAATGAGAACACAAGCCTGTATAGAAAAAGTTACGATGAGTGGCCAGAAACGGAAAAGTATTAATTTAAAGTATGATTAAGAGAATAATCATACTTTTCTGTTTTACAAATGCAGATGAGCTTTTCAAATCAGGACAGAAGCTTTAAATTTCAAAGCTGAAATTTCAAAAGGATTTTGTTGGGAAATGAGCACTAAACCTCAGACCCTCAATTAGCGTTTAGTCATTCAAATCCCGATGAAACCAACAGAAATCCTACCCTGAAAGCTGTTTTTCTTTCTCACCTCAACAGAAATAGTCTATTCACAATGACACGGATTGAATAATTAGGCAAAGCTACAGAATTTTGAGCTGTTGGCTCTCAGGGATGGGTTACATCACGCACTCAGTCTGTAGGCTGCCTTAGGCAACATGCAAAACTTCCTCTTCTATGGTCTGAATAACTAAGTAGTGCAATATCTGGAAAAAAATAATCTAGACTTGCCAGTGCTGTACCACATAATTATTTTGCTTATCAATAGAGATTTCAAGGCTGCCCTTCTCTATAATTTCAGTTTACAAAATGTGATGTAAACTCAGGAATGAGTACACCGGCACTTAGTCTCACTGGCGAAACAAAAATGATTTCTACCAAAGAACAAAAGATACCAAGGTAAAAAACTGGAAGCACGGTATCAACTCGGCGCTAAGTTACAGACAAAGACAATGAAGTCCAGTATTTAACTATTTAAACACCGGGATCTTGAAGACACAGACGAGGACTTTCATGTTTTGGTTGCCCAATCCATCACTCAGCAGAACTGTGAATAAGAAGCAGCACTTGCTGAAGAAGTTACGGCAGCGAAAGGACACCCACATCAGCTGACAGCAGAATGCCAAAGGGTGCCATATTATGATCGTGCATAAAGCACTTCTCAGACGAACAGCCACATCAGAAACTACACCGACAACGGCTCCCGACCAAAAGACCTCACACAAGCTGGTATATCCACCACTGGATGCTTTACACAGTCACTGGCAATAAATCAACGCAATGGTGCTATTTCATTTCTTGCTTTTTGTTAATAGTAATAATTTTGAGGTGGGTGGGAGCTTGATTAATTGCTTTCTAGGCATTATCTAGTACGATTTGTTGTAGTGGAAGGAACTAAGAATTGCAGCCACACATAGCTCACTCCCCCATCCAAAGAAAGCCTCACAAGATCTTAGAGAAACAAATATTCTGTTCCTTTTTTATTCATTCACCAACACATCAAAGCACACAGGAGTCATCCGATCTGCCTTTAGCCACACATGCCTATAAAAGCCACTTATTTTTGCCTCCTTAGGTGTCTAATGGCTAGAGATGGTCATGGGGCAATTCAAATTTTCGCTGACCACAAAAGGAACTAGAACAGCACAGCTTCTACTCTAGTTAAGTGGTGAAGTTACCAGACACAAGTTCTTAAACAAAAGTAGACTGACAATTTAAAGGAATTTTCCAGCAGCACAGAGCACCTGAGCTAGAGTGACAGAACTGAAGTCCATTGGAATTTGATAGATGAAGCCCGTAAGTTTGCACTGGTAGAGCCAAGAACAGAGCTATTCTTTTTAACTTGCAAATGCCTCCAACTTCTGGAAGCCCATTGTACAAGAGAGTCATATGTGGAATCTCTCCCAGCGCCGTCAGTTTGATTTCTTGGAGAAGCATATTTTCACTTAAGGAAAGAAAGAGGCAGCAAAGCAGTTTTGCAATCTCTGTAGCAGTCTAACTACTTAGCTGCCAGCATTCTTTAGTTACGTTCCCCGCTTTATCCCTGGGCAAAATCAAACTTATACTAATAAAATACAATGGCTGTACCCACAAAGTCTTACAGACTATTACAGGTCAAGTTCAGAGATGGAGTTTTTGCAGTGCTAATGAAGGCCTCGGGGAGGTTAGATTCATTGAATGCAAACTTTGATTTCTTTCTCAGCTTTCCTGAACGAGAAATGAAACAAACAGGAAACCCCACTGTATGAGCCTAGAGGCAGATTTCAATCTCGCTTACCCAGATGCAGTATCAAGTAACTGCACTGATGAACAGTTACTTCAGAGTCACAACTCAGTAAGTATTAGAATCTAGCCTCTGATTTTCACTTTAAACCTGGATTAACTACGTAAAGAAGAGAGGGGAAAACAAAAAAACAAAACCTTCTAGTTGTGCATTTTAATGACCGTGACTCAGTTTATTTAGTATGTTCTAATCAGGAAAATGGACTGTGCACAGCCAGATTTCTGACATCAACTGGCACTGCTCAGTCTGTCCCCAAAACCAAGCAGAATTTTACTCTTCTACTCTTTATCCTCCAACAAGAATGAGTTGGCATCAATAAGGATCTTAGCAGCTCTGCTCTCTGGGGAGATTTGAGGCCTATTTCCTGGCACACAGGTGGAGTCAGGAAGGGTACGCAAGCACAGCATCTCCTAGGGGGTCCACGTTTGTCATGATACAAGCACTCTGTTAAAAACATCTTCTTAATGCCCATCTCATGATATGCTTGTACTCTTAGAAGAAGAAACCTCCCAGAGTGACACAACTATTCTCTTCTTTATCCTTTACTGGCAAACTATTTATAAATTGTGAAACTGGCACTTTGATTTCTCCTCTTTGCAGGCTATAGAATATGCATGAAATACCCTGTCTCTCTCTTTATATATCCTAAAAACTTGTTAGTCGCATGTGTAGGAGGTCTGCTTGTAGTTTTCCCACTTCTCCTGTGATTGTGATAGCACCGTGAGAATCAGAGATGTTGCTGAACAGACCAAATGTAACTGCACTAAAGCAGTGGAGCTACTGCTGCTTTTGTACTTCTGGATGCGACTCTCTACTTTTCGCATGTTGCTGTCCAAAATAAATATTGCAAAGGGTGACTGCAGAGAAAATTACCTAGTGGCCACATCTATCTGTAAAAAACACACAATGGGAGGTAAGGTTATTTAACTAACCTTAACACTGGTTACATGAAGGCGAGAGGGCAGAGAGACAGAAAGGGTTGATCTGAAGTAGTTTAAAGGAAAAATTTAAACCCAATTGACTCGTGTGGTGGAATTACAAGCAACTGAATTTAACCTTTAGACAGAAAAGTCCCTAGATTTTTGTTTGTTTGTTATAATAGGAGGAAATATACTACAAACCCTGCCCACGATGTCTGCACAGAGAGACAAAGGCTACCTCGAAGTTACTGTTTTCCATTTTTTCTTAATTTCTTCCAATTATTAGTATTAACAAGTTACACAGACCTCAGTGGTTTGAAAGCCTACTTTGGGACTGGGTAAGTTATCTGTCTGGAAACATTCTCTTAAAAGATGTAGCATGATACTCAGAGTCACAGAACTTTGCCATCAGAGCCTGATTTTCATTTTCAAGGTTATCTTACACATTAGATGACGCATTATCCACTGAATCAATGGCTTGGAAATATCTTTAAATGTTACAGACCTAACAATGAATTCCTCTTGAAGAAGGACAGGACAACATCTGAAACTAAAATATATCAAAGCTTTTGCAATAGACTCTCATAGGGTGGTCTATGAGGCAGAAAATACATTTCTGATTTTAAGAGAGGATACTCTATTTCAACACCCACTAATATGAAGTACAAAATTTCAATTGCTTCTTTCTTATGTTATTGGCAAAAAATGTAAAGTAAAGCAAAACCAAAACAAAATTTGGGTCCTGTTGTATTTAAACTATACTAAGAGCAAACAGGTACCTTTAAAAAAGAAAAAAGTTCCCTGGTCATACAAACTGAGCACTACAATTCAGTGAGAAGCTACTTCTGTTGATATGTTATGAAAACCACACAAATCAGAGGCTCTTCAATGGTTAACTGAACTCCAACAGAGATGTAATCTAGCAAATACATTTAACAGTGGAGTTATTTACCTGAGTAGTTTCTTGTGTGAGCTTTGTGTGTTTCTACTCACACTTATCTTTGTATTCCACAGCAGGATACAACAGTAATAAAAGAAATCACCATGAAGGACTGTTTCTTGTGGTTACTCAATCTGTCCTCAAATCAGTGGGAAGCCAGTGACAACAAATGTAGATTTGGGTCTCCTATGCTCCTTAAGGAAGAACATTATTTAAAAAAAAACAAAACAAAACAGGATTGACCTCAAAGACCTTCATGACAAGTGGGAAGACTCTAGCTTCCCAATGCCTAAAGGTAATTTGGTACTCTGATGACTTCACTAAAACATTAAACGCTGCTTGTCATCAGCGGCTGTGAACCAGCCACACCATCCACCACATCCCTTCTTTACTGGGATGCGACCAATGACAGTGGTGTCCCACAGACGCAGAGGTCCTCACACGCTGGCCAGCAGTACCAGACTTGGTGTTCTGCCTGGATTCTGCCATTTCTGTAACCAAAAATAGCAAGTCACCCCAATCTGATCCTTACCAAATCCTTTTGGGAAATGAGACCAAACAGCTTCAAATATATTCTTTCTGCGAAGGAGCAAGACCACAGGGAAAGAATACTCTTTTGTTGTTCCTGTGTTTTCTACATATTTTGCACAGGATCACTTTCAAAATTATTTAAAAACAACTCAGAAGTTAACAAATGGAACAAAACTTCAAACTTCCAAAGCGCTCTCTCTACTGCTGTGAGGGTATCACAAGGCAGATCACTCCTGTAGCTCACAGGAGCAGCCCCTATCCTAGCTCGGTCACCTGCTGTTAAAACTACAAAGAGCTCTGATCCTTCTTCTTCTTCTTTTGTGTTGCTACAATAATCTGAGGCACTAAAATCCCAAGTGCTGTGAAACCCATAGAGCTATTCCAAGGAAGCAGTAACTGCAGGAGTTACTGAACTTGCACAGACATATTGGCTCTTGACCTCTTCTTCCCTTCTCTGCTACTGTCTACATATTCCAGGCAGTAAATGCTTCCTGGAATATAAGAAGAGTTTAAAAAAATAATATAATGGAGCAAAAATTAGGTGAAAACTCCCCAGCATTTAGAAAAGTCATGACATGGAGTTGAAATGAGAAAAATTTTTAGGGACAAATATAAATAATGTTAATGCAGTCACACTTATTCATATTAACGTTAGAACCATCCTTTGTAGCACTTAGATTCTCAGCACAGTTTACATTCGTACAGCTTCTACTTTCGGTTGGACAAAACAGTTCAGCTGAAAATGATTAACAAGTGTTCTGATTATTAGCTCGATATGTCTTCCTCGTACTTCTAATTTCAAGGTGTATATAAGGTTTGTCAGTTAACTTTATTTTAGCCTTCAGTAAAATTTGTAGTACGGCATGTTAACAATGGTCAGCAGGCAGACACTACTCACTGCTGCCATCTCATGGTAGAGAGCGTACTCCAAGTGCTCAGCAAAACAGAAGGGAAGTTTCTTCATTTCTCAATTTTACAGGTGCTCATCGGCTTAGAAAGCTGGGTTTCTTTCCACATGCAAGCTTCAGTTCTACTGACAAAAAAAACGGCATAGCGAAGAAATGATAAGTCCCAGGTATCAGCAATACTTCACAAAAGAAAACCGCATTAGCACAATGAATGGATTGAATCCCAGCTTCTTGTAAAATAGAAAAGAGTTTTACCAGCCATAACACTCAGCATCTTCTCAAAACAAAAAAATCACTACTTAACTATAGTGGTTAAAGCCTACTTGAAACTCTTCTCTAGAAGAAGAAGGTATGCTGTGATGACTGTCTTTGCTGTATAGTATTTGTTCTCTTTCACAACACACAAGGCTAATTAAGTGTTTAATCAAAGAAAAATAAAAAATGGAAAAAAATTGAGATAAAGAATAAAAATAAAGTCATACAGAGATGGTACAAATTGTCAGTGAACTTCAGAATTTTTCTTCCCATGTAAACTTTATATTTGGCAAAAGCAAATAGAAAACATTGAAAACAACTAAATACCCACAAAATATCCTGTAGCAGCAGTCAGAGCGAAGTTTGCTGTCAGTTCCTACATCTCTGATGACATTAAGGGAATTGCCGCTTTGGTGAGAGAGGTCAGCACACGATGAGGAATTGTAACATTGAAAACGGAAATTCAGCAAGGGAGCCCACTGAATATAAAAATAAGGATACGAGAGAGCTCCTTGCATGCCAGGATTAAAATATCGTAAGTTTAAATAAATAGGTTTCTTTGAGAAATCAAAACAAGGGCCAGGAACATTTTCTGGGGAAAGCAATGATTCTCTGCAAAATCCTTTTCAGTTTTTGCTCATTCTAAACCAGAATTTTGTGAGGTCTATCCTAGACCCACGTAGAAAAGCAAAACATGTACTTGCAAGATGAACTTGAGAACATGAGGATATAATGCAGTTGTTACATTATAATGTAGATAAATACAAAGAATAGTTTTTACTTTAAATCACCCCCCAGTAAAAATTTTAGGAAGCAGTAGAATTTCCTCCATTCAGAAATCCAAAACGAAGCCACATTGCTCTAAATGTAAAGATTTACCAACCAGTTTACAGGGTGAGAGGAGAAGAGGGGGAGAAGGGCCCAAAGGCAGAAAGTAAGCAGCAAAAGAGGTGATTCAACAACAAATAATCTTTGGTGATCTTCTGTTAAAAAAAGCAGACTGTAAGCTCACAGTAGTGGGGATCTGATTAACAGCCTGAAGTGTATTGGCAAGATCATCAACATCATTAGTGTAGAGGCAAAGACAAGGTCTGAGAAAGACCTGAATTAAGTATAAAACACTAAGATTTTTAAAGTGGCAAGGCTGCCAACCTGAACGCAACCTGTGCTTTGCAGGCAGCCCCAGGAAGACATGGAGACAGGCAGAAGACAAGCGTGGTCCTTCACGCCACGGAGTCTATTGCTGCTACGACTCTAGGTCAGCTGCAGCTATGGACAGACGCAAATTAATACTTTGTTAAGAATTAATATTTGAGTGCTAGTTTGGAGTGCACAGAACGGGCACTGTCGTTTGGCAGATGCCACAGCTTCTATAAAATCTACAATGAGAAAAATGGGGTCATTCATGGCTTCCTGAAGTTTTCTGTTGGGTATGCAGAATCCCATGCAATGCCCAGTTTCTGCACATTATTCAATACAGCCAACTGCAGAGCCTCGTATTTATGGGTTACCTCTGCAGTTTGCTGATGTGCACAATTCCATTGCATCATTGATGTCATCCATAAATACAAACAAGGATTGTATTCTTCCAGAACAGAAAAATGAGGAGGCTTGATTTCAGCATTATTGTAAAACAGAACTGCACAATACAGACCGTACCTCCACAGAAGAATTAATCATTTGCCCTCTGATTTGTGACTGTGATCTAAAACTAGCTGGTAAATAAGTAATTATTTTTATATTACTGTCTTGAACCCCTGATTATTTTGTCACTTTTTAAATAAGTCATAGTGCTACTCCTTTTTCTCCTCCTTTTACATGATGAACAGCTCGAGAATCTACCGTAAGGCAGGCTGCCTTCCTGGGCTGCAAGATCTCTCACCGGCGGCTGCTGCCGCCATATCCATGGCCTGGTACTATTAAAGACAACGATGGCACAATTATCTGGTTCCTGCAGCATAAACTCCTTCTGATTTAGTGAGTTAGGCTGGCAGCTCTTATGGTTCAGCCCTTCTCAATGCAAATGTCATCTCTTTACGACGCTATATATGTGTTCATTAGATCTCTTGGTGTCTGTAATGCTTTATGAGTGTTATGCCTCCAGGTTCTCAAGGAGAAGTGATAAAGTCATAAAAATTCTGATATTTGCTTCCTTCTTCTCACCTTTCATCTTCTATTTACATGAGGTTGCACTAATGCTGTCAATTATCCAAGCATCATTTGGTTTTTGGAAGATGTACTTTCCCTACCTACTGCTCAGATAAGAGAAATGCTCTGAACTGTATAATTTCAATTCTTTACAGCATGTGTGGAAAGAGAGAGAGGTTATTCCTGAATTTCAGGACAGTCCCAATTTTATTTATGACTTCAGTATTGCTTTTCATTTTCACTTTTAGTGATAATGATTCGCTGTCTTTGATATACATTTTCAAGGTCCTTTGTGAACTCTTCCTTGCTATGGTCTCTTGTATAGATTAAAAAAACTGCTCAGTGCTTTACGAATAAAGCTACTAATTACAGTCTCATACAACCTGGGATAAAAGGAAGAGATTTCAACTAATTCATAGAAATATAAACGCTAGACAAAATATAATAAAGCTGTGCTTTTTCGGTTGTAGGAATTTCCATCCTGGTAACATCCTGCTGTGATACACTGTCATCTAGCCCAGTGATCAGCTTTTGGTATAGATCAGCACTGCTTCAGCCACTGCTACCAGAATAAGAGGAATCAATACATACTAACATCTCTGAATTATTTCACAGAAAATACCCTACTGATTCACTTGATACAATTTTTAGATTTCCAAGAATATTAGTTCCCTTCAAAACCGTTACTGTCTATATGTAAAGTATATACATACTTTGTGTACAGGCTGTGATATTCTAGTTTTCCAGACATCCAGTAATATATTCAAAACCTGCATCCGTAAATAAAAAAATGTTTCCATGTCATTTTACTGTATTTTACTAGTATTATATACTATTTCAGCTTTTATTAAATCTAAGAATCACTGAAATGCATGAGTAGTAGACAACCTATCCTTTACTTGATTATTAAAGAACCTTACTAAAGAGAGAAACAAATATCTTTTCCTGCTGCAGTTAAAATTATTAAATTCCATAGGTATTAAATTCACTACTTAATAAAACAAGAAAAAATCTGCAAAGACTGTCTTAATTGGCTCTTGTCAAAGGTGTTGTTAAAAGTCCATATTATTGTCAATGGCACTTAGATGTTCTACAGAGGCACGTTACATTGATATTTAATCTTGGCTCCCTAGAGAAATGATAATTTTTTAGTTATTTTTGTTGTGGTTCTTTTTGTTGCTTGGTTGGTAGTTTGTTTGGGTTTTGGTTTTTTTTTTTTTTTTTTTAAATCTCCATACAGCTAGTGCTTTAAAACAACAAAGCCAGAACCAGTAGTAATCGTCCTTAGTACACAATTGTATGAAATAATAGTATCATCCTGGATTAAATGAAAGTAGAAACAATAGTTTCAAAAGCTTCTTTCGACTAAGACAATTATCAAAATGGGTGAAATCTGGTACTTATTTATGGAATAGCTAACCTAAATAAACAACCAGGGTAACTTCTTTCCAAGAGAGACAAAGTTATGCAGGACTCCAAAGGTTACTTCTAAAAGCAACTAGGGATAGAATACCAGTGAAGGATTTGGATGCCTTGAAGTCTGCTGCCAAGTGACTTAAATTGTGGGACCATTGTCCCCAGCGGGAATCTCAGGGGCCTGAACTCAGGGTCTAGGCGCAATATACGTGACATGGGCAGAGGCACATATCTCTGTGAGGGATCCAAAGCAACCAACAAGCTGGGCAAGGAGCTGTGTAAGTCACTACACTGACCTGCAACTGCTTGGAGGAATAAGGAGATAAAAAGCACTAACAAAAACGAGGAGCGCTCAAGTCAGAGCAGCTCTGAAATCCCACACCTCTCTGAAGCCTCTGAAGCAAAGCTACTGCGCTCTGGCCTAACAGAAGCCACCTCTGGCAGGACTGCAGATGGAAATGCTTCCATAGGGAGGCAACTGTTGACTTTTCCCCAAAAAGAAAATCAAGAGAGGCAAGTTTTTAAAACGCAGTCAGCAAGAGGGAAGGTATGGAGATGCTGGGACTTACCATGTGTCCACCACTTGAAGGCTGTGATCAGTCAGCGCTCTGGGTTTGCCCTTCCACCCACGGGGCACGATCACTTTTGCTCTGAGCAGAGCCTGCACTCCGTAAAGAGCCACGGTATTCAGGGATCTTGTTTGCAAATCCTGCTAGGCTCCAGCTGGACAAACACCTACTTCTTAGCTCAGAGATGCCCGAGGGCTCAACTGCTCAGACTTCCCAAGTCAATAGCAAGTCCGGACATTGACACATTTTAAGTGTATCCCTGAGTGACAGCTAAGCTCCACACAAACAAAAATATGAAAGCAACTCATGTATCCAAAAGTACCAATAAACAGCTACTGAGGTTTTCAGAAGTCACCAAAAACGTCAGTCAGATAATTCCAGAAGCATTAGGAAATAACAATGCAACTTGCTTAGCACTTTTCAAGATGTAGGCATGATTAGGTGCCTACCTCACCATCTTTAAAAATCTTATTCCAAGTTAATAAATCCCTTTATGAAATAGGAATAACTATTGCTTTTGCATTCCTACCCAGAATGAAGGAATTATTAGTGTATGATTCCAGTATTTCACATTAGCACCGCAACAATAAATTCTATACTTATCTTTTATTAAACCTGATCTAGTGAGAAGGCTGCACAGAATTACATCAAAAATTAACAACAAAACCCCTCCAAGTTACAGCTTGGTAGTTTGTCTTGTCATCTCTACAACTGTCACTTACATTGAAAAACCCTTTGGGAAATGAACTATCCTCATTTCCTTTTCAGAGCAGTAACTATGATGTACAAATTTAAATAATAAAATTAATAATGTATTTCTGTGCCAAGTCACACAGAAACATCAAGGAACTTGTGTCATGCTGCTTTCCCCCTTCCCCAACCATCTTTTTTTTGACACAGAATTTGAACCCTCAGAAAATAGCATAAAATCTGCAAGTTATTATCATAATCCCAGTTTAACTGCAAAGGGAACAATTCTAGCTTTCTAATTTAGTTGTGTTGTTCTTTCATATAGCCATCATCAGACTCGTCGTTTGTAGGTTCTCCATGTAAGCACGCAACCATGACCTAAAAAAAAGGGGCTGAGGGAAACCAATGTATTTTGTCATGAAGGGTTTGGGGCACCTTCCCTAGAATCTCATAACTTTTTTTAACACTGATTCTGATGTTTCTTTCTCCTCTTTGAGTGTGAGAAGTTTTCAGGGAAGAACCAAGTGCCAGCAACTGCTGCCACCAAGGGATAGCTGGGAACAACACAGCACCATCTCACAGACAGAAACTGCTCCAGAACATACCAGCTACGGTTGCCTTTCGTTTGCATGACGGAGTGATCTTGAACAGAGAACTGGAACACAGAAACACCTTCTAGGACTACCAGTATTTTCGGCAAAGGCGCTAAGGTTTTTCATATCTTCAATATTCTTGACTTCAACAAATGCACAAAAAAAAATGACACAACTGTTGTACTCAAGCCTATCAGAACATATACCATCCATATTATATTCTAATTATAGCAGCTCGGGCTGAGTATTTATAGTCATTCCTTTTGCTTATTAAGCATCACTATACCCTCAAGCCACGTTTCGTAGCAGAGACCAGTCAAAATACATTTTTAATGCTGTCTACATTCCCCACGGTACCTCAGCGATTTTTTGTGATTTTATTTTTTTCTCCCCTCCACAAAATGATACGCCTTCTGGGCACCAAGATTTCAGGTTTAAATAACACCAAATTGTTTCTGTAACTGTATCAGTGCATGTGTGTGCTAGTTTGGTTTTGTGTGTGGGGGGGTGGGGGTGGGTTGCGGTTTATTCCCCCCCCGGTACTTTTTTTTAATTAGATGTCAAATCCAGCTTGGAACTGGAAACACACTGTATGACTCCTATTTGAGGAAAAGCTGTCAGCTTGTCTCTTCCCCTGTCAAACTCCCATCTGCTCTACAGAGATTAGTTTGGGCTACGGGATCACCATTTGGCAGGGTATTATTCTGTATGTGGCTCAATAATACACAATACAGGGCATGAGAACAAGACCACCTATGTTTTTCTATGAGTTTGAGTCGCAGTTCCCAAAGCATTTAAGGATCTTTTGGGAATTTTCTATGCCACTAAGTTACAAGAAACGTAAAATATTGCCCAACATTAGAGTAAAGGCACCAAGAGCATATCCCTTCACAGCTGCCACTCTTCCAACCAATTTTTAGTATTAGTTGAGCTATATTTAAACCAAACCCTGTTGTTCCTACAAGTGACATTTCTATACTCAGATGGCCTAGTAGAGATAGGATTAGGTTTTAAAAGCTAGTGTTCCTGGTTGTCTTATAAACTACTGACTTTAGAGCCTCAAGGAAATCACTAACTTCATTAAGTCTCAGTTTTCATTAGGCTAAATGGTTACTGTTTTGCACTGATACCTTAACTGCCTTCGGATTCAGCCAGTTCACTACTTAAACCCATTCTTAACTGCACATATGCACAGAATTTTATTAATTTTGCTACTAGGTTTCGGTGAGGCCTTAATTATCTGTCTGAACTGGAGCGCTAGTTACTAGCAGTCATTTCTACATTTTAGGTAGAAGACGCCAGATATACTGAAAGGCTGCATCTAATAAACATTAGTACGGAAGAGCGATGATACTGCCAAAGAACACAATGACATTTTACATAAAACTGATACATACAGAGCTATTACACACACAGGGACTACTATGAATTAAATGCCAACCATGACTTTTTCTTTCCTCATAGGACAAACCCAGTATTTTTGGCTTTTGACCTTACTGGATAAGGAAACAAGGATACTAGCAGGTGAAACTGAAATATCTAAGGAAATGGCTGGGCAATAAAATAAAGAGCAGTAATTTGCTAGATTCTAAGTGGCTTGAAATATTCGTTGTTCATTTACGGAAGTAATTTGTTTTTTTGTTAAGACAGGACCATCATTTTGGAACTCTCCTTTGCAACCACCCCTGTTTATACTATGTGTATACAATTAGCAAAACCGGGCATGAAACACAGTAATTCTATATGCGTGCACAACCAAATCAACCGCACATATTTAGTGCGGTTTTAGGCCCAAAGCCCATAGATGAAAACTTACATTTTGTAGTGACTTTATGACTGTGCTTTACTCTTCACTGTTCAGCTTATCCAGATTATTTTGAATTCATGATATCATGTGCAAGTCAGTGAATTCTCAAAGATACCAGATGTAAACAGCAAAAAAAAAATCATAGCAACATCCATAAAAAGTGTTTAAGACTTTAATTATGTCTTCTCCTAATTATATCTGCAATCATAAAAGAAATGTGGGAAATACTTCAGTGGATTGGAGCCTGATGAATAAAAAGGCTCAGAAATGAGTACACAGAGGTCAAATTATGCCTGTGAAGCTCTGAAGGAAGCAGGATGAACCACGCTGATTGAAGACTACGGCATGCTTTATTTCCAAGTGTTACAGTCTGCAGATGCTGCGGGCTGTTGCATGAAGTATGTGCATACTAACACTCGGCAAATGTAAAAGGAGATGGTTATGGTTTAGTGGCATGTTTTTGGCAGCACTGATTTTTTTCCTTTCCCTTTGTCTAATTTACCTACTGTTTTGATCAGCTCCACCTCCTCTACCACATCGCTATGAAGTCACGTAAATAACCGAGACTGGAAGAAAATTCTATTATGCAGGTCCCAGCTACATGCTGTTTTAATGTGCGCTATCCCAAATAGATTATTGAAATAACTGCATGTCTTATCGATAACAGCACAGCTCGTCTCCACTTTGCTATAGATCTTTCTGCCAGAAGCTATTAAGGTTTAACACCTCGCTTTGATCCAGTGGCTGTTTTTTCTCCCCAAAGACCAGAAGCCAGGATCAAGTGAAGACCTTTTAATAATCTCACATCACAGCTTGTGGCTCAGAGAAGGAATCTTTGAAGGGTTTAACATGAATAAGAGAAACACAACGGGGACACCTTATGTGAGAGGAGAATGGAGTCTAATTCATTGCTAGCCTCTTCGTATGTGCTAAGCTAATTAAGACCACTTTAATCATCGTAAATTTACCATAATGAGAAGATTCATGCATTATGCACAGTAGTATGTCATAGCACATTTCCTTTTTATATGCAACAGAAGAGCATAGATAACAGAAGATAAACTTGCTTTAAGATCCAGTTCTAACTGGGTCATACGAATTTGTCCTTCTTAAGCTCCAGCTTTGAAGAGAGTTGTACACCAAAAAGCAGGATAAACAGCGACTGAATTGGTACAAAAGTGGATTTCACAGCAATTGTAAGTTGTTCCTGGCACTTTCTGCATTAAGATATATGTATAGTACCTCGAAAGGAACATTCACAAGTCTTCAACATAATAAAGTTTAATAATGTTAATTTTGTTAGGAAGTGGAAATAAAGTAAGTTGGTAGCATTGATATTTCAGTAATGCATTATTTAAAAGAATGAATTAAAGTATTCTGAATTACATTTAGCAATTCAAAATGATGTTCAAGAAACAAATTTCAGACTAACTGGGAGACGGAAGAACTGTTAAGCAAATATGAAAAGCACTTTTAAAGTGGGCTAAGCACATACAGATGTATGTATTTTATCTCAACATCAAAAGGTCAGGAAGAGGCAAACATCTCTGCCTCAGACGGTTTCTCAAAGATTCCACCTGTCTCCCACGTTGCACTACTCGATCAGCCACAAGAGACACAAGAGAGTTCTAGAGCTGAAGGACTGTTGATTAGCTTGGAAACGGGACAAACAAAATAGCATTAGCTATACCATGTACTTACTAATTCTTAATTTGTTAGACATCTGTGCAAGCTCTAATTGGCTGTTGGAGGCAGGGCTAGAGCAGGTAGGAACACACTTTAAAAGCCTAATAATTAGAAGTATATACTATGAGAAAGTCCTATAAATTGAGGTCCCTACACAGCTTTGTAACTGTCTTATTAACAGAACTCAGAACTTTTCCAAACATCTTTTGGATTGAAATTGCCCACAACAGAACTTACACTGAATGGGGGGGTCATTTAGGCCCAGAGTCAAATTTTACGCGTGGCATGGTAACACTTGTCTCGATGTGAAAATTAGTGAAAGTAGACATCATTTATATAATAACCACAGCTAGCCAGCCCTGCCCAAGGAAGTTTACTACGCTCAGTAAGAATGCAAAGGTAAGAATATTTTCATACCTGTAGAGCACTTCGTTTCAATATGCACTCAGAAGTCAGATTTATAAGCATTATTGTACCTGCTCTGACATTGTTATCCGAGGCTACACAGAACTTGCTCACTGCTGGAAAAAGCTGACAGCTTCTGCTTAACTGCCTGCCAGAGCCCGTCATCTCTCTCACATCTCCTTCTGGGAGACGTGCAGACTCTGTCAATGCAGCGGCTGCGGAGAGGGAGAGGCTGCGCAGAGCTACAGAGTTTGTTGTGCCTGGGTACCCTGCCAAGTCCATGAATGGTCCGTCAGCGATACTTGGCAAAAAAAGCCCTGTTTGGGGTGCATACGTTACAAAGAGCGCAGTCATGTAACTGAACATTCCTATATGCCAAAACAACGGAGGACAGATAAGTCAACAATAGTATATAGTTTGCCTGACTGAATGATATATGAAAGAAAGACTCTACAAAAAATGACTTCATTAGTGTTCAAAGTTAAATTCAAACTTCATTAAAACTTCCCCCAACTTCATCTAAACATCTGACTCCTCTGGAATTGAGCCGACCTAGCAACACAATATGCAACATATCTTACAACAGGCAGCGTCCTACTTTAGGTCCAATACTGTAACGGTTGTTTTCAAATATTTACTTAAAATTTGGTTTGTTCTGCAGACCATAAGCCATGTGTTGGAAGAACAGAGGATCTTGCATGTTTTCCATTTACATTCACAGTAACTTGTTTTTCTTCCAAGTTTAGTTAGACAATGAAGAAATAAGCCTAGAAGACAGCTGCTTATTCTTTGAGTTAGGTGTGTACTTTTCTAACTCTCTACCTCTTTGTCCTCTAACATACAAGCACCAACTTTTGTACCCTGATAAAGTTGACAAAAATGAAAATGTAGATGTCGCCAAACTGTATTTTCCCTGTAATTCATCTGTCCTCATACCTGTATGTCAAGAACCTTTAACACACATATATAAAAATGAATGTCAGTTATTTCAGCAAACATCCACACTACTTAAAACAGATTAACATTTTAATACGAAAAAACAGATAGCTAACCACACTAATCATTCCTGTTCATTTACTGAAATAATAATCAAATAATCAAACTTATGAAACAATGCGGAGGTCTATATCCATACTTGGTACTTCTCAAAATATCTAGAGATGTCTGAAGTAATGGAAAAATTCCATGCTGCTTGGCATTAAAATCATACCTGCAGGACATTTACATATACTGACAGCCTGTACTCCAAGATGCTGAGAATGAGAGCTGTAGCTTTTAGAAGCTAAAAAAGCAATGTCACATTGGGCATCGCATTGCTAGACATGTTCTAAAAACGAGAGCATAACATCAAAAGCCAAACAAATCATCTGCCATAAACACTGTGCCTCATGTTGCAGTCCACATTCAGGTCAAATGTATTGTGTTGTTAGGGTGCATCATGTCTTAAGCGTTCCCAGCAGTCGCTGCATAAATAAAAATACTCAGGCTGCACTTAACAGACCAAAAATACTAGGCAAGGAGATGTTCCATCCAATCACAAAACTAGTGCAGTGTTGGGAGGAAACACGGTTTTCTTTTAACAAGCATGCTGCCTCATAGCTGTGGACTTAGCACTTGAGCAAGAACTTCATGTTCTCAGGCAACCTCTCAGTTTCTGTCTGCTATGACGTTGTACCCCTTGTGTCTTTTGAGCAGACACGTGAAGTCATACAGTGGACTGCAGTATTACACCATGAGCTGGAACATATGACACAAACTACCAACCCATTTAAAAAAAACAAAAAACAAAAACACCCATTAGACAAATTAAGCTTTAGTGGTGTCGCTTCAGGTGGAATTCAGAGATTTGACTGCTACCATCCCTTAAGCCTTTTTGTGTCCTTAACACCCAAGTTTAGAATTAAAGGTTCCTCTCCCAGTTTTCAAAGCCAAGCAATTGCATTTATTTTCTGTTTCTACTTATTATCAATATGTGAAAAAATATAGGAAGAGTAGCCTGGCCGTGAACTCCTATGCATCCATTCCACAAAACTGACTGATGTATATATAAATTGTTTATTGCTCTCACTTCAAGTTTTGCCTCAATGTAAACACATTCTCCTTATTCCCTTAACGTATGTAATGGCTTCCCTCTCATTTCAAGTTTTCTGCTTAAAAGGTATTTTCTAAGCCCGGCTTAGTCCTATTGTATTCTTTCTCCCCATTCCACTCTTGTTATTTTCTTCCTTGTCATACTAGGAATTTTTATTTTTATTTTTTTCCTCCAGCTCAAACAGAAAGGGATAGTGGGAAAGATCTACAGTAAGTGTAACGACTTTTTTCAGTTTGGGGTTAGGATTTTTTTTTTTGTTGGTTGGGTTTTCCTATGGGCTTAAAAAAAACTGGTAGACTTCTCCAGGTTAATTTCAGACCTTGGTAATGCTAAGCCACAGCAGTTTTCAAAAAAACTGCTATACAGATGAGTTTTCACATTTGCACGTAAGCGCAAACAGAACTGATTCAGCACACCATAATGAAATTGGTTAGGTGTCTACTTGTAAGTAGTTCTTTGGAGTTCAATAAAAATAACTGTATGGAGATAAGAAAGTGTGAAACTCCTTGAAGGACTGGGTACAAAGCTTTTATTTCCAGGATTTAAAAAAGAATCTGAAACAAACGCTACACAACTTTTGTAGTTATTAAGCTGCGATTATCCGCCCACCCTTTTTCCAGTCACTGTAAGGTACTGCCCTGTTTAATTTCTGTTGTATAAGTGACCTACAAGTCCCTCTGAGACTTAAGGCTGTTAACTAGATGGCTCTTGTATTTCACTTTTTATATCAACTTTTTAAGCAATTCCCAAGGTAAAGAGAGAATGAGGATCGAAATTAATACAACGATAATTTGCTCACAGTATATGGAGCAGTGGAAGACAGAATGCTTTCATCCTTGTCACCACATATCTTGTGCTTTCAAATGCTGGCCTTAAAGGTTTTGAAGTCTGCTGCACATAAATCAGAAGAATACCATGTGTTCTATGAAGCAGAATGTAGCGGTTTTCAGTCTCTGAGAGATCACTTCAAACATTGGACAAAAGATGAGAGAAAGAAAGCAAATGCCTCTGGAAGACTTTATGATTCTCCTCCCCCCTGAAACCAACAGTACTTTAAAAAGCACTCCCATTTCAGTGGAGACGTACAAAATGTGTTCTGACTTTTATTCTGTAAACACCACTGTTTTCAATAGTGTTTTGCACGCTACCGAAGGCCTTTTCCTAAGGACATAATTCTTTCAAGGGGAAGAATCATTTTCTATGACCCCTGAATTTCTGGATCAGGACTCGTTACAAGTAGGAGACTGATAGAACATTTCTAGGATTATTCCAGAGGTGGTACCCTTTGGTGGTAACAGCTCACAAAGCAAACATATCAAGTACTTAAACAAAGACGAAGGAAGCAGAAAAAAGATGAGAAAAGGAGGAAGGCTTTAAAAATAAAAGAAGGAAGAGTGTTCAAACTTGCAAAGTTCTAAAAATAGAGTAGCTAATAATTCTTGGTCATATTCTCCTTACTCTTTTCCCCAGAATAAGCCACCAGAGAGGTGAATTACCCATGACCTTTCCATTTATTAATGGGTCTTGGTAGACAGTAAGTTATCCCTGAGCAAGCAACGTGCCCTTGTCGCTGAGGAGGCCAACGGAATCCTGGGCTGCATAGGGAAGAGTGTGGCCAGTAGGTCGAGGGAGGTCATCCTCCCCTCTACTCTGCGCTGGTGAGGCCACAACTGGAATACTGCATCCAGTTCTGGGCTCCCCAGCTCAAGAGGGACAGGGAACTGCCGGAGCGAGTCCAGCGAAGGGCAACTAAGATGACTGGGGGACTGGAGCACCTCCCTTATGAGGAAAGGCTGAGAGAGCTGGGACTCTTTAGCCTGGAGAAGAGAAGGCTGAGGGGAGACCTTATTTAATGTTTACAAGTGCCTAAAGGGTGGGTTTAAGGAGGACGGATCCAGACTCTTTTCAGTGGTTCCCAGTAACACGACGAGGGGTAACAGGCACAAGCTGGAACATATAAAGTTCCGACCAAATATGAGAAAAAACTTCTTTACGGTGAGGGTGACAGAGCACAGAAACAGGCTGCCCAGGGAGGCTGTGGTGTCCCCTTCTCTGGAGACTTTCAAGACCCGCCTGGATGCAGCCTTGAGTAATGTGCTCTAGGCAATCCTGCTTTGGCAGGGGAGTTGGACTAGATGATCTCTAGAGGTCCCTCCAACTTTGAAAATTCCGTGAAAACAATTCTATTAAATTCACATAAACTTTGATAATCCTGGTGACAGTTAAATGCCTGTTGAAAAATAAAATCTGAAGGAAGATTTTTTCATTATTGTTTCTTACATGAGATAAAGTAGAGGCAAATTTTACAGTGGAACATGTAACAGAAATGCTACTTTACTTTGGATAAGGCTGCCACATGTTGGGGATGAGATTTCCAGAAGCACACAGGTTTGCTTAACACGCTAAATCCTACTGGTTTTAAAAACGTGTAAAATTGCTGCCTTCTTTAGACAAACATTAAGGTTTTAGCCTTCTCATTTTATTTCATGTGGGTTTGAGACATTAAAATAAATTTCTGGAGCTCGCTCAAGCTAACAAATGGCCATGAAAATCAAATTTTATAAATAATCATTTTCATTTATTGGGCTCTAGTCAGCCTTCATGTAACTAGCTGGACTACGAGGAGGTTATACAAATGATATATTCTAGTTTTTGTCTAAAATATCTTCCACTGTCAATTTCAGACCGTATTGCAAACCACTTCACAAAGGGCTCCCTTCATCTGTGCCTGAAATGAGGACGCTCCTGGGATAAAACACAGGCTAACAGGACACAGCAACATTCTGCAGCTGGTTAGAAAGTGCTGCTGCATCATTTGAAAGCATCTGAACACAATTTTCAAAATAAGATTTCAACAACAAACCAGTAGCATCATAGATACAAAGTAAAACCTACAAAAATATCCCCCAGAGTCACCTTCACGGAATTCTTTACAAGCACAAATTCTCTCAAGTATTTTATATTTCATTTAAGAGACAGAACATGAATCCACAATTATTTAGTACTTTACCTTCTTACATTGAATGTTTTTACAGCACTAAGGAACACAGTTCAAAGAAAAAAAATACATTTTAACAATTGGTTACTAATATTTCTTTGATTGTCCAAACAATGAAAAATGGACAGCTTTTGTCTGTGCTTTTCTGACAAAATATTTGGCTTTAGTTGTCTCAAAACAGAGACAGAGACCTAACCCTAGACAGGCCAATTAGCAAATCCTCACTCAGATTATTTGTACATTTTAACTGCCTGAAGCTTCTCCTCCTCCCTGCCATCGAAATCGCCCTTCATCTTCCTACCTGACCCCCTTCATTGGGAACTGCTCCAACCAGCCTTTCTCCTACAGATGGCCAAAAGTTAGAACAGCATCCATGCCTGGAGTTACCATCATCATCAACAACCTGAGCCTCTTCTGCTACAGACGGTTCTTCTGTAAATTGCCATTGCTTCAGAATATTCCAGGAGTGAAAACCAAAGTGTCACCAGCACCACTGAAAATGTCTCAAAGTCTGGAGCAAAATAAAGCCAGTTTTCTAATCCACAGAAAATCTCTGCAACGAGGAGCACTGTTAATCTATTTTTAAAAACAGTTGTATATAATCATAGGAGAGTATTTCATTCTGTCACCAATGCCTTAAATTTTTTTTTAAACACATCCATTTTTATTGATGTCAACTGTCAGCAATGCTGCCTGTTGTCTGTCTGTATTATTTCAATGTTATCAGCTCAACCATAATGCAATAAGACCATTTTCTTCAGTCCAATCTACTGTCCATTAGTGCTAGAAAAGAATATTCACCCTTTCACTTGGGCTTCCAATCAGAAATCAATCATATTTTTGCACTGAGAAGGGAAAGATGGATAGGATTTCTTTTTCTGATGTAAGATCATTCTTACAATTGTAACCATAGTCAACAACTCATGATCTCTATCATGAGGAAGTTAAGACGGTTCTTCATTTTTACAATTCTGTATTACTGAAGAGACAATAATAGTCATTATGAATCCAGATTTTTTTCCATTAATTCCCATGAAACTTGCCAAGAAGACTTTCATTACAGAAAAGTTAATTGATATTTTTTTTTAATACACAACACAGCCGTAAATCAGAGTGCAAGCTCAGATACCCTGAGAAGATGTGTGTTTCTAATGCTCTGATGCTCAGAGAGAAGCAGCAAGCGCATACAATCCTGAAGTTTCACAGAGGTATGTATAAAAGGCAGTGTCGTTAACTGCACGCACGAACCTACAAATAACGTTTGATGCGTATGAGGCTAGCTCTGCTTTACCACAGTACAGCCTCCCATGAGCTCCACACCCTTCCATTTTATCTCACAACTTTTACGATATTTTTCTACTCTGACTGGCTATGGGAATCATTCCTACTGTATGAGAACCCTGTAAACATGACTGATACGTACCCAGATTACAGAAGAAGGTGTCTATAGCTACAGAGTATTGGGCATGGTCTATGTAAAAATATCCTGGTCCAACAGATGAGGGTAATTTATAGCTGAAAAGCTGATGCTGTGGGTGATGGTGATTTTCAGTCATAGACTAGTTTCTGTGACAACATGAAAGGGGATCCATGTTGCACAAGTCACACACTGTTGCCTCCTACAAAGTACCTTTTGACTTTTTAAGTGTCTGAACAACGCTCGTCATCTTCCTTAGCCATAAATAATCTTTTTCCTTAACATTTCAAATATACAATGGAAAAGCTTCAGTCAATGTTTATTTTAGCTGGGCTTTTTGCATTATTTGACATCTCAGCTAGAAAAGATCAATCTAGAAGCACACTGTTTAGAGAAACAGTTTTACTTTGACAGATGAAGCTTAGGGTTTGGGGGAGAGGGCTGTTATTTAGATTATAGCTGTTGAATATTGTTTCAAATTGAGCTGCTAAACAGAAACAAAAGAGAATGGAAAATGCAGCCTCTACCTTCTAAAAGAAGTAGTTCTTTATTTTTAAAGTGAAGTTTGTCTACCATGGGTAACTGATTGGGTGTAAATTTGGATATCAGAGGGGGGAATAATTTAAATTTCAAATTTTAGACAAAGCTTTGAGTTCCTGATTTGTATTTGCAAGGTAGCACTCAAGAGAAATTGTTCTTATTCCCCATGTTGCTGGGCTCTATTCATCATTTTCTCAAATTATTTATGGATCCAAATCTTAGAGTGATGTTACTGCTATTAACTTTTTTATTTTTACTTTTTTAAAACACAACTAACACTAGAATTTGCCAAGACAGTCTTTACTAGCCTATTTCCACAAGGTACTTAGGTCCCTTGAAACTTAGAAACAGATCCTTAGGTGAAGCCAATGCATCAGAAGCGTCTCCAACTTGATTTATTAGCAAGCTCATTATCTTAAGACTTGTAAGAAAATATGAAATACTCCTCTTTGATTCCTGGCCCCAAGATGTTAACGCATACGAAGGCGAATTGCGCATTCACTCTCCTTTCATGCTAATCCCAGGCCTTCCCTGTAGCTTTAACACCTGATCAGATTCAATAGCAAAAGAACTACCTGTCAGGTCCATTTTAATCAACTAAATGAAACAAAAGATTCAATTTTTTTTTTTAAATATAAACATCGCAAAACATGAAGTACAAGGATTATGAAGCTATCCTGCATAAGCACCACCCCTAGTGCACACTTTCTTTTATGCTCATCAACAGCAGAAAGACTACATTAGCAGTTTCCTTTAAACAACCACTAGAAAAAAATAACAAGAACGTGAGAAAAGCATACGCCTACATGTAAGACTGAAAAGCAGTACCAGAACTACCTCTGCCACTGGAACCAGTAAGAGGTACAACATTTTTGTTTACAAGAGAGACAAGAATATTTTAAGTTGAAATTTGTGTATTTAAAAAGAGCTATGTATTTTCATTAAAACTGAATGACAATAAACAGCATTGCCAGTACAATATGCTGTTTGATTCATTATATTTTAGGGGTAGGAGACCGGTTACTGTCTGCCCACCCAATGCAGTTCCGTATCTGGCATTGGAGACTGTCGTAAACATTCTGTGAAGTTCAGAGATGATCTAACACTCCGTGTCTGCCCACACGGAAATAAAATATCGCTGCATATCCATTAGTATAGGCACGTGTTTGGCAAATGATGGCAAAGTAGAGGGAGTAGAGCAGTCCAAAAACTGTTAGATGGATGAAGATAAAGTATTTAATGTTCTATATGAAGTAATCGCAAAAATAAGAAAAAGGAACATATAGTGTCATATCAAAGAAAAATATTTTGACAGACTGCAGCAAAATTTTCTAGGGAGATTTCCAATTGAAATGTCACTGCTTTTTAAATGAACCTGGGAAAGCATTAGGAGGCAGTATGAGGAAGTGAAAACTCTGACTATATAAGAAGTGACATCCATTCCCAACTTTTGAGTTGAAGGGAAAGAACACGCACACTAAAACAAACCCACAAAGGCACCTCTGCACCATCCACTCCTAACCCTTCCTTGTGTTTGTGACTAAGAAAAGGCAACCCGGCATTCCCACATAGGTAAGAAAGCTACCTGAGAGGTTGCTTAACGTATTCCAATGCCTTGTTATTAATTCCTGTAAGGATAGAAAACTGATGTAAAATAAAAAATAATGGTCCAAAAATTACCATCTTTCATCTGACATTCTAAGAGAAATGCTCCCTTGTGTAAGCACAATGCACTCCTGGGACTTTTATTCCCATTTAGCTATTTTATCTGCTTTGTTTTATTCTACAGAAGATAAATATCAAGTTGTCTTGAGATATTAAATTCCTTCCTAGTGAAGCTTCCATTGGTAGCATTATCTCATGACATTCTTGAACAGTTTTGCTGACCTTGCCTTAAGTAAGTGTCCTCTTTGCTTAGCAGAAATCCAAAATAACTACTTGCTCTTCCTCCCTAACTATTATTTTTCTCAATTTCAACTTTGAGTGCAATATTGTAATGGTAGGTACAAATAGAGATACACAATAAAGTCCACTCCCAAATTCTGGGAGTGCCCTTACACTAAAGTAAGAATTAATTTACAAAATTACATACAGAGATAGGAAAATACACACTATCAGGTTTTGTTTTATATACAACCATTCCCACATTTTCAAAGACTAAAGTCTCCTATAATTAACTACCTACAATTTCTATGGGACTATTTCTGAGCTTTAAAGAGCACTGACATACTAATACACAGTAAGATCAATTGCTTTATATTCTGAAATATTTAATTCCAATCAAAACCAGAACTTACAGAAGATTGCGAAACAGAAGAAAATAAAAAGGTAATAAATCATGCCTTCTGTACTGTCCACAGTTTTCACAGGATAGTTTGAGGATTTATCATCATGTTATGTAATTACAGGCCAGCATCCCAATATTTTGATTCTCTACTAAACGGATAACATACAAGTGAACAGAGAGTCTCAGTGAGACTGAGCTTCTCTGACCTTCATTTGTATTGAGTGTCTGTATTCCACAATCTTGAGAAACCAGAATATAGGATGAGCGGCTGTATTTCAAAGTCTCAGCTGCTTGCCACCCCATCTACAGCTGGCTTTTTTTTTTTTTTTAAAGATAGCTGAATGTCTTCAAAAACCAAAGTCTTATTTCCAGATACGCTAAAGGAATTGCTTTAAAATTTCAAGTATTCATACAGATATGTTAGGAGAGCCTGTCTATCCATCTGTTTTTCACATGAAATAAATTTATATAGAACAATGTGGTAGCTATTACTCTAAGTATTTGAAATTATGGAACATAGGACATATAATGAGGTTTTCAAGTGCAACTAAAAGAACGAGTCAAAATCCCAATGAAGATCAGCCACTAATGTCAAAAGGAGCAAAATATACAAGTATGTAATGAAAATTCTGAAATTAAACGACAAAATGAAACCCGTGGTATTTCAAGAAGAAACACATCCCTCCCACAAATTTTTTTTAATATACTGCTGTCTTCTATCAATTTCTACAGATATAACAATAAATCAAGACTAATAAAATACACACTCAAATATAATGCATCCAAGGCACAGTTCATGTGAGTAAATCTCAGAGGCATTACTGTAGGAAACGACTGTTGTTCTTTCACTGCTGTAACCTGTGTAAGTTTCAGGCCACACATATGTTTGTAAACTGTAAATTCAAACCTACAAGTACCTCTAATCTTTTAAAAAGAAGAGAGATTAAAACAAGTTATATGAGCCTAGAAAAGCTTATTGGAATAGGAATGGCAAATCCTCAGTTATAACAGGAGCAAAATCCAGTCCTGAAAACTTTTATTGAGCAGAGGTAATTTCTTTTCCCTGAAGTACAGGGCTGGCCAGAATAATCCCTTCCAAAAAAATGTTATTCTCTTATGGAGTTGGATTATTTTTTTTGAATTTACATCCTTGGGGTCAGCTAGGTATAACAGCCGTAGATTTTCGTTTATTTATCATGAGGTACATGCCACACAACTTTTGGAGTAAATGTTAACAGCATAATGTACTGATTCAGAATTCTTATTATGTAGATTTCTTTAAGACTGTATCGAGACACAAAAAGACAGACTTTTCTGGAACAGAATTAGGCCAAAGCAAATTGCTCTATTAGACCCTTTCCACATGAACCAACACCTCACCTATGGGCAGAATAAATTACTTCAGTGCCTCTATTAGGTCAACGTTCCCCTCCACGGCCCAACTTCCATTCCTTGAAAGCGTGGCCTAATGAAGGTGAAGAACACGGTCATCTATTTCTAATTTATTAATTCAGCAACAGTGAGGTATGCATAGGCAGCACATAGGTATACAGAATCATACAAATATTTAGGTTCAGAGGACCCACTATGGGTCTTCTGGCACAATCCCCCTGCTCCAAGCAAGGTGAACGTACATTTCGCAACTCTGGGTATTAACAAAGTTGCATGTTAAAGAGGTGTATTCAAGTACCACATTTCCAGAAAACTTCAGAAACCTTTAGATTAAATTGAGACTTCACCAGCCAAAAAAAAAATAATCAAATCCACCCCTAAATAAATCTCCCCCACAAAACCAGAAACCAAGCCCAAATGAAATAAAAAGATGGACAGCCACAACACACAGATTGAGCTCATCCAAATCACTTCATGTTTCCTGTAACTGAGCTTTCTGTAATGAATAAAGTGCAACCCCTTGCCTTCTAAATCCACAATGAAGCTCTAATCTCGGTATATAATAGATTAATCTATTTTGGCATTAAAAATTATATAAGTGCTCAGACAAGCCAGAGTAGTCTTTCCAATGCATCCCTTGATACAGCTAAATATTATTGCCCAAGCTACAATATATGCTTTACTGTGCCCTCAGTTGGCTCCCGAGGCTCATATTGCTATTCCACCTATGCCACTTTGCATGCTAATAAGATCCCAGAATATGGTAATTACCCTTAGGGATTACATTCAAAAGCTGCCCTTTTCATTAAAAGGCTCATTCATAGCCCAGGTTAGTCCAGATCTGAAAGGAAGCCTTACGCCATTTGCCAGAGTACTGAAACTTTCAAAATAGCATTATTTGCTTAACAACCTTTACTTTTTATTGCCGTCAGTTCTTAAATCCAGAGTAAATAAAATTACAAGACGTCCACAGTGATATTCTGAAAAAATAATGCAATTAAAGCAACAATTGTGAATTGTTCTGAGAAGGAGCCGAGTGCTAAATATACTTTAAAACATTCAAACAAATCTGAACACCGGGAACATGTCAACTTAGTTTCTGTAAATATGGCCCAGTTATATATGGCTAACCTGGGATCCTGCTCTCTCCAATCCAGCCGTACACCCTACAAAAACAGCAACAACAACAACAAAATTACTTAAATGTAGAAACACTGGAAATGATTGCCAAAAGTGCTCTCAAGGAGGCTGGTGCTCAACCCCTATCTACTTTTCAATGTTCACAGGATTTAATAAGTTACATTATGCAATTTCGTAGTTATAAATCACTTGCATTTGTGATACAAGGTCCACATGGGGATTTTTTTTCCAGGAGAAACATTACCTATAAAATTTGGAGTCATCTTAAATTAATTATTAATTATAAGGTTTTGTTTGAGCTACTTCTCCCATGTAATTCTCAGCCTTTTCATTCTGACATTGGTGAACTGCTAACTCTGCACAGTCAGTACAGAAATGCACTTTCAAATTTTTTGGAAAAAAATGAGTATTTGTGCTTTAATTTAGAAAGTTTTGGAGACTATTGTTTTCCCAAATACTTCACGGCTATCAAAATAATCAAATTAAATGTAATTTGAAATCAAAGCAGACAGTGAACAGTGTTTTTATTTGAAAAAGTGTTTATAAATCAGGTTTGCATTGCTCATTTGTAGATGATGAAGGACCATAAGCATAACACAGGTGACGAATGATTACTGAGCACATTAGCTTGGTCGAGAGGGTTATTTAGTTCTTGTCATCTATCATCCTTTATCTCCCTCAAAATAGCATGACTTAATCTTTCATCTCTCATAGCCTCCCCTTCAGTTAATCAGATGTAATCAAAATGCAAACCATAAAACACAACAGCCTAAAAATCAAATCAACATTAATATCTCTCTCAAAGTAAAATACGCTGTTAAGAATTCCTTGTCTGCTTCTAATCTGGTTTTCTTCTGATGCACAGGCAGAACATATGTAATGATAGATGTTTGAGAAATGGAGATTAAAGCTGCTTTATGTGAAAGGTCTGTAATATGATGTCTCAGGAAAACAGGTTGTCAAGATAAGATATTAAAATTTTCTGAAATAATGTTCAGAAAGCACAGTTTATTAAATTTGAGATGAACCAGAGAATCAATTATTGCTAGGGTCTGTTTGTGCATCTATATTATTTGCAATTTTATGAAATCTGCAGGTAAACAAATATATACTACCGTAGATAGGCACAGGAGCGCAACAATCTCTTCTACCAAACCTAGCAATGCCATGCTTAACCTTTTGCAGGATGGACTGGTGGCTTGTTCTGTACTGCAGTCTCCCCTTGTTTTGCAAATTCCCCACTGTTCTCACTTCTGGCCTTAGGTCACTTCATCAGCTGCCTAGGCCTGTCTCTCTCACTTAGGATTTTATTCTTTTGAATCATCAAGAGATTCCGCAACTAAAGAAAAATAACCCTCTCCTTTACAACGCAATCTTTCTTCAGGGGGTTATTCTTACGCAACTTTCTCAGAAGGCCGTATATGCTAAAAGGTATTATCCACGAGCTCAGCAGGAAGCTGTACTATTCTTATCTAGGGCTGCGCAAAATCCAAAAGGTTAATTTTTTTATGATACCTGTATTGAATTAAAACCACAGTGGCAGCCGCAAGGCAGAGAGGCAGATACAGTCTCTGGAGGAATCCACTTCTATCTGAATGACCATCTGAACCGCATCTTTTATCCCAAACCTGCCCTAGAAGCTCCTTATTGCTTTTGGTTTCTGCTCCATCTAAACAATTTCCAAGTCCTCATAACAGGTTAAGAGTTTTGCTGCTGTGCTACAAGGTTTTGTTGAACTAAGCTGTTAAACCTCAGAAGCAGGGTGCTAGGCTTGGAATTCAATGCTAGTGTTTAAATAAAACTTTACTCCTATTCTTTTGCTAGCATTTAGCTATAACGCTCCTAATCAGCTATGCCATTACTGGGTTCGTTTCCTCCTGAACTGCTGAAGTTTCAAAGTCAAGTCATCAGGCAGAAGTGCCTTGCTGCATATACTGCAGCACAAACCTCAGAGTTTGTGCTACAAATAAAACCAAAACTACTTATTGAACACGGGCTGAATCGGGAGCAGGGGAACCAAGAGCTAGAGGACTCGAGTCACAGAACACGTCGTAGATATGCACCTTTAATGAATGAGGTAGAAGACTAGAAAAACCTCATAAGGCTCTAACATTTTCACATCCGTTCAGCAAGTGAGGGATGAGTTTTCATCTGGTACATTACCGGACTGGGACTTCATACTAACTGAGCTGGAAAAAACTAAATGACCTGATAACACAGTCATTGTGAGGACTTTTGTCGCTTCACTCCAAACATTGTGCAGACAATGCAAAGGGGATGCATAAGGGAAGCAAATGTAAAGCGCTATTAAGGAGCACCTTAGTTACAATGGATAGAGGACTACTGCCAAGCTGACTTTATGAAGAAGTGTTATTTCCTGGTACCTGCCAAAAGTTGAATGGATGGCTTGAACAAAAGATGAATATTAAATGTTAATATGCATGTACAGTAATCAAATTTAAAGGTCATTAAGGCAGCAGTCATTGTGCAAAACCATTTAAAGTGCTGTACTTATTGGTCCAAATATCTGCCATACAGAAGAAGTTAACAGGAAGGTGCTAATTTACATAGCAGGTTTTTCATAAACAAAGAACAACAAAACCCACCAAAATAAAAAGGCCTGCTCAGATGATCGGTATGAAAATCCTGCTTGGAGAATATTTATCCATCTATATCTACGGCATCTTAGCGCCCTGTCTGTGAACAAGAGAACTTAATCACATCCATATGAGCAGCGTAACATTTACTTTAAGAGATGGAAAAGGAAATTGTTATGTCTGATTGTTATTAGATGTTCAGAAACGTCTGTACCTGCCTGGTAACATGCAACCACAGTACACCATTTTGCTAACTATCTTCTGAGAAAAGGCAATCAATCAATGCAAACTATGAGCACATGCATGACAGTAATGTTTTTCCTGGTGAGTCGTAGGTGGGCCTGGCCACAAGCCACTGGTTCTACTCACACACTGTTTGGAATCCCAGGAAAAGTCTACGAGGCATTATGAAAGGTTTTGTAAATGATGCTGTTAAACTCTTCCATTCTGGGTAAGACTAAGGCTCAGTAAGTAACAGCATCCATACTTTAGGCTATCGAATATCTACATTAGATAGTCATGACTGGGCTGCAAAAGTGAGACCATGTGCACGTACGTATAAACACACAACCCTTACTGCTTACACAGTTCCAATACAACAGCACCTCCCCACATTGTACAAGTCACCAGGAACAATTCCGCCCCCTCCCGACCCAAACATTTCCATTGGCTTCAGCTGGAGAAAGGTGCTGCAAGAGATACAAAAGACAGAAACAGGACAACCTAAGACACCTCAGCCTTCTCTGCAGTAAAGGGTGGGGGGGCTTGGTTTTTTTCTGTTGTTTTTCTGCTGTCTGTTTCACAGGGGTTTTTGTGGGTTTTGGCTCATTTAATGATTTGGGCTTTTTTATCATACCATAAATAAATCACTTAAGTTTTTGGTAAAGACCAACACGCACACAAAGATATAACTAAATTCACAAGTTCTCTTTTTACATAATTTCTCTTTTGGAATCATTTCTTCTTATGAAGAAAGTGAAATCACCATAATCTTCTCAGCATTCGCTTTACATTTATTTTAGCTTTGCATGTTTATCTCCGTATAGTTTTGCATGTGTCTGCGTAAAAAAAATTACCATGACAATCTGGTTTTAAATCAGGAACTGAATATAGATCATTGACTCACTTCTTCCATTTAACTAATGCTTTATTTTTATTCAAAAATGTTTCACTTTGTTGTGCATATGCCACAAGGCCCATTGCTGTTGGCAAAAGCTCCCATACCAAGGAAACATCTGTCAGGACCACAGGGATTTTGCTATTATCCACCACTTCCTTGTTAATGTATGGTCAATACTAGGACAAGAAACCTCTCAATAAATATGCAGTGGGAATATAAATTGCCAGAAAGTCAGAACTACCAGCTGTCAATACAATTAGAGACAAAAGAGCACTGGAGCTGGCCTCAGAGGATTATACAGCCATTTGGGAATTGACTTCCTCAGGGGTTACTCCTTTGGAGCTTTTTAGCCACAAAAAGAGCCCGTTTGTTGAGAAGTACCATTTGTCAGCTCTTTACTACATTTACATGCGTTATTTCTGCCCTTCCCTGGCCAGAATAATATTCTCTTGAAATACGTTATTTCGTAAGGTTGTAACAGAATGGAAATTTATTTCTGGAAATGAATGGAGATTGCAACAAATGGGCAATGAGAAATGGGTAAAGCGAGCACTTCCTGTCTCTCCAGCTACTATGATCAGCAGGAATAATTCTGCTCAGTGAAACAGTACAGTTTTCTAACTTTTCTGGCAGAAAGTCACTATATACCTTCCTCTTTCTTGAAGAATGAAAATGCAAAACTGATACTTCAGTCTTCTCCATAGCAGTTTGCTTCCGAGGCCTTCAGGCTATACTCATAACAGAACAAATCCTCTTGCAGGAAAAGTTTGCTTTATCCCGCAGATATCAGAGTCAGTCAAAACTCTTCTGACAGGACAGCTTTAGGAGAGCACATGCCAATTTGAAAGAATCTAAACACTCCAGAGAAACACACTGATTGCGTCAAAATTCTGATGCCATTTACTGGAACCCTGCCCAGTTTCATGTCTGCTCATCTTCCCACCTCCTCAGCCAATATTTCCAGGCTTACCATGAAAATAAAATGTAAAAACAAAGTTAAATTAAAAAATAAAAAAAAGAGAGGATCAAAATTAAGGAGTTGTTACACAGCCTATACTAATGAATTATTTCAGTGTCTTAAAATGACGTTATTTCAGAACTGATATTGCAGAGGAATATACTACATTTATTTTACTGTCTCAGACCCCTATTTTTTATATTTGGGAATTCTGACTAAGAGGAAAATTCCTCGTTCCACCCAGCCACTCCTGTTCAGAAAACAATACCTGCACCCTTTACCTTAGCCGCTCTGCTTACTGCTTGGCACAACTGGAATACTGATATTGCGTCACCGGTTGCACCACAGAAAATAGAGCCGTCAGAGCAAAGCTTGCCCTGATAACCAGCGTAATGACTTGCTCTGTGCTGAGTCTTGAAAACTGCAGGAAACACCATGCCAAGACACGTTCATCTTGTGACTACTTCAAATGGAAGTAAAAAAATGGTCCCAGGGGGTTAATGCTGGTTTTGGTTGTGCTCAGTGCCAAACTAGCATTTACCAAAATGTGAAACACCAGAATGTAACTGTACAAAGTTACGCCAATGCTTCTGTTAGTAGCTGCAGCCTTGGAGGATTCTGAACAGAACAGCTCTGACCTGACTGAATCTCAGCTCATTCATTTTCACATCTTTGTTTTTACCATAAATGCATCTTTGTTACTTTCTTGCGTTTTCACCTTTTTCTACATTTTTGTAGAGCTACCATGCCTCGCTCTTCCTGTTTATTTATTACAATTGCAAACAACATTATCACTATATCACAAGTAAACTAAGGCAAGTATAAATCAAAGTAGGATCTAAAGTAAAAGAAGGAGTACGATCCAATGCATGGCCAAATTTCACTGATATTAATTAAATTCTCTCTGATCTACAGTGCACTATGCTTGTTGGAATTCATCTTTTCCAGCTCATTTGTTGTTGACTGACTGCACAGCATGCCAACCATCATTCCACTGCAGCACTGATCATCTTGTTATCAGCGGCCGTTAAAGGACTGGTACACAGTGCAGAAGGAATCTCTTGATATTTAATTCATCCATGCCTCAGTAGGTTTTACACTTTTGTTTTAAGACATATCTTCTCTTAAAACACCATACAGCTTCCTGTTTCACTCACTGTAATTACCATTCATTAAAATACAGTACTATCTTTTTCGTTAACATGACAGCCTTGTGATTCTGTCGTGATCCACACCCTTATTATTTAGTCCACAATCTCAAAATTAGCTTTATTACAAGAAACAAGCAGCTTTAAATGTCAGTAATTTCTAAGGTGAACACAGTAACAGATCCATCAAATACAATATGCACAAAACAAATAGTGGTATTTAGGTGTGGTAATTAACTGCCAGCAACCATTTATAATGGAGAGATGACAGAGAAGGGCAAGGAAGGGTTGCGGTGACCCTAAACTCCCTCCCAAAACGGTGACAAGGTTTCTGGCTTTGGGGTGGGGCCTTGTCTTGTTATTATAAAAAGTTGTATCAGTCATATGTTGCTTTTTTTTCCTGGAGAGGTGACTTTTCACCAGGCTACTCTGAAACATGCAGACCACCTAAAGTTAACTCACCTGAGAAACAGCATCTTCAACCTTAAGAGCCCACTCCTAGAATACAAATATAATTTAATAATCCTTCTCAAAAGCAGCAGTGTAGAACAATGCTCCAAAGTGCCCCCCCCCCAAGAAAACTCCAGAATTTGGATGGTATTATTCCCTCTTCCTTTTATATGCCTCAATCTGTCTTGTTTGCTTCCCCTCCTTAGTGCATTACCCACACTTAAAAGTTACACCAGAGTAAGCTAAAACTTTAAGTTGCTTGAATTCTTCCTGACCATCTCAGAAGGTAGTGTTTTACTTGAGTTGTGTTTAATATGTTTAAAAGGGATACTGTCGATAACTATTAGCTGTAAATAGAGCTCCAGAGGGCTGGGAGGAGAGTCTTGCTGAGGTACACTGCAGTCCATTTTCTTAGAAGATCCTCCACGCTCCTACCTATTTCCTGTCGCCCTCTCGGCAGCTCTTTTTGAGTAGGACTCTTCCCACCAAAGCCGCATATGTCCTCTAGCATCAGAGGGAAACATACATTTCAAAAGCACAATTTATTTAACCTTGAAGTAGAGAAATAAGATAAGTTAGACAAATTGTATCCCAGAAGAATCTGGTTCTTCGCACTGAATATAAAGTTCATGATTTCTACCTTTAATGTAGACAATTACCTCTTTACCTGTTACTGGAGATATGCAGATATCTAAAGTTTAATGAAAATGAATCCCATCTCTGGTTTCTCTTGGTTAAAAAAAAAAGCTAGAAATCCTTTTGTGTTTTAGTATGTGATTCTCTAGATTCTCTGTTTTGCATGGAACACGCCTAATGACAGTTGTTTGATTCCATATGTTTAGTCTGTGACTGAACAAGTTTTCATAAAGATCAACAAAAATCCCTAAATTCTGGATAGATTAACTGAAAAATAAACCTTGGAATGTTTGAAAGCTTTCTTTTAATTGAAGTGGGGTAGAAACCAAATAAAGACAGGAAACTGAAGGGGGTAAAAAAGGAAAATCCTAAGCCCATACACAACACACCAACCAACAACAACAAAACAACCCCAAATATGATCATCCATTAACTTTAGAATTAATGAAGTAGAGCTTGCCAGTGGTCATCCTAGCTAGGGGTACTACCTCATTTATGCATACAAAAAAATAAAAAAATCTTAATTTTCAGAGAGACTCAAAAGCCAACTCCTCAACTTCAACAGGTCCTGACACTCAGATAACGTTGTACAGAAGGTCCAAAAATTATCTAGAAATTTCCATAATTATTAAGCTATTTAACAAATAAGTAAAAAAGGTTTTGCCCAAAAGATCAGCGCTAAGGTCCTTCTCCAGATCTTTGTCATACTTGCTGTATGTTACCCATTCAACTTTTATGTTGGGCTTCTAGGAGAAACCCGAATGCAAGTGGTTTTTCACTTGTGCAGTTTTAGCATTGTTTGTGACAAATGGGTATTTTTTTTCTAAATTATATACTGAAAATGATGGAATTATTCTAAAACTCTTTGAAGAAATAGTGTCAACTTTCTTGACTCAAATTTGAAAGACTGAGATTGTTTTCAGATATATAATGCAATTTACAGAAGTTTTGTTACTGTTCATTAGATTATTAATTATTTTTGTGGTTGTTGATGTATCAGTTGCCAAATAATTTAACAAACAACAACAAAACTAACTAGCCAATAGTTTTACCATCATTTTCTTGGCTTTTCCGTAGTATTACACCCAAGGGCCCCTATACAGAAAAAAGTGTTTTCACTCAATTAAGAACACCAATTTTAGTGGCGTTGATGGAACAAAGCAAAGAATTAAGTCTACTGAGACTGGACATTATCTACGGAAAATACAGGAGTAGCACAAAACAGAAGAGCCCAACAGCCCTCGGTCAAAAATGTGTCTTAATACAGACAAATTAAAGACTTAGTTAGAAGTAATACTACATTCCATTGCTTACTAAAGTCTATACGGATGAGAGCTACCATGAGGAAGAAAAATATGGAGAATTGTAGAGAATTACTGAAAGCGTGAGATAATTGATGAAATTTGGGCAGTATGAAGACTGATCTACCTACTGCACAGCTACATAGATTATAAAAGTTCGTAACGCTGAGAAGTCTGTACAGTGGAAAAAAAAGACTGCTTTTGAAAAATCAGATCTCCCTTCAAAATAAAATTATTTTAAATCAATCTCAATTAGGTTAAATTACACTTGATGTTAATTCTTTTTTCCTAAAACTCTTGATATTAACTTCTGTATTTTACTAAATTATGCACAGATACTGTGCTTTGCATATGAATCACTTTATATGATGAGCTGTCTGCATTAATTTAAATTTGATTTAACCAGGTTAATACTAATAGTCTGTTTTGACAATTAAAAAAAGGTTTCCAAAAGACAGAATATAGGTATGGAAAATATTACACATTAAAATGTGTTATCTTATCCTGGCACCTAAAAATTTAATAGAATAAGGATTAACGTTCAGACTCCGCATTTAAGGAACAGAAAAAGAATATTAATAGAATATTTGTTCTCATGAATATAAAGCCACATTATAGCTCATAAGGACCAATTTTGGTTTGCCTGAACATTTGGTTGACGGTTTTTAACCGTCATAACACCAAGATACCACTAAATACAAAAAAGGAACAAAGGCATCCTTTCTTAATGAAGTATAAAGTAGATCGCAAGAATTAGAGACATAGTCTTGAACAAAATACAAATACAGCTTCCTCAGAATATTCTTCTGGGCAGGAAAAAATTTATAGCTGACAAATTTGTACAAATCTTGATGACTTCGGATGAGCTGACAAACTTGCACCAGCAAGTTTTTTGGCCAAATTTTACTTTTGTAATATGATCAAAAGTCTCTCTCTTAGGAAGACAAGCGACAAATTGAGGGGGAAGTGGCATTTCTGTGAGACTGTCTATTAAGTTTTGCAGGCATAGGAATGCTTGATTTTTACAGAAGTTCAGCATATAACAGTATTTTACAAAATACTGATGTTATTTTTTAACTTAAAATGCCAAGATTCAGGGTCTGCTAAGCAAAAAATAATTGATTTGGCCTTTGCTTGTGGTTGTTCAAATGTTGCAGGGTACAAATCAAAACGGATATTCATGCTGGTTTGAATTTGCATAAGCAGTTCACATTTTCAAGCTCTCAAACCCAAACTGGTCATTTTAAATGTTTTGACAGTAATGATTTGAAACATGCTTTCTTAGCAGCTAATCAATGAACTGAATATCATTTCTGGCAGTATTCTGAAATAGGATATGGACCAGTGGTCTCTTCATCCAGAGGCTTCTTAAAAGAACTTACAGGATAGAGACAGACAGACTGTGGAAAAACAAATTCATCCACATGCATGTGTAACTCCGGTTAGCATCAGCCGCAACTCATTAATTTATCATTAAAGGATTGTTATTCTATATATTCATTATATTTCTGTTAACTTAACTAGATTTTAGAAAGGCCTATTAATACAACAGTACAGGTATTTGCAATAGCGTGTCAGGCTCAATGAACATGAAAACCTCATTTTTAGAATAAATATAAAAGATGTGAGTATAAAATCTAGTGCCTGGTAACATCTTCTCTTCCCTTCTATTAAGTAAGGACCGAGCTTTATAGAAGTCTCACTCTGATCTGCCCTATAGCAAGGGGGAGCAAGTCTCACTCTGATCTGCCCTATAAACTGAAACAGCGTTAAAAAAAAGTATAAATTACTGTTGACCTAGCTTTTTTTCCTCATATTTTGTTTTACTATCTACATAATAGGGTTATCTTTATTGATGTAGCCTATTTAACTAGCATTGGATGTGGCTCAAACTCTCACTATTTCTTTTCTGATCAGTCTCATCTGGAATTAATTGTTGTGGACTGCAACACAACTGAACAGGAAGCCCCAATATGCAGTCGCAGGCACTGATTTCACACTTAGTAGTAGTCCTGAAAAAACTGGAATCGGGAAAGATCCCGAGAAGTGTTTCTAGGAGACTCGTTTTAACTTTTGTCTTTGGTTTCTGATACTTTAAGGCTGCAGGATATTTTAACAAAGCACAAGAGAAATCCAAATCGCATCGTACATTTCAGATTTCAAAGCAGCCATACAGAGGCAAGGTGAAATAGCAGTTACATCAACACCAAATTTTAAGAGTCTATTTTATTATTATAATTATTATGAAATGTTCTAGAGGATATACTGTGGGATAATTTGGTTTAATGAGAAACATTAATGGAAGCAGGAAACCTGAGTTAGTTCAGGATAACAAATACAAGAAAAGAACCAGTGAAGTTCTTACAATATTTGCACATCGAATGCATGACAGTCAAACTTAATAGAAGAAATATAAACCCGCTGTGAAGTAGTTCATTTGTCATCAGTTTGTAAAACAGCCCAGTCTCATAAATATCTAATGCTGAAACTTCATCATGGTATTATAATGGTAAATATTAAAAAACAACTTAAGAACATGACCTTATCTGTAAGGAAATGATGAAGAGGTAGACAACAGAAGGCATATTACTTTGAGGGTGACGGAAGTAGTAAGTAACATATTAGGCTTGAAAGGAAGGAAAGTAGGATTTCCTAACAGAGAAATCGGACAGTGGTCGGTGTTGATGGGAATATACAAAGACTTCAGCTGAAAGGAGGTGTGGATCCCCTAGAGAATGCAGAAGCACCTGTTTGTACTTAAGCAAGTAAACTAATCCAGTTGACAGGAGACATTCTTGTCTGATAAAGCATTATCACCTACCTCCTCAAAACAGGGGAAAGGGGACAAGAGAAAGCAGCCTGACAATATGGAACAAACGGAAAACCTGGGAAGAGCGTGGAACATGGCATGATGGAACTAAACTGAACCGTAAGGAAAATTTCAAGTTGTAAACTGGCAAATTACCAAAACTGATGACATTCCATTAGGGTTTATATCCAAGAATGCTCATGGTGGAAATGTAAACACACACTGTTTTTTATGCTTTAAAAAAAAAACCAAACCAAAAAAGCAAACAACCCAACACCTACTGAATAGTGTAATTTTCTGCATTGACTGTAACTATAGCAACTATGATTAAATATAGGAAAATCATCTGTACCCACAGCAATAATGAAACATCTGTGCATCAAGTCTTCAAATTGCAAAGTTGTCAGTTCTGAAGACTACTGGATCATTAAAAGACTTTTACCACAAAGACTAGCATCAGAACCTAGAAATTTTTCAAATGGCATCTAAAATCCTGCATGGTGCTTTGAGAACTAACAGCACTCTCCCTAGTAGAAGTAATGATAATCTTCTGGCAGCATTAGTGAATGCACCTCAAAATATAGGAATCAGTAGATTTTCATACATAACAACTTTTTGTAATAGCAAAATTACTGTGGTTAAGCCAAACGGTAAACACAGCAGCAGAAAAAAGTCTTGGCAAAGAATCTCCACAGAAGACAGTCAAAACAGAAATATACCTTTGCTACAGTAAGGTTGTAAGTACAAAGTACAGAATAGGAGTACTTACCTATCGTGCTCTGAAAACCTAACTGTATAGCAAATTGTCAAATGGCCAGAAGAAGGAAAGATTAACTGGGGAACCTCACAGAAATAAAATACATTAGTATTGTATTTATAATCCCATTTAAAGAGACCGTACAGAATTTTAATAGCTAAAATAAAATGGTACAATCTTCCTGTCTTCCTAGATCTCTTTTTTGTTTGTTTATATAAGTGGGGGGGGGGGGATGTTTTGGTATTTAACAATGTTTTCTGTGCTTCTCCAGTAGATCTTTGTTGTTGCCAGCCTGATCAGAAACATTTTCAAATACAGCACTTGTTGGAGTACTAAATGCTACAGCATAAACTAAGCCCATAAAGCTTTAATTCAGACCAAAGAAGAGTTAATGTTCAGTTGCAAACCCCAACTAATACACTAGTATGCAACTGAAATTTCTGCCTCCCACACTCCAGTGACATGCTCAATATGAAAATTTCCATTTGCCATAAATTTTCCAAGTCTTCCTACAACAGACCATAACAACATATTTACTTGTCTGCCATACGCTACTGATGTCATTTTTGCATATATATTTCTCGGTGTAAGAATATGCTAATTGCATTCACAACAATACATTTCAAATCTGGAGGAAAACAACACAAACAAGACTTGCAGCCAGCCTTCAGCAGCAAAAGAAAGAACGTCTAGATATGAATGCTTTACTAGAAACTCTGCGTCATGAGCAGACATGGTACACTAGCCTCTTTGTTTTTGACAATTTCCTGGCAGAGGCACCAAAATAGTCCACCAAGATGCAGAATACAAGAAATCTAATTAGAAGCTATGCAATTGAGAAATTGCTGGAAATGAAACGCAGAAAGCCTACAACGTCAAAACTTCCTAATGGTAGAAGAGTTCTTCAGGAGAAATCTGAACTGGATTTCTTTTTTCCTCCATGTGCTTCAGTTTTTCCTGATCTCAAATACACAACTGTCACTAGTTCTAAATGCACAGTCTTCACATGTATTCGGAGAGGGGGGGGGAGAGGGTGGGTGTATGTGTGCACGCATGTGCATTTTGCTACATGATTGCATGTCTTCTGAAAAGGATGCTGTATTTCTCCCCAAACAGTAGTGTTACACAGCCCGCACGTGTTGCGACGATTTTCAGTTAGCATATCTTATGACAGAAGAGGGTGAAATCCAGGCATTCAAACAATCAGAAAGCTAAACTATTACTTGAATATTCCATAGAATTATTTCAAAATAAGTCTGCTTTTGCTGATTATTCCAACTTCCTATTATTTGTGGGGTTTTATTACACTGCAAAATTCTCAGAACATGGCAAATATCAACCAAGTTACAGAGAAGCCAGAGAGATCTCTGATGATTCAGTATGTCATACGATGTCACAGTTTTTTTCCACAGATTGGAATCAAAACAAGTCTTTTATCCTAGAAGAACTCTAGCTTCCAGAATTTAAAATTATATTTTCAAGAAAGAACATCCCAGACTTACTTTGCAGTTCAAAGGAGAAGGAATATTTGGTAATAGGTATCATAAAGGTGATTAGATGGCAGCACTCTTCTGCAGCCGCTTCTAGCGGACGTGTTCTTTGTCTCTCAAGTGTCCTGTAACTGCCACTCAAACCCTTTGGAGATGGCACTCCTCTGCCCAAATGGAAAGACTTGTACTAGAACTGGTTTTCCTAACTTCCCTTCAGAAACAGGCAAGTCAGCTTCTCCTGAGGTAGGCATCACATCAAAGTTCCTTTGTCTCTACACTATCAAGGGAGCAGATAGTAGAGACATTTGAAATTAGATACTGGATCCTGTTGCCGCCCTGCCATTAACTCATTGACTTGGGGCCAACTAAATTTTTGTGTCTCAGTTTGCTATCTTTTTCATTGACAGGTCCATCTCTGCCTATTACAGAGGAACACTGGAAGACCTGTCACAGTACTTAACATTCTGAAAATACTATGATCCCTTTTCAAAGCTTTAAGAATCAGAAACCACCACTGTTCTGCTTCAGCATGCTTGCTTTATTTCTGGGAATCAGTGCATTCCTATATAAAGATCAGCCTTCAAAACAGCTAAAACCTTCTGCAGCTGAGAGTCAATAACAAAGCATTAGAGAAATCAAAGCTATCCATATGTTCATAAGCTTTCAAAATCAATGAGTAACTCATGTTTTTAAAAGCATTATCAATACAATTAGAATCTCTTCTCAAAGGTTCTGAAGACAGGTTTTTGCCAGGCAATAAAAAAAGGACCAAAACAACGTGACCCGTATATTCCCTGTGTGAGTGAGACGAAAAACAGTTTTTCCTGTGAAATAAAGGACGTTGGCTCTCCAGGAGTCACATCGAGGGTTGTCAAAACTTGTTTGAAACTGGTCTTTGCTTCCTTGTTAGTAAAACAGATATAGCACTATCCATTTTACTTTGCGGACTAAATTTAAAGGTTGCACCTGCAGCATAGAGTGTTCTCAATATGCTAAGCGTCACTGTTACCACATAAGAAAAGTAACAGTTGATTTTGCCTAAAAAATGATCAGGGTTACAACAAAGAAACAACTGGAATTAGGAGTATGACCTTGATTTTTTTTTTCCCCAGTATGTTACAATTACTACAATAAAGCTCAGACTGGGAATGTGTATTTATTTTTAAATGGATAAAATATTATTTTATTCTAGTGATTAAAACTCAACTGTAACATGAGTGCTTCACTTACATTAACTAGCAAATGCATGATAAGGCATCAGCACTCCCATATTTTGAAACAATTCACATTACTATGAAAGTTACTGCTTCTTTAAAAATGCGTAATACAAATATGAAAAGAGGAACTGGTCTAGCATTATGCAGAAAATCACAAGTAGCACAAGAAAATAAATCAAAGGAATAGTATCTCTTACAAAAACTCTAGCCTCTACTTAACAACAAGGCTGTGTCTTATTTAGTCTAAAACACTGGCATTTCCTCCAAGTTGGGCTGGGATTATAACAGATAGACTCAGTAGATCCATGCCAGTCATCCACCTTATGTACTACTATTGATGACTGATGTGCGGTCTTCTCCGTTAAGTTTATCTATCTAGTCTCAAATTGAGGGCTTTATCCTATGTAAAAAGGACATTTCTTGTCACAACACACATCAGTTGAAACCTGGTACCACTGATGACTAGATTTAGTTGCTCCTTCCCCTCAAATGAATTAAAAGTCAGCCAGATTTTTGCATTTAAGGAGTAGTCAGCTTGTTTTAAACAAAGCTAATATAACAAAAAACGCGGCCAGAAAGGTGAAACATAGCTTGGTTTAACACAATGCGTGTTCATCTCTTAAAAGCTGTCAAAGGACAGCATTGCAGCTGCAACTAGCACAATCCAACCAAAGTATTCTCATGTCAAAAATCAGGCAGGAATAATAACTAATCGAGCAGTTGTCCATTTAAAAATTATAATACTAATATGCATAATAATTATATTCTATGACCTTGTCATAAGCAGAAAAAAATTTAGTCTCATAGCCAATGGCTTGAATTATAGTTTTGGTTACTGTTCAACTTCCTTCTGCAACTTTCTTAGCTTAAGTTGGACATATTGGAGGAGAAGAGACCAGTTATGGCTGGGATCTACAAGTGGAAGCCAACATAAAGCCTTCATTTGCTTTTGAAAGAACGTACAAGCTATGATTTATGAAAAACAGACCTTGTCCTTTCAAGTGTTCTGCTAGCAGGCATAGATAAAGTAGAAGGTTGCATTGAACTGGCTCTTCGTGCTCTGCATCAGCTTTTAACACCCTGAGCAGGAATTTAGGATACGACATGCAATTTGAGCAGCAAGATTAATCAATACCACTCGAAAACCTCCAAGCTGTAAATAACCAAGAAAAACTCAGATTCACTAATTCTATCAATTAAAGCAAAATATAGCAAAGATTACATTCAAAGTGAGAGGGAAACCAGCACAGAATACTAGAGAATGATGGCACAGATCCAGAAAGCAAGACATTTCTACCTGTATCCAAGGCTTATTAACATCCTAAAAAGCAACATAAAAATAAAAATAAATTAAGAAAGAGAGACCAGCAAGCAGATACCTTAGCCTACAGAATACTAACATGCACGTAGGACCTGTCTGCTAATGGCATGACCACCACCTTGGCCGTGATTAGTGAAGTGACCCAGACAACTAGTAAATAGCACGGACTCCTCTCATTTGAGTGAGAGGATCTAGAGTCATGCAGTCACCACCTGTAACAGCCACGCATTCCACAACCGCAGGGCACACGTGGGCCTCTAATGCACACTGAACACCGTGCTGCTCCGAGTCAGTAATAGGCACAGCAACGTGTCACCAGCAGCTTGCGTGAGAATTTTAGTCTCCTTGGTACCAGATGCTTGCCTAATGACTTTAAGTTTCTTCCTTATAGAGGGGCGGGGAAGCTACATTTGTTAAGGTTACAATTCCAGAGTAATGTGTGGCACTGGGACAAGCTGCCTTCAACAAATTTGCTCAAAAAACTTCCTTGCCAATGTACACCTTAGACTAGTGTTATGGACTGATACTGAATATTCTCAATTTAAAATATTATGGGTATAAACTTCTCTGCTAGCTCATTACTGCCCAGCTCTTTCTTTTTTGTATGTAGTATTTTATATGTGTGTGTTGATATGGTATACTATAAACTAATAGTATTATATTCATAGTATACATTGATATGGTATATAATACATATCATTATATATACACTGTGCAGTCTATAAAAATATATATGCAGAGAATGCACTTCTCTTTTACAGCAATTCTTACAAGCATCTTCTGTTTGCTTTTAAATTAGAGATGTAAGATGAGGTGGCTGGCTGTAAAAATGCCCTCTTCTTCTGATTATTTCTGCTGGGTCACCTCACCATCTGCTTTTGGAACAGATGCATTGCTGTCTGGTGCTCTCACGAATACCAGCTGACTGCCTGACCTTACTTTGGTGTTATGCTAGAATAGCAAGTGGCTACGCGTGCTATAGTTTTTTTGCCAACGGTCAAACAAGACTCATATCAGCTTGAATTTGAATGAATTTCTGCAGATTTCCACTGAATTGCTTTCATCATCGGACTTTGATGTTATTCTTTTTTTAAAAAATTAATGCATTAATGCTATGAGCAAGACAACCTTGACAGGGAATAAAACTAGTTCCAAGGTTCTCTTGCATTCATTGGCTTCTTTCTAACTATTCACCATTACCTTGTGATTTTGGTAAGTACAAACCATAATACTAGATAAAATTACTTTATATCATCCCTTTACTGCTTATAGGATTATAAGTCTTCTGAAGAACGAAATGTACTGTAGTTACAGAACGGCCAAGAGAAACAAAAAAATAGTTTCTTCTTTCTCCTATATCCAGTAGGACACAACAACAATGGACAACGTAAGGAATGAAAGGCTTTAAAGATTCCATATACCAGGGCCAGATACCCCATAAAAAACCCAGATTGTTTAGGAACACTGTTATACAGACCATACAGTTCTTCCAGCCAAAAATGTTCAAATCTCCATTAATCAAACAACTAAAACTCACAAAAGCTTCAGTATGAGGCTTATGTGCACTGAATGCAAGAGGAGGACAGAGTCTGCTATGGTATTAACCATATGACAACATAAGCTATCCCGTAAATAACAAGCCTGTGTTTAGGAGTATGTGACATTGAGGATTGATCCAATTTGATCAAGAGTACCATCCTGTTGCCTGTAAAATGCTGCTTTGATTTCTCAACCAACAGCTGTCAATATTTCAATATTTTGTCATTTATACTTTCTGCTATCGAAGACAAAACCAGAACTTAGACTACTGTTCCTAAGACAATGAAATGAAATAAGCAGACCTGTATTTCAGAACTATCACAGTGGGACAAGTAAACAGAGAATACTTTCAATGGTATCAGGTTTTTAAAACTGTCACTTTCTTCAAAAAAACACCTAATAGTTCTATGTTACACAGCAATCCTACTGTCCCAAAATAAATTAATATAACGCAGTAGGATTAGAAGTCTGACATACTGTTCAGGAGAAGTATAAAGACAAAATGATAAAAATCTGTTCATTGCTTAAGGGCAGTGACGGCAGTGCAGGGTTAAAAATTGGCATATACCTCTCTCAGGCATCTTTGCCAAAATTAATTCCTCTGCGGATTTGTCCAATAACTTAGAAAATTAAGCAAACAAATGATCATAACAATGAGTGAATGACTGTCAGCCTTTCCCAAATGTCTTCTGTGCTGTACCTGAATAGCTACTTATAAAAGTGTTAGAATCTGGTATCACACAGCCTCAAAAATAGCAACGAACACAGATGCTTAGCAGCTTAGAGATCAGGTATAGATTCTGCCATCTTTACTCTGGTGAAGAACACCTAAGACCATGCAGCGAGGACTCACCTGCACGCTATGGATCCGTATTAGTCAGCCTTCCCTCCTACTGTGTACCAGCACCTACTAACAGGAAGTCACTTGCACAGTGAAATGCCATACACTACAAAACAGATATTTTTGTTGGATTGATTTCTGAACCAAATTATGCTCAGTACCAAGACCAAGTTCCAAAACCCAGACATTTTGGAATCATAATCATAACTCATGATACTAAAAGAACAGCATATGAATTCTGGTTAGCCAGAGTAACCCAGGGAAGCTTTCTTTCCACCTACACGGCCTCTCCTCCTTCCCCCCCCTCAAAAAAAAAGGGTGTCTGCAGATGACACTTCAAGATGGCTTCACAGTTTCCAACGACAAAATCTGCTCTGATTCTAAGCAACTTCCACCCAGTGTTTCCTGCTATCTGACTTGAAATGAAAAGCTTATCAAGGTATAGAACAACATTGAGATAATGGCCCTGTTCCTAGTGTCTGTTAACTCCATCACAGTGCTCTGAACCTTGTGGTTATTAGCACAGCAGATGGTTGAGATTTTTGACACCTGTCCCAGCAGTTTTGTTTTTGCTACAGCTTGCAGAAATTCATACACAAAAGCCATTTGTCAAAAACTAATTGACAAAAGCCAAGTTGGGTGAAGTTACATTTGCCGAGAATAAATTTATTGCTAATAATAGCTGGTTTGAGTAAGGAAGTATTTCTCTCTGGTATAGATAATAATTTCTCCACAGATACACTAAAAGGCAAAAAACTGAGAAATACACTCCAAGCCAGTAATAGTTTATTATTTTGCGTTAATAAAAATAAAATAATAGGTGGCTTATAGCACATAGCTAGTTTTGGCACAAAGTAATCTAAGATTATTCACAAGTAATGGTCACCTATAGTATTCTCAGGCAGCTGCTTTCATCATAGTTTTTTGCTTCTCCATTTATGCAGCAAACATGATTTGATTCAACTTTATTTCTACATCCAGTACTAAAAGCACAAGGCTTTTTTTTTATAGCTAACTAGAGCACTCACCAAGCCACCCAGATGTACCTCTAGGGTAACATATTAATTTTATCTTGAGCTTCATTTTAAGAGGAGTTAGTTGTAGCACACAAACATTCCAAATTACAATAGTTGTATTTTTACAGTACCACTTTAATCATTACTCTGATCACTTAAGGATTTTCAGGATTAAGTACCCTTATATGCTAAAGACTGAACGAATAAATTGATAATTGCATAGATGCAAAAGCTAAACATCAAAAAGATGGCAGAAAGGCAGTCTAATGGAAAGGAAAGGGGTTAAAAAAAAAAAAAAAGAAGGGGTGTGAGGGACTTTGCCTAGGATGAGAGGAGGCTTCTTCACTGAGAAACTGATACCTAAAGGCCTTTCCTAATACTTGTATTTCCTGCTGCTCAGTCACCACAGCTTCCATAATGAAAAATCAGGCAAATCGTACAAAAATGTGTGAAGTCAGCATTAGGTTATGAGCTGACAATTACCACTGGGGAAGAAAAACCTTGAAGTAGATTCATGCATACTTTAGCTTCATCCTCCATATATGTCAAAAAACAAACTGCCACAGCTGAATGAAACAGGAGATGATCATTATGCCATCGATCCCTGATTAACTAATCCCTGATTTAGTCATTCCTGGACTTTTGAAAAGGACATAGTAGAAATGGAAGTGATTCAGAGAATAGCAGGGAGATCAAAGGTACACACAGAAACTGCATCTGGTAGGGATGTCCTTAAGCTAAAAGTCCTGGATGTCAGTAACATATTGGAATGAAGTGTTAAACATACTTGACCTGTTACAAAAGGGGTTACCGGGCAAGACTAATTCCTCATCTGATCCACATTTGTTCTTAAATTCACCATAATTTTCATTAATGAACTAAATCATTACTGATGACTGATCTAGGCGTTCTAAATACCACTGCAATTCATTTGTCTGCAAATATATTAATAACCTACTATTTAATGAGTATCCAAAAAACATAGTAACAAAAATACTCCAATGATGGAAAGTTCTAAGCTATTCCACACAACTAAAAAAAAACAAAACACATTAAAACACGCAATGAACAGAAAACCCCCAAAGAAATATATTGTCACTCTCAGTGAAGCCATGCAGAAAAACAGCTAGATTTCTTTCCCCTGCTAAACACTGTTAAACAGCTACGAAGCATTCTGGAAAACACCTGAAGCTCAATAAACATGGGATTTGCTACTACTAGAAGGCAACAGGCTCTATGCTGACCCAACAGCACAGGATCTCAGGACTTGTCAAGAGTTCGTTTTGTCTTGAGCTGGTTTCAGCTTCTTTCATAATAAATATCTAGAGGCCAAGTGACAACTTCCTATCATGTGGGTGCTTAGGTCCGACAGTGCTGTGGGTGGGAAAAGCCTGGTACCTCTGGGTCATCCCTTTGTAAAGAAGAAGTGCCCTTTGGGTGCCCTGAGGCCAGGGAGAATAGCGTGTTGGGGTCTGCCTCCAACTGGGAGCCACTGAGAAGGAAGCAAACTGTGTTAAAGAAAAGGTATAAAAATAAGTGAAGGTGGACCTAAGACAGAAGAGGAACAGGCTTTCATCATGATCGAATCAATCTGGCTGGAATGGAATGTGTAATTTATCTCTAAGACAGCATCCTGCAAAATAGAGGAGAAGACACCTCTCTACATCTCTCAAGGTTCACCTCTGATAGAAATATGTTATGTGAGTGTAAACCATCCTTAAATAAACTGACTCCGCCCCATCCACTGCTTATTGGAAAAGTGCGGCTTTGTCAATTAATATAATCTAAATCCCGTACTTGAAGGAGCAACAACATGACCCTTCACCTGCTCTCTCTGTGCTGCCTTCTGTATGTTCATGGTTATCAAACTTCCACAGCTGTTACTGATGTTTCCATAGACACATTGTCTTCATCACATCTGCAGAAGTGTAATATATACTGTGATATATAATCCACTATAAACTTCTGCATAACTTCAAGGAAACAAATTCTCTTGGTTATATCAAGTGCCATTAGGAGGCAGGAGTAGTAAAAACTTATTTTTCTTGGCTTCACATATGCAGATGTCTACAAACACATTGTTTCATGGAAAATAACAAAATGTTCATTCAGCTAGGAGCTTACGGCTGTGATGAGACCCTAACAATAAGTAAACTAACAAATATTTGAGTAACGAGACTGAGAAGCAGAGAAAGGGAGCTATCTTAATGTCTATCAACTGCTAACACCAGTCCCCAAACAATCTGCTTCTGTTCCACAAATAACACTGCCATTTACTTCAAGCTTTAAAGGCCCAGTTTCACTACAGACATACTGAACGGAATTTGGGCAGACTTGTACAGTAAGAAAATGCAGAACCATACTTCAGAAGAAATACATTTATATAAAATACATAAATGCATATACATAATATATCTTTAGTAGAACTATACTTTAAGCCAGAGTTTATCCTCTGTCTTAAAGTCAGGCCTCTGACGTATTATGCTGCTGGTATATTACACTATAGATCGCTCTCCCATAACTCACATCACCTCAAACCAACTTCATGCCCACTCTATTACTGTGGCTACAAAACACGATTTTAAGAGAATGATATTAAATGATCTCACTCAGCAGTGTTCTCACTAGTTGAGGAGAACTTTGAACTCATTTTACTGTAATACACAGAGTATACTCTGCTGTAATTGCTGGGCTATTCATTTAATCCCCTGGTGGCATTTACTGAAGTGTCATAAATTTAAATTTGTTTTCATAAACTCTACAGTTGGGGACTTTGAAACAGCATCCTCTCCCCAGTAATCTTTTTCTAATAAATGCCAAATTAACTAACTAACATCTGTTTTACATAGAGAAAGTAAAATAAATGTAATTTATATATTGTTTGTTCTGAGGTGGATACCCATTACAAAAACATAAATGGTATCTGCCCCTTTTAAGTTTTGCAAATATACATGAACCCGATATAAAGTAACCTATTTGCCTAAAGCATACATACAATCAAGTGCTGTAAAAACAGACCAGTTTACAAATGGTATCTATAGAGCAACCTCCTTCTGGGGAAACACACCCCTTTAATCCTCTAAAAAAAAAATCGCAACAAACAAAAAACGCAACAAAAAACCAACCCAAAACCCACCAGAAAACAAATACACACCATAAAGCACCCCACACAAAAAACAACCCCAAACTCACCCTTTTTAATCTGAGCAAGACAAACAAACCAAAAGCCACAGATATCTACTCCCATCAAGAAGCAATAAGATCAATGGTAATTGCTCTAAAAATTTTAACTTGCTGAATTTGAGTCTCACAATATCACTTTGTTTTCTATTTCACTATTGCCCCTTGGATTTAAGTATCAGCAAAATTTGGTTGATACTAGTTTCTTATTTTTCACATGCTTCATATCACAAATTCCATTTTTGTGTGCCTACTTCACTGAAACAAAAGCCAAACAGTTTAATCATAAGAACAAGAGACTGCAAAACACAGGGAAGGACACAGAAGACCATGCAGCATTTACTTCTGACAAGAAGAATGACTTTAATGTCCCCACGCCACCCTCCTCACAAATGTCTTTCTACCAAGAACATTAATCAGTGTGTGTCACTGACACGGCAGTAGCTGTCAACCCTCTCAGTTGTTATATTGCTGTAGAAAGCATCTAGCACGGCTTCACCCAGACCTGACACCCTGAGCTGAACTGAGATGACTCTCTGTAACAACTGCCAGTGGATAGATGATTGAGACCTACCTGCTTTGCTGAAACACCTTCCCTTTTAGTCTGGGTAAGCCACTTCCAGGGATCCAATAAAATAGAGGAGACTTTTTAAAAATAATTTTTCTCTTTCACAGAAGAACACTTTCATTACTTATAAAAAAATATTTATTTTTTTTTTTTTTAGGAACGATTCAGTGACTCAGAAAAAGATGCCTGAAGATCCCTCACAAACTGTCTGATGTGATTACTTCTTCGAGCATTTGGCATTCAAAATCTCAGCTTTTACGGAAACCACATCTCCACAAGTGCTTGTATGACCCCATTTCTTCCACTGGATCATCAAAAAAAGAAAAAGTTTAAAAGTTTGACATGACTATCATCTTCCTCTCTGGGAAATTGAGGAAAAGACATACCAAGCAACTTGCTACAATTACGTCAGAAAATTATGGCACTGCAATACATCTGCAATAAAAACTGAATTTAACAAATTCCAAACTAGTGTTTCAATACCAAGCCAGCCTCCCCTCACCTTCTGTTTTTATTTCCTAGCTCAATGACACGAATTAAACAAGCAAGACGTGATCTCTAAGCACACATCCTGAAACTTTGATTCAAACACGGGCAGGCAGGCCAAAACCACCATAGGTGAAGACAGTGAATCTATGGAGTATAATTAGGATTTTTAAAACTGCAGAACAAACTATTGTTGTGAAGTCAAACCTAATTTACATAGAAGAGAAAGAGAAAATAGCAATAGGAAGTTTTAGAAACACCTAACGCCTAAGAAAAAGATTCTTTAATGAAAGCAGTTAATTTAAGAAATGAACTTCAATTACAATAAAACTTGCCAGCTCAGCCTCCCCTTCTTTCTTCAGTGTTAGGATGACACAGTTTACTTTTTATGTATTATTTTGCTTATTATCATTATCATCGCTGATCTCAAATGGAGCATCTCAGAGCTTGTGAAATTATTTTTTCTTCCCTTTTTCATTGGGCTAACAAACTGCATGTTATATGTGCATACGGAAACATTTCAGTAGTACCACAGTTAACAGAACTGTCATCTCCCTCTAGCAGAGTACCTTAAACATTTTGAGACGTTCAAAGTAACTCTACAGACATCATGGGATTACTTGCACATTGCCCGTAGGGGCACTGCTTAATCAGGATGCACGCACTGACACACGCTGCTGCTAAACTCAACACTTCAGGCTCTAGATTATCCCGCTCTAAGGGCTCATGTGAGAAGCACACATTTCTCACAGAAAGGTAAATTTTTCCAAGCAACCCCTGCTGGTGGCATTGATGAGATCTAAAGGTTGCCCTCTGAAGCAGAAAGGAGAAATTGGCTCAACCAGTGGGCATTAAATGGACCACTTGGCTGCAAGAAAGAAATTCACAGCCAAGTGAAAAAAACTTCAAGAAAAGTTAAATTTTTCTGATGTGTTGAAAACAATCATTTTTTAAACTCAGAGTAATTATTATTTCCTTTTAAAACTAAACACGCAGCACTCAGAGGAGAAGTAATCATCATACTGCGTTCCCATGTGCATAACTCTTACAACCCAAGTCTACATTCCTGGATGTAAATACAGTCCCCACCTCAATAAATTATTCGAGTCAGACTGCCGAATTATCACCCTAGTGCCTTGAAAACAAGTTAATTCCACAACAGAGTGGGGTCCACTTCCTGTAACCTTCTAAGGTAAAATCCAATGGCATTCCAGTCCTTACTTTTCCTCATAGCGCACCAAGACAGCTAAGCAAGAAAGTTTCAACAGTAAAGAACATCAGCAGTACATAAATATTTTTTTTAAATCAAATACAGGGCATACGTTACAACAGAGGCTTGTCAACAAGAAGTGAGCTGTAAGCAATAGAGGGAAAGAAGAGTAGATGAGAGCAACTGATAGTTTATGAAGACAACTCCTGGTAAGCTTGTCATCCATGATCAGCTTTATTAAAGTTTCCTTAGTAAGTTTTAAGTTTTTTCACTACTCCCCAGCACTCGGTCTTGCAGAATAAATACACCTCTCTTCTTGCAAAATTCACCTGTGAACGCTCAGAAAACACAGCACCTTCTACCAATTTAGAGGCCTATCAACCACACAGCAGAGCAGGTAAACAACTAAATCCTGCTTCTTTTTTTCCTTGCTCCTCCTGAGAGAGGAATAATTTACAAGTAACTAGAGTATTGCTTTGCCCTGATGTACAATAAACACCAACCGGTAACGGTCCCATTTCAAGCATTATTCAAAAGGATGCTATAAGCACAGGAACTCACAGCTCATGGGGGAGAGTGACAAATAAAAGTCCTTTACATTCATCGCTATAGTCCCTTCTTCGGTTTGCTTCTGTTTGTACGAAAACACAAAGCTATTCCCTGGGAGCAGGTCTGGAAGACTACATCTGATAATTTGAAACTACCTGATGCTCAATTAAATAAAAAGTTAGAGAAATTCCATTAAAGTAAAATTACTACACTGATGTTAAGCAAGTCTTAGCTCAATCAAACAGCACAGAGCTTTAGAAAAACAGAGAAGCCTGGTCAAGTTTCGATCAACATAATTTCTTCCAGTAGCTGACAGTTGGAGAATTTGAATTTGATAGCAGAAAAGTATGTTTGCATTTTACTAAGGGACTGGCACTATGGAAGTTTTTACACATCACTGCAGCATGAAGTGACATGTAAGAGAAACGTGGATGATGAGAGCTACTACGTCTTTAAAGCAAAAAGCTTAGTGGTAATATGTAATTAAAACACGTACAAGACAGGATTTTCCAGTCCATCAATGAAGGATAAGACTGCTGAGATGTGGCCACACAAATGGTCCTACAGCAATTCTGCTGCAGTAAAAAGAAAATATACAGGCACTTTTGTCCCTTTGCAGCTCTGTAACAGACCCATGTTTGACATTACTGTACATATTCCATCCCTAAGATTGTTCATATTATTATTTGACATAATTCCTAAGAGAAAAGACCCACAAGTAAATATTTACTATGCTTGTGAAAGTTTATGTTAATTTTATAAACTTCCACTATTCATTAACACCAAAACACCCAGAGGGGTTTGCAGCTTTGCAGTATGGATACTATTTCCATTGCCTGCTCATAATTGCATTAAACTGTAAAACATCTGGCAAGAGTAAAGCAAGAAGACATGCCTGAAATTCAAGCAACTAGAGCTTTAAATAGACTAGAGGCTTAAATAGAGGAAAATTAAATAGAGGAAAATATGCAGACATGGGAGGATTTTCCCTATACTATCCTCTGGTGCTTTTTTTATTACATGGTTATTGTTTCCGTCCCTGCCTCAGCCTATTCAATTAACATTGACCAGGTGTTTGCTCCATCTTTGCTTCTTCAACACATTTTAGGCTACGGTCTGAATTCCACCAAGACCAGAGAACTGCTGCAATTTAACAATGACACCCAAGGGTCACTCAGCCCTGGTTCCTCGGTGGGTGGCAGACCTAAAACCAACAGGAACTATTTTTTAGGCCCCCCCACACCCCCGCCCTCCAAGCGGCCGCAGCGGTTGCAGTCCAAGTTAAGTAGCTTGAATTCATTCTGGAGTCTTATCCTTACCAATCATGCTACAGAGTCACTGCATACCCTAGAGATAAACAAAACTGCTATTTCTAAGCCACCTTTCCCCACAGCTTGCAAGGTTAATTTTGGAAACCGTTTTTAATACTTAAAGACATTATGCGAAAACTTTTTTAAAAAGAAAAAACAATCATTGTCCAGCTGTGACTCTTGTTAATACTTCCCTACATTTATCACACAGGAGATAGTCAGCAATGCTTGATTAACACCTTTACCCAAGTACATAAGCAAAAGCTTTTTAGCACTACTTAAATTTAATACTCGCTTTATAAATGTGTTTTCTAAATAGAAACAAGATAATTTTCCCCTGCTTGCTCCCTCTAAATAGGGTAGATGTGGGTCTCTTCAGTAAGTAGCAGTCCTTACACCCACAGTTCATCTAAAATATATGAAGTTATGCTTGTACAGGCAAAGCTTAGGAGTGAAATGCATGAATCTGTACAAGCCATATATTAAAGTATTTAAAGATGAATTTCAATGTTGATTTCTACAGTATACTTATTTTGGCTCTCTGCTTTATGTGGACTGGGCAGACATGAAGCCTGTATCACTACTTTATATATTTTTATGAAACTTCAGTAAAAGATTTTTAGCACGTAAAAACAAAAAAGTCCCCCTGCCACTCCTGCAACACCCTGTGTACCCAAACCTGCCTGAATATTATGTATAAATGAAACAGTAAGTACAGGTTTCCAAAACAGAAATTAAAGTCCTCCTCAAAAAAAAAAAAACCAAAACAAAACCTCTGCATTTAATTACTAGAAAAGGATTTTTTTTTTTTGGTCTCACAAATGACTATAAGCAGAAAAATAGTGATCACTATTGTTACTTAGCTGGTGTCTTCTCAAAAACGTATTACTTGGCACAGAAATCCTCTTTGTATGTCGTAACTGGTTTAACTTGCCATTATTTAAACAATGCCCTTCTGTGAGCCCATTTCCTAAGATGTTCATGTATGTCATTTTATAGAAGTTAACTTCATATTGAAAAATCAAGAAGGGATAGATTTGCACAGCTACCTTCCTATACTCAGATAACTATTTTAAAGACAGCTATCTTTTAGCCCTGTTTCCGTCAGTCACAAGTCTTGCTGATGAACTATCATGATTTGGTATCTCAGACTCCTCTTGTATTTGAGATCAGCTCTTGATCGTAGGGTTCTGGCACTGCAATTCAACTGTGTCCTAGTTCTCTTTCCCTCTTATTTTGAAATGGGTTATTAGGCCTGTCTCTTAGACAATAAGATAAATAATAGCTGTTGAGTTTATTGTATTTGAAGGTCATTTTTCACTCCACCTTCAGCAATGTCTATTCACAAGCTGACCAACATCTGTTGTCTAGAAACCGTAAATTCTTTATGGGAAAATAATTGAATCACTAGACAGAGGAACACCAATATGAAATACATTGCCATTAATTCCCTTCCCCACTTCCAAAGTTCACAATCTGCTGTGAGAGGTTTGTTAGAATGATGTATGTATTTAATTTAATCCAAATGGGAAATACAATAGGTTCCAAAATGTTAAGCATACCATGGCCATTATTACCACATATTAGCTGTGATCCACAATATGACCCCACATTTCCCAATAATATAAGGATTCCTATTTCTCCACAGTTTATTATTTTTCTTCTTCCATCTTAATTCACACATAGCTGCATATATCTCCATTATACAACAGGAAGAACAGAACACCTTGTTCTCTGTCCTCCTGGCAGCCCCTATAATGACTGCTTTCAGACAGGCAAAAAACAGAGATCAATGTAGGAAACAAGGTTCTATTACTGCCATAAAACTTTACCTCTCGAGTCCTTGAGTCACTTTTATCTTTTGCGCTGCTGGATAGGATGTGTGACAAGAAATTTAAGACCAATATTGGCATCCTTTTATAATTAAGTAAACTGGGCAGATACAATCCATTAAGCTCCCAAGCACAGTATACAAGCAATGGTATCCTAAGACTCCTCTTGCTGTGGATAACCATTCCAATTTTCACACAACAAGTATCTAAATATGAGCCAAATTGCAACCATTAGTTCCACGACTTTTTCCACAATTGCTTAGTTCTAACTGGTACTCATCCTCACTAGTAATGAAGTGCATTTGATTTCTGGTTTGGAGTAGCCAAGGTTCAGTTTCAAGGCATCACTTACTACATTTTGCTCTGTAGAGCAATGCACCTAGAAGTCACTATATAAACATAGTGACACAATCATGTATCGCCAAAAACAGTCAGTACCAAGTATCCTGTCAATCCAGGATTGCTCCTGCGATGCTCACGACCATTTTCATAGAATCGTATTCCACTGTGAACATATCAAGCGGATCAATTCTCATTATCTCCGAGAGATGCAGAGATACTCAGATTGGCTTGGGAAGGCTCTTTACCAAGAGGCAGGGCATCATAAGCCCAGTATAGTTTATTGGTTGGGAGCTAGCTTAGTTCAGCGCTAGCCTTGCTATTTCTGTATACTGCTGAGCTGTTGCACGTGACATATTTAAGTGACAAACAGCTCCATATTTTAAAAAAATAAAAATTGCTATATTCTGTTCTAAAAAGGAGTATTTGTGGAAACAAGTTCCAACAAAAAGTTTGTCGCTAGTTTTACTAGTGATTTACCATTTAGTGATGGGAGGAGTAAGGTACAGTAATAAACTAGCAGAAGTACAGTACTCTGCTCTTACTATGCCAATAAATCCCATTCAAGGTCCCCCATTAGGTTATCTGAGCCTTTTTTTATGCATAAACTTGAGACATGCATTACATTTTTTACTTTTCCGCTCCTAAGAGTGTAATAATAGAGTTGGACTGAAAATAAGAACATGAAAAGCTAATATACAAAACATCATGTCAAGTTTTCATTTAAAACATATGCTTGAATTTCACAGCTAAACAACAGAAAATCCAAACACTATTCAATAATTTTTATTTTTTTTCTTTTTTAAACATGCAAGGAAAAACCTTTAAATTCAGGTTGTTTGGGTTTTTTTCCCCCCAAGTCTAACTCAGATTTTGCAATGTTTCTGGTGAGCCTGAGAAAAAATTAAAACAATGTAATTAAAAAAAAAAAGTAATACATTGTAAGTAAAGAAAGCAAAATCAAAGTAGCTAAGATAACATCAGCACAGAGAGGATTTGGCTCAGGGTATAACTGTTCCTTTAAAAAGCAGTTCTCTTCTGGTTCTTTTAAGACTCACTCAGGGTAGCCCTGACAATACCACCTCTGCTCTCCATAGCTGTGAATGGTACCAAATACCTCTCTCTCTTCCCCAGCGCCCAGCTCCCTTTTCCCCCCCCTCTCAGCAAGAAAAGGAACCACCCACAAATGGATGGGTCAGGATTTTGAAGGTTGGGTTATTCCAAGTTAGATCAGACTTTCTGGAACTCCGTAAAAATTAGTTTCCAGACTGATGGCATGCTGCTGCAAAAACACTTCTACACAGAGCAACACAGAAGACAAGGCAGGAACAGCTCCAAACTGAGGGTCTTCAGTTTTGGGGTTTTTTCTTGTTTTTTTTTTTTGTTTTGTTTTGTTTTTTTTTTAAAGTTATGCAAGTCTACACTAAGCTCACTGTTCCCTGCCAGCATTTGAGCCAGTTAGTTAAGTTCCTAACATAAAATTTATATGCTGCTACACGTTTCTTCACAAGACTTCCTTCTCACCCCACATCGAGTGTTAACTACACATAAATTTGATGGGGTGGGGCTTGAGGGATTTTACACCTTTCATTTGAATTAACTGCAGATATGAATTAACACCAGATCTCCTCTAGCTTTGTTTGAAATACTGCTTTAGTTTTGCATGCTTTGCAATTCCTATTAATTATATGTTAATATAGCTCCACTTTTATTATATTAAAGACAAAACTACTACGGAGCATATATGCACAAAGTTAAAGACAAAATTACGAAGATATGTACAAAAATTACAAAGCAATGCAAAATGAGTAGGAACTGGAGAAACCAGATATCTTTAGAGACACTTCATCCTGCAGTACATTTCATTTACTACTCTAATAAAAATGGTAGGCTACTTATACAGCTTTCCATTCATCTACAACAGCAGCAGGAGATTTTCTGTCTGACAAACAGAAAGTCTTTATGAAAAAGAAATCAGAAACAAAAATCAGAGATGGGCCCCATGATAGACACAGACTTTTGAAAAAGACCTTACTGCATAAAGAGCAGTGGTAAAACACACACAACTACGAGTTACTTTTGCAGAAGTCTCACTTTTTCAAAATTAAGGAGATGAACTCTAAGTATTGTCTTATTATATACGTTCCTCCAATAACAGCTGAAGAATGTGCCTTGCTCAAACTTGCAATGTGGAATTTTATTAACGTGAAGCAAAGAAATTCCACAATATCTGTGCTAAATTTGAACAGTCAAAGAATACATTTTGTATGCGAGTCAACCATTGACAGACAAATGATTCATAGCAAATATACGTTAACAATGGATAAAAAAACCAAACAAAAAACAACTTACAGACAGCTTTTGACACTTACAAAAAGTAAAATCCTGTATCTGAAAACTTGACCCTTTTTGTGTCAGGTACCTATCGCATTCCAGAAGTCAGAAATATACAGAGTACTTTAACCATGAAAAGCCTGAGTGAAGTGTTACTTATGATCCACTTACTATACCTATGCCAGCAAACCTCTGTCCTTTGATATTAAAAGAAAACATTTCCTGGAAGACCAGTCAAAAGATATAAAGAGTCATTCTTCACTTACAGCTTCAGAAGTGCGAATGCTGTGGGGGGAAAGAATTTGAAGGAGTTAGAAGAATGTGCTAACATAGATGAACAGCAAAGCCTTAAGCAGAACCTTAAAGTTTCATGCAATCCCACTGATTTCGAGAGGACTGTGTTTATTTAACTTGCTGTACTGGAAAACAAAGGGAAGAAGGTTCACAGGGTTTAATGGCTGCAGCTGAACTGCTTGAAGTCATAGAAAACACCAGTATACCTCAAAAGTGCCTATACAGTTAGCTCCTATATTTTAAAAAACAACCCACAATAACTAACAGTAAACAGCAGGTTTTAAGGTGAACATCACTGTAAATCATGAAGGGAAAAGCACAGGAAGGATGACCGATTGATTATATTTAATATGCTGCTTTCTAATGAATCTGGTAATCCATAGTATGGGATTAGATGAGAAAGTAAGGTCCATTTTAAAAAGTTCATAAGCAATGTAAACATATCGGGCGATATTTTACTGATTAGAATGACAAGAGGAATGCAAATGATTATATTTTTTAATGAACTTGCACAAACACTTTAGACCCAGACTACCATCCTTTCTAAAAGGGGCTTTAGAGGCCAGAGGGACTTTGATACACACCGTCTGCATCAGGATCTTGCGAAACACTTCTGGGTTGTACTGTATGAAAAAGCACCTGAAACACTGACTGCCAGAATTCCAAGAGATACCTAGTGGGGATTTTGTCTCAGTAAGTACACTGACTGATGAGGACACAGCAAGGTTAGCAGGCCATCTGGCAGTCCCTCAAATACTCAAAGGAGAGATGAGATCAAGCCTTTTATGCTGTGCTGAGCGTGTTGGGGGTCGAAATAGAAAAAAAGAAATACTGACAAAAATTAAACTGTGATAGGCTCAGAAATAGTATTCACCTCATGCCTAATGGAACTAATCAATAAATGGTATCCCATGGATAAAACGCTGAACAGATGTAACAAAAATATAAAGATGCTTTGGGCAAATACTTCTGAAAGATCAAATAATGAGCTATCTAGCCAGAGGAGATTTTGACAAAAGAAGCACTGAAACAGCATTACAGACCACTGAAAATACTGAAAATGCTCTGGGCTAAACTGTTCCATGCTGGCGGGGATGAACACAGCACAACTACCACTCCCTTCATATGTGTCGCCAGTGCATAAATCAGTGACATCTTTCTTTCCTGTGGAATTTATCCAGTTGAAAGGCAGCCAGCACAAGGAAAGAACAGCTTCCATATGAATACTGTGCCTTCCTCTGCTCAATTCTGAAGGGATGCAAAGGCACAGCTTTTCAGACCCTACAGCGCCCCACATAACCACTAAAGAAATTTACTGTGCCAGAAGGAAATCAGGTAACATCATTTTGGCCTGTTCCTATAATGACATAACTGAATAATTGAAAAAGATACAGTTTCATCCATTGTGTTTTCTCCTTGACAACACTGCAACTGGTTTATGATCACTTGTTTTGATTTTCTGGAGACCTAATCTGGCATACCTGGCCCAGCCTCAAAACACAGTGCTTGTTCATTAAGAAGGCAAAAATGGCTGGAGAGAGCTCTGAAGAATATGTGTGTGCTCTATGTAATTAATCTTTTAACCAGTATATTCTCTTTGATATAGTATTACTGCCTAAGTAAGTTTCAAGTGAAAAACTTAGTGTTTAGAAGACTGAGACTCATGCTGTAACTGCCCTGTACCAGGAGTTTCTAGTCATTTTCCTCTGAAAACAAAACAAAAGAATCTAAACTTTTTATTTTCATTCTACTTCTTGTATTTAAGGAGAAACATTATTATGATGGACAAATAACAACTTTTTAAAATATGGAAAATAAAAATATTTATTTTAAAGTTGTGTTTGATAATTTTGAATGAAACCTTAGAAAAAAGTTAACTAATCAGAGGAAATTTTTTTGGTATTTATATGAATTCCTTTTGGATAAAGGGTTACACATTTCTAACTAAAACAAGCTATATGTGAGGACGGACCATTACCATCAAATTTCCTAAGGCATTAGAGCATGTTGTGATTTAGGGTTAGAACTACCTCAAGCAGATACCTAAATTATCCTTCTTTTCCAGGACTTCAAGTTAGATTAAATAAATGTATGATTATTTTTGCAGGGTTTTTTTTCATTTCACAACACATTATGTTCATGTTTTAAGGATTTTTCATCAGCTAATGGAATAATGAAGCCCCAAACCTACCCACGCAGCTTCTCAAGCACCCAGCCACAACACTAAATCGTAGGCTCACAGGTTAACTTCCTATAGCACCAAGCATTTTGTCCTTCATCCTGCAAAGTACTTCAGTACATTGTGCTCAACTTTGAATTTAATGCAGTTTCTTACCTGTTCAATCACGATCATTCATGTTCCAAAGAACTGACAGCAGCCTGCAGAACTACAGATTCTGTAACATTCACATTTAATTCTGCTAAATGCTACTTGTGTTCTAGAGAGCTTGAAGATCCGATCTTGTACATAGCAGTGAAGCTGCATGTCTGCAGCAGTAGCTACAGCCAATACCTTTGTTGAGACTATTTATATTAAGATTTGTTTTGGTCACATTGATTTACTGATGAAACCTTGTTTTAATGCAAAGCAACATTAGTGCCTATAAATGCATTTGATTACAACTCCCTTCAGATAATTTATCACTCAATCATCTGACTGTAGAGGTAAGAGGCAGATGCCTCATCTCTAAGATAGGCACCCCTTGAACACATGCTAGATGCAACAGCAACCCCCTTCTGCCTACCATCAGCCAAGATGATGCACGTGAAGTAAGAAGCCCGCTCCCTACTGATCAGTATTTTATGACACCTATTGTGCAGACAGAAAAGGCATAAAACCCCAAAACACATTTTATTTTTTACTCAAGTTGCACACATACGAGACTCAGGGAAAAACTGGTATGCAGACCTGAGCATGCGTGCATGTGTTTCTGAAGCTACTTTTGACAATAACCTAACACGTAACAGGTGCATCAGCATAAATCAAGAACTGGTTTATTATGGACAACAAATGGTCCTTCCACAAGAACATTCTCAATTTATCATATTATAATTGAAGTGTGGCCTCTCTATAGCCAACCAATATGCCAAGCCAGATGGCATACACTTCTCAGAGCTCCAGACATCAGAAATCCGCAGCTCAACCTTTGAAGCTAACCAGATTGCTCTTAACCGCAGCAGATTTAAAGACAGAGTATGCATGCTTTTACAAACCCAGAGAACATAACTGAACTTCAGTCGAAGTCAGCCAGGCTTAACCAGGCATGCAATACATACTTGTGATTTACTGGCAGTGACAAATTACTGGATTTTAAAAACTGTTCTTGCACTCACTTGAACTTTGTAGTGTTGAACCCATCTCAGTTTAACGTTCATTCCATCTATTTGTTTCTGCAGCATTACGTGTTCGCCATAGTATTGTGCATTTTCCTCTCATTGAATGCATGTCAAAAATAGAGCTTCAAATAAAAGTCACAATATTTAAAACCAGACAGACATGCCTAACTCCAGGCAGCAATACAATTTTTTCCCCCCGCCAAGGTTTTGAATCATTGTCCATCTGTACTTTAAACCGCAGCTCTATTTTCAGCCACTCCATCACTCCTCCGCATGGGAGAAATAAGAAGTGTCAAGAGCCACTGAACACAGAGTTTCCACAGCTGATCAGCACAACACTACTCAAAACAGATGTTCTTGTAATCATGGTGCACTAGGAAAACATCAGTACATTCAATAGCTTCTATCTCTTACTCTTTTTTACTGTTCTCGTGTTAGTCATAGCTTTTAGGTATCTAAAATCTGGGGTTTGATTTCTTACAAGAAATGTGTCAGGTAAACCACAACACTCACAAGGAAAACTGAACCTTAACAGAGTTTACATTGTCCATGAGTTAGATAAGCTTGTAATTTATAAAAACAAGTTATTATTTATGAGAATTAGGATGCAGGAACAAGAAAAGATCCTGAAAAGACCCAGACATAGATCATACCTACTCTAGGACTTCCAAAAGCATCAGGCTACTATATTTTTCCTGTCATTCTTCACAACTTTCATAATAATCATATCATATATATACACCTTTCATACTATTGGAAGCAAGAACATTTCCTTTTCAGTGTGTATCTAGAATGTGAGAAATATCACTCGGGGGGGTAAAAGATCCCAATAAAAAGGTCTGACCTCTGAACTCCAATCACACAAAACAAAGATCTTCAGGGTAATTTAGTCCCAGATAAAATTCTGATTACGTTTAAGGGGGAAATATCGAAAACAAGTATTAAGAGTATTCAAATGAAGTGACATTACTGACACAAATATCTCTTATTGACATCTACCAAAAACTTCCTTTCCAATCACTGCTATGTATCTTTCAACATATACTAGTGAAGAAATTATTATTAAATTCTTGAAGAATACTATTAGATGCCTATGCATTCCAACAACTGTTTAACTCAGCTACGAGAGAAAGCAGAATGACCTCTCTATGCAACCAAATGGGCCTACAGATATTTCATAACACAACGTGAAAGCCTTAAATCTCTAACTAACCAAAAGTTCAGTATTTAACATGGAAAAACTTTAAGGAGGAGTTAAAACATCATTTCACAGCACATAACATCTTCACAGACCAAGACCCTTGAGAGGCTCTGAAAGAAAAGTCAAATTACTAGCTGCTGAGAAACCACTGCTTCACCATCAGCTTCATTGTCTGATGACACAAACCTTCCCCTACATTATGTCACAAACTGGTGCTCAAGACACCATTACTTTTGACAACATAGTTCTACCCACATTTACACCCCTTCCTTTCAGCTATTTCCCTAAAAGAGATAAAGAATTTCAATAACTGAAAAAGCAAAATCTCGAACTCCTTCAGCACTGCAGACACTATCTAGCTGATTTCAGGTCAGGTTAAACAAACAGAAACAACAACAAAAAAAAAACCCAACTAACCAGACCTCCCCACCACCCCATCACCATGAAAACGATAAGAAATGTAGGATGGTCTCCGATCCAGATGAATAGCAGCTGTGCAGTTCAGAACACAGCCAAGGGGACTATGATCAACTTTTCCTCTACTTCCACAGGGTGACACTTGCCGAATTGGCCATCTCTGACATTCTACTCCCCTACAGCAGCTCCTGCAGGAGCATATGCTATGAGCTCACTTTGGGTGTACCGGTCATAAAAAGCACCAGATGTTTCAGAAAGGAGCAAGAATGATTTAGAGAGAATGTATTTAAGCAAGGACAGTGTTTGAGGCAGTGAGCATTAAGCAGATACCAAAATATTGTTTTAGTCTCAGCTGGTGAAAGAAGGAGGTGTGACATTTAATCATGCTGCAAGGTTAGTGCTATACACAGCAGCTGGCTGGTGAATCCTCTAGAAGGACAGCCTGCCAGTCCTTCGCTTGAAGACTCCCTTTTGCTCTGGTATCAGTCACAGAAAGCAAATGCCAGCTGAGTACATTTCTATTTTGTGCTCCGCTCTGTGCACTGGTGTCAGTACTGACATGTCATGGGTTGTTTTTTTTAGATGAGCAGTCAGTGGGAATATCATTAGTAGCCTCACAGTTCAGTGGAGGGAGAAGAACCAGGATTTCAGGAAACAAGACATGGGGCAGTATCCTAAGCAATTACTCTAGGTCTCAATTCACAAGTTATGACAGTCAGATGACATAATGCAGCACCAGACAAAGGATGATCAACAACCAGGTTAGACACTTCAGTGGCCACAGACTGCAGCAGGGATGCCACTAATTAGAGATGGAAGGAAAGGATGAACTGCTCACCATTTTGAAAACATGCCAGAATATAACATACTATTTGGCTGCCAGATTGAGGTTGGTATTTCTTCTAGCCACAGAAACACTGCATTCATTTAGAATTTAAGTATAATGCTGCTTATAATGTTTCAAATATTAGAACAAAATTCCCATATCTTCTTATCCTAGTAAGCAGCAAAAAGGCTCTTGACTGACAGATCTGGCCCAGCCTTCCACCCTTTAGCAACAGCGACACCTCTATAGTGTTGAAAAAAGAAAACATGCAGATTTGATAACAGACAACAGTTGCACACACCGTTCCAGCTCCACTCAGGAATTTTGAGCAGCTTTGCTTTTATCTGACCAAAAGAAACCAGAAGGACCAACACTCCACTTCACGTACTTTGTAATATCATCCCAGTCTCTTTTAAAGCCCTCAACCTCAGTGTGTCTCAAGAATCCCACAGGCTGATGATACCGTGAGTTCACCAAACATTTACTGTTCTACAACAGAAAAGGAAAGGATCTGGCTGGTCTGCATAGTTTCTGAATAATATTCACAAGAGTTGAGTTCTAACACCACGTTTCACCTGTTCTTTAGGATTCAGTTTATTCTATAATAAACCCCAGTAATGTAACAAGAACCTGAATATTATCCATAATTTCTGTTTTAATATTTAAAAGCTAAAATTTTCAATTCAGATTAAGATTAGAAACTAATAATTTTATATGAAAAAGTGTGCAGATATTAACGTCACCTCAAGTACTGTAGAAACATGAGAAAATAAAGTGGAGAAGAGAAAGAAAACAACTTCTAGACATCACTGATAGAAGACAGGTGTTACTTCCTGCTGTTTGTATGCCTCTCCAAACTGTTTCCCACCTCCTTCACTGGAAAAAAAAAATTGCAGAAAAATAACCATTTCTATTGCATTTTTCAGGAGGTAACAGAGTAATATTTCTTTGGCAGTATTTTAACCAACATCAGCAGTGACTACCACTAGTAGAAACATTGGAAATCACAATAAAGACAGATTCTTCTTCACTTCTGTTGTTAAAATTTTAGGAGACCTCAGAACAGTCGAGATTGTTTGAATTCCTGGTTGCAGTTTAGTTGGTATCCATTTATAGAAATGGATTTACCAATTTGTTCTCAACAGTGTTCCCAGATTTCCTTCTCTTTGGCACACTGTGCAAACATGATTTAAACAGGACCCAGGTTCTGCATGACATATTAGACATCCATCCTGTTATCTTTCCATTATTTACTAACTAGAAAAAGCACTGCAGCCAAAATGATCAGTTTACCAGGGGAAGGGTGTGTGCATGGTTTGAATTGTTTGGTTTCTGGTTTGTTTTTTTTGTTTGTTTGTGGCTTTTGGGTGGGCTGTTTGTTTCTGATTGGGGGGGGGGGAGAACATGACAACATGAGGGCACACTTGGGTTCTTTTTGTTTCAATCTAGTCACTACAGATACTATCTGAGCAAAAAAAAAAAAAAATATATTTCTGATTAACTCCATTTAAGTTGGTGACATACTGAAGAGCATTAAGGAACCAATCAAGCTATTTCCCAGAAGCACTTCTACAAGGTCATCCCTGAGCCCACATTGCTCACTGAAAGAAAAAAAAATAATATATCTATATATATATATATTTATCAGTAGTTATATATATATCTTTATCAGTAGTTACTTTAAAAAATCAGTTTTGCTAATAATTATTGGTATTCATAAGAGACAATTTCATTCTTATAATTACCTGAAAAATAGAAACAAAGTTCCCTCCTGCACACAACATTTTACTGCAAGTTCAAAAACCTACTGAATGTAGGATAAACTTTACTGATATGCATCACCTCGGTCAGTCACCTCTCACGTAACCGAGCTGATCCAGGTCAGTCAGCCTTCTTTAGCAAAGTGTACAAGATAAAGCGAAAAAGGCCTCAACATTTCTCCCATCGAGCCAGACATGCAGACTACCAATATAAGTATTCAACTAAAAAGAAGTTATATAAGCCGATGCTTCCACCTACCATGACATACAAACTGCTCAAGAAGCTCCTGGTCCAAATTTAGTGCACTAAACTTGCATTAAGATTTCATGGGCCCTCACCGGAGGGTTAGGAATATATCCTGGGAAATATCAATCCGTATTTCTGAAGTTCTTGAACTCTTTTCCTAGACTACCAGTGGCACTGTTCCTGCTTGTCCCAAGTCCTACTGTTCGTCACTACCACAGATAAAGTTTTAACTGGACCCAGAACAGTTGTTTCTACATCCTAATGTAGGATTAATTATTTGTCTCGCATCAGCTAAAAGTGAAAAATCTACAGCCTATTATGACCACTTTTGTATCACTCTTTACATGCCCACAGCATCTAGTTTCTGCACTACTGCTTATGATTCTTGAGATACACACCTTTATTACCCAATTTTACATTTAAAAACCTTCACAGAGAAGACCAATTATTCAGAAAGGTTACAACTGTTTGAAGAAAGCTAACAAACTGAGGTTCTCCTACCTAAAGTATTACTTTAGCACTGCTACACCTTTTTACATTCTTAGACTTCGCAAGATTTAATGTGACTATTTTAGAGATGTATATCACTTCCTTTTTTTTTTTTTAAATCTTTTAACTGTTTTAGTCACTATTATCTTTATTCTTCCCCTCTGCTGACACAATCCACAAGACTAATTTAATTCCACATTATATTTACTAAATGCAAACCTTGATCCTATTTAAGCTATAACAGAACACCTTTTATTTTGTACTTATATGAAAGCAGGTTCATTAACAGTCAGCTTTATGCAGTCTACATCAAGAACTTGCTAACTTGTGAGAACTTCATGAACATACTGGATTTTATTTATGGTGCTGTAACAGTGGGTAGTTACATACTCCAGGAATTAACCTTACCAAATTCTTACAATGAAGCTGTAAAGAGATAGCCAATAACATTCTTCTTAAATGCTTTACCAGTTCACATCCCAATCTGTAGTGAGATTACTTAAGTGACATGGAAGAAAAGGCAAAGATAAAAGACAGACTCACACTGTTAACACAGAGCTATAGTAACATATCTTAAACAAAATACATATTTCAAAAAAAAAAAAGCAACTAGAATCTACCTTTGTAACACTAAGTTAAACAAAAAACCCCCAAAACAAACAAACAAAAACCAAAGAACAAAACCCAAAGCACAAACACTGAACGCGGGCAGATGCTTAAGTCTCTGCTTCCAACAATACAAATAGCTATTCAACATATACTACTAATCATTTGGCTGCCATATTTTATACCTCACAATATAACACTAGAAAAATCTCTCTGCCGCTGGGTTCAGTACAGAAACACCAGATAAATTTTATTTTTGTGAAACTGAAAGTCTAAGAAATTAACTGGGATGTAATGACCAATACCTAAATTTCTGGAAAATGCTATAACTTTTAAAAGAAATTAAAAAAAAAACCTCTTCTAGGTTGTTATGAAGTATTTCATTTCAACATGAACACTGACAGCAAATCTAATGTTTCCATTGATCAAAAAATGTTTTTTATCTATAATCTTTCAAAACAAACAACAAATAAATATTTCTGGAAATGAAAGATGGTAGCCTTAGCTCCATGAGAACAGAAGGAAGGAAGGAAATAATTCAGACTGCCTGTGCACCCACCACGTGTTTGGTTAAATACCTCCTGAATTCCCCCTTTCTCTAATGGCGGCAATCTCTTTTCTTGATGTTTCATCTACTATCATCCTTAAATCTTTTGTTCCTTTCATTATGAAATGTTCTTCTTGCTAACCTAAGCATGTTACTGCACAGTGAGCGAGACAAACTCTGCTGCCTAAGTAGTGCTCAGGGCTTGCTGGTTGAAGGACAACCAATTCAAATGTGTGACTGCTCACTAAAAATCACAACAGGCAGCAAGTATGCTGTCAGAAAGGATAAAGGGAACACCTCATTTAAAATCATAATCATAGTGCACAACTTGCCAAACTTTACAAATTGCAAAAAAATAATACTAGACCCAGACTGGGTCTAGGTTCTTTCTGCTCATTTCCTCTGTGCCAGTCAACTGCTTTGACAGAACTGACACATGAGTTTTCTTAAGAAATAAATAAAAGTGCTTTCAAATGAATACTTGCGTGACAAAATGGATTTTTAAACTGTCCTCTAAGTCATGCTGCTTGACCAATGATTACATAAATACGGAAAAGAGACAATAAAGATTCATGTTACCCATTTTAACAAATACTAGCCTGTCAAAGGCACTGGCAATATACATACCAAGAAATCAGGCAGCAAACACAGGAATAGTGCACAATAGCCATCTTCACATTCCTTGGTGAAACCCCATTTAAATTACCACACACAACAGTATTAATGCAGACTCTAGTCTCAAAAAAAAGGAAGCCTGAATCTTAATAATATGTATCCCTCTTTGCTTATAAAAGCTACAGCTTGACCTTCACAGGCAATAAATATTTTTAATTCACTATTCTGGAAGCTGGATACTCTGCTGCCATGCTGTTATGAGGAAACAGTAGTTTATAAACACATTTCAAGGGAACTGGAAGTCTTCTTATTCAGTCTTTTTGCAATGGAAAGGAAAGCTTGAGTCCTGTATTATTATTTTTTTAAAGTAATTATGTTTATGAACGCAGTACCAAATGATAAGTCCCGACAGACACAGTAAACATTTAAATAATAGGCTGTAATTCAAAGACATCTTAAGTTGTTGCTGCTTTAGGCATCATTAGTACAATGGTCAGTTAAAATGTATGCTAAACACCGTGCAGATGAACTCTGATGATACTTGCAGCTTTCACAGATGACCGCTGAAATGTAGCTTGCTGCAGCAGTAACCAGTACAGCAGCACTTATACATGCATGATTCAAGATGGGGGGAACAGGGAGATTTATCCTGATCTGCTCAGCATTCCAATAAAGAAGAAAATCATTCTTCCCCAAGTTGGGAAAAAAAAATAAAATAAGAGTCAGGGTCGAACCTTTTTTCTCCATAACGTTTAAATGGAAGGAATCCTGAATTGCTGAAAGGCTTTTAATTCTCAAGCACACTGTAATATTGACCCTCCCACCCTCTAAGGAGGGAGCTTTGACACTAAAATTTAAGAGATTAGTGCCTAGCAGGTGATGATTACAGTGGCATGAAACGTGAAAAACCATAATATTAAGTTGTGAGCAGCATTGTATCAAACTGAAAACAAAAAAGCAAACAAAAAAATCCCACACAAACTATACAACTAAAACCACAACCCATACGGGTGAAAGTTTTTGTTTGGGCAGGAGAAACATTCTCAATACAAAATTCTTTCCAACTAAGTATCTAAGATCCACTGCAGGAAAACTGCCTGCTCCTGCTCCCTGACGGTGCAATTCAGACATCAGCTGTGCATGACAATCATCTAGTGATGACCAATCTTTGTTTAAAGAAATAAACACACATAAGAAAACCCACAATTTGGATAAATATCCAATTTATATTCAAATATAGTTTGATACAGTCAGTCCCTTGCTAGGTAAGAGGTTTGAACACCCATACTGTGCTTCTGACTCTCCTCACCTGATACTTAGCAGCCCCAGCACCAACCATTACAGAAACAAATCAGTTTTATTAAGTAAAATAATACTACCCAGTATAACAAAGGATTTTATAACCTCAGCTGCAACAAATTCAAATATTTCGCAACTTCTATGAAACATTATTTGTCTTTAAAAAAAAATAAATGCCTTTGCTAATTTTCAGTACCAGGACCACAGGCTAGCAAAGTTTGCTTGGGTTAAAATGTTTTTCCTCCTACTTATGAGTCAATGACACCGGTAATTATTTACTGATTAATATTTTTCAATCTGCATGACACTGTCTTTAGGATTGTGCAATAAAGATTAGCTAAAGACTTTCAATTCCAATGTATAAAGCTTCCTGAAATTTGTTTCATTTCCATTCTTCCCTTTACACAAAACTGTCAAATTTTATCCAAGCCAGAAAGCACTGAACATTAAAAAAAGTAGTTCATTTATTTTCGTATGGGACAAGATTATATTAAATTTTTGCCTCATTCTACAGCACGCATTGACCCCACATGTCGTTTATATGACTGAACCACCTTCTCTCATTAATATGAAAATTCTTTATGAAAGTATAGCTCTTCCTGACTTCTGTTAATTTTCAATGTCTTCTCCCCTGCCCCTTCCCTCCCACTCCCCTGCAAATACACAGAAGTTTTAGACCAGATTGTTTGGTGGTGGCTTTTCGTTTGTGTTTTTTTACTTTTTTCTTTAAATTCACCTTTTTCTCCTGTTGTTTATAGGTTCTATACATATTCCCCTTATTATATTTAATTATTCTTGAATACTGATGACAAGCTTTATAGCATCTCCCTGTGTTTAACTAAGAATCATCAAAAATAGTAGTTGACTTCACATGGTGTGCCTCAGTGGTTGCCCAAGAAAGTGCTGGTAGTTCATATCTTGGCAAAGATTGTCACACACAGAAGAAGAAAATCCCATTAAAAATTCATGTTATTCACTCTTCTTTAAAAGATGTTTTACATTTGCGTTCTTCCAATATTTCGCCTGAATAATGACAACGGCACTTAGCTCACAGTAAATATTTCTGCTACGTTGCATTAAATATTTGGGCCACACAGTGTAGTATTCTAGTACATCTATAGAGCAATGGTAAGGTTGGTTTGGAATTTAGCTGTAGTCTCCATTAAAGTGAAAAGAATAAATATACCGCAAGTCAGAACAAAAGTCTTTGTTGTTGCTATTCTAGAGAGAAAGCACAGATCCTGACTTTAATTCTAAATTGAACTATTAAGAAGGCTATACATGCTTTATAATCCTACAAAGAACAAGCATATGCAATAAACAGTATCTGATGCTTCAAAGGAAAACTAAACCAAAACAAAGCATCTCACTGACACAAACCTGTCAGGCTGAGTTTCACAAGTTTCTACAGAGTTACAGATAAGAAGTTTATTTTACCCCTGGACATTTTCTATATTCTTATAAACTAGCCACACCCCTCAACTAGTTACCTGCTTTTCCTTATGTTAAGCAACTGTAAATATTCAAAACTGTAAAATTCACCAGACACGTTAATAATTCAGCCGTGGTACTGCAAAGCAACAAACCACTCTGTATGACCACTCTGTGTAGTGCTCCTCACTGTCACTAACCTTCAAACGCGAACACCCCACAGGAAAGGGTTTGTGATCAGGCCACTCTGTTGCCACCTCCACCAGCACCTTCTTGCTCCGTCCTTGCCTTCCACAGCACACAAAGTTGTAAAAGCAGCTCCATCTTCTCACCTTCCCTCAGTGCCTCCTTGCTCTGCCCTGTCCTTCCACAAGACATGAAGTGGGAAAAGCAGCTCCATCTTCACACCTTCAGCAAAGCAGCACTAATAAGGCCAAGGCAGGCCTGCTTTATTGCCTCTCCTTGATTACATATCCTCCAGCACCTGCTTGTCCCTCAGGGGTCAATGAGATATTGTTCCCGCCCCTTTCCTAATCGATAGTCCCTCAGGAGCATTATCTATTATATAAATGGGCATCTTGTCTCTGCCACCTCCCAACAGCATTTGCCATAGATCCAGTCAGGAAAAGCAGTCACTGGTTATGACTTTTCAAAGAGGCTATGGCCAAAAGGCTCCTGGATTTCACTCGCTCTCCTCACAGGCCGGGTGTGAGAATTAAGACTCACCAGCTTCTCCCAGCTCACCTCGTTCTCCAACCAGGACTCAGCTCCCATCTATTTCTGCCCTCTTTGTAAACTCCAAGATAACATTTCCACCACCCTCACAGCTGGAACCGCCATTTTGTTCCCTCTCCCGGGAGGAGCGAAGTCGCCTCCCCCCCTCACCTCAGCTGAGTGACCCCACTTTGGCGCGCAGCCCCGGTGCCGCCCCAAGATGGCGCCGGCGCCCCCACGCTGAGGCGGCGGCGCGCGAGGGCCAAGGCCGCACTCCGCTCTTAGGGATAATCAGCTGGGATAAAGCCTTCCCTAAACCCCTCACCTGAGAGCTTAAGGAGCAGGACGAGGTTTTTTTCCCCATCTCCCAGCTCTGACAATCGAACAGGTCACTCTGGGAGGCCCAGGACTGCCTGAGTTGCTGTGGAACAAATCCATGTATCCGTCCCCCCCCCGCTGGATTTTAAAGCCAAAAGAAGGCCCAGTGTGATGGTATAAAGCGAGCCTGATGTTTAAGCTAAAGGTAGGATACTAATACCTCCTCCCTGTCTCTTATGAATTATAACGCTTATATTAGGGGTGCAGGTTTTTTAAGAGTTTCTTTTATGCGAGTTTATACTTCAGAAAAAGCCTTTTTGGACATGCAATTCCTAGGCTTTATTGCATCTTGGCTTATGGAAGGTACTTAAGACAACAATTTTCTACAGCGAGGAATGGAGAGAAATACTTCCTCATCATAAAATCTACGTATCAAAATCAGTAATGCCTTTGATGTCTCATAAACTCTCAAAAATTATTTATTATGGGGGCATCAATAAACAGTCCACTAAATATTAAACAGAATACCCTAATGCTGGCTGTTATCATAATGTAAAACTGGAGTGGTGTAACCAGAGATGGACAGATGTTTTGCTTTTATTAATAACCCACCTACAAGAGAGTTCATGACAAGAAGGGAGCAGCAAACCAAAAAAGTCCAATAGATACAGGCAAATGAGTCGTCCTTGGTGCTCAAATGATAGGCAAACGAATCATCTTTTGACACCAATGCACCATATTAATCATGAAAAAAAGATGATTATGGAACAGCAACACAGGAGAGCCACGCATACGTTGTGTGACTGGGACAGCAAAGCCAGAGAATCTTAAAATTTAACTGAGGCTGAAAAAGAGCACTGCCTTTTTTTTATTAGCCGAGGGCAGGTTATGCAATGCTTAGTCATTATTAAGGAGGCACCTTCCTGTTCACGTTGCGCATTTTATGATCTCGGTTGCCAAAAGATGTAAGCAGATTGCTTTTAGATGAAAAGCATTTCCATCTGAATAAATGATAACCTCTGATAGTAAATACCATTCAATAAAGCTTCGATGTAGTCAGGCAAAAAAATGTTATAATAATAAAGAGTGAAGAAAGTAAGACTAGTATTTTTCCATGAAGTGAAATTCAATGCAAAAAGAAACTAGGAAAAATGTAGACTACAAATTAATCTAAGGGACCAGTGATGCCGATTTTTTACTTCCTTGGGAGTCTGCTATGTAACAAAGAGGAAGAAAACAGCAGGCATTTGGGGTTTTTTAAACAGCGTTTTGGCTACAAGATAAATTAATTGTCTTAGTGGAAAGAGACTATTTCTGTGAGACTGGACCGTACTTGCAGCTCCGTTGGACTCAGTGGGAATTGTAACCATGGTAGTAACGCAGCTCTTCTCTCAGAGTACTAGATCACATCAATTGCCTTTTGAAAGCATTGAAAAAAACCCTCAAGGCAAGTCTCCTTTCTCGTTGAAATGGCTGGACCAGCCTGGTGAGGTAGAAAACATGCTGACAGTACAGTATTAATATCAGCACCAAGGGAAAAGGACGGATGTACTGGCTTTTCTTCTGAAGAACAGGTGTGAAGTTGTATCAGGCAGCTTAAGTAAGAGAAAGGGAAAAGCAACAGAAATGAGGAAAAGGGAGGAAGCAAGATTGACAAGGTAATTTACTCTATCTTCTTTGTGTTTCACGTAATAGACCTCATCACTCTGTAATAAAGCTTTCAAAGTTTCCCAGATGCTCTTGAATGCAATCTGGGCATAAAGTGATTTTTATGCATGGATGCATTATTTTCTCTTTATCTGCTATATATTAAGAACAAACTGGAACGTGCTCTCACAAAGTTCCAAGCTATTCTCCTAGGCATAGATGAAACAAAACAAAACAACACTTCCCAGCATTCAACAGCCTTGAAAAGAAGTAATGGAGCAATACTAAAAACACTCAGTTCATTTCTCCCTGGGATAGGCAGATTTTTCTGCAGGCTGAGCTCCTGTTTCCTGTAGCCGTGCCACATTCTGTTTTGACCTTTCCATTTTCAGTTCTACCAGGACTGTTAGTCTTGTTCAGCATGTGGATAAGAGATCAAAAAGGGAGGAAAACTGGACTCTGTTCTTCAGCAGATGGCACTCTTTCCTCCCGAGTCGTGGCCTGAACCAGGGCTCCCAGGCTGTGGTTTGGGGCATTTGGGCGGCAGGATTTGCCAGCTCTCAGACAGCCTGCACAAGGACAAACTGTCCCAGCCACTTGAGTCCTTGAAAATGTCCATGTTTTGTTTGTAAAAGACAACCAAGAGAAAGATTGCCTCAGCTTGGGAGTCACCCAAATCGTGCAGATGGTATCATGTCATTTGGCTTACCAAGTTACTCACATCCCCCCTCAGATTCAGCTCATCTTCCCTTTAACAGCAGACTGCAAAGTTTTGTTCTTCAACAGATTCATCTTACAGAGGTAGACCCATTCATTTATTGTTATGTTAACACTTTATTCAACTCTTCATGAGCATGAGGAAAGATTTTGTCAGTATTTCTTTAGTACAAATACTGGTTTCTAACCATAAAGCTAAAAGTCTCATCAGAGGATTACTGCAACCACCTTTCCTTTTGATAAGAGCACATTACTCCAGGGAGATTCATCAGCAGAAGAGGTGGCACATGTGTAATATGTGCAAGTTCACCAGTTTAGCGTGCAATTTCCTTTTTCAAAAGCCATAGCAAAAATAGGTACCCCAAGTAATTTCTAATTTGAAACCACATTGACTGAGATAAAAACTGTTTATACTACAGAACAAAAGATGAAACGTATTTCATGTGACTGACTGCATTTGAGGAAAAGATCACCCATACAAAAAACCTGCAACACGGAGAGGGCTAACCACAGAAGCCTGCACTGCTCACTAAAGACGGCCATAAGGTTTCCCCCAGAGGCACAGGAAATCTGTAGCACAGTGACCTGGCCTTTTTCAAATGCTGTCACAAAGCCAATGGACACAGCTTTTTGTGCTCAAAATGTTGCGTCAGTATTTAAGCTGCAGGAATATTTGGGCACATCAGGAGATAGACACTATATGTGTATCTCCTGATACTAAGCCAGGTACCAGTGAAGCGGTGAAGTGAAATGGTGAAGAAAGAGTAAGATGCCTTCAGCACTTTAGATCATTCAACAGTCATGAGTCTTAGATTCTGCTGTTCCTTCTCCATCACCTGTTAAAGGAGAGACTTAAGAAACCAAAACCTAAGGCAGATTTCATTAGGAGCCTTCTGGCACATCCTGGCAGAAGACAGCACTTGGAATTAATGCAACTCTCTGAGAAGACAGTCCTTTTTAAAAAATCCTGCAACTTTTTAAAGGGGAAGAAATACTCTTAAGTAGAGCCAAGTTTTAAAATGTTCAGTGTTCATCCCTGATCAGAGAGAAAGAGGCTTTCATGTAAAGTGGCAGTATTTCTGCAAAGATCAGAACTAGAAGCCACAGTGACTTCAAATGCTCTTCCCGCAAAAAACCTTTTCATTTTTTCCTTTATTGTTTGCGATTATGAAACGAGTCGAAAAAATGTATTAAGCATTCAATTTGAAGCTCTGCCTGGAAATAATTATACTTTATAATACTTCTGATGGATTAATTATCGGCTAGATACTAAGGTATTGAGTTAGATATATCAACAAAAGTTCAACACAAAATTGTTAAGAATATAGGTTTTCCTGTACCCTATTAATTTTCACCAAATACATATAAAACTGTACCTTTGTTGTAACTTAAACTTTTATGTTAGAGTAAGTTTAACTTGTTGATTAAACTTCAGATGGGTGCACTGCAGTTTCTCTTTCCTGGCTTTTTCGCTGATAGATCTCAGAATCTTTGTGGAGATGAAACCTTATTTTAAAAAATAAGCCACCTACCAGGATTTGTTCTTAAGTATGTGCCTTCTGCCAACCAACAGGTCACACTTCACACATGAAGTGTCTCACTTCATCCGGGAAAGCACTGAAAGGATAAACATGACAGAAATCTGTTAAAAAAATCATTTATTTCAGAAAGTATCCATCAATTGTTAATATTAATTGCAAGTTCCTGCTGGTTCATGTTACAATTGTTAGTGAATTGCTATCTTAATCTAATTTATGATGTTTAAAGTACCTAACTAGGTTTTCATCACTGAAGTTACTTTGCTTTCACCTCATGACACAACTTGCAGATAATGCTTTAAAGAAAGTGTATGACTGTACTATCCACTGTAATTCACTGCAGAGCAGCAATGGTGAACACTAGCATTGCAGCAGTGTCTGAAAGCATTAACGCAGTTGAGGTAGGCCTGAAAAAAAAACCTAAAATAAATAAGTTTGAACTGGACAAACGGCCTAAACATATAGGTGCGTTTGGGAGGGCAAAGGCAACAAGGGACTTTGCTGGGGAGAAAGCAGTTAAATCTGTAAATGAGCTCCAATTCAAAAGGTAGGACGATCTATTTCAATCATGGGCTGAAGAAACTGGAAACATCTCAAACACACACAGAGCAGAGGGGGGTGACTTCAGACCCGAGTTCCAAAATTCGTGGCTCAGTACCGTGTCTGTCACTTGGAGTTTAATACAGCTAGCAAACAGATAATTGGCAGTTAGTCTTTTCTCCTCCCGCAGCATAATAGAATGGGTTACATGGTAACCTTCAATTATGGGATATTAATCAGAAGATCATTTAAAATTTCCTACAGAAAGCACTTTCAGTTACCTTTGGGCCTAATAATAAATTTTATTCTGCATTTGGAGAAACTGACTGAAGCTCCAGTACCATTTAGTGTCTTATTTCACAGAGAAGTGATTGTCCTAGGCAATTAAGCACCTGCAATACAGAGCCTGGTGAGAGTCGCTTCATTGCCAAATGTCTCTTTTCACTGAGCAAACAACATGGTGAAACATGAAAAACAGAAGACTTTTTTGTTCAGAAGTGGTTTCCAATTCTTTCTTTTTTTCTTTTTTCTTTTTGTTGTTAATGGCCTTTTCTTTCACAACTCGTTACTGCTCTGAATGAAGTATTGACAGGTGTCTCAATAAAAATGCCAGTTTTCTTTTCAAATCAGTGGTAAGAATTATTTTATATTTTTATCTGCAGCATAGCGGCTCTAAATTCTATTAGAAAGCTTCGCAGGGGAGAGAAAATGGTGTTGCCCCTGCAGAAGAAAGACCCTAGAAAGAGGTGGACTAAGATAACAGCACTAAAAATGAGAGCAGGGAGGTGGTCTGGAAAGGATATCATCCCCAGAATATTTTTCTGTAGGTGGCATGACATTTGGAGGAATTTTCCAGAAATGCTGTGCTAGCTGATGTGCGTGAACGCTGACTGCAACGCTGGGAAATTCTGGAGGGATTTGGCATATTCCCAGTGGTGCTACAGATCCCTCGTTGGGTGGTTAGTAGCAACATAACCGAACTGCTTCCAGAAACTCACCGCTAGGAACATAAATGCTTCTAGTCTAAAAAGAGGGTAGGCAGGAGACTGGATAAGAATTAGGGAAGCAGTGGCCTTGTCTGAAAGCCTTCTCAAAATGCAGCATTATACAGGAATGTGGGTAAATATTGACCCAGTCCTCTGTACTTCTGCAGCAGCCTGGCAACCTGCCCTATGCTCAGGGATGTGTGGCTGTCCTTGATTACTGTCCGCAAGTTCAAGTTTTGAGTTAAAGTCAGAATTCCGACTCCCTAGATTTGTAGAGGAAAGTTGTTCTTTTCTTCACCCATCAGTGTTCCTAGGATGCAGTCTGGGCCCTGCCAGTTTTCTACCTGTGCTCATTTTGTCACAAAGGGGACATTTGCAATTTTATAACCAACCGTACGGGTAACTTTCACAGGGAAACTGAGAGGTTCCTCGTTCCTCCTCTTCCCTCCTATTGCCTATTAATTATACATGTCAAATATACACACATATTCTTTATGAGAATAAAATATGTATTTGCCTAACTATTGGCTTGTTAATCAAAGTATTTTGACCAATGTAGTTTTTACTTTGTGTATGACCTAAAAAAAACAAGGTTACTAACCAAGACAACTCTATTCCAAAATTATATTTCTCTGGCCGTGCAGTGGGGGAAAATATCCCCATTAGGTATCTAGTGAAAAGTCTTATAGTTATTCCCTTACCTAGTAAAATGCTGAATATCACATTGTTGTTCGTACCCCACTGATGTTACTATATAATAATTTAATTAACTGCTCTCCCCACTATTTTTGGTTTTGATGTAAGATACATGATTAAAAACTCTCCTGACCTCAGTGACTTAATGAGGACTACTTTCATGAATAAAGGGCTCACCCAGTTTGGACACAGAGACAGCCATAAGCCATACATTTCTATCTAGACCTCAAACTTTCCCTCAAAATTCAGCAGTAATAATACATATACATGTCCATTTCTGCAAAAAGTGACAAAGAAATCCCGTCTTTTGCCCCAAACCAAAAATTGAGTTTCCATGACTTTTTTTTTTTACGCTTGGGATTTTAATGAGACAGTTTTAAAAAGATTATTAACATGGAGGACTACTTCTCTAATTATAATAACCTTTCCAATTCTTTCGGAATAAATTTTGTTAAACACTTTTCATGCGATTTGCTTCATTATCTTTTCATTTAAATCATCTTCAATGACACAGCATTTAATTAGGTTTGTTGTGCAGGTACCGACGGTTAAACTTGTGCATTCAGCACATGCACTTCCATTTGACTAACGTAATAAATCTTATTCATGCCAATGTCACCATCCATTACAAAAATTAACAAGGCATCATCCAGTTAAACTAAGTTTGCAAAATGTTGTTTATAAAGAATTTTTGCTTTCACACCATTAGAGGTTCCTTTATTGACGAGCTTCCTGGTGTTCTGTGATCAGAGTCATAAATAAAGATTTACTTGTCAACATAAGCTGTAGAATGTTACCTGCCAGGAAGTTAGCCAGTGTTCTCCCCTAGTCATAAATATGATTCCCTTTGTTGTAGTATTACTAATGTTGCATTTTTTCCTGTTACGAGATTTTACAGCCAAGAAAAGGAAGAAAATTGCCTAGTAGTTAATACCAAACATTTTACACACACACACAAAAAACTCTCACATAATAAGTTACAAATTTACTTTGGCCTGCGGCAAGAGGTATATATTCACATCTTGTTAAATTTGCAGATAAATATGTATTCCTGTGCACAATATTTTTATTGTCAAAATATATTGTTCAATAACTGAAAAAAATCAGCGGAATACTTCAGGAAGAATTCTGGCTATGATGATTAAGGGTCCCACAAAATCCCCTCTGTGCTTCCATTACTTTTTTTAACAGTTACTTTTTCAAATGAAACACGATTTGCAGGCAAAGCAGTACACTTTACTAGATCAGCTGATGTAATTGGGAAAAAGGACGAGCTTTTAGCTTGGAAGCGCCTCTGTAGGTCTGATTTTGATGTCTTTTTTTTTTTGCTGTCTTTTAGATATTTAGCTACTGTAAGTCAGTTTAGGTGTGAATGTCAGCATTAGTAAGCATCAGTCACTAAAAGTTTATGGTCAATTTAGCTAAGACTAGACTAATTAGAGCTGAAACAGTATGTTCCTTACAGGTCACTGATGGAGTGGAGATCTGGTTTGTTACCCGAAACTGAAAATCCATGCCTTGAATTTTGTCAGACACAGAATATAGACAAATAAAGTGAATTCCACTACTTTGCTGTGCACCAGCCCTGCTGGTGGATCCTGTTCTAGGACTATTTGTTGAGAGATGACACGTCAGGTAACACTGAAGTGCATGACAGCTTAAAACCCCCTTTGGTTGACAGCCAAACTGTGGTACTTAAAAGCAGTGATAGTTACATGTGGCAGCCTGCTTGCTGCATTTCCAACAGTTCCCCCCCGCCCCAGTGAAGGAGCTGCTGTGCCTCTCTCGCAGCAGAGGTGAGGTACAGCATTGTGAGGTAGCTCAGATGGTTTCCCAGAACTAACGGCTAACTGGTCATTAGTTTAAATCATTTTAGCCTAAAAGGCTTCAGAAAATATAGTGGAAGAAGGAGTGCCCATTTTCATTCAAAGCATGGCTGCCAGGGGAGAATGAGGCACTCTGCACTTCTCCCTGCTTCCATCCATTTCTCAAGAGCATCCTGGTGATTGGTCTCATCACAGAGTCAGGACACCTGGTTCAGGACTACACTACCGCTTTTCCAGAAAAGTGCTTCCACCTCTGGGCTGTGCTTCACTGTAAAATGGCTTTACTTTCTGCTTTTTTCCCCTATAAGCTGCTCCACTTAACAATAAAAAGCAAAATTGCCAGGACCGCAGCAACAAAGAACCACCATGTTCATGGTGGGTCTCTTCTCCAAGGACTGGGCATTCACTGACTGTTTTATAAATTAATATCAGGCAAGTGCTCTTAGAGAGGCTCAGAAATGCATGGCTCAGGTCAGAACAAAACCAGACATAGGTGGTCTTTTAAACTCCTGCAGAACATCCCAGGCAAAATAAATGAGAATGGCCGAGGGCTCTATGCTCCTTCAGTATAACAACGCTACTTTGTAGGGCAAGCTCACTGCAATGATGTAAAAAATGCGAAGGGGATCAGATGTTCTGAATTAAAGACCACAATGAACAGACACGGCTGGTATGCATCCACCCTGCCTGCATGAAAATGCAAAAAATATTTTTTTTTATTCCAACTATAAACCAGAAGAAAATGTTGAGGTCTGGTCTTTTCTAGTTTTCAGGCTTTGTGACAGTAGGCATGACTGCAGTACTGGGGCATCAGCAAATGAGAAGATCCAAATAGTTGATTGAAGACAGGTTTTAAAGAGGTTGTCAGTCATATACAATGACAACAAAGGTGGAGCAGCCCAAAATGAAGATAGAAACAGCCACCACTACATCTAAAAGTCATAGGAAAACTTCAGAAAATAAGCTATGATGGTTAGAGCAGAACAAGTAGATGAGCTGGGCATTAAATCCACAAAATTGTTAATGCCAGTATTTCCAGAGTGCAGTTTTCTACAGTTAACTGAATGAATCTGTCATTAAGATACTTGAAGATATATTTAAAATAAACAGAAAAGGTGCTTTGTACTCAGACCCTTTTCTTCTTTTTTGCTTTGCTGCTCTGACAATAGTTTGATCTACAAAGTCTATACGTCTACATGCAGAAAAAAATCTAATTAAAACTTCTGCATTTTTAACATTAAAAATCGTATAATTAAAGACAACAGTAACAGATCTTAGAATCATAGATACATAAGGAATAAAGAATAAGAATTGTCTGAAATGTTGAATTTCAAGTTCATGACTTTTCAGCACTTCATTATGCAAATCATGTAATCTTAACATAGCTTTCTCAATGGAATATATCTTCCTGATATTAATTTAATTTTCTATGTCTGCTTCTTTTACATTCTGTTTCTACTCCCTGTCCTCAGTATAAAATATTAAAATGTAAGGTCAAAGCTAGAATTCAGTGTATATAAACTTAAAAAATCCAATGCTCAGAGAAATAAAAAAATAATGTGCGATGTAAAGTTTCTGTTCAATGTAAAGAAGCAACTATTATCTGTACTTACAAAAGTTTTCAAGGACAAAAGCAAGACTTCTATTTTTTTAACCTGTGTATTTTACTGCAGGTTGAGAAAAGATAAAAATCTGTTATGCTGTGGTAAAAACAAACATTTCGAGGTTATATTTTATAGATGGAAATAAAATGGCTAACCTTAAGGTTTTTTCCCCTTTATCTAGATTTCAATCCAGCGCTATCCTCCCTCAGGGTAACTGTTGTTTTCGTGGCTGGTCTCTCTCACTGCAATATATTTGGTTACATCACGGAGATTGTACTTAACCCAGCTTTGTCTATATTATCAGCAGCAATAGGAAAGCATCGCTGTCTTCCTTCTTGCTTTCTTTTTAAACTGAAAATGATAATGAACCTATAATAATTGTTTCATTTGCGGGAGAATCTGGGCTGCACGAGGAAGGTGATAAGACTTTCTGTTTATCCTCACATTATATGAAATAGTTACAGTTTTAATAAAGAAAATTAAGTTTCTATATGGCTGGATCAAAAGACAGAAATTTAGTACTGCTGGTACCATGCTTTCCAGAACATGGATTTGAGATAAAATTAAAGTTCTGGCCAGCTAGGCAAACAACCAACAACAGCTACAATACTTGATGTTACCTTTATCTTAACAAGGATGAGAAAAGATAGCAGACAGTAGTCGAGCAAACAAAAAATAGCTAAAATGCAGAAAAAAACGATACTCTGTATTTAGTGATACAGTGAAAGAGTAAACGCTATCAGTATTCAAAAATCACTGAGAGTTCAGATTTAGTTCCTCCAATGTGTTTTCTCCAGATGTCACCTGTGTGCCTTTTATAATACATATTTGAAAATATCTTTTGGAAAGTTTTTTTCTATATTTACAATATTTGATTTTTTTATATTTAAAATTTTAAACCATTTTTCTGGTTCTCAAAGGGATTTTTGTGTTACTTCCAATCAGGAGCAGGATCTGAACTCTCACTCACACCAAACTAACTGAACTAACACTCAAAGAATACAAACCTTAAACATCAACATCTGCAAAGTTAATCAGTATGCTTTGCTATAACACAGCAGTACAGTTTTGTTACTAAGGAGCACTAAAAATGGTACGTAAGTAGCGTTCATGCATAAGGAGAAAACTGAAATAGAAGACAACACCAAGGCGTGGACTTGAAGTGCTTCTGTTAATGTGAAATGGTTAAACTGAATGCTCTAGCAAATGGTGTAAATCAAGGGGATTATGGTATTTTTTTTCTGCTCTCCTAAAGCTCCATGGAGTAGCAATGAATAGAAATTAAGAAAACCTACAGTCAAGTGTCCCCTGTAACACTTACTATGCCTCAATTACTTTCAGTCACTGTTCAAAGGATCCCACGTGGCTATACAGGAATATAAGAGCATATAAGGAATATAAGTCAACCACAGAGAAACGCTTGGAGATTGTACACTTGTACAACTGGATTCTTTAAAATGGATTATTGTAGTTAGTTCGGTGCTTAAATAATTGCATAGAACTGAATAGCAAAGAACGAGTACAAGGAGGGCTCTCCAAATTAATCATACATTGCAAGTGCTTGAAGCAAGAACTTTCAACTTGAGTTTTCCCATCCTTGATTTTTGTCACAGCAACAGTTGAGTACTATTGTAACAAGATTTCTCAAAGGCTGATGAGTTCAGACAGTAACAGGATCAAAGAAAGGCTACTAGGATGAGCAGAAGGATAAAGTGTCTAAGATACAAGAAGAAACTAAGTTTATTTAGTCTCACAAAGAGAGATGAGATGCGGTTGCTGTTTATCAATACTTCAGGACAGTAAGCAAAAGAAGAGGAAAAGAACTGCTTGAGGTAATGGATGATACAATCACATGGGGGAAAAAAAAACCCCAACATATTTCACATTGGCCAAGTACACACTTTAAAGCCTTCCTTTTTCCAGAAAAAAAACCCCCCAAAACTAAAACCAGCTGAGCTCTGACATAAATACAGCCAGCGTCTTCACATAAAGACTTCGTGGCTGTCACTCCTGGAGTGAGTTGTGTGCTACAGGCTTTTCAGCAGCCAGACGTCTTACTGGCCCCATCTCCTTTTCCCAACTCAACAGCTCCAAGATAAGGGAGGCAGAGGACACAATTTTATGCTATTCAGTTCTCAGCCTTCTAGCTCAGCATTGTACCAAAGCCAATGAGTTAGCCCTTCTGTTCTACTGCAATTTCTATTGCTTTTCACTCTTCATCAAGAAAACTTCATTAATAGTTAGTTATTTACAAGGAAATCTCATCAGATTTCAGCCACTTGCCTCCCCTCACTACCATAATATATAATTTTCTAACCTCCCCCTTTTTCCACAGTATATTCATCGCAGTTGTGATTCCATCCTCCAAATTATTTCATCTGAAATAGATACACTGCTTTGTCACAGGCAGCTGTACTGCGTCTCCAGAGGTATCAACAACCTCACTCAATGTCTTTCTCTTTATTTATCTAGGAGGACACACAAGATAAGTCCTTAGGAAATGAGACGTCAGACTTTCATCTCTGCTAGTGGATGTTTAAAGTGGAGGAGCGTGAGGAAAAAAAAAAAAAAAGAAAATCTCATAATTCATTTCTCAGCACTCCAGACTGAGTACCTTTTAGGTGGGTGATGATAAAAGGTGAAAAAAAAGTAGGATTGAATTTCTTTAGGCACAGGAGGGTGCTGAAGCTGGGCTTGTCTGTGTCCCGAAAACAAGCCATTTCAGAAATGGATGTTTTCACTACTTCCTCTTCTGGAAAACTCCAGAGTGTCTAGAAATTTATCCTGATAAAAAATTGTGCATTACTACACTAATATTTGACTATGTTTTCCATATTCTTCCCCTTGGAAAAGCTGAGAATAAGTCGGAGCTGTCCCTTGTGTTGCTTTAATGCAGTGCATCAGGCTTTACATGGCTTTTTGGCAATGTAATTGCACTGCAGGGTCTATCCTTAGGCATTTAAAATAATACTCCAGCCTTCAGTGCCACTGCAGGGGGCAGGCTGTTTGCTACTGCCATGTTCAAACAGCCACAAAAATACAAAATAACCTTCACAGTAAGGCTCAGCCATTTAATCAAAGTTTATAATCAAGCAGGCTACTCAACTGAGAATACACATGAAGCTAGCCGGGAACAGAGAAGAAAAACAACCTAATTCTTATTCAAGACTGTAAAGATATATACAGTTCAATCCCGCCTCCCAGAATCTGTCTCTCAACATCAACCTAGAGTTGGAATTAATTTAGAAAATAGTTTAAAGTCTCACAGATACATGCCTTGTGAAAAGGCATGAGTATTTCACCAGCACGCTTCCTAGATATTGCTGAATGCCCCTTTTGCTGTCTTTCACTTCTCTTATAAACCAAATTCTGTTAGACTGCAGGGGCAGGCTACAGCATTCAGATAATTTATAACAGTTGAAGCTGTTTCCCTCTGTACCTCAACCTCTCTTTTCCCCCTTTTTCTCTTGAAACACTTGTTTAAATGGAATTAAGTAGAATTTAATGGATGCCTCACACTGCTGATCTACTAACCCACCAGAAGCTGTAGATTTCAAATGGCATTTTGCTGGACTTTTTCAGAGCTTGCAGCTCGTTTCCCACGTTTCCAGGACATGAGATGAGATCAGATTATAAAACTGCATGTTTTTCACTAGGTCAGTTGCTAGTTAAGCTTTCTTTCAAGATTTTATAGAAACCATTGTGATCTTTGTTTGATGTTTGTATTTGTGGGCAAAGTACTGTTCTCTTTCCTCGTATTTCAGCCTATGAGAGAACGTTGTCTTTATAAGCAATCAAAAAAATCTCCATGAATATCAGCCTGTAAAATCAATTTTAGTATGATGCTGATGAAGTTTGCACTTTTCAGCAGCTGTGAAGGTGGCTTCAAGGGTGAATGGTGAATTCATATTTAAAAACCAGAACAAGACAGATAAATAGCATAAAATGCTGAATTTTAAAAAAGCAACTCAAAAACCCAAGCAAATTACTACTCCGAGGCAATCCGTACACCGCCATTTAAGATGAAGATACATTTATGTACTTACTTGTGGTCATGTGCAATTTGAATTCGGGTCATATGAAAACCAAGAAAAAGCAGACAAGCAATCCCAGTCGCTATGGGCATGACGTGTATTGCACACAGAGAGCACAAACATATTGATCTAAAAAATTTCTGTGTTGGTAGAGGAGACCTGAATATGCAGAAATTTACAATGCAGACATGTCAACATAAATGCGTGAAATAAGCAGCATTTGGTATTCTAGGCAGATGCAGATGACACCCATGAAAACTCTCTTGCCATTGTATGAGGTACAGTGTAACTTGGCTGTAATACAGAATGGAAAGCTTAGATTGAAATTTTTCTTCTGTTTTGCATGTAAAGTGGGCTGAATCATCCCATGTTTCAATAAATACAAAATAAAGTGTATTAGTAGTTACAGAGCTAGGCTGGCTCCCTGATAAGAGAAAACTAAGAACTTCACATTAATCTTCTAATAAACATTACAGAATTTGTAGTTTTGGCCAGTATTTTAGACGTGAAATGGATAATGACTACCTAAATACTATAAAAAAACTTATGCAGAATGGTTTTCTTGAGAGTCAGCTTGCGCTACCTTTATCACATCAATATCAATCACCCCAAACGTTAGATTTCTCCTTCATGTAAAGCAGACGAAACATATATTCAATTTGATGAATTTGTCCATAATTGTCATCATAGGAATTCAGCACGCAGTTATATTTAGTCTTTTAATTCTGTTTGTGGATTAGTTTAAAGGGCTCATAGGAAATTAAATGGTAACGCAGAAATTGGTCACACCCTGTGGGCTTCAATCTGGGTTTCAGATACATTAATAACAGTGCAACACACAGATTTTTGTTGGGCGCATTATCTACAATATACCTGTAAAACATTTTGGGTGATAGCATTTGGGTAAATTTCATTTCTCAGGGGAAAAAATACTAACTTAATTCAAATAATAAATGATCACTAATTTCACTACTACATAGAAAATTCAAGGCATCTGTGATCTAAACCATCTCTTTGTAGATAATGCTTTTCATAGAATTCATAGATCAATATCTCCTGCATTATTGGGCAAGGTCACCAGCTGAGATGACCCAAGCTTACTTTCTGTGTCACTAAAAGCAGCTAGACAAAGCAAGCTCTATTACCCATTAAAGGAACAAATCTTGTTCAATTTGTTCTAAGTGCAGTCTATTATATAAAACACATAAAATGTCAATATGACTTCCTCACAAAACAAGGAGCGTGCCTCTTTATTTGGGGTGATCGATGCAGTATTTTTTGAAGCACGAACTTGATATTAGACATCCCTACCCATATTGAAGATGTCAACTTCTTGTACATCACTAAGGATGATGGCAGGGTGGTGAGCGTTAACTAGGACAACAACAATTAGTTGAGTGAATATTTCTCTTGGAAATCAGATATACCCCAGAAAATTATAACTCCGTTAAGTCTTTGACATTAGAAAACATTTTGAACAGAATGATTATTCAGGTTTGTAAACCAGAGTTCATTCTAGGCAGAAAAAAGGAAAGGATATGAATGACAGCTCCGCATTGCCTGCAACCATCCAGTGGTGTGCATGTACTGAAGGAAAGGAAAGGTAAAGTAGCAAAGTGAATTATAATGTACAGGCATCTGGAGAAAATGCCACAGGTGTTGACCGAGACAGCTCTGTCATGGGAAAACAGGCACGATTGCTCAGGCCAGAAAGTAGCAGGAAAAAATACGGATGCCTCACATTTCACCTAATGGCTGCACGTTTAGGATTACTGGAAATAAAGTGTTTACTATAACGCTAAGTGAATTTTGTGCTGATAACACCCCCATCCACTCAATGACAACACTGTGTTTCAGGACACAATTTGAAACCTCCGTTGGAAGTAAGGTGCGGTCTGTTTTCTTCCAAACAAACTTGGCTTGCAGTTAGCTATATCTGAATTCCACCCAAGGAATTCATTAGGCTGTATTGATTTATTGGTACAAGAGCCTGATCTAATTTGCATGTGTAAATTAGCAGGAAGAACATTTCCCATTACTTAGCTATATGGCTGGAATGACTGTTTACTTAATTTCCTCCTGCACAGCTCTGGTTTTTGCAAGAGGCATTAGCAACCAAGGATGTCATCTCAGATCTAGTTACATGTTGCATAGGCTTTATAAAAAAGTAAAGCGGTACAAACGGAAATGTCTGTGAGGTACAATTTGCTACCACTCATAAGCCTCTCAAAACAGAATGCATCGCTCTTTCGGAGCACTCGAGTTTTTCCTCCACAGAAGGACCAGAAAAAGCTTATTTGAATCTTAAATTTCTCTTAAAAAGAAGGTGTTTTCTGTCATTTTTGATACAATTTTCTTAGAATTATCCTATACACATATTAGTTTCAGTACTTTACCTTTGTGGGAGGTGGGCAATAAGAAATGTGTTTTACTACCCTTTTTTATAAGGAAATGGACATTTGGACACTTTCTTGATTCAAGCTGAATGGGGTGAATCAAGAAGCAGAGTCCAAATGACATTTTGCATCGTTATCAACTGCAGAGGATCAGACAGTTGAACAAATCTAGTTACACTACTATTTTCCTTTCAGAACTGCAGAAAGGAGAAAACAGGGGAAGCCCATCACCTGAGGATTAACGGTCAGTCATCTTCGCATCTTTCTGCTCCAACAGGTCTGCTCCTTCAAAAAGTGTGACAAGGTAAAGTAGGCTAACAAGCGTCCATCGGAAATTAATTTCCAAGAAGCGACTCGGTTATTCACTGTGAGACATGTAACTGGGTAACTTCTATTTATTGGTTAGGAACTTGGAAAAGGATAAATAAGAAAGTGAGATCATTCTAAGGCTATGACTTTGTATTTTAACTCACCGGAAAGCTGCTCTGAAAACAATTTAAATGACTGAAAACACTGTGGCTACTTACTGAGCTGTCCAAAACCCAGCAAGGTCACAGCTGCTCTGATGTTGAAATCGAAATGCTGTACTGGGAAGCAATTATTGGAATGCTTCATTTTCTTTTAAGTAAAGTTTGTTAGATAACTATAACAAAGAAACACTCACAGAAGATAAAGCTCCCACAGCAGAAAAAGTACTATAACCCCTTCTACAGGCAGTGCATCGGAGAACCTGTATCAAATTGATGTGTCAAATTGAAAGTTTATGGCAGCGTGACCAACAGTCAAGACACCAAATTCAGGTGATCTGCATTTAGGGATTAAAAACGAAATGACTGAATTATTTAGAACCATGGCATGCAAGCCTTGTTGGCGGAAGACTGGAAGGTGACTAGAAAGGCTCTAATTTTTCAAAGTTTATGGAAAATTTCTCCTGAATTACTAACTAGTAATTCTGAAAACTGCTCCAGGGAAATTGCTGGAAACCATAAAAAAAAATCAGAAATAGCAAAGCCAAAATAAATAGGATCTATTACAGAAGAATCAACGCAGCTTATATAAAGGCAAGGCATGTATCAAAAATACATTGTAAATATTTATAGTCAATAATAACGGAGTCAATAAGAATATGGCTAAGAGAGATCAGGTTAATGCAGCGCACATGGATTTCCAAAAGGCCTTCTACAAGAGTCTTTTTTAAAGGTTTTCAAATAAGCTGAGCAGTCATGAGAAGGAAGGTCCTCCCATGAATAAAATAGCTGATTAAAAAGAAAGATATTGAAAGTTAGTGCAAAAGTCATTTCTCTCTCTCGAGAGAGATACTCAGCAGAGCCTTACAGGATTTATTGGAGGCCCTGGTGTTCAGCATGTTTTCAAGTTATCTGAAAAAAGGAGTGAAGAGTGTGATGACAAACTCGCAGGATGCTACTGTTATTCATGGTGGTAAAGATAGGAATTGACTGTGAAGAACTGCAGAAAAGCCTTGCAACCAAGCAACTGAGTGAGATAATGGCAGATGAAATTCAGGAAGGATGGCTGTAAAATGATGCACAAGGGAAAAAATAATTTTACCTACACAGTGATAAGCCAACCACTAATACGTAGGAACAGGATGTTAAGGTCAGTGTAGATAGTGCTATGAAAACATAAATCCAATACCCAGGAGTGTGAAAACAGAGAAGTGAACATTAGCAATTACTAAGAAAGGACCAGAAAAGCAAACAAAAATATCATTATCTCATTGTGCAAACCCACCGCACTGTTGCATCTTTAAAACTGTGCCATTTTGGTCCTCCCTTGCAGTGAGAATAATTGAGGATATAGAATGGCTTCCACTAGCTTTTCCAAAACTTCAGGCAAAAAAAAATGTCTATTAACGGCTCTACTTTCACTGCTGCTGTAAAATAGGGGAAAAAAATGGAAATTTTAGAACATAGTTCAGTTTTATTGATGGCTGTTTGCCGCAGTGTAGAGTCTTCTGATTTTGATAAGGAAAAAAAAAAAAAGCTTTCAAGCCCAAGGATTTAATGCATAAAACTTGCACACGGATTTCATAATTGGGAACAAACAAGGGAGAACTACTGGGAGTAACCACTGTCTTTCACGAAAGAGATATTGAAAAAAAGCTAAACCAACCACTCTGTATAATTTTTTCCATGTAGTTTTAAACAACAGCATATTGAATTTACAGGAAATCTCATTTAGAAATTACTAGTAATCTAACATTTTATTTCTCTCTTAGTTTATATTGCTTAACCTTTGAAGCCAGAGGAGAAATTATTCTCTTGGCCTGCAGTAAATAACTGTAGAGAACTTACGTAGGAAATCACAAGACCAGAAATCAGGAACGGCTTGGATTTAGTACTGCTGGGAATGAGTCAATACGGTATAGGAGCACAAAGAAACCAAATTTTAGGGAATTAATAAAGTTAGCAATCAGCTTGCAATGGGAATGTTTTTTTTAATAGGAACTAGTAAACTGGAACAGAACAATGCAGCTGCTTGTAATCCCATTTAAAGTGGTGTCACTCAGGAGCAGAAGTAACTGACTTGCCCTGGAAAATAGGTTATTAAAGAAGAAATTATACAAAGAGTAAGCAAATTATATGGGAAAGGCTTTTAAGACCACAGCAGGAAAGGTACAATAATCTATCTAGTGCTTTAGAGAAAAGAACAAAAATCTTAATTCCAGGGAAAAGGATTATGCCTTTGCCACTTGAGAATTTGGAGTTTAAATGAATACTGCACAGCATTTTCATTCTCGTCCCACTGGCCTTCATCGGTCTGGTTAACCTCAATGCACAGAGCAAAGATGATTCTTCAGCGTTGCTGCCAGGAATAAAGACTTATCTGAATAACATTAGCCCCCAGGAGTAAATTAAATTCATTTTTCCCCCAAATTGTATTACATATTTGCACATAATTATTTGTACATAGTACATAATTGTACTAATGCTGGCAGCTGAGCTACTGTAAATTATTTCTCTTTGAAAAATTAAGCTGAAACTTCAGTGCTTTCTGAAAGGTTGCAAAGCTTTTTTAAGTCCGAGAGGAAACTTATACTAATAATACTAGTCTTGAGAAGCCAGCGTTGGTAATTCAAATGTGGAGGAGACTGACAGGGACAAAAAAGTACAATGTAGTGATTTGGAAAGACGTATTCGTAATGTCCACCAAGAGAGGCATAACTGCAAACTGCAACTTCTCCTGTGCTTTTAGTTCTCACATTTCATCTCACCCAACACAGAAACACTGCCTAAAAATATTTTGTATGTGCAAACAAAGAAATCTTCGCGTCTCTGTGGTTTCTAGGAAATCACATTTTGACTCGGCACAAATGGAAGATTTTAAAAACTATGCAGGAGGCACTCAGCACGTCCCAGAGAAAGGATTTCAGTCCCTAGGTAACCATGTTGTTGGTCTCACTCAGGAAGGTTGGATTTGCTTGCAAGAGCGGGGAAGGTGGTTTGTTGGGTACAAATTTGCTGTAATAGCAGGCTTACAAGCTTCTACCTGTTACCAGTCAGACCCCAAATGGTTTTTTACCTCCTGATGCTCAGCGTGCCTTCTGGGCTTCTATTCCCAGTGCCTCAGAAGCATCAGACATATTCTTCATCTAAGTCCCACGACAAATGGGGAGGTATCTGGGCACTCCTCGAGGCAGTATGAAAATCCCTCCTGTGTTGGATTTGCATTTCTTGCTCATGACGAAATCAGCTGCTGACGTTGGGATCAGGAGGAAAACCTCCTTTCCAGTCCCCCTCTCCTCCGTGACCCCAAACAGGTCACAGGCTGATTTTTTGGTTTTGTTCGTTTTGATTTGTGATATAGGACACTAATACCCTTGATCTTTTCTGTTCCGATCTTGTGGTATGTTGCAGTCATGCCTTTTGGTTTTTTCTCCCGAGTTTTGCATTTTTTATGTTGTCGAAGAGCGTGCTGTGGCCAGGGCTGGGGGAAAGTAATGAGGAGAAGACGTTCTGGGGCTCCCCCAGACTAGCAATTTGTTGTGTGGTTGCCTGCATTTGGATTAACAACTTCAGGTCCTTCCATTATTTTATTCTCCTATTTTCTTTGCAAAAAACCATCAGAAATTACCGTACCACATCCCACAAGTATCAACCACAAAATGGTTACGAGGTTCTTGTTATCACAACTTGACCTCCCTTTAAGCAAAGGAAATGTTCATCTCTCCGTGTCCTACTTGAGGATAACATACCCAAGGAAGTTGGCTAACATAACTTTTGAGAAAGAATAAATATTGCACTGTAAATATTAGTTCATTGAAGTATGCTAGATAGTAATATAGTATCCAGCTTACAGTTGGGGAAACCAGAGTATAAGATGAGTAAGGAAACAGGGAAAGACAAAAGAAAAGGACTCTCGGATACAGAAGAAAATGGCGTTAAGGAGTACTTAAACTGATTTTCTGAAATGAATAGAGACCTTCCTCCTGAGGAGCATTGTTCAGTCAAAGACTAACATAACCTAACTTTTTGCTGTGCTAATTATCTCTTCTTCCCATTCTGTCTTTCCACTGCTCTTCCACACGTGCGTCCTAAGAGTAGCAAGTTGTGTCACGTGAACAAAGCACTACTGAGGATTCCGAGAAAATGAGAATTCTTTTTCACCTAAACAGATACTTATTTATGAAAGAAAAGCATGAAGATACATTATAGATACCCTGTAGTTCAAGAAAACAAATTAAATGTTAGCATAAAACGATTATTTTAACAAAAGCAAATAGACACGGTAATAATTTGTTACAAAAAGACCTAATAAATTGAAATCCATGTATAATAGCATTTCTTCAATAAGACACTATAGTAACAAGTAATAAATGAGCTGAGGAAAACTCAAGATTTAAATCAGCATGAGAATGGAGTAAAAGCACACTGTGAAAAAGGTGAAAAGAAAATAAAACATCACTCAACTAAATCAAGTTTGATGTTTTAAGCTTCAGCAATCAATGTCACCTCTAGTCCACTAATCAAATATATATCCATAGAAGCACTCTAGTAAATTATACATATATTTTTCATTGACCTACTTCTGATCCAGCTCATTAAAGCGACTACTTTCCCCTCTAGTCCCCTCCGGCTAGGTGTAATAGTGTCTCTGCCTTCTGGCTAGGTGATAATTAAATCCACTAAATAAGTGGCAAGTAGGTGGGAAAGAAACTATTTATGCTTATTCAAAAGGGAGTGGCTCAATTAGCACTTGGGAATTTGGCTTTTAAAATTTTATCATAACTTGAAAGTAATCCTGAACTCTCAATTTCCCCCCAGTCGGTACTTTAGTCGGTTTGGTTCTTCCTTTCAGCTCACGCATCTCAAACAGGAACCTATACTCAAAACAGGAAAGTCAAACAGACAGAAGCTCAAAGCAGAGATCTGAACAAAGGTCAATGGGCACCCAAAGAAGAGGACTGACTTAACGGCTCAAAAAAAGAAAAAAAATAAAATAGTGGTGGCAGTTCAGTTCTGAGCCTGTATCTGGCTGAATGACAGATCTCGGACAAATCAAAACACCTGCCTCTGTTTACCCATTCCTGAGGTAAGGGCAATTGTCTTATCTTTGGATAAAAACGCCTACAATTTGATCCAAAGCCCAGAATCCTTTGATTGACCTGGTTTGATTCAGGCCTAAAAAAAATCTCTAGCCATGACACTAAAATATCTTGGGTAAAAGAGATGCAAATATCTGCAAAGGCTCGCAGTCGCCAGTGTCTGTATCCAGGTACCTGGGAGCATTAATAGGGATGGAAATAAAAATTTTATTGATATGACCCTACTTAGTGTGATGCACCGTGAGCATCTGAGATTGTTCTGCAGTGTAGTGAAAGTTTTATGGACGATAGCTCTGAACCTTATATAGACTGCATCCATTTATCGTTTAGTCTTCATTGGTTTTCCACCACTAGCCTGAAAGTTGGGTCCCAAATTGCTGAATTATTTTACAGAGAAGGTGGAAATAAGGAATAACACAGGATGCATGCTTGTGGGTGAGACGTATTCTCTGTTTCTGTAAATCAAGGGCAGAGAAGACCATGGCAGAATGCCGTCTGCGGTAATTCTTTGCAAACTTAGTGACAGTAGGCTAAAGTCTGGTAGTCTGGTGCAACGTAACACTGATTTGGCCCACCCACAATGGAAATAAACTGAGGAAATAGGGTTTTGTGATTAAAATTGTTCTTACTGCTGTCTCTTACCCTGGGAATAATTTTAGAAAATCCTGCAGGCAGATCATTTTTTGAGCACTGTATTCTTCTTTGCAGTTTTCACTTGCTTTGTAGTAGCCTCCTCTCTCTACTTCATAAAATTAATGTAGCTCGAGAGGAGATGACTAGACTTTAATGATGGCAGAATATGATATAACAACTTAATGAGACAGTAACGCACAATTGCTTCTAGCTACGTAAGTTATGTACAAAACCCCTGGAAACAGTAGTCTGTATCGTATGCATATTATATACATACATCTCCACAAAATGTATATGCAAGTGTGTTTCAGCAGAGATGCAACATGACAGATTTTGAGATTATATTACCAGACAAGGCTAAATGCTTCATTAATAAGGTACCATCATCATATTTCTTGCTAATACTGGAGTCTTGTTCTGGATCTAAACCGAATTTTACAAGCATCCACTGGGATTGTCGGGGCATAAAGATACACTGGAAAACTTGAGACCAGGCTTAGGACTTTGTCATTTTGTTTTCAAGTACGGTCGTCTTCGTCTCAAAAGCACATCTTTCTAATAAATATAAAGGGCCCGATTTTGTAAAGGAGATAAGTGCATATTTCACTCTAACACGCATGAGAAACACCACTGAATTAAATATTCTGTATACAAGAGGGAGAAAGCCCCAGGTTTCTGTACAAAAGATAAAGTAAGTAAGATTTTTTTTAAAAATTCCGTTTCCAGGAGCATCATCGGGGATTTGCATACATTACCTCTGAACAAGTATAGAAACACAAAGGCAGAAATGGAGGTTTATTGGCCTAGTCTGTTCTGGTCTCATCCAAGCAACAAGAAGTTACTCTGCTACTGATAAGAAGCAGGTATTAACCAAACAGCAATACTGTTCTTTAGACCCTTAAATTATTCTGACCTTCAAAAAGATCACAAACATCAAAGAATTATTATTCACATCTTAGGCATTAGAATTTAGAGGGAAAAGCCCAATATTTCAATCAAAAATATTGAAAATATGGATAGCATGCAATTTGTAGTCTCCTTAGGTTCATTTCTTCTGCCGAAGTTGCTGAATGACAGACAATACAAGAGTGGATAAAATCTTTTCAAGAATATACCTAATATAAGTTGGAATGGTTGTGGCTAATCCTCTCATGAGTAAAACTAAAGATCCAAGACTGTTAACGCAAACATAAAATTTCAGAAGTCCTAATGGCATTTTTCATAAAGGAGCCTTTCTAGTCAGCAAAAGTTTTCTAAAGTTCTTTTTTTTCTTCTGCTAGTCTCAGTCAGAAAGAGAGTTTGACAGGTGTGCTGGGGAAACAAAAAAAAAGGAAAAAAAAAAAAAGAATAATAATATGTGAGAGAGTGAAAGACAGAGGGAGAGAGAAAAAGCAAGACATTTTTCTGCTCTTTGCTTGCCATTTGGAAGCCAAAGTCTCTAGCTAAATTCCAAAGCCAAACTGCCAAGCTAATTGCACTTCAGTACGAATTGCCCTTTCCCCAGAGGACTGCCCAGATTCCCAGTCTATCTCAGGCCAAGCTTTTCTTTACTCTAGCGCTTCGAACAGTAAGTCCCATCTGCTGGCAGGGATGCATTCTGACCAGCAGCTCAGAGTCTCACATAACTGTCAAAAATTCCCAAGAAGAACACATTCTGAAACACTGGTTTTCCAACAAATAGCGCAGTTCTTCTTCACAAGGGTAAGTTTAAACTTGTTCCTAGCTGTATTGGCTCATGGAGGGCAAATAATTACTATAGAAAAGAACAGTAATTTGATTTCCCTGCATCCACCCATTTAGAGAGCTGAAAGCATCTCTGGCGTTGGCAGCACAGTTCTGGTTCTGCCGCACAGAAACGGCCAAATGACTTTCTTATTAATAAGAATGAATTACAATAACTTTTGAAGTCCATCACATTCCAATGCCTCGGCATGTATTATGGTCTTTTACATCAGGACAATAGTAATACATGTCTAAGAGCAATGTCTAGTAATTATGAGGTCTGTGGCTATGATGTTATGACTTTCTTCTGTCATTATTGGGGAGAAAACGTCATGTGGTAAATTTGCACGTTACATTTCATAGCAGTTGTCATTTTTTGCTTGCGTACTCCTTGACATATTACAACTCTCCGCAGCTGTCACCTGTTTACACTTTGTCACTGTCTAGGTCATCTTGATTCTTGAAGTTTTATTTCTAGATGCGATACGGTTAAAAGATCTGTATGCCCTTCCGTTTTTACCATCGCTTTCTCCAAAGAATTATGGGTCAGATTTCTAAGAGAGTGGGCACAGATTGTTGTTTTGAATTACAAAACTGAAAGGGCAGCCAGTATGAAGAGCACTAATTCTTCCACAGATGTGGCAGTAATCTTTAATCAAATATTAGAGCACCATTTTCAGATCAGTAAATAGGTCTGGAAGAAGTTTCTGACCCAATAAAGCTTATCTGAATTAACAGCAAGTAACATGTCAGCAGGCTGCTGCATTTCCTTAACTATTAGTTCTTGCAGTTCTTTAGATATTATCTGAAAATTAAAAAGCAAGACATTCTTCAGGTTTTGGTACACTTCATTTAATTTTAAAAATAGCAAAGTAGTCTGATTTAGACTACAGATCTTTTCACTATCACACTCACTAGTTTAAAAACAAAAATAGAAAAAATGTTTATGGACTATAGGAATTACTACTAGGAAATTTGCTATTCCTCTTTTGGCCCATTTTAATCGAAGGGTCATTAATGATAACTAAATTAGTTTTATCACCTGAAGCACAACACTCCCATCTTTGACCTGATATCCAGCATATTAAAAGTCCGTATAGCTATCTTAATTACTTTTAAAATTATGAATATTGTGCAGATAATTTTTATTCCAGCCCTGTTGAGTCGCCTGACATCTCCACTTAGAAATTATATTGCCTTATCCCCTTTACTATTTGTGAATTCCACCGTCTTGCTCCAACTATTTGTCTTTGCTTTCTTCCCAGTCCAGCCTTTATAAGTACGTGTTCCTTTATAACCTGATCTTCCTCTCCCATCTGCTCACCCCAATAATTTTTTGATGAGAGGATCTGACCTGGCTCATCTGTGCCGTGTAGCAGATAGACGGAATTCATCCCTTTGTAGGAGCCATATCCCGGGTGCAAAACTATTTGAGCAGGAAAGGGGAAGAACGTACCGGTAACACTTCATGTCTGCTCCCCCGTTCTTCTCCCCGGAGGCTTTCCCTCACAGAACGTCAGCAACACTCGGAAATGTGGGAGTGCTGATATGAGGGAGAATTTCAACTGCTTTCTCTTTAGATTAACCAAGAATTAAGAGATACAGTTAAAAGTCTGAGAAAATATGATAAAAAGTTTATCTTTTAAACCAAATTTTAAAAGATCATCCGGAAAAAAAAGGTCAGTTTCAGAGATATACAAAATTGTTAACGTTTACTTTGTGCTCAGCAATTTGCTCACCGAAACAAATAGAATTAAGAGAGAAATTAATATAGAATAGTGTGATCTGATACGCCCGGAACAGCTAAACATTTCAGATTGTCCAATATAAAATGTGTGCGTATGAAACACGTAGGTATCCTGTGCAGTCCACAGCTCTTTGCTGTTAAGTGTGTAGGATGCTATGTTATGTTCTTGAAGATAGGCCTGTGGCATTGATTTCTATCAATCTGCATAGCCTAAAGTTTTCCCGCGTTTTTCTGCGATGCCCAGACTTGATGCCACCTCTACGAAAATAAACCTGTGCTCTACAATCCAGCATAAAACAGGGTTGAGAAACAGCAGGCAACTATTGTTCTCAGTAGATCATTCTCAAGAAAAGTTGCTAACAAATACAGAAATATATGACACCGGCGTCTCCAAAGCTGTAAACGATTTACTTCATCTAGCTGTCCACCATCCTTACGCGTGGGAATAGCTACGGTCTGCTGCCATGAGACATACTTGTCAGATCAGAGATGAATCTCAATTTTCAACATGCTGCTGTTAAAGAACTTAAACAATTTCAAGATGCATACAGTCAATCTGGCATTTTATATATAAGAGCCAAGATTTTGATAAAATTTAAAAAAAAAAAACAAACAAAAAAACAACTTTAAGTTGACGTTTAAATCAATGCTATTGGAAAAAGTGAAAACAGTATGTGATTGATACAGTTTTTTGCAGCACGTTAAAAACATATGTTAGTCCTATCTGAATTGAGAAATTAAGGACTCCTACAGTTGCAACGACTTGGAATGAATTTTTAGTGGTGATTAAACTAGAAAATACTTCTGGAACTTCCGTCTGCATTTTTGTACATATTTCAGGAGTAAATAAAAAAAAATCAGAAAGAAATAAAATAGCAAATGGAGAGTAATGCATTACTCTGTTAGTAAGGCATGGAAATAACATGGTTATGAGAGTGGACTCTTAGCTTCCTTTACAAAGGAAAGGTCAAAGAAATTTTACAGAAGACGTAGTTACACATAAACCTGCAGGGGGAAAACCTAAACTTTGTAAATCACTGGGCGATGACTTCCAAATACCAATACATATTTAAAGCAAAGCTTTGCAACAACTTTTCCTGCTTTGCTCGAATCAGTTAAAAGGACTCATTATTCTTCTCCTTTACTGAAACTGGCCAATATTTAGTGAAGTCACACTTTGGTAGTAATTCTCAAAAAATGTTGATTTATTTCCATTTTTAAAAAATGAAATAGCGTTATAAGATGTAAAGTCTGGTTACTAGCAGAATAAAATAATATTATATAACTAATTGAATTGAAATGCATTGATTTAGGTATTTTCATGAAGGATTTGAAGAGTGTAAAAGTAAAATCCCTATCAGATAGGTACAAAACCGTTGCTTTTCTCTCTTAATTAATGAACTGATGTTATTTTATTTCTGATGCTTCTGTGAAGAACAATGTTTGGGGATATCTTTCTTCTTATTGAAGAAGAATTAAATGAAAGGATTTACCTGTATGCGATCTTTATGAAACACACGCTGCAGTTTTGGTTATCTTTGTCAGCCAGGCTACAAAGAGAGCGATCGAGCAGGTACTGAAGCACGTGGTGCTGCTCCCTTTTACCGCTAATCTTTTTCCCAGTAATCTCTCAAAGAATTTTCGTTATTTATCCTGGCTTTGGGACCCAGGGCCCAAGCAGGATAATGACACAAATACCACCGACAAACTATGAAGGATGAAGCTGCAGTTTCTTTATCTGCTTTTTATCATTTGTCATATCAGAAGCATTTTCCATTGTCTCTGGAGCAGGTACCAGTTCCAGCTAAGATCCAGTACCACACCGCTACAGGTGGAAAAGGAATATTTTAGGCAATCAGATACAAACATTGCTGAGAAGAGTTACAAATACAGCTGAAATTTTGTTAGGTAAACAAGGTACTAGGTATAAGAACATATAGGAATGATAGTATTCCCTGTACAGATTAGACCTTGTTTAGAGAAGGACTGTACTGCTTTAAATTAAATCGTTAGGAAACTTTAATGTATGATAAGCATTGATTAGTGATTAGGAGTAGGCACGTGCACCTGACACACACAGAAATGGTCCTAAATGTGTCCAACGTGTATGTTTGCCTATTGGAAAAAAGTGCCAAATAAATACAGACATTTTTAAAGAAGCACTTAGAGAAACAGTCCTTACAGCATTTTGTCTCATAAAAGCCTTCTTTGGCCGTTTCAGCTGTTTCACAAAGCTCCTTTCTTAGTTACTCTTCCCTGCCCTCCCTAGAGCTAACCCCTCCCCACCTGCCACATAAAAACAGTAATCATCAATTCCAAGAGATTAGAAATACTTTTCTAAAGCTCCTATTCCGGAAACTAATTTTTTTCTTTCACACTCTGCTAACCTCATCCAGTAACAAATGGAAACATCTCAACCTACAATATTGTCACCCAACAGAAGGTTTTAAAAGCAGCAAATACTATTAAAAAAAAAAATAATTGAAAGGAGGAAGTAGACAAGAGCTAAACAAACAATTCCAGTGTTGGGCCACCTTTATATTATGCAGAGTATATAATTGAGAGCAGAGTCTGGCTGCTAAGATAAGCTCTTTTTCAAAGCTACATTCTGATTATCTAGTTGGACCTTTTTAGATGATGTCAGAGTTGCATACCAATTTCCAAAAATGAATGGCTGAGTTGCAGTCCTTTTATTAAACACACAAAAATCCTCCTTTGCTTACTGCATCGGATAAGGGGAGAAATGCTTTTGTCTGGAGGATAAAAATAACAAGGAAAAGAAGGGAAAGTTTTGTGGGAAGAATGAAAGGCAAAGATGGAAGGAGAAAGTGACAGTTTGAAACTTGCCTCCTCGTCGAAACTCTGCTGTCAGGATCCAGGTAACACCACTTCTAGCACAGCCACAGACAGGATGCTTCTCAAGAGTAGAAAGAGCTGAAAAAAAAGCCCAAAAATGTGTTTGAAAATGGCCAGAGATTTTCTGGGTTATTGATGTGGCAGGAAGGGTAGTCTAGTGGCAGTTCATTCTTACAGAAGAATCTACTCTTTCATCAATTTATAATTTCAATAAGAAATACCGTTCCTGACAGACAGACACGGCATACAAATTACCATATAATTTTACAGTTTTATACATATCATTGACTTTAAATGACACATACATTTATTTAATTTGCCTTTAATCAGAACTTCCCTAGGAGATGTATTTGCATACTAAAGGTATAATTCGCAAGCAGTTAGAGGCCTGAAACCTTGCGTGTCACCGAGCTGCATCTCAGTTCCTTGGTAACTAGATTGCATAGCTGAAAAGAGACGACACCTCTCTTTAGAAGGTTATAAGACCTACGGTATGTCAAATACATTGGCAGCGGAAAAGATAAAATTTTACAATGTAAATAATTTTTTTAAATGCTCAAAAGAAATAATTTTCTTAGCCATTAGTGCTTCTAATATATACATTTAAGGGATAACACTACCTAGAAACATCTTTCAGAGTTGGAGCAAGTCAGTACTGAATCTTGCGTTGAAAATGTGCAACTAAATTTTTTTCTGCTTAATTTCCAGTTCTCTAACAGCAAATACCACTGCACAAGTGTAAAGGTGCTTCATTTTCACATTTGGATATCTTCTAATGCAACAAAAATAAAGCTTCTGGCAATTCATGTCATGCTAAACACATCATTCCTTAAGTGCTGCATGTTTCAAGTGAACGTTCTGCCACGATACTCGGACTGTACCACTCAGTACCATTTAACACCTGACCTTCTTATGCAGTGCTTAAACATCTTTAAAAAAATTCACATGATAACATGACTATTTTTCCTGTGTCCTAACAATGAAAAAGGCTTTATATTGATATTCAGGACTTTGTCGTACCACTTTTACATCACTGTTCTGTTTTCCAAAAGGAAGTTTTGAGCATCGTTATATATCGTAACAAAGACCGGCAACTTCTACGTTGGTAAAAAAATTTATAACAACTTCAGAATTAGAACCGTGAAACTATTATACAATCCTAAATTTCCTTCTGAGGAAGTCTGCTGTACATTCAAATGAAGTATTTTAATATGGAGTGGTATATGAATATTTCATTGCATATATATGCATTTTGTGATTAACTAATAAATAACATAGAATGGCTTACAGCATTTTGCGCTGGAAATTAAAAAGGACTGTAATGAATATTGTTTGTAGAAAAGGCTCAGTATAAGAAAAATAATACAATAAATACTGTTAAATAGCATCTCTTTCAGAGTTCTCCTATTCAAACCAGTGCCAGGTAATTAAAGGCTGTTAGTTTTTGCCTTCACCCACAAGTAACTGCACAGACAAACTGAGTTCTTGATAAATGTCCTTAAGAGTTGATAAGCTCTCTGCTGCAGAATTCATACCACTCGAGTGTAGTGAAGTGGGTTGCCGTTCAGGCTGAGCTTTATATGTCGTTAAGAGCAGTTGTAATTTCAACTTGCTTTCAGAGGCTTACCTCAAATCTCAATTTAGACCTAATAAAAGACTTTAGATCAAAAATCTGCTTTTTTTGTTTTTTTTCAGGGCCAGACTAGTCAAACTGCAGATGATCAAGGACCAGCTGTGGTATGGAGCTCCCTTTCCAGGGACAAATAGAGGAGATGGCTGTCACCAGCTGTTGCCACATCTTCTTTGTCACTGCGGAGCTGCAAAAATGGCTCAAGAACACCTTTTTTTTGGTTCACTGGCTGTCCAAATCTACCACGAAACGTCAGGTTTGTAAGAAATGTAAAAAGAGATCCCCAGTAATTTTACGGTAGTGTTATTATAGGTTGTCATTAGGCTTTGTCTTATTTGGATTATTCACCGACTAGAGGCTGGTCTACCTGCCTATGGCAGGACCGCCCGCAGCAGCTGCATCCGTCTCGGCAACTGCGTGAAGCCCTCGCTTCAGCCTCACGTGGAGGAAGACCGTCAGGTTATTTCCAGACACACTGTCTGAACTGCTGCTCTCCAACACGCCCTTCTCACACGGATAACTAAAACAGCGAAGTATAAAGGAGATGGCAATGTATTTTCATTTTAATCCCAAGATTATATTTCAGAAGAATCTCTATTGTACGGGCTTGTAGCAGTGTGACTCAACCAAGTATATTTTCTTGTTTCTAAGAGGATCACTGTAAAATAAGAATATTACTTTCATGAACAAAAGAAGTAAAATGTTTTATTCTGGGCAGTTCTCGCTGTTATAAATTCATTCCTTTTCCCTCTCCATTCCTCTCATTCTTTAGGAATATACTTCATGATTTTGACAGCATCATAAAGCAGGTAATAGTCAAACGAATAACACTCTCAAAGTGTGAGTGACATTTAAAAAAAAAAAAAGAAAAAGAAAAAAATAGACAACCACCACGGTAGCAGGAAAAACCTTACTTCCAGAGCCAGAGATGTAACTTTGATGGAGAGTGGAAGAAAAATGCTTTCATAAAAGAACCAATCTTACAAAAACAGCAATCTCCAAGAATACTGTGACATAGTACATAAATCTTTACAACTCACTTTTTTCTTATATCTTAAAGAAGGAAAATCCCATTACAATCAAAACTCTTGTCTGATGTGCAAGAGCCCCGAGTGATAACTGGAGTTTTTAACATCACGGCTCTTTGTAGCAGACACTTCAAAGTTTTAATCTAAATTCTGATTCAGAATTGCATAAATTACAGTTATGGAAATGTCTCTTTCAGTCGGTCTGAAAATACATACAGATTTTCATGAGAAAGACTTAACCCTTTGACTTTTTAGCTCAATGTTACTTCCACCTTGGTAGTCTGAATTTTGAAGAGATATACATATCTAGATAAACATATACTGAAATGAAATGATTTCATATCGAAATTTCACAGCAAAAACTTCCAATTTGTAGTCTGTTGAAAATGTTTTCTCCTTTGTCTATCAACAAAGAACAACCGTGTTTTTAACAGCAGTTCGGTTGTATATTTATACCATTCTCCTATCAGCGTCGCTTCCTTTTTCTGGAAGACTACTGAAAGCAACACAATGACCAGGATTTCCATGCCAGGCATGGGGGAAGAGAGGGGGAAGAGAGGGCTGCAGAGCTGTGTTAACCTTTGAAATTTGAAGTCAGGAAAGAAACATTTCTACAGAAAATTATGAATTGGAAGCCCGAGAACAGGATAATTCCTAAGGGGAGAAGGGCAGCCCAGGCACTTAACCCCTGATTGTCCGAGCATCTGGACAAATAACAGAAAACGTAGCTGCCAGGTTTTACGTACTCCTGCTACCACACAACACGCAGGTCTGTTGAATCAACATATTCATTCAAATAAAAAAAAGGCTACTTGAATGCCAGCCTTCCAGGCGTGAAGTAATTTGTAGCTGATTTTTGACACTTCTCTTGAGTTTTCAGCTCTTTTGGAAGCAGAGCGAGCTCTCACACAGCGGGTAGCACATCTGCACTACTTGTTACCAAAGGGAAGACTTATCAAGTACTTGGAAAAATTATGGGTTACTAGTAGACAAAAACGACATCCGGCTCAGGAAATCTAATCTGAAAACAGATGGAAATGCAAGGATATCAGAGGAAGCATCATACATACCTGCCCTTTTCTGCTCTCTGCATCTGCTGGTGGACAAGATGCACCCTTGTTCTAACTCAGTGTGAGGATGTTCAGGTTGTACTTGATAATCAATTGGTTGGAAGGAACTTTTTGGGAGAAAAAAATTACTCAAACGTTTAATCTACCTGGTGAAATCTAGTTTTATATTGAATTTTAAAAAACCACCAAGTATGGCAAAAAGAAAGGGGAGATAGGGAGCAAAGAACCTAAATTACTCCTTTGTATAGTTGCAAACTACTTTCTGAATAAAAATACTGGTTATCCTTTTTGAGTTATCCTTGGTTAACATCACAGATGAAGGAAGACAAAAATAGGTGTAATACTTACAAAAATGAACTACACTGTCATTATTAAAGGCTGTAATCTTCTGGTTTAAACAACTGGAAAAATTGCTAGGTTTAACAAGACACCTCCAGCTTCTCCAGTTTACTGAAAATTTTACAAAAAAAATAATTAAGGCCCCGGCACTCCTAAAATCTAACTTTTCTTAGAAATCTTCAGTAGAGATCAAAGCCGCAAAAACATGTTGGTGTGTATTAACATAAATTAATGAAAATGAGTTTTCTCCTTCAATGAATAATCTTAAGGGAAACAAAATATAGGGACAGATTTGTATCGTCTCTGACTGATTATGTTGATGGGATTGATGACATTAGATGCATTTGCTCAATAGTAGAAGATGTTGTAGGCCAGATAAGGAATGCAAAGTTTGTGGGGCACATTTTATTCCAACAAAAAATCATTTTTTGTACCACATGTAATATATGCCATTGTGACAACAAATGATGTGACCATAGTAAACAACAGGGAATGCAGCAAGGAAAAAAAATATGAGTACTTCTATCTTCCCACCTAGTTAGTGACAGGACTGTGCAGCATTAACAGTCCAGTTGATTTTTATCAGAAATCTTACAACATGCAGCTGCTCTAAACCACGTGCGTTCCTGTCGTTAGGGGGCTGTACAGTGAATTTTCAGCTTACATTAAAACAAGTTTCTGCCACTCATAACTGTAAACAACAAACAAAAAAGATAAAGCATGCCCTTTTCCCCAGTAAGCAAAGCCATGTCTTCACTTATCCTATTGCTAAGTTATGCTGGAATTTTGTTTAAAAAATCTGCTGAAGGAAAACAGGAGTCAAGTTCCGTACTTTTTATTGATTCTCATAAACTTCAGTTTTTCATGTTAGATTTGCTTCTAAAAGAAACTTTATTTCTGGAAGAGATCAAGCTTATTCAGCAAGAAGAAGATGATGTGAATACATTCTTAGTTCAGTGAACAATGAGACAAAGACACTACTGGCTTCTTACATGTAACACGAAGTATAGAAAAAACAAGAGCGATTAGCAGAGTAAACACCAAAAATATCAGTGCAGCCAAAATGCCTCCCTAAATGACAAAGGAAGCCAACGTTTTTAAATACTCCAGACCATAATCAAACAAAGCACATCCACTCTGAGCCTTTTATCCTAAGTTGTGTTTTGAATTACCCTAAAAAGATTTTCAATACGTCTTTTTAAATTATTCAAGCATAATGGGAAGTATTGTAGTCAGCAGTTTAATGCTGATTGTTTCAGTCGAAGAAAGAAGCATATACAGTAAAGAAAACCAGCTAAACAAATGTATCTATGTAAACTTCAGTCTGGCTTAGGTTTGAATTCAGGGATGATGATATAATTTCATCACTGCTATTCTTTTAGCTAATATTCCCCTGCCAGGGAAACGGGAGGAAAAGTGAACGGACACCTTTTTCTAGAAGGAAGAAGTGACACCCCGCCCCCTACCCCCCTCTCTATCCAGCCCCTTTTCATTCCCGGAGCTAGCTGGCGACTTCAAGAAAATTGCCGTGCCTCCCTCCCCCCACATCTCACCGTCTTCAAGTCATTCAGAGCAGGTATTGAGGAAAATCTGTCTGATAGGAGAATTAAAAAACTGTCTGAAGGCAGGTTTGGAAGAAATATCACAAAATACATCAAGGTATTTTCTAATACTGAAAATTCCATTTCTATATGCTGAAGAAACTTTTTACAGAAGGCTTATTCACGTTAGCAGATTATCCGAGAAACATTAAGTAATGGATGGTGCTGCAAAGATCTGTTGCTTATTCATATTCTTCTTACTCTCTTCTTCTTCCTCTCTATTCGTATTCTCCTTCCTCATGCTTATAGCTTATGCCTCGCTCTCCATTTGACTGATTTTTCTTTCAGCAGTGCCACTGAGAGGAGAGGAGATAGATACATCTGAATTCCTAAGCTTTCTCACCATTGCAGGAATACAGCATCTGGCTGAGCAACCTAAAATAAACACAAACAAAAATCTTCCAGGAAGAAGGATTTTCCTCTCGGTGCTGCTGAAGGTGCGGAGCCTGGGGTCTGTTTCTGAGGAGAAAATTCTGCGACTGTTCCCCAGCACGGTGAGCTCAGCAAGCAAAGCTACCAAATGACAGCAGAGTTGTCCTCAACTTGTCATGCAGAAGAGGAAGGAGTGGAGATAAACAAACTGATTTCTTACTTGTTTTCAAGTGATGTGGAAGGACTTTGGTGCAGCAGCCTTAGTGAAGGAAGCTCTCTCCAAAGATTACAGAAACCCTGCCTTTTCCTGGGAGAAAGGGTCGTTAAATTTTTAAGACCTTCAGATCTATCGAGGTTTCTTGAGAGCATTTTCAGTAACTTCCCTCTGCTCTCTATTCTCCAACAGTTAAAGGAATCTTTGCAAACATCTGTGAGTATGATACATCTCTGCATCATCTGTGATGGAGAGAAAAACACCTGTTTATACAGACGTGTTTATAGGACAGAAGAGGAAGGGGGATGGATGGATGGAAAGTTTTTTGGTTCTTTGCTAATCCCAAGACATTCTGTTACCATGTATCTTCTAGGATGTGCCGTGTGGCATGTTTTGGCAATAAGATCTGCCCCCCGACTTCTCCCCGCGAAGCTGAACAATCCCAGCACTCTGCCTCTCATCTCCTGTCTGCTTCAGCCCCCCTCCGGATGTTTAGTGGCCCTCCACAGCTACTTGGAGAGAAACACGGGCGGGAGTTTCCAGTAAGTTTCCTCTCTGTGAAAGGGAAAGAGCTCTCCAGTCAGTGAAAGAGCAGCACGCGGACTTGACAGACACGTCCAAGGAGGCAATGAAGGAGAAATCTAGGACACCTCCTTTCGCGTACAGTAGAGTGGCATTTTAAGAATTTTGAATATGAATAAGAGCAGCACGGCAGTGGTCTCCATGCTGCACTGAAATCCAGAGACAAAGAGCCTTTATGAATGGTTGAGTAACAGCGCACAGAGAAAGGATCGTCTTTTCTTGAGCCCAGGGAAATACTTTGGCATACCAATGAGCCCGCTGAGCAGTGGGCTCCCCTTTAAGCACTGGGGAATGTGCCTGGCTGGCACTTAGGAACTCCAGGGTAGGGAGGAACATGCTCTGTGGGATTCTGCAGCTATTAAAGGTGAAGTCCTTAAAATACATTTTGAAAAATAAAAGGAGAAAAAAAAAAGAAAAAAGAAGACTCGCCTACCGAAGACATAACAGATACGCACAACTGCCTTTATACAAGTGATAATACAGTATGAGCTAAAATGAGTGCCAGGATTTAAATAAAAATATTAATGTAGCGTTCCTTGTTATGGAAGTGGTAATATGCAGAATGCTGTTATAACGCAGTACAAGTGATGTTGGATTGTGCATAAAAGCTGCCACTAGTCCAAAAACTTCACAAGAGAAGGCTCTCTCTAGGAAGTCACATCTACAAGATTTGTTTCAAGATGTGACTACAAAAGAGCCCCTATTTAATAGTAATGATAAAATACTTATTCAACGTCCCTTCAGGAGGAAAGGAAAACACAAATAAAATCTGTCAAAGTTTAACTTCAGACAACAGGAATAGTTTAAAAGTGAGGGAGACAGTTAAAGTAAATGAAAGGAACAAGCATAAAGATAAAACAAGACATCACAGAAGAGACTTGAAATAAAACTGGAACAGGCCAATTACCACTTTTGTAGAGGCTGGGTAAAAACACAGCTTTCAAATGAAGTGATTTCTCCATAAAGCTAGGACTTCAGCGAGACAAATTAAAAGTGCAGCGTTTCCTGATTGCTAATAACTTGTACATAGAGTACAATGCTGGAGACAAGGAAGTGTTGGTCCACCTCTATGGCTAGATGAAAGTTTAATAATATAGTTACTACTAGTTTCAATTAAAACTATTTGTCCTGGTACTTGCTATTTTTATTGAGTATATTTACTTAGTATTACAGTAAACCTATTTAACACTTGGAAATAATGACCAAATTATGCCAGTCACCAAAACTGCCATCAGTGTGTGCTGAGGTATCATTCTCGTGAGCAACAGAAAACTCCAGCAAGGATCCAAATCTCTGTTAGTATTTACTCACTTCAGTGCATCTTCAAGTCCTGGGGCATTTGGTATAAACGCACAGCTCTTAAAATCTTCTAATAAAATATTATTTTGCTCTAAGTATTTCTTATGCAAGTGCCACAATAATGAATTATAATGCCAGGTTCTCCCATAAAGTAGGAGGGGAGAAGAAAGCAGGTTAATGACGGCAGGTGGAACAAAGGCAAAGGAGAGCCGAATTAGAAGGAAGCATGGGATTTTGGGACGAAAGACAAATCACACAGGTTACTATGATCAGACAGTAAAAAAAGAGCCGGGGGGAAAGATCCCCCAACCCAAAGATTACTGACCAACCGGGAGTAAAAGTCGAACATTGGAAAAACTCTAGTAATTTTAATCTCCTTAACAAATCAACAGGATTTGGGTACATGGCAGACGTCTGCGATACCTGTCTGTATGTGAGAGCTCAGCCTGCTGCAAACCTGCTGTCTTGCAAAGTAGCTCAGCTGATGAAAAACATACCATAACTTCTGACTGTTTTGGTTTTGTAACCAAAATAAGACATACAAAATCTACCCATTTTCAGTCAAATTAGCATGTTTTATAATACTGCAACAAAAAGCAGTGTACAATTCAAAGTTGCATATGAAGAATCAGCATTTTAAAAAGATCTAAGAACTCGCTGAACATCAACCATTAGTACAGAGTAAAATTACATTCTCCTATGACAAACGGTTGGTGACCAGTTAATTTATCACATTATCAATTAATAACATGTATTCTAGTCACTTAACCATTGGCCCTGTAAGTTTCTACGTGTCCCAAAACTGGAGAGAGGAAATTGTAATACAGAAGCACTGTTTGTTTTTAAAGAGGATTTTTATTCCACTGCATAGGAGTTCCAACTGATCCCTGCAAACACATTTGCAGTAAACGAACTAGTTTTCAAAAATTTAAATTATTTGGCAATTGAACAGCTGTATGCGTGAACACTCAGATACAGAAAACAATGCCAGATTTGCATTTATCTCAGAAATGTATTTTAGCTGAAGTCTGATTGCAATGAAAAGCACTATGCTTTGTGAGAAACTTCTAGCAATTGGCTCTAATCCAGCCTCCTCGTCTAACAGAACTGGCAGAGGTCTTCCCATCTGTTTACAGTCTTTTGCCCATCATGGATGAGATTAAGAAGAAATCTGCAGTGCAAAAAGTAGTGAAGTGGCTTCTCACATTTACATAATATATCATTTATCTGTAGTATTTTAATGGCAAAAGCTTCCTCTTCAGTGACTGTGACCACTTGGTGTCTGAGGTAGCAACAGACAATGTATTGGTTTCTTACGGCGAAAACTCCCATTTCTCTTTTTATGAATGCCTCTGGGCAAAATGAAAACAAGAAGTGCTTGGGTCGCGTGGCTCCCTCCAGGAGCAAACAAACTGCCAACCGTTATCGCAGTCTCCCCGTAAGCATTTTAGCCTTGTTTGAGAAAGCAGTAGACTTCACCTTGACTCTGCCCTCTCTCCACTGGTGGTTTTGTTTGGCAGTTTAGGTAAACGGGGAGCTACCAACCTCAGGATCAGCCTGGACCTCTTCTGACTGCAGGTTCTCTGTAAGACAGCATGGCACGAGCGCTCCCTCACAGCTCTTAAGAAAATGAAGTCCCTTTCAGACAAAGTGCCAACGGTGCAGATTTAACTCTTAAGGATCACTCGCTAACAGCTGAGATCCTTCCCCAGCCTGCACGACTGTCTCTGCGTGCCTGGTTCACATCAATCAATAGCAACGCTTTTGTTGACTTTAAATGGGTTCTCTGAGCTGTAAATGGGATTTTATAATATTAGATTAAAATATCATCAGCTTTCTTTAAAATCCTGAATTATCCCTGTAACTTTGATCAAGGTTCTGCTTTAGCCATTTCTGTCTGTTACAGGTTGAGCTGCTACATACCATCAAGGAACTGAGAGAAACTGGTCCCAAACACTTAGGCCAGGACTCCTTTTCTATCATTTAGATTTCCCGTTACCTGAACACGTGAATGCTACTTATAGCGCCAGGACATACGGCTAAGCAAAGAACTCGGAACAAATACCAAGTCCCTGCCTGTGCAGAGGAGAGGAGGAAAACTGTCCAATTGCTCCTCCTTTTGTAGATGAGCTGGAGCGCAAGCAGGAGGAGCCGAGCGATGATGTTAACGGAACCTCACAGCTAGCGTCTCCCACGCGGGATTTTACTGCCGGAAAACAAAAGGGGATACTAAGAAAATCAGATGAAAAATGAAACCTACGCTCAGTACAACTTAAGATCGTGAGGATTATAACTTTTCTCTAGAAGAAAAATTCAATGCATGGTGACTGGCAGGACTTACTGCAGAACAAGTCTATATAATTTCTTACCTTAAAATAAAAAAGTGTTGAGGGAAAACTGAACGGTTACGTTTATTTTGAAAAGACAATGTTACAAAGAATCACACTTAAGACCTGGTATCTTACAGATACGTGTTATGAGACAGAATTGATCGAAACAAAACACCCAGAGCATGATCTGAAGCAAATTATCACCTTAAAAGCTGAAAGAGGCATAATGTGGTTATCGCCTTCCCACTGGTCTCACGGTTAAACTGTTAAAGTATGCTATTTAATAGGATTATGAAAAGTTACTAAGAAAGAGTATGCGATTGCTTTAAAGAGATACGCACATGGTTAGACCTTTATTATTTACAAATCCATTCTTTGGAAGGTGCAGCAGCACTGTAGAGCAAGGAAGGTTACAACACTGAGGAAATACAGCTACGGCCTGACCGAACGCTGGACTCTGCTTTCTGCGGCCAGTGTGCGAAACGAAATAAACAGAAAAAAAGCTCTAAATATCCCACTTGATACTGGTTTAGCGTGCAGGAGGGTCATTGATGGTCTGATAACAAGACAAAAATTTGAAGTATAATCAGTAGTTTTCCCATTCCCCCTCCTCTCCAGTTCATCCGGTGCCCCCCCCCTGCCCCGGGCAGGGACACCTCCCACCAGCCCAGGCTGCTCCAAGCCCCGTCCAACCTGGCCTTGAACCCCTCCAGGGATGGGGCAGCCACAGCTTCTCTGGGCAACCTGGGCCAGGGGCTCACCACCCTCACAGCAAACAATTTCCTCCTGATATCTCATCTACATCTCCCCTCTTGCAGTTGAAAGCTATCACCCCTCGTCCTATCGCTCCACTCCCCGATCCAGAGTCCCTCCCCAGCTTTCCTGCAGGCCCCCTTTAGGCACTGGAAGGCTGCTCTATATATTAATCTCTTCTGTTCCATTTGTTTAAAAAACCAAAGAAATTATTCAGAAAAACTTCAGCCCGTATAGCTGTTGCCAGCGTGACGACTTGAAACAATAACAAGCTATTTCAAATCTTATATTCTGTAAGTGAGAACTTCGTAATGGAAAGGACTTTCACCTTTACATAACCCCCTCGGCGGCAGCACGTTGTGAAGCGAGCGAGCAGGATCCCACTGCTGCTTTAACAGTCGGAAAGAAACCGATGGCCCTGCTGGAGGGTGGTGAAGTGTTAATTGGCAAATTAAGACAGTTCTCCACTGAAGCGTTGAGGATAAATCGCTGCAGTGAATATGCATTTTCTGGGCTTATCGGGAAATTGAGTGGAAGATGTATAAAAGGCAGCTACACATACTACTGGGGAGATGGGAGTTACCCAATTTATTTTCTGGTGTATCTACAGCAGTCTCTCTGCTCTTAGAAAGTGATTTGTTCTTTCAGGCATATTGTTTAATTAAAGAAGAAACTTTATCTGTGAAAGGTTATCTAATGGCTCAGCTAGATTCCCTCCGTGAAACTGTCGAGTTTAAGAGGCCAGGGCTGGGTAGAACAACCAGGATTAGGTACTAAATGCTGCTTAAGTTTACGGCTATTTACATTCCCGCCTCTGTGTAGAATACAAATTATGAGAATTAGACTAACAATGAAGACTGATGTCCAAGACAAAAATAAAGACTGGCCCCTGTGTTCATTGACTGTGCTGCTATAACAAACACATAGTATTCACTATTGTCCTAGATGGTCTGAGAAATATTTAATTTAAATTTTATTCTGGCATTTGTGATGATTCAAGTGTTCACGATCGGTAATTTACAGTTTACAGCCACAGAAGTCAGACTGTCATCACTATCTGTGGTGTTTTATACTAGGCTTTATGGTATTGCACTGCTCCTGGAGAAAAACTAGGTAAAACAAAAACAGTTCCATTTTTAATTCGGCAAGTTTTGGCCCCCATTGCTGCAGTGGGGTCAGGGAAAGTGAGTGGGACAAACCCCCTGGCACCCCCCAAATGCAAAACCCAACCGCACACCTTCTGAAGCCGTTCTCCCTTTGCAGCACTTACATTTGGAAGATGACATGACTGTAAGGCGGCTTTTTTTCAATTTAGTAATCAGGTCTGCCACCAAGAACAACTGTCTACCAGGCATTTTATAGACTTACATAGAAAGCACTGGGTTGCATATGTGGTTTTTCTGGTATAGAATCCAGAAACATAAGGACCTTTAAAATACTTTTTTTTTTTTTTCTCCTGTTTTCATATTGGTCAAAAGATTTGGTTTTTTTAACAAATGCTTCTGCTGGAAGAGAAAATGAGTTTTGGAAGCATAGAAAATGGTGAAATACCGATCACATCTACTTGGAGTCATTTTAATTTTAGAAATTCCTTCTACCTCCAGCACTGCTGCTGCCCATAGGACACTGTTCCATAACCTTCAGCCGGTTTTCTCAAGGTAGACTACCCTTCCGTGTGGGAATTAGAAAAGAGCCGATTCATTTGTTCATGTTTAGCTCTATAGTCTATCACAGAAGTATTTTGCTATTTATGTTTCAGAGCCAATCGAAGCGGTGAGCCAGGCAGTGAAGTGAGGGACTTGCGCACTCACTCACAAGCAATGGGTGTGCTGCTGCCGTCTTTAAAGAAGTAAATGGATCAGTTAGAAACTAGAATAAAAGCAGATCTATGCCATGCTGTAGCATGGGTAAGTGTAGCTGTTTTGCCAGTTCGTACTAAATGGGAAAAAGGTCTTTTGTGCATGGATTTAAAAAAAAAACAACCCCACTGTTATTTTGACAGCGTACCTATTGAATACTCAATGCCTGGTAATTTTAAGCCCATAAAGTTCAAGACACACGTAACGCACAGTACAAACCAACACAATTCCCCAGCCCCCACCAAAAAAGAAATCAGACCCAAGCTCTTTAAATAGTACCAATTATTCAAGAAAAAAAATAACATGAATAATTCAAGAGAGAAGTGCATTTTTCCCCATGAATGAAATATTCCGTTCTGTGCTTTTGTGATACTTCACTCTCAGATATTAAGCAACAGTCTTCATAAAAAACTTTGGCATATCTTTTCCTTTTAAACTGCATTCAGATTTAGTTGGATGGATTTGTTTATAATTTTAATTTTCTGCTTTCAGATTGTTTGCGTCTTCAGAAAATGGCACGTATTCCGTGCAAAGTTACAATGTAGTTCAGTAGTATTCTGTGAAAAAGGCAGCCTGCTAGACCATAGTTCCAGTATTTGGCATTATCTGGAAAGAAGTCCAGTTCCCCATCAAGTCTGATCGTGTGTAAGTAGTAAATAGTTTTACACGCTTCCTTACCCTGATTTAAATCAGAGTTGTGACTCAGCAAACATACAGGTGTCCTCCGGCCATCAAACGGAACGCAAATCACAGGAAGGCTTCAGAAGGCAGTTGGTCAGCTATTTCACAAAGCATATGTTTATCTGGAAGATTTGAGGAAGTTGAAAGTCTGACATTTCAAAATGTTGGCAACTGCTGTCCTTAATTCTGATGACAATTGCCACGTACTACATAGAGAAATTTTATAAAGGTCACTGCAACCGGTAAATCAAAGACTTGGGAACATTTGGCGGTTTCACTTCAAAAGCTGTTGTAAAGTTTTCACACTTTGCGAGTTTTAAAATAAAACATCAGACAAGTGTCCTTTGCTTGTTCTAACTGCCTGAATATTAGGGGTCTCTGTATGCACAACTGATGGCAAATGATTTTCAGATGTACAAAATGAATGCAAGTTAAATAGGGCATATATAATACATGACTCAGCCGGGGGATGCTCAATAATACGCCGTGCGTAGGGCTGGAGAGTTACTGTTACTCTTATTACTCTGTAACTCTTAATAATAGCGTACGAAGAGTGTTCTAAAAAGTATTAAATATTTTACTTGATATTATTTGCAGAAGAGCTTCCAGAAACTTAAAATGCCTAAAATTCTCCATATGAATGAATATCAGAACAATCAGAGAATATTACTTTTTGCTGAAAGGGATTTCTCTCTCATCCTAGCTCAACACTTAACGCTGAACAAGAAATGATTTAATATTTCCTTTTTTTTTTTTTGTTAAACAAAAATGGATTTAAAAATGAATGCAAAACTATATCCCACAATAAGGGTTTGCTTCGAAAAAGGAGTTTTGTTTTCACAGGCATCCACGTTCCGTGTCAAAAGCGGTTGCATTACACAGAGTTCCTCGGACTCTGCAGATGTACCTTTATCGAGAGAGAAAAAGAAAAGCTGGGCGAAGGGAGCTTCACCTGGGAAGGTCCACAAAGCCCAGAGGCGAAAGCAGCAGGTATAATCCTGCTCTGACAGTGCCTTCCCTACTCTGCCCCCAGGTGCGAAACGCTGACAGCTGTTGTGGGGAAAAAGGAGAGGATTAGGGTTAGGAGAGACACAAATCCAAGCTGCAGCTGGAGTGGGGCTACAAAGGGGCTGCCAAAGGAAGCGACAGCCTGTCTATTTGGTATATTCAGTCTTTATTCTTTCTAAGTGAAGTTACTAATTTAACTGTTTATCATTGTATTAAAAGACAAAAGTATAATTAGGTTTTCTTAGTTTAAGGTGAGCTGCCAAAAAAGATCTGTAGAATCTAGAGGAAATGAAATGAGCCTGAGCCAAACCGGACCTTATGGCACTACCTCCACCAGTGAACTCCTGCCTGATTTCCAACCCGTGACGGTATTCCCCAGTTCCCTCCTCTGATTTCCTTAGATGTTCAAACAGGGTTCCTGAAAACATCACACGCCTTTGGTTTTTCTTCCCTTTGTTTTCACATCAACATTCAGCGCAATTCTCATTTCAAGCACGTCAGCTTCATTATGTCGTAGGTTTCAAAAGGCTTTGCAGGACTCTCTTTTCCATACATCCATGTCTTTAATTTCTCTTTTAAGCACGTGTATCCGTACATGCGTACGCACGTGCAAGTGCGGTCAACTTGTATAAGCACTTTGTGACTTCCATATTCTGAGGAAGAAACCCTAGAAACTTCACATGGATTTTACGGGGTTAAAATATTAGTGCATAACCTAAATACACATATAAATCCTAAACCTCAAGTTGAACCAAGTGCTTTGATTTGAAATAGCTGAGTACTGAAGCACTGACGTTTCCCACCCAGCCTCTCCTCGCTGCCCTGAAGACGTGGTGCGGAGAGGAACGCAAGTCTTCAAAATAACACCGAAGAAGTTAAAAAAGTTAAACTTTTTTTAAAAAAAAAAAAAAAGCACTGATTTATGTGAACATTAGATTCCAATAAAGGACAAGCTAAAGCTATGCAATTATGTTAAAGAGACATCACGGATGATGTGCATTTGGTGGCGTACATAATCATGTGAAAAATAAGGCGGATCGTAAGAAAAACCGTCAAATGGTTATTTTGTGTCCTGATAATGAGGAGTAAAGTTAAGCTCCCAAAATAGAAATTGTTCTTTGTTTGAAATGTCTTCTGAAAGCATTATAATTGGAAGGCCATTGTCATCCAACATAAACTGCGTCAGTTGCTAAGACTCAATTTAAAAAAAAAAAAAAAAGGAAATTTAAAGCAGTGAAAGAAGGATCCACGCCATCCTTTTGTTGCGAACAGAAGAAAACCCATCAGACCACAGCGTCACTTCCCAGGCCGCCTGCGCAGCGACAGGTAGCTAATAACCGTGTCAGAACGGGGAAGGAAGGGGCAGCTGACGGGGACTCATTGAGATGCGGGGGGCGCAGCGGGAAATTCCAGCACAGTCTGTTTCACCCGGAGTCCTACTTCAGCTCCATTACAAGTGACACGGCAGTGTGAAGGAAGGCACCTCCAGCTCTTAGAACCACATTATAAGCTAGTAATCAATTATTTACCGAACAGAGGCAAACAAAAAGGCTTTCACTACACTAGTACAGTATTCATCAAAGCCTCCGCTGTTAAGGCAGCTGGAAGACTTAAGATACAAAACACTTTCACCTTATCCCAAGTTTTTCCACAAAACTACCTTTTATGGCTCCATTCTGATTTAAGGGGACCAAATTCTGCAAAGCATTTGCAACTGCCTTTTGAAATTATCTTGCTAATAACACTAAACAAGAATATAGGGAATTCGGTTTATGCCTTTTTTCATGTATATAAAGACTTTACTAACAAAAAATAACCAAGAAAATATTCATGCTGCACACTAAAAAAAATCCTCACAAACAACACCCAAACCAACAAGAAAACACAAACTATTGGATATTTACTCAATCAATTAAAAAAAACCCCCAACATCACCTACTTTAAAAGCATCGTATCAATTTTACCAACAAAAGAAATGGAAGAAAATGAGACGTAAGTGTTCAGAGGTTGCAATTTTTGGAAATGGTAAAAAGCGCCCAAACTAGAAATGTCAGGCTACGTACGCACCATCAGAGAATGTCATTACGAAGTGAAGGGAGGGAAAAGGAGTTATTTTACTTAAGCATTACTTTTTCTCACCTATATTTATATATAATCATCTACTGCTGATATTTTCTAGTTCTGCTTTTTAAAAAAGGGGAATTGCCTCCCAGTTCTTGATTTTCAGGAGAAGCAGGGTAATAATTTGTTAAATGCTGATTTTTTCTGGTTCCTCTTGCATAATGTTTATGGATAAACATCAACAAAAGGAGCAGAACAGGAAAAAAAAAAAAAGTACTTTCTGGCTTCCTATCTATAACAATTATTATTTAGGACATAAAACATACAATGAATTTTTTACTTTTCATGTGTATTTTTCTCTTCTTCCATTTTGCTATTCTAATCCTAAACCCAAATATAATTAGGAAAAGACATTTCCAGCTTTGAAGTGTTAACTCCCCTCTAAGAAGAGCATTGTATCGAAAGACTGACCTTTGGAAATAATATCCATAACCCTAAGCACTGCTTGTTTTCCTCTTACTGTAATATACAGCTATGGAATGAAAATTGGTTTCATTTATCACGAAACTAGACGCTTAAAAGCCAAGAGAAATACCCAAATCTTCTGTGTTTTCATCCTCAGAAGGAAAGAGATGATCACAGTAAAAGCCATACCAAAATTGCCAGGACTGGTTTAGCTCTGGACGAGAACTCTCACGCCCGGCCAGGCATCGCAGCTCAGCCGAGATGGGGACCCCGCGTCCCAGCAGCGTGCGATTAGAGCTGAACTCTGTTTGGGAAAGGCGCCCAGGGCCACTCACCCAACCCCTCCTTTAGACCTCTCCGTGCTGCTGTTAGAGCTTGTCCATGCGGTATGTTGAACCTCAACAATTTGTTACAGTTAGAATTTTTTTTAAGCTAACCGCATTAATACGAGAATTTAAGGTCACTGCAAAAGTATTAGCGCTGGAAAAAAAAAATGTAGCCAGAGAGACACGCAAAAGTCCTCTCTAATAAGAGAAAAGAACGCGACTGATGATGCAAAGAGCCAGGAAGCATCTCTGGACTGGGGAGGGGAGGAGTGGGTTTATTTTGTTTTATGTAACTCCAACGATCACAGAGGATAAGAACAGTCTTTATTTTACCCCTCTGGAATCCCCAGCACTCTGAACCATAAAGCCAGCCTTTTAAAGAACGCGTATTTAGGTATTTTAAGGCATCGTGCTTTTCCCATCTGTTCCTCTTCTGCCTCTCAATTTGATGGCTTAGAGATCCACCCTACCCTTCCAAAACAATTTGTATTGAGTGCTCTCGAAGTTGTACATTATTAAACACATTTGCTGAACTCTCTCAGTTAAGAATAATGTAATTAAGCTGGACCACCTTCAGTGATTTAATTTACAAGCACGTCAGGGTACATACTGCTTGATTCATGCAAGTTAGATGGATTTATGCTGAACTTGTGAATCACAGATCAGCTGGAGCACTCGTGGAACTTTTGGCTCGCAGGAAAAGTCTTACCCCAGACAAAGCAAGAGAAATCCAATACCGACCTAACGAGGGCATGGAATGCATACGTACGTGCAGGCTGATGCATTTAAAATGCACAGCATTTGGTCAGAAGAGAAGTGTGAGAATACATCAGTGCTGTTTCTCATAAGAATCGGCCTTATTTTCAAAACTGCAAGTTACTATTGTGATATACAGGCACCTTTGAAAACCGGATCACTCTCAATTCAGAACCTTCATGTATTTTTACCAGCTTAAATTTACAAGCGCCGCGTTTGCAGGTAGCCCAAGATGCGTACGCAGAGTCCTTTCAATATATGCATTTGTAATTGGCTCGGTCTTCTTCAGGCATGGAAAAGGATTGCAAATGTTGATAAGGACTGAGTTGTTGCTTTCCCGTGATACAGTTAAGACAATGAAAATAAAGTACTTCTCTATGAAATAAGGAGAAAATGTCAAACACTGGATAAACTAATGGTTGGCATTGAAGTAAAGGGAGATATAAGAGTTATTAATGTGAATTTCCAGCTAAACCGAGAACTTCAGGGTACACTGAAGCCCAAGTTTAGAAATGAACAGAAGGGGAAACAAGGGATAAAACCAGAGGAGGAGAACAAGAAAATACAACCCCCAAAAGATACCTGTTCTGTGCCAAACCACTCCTCTATGTAGGTATGGTACTTTATTACTTAATATATTTCTTACTTTTATGCATTTCGTTGTGGCTTATGCCCAAAGGGTTGCTCAATACATTAAGCAAGTTTTGCTACCCTCCTCATCCCACCAAAAAAAGTTAAATAAATAAAAAAGAATGCAGTCAACGGACACAAGTTTGTGACTGCAGAGTAAGGAAGGGTGGGAGAAAAGAAGAGGGACTGTGTGGACTGTTCGGACAGAACAGCCCAGACAAGGCCTTTTGTCTCTCCTCTAATACGGGGCTCTAACTAAGCCCTCTTGTCTTCGTTCGAGAGGAACAGATTCTGACATTCTGGACTCCAGATGGAAGAAAAAAAGTATTTTATCAGAAACAGTGACAGGGAAGCAGAAATTGTTTCACTATGATCTCTTGGGACCTTGATATTCATTATGTGTTATTTTGGGTGTTTTTGGGGTTTTTTTTTTTTTTTTTTTTTTTTTTTTAATTTAAATAAAGTAGCCTTTACGAATGGATAGGGCTCCCTTGTAGTAAGTGTTGTACAAGCAAAAGAATAAGTTTATGCTAGTGGTTTCATAATCTAGAGTTATTTAACAGTGGCTATTATGAGACTCTTAAACCACTTAAATAGTAAATAAGAAGAGGAAGTGAGGAAGTGTAAACCAGCCTCTCAAAGTTGAGCATCACACATAACATTGAACTGAACGTGGAAATGACTGGTTGAGGAAAGAAAAATCCCTAAGAATTGCCTCTCTCTATACATATAAACATGTATTTTTATGCATGCCTGTAAGCCTATTGGTAGGCATACTAAAAATCTGGAATTCTGCAACTGCTAATCTAGGCTCAACTCTGTGTTTCACTAAGCAAAGGTGAAAACATCAAGGAGAAGTTGATCACAGATCTTTCAACAAGGAGTCAGTAGCAAAAGCTGAGACCTCTAGATCTATCTGCTTTGGTTATGCATGTTGCCAGCATACAAAAGTAAAAGACTCCAGGACCAGTTCACTGAAGAAACCAGAGTTTAAAAATCCAGACAGAACTGGGATTGTCTACCTAGGATTAAGTCTCAGCAATATCGAAGTAATATCCGACCTGCGGAGCGCCTTCCCAGCCTGGCCTTGGCCCATCCCCATGGCCCTGCCTGGCCATCCCCTGAGCAGGCCCGATCCTAAGCCCTGACCATGGGCTGTGACGTCCCAGCCTGGCTTCAGCCCGTCCCCGTGGAGGGTGCCCAGTGCCCGGGGCTGGGGCTGTCCCCTGCCTGGAGCAGCGGGACGGGCTCCGGCTGCCAGTCCCTGCCCTGACGGACTTTGTAGAGTGGGGTCTTCTCTGACCTGAATGATTCTATGACCCCAGGGGAGCCCCTGCTGCTCCCGGCCCCAGGCAGCCGCCTGCCCTTGAGGTGCCCTGAAAAATTGTCTGTCAGATTAACAGCATGTAACAACGCTTGATTGAAAAGTGGCCCTTTTCCATAAGCTCACTTAAATCTTAGCTAGAGAGAACAAGTAAAAGTTTCTTTCCATTAAATACCTTTGTGACAGTTCGTATAACATAAGCATACATTATCTTTTGTCCTTTTCTTTTCAATCCAGTTAATTACTCTTGTAGATTTTATCTGCTCATGTTCAGAGAAAAGTGTTACAGACTTCTCAAATAACTCAGCAGGATAAATGATGTGTTTTACTCGAGAAAAAGACTTTGACAAATGTCAGTCACGTATTGAAAACCACTTCAAAAAGAATTCTGAAAACTCAAGATACAAATGCCATCATCATTAGACACTGAACATTTCCTATCACTCATAGACAAGCATTGTATAGGCAGTTCTACAACCAAATAGACCGCAGTCCAAAGCATTATGCGCATTTGGTTTTAAGCAGATATATTAAGTAGCCAGAGAACGACAGGGAAATATCAGAAGTTCTACTTTGCCAGTATTAACTCTATTTTTCTATTTTCTCGTAAAGGTTTGTTCTTTTACAAGCTAAGCCTCAGCTCAGAAGTTTGTTACAGCCTAAATATATATTCAGGTAGCAGAGAGGGAGCCAACAGGATGCGGGGGAAGGGGCTGGGGGCAGAGCACGCAGCCCCCGAACTACGAACTATCTCCCCTGGAGCCCAGCCCAAACAGGGCTGCTCTAATGGGGCTCTGCAGCGCCTCTCCTCCGGCAAACGCTACGGCACATCAACCCTGAATACGTATCGATGGGAACAATTTGATTTCCTGTAGGAGGTAAAAATAGGAATGTGATTTCTAAGCGTGCAAGAGTAATAAAATAGTCTTATTAGGTTTCATATGCCAAGGAGTATAATTAATTTTCTTGGAGGCTTCCTTAAACTTATTTTTGTCTATTTAAAACCGGTATTTCAAAAAACCCTTCCTAGCACAGTCACCTGCAGGTTCCGCTCTCATAGAAAGGAAGAGGCAGGCAGTGCAGAGCGAAGAGGTAGAGTTTTGTAACAGAAATACCGAGACTGGCACGAAAGAAACACGGACGGAAACGTCTTTGTGCAAAAGCACCAGGAGAAGCACCAGAGAAAGGCTTAGCAGAACGACTGGGAAGGAAGACCACGAGTCCCAGTGCACGGCTCCCAGCATGAAGCTAAGAACGGTGTTTTCGCCACATCCCACAGGCCTGCTGTCAGCTCAGAGCAGCGCCCAGGCAACTCACCAGCAGGAGACTCTGCAGCACGACGACAAGAAGGTTACGCCATGCCACACGTATCGTTCCTTTTGCTGGTAGCCCAATAGGAAAACAGACTATTGACATATTTTTGAAGCATATTCTGAAGTAAAACAGCTGATGAGCAGCAGTAGGTTACACAGAGAAATTCTTGAAAGTCGTGAAAAAGCAATCACCAACAATTGTCTCATTAGCAATTGCCATCCTGATGTATAGAAGGGACCATGGTACTTTTCCCTTTTAAACCATTAGCCTTTACTCACTGAATCTGCGATCCACAATTTTAGCCTCCGTTTTATACATTCATGGCAAATAGTGGTATTTCCCCAAAGCAAGTGTAAAAAAGATGAAGCGTGGCACCCTTGAATTGCATATCCCAACAGACAACACATCTGTGGTAGACAGATAGATAAAACAATTTCTTCTGAACTGACAAAACCCTTCTACCTCTGGCATCACCGGAGAGCAAACATCACATTTGCAGGCAGAAACTCAAGGAGGAATTCATAAAGAATAGTTACAATTAACTTGCAGCTCACTGCCCGTGAAACGACTATTACATGCACTTATGTGGGAAGCATTCGGCACAGCGCAGGGTGAAAAACAGAAAGCAGTTCTGGCAAGGAAGATGTTAATGAAAAATACAGTGTTTAAAGAATTCTAACAGAAACCACGGAAGTCATACGTAAATCGTATTTCTGTAAAACAAACTCGCCCAAGGACAAGGATTTAACCTGATTTAGTGTAGCTCAAGGATCAATCTGTTTTAATGTATTATTCTGTCACTATAGATTGGTGGATTGATCACATCTTGAGTTGAGCTTTACTTGCCAGCAAGCACAAAGTAATCTGTCCAATTGGTTTCAGTAGCACACAGTCACCACACGCTAACTAGATCTGATCGATATCCCCTACAGTGTAACAGCTTCTGCGTTCAGCGTGCTCGAGACCTCAGAAGGGACACATCAGTGTCAGCCCCGTTTAGCTGTGATGGCTGAAGTGGCGCCCCGTGCAAAGCATGTCTAGGAAGGGCGGCTCAAAAGACACACCTTCGCAGGGATTTTAATTGCGAGCTCCCGGGACGGTTTTGCTCCAGCACAAAGAACTCTTTGTCAGCAGAGGCATGCAGGGAAGATGTTATTTGGACACCGAAGTTTTGCAGGCCCAGCTTTTTGTTACGGCTACTGGTCTAAAAATACTTATTATTATAAGCCCAGTTAATTACGGTGTATCATAAACCTATAGTTAGAATCACATGAAAAAAATGCCTTATTAGAATATATCACCGTCATATATTTCAGAACTGTATTTCTTGACAAAAAGGATCTAAATGCTAGCTAACAGGCTGCATTTTGCGACAGGTATGAAAAAGCGATGCTAGTGAAAAGGGAGAGGAGTAGCAAAACCGGATTGAGACGGTAAACAGCTATTTAGCTGCCAGGCTGCTTCTTGGCATTCATCCGAGGCACCCCAAACTCGGTCTGCTACAAGAGTTGGACTTCGACACAACAACCGTATCTTGAAACAGGCCGTGCTTTGCCTATGCGAGTCAGAGGCTTGAGGTGATTGTGATTTTGATTGACAGAATGCAAAGGCAGGGAAGACGGCAGCTTCCCTGAAGCTGCTTTGAATCATAATGGAGCTATTGCTGTAGCTGGAGCAGTAGCGGCCTTTGTGGATAAAGGTCTTCGGCGACCTAATTGAAACACCTTCGATTAAGTGCAATTCCAAAGCTGAGTGTCCCACAGTGACATATCTGGCTTGAGAAAGATTTTGCCAGGAATGCCTTTTTTTTTTTTTTTTAATTTCCTTTTTTTTTCCTCCCCTCCAAGAGTGGGAGAAACTGATTCTTTCAAAACCCTAAGGCCGCACTGCTGCGGGAGGGTCTCACATGAAGACTCCCATAGAAGTGACTACGCAAAGTAGGGTTAAATTACAAGAAGGAAAAAAGGCGGGGGAAAAGCAAAAGCTTTCTGACATCCAAGATGAATCTACAGGCTAGTTGTAACAAATATTAGTATTAAATTGTAATAGTAAGTGCAAGTTTCAAGTAGCGTCTGTACAAGGGCCACCAGCGTGGGATGTGCATCGTCTGGCAGGTCTGGGGGGCGCTGGCAAGCCATCCCCTGGGCTTACACGGAGGCGGAGCGGCACTTGACTGATCCGTGAAACTGCTCTACCTAATGGCTCCCTATGGAGAGCTCTGAGTCCCTCTGGGAATAGCAACAGCATAGCTCAGCACGATCCCGTTTTGTGTTTAACCCCAAGGCTAGGTAGGTGTATCTGCAGGTCAGGGACTGACTGCTTCGTGAGACCGGCAAGATGAGGAAATTTGAACCTGTGCTTGGAAAAGACTTCAAGAAATCTCAATCAAAAAACAATCCCCAAACTGAACCAACCAGCGCACCTATAAAAGAATTAAGCGAGCTCTTCTAAAATCATAATTGTGGTCTTGTTTTTTAATAATATGAATTGAACGTTGATTAACATTCTGTCATGAGATTCCCAATTAATTTTTTCCATTCTAAGGTCTGTTCAAAACCAACTCACTACAGACCTCACATCATCCTAATACAATAAATAAGATGGATTTTTTTTGCTAGTCACTCAGTAGATTTCATCTGCCCTCAAAAGAGAAGGGTAACTCTTACATTTATGCAGCCATACACCCCACAGGGGTTAGTGGTATTATATCAGAGGAAAGTGGATTTAATTTAAAAGAGCCGACAGCAGGGCCAAGCACACAGAGGAGGCTCTGCGACAGTGGAGTCAATGAACCCTGGCTCTTACCACAGCCGAAGCCGAGCCTGCCAAGAGCCCAGCCAGCCAACAGCCACGGCGCCCCCGACTACCCAAGCCACACAACGGTCCCTTAAAACAATTACATGACAATAAGCCACAAGGAAGCTGGCGAACCCATGAAAGCACTTACCGACTACTAACAGTGTCGTCATCACAAAGGGCTTCCAGAATCAGTTATATTATTAACTACCACAAATGTGAAAAAATGGTTTGGGCAGAGCTTAATTAATTTCTGCTGCCTCCCTCCTGTCCTCAGCTGATTTCCGTGGAGGCCTCTAGAGGCTTTTGAACTCTGCTCTGTGACAGCTGAAACCACTTGTGTTCCCTGTTAGTTTTTGGTGATGCCTCCAGGAATGAGTGAAAACATAAAATGCCCGATTCAGCTGTAGCATATTGGATGACAAAACCAGTGCGATTACACAGCCCTTTCCCCTCTTCATTTGTGTGATAAGAAATTAAATTAAGTCTTCCATAGAATACGCATACTTTTATGCAATAATTCCTTTTCACGATCTAAAAAAAAAAATAAAAAGGCAAAATAACATAAGGATTCATACAAAAACTGCTGATGGAGAAGACTACCCACCAACACACCATTAGCTATTGCATCTTATGTTCTCAAATAAAACACGCTGTGTAGAAGTGATTGCCTTGGAAGTTATTGGTACATTTGAATGCAAACTACCAAACCATGAAAAATGGTTTTTGCTATAAAAATAAATTAGGAGGCAATGCTTTGCTGGCAAAGCCATTTGAGTACCACAGTTCATAACTATTCATGGTACCATTAACAGATGTCTTTGCTTGTACTGTGAGCAGCCTTATGATATTGTCGTATTCAGCAGTACTTTATATTTAAAGTGAGTGCAAGCAACTTTGTTTTAGAATATAATAAAATCTTGCCTGATGTAGAGATCCTATGGGAAATTATACAGTAATGTTACCCACATAACTAATTTTCTTCTTATGAAATCATGATTCCCACTACACTTTTAGAGCTATTCCAAGTATTGTTTAACATCACCATTTCCATGTTAATATCTCAATAAATCACGGAAATACAATACTTCATAAGAAAAGTGAGTCGTACCTTTGGGAACATAAGTTTTCCTTTCTAAATTAAAAGGGGAATAAAATTGATGCTGAATGTACTGTATGTTGTTCAAGGGTAGTAAAAGCACCCGAGTGTTCCTAACAAAGCAAGGCTGCACACTGTATGCGCACACGCTCACTCCAGATATTGCGTAATCTTGCTTAACTATTTAACTCTGCGCCAGGAGAATTGGGGAGCTGGTTTAAAATACACCTTTAGAAAAACAACAGCATGCGCTGTTCCTTCAGAGATGACTCAGAACTAAAAGCAAACGGCTTACCGGAGCGAACTTCCCACCGTTAAGGCACTTCTTATAATGATATTGGTTGTTTTGAATAAGGATTCTCTTGAATCTGTACTGGAACAATCAAAGCCATACCTAACTTTGATGCTTCTTAAAAATATTAAAATAATTTTGAAAAATCATATCTCCTCTCCTCCCCCCCATTCGTAGCAATGAGCTTTAGAATGCATTACCGCGCTTTTGTGTTTCCTTCAAACCAGAAGCCTGGCAACAGAAACACGTCGTACACCGGCCTGAGAGCCAGGTACTCCAGTCAACACAAGCTGACTCGCGCTAGTTAAGAACCAGACTAATATATACCTAGATCAGGCTCCAATATTTTGGAGTTTATTCTGCATACATCCTATGCTTACCAGATTCTCTAGAACTGAAATTGAGTTAGGTATGGTACTATTAAAATGGTGAAGGTTTCTTATTTTTGGCAGCTCGATGCTTTCCAATCTGCCTTTAGAAAGAACCCAGTGTTGAAGTCAGCGTGTCCCAAGCGTGTTGCCTATTCCAGGCTGCAAGCACTGCTTTAATGCCGTCTTGTGTAAACCACCGCACCGGTTACACCCATGAACTACTGCTACAGCTACACTGAACCCACTTCTGTTTCCATTTGTGTACGACTTTTTTATTGTTAAAATAAAGCCTTACGTGGGGGATTAAGTGCCACCACATTCAGACTCTCCTTTTAACTCTCATTCACTGCATGCTAACTTCTAGTTGCTGCATAATTTCTACCCTTTCCCTACAGTTCCTCGTCAACGTGCCATTCATCAGGGCTGTTTTCCAGCCAGAATTCAGTTGAGGTAGGCCACAACCAAGTACATAAAGAAAAGAAGAGCTGTACATAAATAAAACAAACATATTTAACCGTTGTGGAAGACAGCGTCCCTGCAATTTATTTAGCCTTTATTTTTGTTTTGTTTAGAATAGTTTCCTGCCCTGTCTACTCTGCTGATCATCTCTGTGCTAAATTATACAAACCTACCACAGCTACCTCGTTAAATGCTTTCAGTAGGACACCATTTTGCCCTTTCTGGTCTTGAAAAATAGCAGACAAACACCAATTAAAAAGTTCCTGGTTTATGTCTGAGGGAGAGAAAAATAATTTGAGAGTTTTGCTATTTGTGTTACATTCTTTTTTGCGTGCTTTCCAATAACACTTTTTTCTAAGCATTTGTCAAAAATAAAGGAGATTACCTTGATCCAGTGGTAGAACAACTCCCTACTTAGTTAAATTGCTTTCACTGAATATGAGGAAACACCAAAAATACCTCTCAAAAGCAAAGATTTTTGATGAAACTCTTTATTTGTGGACTCTTGATCATCCACAAACACTTCCTTTTTTTTTTTTAAATAACGAGAGGCCATAAGTAATAGCCATTATCTATTTCCACGGTAAGAAAAAAATGCTCAAATTAGTATGATAATTATGGCTAAACATTAGAGCTGGGTGATTAATGATATGGAGAGGGAGGAAGAGCGTGTCTTTAACAGATGCGTAGTGCCTGTGCATTGTGTTTCTTGCCATTTTTATAAACCGGTCCTGTTTGTTTCTCAGTAATGATCTTCTTCAAACTGCTGCATGACTTTGAAAGGGCATTATATTTCATTATCAATTCCTTATTAAAGTGAGACAGTCAGTGAACGAGAGTGAGCAACAGAAAATGGATGACAAATACATTCACCCCAAATTATGAACACGGAAGAATAAATTCTACTTAAGATGCTGGAAATTCATTACTTTGAAAGAACTCCTAGAAATTGTACTTCACAAAATTAAGAGAAATGTGTTACATTTGTCAAACAGAGATCATAAGAAAATAGACATTATTTGTCCAAAGAAGGGTCCATCTAGGCCAGCAAGAGTCTCCGGCAGTAGCCAAAAATGGACATTGGGGAAGAGGTGAAGCTTGGAGCAAGCACACAATGATACTGCCCCCAAATCCATCTCTTGACGTTTTGTAGCTTTTTTGAAGTCTTTATGTTTTATAACCTCTGGTGGATTTTTCCTTCTGACTTCTGGCAGTTTCTTTTTGGTCGTGTGCGTGTTTATCATCCAAAAACTTAGAACTTCCCAGCTCAGGTCTAAGTTGTGTGAAGATCGGCCTCCCTTTGCTGGTTTTGAACTTGTCCTTAATGCCTTCATTCAGGAAATGTTTTGGAAGAGACGGGGAATGACTGCTTTCTCTCCACCTACAATTGTACCATCTCTCTCCCAGTTACTTCTCCTGGCTGAAGAAGTCTTAGGTTGCTTCTTGTGGAGAAGCTGCTCCATACTTTTGATCATGTTGGCTGACTCCCTCTGAACTGTTTCAAGTTTTTAACATCTTTTCTTTCGGAGACGGAGAGAGACCAATGCTGCACACCACACTGATGGATCCGGGCACACATGCAGCTTGCAGAGGGACAGAAAGAAATTTTGTATTTTGTTCATTATTCCGTACCTGGTAATTCTTAGCATTCCATTTGATTTTTTGACTACTGAATGCTGAGCTGACGTTTATGGCAATATCTCATTCCCAACTGGTAATGGTTCATTCAAAGTCTATTATTTTACAGAGAGGTTTTTTTTCCACCCTGTGTGAATCACTTTACATACACCTATGCTGAAATGAATCTGCTATGTCCTCTCCCAGTCACTCGGTGTCACGAGGTCATTCTGCAGTTCTTTCCAATAAGCTCTTGTCTTTGGTGCTCTGAAAAACTTGCTATTAGCAGAAAACTTCTTTTAGTCGCTCACATTTTGAGGAAGGCAGAGCCCAGCCCAGAGCCCAGCAAGAGGATCTCCACTGACGGCTGCCCAGCGCAACAGACCATTTACTCCTCTCCACTGTTGTCCTCTTGGGGGCAGCAAGGATGTGGCTGCTGCAGGAGGGAGGAGGAGAAGCAGAGACAGGACGTTGCCCTTGCTGACCAGGGCACAATCCCCCAGTCCGAAACCCCAGCAAGGCAAGACAGGGGGTCATGTCCTTGGGACTCGCCACGCAGTCCGACTGGAAGGCGTAGGAGACTGGGCTGGAGATAGCGCTGGTGACAAGGGTATCTACAGTGCAGGTCCTGAATCCACCTGGGGAAAGCAGGCGGAAAGCCAGGTCTGGAGGAGATGGGGCTGGGCACAGGGATACACCTCTGGGTGCCCAGGACTGAGCCTTCGTGGAGCTCCCAGCCCACGGGCAGTGCATGGGCGTCCCCAGTGAGGCTTCTCAGGGACATTATGGCATGTCAGTGCTGCTGGGACCCTGACAAGCCAAGGCAGTTATTCTTCTACACAAGGAGCTCTTATTCCTTGGCTGACTAAATTCTTGATGGCCTGGTGGCAAGGAATTTTGCCCAAATGCTCTCCAGTTACCCAAGCAGACTGCATCAACTGGCATAAGCTTGGCACCTCCCTGAAAGAACCCTGAAGGGTTTGTGAAGCCTAATTTCTCTTTCCATCAACTATTTTAAGAACTCTTCCCAACACATATTTACCCATGTGAATACTAATTAAATTATTGCATATTATATTTGATGGTATACTAATTACGGTGTCAGGCTAATGCATATTGATACGTAGCAACGAGGGTGTCAGGCTTACTGGTTTCTTTTTTGAAGCTTTGAAAGGTCTTGATGTCATTCACACCAGCTGAGGGATTTTTTTAAATTAGGAAGGCTCTTTTTTTTTAATGGTAAAACAATTTCTCACCTAACTATGGCAGCACATCATGTGAAAATGCTGGTCGCTGTGGTGCAGTCACAGTGGAGGCAGAACCGGGGAACTGCAAGGCTTGTAGCAACCTGCCAGCACGCTGCAGAAACCTAAGCTATTTCCCTCTTCTATCTCCCCGTACACCTTTATCTGTGTATTTCGGCAGAATTTTGTCAAATGGAGAAGTATCCGTGAAATATTTCCTATGAAACCGCTTTCTGCAAATTTCCTGGAGGTTACAAATATTACATGACAGAACTATGTAAGCAGCTCAGATCTCTTGACTGAAAGTGTTACAGTTTGGCAGTAAGATCAACTTTCATCTCTGCTTTGTTTCTCCTCCCTTGTATTTCTTCACTGAATTAAGTGGAGAAACAGCTGACCAGTTAATAATAAACTTCTACAAAATCAGCCAGTCTAAAGAAATAATGGTATAAAACTGCAAATAGTTCAGCAGATTTTGAGGATCTCTATTAGTACCAGGTAAGAGATTTCGCTTCCTCCATTTTACTCAGTCACTCAAGAGTATTTGCAGCTTTTTGCCTGGAATCAGGCCGCTTTAATTTGGTCGTGTATATTGGTTCTTATTTAGTAAGAGAAAGCAAGACATTATTGATACTGCTAGTTACAGAAGTGTCACAAAAGAAGATGAATAATGCTTGCTGCACCAGAAACTGTAAGGCACAAATAAACTTGCTTTTTGAAGCTCCCTAAACCTCAGAAAAGGTGTATTTATATACATGTCTGAGGTCAGTAAGCTTACAGTATTAACAGTGGTAAATCTTAGAGAGCTTACAGAACTCAAACCCATACATACCGGATCACTTATTACTTACACATTTACAAATATTTTAAGGTAAAAGATAAAACTTCATTGAAAAAACTCAAGTAGAGATACGTTATCACTGCTTTACGTGTGAGCACTACAAGTGAAACCTGGCCACGAAAAACATATTCTGGTTCAAGATTTATTTTAATTTCCTATGGAAATTGTCTGAAGCAGTATGACCATGGATCTATATCATTAAATTAATCAGATGTGAACTTTCTTACAAAATCTTTCCCTAATGAAAGTAGTCCAAGTAGCAACTATCATTTGGGGAAAAAGGATGAAAAATAAAAAATGCCTACATCAGAACCTAGTTGTATTCTTTCCAATAGTTTTCATCTTTCTGCATGTTTCAAGATGGCCAAAACTAGTGATGTAATGGGAAAATCAAAATAAGCAGGTAATCTCACTTGGTTACAGTACTGTTCAGGATTGGAAATGCAAGAAGCAAACCAAAAAAAAAAGGAGATCTACTTGAAACAGGATGAGAACCTTTTCTCTTGAGCCAAGCAAAATACCACGATTCCTATTAAAACAAATGTCAAACCTTAAGTTGCTATTTTCCATTCCAGATTTATATCCTCAAATCCCAGTTTCTGCTCATTTCCGGGGACTAGGTATTCTCTTGCCACTGGCTTTTTTCCCCTTATTATTTCTGTTTTCTTTACGTCATTTCATCCACACTTGGGTAGGTCTATCCCTTCTTAATCCCCTAAAATTTGATCTTGCATTCTCCGGTTCCTTTCTCTACATACGTGGGGGGCCTCCCTCCAGCCACCACGAGACATGCTTGCTGCTTTGTCTATTTACACTAATTATGTCACCCTTGTATTTTTTCACCCCTCCAAGCTGCATTCTCTGGCAGCTACGTATTCCAGCAAATAGGTATCGTTTGCAGAAAAGTCCTTTGTTCATCTTCTGAATTGAACAACAGGATATTTTCTTGCTCTGCCCATTTGAATCCCAGCTGACAAATTCGGCTAGTTAGGAACTTACCTATTTATTTAATGATCAAGTTTGAGATAAGCCACTCTTACAAAGCTTAGGTCACTTGTGAAACAAATCTCTACATCAGGGCCCCACATAAAGCAACGTTCATTTGCCTTTTGCCTAATTTAACCTAGCCTGGTTCCACGTGAAACCTGTTTCTTTGGAATGGAGCTTGCATAATACCTGTTGGTCAACTCTTCCTCAATGTATCTCCTCCTCTGATCCTGCTTAAAAGTACGTGATGAGAAACAGTAAATACTGGTTGCCCGGGTCCTGCATGAACCAACAGGTTCTACTTGCTGTGACCAGCTATACCATCCATCTCTGGAATATCCCCCTGAGACCTTCTCCCCCTGCTCCAGGGGTGTAGCTCCTGTGTTCACGGTCTGCTCTGATGTCATATAGCTATAGAGCCTTGGACTAGACTCCGTGGAAACAGCTACGTTTGTTTCCCCATCCACTGACTCAAGAGTTGCGCGTAAGCTTGGGCGATGTTGTAGGTATGTCCATGCCTGGCCTGGTACTTGGCTGATCTTGACCTTGCTCTGCTGACTTGAGCTCTTGGACATGCCTCATCACTATGAGCTTGTCTGGCAATCGCTGAACCGTGGCTGACCCTGGCTACTGTCGCTGGACCTGCCCTGCTTGCCTTGCTCTGATCGTGGAGGACTGCATCCCTCAGCTTCGCCTCGGCCGCCCTCTGAGCAGCCCGCTCTTGCTGCTCCTCGAGACTGATCAAGTAGCCAAGGAACCCCTTGGCCAGTGGTTCTCTTGGGAGGCACATTGTAGGATTGCACTTCATTGCCAAAAAGGAAGGCAATCAAGAATTTTACACACCTGGTATTTGTATGAATCAGTGGAAAACTACAGTTGGCTGTAATTCCATAGGGCTTAAAAAAAACCAAAGCAAAATGAGACACTGCAGGGAGTCATTTTAGAAACTGAGGATAAAAGAAGTATTCCTCTGAAATAATCTTCACATCAGTTAGCTGTGTTTTCTTCTCACCCAGAAGATGGCATTAATGACGTGCGTCCTACCCGCATCTGTCTTTGATGACCACAGGGATTCGTAAGCTGTTCCGCCCATTAACTTTCTGCTGCTTTATATTAGAACAAATTCGCACTTGCGCCAAACAGAAAGTACTTACTTGTCTACCACCTTCTTTCAAGGTGAAATCTAACCTGAAGAGGAGAGACATATTCTTTGAAAAACTAGCGCTTCTTCTGGAGCGGTCCACCATTCTGTTAGAGAGAGACAAGGAGAAAGGACAGAGTGAAAAAGGGAAAAGCAAGGTAGAAAATGGAAGAAGACGATAAAGGAAAGTGAAAATAGCCTTTCCGTATACATATTTTAGGTCCCAATTCACACAAAACTTTCTCTAGCTTCTAAATTAACGTCTCCTACAATTCTTCCCTAACTACGAACTTTAGAGCTATGGCGCATCATGTTGATAAGTATCTATGCAACACAGAATTCAGGAGTAGTAATTTCTTTGTAACATACTACTCTGGATCTAATAAAAGACTATAGTATAGTTCCACTTAATAAACATACTTCAAACCCAATCACAACCCCCCAAATTATTTCAAATTGCTCTGTGCCATTTTGTAAACGTAATTATCAGCCTTCATTTCAGCTGCTATCTTGGTTGAACAGGCTAAGTTGGCAAGCACTCATTTGTGCACCGGAACATTCTGGAACATTCTGGAACTCATTGCTACAGATCTGCCCTTGGGTGATGACGTAAAAAATGGATTCCTCTGTAATCAACATAAAAGATTAACCAAAAAATATTCATCTAGTATGTTATGCAGGGGAGAAAAATCTAACATCACGGTCATTTCCATTACTATTCAGGTGTTAGCTGAGCTTTTAAATAAACTTTTCAAGAAGTATCAGAACATTTTGCTCCAATATTTTTGACAGTATACTACTGTGTGATCTGAAATCTTAGCATTCTATATGTAATAGCTTGGAATCCTTTTAAGTCATGATACGCATGATGAAAGAAAAAGGATCATCTAAATTATACTTATGACTTTAGGCATAGAGGCGTCGGGTTATGCTTGCGCCACTTTTACTATCCCTTAACGTTTCAAATTCTTTGAAGACCTTGAAATCAGGGCTTCTGTTTTCTTTTTATTAAAAACAATGGAGATGCAAAGTTGTTGCAAATAATCTATGCCTAAACTTAACGCTGTTGCTGCTGTATTCAGGTCTTTCTGCTGCTTAAAATCTATCAATAGCAGCTGATGAAACATTTATTATATCATTGAGATCACAACGCTACATTCCAAGCTCTGTCGGTATTTCCTTGCTAAATCCCAATTTTCAGGGGTTTATTACTCCATTATCTTATGTCTCACTGAGCTCTCTTATAATAATAGGGGATTATGTCTGAAACTTAATTAGTTCAATTTTTATTGATAGCTTTTATTAGCAGGTCCCCTGTTTCTACTCTACAGCTAGTGAATAAAGAAGATACAGCCCGGGAACTTGAAAGAGAAAACATTTTAAAAACAAAACTCAATCTAATAGCATATAAAATTAATCAGAATATCCTTAAAAAGGCCTGAAGTCTTTTTTTGGGGCACAGATGGAAAATGAAGCAGTGATTGCGAATTCCTGTGCTGGTGGGGTATCTCTAGAGCCTCTGGTAGAAGGTTGACAACTGTCACTTCCTGGCAGAAACGTTAAGGCCAACTGGGATCAGTTCCTCCTGGGGAAGGCAGGCATCACTTCTCAGGAGATGGTATGCACTAAGACTAGGGATGACAGTTGTGAGTCCTGTAACAAGCCAGGAATAATATAAGCTAAAGCAAATGACAGATAAACAAATGTGCATTTGCTTTAAACATACTACTTACTTCTCCATAAAACATGACAACAAATACATGTTGGATCAAAATAAATCCAACTGATCAGACTGACACCTAGAAAATATATCGTCTGCCATGTGAACAGAGCTTTACGGCTATAGAAGTGACTTTTTTCTTTTAGCATTGTAAATGCCCGTACACACTGCAAATAAGTAGGGAGCACACCATTCCAAACCTGCTTTAAGTCACAAATAAGGATGAGTTTGGACGCAGACAGAGGTGGACTGCGTTATCCAATGGAACAGCAGGATCTGGTTTAGAATGCTATGCCAGGACACGCTTAATCTGGATGTTTGTAGGCTTGGGGTGGTCAAAGATGCAGTTTGTGTGGAACAGAGGGAGAAATAGTAAAACTACAACAGTGCCACAGACTTCCTTAGTGCTTGCATTTTGTTAGGGTCCTTAGTACTTCTGGACTAAGATACCAACAGCGTTAGGCAATATGCAGCTCTTCTTAATCTTCAGGGCGCTAAGAATTTTCATCACTTCTCAGAAGGCAGCAAATAGGTGCAGTGACTGATGCTGCTTAGACTACCACAATTCATCCTTTACAGCAAAATGGGCTGAAGAATAATTACTGCATTTTAGACGCTTTCTTCCTTTTGCAATTCCCCCCTGCTACAGTGATGTTTCAATTCCTGTATTAGCAGTGAGGATCAAAGCATTCTCCTGGAGATGCTCAAAATAGAAAAATCAGAACAAAAATACACATTTCAGACAGGAAGAATGCACTTCGAGTGCAGAATTTCATCACACTAAGGCATATATTTTGTCTTACAAACCAATTAGGAAAAGGATAGAGAGAAAGCATCATTGTTGGAGGAAGGAGTTTATCACAGATAAGTATAATAGACCTTATGAAAAACTAATACAAAATATAGCTTAACGCCCATGGATACTGCACAACGTGCCATGATTGCATTAGTTAGAAATGTATAGGGGATTGTCCTCAAAAATACAATTTTAGAACAAACTACGTGTTATTAATTAATTTCAAATGAATTGCAACACACAGGACATCTTAAAAATTCTATATACGTGCCAATAACTTCCGATTTTGGATGCTGCTGTAAACATGAGGGGAAAAATGCCCCTTTCCCTTAATAAGACTCACAGATTTCTAAATACGGTACTAAGGGAGAAAAACTGGAAGCAGGCCATGCTGTGCACGTAACACAACAAGCAAAGAGAATTTATGCAGAATAGCCTTCCAGTTGCGTTGTTGTAGTGTTCTACACTCTCACAAACTAGTTTTTTCTCATTTGAATTTGTAAATGAATCCTGTATATTTACATAAGCAAGCGCAAACCTGCCACTCTTCCCACAATCAAACTAAACCCAGCTGCAAATTTTGACCCCACATTCCTGTAGACTATTATCCCATCCATCTTGCATCGAAATACTCAGTTATCTCGCTGTGAACACTATTCTGCAGCGAGTTTTCACACGTTCTAGCCTTTTCTGTGTGTCTTTTTTATTACAAAATGGAAACATATGGCTCAGTTTCAAGTGGCTAATTGGCAATATCTTAAAGAGCTGTTAAGAGGTTCAATTGTATGTATGACATCTGATAATCTGACTGCATTTTATTTAAGACTAGAAAGTACTTCAGAAGTCAACAGATGGCAGCAGATATACTTTAGAGAAAAAAGCCGTAATTTACTTCTATTTCTTTTACAGGGTTGTCTTGCCGTTTATTGAAGTAGAGTTTGAATGCAGGGGCTGGAATGCAATGAAGAAAACTTCACCAGTAGAAAAAGACTCATAGTAGATGGGTTTGCTTTATTCATCAAGATAGTTTCAGTTAATTACAAATGTGTTTCATGCAAGACGTGCATATATCATAATCCAATCGCTATATATAGAAGCAAAACTGCACTTCATACCATATGCTGCAAAAGAAATTGCCTTGGTGAATGGGAAAGGCTTCTTGCTCGTACAGCTTCCATATGACTGAATTATGTACTGCAGATGAGGCTGCTGCTCTTGTAGGATTATTCGTTGGAATACAGGCTCTAAGTAACTTTGGCGCATTAGATCTCAATTACCCTCAAGAGGATTTTGGTATCCATAAACAATAATAAATCTTAATTACTTCTTTTAATTGGCATAACCACTACCTCAGATAACCAACAGTCTAAGAGATTTTGTTGTAGCAGAAGAGACGAGTTTTACAAGGTAGTTGATTACAGAACTGAGATCAGTAGGGAGGTGACTCTTCTTCACATGAGCTACGTGGCAAGGCATGCCCAAAGTCAGTTCCAAGAAACTGACCAAGACAAAAAAGCGCAGTCCTCAACAGAAAGATGCTCCTTCTTCTGCTACTTCTTTCCAAAATAGCTCTATAGTCTCCTTTACTGTAAGTGTTTGAATGCAAGGTGTCTTTCTCACTGTACTACAACAAGAAGAGAGCTTCAGGTGACAACCGGCCACTACATGGGCCTCAGGAGCAGACGTGACTGCTCAGTACATTGCTTATTTTGCTCAACTGCCACACCAAAAGCAGACAAAGTAGACAGCTAGGGTATTCGCCGCTGATATCTCACACTTACTGTGAAGAAGGCAAAACCAACACACCGCTATCTTCCATAATGTGCCAGAGCAGATATTCTTCCAGGTCGAATATATGACAGAATAGAAATTCTGACAAATAAAGAAGTAATCCCCCAAACGGGGAGATGAGGGCACAGAAGGCTGCTGTGCTGTTGTGTGGCGTTACGTGGCCGTTCCCTTTCCAGTGTTTTCTCTGCTGTGATGCTCTTGAGGCTCGTGAGCTACTTGTTCAAATTAGGGCTGTCTGGGAGGAAGGGAGGGGTTTCAGTTCTCAAATTCTGCTCAGACGTGCAAAGACCCAGATGTTCCCTCTTCCCGACTTCAGTTGGGATTTTTAAATGGCTGCCGTACAGCTGCAATAGCAAATCGAGCTGGATCATTTACATAGCCCAATACGAACAACTGATATTGTGAGAGACAGAAGACAACGAAGCGTTATACATATCCTGGGATTTAAATAATGAAGATAGTCCACACTTCATATTAAAAACCAAATCACTAGTTTGTAAGGTCTTCAACATTTTTTTTAAGACATATAAATAGAAAAACTGAAGTGTGAGGGAGTTTTATTGTAGAACATCAAACTCTTTTGATGAATCTGTCATCCCGATTGTATTCCCGTTAGATTTTTTGGGAACATCTTTTCAGGAAATATAAGCAGGGAATGCTTTATAAATATGTAATCCCCTTTTGCTAATCTAAAAATACAATTTTTTAGAAGTTTTTAGAGACTCATTTAAAATTTAAATGCAAAGGATCTTTTGCTTGTCTTATAATGGAAGTACATTATTACTGATAAAAATATAAAGTATTTATGTTCTTACAGTTATTTCAGACATTTTATCTGTGATTTTTTTCATTACCACTCTAAACCACAAGCTATTTTAGCTTTTAATATTAATGCTTTAATATAGTAGCGGAAACAGAACAAACCAGAGCATCGCATTGTTTGAGAGATGTGTTGCTCCAATCCTAGTTTATTAATCTTAATAGAAAACACCTTTATTGAAAAAATGTGTTTCATTATAAGGCAAGAAAAAAAATAATCCGTGTGTTCTTTGAAATGCTCCTTGAATTCAAGGTGTGCTGTGAGCAAAGTATTACATGTATCCTCAGCTCATGCATCTATTTCCAAATTGCCATCTGGTGTGCATATATTATGCATTTGTATAATAACATGCATAGCTATTATTGGTTTAAAATATAAGTTATGAAAGCTAAGTAAAATATATCTTAGCCGACAACTCATTTTTCCCAACAGCTTTTGAACAGACATATTTATATTATCTTAATGTCATATTGCAATGTTCAAAAAATAAGACGTGCTGTGTGAAAATGAATTAAACAATAACTAACTTTCCGCTCTTAGTACCTGCTTTTGGCCTGCTCTGTGTGTAGAACGTGCGAGTGTTTTAGTCCTTTTGCCTGCAGGGCCTAGAGGAGGTTTTGTCATGTTTCAGTTCAAATCGGTACCCACAGAACAAGTTTATCCTCTCTTGGGGTTGCTGAGGGTAACTTTGCTCTGTATCGGCTCGTGACGCTTGCTGACTTAGCTTCAGACTTCGCCATGGTTTTGCACCAAAATGCCATTCCCTGCTGAGCAGAGCACGCTAACGCAGCTCCTTTTAAGCTCCAAAGCCAGTGCCTATGTGGCAATGTGCTGTCTCATGATGACACAGCGCTATGCGGTCACAAACCGAATTTATAAAAGTAGATTTTAACTTGTGACAATACTTACACTACTGGAAGTTTATCTTTACTAACTTATTAGTATTTGAAGATTGTTTACTGCATTCCACTGTATTCCAACAAGCTTCTACTCCTTCAAGCCTGTTACACACTGCAGGGAACAGATTTATGCCTGCTAGAAATAAGACCCAAGTTAACTACAAAAACCCTTTGAAGCCTTTTCCTTTCTGTTCTGCTGCTGCCTGGTTTTAACAATGAATAAAGTATTTGGTGGAGGTTTTGACCAGTGGATGAATTTTGCCTGCAGAAAATCTATACGGATTTTGTGGATACTTACAAGATGAGTAAGGGGCAGATAAGATTAATAACATTTAAATGACATCAGAACTAATACTTGTCTGAGACTCTCATAAATGTTAGAGGTTATGCCAATTTACATTATTAAATTATAATAAATTAGGTATTCGGCAATAAGCTAGGGAAAAAAAAAGTTAGTAGTCAGAAATTCACTGCTCCACAGCAGCTCACGAACTAATGGCACAACAATTTTGAAAAGACGGATGCCGCAGTTAAAGCAAACTATTAGATCAGGATGCCAGAACAAAATTTTACAGCTTAAAAATGCTTTTGAATATTCTTTTACAATGTTTTTATTTCTTATGTACTCATAGAAGATATTTCTGAAACGCAGAATTTTGTGTTTAGGCTGACACACTGGCTCTGTGCCGGTGCAACAGAACTCTGTCAGATGCCTTGAATTTTTTATATTTTTTTTTTTAATGCCTGCCATATTCCTATAAATTAAGCTTGACTCCTATTTGCTTGTCACGTCCGATAACCCGAGATCTGAAAGATATGCCAGCATTGAAACACTTTGCTTAGAACAAATCCCTGATTCATACATGTCACACATCACGACGACTTCAGACTCGTGAAGAGAAGCCCAGAAAACTCCTTCAGGTCAAAGTCATGAAAATTCTGTAATTTTCATTTGCAAGCTCAAGTGTATATACAACAATCCTGAAATCACCAGTCATTATGAAATAGTTTTACAGCTATGGGTGGAAGCAGATTATTGGCAATGTAATAACTATACTTAAAACCCTCAAGCACAAGGATTTAACAGATCCCGGATTTTCATATATAGATACTGCAAGGTATATAAACAAAACTCCCTCTAGAGATGCGTTGCCTTTGTTGTTCTCCTAACACTAATCAGATTTTAGCCGCCTACTTCCCAGAGACATGGAAGTGGTACATGAAAGTAAAATCGACAGAGGACTTACGAGGCAACACTATGTAGTATTTTAATGTGAACTGGGAAATAGAAAAAACCTGACTCCTATTTTGAATCGTGTGTACGTATCCAAATGACTGGTTTAACCAAAATGCATTTGTGGAAATAAAAATGTTATTATTCTGATCAAAAACATTTGCTAAAACGTAGTATAAATGATGGTGATCAGACAGCTAGTTTGAGCTTTAAAATCTCTAATTCAGTGTCACGTTTTCTAAACCGTTTAAAACATTTTAGTCTCTCAATTGGTTTCTTCTATTTCAGTCCTCTTTTTGAGGTTCAACTGAACATTCACCTGATCAGATTCCCTGAAACTGGGACCTGCCACCTTTCTGTTACCCTTATAATAAATGTAATACATATCAAAAAGGCAAAAAAAAGGAACCGAACGAGTCTCCTCAACTGTATCAACTCATATCAACTCACTGAACCTTGACTTGATCCAAGCTACAAAGCCCTTTCAATACTGGTGGGAATGTTTTCTTCTAAGTTTTTGATGAATAAGCAACAAAATTTACGAACGTAATTAAGTGATTCATACTCATATAGGATTTAAAATACTAGAAGGAATTCAAGATGCTTCAACAATGCATGTTCACCATCCTTCACTGCACACACACAGAGGACATACGGCTATGATGTGCTTTTAACTTTTTTTGAAGCAAATCTTCAATAGTAGAGATACATGTCTTAGGAGGTACGTAAAGGCGTTACTGATAATATTAAAAAAAAATTGCAGTTCATACATATCCCTTTTTATCTTCATTCATTTCTAGTGTTCTAAAAAAACCCAACAGAGTAATTAAACTCTTTTTACAGGCTGAGCACTATGTACCCATTGAGAATGTGGATATAAATACGAATATGGAAGAGAGAGTAAAGCGCCATAGCTGAAACTAGTCATCTGGGGAAACATTAAGGCATTTAGCTGTAGTTATTGTTCAAACACAGACTTTGCTGCATACCATTATGTAAAATAATACTATCTTTTTCATTTTAAAATTACAAGAATTAGAAAGAGACTGTAATTAAGGCAATGTTTTGACCTCCCAGTTTCTCATGATCCAAATAAACCAATGCAAAGATTCCCACATGTGTTATAGTAGTTCCATTCACGTGTCAGCAGAAAGAAACCCAAGACCAAATTCAGTACCTCAGCCCTTCCTCTGTAGCTTTTCTTAAGCCAGTAACGCTTTTGTCTGTACTAGAAGAAGGTCCCAGGGCCTCCACTGGCCAGACAGGGCAGGATCTCAAGAACTTGCCTGGCCTTGTTGTGGCCTGAGCCACGCTGTCGCTCAACACCAAGGCCATCCGTTGCTCATTCCTTGCACGTTTGGGCTTTGCTCTGGGAAGACCTGATGTGCCCCGAGCTGCAGCTCCTGGGGGCTGTGGGGCTAGGGGAGGCTCTCCCAAGTTTACAGGCCATGACTGAGGGGGGAGCCAAATGTGATTCAGACTATATAAAAATGGAAGTAGAACTAGTGTCTGGGGGAAGGGGTTGGTTGTTATTTGCACTGTGTGCTCCTCGTGAAGACTTTGCAATGCTGATAACCTGCTGGGAATTTTCGCTCCCTCTCTGTTGGAGCATGGCTGGTGCTGTTGACCTTACATGCCAGAGGGCTGTTGGAAGGGCGAGCCTAACAACAGAGAAAAGGGGCGGCCACTAGTGAGTTTTCTTCTGTATTAAGGGTATTATTAATGAGGCTTTTTGACTTAATTTGGATCGTGAGTGTTAATAGTATTGTGATTGAACTAGTAATATTTTGCTTTTGGATTTTGATTAGATTGTAAAGATTTTAATTGGGCTAATGATAAATTCCTGGCTCTATATATGCTTTGATCCCTTTTGGCCACGCGGATTTGAGTGTAATGCTTCCTTATGATGGAAAATGGAAAAGGGAGAATATAAATAGGAAGCAGCAATTCAGATAGAGCTTTTACAAATTCGTATTTAGTATTCTCCCTTCATGTCTCTTATTTATTCTTTTCAGTTCCGAAATATATGGAGATTGACCTTTTTTGGTAGAAAAATATTGTCAGATGGGTATGAGTTGTAAATAAGTCATAAGAAAACAACAAATGTTATTCTACAGTACGAAACCTCTACCTCCCCAAACGAGTCAAAGCTGAGTTCCATATTCATTTAGCTTTAGGCCTGCATTAATGAATACGATCCATATGATGAAGCGATAGCGTACTGGCAATGCCTTGGCAACCACTAAAATTACCGAAGTGTGAAATCATCCAAAGTAGCTAGGTCAGTGCCTTTTGAACTTTCAAGTAGGACCTTGAAGTGGGAATCACTTGCATTCATTTCGACAAGGAAGTGAAACCTGATTATTACTGGTCACAAACGGCTGTTCACTTATCCTGGAGGAAATGATCTCCTGTTGGCAATTAAGAGGTAATTAGCAGCTTCCTGACTTGAAAAAACACATCCAGCCAGTAATTTTCCATTCTCAACCTTAGGGCAAGTGAACTATTGCCAGTTGCAGATGTTTAACGCCTTCCAACCTCCAAACAGCCTCAGCCCACAATTTCAGAAATGCTACTTTAAGCATGTTAAGTCAGGGAATGTGAAATTTTACATAATACGTTAATTTGCTAAAAGATAGCTTATATTTTCTGTAAGTTCTGATTCGATATCCCACAGCAGATTCAGGCATTGAGATTAGCATTCAAGCATGCATGTGGATGAAGCACTACACTCCAGTTGCAGTAGACAAATGCGGATATGAATAATTAGTATTCCTATTTGTTAGTATGGAAACACACAACCTATTCCTGAAGAGAGAAGTAAAATGATCAATAAAGGGCAGACATACCAGTGTCGGCATCTGGGAATCTCCGCTCTCCTGGAACAGGAGATTTTCTCTTTCCATTACACCACTAATGCAGAAGTAATTATTCTTCTAATACTTTGCCAACAGCCATTAAAGGAACAGGACACGGCTGAAAATCTCACCTATGATTTCTGTTTTTTTCCACTTTATTTGAGCAATTCACTTATTTAGGGAGCCTCAGCATCAAGGCACAGAGCACAAGCGCCTATCAAAGAATGAACAGTTTATGAGCTGCTCAATCAAGGTACTGCCTCAAAAACGATTTTGTTAAGAGATGCAATCTGAAAAAGTACCTTCCATGCATTAGAATGGTTCCAAGAAAGGTATTAACATTAATATTGAAGTACACAGAACAATAATAATCAAGAAAACATATGATCTCCGTGAGACATTGCTTGAGAAATATGCAAAACAGTCAAAACACTGTTTTTCCTAAAGTTTGTGGTAAACTTCTAATCCGTGTACAGGTCAAGAACCAGTTCCATGGACTCTTGCAGGCTCCTTGTACTTGACAACTTCACCCCTATCTGTTCCAGTGCCTCATCATTCTTCCAATTAGAATTCAATTATTAATCTAAATGTTCTTGGCTAATTTTTCCGAGCCCATTGCAGCGGTAAGCTATTCAAATAGAAATAACTTTCCAATTTTGGAAACTGGAATTACAGATGTGTAATTCTGACAATAATATTTAATGAAAAGAGACCCATATACTTAAACGAAAGCGCGCAGGGAAATGCAGAGGGCTAAACAGCTGCTCTGAAGACACAAACACAATGGGAAAATCTTGAGTGACAACAGATGCAGAATTTACTTTTAAACAATTTTTGACTTTGTATAATCTTTTGGCACAGAGGTTTATTCCCCCTTTCCCGCCCCTCGCATTAAAACAAAGCAATAGAGTGTATCAGGAGTACTTTTGATCCCAGGATGGTGGAATGAGTGTGAGAGAGGAACAAAACTCCATAGGCTCCTAAGAAATGTTAACGTACTGAAGCAGATAGTCGTATTTGAAAAAAAAAGATAACCCTTTTTTGTATAAATTATAAAACAGAAATATCATCGTGACAGAAGAAACAAATCCTTATATTTAAGACTCCTTCATTTTCTACTGAGCAGTTCTGTTAAACTTAGCGAAGCTTACACAGCCCATTTATTTTATTGTTCTGTTAAGCTCAGGCCATTTTTTTAAGCTGTGATTCAAACAGCCTTTAAACTTCCCTAAATAGCGCATCAAGCACATTTCTTAAGATTATCGACCAGTCTCTGATATAAATCAAGTAGTTCCGAAAGTTTATTTGCAATTTCACCCTAAATCAGATTTTTAAAAGTTTTAGACAGAAAGCTTAAATAAAGCCTATACGGAATCAAGCATGAAGTTAAGATGTACACTATACGCTGTGGAGTTGTGAATGGTTTTGGAACTGACCTTGTAAAACTATGCTTAGCAATGAAAATGATGAAATTTGAGAAAGGAAGGGATCTTACGAGAAATAAAGACTAGGCTTTAAGGGAGGTAGAGGGAAGAGGATGGGGAATCCTTGGCCTTTTTTTCCATCACTGATAAAAATAATGTAACAAAAAAGAATGCCTTGTTTCCCTGGCATAGCTGCTGATACTTAAAATCCCATACGCACGAATTGATTAACAGATTGACTTCAATACCTGAAGCAGAATTTGCCTTGCATTTCAGCGTTCCAGTGCGGAGCACCAAACAGAAATACACGCATAACAACAATTAAAGATTTGCTGCCTACATACCTGTTATAAAAGAATCTGCCTCAAAATGTTCTTTTAGTAGGGAGAAAACTGTTTGTTCCACCTAAGCTAAGTCACGTGCCCCTAAGCAGGCCCTTGATCTGGAAGGCAGGCAGTAAAAGCATCTGTAGGATGGGTAGCACCAGTGTCTGTTTCCAGCTCATAGAACCTGTCGCAAATAATGCTGGGAAGGACTTTTATTTCACAGAATCTTCACGGTTGGAAAGGACCCTTGAGATCATCGAGTCCAACCAGACAACCTACAATCTCTGCCACTAGAGCATGCCCTGAAGCGCCACATCTAGACGTTTCTTAAACACCTCCAGGGCTGGTGACTCAACCCCCTCCCTGGGCAGGCTGTTCCAGTGCCTGACCACTCTTTCAGTAAAGTAGTTCTTCCTAATATCTAATCTAAACCTCCCCTGCCGCAACTTCAGACCATCTCCTCTGGTCCTGTCATTATTCACTTGGGAGAAGAGGCTTTCAATAACTCTGCCTTCTCCGCACCCTCCGTCACCATGGCTCCTGTTTCATTCAACAGTGGGCCCACAACTTCTCTGGTCTTCCTTTTGCTTCCAATATACTTGTAGAAGCCCTTCCTGTTGAGCTTGACATCCCTAGCCAGGTTTAATTCCAAGGCGGCCTTGGCTTTCCTCGTTTCATCCCTGCACACTCTGGCAGCGTTCTTGTAATCCTCCCAAGGGGTCCGTCCCTTCTTCCACTTATTGTAGACTTCCTTCTTCCACTTGAGCTTTTTCAGAAGCTCCTTGCTCAACCATGCAGGTCTCCTGCGTCCTTTGGCCGATTTCCTTCTCTTAGGGATGCACCGATCCTGAGCTTGGAGGAAGCGGTCTTTGAATACCAACCAGCTTCCTTGAGCCCCTTTGCCTTCCAGAGCCCTAGCCCACGGGATCTCTCCAAGCAGTTTCTTGAAGAGGTTGAAGTTAGCCCTCCTGAAATCCAGGGTTGTAATTTTACTTCTTGATGTTTTGTGCGTAGTACCCATGATCCTGAACTCTATCATTTCATGATCACTACAACCTACGGTGCCCCCAGCTTTAATGTCCATATGTATTTCATTGTGCATAGCTGCATGCATTAAGGTGAAAGAGAAGATGGTACGGATTGTTTATTACTGTGCTGAACAAACCTCCTGCCATGATCTGTCTTCAATCTACCTTCACTCTGTCTTCATCTCCTACCGTCCTGAAATAACTCAGACTCTGGTTTTGGCTTCAGTTTGGTTTGCCCAAATTTAAAAGTATGAAAAAGGTGCTAAAAAGCCTATGTTTATCTACACCAAAGAAGATGAATAATAGGCACACAGGCACTTGCAAAGTAAAATCAGAACTTCATGCATTTAGTTGTAAGCGGTGCTTGCAAGAATTAAAAAAAACCAAACCAACAAAACTTTTAGGAAATTCTATAACTCTATTAGTAATCCAAAATCGAAGTTGTTCTGGCAGCAACTGAGAAGCAAAATTGAGGCATGAATGGGAAAAGTCACTGATATTTCAGACTTCTTGGAAATGTGATTAGGACAGAGGAAGCTAGCAGCCAAGCCTATTCAAGTAAGTATTGTAGATACAATACTATTTGGAGCAAAATTTAAGTTATGCCTATAAGAAAATACTCTATAATTCAACTTCTGTTCTCACTAAGTCTTATTTCTACTGGATTTAGGAAACATAAGCAAAATATTATCCACTGGAAATGTGCAGAACCAGCTTTGTTTCATTTCAATACCAGTTTCATGAACCAGCTACGACTGGAGACGGTCTGTTATTCCTTGTATTGCATTTGATGGACTGGAAGTTAGAATTGGATAGGGACACGCACTTTAACATCAAAGCTTAAAGCTGCTTCGATTAGGAATACTGGGTTATTCTTCAACAGGAATATAACAGCGCACCATGTTTGTCTTCTCAGGTTCCAAATTTCTCAGAATGCAGTTTTTATGGGCAGGGCCCATCTTTACCATTTACGTTTACAGAGATTACAAACTGTGTGAAAACACACCTCCCCTATTCTGAAGGGAAGAAACTAAAACTCCCGAGCACATGGCAGTGGAGCTAAGGGAAGCCTCAGGCGTTGTGCTGCCCCCGGGAAACTCCCGTGCATTCCTAGCCCAGCTTTGCTGGTTCTTTATTCCACTGCTTTGCATTTTGATTTCTTTTTATAGATTGATGAATCCATCTGACAAAATACAAGCATCCTGTTATGATTCACTTTATGTATATTTTATCCTCATTGATTTTTACTTCCTCCTTCATCTTTCTCTTTTCAGTGTACCTTCTTTTTAATCTCCCTATATCTGTTCTCCTTTCATGTCACATTTTCTTTCCTGACATCCATCACTTCTAGCTACTTTGTTTTGGCGCTGGTTTGTTGGGTTTTTTTCAGTCTTTTAGCATTCCTCTAGATATTGGCGTCCCCACATTTATGACCCTTGGTCACAAATTCAGTCATTCAGTCTCTCTTGCTTATCACCAAAGTATTAACCATAAACACACACTCCAAATTCCAAAACATTTGCTAGAGGAGACTTGATTTTGCAAGTCGGGCTTTCTTTTTCACCAGACAAAGAATTCAGTCTGAGTGGGGCTTAGGTCTCACACTCAGACGCTCCGAGGCTATACAGAGCTACTTAAACCCTGAGCAACCTCAACGTTTTCCTACCACTTCTGCTCCAGTGCCTTAGAGTGCGTCAGCCTTCACCTGCTCTTTTCATTTCTTTTCTTGCCACACTGTATATTGTAAATTGAAAGGAAGACATAGGGATAGAGCAAGAAAAATGTTTTGCTCGTGTGCAAGATTTTATTATTCCATAAATGTTTTTGCATCCTGTGAAGCTGTCCATAACAGGCTTCTAGTGGATTATTTCTCTGTCTAGCAGAGAAGGATTCATAAATGTTCATAGACGTTCATGAATTTTAAAAGTAGTGCTTTTGGGTTATAGTTTCTGGATAAGAAGTTCACTGTTGTTAAGTGTCTCTAATTCACTCTTAAAGGTGGACATTAATCTTTGGGAAATTACAATTTCCTCGATTATTCTTGCTTAAAAGCCCGATTCTGCAGCCATTAGAAGTATGACACAATTTATGGCAGACTTTGGTGGCATTTTTAAAAATGGAAGCAACACTCTCCTGGATTTTCTTTCATTTTTCCCTGATGAAAAACCATCTGAATTCCTGCATGTGATTAAGAAATTTGTGTCTACCTTCACAAATCTAAGCATATATGTATTTTTATATACATACAATGTATTCTGTTTGGCTGGATGGGAACTCTCATGAGAAGAAGGAAAATGGTATGAAAATGCTTCCAAAACCAACTGAGTTCCAGACATAATAAATCTACATTTCAGCCCTGATTTGCAACTGGAATGTTCATATGTATTAAACATTTGTTCAGATGTAAACATCTGTATGCCATTTTAGATATTTCCACTTGGCTCTGAAAATGAGAATAACATTTATGAGAAAACGACAGCAGGCAACAGAACAAAATTGTGTATGTTTTCTAATATTTCCTCTCTGAAAACACGTCATGAGAGAAAGACAATACTAAAATGAAATGTTGACATATCCAATACTAGCAATTTATTCCCGATCTGCTCTCTGCTTTTCCATGTTACGCTGTTTTTACTCTGCTTAGGTAAGGCAACACGCTTCAAATGGATAAGTAAGGAAAATGACTACTCTGGGACAGTCCAAGAAAATGCATCTGTGCTTGTGGTTTCATTTGGTCCACAAATAGGAAACATATTTTCATCTAAGTAGATAATGCCTTTCAGTTAGCATTAAGTGGGAGTTCTCAGGAGTAGTAACAATATTCTATATATCATGCAATTATGTAGAGAGCAAATCAAAACAGATACGAAGAACATTACTAAAGTTTTACAGGAAACGTCAAGTCCAGGGATTTTTATTTCAAAATTAAATATTATGAATTTTTTCTTTGGTTTTTCCTTTTAAATCAACACTGAACTCAATACATTATTTCTGAAAGCTTGTCACAAAAAGCTGTTTTGATGAAAACCACCTGCTCAGCTCAGCTTAAACAGCTAATCATTCTGCAGGAGGAAGAAATAAGGGTAAAGACAAGCAGCAAAACTGTCAAAAGTACACTGGTTTGGATCTCATTTTTATGAATTTTAGCTCGTCCAGTACAGAACAGGGATGATACCAAACTGTTAGCTTGACACAATTTGAGTTTTTCGTACTCGATATTGAATATCGCTTCTAATGCCCAAGGAAGCAGTTGGGCTTAAAATGGAAAGGTTCTTGCTAGACTCAGGAAATATGCATCAAAGAAATACAGACAATTAACATATGTTGAGTATCCCAGGTTTCTTGTTGGGTGCTTTTTGTTCAGGACTTCTTTTCAAGTCCAATAAACAATTGTTATTGAAAAATAAATAATTCTCTTTTCTAAATCTCAGCTGTGGGCTCCTGATGGGAGAAGCTGGTATATGAGGCTGTTAGTGATACGAAACAACCGGCCATAATAATTTTCTGAATCTGCTGGTGAAACTTTTCCTCATTAGACCTCCCATGTGAGAAATGTCTGTAGATTCCTTACAGCAGTGATGGCTGGTACTAAGTTCTCCTGACATCTTCTGGGCTGTTTTATACTAGAAGGTAGCTATTATCATTTAATGCTGCTGTGTTCCTTCCCATGACTTAATTGTTCCACACTTTCTAATCTTTGGAAGGCAGAGCTTGAGCTGAGGCCCAAAAAAAGATGTGGTTTGCTCTCTGTGCATTGCTTATGGAGAGAGAAAAATGAAGCATGCTGAGCTCAAAAACTTTGTATGGGAACACTGAACCGTATTCAATACTGTAAGACGCACTGGAAAAAAAAAGGCATTCAGTAAAACTTTTGTTACTTAGATACAGAGTTAGGGCTAGGACATAGGCTCAAGTTCATCATTAATAACAATCTTAATATCTTAAATATGTTTTCCAGAAAACTTTCCCTTTGATCTGTCCCTAAAGACAACTCAACCTTTTCTGATCTTGGTTACAGCTGAATAAATCTAGTTAAGATCTGTTGAAGATGACGATATTACTCGGAATTGCATGGGAATAACTAAGTTGATTCTGCTTGTTCCAAAAAGCAAATAGTTAGCCACATACAGTTAGTCACTAATTCACGGGCTGACTGAATAAATCATTTCATACTGGTATCTGATGTTTTTTGGGTAGTTAGTAGTATCGTCCCACACAAGTCTATGTACTCTGCTTTCCTGTTAAAATGATTAATCCTATGCAGGAGAGAAAACCCTGGTGATACAACTACTGATAAATAAGGCCATTAGGACAGAATGAGAATGGACACAAATATCGGCCAAATCTCTCATTTGAAATTAAGTTCTAACCTGAACCAACTGATACCATAGTCTCCTGGATTTTTAGTGAAAACCTCCTACTTGAAAAAAGTATCTTTGGCTGGTGAGAGCTTGGCTCTGTCTGTCCATGTTTCTATCCCAGTGCCAGGCAGCAAAGTATCTGAGCTTCTGACCTTTCTTTTGTTGTTAAAATGACACTTAATGCACTTAATCTAACTCTATAATGAGAATTCTCTAAGGACTCTAGGTTCTTTTATCACTGATAGAGAAGAACAATAATCTTATTTTGAACTATTAATATGACTTGTATTTTTTCAATCTCAGAAGTTGATTACATAATTTTGCACATCTGTAATATGATACACGATACATTTGATTTTTTCCTCATTAAGCAATATGAGGTTGCCCCAAGAAGTCGTCTCACTCGAGGTCAAAACAAGACAGCGTAACAAACTCTAGCATAACACAAAAAGTATATTTGGCTGCTTGCAAAGAGCAGATCTAGCTAACACGGTCCCAACACAGTCTCCGTAGACATTGTTTTCAGGCCAGTTATGCCAGGCTAACTCACAATGAGATGCGCTTCCTTCCAGAAATACAGGTAAATATTCCTGTATTCCAGAATATTCCTCACACACATGATGATGAATGTGGCCTGAGACTCTGATCCTCAGTAGACAATCTGAGCACACCACACCACTGCAGTGCGTGGGGCTTCACAAGGACGCAGCTGTCACCTTTTAAGATCAGGGCTTTACTGAGTTGATGGCTTTATGGTTAAAAAAGGGATCCCCTTGTTCCATAAAATCCTTACCAGTAAGAATGAAAGCAGACTGCCCTAAATCAGCAGGAACTTGTAATTTCTAAGTACTGCTGACTGTGACTGAAGTTGCAAACTATATTCAGAAGCAACGAGTAGCAATCTGTTAATTGACAATATAGCAGTAATTGAAGAGAATGTATTACTGAGAACTAAAGATTGTCTGAAACAACACATTTTGTGACCAGAAGGTAATTACGTTATACCTGCAGTGTAAATACTGTTCTATGTGAGCATTTTATCATTATAGGAACATCACTGGCTTGCACAAACCTTTGTCCTCCTTGTACCTATGGATGATATTAAGCTGAAGCTTGATGATGATAGCACTGAAAGAACAAAATTGGCATCAGCACCCTAACTACACACTCACTTAAGGAAGAGATGGGCCTTGGGTCAAAGAATGGATGATTTAAATAGACAGAACCAATATCCAGGTGAGGCAGTGGCTTTCCTGGGCTGCACAGCAGGTCGGTGTGATTTGAGAACACAGGTGTCCTGACACACACAGTCAAATTATGCACTCTAACGCTTCTTCCTAGCTCATCTTTATTAATTTGAGATTTAGTTATGTTAGACCTCCAGCTGGTTTTCATACTTCTCCCAAATGCAGTTAAGTTGGAAAGTTGACCTTGTAATAGCTAATTATTTCTAGCTGGCACCCATGTGCTAGGAAGCATAAAGACACGCGGTATAATTCATGCATTTCTTCCTGCAATATGCATTGCTTATTAGACTGAAGGAAAACTGACAAACTGTTTTATTTAGTATGAGGATCTATATGCTATACTATGTATTTCTTTTTTGTGTAAAATGGGGGGGTTATTTTAAAATAAAAGGCAATCAGACAGATTACTGTCCTTCGTGTGGGTATAGTGTGCTTTATTCCCTTATTTTTTCACTGACAGGCTACTGTTTCCCAAAAGGTTTGATTAGGCTTTTAATTAACTGGAGCTGGAGGTGATGTGACCTCTAATTAAGTTTAATTTTGTTTCTTCTGGCATTATAATAATGAATGTATTCAAATGAGACTCACAGATCAACAAACCCAAGCAAGTCAGCAACTAATAATGAAGGTCGTCAATAGACGTGAAAAGGGTTTAAAAAAAAAAAATTGTCTTAAAATTAATCTGGTTTTGTGAGCAGAAATTACTGAGGCAAATTCACATCATGTATGTATGGCGGTACTCTGTCCAAATCACTGCAGCTCCCCAATTAATACCAGCTAAGTAGCCGGCCTGCTAAATAATACAGCGATGTCTCACGATGCAATTTCACTCGTTTTGTATCCAAGTGCTGCCTGCCCGTGCCCATTTATTTTCTTTTAACACTTACACTGGGAATGAATTTTAAAAACACAGATGAGACACTTGAACCTGCAAGGCACCAAATCGGAGGCAGAAGAGGCAGAATGAGCAATCCTCTTCCATTGGAAGTTTAAAAACTGTTGTCGCTGCAGGTACCTGAGAGCCAGGTGAAGCTGCCTGCCTGCTTCCCAGGCTGTGAAGCTTGTACCGGTGGCTAATGTATTTCTTTTTATGGTGGTTATTACTATTTACCCTATAATAGCACTTAGACCTCCCAAGTAATATGAAGTTCCCATGATTCTAAGCACTGTATAATGATTGGCAAATTGTACCCCAACAAGTTTAAAATTGAGAGGGATGTGACCTCTGAAGGAGACAGAGGGAACAAAATAGTATTTTCCTGGGTGATGCAGATTGACTTTTCCACGACCACAAAAAAAGCCTGGGGCAGTTCCAGGAAAAGAACTTTGAAATTTTACAGGAAAGGATGAATTCTGAAGTACAAGATTATCCTTCCCTTTCTAATCTCTATTTAACAAGCCCCTAAATTGGTTCAGGCAGGAAGAATGTTTTTAAAAGCTTATGTACAATTAAGAGATCGATATTTCAGGGTTTGATGCCAATGTTGCCACAATAACTTCCTTGATGAATGTTATTTTGAGTGTGATATAGGAAGCGAGTGAAATTAAAGCAAAAATATTAAAAATGTGGGCATTTTGCAAATTCTTTCACAACGTAAATATATTTTTTTCCTGAAGACTTTTCACTTGGACTGACTTGCACAGACAAATGGTTTCCCTGGGAAAAGTATTGCAAAGGATTGGTGTATTTTCAAATTAAATTTGCTGTCCGTGTGAAATCCCACAAAATGTTTGGTAGGAAAGGTTCACAGTTTTTTGTTTGTGGTGGGTTTTTTAGCTCCCCCCAAATTAATTTGGATAGTTCTCTTCAGTTAAACACTTACAGGATTCTTTCCATTTCTTTATTGCAAAGGATGAACATTAAGTTACCCTTATCATAGGAAGCTTAGCTAAGTTACATAGAAGGTAGAATTACGTATCAGGAGCACAATTTTATTCAGCTTTTCTTTTTTAGTATTTGCCTCCCCTATTGCTGGGAGTAACATCTGCTTTACTACGCTACCTGGAGAATCGGCATCTTGAGTGCTGTTTCAGGTCTTTTGGAAGGCTACCCTTTAATTAGCGCTAGAGAACTGCGAAACCACATTCTGCAGCTATTGAGGGGTGGAAAGGGGACTGCGATTTGACTATAGTGTCAGTGTCTGTTCTACAGACTTTATTTCTGGGTACTTTGCAATATCTGTGTTCTTGTGGCTGTTGTTATAACTTGCATTTTTCCTGAACGCCTTACTTAAGGGGAATTTCCCAGGTGATGGAAAAACTTAAAGAGAATTACTCAAGGGTGTCAGCAGTTGATGGCAAGGAGCTGCTTCTTCCAGTCTTTTCCCCCCTCCTCCCCCTTTGATTTACATGTTAATTAAAGAAGGGATGTTAGATGAGGGCCTGTCTGTGAGATCCAAATTAGTTCAATTAAATGCAGCTTCCTTTTCATCTAGCTAAGCAGATGTTACCATAGAGAAAGAAAAAGAATGGTATGTTCACTCCTGCGAGTTGACTGCTACATTTGGGATTTGTGTCTTCATACCTGCTGTCAGTCTGGCCACCTTGTAATGGCCCAATGACTGAACCGGGAACAGCCGCATAGCCCAAGAGGGGTTTCCATGGCATGAGCGATACTACAATAGAAGTATGGAGTAAACTGGGTTAAAAAGACTTAGAATCGTTAGAATCATTAGTTAGACTCATAAGAACATAGAAAGACAAAACCATTTAAGTTGGAAAAGTCCCTCAAGATCATCAAGACCAACCATAAACCCAGCACCACTAAGTCCACCACTAAACCATGTCCCTCAACACCACATCATCACGTCTTTTAAAGACCTCCAGGGATGGCAACTCAACCACTTCCCTGGGCAGCCTGTTCCAATGCTTGACAACCCTTTGGTGAAGAAATTTTTCCTAATAACCAATCTAAACCCCCCCTGGCACAACTTCAGGCAAGTTCATCTTGGCCTATCAGCTGTTACTTGGGAGAAGAGACAGACACCCATCTTGCTACAACCTCCCTTCAGAGAGTTGTAGAGAGCAACAAGGTCTCCCCTCAGCCTCCTTCCTCCAGGCCAAAGAGCACCAGTTCCCTCAGCCGCTCCTCACAGGACTTGGTCTCTACACCCTTCACCTTACTCAATTATTATTTAAAATTAAATGTTTTCTCAGTAAGTCTTGAAAGATGCATCACATTTCTATAGCACAACTTTGGAAATATTTACATAGGTTCTTCATGAAGGATTTTTTGCACACTGAAGTCTAGGAGCTACTCTAGAAAGAAGACATTTGAAGGAAAAAAATGTATTTGTATAGAACAAGTAAAATCTCTTTCCTACAAGGTGGCTATAAAGGAAGCAGGCAGATGACTGGGAACAGCACTATCTGGAAAAGAAGCTGGAAGTAATTATTATAGTAAAAAATTTAAGAATTAGATGGGGTAGTCATAATAGGCTGGAATGGGAAGGAACTGGAAAGTGAAGAAAAGATCACTGTCAGGCAGTAAAAAAGGGAAAGCAAATAGAGAAACTGGAGTGACCAATCAAATTAGCAGACTTAGTGAAGGAAGGCCTGGGAAATAGAAATTAATGCTGCTATAAGCTGCTATGTAAATGATGAGTGGAGAGAGATTATGGATTAAATTGGTATTTCTGTGAAGTTATTGAGTTGTATATATTTATCACTGGTCCTTTCTTGCCCTGAGTCATAAAAGACCAACAGAATACCGTTAGTCCTGTAGGACTTCAATTTATTGGGTATGTCTCACCAATTTAACAACTATTTAGCAAGTGAGAAAGCGGTCTTATTTTGAGCAGAACAAAAGAGTCATTAACTTAAATTGCCAGTGGAAAAAGAAGTTCTATTTATAAAGTTGTACATGTTTGGTTGATTTAATTTGAATTATGTATTTATGAACTCTTCTACTTTGGAGCTAGTTTTAATAAAGTTACTACAACAAGAATGTTATTATGTCAATAATAATAATATTATTTTCTCTGACACTGAATAAGCAGCTATCAAAACAAAACAACAATTCCTAAAGCACAGCTTGTTGCATAAAATGTTAAATCTAATCTGATCGTATTTACATAACGTTGGAATTCCATTAATCATAAAAAAGCTTGCAAGCTTGCCTTTTAACAATTACTGCACCATACCAGGCAACATAATTTAGCTAGGGCTACATTTTCTTGCTTCAAGAAGAGGCTATTTTCACTATTTCCCCATTTTCCTAAGTGCTTTCTATCCTAACATTTGACTCCCGGTAATTCGCAGTAAACTATTGTGTGTACTGAACTATTTTTCTTTTTTACAGAATGCACATTTGTTATCTAGACAGCTGCAACGTACAGACCTGTATTATGGAGACGAAATGCAAGTACAATTCATTCTGTCTTTTAAAATAATTTCAGAGCACAAGAACATGGAAAATACTTTGTCATTTAATAGAGTTATTTTGCTTGTGTCACGTCTCATTCTGCTTGCTAAACTAGTACGCTGCTCAGTGTTGTAGCGCAAGGTATTTAAAATGTCAGTTATATTTGTAAGCTGACTGTTTCTTTTAAAAACAAAACAGAAGTGGTATCTATTGATACCTTTATTTAAACATTCAAGAATGTGTTGGGGATAAATGTTGCTAACACATTCCAAAGTCCTATGCTTTTGCACGGAAGGTGAAAGGCAAATTTGATTTTTGGAAAGGAAACTTCAAGTACGCTCAAATTGTTTTAAAGGCTAATGTGCATGGGCAAGCAACGAAAATTAAAGGTTCATGCTAGCTGTAATGATTTTACAGAGAAGAAAATTTCATGGCCTCTGAAAAAGAACATACTACAAATTCATAAGTATTGCGTTTTTTTGGCCTTGATTTTATGAAGTCCCTAAAATGCTTTGGAGCAACCCTTAGAAAAACAATTAAAACCAGGACACTATTATATGAAAAGACTTGTGCATCATACCACCTGATACCATTGAAAAAGCAGCTATTAAAACAAAAATACACTTCCTAAAGCACGGCTTCTTGCAAAGAGACTGGCATAAAACATAAACCCAGCACTTTAACTCTTACAAGTAGAAGCATAAAGACGATTTTAACAACGTAAAAAATGAGCCCTGGTATTTATTCTTTGTTTCCAGTAAGCTTGTCCTTTTTTCTAAACTATTCTAATTTTAAAGTTTTTTTTTCAATAGAATTTCATATGAACGTAGGAAGTTTGAATGTTGTGTAAATTAGCGCCCTATTAGGTGAGTACTCACTAGGATAACTCACTCCCTAGGGTCTTGATGGTATTATGGACGAGAAGGAATTTAGTTTCCAGGAGCTCTAGATAGGCACCTAATCTTTTTAAACAAACGGGAGTGAATTTTCTGTCTCACAACAAAAATGTAGGTCTACCTTTTTTCCCAGTTAACTGAAAACATTCAAAGACTCTGCAGAGATTTGAAAGAGAAGGGAGAGAGAACTACAAAAGACAGTTCAGAATTTATGTGTTGCAGTGCTCTCTAGAGGTCCTTTTTTCCTCCACTGGCTATAGAGGGAGTCCAGGGAAAGCAGAGTCCTGATTTAAGCATCTGAGTTAGGCCTCCAATTATACAGGAAGAGGCAAAAAAAAAAGGCAAAGAAATCTGTCATGGGACAACTTTGTATGCGGTTACTTTTTTGAAGACTTTTAAGTTGTACTGATTTTTTTTCTCATGTGAAAACACTGCAAAATTAAAAAAAAATCTGTCATCAAAACTTAAAGCGTTGTTTCAGCAGAACAACTGAGGTGAAACAATAGGCTACCTAATTTTTCTAAAAATTAGAAAGAAAGGTTTCCCGTTCAATTCCATTCTTCCTCAGAAGATTAATTATTAAGCACTAAATATTTTTTTTCTTGAAATAGCGTGCTGTGCATGTAGTATGGTTAATATTTTTGCCACAAGTAAATCACACTCTGTAAACTGCACACCTCTATGCAATTCCCTTCTGCTTCTAACCTGTGGAAGCTTGCTCTAGGCCTTCTTGCTGTTTCCAGCCAAGAAAAGAGGAGTTATGTGAGTTTTAGGACACACACGTGCGTTCTGAGCTAACTTCGTAGAGGTCAAATGCTGATTTTGTTCTAGTGTTTAGGACCTGGTGTCACAGCCTTGGGATGGCTGGCAGGTGAGCATGTGGCATGAAAATTACAACAGGCTTGTCAAACAGTACAATTAAATGGAACATTAAAAAGCCTGTCTTTAGTCAATAAGAGCACCTGGACCAAGTAATCCCCTTCTATTAGTGCCCAAACCTGATTGTTAATTGTTTGTACTTAAATAAATTTTGCTATAGTGATAAGGTTTTTCCTGTGCTAATCTAAGGGGTTTTATAACAGAATAAGTATTTTAGGTAGCAAGTGTCTGCAGATTATCAACCCATGATAATATACACTGTTACTGTAACATCAGCCTTAATTTGTGATGGCTGCATTCTAACTGCAGCTCCGCAAAGCATGAGTGTGGCGTGAGTATTGCTATTTATCTTTCTGGTGATAAAGCTATTCATATTTAAGACTGGACAGAGCTGGCTAAGAAGTTTATCCTCACTGAAAGAACATTCCTTTTGACGAAAAGCTAACAGCCTGTGATTGTTTCCAACTCCCCACTTCTGAACGAAGATACTACTGGATGTGCTACCCCTACAGACTCCATCAAGAGCCATCACTCCATAGTTATTTACAGTTCGATTCCTTCTTAGAAGTGGGGCAGTTAGCAAGCTACTTAAGGAATCCACCCCTCCCAGGGACGGATACCTGGCTTTGTTAACATTAAAATGATTGGTTTTCCTCACCTCTTTTTTTGTCTTTTTTTTTTTTTCTTTGTTTTTACTGAAACAATATATGTAAGTTGGGTCTCTGCAATCACTTGGCAGAGAGCAGGGGAGCAGAGGGGTCTGTCCAACTCTTCTCACTGTGATCATACTTAATAAAGCTTCTGTTTGACCTGTCAGGTCAACAGGCTTGCTGTTACGCACTTGGAGTTCCCGGATTCTCCATCATCTTATTGATCCCATCTCTCACCTACTTTTATACAGCTCTGTTCTATAATCACAAATGCAAAGAAACACAATCTTCTGATAATAATGCCACATCTTTCCTGCGCATTATCCCTTCAATCCCTAGGTCTTCACCAGATGAAGACAGTAAAGCGTGTTTGGTGCCAGCTTGGTTCCCACCAGGAACCAGTGAAGTTCTGAAGTGCTTAACTTCGCAGAACTATCTGCCTCTTCTAATTTCTGCAATTGTTCTATTTGTCTAAGAACTTTGAAGCGTGGACCAAATTAAATTTCTTACAAAAATTATTAAGATGCCAGTAAGCGTTCTTCATATCTCTAGATTTGCACATTTTGCTACCTTTGAAAATTCATCCGAGTGTAAAACAAACCAGCACGCTGTGGCTCAACAATGCATGCTGTAGTGTCAAAGCGCATCTCAGATCTTCTCGTGTTTAGGCATTTTAGTTTCTAAACCCGTATCTGCTGAGACATCATAAAAATATTTTCCTGTTTACTACTCAAAAGTTATTTTTGCCTTTTACTGTTGACTGTCCAAGTCTGGGGCCATGCAGCTGCTTGGCATACTCTTAAAGACAGGGAAAGGAGAAACCTCTGTTTTGACAGCTGCCTCAGGTCCCTCGGACTTGATCCAAGTTGACACTTCGAACAGCAGCAAAGGTAGAGGCTTCATGTACACTGCCACTTTTTTCTTTCACATGAAATGTTTTATCCATGTGGAAAACAAAAAGCATACTAGTCCGTAGCTTTCTCAGCAAAATAGATGTCTGCTCCATTTCATTGTTCGGAGCGTGCTATTTTTCTAGTTTAAAAGAGTGACCTGTGTTAATTCCCATTTTATCTTCTCCTTCGCATTCATGAAGTGGCAATTTTTATTTTTAAAAAAAATCTTGTAATCCAGATGTAAACACCTCAGGCTTTTAACGTCCAGTTAATCCTATTGACAGCAACAGGCAGAACTTAGCAGCATGACAGGAAAATCCATTTTGCATCACCATTTATTACTAGGAAATCCTATCCTATTCCTGATTCATGACAATGAAAAATCCTCTTTTGAGGGCATTGCTTGATTTCCGATTTAATGTAAATCTTTGCCTAAAAATCCCCCAAGCTCTGCTTTGTTTAAACAGTATAATCTGTTTAACATCATTGTTATTAAGGGCTTGCTTTTGAATATGTAAAACCAGATATTTAGAATTTGCTTTTGTCTCTTTCAACTTCTTCATCACCTAATTGTTGTAAAGGCTCCATGAAAAAAAGAAACTACCCACTGGAAGAGTACTACTATCACTTTTTCTCCCCCTTACGCTTCACTTTCAAGCTAAAGCAAAGTGATCATAAACTTCTTCCACCAATGGCACTGTTTTCTAGTGTTGTTTCCAATTTGGATAGCCAGTTCTTAATATCTGAAGCAGTCACAGTGTGATTAAACATAACTAACGAGCAAAGATTAGTGCTTGAGTGAATTCCCAACTAGGCATGGTTCATGTTTTTACCTCATCACAATTTATTTAGGACAGAATCTATGTCCTATGGAAATGTTTTAATGGATTAAGTTTGACCTCAAGGGGTTTAGGTAGCATCAGTCCCATCCTTTTTCCCATAAAGAAGCAAAATAAACCAGAAATCAGTTTCTAGTATAAAATTTCCCTACCACTCCTAATAGAAACCATTTACTTTCAGAACTTCATGAGGAAAATAACACAACTTCATTAGAAAAACAGCTGTTATGAAGATGTGAAAAATGTGAGTGGAGGGAAAATGTTTTTGTGAGTAAATCTGGACATTGCACAAGAGTCTTTGCGCAAACCACAACTAACAAAACTAGTCTTCATTTCAGTGCTGAATGTGCAATGTAAGAATGTGAGGAGAGATGCGGGTGGAATCGTATTGGTTCATTAGAACAGTAAATCTAGTTTGAAAACGCACATAACCTTCTGAGGGCACAGAGCTCCTTACCCGGGTAGAGGTCTTCAGGGCTGTCTCGGATGCAGGGGCCACCAGCGGCACTCCGAAGTTCAGGACAGCAGCTCGTCTGTGTCCATGGTGTTGTGTGCCTCTGAAGGGCTGGTACCTGGGGAAGAGCGTCAGTTGTGGTAGGGAAATCGTGATTAGCAGACATGCGCACGCATACACACACACACAACATAAAAATAGCTCACTTAGATAATTTCAACCAACCACTTTATACGAGTAGTTATTTTAAATAAGCTGAGACTGAATTAGTCTCAGCCAAAAATGCTCAGCCTGTTGGTTGAACATGCAGCAAATTTGGAGAATGGTTTCTTATACATATGTCTATACACACACAAACACACGCATGCATACATTCACATGTATGTATATATAAACACACAGATACATATACGTATATACATGTATTTGTATACACACACAGACAAGGGAAAGAAGCAGTTTTCCAAAGCTGTTGCATGTTCAAGCAAGAAGCTAAGCGTTTTTGGCCGAGACTAATTCAGTGAGACACCGTGTGAGTCCCCAAATTTGTCTTTAAATTTAGTCTGTCTGATAGAACATATGGTAGGCAAAAAGAAATACTTTCACAATAATAATAATTTAGATTATGTAAGGGTATTAGTGAATGTAAACACCAGTATATACTCAATACACAAAATCACAGAGTAGCTTATCAGCTCTCAGTAAGACTTCAGTGAGATCCAAGGTAACTACTCAAGCCCATATTTTAGCATAAACTTTTAACAGCAAGTTAGCAGAAATAGTTAACAGCATTCATATTAAAGTTTTGTTTTCTCTTTGGGTGGAAAACATAGCGGAGGACATGTTAGTATATCTGAATTCTCTTCATAGTTCTATTTTTAAATTGCGTGTCCAAACTGAGCTACACCTCTCACTTTGGCACCCGAGCAGGAAAAATGGAGGTTCTCCCCCAGGCAGGAAAGACTAAATTAGGCATCATGTGCTTCTTTGTACCACTAGATAAATCTATCCACGTCAGCAGAAGCAAAGCAACTTCTCTGGCAGCTAAAAGAATAACCTTTCCAGCAAAAGTGTATGGAGTTGGGAATTCCAATTCTACCCATTAGTATTTTAAAGATTAAACACATAAGCATTTTATTAAACCTTTATCGGCTAGGGAGAGCAGCATTAAGGTAAAACCTCCTCACCCTTCCTCCATAGCTTTCTAAGACCACTAGATTTTGAAACAACTGTTAGCACACCTGGATGCTTACCTGCTTAGTGTGCTTACTCCTCAAGCATACATTGCTGCTGTAATGACTGGTAATAGAAGATCTCATTTCCTCGTAATCCATGGGTCATTAACACATCACATTGTGATCCATAGCACCAATAAATCTAGATATCTTTTCAAGAAATGCTCACTCTTTTTTGACTGTTGCTGTAGACGATCCCTATCTTCTAACAGTTGTTCAGTGGGTGCAGCACTACTCCAGTCACGCGTCCTCCAGCCCAGTGGATGCAGCACTACTCCAGTCACGCGACCTCCAGCCCAGTGGATGCAGCACTACTCCAGTCACGCGTCCTCCAGCCCACATCAAAAGGCCTCTTTTTGCTTTCCTTCTTTTGAAGGAACGAGTTGGGCGATGCTTCTTCAGACTTGCAGGCAGCTGACAGAAGAGCTCCCAATGAACGAATAGAAATTTCCCACGTTTCAATCATGAAAAGACAATACAGTAACTCACAGGACATATGGAGATTTTAAATAGAATTTGAATTTTATATCAACGGAGACCACATGAGGCTAACTCAGGATTCCCCTAAGCAGAAGTAGTTGTTTTCAGTTTTATGTTATTGCTACTCTTCAAAAGTAAGAGGAATCAATTTACAGAAATGAATAAAGCGTATCAGAAGCCCACTTAACTAGCATATAGTAGGCAGAGAGTAGCAACTGCAGAAATTTGTTACAGGGAAAAATAGTTTGTGTTATCTTAGAATTCAGGGTGTTTTTCTTAATCTTTTGTCTGAAGAGATTTCTCCTTTCTCTGTTTGTACAACTTACATAGGATATTGTTTTCTGGATGGAAAAGCTTTGGATCATAAAAGCAAGGGCAAACCTCTCTCATGGCATTTTAAAAAAATTATTAGATCTCTAGGGAACAGAGATACACTGGATGATTAGCGTATGTAGGAATTGATGTTTCATCTTGAACCTTAATGGGGAAGCGTCCATCTTTTTTTGGTCAGTTAACTTCAGCTGAATGTTATTAGTTGCACACCGTATTGACCTTAAAATGAATCTCCAAGACAGTAAAAAGCATGCCCACTTAAGGATGTCTAAACAGCAGATGAACGACAATCATCCTTTTTGATCTCCAGAGACTGTCATAATGTTTTGTAAGCAAAGGCTATTTGTGTATCTTCTTAACGCGTTAATGTGCTCTTCCAAGAGAGAAGCTATGGGGTAAGGAGCAGGTAAGACAAAGGTGACTTATAAGATAAAGATTTGCATAATAGACAGGGAAGATGAAAGTAAAAGATAGGCCCTGCAATGTCTTTTATCTATTCAAGATCAAGAGGGTCTTACCAGATTAGCATGAAAAGAAGCCTATACCTCATACATCATGTAGCAGCAGGCTGCGTCAGGCAATCCTAAACTTCAGAAAGGTTATTGCAATACAGTTCTACAGTGCAGACATGCTTCAAATATTCGTGTTGCTTGAGTCTAATTCCTAAGACTCGTTTGTCTTCACATACCACTGCGTTAGATTTACTTTTTATCAGCTGAAGGAGAGAAATACATCGAAGGAACTCAGAAAATGCTATTAACTTGCCAGGATGTCATTCAGAAAGGTATTTCAAAATCTTGAGGTGGAGGACTAACTTTGCACTCTACAAGGAATCTGAGTTAAGCGTTTCAATTATTCAGGACTTAAGAAGACACTCTTTGGGCCAACGGGTGTTCAAGCGGTCTGCTTAACAGCTGGAGGTCATTCACGCCATTGCAGCATCCCACGTAGCAGTGAAAACTCCAGACTGGGTCTTAAGATACAAAGTTTAAATCCTTGCTTCTGCTCATTTGCATAGTGTCAAAGGCTAAGATCTTTGAGGGATTAAATTAATAATTTCTTTATATTCTTTGAATGCTATAGGTTTCGAAATACATTAAATATATTGAACATGTCAATATATATATGAAATTATATTGAATATACTCAAACAGAATATAGCAATGCAGGAGGAAACTCTAACCATTAGTGGTCTTCATCTAAGTCAGAGTATGTAATTATTTTTAACGACAAACGTTTGGAGTAGTTAACATTTAGGTATTTCATTTTTTATATACAAAAGTATTTGAAGTCAGACATGTAGCAGCAAAGTAGACAGTCAGAATCTTCCTCAACTGTCACAAATTTTTTTCACTGTACCTATTTATTTCCATTTAACTCAAATTCCTAAGGCTCTGTTCGAAGAGACGGCCTTCACGTTAAATTCTGATATTTTAGTAGCTTGTATTGAGGAAAAAAGGCCATCTTTTTTTTTTTTCCCTTAGGTGAAATCTTTGCCTTATAAAAACACATTCTTTTTAAGTGCTTGTATTATTCTTAAGCCAGTGAAAGCTAGCTCATCTGCAATCATTTAGTAAGGTACAATGAGATTTTCAAATTTACTTGTGGGGAAATCATACTATAATCACGGCTTCAAGGCAGAGTGATCTGGCCCTATCCATATAATAGGCTAAAATTTTTAAGCTACTGTTACATCTAATATCCAGTATCTTGATTTAAACAGATCAGCTGAAGAACAATTTATCATATAACCGCATACATTTTTAAACTGCCGATTTCCTCTCCTTTCTGTAGCTTTATATTGAACTTCTAGCATGAATTTACGACTTTCAGCTGTATTCACTCCTTTTTCTTCTAGTACTGAGGCCACTTTACCAGAACATTTCTTCACAAATAAGCACTTCTAAAAATAATATATGGGCCACTAAGCTTGCTCTTTGCTATACTGAATATACTAAGTTTCTTAGATGCCTCCATGTAAGACATCTTCTTATTATCTCCGATTATCCTTATGGTTTATTCCTGATTAATACTGGTTTAGTCACGCAGTTGCGAAATTAACATAGAAGACAGTTAATCAGTATTACAGTAATGAAGTCCCTACTGATCTATACGGGAAAGGATATTTGACCAGGCACTCTTTTTAACATAACCTGTGAAATGCTGTCAAATACTGTATATTTATCAAAGCCAGAAAGAAATAATTCTCAGTGGACTTTCATGCATTTTCCCTTCTGTGTTCCACATTTTTTTTTTTTAGTTAAAAGCCAAGAGATTACTTGGGACTTGACAGATGCAGTTTAAAAACCTCGATTGAATTTGACCAAAAAGCTTTGAGAAAAGCTTCAATAAACCAGTCATCACTTTTAAACTTTTTATCAACTAACCGTGAACTGCCTACTCTGTGACTTCTACTGTGGAACTCAGTCCCAAAACACAGTGTAAAGGCCAGAAGTACAAATGGATACTTAAAAACATTTAGTAAATTAATTGAGAATAATTCCATCAGCAGCTTTTATACAAACCGATCTGGCTATAGCTCCTGGTCATCTGTTTTGTTGCTGGAAGCTAGGACTTTTATCAGGAAAAGGATCCCTTTATATACAACTTTTACAGTTTTTTTAAGCGTCTGTTTCACGCTGCTATTGCAGATACATACTGGGCTAGACAGCTACTTGATCTGATTCAGGATGACCCTTGTTCAAATTCATTTACGCAGTAACTCTTAGATTTATGACCAATTTGCACCCCTAGTCTCCTGTGAGGTCACTTGTTTTACCTTTTTGATTCTGTTATTTTATTTATTCTCATGTTATATTTTAATTTTCACCACTGGACTTCGCAGTGCTACCACATTTCAACTTCTTCCTTGTCTTTGTCATAAGGATTACACTTTTGTACAGCTATACAAGTCAGCATGATTTTTATTAAAAGCAGCTGTAGCATGATTATAAGGAATTTCTTAAACAGTAAATTATACCAAAACATTTTTGTTTGTTTTCTCTTCTAAATTTTTCTATCCGCACAGGCAAACTAAATTTTGGCTGATCAGGAAATTTCAACATTGAAGGTGTCTTCTTTTTCTACATTCCTAAGTCCACGGTTAACCCTTTGTTTGTTATCAGTTTATTTGACCAGTGAATACTTCCAGGTCCGTGATGTCAGCTCACTGTTCAACCTTCTCCCCCAGAACTGCTTACCTTTGTGTCAGATAGTGGTAAACAACTTCCTGGGACAGCCGACACAAGGAAAGTTCTTGCTGCTAACGCAGGAAGACTTTATGGAGCTCCATAATGTACCAGGTCAGGACTTCCAGGCCAACTCACGGTTATCTGAAAATAAAATGTCAATTTTCAGTCTTACTTTTATCACTCTTTTTATTATAAAGAACAAAACCAACTCTAGGTATAGAAAGCACCGGGTAACATTTACTTCCCTCAAACTGAGAACTGTGCTCTGCCATATTATCTGCATCCACCTGCCCATGAGGGAGGCCTTGCAGTCAATATTCGTCCTTAAAACCAGAGTTTGCCTATCTGATTGGAACACTTGCTTGAATCCTACCTTAAATCCTTCAGCTTGACAGTTACATAGAGAGCTCTCTAATCTATACCACTCGGCTGCCAAGACAGCCTTATTGCTCAGAACTGTGACGAGATGAAACGTGAACCCCTTTTTCAATACGCCAGCCAGCTTCCTATTTTTGGTTTTATTACATTTGTGCTTCTTGTTCTCTTTTTCCAGTGCCTTCTTTCAGACTTCACTATTGCAAGTCCTCATCAAAGTCACTGCTGTGTTCCCTCTTTGACACAGTCCTATGACAGGAGAGGCTTTTCCCACTTTATGACAACTTAATAATACAAACTGTGAATCCAGAAGAGCGTGTCTGTGTTTTCTGAAATATTCAAGTGGCACCCAATATGTTCAGTATTTAAGATCTCAATCTGGGGAAAAGACTGGAAATGGTTAATAACCATCGTGTTTAAAACATACTTTACAAGATACTTTAAAATCACCCCTCCTACTTGAAGCGACTAATTCATTAGGCAATAAAGGCCAAAATAGCTTTTTTTCAGAAGCAATTTACTATTTAGTATAGGAACTAAAAGCAACAGGATTAGAATTACTGTTAATTTTTAGAAGACCCTGTATCTGAATGTTCAATTCCTTTGAATAATTTTGATCTAACTATTGAACAAAACAAAGTATGACCTGGTACCAGTTTTCAGTGGCTGCGTAAGCTACAGCAGACCTACACTTCTGAGCATCTCCCTTGATCAGGCTTGGAGCAGTACTGTTTGCTGTGCTTCCTAAAGAACGCTTACAGAGTTCAGCCAGGTCGGCTTACAAAAACATCAGCCCCAATAGGTGATAGCGAAGCACTCGTGCATAGAGTCAATGTCCCAGTTCAGCGTTGTATTTCTATTTAATGGGACACAACTAAAGCCAAAAATCTGTAAATGAGAGATAAAGTACTGCAACGTAAGGCTTGCCTGAAAAGTGAGCTGGATGAAACAAGCAGGGCATTTACTTGCTTTATTTTAAGTTTTCCAGTCATCATAATGCAAACATATATGAGCTTAAGGGTTTCATGCAGAAGCAGTCATCCTGTCAAACATCACGCTTGTGGAAAACAAAAATAAGTTGTTTGTAAGTTAATAACCCCTCATATTTCTTAATGAGAATTTTCCGAAGCCAAGTGTCTCAATCATGTCTAAGTACTTAAAGTGTAACAGAAGTGCTCCTTACTATAAATACACCTCCTTCAGCTTGGGGAGAAAGGAGATGAACGCAGTTGTAACGCACCAATGGTGGCTTGATTTTGCACCCTTCTATTGCAACCAAATGTCATTTCCAAAGCACTAATTCACCTATTTCCCTTGGAGTAGCTGTCAAGTCTTCTAATCGGGTTCATTAAGTTCTCTATTTTAGAAACATCAAGATGTTTCAAGCAGGTTACTACTGAAATTAAATGTGCATATGCAGCTATAGATACTTTGACTGTGTAAACACAGTTCCAGCCCTTTTCTTGTTAGCTTTATCTTTGACGCTTTTCATGGAAAATACTGGTTTTCACCTACATTTGTGGAGTGTTTAGCACAAATTATTCTCAGTTGGTTCCCATGAACTATTGTAATACCGTTAATAAGCTGGATAATCGCTTGGCAGTATTTTCATTAAAACATTGTGTATTACATAGCATTTGCCTGTAAAAAGTAAGCTAAATACTATGAAGTGCAAAGAAGCAGAATGAGGTCTTGCCAGGTGGGCAAGCTTTGGCTCATCCATGTGAGATACTTCATTCTATCTTCACCTTTTCCGGAAGCAAATCTTTTGTAATCCAAATGATCTTACCCGCAATACTGACAGAAAGACAGCTGCCTCCTTCGATCCGTAACAAGCACAATGAACTACAGAAGTGCTGCCAGAATCTATGGGCCACTCCACTCGCTGAGCCAAAGGCTACTGAGAGAGAATGGTTGGGTTTTTATGTTTGCTTGCTTTAAAATAATTTCTCTAACATTGAAATACTTATATTCTAATTAAGAAATATAGAGACATTCACTGGGTGAGGGAAAGAGATACTGTTGAGAGAAAAAGCTGCTGTAGGCAGTAAGAAATCTTGTGGAAGGTGAAGCAAGCTGTTCATTGCCGTTATACACACTTTGTGAAGCGCATATATATACACGTAACAATTTTTGATGTAACAGTAGTTCAGCAATTAATGAGCTAACAGAGGTGACAAGCAATATATAAGGAAGCAGGAGACATGTGGATGTGCTGCTAGTACCAGAGAAGGGGTAGAGGAGCGTGGAAGCAGAGGCAGGTACAGGACTCGGCTCCAAGCCTGAACAGCCCAATGAAAGAAGAGCTGATGTGCACATTTCAATGAAGGTTTTACGATTCTAGGGAAGGAGGAGTGGTGGGGAAAAGAGTTTGCTGGATACGCATTATAATATCTGGCTTGGGACACAAGTGTGATCCAGATGGGCAGTTACCTTGAGAAGTCTCCCTCCCAGCTCTGAGGAAAGTGCGTTTTTATTTGTAAATATACACTCAGAAGTCTGATGTCTTTTGCTGCTCCCAGCACTATTTATCCACGTGGACTGAGAAGCAAGTCTCAGAAGACTGTATGCAGCTATTATACTCTTTAGGTAGAGGATGATGAAGACTGCAGATGAGATAATATTCTTACCAACCATGTTCTCCCACAGGCAAGATGCCGGCATGAAGACGTGCACCCTGAATACAAGCAGGTAACTGCATATTTGGGTCCTCAGAGAAAGAAGGGACTGAGAAATAACGGCGGTTGTGCTCTACTTCTGTAGCCAAGAGCATATCCAGAATCCACACATTCACCTATCAAATGTAGTTCAGTTTTCCAGGGACAATCAGCTCTGTGACCTAGATAGTAATAAACAGAACACTGTGCATTCATTAGCCCAATGTACAACAGTTAAGGCTGCAATAAGTTTTGCACTTAAAGAGAAACTGAATCTACCGCTTCTCGTTAATGATTCAGACTTCATGCTGGAGGCTGGCATTTGTGGGGGCCCTTTTTTTCCTTTCTTTTTAATAAGTAGAAGTGTAATAGGAGGCAGAGCTTTGTGCAGCACTGAATTTCATTATCAGCAGTGCTTTGCGGTTTTGAAGTCCTCAGGGCTGTTGCATCTATTCCCTGGGGATCCAGAGCAACGGCACCAGAGTAGCTCTACACAAAAAACCCAGGTGGCCTTGATAACATTCCCTTAATCTTGCTCAATGTGAGATGCTGCGATATTTGTACAACAAGAAAAATAAAACATGATGTTGCTTCAAGGACCCCTATCTGCCACTCTTCTCTCTTCTCTGGCACGTGTAGAATAATGTCCAGACAGGTTTGCTGCCAGTAGGAAATGGTTCCACTGACGGGGCGCTACCCATGGAGAGGAGAAGCCCAGATGTACACGCTGCTTTGCAACTTAACTCCCTGCTAAACTGGTATTTCCACTTAGATAGTGATCCTTCCTACTGGACATAAATCTGTTTTAATAAGCAAGGAGCAATCAATCAGTCAATCACACAAACTCGTAAGCAAGGAAACTTAATGTTTGAGGGGAAAAAAATCATCCTATCTACTCTTATTATGCCAAGTCTAATCATCTGGGTACTCTCTCCATATACAAGGAATGGTGATCATTTCTCAGATTTTACGGAAAGGAAGAGGATGAATAAGCTTATACGGGGCAGATTTATTCCAGTAAGAGACACTTGTGCTATTCTATTTTTTCCTGTGCCTACTTCTATATTGTGTCAAACACTTCTATTTAAACGTAAGTCGGTGAAAATTAACACAGACTTCACAGGACTACTCAGAAATGTAAACTCCATTTATACCTGCTGCATGTCTCTGTAACATTAAATATATAGTAAACAATGTAATTAAAAATTTCAAGATGAAAACAAAAAAACTAAATAATCCTTTATCCCCCCCACCCCCCTTAAATCTTAGTGATCTTGGATGAAATGGTACCTCTGAAATGAAAAGATTTGTGAATTATTTATCAAGAAGTCTGTAAGATATACCCCTTAAAAATGTTATAGCTGTTTATCTGATGCTTACTTAGCTAGTAATACTATTTCATAGATACAGCCTGTAACTAGAAGTGGAGCAATTTTCATGTAGGAAATGCTTTTTGAAATATATTATCCTGCTTATTTCCAGAAGCAATGAAAATTTCATTACACAAAGTCAATTCACCCAAACAAGCTCAAAGGACAGGACCTTGCAGGTGAATTAAAACCCTCTCTTTGTGTTTCAAAATTCAAAGCACCAAACTGATGTTTCATAGACTAACATTCCAATGCAAACGATTTTCTCCATTGTATATTCTTGGCTAAGAAATCCTGAAAGAACTCCGACTCTAGGTGTTTAATCGGCTTCTGGGTCTGTGCAGCTCACTATTAACAAACATAAAGCTGCAAAAAAATGAAACTTGAAAGGAGAAAAGGAAAAAGCATTCCCAAATGGTTTTGAAGCTACACACTTGCAAAAGCCAGTGAAAATCCATCTTTTGGATCCACGTGGCAGCAGATCAGTTTTATCCAGTCAGAGCACGTGGTGTTTGGTATTCATTAATGAATTTATGACAAATTGGATATAATTCATCTGCAGGTATAAATATGTCATTGAAGGTTTCATTTCTCAAAAAAGGCATATAGCGCATGAAGATCTAAAATTTAAGTTTGATTTCTTTTTCAGCAAGCCTTTGTGCATTCTATTTTACATGCATTCATATTTGAAATGACACCTCAGGAAAGAAGCAGCACCTTTAGAAGCTGTCTCTGCCAACAGTCTGATCTTATACCCGAGAGCTCAGTTTTTCTGTTAGTTTAATCTTGCATCCTCCAAATGCATTATACTTAGTTAATCTCTTAGGAAAGCCTCACTGCTTTCAAACTCAGCACCTGGCGAGCAATCAGTAGAGCCGGTCACTGTATCAGGTTAAGGTTGGGATAGTTTTCACACAGAGAGAAATGAGATGTGAGGGCTCATGACTGTCGTAGCGCTACCACAGTGAAACAACTACTTTATTGTTCATTAATGACTCACAATCTTTGGCAAGTGACACTGATGCGGCCTCAGGAAGTGAGCAAATGTACGGCCTGGGCTAGAGGTGCAGAGGGGTTACACGGAGAACCAGCTCACAGGCTATAGCAGAAGGCGCTGTAGCTTGTGCTCTCCCCCACTCCTGAGCATATCTGAACAGCAGATATTTGCAGACTAAAATAGGACACGCGGCTTTAAATTGCACTGAATTGTACATAGCACCAAGAATCTCTTGAATACATCAAATAAAACAAATCAGTCAAAAATCAATGCTGTTGCATTTTGTGCGGGCAGGAAGGGAATAAGAGAGAGGAATCATACCAGGGAAGCTGCCTGCTGTGCTGTGTATGAGAGTATTTGATATCTAAGCCAGACTTTTACCATAGTGTTTTGAGTTGTTTGATGTCTGAGGATAGGGAGAAGCTGTAGTAGATGCTCCGTTCCATTAATAGCACAATCACTGTAATTTACTCATCCAAAGGCAACTGACTGTTTCCCCCGTCTGAGGGAAAAATTCATCCTGGTGTCATGCAAAATAGCATTTTTCTGAGTTGATTGTTTAAAGATACCACCCTTGACTTTGTTGGTGGTTAAGGTGCCTGTTGCGATAGTAGTTACTTTTATTCCAAGATAAAATATTTATGCATTTTTCATTTTTACATAAACCTGTCCTCGCTTACATTGCATTAATGTGACCTAAGCCACACCTATGACCAATCCTTCCTGGATTAATTCAGAAGGTGGAATCTTCCTTTAAAATTTTCCATCAGCAAGATCCAAGAGAGGAAACAAATGTATTAAGCGAGCTGACACACGCTTTTATTATTTCTTCTAGTTTTTGTTTGCTCAGGAGAGCAGATTATTCACCAGCTAGAACTCTGGATATGCATGACAGGGATAGACACATCTCCAGAATCATAAAAACACAAGACACGATCATAAACAATTCAATAATCCACCTGATTATTAGGTTTCCAGATAACATTACTATATTTACACTGTCCTGAAGTACTGGACTTTGATGTGGATATAAATGTATTACCTACTCCTTGGTAGACAAGACTGTCAGAAAATACATAAACCTGCCTGGCAAGATGCTATAATGTGGACTCCAGAGGACTTCCTCTACCTGCATTTGAAGGTTTTACTTGCCGAGCTTAGGCTACAGGAGATTGAGGAATCCAATAATGAATTACTGTTTAAAGACAGTAAAGACACAGCTCAAGGAATAAAAATTCCACCCTTGTTCCTTAAGTTTCTTCATCAATTTATACTATATTTTGTTATATAGTTAATACATGCTATTTGATAACAGGATATGGCCCCAGAGGCATTATTTCTGAGCTTCTTAATCATGCTATTGTTTTTTAAGACAATTAAGAGGAAGAATATGCTCTGTGGATCATTAAAGAGTAACTTTCCCAAATAGAAGAGGATGAACATGGAAGACACACAGGTCTTGCTGGAAAATTCAACAACTAGGTGACCAAACTAGATTCTTGGTGGTTGTGAGCATCCAGACGGATCTCTCAGTGGTATATGAGAGAGTAATGGTGTGGCAAAAAGGAGCCTTAAAAGGGGACACAAGTAGCTTGTTCTTCCTAATGGTTTTTGGAAGGGAAATTTGTAAAAGATAAATTGTCAGTGAACAAAATACGCAAGGAAGAGAACAGTTAAGCTTAATTTTGCAACTCTCACTCAAGTGGCAAATTCTTATGCATTTGAATACTGTCACTGAATTCACATGGGAATAAAGGTACAGAATGTTAGAAATCTGAACTCCTAGCTTTCCAGTTAAATACTCATATAAAGAACTTCTTCTTACTTGTTAAAATCAGCTTATAACGTACTTATATATTAGATATACCAGGCCCTGTTGAGCAAGCCAGAGTCTGCATTTGAAGAGTTACACAGGTGTTTAATTCATTTTAGAATCACACAAGTAAAATTACAGAGGCTGTTATTATGAGAACAGAACAAGAAAAAAAGAGATCATATCCTACACTGTTAAAATTATAGGTTTAGTTGTTCCTCCGAGGTTGCTTCACTGTAGCTACACTGGTCTAAAGAATGGAGGAGAGACAAAGCATGTCGATGAAGGTAACGCCTAATAGACCAGCTAATGCAATTGAAAAAATTAGACAAGTCCTTCTTCAAGTCTGAAATAAAAAAAAATAGATTTCAGAGCTAAATGCAAATCCAGTGTCCCTCTGAAAGTTTAGTTGTGTACATTATCAGCTGGCCTGCCCTCAAGAGGAAAGCTTATAACCCCCCAGCGAAGCTGCAACATGCTGTCTTGTCCTATTCTTCTGTGATATATTTACTGCAAAGAAACCAGATAAGCAAAAATATTGAGAGATGTTTGTGACTGGCATAATGATCAAATAGAGTAGGCCTCTTACTAGTTATGTCATTATGTTTTGGAATTGTTTTTAAAGTTTTACCTACATTGGGCTTCGGAGCAGCGTGTAACACATGAAAACGCAGATTCCCAAGTTTGTAGTTTCTGATTCTTTCCTGTAATAACAGCACCTGGTGGTGTAGCTATATACAGCGGCTAAAGTCGCACAGCAGGCATCACTGACCTTCAGCGGTGAAACCAAACATTTACAAACAATAGAAAGCATCTCAGCACCCCAGGGAAGATGAAATCAGACAAGCTACACCTTCTGTTATACGGTTCCTTCAGTGTTCCTTAGAAGAAAGAACTAACGTCCGCTTACAGTATTGTCATATTGACTCCTAGGCCAAATTCTACTACAAAAGTGTGCCCATTGAAAGAAGTTCAGTAAAACCATTTAACTGCTTTGCAGCAGGAACTTCAAGCCCAGTTCATCTTCCTTACATCAGTTAAAATAAAAAATCCTCCAGGGATACCTGTTGTGTGCACTGCTTGTGTACAAATTCCTCAAAGGTGAAAAGTTAAAAGGAAACTTTTGCATTGTCCTATAACAGAACTGTTATATACTTACATCAATAAATGTATAGTTATGCATACACACACAGACACTACATATTCATCAGCACAATCGAATGAGAAATAAATAAATAGACAAAATAAGTATTTTTCCATCCTAAACACATTAGAATTAGAAGAACTCTGACAAGGAGCAGCCCATATTTATGCACATTCCCTCTGCAAGTGTAAAAATGTGAAGTTGGAGACTTCGTTACAAACTTGTGCTTATAGCTATTCTGTTTTTCCTGGTTAATACGAATACTTTCTACTTTAGGTAAGTTTGTTCTTGTAATTTATGTTTAAATGAAACTTCAGGCTACATTCAGAGTCTCTTTTTAATGTTTTTGGTTTAGCCCAGAATCCTGCCTGACCTGGAATTGCCACAGAGAGTACAGGAGTCACATTTTGGTCTGAGAAAAAGTAAAATAACATGAAACAACCTCTTAGCAGCTTTAATAGATTCGAAACTGTAATTTTAAAGGTGATAAAAGCGTAAGTAGATTTTACTGATGTTTAAGGCCACAACTAGAAAGCCCACTTTTATGCATAAAGGGTTTAAAGACTTTATGAATGGTAAATTAGTAGGACATATGTGTCTATTTTTTTTGGTCAAAGCTTAGCAAAAATGTCCTTTAAAGATGAGGTGTTAATCTTAAAAAGCTGGAAGAATGGAATCAGACTTCAAATACCGTGATAGTAAGTACAAGATGAAGCCGCTGTTAGGTACCTTTAGGAAGTAATCAGCACAGAACAGTACAATCAAAAGTGGAGACCACTGGCTTAAATACCGTGACGATTATATCAAATGAATTTTAATACAGTCAGACTGAGGATCAGGACTTGGCTTGATGTGCAAAGTCCAACGTCTGTCCTTATGAGGATTCCACCTGCTGCCATTGCCAACGGTGCCTCACAATCACCACTTCAAAACAGAGAGAGGCTTTTGTTGTTTTCATAATTTATTTTTTTTTTTCCCCAATTACAAACCCGATTTGCAAAATGAACAGAAATCTGGAAGAGATTTAAGGATTTCAGAGAGGCTTCCCAAAGGCATTTGGTGGCACTATGCCAGGGCGAGTTCAGAATGAGAAGATCAGTCTAATTTAAAATTCTTATCTGGTCTTATCCAAAAGATAGACAACAGTTGCTGAAGCTATACTTCCAGGAGGATACCCTGCAGAAAGCAATTTGGGTTATTAACACAGAGAGGACAGAAGAGCAATTTTCCAGACCATACAGTTAATCTCCAGGAAGCTCTCACTTCCTCTGGAGGGAAGGGAGAATTGTGCTTAAAGGACAATGATTCCTAAGACAGCTTGAAAATATAAAAATGGTACAAAAAAGGCATTTGAGAATGGAAAAAATTCAAGCAGAGGGCTAGAGATAATTTATACCAAGGGCTCAGGTGGCCGAGGATATTGAGGAAGCTGTCAAGGCCTCCTGCGTACGCCAATAATGAAGGCCAAATTCATAAAGATAATCCACACTGCTGACATAGGAAAACCAAACGCCTAACACAGAGATTTGTTTACTATTAATGGGAATGTGTACGTATTTGCTCTAAACTCTTATCCCAATTCCTTTGACGTAGTCTTAGAGAAGGAAAGTGCAGTTAAACAGATGACCATACCCATCAAATCTGTTTTCACTAGAGGTATCAGATAGAGTAATGTCTGTCTGTGGGCCCCTGTTTAAGATGCAATTTGCTGTGAAATATGGGTTTAGACATGGGACCTCTAGTTTGTTACCCCCTTTCCCAATAGGCTGGTAGAAAATGGTGTCAAAATAATAAAGTGCCAATAAAGGTGGCAGTGGAATGAGACACCAATCTGTATTTAGCTCTGCAAAATTATAAGATGGCACCAGTGAAGCATGGGTTGACACCTGCTGACATTTTATTTACCTGAAAACTGAAAACAAGATTACCGGCGCTGAGTAGAAGCGGATGTCAGAGTCATGGAGGATTTGCAGAAATACAGAGACGTGGATAAGGCCGAACAAAAGTATTATTTAGTGTCCCAGAAGATGCCAGCTCCACTAGAAAAATGACACCAGACACATCTATGGTAAGAATGTGTGACTGTAACACGCAATTTTGTCTCAAAAGACCTTTGCTTCAGGTTTATGAGGTTGTCAGTCCCAATGGACATCTACTGAAGAGAAGCTCCACAATGAAGGGCAGAGAGAAGGGCTACCGAAAGTGAGGAAAGCAGCAGTCAGGCAGGACCAGTTACTGTCCAGTTAAACAGTTACAGAATACTAATATCAGAAAGGAGACTACGAAGCCCAAAAACCAGTGCAAGCCACCAAGAATACTTATTTTACATTGTTTATCATTTTGCTTATTAGGCTAACTGTAAGTATGTAACATTTGCTGTCATATGTGTTCGAGAAGATTTATTATGAAAAGTGACTTTTAATTGGTAACTCAGAGGCAGCAGGAACTCAGACGCAGAATATAGTAGACAAATTGCAAGCACTTTGTCTCAGAGATTATGTCTTTGCTGTCAAACAACATCGATATCCTTGGAACCCTTATTATGCACATTTTCTCTGCAGTAACTTGGTTTCCTCAAAAGCAAAACCTCCATGTGATTCCCGGAAAATGTCATTTAAGGCCCCCAAATAAACCAGCTGGACAGCTTCCAGAGAAGGAGCCAGGAAGCAAAGCTTTGCTAGGTGATTCTTGCCCTTTTAATGACAGAAAGTATCTCTTCTTTGTGCTAGAAAGATCTCTTTTATGATGGCAAACTGGGATTTTTGAATAATCAAACTAAGGAAGAGAGCATAGTAGCAGCAGTAGTAGTTTTTACCTCTTTGGAACATTAGAGATAAGGTAAGGAGGTGAAATCTAAATTAGGAACCATTATAAAACTGGATTTGTAATGTCTGAAATTTTGTATCATAGAACCATCCTTTCATATGCTATAGACTTCTCTGTTGGCAGAGAACCACCTCTGCTATTTGACTCTACTTGTCCACGTTCTCTTGCTAGGATTGCCTTGGTATGCAACATACCTCACAAAGTGATGGGATAAAGACGTCAAATTCAGGATCATTTAAGAAAAGAATTCACAAAACCCTCATCAAAATCTTCAGAAATTATGGTTTTGATCCATGAGGTGCATGTACACCCCCCCAACTCCTCTCTTGCCCACAGATACAGAGGACTTAAGGACTCTTTCTGCCACTGAACTGAATTACAGCTTTCGTCAAATACTAAATTCAAAGTTTTCAAACAGATTATACGTTTTGCAAAGGTTCATCTATAATAATAGGAATTGCCATGTTGCTAGGTTTCCATTCTCTCTCCCATGCAACTGGCAGTCAAATTATTGCTTTATGTAAAAAGTTATAATCACTATAATCAAATATAATTCAAAACTTATGCTAGGTGGCATGATGTTATATCAGAACCACTCTCGAAGCTACAGTAAACTTCTTTGTCAGTGCTTTCCTCATGAAATCTGGTTTTCATTGGGTTTCTGATTTATTCACAAGTGTTTATCCAAACTTCAGATGCATTTCTGCATAAATATAATTAAAACATGGTTACTTTATATTGAGAAATACGAAGGTAATTAGCAATGTAATGAATTGAAGGTCATTGCAATCACGCACATTTTTACTTGGTTTGTACTCCTAATTGTAAGTATCTTTGCACACGGACTATTTCCTTACTGCTTTGACACACTGCCTTACCAAATTTCCATTATTCCCTGTTTTCAATTTCAAATCTCATTCTCAGAGGTTATTGTAGCATTTCTATTTCCACTACTGGGAAACTGCCAAATATTTAAAGCATAAAAGGCTTTTTATATGGAGTAAAACTGTTGTCTGTCTAGGTCCATAATACTTACTGTGTTGCAAACTCTCTCAATTTATCTTATCTATCCAAAATCTGAATTCATGTGAATAACAATATTCATTCTCAAAGGAAACTCTCTAGACCCCTAATTTAAAAAGGTACACTGCACACATGATTTAAGGAGTTTCTAAAACCTAACTGAAAACTGGAAGAATTCAAAATGTCTAACTTAACTTAAAAACAGTTTGTGCCCATTGTCTGTGGTCCTGGCACCGGGCGCCAATGAAAAGTCTGACTCCGCGTTATTTTATATCCTCCCCCCTTTTTTTTTTAGGAGCATGGAACATTTGAAGGCCTGCCTAATTCTCCTTTATGTATATTACTGAATTGATTGGCAAGGGATGTATGGTCTGCGGGGGACTACCAGAGTTACCCTGCTTCGGTTTCAGTACAGTTCCTATACATTGCATAATTAGTAAGTGAATCAGCAAGTCCACAGGATTCAGTCAAGAAAGGCTGTTAATTTAGTCTTGTCATGCTGTGTTACTTTGTGGGTTTAAAGGCTAGTGCAATAAACAAACTTTTAAGTTCAGTTTCTTTTATTAGAACTACCAGGTTGTTTTCTCCCCATTCACCTCAAAACAAATACAATTCCTGAAAATAAATGTCCAGTTTTTCACATTGGAGGTAGGAAAACACTGGAACAATTTGTCCAGGGAAGTTGGAAACTTTTCATTCTTGGAGATATTTAGAACTTGTCTAGAAAAGGCTGCGAGCAATCTGATCTAACTGGCTCTGCTTGGAGCGCAAAGTTGGACTACATGACCTCCAGAGAGCCAACCTAAATTTTTTTGTTATTTTGGGGTTCTATTCTATCACACCTCAAGCCATTAAGAAACCCCCTGTGTTAGAAAGAAAGTTGGTAATCATTAATATGCAATTATCATATTGTAAATTTCTAGGTACCTCTGTTGCCTTCTACATTACCACCAGAAAAAGACCAAATGTTTATGTTATCACAGCTGAAAGCTGGGTTGCTCAACGAAAAACAAAAAGCAAAGTGATTATATAACAATCCTTAATGAATAATACAAAAAAAGTATTACAGAAGTAAAAACTGTTTGGAATCTAAATATCATGTTATAGTTTTTCTGCAGTCCAGAACAGTAAATGCTACAGCAACACCATTTTTAAGGTGTGTAAGCGGTCCAGTGATCAGAGGCAGAGGCCTGGCTACCTGACTTGTTTGCCCTACGCAGCCTGAAAGAAAGGCATATTGTTCCTAGTACAAATAACACAGATTTATAACCCTGTGTCCTAATCTTAGGAGGTCTAGCATGGATATGAATGTATGCATAGGTCTGCCTAGAGCAACTTATTAGCAATTTTTTAAAGCAGAGATGGTTTCAAGACAGAAAAGGAACAGACGTCAAGAACAAGGCATTTTTATAATTAAAAAAATAATAAAGAAGCAATTAGGAACACAGCAAACCATTTGTTCAAAATGTTTCACCTTCCACAACTAGACTTTCTCTCCGCTTTGCTCCCTCTAGCAAACAACAAAAACATGTTTAAAAATTATTCTTTTTAATCTCCCTTTAAATTCCAAACTATAAGAATGCGCAATCTGTAAAACATAGAGGGAAACAGATTTACTCTTAAAAGTTGATTTAATTCTGGTAAACCATCCATTCCATCTGTCAGCAGGAATAGAGTGTTCTGTGATACCACAAAAAATGTGTAAAAAGTAAAATATGCTCTTGAAAATTACATTAAGCTGATGCTTGAAAGGTGAAATTCCCTCCATCTGTTTGTGATGCTTGAGTAATCAGGCGCTGGGGTACCTACTCCAAACCCACGCTGAAAGTACAGGGCTTTGTCAGTGACCTGCCCACTGTGAAGAGGTCTGAAATCACACACGGATGAATTCTGCTGGTCCCTTTTTGGTGCACGGACCTTACCAAGTGGTGCAAAGATGGGAGAGACTGGAGTTTGGTCTAGCGCTCCATTTTGGAACCGTAACTACAATGCACGTTTACCGGCAATTAAATTCACTTGATTGCTTCTCTTGAACACTCACTGATGATCTGAACCAAGTACACGACACAAGCCTTTCATTACTAACAGGACCCCACTCATGCCAGGGAACAAACTGCTGGAGGAACTTATGTCCATCCTGGGACTGGGATGCTCTAGATGATGCTGCAGGACAGGGACTTCCCCCTTCACTTCCTTGGGAAAGAAAGAGCTTTAATTGTACCCATGGTATATTCTAGTGCACACAACATGACACCAAATTATGAAAGCAAAGGGATTTAACATCTAACAAAAGCCACTGCAAAGTGTTAAATGGCTAGTTTAGATACACCTATTGTACTCTCTCACATTAATCTACACAGAGGTCAGTTTGGCAGCATGTAGAAAATGCAACTATTAGTTGTGTTGCCCCGAGCAACTTTATTGACTGTTACGTGGTATCCAATAGTTAGGTAGGTAAAATTGATGCCAAATGGAAAAGCTTGGGGTTTGGTGTTTTCTGATAAAACTTTATTTATAAAGAACATAAGTAAAACCTAATTCTTGTAAACTTGCTAGAAATCAAATAAAAGAGAGATTCTCTGTTTGTTATTGCAGTTATCTTTCCAGTGGACAAACTAAATTCAGAATAAACTTTATTTACACAAAGGATGATGCTACACTGTGTATGAATGTCTCTCTGGTGTGTGTAAGCTTGCTTCTGAAATTCAGACAAGGAAAGTTCATCAGATTACAGTTTTGCCCGCAGCTTGTGCTATAGTCAATGACTGATATTTCTACTGTCACGATCTTACAACAGTATACAATTGTTTGGAAAGATTTTTTTAAAAAACTATGATAAAATTTTTAGAAATAATAAAAAACATCCTGCAAGATTTTCAGCCTATTATTGTTCTACATTAGTGGTCCCACGCCTCAATATGTGTGCCACTGTGACTTGTGCTAGACAAGTCCTCCTTGAAAATTCTGTAATCCCAGTGGTTTAGAAAAAGTGAGTTCATAAATTGGGAACTTGACTACAGAGAGATTTGGGTAAGATTTCTAAAACCAAGTGATATAGCACTTTTGCCCCACTGCTTTCTGACTATCTAAATATGTTTTGCAAACAGGACTTCACTACATTAGAAGGCTAATTTCTCACGGCCATCATGAGAATTATAAAATAAGGAGCTAAACCGGGATCTCCTGCAACTCAATCACTTCTCTATCAACCCAGTGTTTGCTAGTGAATGAGAACCAAACGATGAAAGAAACTAGCACTTATGAATAGAACTTGACTGAGGAGAAACATACGAATTAAGTATTACAGACACAGTGAGAACTACATTGCATTTTTTGAGTTATTCTTTATTTTATAATCTAAAGGTTCTAGGAGCAATTGAAATTAAGAAATAAAAGTTTACACTGTTTCTTACTTTGTATGAACTGCTCCATTGATTGTAGGGCTCTACAAATGAAAAATTAGTTTGTTCACTGTAACACCTTCAATGCATCATGTTTAAGGTGACACTATGCTATTATACTACAAAGTCATGTAGTAGAGAAACATAATGACCTCTCTTTGTAATTTTACATTTTTCAATGGAGTATCCTCATACAGCAGTAATTTGATATTTTGCATTTTTAAAATGCAATTGAAAGCATTTTTATTGGATACATTCTCATTACATAGCCACACAGCCTTCATTTGATAAAGCTGTTTAACAGCAGACTGAAAATGAATGATCAGTTAGAAAGGGAAAAAGCCACTGATGAGAAAAAGGAAAATAAAAAGCTTGGAAAAATTTTAATCACTGTAATTTCTGAGATAATGACGCTGCTCTTCAAGGTGTTCTGATTTTTTCTTTGCCAGCATTCAAAACTCTCTGTATTACAGTGAACGCTTGACTGCGATCTTGCAAGGTTTTCCTAAAGTATAACCTGGCAATTCACCGAATGCCCACTGAAACAACCGCACTGTCACACTTCCCCTATGCGCTACCAGCTTTCTCCTTTTCTTTATCTGTTTTCATTCCCTAACAGCTCATTTGATATTGTAGCCTTCATGTCAGTTCTGAGCAGCTTTATGAAATACTTACAAACAAGTAAGAGTTTAGTTGTCCTTCTGTTTTGACAGTCTTTGCATCTTTTACCTTTCTTTGTAATTCTTCTTCATGCTTTTCAGCTTTCCTGATTAGCCAAAGGAGCCGGCACTGCTCTTATGCCTCAAACTCACATGAATGAAGTGCAAGTTAGGTGTTCTGTAATTAAAGATGATATGCATTTCAAATCCAAGAAATTGGCCTAATGTCATAACAACTGGCTGGATTTGGCAACCAGTTATGTACTGTGAGCCATTTACCTAGCATCAAATAGAACAGAATTATGACACTAATTCAAAATAGAAAAATCTTACGCTGCATTATTTTTCTAGTAGAATAACAAATTACCATAGATAAGAACCCCACAAGGGATGAAAAGTAAACAGTTTAGGGACCCATCATGCTTCATTTTTTTCCTAAACTGTTTCTAGCCCAAGAATGTTTTTTCCACACTAAAGCAAGTCAGAGGAATTTTGAATTCTTTTTTTTTTGCTAATTTCTAAAATCTCCCTCGGTTTTGTCAATTTGTTTCAGCAGTTCCCAAGAGACCATTCTGATTTCCACAAGCATGCTCTTACACTGATTGATTCAGAGACAATAGACAGAAAAGGTATAAAACCAAACAGCTTATAATAGAAAAGTAACTTTTGTTGCTGTAATTAAGGACAACCTTCTCTCACTTAGCAATAAACTACATTTAGATTTTGTCAGTAATTGTCAATGAACAAGCAAACAAAATCTACACATTTTTCTCTTGAAGTTTCATGTCTCATCTGTTCTAGAATATCTCTATCTGTCCCATTTGATATGGGGATAATGAACAGATTTAGGGTGCTGGGAACCAGAATGAAAAAAATTCTTCTGCTTATTTGAGCAACAGAAATGTAGACAACGTCTCAGTCTTGGTTTCAAGTTTAGTTTAGTTTTTTTATAGTACATATAACTGTCTCTGATGCACTTTTCTTTTTTTTCTTAGTCCTGACATTATCGTAGTCACCCACTGCCATTTCAGTCTCCTGTGCTCTAAATGTTTCTGCTTTGTACTCCTTTTACATTTGATCTATGTATATTTTTTCCTTCACTTCACTACAGTGTCATGGCTCAGACTGCAACCCTAAAGAGGTCTTCAGAAATGCCTTATCAGGAAACTGTATATCCCTCCCAATTTCATTAGCGGAAGCGAGTGTCAAATACTAATTTTCCTATTCTACTTCTTTCTGATGTTTCAAATAGTAAAGAATACAATTCACTTTATCTAGTTATTTCAGCTTTTAAAGCGGAAAAAGTGATATTAAATAATCCATGATGACTACCTTTGGAATTAGAAAAAAACAGGGAGACATCCTCTAACAAGGGTCTTTTCTTTTTCTCTTTTTTTTTTTTAAAGATTCATTTAAGGGAGAAGAAATAAAGCAATAATATTAGCTAGCTATAGAAAACACAGCACTGGAGGATACAACTGTACAAATATCATCCAATGGTCTCCATGCTGAGTGTTTCATACTACTTTTCAGAGTATGTGGGTGAATTTAAGACTAGCAATCAAGACAGTAGATCAGAACTCCCTACTTAAATAACGTCTGTGACATCATCATGGAGAGCTACTACTGACTCGTTCAAGTGGTTGCTGAGAACATGTATTTGCCAAAACAGCCAGATTCTAGATTTCACTTACACACCTGGGTTCTTGGAGATCCTAATGCAGAAGCTGATGCCTCAAATGTTATTCAAATCTGTATCTCTTGAGCTTTAGGATTAGATTGGCAAGCAAAAGCTGTGGTACAACGGAAGATGTGCCCTTTCTCACTGGAAAAAGAGATTTTAAATGACTCGCCTTGAAGACCCAGCTAACACACCAGTGACCTTTACACACCTAATACTTGTTACGATGAGAAGAAAGATGCACTGTCTTAAGAAAGCGGGCACATACTGGCTGAGCTCACAGCTGACACCGTGCACCACAAGCACTCATATGCTGACCCACGTTGTAAGACTCGACCAAGGGCTGTGGAAGACCCACAGAGCGGCCCCTCGCATGTTTTGTGAGGAAGAGGCTTCTTTGCCTGACACTTCTCCAGCGTTTGTTAATACCCGCACCGTACCTTTAGCTTGTTTCTAGAATGAAGACGGGCTCATGAGTGTTTCCTAAGTGGCTGATAGCTCATAATTGGGGTAACGTTCATCTTAGGCTTTCAGAAAAACTCTCAACAGAATCAACGGTGGAAGAACAGAAAATACTAAGAGCTTCTCTCCCTCCTTCTGCTTAACCCTCTCACCAGGCAACATGTATTACTTTAAAAACCTGTATGCACATGTACATATTCTCATGGGTACATTTTAGTGTCTGAATGAGATGCATACTTAAGGCATTTTGATGAACGAATTGATAATTTTGTTAGTGAATGAAAATCTCCTATTGCACCAAATAAACTGATACATGTGCACACATATTTGTAATACAGCATTTATAATACAGTACTTTTATTCAATAAAATGCTTTTTACTGTAACTGCTTCTAATTTCTGTTTTTAAATCTAGAAACAGCTACAGAAATTAACTGATTCAGTAGTCACACAATTAAGCATTTCAATCTGCAGCATTAATTTATCAGCATAACTGCTGCTGAAATGCAGCTTGGCTATCCTGACTTTCTTTCCAAATATATATTACATATATATACAAAAATATATGTATTCAAATATATGACTCCATAAATTTTGTAAATATTCTCACTCTGATTTTCCCCTCTGAGATATTTCAAACAACACCCTCTCCCTTTTCAAAAAGATGTCTTAGTAAAGGCAGAAAGTGAAAGAGATGCATAATATTTTAAAATGCTTTATCTGAATTCTGAGAATATTGCTGAGTATTTTGGTGAAATCATTAAGAAGCAGGTTTATTCAATTCTGGGATATTTTGTGTTTAGGAAAAGAAGTTCTGTGACAGTGGTCCTGTAGCAGCATTATCGGTATACTTTCAGCAACAGTTTTATGGATACGTGTTCTTCTTGCAGCTGCTACTTTCTGTTACTATGCACTGTTTGCCTCCCTAATCAGCTGTAAGGGCGCGAAAATGCAGTGATAAATGGTACACGCCGCCATAAACGTAACCAGAGTCTGACAAGAATACGCTTTGAAGTCAGTGGCATAAGTTACACTTTTGCCATAGAGATAACATCTTACTATACTATACAATGTCCTCCTCTTTGTGCAGGTCCACGATGTTCAATAAATAAGAAGGTGAATTTTCTCAGTCAGAGGCATAAAAATAGTATGTTGCACCTATGCAAGCAGCAAATGATTTTTTGAAAAATTGGGCTCTTGAATTGTATTATGTATAACAATTCTTACCATCGTAGTTCATCCATCCAGATAAAATGGTACCTATTTCCTCTTTAAATGTCAAATATGTAATATATATTTTGCAACAGAAAGGATACCTTAGGGTACATGCTAATGTACTCCCTTCAATTACGTTTTATGATTATGACCTTTATTCCAACAATAATTTAATGTTTTAATTAAATTTGCAACCATTTTCATTGCTGCAAGATGTCCTTCATCTCTCTGTACTGTAATTTAATGAAGTGATTTTCAATCACAATCAGCAATATCTAACAATAAATTTTAATACCATTTTTCAGGAGTCTAAGAGGATCTTTTATGTTTTAAAACAAACTTCGTATCAATGCCATGGCAGGAAAGAATTCCGTCCTTTACTGTAACCAAAGAATACACATTGTAAGTTTTGTCAGCCAGCTCTTGAGATGTGGATTATTAAGTATTTCTTCCAAAAAAAAAGAGTTCTAATGAAAACATCCTTAATTAAGAAGAAGAGAAAAAAAAAAGAATGAAACTGTTCCAAATGTGATAGCACCTTGGAAAAGAATGTCCGTTGGTAATTAAAATGTCCCTTAATTTTGATTTATGACATGATTCTCATTACAAATCTAAATTCAGATGTAGGTTACTGACTTCAGTGCTCTTGCACTTTTAATACTTCAAATCTTAAAAAAATCATTTGTGGGGAAAATATCCATTGACTTCTGAAATAACAATTATGTTTGAACATCTTCTGACAATATTATGGTATGTCTTACCACAGAGATTCAGGAAAGAAGTGAGTTATACAATACAGAGGACTTGTGGAAGTGGGGAAAAGAATATAATGAAAAAAACGGTCAGAATATTTAATTTGGAAGAATAAGATAAACTGCTATTGTATTTCTTTATACAACAGCAGCAACTTATGAATTCTGCAAATTTTTGCACGTGAAGCAGTAAGTGCAACAGAAGAAACAGAAAAGCCATTCATTCTATTAAGTCATCATCCTAGAAAAAAAGAAACAGTTTTTTGGTCTCTTTCTTGCACATAAATTTAGAGTTTCTGGGAAGCACATAATAGCCTTCTCCCCCTTTTGTGGTATTTTATGAAGCATGCATGCAGGGAAAAGTAAGTGAGAATATTTAGAAGCTCAGCTTGTTCTTAACTAGGAAAATATGCATTGCCTTGAAAATAAAAAATCAGGTGAAAAGCAAAATATTCAGAACACCTACATCTGAGGAAATGTCGACAGGGTCTGACAACACTGATTTTTAAATAACAATCACAATGCCAGTGCTGAAGCCAAACCTTAAAGGAGCTGGCTGCAGTTCCTCCTAGGTTTATGTATCAGGGCACAGGAAAAGATCTAGGGTTGGCTCTGCAGACGGGTTCAGGCTCAACAGTGGTCAAACTAAAGAATTGTAGCAGTTTGCATTAGTAAGATGGAAGATGAAGGATTTCTGAAGCAAGGCAGAGAACTGAAATGCCGAATGGAAATGAGAAGAGTTTCCACGGAAGGGAAGGTCTAAAGCAGCAGCGTAATGGTACACGTGGCGATGGTAAAAAACCTGGGTTGTAGTGAAGATGAGCAGAACTGAAGCAGAATCTCTACACTGATAATAAAGTCTGAAGAGATGCCAAGCAATAGCAACCGGATTTTGAGAAAATATAATAAGCCTTGTGCCGCAATGAGCCCTATATGATCTCAAGTAATTTTTTTTTCCTGCATTCTCTTAAGCCTGATGTAGAGTGAAGGTACCTTCGACTATGGATCTCTCATATCCCTATATCTTGGAAGGTGGTAAGTAAATTTTATTAGTTACATCAGTGTGATTTGAGTTTGCACAACAGTGATATGCTATGCGAACCTCTGGTGTGAATTTACACAAATAGACCTACCTGGGTAATAAGACAGAAGGCTAGAAATTATTTAATTCAGTCCTATCTTCTGCAGACCAAAAGCAATGAGGAACATATCTAAACAGAGCCATTATTTTCTGAATGTCCTCTATTCATCTCATGCGGTCATTCGTTTCAGTGCAATTATTATTTCCAGCCATAACTTTGTAATGAAGGAACAGGATTAATTGCTGTTGTGCTCTAACCATTTCAACTATGCTCAAAATTCTGTCTCTTGGCAGAAGTTGAATGTCTTGCTTTCAAATGGTTTTGAGGTGCATCTGTATTTGTTACCAAATGTTCTTCACAGAGAATTCAGTCTGTTTGGCAAGGGTTTTTTTTTCCCCTCTGCTGCTGCTTCTTAACTTTAAAATGTATATAGCGTTCGGTCTGAGACTCCTTTACTTAACTTGAGTGATTTATTGACTTAGTCTAACCTGAGCTGCTTGTCTTTTCTCTCTCTTCTAATTTCATAAGATCTAAGTCCTATTTTTGACAGAACAGAGCATGACATTTTTCTGGACAGACTCAAACAGTAATTTGTGTGGCCATGTGCTTAATTTGATTATTTCTTGTGGAAACAATAGACATTATTTTTGTCCTAATGGTAGGTTCTGTTTTTTATTTCTGCTGGCTCTAGTTGTGAAATGCGCCAGAGAACTATTTACATAAGACAAAAACTGATTCTCAGAAAATGTATCAGAAATGCCCATGTAAGGAGAATACATAATCTACTGTATGAAAAGAATAAAACACATTATGTACTTTATATCCACGAAACAGAGGGCAGCTGTACATGTAGCACGTTTGTTGAAGTATTCATCCATAAGACATTTGGTTAAATACAGTTGAAAAAGAGACCTGGGAGACCCAACTTCTGCAGGTTTCTACAGAACAGGGAAGTTCACAACAGTAACAGTCTCATCAGACTTCCCGCACAGCAGTTAAGATGATACCAGATTTATGCTCCTCCTTTCATTTACTATTGATTCTGCTCTCACATGTTAGCATTGTTTTTAATTATCATAAATTGGGCTGTAATAGCGCTTTCTCTTCCTAAATGTGACTCCACAGTTGGTTTGGCTGTAAATTTGTAGGCAATATCCACTTTCAAATAGTATTCTCGCAACCAAACTGTTGTGTTTAAAGTATCCATCTGTATCTGCCAGTTTAGAATGAGTCACTGACCTCTGCACTAAAAGCCTTGTTTAGCAAAATCATCAGAATTTCTTGAAAAGTTCAATTAAAAACCACACAGAACAAAAGAAATCATAAGCCAGACTTCTACTAGGATGCTGACTGCTGAGAAACAGCCTTAGTGGCTTTATTTAGTTGTTGATGTACGATTTAGAAGGTGGGTAGAAATACTCCAAAATACTTACCATCAAAGGCCTTATCTACCATGTATTTCCACACCTTGGTTTTTCCATATCCAAAATGGTAAAATTAATGGGAGTTGGGACGGTTTAGAGTATTCCATTGCCTGGGTGAAATAAAATGACCAGAGTATCTGCTTTAAAGACTACAGAGATGACTACAAGTTGTGAGAAACTTCTGGGCAGATCTCCCACAGCTGAGAGAGGATCTTTCACTGTCTCTTGAACTCCGGCCACGGATATAGACATTATTGTCTGAGATTAAATCAGAAGCAGAAACACCCTTTCATACTCCAAGCTGTTTCATGCACAACGGTGTCAGTAAGCTGTCGATTCTGAATTTGGGCAGAAAAGAAAGCACTTCAACAAATTAAGAAGTAGTTCTGGAATCCAAAGAAGGTTTACATGTGAACACATGTAATTACTAAATTCTGTGCCAAAGAATGGCCTTGGAAAATGAGCTTTACAAAATGCATGAGACCTACCATAGCAGTATACAGATGATACAGAGGTACGTTCCCAGGAAGAAAACAAATTATTTAACTTGCAATTATAAAATGTAGACAGTGTTTTTATTCTCTATTGTAAAAGAATCTGCAGGTAAAAAAAAAACCACAAGTGTTTTGGAACGGCATTAACAGTAAAAAATGGTAAAACCACCATATAGCTGTCCCTCCAGAAATGTTTATGCCAAATGAAAACGCCGGGAGTTTTTGTAGCTGACTTTAGAATAGTGACGTCTCAAATTGTTTTTTTCAACACACAACAACGCCACTGACTCGCCTTCACCCTGATTGCTTATGCTGGATTTAATAGAAGATCATCTGCGGGGGAGTTCAAGGTTTCACTAAGAAGCACCTCAGAGTCATGCCTATTTTAAGGTTGTTTGTATGTATTGTACGGCTGTTGCATATCCTTGTGACAGCATGCCCTGAAGACACATTTGTATTAGGGGCTCGATGACTTGCAGACAATTTTAAGAGTTTAATAATAGCATTTCAAACTCTCCGTCTCTTAGTGAGAGACAGATATATTAGGATAATAGAAGGAAGACACAGCAAAGGAAGTGGTAGGCACTAGCTTTTTCTCACCTATTGCAAAGCTTATATAGCAATTTTTATGATCCTATTAAAGGCATGATGTCCTGGGATGTAGGACAAAAGAAATCACTGTTTTTTCAGGGAACGTTCTTTCTCTTCTTGGTGTGGTGTGGCCCCTTTTAAAGAAATGTAGCTTAAAAATCAATTTGCGTTCTTGTTAGCCAGTTTGGTACGTAGAATGTAGCACACAATAGATAAAAATATTGAAATGACAGTTAAGTAGGGAGTCTATCACGAACTGATCATTTCTGTGCAAACTTTAACATAAATGTTAGTTTCAACTGACGCTTTTCAAATATTTTTTTTTCACCAAACAGAAAACTAGATTTAAGCGTGACATTTCAAGTCTTTCACCATAAAATACAAATCCCTGAAATGTTAGATGCAATTTGTTTGCAGTGACATCAAAATCTACTGTAGAGATGCGGGGGCTAAAACAAATACGCTTTTTTAAAAAATGGTTAAACTTGCTGCTAAGGCATATGCTTGTATATTAGAAATTCTTAATTAAACATCTCTGTGCTGATGTACAAGCATTATTACTGCCAGAAGAGTAGAAATGTTTCAACTATATCAAACATTACAGAAATTAAGAAGATCCACAGATACAGAAGATCCAGAAAATCTGTTTCTTTTGAATATAGCGGTCCCCATTATTCATACATAGTCAGCAAACCTGGTCAACGTTGCATTTATCTCACAGAGTTATGGGCAAGGAGTGAGAAGGCAATTTTGAAAGCCTGAACTTGATGCTCAAGAATCCTGCTCACAGCCTTAATCTGCTCCAAGTCAAGTTTTTACACTAGCCACTTACGAGTTACCCTTCAAAACGAAGGTCAAACTTATTAATTTAGAGTATGTATATAAGCATTTTATGACAACCAAATTAACAGTGAGTTCATTGTGATTAATATTATTACTGTGATATCAGAACAATTAAATGTGGCAGGGCCATTATTTTAAGACTTGGTCCAGTTTAGATTTACTTCACGGTACGAGAGCATGTGCTTCTGAGCTAAAAATACAGTTGATCAGTAGAAGCAATGTGTTTTGTGCAGAGTGGTACTTAAACTCTTAAATATTTATAAATAGTAAAAAGTGTCTGACGCTCACTAAGTTTTCTGCTCTTTGTAGCAACCACTTTTTAACAGATAAACTTGGAAATCCTAATTTCAGTCTCTTCCTGTGCAGGTTTCTTACAACTGACACCTCTTTATTGATTTTGGTAGAGTTGCTTCTCACCTAACTGGACACAGAACGAAGGTCATGGTTTGCATTTAAAGTTGCATTCATACTGAAACAGAATTAGCTTATTTTCTCCTTTATCTGCTTTGGAAAAATTTGTGGGACAGATTTTCATCCCTTGCACTTTTGAAATACTTCTGTTGACATTGAGGGAAATATTCACAATCAATCCTATTGTTACTGAACCATAATGATGAAGCAATTACACCCTCAGCCCCACCAAATTTTAATTAGGATAGTGGTAATAGAGTCTGTAATAATAACTCATTGTTGGCATCAAATAATAAAAACGATCAATTCATTTGTTTTATAGTCTTCCTCTGTTTTACCATAGGTGAAGTAAAAGAACAGCTTTGGGTTCAAAGCTAAAAGATAGCTTTGGGCTATCGTTAATGTTCAACACTTGATGGAGTGCTTTAAACTAACCAACTTTAAATTCGATCATTTCTTTTCCTTGAAGTGCTGGATGACCTAAAACTTCACTTTCACAGTAGGAAACCACAGTGGTTTTTACTGAGGCACGAGTGCATTTTTTACTACAACACTTTCTCTGCCCATTTACATGCATTTTTAAATAATTTCATTTTTCTCCATTTTCAGTGCAGTGGCTGTCTGAATCCCGCTTTTACAAGGCAGCTTCTTTTTCCAGTATGCCTTGCTTTTATATGGATCTGACACTCTAGACGCAAACGTATCCTACATATGTATTACCTAGACATATTTCTATCAGAGAACTGCTGAACACTCCCTTCATGTTTTTTCTCTTCTGAGCAACACTAAAATGTCCACTTTCCTATAGATCCACAATTTACAGTATTTAATTAATAGTTTATATTAGATTGATGACAATAATGACATATATATAGTCAAATTCCCTGAAATTCTCTTCCTCCCATCATATTTCTACATAATGTTATTACAGGTTTAGGAATTTTAGGGACTGAAGGAACCTTTATAATCATAGTCTGACCTACGCAATACATCAGAAAGATTCCCTTTCAGTAACTGCTGCATCAAATGCAGAAGATATTTGAATTTGATCGTATCTTCTAGAAAAAGAAGAACTTATGATTTAAATTTTTCATACCAAACTCACTTATTTGGTATTTTTTTTGCTAATGGCTATCTGCTCTAGAGGTAGAGCCTGTATCCTACTTCTATTCTGAATACGTTGGATTTTAGCTTCCAGACACTAAATCTGCCTTTTACTTCCAGAACAAAGAATTAGTACAAACTGTTCCCAGTGCAGATAATGTGATCAAACACCTTGATCAACTCCCAAGTTTCAAACAAAACTGACTGAACTTGTGACTGAATTTCCTTTATAATAAAGTGGATTTTCCAGACCTTCACTCAGTCATTAGGCTTGTTTTGTACCCTTCCTGATTTTTCAATAAACATTTTTTAGGAAGCCAGAACTCTAACGCTAAAAGCGATATTCCAATTCATACTAATGAGATTATACTACTCTATATTCCAGCTTAGAAATTCTGGCAATGTTCTTAGCTACCTCTAGGAAAGCGTGATCTACCATGACTCATAAATCCTCCACAGATGCACTGTTTTTCAAAGCTGCCCTGTAAATGGGATAGACAGTCTAATTCCTAGCCGCATGATCTTACCTGTGGAAGTAAGGTAATCAATTTATTTACCACATTCATCCAGATTGGGATCTGCATGATGTAAATCTGACGGAAAACAGCATTTAAGATCATTCCCAACACCAGCATCTTCTAGTTGCTTAGCGCAGGGCCGTGAGAACTACGCTCATCATGCCCTTGCTCATTATGATGGCTGTGTTGTGTCCTGTTCTACCTTTTCCCATCCAGGGTACAGCAAATTTGCACATAAAATGAGATTTGATTCCTGAAAAGGTTCATTGGAATAAAATATATTTAGGAATTTCGCACATGCAATTCCAATTCAATTCCAATTCCAATCCATTGTATGCAAGTCACTATACTTGACATTGATTGAAAATATAACTCTAATAATTTTGATGTGTTATTTTAAAGAACTAACTTCAAAAATCTGTGAGAAGACTATTCAACGTTTTTGATAACCAGAGATATTTTATGGCTTACTTTTTTAAAATAGATTCACTAAAATCAGCAAAGCATAAAAAATTTACTAGAAATCTCTCTGATAAGTATTGGTATTGATGCCAATATCCATGCACAAAACTGAAAGTATATATTTTTCTGTTTCTGCCAACAAGCTATTTTTCAGACAAAATTCCACTTTTTTTTTTTTTGTCCCATGAAGCATAATAGAATTTTATATGAAATTCAGACTGGGAAATAAAAAAGTGTTCCTACTGAGAGTACAGATAATTTCCAAATTTTATTTTACTGCCGAGTAAGTTAGCAAAACAGCATTCTTAGTGTACGTTGTAAATATATTATTACTTTACTTACCAGATTTTTCCTGGTCTCATGTAACATAAATGCAACATAACTTAGTCATTCTAAGTTATACTTGCAGCCATCCCTGCTTCAGATTTTGACAACTGTCTTTCCAGCAGCTCAAAGTAATATTTTTAAATACAATCCTGGTGTCTTTTTCTAAAGAGCAGCTTTATTCTTTCGGACAGGTAACAGGTTAGTGTGGCCTGCTTGAACGGCAAATGCCCAGCAGCAAAGCTTTTACCTGCTGGCATGACCATAAGGGAGCATACTGCAATAAAACTGAGTTTGCTACTACTAATAATCGTAATCTACTGATTGATTTATAACGCTCCATCTGAATTCTTAAAATGTGATTCATGCATTACTTAAACACAAAGCATCAGGAGACAGAGCATACTACCCATTAGGTACTTTTTTATGCAACTGAAATTATCATTGCTATGCTTTTGCTTTGCATTGCTGGAGTTTTACACAAGTCAGCCAACATAAGCAGAAGACCAGCCACCTGGTTTCAAAGCAACCTTTGCCCTTGCCTCCACCACAGAGTTTTACTGTCAATCCATCTATGTACGCCTTCACATGTATTTGTGTACCCGAATCCCTAATGTTTGTAAAAATTCTTTGCAGCTTCATTTTTAGATGAATTTAAATGGACAGTGTGTGAAAACTTGCTATCCAAACTTATCATAGATTAGGCTAGTGTTGGGGATACTAAATCCAAATGCTTCAGAGTGGATTCAAAAGAAATGAAGCTTTCCCTCGCTGCTCAGGGTAACTCTTCCTGACGTCTCCAGAAGTCTTAATGGCCATCCTATAGTCTCAATGGAAATCATCTCTTTAACACAGAACAAACAATGGAATGACTCTTTCCATTAAACCATTAAGGACACAGAGAGTAATTTTTAAGAAGTATCCTAAGAATTCTTTCATGCCCTTTATGGGACTTAGTATGTACCTGTATGTGCCAAAGATGTCCATCTTCTTCCCGTATAACTATTTTTCAGTTCTAGGCCTTCCCACTCCCTCTTCTGCAATTCCCAGGCACTGAACGCTTATTAGTGCAGCATGCTTAAAACATATATGATGATTTAGCTTTGGAAAACCTCTATTTTGATTGAAGACATTTCCTCCTGACATATCACAATCAGGCAAAACAATTCATGCTCAAGAGTTCTCTATTGCATCTGATGACTACTTCTACTACTATATAATGCGATACCGAAAACTTTTATCTTGTCTTCACACAGTGTCATTCCCTGAATTTGTGGTTGAAAAATTATGAAAAGTATGCACTACCACAGGAACTGTAATTGATTTTATACATTTAGCAATAACTAATCTTGTATCCCAGACCAGCACTAAGCAATGGATAGCCACTATTTCTTTACAAATAAAAATGAATGAAAGTCTTTTTCTTTTTTATATTTTCAGGAGTTAATTCCCATTTTAAAGTTATTAGTTATTATTATATCATTTTAAGCAGTTTAGCAATGTCAAATAAACATGAGAGATGCTGTCTTTTGTTGGAAGGGTTTTAGGAGGGGTTTGTTTGATTTTTTCCTCATTTTAATGGTGTGATCAAACATTTATTTAACACTTCAGAAAGTCTTGCTTACCATGGGGCCACGGTGAGCTCTTTTCTGCTGTAGGAAAGCCAAATTTAACTTGAATTGAGAATAGCATACATAGTAGTATGGGGGGCAGTAGTAGCATCCTTTGAAAGTGACATTTCTCCTTACAGAATGGTACTGACAGAAAAGGGCTAAAGGAGTATGAACGAGGCATGTCAGTGTATTTGTGCATAAAGGCCCCCTTCCCCATAGGTGGCCTCTATGGAACCCCCTGCACACATCCTACTTCAAAGAAACGTACTGTATCTATAAGGAATCTGTGCTTAGGTTGACAAAAATCAGAATATGAAGGAGCACATGTGCTGCCTAGGCAATATGCAGCTTATACTACTTATTGGCTTCTGAGCTATAAAAAGCCTTTTGCCAGATATTTTCTGTTCTAGCTCTCACATGCTCTCTGTCTGCTATGTATAAAAATCAGCTATTGCTTCTCTTGGCCACCTTTACAGAAATCTGAAAAATACGAAAAATATCAAAGTCCTTAAGACGACTCCTTGATGTACAGTTGGTCCAACTTAGAAAGTGTGTAGAAACCATTTTATCTTTGATTAAATCATGTTTTCAGTTAGGTATACTTGTGAAACTACTTTCTACATGATTGGGAAGTATGACTACCTGACACTCCTACTTGGCAGTAGGAACTTGTTCCAGCATAGACCGTGACTATAAAAATTGATTTCAAGCAGCATTTCTTTCAGTCAAATATGCTAGTGCTTTTTATTAAAGAATGACTTGCCAACAACAAAAATTATGTATTTGCCAGACAGGATGATGAGAATGTGCAGACTGCTATCCCAGGCTTCCTTCAGTTCTTTCTGCCTGTTAAAACCACCTTTATTTAAGAGAAAAAAACTGAACAAATCAAAAGCTGTTACACATTTTTTCCCTTTCATATTCCCACAACTGGGTGGAGATGGACAACGCTAAGTGGCTGTGAATTAGTTCTGAATTCACTACGTAGTCACAGAAATCTGAATCTCATCTGAGGCTGAGCTATGTTTGCCTTCATGCCCTTTATCACTGGCTCGTATTTTATCTATTTTATCACTTATCTCCACGCGTATCACTTGGATGTCATTACTTCCTAGGTCACCACTCAGGCTTAAATATGCTATTATCTCATTTCAGATAAACTAGACTCTCTGTTTTGCCAGTTGCCCACCCTCAATTACCAAATAAATGAAAGAGCTTTCTTCTGCCAGCTCTGTTTGACTTGGATTTATTGGTACATTTTATCAAGCAAATGGAACATGCACTAATTTGGTCTCGCAATTCTGCTGCCTGCTCTGCTGAGCCACTTGATCTTGCTGTGGTGGTATCTCAGTTCACCGCATATTGTTCTGCATCTTTGCACTGTTATATGCATACTTTTTTTTTCTCTGATTGTGCTGTTTTATCTCTGATACACATTATCATGGTATAAAACAGAGTATGTTATGCGTAAGACAGAAGGGAATGGACCTCTAGAAATTTATCTCAATATCTCAAATATCTCAAGTTGGAAGGATCCCATTAAGGATCATCAAGTCCAACTCCCTGCTCCTCACAGGACTACCTAAAGCTAAACCATATGACTAAGAGCATCGACCAGATGCTACCTGAATTCTAACAGGCTTGGTGCCTATTTTATTTTATTTTATTTTATTTTATTTTATTTTATTTTGTTATATATCATACCATACCACATTATATTTAATTAATAAGTTTAAATTTAAGTTGCAGCAGTGTATACTAGGGGCTGATCTCTAAGTCTGGCATGTTTGATATTAACATTCTTCTGATTTATGATAAGAAATATTTGGCAGATGTTTTCCACCAAAATTTAAGTGCCAAGTTACAAATTCCAACCAAGCTTATTCTTAGCAGTTATTTCTATTATTGAAATTCATATTCTTCTAAAGCACTGAGTGCCCTGACCTATTCTGTTTTTTAAGGAATCCGTGGAATGCTCTGTATTACTTATAAAATCTAATTGAATTCCTTTCAATTTATCAATTTGTGGTGGCTTAAAAGAAAATGTTATAATCCACATTATTGCTTTTGTTGCATGCTCACTATTTACATTTTTGTGTAAAATCTCATTATTCAGACTGCTGATTGAATAACTTTGAAGTCTGTTGTGTCTTATTATCAGTGCTATTCATTATGCAGGTTATGATGACTAATGGAAAGCCTTTGCCACACAGCAGATATAGATTTTCATATCATAAGCTAGTGTTCAGACATGAAATTATTATAGAAGCAATAATAATTAATGAAAAACTTAATTACAATTTCCTTTCAAGGATCGTCACCAGTTTGCTTTTATTCAGGCTTTGTTATCGTATTGCATGTGGATGTTTCCTTCCAAATGTACATAGTTGCAAATGGCAAATCAGAGGAGTTTGAAAAATAATACATTTATTTATATGAGTGACACAAAGTTAACAATGGTGAGAAACCCCTGAGAAGGACTTCAAAAATGTCGAAGCTTTATTTGCCAATTCTTTGGACTGCCGCTCCAGCTACGTTCCCTAACCCTTCGATCAATATAATCCAATTACCTCAGAAAACATCAGCAACCGAATGCAGCTTTCAGTAAACTGTCAAGGAAGAGCTCTTTAGAGTGAAAGCCATGATATGCAATTAGGCAAAAGAGAGGACTGCTTATCTCTTCATGGGACACCTGGCAATAATTGTTCTTAGCAAGCGACTGCAACTCGAAAAGTAACTTCGTCACCCTTTATAGTGGTCTTTGGATCAAAAAGATAGATCTGCATCCCAAGAATAGATTTAGCTTCATTAGTTTACTAATTATTTCAATCTCTACACACAGGCATCTTAATGATATTTCAGATAGCCTCAATATACGGAAAAAGGTGGCTTTGTTCATTAAAAAATATAATGGTATATTTTGCCTTTTCTACATGGAAAAATACACCCCCACAAGTTGTTCCATACGTAAGTGCTACTAAAGAAAGAGAACCAGAAATAAAAACATATGCGTATGTTCTTGAACAGAAATTATGTATATGATTTCTCCGTACCAGGTAAATAAGGATTTTAGTGGGGACACAACGTATGCTTCTGAAAAAAGCATAATGATTTTCTTTTCCATCGTAACTTCCTTATCCATCAAGTCTGTAACAGAGTATGAAAATACGGACTTCCAGCTGAGTTTCGCAGCATTTAGTCCATTAGTCAGTGTTTCACCTCTGTGAACAAGAGTATTCAATTTTTCTAAAATATGTCTAATTTACATCATTATAAATAGCTCGTTCTTAATAAAATAGGTGAGTTCAAGCTTGTTTCTGTTGTTTGGTACAGATTGAAGTTTTTGATTAATAGCTATTTTACACACAACTCATTTAGAAAACGCACCATCCCGCTACAAAAAATGCATTATTAAATGTTTTTAAAAATGCTCCCTGGTAGAATTTGTATACTTGTACTTTATGAGTTATTTCTAATGTTAAAATGAAAACCAGTATTAAGTCATCAAAGAAAAATGAAAGACCTACTTAAAAGCCACTGAGCTAAAAAGAAGCTATTTTTAGTTTAAAGTACATATGTATCATGCTCTTTACCACACTTCAATCATTACCCTCATCAGGACGACAGGTGATGCCAAGGTAATAAATAAAGTCTCTGATTAGAAATGAAACTGCTATGACAGAACTTAAAGGCCATAAAGCCTTCCAACTCCCCTCCTCTCTGTCATTTTACATACATTCTTCTTCTTCCTCCACAATAAACTGTCTATTCATTCAAATTCAAGCATACGCTGCAGGGAAGAATCAGTAAAGATCAACATCAGAAACCAAACCAAACCAAACTAAAATATACAGCTGTCCATATAAAATTTTCTAGCCATGAAGTGAGCCTAAGGAGAAGTAATCAACTGTACTATTGACAGCATACACAGTAATGCCTTTTGTCAATATCAGTTGCTTTTGTTTTAGCAAAAAAATGAAGAGATGTGATACCCGCTCGATGTTACACATCCTGATTCTAAATCAGGCATTACAATAATAACTTAAAACACACACTGCAGATTCACTTCCTAGTTGTAAAGAAGAACAGTCCTGCTTCTATACTAGTACTCTAACTGGAAAAATAACTACCCACGTCCCATTTCCAGGAAGCAAAATGCTATTGCAGGGATATTCTAGTAGTAGCAAGTCTAAAAATTATGCTTCTGTGGCCACGTTGTTGACAAGTTAACTACATTACCAGTATCAATAAATGCACTTTGAACAATCACGTGACATTTAATTAACTAACAGTGCCCATTGTTTCCATGCAAATTAAATACTCCTTGGAGAAATAATTTAATTTGAAGTGTTACCATGTTATCTGTATTGATTTGACTAACAACCTTAACTTTGTATTACATTAGTCCTTGCCATCTAAATTAACATCAGTAGGACTGGATATAACCACAACGCATGGACTACTGCAGAAGCTGTGTACAAAGCCCACCTTCTTCTTTAAACTGCAGTTAGTGAGAATACTTCTTCAGTTTCTCAGATTTTGTCTTCAGGAAACACAAATCTGAAAGTCCCAATGGGTTAGACCAGATTTAAAATGTATTGGGCATTTTTGATCTAAGGTGTGGGCTTTTCTGCCTATACTGCACAACTGCTTCGCGTATTAATTACATTTACAGCCCTTTGTGAATGCATTTAAAGATTACTCTTATCCCCGGTTTAGGGATGGAGAAACGAAATCATGAAGAACCGAAATTTTGTGCCCCGCTGATCAATAATGATAAAACCGCAGAAGTTAAAGCCTTCTGCTGAGTGCCAACCATTGAAATGCATCAAAGCCAGCGACCAACAAGGATGCCTGACAGTCCTGCAGTGGCCTGAGCACTCAGCCGAGCTGCAGCATGGCAGCCTGGCAGAAGTGTTCTAATGAATTCCATGGTGAGATCTGTTTGCATCCTCTCATTTCACTAATGCGGACTCCTGTAACCTCTGAAGCAAATCTCTCCTAAAATAATTGTCTTCTCTCTCAGTGTTTTTTACAGTACCCTCCTCCCTCCTGAGTATTTATGCAATAAATGACTTGAGGGGCAGAAGAAAGCAGAGATCTTCCAATGCCCTCATTCTTTTCTGCCTGGATGGTATTTTTAGCCAGCAACCCATGGCCTGTAATAGCGAAGAGGATCTGTCTTACTCGGTTCCATTTTACTCCACCTGGTTCATCAAGCTCAGTTTCAGAGAATTCAACCTGATTTTTGAACGCGCTCTCAAATGCCCACCAAGTCACTCTGCAACTTTCTTCCACTCTCCAGTTTTTATAGGCATAAAAATCAGCGGTATTATTTAGATCACCCAGAGCTGCATGACTTTGTCTGGTTTTGTTGCTATGGTAATTTATATTTAAAGTATTTTAGTTGACTTGAGTGCAGAGGTTGTACCTTTCCTGGCAATAGCATTCTACGGCCAAATATATGTAGCTATAATGATATTACTTCTAATAGTTAGCCTATTTTTCCAGTATCAATCTGCTATTATACTTAAACTTTTATAGCTTAAACTGCTGAAGTAGTATCTTCAGCATTTCTACATGCCTCAGAAAAATAGCTCTTCTAACTGTATACCCAATGCCGTCACCTGTCCTACCAGAATGCAGCATAATTATTTCAGTTTGGATCCCTTTTATGTTGTTCTTTTTCTGTAACCTACAGCTATACAGCAAAGTATTATTATTACCCACTCTCTCATAATGTCGTGAATCTAGGCATACAGTCCAAAAATGTATCATGTTTCTCCTTTTCATGGCATACTCATTAGGATGTCATTTGCTGTCCACTGCTGGGAAGAACATTAACAGTTAATTGTCCAGTCCTTTTAATAGCTTTGAATTATGAACATAAAGATATGATTTATATGAATTTGTTGACTGCTGAGAAAAACTGAATTATTGCCTTACAACTTACAACTTACAACTGAAGTGGAATTAACGGAAGAATCAAAGTTGGACATAATGCCACTCTCCTTTGTATTCCATTATTTGATTTTATACCTGACGGCCAGAATCCGGAACCTAACACGGCTGCAAGTGATTCAGTGGCTTTTGTGCAACTGCTTGGGTTAATATCACCTCTATCTTTTTATTTCAACAAATGAGGTTAAAACAATTACATTTTTTTAGCCAAGCTGCTCCAGAAAGACTTCGTCAAGTAGCAGCAGATATTCCTAGGCAACTAATTAAGAGCTAGGACCTTTCCACAAAGGTGTACTTGGCCACAGATGTGTCATTTTGTGCACTGCTGACTTCATTTATTTGCTATGACTTTGCAGCCTCTTACTAGAAAGACATTTTACTTTTCAAACTCCACCCACTCTAAATTAGTGGAGAGCAGGTCTCTGAAACTTGGAATGTTGCCCAGAGAGAACACAATACACAAAGCTGTAAGTTGTTCAAGAAATCATACCAGAAGTTAGAATATGTTCTTCATGAAGCTGTAAACTTCAACTGGTAGACTTAATCAAAATAAGACTCTATCCCCCTGCTTAGTGATGAGTGGGGTGAATACCACTTCCATCTGTTGTATTGTACAGAAATAAAATAAACTTCGAAGAGAAAGCTCTTAACCTGCTTGGTTTTGCTGAAATGAAAATACCAATTCAGCAACTCACATTTTGGAAACAAGTCTCCAGTAGTCATAATATTTTTCAGATGCCAGATGGCATGCTCTCCTGGTCTTCGCATGAGAATCATGAAATGCTTGTACTTCTTAATGTATCGTTTTGGGGTAGAAAATGAATATGTAAAGTCATTAAAATGAGAAGGCCTGAGATGAAACCTCAGTCCCACTGAACTCAGGGAGAACTCTGCCATTGACTTCAGCAGTGTTGTATTTTTATCACTGCTGTATCCCAGAGGTGAAAATATGTCTGTTTAATTTTGACAATGACATTTCAAGACAGATAGATTGTTTCCTCATATTATTGCTTCAATATACATCCCTTCAGAACTGAGAGTGGCGCAAGGATGCACTTTAGGACAGTAAACAATGGCATGATAGAAGCGGCAAAGTCTAAAGTTTTTTTTGACTGTTATTTTGAGTGACCATATTTTATAATGTTTTTTTTTATCTGTAAAAATACATACTGCTTTCCTCATATTTACAGGTTAGTACATATATAACATACAACTGTTAGCCTGTAAAAAGCAGGTGCTTTAAAAGCTTCCTGAAACAAGTTTCATTTCAAATATTTATTGAACAACTTCTTGGAAGTGAGTTATGGTAACACACTCATTTGACAAAATGTGGTGTTTTGGATATGGTTACGAATGTACACAGATTTCACGGAAAGGTTAAGGTCCCTAAAGAAGAGCGCAATGCAAATAAACGTGCAAGTTTCACAGGCAGTCAACAGAGTAAGACAGAGATGCCTTCGGAAACTGCTTGAAGTCATTGCAGCCTGCCTACCTTGGGAACCTAAACTTAAATGCCGACGCCTCCCTTTTTGTAAGATATCAAAACCATATCCGTGGACTATAAGGATACTAGAAGTATTTACTATAGAAAATTCAGTAAACTCCTAGAGTTTAAGTTAGGGGCCTATGTTAGTCAGATGGGATCGTTCCTCAGGATCGTACCTTTGGACAAATGGTTTGCAAGCTCTGCCATCTTTCCTCTTCTGAAAATTAAAGTTGGGAAGAGTAACCACTAAATGGGGAAGAGTTTACGGTGGTAAATTATGAATTGGTTTAGCCAGTGCCAAGCCAACCTGCCTGAGATGTTATTTCATTGACTTAAATGGATACAGCTTTCCCCCACCTTATAAACGACACAAAGAACGTGTGAAAGTATTGCTAGATCAGAATGGTCTTAGCAATTATTGCTATGAGTAAATTGACTGGAGTTACACGTTTGGACTGACAGCATGTGCCATGTACCAAAACACAAAGACCTGCATCAGATTAAAGTTGCTAGTACAACATTAATCATTATACAGGGAATGCATTTGAAAAACATATGCATCTGACACTAAACTCATTCAAAACAACCAGCATTTTATTGCTGACTCCAGAAGGGCTAGGTTCTGGATTAATCAATGAACTCTTGTCATTTTAACGTATTTTTTCAGCTAATAAGACAGTATCAGACAACTATTGTCCCCATTTTATTGTTGTGCCACACTGATACCGTCTGGGTTGTCATGCTGATGTAGCATTGAAGATGAGCTGAAGAGTGACTCTGTTGTATATTTATAAAGAATTCTGTGGCTAACTTTGCTCTAAATTGGGCATGTAATGAATGCATTACTGCAAAGCAGGGAAATAAAACCTATTATAGGCTAGAAATGAATCATCGCAATGGCAAATCATTTTCTAAGCTGCAGTATTTTCTCTGTTATTGCTTTGCTTTAAACTTTGGTGAAAAGCAATTACTTTATTCTTTCTCTTTACTTTTATTACTGGTGATTCTTATGCTAATTTTCCCCTCTATATTTGATTTGATTTTGAAAAGCTTTTTGGAATTTAAGAGTAAATTGAATTGGTGATAGTGCCCTGCCATCTTCACCTCCTACCTTTCTTCTCCCCTTCCCCCACTCTGAGATCTGAAGAATTCTTAAGAAACAAATAAAGCAAACTCAAAGCTATCACATTTTAAACTTTCTTCTAGATAAATGAGGCAAGTCAGTGTCCTCAACATATCAGAATAATGAAAGTAATTTTTTGCAGATCTTTTTTTCTTTAGTGTTACTCTTATTATCAGTTTAATAGTTTGAAGAAACAAAAGTTCCCTACATTTGAAAAATTTTACCTATATGAACATTTTTCCGCTGGAAGAATGGCACATCTCCCGCATTTAACTGAAGTGTGTTCAATTGTGGTACCTTTGTTGTTCTGTGCCAGTTGCTTAATTCAGTATAAAACATGTAAATTTTTTCCTTGCAGTGAAATTAGTAAACAGAATGTGCTACTTTTCAGATTCACCAAGAATCCCTTCAAGGAAACAAAAAATAAAAATCTGAAATCAGACAACTTAGTTACAATTCTAGCCACAAGACCAGAAGTAATTTTTCAACCATTCATTTTTTTCTTGGACTTGATAATTTTATAAAAAATTATTTATTTATTATCAGAAGTCACTAATAGGGCATAGAACTATTGAAGATTTACTTTGCTCATTACTTACAGTGTGACATACAGTGTGAGGATTCATATGGATTAGCACTTTTAGATGAAAGGTTGCAACCCATGAGACTGAAAGGTGGTTTTAATATTTAAACGCTGAGGCTTTGTGTTACTTTTTCATTTGTATTCAATGAATTTGAATTAAATTTCAAGACTAAAACCCACACGATTTTGATGAGCACGTCCTTTTAAAATCTACTCCTAGAACGCTTATAGATTTAATAACAATAGGTATGGAAGTACCAATTTTAATTTTAAATTTTACGGCTGTCAAGACTGTTCTAAGTATCCTGTGACTGAAATATTCCACCTCCTGGAAGTCAAGTTAGAAAAAGGCTGGTATGCCTAACCAAACTCTCCTCTTTCACCTGGATTCCCAGGCCCTTCCTTTGCACCCAACAGAAGAGCACAAATTAAGGGCAGAGTTCTCCAAGGTCCCCTTGTCGTCAAAAGGGAAAGAAACTCTCTAAGCACAGATCTAGAAAATGATCTATATTGTGATCTTTGTAATACTTAGGTGAGATTGAACCTTTAAAGCTTGCGTTAAAACAAATTAATTAATTGCAGAATTGGGAGAGCTGCCAGCAGTTAGCACATTTGTATTCTTTCCTTGCTTTTATGAGAGACTATGCCTCCAAAACAGGCTGCTGATGTAATGTACGGCTCCAGCGTGGGGTCTTTTGATACTCAAGTTTCTGGAAAAGGAAAAGATGCTCGGGGAAATTGTATCCATCATTGGTGATCTTGTGTATATAGAGAGAATGCCTCCTAGAGAGCTAAACTAAGTGCATTTTTACTTGCCCCACTTTCCATGTATCTTTCACATCACTTTTACAGTTGATCCTATAGAAAGATTAAAGATTATGTCAACTTGTTAAACGCTCGGCTGCACTTATTTATTTATTTTTTATTTATTTATTATTAATTACTGGTTAATGTATTTACTAAATAACTACCAACACTAGAAAGGCTCTATTTCAGCATGCAAGTGTGATGACTTGCATGCCATCACAACAAAGGCTTTTGCGTATTTCCTAAAAAGTCATTGCAATGCAGTTGCTTTCCTGGATGAAGTCTGCTTAATACACCTAAAATGACTGCAAGGATGCTCTTAATTTCCTTACTTCAGGAAGATCAAACGACACAGAATTGTAAATGGAAATTGTACTTTTGCTAACGTCAGGTCAAACATTGGTATTTTCTAATATTTTCTGCGAACCATAAAATGTTACAAGGAAGTAATGAAATACTTTCCTGTGGGCTTGAGGGCAATCTTTGATGTAAGCAAATACAAAAATGTCCTAAAAAAAAAGAATCTGAAAAAGGCTCCTTGTTTTTCTACCCTTCCCTGAACTCTGGCCTGGGACACCATGTACAGTTTATGCTTGTAATGTCTGCGAACACTGAGCTTTCATTCAACTTATTTTGGAAAATTGAGGACAACAGACAAATTCAGATCTCTTGCATAGGCCTCGGGCACGTGTGTGTGCTTTATTTCTGAACAGACATTGCGGGTTAGCTGGAAAATTACAGGAACAATGATTGTCTCATGGTCACACAGAAGGCAGTGCCACGTCTTCTCATTCTTATTCTGACACAGTTTAGGTGAATGACAAATATATATAAAAAAATCTGCTAAGATTACCTATCTAAAAAAGCCTAAGAACATAGGTAAGGCTTTAATTTTTTATGTCTTTGAAAGCTCAGAAAATACATCCATAGCTAGGCAATCACCATGGTGAAAAAGAGAAATACGTTATTTAAAATTTCAAGAACTACTGTCAAGTAAAAATCAGAGAGTATTTGCTGTTTATATTAACAGAAATTTCTTTAAAACGTTGCTGTTCGCTTAAAGATTAAATAAAAGTCATTGTTACTGGCAACTAGCCATGGGACTGAATGCATCAAAATAGATATCCATTCTTGCCAGTGATTTAATAAAAGGTAAGTTAACACCTAACAATCCTAGTAACAGCTTCTTTTCATAAAAACTCTGCAGCACTAATGACTTGATTATATTCTAATAAAAGGCTATGCTTATTGCATAATTCAGCTAATTAAACGTAGTTTTTCATAATACAGGTTTTTAAAATGTATGTATTTATCTCTGAGTAACGTTGGAAACTTGTTTAAATGCTGAAATAACTGAAGTACAGCAAAAGTACCTTTTCATATCCCAAATTTAGCTTTGTTCTTATGATTTGGATGAATGAGAGTAGGTTTTTTTGTTACGCTTTTCAAATGCTAAACCACCACTTTCAGGTTGTTTGCCAAGAGTTTGAATAGAAGTACTGTAATTCTTATTTGCAGTTTCAAAACTGGATAAATGTCTGCACTGAATACTCTCGTAAAAGTAATTGGAGTCTTGATTAATGTTTGTCACTGTGCTGGGCGACACAGAGTTGTTATTCTATCTATGGCTGTGTTGCAAAAGATGCATTCCTTTTGACTAGATAAGACTTGTGTTAAACATATGGCAAAAAGTGCAAAGAGCGATCTGTAAGAGGAGCAGAGGGTTCAGGAAAGCCATGTGACCAGTTTCACCAGTTTCTGGAAGGCCACCGGGGTAGTAGAAGTTGAAGTAGTTCAAGAAAGCTGACCATCATCATCTAACTGATTCCACATCAAATATTCTTTTTAGGAAATCCAAGGAAGGAGGAAGACTGAATTAGTGAGTGCTTTCACAACTTTGTGCCAGTTTCAAACTTTCCAAATATTGTTTGTTCCTTTTGTTGCTTTCATTTTGTGCCTTCTTTATTAGCGTTCCCTGTTCATAGTTTTTTTGGAGTTTTACCTACTTAATAGCTGAGATCACAACTGGGACAGGCCTAGTAAATTCCAGTTACTGCATCTGAGGCCAATAGGAGTACTGAGCTTTTGTTGGTTGTTTGGAGTTTTTGCTGTTATTTTTTAGACCAATGGAGACATTCAAGGTGCTGACTGAGATCAGAAGAAACCACGGAACTGGTTTTATTAGCTTTATTTTTCCTTGTTCTGACTAAAATGAGAAGCACTAAAACCGCAGCTAACTTTCTGAGATGATACCATCTCATATGGTTTAGGCAACCCTTGTCACATAAATCCAGAGACTTCAATTTTTCTGAGTTGTTCGAAGCAGCTGGATTAATAAAATGTTATAACTGAAGGGTTTTATTTTGTACATAGCATTTTAGTTGCATTCAAAGTCTAAAGAGCCATTATTAACATTTCATTCTAAAGAAGCAATTATTCCACCATAGATGGGTGAGCAGATTGGAGAACAAGGTCCTTTCTAATTTGATTGCACATGATGTAGTCTGTGATTATGTTTTGTTCAGCAAGGCATTCAACCAGGCATTAATAAGAATTCCTACTTGTTTTTAGATCCTAACTGAGAGTGCAGCCTTACTTGTCTTCTAAATTTTAAAGGAACGTCACCTGTAAAAAATGAGAAGCACTCCTGCGTCATTTCCAGTGGTGTGGAATTATGTTTAGACTGAGAGTTTTTATTTTATTGGAAGTTGTGCCCTTATTAAGATATACAGGATTAGAGGTGTGTACCTCTTATCAGTGGTATCTGCAGAAAGGAATCCTCTTTCTCCCCTTCTCCTCTCTCCCTCCCTCCCTGTCTCTCTCCCTCTCCTTATCCCATAAATCAAGAAGTCCCACACAGTTAAAAGTCAGAGGTACACAAATTTTGCTCTACTGCATCCATAGTGTGTGCCAGTGAACATTCACTTTGCTGTACTTCCCTTTAGCTATTACAATAAACAAAATCCTTTCCTAGAAAAAGCCTTCTGATGAGACTCAAGACATTTTTATATATCATTTGAACAGCTTTTCAGAATGACGAGGAGAATACTTAGAATCCTGGGGAAATAGTTCTTAACTACTGGCCAATAAAATTGGTTATTAAAAGACACATAATACACACATGTGCATTTTTTTCATATATGACATTTAATCTTGCACATTGGAGCATGGCACATGGAATAACTAATCCCCTTCTCGCCTTGCCTTGCCTTATAATTGAGTCATAGTTTTAGGAAACAGTAATATCATTTCAATTTGTTATTCTGACTCGATATTATGTTTCAGAAGACGATTTATCACTGAGAATTAAGAAGCAGTGCTGCAGTCCTTCAAGGACAAATGTATTTAATTCACACGGGCCTACTGAAACCATATGTTTAAAGTTACATGAAAGCAGGTATTGTAGCAGGTAAGGAGTTAATGTGTAAAATATTAATAGCCCTGAAGTTTCTTTCTGTCAACAACATATAGGCTATCTTTTTGAAACCTTTCAATTGTAAATAGTAGTTCTGACATGAAGGGTAATTTAGACTAGGCATCATGCACTGTCTCTTCTTTCCTTTGGACTTTAAGTCTTTGAATGCCAGGGGCTGTACAAGTAGAAGAGAGAGAGATTACAGGAGAAATTTTCAAAGGCATAAAGAGTTCTTAAGGACCTAGCTCCTATTCAAAATCAATGAGAGCTGGACACCTAATTAGCATGGGTACTTTGAAAATCTCCCACTACTTCTCTTTTATGCAAGTTCCTTGCTATAGAAACAGTACTGAACTCGAAGTCTAATTGGGAAACGCTGTGCTGACTGTGACTAGGAAACAGGTGAGGAAGTGGATTAATTGCATATTTCAAGACAAAAACTTTGACTCAGACATGTTTATTGCACTTGGTGGTTGAAATCAAAATAAAAATCTTCACCAGCATGCAAACTCTTAATTGTCTTTGCATCCTTGAATTTCAAGATAATGGACCCTGCAGATGTCTCATCTTTGGAAATCAGGGTGTTCTTTTTCAGCAATATTACTACGTTTTATTGCACGCTATTTTGTTGCTTGCATAAAATAATATAAAGGAACACATCTGCGTTTAGAGGGCACTATATATTCAACATGCCTGTGCTATGCCTGATAAACTGTGTTTTTCTGATAGGCAATAGCCATGTCTGATCTCATTTGACAAGGTAACAGCTACAAGTAAGTGGATGATCACTGTCTTCCTGCCACCCTCCCCTCTCTCTCAACTCTGAACGAAGACCAAGGAATGACTGCCACGCCAGAAAATTGCATCTTCATGAACTTCCAAAATGTAAACTCAAGTGCTAGCTAAAACTATTACATCTTGAAAGATAGAAGCTGGGGACAGGAGAAGAGAGAACTTCAGTTTTTATCAAAGATGTTCTGGCGGGACCTGTTGTATGTGTATCTGCGTTATTGTATTATCTACATTCATAAATGAATTTTCTTCAGAGTTTTAGATATGACTGGCCTTGGAACACTCATTTTTCATGTTCATTGCTATTTTCCTAACCATTATCCTATGCCATTTCATAAATGGCATTCTACTGAATTATTATAATCCAATACATATTGTATGTCACCTAAGTAAGTTTGGCCAAACGTAATCATTAATCTATTTCAGTCTAACATTTCAAGGCTTTTTCATTTTCCAAGTCAGGTACTCCCTTACCGAGGCTCTGACTTCTCAAATGACTTATATGGTTGGTGAGAGAAGATCTTTGTATAAACACTTATAATCACAGAAAATATTTTATTTACGTTATTTCTTCCTCTCCTGATAAATGACGATCAGCAGGATCGCCTGACCCTAATAAAAGGAAGCTTATCGAAACATCATATCATTTTTACATATGCTTTGAAGAAGAACTCCATTTTCTTCTTTTGGGAGACCCTTTACTTGAGAGGTCAGTATAAAACTAATCTAATCACAAAGGGTCAGTTCAAGATTTCTTTAACTGTAGGTCTCATTACCGTAACTTGCAGAGTTATGTAGGCCTTAAATAGTACCCAGGTTTTAAAGCTTTCCTTTAGACATCGAGATGATGTGTATAGATACTCTGTGGCATAACAAAGTTATACTTGCATGTCATTAGCGAAAATCACAAGGTCTTAAGAGAAGAGGGTATGTTCATTCTGGTGTATCAGATGTTTTAATTATTCTTCAATGCTTTCATGCTTTCTTTGTGCCCTTGTTTAGAACAATATTCTCTGATCACTGTGGTTGCTAGAAAAACATCTTGTAGAAGAAGAGTTAGTTGAAGTTAAAATAGATGTTAAAAATAGATAAGGCATGTGGAATACAGAAGACTGGATTAAAAGCTTACTAATGCTCATGCAGAAGTGTAGTATTTCAGAAAAGAAACAGTGTGGTCACAATGGTGTATGTCGTGAAGAGCAGAAGTCTATTACAGAACAGACAACTGGAACCTGAGGGAAGATGGTAACTCTCATGCAAATTATTAGAGAATTAAGATTGTTTTGAAAAGAAAGACAAAAAACAGAGACATGTGTGACCCTATAGCAGAAAAAGGATGCAAATGAAGAATTCAAGTAGCAAATATCAATACTAGTGTCCAAAAGAAACTCATTAGTAATTGTGTAATATCAGGGAAATATCTGCAGGCACAGACACTGATCCTTTCACAAACAACGCATGGGATTTGAGTTCTAAAATGTTCATGACGAAACAACAGGAAAGCAATACTCTATCTCCAAGGATGTGGGATGTCCTGAGATTCTAAAGTTTGAAATGACACAGATATTCCCATGTACAACACAATTGCTCAGATGACTCTCCACTGCTTGTATTTTTTCATCGCAGTAGTGAGGAGGGACAAGGTGGCTTTGGGAACCACAGAGGGAGGTAGGCACCGCAGAAGGCAGCACTTGCTCACCAACCCTGATTCAGTGTCCAGGTAGGTCCCTGGCAAGTAGCAGACTGGCTTCGTGGAGGCTTCCATGAAGCCTTTAATGCTGAACAGGCTGGTTTAACGGATTGTCATGGACACAACAACACTGTAGTAGGAACTGTTCGCAGATGTATTGGTAGCTGAGACCAGACTGGTAGCTTAGATCTCCTTGGCAATAGGTATTTTTTATGCCAGAAACAATTTTGATCTTTCATCCAAGAGAAAATTTACTTCTTTCCTTTAAGTATAATTCTGAATTTTTGTCATTCTGCCAGCTGATTGAAAGTCTTTGGCTTTGTGCCTTGATATGACACACTTTCAACTTGCCCAAAAAAACAGCTTATATTGAACCATTTTGGCAAATTCCTATTATAACCAAGCAAGAAAATCAAGGTCCCACTTGGCATATGCATCTGGTTTTAATCAAAGTATTAAGAGTCTGATAATGATAAATTGGCCAGAAATTGCTCAAACAGTAACTACTGCTACGCTACCACTGTAATAATTAGCTCAATTATAAGAATTACTATGATGCAGCATGATAATTTTCTCTTTGTCCTTGCAAAAAGAAAACAAAGTAGATAATACACAAACTTTTGTGAAATAACTGTATGCTTTAAAATACTTTTAGTTTACATTAGGTGAAACAATCCTTTAATCGCTCAAATATTAAATATTACTACATTAGGATGCCTGGTCTTGCATAAGAGGAGTCATACTGGGACTTACTCACATCATCAAGCTAATAATCTCCCTTGTTTTAAGTCCGGGTTTTAGAATTTACTAGGTAACTTCTTTCTGTAACCCTTCTTACTATTATCTTCATTCAGACATACTGACAAATAAACAAGAGAGTGCAAATGAGCATTAGGACAGATTTATGCCTATAGGACCAAAGTGTTCCTATGATGACTGATGATTCACATACATCTCACAAAACTTCCCCTTATCTTCTTTCTCATAGAAAAGTTTAAAAAGATAAAAACAGCAGGACCCAAATCCAGCAAGGACTGATTAATTTTTTAATTTAGAATATATTTTTCACGCCAGGAGTCATAGTACTGATGATGCTAATTGTACATCTTTCAATGCATGTAACTAACTGTACAGTGTTGCACAGGTAAATATGTCAATGTTGTCTGGCCTTTTAGATGTAATGGAAATGTTTTTAAGACAAATGGAATGAAAAGTACTGGCTTGTTAATTAACTAATTTTTCTTTTTAACAGCAAGATTTAATATGTGGAATTTGAAGGGAAATACTGGTAGATCCCAGCATTTCCAGCACAACACGGTTCTGATTCATGTAGAAGGTGCCTACTACTGAGTGAAGTTATACCACCAAAGAGCCTTCAGGGCAGTTTTCAATGTCTTACTTGTCTTACCAAAGGACAGCAGAGTTTTGATGGGTGAATTCAGTTAGGAATTACTTGTCATGGTGATATGCAGCTAGATTTCATTTATCATAGTTTTATTACAGCCTTATGCAGCTAGATTCCTTTTATCACAGTTTTGTATGCTGTTACATTTTGCTTTGTAAACTGGGTGGTAGTTGAGTATATTCTCCGCAATCCATTAATATAATGATACTTCTACTTCTCCCACTTCACATTAGCGGGGAAAAAGAATTCTAGCATGTGCGCTCTCAGCAAGACAACAGATTTTTAATGAGTCTAGTTTAAGAATATTTCTCGCCAGGAACAAAAAGCAAAAAAAAAAAAACTGAACTGCTTTGTAAAAGTTCTGCTTCTTAAAAAAATTCAGTACAAGAACTGACTGCATCATTGAAACAGCAAACACATGAAAACTACATCCAAAAGGGCAGAAGACTGGATCCATTTTGACTTACATCAAGTGTTTATTTAGCCAAGGCACTTTAGCAGCTGCCGTTAGAGATAAACATCTATCAGACTGACATATGGAAAGTTCTCTATTTCACACAGTGCTTGCCATTAGATGTTTAGCTTTAGAGTCAGACGAGAAGAGGTAGTATCTGTCACATCTTTATCCTGAGCTGGTTTGAGGATCTGCACCATCCTACTATATGACCCAATTTTTCAGAACATGCCAGCTGGCAAATCTCAATATCCTTGAATTTGCTAATATTAGTGATTACTTCCTAAATGTAGAACTGCTCGGGTCATCAAGAACTAAGCTTTTTCACTAGACGACAAATGAAGAGAATTAAAATGCTTTCCTCTTCTGTACTTGCATTTGGATTTTGATGTTCCAAGAAAACAAAGCACCTTCCTCTAATATGTCATGCACAGTGACAACAATTTGTAACTTGAATGCTAATAAACAGCTTGTCATTATTCAGGTTTCTCCTCTCTCTCCACTCTTACTGAAAACATTATTTACAGGGGATAAACCAGGAGTCTTCCCCATCTACATTTCAACGAAGTCACACTAACAGTTTGGAGGAATGTACTGAGTGCCTTCTTGTGTGCTGGTAAGAGGACAATATTTATTTATCCAAAAGATCTAGCTCCTATAAACTGTTCTACTCAGGCTTATAAGTATTAGTAAAGATAACACGGCTCCTCTCTGACAAAAGGATGCACTCACAAATCTTGCCTATACAAGGGCCTAATGATTATGCAAAGCTGTTACTGCATAGGGCAAATTTAAATTCATGGCCAAAATATGTATTTATAAATGAAAGAATGCTCTTTCAGTAGCAAACCCCACTTCATTAAACATTTAGATTTTGTTCCAAAGTACGACTCATTCTTTTGTTACATAAATCATTCGTTTAACAGCATGGGAATAATAAGGTATTTCCAAATATCTTACAAAATACCTACACCTGTCTGCATCTGAGCTTTTTGGGTTTCAATGTTACAACTCATGGAATACTTAAAAGTGTGAATACTTACGCATTCTCAGATGACAACTGTGAAGGCAATATAAAATTGACAATTTTTCTTTGCAGTTCGCTTGGAGAAGAAATCTCTGTTATAGGTGATACTTCTCTATTCCTATCTTCTAAATGATAGATGTTACAGCTGGACACTTTTTCTTAAACTTATATTTAAGTTAAAATTAGGAATGAACATTTAACAAATTTATCTATGGCCAGGGTGGATTCAATTGTTCATATTACTCTGAACCAGTACAAGCCCAGATCCTACATGTCTCCAGAAGCACTGTCAAGCAAACATTAAACTCCACCCTTATGAGCTCTTCAGTGAGAAAAAACCAAACGCACATTCTTTAGCCTCAGAGCAAGGCTAATTCTCAGAGGAAATGCACATTCTTTAGCATCATAAAAATTCTCAACGACTCTAAGAATGCAAAATTGTACAGGGGAAGGACAGGAAATACGCATTTTCAATCCATTAATTCGCCTTTATGATGTGAAGCAGTGGTGTAGGTCCAAGAAGGCACCTAAGCGCGGTACTCAAAGAAACAGAACAGAAATAAACTGAGAAGAAAGGTTCTCTGCAATGGGCCATCCCTATAGAGAAGACAATGCTTCATTTGTGAATTAATGAACAAATTAACTGATGTATTGCTGTGGAAATGTGTAGGACTAGTTTAAACAAACAAGGAAATTGTTTGTTTACACACTGCCACTATTGTGAAGGCTGTATCAGAGAGAAACCATTTATAGTGTACTCTGCACCCCCTTCAAAGAAAGAAGGAAAGATAGACTGAGGCATCCTGCACTTTTCAGATCTTGATACCAAAGCTACTGAAATTCACGAGTCACTGGCTTTAACTGGTTTTGAGTCAGGCCCTTAAGGGGAAAAAATGTATTCGTGAGAATACTGCCTACCACCAAGCACTTTCAACACCTACCTTGACAGTCAGTTTAACCCAACCAATTATCCATGCAATGTTGTATGTGAATAATTATCAGTTTACGCTGCCACTGCTCTGACCTCCAATAATTATGCCGATGAAGTGTCAGCAAGCAGCCCTCGTCAGTCACTTGCCAACCCTATCTGCTGATTTGGTGAATAAGAGTTTTGTTTACCGTTCCTTGAGTTCCTAGTGAACTGCAGAGCACATCTACAGCATTACAAAACACTTTGGCTCCTAATGGGTTGCAATTAAAACCATGCCAACAAAGTACACACATTAAGGGCCTGATTCTGCAAAATTGTTAGTGCCAGCGGCTGCTGGACCGTGAAGAAATGCTGGTAATGTTGTCATGCAGGGTAGCAAATTAAAACTTAACTTTACCAAACTTTTGCTAATTCAAGAAGCTGTACTACATCTTGATGCAGCCCCAGTTTCTCAGCTTCAACCAATTTATTCTGAATATATATATATATATAGTGACATTCCATATTAATCTTTTTTTGAACATGACCCTGTGGATCACTTGCAGTAATGCTATACACTTACATTTTGATTTGTTTAAACCTTAAACCCTTAGTATATATTTCAGGTGTTTTTATTTACGGTGGTCCTGGGTCTTCCCAGTGCTAGTCTCAAGCATCTAATAAACTCTTACTTTTTGAATACATTTCCTGAATGTTCTTATTCACATACTACACTTGTCGCAGCAATGGCCTGTGAGCTGGATTACAATTCTTGGGTCATAATGTCTCAATAAGGCAAAACCAGCCTCAATCAGCCACTGAAAACATGGAAAATCTTCTTATATCAGTAGAAGATACATAAATCTCCTGAAGAGACAGATTATCTCTTGTGGATTCTATGCTTGAAACAAAGTTATGTGCCTAGGACCTTCTGAGGTGCTAAAACATAAACATAGTGAGGAGAAAGCAGAATACCACTCTACCATGTTTTTCTCTGCCACATGGTAATGGAAAGTCACACTGCTTTGCATATGGAACAGCAGGACGCTCTCTGCAGACTCTCCTCCCATGAAAAAAACAGTTACAACTGTTGTTTGTGAGTTTCAGAGGGAATCCATTTAAACAATCACAAAGGACAAAGCGTTCACTGAAACTATCAGCAGTGTAGCTTCCAAATATCAAGAGGATTGCCTGCTTGCACAGGTTACAAATTACCCTGTCCCTTTGCCCCTTTGATCGCTACCATGTTCCCTCACTATTATTACCTAGGAGAAACATCTGCAAAACGTAGGTGTTATTTCATGCCGTGAGTCACTGAAACATGTCTACTATGTTCTCTCCCAACAGAAGCTCTTGGATTCACCTTGTGAATCCCATAACGGAAAGCAAGGAAAGTAAGGAAACTTTTGCTATCAAAAGAGAGTCCTCTTTGCCTTTTATCATTAACGCTTACCCGTCCAAGTATGGTAACTATATAGTCTCTGTATTGTGGAGAAAGGAGAAGGGGGTAACATCATTGTTATTATTCACCTTAATCTTTACTCTCTTTATTTCTCCAAACTTCTTCACACTAGCAGAGAGGTGCAATTTATGGCTGGTAATTTTAACGTACCCTATGCTAATGGAAGGCAAAGATAGCTGTTAAATTAATAACCCTGAGCTTGAACAACTTATCTGCCATAGACACCAAGCGTGCTGCAGCTGGTGCTTTTTAAATGCCTTGCCTCTGGCAGTGAGCCACTTCACAGCACAGAATCAGTAGGAAACTTCACCTCTCTGATTTTGAAAATGCAAACCTGAGGAAGTCAAATATGATGGAAGTCGTGGGAAAACCTCATGAAGAGTAGATTATACAACTAAAAGTCATTTACAAGTAAATGTATTTTGTTGGCAGAACTAGACGAGAAATCCCTCCTTTAGAGTGTGAATGAGAGAAAGCTAACTGTGAAACTCAAATAGTTAAGTCGAGTGCACCCTTGACTTCTGCAACACTTACACATCAATCTAAATGTTTCCTGAAGTAGGTACCGAAAAATTTGCCCATTCACTTTCATGAGTCTTTTAGCAGTTAGACATAGAATCTCTATGAATTACACACTTAATGACTGCCTTCTTGCTCAGGTTAATATGATTGTTTATATACGTCTCATTATTTAATGCAACTGTAGCTAAAAATTCAGAGGGGAAATTAAAAATTTTCCACTAATGGATTTGTGACAGGGATCCTTGCTTTAAATTGATCTTATTCCACACATTTTTATGATTCAGCTGCACCAAGCACATATAATGACACCTGATCTATTTGGCAAACATTCTTTTCGGACAAGAAAACACTTAGGCAGCAGATAAAGAGCATCCTATCTGTGAACTCTATAAGCACATCAGAAAACTAACTGAATCGCATCATGGCTCTCTTGCAGTCTATAAAGCCAAGTTTCTTTCACATAAAACCAGAAAACTGGTATGTGGCCAGAACATGTATCCTGGTAATGGAAACTGGTAGATGCTCTCAGGTTGTCAACTGAAGACATTTCAAAAGCTATATTCTTCTAAATCTTCTTCCCACCTTTACCCAAACCATAAAGTTAATACCACAGAATTTCTCCACCAGTTGATTCAGCCAGGCTCTCATTGCCAAGAAATGCTTCCCCGATGCCATTTTTTATTCAGATGGTAATATTAGAGTAATACCAGTGTATGTTTAGATACTGTATAAAAGAATCTAAGTAGTCAGTTCTGTAGACACCTTAAGGCTTGGCTTAGAAAAGCATTAGCAAATCCACTTCAGGGACATTTCTGCAGTGAAGATAGAGAGACTTCATTAGGTAATACATAACATTATGCATATACATAACATAGGCATAATACTCTACCACCAGGCTTCAAGTTTTTTAAGAAAATTTTGACACGGTTAGCAAAACCTTTACTAGAATGTGTAAAATCTGACATATTGGCCCTTTCTGATCCCCACTTAAAAATTTGTGATACTTGATAAAAATGGTTGGAAACTTCATTTTGATTGATCTGAAGCTGTAGCTGTACTGGATTCAAACATTATTTAAAGTGAAACTTGTAGTTCCCAAATGTCACTTTTTAGATAGTGTGAAGCAATATTACTAAGCTGAACAGCAGAGGAGAAGGTATCTTTGGCACCCTGAGTATTTCTCCTGCCAGTATTTTTGTCATTCTCAATTATTAGCACAGAGGTACTTCTAATGCAAAATATATTTCAATACTTTTAAATGTTACTTGACGTAACTCTTTCCTCAGTTAACTTTTGGTATTGGTAATGTAGTAAAGGACAGGAATGTGTCTGGAGCATTTGGATCCCTTCAAACACATCGGGTTTGAAAAAGCACATAAGCCTTATGATACATTCATTCAGGTAATATTGTCCCCTCTGTCTGTTTACTTCCCAGAATATTGTATTCAGCTTTACATTCTGTATTTCACACTGTTATATCGGGGAAAATTTTTCATTTGTACTTGGGTTGTGAAAGTGTATAGAGATCATATTGTTTGATATTATTTTCTCCTCATATTTCCATGAAGTCTCAGCTGCCAGCTTCCTAGCACTGTGTACGTTACTTTTGAAGCTCAGTGTACCTACTATCTTTTATTTCAAAGCTTAGATTTCCAGTTGTAAATCTAATTAATCTGCATTTTTTCCAGTGCTATCCATCAGCAGATTATGAAAGCTGAGAGTTCTGATAGACGATGAAAGCATTAATGGTATTACTTTATAACTGCATGGATATAACTCTTGGGCAGCTTTACGGAGAATACCAGCAAAGTTGAATTTTAATTGCAAGCAAAGCTCAAAGACTGAACATCGAAGGGCTGTAGAGTTATTTAGCACTGCTATCCCTAATCTATGTGATGCAGGAAGGTCTCCTCTTAAGAATGAAAGTTACCTTCACCTTTCTAACAGCGAAACTATTAAAAAACACTACTTGCCATTTTGTGGATTTTAGCACCTTAGTTTACACTCGTCAGCATTTGTCAGTAACAAGTACATCTCTGGGAAAACGTCAAGGTAAATCACAATACCCAAGGAAGTGGCAATTTCCCCCAAATAAAAATTTATGATCACTATTCTCCTGTTAGAAAATGTGACTGATTGGTTTCCCATCTGAAAATGCATGTATTCGCTTTTCTTTACAACAAGTTCCCAGGCAAATAACTCATTGATACATCAAATTTGGTATGTCAAATCTGTCAGCACTGCTCGTGTGACATACTCACCTCATACAATCCATTTTAAATTATCTACACATTTCTTCTGATACTTTAAAGATTTGCAGGGAAAGAGTGATTACTCATATAATACTGCTTAACAAAACAACATGGAAAGTTATAAGAAGTATTCATTTGCCTACTTTAAGAATAAAGGGAAAACTTGCAGTTTAACCATCTCAGCAATACCCGATGATCTTTTCTGGCTTTGCTCTCTTCAGTGAACCTTAGAGAAATATTAAGACCAGACAGGGATTTCTGATAGACCCAAAGAATTTCTTCCGCTGAGGATCTAGTTACATGTATAGAAAGTGAACTACAGAATTCAATAAACCCCACTTTATTAGTTCGGTAATTCTCAATACTCTCTTGATTTGTTTTTTTCTTAATAGCATTTAATATTACTACAGTGCACCTATTTTCTTCCCAGTCAGTTTGCAAGTTTAGCTGACTAAAAAGTAGTATTAAAAAATGTAGTAAGTTTCCAGAAGTTACTATCAGGGCTCAAAAAGGAATAACAAACAGCTGCTTCCCTCCATCACAAGCTGTATCTGTCTTCCTATCCAAGATCCTACCCAGAATAAAGAAGTGCGGTCAGAAAGGGAAAGAAGAATGGCAACTCCATACTGAAGGAAAATTACTATGAAAAATGAGGAAATGGCAACAGATGGTAACAACTGCTGTTCAGACACATTATATTGCCTCCCCCACTCCAAAGGAATATTTATTGCCCACCTGCTGGCTGGAAAGGTAAGCATTTCATTCAAGGCCTAAAATGAAGGGGGAAAAAAAGGGAAAAGCAAATTCTAAAAGCATTTTACCCAGTGCTCAATGCTTTTCCTCAATTCCTTCTATTTCTACTTTTTCAATCAGAAACCAAAAGAGAAGTACATTACTTTGTCCCTTAGAGCTATCACATACCCATCATTTTAAGGGAAAATATTTCAATCGTTAAATGAGAAAAGGGATAAATGAACCAATCAAACCTTTTCAAAGCAACACTAACCAATATATTGTTGACTTAAACCTTGTTTTCCGTATAAAATGCAGCTTGAAGGAACTTAGCTTTTAAAGAAAAACTAGTAATGGAACACAAATCCATGATATGAAACTTTACTCCAGTGGTTTGAAGCTTTACTGACTTTGTATCTATGAAATAAATGTAATTCATGGAAGGCAACATATGAAATTCTGCCTGTCAAACGGTGATGTTAGTCTGGCCTCTGTTTTTGTACTTGTCTGGTAAGGAAATGCCATGGTATGGAAGAAAACTGCTACACAGTTTAATTAGCGATTTTATAAGCTGCAAATGTTTACTGTGTATGCACACATTAATAATCTTCAATGTTTCGTTGACTGTTCTGTGAAGGAAAAAGTCTTAAAGCCATTAGAAAACTGGTTTTTCTGCTCTGAATCTGGAAATATCCAAGGAAAAGGCCTCATCAGAGTTCTTGGAAAACTTCACCCAGCCTAAGTAACCTGTGATCTGGGAGAAATTCCACTCACACTGGGCATCCCTCTTCTGGGCTGGTGGTGCACTCTGAGTTACTGATACAACTGCAGAATATCAGAACCGCTCAATGGAACTGGAAGGAAAATCAAGAGTTTCAGAGAAATGACCTGTATCACTCCTTCAAAGAAAGCACTGGAGAATTCCTCTGTATCTACCGAGAACACTGTCTTAAGACTAAAAACTGTCCAGAGATGAATGAAGACTTGAAACCAATTGTGAAAAATATTCTGATTTCCAAGGCCCTGTGAGACATCTGTATGACTATATTTTAGGCATCTTTTTTGAGGGCGACTTTATGGCTACAACATCTTGTAGTGTCCTCAGTTTCAAACGGAAGTTATTATTTATATAGCATTTCAACTAACAGATCCTGCTTCAACTACCACCGAAATGTAAAAATAGGTAAGTCTGCATTGTTGACTGTACCAACAAAAATTGCTCTACATATTGAACCATTTCATATCTAAATATTATTTTATCACATGTATTTACCTGGGCTCTTGGTGAGCACACTACCTCCTATGTATTTGCTCTATACCACAGTAGACTGGGCCAATGAGAAGGATGTCATATTGTAGCTAAATAAATTTATCTAAATTAGTACTTTTAATTGTCTAAAATTGCAACCAGACTTGTGATATTCAGGAAGAGAAGAGACTTCCTAAGATGAGTGTACATACCAGCTTTCAAGGACCAATAAAGTCAGAAAATCTGCTATAATGCTTACTGCAGTTTATGCAGAATAAGCTCATACTGGTCTTTCAGATATACAACGTAAGACAAATGGAGGACATAAAAACAATTCTAGTATAACATGAAAGAACAAAATTCTTAAAACATTTTTTGTATTTGTAAAATGCACACACTTCCGTAAAGTGACACAATAAAAGATACAGAAACAATAAAAATCGTTACTCGTGTTAACTAGATGACAGTGACAGAAACCCAAGCAAGTTTGGGGTTTTTCTTTTAAATTCACCTGTAGGTCTTCTGCAGCATATAAGAAATTATGTATAGCCAAAGGGAGCATTTTTTTGCTTTCTTTTCTATGCCGCACATGATGGAAATACCAAATATTTCAAATGGTTGTCTGTTATTACAGTTGAAAGAGCAATAATCTTCGCTAGATCATTTTCAAGACAGCAATAAAGCTGCATTAGGAATATTCCAAAATGCAATATTTGTACTCTGACAGTGATTTTAATTTTATAGCAAGCATTTTTTTGCATTTGCATCACCATCATTTGCAATTGCTAATGTCGCTTGTTCACAAATTAATACAAAATTGACTATTTGGTTCCAGCTAACTACCCAGATAATGTGCTGCGTATCATGAAGTACATAAGCCATCATTTGATTTGGAAGATATTAAAAGTATTTTGGTAATTTCTATTAATCTGAAAAAAAGGGTTAACAACTCTAGGATAAATTCCATTGTATCAGGCTTAGAAATCATGGAAACATGTATATCCCCATAAAATCATTCTCACTAAATACTGGAATTAAAAGGATTTGAAAATGTGTCCAAGCTATTAGTAGCTCCTTTTGTAACTTTGAGAATAGCTGGATAAGCAACTGAGTTGTAATTTTTGAAAGTACAGAAGAATAAGCAAGATAAAATTGGAAAGACATTTCCAGGGTGAATATTACTTATGCTTTTTTTCCCCAATATTTGAAAAATAATCAAAAGAAACTGATCATGTATGTGCTTAAATTCATGACACAACACATTAACTGGAGAATAAACCACAATAAGGAATCAAAGACAAGTAATCCAAATGAAAAGTCATATCTAAAAATGTATCATAGTAGAAAGCAGAAATAGGCGTGGATTCCATTAAGTGGTAAATATTGTTTTGCAAATAACTGATTTCATATTCTGATTTCAATAAATGAAATTATCCCATTCCAAATTCAGCCACTTTCTCTGTAATAAGTATTGACTTCTCAGAGATCTGTAACTATTAACGAGCACAGAATGCTGACAAGAGATTTTTCTTTATGAGGAACACTGAGAAGAAATTCAGATGAGTGTTTGCATGCTTATATAAGGAAATCTTTTAATATTCTTCTCTTAAAGCCAAGTTGTCCTAATATTTCAGCATTGTGAATTAATTTGTTCATTCCAGCTCAGATGCTACAGTTTAAGAAATATTTACCATGAATGAATAGATTTGGACATCAAACTTAGTCTTCCATGACCTTCATTAAAGGGAGTTAATTTCAACACTTTGTTAAAATAGTGATTCACTGATAATTTTAGTACAGTTTGATAAATTTAGTACAGTCTACAGTGGGTAGACAGTGCATATCTGTCTACCCACCACTGCCAAGTTAACACACTGTATGATTTTTAAGACATAAATCTATGCCTTCTTGTCTTTTGAGTTATAGACGAAAGGGTGAATTTGCTAATGTGTGTCAGACAACGGTCCATCTAGTAACTGATTGTTCTCTTGGCAAAGTCTGATATCAGGGGAAAAGAACTGTAACCTGCAGAGCATTAGACATAAGCAGGAAATAGCACAAACCAAAGCGCAATTACTCCACCAATAGTTCCAGTAAACTTTTTACAGTTTAGATACCACATATATAATTTCTTGTCTGTCAAGTCCTTGTGAAAGGGAACAGGAAGTAACAATATGCTGCTCACTTATCTGAGCGATGGATTATCCTGTGCTGGCTACAATACTTGCTACTGAGTCTCACAACTTTGCTTCTATCTATCCTGAAGAGGTATAAATGTCCCTGCTAAGTCCTACGATCCACTATCAAGGTCTACATAGAGCATAAAGACAGAAGGATGATGACTTCTTGATGGAGTCTCATCATCTACCTCCAAGCAACCCGTGAAATGCTAGTAGTGAAGGAATTTCTTCTTGCTCCCTGCCTCTCAACAGGCAAATATCTTTTACTCTTTAAAATTATAGTATATTCCTTATTTCAGTTTACACAGCTTCAAATGTTAATTATTGGTCATAAAATTGCCCTTTCAAAAACAGCACATAAGTATTTCCTACTATGAACTTCTGCATCGTTGATTTAAACAGATGGACTCTGAGCTATATAGTATCCTATTTATTTTAAAATGTTATAGCTTTAATTTTGAAAATTTCAGTCTTCTACTTAAGGATAAAATATGTGCAGCTATCTTTATAGCAGGATCAATGGCATAAGAGCAGCAGTTTAGTGTTTAGCTAACAGAGTCATTTTGTCTGGAGTCCCACCTTAGTCAAGTCTGATGCGTGCAAAGTACAAAAACACTGCTGCTCTGAATCGTCTCTGATATTGTTCCCAAATCATAGAACATTATCCGAGCACTACTAGAGTGCTCCACAGCTCTTTTAAAGTCCTGTCTATAAACAAAAAATGCATTTCTCAACTGGTAACTGCCATACTGAGCAGAGCACAGGGCCTCACAGTGTGATCTGAGTTGATATGGCTATTTGCATGCCACTATGCATGTATTTTCATATGGAGATGGACGGCAGGATCCTCCTCTCTGAAGTCAGCAACTCCATACTAATTTACAGCAGACCAGGAGCTGGCTCTTAACATACTTAGTTTCTCCTTACAAGGTTTATTTGTTGAAGGCTCAATAACTCTAATATCTTCTGAAAATGAAAATGCACATCTAGGCATAATAGAACAACTCAAACATTGTTATTATAGCTGAGATGCCATATTCAGCAAGATCAATGTTCATATTAAGATGTTCGTTAATGAAACACTTAGACATATGGCTAATTTATGCTTCTCCAACAACTCCTGTAGGCTAGCCACTGTGACTGTCATAAAATATATAGTTGTCCAATTTATCCGGCTAGATTAAAATCGTAAGCTCATAGCACATCAATGACAGCTTTATACTTACACTGTTGGTCTGCACAGCAAAGATAGAAAATGCAATTTCACTAACTCTCTTATTTAATTAAATAAAGGAAAAAGAAAAACAAGTGAAGCTGTTATAAGAGTATCAATACCACTTGACTTACAGAACTTTGGCGGTAAGTCAAATTCCGTGCAAAGCACATCAAAACTTGGTAAACGACTGAAAGAATCAAATTGGCTGACTGGCGTCCCAGTGGGCAGATTAATCTATGCAACCTCTTCTGTTGAATGTGCACTGCTCAACTGTCCATAAAATACTATTTTTCATAGTGTAAGACATCTAAGCTATTTTTATAATTAGAAGTATTTTTAATAATCTCTTCCTCATCTAGAAGGACCTACACTGGAAATGTCAGCTTTAATCTTATTTTGGTAGCAGGCATCTTCTTAAAAAGATTCTACCTACACTGATACAGCACTAAATTTGTTTCTGTTAAAGCGGTAGGGAGATGCGTTTTGTTACAGGTCTTTAATTTTCCTCTGATACCGAATTCATACATTCAGCAAACATACACAGGCCGGTAATGAATGCCGAGCAACCCCAACCTAGAGAAGGCTGGAGAAGAATATTTACATCATGTGAAGAAAGCCAAGAAAAACCTTAACTCAGTGTAGCTGTATTTGCGTCATCATTTCTACCTCAGCATTCTCTTGCAAAGACTCCTGGCAGTTGCTCTACACAGCTGATGTGGATTGCTAAAGAGCAATGATCTATCCTGTAGATGGCCAAAGGCCAAAGTCAAGCAACCCCGAAGCAAAATACGGCCAAATGAGGTTGCTTCCATAGACTTTAGGCAGAGCTGGAGCATGGATATGAGCGAATGACACTAACGGGCTGCTGGTTTTTTTCATGTGGCACTCTGTCACCACCTTTGCTCTTTTCTCTCACTGGAGACAAAGGCTTCACTGAAGAGGATAAAAATAAATGAAAATTTGCATGTTCTGACACAAAAATCTCCAAACAAAAGAGCAGCGCTGGTATATTCTGTGTTGTAATGACAGAGAATTTGTATCTCAGAGTTCAGAAATCATGGGAACCCTAAGCAGAAGCAACTCACTCCATCAGTGAGACTAACAAAATCTGTTGAGGTCAGGAGAGTTCTAAAAAATCTTGGTGAAACTCTGAAGGGCATTACCCTTGTTAATGGTACAAATTTGAGCTCTGTGACTATAGGACAGTACCACATATTCTATCTAGCCAATACTTCTGGATGCTGGTGTTTCTTAAAGTACAGTTTCCCAGTGATGTAAGTGTTCACCTGCACCAACCAGAGTCAGTGATTCTGGAGAAAAAAAATAAAAAAAGAAAAAAGGGTAAAGATTTTCAAGACTTCAGCTTCAAAGGAAAGAGTGTGGATTAGAATGTGGTCATTTTGGGATAAACTGCCCAGAATTATAGATTTTGGAAACAACTTGCCTGCTCAGTGACATTGGTATTCTTGTCAGCTTCTCTGCCAACAGCAGCAGTAAAACTGACAAGAATACCAATGACGCTGCAGGGGCTGCTTCATTACATGTTTTGGTGTTTTTAAAATTAAATTCTACCTGCTCTCAGTGAATAGGAAAATTTGAAATTGCAACTTTAAGCAATTCTATATCAAAATCAAACTCAGGAAAAATCTAAATTTTCCATGAAATAGTAATCCTGTTTCTTCTCTTGGCTTTATTATTCACATCAAAAAGATCCGTGGAAACAGCAAGAACAAAATTTCATTTCTTCCTGCCATAGGGCTAGGTAGAGTTGCAAGTTTCCAAGTCATGTTCTTGTCTGCATGCTAAACAGAATTTATCAGTATCAACAAGAAATCACCTTGAGAAGCAAAAGAAAATAAACTGATAAGTAATACCCAGTCCTAAAACATGAGCTCCCTGCATAAATGTTTCTGTAACATTTTGCATTTATAGGGTAAACGATTTGTCTCCTTGTTTTGAATCATGTTATACTTGGCTTTTGCTCTTATGTAGTTTGAGTGATAAACACAGAGAAAGGATTCATAAAGCTGGTAATGTGCATTCTGTTTCAGTTTTCTTTATTTTCCCTGCCCCAGTCATTATTTCCATCGTTATTTTTTTCAGATTTATTTTACAAGCTAATTCTAAGCATTCTTTAATGACAGTTTAATTTCTTGGACTGTAGCATTCTGGTTTTATCTGGCCAAAAGCCAGAATACATTTAAACTTTCTGAAGTTGAACTACATATTAATTCAATACTGGTATATAGTCATGTTGATACCTGCTGTAATTTACATTAGAATTCCTTTAATCTTTTCACCCTCATCTCTTGAATCAAATACAACTTTTCAGGTCACTACTGCCCATCAAACAGATTTGTCAGGGCAGTTTTCCAGCTTACCTTGTTGAACTAGAAAAAAAAATTAGCACAAGAAACAGAAATATAAATAAACCCACAAACGTCAATATTTTAAGTGCAATGCTTCCATTGTGTACTGTAACAAAATCAGTACTAATTTCACGAGTAACCAAATCTTAATAAATGCCAAACCAAAGAAACGTAAGTCTAAAAAACATGATAGCATCACAAGTTCCTCTGCCTTCTTCATCTTATTATTTCTGCAAATAGATACAAACCCTCACCCTGTGAACCACCACAAGGAGACAAACTCAGAGCTAGCTCAGTGCACAAAGCAGACAGCAACTTCAGGAAGGAGGCTTAAAGGGAGGCAGACAGCTTGCTTTCCCTGGCCCGCTGGAAACGGGGAACTGACTGCCTTAGCCTGAACAGTCTTCTTACAGAGACCTTCTTATCTGTATCCTCCTACAGACATCTTAAGACAGCCTTCTGGGCAGAGAGGAGCTGCTCCTACTAGAGGAGGGAAGGCCAAGGTATGTGCATGAGCATCTTTCCACTTGCAGTAGCCACAACACCCATAATCAACACCTAGCAAGCCAGAAATAACACAGCCAGTAAACTTAGCTTTCAAAAGCCATTTCTTTGCATCTGCCCCTAACCCTATCCTTTCTTCTTTAGTTGGATCATCATACGGTACCACCACAAAATTGCTGAGAATGACCGAGGTGGATCTGAGCAAATTTCTACAGCAAAACCAGTTCTCTGATTAAAGATAGATTCTACCTTTGTGTGTTTGTCTATGTAAGGGAAAGATTTCAGGAGCGGGTCCTTTAATTATTACCCACCCAATAATACAGAATATATCCCCCACGCACCTGCACAGTAAATTGGGAAATTTGATTCAACATTTCTTTGTATCAGTGGAACACTGCCATCAGGATTAGTATTGCTATCAGTAGAATATTATCATTAAGCTTCATACAGGCACGTATTTTGCTTCAGAGCCCTTGCAACTGGCTCAACCTACACAGCTGTTGACAAGATCACCAACAGGTATATGCCTGACTTCATAAATGTCAACTCAATTAACTTCAAAATTCTACTCTCAGAATGCTAAAACACTGAATAGCTTTAATTTAAATAACTTCAAGGTAGTGTTTTTATCCTGTCCTTCCAGGTAATGGAATGGCCGAAAATTCACGGAGCGCTGCCAATGCTCCCAGGGAATGGAGACAAGGCTGTGCCACTAGGTCAACACACAACCTACACAAAGGACGGTAGCAGTGGGAAACAGGTGGTCTGAGCAGAGCCCGACAGGTCATCCCGCAGGGAGACACAGCTCTGCCTCACTTCCCACCCAGGCCTTCAGAGTCCCAGTATAATACTTCAGGGAACTTGAAAAATTGCTTCAAAAAAACCACCCCTAAGAGTGAAAAGAATCGAAAATGTAGCAGTTACAAATGTGTTGTTTATGCTGTTGGGTTTTTATTTATTGCATCAACAATTTTGCTTGCAGAGACACAGGCAGATTATTATCTTTAAAAGGAATCATGATGTCCTATTTGTTGCAGGTTGAGTTTCATCATAAAAAAATCAATTTTCTCATGTTGCCTCAAGCTTAAATAGCCAGTGCCATCTTAAAGAAAATAATTACAGATGGATAAACTCTATAGCAATTAGTTTTTGTAAGCTGCACAAACCTGGACCTCTAGAGATTTGTTAAGAAGGTGATACTGATGCAAGTCCTTCAAAATGGTGTGATCAAGAAAAACATTTAAAATAATTATTTTTTTTTATATTAACCTTTTGGTCTTCTATAGACTTATCATGCTGCATAAGAGGAAATTTTTACATGACTTTCCTTATATTTCTAAGAGTCTATTCTTCTCCTATTGAAATCAATGCCTAAAGTCCCACTGACCTTAGACCCCTTGGCAAGCAAATAATGTAAGTGGAATTAATATGATTAGTAATCACTATCATGATTTTATCAACCGATTAAATCAGTAATTTCTCCAATTATGTTAATCTACTATGTGGCTGAAATATTAACTTACACATTGGAAACAGAATCGCAGAATAGCTCTTAACTTAAAAGTTTTTACTTATTTAATAGAGTTTATTTAATAGCTTTTATTTACTAGATTGCCTCTCCTTTTTATCTGAAGCCCTTTATCAAGTGTTCATTGTGTCCTTGTGTCATAGCAATCTCACTGTGAATATATAACTTACACACAATATATAATTTATACACTATATTTCAGAGAACAATAGAGGATTTGGCAGGAAACAAAAATAAATAAAAACAAATAATTCCAAATAGAAAAGTTATCAATTAGCTACCTGAAGAAAAAAGAAAATACTTTGTTGGAATAAAATTATTAAGTTTTACACTTTTTGGGGGTCTTCTGTCTTTATACTAAGGAAAAGAAATTCAATATACAATTTCAGCTTTATTACCTTTGTACCATTCCCATCAAATAAATCTAGCTATGTGAAGGTCTTTCTCTGCTTTTTTAAAAAGATCATTCTTGAAATGAAACTTTCTTTTCATTTCAGTGCAACATATCCTGTTTTAATAAAGAATTTTGCTCCCTATGGAGAGTATTTTGACAAAACAACACAATTGCTTTTGTTTGCCATTTAATTTACCACTGGATCAATAGAGTTAGACGTAACTACTTTTGATATTAAAACTCTCAAATTCTAGGGGAAATGGAGGTTAAATCGTAAACAAAATATTTCATTGGCATTGATCTGAAAAGCAGACTGACAGTATAGCTAAAAAATCATCAGCTGCCGTATATAAATCTCACCAAACTGACAAGAGATGGATTTGATTATTTTGCTTTGAAAGGGTCATTCCTTTAAAGCTGTAAGAGTTTATCAATTTATAAAGGATTAAATGAACCATATTTTCCTTTAGTTCCTGTCACAACTCTTTTTTGTGATTAACCAGGCTTGATCAGGTTATGAGAGTGACTGATTATTTTGCACTCTATTTTAGGCAACCTCAAATTTACAGAATTTATGACCTATACTAGATCATTTGTGATATAAAGATTACAGGTAACCTGAACTTACTTAATGTACTGTGATACAATGCCAAGAAGTGCGGCTACCCATAATACCTCAAGTGTATGAAAAAATGCCTAAATAACATTCTCATTTTAGGCAATATCCACCAAAATCACAGTAACAGCTTATTTCTTTACATTAACAAGAATATTTATGTACACTGTAGCTAACAAAAATATTGGCTTCTTTACCAGGTTTGGGTTTTTTTTTTCTTTTCCTCTTGCTCCAAGAAAAATATGAGTAGGCCAGTTCTTCAGATAACACTGATTGCTCTATTTCAATCACTAATTGCACACCCTTTTAATGGAAAGAGAAAAGGGAACACTAACAATTTCTAAAACAAGCATCACACCTTATCAACCTGTGCATGGAAACTCTGGTAGAAGACAATCTTCGTCTAAAAATCCCCTTTCAAAGGGTCATTATTTGGATTCTCACATCCTCAAAACCTTAAAACTGTGGCTACATTTTGACTGCTGATATCCTTATTGATGGATCGAGCTGACACCCAGCCATAGTCGATCAATACCTCTGCTGTGCTGATGTCTAAGCTCTCCAGGAATGACTTAGAATTCTCTGCATGTTGCCTCGTGCCCAGAAGGCATAAATTTCTCCCTAGAACCAATGTTCTTTCTGCATCTTTGACAGCCAGAATAAAGGCAAGGATCTGTGTCAAGCCAGGAGACAGCAGCAATGGTGGGATGACAACTAAAATCCAGTTTCTTCTGCAGATGTGGTACAGACTTCAAACTGCTGCTCATTTCACTGACACATTCCTGCAGTTTTCTTGGAGCTCACAAGGCAAGGAAAATGTGTGCTGGATTGTTCGGTGGTGTTATGTCTGTAAGTATGAGGAGAAACCAAGCCTGAATACCACTAATAATAACTAAGAGAAAGCTAATGAAATTAAATATGAATGCTTCTTAAACTAGTTTGATCTGTTCCTGCTCATGTACAGGTAGTATGTTTCTTACCCTTGTAAATTAACTACATCATAACAAAACAAACACGCAAACAAAAATTAAAGTAAAAAATGTAACACGTCGGCCTGTGACTGTCTCAGAAAGCTAAAAGCATTACTTATTAGGGAACTTAACAATAAAGTTGGTTTTAGTTAATTACCTAAGCCAACAGCCCATTTATGGAATTTATCATGTTTTTTGACCCACAATATTCTGTGTTCAGACATCAGTTAAAACTGTTTATTAGGATTAGGGTTTCCGAGCAGAGGAGAATCAGTGCTGCCACTTATCTGTCATCTATTTGAACCTAGCTTCAGGACGAGTAATGGCTTAAAACTGCTTACAGCTATAAAACAGCAGCATAAATGGCACACTCCCAAGTAATGACATGTTGTTGTTGTCCAAAGAACTGCAGAAAATAAAAGCCTCACATTTGTTGTCCATTGAACTATAACACAAACTAGTTTTGGAGAGTTGCCACCAGATTTCAGTAATGATCCGGGGCAAGCAAAAAGCTGCTATACAGCTGTATCAACTATACAGCTGATTCAGATCATAGAGATTCTTTAATAGGTGTTTCAAAAGGGCTGTTTGACTAATATTTGTTGAAATGAGAGAAACATCTGTGACTTGGAAAAGAGGGGTCCAACTGAAAATAATCATCTACTAGCATTTTGAAAAGCTGGTCATTGGCGACGTAAAGATAGTTATCAACTATTTTAAGAACATGTTGACCCTTCTTCCCTTACCTCATATGGTACAGCAATGCTAGGGACCAGGCCCCGTTTTCTAAGTATTTATAATAATTACAGACTTGCAACTAAAATCTCTTTTTCAAGAGGTAATGATGATCTCTGGGTGCTATGCACAATTTCTGAAAATTGTTAAAAATAGGTACGTTATTAACTCTACTTAGAAGAATTGGAATCTACTTCCACCACATTGTGGAAATTCTGATGTCCCATTAGAGGTTAAAACACACTACAAATTGGGTCCATAAAGCAACGTTCTCGTTTTTGCTACATGGATAGTTATCAATATTTTTGGTCATTTGTCTGAATCAAATCTTTGCATTACACTTGGTCAACTACACATGTTGTGCAGATAAAAATGCTTCTTAGTACCAAATTAAGTTTTTTGAAAAATCAGCTGCATCATGTAACAATAAAGTAATCATAACTGATCCTATTTTTTATGTATGTTCAAACACTGATGATGTATTCCCATTTCTGCACTGCTCTTCTGTCATCAGCCATTGCTTGGAGTAATGGCTAAATTAAATCATTTGGAAGTCCTTTCGAATATTTAACAAACACATTGGCTTGAGATTTCAGAAATCTATGGAATTAAATAATGCCTGAGATATCCTTGACACATCCCTACTGTACGGACAAATAAAAAGTCTTAATGGAGGGTACAGAGAGAATACAGAATAAATCTGGGAAAGACATGGATATGTCTTTCTCTCACATAATCTACTCTCTCCTTCAGAGGTGTCTTGGCTATAAATTAAAGCTGTGAGAGCATACTAACTTGCAATAATCACTTGACTTGTACAGTTCATCCTCGCTGCTGGCCAAGACTAAGGGAGCCCAGTTTCAGCTGGCCAAGACTGGGGGAGCTCAGATTTCAGCCAGCTATGAGCTGTACGATGATAATTCCTGGTCTTGCAGCAACAAGGAACCAACACCAGATGTCATGATCACAGCTTTATCAACTACTTTGAAGACCTTTGTGCTGTGTCTTCTATACTTTCAGCAAACTTGCAACTTCCTTGCAAAGTATTTAGAGCAGAACCTGTGGCACAAGCGGCTTTGATCATAATTCATCATACGAAGATGCATTCTAAAGGCTAGTGCGTTATAAAAAGACAGAAAGGAAGTAAATGACATGTACATTCTGCTTCTGACTTCTGCTCCAGCTCACAGCCTGGTAGGAGAGGATTGGAGCATTGTCCAAGGAGTTTCTGACTTCAAACACATTTAGCCTAGTACCTTCCTCCTTTCATTTCCCTGATAAGGACAGCAGAATTTCACTTATGGAAAATTCGAAGCAAGTTTATTTTGAAAGACTGTTGTTTTCAGCAAAATGTTCTCATCACTGTAGAGCTGTATGCTCTTCTGCCTTATAGCTGATATGCAAATGTGGTTTCTTTCACCTAGTAATTCCTCCTTGTGCACCAGGAAATGGCAGCAAATAGAACCCTCCCTTGCAAAATTTCTCTTGGTTGCAATTCTCAAGTAGTGCTTGGCTAGGTTACTGTTCTCTCTGTTTACCAGCAGGTTTCAGAAGCAAGCTGCTTTCTCATCCGAGTTTAGGGCTTGCACTAAAAAATTTATATGAGCAAACTATTATGTGGATATGTTGAAAATGTGAGCAAGGCCCCATGAAGATTACACATCTGGTTTACATTACAACGGAATTTGATCTTGCTATAGCAGTTCAGAGCAACCTTAGTGCCGTTACTTCTGCGGTCCCCTTTACAACATGAAACAAAAAACCATAAGTGGTATCCACAAAAGTGTTTGCTTTTCTCAAACTGTTTACCACTGATATTCTAGTCTTGAAACTCCTATTCAAGCAAAACGCCTCCTCTTAAACTGCTTTTATTTCTTCACATACTCTTGGTATTTTATTTTTATTTTCCTCTATCATTGGAACAGCTTCAGATCTGGACTACTACTATGGTGTCCAGTACTAGCGAGTTGCTTGTTTATAAAAATTCCACTGCAGCTGTTACTTAAATTTACTACTGTCCGTTATTTAAACTGAAATAAAAGATCCTATGCTACAAAAAGTAATTTTAGTTACACTTTTGCTTTATTTGTATGCACTAGACTATTTACAGGAGTTCAGTTTAATAAGAGTCTGCTCATTTAAAAGAACTTTACCAGCAATTTAATTTGCCTCTTATTCTGAGCTCTCTAGCCCCCTCCTTTTTTGATTTGGATCCCTTACAGCCATTCTAAGCATTTTTGTGTCAATATTTCAAAGTTTCCTGTATTCTAAATGCTACCGATGCAGCTGATGTTTTATAGCATATGTTAGCAGCTCATCAATTTTTTATAACTATTTCCAGTAGTCTACTCCCATCACTCTACGCGTAATTATCTGCCTGAGGCCACCATTCAGAACCTCACTATTTTAATGCGTGGGTCAGCAAGACTTATCTCCTCCTTGGCTGAAAATTCTTTTTCTTTTTTTTTTTTTTTTTCCAATTGGATTTAAATTTTTTGCTTAGTCACCCAAGAACAGGACTTTATTAATAGTAATTTTGAATATCAAGTAAAAAATAGCAACATTGGAACAGTTGCTAAATAATGTTTCAGCTGCACATTTACCAACATGGCTCAATGCTGTAGGTAAAAGTTAGAAACTTGTCGGTACTCAAAAAAATGACAGGCATACCTTTTTATTATAAGATTCTGTTCTCTGAAATTGCTGACTCAAACCAGAGACAATTAATTACTCTCAGAAAACGCTCTTTTGCATCATGTATGCAAAAAGGTACACAAAAGATAATAGTATTTCTGTGAAAGATTTCAGTTCAGGAGCTGCATACTTGGGAGTCCCATTCATCCCATAATAAGAATTCACTAGGTTTTCTAAAATTTATGGCTGATAATTTTTAATGCATTTTGTGTTCAACAAAAGGGGAGGGGGAATCTATTTTGGATCTCAATGAAGAAAAAATAATCATTAGCCTTGAAAATGACTGTTGTCTCAATAATCATGAGTAGCCTAAAAATGCCAGGTAGTCATCAACGTAAATACTGGGGGTTTTGTGCTTAAAAATTCTTCTTTGTTGAATACTTATTTTTGTTTGAAAGGGAAAGGAAAAGGGAAAGAAGGGAAAAGGAAAGGGAAAGGCGGGAAAGGGAAAGGCGGGAAAGGGAAGACCCAAGAATTCCTGAGGAACAGCAAATGCAGGTTGGATAGTTATGCTCCTATCAAATCAATAAATAAAAAAACCCAGCAAATGTCAAGTTTTAGCTTTAGGAAAAAGGAATGCGAGACATGGGTAAGGAATGAGTGAATCTGAAGGGTGTCTATGTTCACAGTGAACAAGGGCTAAATATGACATTCTAATGTGATATTCTGGCAGAAAAGGAAGTTAATGCTAACCTTGTACAAGTAAGCAGAAAATAAGTGAATGGCAATAAGAAGGTGATTTTCTCTTTTTTGACATTAATGTTACTAATATCCAAAACTACATGTAGATGTGATGTTTATATAATAGCAAAATATGGAAGTTAGACATGATGAAGAAAAAAAAATTCTTCAGCTAATGAAAGAAAATGGTAGAGACTTAGAGACTCTAAATTATTCCGATTATAAAAAAGAATACCCCAAAATTACCTCATTGAAGTGTCCCTTTGGGATGAGAAAAAATTCCAGAATTGTGAAAACACAGGAAGATCCAATATTTGAGGCCAGAAAACTCAAATACAAAATAAATGCTTTAACAGCAATTATGATTAACTGCAGGAAAAAAAAACACAGTACTATAGACAATAGTACATTCACCATTTTTGATGGCTTTAAGTCAAGCCTAGATATCTCTGTAAGAGATGCATGCAAACCTAAAGGTCTTAGCTTTATGTGCAGATAACTAATTGAAACATAAAGGTCCATGCCGTGTAGGTAGCAAAAGCAGATTACACAAGAGCCCCTGCTAGCTTTAAACTTCATGAAGCAGATGAAGTCTCCACGTTTATGTTCCTCTAGAATATTTACAAACTTGAATCGAACTTTAAATTAACAATCAAGGTTATATGCTGTATGCTGAAACTTGATTTTTTAAAGTTAAATAATTTAGGCACCATTCAAGAACACACTTCATTTCAGGCAAATTTGAATATATCAATACTTACCTATTCCATCAACTGCTTGACCTTCACACGTTACTGTCATGCTTAAATTTAAGTACATATTTAAGAACTACCTATTATTCAAAGTGATAAACTACAAACTGTATATAGAAAATTAAGTTCACAACAATGTAAATGGACCCAGCTTGTATTGAAACTCAGGTAGGAAGACAAATCCTAGAAATAAATATATTAATGCTATTTAGACAATAAGAGAAAACGCCTTTAAAATGTTTGAGATTGCCTGATGTTAATGATAGTGCGAAGTTGTCCTTTTGAATGTCAATAGAAACATGCTTTAAATTTCAAAATTACTAACTGTGTGTACAGGGATATAGAAGGTGTATTTTCACTGAGTTTGTTTAATAGAATTCTATGCTGCATTTGCTTAATAGAACAGATATCTAGACTGGTGTAACTTTGCTTCTGCTGAGGTGATAAATGAAATTGTGACACTGACAGTATCCATCTGCATAACAGCAACTTCTCAAAAGACTTCGTCATTTCGGAAATCTTTTTTTGACCTAGGACTTATCTAATCAGAGAAGAGAAACATTCTAAGCTGTAGTTGACCACGTAAAAAATGTAAGCAGCTAATTGTACAACAACACAAGTCACAGTGAATAGTTCTTATGAGCTTAAATTTGTGAAATAATGACAAACAAGCTGTTAAAAAAATGTTTGTTCATGGATAATTGATGAACAGCAAACAGGAGCTTCATTCACCCATTAAATCCTGCACTGTAAATTAGACCATGCAGATCTTGTTAAAAGGGACAAGCTTCAGAGGAAAAACAAAAGTAATGAAAAACAGATCACTGAAGGAACGAAAGAGAAGGAGGCTCATGCTTGGCATTGGCAAACGGAAATAAGAAAAATCAGCATCAGTGTGGAATTTATTTCTCTTGGACAAAAGAGCAGCAAAACAGCTTAGTGCTTGTTCAGAGAGGAACAATAAAGCAGATTTGCTTTGCTCACTTTTAAATAACTAAGATGCCATTTTTATTTCTTCTGCACAGGTTTCTATAATCCAGCACAAAAATATTGTTACCCTTCAGAGTCCATACAGAGGTGACGTTTGACTTCTGATTTCCACTAAATCAACCCTTTCTAAGTTAGTGGTTTTTTGCTTTTAAAAAAAGTGTGTGAACATGTATCCACTTTCCTGCATCTTTTCCTTTGACTTTTTTTTTTTGAAATCTAATTTAAACACTATTACATGGAAATCCTAGCATTTCCCAGCACTTCTAGGTTGCATGAACATATATATAAGACCTGGTCAGGTTTTATGCATCTTTTTGGTACTTTTTAAAATTGTAAGTTTAGATACATGATGATTTTGAAATATGAATGCTTCAGTAAATGTTTTCAATATATCAAAGTCAGCTAAATTGAACCCATATTTTAATGGAATGCTATGGTTGTACAAAAAGCATTAATGGAATGCTGCCTAAACTCATTCTAGGTACTGCTATCACACAAGGGCACAACAATGGTACAATCTATGAAAGATGTTGCTGACATTTTGTAGAGTTGTATTTTAAACTGAAATATGAAAGCATTTTAATTAACAGAGACAACCACTGTGTTTCTTATTCCTCACAAAAAAAAAGAAAAAAGAAAGAGAGAGAAAATCCCTTTAAAAACCAGTTTTGATCCTTAACTGATTGGAGAGTAATTTTTTTTTCATGTATTTCCTTCTTCAAAGTTAGAATAAAGAACTCTTCATTTTGACCAGATAGGAATAAGTATCAACACACGAACTGAACAGGTGGTGATATGAAATTTAAATCAAGAGTAAACAATTAGGGAATGGCCTAAACCAAAACAGTCCAAGTTAGGGAAGATACTCTTTCCTTTTTTTAATGTTGAACACTACCCCAATTTCCATCTTCTCCAGTAATTGTTTGTACAAAACATTTGGGAGAAAGTATTTTTCAGTTTTGTTTATCCACATATCCAGCATATTTATGGAGCTACTTTTTCCCTAAATGTCTTTCTGTATGACACATACAATCCACACGTTTGTAACTGAAACACGATCTGTAGACATCGTTTGATAACACGACTGTATTGCAGGTAACACAATGTACCAATCTGTTATATTAATTACTATTTTTACAAACTGGATTTCTGTCTTTTGCCAACATAACAAGACATGCCACATTCTTCTGCAGATTTTGTGGGGATTATCCACATTATAACTTCAATTAAAATGAACATAAAACTTTGGATGAATTTGGGTTGGTTTTTTTTGAACTGATTTAATATTATTAGGACAGTAAAAAAAAGTACAAACTGTATACAGTGCAAGTACCAAGTTTGTTTGAATAAAGGCTATATATTATAAAGAAAAGTCACACCCTTCAAACTCTCAAATAACTCTCCAGATTTAAAGTGCAAAAACAACTCAAAAGGCAGAAAGTCATGTACAATTGAGACAAATCCCTATTATGATAATAAAAAGAAAAGTAATCCAATTAAACCTACCTACTTGCCCCTACTATATTTAAAGGAGTTTAAGATTGAAGCTGTTGTGATTATAACATATAGGTACATCCAACTTCCCCCAAATCCCAGAGGGCAATCCTATACTAAAGACGTAAGCTTTTATTGATCGTGTAACACCACATGCTAAAATCCAAGAAAAATAAGCCAAAAAATCCCTGCCTTGCTATGGCACATTAATAAAAAATAACAAAACTTGTCGTCTTGTCAGTGCATCTTAGGTAATTTTTGCATTGCTCATTAGAAATTAATGGCATTCCAAAAAAAATAAACTATCATGAAGCCTAAGGCTAGTCTAGCTGCATAAATGTATGATGATTGCTATTTTAGAACTTTGACGTCCGATTCCTGGCTTAGGAATGGCAGTTAATTATCTAAATTTTTTTTATGTGGTCAATATAAATAACATTCTCAGTTATTATGGCCATTTCTAAGAGAGTCTATTGCTTTTGCTCATATATAAACGCATCTATACCCAAAGGAATCAATTGAGCTACTTAGGTGAGCATATGCAAAGGTGACATGGCAGAGCTCTTTACTCTGGACGACCATCCCTCTTTATACCAGCAGCAGTAAGAGAATGCTGCCATTATTTGCTGCCACTTTGCCACTGGGAGATCTCCCAATATCACTGAAGTTGTGATCACCCTGGGAATTGGAAATATTTGCTCTCATGAATTAATTTTGATGCTGGCTAAGAACACCTTGATGCATTTTCATGTAAAACCACAGTAGTAATGTGTTTGAGTTGCATTAAATCTGGAAACCACATATACTTTCATGTATATAATCACATTTTAAGGACAATTATTAAAAATTGCAAGGTATGAATGCAAGATTGGTAAGTATGGCATTTTATTGTGTTGTCCTTCTGAAGACGTATTTTCTGGTTAAATTATTTCATTTATATCAAGCCCTCCGATCTTACTGTGGCCTCACTTTCACACAGTCAGCAAAAACAATAAACAAAGAAGCTTTGCACAGCAGATTTCTCTTTCCAGTTAACTGCTTACAAAGCCATCATTCAAAGATTGTTTGGGAAACAGTTGCCTGAATCACTAAAATTGAAAGGAGGATTTCTCAGGAAAAGGAGGGAGGAGGAACACCACAACATGCGGTTGCAGCAGGGAAGAGATGGAGTGGCTTCTGAGACATATCAATGTCTATGGTATTGTTTTGCAGACCAACAGACAACTGACCTTATTTAAAGAATTAAAACCAAAAATTTCAAATAACTGCTGGTATAATTGGGGTTTAGATTAATATAAGTAGGTTTGCTAACAGTAATACAAACTAATCCTTTCATAGAATCCATAGATCTCAACGCATTTTACAAAGTAAAGCATCTTTATCAATATTTTATAAATAGGGTAACTGGCACGAGATAATGAAATACTTATGTTATACAGCAGGACAATGACAGACTTCAAAATAAAAGTTCAAGTCTGTACATGATGAATTCACGGGCTTTCTCCTTTGAAGAGATTAAAATGACAAAATTTAGAAAGGTTTATTTTTCTTGGAGTACATGTTCAGTTAGATTTAGAAGGGAATCAGGAGCTTTCTCATTGAACAGGCCAAGATTTAGGAACAAAAGACAGCTGAAAGGGGAGTATGTATTTGGGAAAGAATGAGAACACCCTGTTCCCTACAGCGATCAGCTAAACAGACAGGCTGCCAGAACAAGAACACACCGGGTTTGCGTTTGAGGGAACAGGATCAAGTTATGCTGTCTTTAAAGCAGAAGCTGTTGAGAATTTGTGCTTTGCAAAGCTGCTGTGTGAACAGCTCCATCTTGCTCCACCCTGTGCCTGAGTTACACCTGCAAGCCAGATTTGAATTCATAAGCGCATTGAAACACAACCCTCTTACACACAGAATACCACTAAAATACTTTTTCTTATATTTACTAATTACTTTTTAAAGCTCACAAACTCTTGACCTATATCTAATCTAATAGCAAATCCCCTTCAGGTCTTGATAATCCTTTAAACCAGTTGCTCTTCTAAAAAAGACTCTTTCTTTGAGGATAATATCAAAGAAATGACCTTTTTTCACCCATTTTCCAAGCTAATTCATCACTAAGAGCTCTGCAAATCAGACTGTATCAATCAAATTACACTACAATACATCATGCAATGTACTGAGGCATGAATGATGTAACCTAAGATTAGATGTCATAACCATACATATTACTAAGATATTTGAGAAGTCAAAAGACTGCATTCTTATCTGATATAAAGTGACCTAGCTTCATTGGCTTAATTTGGGGAGAAACTACAAGATAGCATACGCTTAAGCTGCCAACATTACACCATTACATTTGATCATGTATCATTCGCTGCGTCATTACATTGATCACATAACTTGAGCAGATGCAACACATATCCCTCTATGGATATCTGACTAGCCATGGAAAATCACCTCCTGGAAGAACAGCTGGTGGAAACTGATCTAGGCAAAACAGAAATGGTGCTGTTTGGAAAACAAAACGGTTCAAAACTTTTCCCAAAGCTTACAGTTTCTATCTGTTAATCTAGTACATATGTCTGGGTCTTGTTGGGTCCCTCCTAAACTTGGACATTCATGCATCACCAGACTCTGAAATGGGCCTTCATTCTTCTATTTTAGTAGTTTAATTCTCCATGAGAAGGTTAGCAGTCTCTGTATTTGTCATCACCTGTCTTCAAATCAAGAAGACATGGCATAATTTTAACACTAATTAGAAATCCATGCCTGTGCTACGTATATAAATTGAAGGCATTCCATAGAGCGTGGCAATACAGTCTAACAATTTAATGTGGGTAAAAACACCCTTTTCCTTAAGCTCCCCCTTCTCCTTGTTCAACCACCCAAATTTGGTTCACAAAACTAGAACCAATTATACCAACAACAGTAAAAGAATAAAATCTAACAGCTCCCACATACACCAAAACCCACTAAAATAACACTAAATTCATTACAATGCTATCATTCCCAAAATCATTTCTATGTCATCACCTGGACGGCCACAAAACAAAAATAAGGAGATATAAGGAGGCTCTGAAAAGATATGGACAGGATAAATAAGAGTAAATGATGTACTGTCTCATAAGGCAACATTCAAAGAAATTGACCGAAGGAAGTACCTTCCTTGCAACTCATTATTAACAATGGAATTACTGTTTACAGTTTCATGAAATCAATGAAGTTCATAAGGATAACAAGATGTACACAGAAAATAGAGCATCACAATTTAGAAACTGGAGGAAAACTTTTCCCAAGACAGGCTGTTGCACAGCCCCGTCACACAAAGGACTTGCCCCTTCCCCTGAAGAAGCTGGTACTTGGAGATATAAACCCATTGGACTGCATGGATCTCTTCCATTCAGGAAACGCTTACACCCACCAAGAGCAACAAGTGTCAGCCTAGGTGTGACACCACACCAGTGTGCTTTTTCCCATTACCAAAGTTATGTTGCTCAGATAGCTACAGTCTTGTACATGGCAGCACTCCTTTTGCTGTTTATCTCTGATTGAGAGCCAAGGAGCCTGAAAGCGACCCATTTATTTTAGTGACCAACTAGAATGTGTAACTTGACCTCACAAACACAATGACTGACAACAGTCCATCAAAAACCTTTAAGGTACAATTCCTCATTTTTTCTTTCCAGTTAATGCAATAAAAGTGAACAATCAACAGAGATGTAATTCAGAATGTCAACAGTTGTCACTACTTAAAGGCCAGCTAAACCGCAACATTAAATTCAATATTCTGTGAGTTTCTGATTTGCACATTCAGTCTTCTGTGAATCTCTGGTCTTTTCTGTTAATCATTAGATTAGATTAGATTGAGAATTAGAAAAAGATACATTAACTCTGATTTTTACAAGGTTTGACCCAGTACTACTACAGAAAGCCTACAGATAAGAAGTAAGTAAAAGGTAGCAGTAATATTCTACCTATTACCAACATCAAAGAAGCAAATTTAAAAAAATAAACCAACGCTACCAGTTTTTAATGCCTTTTATATTCAAAGATTTACCCCAAAGTGATAGACAGGTGTAAATACTATTATTTGTAAGTGACTTTTAAAGAGCTTAAATGTTTCTTAAGCATATCCTTTTATAATCAAAATGTCCATTTTACAAATTTCTTTACATGTACTTCATATTTTGTTTGGCATACCTTCAGGACATATTTATGAGCTAATGTAAATTTCATTGATTTACATTGGATCTATATTTAAGATTAGTCCCAATCACCTTACAAACATTTTAGGAAAATCCTTACAAATATGGTGGCTTTTTAAATAAGGAGTCACAATGTCTTATCAAAAATCCTTATTACTTTCCAGATACACTTTGGTTTAACAAAGTAGCATATCATAAAACTTTATTGAGCAGTAACACACTAAAAAAACCCCATAAAACTGCTAATTATTCCTTCTAAACAGCAAAATACTCAGCCAGCTAGGCCTTTCTCACGAAGTGACAGCTGGCTGCTCTGACATTCCTAAACTGTCCAGACCAGGGACATGCCCAAAATATTGCACAATTCTCTTATTCTGAGGCATTTAAATTTCCTTTTTCTGCTGCAGGAATGAAAGAATGAAATTCATACATTTTACCCCATCAGAGAGTCAGGAAAGATCCAGAGTCTGAGTTATACTGAGATATGCTAAAACACAGACATAGTCTTAGGGACTCTATTTCTACTTACAGCTTTACAGTTACAAGAAATTGTCAGATATTCAATAGTCATTTAGGCATTAGCATCAATACTGTTCAAAAGCAGTATATCTCTTCCAGTTCTCCTCTGTTTTGGGATTTAGTTGCCCCAGCAAACTGCAGTTAATGCCTGTCTAAGACTTCCTTACTTACTTCCACTTCTAAGGTTAGGAAGCGTATGACATTATATTTTCTACAACAGATTTCAATCTACATGCATCTTGAGGTTATTTCTTGTGAAACTGCTATTTGTAACCCTTGTATCCACAGGCAGAAAACCATGGTAACATTTTCATAGAGTGATGTATAACACTGATATCTTTTTTTGTCTTATCTGTATTACTGCTCTCAGAAAACACTTGTGGATCATGACACCAATTTCTAATTGTGCAAGCATCTCTATCTTTAGTTTTCTGCAGAACAAAACTTACAGCAGGTGATAGCTGCTACATCGCCTTTTTACAATTTAACAGCGTGTAACTGATAAAGTTTGACTCTGCCAGCTATTATATTTGCTGTTTTGCAATTTTGTTATCATTTTCCAGAAACCCGTTATATTGAGAATTATGGTGTTAAGTGGTTGCATAGTTAGATGACAGAAACTGACACCTCTACTTCACTATAATATAATGTCAGACATTACTACATCAGTTATAGCAGATCCATGGAAAAGAATTCAATACACACCATCTTGAGTTAGCTCACAGCAATATCTATTAAGACTACCTTGGGGGAATGAGAACAAGCAGAGGAAGCTTAGCTTTGTTGTTAGTTTTACCTTTTCCCCAGGGAGAAAATACACAGATAAACAATCACACTTAAGACCATACTTCAAAAGGTTCTATTAACAAATTTGAAACGCAATGCAATTGTGTATTACCTTGGAAAAACTTGTTCAGCTAAGTGATTAAGCTGTACACAGAAACACGTGATTTCTATTTCCATAAATTTCTAGAGCATTGTAGCTGTGCCCATCAAGAAGTGAGCACAGTTCCTTGTTTTTAATATTTGAACATCAACACTTAACTAGTATAAAATGCATCTGTGCAGAATATGAGATGGTCTCAATAAAATTTCACATGAACAACATTTTCAAAAAAAGATATATTCTGCTTTCTCCTCAGTTTATAGAATTTCTCTAAACAGTAAGTTGCAAACTACCATTTTATGCATTCTTAATACATTATGCATAATGCATTCTTCAGTGGTAACAGAGCTGCTTGTACGTGTGCATGCGTCTGTTGTAGGGCATTGATTTTAAACGGCTGGCAGCCTGAGTTGACATTAGCAACATGAGATGAAATCGCGAGCAGAACGGAAAATCTGAGGTACTTCTTTCCACCTACTTAGTGATCGACACTTGGATAGACCTATTGTAGCAATGATGAATGTGCCAAGACTTACATAAATAGGAAAGAAAAAGCCTCCTATGAGAGTTATCCTCTGAAGAGAAGGTATCTATCAGCTTTAGACTAAATTCTACCGTCACTTATGCACATGCTTCACCATAAACTTCCCTGAAGGGGACTGCCTTATGAATAAAAAAAGCCCAATCTACTTGGCTAATTTCACAGATGAGAGGTATGACAGGAAGAAGAAAAGAACATCTGTAAGTTACTGTCCACCAAGTTTACCTTGTGGTCAAAACCACAATTTATGGACCCTTGATGCCTGCCTGCCCCCGTAAATTTAAGGAGTTCGATGACTGCTCTGATTTGGCATACAGATACCTATACATTTATACTTTTCCCTGGTTACAGGAGCTGGAGCGTTTATTTCAAATCAAATTCGGAGTTCCTGTTTATCAGGGAGACCTAGAAATCTATAAATAAACCGGGCATAATTTTAGCCCTTCATGGGCAGGGAAATATATGTATATTTCTATATACATATACTATCATACAAGTGAAAATGCAAAAAGTTTAAGAATATAAGAATATTAGAAATATAAGAAAAGATAGTTAAATACTACAGTATGTATGAAAAAAAAGTAGAAAGACAGGAACTACCCAAGCCTTTCTTTTTTCTCTAAAGCTTATTTGCCTGGGGAGATTAAAATGGACTACAGTATTATAAATAAATGTACACAAATACCAAGTCATACTCTTTGATATCTTCCATGAGAATCCTACCTAAATAGAATCCTAAAGATTAGGTGTGATGGCTTTATTTCTTTGCATAAAAACATCTCTCCTGAGATTCCTTATCACATACCCTACAGAACTTCAGCCCAAATCATATGATAAATTAACATTCATCCAAACTTCTGGATTACTGTTCAAAATGATTCTCTACATTGTCTCTAGTATGTTTAGAAGACAAACGGCTTCATGTTAGTCAAAAGAGTCTAGACAATTCAGAAGGACATTTACAAATAACACAATGGTTAAAGATGCCTCACAGAGATATCAGGGATATTTCTCAAACAGAAATGAATTAAAATCTCGAGAACATAAAATTACAGTGAAATTGTCATTACGTGCCATGTTTTCAACACCATGGTTGTGTAGTCTATACTGGTAGTTAGCCATACAGTCCTGTGAGTTCTCTGCTTTAGAAGCTTCTTATTTTCACTTTTGTTAGGTTGCCTCTCACACACATTCCTAGTAACTCTCGTAATGTTGGTGTTAGGCCCCAGGCCATCTGTGAAGGCCCACCAATGTTCACCTCCCACTTTGGCTTTTCTATGTTGAGGAAACTCCACCTACCCTTCTCTTGCTTCTTTCTGAATTGGCATTACGATTTTTGAGTTTTACACATTTTTGACTAGGAGACCTTGAGCAGGAGGGTTTGGAGAAGAATTCTCAGGAAAAAAGGCCCACATTACATTTGTCAAAACAGTTGGCAAGGAAGAAAGGAAAATACATCTTTTGCAAAGGGTATAGTTCAAAAACACAGAATTTTTTTAAATTTCTCATATGGAGTGGAAAAGAGGGCATATGTGGATCGATAGCTGTTTCATTCTATTACTAAATGAGGAAAACAGCCAAAAAATAATTGATCTACATTCAAGGGCATCCCTGAATATAGAATTTTGTTGAAAACTTGTGAACTAAACATTCAACTACAAGAGAATAACAGTGAATTAATGTTATCTGCATACAGACAATTTAAACTAAAAATCTGGGCTTCCCTTTACTGAGTTCTAGTGGTTTATTTGCTGCTATGTCAAATATATATGTGTCAAATCTGTATAAGATGGACTGTTAACTGAAAAACAAGTGCTATTCACCTACTAATTCCAATGCTTAATATTGGACTTAGAGTAAGGATGTCCTTGTATGATATTGTAAATAATCAAAGTTTATAAATAGTTTTTGTTTAGTTATTCTATGTCCAGTGAGGTTCCAAGGATAAGTCAAATTACAAAAGTAATTGCAGATTGTAAGAAAAGAAATAATTAGTTTTGTAACAGAAAACATTTCTGTAGTTTGTGTTGGTTGTTAGAGCCAATTTTAACTTCATCAATCGAAGCAGTTATTCAGCATACATTAATTCAGTAACCAGAATTTAGAAGTGGCAACTAATCAATAAAAATAAATTAATATTGATATTGCAGGACTTTTGCAATATTGTATTTATAGTGCCCCTGAAGCAAGTTAGATCTTACATTAAAAGATCAATAAACTAATGCAAAGGCTAACGCCTCGCATTCAAAAAGTCTTGGTGTCAGGGGATAAGGGGAAGGAAGCTAAATATTTATTTCTGTATTTCTGATGAGATTGCAGAACTTTTGTAAGATTGAACCTGGGACATTGATTACCTTTCCGATGGAGTCCAATGGTATTTTATAATGTTCAGCCAACATCCATATATTAGAAAAGGGCTTCCTCTTCCCTAATGTTTCAGTACTCCAGTATGTTGTTCACTAAAAGAGAAAGATAAAACATTTCCTTTTTAATCAGCAAGAACACAGCTTTTTAAACCTTACATGCTGCTGAACTCACTACTCTGCTTTCGAAATACAAAGAGAATTCTAGTAAAATCTGATTCTTTTCACTAAAGTAAAATAAACAAATGGATGCATATACCAGGCTAAATAACTTAACACACAAACTTCAGTAACAGCTACCCAAAAACTTATGCTCAGAACCCTAATCAAATGTTAGATTTTGTATAATAACTTAACGTGTGGATACACATACGCATATAAAAAATTTGTATTAATGAAAAATTGCATTCAGCACTCAAGTACTCAGAATTTAAATGTAGGAGTGTTTGTGTTGAGAGATCTGGACTGCTTTTTACATAAGAGCATATGAAAAATTATTAATGAGTTTTTGCCTTTAAAACACACGACCTGATAATGCAACCTCAAAATAAGTATGATTTTATGAAAACCACTTAATTTAAAAAAAAACTTCTTCGCTTTCAAATTACTGTTTTTAAATTTTGCATTAGCTTAGATTTGACTTGAAAACTGCCAAATCTGATATTTTGCTACTGTAATACATGTATTTTACTGCTTCGTGTGAAAAGAGAAAGAATACAGAAAAAAGTGACACATGAACATAGAAAATGGACCTTTTGATTAACTTCTATTCCTAAAAAGTCTTGTATTTCTCAGTTTTTATAGTATCTAAGTAAGAAATGCTTAAACGCAGAAATTGGTCCTTGATCAAAATGCTTGACTAACACAAAAGCATTGACATAAGTAAAGCAAATAGAAATAGACAAATCCAAGTTTTCCTGGCTCTTGAAAGTATTCTTCCTTAAGACTGTATAACTTCCAGGATGTTAGTGGTTAAACTGGCTTTTCTATCAAATTGTGAATTTTTTGCATTTTCAAAGCAGTTGACCTGCCTAAAGATTTCACTGCATACTTCAGTAAGCATGCACACACTCAGCAGCTTTGGTTTTCTGCACCATGTATGACCTGCCATTTATTTATTTATTTATTTATGTATCTATTTATTTATTCTTATTTATTCTTATCCGATGTAAATTATTCTTCACAAAAATTATTCTTACATTTTCTCCTGTATATTGTCTAAAAATCAATGCATGGCAGAAACAGTTGTAAGAAAAAGATAGGTGCCAGCTAGTCAACATGAAAACGCTGGCTCTTTGGGAGAAGAACTTTAGGTAGCTCATGGGAGAAGAGCTATACCTTACCCACAAGGAAGCATGGGAACAGAGCTCTGCAATTTAACAGGAAAGAACCTTTGTCCAAGCTCTAGCCTCCAAGGTTACAGCAGCAGAACAGACATTCAAACGAAACTGGTTTTATGCCGCCAGGGTGCTACAGAGCTATTGATGGGAGTAAATCTGTACCCCAAGGTATATTATGGTATAGAGCAAGCTATGCTATAGTGAGCAAGCTATTGCTATGTTAGTAAAAACAACAATAATAAAAAAATGTATGTTTATACATACTGAGGCAGCTTGGTCTGCAAAACTTAACTAGTCATGTATTGATTTGCCAGTGCTACAGAGTTTAATTCTGTAGCTACGATTACAGTTTTAGATCAGTTCTCGTTGTTGGATTTGTTGGGTTTTTTTTAAGAATTGGGATTGATACCATTGACCTCGCCCTCCTAATTTTGATGAACGTTGTAATCTGTCTTTAAAAAGGCCACTTCTGTTTAAATAAAGACTTTAAATTCATGTCTGGAAATAATGTGATTGAAGTAACAAGAGTACAGTCTTTGCTCAAACTTTCAATATTTCGACAAGATATAAGAGCTGATTCTGTTTCTAAATGGTGGTACTGAAATGAAGATTGATGAGCAAGTATTAGAAGAAAATAACTTTGAGTTACATGCTATAGCTTTTAATTGCATCATTTAAATTCTTAAGCATTTCAATTTTATATTCATTCAGGGTTTTGCATAATTAATTTGCAGATTTCCAGAACGCATTAGGATGAAACTTTTAAATGGATGGATGGTTATTAATGGATGATATAAATATATTATTCATTATTTTTGGTTGTCATTGTAAATTGCACTGAGTACTTCTGAATGTGAATATTAAATTCAACATCATCCCCTGAATTCAAAAGCAAAATGCATCCTCCGAAATAATCTGTTGAAATATAGAATACTTCAGGTGTCGTTTCATAATAAATACTCTGTAACAAAATGTTAAAATTTGTTAATGTCAAACTTTTCTCCTCTCTGGAGGAGGAAAACCCAGTGCCTGACTGGACTGCCCAGGCAAAAGTGAATTTCAAAGAAGTCAATGCCAGGCTGATCTACTCTAGGGCAGAAATTGATAAATTCTCCAAGCTCTGATTAACTAAGCAATACCACATATTTATAGACCAACCGAATGTTATGGTAGGGAATAACTGCATTTACACCAAGAAGTACCAGAGAACATGCATGAGAAGACGGCCACAGAGACATTCCATTAACTAAGGAAGAAAAAATTGGTAGTCTGAGCTAATGGCTGGGAGAGCTCTTTCAAGAGCTATTTCCAGCAGGTAACACAGATATTCATAAACAATTCTTATTAGTTAGAACTCAAACACCCTGTAAATGTATCTCTTTTTAACCCTTCAATTCTTAGCCTGTGTTAATCATTACTACTCTGCACAAAATAATGAAGAAATATCCTGAAGATCAGACTGGAACAATTAAAAATCCAAATAAAACATAAGCTCTCCTTAAATGCAAGAAGAACTGGAAAATGTTTAAAACCATCTAATTGACGATATTTAGTGATGAAGTGATGACTACCAGCAGACAGCAAGACACTCAGTAAGCAGGCTCATACCTAAGGAATACTTTCAAAAGGATTGGTGACACCATCTGCAAGGGAAACTATAGGTACGCATAGTTAGGAATACCATGCCATACTATGCCAAAACAGCACAGAAAAATCTCAGAGACTGTCTGAATGCTGTTTTTCAATTTGGTTCATTGTTTATAACTACTTGTACTGGGTCTGGCTGGGATGAAGTTAATTTTCTTCACAGCAGCCTGTACGGTGCTGTGTTTTGGATTTGTGACTCAAACAGTGTTGATGACACACCAGTGTTTTGGTTGTTGCTGAAGAGTGCTTACACAGCATCCAAGTTTTCTTTCCCTCACTTGTTCCCCTGCAGTGAGCAGGCTGGGCTGCACAAGAAGCTGGCAGTGGACATAGTCGATGCAGTTGACCTGAACCTAAGAGACATTCCATACCATATGACATTGTGCTCGAAAAGGAGAGCTTAGGGAAAGGACGAGGAAGCGGAGATGTTCATGCTTATGGTGTTTTGTCTTCCCAAGTAACTGTTACGTGTGCTGAGGCCCTGCTTTCCAGGCAGTGGCTAAGCATCTGCCTGGTGATGGGAAGTACTGAATGAATTCCTTATTTTGCTCTGTTTGTGCATGCAGCTTTGCTTCACTTACTAAATTGTCTCTATCTCAACCCACAAGTTTTCTCACTTTTGCTCATCCAGTTCTCTTCCTATCCTGCGAAGGGGTGGATGAGAGTGACTGGGTGGGTGCTTAGTTGCTGGCCAAGGTCAACCCACTACACTATTTCAATTGGAGGTCTAAAAAAATCTTTTATATAATGTAGGCCTAGGAAAGGAAGATACATCTTTATGGCTTTTGGCATGAACAAATTGGAACTGGTTGCTATGCTGTCCCAAGGATCTCGTTGCATAATGACAACAATTTTGTTTGCTATCTTAATCAAGCAGATCTGTTAGATATCTTGACCCTGAATGATTATTGAACAAACACTTCCGTTATTAGTACTACTCCCTCCTTGTTTAATCCTAAACTGAGGATTCTTGAAAAGCCACAATACGCATATGTAATGAAGAAATAGATCCTCTGAAATTTTTACTAATCATGGATGGACTAAGTGGAGTCAGAGAAGTCCATTCCCAAGAGCTAAGGAATTAGTCATCTCAGAAACAGGAGGCTTCTCTGTCTGCTGTGTTCTGCACAGAATGGCAGAGCTTGCATGGGCCGTACTATTATCTGAAAGATCATCATCAATTTAATGCTAAACATTTAATTTTTCATATTCAGATATGCAGATAATATTTGCAAGAGATGATATAATAAAAATTAGGGTAAGGGAAGAAATGCAACAGTTTCAAGTCCATAATGTTTCCCAGAGACAAAGACCCCTCCAAAAAATCCTTTTCCTTTTTCAGATTTTCTCTTCACCTAAATAACCTGATATACCAACATAAATTTTTTTCACTTTGTTCTGATGGAATAAAACATTGTAGTAATGCTACTCATCAAGCTGTTGCGAGGCAGCCTGAAGATCCACGCCCTGATGTTACTTAATACTTCTAGGTTTGTTTAAAGGCAGATACACAGCAAGTGGAGAAAAAAAAATGATACTTAAACGGATATGTCTTGAACAGGTATTTTCAGGCTTACAATTAAACGACAGGAGGACAATCATCCATGTGGAAATTATCCCTTCCAGCATAGTAATGCAGAAAAGAAAGACAAGCACAGAAATAGAACGGCAATATAAGAAACATACTGGCATGGCTTACTTTAGAAAAGTGCTAATTAGAAAGTAAGAGGCTGATGCTGAACCAAGCTTCACAATCAGAAGTAGTTTTTAATCCTTTTACATAATACAAACTTTAATGAACACAGAATTATCCTTGTACTGCTAGTTTTATGCCCTCATTTTTCTTTTCTAGATGATGGACAAATATTTCCATGACTGCTGCGTAAATCACAAAGCGAATTAGGTGATTCATTGTGGGATTTTTGTTCTTTTAACTCTTACAACTGTGAGTCCATTACACTGACCAGTTTAATCTAAATGTCTTTTTTCTTTCACTTTTAGGAGGTCTGCTTTGTGAATGCAAATATAAAATATTAACATCAATTTTGTTGTACTTTCAGGCTTTTTTCATGATCTACGTACTGGCCTCACAATGCCTCTCAAAGCACTTGCTGCTGGTTTCCAGCATCTTGGCTAGTCATGCGGTGATAATTTCTAACTCCAGCTCCCGTTAACTGATTACACTGCATTGATACAAAGCCAAAACACCCTGAATCCCATCCTATCTTGTCCAAACCTGATTTCCTGACCCACATGCATGATTTACAGCAAGGTACATACTCAGTTGCCCAGAACAGAAGTCTAGCCCGCATGACGGAGGAGGAGGAGGTCTTACTGATCATCCCTCTCCTTGTCCCTGGTGGGATGAAAATTACCTATGTCACACCAATGAATTGAATTAATCAGACAGCTAAAATAATAAATTGAAATAGATGCTTTGAGCTCAAGTCTGTGAATTACAAACAGCTCAATACTACTAAATTTTACACATCGCACATTCTTTAGCTATCTAGAAGTTACCTCCTCTTGGCCACAGTCTGGGATAACATCTGGCTGAAAAACGATTTTCTTACAGGTGGACCTGCCCTTAATTTTCAAGATAGAATGTGTTACTGCTGCTCTTGTAAATGTGTAGTCCATTATAGCAGGTAATGAAAAAAACATCTGTCTATGGTAGTAATCTCCAGTGAAAGCAATCTCGCATAAAAGTTCATGCTCTCCCACTGGATGCTTTAATGAAAAAAAATAAAGCAGCAGGAACATAATTCCTAAATATGTCTTGATTCTCCAAAATAAAGAAAATCAGAGAGACCAAACGCACTCTCGAGAAGCGGACCACTCATCTTAATAAGGCATTCTGTTAAAGGACAATTGTTCACTTTTCAGAGGAGTTGGCAGAAGTTTAACTGTAAGGTCCAATCTAATGTTTATGAACTACCAGTCAGCCGTCACCTCTTAAAAATCTATTGTTGACTGTGTAGCTGTTGGTACCAAGTCAGCTGCTTGTCAGCAGAAGAAATTTAAAGAAGTCAGACTGATTCCAAGTATACAGAACAAAATCTGTATTTTAAAAGTACATAAAAATAAAAAAGTATTTTTATGTGAACAAAAGAAAATATCGTTCTTAGACAGGATTTGTTTGGTAGAAAAAAATAATTTTTCTAGTGCATACAAAACGACCTCTTCAGTGCCACCAGGAAAACGATGAGTTTACTAACATTCTCAAACCATGAAACCTCTCAAGTACAGTGACAGTTACTGGCTCACGGAGCCCCCTTAAAAGCCAAAGACCCTGAAACAATAAAAAGCCAAATATTACGAAGGTACTATGAGAAACATAGGGACTTACATATCCCTTACCTCGTGAAGAAAAAGAAAACCAAAATATTGACTGAGTTTATCAAATCCAGTGTACTCACTCTATATTTTTACTTAAAACTAGAATTAGGTTTTTGCCAAAAACTGGATTTTGCCCTGAACAATTTTAAGCCAGCTGAATACCTATAGAAGTGAACCACTTTTAGATTAAACTAAGAATGAAATCTGAATGATACAGCTTTAGCGTTGATCTTGCTGCCCCTATTTTATTTTAGATTTTTCTTCTTCTGTCATGTCCATGTCATTTCTCCTTTTCTTTTTCAAGCACTGTTGCATCCATCATCCCCGCCTGATCTTCTAGGAACCTTTCAAGTATGGAACTGAAGCCAGAGATCTGCTAAGTCTGTGTTTCGAGCCAAAGCCAATCTAGCTACAGTGAAGAGACAACTGTCTGGTTGCAGATGGACAGAACTGGCTAAGTTCCACCATTAACATCTCCATGCACAGTATGCTGAAGGGTGAATTGAGAGCTCATTTTAACTATGACACTTCTCTGAGAAATAAAAGTGTGACTGAAAAATAGACACCAAGAAAGGCTCTTCTATCGTCTTTGCATAAAAAAAGGAGTTTACTAGTTTTCTCTTTGCAATCACTTAGATTCCTGACACACAGATTTGCATGGGACATGATGAGTATCATTTATATGATAAATATCTGCACTTGCTGACATCTCAAGAATCACTGAGACAAGTAGAGTTCTAGCAAAGAGGAGATACTGGATATGCCAAAAAATATGGGAGTTCCATGCCTGCAGTGTTAAATACCTTCTGCAGTTCTAGAGATCAAAGAATTTTGTAATGCCATTTCTGCAGACTGAATTTCTGTGCTCTTGGTTCAGTTGCAAAGTGATGACACAAGAACAGAGTTTGGGACAAGAACGACAGTGCACAGACAAAACAAGAGTGAATGGAGAAAAGGTAAATTCTAATAGTTCTGTAATTTACATTTTGGTGGGTCTCAGTGTGTTTTAACTGATTTATATAAAACCAAACACGCAGTGCAAATTAAAAAAAAACAACCAAAACAAACAAAAAGCAAACCTAAAACCAGTACTAAGCAGACAACAGGACAGTCAGTGGGTCACTACTGCGAAAAAACATGAGAAAAAATGCTAGGAAAGCCTCCGCTGGGCAGAAATGATCAGTGGAAAATCTGAATTAAGCCCGTTATGTTTTTTGTATCTAGCAAATGTATTCAGCAGATTTAAACTGCATTACTACTGTTAACCTGCATGGGTATAGTGATAAAACAATTAAAGGTTAAGTCTCCATACAAAAGTTACCTCGCTAAGACTTTCCCCAAAAGCCTTTTCTGACTCAAGCCAGCACAGACTACAACTAGGAACGCCCAATATGGAATTAATGAATAGGATTTCAAAGGAATATTACAAAGTGATAAGGTTTTTGATAAGCAGTGGCAGATTTACTTTGCAGTACATTAATTCTGAGCCACGCCTTTGTTTTCTTCTGTTTTATTGCGCTCTCATGAATGAAAAGCAGACTATTAAAGCCAGTTCTCACTATAGGGCTGTTCTAGAGTTTACCTATAACTTGAGACAATCTTTGGGATTCAAAACTAGCAGCTGAATACCTAATATTCAGATGATGCATTTTATAAATTCCCCTCCATTTACTTGATTTACTTGCAATGTAAAAAAAAAAAAAAAAAAAAAAAAAAAAAAAGTGACTCGTTGCTAGCACTACAATCAACATAATATAATACACATTTGTTTAACTTGTGCTTATGTTCAGTAAGATGCTCGTGGTATTTTGTATTAAAAATGTCATGAGATCTTTCCCCTGTAATTAGATGAAGATCATACTCTTGATCAGGTAACTTCCTCTCTGGGAACTGTGCAAATCTAGCGAGAATCTTTGAAAATATATTGAAGTTCTTTACAATGCTAGGTTAGCAACATGCAAGCAAGAAACAAAAAGCCTCATTTTCTTCCCACACATAGACTGCAGTAAATTTCTTTAACAGTGACGAATCACCACAGATTTTTTTTTTTAAATAGGCTTTTTGCTTTAAACTAGAAGCCTTACCATCTGTTCTATACTAATTAAGAATGCAAAGAGAACACATTTCACAGTTACATCAGCACATAGTAAGATTAAACTGTTTAAACGACTAGGTAAAGCTTCCCATGCTCATACAGTGATATTTCCAGCTGTTTCCCACGTTCACCACATAAATAAGGAAAATTGATACTTTACATATCATGAAAGTTTTACAGTTACTAAATACTTACTTGTATCCGCTATTAGATACAATGATGTGTCAGCTTAGGACTGCAGGACTCAGAGCAGGCATTTTCAAATCAAACCTAAATTTTAAATATGTCTATAAGGTTACTCATTTGCTCAGACACCTTGTCTTTACGCAGGCATTCTTAGGCATACTGAGTTTAAGGAATATTGCCGTTGCAAAGACAATGTTATCAAAGGAAAGACTGGGAATGCGTGATTGCTATATCTAAACCGTCTCTTAAGAGTTGAACAGCAACTTCACTGCTGCCTCTGAAAGGTAATTTTCAGTTCTAGAGGATACTGATTGAAATCTAAAACTATTTACAAAAGGTTTCTAGTTCTGCGTTCAGCATTGACTAGATGGAACAGTTTCCACCATTTTAAAACCCCCTAACTTAACTGTAGTTGTGTCAGTTTGTTCTTTTGAATCTGGACCAGGAACTCAGAACAACAGCGTAAAAAGCATAAAGAAGAGCAGCTTAAATTTATTTAGAAACAGAGCAACTTCTTACATAAAAGAATGTATGCAATAATATCATAGCTATATAGCATATCTTAGCTAACATGAAAACTCACTACTGGCAATGAATATGAATCTTATTTACTGAGATACTACTTTTATTAATATCTGAGAAATTTAACAGATGCTGAGGAATGCTTAAGTCAGAAAATGACATCTGGCTTGTGATAATGATAAACAGAAGTATTCCATTAAAGAATAAAATTGAATGTGTCTGAATCTGCAAAAATCACACAAGCATAATATAATGGGTGAAATATAAACAGAGAGATTTAAGAAGTAACCACAGTAAGAGCAGACATTCAAATACACAAAAAGCAGTGAGACTGAAATAAAAAGGACTGCCAAACTGTAAAAGAAAAATGGGGCAAGTGAAAGAATTCCTTGTCTTTTATTAAAGATGAGATACCGTGAAACTCTGCAACAAAGCATCACCAAGTCCATTAGGCTTCCACAGACTGACATTGGTTCAGACTGAAAATGGGAACAGCTATGGTTTAAGTAAGAAGATTTGTAAGCCATGTAAGAAGATTTGTAAGCCATGTATAAGAAAGTTTATAGAATCACCCAGACTTCTGACTATAAACCAGTCATTAAACATGAGGAGATGGATAACAGACTGCACATTTAAAAATGCATTCTTTAAATTACTTAGAAAAGCAAATACTGCATAAACCAGCATTAAGTGTTGGAGGTGCTATATCAAGTTTGAAGTGAAATGTTAGTTTCTGTTTTTCTCTGTTTCTTCAGACTTTTTAAACAGCATTTCACATTTTATAAACATAACTTGCTTTATAAAAGAATCCTCAGAATGAAGTCACATGCATTATATAAATCAATCCTTTCTAAGTTTCATACCAATGCTGTTCTTACGTTTCCCCATTCTGCTTCAACAACTGCCTGTAACAAAAAAATCAAATGCACTCACAGCATTTCTCTATTGGAGTGCCTCTTTGCACAGCCTTTGAAAGTTTTTGTCTTCAGTCTCTGTATATTTCTGCCAAACTTATTTGGACAGAGAATCTAGTCATGCAGGCTTAATAAATGACTGGTTGTCAATGCTGAACCATCGTAATTACTCACTTGCTCTATGTTAGCTTGCTGCAGTTACGCTTTAGCCTAGACATCTTCGAGATTAAAGCACTGTACTTTACACCAAGGCTGAACTAAAACAAATGATGCTGCTGAAGCGCAGCTGGGTGAGCAGCGCCACTGACGGTAGACAGCCAGGCTTACCGAGGCCCCGCTCCGAAGTCCTAACTTGTCCCTTAGCCAGCAAACTGGTTTTGAACCGCTTCTCGTGGTGACCCGCCTGCTACCAGCATCTCGGGAACATTGGAAAAGATTCTCCTAAAATCACAGAATAGCAGGGGTTAGAAGGGAGCTTTGGAGATCATCTCATTCAATCCCCCTGCCAAAGCAGGTTCACCTAAAGGAGGCTGGACAGAAACGCATCCAAGTGGGTTTTGAATATCTCCAGAGAAGGAGACTCTGCAACCTCACTGAGCAGCTTCTTCCAGTGCTCCAGCACCCTCAAAGTAAAGAAGCTTTTCCTCGTGTTCAGACAGAATTTCCTGTGTTACAGTTTGTGCCTGTTGCTCCTTGTCCTGTCACTGGGCACCACTGCAAAGAGTCTGGCTCATCCTCTTAAGACCCACCCTTTAGATATTGATAAGCACTGATGTATGAAAATAACGCATGAAAAAGTTTGAAAAAGCCCATTAGGCATTTGTGTTAAGCAGGACTGTTGGAGGGTGTTTTACTTACTGTGCTTTGCGGGGCTGAGGGGAAGGCACCCCACAGGAAGGGCAGATACAATTTGGTGGCCCTATCAGGACGCCTGCCTGGAGCCCCTCATGGCTGCCCTCAAGGCTCTGAGGGGGCGCTTGGGGGCACCCCAGAGGCGGCTTTCACATGCACACAAAAAAAAAAAAAAAAAGGAAAGAAGAAAAAACATGACTACTGATAAGAAACTTGTCAAACGCAGACAAACAAACAGACAGGCACCTGAAGGCTCTCAGCACAGCGATCCGCGAGGCCTTGCCAGTAACTCCTCACCTCCCGCGCTTCCCTCCGCCCTTTCCGCCCTTCTGGAAGCTTCTCCGCCGCCTGAGGGACGGCTTTTTCCCGCCGGGCCGCCAGGGGGCGCTGTGTAGGGGGCGGCGGCGGGTCCCGCTCTTCGGCGCTCTCCCCTCAGGTTAGTGCGTCTTTTTTTTTTTTTTACCGATAACGCAATATAACTGGGAGGGACTCCCATTTTTCTTCCTTCTAAGAAGTAAAACTGTTTTTTTTTATTTTTTTTTTAGAGAGGTGGTTGTACATAGACTGGTGGATGGTGTTTTCGTGCCCTTTGTGCGCTCCCCTGCAAGCGGCAGCTCTGGCCTCCCTCCCTTTCCCCCCATCCCCCTTTTAATTAACTGAACAGCAGGGTGCTAATAAAGGAAATGTCTATTACTAAAGCATATTTCTGTGGTAGAAGAAAACAAGTTCATGGTTTTGTCTTTATCAGAGGCCAACATCCCTTGAGGGAGTGGGATAGGTTTAAAGTAGCTATTAAAATTATTGCTGGGAAACGAAATTTGATTAAAAAAAGCGGCAGCCCCATTGTTTTACAAAAGCGTTCAAGTAAAATAGTGCTGTTTCAAGTCGTTATTTGAGCTCCATGTGCTGCCTTAGTGAAGATAGCTACTTAAAATATTGCAGATATGAAATGGAAAACTCTCTAACCTTTTATTATTTGATATTTGAACAACAAATACAGGCTACTATAAGGTAAAATACTTCCTTGCCCATTACTAAATGCTTCTTAATTCTGTAGGACAAATGTGAGTGATTCTCACATAGTAGTACTGCATTATTTTTATAATTTTTATAATTTTTGTATTTTTTTTTAAAATTCACACCGTGCAGCTTGGAAACTGGAGAAACACCCATTGTTTTCTCAGTGTTTTCGAAGGCATCCAGCAATCAAGGCCTTGGCGATGATGATGTTGGGTGTCATTAGGCACCAGCATAGAAAATGTTGCTGTTTCATGCCTGGTTTTAAGATTAATTTCTGCAGAAATATGTGAAAGAACTATGCAAATATGAATAGCAGTTGCGTCTTTGATAGATGAGTCATTTATGTCCTTAGAAAGACAGTCTTTGCTAACCAGTAACATGGAAGGATGAAGAACTTGGGGGTGTAAAGTGGCTTAATGCATTTTAATGTGTCTTCTACCATTACTAACACTATTTGAAACAGTTGATTTTGGATGAAACTGTCTAAATCCAAGTATACAAGCAAGTAGTAGCATAAGCTAAACAGGTGCTAGGCACACTATCTCTGGTATGATTTCCATTCTACCAAAACAGATTATACATAGTGTGATATAAACTGATATTTACTGATTTTTATTCTGCTGAATAAAGAAAAGTGTTAGAAGGAGAGAGTAGAATAGTTGCTTCAAAATAGAAAGTGTGAGTTCAGGTCCCTGATGTGCCTACCCTTAGACCTGGTGATTAAATGTGGGTTACCTGAATCCTTGCTCTTTCTATGTGTTTTTATTAATAATAATTGGGGGAAAAAATGGTTTTCTTCTGACGTGAAATGAGAAAAATACTACAACCTCAAAATTTAATAAAAAAAACAGGGTAACTTTTGTGCTAAATTTGGAAAATACCTATGAACAAGCATCAAATGGTGTATGAGATAAATAACTGCCATTCACACAATAGTTTATTTCTAGAATGGTTTTCTTTCCTAAAATAGTATTACTAAGTTCACAAAGGAAAGTTTCAGACATGGGCACCATGTGCATGTGTGTAAACGATACTTATGGCATCAGCTATAAAAACCTCTATGCTAATACTTGTATTACATTGATTTTATAGAGTTATGTTGCCTTATGGATATGGGGAAGCTGCCAGTATTTGACAATACTTGTATTTTGTTGTGATGAGATCAGGCTTTTTGCACAAAGCTGAGTGAACGTTGCCAAGATATTTGGCTCATATGATAGATTAGTATACTTCGATTTTGCTGTATGACTTTGTTGCAGCTTTTTTAAAGAAATGGGTTTAATTAGTTTAATGGGTTTAATACTAAAGGTGAGACAAACTAGAATACTCAATTCTTTGCTAGAAATACTTGTTTTGCTTAAATGGAAGTGTGAATCTGTGAAAAGCAGAGTTGTAAACACTTTATCAATTCAGAGTGCCTCTTGTTGAACGGCTCAGTTGGCTGTTGGGGAGAATCCTGCTGTCTACATACTCAGGGCATTTCTTACAACCTCTGCTGGCCTTACACAGTTTTCAAAAAAAGCACTTAAAATAGTGAGTTTGTCCCATAAAATTCAGAATAGCTGAGACTTATAGTGGCTTACCAGTATCTTAAGGGGGCCCACAAGAAAGCTGGTGAGAGACTTTTTAAGATGTCGGGTAATGGTAGGACTAGGGGGAATGGATTAAAACTAGAGATTGGACGATTCAGACTGGACGTTAGGAAGAAGTTCTTCACCGTGAGGGTGGTGAGACACTGGAACAGTTTGCCCAGAGAGGTGGTGGAAGCCCCATCCCTGGAGGTGTTCAAGGCCAGGCTGGATGGGGTTCTGAGCAACCTCATCTAGTGGGAGGTGTCCCTGCCCATGGCAGGGGGGTTGGAACTAGATGATCTTTAAGGTCCCTTCCAACCCTAACAATTCTATGATTCTATGACTTGACCCCTGTGCTTAAGGAATAGTGTGTCCTGTATTTCCTTGCCTTATTCATGTTGTCATTTTGTATGTATAACAGGGGTTCTAGCAGTAAATTCACAGTGTTATTGCAAAACTTCTCTAGTAGATACTATCTTCGCTATTTTCAGGTAAATGCTTGGAAGGAGAGGGATTTTTTTGTATTGCTGAGTTTTGTAGTAAAAAAGTGGTATTAGCCAAAAATGTTGCTGTTTGTCTGCTAGTTTTGCTGTACTTCTATGTCAAAGAGCATTCCTATGACCTATAGATAAATGTCTTGTGTATATATGTGGAAAACTAATGGTGCGGATAGACAATCATGGTACTTAAATTTTGTGTGCGTATAGCTTGTCAAACATGAATATTTCCTGTAGCCATGTTTTTACTTATCTATAAGCTACTTTGAACCTGCTGGAAATGACAGGCTATGAACGTGCAGGTGGGCAGGAATCACAGCAAGGCTGATATTAAAGGCTCATTCCCAGCTTGTTCAGCAGTTACTTATTTATACTCTGTATAAATATGCCAAAGTTTGGTACCCAAGTTGGGTATTTAACTACAGGATGTGAATATGAATCCTTTGTCTAGAATAGTGGATTTTGTTGTATTGGCTGTGTGATTGGATACGCAGCTATGACGCAGTCAGCATATTACAATTCATAAGATTTGGCTCATCATTGTGCATCTCAGAAACAAAACATGCATTTATAAGATTCGGTAGTCCTTCTAAATCTATGACTTTCTAATGAATACTAGGAGTTTTATTTACCTATTTATGTCTCACTGTAAATCAGTTTAAAATTATTCAGGTGCATTAAAGCAAAACCAGAAACGTTTAGTTGAACTGGTAGAGAAACTGAGACCAGTAAGTCAATAATGGAAATTCTCTCATTTTTTAAGATTATTATGTTTTAGCAGAACTGCATTATGTCATTCTGATTTCTGTGATGAGTGGTTTTTATGTTTGAAGTGGACCATGAGGAGTAGAAATGTGTTTCATGTTTACAGTTCTCTTCAGTATTAATATTTATTCAAGCTGAAGAAAGATGACTCCTGGTTGAAAATGATGCAAGTATGCACAGTTTTTAAATTGAAGGTTTTGGTAGAAGTGTGGTAATGTCCGTACCAATGCACGCACCAGACTTGATGCTGTGTCATAGACCTTATTTTTGGTAACATCAAATAAGGGTGAATTACTACTTGCTCTTATTCTCCTAAGTTAAAGGGGAGAAGACAGAAATAGTTAAACATTGATGTAGTGTTTGTTTGTTACTTATCAACCAGTAGATAAGCATTTTCGGATTGATATTTGAAAAAACTTTGGCTCAGTGGATATAATCTATGTTGAGCAAATACAAAAGAAAATAATTTGTTTGCCAAGAAAATAAATTATATGACAGAAACTGAATCAGCTCATTGTATTTTTCTTCTCCTAGCTGATGGATATCTGACAGGACCTATATTCTGTCTTGCCTACGACTGGAACACAAAAGAAAATAATTTCTTGTCTTCGATGGCAAAAATATATATTAAGAGTATTCTTGTTATTTTATTACCTTATCTGAGCTGCGCTGTTTAAGACCAGTGATTCTCAAAGTAATTTTTATTTGTAATTGCCTGAGCTACAGCTGTCAGCATATTCTCTGGCCTATTCCAAGGCCCCAGCAATCCTGTCTTGAGCCCGTTAGTCATGCTACAGGCCATATTCCTTTGCATTCCTGCAAAGCCAGCACAATTTTCTCCATGCTGTGGGTTTAGTGAGGGATGCCCTACCTATTATCATTGCCTATTTGGTTCTCGAAAGCTCTGGGAACTGCCAAGATTTTTCTCCAGAGTGCAGCATAGACTCCAAGGAGAATGCTTTCTCCCTGCAGCCGTCTTTTTGCAGTCCATATGTTCTGGCTGAGCAAGGCAGGGAGGAAAAGGATGCAGAGGCTCTTAACATCTTTTTTGTGCAACTACAATGGACTGCCCTTGTGATCCTGTTGCTGTGTGCACACAGAAGTGTCTGTGCCTGAGTAACCTGGCCCCCATCCTTCTGTCCCCACAAATTCAGAGTAAAAGCTAGTCTGTATAGCTGCCAGAGATGAGAATGTTTAGGTGAGCAGAGAGTGTGTTTAGGGAAAACTGAGAGAGAAGAAAGAAGGGAACTGGGAGATAAAAGCTAGATTCCATTTCCTTCCACATTTTCATGTAAATTCCACATTCTTTCCACTTTCTTCCTCGCAGTTTGAGAATGTGAAGGTACAATACCTTTTTGTTTGTTTCCACTAGGTAATAAAAATGCTGGCGTTGATAGAAATTCCCTTTCTTATTTTCAGTAACCCTACCGTCAAAGGGTTAAGCAGTGATAATACTCAGGTAGTGTCCTTGCCTTGAGGCATCTTGCACTCCTCCATACAGAAATTTCACAAGTCCCTGAAATGTCCTGCTTTTTACTCTCAGTGAGCATTTCAGTTCATCTTTCATAAGAAGAGTGGAAGAGTGCTAGGAGAAAAAGTCAAATGACAGAGAAAGTGCATTCACGGTCCACTGATAACATGCAAATAATGTTGGGATCTGTAAACTTAACTATGCCAAGTTTTCAATTCTTAAAAAATTTTGTGACTCAAACTTTTGTTCCTTCAGAGACTTTTACTTCGTTTTTTTGTTGAACTAAAATAACATTCACAGACTTTTGTGAAATTCAAGACATGATTTCTTCATAGATGGCGAGTATTCAAGATCTAAATTCATATAAATATGATAGTCTGTATAATCTCATATTTACCCAGGAATATGAAAGAGTTGCATGAAATATAAACAGTAAAAAAATTAATTGATTCATCTATCCTTGTCTGTATTGTGGGGATAGCCTGTAGCACTGTAATTATCTCATGCATAAAAACCTTGCATTCAGATAATTACACACTTATTCAACCCTAGTATAATGCATAAGACTATCACGATTAAATTATAGGACTAGATTAAATGTGAAATGCAAACTTTTAAAGGAATTGGCTAGCTCTATACAGGGGCATTATTTTATTCATCTGAAAGCATAATAAACCTTTAACTTCCACAATACAAATACATCTGCATAATTGCTTACTGCTGTTGGGTATTTTTCTTCTACGAGGCTAATCATTCTAGAATGCCTAAATAATAAAGCTTTTTGACAGTTTAAAAGGAGGTTGGAATGAAATTCGGCATGGTCTTGGTCCTATTTTGAACTCAGACAGGGTCTAAAATGGACAGTTCCTTTTAGGATTAATAGGCAAATTAGAAATATACCTCAAGGATTATATTGTTTATGCATTCTTTGCTTGAGTCTTGATGGGCACATATTTTTACCACAAAAATTGGCATACATTTTTTTTTTTGCAGTCTTGTGCTATGAATTTATTCTCTCTTACTACTCATTGTTAAGCATAGAATGTATCTTTACATTAGGCTCAGTGATGTGCTAGAGTTTAGTAAGACAAATATGTATGGCTTCTTTGCTAATTAACTTGCTTGTTAGTTGTAATGGGAATATTTAGGAACTAATTATATGTAATATGTAGTTGGGTTTTTTTCTGGATTGAATAGTGGAGGTACAACCACCAGTTCTAACTTGGACCCAGTAATTTGTGCTTCACTTATCTTTCTACTTCCATATTATTTAGTAGAGATAGTTATTCATATTGCTCGGTTTAGAATACATGGATTGACTGAATAAGAGCCATAGTATATAATTCAGTGGTTCACTTAAAAGCAGATTTTGTATTGTATATGTGCCATAGGGGAAAGCAAATCTGCTGTAGGATTAATGGGAACAGAAAGGCTGATGTAATCGAGAAAGGGAAAACAGACTAACTGCAAAAATCCTGATGAGTTTGTTTATATTTGTTTATATATATAATGTTTGTCATTATATTTCATTATATGTTGTATACAGTGGCTTCCTGCCTGTGCTGTTTTAATGCTGCTGTTCTTGTGACATAAACCTAATTAATGCAGTAGAAGCCAGAGAATGGAGGAGGAAAAGCTTTCTAGGCAAGGTGTCCAATATGAAGTGAGTAGTGTCTACATTCTACCTAAATCTCACTATATTATTTCAGAGAAAAAAATACATTCATTGCTGATTCTTAGATGTTTCTTGTGGATTACTTGGTATGTTAAAACTGAGTATGCAAAAATAAATGGGAACGTCTGTGTTCAATTGCATATCTCCAGGCAGCATGTTCCTTTTTCCTTGGAAAAAAGGTATTTAAACTTGAAGAATAATATCAGCTTAGTGTGGTTTAGGGCATTGTTTGCACAGAGCAGAGAAAGAGAAGGTCAGGGACACCATTATTTTCCCCCCAATTGCTATATCAGGACTCTTGAGAATTGCTGTCTAAAACTGTAACCTCATTTATATAATTCTCAAACCATTACAAAGTAAAATAACTTTTTTTTTTTTCATTTAATTGCTTTGTCATAAGCTGAAATGCTTTTGCTAGATCCTTTTTTCCTGACATATTTTATACTCATGTTTTGTACAAAAGCTGATACTTGAGCCATTCTGTTATTTTTTGGAATCTTAAAGGCTTTTTATGAAAGGACATCATAGTTAGGTTTCCTCAGGTAGCACTTTCTTTTGGTTTCACCTTCATTTTTTTTGCCCTGTTCCAACAGATTACATCTGCTGTGACCCATTTACAACAAGAAAATGTAATTCTGTTCAAACATATCAAATTTCAAATTAAGGAAAACTAAGTCTTTTATTCTATAACTAAATGCACCATAATTGTGAATGTAATGCTGGAGAGAGGGGAAAAAAGCTGCTAGCTAGCAGGAGACTTAAGTTGTGTGTCATGAAGCTGCTCGGTTAAGAATAGGTTCAATGAATTTATGATTTTTCTTAGAACAATGTGAAACAAATAGGGAGTTGTTTAATAAAAATCCTGTGTAGGCACATGGCAGAAAGGATCCATTATTAATCTGTGTAATGAAACAAGACAGATTCCATTGAACAAGTTTGTATTGCTGCTGAAATTCAACATTCATCTACGACAGTTTCTAGTTATTCCTCACATTTGAGATGCAATAATGCCAGTAAAAATTGACTAGTTTGGAATAAAAAGGACTTGCTACAATATGATGCCTGCTCCAGTTTCCTGTATTTGCAGGGGTGTTTGCTCCATTATTTTCCCCTGAGCACTGTTCAACCCAGACATAAAGGGCTCAAGGTATTGAGCTTGTTTCTTGACACGTCAGCCAAACCTTTAGTGCCAAGGCTCTAATAAGGAGATACATGTGCTGAGATATCTGTAATTTTGTTGAAGTGCCACAGAAGACTTAATTTCTACTGAACAGAAGCGTGTATTTCATTTTAATGTCTGATCTGAAGAACATCACTTCTAACTAAATATAAAATTACCTGTCTTGACACATCATCTTTCCTTTCACTACATCTAGCGTAAGCTCTATTTCGAGGATTTAAGTGAGTTAAAGTAATGTGTAAGACCAGTTTTTCTCCTCTTAACTAAAAAGGGCTTCACTTTCAAAACATATAGGATGTATAGATGTAGGCCCAGTCCTGGTGAAAAAGCTTGAAATTGTAAGCATTGGATGTAATTTATTAAAATTAGCAAGAGCCTTCCTTTTGTCTTTATTGTGCTTTGAATCAGGGTATTTATTTCTGTATGCATTCTAAAATGTAAAGTACTAGAAATTAAGTCACAGTATGTTGTCGTGTTTGTCCCTTGCAAACTGTTTCATTTTGACCTGTCCAGAACTGAGTTTACTCTTTTAATTAAAACCAGCAGTAGAAATATGAATTGCGCTTAAATATGAAATGGTCTGCGAATACAGTCTCTGTAACAATTGTAAGGAGAGTAGATGGTGGTACTGTAAATTCAATCAGATAGAAGGAGAAAGGTGGAAAATGCCACCTTGTCTATTACTTGTCAGTCTTATATGTATGTCTGGTTTTACTTGGTTTGTTTTCTGGGTTGTTGTATATGCACAATGAAATACTTTGTACAACTAAAATGTGTATTATAGATTATAATCTTCTGTCATAAGAAATAATGAACATGCATTATTACAACAGCAGCGCTAGCACATGGGTATGAATAGAATATATGCTGTAACTGTTTGTGTGTCCAAAACACCAAGTAGGGTAAAAGTTTTTAGCTTCTCACTGTGTATTTGGGTGATGGAAACAATGTTTTGTTGGTACTAATGTTACTTTACAGTATCCCTAAGTTCCTAGTGTGTTTTTGTTTGGATTTCCTAGTTGCCTGGTGGTGCTCATGTTTTACATGAGATTGCATTATAACTTAGAGGAAAGTACTCTAAAATTTGTGGATTTCTGCAGATTTCTTGACTCAAAATATAATGTTAATGTAGCAGCCTACATGATGTGTCATAATGTACTACACATAAGTTTATACCTGTAGAAGTGGGAAGTGCTTCATTACATTCTGAGGGTTTAGGAGTGTTCTGATTTTAAAGTACCTGTAGCAAATTCCTATTTCATTTCAGTGAATTCATGCTTTGAAAGAAGAGAATTTTTAATACGTAAATACACATATGTGTCTCTCAAGGTCACTAGTCAATACATGGCCAGAGCGGAAGTTATTCTGAAATTAAACATTTTTAATATTAATCATAACAGACAGACCGAAAAGTAAAGAGGATATCATGATACATGCAGTCGTATTAAAAAATGCATGCAAGGGTGACTACCAAAACTGTAATAAAAATGGACTGCTAAAATAAGCAAGGCATCGAAGTGCTTCGTAAAATTAGGAAGTAGGGTGTGTTTAAGGACGTAAACAGATCAAATTGAACAGCAGTCTGGCATTATCAGCTACCAGAGAGTAGACTGGGAGCAGCAGTTTTAGAGTTGCAGTAATACAAGCAACATAATTGCAGTTGGAAAGATAAGGAAGAGAAATGAGCAGCAGAGATCACAATCTCATTTGATTTAGGATTATAGCAGGTATTAAAGCTACAGGGTACGAAGACAAAATAATGTCAAAAATACAAAGTTCAATAAAAATGGAGAATAGTGTGCAATGCCATAAATCAAATGGAAAGTCCTTGAGAGGTCTAGGGTTTGACAGTATTTAAAGCAAGAATTCAAGGGCAAGAATTGGAGTTCTTGTAGTCAATCTATGACTAAAAACAATGCTAATGAATGATGATCTGATGAGGGAGAAAGATGGTGGCCATAACTTCCGTTACAGCAAGCATTAACTTCTGTATTTGTTTGCACATCCTCTGGTAGATGTGCAAGTGTTGAGGCTTTTAAAAGGAGGAGCACAGACTGTTGTCATCAAGAGGGGGCTCCAGGCTGTGCATCTGGGGTGGACGAAGGCTAGATCTTTTGAGGCTCTCATATGAACAACTCATATCTGAGAGTAACTTTTTTTTTCTTTTTTTGAAAATAGGCATAATTGTAGATAACAGATCCCAGTCTTCAGTAGAACAGGCTTTTCCTGATGCAAATATTGTATTGCTTTTCAGGTGTTCTTTACATTGCTGTGTCAGTGAAAGAAGCTGACAATCCCTAGGTGTCACAGATCAGGTGAATGAGCTCCTGCGTGATCTTCCAGTCCCCTTCGATACAGAGCTCTTGCAGGAAGAATGTAACACGTTCAAACTATACTGCTGAATTCTGGTGATCTTTGGGTTTGAGGATCTACTTCAGCAACTTAGAGTAGTTATAATGCTGCCCACCTCAACTTCAGCCTCAATCAAAGATGATAGCCTAAATATTGGTGGTGGTGATTATGCGGTACTTCTTGCTATTGAAGAATACTGAGACTGGATATAGTACTCTTAGAATGCAGTCTCTGCAAGAGTATTTTAAAATAAATTATTCTTTATATCACAGAAGAAATTTTATACAAAATTTGTGACGCTTGCCAAGATTCTCTGAAGTTACTGATTCTGCTTATCAATTTTCAGTCAAGACTAATGTCTGAATGCTAGAAGACATGAAATACTACCAGGATCTTGGTGGGTTTTACAAGAAAATATTTAGGGTTAAAAATATAAAGTCTGTAGCAAAAGTAGCTTGTCCTACAGCAACCTCCACTACAATTGGTTGTCATTAGTAATGCAGTGTTGACAAAGTTTGAAGAAATCCAGAGCGTTAATATTTTATAGCTGCTAATATGCTTTGATTTCAGTCACATTTTCCTACTTGAGCAAAGGAAAAGTGGTTTTGAACAGTGTTTTTCCATATGAGTAGAGAAATATTAATCATTTTATCAGGAAACCCCTATGGGATGTTGCATGTTAGCAAAGCTTATTTTCAGGCTTCTTTTTCATTCAGGTTTGTTCTGATTAACATTACATGAGCCTTTTGCTTTAAAGTCCATGTTAGAAATCTTGGGTCTGCCCTGCTTATATTTTGGAATGAAATCCTGACCCTGTTTAATAAGCATAGGATTGACAAATGCCAAAGCACTGAATGAGATGAGAACACAAAAGCTCCTTCCACATAACCACTTTCTAACAGCTAAATCATTGCAGTTTTTTTCACTATCTGGAGGCCATACAGCCTAAGAATATTAATACATTAATCTGTTTTAACTTGATCAGAGGTAGTCTCATTGACTTTGGTGAAGACTCACAATGGTTGATACAATTTAGCACAGTAAAGGAAATTACAGTCTGTCAAATCAAAACGAAAGGCGAAAGGAATATTATTTTTTCTGTATTTTAGAGTAGAGCTAAGGCAAGAAGATATGTCTCTGTCCTCTGCTACTGGATGTACATAAGCAGGAATAGCTCTGTCTGTGAAGAGCATCACCAGAAGCCAGAGTCTTTGTGAATCTGCAGAAATTGAGTTATAGATATGATTCCAAAAAAAACTTCCTTAAAAACAGACAGAAAGATTTTTTGAAGTCAGTAGGTATGAGTTAGTGGCAAAAATAGACCAAGAATATTGTTTTTTAATGTGATTAATTTAGTCCTCACAGATATTTAAAACATGTCCTTTCTTGCTGTGGATTTTGCATTGATTTAGATGACTTTGAAATAGCATTAGCTCTATAATAATTACCTATTCTGATCACCAATAAAGGAATTAGTCTTATGTCTTATGCTAATTTTAATGAAGTGATGATTTCATAGCTATTTAACTGGAAAAAGAGTTAGTAAGGCAATGTTTATGGAGTTCTGCTATACCCATAAAAAAGGCTATTTCTTTGAAAGATAGAAATGCTGTTGCTCTGAATAGCCATTGAAATTAGAATCCCTTCTCACTGCAGTGGTAACTACAGCATATAGTAATAATTTCACTGAAGTCAATATTGCATCTTCTAAGACACAACATGAAGGTAACGTTTTGGGATATGTTGTTGTTAGAATTTTAAAAACTCAAATTAATAATTTGATTCTAAGAAAATAATTTATTTCATGTTTGAATTAAGAAGCATTATGAAAGCTTCTGTTTCTCTGGTTATCACTATATGACACTGTTTTTCGTCTACCTGTTCCAGAGAGCTCTTCACCTATGCTGTGATATTCTTGTGAAGGAGGAAAAATCAGAGCATATTGTTACTGCAATCTTGGTATTCTAGACACTAATGAGTTAACAAAATTTGTCTTTCCAACCCATGGTAACTTGTAATGAAGTAATTAAATATGATTGTATTTCATCATTAAGTCTCAAAAGATTCCTCTACTGCCTCCCCTCTTTATTATTTTTTCCTGTAGAAATAAGTTCTGTAGAAATAAGTAATTTTCAATGACAGATTATTTTGCTACAGTTTTGCAAAGGTATTGTAGGAGCTATTTGATTTAGTTAGTATAGTAATAATCTGTCAGTATTTTGTCTTAAACAGTATAATCTAGTTGACCTTTATGTGGTTTATTTGAGTACGTTTCCTTGATTCAAAAAATCTCAATGTATTTACATTACTAAAAATGCTTTTTTAGCACAACTATGCCATGCTCATGGTCTTGAAATGACATTACAGTGGTAATTACTTTAAAGATTTATTTACTCAAAAATGTTCTAAATTACCTAATTCATTAATTCCCACCTTATTAATGGCCTTGTCAGCATTTAAGACCAGTGTGACTAATCAGATGTCAACAAAATGCAATTACTACAAACTGAAAAGCAATTTTTGTCCTTCTGCTTTTAATGAGCCCAATACAAAGCAAATTCTCCTGTAATTGCAGTGTTTCTCAACTATTTAACATAAAGTTACAGCTTGGGCTTCCCATCACTATGAATTCTTTGAAGAAGGGACTTAGGGTACAGAATTCCCTTTCTCTTCTTTTTTTTTTTTTTTTTTTTTTGAGACTCAATTTTGTAGATAAATTAATTCTCTGTAGGATACTTCTTGGTTTTATCGATAATTACTGATTAGTTTTCTGAAATGCGCAATTGAAATGTTAGGTTTTAGTAATCTATTCCTGGATATTTTTCTTTTTTTGTAGAGTACTCCTCCAGTAATGCATAAATGACAGTTTTATGTTATTGTTCCTACATTTGTTTTGAAATTGGAAAAGATTTTCTCTGTTAAGGGAATTCCAAAGTTTGGCATCTTTTTGAGGTTTTATTGAAAGGGAAAATCTGTTTCTTTTTGTGAAGCTCTCTTTAGTTATTTTACAATTCTTGGAATTGGAAGAAGTGTTCAAACATTAACTGAATGAGACATTTTTGAAATATTACAGTGTATCCATGTGTAGTTGAAGTGTCTATTACAATTCAAAATAGTGAATTAATACAAGGAGATTGGAATTTACTACTTGAAATATATTTCATTTTTGGCAGTAATTTTCCTTTACAGATTTTATTTTTTTTAAAATGCTTTCTGGGGAGAATGTTCTGTGCTGATTGCACTTCTAACTCATAGCCACTCTTAGGTGCGGGTGAAAGCGATCAGTTAATATTCACTGTGTGGAGAAGAGGCTGGGTTCTAGTGTTTTCATTTCCTGTGTTTTGTTCATCTGTGCAGTGTGAACACCTGTATCCGCTCCTGTGGCATAAACCAGATTTAAGATACTTACAGCATCTTCACTAAGGTGTTGGCAGGGAAATTTTCTAGCCGATATGTAGCTTTTTATACTAGTTCTTTGTTTTTCTTAGGTAATCAGCAGTTGAATTTTTCAGTGCGTGTCTTCCCAGAGATGACAACTGTTTCTGAGACAGTTGTAGCATAGTTTCTGCTGTCACACCATGTTCCCTGTGGTACTGGTGGCGCAAATGAGAAGAGCTCACAGGAGGTGTATGACCAGATGACCTCTGTAAGGCCTTTCCAACCTCAGCCATTCTGTGACTCTATCAGAGCGTGTCCAACAGTGCTGGGTAAGGTCTTAGATACTTAGTGAGCTCCTCACTGACATCTAGAAGATTCTCAGGATCTTTTTTTTTGTCCATCTGTGAACAAAATCATTTAGTACCATAAATCTGTAGTCATCAAAAAAGAAAAGAAAAAAAGCTCACATATAACACCCTACTTATGCAAATGGTGCATCTGGTGCTTTTTGAGGTAGTGCCAGTGACTATTTCAAAGCAGGCTCAGACACCCACAGTCAACTGATGGCAAGATCAATCAAAACCATGTCCTGTTATATTTTAATTTTTATAGAACTGTAGGAGAACACTAGGGTACACCCCCCCTATATGAAGTTATTAAAATATTATCTGAAGACATATAATTACTAAGTACGCTGTCTAAATTGTAGCAGGATGCCTTCATGATTAAAACCTGCTCTGAGGGACCATTCAGATCAATATAACTTCAGTTCTTTTTCTAGTTTTCCACCAACACTATGTATCTATAACAAGTCTTTAAAAAAACTGGAATATTGCAGCTTTCAGATCACACCTTAGAGCCTGTACTGATTATTTGCTGAATATAAGAAAAAAGTATGAAAATTGAATAGATGAACGCCCTATGAGATACATCATGAAAAAAGCTTTGTATTATGATTTGGGTGTCAGCTCGTGTGCATGAGGGTTGTGTTTCAGGAATTCAGGTCAACAGAAGAGGGAGATGCGTAGTCTGTTTAGGGAGGCCCCAATATCCAACACGTGGTAAAACATGGTAAGGTAAGGATGATGCTTTTGATTTTTTTTTTTTTTTTATATTTTTTAAAATCTTGCTGATTTACACTCATGTGGGGCTCTTAATACTCCGAATTACAACTGTTTGGAAAAATGTGTATCTGAGTTCAGCTGCAGCCTAACGACTTAATAGAGTTAGATTCAGAAATACTGTATTATCAGAGTATTGTATTATCAGATTGAATCATTTCTACAGGTCTTCTCCACATCTGAGTACTATTCTGTCCAAATTAATTTTTGCCTTTGTGCTGCTTGCATCAAAATCTGCTTTACTAATTGCTGCAATACCTTTTTAGGTGATTAACAGAAATTAAAAGAAAAAGACTAATTGCAGTATGACTTCATCACAAATCACATGTTTTTCACCTACCTTCTGAAGTTCATTTAAAAAAAAAATGCAGCGCCTATATCTTCAGACTTCCAAGACAAAATTAGAGACCTCCCAGTATTTTGGTAGGAACTCATTCAGTCAAGTAGCTGAACTAGAGTCATCTGAACAAAAATAAAATGGGCAGTTTTAACTTTGAAAGTAGCCTGAAATGCTGTCACCATGTCATAAAAAATTGTGGAATCAGATGCACCGATTCGTTTTGTTCTGTATTTTTTTTTTTGTTGTGACAAGATAGATCTTTCAAAAAAATTCTCACAATTTTCACACGGACTGGTAAGTCAGTCTTACCGTCTAATCCTGGAGATGTTGACTATGTGGCTCTGTGGAAAACCCTCCAAGTTAGGACAGCTGTTCTTTAAAGAACAAAAAATGCTGACATTGTAGGTGAAAATGAGGAATACCTTACTCTGTACTAATGTTCTAGTCGATTTGTTTAAACCTTCCAGACCATACTAACCCAAGGCAAGAAAACCTCATCCAAAGTCTGTGAAAGTGTTTTTTCATTGGTTTCTACAGTTTGATTAGGAAAAGTGCAGAAATCGGAAATGAACAGTATGTTATGAGTTCCTTTGGAGAACGCGTAGGAGTATTTTGAGTTTGGCCTTAAAAGCTGACCTCATCTTTCTCTCAGGAAGTGTTTGTTATCTGTTGTCAGTTTTCATAGCTAGCATATTACAAAACTATTGCTAAAGTTGGGTTGCTGTAATTGAAGTGATCGAGATTGGTAAATAGTGGGAGAAAGAAATAAAGAATTACTATCACTTTAAAGATCAGAAACAAAAGAGGCTAGTTGTCTCTGCAAAGAAATTACATAGTTGCCTGGATCATAAAGAGAGTTTGTAATGTAGCACTGTAACTCTGCTCTCCGAGTCTCAATTGAAATGGATAGTCATAAACTCCTCATTCTTCTGGAAATAATTAAGATAATGAAAACAACTGAGAATATCAGATTCAAGATGTCACGTTGAGCTACTCAAATATACCTTTAACCTTTATATGTTATTGGTAAGGCGTAGTTAAAAAACCTGTTACTCACTCTCAGTGATCTAGAGCCATTTACGTAAACTGAAGCTCTGCTTCTATATTTTTTTCCAAGGATTAACTGTGCAGTTAGTAATCAGATAATGAAAAGCACAGTTTTGCTCAAAACTTGTTTACTGTAGAGTACATACTTTTTCCCAATATTGTTTTCTTCTGATGTAAAATTGCTACTGATTTTATAGGTAATTTGCATATTTTGTTATTATGACAGCTCTTGGTTGGAAGAGAGGAGCTAGGTTGCTTCTCTTGATGTTTTTCCTGCTTGATTTTAAGCTGATAATGAGTGTTATTCACTGCTTAATGTCTTGATTTGTTCATAGCTGCCTGTAGAGAGGCATAATATTTTTCAGAGCCAGATGGTTGTGCATCTTGCATCTGTAGTAGACACAAAATTGGCTCCTTGCAGAAAATTTCTTTTGCAGTTTCATTTGATAAGTTTCCATATCACTACTTCTAATAATGTTGGGTGTTTGGTTTTTTTCTCAGGGAGAAGAAAGAGGTGGTTTGCTTTTTTCATAAAAACAGGTTTTTTTGACTCAGTTTCCTGTAGAAATTTGACTTGTGAGATCACACCAGCAGTCAGTTTGTGTCACTTTATGGCTGAATTGGTTTGAAACTACTGGTTAATTTAAACCAAATTTGAAATAGTGAAGTCTGAAAGCTTTATAAACAGCTACCAACTCACCAATCAGCAGGGACTGAGGTCTAAACTAATCATACCATGTGTGTATTTTCATTTGTTAAACAGAATTTAAATTCCTAGCAAAAATTTAAAATTCCATATGAAATAGTAAGTTAGAGGGTTTTCCTGTTAATTTATAGGATTACCAGTAATATTATTTGAAGCTTTGATCAGATAATTGAGGTAATTCTTTCAGGATTGTGCAATTTTTTGCAGTTGCCATCTTTCCTATATACTTCATTTATCAAGTTTCTAATACAAACAAGAAAACATGGCTAATTTATCCACTTCTGCAGAAGTTCTTGATTGATAATTTGCAAGTAAATTTATCTGACTTATTCTTGGGCACTTTATTCTTATCTAACAAGGAGAGATGGACCAGGAAATTAGAATATTTTGCAATCTCTTTCAAGTTCTAATTCAAAAGACTATAGAAGTAGGATTGCTAACATTGTTTATTAACTGAAAGAAGAATATGTGTGTAGTTGCCACTGGGAGAAGAAGTGTTCTGTGGAAAAACTATATTAAAACAGGATTTACGTTTGGGCTGAAAAAAGAAACCCATATTTTTACCTTGTTTTAGCTCATTTTCTGATCTTTGTGCTTTTCCACACAGCTACTATAATAAGTTGAATAAGCACTATAAGGTTTTATACTATTACCATTTTTCTCAGAATTAGACTAGGTAGCTGTTTCTTTCAGAGATAGGTGTTCATTTTTGTGCAGAGCTACTAAATAAGTGTGACCGGATAATGTCATCATTGCAATAGCACCTGAATCCTGAGGTGGCTGCGAGTAGCAGTGCATCATAGTTATTGGCAGTTACTGCGATTTTAGTTTACATAAGACTGGACTCCATTCCTTAACCACATTTTAAATTAAAGTTACAGTATTATGCGTATTTTGGACCTTGGAGGATGGGCTTTTGTTCCTCACATATGCATCTACTTGCTTGTACTCCTAGACAGTCTTTAGATGGTGTTCTGCCTTGTTTCAGAATTAAACGCTGTGTTTTTTTGTAGTTGTCCTGCAGCTTCAAAAGCTAAATAAAATGACGAAAATAAAATGTAGTACAAAACTGGAGTAATAGTAGGTTTTGCCAATGAAGAAGTACCTTTATTTCTTATGTATATATGGCAAAGCATATTAAACAAAAACCATTGGCTTGATTCCATGTCCTTAGAAAGACAGAATAAATCATGCACAACTTGCTGAAAAGGATTATACCCTATATTAGAGTAGTTTTTCTTATACGAATCTGTGGATATTCCATACTGTTTTGTTGGAAGGTTCAAATATAATAGGACCAGGTCCTGTCCTAGATAACGTGCTAAATCATTATGTGATATAGTGCATGAGTAAGAATCTTTCCACTGAAAGGGGGAAGGATGGGCCATGCATAATAAAATGAAATTAGGAAATCAGTTCAGACATTCCCTTTACACATAGTCAAATAGACAATTTAAACTGTGTCCTGTTCAGCCTTTCACAAAGACTGGTCATTAACCAGTGACTGCTGCAATTAATGGAAGGGTAGTTCTTGATCTTAATGAGCTTTGGGTCATGTACTGGATGTAATAATTCTGTAGAAAGAAATGAGGCTCAGGAGAGAACTATTTCACTTATTTTTCTGTCAGCAAAGTAGCAATAGAAAATTCTGGTCAGTTTGATCTTGAAAGATTGCTAAAACAATCTACTGAGAAAAGGAGACTTACTGAAAGAAAGGAAAAGGAGACACATTCTTTGAACCCCATAATAGACTTCTTTTTACCTTCAGTGTATAGACAGTGTAACGTTACTAATGCACGCTCTCCATCGTTGTGCAGAAGTCTGTTCCATATTGGTCTCTTACATGTTTTGTCTCTTGCATTCCCTATTAATGTATTCTGATGTGGTTTCTAATTTCTTGACTAGTTGCAGAGAAACACACATTCCAGATGATGAATGTAGAAGAGCGGCTGTTAAAAATGAAAGGCTAGATTATATCTCTGCTGTATAATTATTATGAATAATATGGATCCCTTGCATTTTGGATTTCTCATCATTCAGTTAAGCAAAGCTGTTAGAATACTGGAAAATAAATTTCCCTGTAGCCTGGTCCTAATTACGGGGAAGGCATAAACAGCTTCCCACATATCCACTAAATTTTGTGCAGAAGCTCAGGGATAGGAACTATAAGATCGTTATTGATTTTTACTTTAATATCACACTGTATATATTTAAATGACAAAGCTAGAAAGGGAAGCCTACAACTGTTGTGCAAACCAAAATAAATTTCTTGCATTGCTTGACAAAGCATTGTAGTCTCAATGTAAGGCTTAGATGTTGATGTGTTGACTCGTAAGTCCATATTCTTCCAACATGGTTATTTTTATTTCAGTGGCTGCAACAATTAATCAAAGATGTAACAGATACAGTGGTGTTTGACAGTTACGTGAGTTACCACGAAAGCAGGTAGTGCGTAACAGTAACTATAGTTAATAAGTTATTTTTCCAAATATGCCCAAAGAAGTGAGGAAGATGAAACCAGGAAGTTCCATCAGAGGGACGAAGTGAGCTGTTAATGATGATCACAACATGCTCTCTTGCAGTAAGATTCTTACATATTTCCGAAGCACACTAGTGATGTTAATGTTTAGCCTGTGCAGAACAAAGTGAGGCAAAAAGGTGCCACAGTGTTCACTGAGGGGCAGCGGACCCAACGTTGTAATATGGGAGACCCCAAGTGTAAGGCAGAACTTTTTTCACCCGAGGGAGGGCAAACACTGGCAGAGGTGTCCAGGAAACTGGGAGCCTTTGATCCTTGGAGATGTTCAGAGCTGGACTGGACGGGCCCTGAGCATTGTCATCTAGGTGGTATTGCTTTGAGGTTTGGGATAGGACGAAAAGCCTTTCAGAGTTCCTTTCACAGCTGAATCATTCTGGGAGCCTGTGATGAATAAGCATCTGTATGCGGAAATTCTCAGTAATACTTGCTGACAAGGGAGTCACTGGTATTGAATGAAAGGAAATGGACTTGGATATTCAGTCTGATAAGAGGACTCTGCATATGGCCTTTGAGAAAATCGTACAGTAAATCTGGCATTAGGTCTCAGAGAATTAGATAAAAAACACATAGGGCTTAAAAATGTTTCTTCAGTATAAACTCCCACTGGAGTGGAATCCAAAATGTTGCAGTGTTTTTGATGCACTAAGTTTCTGCAAGCAGAGTTTATGTTTATCAGGGTAGCATCTGTCCAACCCTTCCTTATTCTATTCTGGATCATGCATCATTTGTCCTCCCACAGCAGTCGTAAAAGTGGCATAAAGTTGGCATAAACTCCATGTCATCTGTTCTGGCAGTTTTCAGAGAAATTTAATCCTCTTCTCACATCTGATCTTGATTGTGTTTATACTGCTGTGTGAGCCAATACTGCATGGATTATGCCACCACAACCTGATTGTACTTAGCTGCCTTCTTTGAATGGGTTTATTGTGAACTCTTCATCTTTATGATGTAAAGCCCAAAGAATATAACAGGAAAAGTCTTTGAACATGAACCAGAGTCAATAAAAAGAGGTCATTAATCTTTGAGGATTGCTCATAAAAATGGAGTATGTGCTTGGGCAAAGATTTCCTTTTTTCACTTACAAATAAAGTTCCGTTTTTTCACTTACACAAGCTGGTGAGCATTGTCTGCTTTCTCCGCAAGGAGAAATTGGTGTTTTAAGGGCTGGCATTTAGATGAAAGCAGAAGAAAGATTCATTATGAATGCTGAGTTCGGTAGATGATTACTTGGAAGATAAGATGGCAAGTTTTTAAAACCTATTCTAAAGTTAGGTTAAACTAATTTACTCAATGTAAATGTTTCAGGTACATGTTTTGTCAGAACTCCAGAACTTGGTATGAAGTATCACACTGTAAAGCTGACAGCGTAAATATTTGCTAAGCACATATGATCTGTATGTACAGCCATTATCTATTTTTATTACGAAAATCTACGTGAGTATCTGTGTCTTGTATTGTAGGCCTAGTCTGCTGGCTGTGAATAACCCATGTAAACATTTATTTATCCAAAATCACTTCTGATAGCTTTACACAACTATTTTTTGTGGAGCAATAGCGTATGAGGATGCAGATACTTATTTCCAGTCCCTTCCCCTCCCATCTTCCTTCCTTATAATGGACTTCAGAACCACCTTAGAGTCTCTGAATGCCTGAAGTAAAGGTACTATAATGCATTGAAGTTTAAGGTATGAAAAGTATGTAACTATTCAGTTTTCAGTTTAAATATGAATTAAAATCTGTGGACGCAGTGGTGTGCATGACCTGTAAACATTTGAGTTTGGCATATGTCGTGTTCTTAGCTGTCTTGTAACTCAGGTGAAGTACTGTGTTAATGGAAGTGAAGAATAAGTAGAGGAGAAGAAATTCTTTTGTACTTCAACTTGCTGGAGCACAGATGTGTGTTTGGATCTATTCAGTCTGCTTGCCTTGTGTCCTGAGAGACATTCTTACTGATGTAGAACGCTGGAAAGAAAGCACTAAGACTGTGGTGGCTATTGGAAATGAAAAATAAAATGGACATTTTCTTTTTTTAAATTTTGAAAAACACCTTTTCATTTTAATCCTTCCGTATGCTTGGTGTTATTTAGGGTAAAACCATTCATTCTCTCTGTTGGTTTTATATACTGATGTCAAGCTATACTCTTTTAAATGCTTGTTTTCTTGCCCTGTGTGGCAAACTTCTAATTATGTATCCAGTGTAGGATTGCAGCCATTAGTATTCAGACGTTAACTCCACACAGTATCGTTCAAACTGAAGCACATTAGTGTCAAACTGTTAAATATTATTCAGAGGAGGTGTCTGACAAGTTTGACAGTACTTACTCATTGGTGGTTTACTAGCATTGCACTTACCTGCTTGATTAAAAAAAAAAAAAAAGGCAAGCTTTTTTTTTCACTGCAAGTGAAGTGAATACTATAGTCAAGTGAGTGTATGTCACTTGGTGATAATGCTATAGATCAATTGTCAAATTCCAAGGTTGAATTAGCAGAAATATTAAAATTTGATAGACTTCTTCAGTGGCAAGGATTTCAGATGACAAACTGGCAGCTCCTGTCCTTACTAGGGTCTCAAATGTCCATTTCCTTTTGAGTGTGACAGAATGTTTTAGTTTGCTAGCAGAATCCCTTTTTGACTTGACAGGTAACTTCTCCAACAAAACCCAAAGAGAAAATAAACCAAAAAAGCCCCTTAAAAACAGCATTTCTGTGAAAATTTGAGAGACACTTATTTGACGTTAGTGCTAACACGTACCTGTTGCAGTGAGGAACCATGAATGTTCTTGGAACTTACACAAACACAAACTGCAAAGTACTACATGGCATCAGGTTCAAAAACTGAAATTTGAACATTTAAGGTTTAAAGCCCTGTTGCAGATACTAAATTTGTGTGTTGTGCACTTTAAAAGTATGGCTGCCTTGCCTTTCTCCTCCTCCAGCAGAAAGGACAGTCACCTATTTTATACGTGCTCAATTGGAAAAAAACCACCCAAAATAATAAAAAAAGCCTGTGAAAAAGTCAAGCAATTTGTTTATCCTCCCCTTCTGTATGCTTCTGATAGCTTTTTCCAGTGCACATAGTTGCCTAATGCTTTGCTAGCTCCTTTTTTTCACTTCAAGACTTATTTTCTTGCCTACAGTGGCTGTGAGCCATTGATCACTCGTTTTAATGGTCGCAGAGAATAGATTTTGTTTCCTTTCCTGCTTTTTGGCAGATGCTTGTAAAGTGGTGGCAACAGGTAAAGCAATAAGGAGAAGCTCTGTTTTCAACTTTGAGTGTTTTCAAAACAGAACCCCTCTGTTCTCAATTAAGTTCATTGTGTTACGTCATGATGTTTACATCCATTTAATGTTAATTATTTTATGTGTCTCAATTTTTGAGCCTCTTCGTCCATGCCTCTAAACCAACTGGACTAAAAATTGTTTTTATTGTTATAATAGAAGCTAAAATTTTTGCAGTTCTCTGATTTCAGAATGTATGGCTTTAAAAAGTTGTCTCTTTTAAAACTTTCAGGCCTAGATTTCCAAAAGGACAAATCCAGGCTTTTTTGGACCTTTTCTGGTAAACTGAGATTCCGGAATTCCCAACAGGTACAAGCATTCAGTTGTTCCTTATTCTTTGGTTTTTCCTGTTGGTGGGCTGAGGCATGTCGCCTTTGAGTGCATGTCACAAATCCCTTTCTTTGTCATCTCATTTTCAGTGCACAGAAGAGGAGGCATTTGTATACTTACAATGTCATGAACTAGCTTCTTCAGCTGAGCATCAAGTTTTAAGTCTCTGTCATAACATGTCAAAATCTAAGTGCTTGCATGAACAAGAACGTTAGTAAAATGAAAAGAGCTGCCTTGGAATGAGAGGGACTCAGTAGTGTGCAACAAATCATCTCTATGCAGATCACTAAAATTCATCCTCTAATCCCATTTTGGCAATCATTCACTTAGCATTATTCTCTTCCATTGTACAGAAACATGCTTCTTATCTGCAGATAAAATATTTTCTCATATGAGCTGGTGTGAAGCTGCTGTCTTAGACACACGTGGCCTACCACTTGGAGAGGGATTTTTGACGCACAGGTCAGACTGTCAGTCTGCCTCTTGCAATCTTTACTTTTTTCCAATTACCAATACAAAAATATATTCCTAGGCTTAGGGGAACAAGGATATATGAACATAATCGTCTTACAAAAGGCATAGTGAGGGAAGGGGAAGAAAATAAGATGAACTGTATTTGCAGTCTGTTTCAGTGAGAAAATGAAATGCAATCTGGTAGAGTTGCTGCTGGCTAAGTTTATAAAGTAGCACCACAGTTAACAAGCTTACGTGATTGCAATGTGGCGCTTCTCAGCCTTGAGATGCGTTGAGTTCCCCAGTGTAATAGCAAGCCAGCGATAGATACAGAAACCTCTGGAAATATTTCCTCAATGTTAGCCCACTCCCAGGTACCATACTGACTTAATGAACTTGTTGGTTAATTTCTCCATTTCTTTGCAATGTCATATCAGGTAAACCGGGGGTCATGCCGTTTTTGGTGCTTAGGCGGATAGCTATGCTGATACGTAGCTTACATCATATCAGTAAAAATACTTTGCTGCTTTGCAGCTTGAAACGTCTTGCATCAACAGAGAGTGAGCAGCAGAATGGTGTCAAGGTTTGCTACTTCATGACAAAAGTTAACAGAGTTCTGACTTAAGACTGCAAAGATGCTTAAAAAAGTGATAAGAGAGAACTTCAGCATTCCCTGCTTCTATAGACGATATCAGAAATGGAGGACTTAAGATTTGGGTCTTAGTGCAGTATGAAAAATTCTCCTTTAAATCACATCCATGGGCTCTGTCCACTCGTCTTTTCCTTTCCTCAGTTTTCTTTAAACGTGGTTCCGTACCTAGTCTGTGGTCTATATATATAGCATTAACCCTGAGGACAAGGTCTCCTTTTTGTGTGTCCATGTAACATCTAGAAAAGCTGAGATCTTGCTAGTAGCATTTAATTGCTGTTATAGGGACAATTCTGATAACTAACAGGAAGCTCAGAATAATGTCTGTTTGAATGTATGCTGTGGAACTGTTGCTGTAATTAGTACTAATTAGCCTCTCTGTTGACAAAGTTGTAAAGAAGCCAAGAAGTAAACTCCCCGCCCCCCCTGCTCCCCCAAGTGGTGTCCCTTAATTTTGTTCTCCAGGACCGTCAGCCAGGAATCATTCACCAATGCACAAAGTGCTAAAAGTGTTTCTAGAAGTAAACTAAAAAGCAAAGAATAAATAGCTTACCATTTTAGGCAGTTACCCTGCAATGAGCTCTGTGTGACCAGACACTTTGCTTGGCAGGAAGAATATATTCACTTCGAGGAACCCATTTGGATGTTCCCTTCAGTACCAGGAGCTTATTCATGATGAAACAAGAATGGCTGAATATAGTTGTACTCAATATTAAACCATATTTTGTTTCATTATCATATCAAAAATAGGAAGTAAGACATCTGGAAACATTTATGTTAGATATAATTCCAAGTAATTAATATAAAATGTGTAATTTAGCTTTCATGACACTAAAACTACAGCTGTTCACTCTCTAGAATCTTACGTTAACAACATGAACAGTCTCTTGTTTTTTTTATAATATTTGTGTCCTTGAATCCAGAAGAATTTCAGTAGCTGAAGGAATAAAATGCTTAAACTGATGATACCATTTCACTTGATTCTAAAATTGTAGGATAGGAAATGTGCCTTGTCAGCATGCATGTATTAAATTGTTTAATAACATAAGCATTATCGATTTGATGGCTGATGTCTGCTGTCATTGATTCAATAATAATCACTTCTGTGGAGGGAAAGAAAGGTTTTTTGTACCTTTTCCTTTCTGATAGCCACATATAAGGAAAGGAAGAGCAGGGCTGGATTATTGTTTCTCTGCTACATGCTACATCTGTGGTGGTGTGCTCTGACCATCTGCTGAATGCCTCTACTTAGGAAGAGGAAGGGATTTATTCCTTTTGCTTTTTTTTTTTTTTTTTTGTTTTTCTTAGGGCTTAAGGACTTCCTGTGCTCTATTGATACTGCCTCTTGATACTGTCAGGAGAAACAGAGAAGAAGTGGCAATTGTGAGAAAGTTTGATCCTGAATAGGGTCACCACACTTAGCAACAGATCCTGAACCCCCAAAACATTAGGTATAAGCTCAGCTGATTTGCTGTACTATCTTAGGTCACACCAAGGAATCGGTGAATAATGAAGGAAGCTGGCATTGGTATATAAATACCATGGCATAAGAGTCATTGTTTATTGAAAATTTTACAAAACGTGTATGGTGTAATTCTTCACAAGCTCCTTTTTCCTTTGCATGGTGGTTGCTATGGAAAACTCAAAGCTTTAAACATGCTCGTCACATTCCTGACTGAGGTTTGTAAGAAATAATCGTGATTGTGTACCTTTCCTTATAGGCCTTAAACTGTATTTTTTTTATGTGTAGTGCACTTCTGAAGCTTTGTCTCTTCCAATACATGTCTTGTGATGACCAAAAAGAGGGTCAGGCTGTTGCTAAGTAGAATTGTGTGCCCAAGTTGGCTGGTAAAAAATTCAGTAACATGTAGTATCTCATGTTTAAATATTTATGAGGTGCCATAATTAATCACTAAATTATCCACGTAAATTAATTGTTACTAATTAACAGTGTTATTTTGAATCTTCTACCCTTTAAGTGTACAAGATCCATGTCTCTCCTGAGAGGGGAAGAAAGTGGGGAATTTGCTTTGCCATTTCTTAGTGTTGCCTCTAAGAGAGTCTTTCTGGAATGTAACCCACACTTTCTTAGAACACAAATCCATTGCAGAAGGCAATAGCTTACAAACCCCTGAAGACAGGAAAGGTAGAAGAAATTAATTTTTGTTGTAACTTCTAGTTATCAGGTAGGTAAGTTAGTGTGTTCTGTGTCGTAGCCTTGGTTTCACAACCCATCTTTCATTGTAACGGTAAATGCAATTTTAATGCTTTTTCATCATTCAATTTGGAATCATGACTACTTAGTACTGTTTTTAAAAAGATCCCTTCCCCCTGTGAGTTTTAACCTATTTCTTCTACTGATAGAAGTCCCAGTATTGACTAGGGGAATTTTTGCCTTCAGAGCCAGCTGGTGCCTCAGGACCTATTTTAGAGCACATTACTCACATAACATGAAAGAGTGCCTCACCAAGAGAAATTATGCTACACGCTGGGCCTTCTGAGCCTTGAAATCCCTGCAATTGTAGATTTCTGTGTTTGTCAGTCTGTGAAAGAATTATGTGCAGTGGTGTCTGCAGAGGAACACAGACTCGGAAAAAGGCAGAGAAACACGTACAGAAATAGCAGTTAAAAGTCATGTCTCATGGTCATTTTGTAATTATTCCATTTCTCAAGAAGTGAGAGGAGTTTTAAGTACACTGCAGAGCAAGTTAATTTCTGACATTGTGTTGGGTGACATCTAACCTAGGATAGAAGAAAATTGCCTAAAGTTAAAGCAACTGCATCACAGCTGATCATGTTTTACTTTAATTTTTCTTTTACCTTTAAATTTGTAGTACACTGTTATATTATGTGTAATGGGCAGGGTGGGCAAAAAAAGAATTAACATTGAAATGGCTATTTTTTTGGATATGTATAAGGAACATAATTTGGTTTCACATGCAGTGATTCAGTCTTAGCTAAATACTGTTTTTAGGATGTTATTACAAATAACATGGCTCTCTTAAGAGCAGTCTTGGCTGATAACCAAGTTTAACAATTTTTGGATAATTGTGATAGAGGATCCTGAGGCTGAATATCAATGCTGTCGACTTTTACATTTGTTATACTGAATTAGAGGCTCACATATATGTGTGCGTATATATATATATATATACACACATGTTTTGAGCCCAAAGTAGACGTTTGTCTGAGAAGGCTTTCATGCATTTTAGTAGTGCTGCATCATGGCAAAGAAAAAGAAACTGCAAATCCTGCTGCTTTCCTACTCATCTGCTGATTTCTATTTCATACAGATTATTGCGCGGTTTATATTAAATGCTTAAATTTTGAGTGAGCTAGTGGAGACGACTGTAGGGTTTTTTTGCGTCTGTATTTGGAAGGCTTTTTGCATCAATTAATATTTTTTATTTTAAAAAAGAGCAGTCCTGTGAGATTTGGTCTGTGTTTTGGTTGTAGAGAGCGGAAGCCATGTTATTCTGCCCCTTGCGTGGAACTGTTGACAGGCAGAACATACGGATCAACGAGTTACAAAAGAAGGTCTAGTGTGTGAATTTTTGTGGGCATGTGTTCTGACCTTCTCCACGCTGCCTGCAGCAGGGTGATTTAAGGTAGGTTCGACAGTAGAAATGTAGGTGCCCTGGAGATTTTACTTTTGGAGGTACATTGGTGACATTGGAGTATGTCTATGAGAAACAATTCAGGCTTCAGAACTGAACACAGTAGAGTTTCTAGCCAAGAAGCGGTCAGTATACGTTAGGCAGAATGCCACTGCTGCATTAGGCTGATACAGCTATGTCCCTTTTTGAGTTTATACAGTCCTAAATATATATGTACTGTTTCATTAGGAGTTACTTTAGATAGCTCTGATGCTATAGTACATTCTATAAATGTATGTTAAGAGTAATGAAAACTTTAGTGGTTATGATGCATAGGAATCTTAAATGTAATTTTCTTTGGAGATTAAAAGCTAAAAACGTAGTGCGCTTTATCATGAGTAGTTTTTCACCTGCATACATGGAATTGTATTTTCCTGTGGCTGAGGTTATCAGGTCTTGCTCCTTAATAAGGATTTTTAAGTGCAAAAGAAGGTAAATAATATAGCAGAGATGACTTCTGAACTGTAGACTACCATTGCAGCAAGCCCAGTGCATCTTCAGATAAGCTGAAGAATTGTAAGAGGAATTCTCACCTGTTTATAGAACACAGATCTGAGTCTTCTCAGTGGTTTACTTCTACCATGTTTACATAGTGGACACCTGCTGATTCTGAATGTTTGCTGAATTTTTAACTAAGGTTTATGTTGTTGTGTGGAAAATTAACATGAGATTTGTACACGTCCTTTTCATAAGGAAATGCTTCTGGTGATATAACATCTTGTCAATATGTTTAAGAAAAATAGCTAACTTGCATTAAAATGGTTTTTATGTCTTCATGTTACTTCATTACTCAGGATTTGTATTTCAGGGGAATCTTAGTTACTTTCAAACAAAATTGTTTAATCTTATGGTTAAAGCATGAGAAATGTGGCGTGCAGCATGGAAATGGTTAGCATAGAAGGTTTTCAGTAACTGTCATCTGTAAAATGAGAAAGGTAAAATCTGTATGTAAGATTCTATCACTTCAAACAAGAAACAGAAAAATAAAACTCTAGCAGTGATTTAAAGCAGATTCTAATTACAATTTCTGTCGTTCTTAATGCAAAACAACATGAGAACTGCATAATAAATACTGAGAGCTTAATGAAGCTGAAAGATAAATGTATTTGCTTTAACCTGGGCAGTCTACTGCTAAACCTAGGAGTCTATATGTAGTATACACAAATGTCTTTTGTGTTTTTTTTCTTCTTATGTTTAGTAAGATAAGGCCGTATGACCAGTAGTCGTAGAGTAATGAAAACCTCTAATGAATGCAAGTGCAAATTCTCATACAGAGCAAGCTCTCAGCGGTGAAGTCATTCATATGCAATTACTATGCCTATTTTTCTGAAGTAAAGAATGCAGCTGATAAATTTGGACAAGATATGTAACACGGAATTCTACTTCCCAAGCCTCCTGAACAATTAAAAACTGACAGGTGAGAGATCTTTCACAGAATGTAGATGCTGTTACTTGGGAAACAGTTTTTCTGGTATGTGAGTGTCAGGTCTGTCACAGTTCAGTGTTGCTTGTCTCTGAGTAAGGACTGGGTGAAGAAATGGCATTGAAGATAAGTCACTGAAAGCGCTTCAGGTGTCAGTATTTCTGTAACAGTTACTGAGCCTGTTGTATTGTTGGTATTACACGCTATCTAGAACTGCAGAGTTACTGTGGCAGAATTTGTCTTTCATTACTTTACTAGAAATAGTAGGTGTTCTGCCCTAAAATGTAAGAACATTAAGCGTATGCATTGTTAAGGTGTTCTTTTCTGGGGGTGGATGGGTGCAAAAAGTAGTGGACTGTAATAAATTTCACGAACACAAAGTAATACTTTGGAAAAAAAGGCGTTTACATAGGCACATAAATCATAGCATTTTTCCATATCATTTGACCGTTTTTTGACCATTTTAATTTTACATCTGTGTTCAAAGATTATGTCTGTATCCTTTTCCTTCTCTGAATCTGAAACACGAATTGTTTTAACAATGAAAGGCAGCAGAAAGTTATTATATTGTAATCTCATAAAGTTACTATAATAGAATCTAGCTGTCTCCAAAAATCCCTGTGGTTTTCTGATTTTGTTGTGTGGTTTTGTTTTGTTTTTTAAACATAGCTTGTCTCTATGATTGCTGCATCCTACAGATAACAGGCATAGATTCAAGATTTCTTCACTCCTTTCCCATCTGAATGTAGGGTTTTTTTTCTTCTAAGGTGTAGTTAGTTGCCACAGTTTTTGCGATGAACTCTGTGTGTGTTATTTACAATGTAGAATTCTTGTAGGAAGCTCATTGCTAGTAACACATCCACAGTTAGCATGAAGAAGATCTTAGCAGAATTATGAACATTAATTACAGACATTTAAGTGGAAAGGTTTTCCTGGGTCATCAGATCCAATTCCATGCTTTCACAGGCAAGTACATCATCAGATAATCACTTAGGTAATTTTACTGAGCATCATCTGAAAAACAGTATTACTTTTTTTTTTTTGTCCCATGTTACTCCTTGCAGAGTAGCCAAAACAATTCTGTGGTGGCTAGAAATATTTTTCAACTCTGTTCAGCCATGAACAACATTTGGTTTTGACAAGGTTGTTTCTGTTTGGACACATGCTACCATTCCTTTCTTTTTATCCTTTCTTTTTTTGTGAACAGGTGGTCTTTTATTATGTGCTTTATAATCCTCATTTGCTCACAGCTACTTTTGGTGAACCCTGATTTTTCTCTCAATGTCATTTTGCTAACTCAAGGAAGATAAGTTCATCTAATTTTAGCTTTTTTACTGTGACATCATTGCTATATATTTACTGAAGTGGCATCTTTGAAAGTAAAATTACCCCTAGTCAACGTGGTTGTCTTTAAGCTGGTACAGTGCATGTTTCAGATGGTTCTAGAAGAAGTAGCGTGCTGCTAGCTTCATATTTAAAAAAAATAAAAATTACTTATACATAAAGCCTACGTTGTAGCTGTGATGTGCAGTAGCCACAAATTGTGGCTACATTTGGTGAGGCCCATATAATTGCATTGGGCAACCTGAGATAAGCTCAACCCAGATTCAGATTGCTGCTTCTTGTTTATTTCTAAGTGGAAAAAACCTGTTTATGTTGTTCTCTGAAAGACTGTAAAAGAGCTGCTGTCATTGCCAGCACTATCAAGGGTATGTCATCGTTCAATTTGTGGCTTTTTCAGCCATGAATGGAGGTCTTTGAAAAGTGATTGACACCTGCAAACTGAGTCGTTGGGTCCTGAGACTGTAACAGCACTAGTAATTTAATTACACAGACAGGTAAGAGCTTGCTGGGAAAGATATTAAGATAGACAGGAATGGAGCAATGAGATTTTTGTCACATTGCATTTTTTCTCTCTCTAATTCGTCTAGAGTTTTTATCATAAGTCTTGCTGTGAAATAGACTACTTAAAGTAATTGACAGAAATTGGCTGCTTCATAGCTTTATTTTAATACAGTTTGGATTGCTGAATTTTTGGACAGTTTTCAAGATGGTGAGCAACTTTGTAGAAGTGTCTGTTAGGAAGTATGTGCCAAAATAATTAGTACACTATTTCTGCTGCCACTCCAACATTGTCTTGGGTCTTGCAGATTTGAGGAACTGAACTTGAGCTTAATAAGGTTACATACCCTTTCAAGGATGAGATATGTGAAGGAAATGGGTTGAAATAACAGGCCACACCTTTTAACACGTGTGAAATCCTCTCCATAATCAGAGGTGATCACATGGATGCAAGATTCTTCCGTACCTCCTGTGGCCAGAGGACAACAGAAACCTTTCATCCATTTAATAGTTCTGCTGGACAGAGTTAGGTGATCAGTTCTGGAGATTTTATCCCCTTTCTCAAACCTCAAGGTGCATCAGCCGGTTCTTTGAAAGGCTGGTTCTCGAGTATGACTAAATTTAATCAACTTTCTGCCTACTTTCTGACTTGTGAGAACTGATGCTGGACCATGTGAGTACACTGAATTGTACTGCCCGCCACCCTTCACAGCTCCTTTAGCACCTGAGAGAAGATTTAAGTAGTATCCATATGAAATACCTTCCATTTTATTGATACTCTGTGACAAAGGTGAAAACCCTGCTTGTTTTCACATTGTCTGGCCTGCCCCCAAAATAGTTTCCCCCTGTAATTACAGACAACTTCTGTACCCTAACATGATTGCTGCATCTCCCTGACTTCAGCACAGGTTAGCTTCTCTCTCCACAGTTTTGAGGTGATGCAAAAATCCTTCCAGTTTTCCTCCCTCTTCCCGTTTTCCTGATGCATACATCTCTGGAGCAGGTAGAGGCAATGACTTATCCAGAAATATACTATAATGGTCTTTAAATTCCAAAAGAGAGTTATAAAAATGAGGAAATATTTTAAAACTTTAAAATAAAAGAAGCTCAAAAGACAGGCAAGAGAATTCTACCCTTGCGGGTGGTTCAGAGGCTATATGAGGACATCATATTGCAATCTGAGGATCAACACATACAACTGATTTAAGAAAGGCTTACTTTTAAAACCTTCATGACTAGAAAGGTACAGAAGCTGCTAAGTGACTGGCATATTTTAAAGAATTTTATCCATGTTCAGGTGATGAACGCATTCAGGCAGATGAAATATAGGAGAAAAGAATTTTGAGGAACAAACTAGCAAAAAGAATCAAACCAATAAATTTTCACTCTGCAACATATCAGGAAACTTGCAGGAGAGTCTTGCAAGATGCCCTTAATTATCCAGGAGCGCTCGGAAGATAATACCATTGGAAAGAAACAGAATTAGCATTTCACATTGACATAGAGCGTGGAGGAAACTGGGAAGATTCCTGTGCTAGAACCCGCTTTGAGGGGCTTCTTATGAGAGGCTGTCTGAAAAGGAGGGGGAGGAAGTGCTCCAGGTGCCTGAGCAGATATTCGCCTAAAGCCCACGGAAGGGACCACAGTGGAGCAGGTATTTCTCTAGAAGCAGCCTGTGGAGATGGCCATGCTGGAGCAGATATCCATGCCACAGCCCGTGAAGGACCCCATGCCAAGGCAGGTGGATATTACATGAAGGAACTGCAGCCCATGGAGTACCACGTTCTCCTGACAGTGCGTGTCAGGAGAACTATCAGCCTTTGGAGGAACCCATCCTTGGTTTATCCTGAAGGACCATGGAGAGGCCCCACACTGGACTAGTTCTTGAAGGAGTGTGGCCCATGGGAAGGACCCATGCTGGAGCAGGGCAAAAGTGTGAGGAGGAAGGAGCAGCAGAGAGGACAGGCTTACAGACTAACCACAACCCCCCATTCCCCATCTTCCCTGTGCCACTTGAGGGTGGGATGAGGAGGTGAAGGAGTTGGGAATGAAGGATTGAAGATGAGCCTGGAAAGAAGGGCTGGGGGCTGAGGAAGGTGTTAACAGCTTTTGTCTTTGTTCCTCACCATCCATCTCTATTTTTAATTGATGCTACATTAAGTTATTTTCCTTGAGTCTGTTTTGCCTGTGATGGTAAGTGGTAAATGATCTCCCTGGCTGTCTTGATCCAGGAACTTTTTAATCTTATTTTCTTCCCTTGTCCTGTTTAGGAGAGAGAGTGAGAGGGCACTGGCTGGGTGGTCGCCTGGCAGCTGGACACGGTCAACCCACCACAACCATTTTGAGGTGGGAGAAGGCTTTTTTTAGGTATTAGATCTTACATTGAATGTACGCCAGTTTCGTAGGCTCACTGTCACAGTCATAATTTTCTTTTTGTTGTTTCTCCTGAAGGAGTAGTCTTCAAGGAAGAGAAAAATCCCACCTTCCCTGAGTAGACGCATGTAATTGGAAACACAGCTGGTAGTTACTGTTCTCGGCAGCAAGGAAACTTTGTCTCCCAACAGATTTACAGCCCCATGACAATCCGTATATTTATCTGAAATTATGATTGTCATTTCTTCAGTTACTATAAAGCAGATACTAGTTATTAAGTGACACAGAAGAGACATGGACAGTGTAGTTGGTATCGAAGGAATTTTTAGATTTTTGTAGGGTTTCAGCGCAGTGAGAAACACTTTTAACATTAATGGTTTCTGTAATCAGCTAATTGTCAGTTGTTTTTCTGAACAGTAATCAGACACATTCTGAAGTTACATTTATTTTTGGACTAGTGCACCTTTTGCAAATTGCTTACCACGTACTGAGAGCGCTGTACAGGAAATAAGACATTAGAAACTGAGCAGAAGATGTGACGTCCTTTTTGTAGCGATGGCACCCATACTGTGAGACTACCTTTGTTCACTTTAATAGAGATTTACCACAGTTCTGAAACACAATGGAATGATGCACTTAATTGACCATTAGCTGTTTTGCTGACATGACGGTACCAAAAAGATACGTCTTTTTATATAGTTTGGGATAACGTTAGAGGTTTTTTGAGCAATTACATGATTCAAACATCTAGGTAATCTGTAATTGCTTCTGAATGGTATTTGCTTCAAAAAAATGCAGAGCGATTTAATGAAATTGTAAAAAAAATAATTTATACATCCTACATAATGTAAATCATCACACAGCGCTATCATTCCTTTTTCAACAAAATAATAAAAGTATAGTTCCTATTTAAAATTTACTGTTATTTCTATGAAAACAGATGCTGCTTTTGGGCATTTTTTTCTCATTGAAAGAAGATTTTAATAAGTAGCTCAAAAACTGAAGCTAGTGTCTTTAAAGTGCTCTGCAAAAAAAAAAAAAAAATCACATTAACAGGCCCAGTGCACATTTCATTATAAAAATGCACCATAGGCAGTTTATGCTTCTAAAATGTAAAATAGAAAATGGCTTATATTGTGAAGTTGTTCACAGCTCTAGACAGAGTAAAAGGATTAATATTTCTGCAAAGGCTTAATCCCATGGAAAGTTATAACTTGATTGATATCACCTTTACAACTTCAGTTGGAAAAACATCCACAGTAGATATTAATATCTGTTACATGGTATTTTAAGTCATACTTGAAGGTATAATTGTTAGCAAAATTTCTGCTGTGGCTGTGCACGATGATGCTACAGCTCAACATACGGTGGCACGTAAAAAATTATTTATTTGTGTATTTTCGTAAACAACAGTAACCAAATACTTTGATTTGCTGAAATACTAATTATTGCTGAAAAAATACTTACATAGGATTAAAAATGTGGGACTGTTTTTTTTTCCTGTCCATCTTATGGATCGTGGATATGGAAATGCAGCTAGACCAGCTATATCAAGACTTCCTCTTTATGGTCTTGCAAATTAAGATTCCCACCCTATATCAATGAACCAGATAGCTGTCTTGTGTATTGTACTATATTATGTTAGCAGATGATGGTGGTAAATAATCAATGGGACATAAAGCCAAATTGGAGGCAAGAAATGGAAGATTATGGTTTCCACGTGAAGATGCATGATTTTCTATTTAGAGAGAGTACTCCCCCAGATGAACAAATAACAGAAAGTAAAATCAGCAGTTTTCTTCTGTAGTTTTTATCTTATTTCCTTTTAAATTGGAATACAGACTTTGCCTTCAACAGGAAGAAGTAGTTAATTTGGTCAGTATCAGAACACATATTCTAGTAGGTGCTCTTTCAGAGCCAGCTCCATGGTAGTTTAATACTTACAAGTATTTATAGAAGGATGGTTTTCCCAAGCCCAACACGTCCTTTGATTGTGCCCCGACAATTAGTGGATCAGCGGATGATAATTTACAGATAAAAAAGATGAGTCAAAACTGTTTTGAGTTCCCCATCGTTAATGTTACTGCAGTGAGGTATTGAATTTCCATTGCAATTCCGTGGGCATCTAGACCCCTTTGAAATTTCAGTTGGTAGACATATCCCTGGGGAAATGTCAGAGAAAGATGCTGATACACTGAATTGAATATAAGAAAATGTGTCAGAGCTGGTTGTAGGTCTGTGAGTCACCAGTGAATAGAATGTAGTTGTGATCACGGGAATGAATTAGCTGATGGAATGAAAAGCCTGTAAAGGGAGATGAAGAGAATACAAATGGCATCGTAAAGCGGTGCCACACAGAGACGACTGAGCTATTCCTGAACCAAACAGGGCATGAAAAGCAGGGCCAGAATACTGTGCCAGTGGAGCTGTAGTGTTTCATCTATCAAACTAGGTAGCCTGGGTACCCCTGCATACCACTGTTTTTGCCAGGTACTATTTTGAATGATCCAACAGGCAGAGATACCTAAAATTGTCTGTTATCTCAGTGGCTCTGTGCCTTCGTGAAAAGGACAGGGATTCTGATATGTGCCTTTTTTTTTTTTTTTCTGCTTTCGGTGCAGGCAGCTGAGTCCTTAGGGAGAAAAACTATTTTGATATATTCAGCTATGGCTTTTTCTGTCTGATTGGAGGGCATGTGTGTAGCGTATAGACAGATGGATATATAAATGCTCAAATGAAATTGTGTAAGGACACTTCATAGATTCTGTTTGTAAGCCGCATCTTAAAATAAGATGTGGTAAGCCAATTCCTTTAAAGCAAATACTATCATGCTGAAATTAAGCAACCTTAGTTCACTGGAAAATGTAAATGTTTTCAAACTTTAATATGAAGAAAGAGTAAGACGAGGGTTTGTTTAATCTCATATTTGTACTTGCTTTGTCTTTCTCTACGTGATTGTATGCATTGCCACCCCAGCTGTGCATTTAAAACAGTCCCCGTATTTCTCTGACAGTTATAGCTTACAGTACACCTTATAGAATTGTACAATGTTATATGTGTTCCTCTACCCACAACTAAATCAGGGAATTGTAGGAGTTACACAATTCTGTCACCTGATGGTAGGAAGTAATGGTACTGGAGACTTAGACTTTAAAAGAAGTTTTTTCTATTTTATTTTCAGCTAGTCTTAATGATGCCTGACTTCTTGTGAGAATTTAAACTTTTTGAAATTATGTTTCAGTAAAATTGAACATGCAAAAATTACTGGTTTCCCGTCATTCAGGAACTAGCTTTACTCTCCTGTTTTGAGAAGACTGTTTTGAAGTTGTGATCCCTCACCTGCATAGTAACTTCTGTTACGCTTATGGCTTTGGTGACAACTGCAAGTTTGGAAGCAATTGCTTTATACGGAGCCAAAGGATATTTAAATAAATGATCCTGTAAATGTTCTCCAGTTTTGAACTGGGCAATTAAGTTATATTTAGCTCCATTAGTTAAGATAAACATAAGAGCTGTCACTTCACACATTTTATTTATATGCTTGTCTTTTTTTGAGATCCGTTAAAGAAGTAACTCGGTAACTTGTATTAAAAAGAAACAATTAAATTAGAATGTTTGATGGCACTAGTACTATGTCAGACATTTTTAATGATGGGAAGAAACAATCTGAAACTACTCTCAGAGACACAACAAAGCTGTACATACCGAAAGGTAGAAATTACAACATTATTTATGTTTCAAGGAAGTTAAATAATTGCTTCCCACTTTGAGTATACTGCATATTTATTATGAGTCAAGAAGTCAAGTTTCTCACTTGTGTTAGGAAGAAAATACTGCATCTTTGAAATTTTTGTTTTGCTCTCATTTGTTTTTCTTGTTATTGACCTAAACAACTTAGCTGCTCTTTAGTTTTACCTCTTCTGAACTTCTAGAATAACTTCTCTGAGGTTCAAAACTTCAGATGAGAAAAAAATAAAATGCCCCCAGTAACCCCACAATAAATCTGTGAGAATCTAACCAGATAACGTTTATTTAAGAAAATTTGCTTGGAGAAATTTGTTGATTTCTCTGCCGAGAAGCAGAAGGAGATTTAATGACATCACTTAACTTGTATAAGGATAATAAAATAAATTAATTTCTATGTAGTGATTGTTTTTACTCTTCTTCTAACAGCAGCAATACAGTGGAAGTGATACAGCATAGGCTTGTGTGGTTTCAGATATAGGTTGCTTGGACTGCTTCTGAAACTACTGAAGACTCAGGTTATGTGGAACCAGAAAGTCCTGTGCATCTTTGTGTCTTAAGAGCAGCAGTGATGTTTCACGTAGAATAGCCAGCGTGTTGCTTTGTTCTTGTATTTTCCAAATGGTGCAATTAATTTTTTTTTTGTTTGTTTCATGAATCCAGCTTTTTCTACCAGTGATCTACAGGAGAGACTTGCCCTGCCCTGCAGCTTAACAAGTGGTAATAGACTTCAGGTGGTCATCAGTGTCCTTGAGATAACTTCACAGGCTTTAGCCATTTGTTCAGCCTTGGGTACTTCACTGGCAGCTGTCATGGTGAACAGATAGAGGCTGGATATCACACTAGTAAGGATATATTCCATTAATAAAACTGGACATTAAGAGGAGGAAATACTGGGGAGGAACACTTCATTAAAGGGATGGATGTTCTGGATTTTGTTTCTCCCATGCAGTTTCCATCAGGGCTCAAGTGGATGGTTGAGATGTTGCGTGATCTGAATTAAGACATCAGTATTTCAGAGTTCCTGAGGCTCAAATGAGGTGAGGTAATGTGTGAACTTTTTATAACTTACTATTCTGTTCATATTGCTAGAAGGGCAGAGCCTGACTAGTACACTGGTAGATTTACTGTATATTTACTAGTATACTGGTAGAGTTTTACACACCAAATGTATCTAGACCTTATAATTGGAGACTGAATATAAATAGTTACAATGCAAAGCAAAGCCATAGTACATGATACAGAGAAAACTTACTAAGAAAAGTAGAAATTTGCTAGACTTCTATACTGATTTTGGTGAGATCGACATTACATTGTATAGACTAAAAAAGGATATATCTTTAAATCTTTCACAGGTAGAAGATTAAGATGTGATGCACTTACACTAATGCAGCTGAATTTGATCATAGTGATTACATGAGGCCTTCATGTAGTGGCCAAACCAAAAATGTTCAGAGGTTTTCAGGGAATTTATATTGATCTGCAGTGGATTATAATGTAGTTTGGGAAAAAATTGAAGTGATCCGGTCTTCTTCCAGAAGCAGAATTCTGTTAGAATTCCTTTTTCAGGCATACCTGGCGGGGGGGGGGCATGTTCTATTTCTGTCTGCTACAACAACATTTCTTTTATCTGTTACAGTAAGCTGTCATTCGATGCCAGTTTGTTTAAATATACTATAGAAGTGGAGACAAAGATCACTTGAAAAAAAAGTTTTAACGCACTTCCAAAAGTTTCCATAGGGTATGAATTTTGGACTACTTTAAATCCCAAAATGGTGAGTACTTGGATTCATAAATAAGAGAAACTACAAAGTATGGTTGATATAAGACTAGATTTTACTCTTTTGTTGTTGTCCTTTAGTCCACAAAGTCACTCACTCAGGGTGTTCTGTTTCACAATGGTGTAATGAAAATATTAAAATGAACCTTGTGGATTATGAAAAAAAAGGAGGAGTTGCATGTTGATGCTGCTTGCAGGCAACAGTTATAAACCTCTGAATTTGAGAAATCTTACCTGTTCACATATAAGAAAAGAATTGTTTAAGATAGCCAATTGGGCATGCTGAGTAGAAAGCTATGTCTTGAGTTACCCCCTTCTTGAAAAATGGCAGTATGGAAGAAATGTATTCTCTAAGTCTTCTGATAAAAATATTCCTCTTAGTGTTGAATAATTAAAGTTAATAATGTGTAATTCATATGGTGACTTTCTGCCCCATTTGTGCTGCTCCAGCATGGAAAATGTAGCAGGAACAGTTACACAGTATTTAATTTCTGATGTTCTCTGTCACTTTAATTTCTACTACGTAATTGGAGGTCTCAGTTTTTCATGTGAGCAAAGTGAATGAAGTGGATGAGGCTTCAAAGAGGGACGGGGGAGAAGAGTGGCTGTGATACCATTGCCATCTACTGTTTGTGGCATTGGTGATGAGAACCAGCATTTCACTCCTGTCTCGTTACAGTCAGTTCTAGACTTTTTTTTGCTTTCTAAAGCCAGCAACTGGCAGCTGTGGTCATCCCAGAAAGTTATGTCTTCCTATTTTTTTATGTACTAAGAAAGAAAAGATCATGAAAGATTGATAAAAACAGGTATAAGATCTTGTAGAGATGAAGATCAGGAGTATGGGATGGCTTACATGTGAGGAACAGCTGCTTTAAACAATCTCTTCAGTTTGGAAATGCAAGAACTGGGTGGAGGGCAGAGAGGGTGAAAACGTAAGAAATCACGAAACTGGTGATACGGTAACTAGAGGGCCTCAAATGAAGCAGCAGGTCGTAGGTTTGAAACAAAAGAAGGGATGCTTCTTTACACAGCGTGTTGTTAATCTGTGTAACTTCTTGTAATGGGATTTTTAGGTAAATCCTCATGAATTTTGAGTTATGTGATTTTGAAATGCAACTTGACTTTCTTTAGAGTAAAGCAGTAGTGTCGCATTTTGCAGGACCGGGTTCTCAGTACAAAGGAAAGAGTGGATACAAAAAGCAGGTGTGGGTCAGCACAGGAGAACAGTAATAAATATTATCCAGGCATAGGAAGCAGCAATTACATTATGTTGTGGTTGCCTTGCTGTTTAGCAGGGGCGTTTGGACCGCTTCTATTGCAGCAGAGGTTTCGTTTGCTTTTAGAGTAATGTTAAAGAGGTTGTATTCAAACTGCATACAGTAATAATTTTTTTGCAAAGTTTCATTTTTATTCAACAAAAGGAGTCTTTTGGTACTGCCTCCTGCAGTAGCTCTTGGACTCTAAAGATCTGGGAGAGAGGAACGCAAAGATGAATGCATCAGGTCTGTGCTCGGTATGTTCTGAGAACTCCCCACTCTGTGCATAAGATCTAACTGGTGCAGAGAAGAGATAACGGATTTTTTCTGTATTAATCTTCAAAACTCCATATACATGAAAGGTTGTCATTACTTTTTTATGGCTGAATAGATATCCAGCAACTTGCCAGTTGCTAAAGCATGAATTAAGTCTGAACATTACGGCAATATATAAAAAAAATAAATAGTACATTTTAACTTTTAGTGTACATTTATTCTTCAAAATTATCCAAGCGTTCTGTCTCTCCAACCCTGATAGAATATAATCTGCAATATTTAGGACACCATGCTGTAGAATAACTGTTTCAATAGGTTTTTTTTGAAACTCTCTGTATCGATGAGGCTTTTTAACTAGTTTAATTATCCTCTTGCAACCTTGCAGGGTAGTGTACTAACTGTGTTACAGTCAGCTTATGTATTCTCCTCACTGAACTCTTTTCTTGCTCAGTCTGTGGAGTTACTTTAAAAAGAGAGACAATTCTGTCTGAGCCACAGTTGTTAACTGTGAGCTCCGGTGAAATACAGCATATCGGGGCATGCTGAGCCAGACAGAGGGTCCAACATCTATTAACAGTAGGAGTGAACTAAAGATCCCTAGGATGAAAGAAGAGTGGGAGTAAAATTTCATGTGGGAAGATAAAGATGCCGTAACAAGATCACGCTTATAGGCAATTTAAACTTTTTTAAAAATGATCTCAAAATTCATGAGACATGATGTAATGGAGAGAGTCCCAGTGATTGCAGTAAATAATTGTTTTATGAGCCACTGTTTTGTAGTAACCATAATAATAAATACTGTTTCTCCCATGTTGAGGTCACTTTTACCTTGTCTGGAGCACATCTTGTGACTAATTTTTCTTCAGCTCTACCTCAGAACAATAATATCAGTGTAAATAGAGAAAAAATCCCGTTTTCTGCGTAGGAGAAAGATGCTCTAGTTTCATAAGCTCTTTTGCATCAGCCCCTTCATGTGGTCCTTTATATTACTTCATCATATAGTATCGTGGAGCATTATGCCTGAAATTCTTTTTGGAGAAGATCACAACCTTGTTTTTAGACAATTACTCTTTTAGATGATCATTCTGCTTTACATGTGCAGGGACAAATTCCTCAAATGTGCTGTCACTTTCATATATGGTTGAGCAGGATTTGCAGGTAACATCTGTAGGGTAAGAGGTTTGTAAAGGAGACCCACCCCTGAAGTGACTACTTTTAGTGGATTTCGGTAGCAAAGATCTCTTGAGGGACGAGTGGAATTTGAGTATTATGTTACATCCCAGTCACCTTTCTGCCGTTTTGCATCTTTCCTTGTCAGTTACAGGTGCCATGCTTAATACTTGTAAGTATTTTCTAATTCAGTAATCTCTCTGCTAGATCCAGCAGTGTCATTTATATTTCAATTCCAAACAGCCATTGCTGGTGAGTAATGATGCGTGTGTATGTGTTTTTATGGGTATAAAATTTAAATATATAAAAACGTATGCCTGTATTGTTATAACTTTGTTGCTGGTGTAGCATACTTAAGGATATTACCAAGACCGATTACTTCTTAGAACTCGTATATATGCTCAACTTTAATAGATTAGACTAAATTGATGACTAGTAAAGCCATTGATGGCCTGTAGTGGCCTGTACCAACAAATCAATATAAAAAGTGGTAAAACAGATGAAAAACATGGCCCCTTGGAGACTAAGGCTTTGAATGTTGGATTTTGGGGGGATGTAGAATTCAAATACTGCTTCCAAACACTGCAAAGTGACTTTGGTTGATAAATCAGTTTGGAAACTTCATTGTCCTGTTGTCCCGTGGGATGTCTTGTTCGTTCAATATGCAAAAACTTCTCTCACGTTGTGTGTTACTAAAAATAATCAATGTAGTATATACTAATATATACGTGCTCAGTACCAAGAGAATATTTAATTTCCTAAGTTTAGAGCAAAGAAAGTTAAACTTTTGTAGTAAGCAAAATGCAGTGAAGAACTTAAGAAAAAGAAAACTCAAATCCTGTAAGTTCATTTTCTGTTTGTAAATACTGAACTACTTATTCAAGAAATAAATGTTTAAATTACATTGATACTAAAAGGCCCTGCTTGTGATCTCTTGAATTAGGAGAATAGAAAGTAAATAGTGGTTGTGCCTGTACAGAAAATAAAGGATATAACTGCCACGAAATGAAACAAAAAAGACCAGAAGGGTAGAGGCAGAGAGGTGGGAAAAAAAGAGTAGAAAATAGTGATTGAAAATACAGGAGTGGTAGCATCGGAGAAGATAAAATGGAAAGGCTTAGGAAGAAAAAAATACAAAGGAGAGATAGTGTTAAAAGGGAAATAAATAGGACTATTATTACACTCTGTTTTCTTTTAAGAATTCCACAAACAAGGAAAGAGAATAATATTTTATAAAGCTGTTTCCTTACTGAATTTGGTTCAGGTTAATTTTCAGCACAGTGAAATATGGAGCCCCCGGTTCCTTATGAGAGTTTGAAAAGGAGCAGCTCAGATAAGGAAATGTTAATTCAACTGCATTATACACTGCCTGGTTAACAGGCTGGAAGGGACAGGCTGCAGGTGTGGGGGGTCAAGAAAGCCAGGTACAATTCAGACCCTTGATGGCAAGTGATAATCTTCCTTCAGGTGTATTCTGTCAGAATCTGTGGGCTATGGTAGTTTAAATAAGAGTGTGAGACTGAATTGAGACTTCGTAAAATAAAACCTTTAAAAAGATAGAAGATAAAACTGCTCTGCTGTGCACTTTGATGCGAGCAGGAAGTTTTTCTTCACTGGTGGTTGTCACTGCACTGCTTAGGCTTTATTTCATAAGCTGATACTGTCCTAATTTAAACTTTGACTTCCTATTACAAAGTATAAATCAGAAGATTAAAAACCTCCTGCTATAGATATTTTTAATAGAAAGTGACAGTTTAATTTGGCAGAGTTGAGCTGAAAGGATGCTTAAACCTAGCAGAGAATGCCAGCATCAGCAGCTCCAGAGAAGTTGGAAATGAAAACAGAAACATGAATAATTAACAGATAAGCTTGAGTTCCTCAGATATTTTGCAATTACTTACTTTAGAAAAGTTTTCTTCTCCATTAAATCCCAGAGTTCTGTTTTTGTAGTCAACCTGGTTTTGCTTACTGAAAAGTAGTGGATATACCTAACTTTTTTCTTTTTATTTCCTAAATGAAAAAGTAAGTTTTGCAGGTAAGCTTATTTTTTACTGTTACCTAGTTTTATTTCTTTATTTCTTATAGTCACACTGGTGTTTTTTTCTTAAGATACAGCAACATTTAAAAATAAACTTATTCATTTATTCATAAGGCCAAATGACCTGCAGTTTTGAGATACAATAAGGAATTAATGAGCAATTGTAGCCTTGTCGGCAGGGTGTTGCATTCCAGTGCGCAGCTTTATGTAACAACACTGAGCTGTTAAACGTCTGAGTTACTCCATGTGCTTATAGTAAACAGCATTCAGAAAACTGTCATAATGATAATGGCACAGAAAATACTACTTTTTTGTATTTATACCATCTCTGTTGCTATCCGTGCAACAACTTGATGAGGTGGAATATGGTTCAGCCATATGCTGGAATCAAAGCTGCCAGTTTCTACTCCCAAGGAAATTAATATGCAAAATCCCTGTTTTCAAAAGGTCTTTTATGTATTTCAGCCTGCAGGAGATTTTGCTAACTCAGCTGGTGATTTCAGTTAAGAAATTTGTTTAGAGCATCCTGTTGGTAAAATCTAGACAATTTTGCTTTGAGGAAAAAATATTTACACCTGCAAACCCATGATTTTTCCTCCCTGTTCCCACTCAGTAAGTAGGATGGATGTGTATTTTCCTCTCAATTCTCTCTTCGCAATTCTGTAATGTGGAAAACATTACTTATTTGAGGAAGGTATATACTTTTTGTAGGGAACAAGAGTAAATTTAACTTTGTCTCTGCTGCTCTGACTTCCAACATAAGTGGGTTTCTAACAGCAGGTACCGAATTAAGGAGAAATAATACCAGTATTTCTCCTCTTCCTGAAGGTGATTATACCATATTCTGCCATGGAATGCTCTTTGACTAATCTGTATTTTTCTGTAGCCTCAAATTTAAAAATACTTGTTTAGCAAATTAATCAGTAAGAAGATTTCTGTTAGTGTTACAGCCTGCTTGTAGGTGACCAACATCCTGAACAGAGCCTCTGCCAATAACAATATTAATTATGTCATCTGTAATCATGGAATAATTCTGGCTGAAAGGGAAGCTGGAGGTCAGCTAGACTTACTTTCCTCTCTGAGTGGGTCTAATGAGATTAGGTTGTTCAGGGCCTTGTTTTGAGCACTGCCAAGGAGAGAGTATATCTGAACCGCTGAAGCTTGTTACAGAATCTGTTCTTACAACAGTAACATTACTCACTACCACCACTGTCCGCCTTCCCCCACTCCACCCCAAAAAAAAAAAAAAAAAGAAAGAAAAAAAGTAGATGCAGAAAAGGCGGCCGGTTTTCTTTGTGGCATGGTTTCCACTATCATTTATGAAATGTGAGTAAAATAGGTTGGAATGTCCTTAACCTTTTCTCTTGCCCACAGAGGTTTTTGGGGAAAGTCCCTCACGAGATGAATTGCCTGTCACTGGTTGTGGTAGAGCTACAGATTGGTCTGAACTAGGAATAGTCCCAGTCATGTCAGAACTAACTGACATCCCCAAAGTGGTATTAAATAATAAAATAATATTATCTATTTTACTCTTTAGAAACATGGAAAGTGTAATACTGTTTAAAAAAAATGACCAACAACCAAAGGCTTTGTGAGCACATTAGAAACAGTTTTGTCATATTTTACCCAAAGCTTGGTTAATATTGTCAGAATTACGCTAGGTATTTTCCCAAAATGCTTATAAACAACAAGTCACTGTGTCCTGCTGTATGTAATTTTTATTTTGTGTTACTATTTTTTGTGTAAAAATCAATTCAGTAGAGTAAAATTCCTCTAGAGGGGTAGGGAGCCTTGTAGAAGCAGTTCTAGCATGGTTTTTCTCCCAAGGTAAAAAAATCGAAGTCTTGGCCTTGTGATAGCAATGTCTTTCCCTCTGGCATAACTGTTGTAATTAGGCAAGCAGGCATGACAAGGTATTCTAGTGAGGTATTACGAAATCTACAGTAACAACAGGTACTATCAGTCTGTAATTATCCTGAGGCATAGTCAAGGGAAAAAAAATAAAAACCAAAACAAAGCAAAAAACCCCACCTAAATATTTATTAGTATATCAAAGCAGTGGAGTTCTAAACTGTGGTAGTGTGTTATTTTGCTGCTGACATAGTGTGAAGACCTTTTTTCAGAAAGTGGAATTGCTGAAGTATAAGACCTAGTATTGCTCCTGCTCTTATGCTGCTTATATAATGCCATAATGAAAGGAAAAAGTATAGGACTCAAGTGCTTTCAGGCTTAAGATAATTAAGTAGACAAGTGTTCGTGTTCTTTTCTTTAAATGTCAGATTCGGTTCTCATTATTTTGAGAACTTTAGTTAAGAAGTAATTGGTCAGGCATTACTTTCACCGGGCGTTTTGGTCCATGTGCCTTAGCTTCTCAAATGCTAATCCCAGCTATATTTTATTATCATTCTTATTAATGCAAGAAGTACTGTGGTGTCACTTTTCTCTTATTTTTGCCATCAGTGAAAAGGTTACTGACAAAAAATTGCTCTTGCTTCTTGCGTTTTCTGACTGTTTTCAGTTTTAACTTTTGGGATGCATTGTCAACTTTGCTTAGAGTTAAAGATGACTTTCTTATTGGAATAAACTTTCAAATACAACCAGTTAAAATCTATTCACCTTCCTTCGAATTTTATGATATTTTTTTCATGTGTATTATTTGAAATTCATTAGAGGCTATGTAACGAAGAGCTGTATTTTTCTTTATCCTTTAATGTATTTGCTATAGGAATTTACAGCAGGATGTTTTATGTTTATTGTAACTTTATCTGGAATGCAGAATTTCTGATATCAGCGTATGTTTGCTGGGATAAAATATATCATAAATAAAGGACAGATGGAATTTCAGATGTGACAGGACTGTGGAGTTTAACAGAAAGAGAAGACGTTTGAAAGGGAATATTTTTACCCATATGATAACATCTGACTTTGGTATTCCCCTTGCTACAGTGCTATTCAACAGACTGACTTCTCTTTTAACGTTATTTTTATTTTAGTTAGTTGTAGAAGCCTTTCACTGAATAATCCGGGTGTTACCTTATTTGGTAGTCTAAATAATAAGAAATTTACGCCTGTACTTTTTCATTGTATTGCTGTATGTGCTACGGTCAACAAGAATCTGCTAAATCTCACTCTGTCCTCTTAAATCAGGCTAAGGGAGGTGGTCTGTCCTTGTGTCGAAGTGATGTGCAGGCATATATGATGCAATGCTTGTATTTGCTGGTTGAAAAGGATGTAGTTCTGTAAAAAGTAACAAGGTGTAAAAATTAGTAGTGGCTTTTTCCCCCTGCTACTATCTAAGTTCCCACTCTACCTGTTTCCATAGATGTTGGGGTGAAAGAAAAGTGAAAGGCAGTATAGTTTTCCATGGGAGGTTGGACAAATTCGGAGCTTGTCCTGCTGGAAATCAGTGTTCTGGGGAATACACGTTGCATGAAGAAACAGAAAATATGGAGGTAGAGCAACCGGGAATAAACAAGGATTTGGACCTCCCTCTGTACAATTGTCAGCACTTGCTAGCCAGGTTTAATTTTTTTATTCTTTGGGGGTACAGCCTGCACTTCTGTAATCTCTAGTCATCTTCCTGAAATTCCTGCATGATCCATTCCAAACACATCATCGTGTTTTGCAAGAGAATCTGTCCCACTGCAGGGCACTGCGTGGTTAGCAGTGGTCCCTGAAGGCAGTGAATTGCTGCCAGGTGTCTAGGCCTTGGCGTTGTCAGAGAGCAGAGGATGCTGTTGCTCTTGCAGTAGTTCTGTTGTCAAGTTCAGGCCCGTGTCTTGCAAGAGGTGATACATTGAATCATAGAATCATTTAGGTTGGAAAAGACCCTTGGGATCATCGAGTCCCACTGTCATCTCCACTCTACAAAGTTCTCCCTTACACCATATCCCTTAACACTACATCTAAAGGAGTCTTAAACAGATTCGGGGACGGTGACTCCACCACCTCCCTGGGCAGCCTATTCCGGTGTCTAACCGCTCTTTCTGTGAAGAATTTTTTCCTAATGTTCTAATATTCTAATCCAGAACGTCTGTTAGCAGTTGGGCAAAGTTGCTTTAAAATCTTTATGTTCATGAAAAGTGTAATTCTCCCCTCAATGACACAGCTATTTGGAGTGAAACAAAACAGTTCCGTCTAAAGTATGCGTCATAGGAATGTAGAGAAAGAGGTAAATGAGTCTTCCAGCTGGAAGAGAATTCGGAGGAAAACAGTGAATACAACAGAGAAAAGTGGATGGGATGGGAGTGCTTACCCTAATGCTCCTTTCTACAAACAGTTATACGTATTACGCAGTATTTTTAATGGTCTCTATATAGTTGCATTTCACTTGCAAAGCCTCCTCCAAATAAAGAAATGGAGTACTTGCCAAGATGCAGGCATGTGAAGTCAGTGTAGTTCTATGGCGGTGGAAATCTCTCTTTAATTTTCTGAACTTTGGAGTTGTACTTTTTTTTTTCTTTGTACATTTAAGCATGACTATTGCAAAAGACAGATAATTGACATTTAAAGGCAGTAATTGCACTTTCCCAAAATTAGAAGTGTTTTAGCAATCTTTGTGTATGTACCGGGAAATTACTTCTGAGCTTCTAAAATTGTTACCCTTCCAAATCTGTTTTCTGAGTTTCCTAAGAACATTAGAGGAGTAAGCTCTATTACCTGTGTAAAACTGTCTGGTAGAAACTTGAGCGCATTTGGAAGAAAGCATCCCTTTAGATGATGTGGCACTCGGTAATAAATGCTAAACCAACGTAACGATGTCTCGTAACTGTGGCCTAAGGAGGAACATCATTATTAGTGTTCCCTCTTTCTGACCAATTATTGAATAATGACAATAATTTGAAGAAAACAGGAAGAGATATTCAGTCATTGCTATTAGAATAATGTTTTCGCATTCAGGGCTGGAGAATTTGACATGGTAAAAGCTTTGTATTACATGTCTTAAAAATTCCTTGTCCTATTTGGCCAGTTAAAAAGAATATGTGGAATCACTTTAAGAAGTTACTTGCAGAATGTTTGAGCTGGAGAAGGGGGAACTTGAAAGGAGGGTATACAAATCCAAAATCCTGTAGGAAGCTCTGCCAAACTGTACTTTTTCAAGCTAAGGCCTATCTGAAATCAGCAGGCTTTGCTTTTTCTGTCCTGAAATTTATAAGTAAACCATGCTTTTAAAGACGACATCCACAACTTGAAAAGATTACGAGATACCAAGAAGTAACTCTGCTATTGACAATGAGTTTTGTGTGGAAATAAGAAGCTATTAAGGTAAAGATCAGAAATACATAGGGGGAAAAAAATCAGAATTAGTGTCTTCTGTTAGGGGAATTCTCATGGAACATTGTTTCTAATTAAACAGTTTATAGTAGAGTTTTGGAGAAAGGTTTTTGCTTTTCACAGGAACCTGTAATTATTCTTGAAAAACAAAATATCCACATTATGTGAAAATAAAAGAGCTTCCTAGAAAAAAAATAGGAATGTCATGCTAATGATAGTTCACGGCGCCTTCAGCAGTTTATTCTACGTAGCGGTGGATGTGTCAGATCTCACGTGGAGGATATAGTCTGTAGTATGACGCATGAAATGCAGTGTGTGAACCCGTGTTAGAAAGCTGCATAATAGTACAAGCAATAGAATGGCGTCTCCTGCGAGTTACTGAGATGCTGTTTCTGACAGATGGACAAAATTCAATTCTTATTCCCTGAAAAAACCAAAGTCTTTCACAGCCATTTTTTTGGTAGAGCCAGCGTTCTTCAGCTATACGTGACCAGTAAGTGTCATTTACCAAAAAAGGAGAGCGAATATTTTTGTTTTTTTTTTTTTAAACTTAAACCTCACCACTGTGTTTGAATTGTATCTAAAATGATTGCCCAGGAAGCAGAGCATGCTAGTTTATTTTCTGAGTGGTAGGGTTCAGAAATAATCAATAGATGCTGCTTTCTCCTTATTACCTGCTGAACAGCTCAAGTTGTTTCTTGGGAGAAAAATATACTTTCAGTTGCTTTATGCGCATATGTCCCTCAAGGGTAATCCAGAATAAAAACAATGTGCAGAAATTTGATGAAATTTTGTGAGTCTAATTCCCTATCCAACAAGAATTCCTTTATCAAGCTTGTCAGTATGGAAGCAGGACACGAGCTGGAAAACATTGATAAAACATGACAAAGAGCTTTTGGTGTGTTTGATGTGTCATTCAAATGTAAACAAATGCTGCTGCAGAAAGCAGAAATGTTTGGCAAGGGGGTGGAAAACAGTGGAATAGGCCTCCCCCAAAACAACAAAATAAGGAAAAAGACCATGTAAAACTGGCTTTCCTTTGACGCTACCTGAGAATGTCATGCAAAACATACCACTTGCTTTTTATTTCTCAACTGAAGCTCTAAGTGTATTTTGTGCAAAGTAAACAAACATTGAACAGACGCCAGAAACTTTCAAGAGCAACTTCTGGTTTACATCTAATAAGACTGAAGTCAACAACTGTCTCATGAGCTGTCCAGAGGAATTTTGAGGCAGGTGGGATGCACAATAATGCATTAGCATAAATCTTCCGAAGCAAAGGATGTATCTCCTTATTCCAGATGACACCAAGGCAGTTGGGTGGTGCTCACTAAGCCGAATCCATTTACTTCAGAAGAATTGGAGTGAAAAGCATTTCCTCTGTTGGCATGTTTAGAAATGTAGAATCATAGAATCATAGAATTGTTGAGGTTGGAAGGGACCTTTAAGATCATCGAGTCCAACCTTTAGCCTACCCTGACAAGAGCCACTTCTAAACCATGTCCCTCAGTGCCCCATCTACCCTTTTTTTAAACACCTCCAGAGATGGTGAATCCACCACCTCCCTGGGCAGCCTATTCCAATGTTTAATAACCCTTTCAGTGAAAAAATGTCTCCTAATATCTAATCTAAACCTCCCCTGACGTAACTTGAACCCGTTTCCCCTCGTCCTATCACTTGTCACCAGGGAGAAGAGGTCAGCCCCCATCTCTCTACAACCTCCTTTCAGGTAGTTGTAGAGGGTGATAAGGTCTCCCCTCAGCCTCCTCTTCTCCAGGCTAAACAACCCCAGCTCCCTCAGTCGTTCTTCATAAGGTTTGTCCTCCAGGCCCCTCACCAGCTTTGTAGCCCTTCTCTGGACACGCTCCAACACCTCAATGTCCCTCTTGTAGCGAGGGGCCCAAAACTGAACGCAGTACTTGAGGTGGGGCCTCACCAGTGCCGAGTACAGGGGGATGATCACTTCCCTAGTCCGGCTCACCACACTATTCCTGATACAGGCTAGGATGCTGTTGGCCTTCTTGGCCACCTGGGCACACTGCTGGCTCATATTCAGCCGGCTGTCAACCAACACTCCCAAGTCCTTTTCTGTCGAGCTGCTTTCAAGCCATTCTGCCCCAATCCTGTAGCGCTGCATGGGGTTGTTGTGACCCAAGTGCAGGACCCGGCACTTGGCCTTGTTGAACCTCATACCATTGGTCTCAGCCCATCAGTCCAGCCTGTCCAGATCCCTCTGCAGAGCCAACCTACCCTCAAGCAGATCAACACGCCCGCCCAGCTTAGTGTCATCTGCGAACTTACTGAGGGTGCATTCAATCCCTTCATCCAGATCATTGATAAAGATACTAAAGAGAACCGGCCCCAGCACCGAACCCTGGGGGACACCACTTGTGACTGGACACCAACTGGATTTAACTCCATTTACCACCACTCTCTGGGCACGGCCATCCAGCCAGTTTTTTACCCAGCGAAGAGTACACCTGTCCAGGCCATGGGCAGCCAGTTTCTCCAGGAGAATGCTGTGGGAAACAGTGTCAAAAGCTTTGCAAAAATCCAAGTAGATAACATCCACAGCTTTTCCCTCATCCACTAAGTGGGTCACCTTATCATAGAAGGATATTAGGTTTGATAGGCATGACCTGCCCTTCACAAACCCATGCTGACTGGGCCTGATCACCCTGTTCTCCTGCATGTGCCGTGTAATGGCACTGAGGAGGATCTGTTCCATGACCTTCCCAGGCACCGAGGTCAGACTGACTGGCCTGTAGTTCCCCGGATCCTCCTTCCGGCCCTTCTTGTGGATGGATGTAGCTGAAAAATACTAGAGTGGCTATTTTTTTAGTATCAGGCATGTCCATTTGTGCTCAAGAGAGAGGATGGTTTGTTTTGTGGTTGTTTTTTTTTCCTTTTGGGGGATAAAATCCCTCAGTGTGTAGGATCTTATTGGACAAATACTTAAACCTTTTAAAGTAGAATCAACATGCAGATGCTGTAGCACAGGGAAATACAATGTAGCAGCAGATTTTGATTGATATGAGAAAATGAATGATATATTGGCTGTGAGAGCAGAATTTCTAGGAATGATTTGAAAAACTGAATTTTTCTAACAGTCTTTATTAGTATTTCATGCAAATTTAGAATTTCTATGAAGTTCTTAAGACTTCTAGTTTTGGTATGGCAACTCACCCTGCCAGCTAACAGAAAATAACTCAAGCAGTGCCTGATGTCCTGTGTGCTTTGTGCTAGCCTTTTGTTGAAATTCAGAAAGCCAAGACAGAAGTCCCTTTCTTGACGTGACTGCACCACTGTGAAATTTTCTAACTGTTGTCAAAGGACACAAGCCTGTTTGTTAGTGGGCAGTAAATAACGTGCTCCTGAAGGCAATGTTATGATGTATTTCAGCACTTTCTTCAGGTATACTGAAAGAGGAGATTGGAAAAAAAAGCCTTAAATACCAGCCAGTGTTTTCATTTCTTCCCTTGTTCTTTTAACACTAGATTCTTCTGTTAGGAAACTGGTACGTGAATCATCTCTCCGTATCTCTCCAACCACCCATCCTGTCTCCCATTGACATACACATTAAGCTCATCTATTGTGAAATAAATCCTCAGAAATCTCTCCAAAACAGACTTAGAGGTGTAATGAATTGAATTAAAATTGAGTGACATACTTTTTTAAAAGAAATACTCAGTAAAAATAGTTAATCCTGGGGAAAGGTATAAATACCTTGCCTAAAGCAAAGATAACTTTGAAGTATAAATAATGTAATACATTTTAATCAGTTTTACTGCAACAGTTTTTATCTATAAAATAACTTATCTTGGAAGCTTTTTTCAAGTAGGTTGAAAGAAGAATATAATTTGCTTGAATAGAATTTTAGTAGTGAAATCTCCTTAGTTTGGAACCTGGACAAGCTTACAATGGTGTACTCTCTTACTTTCTGTCTAACAATAATTAAAAAAAGACTTACCGAGTAGTCGGCCAAAGTAGTCTAGAAACTACAAGTTTAGATGCAAGTTTGTTTCTTGTCAAAATAGTGCTTATGGACCAGATTTATTCAGTAAATCATGGAAGGTTTACTAGAGCAAAATTCAGTTTTGAGCCGAGGATCACCACAATATTATGTACCGTTGAAGCTTGTTGTTCCTGCTGGTGATGCAAAGATGATACTTAACACAATTTAAAATCATTGTGCAGAAAGTTGATATTTTGGCATTTGAACTGAAAGTTTTGAGCCATGTGTAAGTCAGTGGAGCGTCTAGGGTTCTTTCTTGACGAGCTAAGGTAATTTAACCAAGATAAGCTTTATAACTAACTATGAAAGTTTAAAACAGATCCCCTGTTGTGTTCAAAATATACCCTTTCCCCACTAGGAAAAAAATACGTCCTTGTAAGGACTTTAGCAGGGTGTAACTGTTACGCTAGTCATCTTCAAGCTAAGCTCATTTCCTATTCCAAATTGGTGAGCTGAGCTAAACATAAATTACATGGCATACTGTTTTCTTCCTGAATGAGCTGCCAGCATTCTTAGAAGTTTTCCAGACTGAGGAAAAAGGAAAGGGGACACCCCCCCTCCCAGAACAAAACAAAACAACAAACCCACAAAAGAAAAGCCAACTCAAACCCACCCCCAATGAGAAGGGAAGCAACTTCCTGTGAGGAAGCTTGCCACTTTTAAACTGGAAATGAATGGGATTCGTTCTTTACTGGTAGTTTCTTGTGTAATACTTTGTGGGTTTTAGGACGGTGATGTAAAAAAATGCTAACGTCACCAGTGTCCATGCTTTGGAACACATGATAGTTTTGCACAACTGCTTTACTTCATTTTGCAGAGTTAAGCATGATTCAAAATGCCAGTGTTTTAAAGTATTTTTGCCATAAAATTTTAGTATTTTACATTATTTGGGCTATTAGAACAAATTTGGAATAATGGACTGCAGAAGTATGTTCAGTATAAATACAGAGAGCTGAAGTCTGGATATAGTTGAAGAAAATAAATGGTATCATTCTCAGTTGTATGTTCCTGGCACTGCAACCCAGTACATTTCAGAATCTACAGAGCATAAATTTGACCTTTGAAGAAAGACGACTTATTACGTTGACAGTGAGAATTTATTTGATGTTAAATAACTTCACGCAGTTTTCCACATGTGGCTGATTAGAGGGGAATGAAGTAGGAGACTGGTTGTGTACTGCTGCCTCTTAGAAGCATTTCAAGAGTTTCTCTGTTATTTTAATGATTAATATAACTATGAAAATCTTGGTAACAGAGGGAAGCAGGGAATAGAATAGAGATGTTGTAGTGTTTCTTGCTTTTTCAGGGTATGTGTTACGGTTTCGGCAGTGATGCTCTTTAATATGGGGTTGTGTAGTCCACCTGAGGCTGAGCGTCAGGGGGAAAAGGTAAGAATCGTGTGGTCTTTCAGGAAGATTCTCTTAACCAGACGTATTTTAGTTGAGTCTAGTTTTAACAATCCTTTAGTAAAGCCAGAGATTTCTCCCAGCTAGACAGTGTGAACAGTTAGAAAATTTGAACTTGAGGGCTGTGACAGGTTGGGTGAAGTTAAGTGTCAGAAATTTTAATCATAGATGACAGCTCTGACTGCTGAGAAAAGACAACATCATGTATAGTAAATATAAAGAAAACTTAAATTCAGGGCAGGTGTAGATGTAGAAGCAGCGTAGCTATACGCGTTAGCATTAGCTGAACATCTGGGACATGGGTTTTGGGATTGAGGCAAAGAAAGACGCTTTCATTTCTGAATAGGAGGATAGTCCACGTTGGTGTTCCTGATTTAACTTTCTGTTAAATTTTCTATTAACGTGGCATCACTCCAACTTCACTAGTTGTCTCTCAGCCCTCTTGTTTCTATACTTTCATGATATATCTGCCTTACCGTTCTCATCATCCCATATAGTTCATCCCTCCCCCTTATATATTTCTAGCGTGTAGTCTAATTGGATGTTGTTTCTACTTACGTATTATCGATGCTTCTGAGAGATTTCTCATTTGTTACTTGATTTATGATAGTTAGAATAATGGGCAGTCTAATTGACACTGAACAAACTTTTTTGAATTATTGTACTGATTTACATTATACTGATTTTACAAAGGCATAAAACTGACATAAAATATTCATCTTTTCTCTTGTTATTGGCCTTATCTCTTGAAATACCATAAAGTACACATTCTTAGCTTTATCTACTAGTAAAAACATTATGCTGTCTGTTATACTAGAAATTCAAGGCAGTAAAATCCTGTGTCAGGCAACTTCATAGAGAAAAGGCCTTTGTTTGTAACAAAATGCCAATGACTATTTACTTCCATTTGCAGTCAGTTCAGGTGCCTGTATGATTTTGATGGAGTTCCATTTATTCAAAAGGAAGGGCTTTTGCACAGTTTGTGCCAAGGACTTTATGGATAATTAATTGTAATGGATACCTTAAAGCTGAAAGCACTTTATTTGTGCTGTCATGTGCATTTGGGAAAGTATTGAAATAGGTTTTCTTTTTATACATTATGTAGGGAATTAGGTGGCTAGCTTGCATATAAATGTGATGAGCTACTGCATTCGCTGTAGCAAGAGATTTCCCACCATAAAGCCATTACTGTTTAATTGTGCAGATGGACTACGAAAATCCTTAATCCATACACTTAATGACATAATTGTTTAAATGAAGCATGCACATTCAATACAGCCAATACCAAAAATAGGTTATTAAGTTGGAATTTAGACTAGAATTTTCTAAACAAAAGTTTTCATCTGCAGCAGCGAGGCACAACCCTTTTTCTAAGGGTTATATTTTTAAAGTAGTCAACTTTGTTGTTAAAATTGGCTGAGGATGTAACATAATTTCTTCACTGACCCGGTTTATCATTTTGCTCCTTTGGCCCTTGCAGTACTGAACTGATTACTTTTCTGCCCTCCTCTGTCTTAACCATGGCATGTTTTTCCTAAGCTACTTTTAACCAGAAACAAATAAGAACCCTTCACATGCTTACTTCAGATTATACGCAAAATCTTCATTTCAGTTTTCATTGTTTATCTAAAAACTTTTCTCACTGACCTGAGCACTAAATACTAAGAAATCTAGAACTAGTTTCACGATTTTAAAAATACAACACCAAAAGCTTTTCCTCATTTCTTACTGCATCGTGCAAAAGAAAGGTAGCTCTGCCACACTGATTTCTGAGCTGGCTGCTGATGTCATACTCTTTTATCGGAGAGACCAAACACGTTGCCATATCTGTCATTCTAATCTTACTTACAAGGGGTCAGGATTTATAACGCTTTTTACCTTTTTTGCCGTAAAACTTTTGTGGTTCTGATGCAGCAAGAGCGTTTTCACAAACGTGCTGCAATAAAAGAGTTCACTTTAAAAGCAATGCATTAAAAGATACCAATCCATGAACATCCCATGCAGGCAAGAATTCTCTATGTGAATTTTGTCCTCAAATGCTGGACTGGAAATGAAGAGAGTGGCTGCAAAAGTGTTCTTTGATACAGATGACGGCAGCCAACTTCGCATGCTGAGTTAAGTGTAGGGTATTTGAGGAAACCGTATTCATCTGAAGTAGGTAAAGTATAAGTAAAGGAATCTCAATTTATAAATTCAAATTCAATATATCATAATAACTGGAACCATGGACAATTTTATTGAGTTTTCTGTATTCTTGGAAGTTGTTTTTATTTTCATAAAAACCTGCTTCTGGAGTTGTAAAGCCCAGTGGGTATTTTGGGGGTGACGACTTTTTAGAAATGTAGGTAGATCCACTGCCAGAGACCTGTGTAACCTGGGGTCAATCCAAGTAGCATCGGAAGCAGAAAGCAGTAAGCCTGAACACCGAGTGTGAAGGTGAGCAAACAAATTCCAGGTACTTTTTGCAAAGTGAGCCAGAAGGCATGCTGTTTTCCTTAAATTGTTCTGGTGACAGCAGCATGAAAATGTGTGCTCAAAGGCAGAATGCAGCCGCAGACCTCTACCTCTTAGAAGAAAAGTAGATTACTGTTTATGAAGAGTGACAAAAGCCCAACTTTTAGAGTTGCTGGTCATTTCAGAGGCTTTGACAGTGCTCATCACGAGCCCCAGAGGAGATTTTGACAGGGGATTCAAATGGCAATGTTGATGCACCATCGTTTGCAGAGAAGTCACAGGACACAAGATCCCAAAGACCTGCTGCTGGGCAACAAAAATGACAGGCCAGGTCTCTGGAGAGTCTGTAGCTGGCATTGACCTAGCAGTGGGAATTCAGCATCAGAGACAAGCAGTGATGCCACTTGAAGGAGAAGAGATGGGAGAGTAAACTTATTTAGTGGGCTGGTAAACTCATTTAAGAAGAATGCCACACTCCTGTCCAGATACACAGGAGAATCTACTACTAATAGCTTGCTTTTAAGACCTGTTAAGGAATTGCCACACAGGATAGACTGTAGGATATCTTACCTTCTGCCATCCCTGTGACAGACCTCCAGCAGAGTCTGGGAGGAACAGCTCTTTGGCCAGCTCTCTCTGTGGGTTGCACTGAGGTCTGAGCTTCAGTATATGTCTTCATTGCTTTGGGACAGAACTGCAGGGAGTTGTGGTTTCAGGAGGAATTAAGACATTGGAATTACAGTAACGTACAGGTGGTAAATAATACTGGCCTGAGGAACACATCCATCTGAGTATATACTACAGTATCATGTAGTTGGAGAAAATTAATACATCCTGTGGTCAGTCCTCTTTCTTTGCTTATCTGCTGCAAGCCACGCACAACTCCTGCGTGGACACTAAGTATTTTGATATCCTAGTGCTATTCAAGATAACATATACTTTAAATGTTCCCGTTAAAATTTACAATTTGGCACTAAAATAATTCATTTTGTTTCAATGTAGCCATGAAATAAAATGTAAAATTGCAGAAGCTTTAATAGATTCTTGAAAGTGAATATGTGTTTCAGTGACTAAAACAAGAACCTTAAAAGCAGTATTTCACAAGTATTCTACATTTCCTCAGGGAGAATTGGATATAATATTGGAGTAATTTAAATTAGAGTCAGCTTTCAGGTCATTAACTATTAAATGTACTCCTCTGCAGCATCTGCACAATGCAGTGCATACGTCTGAACTCAGTGCCAAGTATCAGGTAGGGGGAAAAACAGTGTGTGATTCAGCAAGGAACTGGTTTATTAAGACGAAGTTTTGTAACTTTCATAGCAGCGGCCTAGTGATAGCTGCGTGCCATATTCAGTGGGAAGACTAATGGGTGATTAAAGGAGAGTTTCTTCCCTTCTTACTGCTAGATGGGAAAAACAATCCAAACAACTAATTGGACATAATAGAAGTTGCAGAGGTTTGGAAATAGTATAGATAACGTGCAAGTAGCTGCAGTTATGGGCTAATTATCTTTTGTTACCAGTTTATCAGGTGGTTTCTCAAATCACAGAGACAGGAAAAGCAGCTAGGAAGGGGTCTTTATTTAGACAGAAGTCTGGTGTCCATGTCGCGCTTTCAAACCTCTAATTAATCCACAGATTAGTGTGTCAGGCAGACCAGGACGTTTTAAGGTAAAACTGTGATTAGTTTGTGAGAAGAATCTGAATATTTTTTTTTTTACATTAGTAAACACAATTCAGACTAACAAAAGTATCTTGTTATACTCTGTCAGTTGTTTGCAGCTCATCATTCCGTCAGCCAGTCTGAACTTTTATAGCCTTTATTTGCATCCTTTTATTCTCTTCCTTCAAGATTTTAATGAATTCACGCATGAGCCTTGGAGTCGAAATTTAAAAGAGGAGACAGCCTTTCTGGGCCCCCTCAAGCCCTTCAATTTCTAAAGGTGATAGATGGTGGAGTAAAAGGGAGACGAGTGGAGAAGAATCTGTGGGAAAGCTGAAAGTACATTGATTTACATATATTTGCTTCGTTGTGTTTGGAAAGCATTCCTGTGATGTCATGAAGTGGTGGAAAGGTAGTGATTACAGCAGGCAGAACAGTCTGTGCCAGTTGGCTCTGCTGACGTGGGTCTGTGACAAGCACTCGCTCGCTTCAGTCTATGGCTGAGGCTGGGTAGGGGAATTCCAAGGTGGAGAAATAGAAGAAAAAGATAGGAAAGGTGGTGGTTGGTTTTGTTTTGGTTGGTGGGTTTTGGTGTTGGTTTTGGTGGTTTTTTTCAGAGTGGGGTTTGGTTTTGTGATTTTGCTTTTTTGGGGGGGGCGGGGGAAGGATGGGCTTGGTTGGTTTGTGTTTTTGTTTTGTTTGGGTTTTTTCTGGTTGTTTTTTTTTTTGTTTGTTTCTTGTTTTTTTTTAAATAGTCTCCTGAGAGAATGGATTTGAGAGTCCTCTTTATGCAAAATGTCCCTTTGCAGTAATATGTACCTGCTGCATTACTGAAGAATAAGTGTCTGAAGTGGGTGTTTGAGCAGCTGGCAGAGCAAGAGAAGTGTTGTGTGGGCAAGGGGAGCCACAGGAATGACTGTGAATCTTATTTGGCATGGTCTTAATTATCAATTTTTTGGTCACCTTACTTACATCTCTGGATTGAGCCACATCTATAACACTTGGCCCTTCATTCTTGCTTCCCTTAGCTCTGCCTGTGTGTGAGTATCGTTGTCAGCCACTGTGATGTTTGTTAGTCATTTTACAATTCAATGAAGGAAACCGAGGCACTGAAATTCAGGAGGCCTGGGGTCAGCCAGTGGATAGTTGTGCATCGTGTGACTGCAGCTCAAACAGCATAGTAAGAGAATTTGTCACCTGCGCAAACAGCAGACCCCTGCAGGTGTGCACCAGAGATTTTACCATCTGTGCCTAGCTCCTTTTTGGGAGTTGTACCACACGGTCTCCATTCTATGAGCAAGAAAGATGAATCTTTTACAGGGAAATTCTGCCCTACTTTTAGATTCTTGGCTTGTGCTCAGGCTGAGCAATGCTTTCCAGAGGTAGAAGTGCTTCTGGGAAGCAGAGGAAGTAGAAAGCCAAGGGAATTCAATCCTATCCCTGTGGAAACTAGGGTGTGAAGTCTCTCCACAGCCCTAGTTGATTCTTCTTTCTTTGTCAGAGGATTCTGTGCTGTTGCCCAAGATCCACAGAGCCTAGTCTCAGAGCTTGTTTCATTAACCAACGTGTGAATTAGTAACATTTTAAATAGGCTGTTTTCTTCTCCAACATTTGTGCTTCTACTACCTTACAAATAATAAATGATGAAATGCTGGGAACAGGAAGATCATTATGCAGTGACAAATTTAAGGGTTACAATTGTTGTAAAGGTTCCAGGAAGAGGTTTTTTTTTGTTGTTTATATTTCAGTTGGGCTGGTGCTAAATAAGGGGATAGGAATGATCTCTGTGTTAGAAGCTGAGCAATTAATGCAAGCTAGATCAGAAGGGAAGCAGAGATGAACTGAACAGATGCTTGCGTAAGGCTGAAGTGATATCTTTATGGGAGGCAAATGGAACAGCTGTAAGTAGTGATGCTCACGACTTCTACAGTAAGGATCCTGTTTTTAATAGAGATTGTTCTGTGTTCTACGGACACTTTTGTTGTCTCATTGAGGACATCCTTTGACACTCACAGGCCTGGCCTGTCACCTCTCTATAATAATGAAAATTGCTTACAGACAAATGTAATATAATTAACACACTTTTTAATACTTTTTTTGTTGTATGTAGGTACAGTTTCTCAGCTGGAAGGAGCCTGGTGAACTGAGGGCTGTGTGACTAATGAGCTGTCTGTGGAACGTCTGCGGTCTGAATACCTGCATCTCCACTGAAAATGGTCTGGGAACCTGTGCCTTAATGAAACTTCAGACCACAGACCTAGAAAAGGTTATCCTGTCATTTCTACTAAATTGGTTGCTGGCTTATTTTTTTACAATACCTTTCTTTTGTGCTTGGATAATCCTGATCTGACACAGTCTATTCAGCTGCATTCTGTCTAATTTTTCCTTAATATAAGCTCAAGTCAAACAGCTACCTCTTAGAGATGATGCTGCACTAATTTTTCCTTTTTTCAGGTTCTTTCTAGTGTCAAACACTTTCTTGTCAGTAAGTTCTTTGCAATGGCATTCAAGTAACAATTACTAGCCCTTAATTAATTATCAGTTTTAAAATAGTAATAATAAAAATAGTAGTAGCAAATACTATTCCTAAAGTCAAGGACTGGCTTGTTCTTAGGCGCTGAGCATTATTTGATTGCATAATCCTGTCCAGGAGTGCTCTGTGGCAAAATTTTCAAGTGTTGAACCCGTTACATAATGAATAAGCTGAGTGGGATTTAGGCCTAGCGAACAGCCGTAAGTTTTGAGGCTTCAATCCAAAAGAAAGTGTTTCCATAGTTCATATGCTAATCTTAGGATAGTTGATTCTCTGCTTTGCCTTAGCCGGTTTGTATAAATTCATGTCAATCGTTTGATCTCTTGACACTTTCCAAGGTCTGTTATACATATTTTACCACCCAACAGGAGTTTTGGAGTATAATCGTATCAAAACCAACTGGTTACTCAGTTACTCTAGTAATAGGAACTGTATATGTAACTAAGACGGATTACTTCCTTCTTTTCCAGTAATTATTTTGAATAGCCTTTCATACATTGGCTTCCCAAACTAATCATATGATAGATCACATCATACTTCTGTAGCTGGATAGCTATTTCAGTTTTGGGTGCCTGTAACCCAGAAAAGCAGCTATATGACAGTTTCAGGATGTAGTGTCTCAAGATTTCACTTCAGTGCAAGTGCGATTGTTGCTTTCCATTAATATTTGTTTGTGATAGATTAATCAACGTAACAAAGCTTGAACCAAATACTGAGAAAATGTGATCTGTGAGCACATTGAAGGAACTGAATAATTTAGTCTGCCCAAAAGCTGAGGAAATACCAGGTACATATTTTAATAATAATGATTTCAACTAGGAAAATGTAAGAAAAAATGTCATTCAAACGTATCTTGTAGTTATCTTGTATTATTACTTCTTGTAAGTGCAACTGAAACTGATCGCCAAAGATTATAATCTTTTACTTCTTTTAAATGTAAAGAACAAATTGCTTCAAGTCCATTACAGTCATTATTAAATATCAGTGCTTGGTAAAATTATTTATATTTTTATCAGCACTAAGTGCCTTCTTTTGACTATATATAGAAAATCAGAAATCGTCTCTCAAGTGTTTTATTAGCACACTGTAAATTTTTAACAATACAATGCAGATTTTATTTCTGAAGAATATGACTTGTTGAGTGATTTATAGGGCTAACATCTCTAAACTCAGGAAACGCATTATGTGCTGCGACTTCTGTTTGAGAAGCAAATAACACTTTATGTTATCAAGTAGTCATAAAGCTTGCAATCGTAAACCTATCTGGTGCTGTTAGCTAATCAGAATCATTCTTCCATGGATAATATTTTCAGATAATGTTTCAGTAAATTGCATGTTTTATTGCTTCTGTAACACAGTAACTATCCCTTCCTCTCTGATTCACAAACAGGGAACAGGAGCAAGTCCCTTTGGAATGTATAAATCTTTGAAGTGAAAAGATGTTGCCCTCTTCCGCTATGTAAATTAATATAAAAATTCAATTTCGTTGTTAATGAATTGACTAAAAAGGAAAAAATGTTAAATTAGGGGGAAAAAAGGATGGTCCAGGTCAAAATTAGTACTCAAAGCTGTCAGGAACCCCGAAGACTTGAGACTTGCATTAACACTTCTGCTGTTGCCAGTTTCCATTTGGACTGGAGTTTATCAGCTCAGATTTTTTGGTTTAGAATGGCGTTATTCTTCCACCAGGAGTGACAATCCAGACAAATTACCAGAAGTGTATGAGATGACCACCTCTCTGACTCTTTGGGGTGCTGATAACAGCCCATGCACAACTGGCTAGGCTTCTTTAAGGCCTTTGATACAGTCCCCTACAACATTGTTGTTGCTAAACTGAAGAAATACGGGTCTGATGGATGGACTCTTAGATGAATAAGGAATTAACTGGGTGGCCATATCGAGAGTTACAGTCAATAGCTCAATATCCAAGTGAAAGCAGTAATGAATGGTGTCCCTCAAGGGTCCATACTGGGACCAATACTTCTAATATCTTCATCAACAACATAGTGCGATTGAGTGCACCCTCGGCATGTTTGCAGACACCACCAAGGTGAGTGGTGCCGTTGATTCCCTAGAGGTAAGGGATGCCATCCAGAGGAACCATGATAGATTTGAGGCTTGTGCAAACCTCATGAAGTTCAACAGGGCCAAGTTCAAGGTTCTGCACCTGGGTCAGGGCAGCCCAACTCAAACCATTCTGTGATTCTGTGATCGGGGAATTGGAGGCCTGTCGGAAGAAAGGAAGGTAGAAGGGGTAGTAGGTAGGAACTAAAATTGGCATGTGATGACACATCTTCCTAACCGCTGATAAAATCCACCTAGGTGGACGGGTCACCTCGCTTAACTTGGAAAAGGAACGTGAAATTCTATGTGTTCAATAAATAGCCGCTGTTAAATGGCTTCGTACCAGGCTCTTACAAGGTCTTCAAAAATTAGTGGTTCTTCTGTGTTTATTCTGTAAGTTATTAAATAATAATTCTAAATTACTAGTGCAATTGTGGCCATATTAAAAAGAAGTAATTTTCTTGAGATTTGATAAGAAAATCAGCTTTATTAAGGCTCTGTGAATAATTGCCCCAAGTGATTTATCTCACTTTAATAGTACAGCAGCACACATATCTGCAATGTGTATTCTCATCATTAAAGACTTTCAGTACAAATATTTAAATATCTAGTAATTGGAGACTTGACATTTATTAGGATGTAGGTTTGGGGAGAGCTTATAATGCTTTTAATATAACTCAACAGCCTGAAAAAAATGTGCATTAATTTCATTATTGGAATGCCTTAAAGGAAAATCACAAAGAGACGCAACTTGGATTTGTCCTTCTCTTCTGCTTTCTGAGTCTGAGCTGAGCTGTGCTGTGGTTAGCATTTGCTCAAGCATTTGGAACAAGAAAAAGGGGATATTGAATGTTAATTTTTTTTTTTTTCTCTCACCAATGCAGGCAAAACACATATAACTTCCTTTAGATAGTAAAGATTTTTATGAGTATTCATTATCTGTGTTTAGAAATAGAGTTTGTGTTAAACGTGCTTACAGTGGAGTCCACCTCTGAGACGCAGGAGTGCTGTTGTGAGCTCGTCACAAACCTGGGAGCCACAGATCTTGCCATAGTTGTTCAATGGCATCTACTTGTTTTCCAAGCTGCCAGGAAGAGTTTGAGATGGAGGGCTGGTGCCTACGTCTGCACTTTCTCCCTAAGTAGGAGTGGGAGAATGGAGAAGGCTTAAAAAAAAGAACCCTTTCTATTCTTGTTGCCCCTAGCATCGCTGGGTCAGTGTTGCAAAGAGCTGTACGTCTTTTCTTCCCTGGCAGTGCTTCTTTTCTGCGTCCTTTCCTTCTGTGACAGTATCAGGAGATGCACAGAGCAGGCGAAGCGAAGTCATCCACGTCTCGCTGCTGCTGTAGTCTGCTGCCTGTGTTACTTATGCGTTGAACCAAGGCTGATTATTACTTCTTAAAGAGACTTTTGCTTGGTTACCTGAGGTACTTAGGAGTTATTTCTTTTCAGTTGTCACATGTCTTCCCTGCTTAATGACTAATGGCAGCTCATATAGGCTAGTCCCAAACTGGACCAGATAAAAACACATCAGGGTATTCATGCTATATTTTCCCATTTAACTTTAAAGATGGAGTTCTCTTAGCCTGCTGCTCTTTAGAAGAGTACATATTGACAAATGACACTCTTTTAATGCTTTCTGACAATAACAGTGCTTTTTGCCAATTTCTGCTGCCAATAACAATGACTGTCTGTTACAGCAAAACAACTAATGAATGTCTCCAAATGACCTTTTAGCAACTACTGTCAACATTAACTACTCTACAGCGTTTTCACCTTCCCATGGAATTGCCAGTGTTTAATTTTGACTGTATAAAGGTAACTGGCATAACTGACAACTGCACATAGGGTAGTTTGAATGACATTGCCACTGCAACGGCTGGCCTAGTTCTGCAACTTGTGCCGAACAAACAGTTGGGGTCATTTTAACAGATGACTTCTAGGGACAGGAGAAGTGCTTGCCTCTGCGCACATAAAAGGCAACTAAAAAGCACAAAAGAGTTGTTCTCCGTGGCTTCATATTAGTACAAACGCTCCTGCAAGGCCTGGTGGCAACGTTAATTTCTAGGGGAGACAAAGAGTGTGTGTTCAGCGGTTATGGCTGCTCTGAGCTTCCTACAAGGTTTAATCAGTCTGCATCTGATTCTTGAATTTATCATTGCTTTTAAAATATTTTAGGACTCTATCCAGCATATATTAAGATGAAAAAGGGCGAGTCACAGTCGGTGCTCTTTTTCTGTGTGCATAGGAGAGAAAAAGAAATTTCTTGCTGTGTCCTAAATTCCTAACAGACCAATCAGCATGGACTGTGTGGGAGCGTTAGGGGTGAGCTTTAGAGACTATTGGATCACGTCGCGCAAGATCCCTTTAAACAACAGCAAGCATACAACTTCCTAGAAAATACAAGGAAAAATAAGCTAAAGGGACTGAAGCTGGAATTGGGGAGTTAAAATTGCTGCTGAATGACAGACTTGCTGTAGGGCCAGTTAGCCCTTTCTATAACACAACTATTTGTAACATAAGTAGTACTTCATTATCACATTAGTGTTCTGCCCCGTGTACGATGTGACCCCACTTAGTTCCCAAGCACCTATATGTAGCTTCCAACTCGAAATGAAAATGGGATGTGTTCAAATGAAAACGTTTGAAGGTAAGCAATAAGCTCCCTTGGATTTGAAGGAAAACAAACATCTCATCCTATTGTTTAGAGATCCTGCTCTCTTGAGGCTGGTGTCAGAAGCCCACTCTTCTTAGTACTCTACGTGTGTAATTAAAACTTAATACAAGTGGAAAAGTGTGGTCAGATAATTAAAACTTAATGAACAAATGAAATGCGGGCAAGGGGAGTGTTGCAAAATAGGGTGCTCTATATGAAAATATGGCATTGGGAATTTAAAAATAAATTTCATTGCTGAAGTATAGATATTTGCATATAAATAATTCCTATTAACTTAAGTGTTTTCATTATAAGCAAGTGTTTCTTGTTAAATATTTTAAACTATAGGTTCTTTTTACATGGCAAATAAAGTAATGACGTACAATTCTTCCTTAAATATTGTATCACTTCATTTGAAATGTATCCTCTCCTTTTAATATATGACCTTTACTTAGTTTCAGCAGACAGCGTCACATCTCTCCCTAGTGCATTTGATAAGCCATGTTCCAATAATATTTAAAATCAAAAGTAGAGGGAAAAAGAAGCCACAAGAAGTATGTGTGTGAATTTCATGGCTACTTGAAAATATTTGTCTTCCTGCTGCAGGCCCTGCAGCAAAATGCAATGCTGAATTGCTGCTTGTTTCAAGATAGTGTTTTGGAGAATTACACCTATGAATAGCAGCTTTTGTATGTTTTCAGTAATATTAATTCTGTTGGTAATATATAGTCTGTGTGTGTGTATATATATAGTGTTGGTAGTATATAGTGTATTCATCCTTTTATCTTTCATTTGCTATTGTCACCTTTGGTAATTTTGTATGTGAAATGTAAGAATTTTTTAGCCCATTAAAAATAACCCTAAAATCTGTATTGGTTTAAAGGCCAGGATTTTACCCGAACGTGAATTACTGGCAATAAGGAAGCTACAGAACGAGGAGTAGTATTTTCCTCGATATTAGGTTGCATGTTCTCGACACCATTGCAAAAAGAGCATAGAGAAGAGGTGTTCTGTCTCGAAGTCAGCCTAACACGCAGGATAGCTCTTACCGGTTTTCAGTCACGTTAAGGAGAATGCCCTGTTAGCCTTTGCTACAGGTTATAGGAAAGCTTTCCGTCTTGTGATTTCAGCGAGTTGCAGGAGTAGAGGAAGTGGCTATGTGATGCAATTTACCTTCCATCTTGTTATTACCTTTCATTACAAAGAGATTGTACCTTTCAATTGCGAAACTCCTGCCTCGGTCAGTTCTTTAAAGACATAATACAGTGTGTTATGTAGGGCTAATCTGTGAAACACATGCATAGTGCACAATCCGAAATTCAGCGCAACAAACTCCTCATGTACCAAGGAGGACACCTTGTGCTTTAGCACTAGCACGGGTGATCACATAATTTGGAAGATTTACTACAGCTGTAACTGTGATTCCGTAGTATGGAAGCAGACCTGGAAAGGTCTATAAGCTTGAATTCAGTTTTACGTGACTGTACAGAACAGATATGGCATGAGTGCTGAGAGTTTGAATGGAATTTCAAAAAGCCTTTTGTACATTTGCATATTGTAGTATGGGCTGCTGTGAACGTCGGCTCTTGAAAGATAGTTTTCTGTTACTCTTTTTGGCAGGGAGAGGAAAATATAGTGGCAGTGCCAGTAGATGGAGAAGGTTGGGTCTACAGTGACAGAACCAGAATTCAGGGAGCACCGTTTTCCCAACTTCGCAGTAGCGTGCTGGACACAGGTGAGCATCCTGGCTTTTTATGCTGCTAGTTTCATAACCTGTCTGTGCTGGATGACACTTCAGATCCACAGCATGGGTCTTCACTAGTTCACAAACATGTAACAATCCCAAATTTTTATCCTGTGTAGGGAACAGTATAGTATAATTGAATCCTTAAAGTACTGCTTGATTTGTGGAAATCATTCAAACGCTTTTGCTGCCATAAGGCAGCTATTGGGCATGGAAGTCTCATTCCCAAATACCAAAACTTAACAGCATTTTAAGCAATTAAAGGCCCGATATTCTTTTATGGTAAATTTTAAGTTGGTCTTGCTATTAGACTAATATAAATTAAAGAACGGTCCCCTCCCCTTCCCCCAGTCCCAAACAGGAAACTGAAAACCTTTGCTATGATTTCTCTCTGTAATATAAAAGAAAATTCCTGAATAAAATGGCTTCTAGTGTTGTGGTGCACAGTATAAGAAAGCATGCTGTAAATTAATTATTCACTGCAGATTACATTGTTATGAGACTGAGATAAGCTTTGACCTTTGCGTTCATTTGCATAATACGACATAGACTACTACTGTGCCATTGTGTATTTTGCATCATCAACAAGGGGTTCTCCTGATGCTAAGATGTGTTCACTTAAAATATTTTATTGTGTGAGTTTTAATTGCAAACGTATTCTTGATATTATTTGTTGGACTAATAGTACTGAGTACAATCTATCTCTTAATAGCCATTGGCTTTTGACACTTCAGAGACTATTGAGAGTAGAACTGGATGTTGAGAGCACTAGATGTTGATCATAAAAGGTCCATAGAAACGTTATGTTAAAATAGCAAACAATTGGGTTTTTTCTGTGAAAAGAGGCCAAAGTAGGTTAACCACTAAAAGTGATGTATGCAAAACCAATCAAAAACCTGAATATTACCTGTTTTGCTGATTAGGCAAATATTAATTCAAGAGTCATAAGATAAGGAAATTCAAAATGGTGACTAGTGTTTATGGGGGGTTTTAGTTTCAAAAATGTTTCTTTAGATAATACTTTCCTTTTTCTGCCTGGTAGTTTAAGTGCCTAGCTCATCAAATGCTTAAATAGAGGAGGAATACCTGCAGAATAAAAGGTTAACATTAATTTCAAATATAAAGCTCTACTTCTTCTCCAAATCCAAAAGATAAGCACGGTTATACTTGCGGGGTCTAGGCTGCTTGTTATCTGCATGACTGACCTTAACAGAGGTGAAGTACACAATGAGTTTTTATTCAGTATGTGCAAACAGAATGAAAACAGTTAAGAAATATTGTTTATTAGTAGGATATCTTAAATACAGATAGTAAAACGGTATGCTAGACTGGCTTCTTGGCAAATTACTACAATGGACAGATGGTTTTTCATTATCTGTTGTACAGAAATACAAGGCTTGCAACAGTGTGTTTTGTATTGATGCTTATTCATCTGTGAGAGTAATTTTCAGGCTGCTTGTCCAGAAAACATTCTAAATCTTCCTTTGCATCTGCAGAACATCTGCTCGTACCAGGATTGTCAATGTCAATATTTTATTGCTAGTAAGCTACAGGCTGTCTTATTGTCTTCCCAAAGCCAAAGAAATGAGTATAAAATGGGATTTTGGGGCTAGGATCCAGGGTTTACTGTCTAGATGCATTCTTCACTCTGTATGCAGTGTAAAAATCTTACTCAATAACTCGTTCTGCGCCTGGTAACATATGGTCTCAACAATTAGCACAGAAAAAAGCAATTTCTCTTTGTAGCAGTTTACAAATGGTGGGGAAAAGATACATTAGTTTAGATATTTATGTAACCAATATGTTTAATGGCAAGAAAAATGTAAACAATGAAAGGCCACGTTATAAACATCTTAGTAGGATGCATGCCTCAGTTAATTACTCTAAAGAGGGAGGCAGAGGATTTCACATCTAGAAGATTTAGAATTTTTGAAGATATAAATTACAGTCTCTATCTCAAAGCCTCACTATGGAAATTGCAGTAGATAACAAGGTATATTTTTCAGCTTCTTCAGGTACTCCATATTTCAGTAATTCTTTATGCGCCAATACTATTGTTGTTTTCCTCCAATTATCCCACCCCTCGTTGTTGACTTCCACTCTGATGTCTATTGGAAGTGTAAACCAATGTAGTACGTTTTGAGGGCACATATGAAACAGCAGATGAGCACTGTTTGTAACAGAGTAGGTCTCAATGAACTAAGAGTACCAGATGGTTTTTACAGTCTTTCTTTTTCTCTCGTGCCTCTTGGGTCTGTTGCTTCTAGAGATATTCCCACTGGTTTGGTGAGACCTGAAAATTACTACCAGAGAGCAGGTATATGACAAACACAGTCATTCACATTCACTGGCAGTGCCCTGAACAAACGCCCCCGCTGTTTTCAAGTCTTCCAAAAACCTAGTTTTTGGTCTTTACACCCTAGGTGAGAATCGTAGCAATCAGGTGTGGGATCAATATTTGAGGCCAGTAGCAATGGCCAGATTTAATACCAAAATTTTTACATAACTGAAGAAAGTTTTGATAAAGCTTCACCAGGGGTTTCCTAATGTCTATAGTAGTTACAGGGGCTGTAGAAGGCTCAGGGTACAGCCCTCTGAGTTAGACAGAGGTATCACAGATCATATATGTATGAGGATACGAGTTATTATATAGTATTTTTAACTTTGCTCATTTCATCCTCTGATTTCCACTGTGAGAAATACTGATGATTATTAGAAATGTTGTTAACAGTACCGTGCTGTAATGTGAATGTAGTTTGTCCGTTTGCTTTAGCACATCACTGAATATGGCTGTATTCTATTTCCTAAAAAGGGAAGGTATTTCTGCAGCATGATTACATCACCTTCTCTATTCCTTCGGATTTGGATAATTTCAATAAGAGGCTAATCCTGATCTCATAATTTCCATGAGAATTTAATGAATTATAAACCTTCATGGAAGTGAATGAATGTCATCCTCACTCTCTAAAGGCAAACTTTAGATAGAGGTCTGTATTTCTGTAAGTGCTGTCTATTGGGTTAATTCCGCTTCCATCAAGAGCTGCGGCTAAAATTCTTCTGCTTGTTCAGTAAGAGCAGTACTTGGGCACTGATGACTGACTTAGAAAATCCTGGGCGTAAAATTCAACTGACTTTTCCCAAATCTCAAAGCGGTTCATCTGCGTGCATTCAAGTCATCTTAAGAATAACAACCTCAAAAAGTGATTTAGAATAGAGAAATGCATTAGAATTGACAGAGTCATTCAAATGTTTTTTATTCCTGCTGACATTAAGCGGAAGTGGTTTTAACAGAATGGAGTGTAAAAGAAGAGTGAAATTTTTCACACGCACAAATGGCGGTTCTGTGTCTGAGTTTCACTGACCTTGGCTAGGAGCTGAATGGAGCTGGCCTTTGAAAGTAAAAGACCAAGGACGAGATTTGTGCTGAGACCCATGCCTGACAGGTAATGGGGGAATACTAATAGGTGTGGGAAACACTTGATGGTTCTGAAGATGAAGGCAGCTTGAGTGATATCCTTCCTTTATTGTGACATTCCGGCTTTCTAACTGAAAGTGCTGCTTCTGAGAGTCACCTTTTTCTGGCATTGTGCTTTTTTTCCTGTTTGATTTGATGTCTTTCTAAGATGTTTTACAGTGGACAAAAGCGAATGAGTAATTTACCGTGTAATAGGATGTCTGTAATTCGGTGCATACCTCTCCCATGATCTTGTTCCTTTGTCTTCCTGCTCATGTTAAAGTTAATTTTGTTTAAGGTGCAAGGTGAACAATATTCAGACATTAGTAACATGCAGAAAGTTTCAAAAGCTCTATTTTTGGGGTGTGTATGTTGTGTGGGTAAGTGCATAAGAACCTGTGAAATGTGTATAAGAACTTGTGAAAGTAGTCATTGCACAAAATCACTTGCATGGCATTATGTAAAATCCCTAATCCCTCATAAAAGAATCATGCAAGCCATTTTTTTTTATTGTACCATTTTAAAATTAAAGATAAACATAACGCTTCCCAAAAATAGAGATGTCTCACCATCATCTGGAGTTCTGAGATGTGTTGCCCAAGTATACACTCAACTGTGAGTTTTCTATTTGCCACATGCACTCAAACACAGAAACTTTCTTTTTCTCTATTTGCTGACCCTCACTCATATGTAACGTTTAATCTCATAAAGTGATATAAGCTTTTCTCAGTCGGTATTCTGAAGTTGCTGACATCAGATTTCTAGAGTGTTTGGAAACATCCTCATAAATATTAGGTGTAATTGGATGTTAACATGACATAGTTTTATTTATCCTCACAAACTAAAGAATGGGATCGCGGTACAAACTAGATATGGAGCCACCAGCTAGAAAAGGTAATGATTCTGCCTAGCAGCTCTTTAACTCTTCTTTGAGCATGATTACAAGGAATCTAGGTGTTAACTACTTCTGATACGTGGATGATATGAATGGAATTAAGACCATTAAGGCATTATAGGAGGAGATGGTGTTTGTCTCTGTGTACCCAAGTGTCCTAATCCTTTAATTAGAAAAGGATTATTCATCATCTTTGAATTTTGTTTTGTAGGATGTCCTGATATGGGGCAGTGAGACAGCCCTTAGGCTGTAATAATGTCCCCGCTCTACTCAGAAAATTCTGGTCAGCACGTGCTGCAATTTAAACCAGTCGTCTGGAAGGAGAACACCTATATCTAGGGGCAACAATAAAGTAGTTCTGTGATACAACTTTTGCATGAGGCCCACATCCCTAGAAGCTGCTCTAATGTAGTGGTTTTTCGGATGTAAATTCGTAAGTCACAAGAACACTGTAGTAATTTCTGCCCTAGGTTAGATTCAAAACTTTGATGTGGAACACTTCCCTGTGCTTGTGGGCCATCCAGGTTCCAGGTAATCTCCATTAATGCAGTTGTTTCTCTGTGTCCAGTTATTTTATTTACACTGAAATGTTTCCTCCTATATTCTAGACATGAGTGAACTTTATTGCCTTAATTTTGAAACTTAAGATGAAACATCCTGGAAGTGCAGTTTTTTATTTTTCCCTATAAACTTTACACGCCTGTTTCTCTTCTGTGCTTTTTTCTCCTTTCAAAACACAGGGTAAGTATAAACTTGTTTCCTAACATGTATTACTAAGATATACCTAATTACACTGCTTACCTTTGATACTCCTTATTTCGCATCAGCATTGGCATTCGAGTCTAATGTGAGGAAGTGAATTGCAGGTTACAGTTGTGAAGCAGTTCTGATTGAATGATGAATTCCCTGATGCGTTTCTCGCTGTTCACTTTGTTACATGGAGATGAAAAAGCAAATGAGGACTAAAATAGCTAGTTTACTCAGTGCTGCTTTCAGGAGAATGGCGTACTCTAGCTCGTACATGCAAGTGCAAGGCCACAAATACAAAAGATGCGTTTCTGGATTTGTGTTTTGAGTTAACATCCTGAACAATGCCCTGAACACACTTTGAGATGCACTCTCTGTGTTTCGCTTACTCTGGCTTTGAGGCATTTAAAAAGAATCTAGTTCAAGAAAATATTCCTTGGATTCCTTTTCAAAGAAAAACTTCAGTTTTCACTGATGATATTTCCTAAGTGCGTAAAAAGAGAATTCTGAGAATGCGTGGCGCTGTGACTGCCGCAGCTGGTGAAAGCTTCTTGAACCCACTTCACCTCGAGCCTGGTGTTCTGTGGTTACTTAGAGAGGTGAGTTTTCATTTAGGAGTAACAAAAAGATGACTTCCCTTTTTCAGTTGCAGACATTGTGTACATTTAAGAAACCGATGCACAGTTACTGTCTTTACTGCTTACTCTTAAAGAACAAGGAAAGGTTCATCACCTTCCCACGAAAATTCCAGGGTCATCATACAGACAGATGTATTAAATGTTGAGAATAGTACTAGGTATAGTTGGATTATTTGAAAGGAATCTACATTGTACCTTATCGTTTACATGTATTAATGTAGATCTGATATTGATCTCTGTGAGGTAAGATTGAATATACTGTGAAGAAAAGGGGAAAAGAAACCAGCCCTTCCTTTGATTCTTCTCTACTTTCCCATTTGTAAAGCTGTAGTAATTCTGTCTAAAATGAGTAGGAAAAATAATGGGAAATCGGTAGAACAAGAGAATGCATCAATCTGCTGAAAGTTTAGGATTCATAGCTTTGGATGCTGTTTTCAAAAATGTAAATGATAACTGTAGATGGTCATGTAAACTAGATCCGATAGGGCTTTTTCATTTGGAGAAGGCTTGACCTCCTTCCGCCTTCACACTCCGGTTCAATGGATGTTGCTGTTGAGAAGAAGTGGTCGTTGTTCTGATCTGAGCTTTTCTACCTGTTGATTAAAATGGTTTCTTCTACCTATCTTGCTTCAATATGGAAAGAACCAGTAGCACAAAGTACATGAATAAATGAGTGTTCTACGATTTTACTTCGTTAAAAACAAGCATTAGGTTTCTTTTCTAATACTATATCCTCTGAAAATATGTCTGTCTTTTTACACACAAAATGATATTAATTTATAGTAGTTGGAATAATTTAATGTGTTATGCACAGTATATGCCTCTGGTTTTGTTGATCCTTAGAAAAACAAGTATTAAAAAGTACAGAAATTATCGTTTTGTGCTATTTGCAAAAATATACCATTATTATAGTATTTTGCTCCTTCACTTAACTGCAGTGTAACTGGTGATATAGACTTTCAACATTTAAATAGAATTTTCATAGAGGAAATTTTACTTATGAGCTATTTCAGCATATACACCTTTTCTGTTTGTTTGTAGTCAACAATATGTAAATATATTCTGGTATTAGTTGCAGTGTTGGTGGGATGATTAACAAGTTTGGTTAGGGTTATTGATAAGGTGAATACACTACCTAATACTTACAGGTTTTGAAAGCCTTCCAAAATCTATATATTTCTTGAATCACCCTGACTCAGCCATGCTCTGGGGACAGGCCTGTCAGCTGCATGTCACTGAAGTGGTTCCTAAACCCTTTAGTTGCCGCTTCTTTACACAAACAGACGTTGACTCTTACAGCTTGATAGCACAGAGGCAATACGTGCTAAAATCATCTTACGTTATCCCAGATTTTAGCGTAATTGTATTTAAACGTCAAGGAGCAATATGGCATCCATTCACGCTGCGCTTCTAGCTTTCCCCTCCCGTCTGTGATTTTTGTTAAGGTCTGAGCCTACAGCTCGGCGGTGCATTCTGTAGAAGGATAGCAGCTTTGAATTCCAGTAGGGAAAAGGATGAACTGACTGCTTTCTTTTGTCGTTTAAGGAATAATAATGAAAAAAAAGAACTTGAGGAATGGTGGCCTTTTGTAAAATGAAAAATTAACTTATGCTCTGATCAGAGGCAGTGTCGAGTGTTTTATTTTTTGTTGGTTGTGTGAAAGTTCCTTAGAAAGCTGTTTCTATCTGTGCATTACAGCGTGAGGAGATTAAATTTGTAGTTGCCATATGTGATTTTAATATTGCTTTAAATGTTGCGGTCCTCAAAAAAGTACGTTGCAGAACTCATCATAAGCTGAACACTAGAGAGACTTCCTAAATGAAGGTGGTAGTTACCCAGCAATTTCCTTCTGTGTTAATTGGAATAAACAGCTCATCAAGCCAACCTGAAATTGTAAGGTAATGACATTGCTCCTTATGTATGTTTTCTCAGCATGATGCGTATAGCCTTGTGGTTATTAGTACAGCAGATAACTGAGTTTTCTTGACACTTATTCCGGCTATTTGCTCTGCTGGAATTTTACAGATACATATTAATGCCAAGCACCATACCACCATGAAAATGTCCTTGACAAATTAGCCTGCTGAGTCTGCATATAAAAGGAAGTCTATCAGCTGATTTCATCTTAGTTCTGTAATCTTAAATTTCATGTTATTTGCACCAGAATGTTCTGGAACGTAAGGATCTTAAGGAAAAGGAGCTTGCAGGAAAAACAATTGGCTTCTACCCATCTGATCCATGTATTTTGTATATTGAAAGGAGAAAAGTAATTTCTTGCATTGAGGACCGCTCTTTCTGGTGAGAAATGGACAAAATCGCTCCACTGAACAGGGTGCTAGTCATAGTTTTGCCCAGTTGCAAAATCGGCAAAGTGCTAAAAATGAACTCGTTTTGCTTTACTTGCACTGCTTTTTGGACAGTGTGGTGTACATTAAATGCTTATGCAAGGAAAGGTGACTGATTGGAGAATGTACAGGAAAAAAAAACCACACACAAAAAAAAGTGCTTAGTTTCAGAAAGTATTTTTTTAAACAGCCAAAATAAGAATATAGTCAATTTTTTTTTTTATTTGCTGTCCTGCAGTGGAATACTGTCGTCTTAAGTGCACAGCAATTAATTTAGTGCAGAGTTGTCACAAGTTTGTTGATCTTCACAATGCCCGGTTGTTTTTATGATTATCATTAAATGTTTACTGTTGGTGATTATAGTTTATTGCTAATGATCATGACGTTTAATCTGTCTATGGAGAAACAGCTGCAGTTATTTACTCTGCTGTGTTGGTTTATTCTACATCTGTGGTCAGTGGAAATAAAATTTGAAAATAGCCATTAAAATTACATATGGGGAAAAATTTACACTTGCTTTTTTACAGTAGCAGGAAGGACAACAACTGTTTTTAGACATGAATTATTGTTATTTAGTTTTAATTGTAAGTATGCCTGAGTTTTCATAATATGAAGTGATAAAACCTTTGTTTACATCAGTATTATTTCTTCTGATGTTGATTTAGGGGGGAAAAAAAGAGAAAGTAATAAAATAGGCACAACTCTAGCAAAGCTTAACTGTTAATGGACAGTCTGAAAAACGTTTACGTTAGTTCCCACATAAGAAATACACAGAAAAAGAAGGCAGCCTTTAGTTTAGCGAAGTTTTCTGTAATGTGACTGTCCATCTATCAAGAGATTATGTTAGTAAACAAAACATTTTTTGATAGGAAAGAATACATACATATTCTGGATGATACGTACAACTGTGAGGGCAGCATAAAGGAGGAAGGCCACATCCCTAAGGACAGTCTTCTGATGGATTTACCGTTATAGTTCAAGTAGAGGAACAAGATTCAGGCCCCCTAATTGTCACTGGCTTTATTCTTAAAGGAAGTTCTGTTGTGAACGGTATTTATCATAGTCGTGTTGCACGCTTTTTACAAGGAAGCAAGAAACCCACCAACCCACAGTTTTTCTAACTGATTCCTGACACTTTAGCAAAAACACGGGTATAAATGAAATTCCTATCTGGTGTTCACTGACAGTCTATCTGTAACGTTATTTATCTTTCAGTAACCTACACCTTCTCAAATAAATTTATGAGTTTATTGAACTCTTTCAGTTTTCCCCAAAGCTCTGGATTTCACTTTTTAAAAATGAAAAATCATTGATTTAAAAAAAATAATTTTTTTTTTTTTGTTAATCTGAAAGTCTAAACTTGTCTTAAAGTACTTTTTGAAAGAGTAAACCATGAGGAAATTTGCCATTTAACCCAAAAATGAAACTAATGAGGTTCTGGAAGCAGAAATGAAAAAAAAAGTTTAATTATTACCACTTTTCTCAAAAGTTTCAGAGAGAAAATTTCTTATTCTGACACTACCAGAGTGTTGTCTTGAGACTCTCTGATAAATAGAACGACCTTACAAGCTTGGGTGCTAAGGCTGTTTGAAGTTATTTATTCCCATGTCTTACTACACCTCTTTTGTAGCTGGATAAAATTTGCATAAGTCATCACAGATAACTTCACTGCATTTAACAAATGCTTAAAATGCGTTTAAAAGTTTCTTCAACAGAGAAGGATTCAAGTGTTTGAAAGAGCTGATTTTGTATTTGTTTTTCCAATTATTTTTTTTAATGGCTTTATTCTGTTTGTTTCTTGGTGTCTATACTTCGATTCAATGTATAAATGTATAAACTGGGATTAAATGACCTCTGCAACATCCTGGAAAGAAACTGAAGACAATTTTTTGATTCGAGAAAGAACAGTTTCTACAGGGAAAATTAGTTTATTTGCAGAGATGTGTAGAAAATAGTGAATGTTTCGAATTCCTTGCCTCCACTCTGCAGCTTTAACACCAAAATCTGACAATGCGAGAATGTAGGATTTTCAGTCTTCTACGAAAAAGAGTTCAGAGCAGGAGGTTTTAACCTTGGTGCTTTATGAGAGATTGCATGATACGGAATCCATTTCAGCTAAAAGTAAAATAATACATGAAATTAAAAAGTATAATAAAGTGAAAAATAGGGTTTCTTGTTCTTAATACATAACAAGAAATTTAGTCACTACATCGGGAAAGAGGCAAGCCTGAGGCAGAATTTATCCTGAAGTAGTTTTTCTGGCTCTACATATCTTCTTAATTCAGCTGTTGTTCCTAGAAAAAGGAGCCTTTGTTGTTTTTTACAGTAGTTGTTAACAATAGGACAAATTACTCATTCCTTAAGAATAATGCTCTTAGTTTTTCCATTACGCAAACAGTAGTTTTCTGTTTTACTTCTAAAATATAGATGTGAATATTTGAAGATGCAGCATAGAGAATGGAAGAGGGGGGAAAAGTACTATTCCAGCAGAAGATCTCTTAGTTGCAAAACTCCTTTAGGAATTTTTGGTTTCATAAAAATGTAAATGGAGTATAGTAGTAACGCAGGCTAAGGGCAGGCAGAGCCGTCTTCTATCTGCAAGGATAAGTGAAACTGTACCCGGGATGGAATCGGTGCTGTGTCTGACAGACGAGTGGGTGCAGTAAACCCTGTCAGGGTTTGACCGATACAGAGGTCCCGGGTATAAATAGAAAACGATGCAACGTAGGTGCTGAACTTACAGTGGTGTGGAATCTGGACCAAAAGCTAGTACGCATGTTTTTGAAACTGGTAGTCTTAGAAATAACGAAAGTTGGGGTTGCAATTATTTCTGGAAAGTGGAAAGCAAGAATGAAGGGATTTTGAAGGACCACATGTCTCAGAAGAGCGTTCTTAAGTCTCAATTTTAATCAACACCTGTTTGTCTTAGCGAGCTCGGTTGTTAAGAGGAGCATCTCGAGGTCCTCACACGCTCATTGGCTTCAGAATTAACAGTGGCTCTGCACAAGCAAACACTGCCCCGTCAGCCGCTCCGAGACCTCTGCTTTGTTTTCATATAGGGGCCGGTGTTGATCGTGTCTGTGTTTTCCACTCTTTTTATGCAGCTCCACATCTCAAAGCAGGGAGTATGACAGAGTTTGTTTTTGGTTTTGTTTGGCCATTTAAAAAGAATGATTAAAAATGAATGATCCCAAAGGTAGATTTTCTAGCCTTTCCTCTTGCATTTTTAATGTTAATTGACCAGTTTCAATATGAATGAAAAGTTACTCCTAAATAAACACAAGGTCACATTTTCTGCAAGGAAGAAAGTTCCTCATCTAGACTTACCCTTTCCCCACAGAGGCGGGGAAGTCAAGCTTTCTACTTGCTTATCCTCCCCAGCCACTCTCGGGGGATACAGCCTCACCCTCTCCATTCCCTCTTTCTGCTTCTCTGTTAGTGATCGTACTTAATCACACATTCTCCTCCATGCTCTTTTTAAACTGGCTCCCTCGTGGTTTCGCGTATCAGAAGGGTTTTGTCCACTCTTCCCGAGGACTTTTGTGACTTAGCCCTATTTTAATTATCATTAAAATGTTGATTCCATCTCCAGCGTACCTACAATACCAGCCTCCAGCATCCACTTATTAACTGTTGAAAAAAATTATGCTGTTTCCACCATGATCCTTCTAAACATCTGCAAACTGATTTAATTACCTTCTTTCAAATCCTTTCCTGTAACTCTTCTCTGGTGTTAGCTCCAAAAGAAGCCATCCCAATGCTCAGGTGGCTTATATTTTAAGGCTGTGTCCCACCACTGCGACCACTGTTGTCCTTTTGTTTCCTTGTGCTTTGTGATGCTTATTTATTTCTTGGCTTTAATTTCAGATTGCGAACTCTGCAGTGGGGACAATTTTTTTTTTTATGGGTTTTTACAACGCAGAGTCCAGTTAGATATTGAGGCTAGGCTAAAGCAATCCCCACAGTAAAATAAAACAGGTAACCTGAAGAACTCTATTACAGCTGTATTAGGGGGATTATTAGGGATATATCTGCAGCAGTACTGGAGACCTACCTTTGAGGTTTGTTTGTCTGGTTGTGAAAATTCCGTGTCCTTCAGCCCAGATTCTTTGTGTTATAGAACTGTTTTTCCTCATACCCTGCTATTTAAATGTCACAGAATTAGTTCAGACAAAGGAAAAATTCTTTATGCAGTGTCATAAAGCAGTTAACCCTTTCTTTATGCCACTATTGTGTATAATTTGGCAATCAAACCCAACAAACAGGCCTCCCCATAAGTGAAGATACGTTTTTCCATGCAGTATGGAAAACACTTTGCATTCACAGACTTCTTGGGGGGGGGGGGAGGGGGGGAGTGGCACAGACGGGATGACATTATTGAGATTTTAAGGGCTTTTAAAGGTCTTCCTGGGAGTTGTGCAGTTGCTCTGCATTTGTGCTGCTGCAGCTTCCTCCTTGTTGCCAAACCCATGGATTATGACAGGTCGCTCAGGATGTTCCTGGTGGTTGTGCTTTGAGTTTGGTGACTGAACATAGTAACTTGTAGCCCTCGGTTTGTTCGCTCAACATTCAGGACACTAAAGCATGTTGTTAGGATGTAATTCCTTTTATGTAAATTCTGGTTGAGGTTAATGTGATATAAGATCCACTGCTATGCTTTCTAAGTCACGAGCTGTGCCGTAAAGAATATTAAAAAAAGCTTCATTTGATCCTGGCTGTTGGGTCTTTGGAGAGAACAAATAACAAGAGATTAAAAGAAAAAGTGTACTGTAAGAATTTATCAGGAAAATCTATAACAAAAGCATTAAGTAACTATCCCTGATGACAGATAAGCAACTGAATGTGTCTTTTTGATTGAAAGACAGAAGAGATTTTAATGTAATTTTATTCATTGGGACCTAAAAGGTCAGCTTAGTACTCAAGTTTAACAAAATGTTGTGTGACTGAAAAGTGATAGTACTCGGGTTAAAAAAATAGGTAAAAATGCTGTTGCATTGGTTCTATTCCTTGTGCCGTTACTCTTTGCTTTTAGCTTGGTTATTGCAAGAGAATTTGGACTTTATCATCTCCGTCTCAAGCTAAATGCAGTGTAGGCAATCAAACCCCCCGGTTTTGTGAAGTGTCTGAGCTTTTCTGTGTGTCGGTGTTTGCCATCCACTGGTGCCTGCGGAGAGAGATTTCTTAGAACTCTCGGCAAGACAGCGTAAAAAACCCTGTATACTGCAAAATGGTAAACGCTTCTAAATGGAAAGAATGACTATGACTAGGCGGTGAGGCAGGAACCTGCACATCAAAGTATTCAGTCTAGTTTAAAATACTTGTTATTCCAACGTGTTGATAATAGGGCATGAAACTGAGTTATGTTTCAGCCGACAAAGCGTGTGACTGCACTGTCACGTGGAAAAATCATCAAGGGTCTTACTCAGCCATTATCCTGTGATCTTCAATTGATCTCTTAAATTAAAAATATTTGGAATATGTTGATAACTACTTCGTATTTTAAACAGTATTCTGATTGTTTGCTATCAACTAACGATGACTTTGAAGTCATTTGAGGCGTGGCAGAGCGAATTATTTTATTTGGCTATGAAAGTGCAACACAGGAAATGGTTCTTGAAATACAGTTTTGTTTTTTCCCCATCCATCTTCAAGTATTCATTCCAGAAGTGCATCACAGCCTCTGTAAGCTATAATGCAAGGGATTCCTCGATTTGCTTCTAATAGCTACTGCATTTTACATTTACTGTTGCCAATGAATGTAGGCCTTAGTCTGTATTACAGTTTTGTAACTATTTATCTTTTACTGAACTACAGTGTTGTCGTTGCAGTGTAGCACGAGAAAGTTACTGTGAGTAGTCCTTCAAGTTTGTAAATGAACATTCTTAGTCTGACTTTATGCTTATTATCTGTAAATAACAGCCTGTTAGGTACAGTTTTGAAGCTAGCTACTAAAAACCTGATGCCATGAGCTATGCTAATTTAATCAAGAAACAGATTTTACCTTGTAATCTATGTGTCCTTTTAACATTAAAGAGATTCAGTTTCTAAACACGGTAAGTTCAAAACAAGTAACTTCTGTGCAACATACAGAAGAAAATGAGTTAAGGGATTTTTGCCACGGGATTTGTGGCAGCTGATTCTGAGAGTTATTTTTATGTTTCGAGCTGTTTATCAGCAGACCGCAGTCTTGAATGTGTCAGAGGGCTCATGTATCCATCATAAAATCTCCAGCTGTGTGTAGCTGCTGTCAGCTTTGCGTTGCTTCTGTGTTAAATCAATACCTGAGGATCACTTGGATCCTCAAGGAGATTCCTCTTGGTTGGGATGCTCTACTGGCATCCATAATGCAGCTCATCAGAATGTCTCTAGACCACCAGGGGTGATAAATATTCATTTCATTATATACTGTAAAAGATGTCTTTGAGCCCTTGTTCCACAGATCCTTGCTCTCTTTGGTGTACTGTTCTGCCCTCTTATTTTTTTCTCCATTATGTCTTTGCTGGGAAATTCTCTCTCTACTGACTCTGCAAGCTTGGCCCAGAGTCTGGAAAACTCACCGGGGACAAAACACGGGGCACTGAAAGGGGATTTTATTATTATTTTTTTTAATTTTATTTTTTGAGATTTGTATGTACAGAAATACAATTAATATGCTTCTTCAGTCTAGAGCATTGAGAGACTGCCCGCTTTTCTCTTATTTCATGCATGGACAAAGATAAGGCCCTTCATGAGTGGTAAATACAGGGCAGTGAATTTTTAATCAGCTAATGAAAGTCAAAATACTTGTCAAGAAGTTTAACAGCCTGTCTGTTGGTCAATTCTGATGTTTTGAAACTGCCACCTAATAGGCGTTAAAGCACATACAGTATCAGAAGAAACTCCCAAAGCAGATTCATCATAGAATCATAGAATGGTTTCAGTTGGAAGAGACCTTGAAGATCACCCAGTTCCAAGCCCCTGCCCTGGGCAGGGACACCTCCCACCAGCCCAGGCTGCTCCAAGCCCCATCCGACCTGGGCTTGAACCCCTCCAGGGATGGGGCAGCCACAGCTTCTCTGGGCAACCTGTTCCAGTGTCTCACCACCCCCAGAGTGAAGAATTTCTTCCTAATATCTAATGTAAATCTCCCCTCTTTCAGTTTAAAACTGTTACCCCTCGTCTTATCGCTCCGCTCCCTGATAAAGACTGGAGCATAGGAATGAGGTGGGTGCTAGCTCCAGTGATGAACTCCTCTGTAGTTTCTGCTTGGCAGCCCCTGGTGGGACATGTCCTCTGAGGCGTCGGGGGCCCCTGTCCTGGTGGGTACCTTACAGTGCGATACAGACTGGGAGACGGGGAATGAGGTCAGAAGGCGGTTACTGGGGGTAGGAAGCAGAGCCATAAGGGAATAGCCTTTGGGTCCCCTGCAGTAGTTAATGCAGAGAAGATCGTCTGCCTTCAGTGATTCAGATCCAGTAAGAGTTGTGAATGCTGGATTGTAACGATAACGAGAATTGGTATTTTCTGTATGACACTGTGAATTGTTGAGAAGATGGATTGATTTTGTTGTTTCTGTTTTCCTTTGAGTTTTACCTAGGTGTTATTTGAGTGTTGGGAGAAATCGTGTAAAAGAAGAATCTTTATGAGCAATTATGAATACTGAAGCAATCTACATAGCGTGCAGAAGATTATGGTAATGTGGTTTAGATTTGATTTGCACAGCCCACTGAAATACAAGGGTTAATTGTCTGTGGAACTGTGGCATGTGGGTTAATTTGAACAGATTAGATTACCATGATTAGCGGCGCCTGGGGAACAGCATGAAATGATTCACCATTTAAACTGGTTTGCTGCTGCTAGAATGAAAATAACCTAGGCAGAAAAATCAAATGATCATTGCTGAGGGAAGATAATGTATGTATAAAGTTTGGGAGTGTGTATGTGTGGTTCTCTTATGTGTCTAATTCAAGCCAAATAAAACAATTTGCAAATTTGTTCTGAACTCAGAAAATACACCTGAAGAATAACCCTGAGATGTTGCAGATAGATGGTCTATCTGGAAATCTGCATTTTTAAATGAGAGATTTAAAATGTTGAAAGTACTTTATTTTTTTAATAAATGTGCCAAAATTAGGTGGACATAATTTAAAATAAATAATAATAACAGTTACTTAGAGTAGCAAATGCTGAAGCATAACGGAGGGTTTATTATGGCCGTTTTTCTAAAACTCTTAAGTAGAAATGGAGGAATATTTTGGAGAAGCAGGGCTGTTTTCAGACAGAACTATGGTCACTGAAACAAGCTCTGTATAGCAGAACTTTCCACAATTTTCACGTTTTATCTGAAGTAAATTTATTAAAAACTAATGTCCATAGTATGAACGTATGTATTAACTATGGGCATATGGTTATTTGTGGACTCAATCTGTATCTTCCTACTTGTCAGCAATGAATTTCTGTCTTTCAAAGCTAACACTTGCCACTAATTTTAGCCCTTAGTCGGGCCCATTGGGTATTATCTTAAACAAAGATTTAATCAGACAAATTATTTTGTGTTATTTAGAAAGTAGTACTTGGATATTACGATTAGATAAACTCTTTGAACACATAACACTTGTAATTGCTGTACATGTACCTTACTGTTAATGTGATTATATAAATTAATGGCTAATCATTAAACTGTATATAATGTCTTACTATTTATTAGTGCAATTTCTTAAAATAATTGCTCTAGAAATTATGTTTTCCATTATAGATTTAAAATTGCTCTTAATAAAATCTATTTATTAAAATTTGGCCTATGTATATTTTATAATTAGTAGTCCCCAGTGATATTAATTATCAATCGAGATTCACTTAATGTTCAACAAATAACCTAATAAATCTTAAGTGTGTAGCCGCTTGTCTAATGCTTAGAGCAAGACATAGGGAAATCCTCTACTGACGTTGAGAGCTGGAGTTACTGACAAAATTCAGACATTCAAAACATTTTTTTATCAATCTAAATATGCTGAAATAGTGAAAGATTGTAAGAAAAGACTTTTTTTGTAAGGTATTTCTTATTAAAATAGTTTCGATCTCTTTTTGTTTGTTCTTGGCACTATTTTGAGTAATTCTGAGCTTCTAAGATATGCTCAAGACAATTAAATATTTATGCTCTCAAAACTGAATTTTTAAAGAACGTTTTCTGTTTACAGGAATCAGGTTTGCTTTGGTTTTATGGCTTGTCTTACAGGTTATAAGATACATCTTTTCTTCACTGGGGGGAAAAAGTATGTCTTTATGTGTTTGTGAAGACTTTTGTTCTGCTGAAAAAGCAATAGGCAACCCGAGTATAACATTTTGTGTTCTTCCATATTTCTACTTTTAAGTCCTTGTGCTTGTCATAATTTCCTTTTTGTTTTCCATTAGGCCTGAAATTGGAAACTCTTTAAAACCTAACAAACCCCCCAGATTTTTTCACTCTTCTTTGACTAGCAACAGAAGTATGGCTATTATGGTTTGAAATAGAAATGATGTACAACCTCCGCTTTTCAGCAGGTACTCAACTGGAACTTTTGCAAGTGGAATATCATGAGAAGTGAAACACCTAGCTGCTGACTCTGCTGCTTTTGGCTACAGACTGCTGCTTTTATGAGTCATTTTTGTCCTTCCACCTTTTTTGCGGTTTCTACGGACTTTATGGAAAAAGAAGCAGTTCTCCTTTTGCCTTGGATGTCGAGCAGGTCAGTTGGAGCAAGAGCGGTAACCTGGAAAACTGGCCACTTGTGCATGTGCAGATTCATTATAGGCTGTTTATGTAGTGATTCAGACATATCCAGGAAATATATGGTATTGTATTACCCGATGTATGCCGTGCTCAGTTCATCTTCCAGAAGTCACAAGCAGAAATACAGAAGTCTAATGATTTATGGAAGCCCAGCTGGTAAAATGGATAGAGGTGAGATTAGGATTTGCCATAGCTTGGTGATCAGGAGTGGTCCCGAACAACTACAGTACAAATGTGTTTTATTTACTTATACTAGTAATTTTTTTTTTCTGCCTTATTATTATGCTTTTTTTCCAAGGAAGCGAAAGGACCCTGTTGTAAGTCCTTGCATCAGCCACTGGTAATTAACAGTCAGGGTGCTATGTTTTGGGTCAAAGTCAATGATTTCAGCATGTTATTGTTGTCTGACTCCCTTAAGACAACGCTTTTCTTTTCTTCTCTGTCACCATTTTTGCATGGGATCATAAAGAAAGAAAACCAAAAAACCCAAAAAAACCTCAACAACTGAACTTTTACAAAATTAGGTAAGGAGCTTTCCTCCTAGGAACTTCTTATGCTAGAGGAAACTATTGTAATCCAAAATATTTACTTTTCTGCCCTCCACCAGGGCTTCAATGTAACTACTGGCTTTTGTTTGAAAACAGAATGTCACTATGTTTCCCATATTGCCTAGAAACAGTCCTCTCAAAATATTTTTTTGGTTTGTCTTTCTCTTTTTAACTGGCACACACTGCTTGCTTTGCGTATTGGTGCTAAGTTATTGAAAACGATTTTAGTTAACTGAAGACTGAAAAGTAGAGACTTCTTACTTAGTAGTCTGCCAGGTGAATTAGTGTCGGTTCATCACTCGTAATAGGAGTTATCTATTGTTCAATCACAGTTGTTGGCTGCCCAAATTATTACAAAGTCATGGGGATTTATGGATTCAGATAGAAACAACTTCCACAACTTCCAAGAACAGAGGAGTGTTCTTTTTTGCATCTGTATTCCCATGGTAGCTACAGAGAGAGCAGGAAAAAAAAAAGGGTGTTTGGGCAGAATTTTCTGGGAGTAGAGCATTGTCCAGCGTTTCATGGGGTGCTGCTAGTGTTTGAAGTACAGTATATAAACACTCTCTAAAATATGAATAGGAAGCTATACAAATGTGTTATTTCTACTTGGGGCTGAACTTCTCTATTGTATTCATGCCAGTTTTATTTTATCATGCAGGTTATAGAACTTTTACCAATTCGTGAAAATATTCCTTCTGTGATTTTTGCTTTCTCTTGAGAAGTGGAAAAAACCACGACCCAACAACAAAAAACCGAACCGCCTTTGCTTATAATTTCCAGCCACCAAATAAAATCCAGAAATTAAAAGGGGATATGCCCTAATCTTTCAGAACAGCAGATTTACAATGCAGTACTATAACATAGGAACATGTAATACCTTTCTAAAAATACTGTAATAATGATAAAAATAATACTGTTTCTAAATAGTAATAATGGTAATACCATTTCTAAAAATCAATATTTAGCAAGGCAGAATAAACTTCTTTTGTGCTGAGGCATTTGTAAATTATTATAATGCTATAGAATTTCAGTGTTTTTCATTTATTCACGTGCTTTTTTAAACTAAGACGTTCGTTGTTCTTTTGAACAAAAATTGTGCCAGAATGCTGGTACAAACTCAAAATTCTATAGTGTTAACGTCTGTAATGTATAATAGAAATATTGTAATAAATAATACATTAGCGTGACTACATCTGAGCAAAGCATACTCAGGTTAGTTCTCCTTTAATTTTCTTATTTACGTTGATGTATCTGCCGATTCCCAAAATTCAGTCACTTGCAACGTAATCCTGACTTACTAGTGTTAATTAACAATGAGATTCTATACTGAGAGAGAAGATTGTAGATTCCCTATAAATTAATTTAAGATTTTATTAAAGTGTCTTGTTAGGGAAGATGTTACGTAATTGTTTATTTCATTCACATTATTAACACCTCTATCATTCGCTTCTTTGGGTAATAAAGCCTGTAGTGAGTAGCTCATAAAAATAGGAATTTTAAAGCAGGAGCTCAGTCTTTTATAGCGTTATACTTCGCCTTGTGATTTATACCCTTGCAAAATGAGTGTAAAACTACTACCCTGTCAGAAGGACAGGATTTTCATGTACTCTTTGCAAAGGCAGAAATCACTATGGCAATAAAGATCAGGACCCAGAGGGGCAAATTCATCATCAGTGGAGCTCTGTTTACTCTGAGGGAGTAACATCAGTTTTGAGTATGTATCTTTCACTATCCTGAAACATCAGTGGTTATTTAAAAGAAAAACCAACAATAAATAAATATAACTTAAGTTGCATTAGGGATGCATTCGGTGTGGCTCTTTTGCATCTTTTTTTTATGAACAAAAGTTTTGTTAAATGTTTGTGACCATCCCAGACTGATCGGGCAAGCCCTGTGGGGGTTATCAGCTGCAGTCAGGCAGGAGCTGTGATTGGATCACCTCTGTTAAAATCTTGACGTATAACTCGCTTTATCAGCGATGCTTTGTTGAATTTCATCTTTCACCTCAGCTCTTCCTACTAAGTATACCTTGAGCTAAGGAGTGATGCTGAACTGAAGGTAAACAGTGATCTTTAATTATACCTTCATAGCTCATAAAACCACATTAACCTCACTTTCATTTTAGAACATGAACGTTCTTTGGACAAACACTAAATTGTAGCTTCACTGACATCAGCTAAAACAAACTTCTTTAGTGGTCCTAGAGTGGTAGCTCTAAAAGGCATTGAGATTGTGGAATCCTGAATAATTTGCTTTTCCAGCCAGCTTTTAATATATTTCCCCTACAAATCAATTAATGTATCATAGAGCTCAATTACCTGTCCATAAAATGGAAATGATACTTCCCATAAATCAAATAATTGTTACTCAGAACTGTGAAATTACGGTAACGAGAACCCTAATGATACAGTAGATAAATACTGTTGTAAGAATGCTCTCTCGGGGTATTTTAAATTTGCAGCAAGTCTCAGTAACGATGGTAAAGTGGTGATGTGCGTAAAAATAACAGGGGTCGGAAGAGAAATCAGCCTTGCGGTACTCTTCCTTTCAGACCCACCATTACCAACTACCGCATGTGGTAGTGAAAATGTTGGTTCGTATGTTAAAAAGAAACTACAATCATTTAGATACAATGCCAATTATTAAGTGGTTTCTGTATGCCAGTTCCTCCAGGAATTCTTCATTAGGAAGAGGCCTGTTCCAAATCTATTAAGTCGTCTTACAGAAAAAGCAGAGTTTCCATTTCACTTTTCCTAGACTTATTTATTTATCTATTTATTTATTTATCTATCGTCTGAAGGATGAGTCAAGCAGCTGTAGTGGTGCCATCAGCCAGGCAAAATGTAATCATTTGAATATTCTTAATTAGGGTTCTAATTTTAATAGGCTTGCAGCACAGTGGAGAAGATTAGATATTTGTAGGTACTGGGGGAGGGGAGAAGTAATTAGAAAGGCTATAAAAACTGATATCACAGTAAACTTTTCTGTCAGTTATCTCTTCGGGGACTAATTTAAATAAAAAAAAAAATGTTAAAAGGAAATCGCTGCACAAACTGAAGTTCAAACTGGATGAAACCAGCACTAAGGGATATGGCAAATTCCCTGATTAAAGGGAAGGGAAAAAGGTGAAATTAATTGGGTGGGGCTCGGAATTTGCCTTTCAGAAATATTATCATTCTTTAAATACAGGGAAAAGGTTGGGATTTTATTTGAATGTAATGTATTTTGTTTTACAAGAATATATGCAAATATGTAATAGTTAATGTGTAAGAGTAAAATCTTGTCATAAAAACACGCATATAGTTTTTTAACAAATACTCAAAAGTATATCACCCATCTTACTGGCTAGTAATTGTAGTCTCTTGTGTTCCACAAGGGAACATTGTTCTCAGAATGTCTTTTTGTGTGATTTGTACCTTACCTTGTTAAGATGCAAGAGATTTTCTCATGTTAATTTAGCACTGTTTTAAAAAGCAATTACTGTGCTTCCTTGTTTGCATAAGATAGGCATTCTTCTTTTATATCTGACAACCCCAAAACAGTTGGTAGATATTCCGTGAGGTAAAACCTCATGAAGTTCAACAGAGTCCTGCAACTGGGAAGCAACAACCCCAGGCACCAGTACTTACTGGGAGTGGGACACACGTGACCAGAAAGCAGCTTTGCAGAAAAGGACCTGGGAGTCCTGGAGGACACCAGGTTGAACCTGACTTGTTCTTCTTACAGCAGTGCAAGTGGCTGGACGCCAGACTCTAAAGAAGAGAATACTAAGCTATGTCCCTGACCTGGATAAATCTGCAGCTAAGTTTGGGGTGCTCTTACCAAGGGATAAAGATGATAGACAAAATTAAAAACTTACAGTGGAGATTATTAGAGAGTGGAGAATACTATAGAAATGATCTGAGGTTGTTTCCGATGTCACTTGAGCACTACACTTCTAAAAACTCTTTGCATACCACAGTGGGATTAGGATCTTCGTGGTCATACGTTAAGGTTGGCTGCCCTGGTGGGGAAGTTGAGAAAGAACCCAGGAATCATGTGTATGAGAAATGTACTGTAAAATTCAAGTAACAGTTGATAAATGCTCTTGGTCAAGTTGTTACCCCTTCAGAAAATTTGGGGCAAGTTTCTCAGAGTTGTGGACAGTGCTTACCTGTTCAGGAATGCAAAATGTAAACGGCTCAAAGTCATCATTCCAGCTGTGTTTTCTTGGCTAGATAGTGTTAGATACGACACCGAACTGCCTTAAGATGATGAGTCCTCCTGAACTTGCACTTGATCTTAGCTGCTTATAATGGCTATAGAGAGTATTTCACTCAGTAAAACTCTGCTCTTCCTTCTGGTTTTTGTCTCCCTATAAGCAGATGGCACTACAGCTGTCTCATTTGTGCACTGGAGGAGTTCTTCAGCCAGAACCGGGGCTTGGAGGGCTTTGCAGCCCTTTATGGAAAAGAACTTGATTCCTGCCTGGAGCAGAACTAAGACTTCCAGATTAAGGTGAGCTTCCTGCTACAGTGTGAATTTTTGTGTAGCGGGTCATAATTTGGATGGAAAGTTAAGCGTTAGCAAATGGGGAATTTTTCATTTTTTAATTGAAAAATGCCAGCGTTTCATAGAAAGACATTGTCTAGCATTTCTGATGTAGATACCTGAAGAATTCAGCTGGACAGCTAATACGATACGGTAATATGATCCAGGTACTAAAATAATTTTTGGCTGTGGCAGATTCAAGGTGAAGTTCCTGATTTATTCAGGCTTTTAACTCCCCTGTCCCTTGTCACATAAGTCTTTCCTGTTGAAGAAATTCCATTTTATGTAAATACTTAAGTGTTCAGTAAACTAGAGGAAAGCAGATAGTGATTAGACTGTCTATGAGTTAAAAGCCTCTGATTTGGTGTTACTCTAATGTAGATGTTGGAAGACAATTTTTAAAAGTTTGCTTCCTATAAGTTCTATCAAAGGATAGAACTTTATCTACTTTTCAATGTGTTTTTATTATTATTCTCCATAAATTTTCCTTGGGGTGATATTTTTTTGATTGAAAACAATTTAGTGTGATAGCCTTTTCTATTGCAAGACAGTAAGAATCCATCATTACAAAGCCCTGTTGTTTTGTATTTTGAAGGCAATGGGAAATAACATATTCATTTTGTTTATTTGTCTTGCACTTGAGACTCCTTTGGAAATGTCACATGCTTTCTAGAAAGGATTAGAGAATTTGAAAGTAGAAGCCTGCTGCGGAGTAGCTAATAACCTGCTGGTCAGGACAGCCTGGTATAACTGGGTGACTGAGAATCAGATTTGAGTTTGACAGCAGAGAGACTCAAACGTTAATCGGTGATAGCCTAGGCGAAGGCCTTTTTATCTGATTATGAGCTATGTTCAAGTAGAAACTTTTCTCAGCTCTCCTATTCCTTCTCCCCCCCCCTCAAACACTGTTTTAAAATTACAGAATTCTGTTTTCTCTATTAGAGACAAATGCCCTCCACCAAGAAAATCTGGATCATCTGCCTGGATAAATCTAGAAGTAACTGTTCTTTGTGATCTTCAATAATGTTCTTCACCCAAGAACCTCAAAGCACAAATAGTCTTAGTGAGGCAGGTGAGAGAGCCACTTCCATCTTCTCTTGCAGTCTGGCAGCTGTTTGAGTAGTTCACACGACAGTAAAATAATCTGTGCAGGAGAATAATAAATGAACAATGGGATGAACTTGCCTTTATAATCTCTTAGTCAAGGAAACCTGTGCATCACTCACACATAAAATGCATATGGTGTTTAATGAGCATAGGTGATCGGGCCATATGTTTTGCATTTTTTGTTTTCTTGCAGCACTGGGGATGCACTTCATGAAGTGCATCTTTCAAATGCCTCTTCCAGTAGCATTTTTCTATATCTTGAAGGACTCTCAACCAACTGGTGGTGTAACTCAACATTTGGACAATACAACAAATTTGCTAAAGTGAAATTGCCAGTAGCAATAATAATAATAATAATGGAAGATTGCGATGCTGGTGCCTATTCTAAACATCGCCATTAAATAAAATCACTTACAAATTCCTAAGTTAACTTCCAAGATTGCAGTTTTTAAGGACTCAAATATTTCAGGTTCTGAGAAATCTGGGGTTTAATTTCTCCTCTAGTTTTTTGTCAGAAGGTCACACACAGTGGAACTGTTTGTGCACTGAGGGGAATGTCTCTCTCTTGTGGGGTTTTTGAGCTCAAGGTCTTCAAACAGTATTAGTGAGGACAGTAGCAGCTTAAAATACATCCTAATCTTAAAGAAAGCATAAGTAACACATTGCTTTAAGAAGGTGCTTTTGAACCAGCTTTGGCAAAGTGATTGGGGCTTTTTCAGTCTTCTAGTTTGATTTTGGCTTAACGCTGAATCGTTGTAGCGCTGAAATAGTTTAGAATATTCAGCACCTACAAATATAGTTTACCAGAGGAAGCGAGAATGAGTTTTCCAGAGATTTGTTCTTAGTGCTCATTGTAATATGAGTTATGTGGCTGAATCCTTAGTCATCTTGGGAAATTCTACGTTCTAAGGAGTCAAGGATTAGGTTTTGAGCTGGTTCTGTTATTCTGGTACAGACTGGAATGACTCATGTGCAAATACTGTGCATATGTTGTATGACATCTGGAATAAGTGTGTCCCAGAAGATTTTAAGATTGATTTTGAGACTGTTTCAATCTTGAATATAATCCCAAAATGATTTTTATCTAGTCCCTGTAGATTGAAGCATCTTTCAGTCTAATTACGTTATGTATTGGGGATCAGAAGAAATGGGGAAAGTATGTGAGAATTGGGCAGAGAAAATTATTGCCTTTCAGTAAAATAACTTCCAGTCCAGATCTTGTCATACATTATGAATTATAGTCTTGTTTCTGCTGGAATTCCTTTCATATAGTCAAGACATTTATGACCAGAAAAATGAGCTGTTGAAGTACTGGACTCTCTTCCTTAGGTACTTTTGTGCCAGAAGATGGAGCTGGAGAGCCTGGATTCAGGATCTCAGCAGCGTTATCACTTTGAGTAGTCTTGACCTGAGTTTTGTAACCTGCATAGACGAGATCAAAAGAAGGAAAACTGTGATTGCAGCTATTTCACCTTTTTATAACCTTCTAGACTTAAAAACATAGTAAAAGTCAACCTACAGTAGTTAATAAACAAATACACATTTCAATGGGAAACATTCATAGGATAATATTTACATTTTTTCTTTGTCCACGAAATACCCATAGAGTAATTATATGTTCCATTGGGAGACATCTCAAACATTAAACTGAATGGAGTATATAAGATTATTCATGCCTAGCTATTTGCAGAATCAGGACTTCATTTTCTTTTATTAAATTGTGAAAAGTAAGGGATATGATTCTGCAAACTCTTTCACAGGCAGACCTCATACCGAAACTGATACAATTTTAAAGTAAGATGCTTAACACCAATTAGTATCAAGAGCTAAATTCACATGTGGATACTCTGATGGGTGGCCCTGGTGGGCAGTATTTTTGCGTACCATTTGATAACTTATAAAACTATACTCCTGAAACATGTGCACATGAATTCCATTTTCAACGTTTCTAAGCAAAATAAAAATGTGTACGTTTCATTAACACAGATGGTAGCATTTTTAAAAAGAATCCTAGTCATTTACAAACATAGCAACTTCCCCCTCTCCTTCCCACTAATATTTCAGTCACTAAGGATCTAACTAACCCTGCAAAAATAATCCTACAGAAAGGTTAAAATAAAATTTTATAATTTGCTTTTTTTAATAGCAACAGTCTCCAATGTGTACATAATGTTGCTGCCACTTTACTTACTGTAAATATCACATACAGAACAATAGGTTTTTTTCTTTCCTATTTATAATTCCTAACAGCTTTCCTATTTTCAAAACAATTCTTAAATGTTTGCAAAGCACTCTGAAGTACTATTTTGATATTTAATTTAAAAAGTAGTATATTTGGTCATTTACTTCCATGCAAAGCCCATGTTGATCTATTAAGAACTCCTCAGGGAGGTTTGCATTATTGGGCATTAATTCATCGGTGGGTGGCACCACGTGGCTGAAATTCTTCCTAGCTTGAAACGCCCTCGCTGTCTTTTAGGCCATGTATTCAGTGGAAACAGAAGTCCCTTCTTTCCTGAACCTTCCACCCACTCTCTGAGCTTCTCTATTTTACATTAGATCTTTATGCTTTTAATTATCATGTAAATCCTGCTGTATAGTTTCTTGGCAAATACTAAGCTACTTCCAGCCTGCCCTATTCCCTGCGCTCACCAGCTTTGTAGTTATTGTAAACACCATCCATGACCAGTAAAATATCACTAGTTCTAGTGTCAGTGTCTGGAATCTGTTTCCAGGTGACATGACACGGTGCAGGTCTGATCCACTGGTGTGTTATTACAGATTTTTGAAACAACTGCTTTGAAATCAGTAGAACTACCCCAATACGGAAGTGAGGTGATGTCGTTATGAATCAGCATAAAAACTGAAATAGCACAGGCTGGAATCAGCATTACTTCCGCTGCACATAATTCTTAAATAATTTGTGATAATAAAAATTACTTTATTTCTTGCAGAATTATTTCATAAATGGATGTATCTGAGGAAGGGACTGAAGAAGGAAGGACTCTCAGCTGACAATATTGTGAGTATGATAAGTAGCGTTCAATAAGAATAAAATATGGAAGCTGTACGCAGAGAACTTTGTCTTAATAGTTTTCTGGTAATATCAGCTATTTCACAGTGCGTTGAAAGTTCTCCAAGATATAAAGAGGTGCACCGTACTAAAGGACAAATCATATTCATGTTGGTCATATTTTGAAACCAGCCATTTTATGAAATGACCAGAACTTTTGAGTCACTTTGCAAAATGACTTGAATGACAGACGTTCTATTACGTTGTCTGTTTCACTCAGTTATTTCATGAGGTGCCTAAATGTTTCAAGCATTTCTTGAAATGACTATTACATTACTATTACAGTCATAGAACCTATAGCTAGTAATGTTCCATTGCAGTGTTTCTCATGAAAAGTAAATACTTGCATAGAAAAGTAAGAACCTGAGGAACTCCTTTCCAATAAGGATATTAATAAATAAATAACAGAGCATGAAAATGATCTTTTACGTGTATTTATATGTTTCAGTTTACTGCCCTAGATTTTCTAGGAACCTTTCCTACTCCCCGTTGCTTTCAGTAGACCTTGTTCTTTGTTATTTTGGTCATTTCTCTCCCCTGTATATTTGAGATTGAAGGAAAAATGTTTCTGTGGAAATGTTTAGCTTCTGGCCCCAGTACCTCTGGCTTCTTTTTAGAAAGATTTGGTTCTTTTAGAAAGATTCTTCTAAGCTACAGGAAGTTGTTTCGCATTTTGTTGCTAAGGCCCCAGGCTTAGACCTGTGCTTGCTACGTGATTTGCTCCAGAGTGAGTCAGATGTCCCGTGAGTCATGTCGTGGTCTGGACTGCTCCAGAGCAAGCTGTGATGAGCCCAGGCTCCTGGATCTGGCAGCTTTGACCTTGAGAGAAAGAAAGAAGGGATCCATGCACTCACAGTTCTCACAGATACAGGACTGTGGTTCCAGAAATAGGCCTACTTCTGATACTCCCAATGGCACTGTGCCACTCTTCTAGTAAGTAAAACACAAGCTCTCATAAAAGTACAGTCCCTTTGCTTGGCTATTTATATTTATTTCTAAATAAATAATATATATCTATCTGTATATTGATACAATATTAAAATTCCATATTAAGCCTAAAGTGTTATTATTAACAAATAACAACAGAAAACTATCCTTCATGCTCAACTATAAATCAGTGGACTTGAAACTTAGAGAAAATATAGTTCCCTTCGTTTTCTGAAATGTAAAGCTTGACCACACAGTCTTTTATGTAGTGAACTCTCAGGTAAATCAGAGGCTTGGCTCACCGAAGTAGCCAAGTACCGCAGGTTTACCTCATAGGTCTGTAATGTGCATCTGGTTCTACTTGACTCTCTGTTCTAACCATGTAATGCCAATAACATCAGGTTCTCCGGCCTCCTGCTTCTATTGAAGATGACTAATAAGCACAATATGGGCTCAGGGGATGCAGAAGTCATCTTTTTAATCTAAAAACCCAAATACTCAAAGCCATACCTGTTTCTTTTTGATGTAGAAAGGGATTGAAAAATCATGTATTTTTGCATAAAATTGCTGTGAAATTTCTAATGGTTGTGCTCTTACGTTAATCCCACTGAAAATTGGTAGAGAGGTCTCAAGTCACTCTTCTCCTGGGTCTAGTTTCAGAACCTTGTGTACAGAGGGAAGTAGTACTCCTTAAGCCACAGGCCTAAATGAGCGACTGCTGTAGTGAAACATTATCTGTGCTCCTTTTCCGTGGGGAAAGAAATCATTGCAGTAATGGAATCTGTTTAGACTCACTGAAGGGCATTTTGCTCAGAGCATTAATACCTTTAGTGGGATTGAGGTCTGCAGAACAAATATTTATGCTCACCCTTTAGGAAAAACTAAGAAAGATGAGAATCTGGTCATAGTTTTCCAGTTTATGGCATTACCTGGTTGAACTAATGTTTATTGTAAGATATTATATTCCTAGGGCTGTTACTCTAAATTTTGAAATGAGAACACAATTAGCTCGTGACCTCATTATAACCAACAGTTGCATTTGCTGTTCTGCATTTTTGTAGCCGAGACTAAATTGGGTGGAGAAAAAAAAGCTGATCTCAAAGGTGAATGGATAATAAATCTTGCAGACCATTAATAATCTGCTAAAGCCCCCAGTGCTTTATCTTATGTACTTTTTGTCAAACGGTTATACTCTTCCAGACATTTTCTAATTAGCCTCTTTCAATCTCCTCCTATCAGTTCTATCAGTTTCATTTCCCTGTACTACACTTAACACTCACATTTCAAAGCTTGTATTTTTATGCTAAATGCTTCTGCTGCATAATTAATTTGTCTTAAAAGAGAGTGTGTGTGAATAAAACAGATTAATATTCTTCCCAGTCTTTCACAGTCTAAATTTATGTTGGAAAATTGTTAAGAAAGCTTTTCTCACTCTATTTCTGTCCTTGAACGTAATTCCCTAGGCAATATTGAATCTTTTCTATGTAGAGGAGGGCAAAGACTTCAGCTGTTGCTGCAAACTCTCCCAGAACATCTCTACTGATGCTCTAGAATTCAGTGTAACCTCACTCTGTATTTAAAGTATAGAGGTTATAAATAGCATTTCTGCAAGATCAAAGAAAGCACAGCAGTGATTTTAACTTTAAACAATAAAGGCAATGCCAAATATGCCTATCTTCTGTAGCTTCCCCTCTACTTCAGCTTCATCCTACGCTATTCCACTTCCCTGCACAGAAGAAACGTGTAAGTCTTGGTGTGAGGCCCACTGAAGCAAAGGAGAGTTTTCTCTCTGATTTCGGTGACTCAGCTATCTCTTGTCATTCACGTGATCCTGTGAGTGCATGAGACCATTCTTTTGAAAGAAGTAAGTGGTGTATCTATTGCTTCTCTACCACAAAAAGCGTGGAAATCATTTTCTGGTGGTTTAGTTCTGAATTGTTAGTGGTGTGAAAATTGCAGCTCCTCCTGTTTGTGTCAGTGTTCTGTGTCTTCATCACCCCCTTTCACCATTTGTAGGTACTAAAGATGACCTTTGCTAAAGTGACTTCAGGCAGCAATGATTCCTTGGTCTGGACTCAGTAATTGCGTGATTCAGTCAGAAGGCTGTAATCGTATGACAAATGAGAAGTAATTAAATACCAAAATTATTCAATGACTCTTAACGTAGGGATTTAAATGTGTTTTGTTGCATTGTAGTGCTTTAGAATATTTTATGTTACTCGCACAGGCATAAAGTCTGTAACCCATAAAACAAGGAAAAGGCCTAATTGCTCTGTGCATGGATTATTTACAACTAAGTGGTCTGTGAAGGAATAAGAGTCCATAAAAAGAATGCCACTGAGTTAAAAGCAATCTGTTTGCCTCATTTTAATTGGGATGAGAATATTAGCTCATAGGTTTCAGGAACATTGCATTATGAATATGATGCTTGCATTCTAATTTTAAAATGGAAAGACGAGAAATAAATATTGATTAAGAAACCTTGTGTATCGGGAGTATAGTCACTGTATGACAGATGAGGCCACTAGGCCTTGTGAGATTTATATTTGTCTTATTTGTTGAAAAGTTTGAATTTACCGATTTCCTTGGGAGGGGCAAGGAGAACTCAAGATTTGTTTAACATGGGATTATCTTCATAGAGTAACTATTGTCTACTTACGGATTCATGGGGGCATAACTAGGCACAAATCAAATATGGAAAGAGTGTTTATGTCAGCATACCTCACTTTCTTCTCATTTTTTCCCTTGGTTCCTTTGTTCTCTCCTCTGTCTTAGTGAACCCATGGATCTTGACCTCTTGGGACACATGATTAAGCCGCCTTCTTCTCATTCTCTCCTTGTCTGGAACATACTGGCATAGGTTATACCAGTGCACAGTTTTTTGTGGAATAATCTTCGGCCAGGATTTGTTTAAAGTTGCCAAATGGGGATGTCAGGCATGCAAAATATATTTAATTTTGTTGAACGTGTGAAATAATTTCCTCCTGGATTCCCTTAAGTGCCACAATTCAGCCCAGAGTCAAGTTTTACATCCAAGTTGTTATAGAAATAGTAATACTTCAGTCATATAATGGCTTGAACAGCACTGTTATATGCACAATTAAAATCTGTCCCTAAGGTGATACTAAAATCCATTATCACCCTTGAAAGCTACTGTGGACACTTGACATTTAAATTGATACATCGGTACGTTAATACTCACCTTTTGCTAACCCGTTGGTTAGTTAGTCTCATTTAATTTTCCCCGTTAGTGAAGCTATTGCTACTGCTCTACATGTAATTAATAATTTTCTTGATTCATGGTCCAATATGCATACCTTTCAAAAAATACCGTTTTGAAAGCTTGCGATGGGTTTTTGTGCGGGAGAAATAGGGAAGTTGGTGTTAATCATATCATCATGGGTACTATCTGGAAAAGGAGACAAAAAAACCCAAACCCAGAATTGATGTACTATATCTGCCTGATTTATATTTCACATGAACTAACAGTTGCTACCTGTGACTGAAAAGAAAGAAAGAAAGAAATAAAAACTACAAATGAATAAGACTGCATAATGGGAAGAGCTCTGCATTGTGAAAATTAATTGGAAAAAAAAAAAAAAGGCACTTTCAGTTGAACTAGGTGTAGTGGCAAATAGCTTGCTCTGTTCTGAGAAACTTAGGCTGGAATAATATAAGAGATGAAGAGTAACCTTAATACCTGAAGGTCAGGGAGAAGTAACGTGTGTTAATTTTCTTAACAGCATATTTTGGTTCTAATTTTAAACTGATAATAGGCAGCATAGCAGAATCTGTATTTAGCAATGACAACAATAAATGTGTGCCACATTCGGTTTAACAATTTCACCCATGTGGTAGGAAAGTGATGCTATTTAATGAGCACAATGGAGGTCTAAATTGTGACTGGAAACACTTTTCCTTAGTAAAGTAAGTCTTTTGTTAGAATATCTTAAAAAATAAAATGCTGCTTCAGTAGAGTCTCCTAAAAATGATATAGTTTGCTAAATGTATATATTCAAGTAGGTGGTAACTTTGCTAAATGTATATACTTATGCAGCTGGTGGTGCTAACTCTGGAGACACCAGGGAAGATAAGACACTAAGTGGTTATTTTTCTTGGAAGAAATATTTCGGCTTCAGCAAATTGTCCACTGATATCGAGGGTTATCAGATGACATGTACCTTCCCATACCTTAACTACCGCCTGCCTCGAAATCCCATTTCAATACTTCTCATTATCCTATACCTTAAATAAGAATAGAAAAACTGAAACCCCAGAAAAGATGTAACACTCATGATATATGTGAAATGTGGTTATTTTTCTTCCATTTTTAATTAAACATTGGTTAGACTTTGAAAAGAAGTAAGCCTGTGTACTGTTCTGAAGCTAACTGTAAGATAACTACTTTTTGGTAATAAAACTGTTATTTGGCACTCTCATATGCAGTAGCAAAAGGCATCAGATCAACCGCTAACAGTTAACAGTAGATGCAGAAGGCATTTACTAATAATGAAATTATTACCAGCTTTGTGTAGGCTTCAAAGATACAAAACCTACAGCTGTCAACAACTACTGGTGCCTAGTCTGTATGTTCCTTCAGGGTTTGGGTTTTGTCTCTGAAATGACGTAAAAAAGAAACAACCCTACCAGGTCATAAGGAAGAAGGACTTTTCCTGCCAGCCAGAATCTGTCTTGGGCTACGTGAAGATATCTTAGGCACGGGTTGGGGCTTAAGAATCCACTCTAGGTCTTCAGCCATAAACACGGATACTGCAGTAGGAAAAAACATCCCTTTACAGGGAAATATCAGCTATGACGAGGGCATAAGTACAATCCTCTGTTCAAAAAAGCAAAGGTGGAAGGTGGGGCTGAAAGGCTTTAGTGTGTGTGTGCATATGTCCCCCCCCCAGTTTTTTGATGCATGACATACCGAATGAGCTCTTTCCTTTCTTCAGAGAACCTAAATAGATATTACATGACTTAGGAAACCCAGCTATTAATACAGCATCGTGGATGCTATGGCAGAACTCTAACTATTAAAAACAAGCTAAACAAAAAAAATCTAGTAAGCAAAACTCCTGTTTCATTTATACTCTCCTGCAATCTTTTTTTCTGACCTATGGCTGTAGTGTCTTGTAGAAGTTCAAGATAAAAGTTTGTTTCAGGTAATAACGTGCACTTAAATTTTCATAAGTCTTCATGTAAAAAACAAATCCTAAGCTGATTGACTTGTACAATTTATGATTCACCCTTAGTCACTGGAGCTTAGAGCAGAGAATATATTCTAAAAATGCCATGTTATCAGTGGATTGTCAGGTCATTTCTGATTTAGCCCCTGGCTCTAACCAGTCTGTCCTGCTTTCTGTGAGAGTAATAAAAAGATAAGCCCTAAGAGGTATATTTAAAAAAAAAAAAAAAAAAGTAGCTCATTTGCATTCAGATCATCTCTTTCTATTTTATCTTATAAAAATTATCATAGATTTGATGAAAAGTAGAGAAAAGAAGCATAAGTCCAAAGAGAGGTTAACAGCAGAGTTTCTTATGATGATAACTTTAGTAGATAAATGATGCATACAAAAACGTCTTTCCACTCACTGCAATCTAGTGTACAGTGTATTACATTATTGATCAGCGGTATTAGATGTGACACTGAAAAGTCAAATAACTTCACAACAAGCTAAAATACAAAATTTCATCTTAAGGGTCCTCTTAAAATGCTGACATGGTCCCTTAAATTTGATGACATTTAATTTTGGCCACCATTGCACAGAGCATGCAAAATATTTTATTGCAAGAAACAATGTTAAATGGCTATAGGAATGCGTTCATAATGTATACACCGCACACAATATCTTCAGCCACATTATCTGATAATACCACTAGTAGAAGCCTGTAGGGCAATCTGTTCGCCGATTTACAATTATGATCATCTAACGTAAATGCCCTTACATACAGTTAGCACACAGGAGTGAAGATCCTCAAGTAGTATAAAGCCATTTTGCTCTACTAACCCAAGAACATTAGATAATGGTATTTACCAGTGCAGAATTTTGGTAGGGTGTACAATTGTAGATCTCTTTTATGCAGAGCAGACCCTATTCCAAGGATCATAGAATCATCGATGTGCAAATAAGATTACAGGATAGAGATTAAAACTTGATGGCAGATAGCAAACACTGCTGTTTCTTCCTCTGTGACAGACTATTCAAGGGGAAATTTACTTGTGGTAACATTTTTGATCAAAGACATAACAGTAAAATTTAGAAAGTAAGTACCTTTGAGCATGGGTAAACTTAGAATGTGGTTTTAAAGGGCAGATTTCTAAAAGATACAAAGCAGATACTGTTCTTTCAGTTATTTTTGTTTCTTTTGTTTGTTTACATGAAGCTTATCTGTGAAGAATAGAAGCTGTTAATATCACAATATGTGAAGAAAACAAACCCAATAGAAAGAATCGCTCCCAAATAGGTCAGGAGTCTGCTGCTGCGCATCACAGCATATCGCGTGGCTGTCAGTGGTTAGTACGTTCTGTGCACGGGTTTTAGTGGAAATGGGTTCCCTAGGCTTAGACTAGTCTAAAAGACGAATCAGAACGTGGAAGGAAGCTCCCATGTACTCGTTCTGTATAAGGCACTTGCTTGCTTTCCACAAACTGGGGAGGAAGGAACCCAAAAAAGGGGGCGGGGAGGGAGAAGGAGTAAGTTGCTCATATTGGCCTTTGGAGGATCAAAGCTGTTGATTGAAACCTATCTCAGATGAGTAACTTTTCACTTTATAGAAGTTTGCTACATTATGAACGTCTGCATCTCAGCTGGATACTCAGCATCCGTATGTCAAGAATCCTTAGTGGTACCCAGTAGCCTCACCTTGCCCCTTTGCACTGCCACTAAAATGTTTTCCTTTCATTGTAAAGTCAGTGAACTTCGACTTGGGTGGGATTTTGTGGCGTTAAGAAATGTAATCTTTTATGTGTGTTCTGAGTGAGCCTTTCAGAAAGACTTATGTATTATACAGAGGCTAAATACATTTGGATGTAAAGACTGATACAGTTCTAACCAGTTTAAAATTAATTTACTTTGATTGATATAAAAAGCAGCCATTCTCCATATTACTGACTTTATAGAATAGTTTACTCAGGTTGAAGAAAACAAATGTTTGTTGGAGTGAGATGAGACAGTGCATACATATGATCATCACAGGGATAGTTAAGAACGTCATAAAAATACCATCAACTTCTTCATACCATCAAATTTTAGATCAATATGCAGGCCTGCACTTACGCTTTAATTTTACTCCATTGTCATCTATAGTAAATCCTTTAATATTTAAAAGAGTAAATATCAGAAAGTTGGAAAATAGTTAAGAAAAGTCAGAAGGAGTTAGGTTTTTTTAATCTTTCTTGTTCGTAGAAGGATAGGAGAGTCTTTGCCTCTTAGGAAAGTAGTTTTTAACGTTCTGGGCAATAGTGATCTATGAAATATAAATCGATGGCTACGTGGTCTGACTTCCAGCAGCTATGTTAAAACAAAGTGAGTAAAAGTACATTGTTTTAACTTCTGTGAACGCAATGGTTATAATTGCCAGAAGGAAGTGGTGTAGTGGCAGGGCGTATGTTGTGTGCCATTAGGCCACAGTATGAAAGGATTTGAAAATAGCAGTCATCCGCACATGAGAGGTCTGGATGTGTAATTAACAATTAGTTCTTTGCACCATTTGTGCTAGGCTGCTCTGTATCGGCTTGGTGACCAGGTCGATGAATCTATCGGGATACAATACTTCCATCTAAAGCAAAATAGATGCTGTATTTTAAATCACGAAGATAAAACCACGAAGCCATCAAATAAATCTTTCATTGCCTTTGGCTTCTAGTAATAACTTAAAACATTGCCAACAAATAGATGCCGCCTAACATGTTTTTAATATATTTACTTTGAAACGTGTACGTATCACTATCTTGCATAAATGTCCTTTGTTTACACGTGCAATTTCACATATAAATGGCCCCAGGAAGTTTGGGAGTTTTTATTTTCTGTTGCTGCTGTTTATTAATGCTTCAAGGTGTTGCTCAAATATTTGTATGCAGCTGCCATGGCATTAGAACTAGAATGTTGTAAAAATAGGAGTAAAATAAAAAAAAAAGTGTGAGTGTTTTGGGTTTTTTTAGAGCGAAAGTAGTCTTCGCAGCAGATGCAGACAACATTTGATACTTACTGTTGCTGCAGAGCATCTTAACTGAGAAGCAGATGTTAACAGTGCAAACTTCGGAGTGCCTGTGTCTGCTTAGTGCCTTCAGGCCGCGTTTAGAAAGATCAGTGGTACAGAGAGGAAGGTCAGGTTTTTTAATCAGCTAAGCATAAGCCATCCGGAACGTCAGGGTCAACATTGCTCATATGTATCAGGGTAAGTCAAGAATCAGGCCCATCTGCTAATAGAAATAAAAGTTACAGCTCTAGCAGCCAAAGGGTATGCAAATAAACAGCTTAGATGTGTTGCAGAGTATTGAGCATAAGTTTCTGTTTTGTACAGTTGTTTGAAAGCAAGAGGGAATTCCAGAGCTCGCTGTTTGAGTTACAGCTTTAGTTTCCACATTTGCTGTTATTTAGACTTAAATTGTTCTGAAGTGGTAATGAAAATAAAATTAAAAGAAAACGTTACTTGAGAGAGACCATGCTAGGGCTTTTTTCACCCACTTGAAATGGTTTTAATCCTGATCAGATATTGACTTCCTGTTGAAACTCAAAGAACGGTGTGCATCATATATAAGATTGTTTCTGTACCAAAGTGCTACAGCGTATTTTGCAGTCTAAGTCTATGGTAGCGTTTTACTTTGACTCAGGAGTGCATTTTTGAAGCTCATCTGCCAGTGTTACCTGTTTACTGTGCTTTGGTTCACGTTGTGGATCGATCTTGGAAACTCGAGTTGCGTTCCTTTTAGATGAAACTAAATCAAGTGTGTGTTTCTGAAATACGTGTAACACGGTACCACTCAGATGGGCACGCACTCCTGGGAACCAGACCAGACCTGGTCTGAAGGAAGGCCTTCTGAAGTGTGTGTGGGAAATGGTCTTTGGCTTCTCAGCAGCTCTTCTGATCAGCAGCTCCTCCGTTACTGTGCTGCACTGCCTGATTATGGAGACATTGCTAGCAACAGCCTGCACAGCGTCTTCGCAGGGCTTTCTCCTTAGACGCTTTTGCTTAGCTATGATCGAAGAATTGCCTTCTGCAGTAAGTTCTCTAAGCAGTGAGTCACCTGTTTAAGCAGTGTTGGTTCTCCCCTCTAAAATGGAGTGGGAGCTGGCATTAGGAGCCCGTTACAATGCACAGAATGGAGCCGCAGTTGCTACTGTAATACTACTGGATTTAAGTAGTGTCTTCCTCAATATGGTCCAACTTGTCTAAAAATCCAATTTCCCCTCTGTAGGTGTAATCTCAATATCCATGTTTCTCAAATCAGCAGAAAAAGCCTTTTATTCTTTAGTTTCGTGTTTTGTTTGCCTTTCACTAGAAAGAAAACATTTTTCTTACCCTCTGTGGCATCGTTTTCTTATATATTATTGGCAGAGTTCTGAGCCTTTTCAAGTTCTGTGTGGTGAAAAGTCATTGCTAAGGAGAGCTGAAGTCAAAAAGGGTCTTTCATGACTTATTTGACAAAGTAATTGGCACAGGAAACATTTCTAATCAAATCAGGAACAGACCTTTGATTGTACTCTACATCTGTGAAATAGGGAAAAAAGGAAAAGGGAGGGAGGAGAGGGGCAGATTGTAGCTCTTCCTCTCTTTTTAAGCCAGATTTTCAAAGAAGGATCTAAAATTGCATGTGAAGGTTGGGTTGATTTTTTTTTTTTTTTCCCCCTTTCATGTGCAGACTAAGAATGTAATTTTACAGGCCTATTTAAAATTTGGTCTGTAAAAATCAGCCCTTTGCTTTGTATTTTGGGAACTTCTTAATCGTGGGAGCTTCTTAATCTCTTCAGGCTGTTGAAGGTCAATCAAATGCTGTGTGTTTCGTTCTTCCTTTACCACAGTTTGTTTATTGAGGTTTGACTTTCAGGCAAAGAAATAGGTATTTTCTGTTAGCGTTGTATCAGTTGTAGCATGGGATTCTGTGCAGGTTCGTTTACTCTAGGGAGACAGGTAAATTGCCTCCCGGGAAGATGTGCGCAGCCTGGCCCTGATGCTGCTGCTTCACGATACAGCATACTTAAGGTCCGTTTGGCTGTCTCTGACTATCTAAGGTCCGCAATGCTCACGTGCGTTTTTCAGTCTCGGCTTTTTAATGTAAAATACATGGTGTAGGTATGATCACTCGTGGAAAGTGAATAATCTTAGGAACAATTACTTAATCTAGTCCCGGTCCTTTGCGTGCCTGTAATTTTTTATTCTGAAGGTAAATTAATCACACTTCTATGGAAGTGGAAATACCTGTTTCTTATTTTCTCCCCCTCTCCCCCTGCAGGGAGGGGGTGAGCAAGTGACTGGGTGGGAGTTTGGCTGCTAGCCAGGGCCAAGCCACCACAAGAACCACGTATACTCGACCTTAGAGATCTCATCAAGAATTTACTGTTTGTTCTCAGCCAGTATTTCTAATGAACGTGTGGCATGGTAAGTGGTAGGTGAGAAATCCATGCTCAGCCCCAACTCCCACTTTTTTTGGTTCGTGTGTTCTCAAGATACTCAGGACTTCTCTGATATCATACTGTTGAGATGAGTGATCATCATCAGAGGAATAATTTCTTCATTGCCAGTCCTCACGTTTCTTTCATTTTTCCGTTCCTTAAGACACTCCCAAATCAGTTGCAGACCAGCTACAGTAACATCTCAGTTACTCTTTCCCGAGGAGCAATGTGGAAAGCTAGAGTAGCTGTAGCCCCACACTGACAGTATTGATGCGTCCTCTGTGTCGTACTAAGTGTCTTGATAACGCTGAATGAAGCTATGAAGAAAAAAGTGTAGAGGATTTGAATGTTTGCTTCTCGTCTCAGAGGAACGTGGGGCTAGTGGAATGCTCTTTTGGAAGATGTTATGAATTAGAGATCTCTGAATACTTGAGCCACTGATTTATTGCACCAAAGGGTAAAGTTTTTATCATCACTTATTCATCCTAGACATCCAGACATAAAATGAAAACAGACCATCTGCTCCACGTTTGAAAGCAAGTATGCGCACACCTACCATTCCGGAGTAGGTTTGCGTGCATTTGACTTCCTGTAGTTGGTTGAGAGGATGAGAATTCAAAACATGTATTGTTCATCATGCAGGGCAAGGGTGGACTTGGCTGTAATCTACGACTGCCGATGGTTTCTTTCCCCTCACCCTTGCTCCAACTGTTTGGTGAATATGAGAAATTGTCACTAATTTGTAAAACTTACCTTTGAGGTGATCATGGACATAAGAATTATCAGAGTAGTTCTTAAAGTAGAATCATTGCGAAGAGTGACAATGCTGCCATCGCTGTGTTTTAATAGATAATTTTTATTTGTTTGATCAAACGCAAGAACATACTTAATTTTAAAGTCAGTGGAATTTTTCCTGGATGAGACTATGAAGGATACAGTGCTTATACTCACAGCAGACGGGCAATGGAGTAGAACAACTTATAAATGATTTGGCAATAAAGACTTATTTTTTCTTCACTAAACCTCCACTAGCAAAATTCATAAGCTGGTGATATCTACCCCTACACTGGAAAGTATTTATTGACTTTATTGACAATTTAATATACTTTGTCAAGTTTTGTTGGTTAGTTCTTATTGATCAGGAGACATGTGGGATTACTTTTGCTTCCTAAGCGAATGAATGTGCAAACACGTTCTGATTTGGGGAAGATTGGTGCATAGGGCTTTGTAATTCACTTCTGAAAAGTATCATAATGATGAATATTTAAGATAGAAATTACAGTATTTAACATACAAATACGCGAAGGGTCATTATGTGTATTTATTTTTTAAATTCTGTATAAATTCAGTGAGGCTTTTGGGAAAACACGAGCTGCATTTTATAATGAGTTGGGTAACCTCGGATTCTTTTGTCTTTTCTGCTAGAGCTTGTTATGACATAATATTATGTATAATTTTGTAATTATTTTCTTTCAAATTAAAGCATTCTTGCTTGGTGTTGATATGTTGGGGGGGGGAACACTTGTGAATATAATTTAAATTTCGTATTGCGAAGTGACCCTTTACAAAATTTCACTGAGCATTGGATGAGGTTAAAACCGAGTGGATAACTCGTATCACTCAGGAGTAAAAAACGTATTTAATTCCCTGTGTTACGAGTTGTCAGCGGCCCACAAGAAATTAAAAATTAAAAAACAAGTTTCACTGGAAGTCCAGAGAAATGGGTGTAAAAGTTCCTTGTTATTCTTAGTTTACTCCTTTTTCTGCAGATGTCTCCCCATCTGTAGAACACCTGGAAAAACCTTGCACTAGGTGTTCATTATTTTATGGGCTGTATTGAACGTCAGCTGTCGTTGCTACTGCCGTAATTTTTGTGTGTCAGTATGCTGAATTTCTCCAAGGAATGCTACTATCAGCAGTGACAGTAGTAACATACTTGTGAGAAATGAGTGGAACAAAAGCAGTTGTTTGCAAAAATTAAACAAATGTATTCCTTATTCCTCTGGTAAAGCTCTGCATTTCCGATTAATAATACATTTTTTGTGAAACAAAATATATATTTCCCCAGGTGTTTAATCATTTAATGAGTATAGAACTGTTTTGAATAAAGGAAATACCAAGCAGATTTGAAGCAAAACAGTGCTGGTTAATGTGTTTTGATTATAGGCTATGCACAAGTAAAATATACATTTATTCTAAAAGTTCGGCTACCTTTAATCTCATACCTTATACATACTGAAATCCAGACTGATGAATATCGAATCAAAAACAGGCATAAAATAGTTCCTTTGAATTCTCCTAATTCAGAGGCATACTGTTTTTACAACTTTTTTTTTTTTTTTGTTAATTCTTAAAACTAAGATAAGGTTTAGTTTTGAGGGAAAAAGATTCCTAATGCCATTTTGAATGTGGTAAAAGAAGAGATAAAAAGAAATTGGTGTATTTCTTGTGACCGCTATGGAAGGAACATTTGTGCACGTTGCCATTTCTTGTAGGTGTACCCCCAGATTTTCACGAGTTGAGCAGCTGTCCTAGTGAAAGCCAGTCTGGTTTAATAAGTATTTGAAAGGCAATAAAGCACAGAACCGTCTCGGTAAAACTCTGTTGTTTTAGTTTTATTGAGGTTTGGGGATGACTTGCAAAACCTGAAAGTTGTCTCCTTGGGGAGCTAGTAATTTGACAGTTTAGATTCTAGGGAGATTCCGCCCTCAATAGGAAGGACCTAATGCAGCTTTCAGGACCAGGAATTCCAACCATACAATTGGTTATCCTTGAAACAAAAACGTTTTAAATCTCGTCCGTGGACAGGAGTTGCTTCTGTGTTATTTCACATAACCCATTAACAATTTCACGCCTGGAGAAAACACATAGTGCTGTGTTACTTCCTTGATATAGTTCTTTGGAATAGCTTTTCCACAATTTTATGAAGTTGCCCACAGAAACATAATAGATGTGTGAAAAGTTCTCAAAGGCAAATCAACGTTGAGCTCTACCTCCTGTGTGCAGGTCTGTGCGGAGGCATTAGTCAAGTAGATGATTATACGTGATATTGGAAACAGAAAATGAGCTGGTTGGCAGCTGGTTGTATTGGTAGAGTCAAAGCATAGCATGCCTTAAAGCAGTAAAGGAATAAAAATTCTCATCTGGAATGTAGCTGTTAAATTGTTATGCTAATACTGGGATAATAATGATGAGGGCCAAAATAGCTGACTACTGAACAAACTAACACCTGAATTTTGTCTGACTTTTTTATCTTTAATGTAGCGAACGGATTTGTAAGAGCTATGCATTCTCTCATAGCTGAAGAATGTGTGGTTCACGCTAACAGGATGATTCTTACTGTCCCTTTGGGTTTGTAGTAGAATAGTTTCACCTCAAGATGATTTCCCTTACCCTCATTTTCATGCATATTTTATGCATTATTGCTGGACAAGTTGACCTTTTCAGTTCACGTGCTGTGAAATGTTGCAACTAAAGATAGTTGATATCAAAACAAGTTATTTTCTAGATCTTATTAAAAATATTGAAAGATGAAAGATTTCTAATTAAGCTGCAGAACTGTGTATTAATAGAAACTAGTACTTAAAAAAAGAACAGATACTTCTTCCTTTCCTGTCCCTAGAAGGACAGTTAGTGCCGAGTGAACTTCTGAAATAATATGTAGAGTTCATCAGTGGTCACCACGAACGGTATTCAACTTCAAAAAATGTTGGTTTTGTTAGAAATTGTTGTTTTGCTTTAATAATACAAGCTTATATCCCAAACCGGGAAAATTAGGTACATCCTTGCACATCTGCATTTGTTTTATATTAACCATGGGGTTGAGTTTCCCAAGTTTTTAGCCCAACTGCTTCAACTATCAGTTTTATATACTTGCTGGTTTGTTATTTTTCTCTTTAAATGGTATATCTTAGGAATGTGACTTGATCTTATTGTGAACTGTGAAAACAGTTTTTGTTTTGGTTTTTTTTTTTTTATTAATCTGTCTTCATTTGATTAACTGATTTCTGTGAAAGGATGTGTCGTGTTTTAAGGACAAGCCGTGTGTTTTAAGATGTGAAATAAGATAAAAGGGAACATCCAGAGACCGTTTATAGGCAAAAATATTTTTTAATTTAATTTTTCTCAACTGCTTAGGCAGTAAGTAGGATTTAACACCATGAAAAAATTTCGCGGCACTGAGGCAAACAGTTGATACCAAACTGACTACTGCATTGAGCATCACAGGGATTTTATTTTGCTTTTCTCTGAAGCACTGGCAGAGAGAAGATAGCAGACTCTGTGCACCAGTGATCTGATAGGGTGTAGGAAATCTCGTCTGCCTTTGAAACTTTTCTGCATGCATGGCTATCAGAATGAAGAGATTTTAAAGAGCTGTAGGTGCTAAGGTTTTTATCTCTTATTTCAGCTCTCTAATGCAGAGGTAAATTATTTTCCTGCCAGAAGACAGACTCCGTATGTAAAGCTGAGCATGTTAAATGATGTTCTCTCAGATGTAAATCACTGTTGGAGGACAGGAAGATAGGGTGAGTCAGAAAGTCAGGTTTTGTGTGGAATTTAAAGCCAACATCAGTATGTCTGTATGCTTGCTACTAAGCAAGCTATTGCCATCTGGTCAGAATAACTGGCTTCCATAGACAGCTGGGGGGGAAGGAAGTAGAAGCAAGTGGAAACTGGAAAAAACGACAGAAAAAACAAGTGGAGTCTTGGACACTACTGGACAGGAAAGGACATCCAGGTGCTGCCTGTATGGAGTTAGTAGGGTTTGTTACCGCATAGTCTGTAATCAGAGGAAGAGAAAGAGAAAGAGGAGGGCATGTTGGTGTTCCTTGCCGTTGCTAGTGCGGCCCTGGAAGAATGGCTTACGGTTTGCACAGATGCTTATAAGAAGCACTGTAGAAAGAATAACTCAGTCATGAAAACTACATGTTTCCCTACTCTACCCCAACGTTGTGGTTGGTAACTCTCCATAATTTCTACAGCTGTATGCAAATAATAACATAGGAAGGGGTTTGAGCAAGTTATTACAAATGGTATTCTGATACAAACGGAAAACAAAACTCTTAATTACACAGATTTGCTCTTAATTCTGTTCTAAGTAATCTGGATTACTGTAACTCAGGTACGTCTTTCATAAAGATTATAAACATCGCAATGTTCAAAGATGCTGAGAATATGCAAGGTATGGAGTTTGAAGCAAGCAATGCTTACGTAAAGGTTTAATGTTGTTGGGCTATTTGGGATAAAGCTGGGAGAACACAAATAGGCTTGGTAATTCAGGTAACCTGGGTATGAATTTAAGAACGGAAGGTCATACCTTCCAGACCATCTTCACAGTACATTAAAAGAAAAAAAACCCACAACCATGTCTCCCCAAAAAACCTCAAAAATTCAAAGTTCGGTAGACTTGGCCAAGTCAGTGTGCCAGTTTAAGAGTAAACTGACATATCTGTGCCTCAGCTGGAATATACACTATTCTGGCTTACTGGTACTGGAGTGTTGTGTTTTTGCAGTCTGCGAGCTCATATTCTATACAGTATCATTTGTCAGAAGTCTATTTCGCTTTTACAGTCCCTCTGTTTTCCCACTTCTGAATTACGGTTCTCTCCATGCTTTTTATATGGGGAATTCTTGGTGATAAAAATAAAACATGGTACATAATGTCTTATGTTTCTGATTGGATTTTTTTTTTCTAGTTTTTAAATAATTACCTTTTGTTTTCATCCTGTGGAGAAATTATTTTACAGTTTCAGTGGTTTTTTTTTTCCTATTGCTAATCCTGCTGAGGCACTAAATTGGGGGGGGAAGCAGTTTCAGGTAAAACATTCTGTGTTCTTACTTACCCTTAGATTAATTAAAATATGGTTATATTGCTCTCTGTTCAGTTTCTTAGTTAATTTAATTTTGTAGAGCTTAGAAGTCTCTTAATGCAAAATAGGTAGTTACGACTGCCGGCTTTCCTATACTGAAGCGCTGGGTGAGTATTGCAGACTTAGTTTAGAGATTTGCTTTTAAAAACTCTTGTTCCTTATAAAAATCTCTTTTTTGTTTGCTTGTTTGTGGTTTGGTTAGAACACAGATAGGCAGGGGATCATTCAGGAAAATTTCTCAACTAAATTTGTATCCTAGAGCACAACAGTGAATGCTCTTTATTTTCCTAAAGGCATGAAGGACATTGGGAGCTCCTCACAGACTTTTTATTTTGGGACAGCAGTCATTGCTGTTTGGCTGTGTGAAATGCTTAGCCCAGTAGAGCTGGAGCTCTGAAGTGCGAGGACATTTCAGGAGGATGAATAATAAATAATTTCTATAACTTGAACCGTTTGAAACCTAACATTGCATGGAGCTTAACATTAGAAACAGATTTATCCCTAATTTTAAGTATAATGGCGCTCTTACAAAGTTTTGCTGTCGAGGAGCTCCAGTCTGAGACACGTAAGGGTTTATGTGGAGGATAAGCAGTTTGTGGACTTGGCCTTCGTCCCGTGGACAGTCCCTCGGTATTATTCAGGAGTGTTAAGAGGTAGATGGATTCGGAATTTAATAAGGATTTGGAAGATTAGTAGATTTGTTGCTAGAGGGGAAAAAAGGTCTTCTAAAGTCACAAAGCCATTATTAGATAAGGTGCTGGAACAGCCTCTGCAAAAGGGTCTTGCTGTTACGTATAATTTTCCTGGAACTCAGCTGATGCACACAAGATTTGCTATAACTAATAGGATTGCAACAAAACAGAATACTGACATTTTTCTTGTAATTTAGTGAGGCATCTTTTGATCCATGATCATCCCTGAGCTGAGGGCTCACTGTGCAAGGCTGAAAGTGAAAGACATGCTCTAAAAAGATTTTGGTCTTTGTGACTTATGGAAGGTGGATAGAATATAATTCCATTGCTCATTGAGGATGCATATTTTAGTTTTATCTCACTCCTGTGTTTCTAGGCAGTGTTAAAAAGGTGTTATTTCCCTCAAGTTTGATGGCAGAAGGGACTCAACTGATTAGTATGGATCTGTGTCAGGTTTGTTAAAAAAAAAAAAAAAAAAAGAATGAACAAAATTGAAAATAATTGTCTGACAATCTGACAACCTTTTAGACAACCCGATAAGCAATCTTAACAGAAAAGGAAGAAACTAAACTTCCCTCTTAATATCATAGACTTGTAGAATAGTTTGGGTTGGAATAAAAGCCATCAGGTCCAACCCCAGTGCAACGAGCAGGGACATCTTCACCTCTCGGGGCAACCTGGGACAGTGTCTCACCACCCTCATGGTAAAATGTTTCTTCCTTATGTGTAGTATAAATCTACTCTCTTAGTTTAAAACCATTATTCCTTGTCCTATCGCAACAAGCCCTGCTAGAAAGTTTGTCCCCGTCTTTCTTATAAGCTTATTTCAGAGACGATTCCTCCAGAATAACGATAAGGCACACTATTGGATAGGGTAAACCATGGAAGCCTCTTGGCCTGTCTCACAACTTCTGAGGATACAAAGGCAAGCAGGTTCAAGACTACGGCATTACACTCAAGGTCTCATTAAGGGGAACGGGAAAACACTATATACGAAGTTTTTCCGTACTGGGTACTTACCCAACACACCTCATTCTGATCCTTACCACCGACTGCGTCAAGTTACTTACCTTCTGCTCCACGCCTTTGCTTTCTTGTCAGATGGAATCACTGCAATAGAGAATTTAGGCAAAAGATGGTCTTAGTTTACTTCATTATAATTTTTGGCAAATTTTTTGAATCTACTTTACACTTTTATCTTAGGCTGAATACTAGCGCTGGAATATATGTAAGGTAGTGAATCTAGGTGGAAATGCCGTACTGCACGTAAGCTAAATATTTTTAGAAAAACAGTCATCGCTGCATTTCTATGGAAAAAAATTAAATTGAGCCCATGAAAGAATATGCCTGATTGTGCTAATTGGTACCTGTTGCTTGTAATGCTTAGTAACTCCAGTTTTTATTTTTATTTTCAAAACGGAAAGAACACTTGGCTGTCTAATGTGGTCATGCAATTACCGCAAGTTCGCGTTGCCGTGCTGGGAGATGCACAAATGACCAGTTCAACATTTAACTCTCTATTTATGCATGTGATTGTTACAACCTGTTGTTATGGCCATGTCAGTTTGGCACGAGTGTACGTCTATTTCAAAAAATAGTTAGCAGATTTGTTAATGTTTGCAGAACACTTGCTTTTGCTGGGTGTGATTTTGAAAGCTTTCATGAAATCTAACGATGAGCTACCTTTTATGGGAGAGAATTTCTTTCGTCAAAAAGGGAAAGGCGTAGTGTTTCTCTTGCACACAAGGACGTTCTCCTTGGATGAATTTCGTGATCTCTAAATTGGTCCTTCAGCACAACCGCATTCATTCTGATAAATTCATTGTTTCTATATCCCTCAGGTAGATTATGAACCCTGGTGTTTTTTGATTTTCCTGGAGCGGAAGCACAACTTACCCCTGGCAGGGAGGTTACAGCAGAGCAGAACCATGGCTTTGGTCCCCTATACAAGGAGAGGAAAATATTTAACAGCTCGCATCCCATTTTCTTATGCGGACCAAAACAACCTTGTCTCGTCACAAGAGCAGATGTTTTCTTCATCAAAGTCCCATAAGTGAGAAGATAAAGCCTCTTCTTTCCATGCTTGGTAAGTACCAAGGTCAGCATTTGCTTTTTCACCACTGGGTTTAGCAAAACATTGCTTATAATTAGCGGGTGCCTAAATCATGCTCCAGTTACAGTTTATCTGTTGCTACCCCATTGAACAGCAGGAGCACTTCAGGGTCTGTCTTGTCTTTTCCAGAATTATTAGCAGCACCTATGAGCTTTCACGAATTCTTACGATATATTTCAGTAGTCTGAAACGTTTTGCATTTGTTGATAACATAAAGCAACCATAAAGTTATTGTTCAGCCCCCGTGTATATCTTTTAGAAAGCCAAGCAGTCAGGCTTGGTAATGTTGTGTAAGAGGTAGCAGTAAACCACAGCTCTGATTTTTAATTCCCTAAAATTTTGTTTGTTTATTTATTTAAGAAAATTACCTACGTCCATTCTTGTAACTGGGGGTGTTGCTTTTTCAGTAGGTGAAGAGATATATTTTAAGACATTTATCCACATAGAGTATAGTTAGTTATTATTAAGTTTTCAGTGTATTTGTTTTGTATTTTTATCTCTGATTCAGAACCCAAGTAACCAAAATGATTAGAAATCACTGACTGTGTCAGTTATTTGTATGATTCAATATTGAACCAACTAACAAGATCGTGTTTCCTTGGTCCTCCACTTCCTAATTATGAGTCTTTAGTTCCTTTAATGAACTTTAGCCAGGCAAGCAGAGCTGGCTTACTGGGACTAACAGCTTCTCACCCTTTACATTTGTTACCTTCTGTGAAACTGGAATAAGGCACTATGGTAACTCCAGTCTGCTTTAGGCCTCTCTTAATTGATTTTCTGTGAATTTTAATGACAAAGCTTCTCGGATTGCTGGTCTGAGTTGTAAATGGATCTGGGATGATCACTCACGATCCATTCTTTCTTAACATGATACTGTCCCCAGTGGACCCGCTTGACTTAACACAGTGACTTCAATTTCCCATTAGTTGCTCCAGCTTTATGTTAAAAAGCCCTCTTCAGTTGGGACCAAAGGTAGCAGACACAAAGTGCAAAAGGTGATTCTCATTCCAAACTCCAAGAAAAATGCTATTAGCATAGAGGGAAAAAGATCTTGTCTTAAACTGAGCCAGAAAAGTTTAGCATCTAGCCCTAGCTGGGGGTTCCAGTTATTTGAAGTGCTGTGTGCCTCTGGAATAGTCCAAACGGCCCTTCCTTGCTTGAGTACATCATGTGAGTGTAAGTGGGGTTCTGCTGGTGCAAAACACTCATCATAAATCCTTGCCTGGGAGAGGCGGTGAATGACCAGGCTCTCCAGAGGTCGGAGTTACTAGGTCATGGTGGTACTTGGCTCTTTTCCCTGGAGATGCAGTGGAATCACCGAGTCTCCTTTTTATCACAGCCCCCAGATTATGGAGTACCCCTCAACTTGCTCTTCTCCCGGCTGGCATCCTGAGATGTGTCATGTAGAGTCAGAGAGGCCGGTTGTTCATCTCACCGCTGTAACCCTTACGCTTTAGCAGGCCTAAGAAAACAATACCTTTTTTCCTTCCTCCCTGACTTTCAAAACAGTTTTCCAGCTGGTTGCCTGTAAAACTCCTGCCATCCTGGGCATCTGGCTTTGTATGTATTTGTATCTAGTTGGTGTAAAACATCAGGAGGCATTCCAGCTACAACGTGGCTGGATGGCTGGAAAACAAGACCATAAGAGATTTAGAAATAAGTCTTGTGCGGCTGCCTGCCAGCCTTATTTTCAAGCGTTTTCTTTCCCCCTGCATGTGTTACGGAAGTCAAGATAGCTATTAGGAAAGGTTGCCTTTTAAAAAAACCCTGGCCAAAAAAAAACCCCAAACCCAACAAAATCCTGAAAGCCCCAAACCAGGATATTCTGAGAATGTGTTGTTCTTGTTTCTTTGTTATAACCAGCCTGTATTTAGCATGGATTTAGATATGTTTTATCTGAGGATCGATGGATGAAAAAAATGTAAAATCTGAATGCATAAAAGGCGGCGGCACAGGAAAATCTAATTATCTTCCCTTCCAGCTCACAATCCCCAACTAATTGGTGTATAAAGCTGGATTGGCACAAAGAAAGAAATTCCAGAACACATCAGTTTCCTGATGTTGAAGAAGAGGGGGGACACCCACCCCCCTTTTTGTTTCTACATATTACATTTCCCATGAAGAAAGAGTTTTAATTCCAAGGAGAAAACTGTATTTTGCCCTCAAATACTTGCAGTGGGAAATTTTTCTTAGGACAGAGCTCCATGCAGGTTTCATTGTTTATTTATAACTGCCGAAGGTGCTCAGTTCCTTAATACTGGCCCACCGCTTGTTTCAAGTTTACAATAAAGCTTCCCTTTTGAACAGAATGGCTGTTCAAAAGCTAAATAGAACAGTAAAATTTCTGTTAAAGGCATGAGGGAGAAAAAGAGTATTTTTTTTGACCAAATGCTACATCTTAGAAGCATTCTCCATCTCCCATCTACTTCTCCCCACTTCTCTCTCTCTTCAGCTCTTTTCACCGTAAATTGTTGAGTCCTTCTGGTTCTTTCCAACAGTTTGAGAGTATTTTTTAAATTTTTTTTTAAGGCAGTCTGTAGTGTTTTTGCAGAACAGAAATGAAACTGGTGGTAATTTGCATTATTTGCTAGTGTTTTCAGTCTGCACCTAAACCAGTGTCCGGTGTTTGGGTCAGCTTGTTTTCAAGCAGTTAACTGTCTTAACTGACTGAATGCTCAAGTGTAATCAGGCTGATTATGTTCAAGCAGTTGAAAGTTCAATGCACAATGAGAATCAGGATAGCAATTATCTTCTAAATTCCTTTACGTGAACCACAGGAGGTGCCTGTGCTCAGGGCTGGCGTTCTGGATGATTTGTATCATCAGCCTGGTTCTAGTTCTAGTTTCTTAACATGTTTTGGAAAAAATTCAGCCTGTAAACCATTGACCTAAATTTTTCTGTTAATCCTCAGACTGCTAGGAGTAGGAGTAGGAGATGCGTGTGATTTCAGATTTACAAAGGAAATAAAAGTCAAGTAGCTAAAATTCTGAGCTCTGAAAATGCAAGACAAAAGCTTGTCCCAGGTATTCATTTAAACCAGGTTCTCGTATATCGCAAGGAGTAGAAATGTACCTTGGCAAAGAGAATTCATTTGCAGGTAAGACACAGCAAGAAAGGGCAATGGCTATAGTAGTGTTGTCTTCTTTGGTCATTAGGGTGCACTGAACTCTTGCCTTTCACGTGTCATACTCTTGTCGCACCTTTTACTAAATTTCAACAGTGTTGCCATCCAAAAATGTTGTATGTGGGATGGTGGGGAAATGGGGAAATACAGGACTATTGTATCGAAACTGAGAGCTTGGGAAAGAGGCAGCTTGTGAATTCTAATTGGTAACAGTACAAGAGGCTTGGAACGTACCTGAATGTTTAAAGTACAGGATTACATTAAGCTTTTTAAACACTTTGTTTTATTGGCCTTTGAATAGATGTGATATTTCAATATGTGTTACAGTATCTTCTTAATCCTTAGTCATTTATCTTTGAAAGGCTTAAGAAGGCTAGTTTGTAGCGGTACATATGTATTTGTTGCAGGGAATGTGCTATCAAAATTGGTAATTTGGCATTTTAAAATCATTATCTTTGTTTTCTAGAAAATGCGTGCAGGCAGAAGAGGTAAAATCTTGCAGGCCTTATCAGGCAAAACTGTTTGTGTTAGCAGAAAAATGGCTTGAGTAAGGACTGAAGGAAGGAACTAATTAATCGTTATTAAATTCACAGAGGTGATGACAGAGGTGCAAAGTTGTTTGTTTGTTCTTTTCTGCTGTTTGGCTTCTAGGTGGAGAATTGTTTGTCCAGTGTTTATTCAAGGTTTTATGCAGAATAGAGGACCGTCAATAATAGTGCACTTTTTTTCAGAACACTGTCTAGCTTGGCTGTTGTCAGAAATAGATTAGATAAATTAGGAAGTTCTTACTTCAGATGCTTCCAATCCGGAGGGACTATGTCTGTCTTCACCTTGGCGGTGGGCAGTAAAGTGACTTACTATACACCCGAGACTGTTGCGTGGGAGTATCGTAGGCTGGATGTCCCATGGATTCCTCTGAGCAGTGCTGAGAATAAGAAAAGGAAAAAGTTTTTTTATCATCTTGAGACTAGACTTAAAGGAAGTACACAAATTAACTATATCTGAAATACAAAATCAATTTCTGCTTAATCAGCTTAACAAAGGGTGAATGTATTAAAAAAATAATACAGGTGTAAATGTTGTTTATTTTTTTACTCAGTTTCATTTTTCTTTTTCCAGCAGAAGATCTAAACCAGTTGTTCTAATGTAGTTAAAATGTGATTTTTTTTTTTTCCAGTCAGAACTTTAAAAGGGTATAATTTTTACAGTTTTATTGCAGAGAAATATTCTTTTCATAAAGGTCACACGCAGATGCTATGAAGCACTGAAGTCCCAAATGCATTTGAATGAGTACACTGACATTCCCATTGTGTGCGTGGATTACATTACAGCCATGTCTTCTGGGTTTTTTTCTTAGTTTTTGTTTTAGTAAAAAGGAAAAAAAACCTGTTGTTCAAGTTAGATGTGTTAGAAACCACAGTAGATGCTGTTGCTGGGGCTTTTTGCTAAGTTTGTTTTAAAGCTAGGTGTTTTGGCTGGGTATTAGCTGAGAAAGTTTACCGTATCGTTACATGGTTTGAACCACTCGGACTTGGTTCACTTAGAATCTGATGAAATTCAGTCTTGACACAAAGCTTAGATAACTTTAAAAGGAAGAAAAAACCAAAAGAAAACCCTAACTCTGCTTTTTGTCAATACGTCTTTATGATCTGTCCTCTACAAGGAGCACATGCTTCTTCTATAATGTGGGGTTATAGACAATGGGAGAATTGTTCTGTTGTCTGGCTGACCATAGGGACAGCAAGAGACTCATGAAGGCACGTGACAAGTTGAACAAGTTTAAGACAGTGATCTTTATTTCACAGTGCTTTCAAGGTAGCACTTCAGAAAGACTCTGAAGTCTTGCTCCAAAGCCACCTCATGCTGAAAAAGGAGATTCCTTGAAAGGCTTGAACCAAGCCCTAATTGCCCGTTTTCTAGATTGCTCTACGCATGTTTTTCTCATCCTCCCTGTTGATGGAAAGTTGCTTGGTAACAGTAGATGATGATTGGTAGTATGGAAATTTTGCTGGAAATATGTAACTTAAACATTATCTATTAGTAGACACAGACTCTTGCTGGTAAATATTAGTTCAAAGTAGAGATCTATCTAAGTACAGGAAAGAGTTAATCACGATTAACAGCGTGCGGTGATGCCTTCTCTAAATTGTCATTGATTACACTGGGGATTATAGGCTCTGCTGCCTAATGATCCATAATGCAAATATGAGAAGGGAAGTGCATATGTATTATTTCTTGTATAAATACATTTTCAAGTAAATGATAGGCCAATTCTCACCCAATCAGTGATATTTTCTGAACAGTTACATTTGAAGACATTTGTCCAAAATGTTTCCCTACGAATTTCAAGTGCATTAACTATTTTTTGGTTTTAGTTCTCTAAAATACCTGATATTCAACATCCAGCTAAAGACCAAAACATCTGATATACTCTAATAAAGTCAGCTTTCACAGAGAAGATGTCATAGATGAGAAGTGTTCCCTCTCGGTAACTATCAGTTACCCTTTTTGTAGTTGGTTGTGATTAATATTTGTGAATCTGTAGGTATGGTTAGGAGTGCATAAATCTGTGTTTTGAATGAGCTGAAGATTTCCAAAGGTGTACCAGAAAAGGACCTGATTTAATGTTGTCCAAAAAAACCAGTCACCTTAGAACAGTTTTTATATGTCTTTTTGGCTCATACCTGTCGTCAACCACAAATTTAACTTGTTTGAATGGGGCATTCTGCTGCAGTTTTGCATTATCTTAAGTTCACCTTCCTCACCTACTTGTATTTCATACGAGTCACTTCTCATACTAAAAATTCATTTCCCACGGTCCGCTTTCGTTATTTCTCAAACATTATTTCTCTCTCCTAAGCACCAATGACTACTTTGACATGGGGATGCCCATCTATTCCAAAGCTTTTTGGTTTTGCATTCAGTGCAAGTTTTATTTACTGAGCAGCAAATGCCTTCTCAGAATCATTCAACAGGTACCCCAAGATCTATAGAAAGGGCACTCTACTGCTCAACTTGGAAAAAACCTCCCCTCCTTCCAAGAAAATACCATCTGAAGTTGTTTCCCTGCACAAAGCTTGTCGATATGTTCTCCATCTTGCTTGACAGCTTCCAGCACTCTTGGTGGGTAACACAAATGTGGTGAGAATACAAAGTACCCCGTGTTCTCAGGCAAAAAGACACTGTCAAAGACTAAATTGTCAAAAGAAAAATTGTTAAAACAAGTTGATAAGTAAACTAGCAACAATCCCAAGGACCAGATGGTGCTCATAGAAAACTTGAAAGAATTAATCATTTTGTTCTGTAGGCTGGTAGCAAAAATAGGTTTGCTATATTTAAATGAAGATACTTTACTGAAGAGTTTCAGAGTAATTGGAATTTTCTTTAAACTCTTTGTCAAAACGGTATTGAAAGAACCCGGTGACGGGCTTCAAGCATTAGGTGATGGTAATTTCGAGAGCCGGTTGGAATAGAGGTAGAAGAGAACCCGAGCTTAGCTGGGAAAACAGTCACTGCAGCTCCATGAGTTTTTTGGTAGGGTTTGGTTTGAGTTGGTTTTTTTCTTTTTTTGATAGTTCAGTCCAAACCTTCCTCCCTTCCTTGTCTTTCCTGTTGAATATTTTAGCCTTGTGGCATCATCTGGTGAAGTGTTTGATAGAAGACTTGGAAGTATGAAAGAAAAGAATTAAAGAAGACTGTGCAGTTTGTGGGAAGCTAATGTATCTTAGTATTGTATAAATTGCTGTCACAAACCCTGAGCTCGGTGATAGCCCCAGTGGTTTCAGTAGAGCTGTGATTCTTAGCTTTAAGAATCCTAACTATTTATTCACTGTTGCTTTAAGTATCAGATTACATTTTAGGTGGCTGTGAAAAACATTTTCATGCATTTTCATGCTTTCTGTGTTTTCAACTTTAAAATATATTTAAAAACTCATGAAACAATTGCTTCAGAGTTCTCCTACAATAGTTTGGATGCTTACTTGTTAAAGTTTGTCTTTTCCTGATCTTTATCCTGTGTGCTATTATATTTTCTAGAGCTTAGACAGAGGCTTTTGTCGGCTTGCACTCTTCTGCTGCTGCTGATTTTATTTACTGCAATTAAAAAAAAAAAGAAAAGGAGGAGGGGAACCAAAATGAGAATATTGTGTTTGCAGAGTCTGGCTAAATGACCTGCTACATCTTCCCTTCTTGCCAGTGCTATCGCTTAATCTACTAACAATAAGAGACACTTGTCATAAATACTTATTTTAGGATTTTGTCACAGAGCCATTGCTATTACTTTCATTTTATATTTTATTTTTAAAACCTTCATATTTCTGGTCCGTGTTTGATGGAGAAATGTATATTCTTATATTCAGAAATGAAAACAAATCCATGCTGTTCCTGAGCAGGGGAGTAGGAATGCTCCAGTGATCTCCTCTGGATTTGCCTCCTCGTTCTGGATGAGTTCTGCCTAGAACATGTAAGGTGTGCTCGTTGCCATCTGGGACTTCTGCTTGCTGTGAACTCTCTGTTCACAGCTGTGACTTGCAGATTCTCCAGTTGTAAATTCATCTGCTCCAGTATTGTGTTGCCTGCTAGAGCCAAAGGAAACAAAAGATAAGATTTTCTACCGTTCTGGACAAGCAGCTCTCTTCATTTTCTTCTGTCTTTAAACTGACACGGTTCTACTATAAAGCTTTTTCAGAGAGAACGTTTTGTTGATGCATACACATAGTTACACAAATAGAGTTTGTCTCCAAAGAGAACGTAGCATTGCAAGCTGTGTGCCCCGGGGTACTCTGAGAGAGCGTTATTTTCGTCTTGAAATATGTGTGAGAGCAGTTAGTTTTATTAATAGTGTGAGAAGAAATATTATTAAAGAGCTTATTAAAAAAGACAAGTATTAACAAAAGTTTGTTGGGATTGTTACCCTCTAGTCAGGGTAACGTTTTCAAAGATGTTTTGGGTAATGAAGCCCCTCGTGCTTGTCAATAGTAATAGAGTTTTCAATGACTGTTCAGTCCCTAAAGATCATTTTGTCTGTCCATTGTGTAATTATGGGAATAAAATTATTCCTACCCTTACTTATTTGGGGATTTAGGAAGCAATGTGTGCTTTATGCTCACTATTCTTCAATGTCAGCAATGTAGTATTAAAGGCAATGGAGAATAAACCCCAATTAAGACCAAAGAAAACACAAACAAATAAAAACGATAGTATGTCATTTGTCTGTTTGATTGCAGTTATATTGAAGTATAGATTTATACAACCAGTGAGAATATATCAGCATAAAAGTAGGCCAAAAGAATCAGCTTAAGGAGAAAGAGAAGCTTTTTTTTTTCCCCTTATATTTAGCATTCGTTGCTCTTCCAGTTTCTCTTTTTGCTTTTCCCACGTTTCCTTTTTTTGTTTTTCCTTCATACTTCCATTGACACATTTTCGACTGAAATCAGCAAACTCTGCAGCGTAACTGAAGATACTGTTACATTTTTTTCAAAAAAATAAAAACAACCAACAAAACACCAAAACCAACGTCAGCCATGTGGCACTTATCTTCCTTTCCGTAGTGAACGTGTGTGTCTGATTCTCTCTTGCACGAATTGCTGTGGGGGGAAGAAAAGAGAAGGCATTGGTTGATCTTCCTTCCTTCTTCCTTTTCCTCAAAGGAGAGGACAACAAGGTTTCTGATAGGTTTACCCTTGGAAGACAAATGAGACCATCCAAAGCTTTCTGGATTGGAAATCAATGTGCGTAAAGCAAGAAAAATGGGCACTGTTATCAAGCGAATAGTTTGCACAGTCAGTGAACTCCAGGAAAAAATGGGCCATTTTCCTGTCCCTAGTTAAGCTGGCAAACCCCAGCATAATCAATTCCAACTGTGTTTCCCAGCCTCCCTTTTAAAGCATCCCCCTTTCTGCCACAACACACGGTGTTTGTGCTTGCCTTACAGTGGTCCCAGCTGTGTACTGATTAAATTTAGTGCGGGTTTTGGTACTATCTAATTATTTTTTCGAAAAGATGGTCGGCAGTAATATTTTTCCTATGTATTTGAAATGGTTAACCCACATGTCATGTGCCAAATTATTAATCTTTCTTTTTTAAAATTTGCCCTGAAATTCCCTTGCTTTGCTACAGTGAAGTTCCATATTGGGAAATGTTTAGGGAAAATATTTGTAGCTAAATGGATTCAACTAAATCCAGTCAAGCTCTTTGGTGATGAGTAAGTCCAGCCAAATTTAGAACAGAGCATTAGCTGTTCTTTTGCATCAGGGAACGTGACTTTTGCATCAGTAATGCTTTGTACCAACTGATGGTGCTTTTTAAGTATGAAAGTGGCTATTCTAATTCTTAACTAGTCTGTCCTGGCATTTTCCCTGGGTAGAATGTAATTACGTTTATTTGGAGGACTCTGCATAATGTCTGGTAGGTGAAAATGTGTAGGTGGAATCTTGGCCCTATTAAAATAGATGAAAAGTTTCCATTGCCTGGAATGAAGTTAAAGTTTCTAACTGTGGTTTTGTATAAAATAAGCGAAGAAGAAGCTGGCAAAGTTCATCAGGTGTGGATATTTCTTATCTCAGATGTAAGTTGTCATAAGAAACTACACCTAGATTTCTCAGTTTCCGTGGCTTAAAATCTTCTGACCCTTGACACCATCGTCAGTTCTCGGAGTAGCAAATAAGATACCATTTGAGTCAATGAAAAATCTGGATAGTTGTAGAAAAAATCAAGTCTAAATCTGTAGAAAATATTTCTTTCAGCCAAATTTTGCTGGATTTCTTGGCGCTGAAGCTCTCATTCTGTATTGGAAAAGGTATTTCTTTATTTATGAGAGCTAAGAATGTAATGAAAAGAGCTGCCTTGGAGAGGAAGCGCTTTCATTAGTGCAGAAGTAACTCTAGGTTAATTTTAAAGGTCTATTTGCAGTCAAGTTATTTTAATCTGGCAGAAAATTTACCTGGATCTATACAAAGATATTACCTATTCACACTCATTTAAGTAATAGAAAGTCACACCATTTTGTTACTTAATCTGTGGAGGAACATTAGGTTTAAATTCCTAAAAGTATACTGCTGGCTTTACATTTGTACATTATACAGGAAATTATAGCTACCGCAGAGGAACATTTTGGACTGTTCTCCGTGAAAACAGCGTTGGTTGTTCTCTGTGGGACAGAGAAGATTTTAAAGCTAAAAGCAAGCTCTGCCCTCTCTCAGTAGTTTGTCTTGAAGTCGCTATCCCAATTAGCTTGAAAAATTCATGGGGTAATATATAGATAACTAGGTAACCTTATTCCTTTGCTTGTAAATAACGCCACAGTCAACTTCACAAATTGAGCTCCATTCTCAGCTTATCTTCTGTTGTCAAAAGAATTTAAAATCTGCCAAATTGAAAACAACCCAGGAAAGCACACTTGGCTTACTTTGTCTTGAGTATCTAATAACTTTCCTCGGTCTGCTGTCCATGGCGTTCTGAAATAAATTATGCTTGGTTTTGCAATATAGGACAATACCGGTTGATAGTATACCATCTTGTCATCCATTTCAAAAACATTTGTGACTACTGACAGCTCAAGAGTCTTGAATTTTGATTAAGGAATTGAATTTTGAAATTATGGCTTACTGCGTCTCTGAAATGTTCCGTTACAAGTAGCTTTACTGTGCTTTGATTTTTGTTTCCTTTAATCACTTTCACCGATTAAAGATAAAAATGGCAATCAAGCATTAAGGGTTATTAGGAAAGGAACAGAGAATATGAAAATTCATGCCCACATCTAGAATGATGTGTGCAATTTTGGTATTTTTGTCTCAAGAAGCGCATCAGAAGTGTGGACCAGCTTCTCCTATGTATGTAGGGCATATATACATGTCTGTGTGGAGAGACCTTTGCTGATACGGATGGGGAACAGGGGATGAGAAATGGAGCAAAGAATGGAACTTGAGGGCCAGTCAGACAGAGTATTAGAATAGGGCTAGTAATGTGCTGAGTCCAGAAATTGGGAGGTCATTATGTCATTCAGTATGTCATTAAGCAAGGTCATTAATTTGTCTCCCAAGAGACAGTTGAACAAGAAGTGCGCCAAGTTTTGTAGCTTTCTGTGACTCAATGAAAACAGGATTTCATCAAAGCATGCACATTCCTTAATGAGCCTGAGGTTCTAGCATGTCGCTTGTTTCTTCGTATTTGCTTCTTTGGTCAGTTTGTTTGTTTTGTTCAGTAGTGTCTCGGGAGGTAAATAATCAATAGAGATGAATAATGCAGAGATGGCGATTATACCAGACAGTTTGTAACAGAGCCGATAGACAACACACAGGAATGAATACGGAGCTGAGTAATGATGAGGAGACAACTAAATAATGAGGGAGAAAAACCTATTTTCCCAAACTAGTACACACAGTTCAAACCCTTGGATACATCAAGGAGAAAAGCGAATCTTTGGATATTTTCCAGCTGTTGCTGTTCTAATTTCAGAGGTGCATTCGACTCTCTTCACCCACTGTCCACATGAAAATACTGCGTCTAGCACCAGCAGAAACCCTCCTTGCTTATGTTAGACACTTGGGTAAAAAATAGTCTGTATTTTATCTGGATTGTCTTGTAGCAATTCTTTCAAATTGTATTTCTGTTGTTCTTAAAGGGGAAGAGTAAGGTATTAATGAGCAATCAGACCAGACTCTATCATCAACATCACTAAGGAAGAAATCAGTGTAAGTTCACTTTACTGGTAAAGGAACCTAGCAACGTTATTTTCTGTGATAATGGAATAATTACATAAAGAGATCAGTGTTTTCAGAGGAAAGGCTGTTGGAATCGTCTTACTGTAGTGTAATTTTGCTTTGTTGCTGATGACTTTTCTCTTCTCACTGGCTTTCCAAATTCTAGTGAAAACCAAATCTTTTTTTTTTCCACGGGTAAGGTGATTTTCAACTGTAAACTTTCATATTTTGCATTAATTTTATCTCTGTTTTCTCTTTATAGCGTGTGTGTTATTGCAAGAACTAAATGGAGTTAGCTTTTTAAAAATAGCAGTATTGTTGATTATTATTCCTGTTTTGGGTAATTTCAATAGGAAACGTCTAGTGCTTCTGCAAATGCACGTATACATGGAGAAAGCTTAATTTAGCTGTTGAAGAACCACTGTCTATCCTAAATACTGTTGCCAGTGCTGCAGGGTTAGGGCTACTTATTATCTTGTGGGTGTTGCGTAGTCGGTATGTATTTATTGTGCGGTTAAGAGTAGCCAAAAGTGTGTCTATCCTTTTATTCCTAGATGAAATGGTTTGAAAATGCAGCATAATTTAGGATTGTTCCAGATAAAATAGCCTGGAGTTTGTTGGTTTATTTGTAAATGTCACTTTGAACTGTGACTTTTGCTTAATCAATGTATTCATGAGCCTCAGGCCTCTGTGCTCTTGCGCGTGGCCCCACGTCACTATTTCTGTGACTGGATGTCAGCTTTGAGAAATGACCCGTCCTTGCATATGGACTGAGGGGTATGTGCCATGTTTGGGATGACTTTCATCACATTCTCTCTACCGTATGGATTGTCGGAAAACTGACGTATATTACAAAGCGGAAAAATAACAGTAAAACCTTTAACAGCTTGCAACGACTGAGCTTCGTTGTAAACATAACAAGAAAGATCTTGAAACTTCAAAAATTCTGATAAATCGTTATGAGGGTACTAATTCTTCACTTCTCTTACCTGATCCATTTTCTGCTTGTAGGTATAACCTTAACTGTCAAAGTAAGGTTGCAAAAAGCTGTTGCAATAACCAGGGATTTGGGATATTCAACGATTCAGGCGCAGTCATGGTAAGAGACTTTCCTCTTGGAGGATTTTCTTTCTGGAGATAGACTTGCCAAAGGGTACCCTATAGAAACCTGGGAGGCTTGTCAGGGGTGTTTAGGGTATAAAGGCTGGTGGCTGAGAAAGGCTTTTATTAATTTCTTTATCAGTTTGTAAAGGAAAAATTATCAAATGAATTTAAGACAATAGATAATAAAACGTTACTGGATAGGAGAAAGAGCGATGTGGAAGCAGCACCTCCTATTAACGGTGGGAATGGTGGTCAGATAAATAGCGGAGTGAGTGGCTGTCCTGGTTCCGGTGGGGATAGGGTTAACTTTTCCTGGTATTCCATGCCATGTGAGCCACGCCCACCCTGAGCTGCCGGGGGAGGGGGCAGGAAGTTGCTGCTTAAAAGCGGGCTGGGGCGTCCCGGGTCCGGCCGGTCGGCGAGCGGCGGGGAGCGGCGGTCCCGTAATCGCGTTTGTATATTCCCCTGTCCGTGTTGCTGTTGTTGTTTGCCTGTTCCCTTTGCTGTTCTGTTAAACTGCCTTTGTCCCAACCCAAGAGTCTTGCCTTTTCTTACGATCCTTCCTGTGTTAGGAAGGCACGTGCGAGCGGCACGTGGTTCTTTGTTGCCATCTGAGGCTAAACCACGACAGTCCTTTTTGGCGCCCAACGTGGGGCCCGAAGGGTTGAGATAACTGGTCATCATGTTGCTTGGTTTGTTCTCATGGCTGTGTTACATAAATTCCTATATGGCTTATGTACTCCCTGCGATGCTGTTTACCATGTCTGGAAGAGGGATGAGGATTATCATTCTGCTGTTCTGTGCGATATCTGTTTACGATATGATAACATCACTGTTCAGACGGTTATTTTGGGGTGTTTATGTGGTTTTGTTGTCCTGTCCGTACATTGGACACCGTCTCTCAGAATTTGTTAATAGTTTCCCCAGCCCTTTTGCCTCCCTTTTCTCCTTCGGGTCAGGTATGACAGCTTTTGAGAATCTTGAATATCCTTGGGATACTCAAACTAGTGTGTTCCTAGTGTTATGTCTCCTGAATACGTTCCAGGTCTTGTTTAGGGTTAAGCAACTATTTAAGACTACCACCCGGAGATCTGCTCCGAGGCTGGATAGTCAGGGGTGGCATGGCATGTGGGAGAGCATGGGCAGGTACCTAGAGAACTACTCGCCTCCAATGGTCTGGGACTTCACCCCTGAACAATTACAGGACCCTGATAAAGTGGTAGAATATTTGAAGGGAAAATGTTGTGGCTATTCTAGAGAGGCACAACTCACCGCACTGTGCTGGGCCCTGGCCAGTATCTACCAGGCACTGCTCAGAATTATGCAGCACCCTCAAGGGGAAGAGATGGAAACCAGACCGGCGGCCCCTGCGGCTGCGGCGGCCCCTGCGGCGGCCCCTGCGGCGGCCCCTGCGGCTGCTGCAGCCCCTGCGGCGGCCCCTGCGGCGGCCCCTGCGGCTGCTGCAGCCCCTGCGGCGGCCCCTGCGGCGGCCCCTGCGGCTGCTGCAGCCCCTGCTGCAGCCCCTGCGGCGGCCCCTGCCGCTGCTGCAGCCCCTGCCGCTGCTGCAGCCCCTGCGGCGGCCCCTGTGACGGACACTGCGGCTACTGCAACCCCTGCGACAGACACTGCGGCTACTGCAACCCCCGTGGTAGCCACTGCCACTGAACCAGAGAACCAACCCGTGCCGGTATCAGTTGCCCCCATCCAGAAGAAGAAGTACACAAAGAAATCAGTTCGCTTAGTAAGAGATGATGATGAACCAGGGCCATCACGAGAGCAGGAGGAAGAGGCAGAACCAGAGATAATTACTCGATCCCTATCCTTGAGTGAGCTGCGGGATATGCGAAAAGATTTCAGCCGACTTTCAGGCGAGCACATTGTCACCTGGCTGCTCCGGTGCTGGGATAATGGGGCCAGTAGCCTGGAATTAGAGGGTAGGGAGGCCAGGCAGCTGGGATCCCTGTCTAGGGAAGGCGGCATTGACAAGGCGATTGGGAAAAAGACCCAAGCCCTCAGCCTCTGGAAACGACTCCTGTTAGGCGTGAGGGAGAGGTACCCCTTCAGTGAGGATGTTGTATGTCAGCCAAGCAAGTGGACTACCATGGAAAGAGGTATCCAGTACCTGAGAGAATTAGCCGTGCGGGAGATGATTTATTATGACTTGGACAATGCCGACTTACCCACAGACCCTGATGAGGTGCGATGCACAAGGCCCATGTGGCGGAAGTTTGTACGGAGCGCACCATCGTCATATGCCAACTCCCTGGCAGTAATGGAATGGAAAGGTGAAGAGGGACCAACGGTGGATGAGGTAGCTGGCCGGCTCCGGCGATATGAAGAAAGTCTCTCTTCCCCCCTTGTCTCAGCTGTGGAGAAACTGTCGCGGAAGGTCCAGCAACTTGAAGAGAATATGTTCTACTCCCCACCTGCAGGGGCCAGTATCTCAGCTATTAGAAGCAGGCATTTCCCCACTCAAGAGAGAGAGTACAGAGGGTACACACCACGAGGCACCCTGTGGTTCTACCTGCGGGACCACGGAGAGGACATGAGGAAGTGGGATGGACGACCTACTTCGATCCTGCGGACACGGGTACAGGAGTTGCAAGGAAGGACAACCACAAAAGGGGATCCCTCCAGGAAAAGTGCCGCCCCAGTTTCCAGTGGGCCGTTCCCCAGACAAAGCAGAAGGCCTGATCTTGCTTCTGATCCTCTTGAAGGAACTTCCAAGTCATTTATGCAAGAAGTGAGTAATGGATACTATGACGAGTATTAGGGGGGCCCTGCCTCCGGCCAGGTGGAGGAAAGGGACAACCGGGTTTATTGGACGGTGTGGATTCGATGGCCTGGCACATCAGACCCACAGGAGTATAAGGCTCTAGTGGACACGGGTGCGCAGTGTACTTTAATACCATCAAGCTATAGAGGGGCAGAACCCATTTGTATTTCTGGGGTGACAGGGGGATCCCAAGAGTTGACTGTACTGGAGGCAGAAGTGAGCCTAACTGGGAATGAGTGGCAAAAGCATCCCATTGTGACTGGCCCAGAGGCTCCATGCATCCTTGGTATAGATTACCTCAGGAGAGGGTATTTTAAGGACCCAAAAGGGTACCGCTGGGCCTTTGGCATAGCTGCTTTGGAGACAGAGGAAGTTAAACAGTTGTCTGCCTTGCCTGGTCTCTCGGAGGATTCTTCTGTTGTGGGGTTGTTGAGGGTCAAAGAACAACAGGTGCCGATTGCTACCACAACGGTGCATCGGCGGCAGTATCGCACTAACCGAGACTCTCTGATTCCCATCCATGAGCTGATTCGTCAACTAGAGGTTCAAGGAGTGATCAGCAAGACTCGCTCACCCTTTAACAGTCCCATATGGCCGGTGCGAAAATCTAATGGAGAGTGGAGGTTAACTGTAGACTATCGTGGTCTGAATGAAGTCACGCCACCGCTGAGTGCTGCCGTGCCGGACATGCTAGAACTCCAGTACGAACTGGAGTCCAAGGCAGCCAAGTGGTATGCCACGATTGATATAGCGAACGCATTCTTCTCAATCCCTTTGGCAGCAGAGTGCCGGCCACAGTTTGCTTTCACTTGGAGGGGCGTCCAATACACCTGGAATCGACTGCCCCAGGGGTGGAAACACAGCCCCACCATTTGCCATGGACTGATCCAGACTGCACTGGAACAGGGTGAAGCTCCAGAACATCTGCAGTACATTGATGACATTATTGTATGGGGAAACACAGCAGAAGAAGTTTTTGAGAAAGGGAGTAAAATAGTCCAAATCCTTCTGAAAGCTGGTTTTGCTATAAAGCGAAGTAAGGTCAAGGGACCTGCGCAGGAGATCCAGTTTTTAGGAATAAAATGGCAAGATGGACGCCGTCAGATTCCAATGGATGTGATCAACAAAATAGCAGCTATGTCTCCACCAACTAGTAAAAAGGAAACACAGGCTTTCTTAGGTATTGTGGGTTTTTGGAGAATGCATATCCCAGATTACAGTCAAATTGTAAGCCCTCTGTATCAAGTAACCCGGAAGAAGAATGATTTTAAATGGGGTCCTGAGCAACGACAAGCTTTTGAACAAATCAAACAGGAAATAGTCCATGCAGTGGCCCTGGGGCCAGTCCGGGCAGGACAAGATGTTAAAAATGTGCTCTATACCGCAGCCGGGGAGAACGGCCCTACCTGGAGCCTCTGGCAGAAAGCACCAGGGGAGACTCGAGGTCGACCCCTAGGGTTTTGGAGTCGTGGATACAGAGGATCCGAAGCCCGCTACACTCCAACAGAAAAAGAGATATTGGCAGCATATGAAGGGGTTCGAGCTGCTTCGGAAGTAGTTGGTACAGAAGCACAGCTCCTCTTAGCACCTCGACTGCCGGTGCTGGGTTGGATGTTCAAAGAAAGGGTCCCCACCACACATCATGCAACCGATGCTACATGGAGTAAGTGGATTGCACTGATCACGCAGCGAACTCGAATGGGAAACCCCAGTCGCCCAGGAATTCTGGAAGTGATCATGGACTGGCCAGAAGGCAAGGATTTCGGAATGTCACCAGAGGAGGAGGTGACGCGTGCAGAAGAGGCCCCACCATATAATAAACTGCCAGAAAATGAGAAGAAATATGCCCTGTTCACTGATGGGTCCTGCCGTATTGTGGGAAAGCATCGAAAGTGGAAGGCTGCTGTGTGGAGTCCTACACGACGGGTTGCAGAAGCCAGTGAGGGACAGGGTGAATCGAGCCAGTTTGCAGAGGTGAAGGCTATTCAGCTGGCTTTGGACATTGCTGAGCGAGAAAAATGGCCAGTACTTTATCTCTACACTGACTCATGGATGGTGGCAAATGCTCTGTGGGGGTGGTTACAGCAGTGGAAGCAGGGCAACTGGCAGCGCAGAGGCAAACCCATCTGGGCTGCTGAACTGTGGAAAGATATTGCTGCCCGGATAGAGAATCTGGTTGTGAAAGTACGCCATGTAGACGCCCATGTACCGAAGAATCGGGCCACAGAGGAACATCAGAACAACCAGCAGGTGGATCAGGCCGCCAGGATTGAAGTGGCTCAAGTGGATCTGGACTGGCAACGTAAGGGTGAACTATTCATAGCTCGGTGGGCCCATGACTCCTCAGGCCATCAAGGGAGAGATGCGACATATAGATGGGCTCGTGACCGAGGGGTGGACTTGACCATGGACACTATTGCACAGGTCATCCATGAATGTGAGACATGCGCTGCGATCAAACAAGCCAAGCGTTTGAAGCCTCTTTGGTATGGAGGGCGATGGCTGAAATACAAATATGGGGAGGCCTGGCAGATTGATTATATCACACTGCCACAAACCCGTCAAGGCAAGCGCTATGTGCTCACAATGGTGGAAGCAACCACCGGATGGCTGGAAACATACCCTGTGCCCCATGCCACTGCCCGGAACACTATCCTGGGCCTTGAAAAGCAAGTCCTGTGGCGACATGGTACCCCAGAGAGAATTGAGTCGGACAACGGGACTCATTTCCGAAACAGCCTCATAGACACCTGGGCCAAAGAGCATGGTATCGAGTGGGTGTATCACATCCCCTATCACGCACCAGCCTCTGGGAAGATAGAACGATACAATGGACTGTTAAAAACTACACTGAGAGCAATGGGTGGTGGGACTTTCAAACACTGGGATACTCATTTAGCAAAAGCTACCTGGCTAGTTAACACCAGGGGATCTAACAATCGGGCTGGCCCTGCCCAATCAAAACTTCCACGTACTGTAGAAGGGGATAAAGTCCCCGTAGTGCATATGAAGAATATGCTAGGGAAGACAGTCTGGGTTAGTCCTGCCTCAGGCAAAGGCAAACCCATCCGTGGGATTGCTTTTGCCCAAGGACCTGGGTGCACTTGGTGGGTGATGCGGCAGGATGGGGAAGTCCGATGTGTACCTCATGGGGATCTGATTTTGGGCGAGAATAGCCAATGAATCAGATTGTGTGCTGTTAATTGATAAGTAACACTGTCACTGTATGTCCTCATTGCTATAATTGATATCAGTTGTACTACAAGTAAGGCACAGGGATGGTGGGATAAGAACTGATCTCAGCAGCTGGCGCCCAGCAGTTTCCTCAAGATCTACATCTTCAGCCCACGGACTGCGTGCATGAGCCACACCAGGTGCACCAGTCACAAGCTCCGAAAAATACAGCATGCAACAGACCAGCACCACCCAGCATCTCACCTGCCCCGAGAGACTGTTCTAACAAATGGAGCCCAAAGCCGTGGATTAAAAGAACTCAACGGACACTTTGGAGGGATGACCCATAAACTAAGGGCATTATATGTGTGTATATATATATATATATAACAGGGGAAAGTGGTGGCAATTCATTGGAACCTGCTGGGCATGGCATAGATGGTATGGAATAAGGGGTGGATAATGTCCTGGTTCCGGTGGGGATAGGGTTAACTTTTCCTGGTATTCCATGCCATGTGAGCCACGCCCACCCTGAGCTGCCGGGGGAGGGGGCAGGAAGTTGCTGCTTAAAAGCGGGCTGGGGCGTCCCGGGTCCGGCCGGTCGGCGAGCGGCGGGGAGCGGCGGTCCCGTAATCGCGTTTGTATATTCCCCTGTCCGTGTTGCTGTTGTTGTTTGCCTGTTCCCTTTGCTGTTCTGTTAAACTGCCTTTGTCCCAACCCAAGAGTCTTGCCTTTTCTTACGATCCTTCCTGTGTTAGGAAGGCACGTGCGAGCGGCACGTGGTTCTTTGTTGCCATCTGAGGCTAAACCACGACAGTGGCAAACAGCTAGAGCTAGTCCCAGCAATGTCGTCGGGAAAAGTGTGCTTTTTAATTCAAGGACCCTGTGGGACAAAATGGAGGCACTTTGCAAATTCATTAAGAATATATAGCATTATACTACTGAAAAAACCAACGTGCTCGAATAACATCCGTAACACATATGTTGAAGGTTTTGCGTAGTTCAGGGAAGGAAAATAGAAGAGAGAAAAGCATGCGAAATCTAGGTTAGGTATGAGTTGATTCATTCTAAGTGAGAAGAATTACAGGCAAAAGCATAGCTGTGATTAAAGTTGTCAGTTTTAATAGGACATAGTTTGATTCACAGGAGCTCCTAGCGTTAAGTCAATTGGGTGCATATGAGAGACTGAAATTTCGTTGAGTCAAAAGAGGAAAATCTATTACAAACGTATATAAAAAGTGTGGGAAAGGGTTGGGAAAATGTTCAAAGAGCTCTAAAAATAATGAGAAAAAGATCATTTCCAGAAGAATGTAGGATTTAAGAAAAAGAGCCTCCAAAGAGGCTTGATGGATTGATGAAAAAAAACAATCGTATTTTGGAGATCAAGAAATCAGATTTAATAAAAGTTAAACAAAGTTATATTTTACAAAAATTATTAAAACCAATTTTCAGGTATATTTTAATCTATATAAATAAAAAGAGAATAAAATCTGGGACATTGTCGATCAAGTAGAAATTGCAGTATCATACAGACAGAACTGAATTATCTTCAAGTCTAAAGTAATGGGATTTATAAAACCGTGCAATATTTTCTTGGTGACAGGTAACAAGAATTTACATTAAAAACTGGGTAGGTGATCTGGAGGAAATGGACCTGCTATAAATGTCAGAACGGCTGTGAGCGACCAACAAGCCACAACAGCCAAGAAAAGGCAGATGTGACTGTAGAATGCATCCAGCAAGGTACGTCCAACAGAAAAATATTCATCCTATTGCCCAGGGTTGGTGAGATCTCACTTGGGAAGCCATATACAATCTGAGTCACCCGTTCAAGCAAGATGGGGGCTGGAGAGATGCAGAGGCCTAGAAAGGAATGAAGAATGGGTAGGAGAAGAAGAAAAGTGCTTGAGAGGCGTAGACACAGGGGAGACTGACAGACAATATTATATACATACTAAAAATGTTTCAGAAGTGTGAATACTAGAGAGGTTGAAAACATACACAAATATGTGTCAGCTAGCCATAAGTAGATCTACTCTGAAAATCAGAAGTGGATTTCCAGCCATTGAACGTGGCAAAGTTTGCAACAGTCTGCAAAACAGAGAGTGAAATAATGGCAAAAATTGTCCAAGTGTGAGGTTACACAGCAGCTGAAAGATTTTATAGTTTGCTAAGTAATTGTCAGTTTCTTGGCTTAGGTTTTCTTACTATATATATTTAACCTTTTATGAGCAACGACTTAAAAATTGAGCTTTTCATGTTTTGAGACTCGCTTTCAGGCCCTCGAGACAGGCATTTATTCCTTAGACTCTCCAATGCATTAGAGCTACTTGTCTGCTCCTGGGTGCTACTAACACAAGCGTTCATGATCCTCTTGTTTACGGTGTCAGCCCTGAACAGACGTACATGAATTACCAGGTGGTTACTTTGTTTTAGGTATGACAGGTCTATGGCGTGGTATTCCTGTTTTATTATCTGTTTATTTTAAAACACTCAATTTAGTGCTGGGGGAACAAACACCTCAGAAGCAATAAACATCTGTTAACTAATGTTAGTCTGAGCATTTTCACTCCATAATGGTCTTGTCCCCTCTTGTATTAAAAGAAAAATAAGGAGCATCGCGTGAGTGTCGGTGTGTGAGGACCTGGTGGGGAGAGGGCCACACGTGTCTACAGCATTAGGTGATGAGTTTCTTTTGCCAGATCTGACAACATCTTTTCCATGTTAGTTCATACATAAATAATACGAAAATCAGAATTGAAATGACAGGCTAGTATAAAAAAAAAAATAGGATTTCAAAATGGATATATTAGTCTTGCATCCATATATTTCCAAAAAAAAAAACCCCTCCCCAAAACCCAGTAGTGAATATTGCTACCTTTGGGTCAGTGTTTCTAAACCCAAAGTTAGATTTCCGCTCAGTTTAGACTACCTCCTTTCAGCATTTAAGTTTGAAAAGATTGTAAGTGGTTATATTTACCTCAGGTAATTGGTATTCTACAGATAGGAAAGGTGGACTTGATAGTGCTTCTTATTGTCACAGTTCTCCATCACTTTTTACTGAAAGACCTTATTTTCAGGTACTTTTGTAGCTTTAAAATGCATGTAACCTTCCCTCCTTCCCCTCACCACATACAGAGTGTCTCTTTTAGATATCTTTTTCCTGCTATTTCAGCTAAAATACCTCAGCCATTTTCTGAAACTAAATTAAGGCAAAATTCTTATTACCCATGCTAATAAAATCATATACCCGTTTAATCCAAATTATCTCATATCCTCCGTATGGTGAAGCAGAGGCATGAGATCAGAAGAAGTATCTTTTGCCTGGGATGAGTTTTTTCCATCTTTATGAAATTTGCCGATCAAGTCACCAGTCTCTGAAAAATCTCATTTTACAGACATTTACTAGAAACATACGAAATTTGGTAGCTGAAGTCTCTGAAAATGCTCTCGGCACTAAACTTTCTCCAGAAGTACAGCTTCTGAGTGAACTGTTGCTGTTATCGTTCCTCCCCGCTGCAGTTCATTTTCCTGCTGGGTTTTAGACCGCAGAGACCTCACAGCCTGAATTCCTCACTAGCTCTCTAACTTACTGGCATCTGCAAACAGTACCCGCGGTCCCAGAGGAGAAGAGTCCTTTCCATCCTGACCAGAGCGACTGACCTTGCTTGTTCATGCTATTGCTATTACCAGTTCTTGACTACGCGGCATGCTGGGACCGTAAAACATACGCAGTGCTTAGGACACCGCGCTAACAGAGAAAACTGAAGTGTGCTCTTGAATATGGGCTACGCAGAACGCAACGGAGACACACTGAACTAATTTGCCTTATAATGTTTAATTAAACTCAAGATTTCAAGTCTGTGTACTCAGAAGTACTTTTCTGACTTTATGAAAACTGAATTTCAGAAGGCTTTCCAGATGGGTGCCTGGCAAGATGAAACATTCAGGGTCTAATTTTACTACTGTTGGATTCCTTTCTTTTTTTTTTTATTTTTTTTTTAATTTTATTTTTCTTCTGCAAAATGTTTCTAGGGAAAGGAGGGAGGAGAAAAAAGGAAGTGTTCTGGCTTTATTTATATATTGTTTTGGAAGGAAATTAATTTTCTGCAAAATTTTAATCGTAGTGTTGAACGTTATACAAGAACGTGGAATTACTAGAAGAGAAATTGTGCCTTTTCAGGAAATGAAAGGCCTTTTACTCAGCACTGTGTTTAGATATATAGCGAGGATAGGTAATTAAATAGTGAACAGATGCTCACCTCCCAACCATAGAACGTGCAGATCTTGCCACAGCATACGCGTGAAAATACTCATGCATTCAGATTGCCTTTAGTACGTACCTCTTCAAATTCTGTAGTTATGACATCTTTATATGATGTTGTGTCATAACAAATGGGAAGATAACCTCACTTTTCTGCCCGTTCATCTGTCTTTTCTTCACTCAAATTATTAAACAGAAAGTGATAAACACAGCAGTTTTAGTCTTGGAGGAAACGGCCATTTTTTTGACTATGTCTTTCTTTAAGGGATATTTCTCAAGCTCCATTTTCTTTATACACGTGAAAAGAATACAAAACATAAACCCTTCTGAATCATATTTTCGAAGCCGTTTTTGTCATCTTTGTTATTCTCATCTGCTTGGTTTTCAGTTTGTCTTTTTAAGGTGTCATGTCCCAAACTGAATCCAGTCAGTCCTGCTGTTGAAGCTTGAGCATTGCTGAGGAGAGCAGGAGGATTATTGTACTGCTTTGACATGCGCCGTCACTGTTAATGTAATCAAATGTAACGTTAGTCCTGTTTCAGTATAAGCATCTTATATTTGATTCTCAAGCAATTCATGATTTAACGTATAATAACCATATCTGTCTTTGTAGGAATGTTCCTTGGCCCGCGTTTCTCGTAAATACTGGTTCAATATTCACTACCATTGCAATTTTTTGGAATGTAAAAAAAAAGATGTGTTTTGAAATACATATAAAATGCATTAGGCAGTGGAAGACTAAGGCAAAATGAGTCTTTGTGGCAGGGAATATGCAGAGAATATGTTACAGATTAGAGCAAAGTTTTAGAAAATGGTAAATAAAATACATCTGAAGGGCTTAATTCAGGTGTGATTTAAAGGTCCCCACCAGAGAGAGCTGTTTAGCCAAAGTACCAGAAGCAGTTTGGAATTCCAAAGTTGTAAGCAGATGCAGAAAACTGAAGAGCAGAGGATCGGATAGAAGACTCCAGGAAAAAAGGCACAACTGGGTTAGGTGATGGAAGAGACAAGTTGCCAGACGGTTAAGTTCAGGTGAAACGTCACTCCATAGAAATAAGCTTAGCAAGCGCTCTTGACTGGAAAGAGAGCTCTGCCCGGGAGAGCTGTGGCCTGGCGCTGGGGAAGGCATCCTTTTACCACTTCCGTGGGTGAAGTGAACGGTGTTTGAGACCCGGCTGCAAAACGCACTGAGCAGCCCCAGTCCCCACTGTGTGCAGAGTTCTGGTGCTTGTTCTTTCAGAATAATCCGGAATGGCGCTTCTACAGTACCTCCCCTTTGGGCACTCTAATTCCACACTAGGAATATTTTTATATGGACTTAACATGGCCATTTGCGGGGGGGGGGGGTGGGTGGTAGTAGAGAACAGCTATTAGACTTGAAATTTACTCCCTAATTTATCTCAGAGTGGCTTCTGTCTGCAGACAAGCTGGTGTCATTCCTTATTCCTCGTTTGTGCAAACTCCTCCTGCAAGAGAAATCAAGAGAAGTTTGCTTGAATAAGAACAGGTTAAAATCTCAGAATGCAGGTGATTTCTCTGAGAGTTGTGGGCACTTAGCACCCTGCAGGATTGCACCTATAGGCACTTATATTTTCTTCACATTCGGACGAGTATTCAGTTCCTGAAATACCATCTAAAAATGAATGCTCAGTATTTCTCTTGCTGTAATTCTATTAAGAGAAAGTGGCTGGTGCACGAGGAAAGCCAAGTGCTACATTGACACATTAACTAGTGCTAGCACTATCAAACTTCCCTTACTTTTCATTATAAAAGTAGTGAAGTCAGCTTTTTATGGCAGTTATCAGCATTATGGAATGAGCGATAAAACATCTACTGAATTCTCTGCTGGACCATTTTCTGTAGGTGAAATTTAGCATGATGATTTCAGCGCAGGAAAAGAATTCTTGAGAGCAAAACCTCCTCGTAGCAGTGTATTCAGCTTGATTTTTAGTGGGGAAGAAAGTGGATGTGGGCTAGGAAAATGGGCAAGCACGGAGGAGCTGAGAGCTGCCTTTTGTTCTGTTGTACGCTGACATGTGGCACAGTGGAGGTTTGATCCCTGAGGTGGCCTTCACTGTGATGGTACGGACTAGAGGAAAAGCACTGAAAGTACTGAATTATAAAAATGCTCATTCCGTGCCTAGATGGTACCTCCCTGGTGAAAAAGCCTACTCGTGGGCGGGGACAGCTTTGTTTCTCTCCGCAATCTTTTTTTGAAGCGTTACCCTGAAGAAGACCAAAGGAGAGAGGAGGGACCCCCACTCTTTACCCTTCTGTCTGTACTAAGCTTCCCACAGAGCGTGTTGAGGTGCCGTTCTTTAGGTTGGCTTTGTATGTTGTGGTATTCCTTTTATTTCATAGCATTTGCCAAGGTGGGCTCTTGATGGGCTTCTCGGAGTCAGTGCTTCCATGTGCTAAGGATCCTGCAAAAGTTACTGAATTATTCACAGAACCAGACAAAAGCAAGTTTGTCCCATAACCCTAATCAAAATATGTATTTCTGCCTCATCTTTTAAGCCTTTGCCCTGTGGAAAATCTTTCTGAGGAAAAGCTAACAGTGAGTCAAGGCTCCTCCAGGTCCCATGCTGTGAGCAAGGGGTTTGCATCTGAAGAGGTCCGTTTCATAAAGAGATTCCCAGGAGAAAGTCAAGCGCTCTGCTATGGCAAGAGACACCTGGGGTAATCATGTAAAGTCGGGTGAATTATTCTGATGTATATGCAAAGAAAATTATTGGCGTAACCAGGCACTGGATTGCACATGGCAATGTCGGTGGTCAGTAATGAGCGATTAAACACTGTTGTGGGTGAAGGCGAAATAAATTTCCGTATGAATTGATGACAGTTTTACTGTATACAAAGGCCTAAATTAAGTTTTTTATCATTTCAGGTTTTGTATGCCCAATCAAAACTGAGGCTACCTGCATTTTGCTCGCAGAGGCAAAAGCTGATGCTTTCAGATGTACTCTTTGAAAATACATATGTTGTTACGTGTTATATTTTAAGTCCTACTTATATTGGACATTATTATAAGTCTTCACCTGCGGAATACTCCCTGTACACGTATTAAAATGAAGATATCGTGAAATACGCTACAAAAAATATTTTTTTTCTGTCAGCAGCACTTAAGTTGCATATAGTGTCAATTTGGGTTATAAACTATGAGTTGAAAGTTTTTTTTAGTTTGTGATTTGAATAAATCTTTCACCTTTAAATTCAGTGTACTTTGAGGACAGTTGATAAAGAAATGGAATAGAGTTAGAAGATAGAAATTGATAAAAGACTTATTGGTCCTTGGGAGTCCTGTGCAAGGAGCTAAAAACGTCTTTGGAACAGAACTAATCTTTCTGTGAAAGCTTTATTGATTACACAGAGAAAAGTCCATTTTAAACACTTTCATAGCACTGTGTTGCCTGAGGAAGCAAAATCTATTACACTTAGATTATGAACCTTTTGTTTATGAACTCAGCTGTCTTAGTGGACAGCTGAAAGAAACTAGCATTATTATTTCTTCTGTCTATAAAGCAGAGTTATTAAAAAGCACCTATTTTTCCCATGTGTGTACTGCTGCTCTTTGCAAAAACATACGTAGCATGAAGTGGTTTGCCACGTGCTCCCGCTGGACCCAGTGCCTGCTGCTGGCTCCTGGAATGGTTTTCCAGGACAGGCAGCTTCTGTGGTCCAGGCCCTTGGGGCGACGGGTGCCCCGCACACCTCTAGTAGGTAAGGTCTGGGCTGCGGTCCCTGATTAGTATTTTTGTAATTACTCCTGTTGCTTCAGGCATTCATCTAGCTGTGGGTGATTTAGTTGTGTTAGGAGAATGGCTCAAATATATCTGTGGTGGAATAAGCTGTGAAATAAGCTACCCAAACAACTGTCACTCATCAGTGGGAATGTTGCTTTATACAAAGAATTTTTGCTTCTCTTTGACATAAGGAGAGAAGCCTAAACAAGAAAGATGAGGGAGAAGAGAGAGAGTACTTCTCCTTTCCTTTACTGAAGATGGGTGAATGTCAGGCTGCAGTGGAGGATAGTCTGAATTTGGAAGGCACCTTCCCTTGCAAGAGAATGCTGCAAGAAGTCTTCACCTCACGGGGAGAATAGTAGATGCTGGTGCTTGGTGGGGGAATAGGGAAAGAGCAGGGAAGGGCACCGTGAGGCTCAGGGAGAGCCCAGTGTCTGAGCTGAAACCAGCGATGGCTGTGAAACTTGGGGGCAGTGCAGGTCGTCTGGGCACGTGGTGCTTGAGATTGGAGTCCCTGAACTAATTCTTGTAGGCCGGAAAAGGTGAACTGCGTGTATACTGTGTGTTCACATCTATCTTCTTGTCTCCAGTGATGGGCCTGACCTTTGGCAGCTCATTGAGGGGGAAATGATGTGACCTGCTTGTGCGAGCACTGGCTCTTTTTTCAGTTTGGGCTCATATGATCAATCCAGCTGAAGTTGGTACCTGTAAGTTCTTTAACTCCCAGGAACTGTGCTGTTGATTAAATTGACTCAGAAACAGCATCTTCAAACACTTCTTTTTTTTTTTTTTTCTTCCTTCTCCCAAAGGCTCAAAGCATGTGGAGAGAAGGGTGAAAATGATAAAAAGCCTTACTTACTTTCACCTAAATCTTTCCTTGGAGCTTTACAGTTCTTTTCACTCCAACTGACCCTCATTTCTGACTGTGAGAAACAGACTGTGCTGTGCACAGCGTGTTTTCTCCGTCCTCTTGTAATGCCTTGCCAGCCCGACAAGTGTTAATGACTCTTTGGAAATTTTTTTTGGCCAGAAAATAGAAAAGGATGTGGGAAAGATTTCCTGCCTGCAATATCAAAAGTTAGAGTATGCTCATTTGTACAATAGCGCTAGATAGTTACTCTTCTGCTGGAGATTGAAGTCTCATGTAAATTGCGGACAAACACATAGAAAGAGTGAGAAAATGCCTCAAAGCGCTCACAGTTGTGTTCTCTTTTACTCAGCCACTCTTTTCAATATAACTCTGAATAGTAACTTTAATAGTAGAATTCTGCCAGATTATCACACATTCAAATAGATTAAAGTTCTTTCTTAGGAAGCTTGGGCGTTTTTGTTTTTGCGTGTTTTTTTTTTTTCTGAAACAGAAGACGACTGTAGGAAAGACTTACTGGGGAGTTAAATAACAATGCAATGAAATGGTAGAATAGTTACAAAATTAACTAGCTCCCTACATTTTAGATCTAGGCATTACAACTTCAATCAGATTCTTGTTAGCTGTGAACTTGCATTTTCTATGATAGTCTTACAGAACTATTTTTAAAATAAACATCTAAAACATTCCCAAAATAGCGTGTTAGGATTATTTAGCACTTTTCTCTGTCCAAGTATTAGTCCAAATTAATCCAAATGTTTGCTCTTGTTTGTAAAAATTGCTGCAAGTGTAGCAAATTGTACGATTGGATGAGCGGGGACTGTTTTTTTTCCTCAAAATGGCTTTATTTCAATGGGTTTCTTAGCAGCAGAAGCTCAGTGAGGAATGTGCACTGGTATCATCGTAACGTAGTAGCCACACTTAAATGTTCTGGAGAATTTCCAGAACCTCTGTAGCGGGCAATGTGGGAATCACTGATTTTAGGGAAAGATTACTCCTGATTTCAATTAACTAGCATTTTGAATGATAAAAAAAAAAAAAAATACAGTTCTGTCTCACCCAGTGGACTGTTTGTGTTTGCTTTCTGGTATAGGTATATATGGGGAAACTGTTAATTTTATTAAGCGCTACGGCACAGCACCTGCAGCTCACAAGAGCGGGCTGACTCAAGGGTTTTGAACCTGTCTTTGCACCCTTCTGGTTTGGCTTTGCTCGTAGCTGTGCGTCACCCCTCGCTGTAATTCCCATAGCTGCCTTCACACGAGCACTGTTGTCGGATCAGTGGGAGACGAGCGATAGAGGGAAGCACTCCAGATAGACCCTGGATGCCGCTCTCCTTAGGAGATGTATTCCACATGAGACAGCCCCTCCAGACTGACTGCCTTCTTTCCACAGGAGAGTAATTCTCAGATGTGTTTTACTACTTTGAAAGAAAGAACTGAAACGTAATAGGTAATAGTATTCTTGAGTCCCTTTTGGAATCTAGCCCAGCTGCTAGGCAGTGAGATAATTATCACAATGGGCTTCGCAGCTTAAGTTTGGAAAAAGAAATTATGTGAACCAGCTCTCTTTCTCTTTATTCTGTGAAAAAGGGTCCCAGATTCACTTCTTAGTAGGGCTGCTTCCTCTAGGTTCCTCTCTCTTGTGGGTTCTTTTTTCATTTTTTCTTAAAGACCACTGAAGCAGTATTCTACTCTTGATCTAAAGGCCCCTGAAGTTAATGGAAAAGCACTCTCTGACTTCGGGTTTTGATTTGCACCCTTTATACGAAGCCATTTCTGAAAGCCTTCTCAGCAGTGCTAGCTGGTAATCTGGGAGCAGTACTATGTAGCAATACAGTCACTTCACTTCGGAAATACCTAAATGCTCATATATTTTGAGTGTTGCCATTTCTTTAACTTTCATTCTGAATAAGGAAACACTGCAGTGTCACATTTTTGGGAGCCAACTGTAAATTCTGCTTTTTTTGCTTTTTTTACCATTAACTGTATCAGCTTCTGCTACCTAATGTCATTTTGCAAAGCAGTCTAAGCTCCAGGAAATCCGTATTTCCTTTAAAGGTGTTTTTACTTCAATTTAGAACTTGCCAAATACTTTATATCTGCTGAAATAGTGCTCTGTGAGTAAATATGGGCCTTGAAAATGAAATAAACGTTTGTGATCTTTAAACAATTTACCTTAATTCAAGGTTTCTGGGTGATGACACTTGATTTATTTGTGTTGTCTACATCTGCAATACCTGAAAGGATGAATGGTATTGACAAGCTTTAAATTGGGCTGTTTAGTTTTACTGAATTTTAATTAGAAAAAGAATTGGAGTTCCCTAAAATAGTCACTGGGAAGGAAGATTATATTAGTGAAAAGTCGTGTGGGTAGTTTACAAATATGCCTACAAATACCAGCCAGACATTTTCAGTGCAAACTGGACTCTGCAGGCTCGGTTAGTTTAATTGAACTTAATTGACCTTCATCTGTCTTTTTGCATGATGTTAATCTTCTTTTTAGGCTTTCCTAGACTTTAAGAACCAGACCAGGAAATCTGTGTTTCTGCCCATAGGTGTACGTACGGTTGCTGTGGGCTCGCCGCAGCTCTGAAAATGAGGTGTGCGCCTACAGGCAATGGTGATGGCTCAGATTCTTCCTCTGAGCCTTGCCAGTTTTGAAGAAGAAGCATCCCGGTGCCTCGGATGTGGGAAATGGGCAAAAAGGGTTTTTACCTGTTGTCACCTACTTTCTGCTCCTTGTAGTGCAGTCGGCTCGTTCACAGAACTGCAGGCGCTAACTACATGTTCTTGCCCCAAAAGTTTGGGCGCGTAATGCAGCACCCCCTGCAGCCACTCAGTGCAGCAGAACTGATTCAACTTTATATTCCGCACAGATGTGAGCCTAAAACTTTGGTGATTTTCTTAAGATTTTCCGTCTTCTCTATATCATTTTTTTCTCAAGAAATGCTCCAAGGTATTTACTTTCAGATAGTACTTTTTGTTCTACTCGTAATATTAAAACTTCAGGTTAGAGTTTGGTTTAGTACCTTTAAATAAGCAATGACACGTGTGCTGTGATTTAAAAAAAACAGAGTCAAGAGATGAAGAGCAGTAATGTAAATAGTAAGGTAAAAGAAAGAAAAAAAAAAAGAGGTTGTTGGTTTCTCTCTGGAAGTTTACTTTATGTCTAGGCAGACTTTCGATAGATTTTAACCATGTAACTGTAAAAATACTTTTATCTGGATGTCTTATTAGCAATGTGGTGGTAAAAGCTTGCTTGCCCCCCTCACCTACCATATCACTGTGCTAAATTATTTTCAACGTACAGCAGCCTAGATCTTCCAACTGAGTACAAATTTTATGTAGCCATGCCAATTTATGCAAACTCTTAAAAATAATTTCAAAATTAAGTACATGCCTCATTAGTCTGATTCGCAGGAAATGGAGAACTAACAATTATAAATAGAATGCTTTAAATACAGCTTAATTAATTCCATGTGTGAATGCATTAGCTAAATACGGGTCTGCTATCATAAAAATACTGCTTTGGATAAGCTAACTTTCAGCTTCCCTTTTAAATCACTATCTTTTTACCTCATCTCTGATATCTTTGAAGCTGACCTTCTCTCGACATCTTCATTCATAGTGTCATTTCCCTGCTGCTGGGTGTAAGGCAGTCTTTTGAAAATGGAGCTCACGATTTTTAATTGCACGCTCGGGGGCACATTTTCTCTCTTTTCTCTTGCAGGGGATCGGACTAGATGGCCTTTAAAGGTCCCTTCCAACCCAGACCATTCTATGATTCCAACATCTAAAGGAAAATGGCAGAATTCTGAAAGTATTTCAACTGAAAAAATGCTCAATTTACGTAAGAAAAGGATGGTGCGAAAATCAGGAACAAAGCTCATGAGAGTTTTGACAGTTTTAGTGAAGGTGGCATATTAGCAATATTACTTACTCTAGGACACTCAAAAATAATGGAGAAATAAGATCTCTGCTGATTTTGCAATGATAGTGAGTCATCCATGTGCAGAAGCCAAAGATAGAGAAAATTATTTGGAGACCTCTGCGGTTCAGAGGTAAATCTGGAGGTCCTGCTGTAGAGATGTCAGGTGAACTTAGGTTGGCAGATAAGATGATCCAAGCATAAGGCGTGAAGAAGAGAAAAGAAGTGCTCAATCAAAGACTGAGCCTAATGAGTAATGCCTTACTGAAAGCTGGAGGGGCAATGAGACGGGTTCTGCAAAGGATGAGTTAAAAGAGCAGTCAGGGCCATCAACAGAAAATAAGCAAAAGGTGGGGTGAGAGAAGTCAGGCTAGTAAAAAAAAAAAAAAAAAAAAAAAAAGAAAAGAAGTATAAATAAGGTAGAAAAATGTTAAGGGTGACTGCCAGGTCAGAGGGTATGAAAATCCAGGAATGGATCGGAGACTGGAAAGGAGAAGGTCACTGCAGATTGTCAAGAGGAGTTTCTGTTAACAGCTGGATTTTGGTTGGTGTTGAGGGAAAGGGACCTCAGGCGGTTTCTGTAAGCAATGAGCGTAGAGGTGAGAGGGAGAAGAGTGATATTTAGTCCACGAAGCGAGGTTGAGGTTGGGACATTAGTATTGCCGTCCAAAAAGGCCAGGTAAATCATACAGTGTCAGTGAGGAGGCTCAGATTTTAGGAGAAAAACTGATTCTAGTATACTGGTTCATCCTCAAATTGCATTTTAACCCAAACAGAATAAGGAGTTGACAGCAAGGTTATGAAATGTGGCTGGAGGAGTGTAGAGGTGGGGCGCCGTCGCTAATTTGCTTTGGTATTCATGAGACTTTGCCACATTATCAGCTTCACTCCAGTACAAAACATAAGGGAAGATGATGCATAGAACTTGGTTATTTCAGAGGAAGAGTTTGAGTCTAAACGTGTCGAGTCCTGTAATCCATGGACATACATTGTTTGTAACTCTTATGAATATATTAAATACATTTAACAACTCTAATGATCCGACTCTAAAGGAATGGCTAGGATAACGTGCCAGTGTTTCCGTACAAAACATGTTTGTATCTTTCAAATTAATGCCCGAGCTACCGTGAAAACAATTTTTTTGTTTGTTTGAAAAATCTCTGTAGCCAGTCTGATGTTTCTACGTAGTCATATATGCTAGCTGTTGAAATAATACTACAAGTAAAGTGTGCAAATCGTTGATTTTGGTGTTTTCATATTTTACTATGGAAAGTTTCCATTTCCATTGGGAGTCTGAAAGTAGAAAAGAAAAGTTCCCAGTGAAGTACTGTGTGACGTGGAGCTAAGAATGTAAATGCTCTGTTGTTCGGTTTATCCGTCCGTACATGTGAGTTGAGCAGTATTTAGTGTAAGTCATTAAGAAGCTGGTAAAGTCGTATCGTCAGAATTTGTTGTGATAACAACTGTTGTCAAAACTCTGAAATTAATTTCTTCTGTGCCCTTCCTTCTTAGTGATAATTTTTTTTTCTTGGAGAGTTGTCAGATATCTAACTAGACTTATGGAGAACTGTCATTATTCTCCTTCATTATCTTGATTTTTCAATTAAGGTGGCGGGTGGTAAGGACACTCTATTGTATCTGCACAATCATTTTCTATTAGCCAGATCACATTAATCTCTCAAGTTTTCTTTGTATAATTTAGTAACATATGAATAGAGAAGTAAAATGCCAGACCTATATTTGAACTTCTAGAAGATACTAAATATTAAAAGAAAGCCCTCCTGTTAAACGAATTTTTATAATGTAAGCTGGGCATGAATCCAAAAACACTATTACACTTGGAACGTAAATGTGTTAGACTGAAATAACAAAATTAGAGTGGATGATAAATAAAACTCCGGGGGTGCACTTTTTCTGCCTTAGCAAAATGAATTCCTTATAATCATGGAAATTATCACAATATCACTAATGGAAGAATTTTTCTGGGAAACAGACCAGGCTATCTGTCTCATTCCAGCAAATTGGGGCGCTATCCATTAGAGCTCAATGAGTGCCGTTCTTTTATCTGTTGCAAATTGCCATATACAGTTGTTGTGATGAAAGCATTCGGTAACAATAGCAGACCCCAAAAAGACGCCTCCAGAGCAAATCCTTCTCAGTTTATTCATGCCACTGAAGAAGGGCGCCACTCGTTTGAACAGATGGGTAGGATTTAATGTTGAAGTACAACAGAAAAAATCCTTATTCAAAGAACAGTACATTGAAAGAATTAGAAGAGGATTAATATTGGTCGCTTAATGCAGAGTAGCAGCTTTTTTTATTGCATTACATTGAAATAAATTTGGCCTTTCTGCACAGTTCAGCATGCGATTTAGAAGAAGGAAATTGTAGTTGAATACAGGACAAGAACAAGAGAGGTAGTAGTTAAAGAACTGATATAAATAGAGATCCAAGCAGTTTCCTGATCAGTCTAAGATCTGGGTCTACTGAAGTTGTGTTTGATAGTTAATTTTGGAGCTCTTAGTCAAAAGGATTCTCCCATATCTTTAAACACTTCTGTTTGCAAAAGAGGATGCTTAAAACTAACTTGATTCTATTTGAAACCAGCAGAGCTTAGTGATGCCAGAAGGGTAATTTGCTACATTTGCTATTGTATATTGTTGCAAAACCAGAGTCTATTTGAAGCCAAATTTTAGGCAAGTCTGTTGGTATCCAAATTTTAGGAAAGTCTATTTGAGAAATGACCAAGGCGTTGGAATATGTATTTAAGTCTCTTACATCTGAGCAATTGGTTTGTGGGCATGGTTTAATGAGGTACATTTCCACTAAATTCCTGGCACTTATTCTGAGTTTCTGTAATGTTCCTGGTAAATCAAGTCAAGTAAAAAACTTGCTGAAATTATTTATCTTATTTCAGCGCTAATCTGTTCCTTTTCGGTGTCTTACTATTGAAGTAAAATGGTACTCCGTTTTTAGATCCTGTATCCAAACATCTATTATTTCTTTTTTCAGGATTTGGATGCTAAGGGCAAAACATCAGAAATTACAGTCCTTAAAAGTGAATTTATTCTCTTTTTTTGTTTTGCTTATGACTTTTATACTCCATTATTTAAAATGGCGGGGTGGGGGGGGGGGGGGAGTCCTCTTCTGTTGTCTGTATTTCAAAGCAGTTTTGATTTGGAGTGTGCGGTAAAGTGCTAGGTATTTGAACTTTTTTATGGGGTATATGAACCCCAGTGCTTGTTTCTAATGCTTTTCGAATCTATAGAGCATGCCTAATATCTGATCAATCTACATCTGCGTTAGTATTAAAGCTATGTTATAGTTCAACATGTTATCTCACAGATCTGTCAAAGCGTGCTCGCAGGAATTATATATTGATGATTGTAGTATGTGCAGTTCAAAGGACTCTGGGGGGGAAAAAAAGTAACGTGCTGAGTTTCCTTAGATGCTGTCTCTGCTCAGAATTGCTTCTTGGTAGCCAAAAGCCATACAGGTTTGTCTGGAATGGTCTCACATCAAACATTTGGAGGAATCGCTGTTTCTGTGAGGCAAGACATTATTAAGTCTCAGTACTATTGCTTCCTTTTAGAACCTAGTCTTTTTAATTACTGACCACAGGGTTTAGACGTTTGATACTTAAATCCAGCAGTTTGGCTTGGACAATTTTGGTTTTGGTTTTTAATGTGAAAGAGAAGTGCATTTTAAGCTTTCCCTTAATTGGCCGTATCTGAGTTAGCCATGGCCAGATCGTTTCTTGAAATTTCCCTGGAGAACACGCGTACAAAGCTTCTTGTAAAATTTAATTTTAATAGCTGTATAATCCTAATAATATTGGTCAAGAGAAATGTTGTGTAATGTCCCACAGAGAACCTTTTCATAACTCGTTTAAGAATTATTGTAAACATGCACACAACTAATTAACCATGCCTATTTGAACTGCAGGAAATAGATCAGGATGTATGTATCTGATTGCTTCCCATCCCTTTCCCTTGTTTTCAGAAATAATAGGCAAAATACTGTCGGTGATGTCCACTGGTATTAAATTGCTATATTTTGCAGCTAACAAAGGAAAATTGGGGAACTAATTTCTGTTGCTATATTCCCTGTATTATTCACTCTGTAGGGCTCCTTGCATCTGTATCTAATCCTGAGGACTCAGTGCTAATGACTCTGCTAGCAGGGTTTCCATAGCAGGTTTCCCCCCATGTTGGTATCTCTGAGCTCTCAAATACATAAAAAAACCCAACAACAAAAAAACAAAACCCAAACCCACACAAAAGCCCAATAACTACAAATAATCTGTAATTCTATTCATTCCTCTCTGATGATCGTTAATTTCATGATCTGGTCTATGTAAAATCTCTTAGACTGGAATAAAGTTCTGAAGTCCTGTCAAGGTGGTAGGAACAAACCCTACTTCGCAGAATCTGACTTCTGGCTCAGTCTTCTCTGTCGGGGTGCAGTTTGCACTAGAATCGTGTCTAGTTGCATGTGTGGGCCAGTGGGCTTTATTTTTATCACCTGCTTTATCCAGGATTGGGATGGTCAGGAATTGATGAACAGCCTACACAGCGTATCATCTTTGAGTCTGTGTGAAGTTGTCCCCACCAGCTACGGTTTAGAATGTGAGTTGGTATCGTTAGAATCTATTTGAAATTAAGACCCTCCAACTAATCTGTAATCCTACCAAAAGTAATCGCCAACGCAGCTGAAATAAGCTGCGTAACTGTCTGGGGGCAACCGACATACCTGTGCTACTCCAAAAATTACAAATCTTCCATGTGGCTGCTTAAAAAGCCTGAAATGGTGCTGGTTTTGACTTTAGAAGGGTTTAAAGTTAAGCACATTTCATGACAAACAAATACAAAGAACCTTGATGAGGGGAAACTACCATTTGAAATTTTGGCTGAAGCCAAGACTGTGAAGATGCTATTCAAGATTCGTATGTTTCAAATAAGTTCCAGTTTCAAACCAACCGGTTTTGTTACATGTGCCTTATTGACCCAGGGTTGGCTTTTTTGTCGAGAGAGCTTGAAATCTTAATAACGCATCTATTGCTTAAAATAGCTTTCTGAAAACAAAGTCAGTAAAGCACAAATTGCTTTACTTGACCTGTGGTAGAAGAGGCCTTTCTAACAGTGTATTAGTTATGGCATCTCTGCAGCCCTAGGAGCTGAACTTGCAGTCTACAGCTGTGTTTCTTAAAAAAAAAAAAAAATTTCAGGCTATTTTGCCCCCAGAAGCCAAAAGGCACAATATCACCCAAGTTCATGGAGCTGAGCTCTCTTAACCTCTCGAACAGGATGGCTGTGTTGAGGCTGCCGAAGGGGAACAGTCCCTGGCCTGTGCTGATGCCTGACTTGTGCTCGGGAACTGTTTTGGAAAGCGCTAATTGGTAAGGGCCAAAATCAGGCCGTGGCCGTTGTGCCAGTGTAACAGAAGAGGTGATTGTGTGCCACGGTCTCTGCCCAAGGCCCTGCCCGGCCAGTGTTTAGTTTCCAGCATGGGCACAGCTATAGCGTTAAGAAGAAGGGAAAATGTTCCTGCTTGGATTGTAACTCTAAAGCTTTATTTTCCCTTGGTCATAATGATGTTTCCCACCATTAAATGAACTTCTTTTCATGCATTTTCTCACTCTGGAGTTGCTGTTGCGGGGGGGAGGGGAAAAAAAGGTGCTTGTGATGTTTATTCTTTCTTCTGCGAAACAGAAAACACCACCACCCGGCTGCCTTCTAGCAGTTCATTAAGCCATACAACCAAGCACTTTTCACAAGGGAAGGGTAAATCTTGATATTTGTGTTTTGACAGGCTTTTTTGCGTGGTTTCCTAGCAAAACTAGACCTTTGCAATCACACGGGAAATGGCAGAGGAGATGGAGGAAGGGAAGGAGCCTGGCTGTCGGTGTGACCCTGTTGTTGTGACACTGGCTCTTCTTTCCCCCCCTGTCAGCTGGTAGCTTTGGAAACTCTTAGCTGCTTTCAGGCAGATTGATAAAGGATAAAATGACTGTTGCGTAGAGGAGAGTCCTTGTTCCCACTCAGAAATGCCCTAGCTGAAAGAGAAGTTGCAGCTCATGCCTTTTGGGATTAAACCACCACCACCCGCTTCCGAGAGAGATGCCTTTTTATTCTCCAAGAGTTGGAAGGACATTAGCCAGACCTCCTTTGACAAAAGCAATCAGCAGACTAAGCTCATAAGAAAGCAGCCTTCATTAATTCATGTGGTAGCACAACTACCTCCTTTGCTCTTTTCTATTTTTTCCATAGGAGCTTCAAGAAAACCTGTGTGAACATGAAAAAAAATCAGCTTTGCTGAAATAGCTTCCTCAAATGAAAAACCTTCAACTATTATTAGATGATCTTTAAGGTCCCTTCCAGCCTAAACTGTTCTATGATTCTGTGATTAAGCTATACGCAGACATGTACACGTGTGCGCACAGCCATGCCGTTTTTTGCTGTGAAACATATACACGTACGTACACACAACAGATTTCTTTTCCTTGAAGAAACCATCCTCATTTAAAATTACATAATAATCCCATTATTTTCTTGCTAGAGGTTTCTTTGTCTGGTGGATTGGCATTTTACAAAGCGGTTAAAATAGCCCACCTTTTAAAAACATGTTGATTCGTCTGGTCTGATAGACTTCAGATGAAGGTGAAATTATTTTCGTGATAATCAATTGTTGTGCTGAGGCACAGCTGCAATTCAGTCCAAATGTCTGGAAGTCCAAGTTGCTATAGACCATCTTGTTGATTATAAGCACATCACATTCAGAACAGCTCTTTTTTTTTTTCTCATAAATCTACATGCTTTTATAAACAAAGGAAGAGAAAAATGACCAGTTTTAGAAGTGATAGTGTTGGAAACTGACTTCTCCCCAATCTAGATCCAAATTCAGTCATGTAGATGGCACTTCTTGAAAATGTATAGTGTCCAGTTGCAATACTATATACCACAGCTACGCTGCTGTACTTTTTTTTTAAGCACTACACAGATAATATATAGGAAATGTTTCAATTACAAAGATAATATATAGCAATGGAAAAGGAAGGTAAACTTCACAGCCTATGATTCTCTGTTCTGTCCTTGCTAGGAAGAAAAACAGAATAACATAGGAATCTCGTGTATTAGTAAATCTATTTTGTTTCTAAGTAGTAGTCCGAAAATACGTTATTTCTGTTAGAAAATAAGTTAAATTAATATTGTTTTCTTTACCCTCTACAGTTATCAGAATAGTAGGAGTAGAAGTAGAAAATATTTTTGTAAAATAGCTTTGAATAAGTCATGAACCTCTGATAGAATGAAGAATGACAAACATTAGTTACGTGAGTTGTGTAGGTGACCTGATGGCTGGATCTGCATACGTACCAACTAAAAGTTCCTAATGCAGCAAAGATGCTGCACGTACTTCTCTGACTCTTTGATGGCACTGAAGCTTATGTCTCAAAGTGGACAGAAAACCAAGAGCATTTGAAGGAGAAAAATAAAAATATTGAAGCAATCACAAACAGCTATTAAATCTAGTTTGTGATACAAATGACGCCTTTTTATTTGAATGTGTACATGCTCTGTGTCATTTCATTTTGCAACACTGTAAAGAGGGATGGTGGGGAAAACACTAAAATACAAGTCTATGAAATTTTGGAATAGCAGAATTGGGTGGATTTTAGGACCCACGTGTATATCGGCAAGTAACATGCAGTTGCATAGATCCCTCATACTAGAGTTACCAATGAAACAGAATGAGCAAGAAGTCACTCTCTCACAGACAGAAGACATAGTAACTTCTTTGTTATATACTAAAATAGGAGGAAATCTCTTGAAGTAACTGAGTTGACAGTAAAGATTCCCGTTTCCAAAACAATAAGCTAAAACTAGGAGAGACACTCGTGTGGGTTTCTTCCCAGATGTCAATATGCAATTCCTTGTTTGTTTAAATGAATAAATGTACATGAATCACTCTGACGTTTAGAATCTATATTCAGAGCAGAATAATGCTTAGTAAAAGAAGCCTGAGGCCACACATTAAACAAAGGGAAGAAAACTAACTGCTGACTGGCTGCCCGTTTATCTGAGCGTTGGCCACTGTGTGGAGAGTTAAGCAGAAGTCCTCTTAAGAGAGTTTGTCCTCAGGCAGTTAAATTTGTATTTAGAGCAGACGCACACGGGTAGCACGGCCTGCCTACATTTTGCATTCCTTGGTGGTTTAGTGCTTATGTTTGCTTCGTGTTAATTAATGCGTGTTGGAGGAAAAAGGGATGGGAACTTGCTCGTGATACTTCATCGCAGTCTATTATTAATTGTGTACTTCACAAGAATTAGACTTTACCATCGCAACATAAAAGGACACAGTGCACCTCTGTCTTGCGAGACGTCTTTGCAAGGAGAGGTTTAGCTGAAGGTATGGCGCTAGTGCAAATTCGCTGTCAATGTAAAAGACGGTGAGCCGCCTTCTGCTAGCCCCTGCCATGCTGACACCCGTATTACCTCTGTGGTGTAGAGGGCAGACGAGTCCTTAATTTATTGATTTTCCTCAAGAATCTAAATTTCTCTGACATGTTGACAAACATAAGAGAGTGATGATGTTGATATGTGTCACTTTCAGATGCGAGGCTTCCCAAATGCTGTAAGGGTACAAGACCTGATTCTATATGAACTACCTGGCACCATGGCTGAGATGTTGGCAGATCATCCGTAAGTCACTGAGGAATGTTCTTCAGGGTTTTCTTAGTGCTGCCAGGTAACTCTGCTCATTGTGGGGCTCAAACCTAAAAGTTGGGGTATATATACTAATATGCAGAGATCGTGATTATCTGTAGAATGTGTGGAATTAAGAGTCTGTGCCATTTGGGGATGCAAAGTTATCCGGAGTACATTGTTCTACTGTTAAAATATAGTGCATTGAGATAATCTCTGACCTGGCTAGTGAGATATACCTACATATCACGGTCTAATCGCACTTGCAGGCATCTAAGAATGACGCTAACATTACTTTAACAGCAGACCGATGATTTTTTTTTTTTTTTTAAGTTTTCTGCAGTTTTCCATCTTCTTTCTTATTCATGTCACAGCATGATTTATAAGAATTGGTATATCTACTAGTGATATGTAGTAACATGCCATTCAGCAAGGAGAAAGAAGTTTCATCTTGTTAATATTCCATATTTCATTTGGTTGGCTCAGTGAACCTTTACATATGTATTCATGAGGCTGTGCCTGTAGATGAATGTGGAGGTGGAATTACCAACGAAACCAAATGCAGAATGTTAAAAATGATCTGTAAAAGGTTTCAAATTCTTCATTTCTGTGACAAGAATTATAATTAGAACTGACAAGAATTATAACTAGAGTGGAAAATGGCACCAGGTAAATTAATTGTAATGACACTGACTGCAACAATGGAGAAGAAAGGTAGAAATCCTAGTCGTTATTTTGAGAACTTCAAGGTCATCACATTTTAGTCACTCTCAGATGTTGCAGCATGGAGAATTAAATAATTGTACCAGAACTACATACACATTAGTTAGTTTTATATGATTTTTCCATTAAGATTCTAATTCTCATTATTAGAATTGCACTTTTAAAATATATTTTTCCATTAACTTCCTTTTTAAGACTATCATGCAAACAGTTTACAATGAACAATAAGAATTGATTTTCATTCTTTCTTGCTCTGTCTTCATTTGAATGTCAAAAATCATAAACAAAGTAGAAAATAGTCCAGATGTAATCCGTTCTTTTATATTCGTGATATAAGAAAAAAGTAAAGCAACAATGTGTATTTTTGACATGCCTAAATTACTCATAAGAATTACTACCTTTTTTTCTCTGTCACATTCTTGATTGAATCTCACCGTGGTTTAAAAGTAATTCGTGTACAAAACATTGTAGCAGGCATACAAGATGGTATCTAATTATTCCATTCAGGGAAATTTCAAAGCTGTGAATTTTAGGACTTCAAAGACGCCACATGTTATGGTCCGGCTGCAGGGTACATCAAAAATTTTGAAGATTGTAGTTTTATAAGTCCAGGCTTTCCAACACAAAAATGTTGCAGGATAGATGGAGCAAAATGCTGTTAATTCTACGGGACTTAACACACATAGAGGTGTAGGAGGTGTTTTGCTATGTGCCAGTTAGAAACAGGAAATTTATCAAACCACTACTCTAGCTTGAGTTAAAGTAGCATAGAATACATATTTTAAGCACCTTTATATTAAAACGTTTACATCCTTCACCTCAAACTGCAGAAAGCATCTACTAGGTTTCACTTGAACTATGTCATTGCAGTCAGTTTGACACCCCTCAGTTTTACGTGCTTTAACTGCTAGCTGCACAGCATACCGCATTATTACAGCATGGCAATCGTATCTACATTAGGGAATGTTTTCTGGGGGATGTCCTTGTAGGAAAAAACACAGCCCAAAAATTTCAACACTATCTCGCACAGGTTTGTAAGCTTCATGTAGGCAAAAGTTATGCCAACAGTGATGAGGATGCTTTCTCTGCTACTTGGTACAGGACAAGTTGTTGTGATGCTGGATAAGCCTACCCAGAAAAAAAGTGGATGTGAGTACAGCCCGTTTTGACATGCTGAGTACAAGAGCAGGAATCCTGCAGCGCCCTGAGAGCTCTTACTTAGGTAAGGCAGCAGGATCTTGCTACCGCGAACACGCCAACACGTGCTACCTAGATCTGCATTCTACTGTATGTGTACACAAGTCAAAGAACGTCTTCTTTTCTGATGCTTTGTCTGGAATCAAACAGTAGTAGAAGCAGTGGCAGCTGCAGCTGGGCCCAGGCGTGGCTGGGGACAGTGTCTCTAACCTTCCTATCCACGGATAAGCCAGCGTGCAAAGAGGAGGGCGCGCGGGAGAAAGGGTCCTGCTGTTGTCATCGTGGAAAAAAATAGAGCAGGTTCTGTATGCGTTGCTCACTCACTTAACCTTGGTGCTTCTCATACAGTCTGAAATATTCTTGTTTACTGATTTGGAAAACTCAGGCTGCCGGAGCTATTGTATTTCTCTTAGTCTCGTAGAGGAAGTTGTTATCTAGCGTTTATTTTCTCGCTGTTGAATTGTCCTCTGCGGTTACAGTGCAGCACGCCAGGCAGGGCTTCTCTCGCCTGCCGATTTTGTTCAACGGGTGATTCTTACGAACGCTGGACTGGATTGCTTCAGATGTGTTGTACATGAGCAAGGATTGTCAGTATGCCTTTTCTTAAAGTATTTGTTAGTTTCCTAACAGCTAGTGTTGCGGCTGATTTAACGTGTAATGTATAACATTTGAGGTCAAGTTTCTCAGAGTTCTTCAGCTTGTCACCAGCTTGAAAATTGTTCATTTTCTTCCAGCCTGAAAATATCTCCTTAATCTGTTGTGTAAATCTAGTGCCATGTAATATTAGCAAGCTAACGCAACTAAGAGAAATTAAGAAATAAAGGAGCGCTGTTATATTTTGTTCAACTCTTCAGACTGGAAGAATGTAAGATAATACCTGATGTCCAAATAGCGCCAAGTGCTAGCAGTCCTAGCTGTAAAATGTGAAGGAAATGTTGGGTTTCCACACTCATCAACCAGCTAAGAAGTTGCTACGCTGGCATTAAGAAAAGGGATGAAATCCTGGCTTCATAAATTTCATAAGAATTATGCTTCTGAGTTCAGTGGAGGCAGAGTTTCCCTATTTTGCCTTGTGTCTCTTTAATCCTAGTTTCTCCAGGAGTGCTGTTTTTAGTGCAGCCTTTTTTGGATTTTCAGTAAAATGCAGAAGGTACGGATCCTGGCCATTTTTAGGTCAATTAAATCCTAAAAATGCTATCGAAGATAGCAGAGAGAGAGCAGAATTGTGAAACCAGGCTTTGGTTGCTCGTGTCATGTCAGAAATGCCATCGGTAATCGGGAGGTGGAGAGCACTTGCTAAAATACATAGACGATGAGAAGGGAGAGTAGTCTTAATTCTGCAATCTATTTTTATGTTTCAGTACTTCATCTCAAACTATGATTCTGACTTTATATGGGATAAAAATGGTATGTGCTTGCATATATGTTGCTCCCAGTCACTTCGTATTAAATATGTTTAATTGTCAGCAACAAAAGAAAAGAAAAGATGTTACCAAATCTTTGGAAGCTTTGTCTGTAGTCCCGAAGCCAAAGCTATGCCTTTTCTGGTTTATGCCTCGTCAGTCATGAAGATGTTGCAATGAGAGCTCAGCTTATGCCAATGCTGGTAAGCCAAAATTGAAACCAGCTCACTTTTCTCGGACTCCGTTAGCTTTGCAGTGCTAGCAGGACTTAAAACGAAAAACCGTTTATTTTAGTTACCAGGGAAATCAACCAAGTCTGTGAATTTACACAGGTAGTAGCTCAGTTAAATAAAAAGGTATTCCATTTAGAGTAGAACTGCGCTTTCGTGTTGAACGAATGCTGCTCTGGGGTTGTTGGCTCTTGCTTCTCTGTTTCTATACATACGTATGTTCATCGTAGAGACAAGATGGATGGTGGGGCTCCTTCATGTGATAGAGCATTTGGCAGCGCGTCGATTGTTGCTTAACTTGGAAATGTGTGCCTAGTGGTACCTACTAGCAGTATTTATAAAGTTCCCATTGCCAAAATGTTTCTTCTCATACTTACTTAAATTACCTTGTTTAAAACATCTGCTTTGCAGCCATGGGAAACACTAAATTAACAATTGTGGTTTTAATCAAAAATATCTTGAGCTAATTCAGTTTCTCCAATGCATATAGTCTGTTGTTCATATTACAAGCAACTACTTGAGGATATCTAAATTACAGTGTGTAATATTTAGTCAAGGTTATTAAGAAAGTAATATTAAATTAGAAATGCGCTGCTCCAGTATTAAACTGTTCTTATGTCAGTGAGTTTTTTCAGTAACGACTGGAGGTGTCATCCATTACCTTCCTGTCCTGTATGTACATTACAAGATCGCATTTTAATACAACAGGCTTATTAACTCCTTTCTGGGAGAAATCCACGATTCGTTCTTTTTGATACACACGCTTGAATTTTGGTGTCTTCTCAAAAACTCATTTTATGATCACAAGATTCTTTGTTTATAATAGACCTAATTTCAGCAACTGTACAGGGCAGGTGAAATCTGTGAAGAGGTCCTAATTCCTGAAAGCTTTTTTTTCGCCCCATAGTTACACTATAAATAGGCCCCTCCCTTTCCCCAATCTTCAACATCAGTCAGAGAAGTATGGACTGTATCAAATTACACAGTTCTGTTAATCTGCTGAAAGAATGAAAAGGATTGCTTGTCCACACTCCTGTTTTATTTGCAGTACAAAGTACTGTTTGCTATTGTAATAAATATTGCAATACTGTTATATAGTTCAAAGTGAAAACTAGTCAGATAACTTAATTATTTTTCCTTATAGTTTAAATCCTTATTACTCATCTTCTATAGGACAAGTTAAATCAGCTGAACTAGAGTAAGTCTGAATGTATCGAAGATACATCTTGAGCTGGTGAAAATTTTAATAACTAATAGAGATACAATTTTTACCAGGGATTTATCTATTAAATCTTCTGGGAATCAGATAGCAGTTTATTCTGCAATTCCGCTTTTGAAATTTGAATATTGCTAGAGTCATACTCCATTGATATTTTAAAGTATGAACTCCAGCTGCACGCTTATTTGTTTGATGACAGACCCTTCTTCTTATGGCAAATACAGGGTACATTTTTAAAGCTAACAGAGGGGCAGCGTTTTAAAAGCTAAGCAGAAGAGGCAGCGTGAGGGAAGGCGGATTGCTTGGTGGCAAAACAGGTTCAAAGATGGGCAGCCAGTCCCTCTGGCTGTGCTGGAGGGGCCTCCAGTCTCCTGTGCCAGCTAGCATCTCCCTAGAGCGAAAGTGGGAGGCAGGAGGAGGGAAACATCTTACTTCTGCTTACCTGAATAGAGTAACATTCCTCTGAGCTTGTCCCCGAAGGGGATGGAAACGAAGCAGGAGTGTCTACGATCCTTAGTGCTGTTGGCCACTCTGGCTGAGGCTGGAAAGGAAAAGCAAAGCAGGGGGGGTTTGCGGAACCTTGGCAGAAGGGGCAGATTCCCCCTGGGATGGACCAGCGTGTCAGCCTGCTCCGAGAAGTTATTGGCTTGGCAACATGTAGACTGTTCAGAACTCCCGACAATACTGAGCGCCTGTGCTTAACCCCACAAACGCATTTGGAATGGTGTTGCAGATCCAAACCTTCTGGACTTCACTCAAACGGTTGTTAAATATCCCTTTAGGTTAGGTTGAAGTCCATCTGAAATTTCTAGCTTGAGGGGTTTCTGATTTTTATGTTCTCCGGTAAGCAGAATTTTGCTTCCATTCAGCACACCGCTGAGTTTTGTCTTGGTTTATCACGGGGAAGCAAGTCTTGGATCCAGCCCATTCTTACTCGGCATGCACATGTAGCTCATGCTCAGCTCTTCATAAGGCGGCAGCAGCACCATCAACTGACAGTGCCTTTCATTTTACAGATGGGGAACTTGAGGAGGAGATGCTACCAGGCAGACAGACGCAAGAATTCAAGCAAGATCCATCCACAAGAGAAAGGTAATTGGAAAAGATTGTAGCAAGATCTGTCAAAATACTTGGTAGTGTTTAGTTCCAGACCTCTGAGACCTGGTTTAGGGAGGTGGAAGGGAGAACACGTCCTCAAGAACCGGTGTCAGAGTGTACATGTACAAGCATAGCTCGTTCAGACCGACTCCGTCAGCAGGCTGTCTGGGTAAAATTACTGTCCATTTTTATGCAAGTGCATGTTCATTATTTGCCTGTATTGCAATTGTTTTCACATAAATAACAAGAACAAATTAGTTGTGGCATTACAGTGACGTAAGAGGCGGTTCCAGCGTTAGTGTAAAATAGCAGTCATGTCGCAGTCATCTTAAATTGATTCTTCTGTCCAGGTACATTAGGATCCCGTTTGGAGCCGCACTGCTGCTGTACCTAGCGTTACTGTACTTACCGAATCTGGCTGTATCTACCTAAACTAATAGACAGAAGCCGGCGTGTACTTGCATGTGCTGTTACACAGAGAAAGTGTCAGTAGTTTAAGTATGCAGATATCACAGCTAATGGTAACTGTATGAGAATCCAACCCAGTAACATACAGTGCCAAAACAGATATTAGATCTAAGTTACATCGGAAGAGTACGCATGTTTCTCACAGTAAAAGATGTATTTTTATGTTTTATAGCGTCACATTTACTGCCTGAATTTGGATTATCTATTATGCCATTACACGTATAACAGCAGGGCTCAAAATATTTTTATATCTGAATAAGTTAAATGTCTTCCATAATAAACATTAAATATACGCTGCTCTATTTAATTTCTGGAGAAAACGAAAGGCGAGGAAGTAGAGAAATGGTTACAATAGGTTGTTTAAAACTGCTCCTGCTATGCAGAATTGGACAGCAAACAGATGAAGTTTTATGGAAGATCAGTTAATATTCAGTGATTCAAAATTTGGCTTTGCCAGCGACACATAAGCCAGACCCATTAGTAGCAAAATATTCATCACTCAAAAAAAATTCTACAATGTTTTTATTTAATTATTGCATGAGGAAAAAATATGGCAGCTTGTAAACTACATATACACACAGCATCCGAGCTTGCTGTTCAGGCTTACGAAGGGGAATCTTTCAGACACAAGGACTGGCCGTTACGCCGTATTGAATACGCAGAACATCATCCCAAATGTAGACTCTGGTTTCAAATGGGCTACGTAGGCTCGTTTAGACATTTACAGTCTTAGGAAAGCCAGAAGTGCAGCGCTCTCCTGGGGGAGGCAGAGGGGCAGGGGACTCGGGAGGGTTCCTTGTTTGATACAGCTCACTGATTTCCACTTCAAACTTGCTTAGCTTACAACTACAAATAAGTTTTGGGTTTTTTCCTTCTTTGTTTTCCTTCTTCCATTTTTTCCTGTGGCAGCCTGCTCAGCACGTTCACCCCAGGCTCTTGACAGTCAACCCTGGTTCTTTCCGTTTCATGTCTCATTGCTGGTAATAGAGTCTCTGCAGGCTTTATTATGCCTCCAACACATCTCTGTGCGGTCGTCTTCAGATTATGCCATCAGTGACACCTGTGCAACCCTATTAATCTTCAGTGGTGTGCTCAGAGTGTTGTGAAAGGCATAACGAAAAGACGGTTGTAGTTTCTTTGTGTACAGGAGAGCAAAGCGGAGTCCTCGGAGCGTTCGCTACTGGCAGTGCGGGCTGACTGACTTAACATATGAAGTGGGAAACAAGTGAGCCAGTTTCAGCTTGTGAAGTCGGATCTTGCAAGAAAACAGAGCAAACATTTACTTCAAAACTAAGAAATGTTAAATAGAAATCTATAACTTGGTGTTGTCACTACATAGAAATCAATGCCAGGATTAATTACCTGGTGAGTCCTGAGACTGTTAGTTACTTTCCATGTGTGAAGCATTTTTTGTTTTATTTATTTATTTATGAAAATGCAGACCACTGTCTGGGAGTTTTCCATAGCTGCCTGAGATGAAGAGCAACTCTGAGGCTGCTCTTGTGATACGCTTGGGTCAGTTCACGCTGCCCGGCCTAAAGGTCAGGGCAACAGAAAGAGGTTCACAGGCTCTTTCCTGTCTGCTCCAGCAAGAGCCTCTTCACAGCAGGAAGCCTGACTGGGTGGGTTATGGATCAGGCTGACCCTTTCTCGGAGAACAGGAGACAGGTTTTGAGCTTCAAGGGAATGAAAACAAAAAGGCTTGGATCAAAGGGCAATAAATGCTGAAGCAACTTCTCTGAAAATGACCGTACCGTGCCAGTTCTTGAGTGTCTGTGTGGAGTTAAATAAAGCAACGAACAACATTACTCCATGATGCCTTGTGCATGACTTGTCTCTCTTTCCAAATTAATTCTTCATTGACTCACTCAAGCTCCAGTAGCTCAAACGAGGTGACTCTATGTGAGAGCAGAACCGGCCGAGAGCTGACGGTTTGGTGTCGTTGGGGCTGTGTTCAGCTCCAGCGCCATGAGCTGTGGCAGCAGCACAGCAGCCTTGGTGAGAAAGCTGCTAGAGCACAAGCTGTTTTCCTAACCTGACAAGTAAAGTCTTTGCAGATGCAGATAGTGAGAGGAGGATACGAAGTTTGCGTAGCCTGCAGATGATTTTTCTCCATTCAGAAATGCAAAGATTATTGAATAATATAACAGAGAAACTGAAAAACTGTCCAGGGGGACATATTACCCTCTTTTTTTCCCCTATTACATTAGATGGCAAAAAACTAGCAGAACTGGAAGAAAGAAAGGAGAAATGAAAGAAGACAAAGAGTCCCCTTGCAGGCTTTTGTCACACAAACTTCCCAAAATTGTCCTCGCTTCTGGAAGGGACAAATGGGTTGTGAGCACTGGAGGCTGAGCGTTCCCGGAGACCCTGGAGCAAATTTATAGTCACAGCTTCTGCTTTGCTGAGTGTACCTCCACAGGAGACTCTCCAAGCAATAGCCGTTCTTAAGCAAATTATCTTCTCTGGTTCTCCTACGTGGAAATCTAGCCACAGGGAAAGGTAACCCTTACAGCCAGTCGGGCCCCAAACACTTCGAAAACTCTGAATCTCTTTTTGTGTGGAGCTACTGCTGAACAGCATCTGCTCCTCGGACGGCGTTGTGACAGCTTCATTAATCCCTCCTGTTGTAGAGGCAGCAGCTATGCTTCCTTGAGATACATACATCAGATTGAGATCAAAAAAAGGCCTTTGAAAAAGGATGATAAACTTACGGGTATGTCTTCAGTATATTGCAGATTGCTTTCTGCAGGGTGCTATCCCTCCTGTTGTAACCAGTTTTTCTAGGGTAGGAGAAACTCTTTCTTTACGCCTCTTTTGCTTCTGCCTTTTTTTTTTTTTTTTTTTTTCCCCATCCCTGTAGAGTTGGCCATGGCAACCTGTTCCTAGTTTTTTTTGTCAGGTCAGATTTGTTATCAATAACTTGCTTAATCTGATAATCTGCTGATGATTTCTTGGAAGGTTTCTCAATGTGTCATGCAAGAGGCAAAATCAGTTTCCATATCTGCATGTTTTTTGCGTGTTTTCCAATTTTTGAATAGTTCTTCATTTTTTGCCCTGTTGCCTTATTGTCCGTGAATGACTCCACGTATATTTGCATTGAATCGCAGCTGATACACTGAAAATGCATCTGTTCTGGTAAGTACTTGACAGTTTACCATTTCATAAGCCCATTATCTAGACAATTCAGAAATTTCCAAACAACGAATAATTCTTCAACCTTCAGACACTTGCAGAAATAGCTTGGGATTTTAAAAATTATTCTGAATTTCTTGTAAAAATCAGTGGTGTTCTGAATGTACGCATCCACAATACAGGAAGGCAATTAAAACTTTGACGTTTTTTCCTCTTATTCCACCCAATATAGTATAGTATGTGTATATGTGTATTTTATATCTACCTTCCTCTCTCTAGCTTTCTCCATTTCTTCCTCTGTGAATATTGGTATCCTTATCTATATTCAGGTTATTTAAAAATGCAAAAGGAATGGAATTATTGTGTATGTTCTTTGGAAATGTTACCACGTATTTTGCTTGGAGACTAGCATAATACTTCTGGTCCATTGAAAGTAACGATTATGTATTTATAACATTCTATTGATCCTTTTTTAAAGCAAAGAAGATGCATTTTTCTATAGTATTTGCTAGCGTTTCTATTTTCGCTGTTATTTTTAAAGCAGAATTTCGGCAACTGTCCCTATTATTGCTAGGCCGGTCCTGGTCCTGACAAAACGCATGTACTATGAAACAATTCAATAGGACCATGCTCAGTTGCGGGGCCGGGGGGGAATAGTGAAAGATAAAAGTAACTTTTTTGTGTGGAATCTTTTTTTTTTTTTCCTTCACCCTTCTTTACGAGAGCCAACCAGGTAACCTTCTATTTGCTTTCTAATGTTTTGTTGATGTGATCCAGCTGAGTATTGTTGAGAGGACTGAAAATTTGGCTAGAAACAGAAGCTTGTAGGAGCCCATTACTTCACTAACCACTATCCACAACCTTCCCGGTGCTTACGTCTGTTTAAGACATACATAGATATTAAGGGTCACGTCTGTATTCTACTGGTGTTTTGTCTATAAATGGGAAATGTGCTGGGAGGAAAGGATATGTTTGTTGTCAGTCCTTAAATATGTCACCTATTTGTTATTTTTCATGTTTCTACAACTATGTTTGTCATGTACCTAGTCTATGTAATCATTTATGATATAGTAGACTTAAGGAATATATAAATGCTGTTTTAAAATGAGGTTATTTTTTCCCCACTGGTAAATTAGGTGTTGTCACGTGTTGAAGTGAATTTGCATTTACAGGTGCACAGTTTTCACAGACATCTTTCTGAAAACACAATTCAGAAGTATCAGTAGAAATGAGACAAATGAAATTTTCTATGACTGAACGTGTCTTGAAATGAATATAGCAAAGCTTAACCCTCCTGCCAAAGCGTGCCTGCAGAGTGGAAAGTAAGTGAAATAAGCATGACAGTAACTCAGGTTACTTGAGCAGCCGAGTCAGTTTTGTCTGTCTGATCAAACGTGCTACTCCATGAAAAAAATAGTGACTTCTTTATGGTTTAAAAGCAAAGAGGGAGCTTGTTAAGATTAGTTGCAGAAGTCTCAACTTGAGTAGTCTTGAATGGTAGGCTCAAAGAAACGGTAAATGCTTTGGAATCTAGAGTTATTCATTAGTTGGAAGAATGGAAGTTGGGGGCATATTACAACTATCAGGGGGAACGGAGGAAGAAAAAATTTCAAAAAACTAATTCAGGCATATTTCAAAACAAGTGCTAAAAGTTTAATGTATAGGTGATGAGATCTACAAATTGTGTAAAGCTTGAATGTGACAAAGAATTTACTTTAAAAAGATTTTAATGAAAACCTACCTTCACCAATAATGTATCGATTTCCTCTTTATTTTGAGGATCAGGATATCATTAGCTGATTTAACGTAGATTCAGTTCGGGTCACAACTTGCCTTTCTATTCAGTAAATGCAGTCATCCTCCCAAGACTCAACTCTTTCAATGAACGCACAAATCCAGAAGAGTATGGAAGTCCAATTCAGCTAATAACGTCTATTAAACCATTGAACAAAGGCTAAGAAAAATATCTGGCACTGTGGAAAGTAGCTAGCGTCTGCCTGAATAAATGTTTCTCTCTTTGCACTTCATTTAATCATTTGCTATGTTGGTTTTAGTTTTGCCTTTTAGGATGACAGATAGAGGTGTTTCAGAGGAAGGCTCTGTCATTGTGTTTCTGATGGGAAAATTAGCACTTTTTTTCTTCCTGCGGATTGTGATGTGCTGTTAGTGGCAAAGCATTGCCTATTCTGTCAACTAGCTCCCTATGGACTGCTTTGTCTGGTAAGTGGGAGCTGGTTGGAGTCTTGCCAAAAGCACTGATGGGTTAGGAGGTGTGGCTTGATGTAACACCACAAGTCACTAAGAGACAAATCACTGTATATGTGATTAGGTTGAGGTCCTAGCACAGGTTAACTCATTTCTTAAGTGAACATTCTACCGTACTCTGTCCAACAATGTCTACTAGATGTATGTATGACCCCACAAAACACAGAACAGTAGTTATAAAACCAGTGTAAAGCTCCTGAGTAAATGGATATTAACCTGACAAATTAATATTTTTCCCCCAATCATAGATATAAGGCCAGTTCTAATTATTTTTTTATTTTTAATAAGATTCTGACATGGATGGTATTTACTGCTAAAGACTTTATTATAATATATGACCATTCACACACGCATATAAAATTTGAATTAATAGAAGCCATAGAGATGAGTCAGGGTTGTAGATTTATGCCTGTTTTACTATAGTGAGAAGGATCCTTTGGGAAGACAGAAAAAAAATGATTTATATTCCCATCATTTAAGAAGTGAAGCTTCTCTTAGCAGCACCTGAGCAGCTTTAAGGATATACAGGAGGACTTTTCATAAATTACCTGGTGCATTTAAAATAAAGGTTATTCACAGTAATTATGTAGGACAGTCCCATATAGTAGGGCGGGAAATTACTTGAGTCCATTAATTTAATTTGCGTCCTGTCAAGGAAAAATCAATTGGAGGTATAGATGAGGGGATTGCACTTTCTCCAGCAAAGATAGAGCCTGGATCAGATAGCCTCATGCGTATAGAAGTTCCCCCAGATGACTATAACTGCGCTAACCCCAGCAGCTGTCACCAGACATGATAATCAGTAGGGCTTATGTCACTCCATTGAGATATTATGTGAGTTCCTTACAGACTTCAATGCCTTTACACGCAAAACAAATCAGAGGCAGGGAAATGTTAATATCCCCTTTATAAAGGAGGAGCCGAGACACAGAGAGACTAATGTACGTATGTGACTTGGGTGGACTTTCAGGGTAGGATCCGTGTGGCCTTCTGCCATCTAAACTGGTACAATTCTGTTCAAAGCACTGTTTTATTTTACACAGAAACAAAGGAAGGGAAGGGGGATAGAAACATCCTTCATTTTATTCTTCCGTAGCTTCATTGTGTAATACTGGCATGGTCTGGGGAGTCTAAGGTTTCTGTCCTTTCACAATGCAAGTTTCCAGAAGTTGCATCTTGTCCACAGCTAACATCATGCCAGCAGAGTGCCCTAGCTGTATTACTACAGATTAGCTTGGACTGTAAAAAAAAAACCAAACCATTTCACCCTTTGAATCTGTGCCATTCAAATAGATTGTTAGAGATTTCCTGACCCAGAGGAAGAATAACGGTATAACTTGTACAGTACACTACACGGGACAGAAGAGATATGGGGTCAGTTCCTCCCCAAGGACAATTAAGATATGTTCTTTAGATTAAAGAACGAATTGAATAAAACATATAGACAGATGAACCCACAGCATGCCTTTCCTTGTGAATGCTAGGCTCAAAAGCAGCCATATAAAAGGGGAGCACCGTGACTTTATTCCTTAAATTCCTCTCATGTTTTTCAAAAAAAGATGGTGAATGCGTTTGTGTTTGTCTGGAAGCCTGTCCTGGAGTTGTCCTTATTGTCTATACTGGGCACAAAAAACAGGTGGAGAAATGCATTTGAGACTGAGAGGTGTTTGCACAGATGCAAAAGGAGAAAGGTGGGAGTCTATGGCGTTATAAATAGCTGAGTTTGGGCATTTTGAGGATTGTAATTTTGGTTCTAAATGGTATCTAAATATCAGTTACAAATCAGTTTATGTATGTAAAACTTATTGTGGATTTCATCCTAAATGGACTAGTATTAAAAATTACACTAGGAGTCTGTGGAAAAAACAGGGCTTATACTTACTAGGAGATCTAGAGGTCTTGTTAAGGGAACAAGCAAAATGTCTCGCTCCTTTCTACATCTTTCTCACCGCTCCCAACCTTTTCAGATCTATCTACAAATCTTTTGGAAGAATCATAGAATCATAGAATGATTCAGGTTGGAAGGGACCTTAAAAATCATCTAGTTCCAACCACCCTACCATGGGCAGGGACACCTCCTACTAGATGAGGTTGCTCAGAGCCCCGTCCAGCCTGGCCTTAAAAACTTCCAGGGATGGGGCTTCCACCACCTCTCTGGGCAAACTGTTCCAGTGTCTCACCACCCTCATGGTGAAGAACTTCCTAACGTCCAGTCTGAATCGACCCATCTCTAGTTTTAATCCATTCCCTCTAGTCCTACCATTACCTGACATCCTAAAAAGTCCCTCACCAGCTTTCGGTCTTCTCTGTAAACACGTCTCTGAAAATCTAAGTAAATAAGAAACCGTTCATGGCTCTTCAGATCATGTAATAACAAAACCAAAAAGGAAAATAGAGTCAAAAAATGTCTATTATGTATTGCATGCCCTAGGTTGGGCCATAAAGAAATGTGGGAGGATTTGATAGCGCATTGCCTACTAGTGTAGTGTTGCAAGAGGTACAGGGAACTGAGCTTTGTGAAGCTTCTTTCATACAACTGCTTGGGAATTCTTCCTGGAACGACCCCAGAGAGGTGCCAGGTGTTCTTTTAGTGGTAGTTGGAGTGGCCCAACAGACATGTGTTCCCCTTGAATTGCTGTGACTTAATGAAGGAGAAAGTTGTGCAACGTTTTAGAGACAGGAATCAGAGCTCACTGTGAGACTTCATAGGAGGAGAAGGTGTTAATAATTTCAAAACTGATTTAATTTACCTGTAGTCACACTGTCATACCCACACACTCTCCTCTATGAGGACAGGCTGAGAGAGTTGGGCTTGTTCAGCCTGGAGAAGAGAAGGCTCCCGGGAGACCTTACAGCCCCTTCCAGTGCCTAAAGGGGAATCAGCTCCAGCATTTCTATTACAGTTGAATCTCTGTGGACAGTCGGGGATGCCTAGTCCTTTTGTTTGCTTCATTGCCCGCAGTTATGTATCACCTTATATGTATCCAGAGTGGGGTGGTTTTTTTTCTTTCTCAAGTTGGGTTGAAATGCTAAAATCTTGGAGGTGTTTGTAAGCTAATAATTGAGAAAGTTTTTGGTGTTACGTCAACTGTGAAATTTCATTTTGATGCTGACCTTTCTGAAAATACTATTCCAAAAATACTATTATTAATTTACATCTCTAAGCAAAAAGTAATCTCAAGCTAAAACTTGGAACCTGTCATTTAGAAAATGTCGGCATGGGTTGTTGTGACAACCGTGAAACTTCTTTTCCATTTAAATGAAAAAAAAACATCAAAATCAGCCCTTTTCTTCTGAACAGCTTTTTGTTTTCAGCAGATCAGCAACAGTACAAGTTCAAGCAAAAGGTGCCCAGGAAGCTGTGAAAGTGATGCCTGCTGCCTTTTGCGGTACCTAGTCCTGAATTCCGTGGCGTCCTGAATTCTGTGGGATCCTGAAGTGAAGCCTCCGTGTTTGCAGAAGGGAGGAACACAGAAGGCTGGCACACCTCCAGAGTCTTCACTTCTCTGAAGTGTGGTGAAGCAGGTCAAGGTCTGTAAACGAGGTTGATACCCTACGTTTTTTTAAACAATGAGTACTTGCTAATCTTTTTCTATAATTCAGATATATGGAAATGTTGAATGTTATGGTTTTGATCTTCCCAGGGATAGGTTCTTTGCACAAATGTGTGGGGTTTCCACTTGATGAGACTCCAGGTTGTTAATTTAAGACCATGCGTTTGCTAGGTAATATGCTGCAACTGCATAGGAGGTGTTTAAGGTATTGGTAGCTCAAAAGATTGCTCCTCGATAGAACCATTTTGTTCCATCCACAGCAAAGAGGAAGCTTCTCTGCTTTGGTGCAGGCCAAGTGTTTGGATAGCAAAATAAACCTGCCAGAGAATCAAATACTTTGTTGTGCAATCCTTAGCATGGTTAATTTTGTGTTGACTCATTGCTGAGTAAAATGACTTCCACACCAAAAGTTAATTTAGTTGAAAGTCAGAGTAACAGTTATTTCAGATAAGCATCTCTTGTCAAGATTGTTCGAGTTTGGGGTTTTATTGGTGTTCCAGGGGCGATAACAGAAAACCGTGTGGTTTGGTGGATGTTGTGGCAGGTGATATTGAAATCTTCAAAGGCAAATAAGCAATTGGCAGTTGTCACTTCGTGGGGATTTTCTCACAGTTACGTCGCTTTGCTAGTGGTTAGTTGGATAATCAGATCGTTTTTACTGTGTGATGTCTGTGTGAACATTTGAATTGGCTTGCATCAGTTCAGCATGTTACGCTTAATTTTGCAAAGTAATATTTTCCGTTAAGTTTTTCTGCTGTCTAATAGACAATTTTCTGTTCTTCAACCTCTTCTTTTTCAACACACTAGCGTGTATCTTGTTTAAGCTTAATGAAGCCTGTGAAGTACTTCTACCAGTTTTCTTATCTAGTATTATTCCCGTAAGACTCCATATAGTCCTGCTATAGATGCAGTTCCTGCACAGTGATTTAGACGAGTTCTTATCCAAATACAAAATGAGTGATTAAATCCACAAACTTTTTTTGACTCTGTTTTCTTCTTCAGTTTGATCAGTGGCAGCTACCGTGCTAACAAATAGATGGCGACATAGCAAGGAGCTGATATCACCACACCTTAAAGCCGCATTTTAATTTGCCTTGCAAGTCTGACTCCCGTTTTAGCAGCAGAATTTTTATCTTCATTACAAAGAAAAAAAAATGGTGTATTTTTAAAGTTTCATTTACATATTCCTGAGGAAAGCAGAATGAAAGAAAAAGTGTTTAGGAATTACTGAAGCATCTGATTGATTGCGAGCCTTTTTCTCAGTTACTTGTGCATTAATCTTGCATTGCTACCTCACTCTTCCTGGTGACTGAAAGCTCTCCGTTATTCAGGGGACATGTCCAGCTGTCTGTGTTGGTAGCAGCAGGTGACACTCATAGATCTCTGCTAAGCAGCTGCCTAAATCTGAAAACAAACAGCGCAGCAGCACCATGACAGAGCCAGAACATCCTTTGGGGCTGCCTAATCCGTCACTTGAGTGTGAGAGGAATACAATATTTTCCAGAATTTGTTTCCAACAATATGAATTTGCGTGTAAAACCCCAGTGGGAGAAATGTTGTTGTAACTCGCAACACTGGTGGGACTCGACTTCACAGTTACTGCTGATTTACCCTGTTGTAAATAGGATGGGAATATGACTTAATGTCTTGATAGAGCAAAGCTTAACGTTATCTGTGTTATCTGCAGACGTAGATTAAGTGGCGATCATCTGAAAGAAATTCCCCCCCCTCTTTGTCTTTCCACAGTAATCTAATTTTTATTAAACTGTCTTTTTTTTTTTTTTTCCTATTTAGCTGTCCTAGATAGTTTTATCTAGCTATTGACAGAACTATAAATATATGACACGTGCCCAAGTCTTTATAAGCTTATATTTGTAGAAGGAGGAGCTAGGTTTGTCTCACTTTCTTTCTAGTTAGTGCTTTTCCGTACTCTCAAGACGTACATAGATAGATACGGTCTGAACAAGTCAACTGTCTTTGCCTGAGCCGCACACATATAGAGAAAGAGAGCGAGAAGTCTGAAGTACAAAAAAGGGAGAGAGGATGGAAATTACCCCCAGCTCCTCCAGCATGGGGCAGCTGCTACAGGACAGAGTTGGTGTTTCCCCATCAGCGTGTGCCCTGTTGTAATGGTTCGGGCAGGGTGAGAAGCTGCATTGCAGATCCTGCTCAATAAGATCTTTATACTCGTTGAAGCCTGACCTATGTTTACCTAGCTAAATCTAAACTTAAAAGCGCTGTATTTCTTTGTGATTATTTTGTTCCGTATATGCCAGTAAATTATTGGAAAATGTAGTGTTAAATTCTTTATCCTTATTATCAGCAGCATAAATTAATGATTTAGACCTGCTTCCAGTGAAATCAGCTGAAATTTCATTTCTGATTTCACTGAGATCAGGATTGAAGCAGTCCGTGTTGACGTGGGAAATGAAGGTAGCCAAATTTTTGAATGTGATTGAACATGTGTAATAAAACATAATACAATCATTCATCTTACTAGGCACAACAACCAAAAAATTGTTTTCATACAGCCTACAAGTAATACAAATGGATTAGTCATTTAATTGCAAAATATTTCAAAAGTCATGATGATAACTTAAAAATAACTGCCATGCCAAATTTTAATAATGTAATGACAGCTTCATTAGCTTTTAAAATGTGCATAATTTACAGGAATGTTGTATTAGCATTGAGGTGACGTTTTCTATTTTACTCAGATGAAAATTGTGTAAATAGGCCATTTGAAATGCTGACATTGTGTATTAAAATTAACTATTCAGGAATTAATTCTGCAGCTTCTCATGAGAGTTAGTCTCCTATTCGCACAAGAAGTCCCACTGACTAATGGCATTTCTCAGGCATAATCAGATGACAATGGGACAAGTATAAGAATTACTCATGTGAAAAATACCAACTTCATCATTCTTTGTTAAAATGTTTGCTCATAATGGTCCTTCTCATGCAACTAACTATTTCAGTCTTCAGTGCTGTACAGTAGACAGAGGGAAATTCTTTCGTGATCTCTGTGGGTGATCAGTTTCTTCCCTGACACAACAGGAATTAAACAAAATGCTGCAGAGACAGCATGAAGGTGTGCTGGTGGTAGGGGAACGGCACGCTTGTTTTGTCCTAGTTAAATCAACATAAGCCTTTTAAGATCATGCATCAGGCATCTTTGTGAGTCTAGGCTAGTAAAAGGCCTTCTCCGACCTTACAACCACCTTGGTTTTTAAGGCATACGCTCTTGGGAAGGTGGATAATTTTAAGGAAAATACCAGTTTAACTATTGAGACTTACTCAGCTCCTTCAGTGCCATGCAACACCACACAGCATCTTCTCCATACAGCCTTGCCCGTTAAGGTAGAGTTTCATTTTGGGGGTTCTTTGGAGACATCCCTTGATGTTTTTCTTGGAGGTATAGGGCTGTTTACAATCATTTTTAAGATCTCAACTAGATTAGAAATTTAAGAGTGAATTATGTGCTTTTCTGGCCTCAGGACAACAGTAGAAACTCAAGAGTAGATGTCTGTCTAAATGGTTGGCCTAAAATTCACCTTTATGGTCTAAGTGCTGTCATGATGTTAGTTCTGGGAAAGCACAGGTCATCAATACCTCAGGTAAGGAAGGAATTGGCAAATTTAGTAATTTGTAACCTATTTTCATTGCAGATCCCTAAAAACATCTAATTTGCTTGCAGAGTTCTGTGTAGCAGGTTTTAGTCCCTTCACAAATACACTTGCGTTCTGTAAGCAAAGTCTTTCATTGGTGTCCAGAATCAATCCATGGAGATCAAAGAGCCTGTGGACCACAGAGTGGAAAATACTGGTTTGACTGATGCATTATACCAGTTAACTTCAGCACACCTTGCATTCCTAAATCCCATGGCAACATTTTGATAAACTTATTGATGACCTAAGTATGGATACAGAGCCCCAGCTTTTATTACATATTTCTAATGTTTTCTAGTTTCTCTAGCCATGCTTTCTTGCAGCTGTGGCTCTTTGAACCTCTCTTCATCATGCCTAGTATCCTACTTGTGTCACTCTTTTCTGTGACTCATTAAAAGATACATATGTTTGAAATGAAAGTTCTCTTGAGCATTTGAAAATCATCATCCAGTAGAATATTGAAAAGGATTCCTTGGGATTTACAAGAATAATTGTTAAAATATGTCAGCTACTCGTCCTGTAATTTATAAACAGATAATCCTCATCAACAAGAGAGATGGAAATGTTTCCTAAAGCAATCTTGTTGCCTTTGTAATAGATCAGATTTGTGCAATATGGTACATAATTCAAAAGAATATTTGAAGAGTAAAGCCATAGATCCTCTTAAAGGACGGTTTCTCCTCCATAAGCCTGGATTGAAGACTACTATCTCCTATCCTAATATACTGATATCCAGAATACATTAAAATATAATTTCTTTTTAAGAGCAGCTTGCTGACTAATCGTATTTGCTCAGTCTTCGTAGTTGATCATGAAAAAAACTGTTTGTGTTTTATTATTTGCTTTTTATCAAAATGACTTATTTCTTTGTACTCCGCTGCCTTTACTTTTGTTTGCATCAAGCTTTAAAAAAAAAAAAAAATAAAAAAAGTAAAGTATTGAAGTATTGGCAGCTGTTACAACCTTTGGCTGCTGGATCCAGCAGCTGATATCAAGAAATTTGAAAAATAGTATTCAGAAATGAAAATATTCTAGCATAATTGTGTAGCCACCTTTGTGTATTCAGCTACTTAATAGCACAATCTTTCATTCACCACAAAACAAAAAAAAAAAAAAAATCAACATTTGGGTTGAGTTATTCCATTGAAGGGCAGTAATTGTTAATTAATTGGAAGTTTTGTTTATATTCACAGTGTTATGTGAAGTGTTTGCAAGAAGCCAGCGCTTTTTCAGCAGCTGAGGAGGTAAGACTTTCAGAGAATTCCTAAGGAGTTAATGCATTCTTTTAGAAGGCATTTTTGACGATATCCCTTCGAGCAGGAAAAGAGGGGTGGTTGTAATAAAATGAAAAGGGCATTGGGGGTCTGTGTGAAGAAATATCAAAGTCATAACATAGAGCCTTGTAAGCAGGCCAAAACTTTTTATTAATACATGAAATTTTTAAAAACAGGATGGAATATCTCTGACGAGAGATGGAATAAATTTTGTCACCTAAATTAATTTGCCCCTGTGTCTTGTAAATCATTTCATGCCACAAATAATTGATCAGAGGCTGAAGAAGAAATGAACAATTCAGGCTGTGATTTAAAGAGAATTAATTCTTAATTAAGTTGGCTTACTTTGGATTTTCATCTTAAGGGAGAATAGGCTGCTAAGCATTCAAATTCCGTCACTTAGTTTAATATTAGGAAAAGCCTTCATAAGAGATTAAGGCACTCTTCACATTAAGGAGATCAGAATGAAGTACCTGAATTTAAGACTAAGAAACAGAACTCGTATCAGTATAGAGGGATCCGGTGTCATCTACTGAGTGAGCTTCAGATTATCCCCAGAAGTGAGATGAAGTGGCAAGTTCAGAATCTGGTGTTTGCAAAGGAAGCAGGCAGTTAATCCAGAAGTCTTTGTGCGATGATTTTCCCTGTGGTGTATTTCTCTGATACAGCTTCTATCAAGAATTCCCAGTAAGAAGAACGCACTCCCTTCTTTGTCATCTAATTGGGGAATCTTATGGGTGCTTATCTATAAGAATGCTGACTCTTATTTCTGAGTATTTCTAGACCTGTCTATATTGTTTCAAAAGTTCTGCTTCCTTACATCTTGTGGTCCTTCTATGCTAATTGTTCTTCATACTGTCCTTCTTCTGTGTTATTTGTTTGCAAATGGATACGCAGTTTCACATTGCTTTGACATAGTTTGGAAACTACTTTAGTCTAACCAATTAGTTAGTATGAGAGGAAACTTCATTATTTATTTCTAGGGACTGAATCATTAATAACAGTCATTCTATATAAGTGAAACAGGTGCTGAAAAAATACATTTAGGTAGTAAACATATATTCAAAAAACGATTTGAATCATGCAAGTCAAAATATTTTGTCGGAGTTACTTGTATTGTGACAGACCATTATGAAGAAGCTATTTCAAGGTTTTTCGGAGACCTAAATGTTGAGGCGGCTTCACATAGGTTCTTCAGAAACGTGTAGCTGTTTAACTTCCACTGTTTGGAAGACTTTTAATTTCTCATTGGTACAAGAATTGAGTTTTGCTTGCATTTTATTAAAAGCAAATAGACTTAAGTTGAGATGATTGTAAGCTAAAAGTAATGTCTTCAATTTAAAAAATGTTTGGTGGGTTTTTTTTTCCTGAAAAGCAATCTCAAATTTTGGGTTCACCCCAAAATTTCTTCGTAAGTGAAAAGGATATCATAGTAAGTCATCAGGGAGCACTGTGATTTAGAATGCTGAACTGTAGCTTTTCTCTTCTGTGATTCTGAAGAGAGGGGTTAAATTTGTTAGTTATTTTAAAAGTGCCTTAGGTACTGATTCGAAACAGCTTCAAATGGGGTAGAAAGAGAAAAGGAGATGTTGTGGCAACATTTGGCATTGGATACCTGTATCTGTGCCTTTGATGCATTTGAAATCCTTTGCAGGATTCTTTTAAAGGATTTGGGATAAACTACGTGTAAGATACACAGCATAGGAAATGGCATTAAACAAGTAGATGGGAAAGACAAATGTAGAAATACTGGTGGAAAGACTAGATATGAATACCTCGCAACACGTGTCTTGGTGACAACTCATGTATTTTGGCGTGAAAATGCATTTGCTAAGAAGACAAAATCGATTGCATGGCTAAGGATGTAGAAGGCATCCTTGGTAATAGCACTGTTTCAAATTAAGTCAAAGTAGGTAATTTAAGAAGGTACATTGCTAGGTAGCAACAGCTCAGTTTCACTGTAAAGAATTTACAATTTAATTCATTTCAAAGGATGATAAATCTGACATGAATCCCCCCTTTTATAAGGCCTGACTTATGGGGTTTGTGTGAATTCTCATAGCATGTTGTATCATCTCCCCTACTAAATGGGCTGTGACTTAGAAGCCCCCAGAAACCCCAGCAGAAGTATCCAGGTTAACTAGTTTGGCAGGTGTGTGCAAAGGTAGCAAACAACATTTATTCGGGATATGCAGATGTTCCACATTTGGGACACTTGTGTTTTGCTCGCTCAGATTGAGCCAATGTGGTCTTTCTGTAATACTAAAATTTTAATTAGGTTTAAGCAGAAGTGTGCCAGCGCATCTTTAGTTAAGTGCTGCAACGATTTACTGATCCTGACGACTTATTTCTCCGACAGTTAATAACTAATAATTAGAAATAGTGATGGGGTGGGGTAGAAGTTAAAAGTGTGGGTAATGATTTTGTTAATTTCTGGTTACTGATGGTAATTGAAATAAAATAGCAAGTCTTAAATAAAAGAATTCAGGCTCTTAAGGCATTGTAATACCTCCTTATTCCCATCAAGAACCAGAAAATGGTGAGGTGTATCCAAGAGACACCTTGGCTCATCTATCCGAATGGCGTTTCCAGCTGATTTATGTTTCAGACTTCCTTATCTTGCCAAAGGTGACAAGAAACTCTGAGTCATGCAGCGTGTGCTGGGAGCCTGTGGATTTGGCACGTTGTGGATCAGGCTACACACTGAACATCCGACCACAGAATAATTCCAGACAGGTTGGGTTTGTTTTTTTTTCCCTTTGCAGTTATTTCAGATTTGGAGATAATCACATTTTATTTATATATTCTTTTATGAGGTCTTTTTCAAAAACAGAATCTCTGTTTCTACCTCCGGAACATTGTAAAATCTATTGCCATTGTATGTGCGTTGATAATATTATTGGGACACTGTTCCTTTGCCAGTATATTTCAAAATTACTCACCGTTTCTACCTGACGACTTGATGTGTTTTAGTATGTTACTTGATTAATTGCTTAAAGTGTGAAGCCATGTAATGGGATGAATTTCTGCTGTTGCGTTTGTAGTCCTTGCAGCTAGGGAGAAAAGGCAGGAAATGTGATTCAGAAGACTGACAGGAATAGAAGGCATCAGAAGACTCAAAACACACACACCCCTCACGATTTTAAGACAGTCTTATCATTCCTTAGGGTCTAGTTTATAATTTGTCAGTCTGAGGGTGGCAGCGTTGCTGGAGATACAAAATCAAGTCTGACGCAGGAGGTGGTTTGGTTCTTCATGTGCATTAGCGTTGGTGTTACCACATACATTTCGCTAATGGAGCCGGTAGTGTCTTAAATGATTTAGTAAAAGTAACGGTTTCAGAATTTTTGGAAAACAAACTCCGCTTGTGGCTAGTTTTTAAAGATCAGTTTGTCAGGAGGCAGAAAAAAGAAAAGGAGAAAGTTAAGAGAAAAAACCAGGAAGTAGAGAAGACCCTGCCCTTGAAAGTAAGAAAGTGAGCTGTTTTATCTTTTGCTGTTATTCTTCTTGCAATAGATGCGTGTTGTCCTCTTGACTGACAAAGTTCTTGTGCTTCCCTTGGAGTGTATCCATTCATTAGTGCCTCCAGAAAGAGGTAGTTTAGCTTTTAATTAAAATACAATTTTCAGGTTTTTTAGTGTGTTAATGAGACAGCAAAAATGAATTCATTGAAAGAGGAACAGATATCTAGGCCTTACAGCAGTGAAAGTTAGAGCCTCATTAGTAGCTAATTATGCAGAACATAGTATATAAATAGAGCTGTTATGGCATTAAAAAAGCCTCAGTGCATTACCTAATGACATAAAATGTTTACAGTCTGTTCTGAGTATGGTATAATGTCTTGCCGAAGTAATTAATGGCATATTTAACAGTGACACAACTGGCATCACAATTGCTTTGCAGGTACAAGTTGAGGGCAAGGGAATGTATAAAAGCCTTTGAGGAACGGATGATTTGTCCGCTAATAAATACGGGAGTATGAGAAGATAAAGGAGGAACACATGATTTATACATTAGGTGGGATAATGTCTCTGTCTGACAAGGACGGAGTGCAATGGGTTTTGTTTTCAGGTTTTCCAAAAGTGGCAAGTGAGATGCCAGAAGTCCAAACTGACACTTCCAAAAAGGGCTGGTTCCCTGAGCAAACCAAGGCCCATCTTCTGAAAACTAATAAGGCGGAAAGTATTTTGTAAATCTTGATATGTAAATGGCAACCAAGACCAATAATTCACACGAGGTGAAAAAGGAGGGTTTTGTTTGACTATAAGGGCCCACGTAATTAGACAGAAATACTCAAAATAATACTTTAATAGCAAGTTAAATAATGTTTTTAATAAACTGAAGCATAAAGATGATTTTTGCTCTGCCTAACAAGAACTGCACATGTAGCTTAACAACTAATTATTATTATTAATAATACTAAACAGCATTATGCTTCCATAAGGTGATGCTTCACGCTAAGAGTAAAGCTGTAAATGGCAGTAACTAAGCGTAGCTGCTTAGATGCAGCATGGTGAACAACCGGCTCAGTGCCACAGCCGTAGCGGTAGAGGAATGACTAAAGGAGAATATTACATTTGGGGGAACATACTGGCTATCGAGCCTGTCTAGCACATTCGAGGTGATTTGGACAGAAGTAGAAAAAATATTGTGAAAAGCTGGAGAGGGTGAGAAGGCAGATGAGGAGATGTTTATGCAAATAAGAAAGGCCTGTAAAATGATCTGCGCATTAGTCATGATGATTCCAATTACTGTTGTATTGACTAGGAACCACAGAGCCACAGAATCAATTAGATGTTTAAAAATACAAAAAGCTATTTCCTTGCTCAATTTGTTCAGCAGTCAACAAGTTTAAAGTTTGTTCTGGGAAATTATTTTGGTATGAAGACCAAGTTAGAGTCCGATTAGTGTTTAGCTGGGGGTAAGTGAATTGAAATGATTTTGCTATGAATCCAAGGCTTTATTTTTTATCTGTGATGCTTAGTGAAGTAACACAGCATGATGAAAAACATATTCTTCTGTGCCTCTGCGTTAGTACACTTGCACGTATTAATGACGTTACCAGCTCTAGTGGAAGAGTTGATGACCAGCAAGTTTGTGTTATGGCAGGTAGGAAAAGAGACTTACTAGTTGTGGCGGGGGTTTTTTTTTAGCTCATTAGTGAAAATAATTTTCAACGCCTGAGAAATCTGTTACACATACAGTGGATATGGTTAAATAAATGCCAGTGCCAGCATTGCCAAGAACCCACCAATTTGCCAGATTCCTAACTGACAGAGACACGCGTGTGTGTGTGTACGTGCATGCGTTGATCATTTTCGCTGATCACTGAGTCCGAATCTTTTTATGACTGTGGTCAGCATGTATGCCAAGTTCCAGTTATATTAATGTCTGGATGCACCGTCTTCAGCCGAGCAAAACAGTAGAGAGCACTTGATTCGGATTCCTTGTAAATTCCTCAGATTTGCTATGTTTGAAAACTGTAAGCCTTGTCACCAGCTCAGTTCAAAGTCACCAGCGTACAGCAATGCGCAGTTTGGCTGGAAATTCAGTAGTCCATTACTAGTTGCAGCTGAGCATTTTCACATACTTTGCATTAAGGTGCGCTGTATTGTTATGCAGATATCTGCCTGTCTCTGCCCCATGCAGGAGGAAAGCAGCAAGGCCGATGCCAAAGATACTTTCCGGTTCTGCTTTGCCTGTCTCCTGGAGCAGGTCCAGAGGAGGCCACGGAGATGGTGGGAGGGCTGGAGCCCCTCTGCTGGGAGGACAGGCTGAGAGTTGGGGGGGTTCAGCCTGGAGAAGAGAAGGCTCCGGGGAGACCTTAGAGCCCCTTCCAGTCCCTAAAGGGGGCCTACAGGAATGATGGGGAAGGGACTCGTTATCAGGAGTGAGTTTATATTTCATATTAATAATCAGGAGGGCAGGGAAGTGACTCAGAAACTCTCCAGATGGAAATTTTTTTCTTACAGTGTTACAGATGGTTTCTTAATTTTTAGAAACCTGGGATCATATTTGTACTGTATAAACATGATTTGATAGATGTTATTAGAAAAGGAGCTGTTAAATTTGGGGAATAGCAAATGCAGCGGAATTTAAGAAATGGGTAAGAGCTTTGTATGATTTTTAGGTTACCAACTGACTGTGTAGCACAATATACGGGAAAGAAGAATTAAAATGTTCTGTCTGTTTTGTGGAGAAAGCAGATGAGGGATGGAACATGTAATGTTCTTAAAATAGAATACAAAGTAAAAGTGTGCCCAGTGGAGAATTTTGCAACAAAGAACAGAGGAGAATGCTGTATGGATAGATACAAGTCAAGTGGAAATAAAGAAACTAAGAGTGGTGGATACAAGGGACCCAGGGGTCCCTCTGTTACTAGGATATCTGTAATCCCTATCAAATTCTGTGCACAGAACTTCTTAGGTAATAAAATACAACTTCAAAGCTAACCAACACAAGCCTTCACATTAGATCTCATCAGAGGGACATGTGAAAACAGATGTTCTTTGGCTAAATTAATCCTTAGAATGTTAATTAGTTCATTCTCTTTTTCCTTTTTTTTAAAATCTTGTGCTTTATTTGCTTCCTTTATCTTACAGATTTTCCCAACTGGATCCACTGCTTTCACGCTGTATTTTTTTTTTTTTTTTTTTTAATTGCACCTGGCAATTAGATTTTAATAGAGAGCAGGCACATGGTCCATGAAGCCGGGAGAGTGAGCGATGGGAAATCACATGGTTTGGGACAGGCTGACCCCGTAAGAGAAGCTGTGCACAGGAAAAAATATTCAGCAAGTGTGAAAAGACGAAGTAACATCCTCCACATGATGGCAGTACAGACTCTGTATGTTGGGCACCTCCAGAAACGACCAGGTTCTCCCAAGATGTTTGGGAACCGGTGTCTCTAGTGTGTTAGAAGAGCCAATCTCATTAAAAGAAGACTTTGCTCACCGTCTGGTACTCCTTTCTCAAGGAGATGGTGCTCAAGGACTGTGCTTTTGTCAGTTTGTTTGTACTGGAGACCCTTCCTCTCCCTCCTTCCCTTTAATTTGCAAGATAATTTTAACCAAGTTAAGAGAAGATAGCTATCCTATGCATTTCGTGAAAATCAGCGACTGAGAAGTGAAGGGGAAACCAGAATAACGCCCTCGCTGAGGGGAACCACAGCACATTTCAAAGCCTGTCTGTTCCGAGGGGCACTCACCAGCCCCATCAGCCAGCGCTTCTCTGCAGCCTCTAGTCCCTCAAACCTGGGATGGGGAAGGCAGCTGGAGGTAACTGGAGGTGGGAAGGGGGCGTGGAGGTTTCTCCCTCACCGTGGGGTGATGTGTGGAGATGGAGAATTAGGGAAGACTGCAGAGGGGAAAAAAAATGCCACAGGGCAAACAGGGCAGGTGAAACTTGTGCTGCTGGGGAATAGTACGTACGGGGTTCATGATCTGGATAGCCTGCTGCATCAAATGGTAGACTAAATGATCAAATGATGGGTTTTGCTCTTAAAATCTGTGTGTTTTCGTCTCCTGCGCCAAACAGACCATTCTTTTGAAATCAATTTTCTGGTTTGCTGTATGTATGACAAACTCTGCGTTACCGTATGTATGGCTGTGCTATACTGCAGGCAGACGGAGGAGCAGAGCTACATATGTAAGAAGTAGCAATGCCCAAATTTGTTCCTTATTTCTGCCTTTCTTCATTAGGGCTTCTTGCTGCCTGGACATGGGGCAGGGCCTCAGGATTAGAGCGGGCTGGAAAACTTCACTAAATCATATATCCCAGGAACCGCTGCTGAGCACAAACAGCAATATTTTCTTGAAAGCATTCGGTTTTGTTAACTTCTAATTGAACATCTCTTCCCTGGGAGATTTTTGAAACCTGTCTGCTTTCTTGTTTACTTGCCCATTCAGCCTCTGGCTTTCCTCTGAGCCAAAACCCTTTGAACTTGGGAGCCAGAGCTACAATCCCCAGCGACACCGAAAGAGCTCAAGTCCCTCTCATTAATGTCCCACAGTGTAGTGTGTGCAGTCTGTGTAGGGTGTATTAATCTTTTAAACTGATTTGTGGTAGTTCCAGCGTTTTCATTAGTAGCAACGAAACAATCATAGTAATAATAGTATAATAATTAGCAATAAAACATGCTATTGAATAATTAATGGCAATGAAACACATAGAAATTGTATGTAGTTCAGTCAGTGTGTTCCAAGGGCTTCCACAGTCCCTCGTTCCACCTGAAACAGGGTTTCCTTGTCAGCAGTACAGTTCTATGACATAAAAGTCAGCAGAGGAAGGTGATGGCATCTGCTGTTTTCTTCCCCCTGAACCACTTAAGAGAAGCATCCTCACAATTCCTAATTACGTAGAGGGTGAAAAGAACATTTTATAATTATATTTCCTAGTCCTGGCTTGCCTTACAGAGTATTTGAATCCCTCTGAAGCCATTAGATTTGTATTATCAAATACATACTGGTAAACTATTTCACAGCTATTTAAATTTGATGCTTTAGAAACCCTTTAATATTACTTTCTGCTGAGGTTTTGATATTTTTTTCTGCTTTCATTATAAAATAAATAATCTGTATAATATTGTGGTTATTAATGTAAATTACTTCATGTATCGGATCAATGATGGAATCAGCTAGTGGAAAAAAGCTCTGGTAGATTAATCTTGATTATAAAATCTATGGATCAAAATGGTTTGAGATACTGTAATGTAGTGGGGTAAATCTTGTCTTTATAGCTACTTTTTAATTGAAAATCCTACCTAACTTGTAATTCAAAGACTTCTTTTTTTCTATTTCTTTATTAATTCATATATTTATTAAGAAAAATATGCTTCTTTTATATGGCTATGGAAAGTATTGAATTCTAACTGAATCTTTAGTGAAGATGAAGAAATAGGATTCTGGGAGAAGTGTTTGCAGTTTAGCTTGGTGTGTTTCTTTTAAATGGTTCCTGATGAAGGAACCAAACTGGATATTCTTGCAAAACCAGATACAGGCAATGATCTTTCTTCAGCAGTATGCATGGAATATCTCCTTTCTATTTCTGATTCCAAAAACAGTCATATGAGTCAGATTGACAAGAAGTGTTACCTAAAGTACCTCAGCACCCTTAGTATTAGGGATTATCTCTTATGTTTTCATTTACTCTTCATATAGGAAACCTTCAGCTTTGTAAAAAAACAGGCATTTCTTACAGAATAATACAAGGAAGCTGTTGGGAAGCTTTCACACGTGTGGAAAATTTCCTATAAAATGTGATATAAAACAATTCTTTCTTTTCAGTTTTGTCTGCTGCCTCAGAGACTTTGTGCCTCATTTTAATTTCAGTGACGAGATATCTCAGTCTGTTCCACATGTGAGTCGTGTAGAACAACTGGCCCTAATAATTAAGAACTTCCAAACACTTTCTCCTGAATTGGAGAGAATATTTTGAAAGGTGAAGACATAAAGTAGAAGTTGGCTCGCTGGGTGGCGCTTGCAAAAAAAGGGTGATGTCCCAGTTATGTTGTGAGAACAGACGGGGTTACCACGCAAAAGCGCCGGCGTTTTCTGCTGAATGCCATTGATTGCACTGGTGCTGTTTCAGGTGAGCGTTGTATTTGGAGCGCAGCGTTGGGTTCATAAGGATCAGTTGTTTCTCATGGAGGTGAACTAGAATCATTTTCTCTCAGTGAGACTGCTGCTTCCATCCCTGTTGAGTTCGCAGCAAACACGGTGGTTAAGGCTGGTTTGGAAACATCTGGCCTCTGCCTCGCAAAGAAGAGGCTTTCACAGCTCAGCTGGTTAAAAGGAACTTCCTGCAGTGCAAGTAAGCATGGCGAAGCCTGCCGGGAACCAGGGCGGCCCTGGGTTTGATTACCCGAGTAGCTGATTTCTTCCTCCCCTGCGCACCCAGCGCCCCCTCCACCGCCAGGGGAGGCGGGGAGCAGAGAACTGGCCTCCCCAGCTCTGCCGAAGCCAGACCAGTGCCCATCCCTCTGTTTATGGAATACACGAGAAATGCGTTTCATCCAGTTGAGGACAGTCATCCACGTCAAACATTTCAGAAGAAAGGAAATAAATATTTCTCTAGTCCCGGATCTGTTAGGCGAAATACTGCGGAGCGTGAGGAAAAAAGACTGCAGTTGCCTTCCCTCCCCAGCAAATGATGAGTTAGAGCCTTGACACGTAAAGATTGAGATTGCTTCCTTGCAACTGTCTCACTTGCCACTGGAGTACAAGCTGGTATTTTCATTCCCTAAATGTCTGCCTCTTCTGGAAGTGTTGCTAAGCGTTGCTAATAATTGCCTGAAGACACAAAACGCTGTGGAAAACAAACATTCTGTTGAATTTGCATTACTTCACGTAGTTCACCTTTTGAAACGTCCTTATCCTCTCCCAGTTGGTTCTTCCTATGCCAGTCTCTTGCAGATCTGTCCTAATCAGTTTATTCCCCATCTCTGTATCTTTTCTGTTTTGGCAACTATATGCCCATAGCCTGCTGTAGCGTAACTGAAGTAGAAGAAGCTCAGACGGACATGGAAAATAAAATTATGTTCCTGATGCGATGGACAAAACTGAATTCAGTTATCATCATGAGCAGTCAATTAATTTATAATTTCTTTTTTGTCATAGATACCAACAAACATGCTCTTAGCTCATGACCAAAGCTCTGAGCAAGTGACTTCTAGCCATTGATGATTCAGTTGGTTTTAATGTCTGTATGAAAAGTTTACCCTACTTTTCTTTTCTGTTATGAATTCATTTGGTGTCTTTTGCAGGTGGCCTTTAAAAAAAAAAACAAACAAAAAAACAAACAAAAAAACCACAAAACTCTTTTTCTTAAATTTTTCAGAGCCCTGAAGTTCTAGCCTGACTAATGTCTCTGGGGCATTCATTGCATCATTACTGAGAATGTCTTTCAAATTGTTCATGCATAGATCAAACAATCTTCACCACTGCACCAAACCTCGTGAACAATCATAACATTACTCCCAACAGATCTTAAATTTGTATGTGTGTGTGTGTGTCCCCCTTTTTTTTCCCTTCTTGTTTTGTTGTTAAATCTATGAAAATATTTCTCTCTCTTCATGGTGGCTCAGGGACACCAGCGGAGCTGTGACAATTGCATATCTCAGCTGCCTTCAGAGATCGGTTTCTATATAGATCTAAGTGAGTCACTTCAGACAAACGAGCGTTTTTCACAGACTTGGCTTTGACAGTAATGCAGAGCTGAATTGCTCCTTTGAGGTGAAGGTTATCACAGAGAAGTCAGATGTGTCACAGCTTCCTGCACCACTATAAGTGTAGTCCATTTGCTGCACTTTTTGGCGAGAGTGTAGTTAGGATTGCCAGCATCCTCTTTATCTCCACTGTCCCCGAGTTAATTGCACAAAAACATACTGTGGGAGACTAATATAAAAACAAGCGCCCGTGTTGTAGTCACAGTTAGACATGAGTAAATTCCATTAACTCAGTGGAGAGTTCTTTTGTCGCTGTGAGAGTATTTGGGTGATATTTAAAAAAATGAATCCCAGTTAGACTCTCATAGCTGGCTTTTCAAATCCTCATCCAAAGAGCAGAATGATATTTGTTAGACCATTAGTTAAACATAGTGGTTATGATTATTTAGATAAAGTTGATGAAATAAATTAGAAACAGCTAAAAGACAGCCCAAGAGGGTTTTTTTCTTAAAAAAAAAAAAAAAAAAAGCAAGCAGTGACAGCTTAAACTCATGTATCTATGCAAAGGTAAGCATGTTGACTTTGGGAATTATAGGACGTTTCATGCTTTCAAAACTACAGAACAATAAGCCCTAACAATACATCACCTTTTGGGAATTCTTTTGAAAATCTAATCCCTCTTCATTCTGGGCAAAAATTTACTCCTCCAAATTTCTCTCATTATTATTAAAATAAAATATATATATCTTTTTAAATCTCAGAATACTCTTACTGCTGTCACTTTCCCCCTCCTCTGTGAAATAAACATACAACGTAACCGCAGGTGAAGCGAAGAACATGGTGAGGTTTGCATTATGTTTTGCTATTTCTAAGGCAGAAGGGATGAAAGTGAATGACAGTGTGGTGGTCTGACTGGGAAAGCCAAGTATCTTTCTGGTCCTGCCTACGTAGAAGTCATAGAGGTGTCTAACTGAAATGCGCAATGACTTCTCTGCCTTGTAGAAATTTTGGTGCCATTCATGCTGACTTTGGTGCTGATTTGCAGGCCCTGAGGAGGAAGACGAAGACAATAGCCTGTTGCTGAAGTCGGCGGAGAGCTTCTGTTGGTTTCCCCATGTGGGGAGTCACCTTCAGCCTCATCCACAATGAGTCATCCCTGGTGGAGCAGATGATCCTCAGCACAGAATTTGATAGAGTGAGTCTCTTGGTTTTAATATTGTTTCTATTGCAGCATGGTTATAACATTATTTATTTCACAGCAATACTGCAGTTTTCACATAAGTCGCGGATGTGATGTGATGTGATGTGATGCTCCAAAATCTGTGTGTTGGATCAATGGAGGTATTTTTTCCTTTGAAGTTTTCCTGAAATTGCAGTCATGTATGATGTTAAGTGAAGGTCATGCCTCCCAATTAAGGCCACGAATAGGATGCGAGAGTTAGTCAGGTAAGATTACAGAACACGTGAAAAAAAAACACAAACAAACTGATCTCAGAGTGATCGATGATTCAAAACAGCTGATAAACTTTCATGCCTTTCCCTTCAGTGCAGTAGGATCACATCTGCTGATTGCAGTGCAGATTTTTTTCCAGGTCCTTGTTTATATTATTTTTCCTGCAATTCATAAAAAACCAGTTCATTTTGGAAAAGGGTCCATACTTCAGGTGGGCCTTAGCTGTCACTGTGGTGTGAAAAAAACATCAGTGAAATACTTCAGTAAAGAATCTAACATCGGTTTGAACTTATTTGAGGCAGTAAGTGGAAATATATTTTTACCTCTATCTGCAGAGAATCCTGAAACCTGGTGGTACTGTTTGTCGTGTACCTTGTTGATGATTCTGATAAAATGGAATAGTATCTCCGAGAGAGTTTTCTTACCCTACTTACTTCATCAGTAGAACAAGATTTATGCAGAAGAGATAAAAAAGACTGGGCAGCTTGAAAGATTTAACCTATTCTCTTTACACAGGTACAACAATATGAAGACAATCCTCATCTTTTGATTGTGAACGCTAACATTTTTACATAAGCGATAAAGATACCAATGCAATAATAAAGAATTCATGCTCAAGGATGCTGTTTTAGTTACTGAGAACTACTTTCTAGAACACAAGTGGATCAATTGTTCTCCTTCTTACCAATGAAAAGAAGAGTAAGTCCCTTGACGTTAATGAATGTGTAACTGTAGAAACATGAAGTGAATGAAAGCGAACTCAGCTTACAGATGCTGGAAATTACGCATAGTTAAAGCACCTATAATATGAGTGCAAAGAAGGTTTTGCACACCTTAGTAACAGGAATTGCTTGCCTGGCAAGAACCGGGATTGTAAAATATCCTACTCTAATTCTTGTAGTGAACGATTAATATTCTTGTTTGATAGACATTAGTAAAATCCTTCCCATTCAAACTTGTGTTACTAGTGGCCGCGTTAGTTGACTAAACACTGACCGGTTTGGTGTTTAGGAAGACACGATAAGTCCAGCTGGTTAATCTGGGTGGTTTCCGACAAAAGCTGAACTTGCTTCCTCCTGAAGGGGCTCCCTGGGAAGTGCTAACACCCGTGCAGTGCCTCTTCCATGCCAGGTTGAGTCATGTCCCTGGTGTAACTTGTCTGCTGGACACACGGTGAAGCCCTCTGCACCTCCAGTGGTGAACCTAGCCTGAGCATAGATAACTGGGCAACTCCTTGTGGTGGACGTGAAATCCCGACCACCCATTTAAAAATAAAACCTGCTGGTTCCTGAGAGTGTTAGAAATTATGTCTATAGACTGATCTGGGCCTATATTTATGTATTTGTGAATTGTTACTGCTGCTGTCTTCGCAGCTGCTCCCCTGAGGAACCCACGGCTGTCTCACATGTGCTGTATCCTCCAAAGGTCATCCTGCTGGTCAGAAGAACTAGAGGAAAGCATTTGGATTGGGGAACCTTTCTTTGTCACCCTTCTGAAGACGGTAAGTATTTCAAATGTATCCCCTTATACTAGCAATAAATAAGAGTGTGTCACGTATGAGAAGAGGTGCTAGGGAGTAATAGCAAACCTAATAGATAATAGATCTCGGTATCTATCTCAGAGAGTTTCCGTTTTCAAAATGGAAATGGCAGAACTTTATGTGATAAGCTACAGTGATTTTCCTTAATCTGTAAGGAAGATAAAATTCCAGGAAACTTGCTTTTCAAGAGTAGCAAAATATTTTAGAAGCATTTTTTTGGAAAGCAGAGAATGCTTAGTGGCATTATTTAACAAGGTACTAAGGGGAAGCTTGCAATTACTTGAGGACTGTCAGGTGAGATAACGAGATCTGCTGGATGCTGCAGAAACACAGGTGGAATGGCGTAGAGTCCAGACTGGAGAATAATGCAGAATTTAAAGTGGAGGGACAAGAAGAGAATAAATAAGAGGTCATGTACTTTTAGTAAAAAGAAATATGACTAGAAGCAAAGCAACTGTAAAAAAAAAAAAAAAGTAAGTCCATTAATAAACTTGTCAGAGTTTATTCATTTTGTAAATATCTGTTAAGCTTTCCATCTTCAGCCGAGAAAGATCTGAAAAACAAAATACGTGATCCCCTGAAGGACAGCACTGCTAAACCGTAATGTCAGCCTTGTACAAGCAAGAAACGAACGGAGCAGAACTGCAACCATTTTCATTTTCTCTGAAGGAGATTAATCATGCCACCCGAAATATCAAAGATTAAGGCAATAACTAGTATAAGGGATTTATACAGTGCTCATCAAGTGTAATAATGTAAACGAAACGAGCTAATCTGTTGCAGCATTGTAATCGTTCCTGTTAGAATCATTCCTGCTGCCCCTTACTGCAGCCTCCATACTGCCACACGCCGCAGCCTCCGACCATGCGCCAGCTGGAAAATGCTTTTGCTCCAAAACAGCAGCTTCCGTCTCCTGTACAGGGAGCTGCGACGAGAGACTTTGTGACATACATAGAAGAGACTTCGTCTGCTTTATGAGCCATAGAAAAATATGATTATATGCGCTGTCCGCTAAATGGGAGCAGAATCAGGATTCCAGCCAAAGAGTAATAGGATTAATCTCAAGAACATAAAATGTGGTATTTTAGTGAAATGTGAAACCTCCCTCTCAAACAGTTGTAACAAGTGTGCAGCTTTTGCTTGTTTCCATCATATCAACTTAGGCTAGTCTTGCAAACATTTGATTTATTCCTATATTTCTAAAATAAATGAGTATATTTATTTCTGCTGGTTGGGTCACCTACAAATAAATTGTCACGGCGTACTTTCCAGGGAACTGCTTTAGCAAGCATATCTCTGACTCCAACATTTTGTCAGGATTCTTGACTTTTATAAGCGAAAACAACAATGGGAAAAAGCCCTACAAAATTGCAGTAGTGAGGTAGAAAGCTCTGAGATAAAAAATAAGTTAATTTCCTGTTAAATCTACCTGGATGTTTTAATTATTAATTGCCATCTTTAGTTATTTAATTCTTGGCTGCCCTAGGAACACAATAAATGCGAGTATGAATGATAAATGGGTTTGTGAGAGAAATTAGATGGAGCCGATTTCTTTTTTAATTTTCAATAACATACATCTGGGGAAAATCCATGAGTTCCAAGGAGACTTTGCCCAACTAAGGCAATGGGAATCAGCGTGAGGAATTTAGAAAAATACAAAGACTTTGCATAAAAAGATACTTCATAGTTGGTGTGACAAAGCTATAAAGACCAATGCCTTGCTCAGTAAAAGGATCGCATTTTATGGGACATAGTTTCCAGTTGTAATAAACACACCTTTTTTTTTTTGTTTTATATAAAACAACAGTGCTATTTATCTAATCATCACAGGAGTTAAATGCATTATGATACAGTTAATAGTGTGTTTCCTGTAGCGATACATTACCTGAAGTAGTTCGGTTTTGTCTTTATTACTACTTCTGTCCTTTTTTAAGGGAAAATTGTTCTCCCCGTTCTCCTTTTTGCTTGTCCTAAAATTGTGAGTTGATAATAGTATTTAATGGGTACTCTCAATTACTTCTGTTTCCCTTGGAAATAAGGCTTGAAGTGATTCATTTGAATGTGTACTGTGCACCCTCATTTGTGTTTAGTTGTATCCAGGTTGTCGCTGAAAACGTACAGCACTTGCGCTACTCAGCCAGTAGAATTTATTCAAAAGAAACAAATATGTGTATGACAGGTTGGATAACAAACGCGTTAAAAGCCAGTAATCCTATATCAGCTTTTTCTCCTACATTTAAAATCTGATTTATTGTGTCTGTCTTTTTTTTCTGAGTGGTTTACATTAATATGGAATGCTGGCTACGTTATAGAGCCCTCCCTCCAGGATTCGTGTTTACATCGTAGGCTTCTTTCAAGCTTGTGTTTATTGTGTTAGATTATATTTTATGCGTCCATAACACAGGAGAATGTGGACTATAATGTGACCCTTCTCCTTTTTATATTACAGCACATCAAATGCTTTACCACTGTCTGCACAAAATGCACAAACACAGTAGGTTGGCATTCATTTCAGCGTGGTGTTTTGGAACTTGGGGATACTTTCATTGGAACAGTGTGGTCGGGATGCTGTAAACTGGTACGGGTTAGGATGTCGTCAGGCTTTATCGCAGAAGGGGTATTAATTTATCCCAGGTGGCATCATTTGAAATTGTGCTTCATGTACACACGCGGATCCGTTTTGGAGGCTGGATGGTAGTTTCAGTAGGAAAGGCACAAAGCCGCAATCAGAGCAAGGCAGTGCTTCAGATCAAACCTTTGTTTTGTAAGGAGCTAATTGAAGGGTCCTTCTGCACTGCTGGGTATCCTTAATGAAATATGGTATGTGTTTAAACTTTTTAACTTGGGACAGAAATTCTCTTGTTGCATGTAAGATTTATTAAAGCGTTCTACATCTGAAATAGAATTGCAGACAAACTCAGGACAGCAAAATAGAGGAAACAAACTTGAGAGCTTGCATTCGTGGGTACCTTATTCTGTTGTTGAGTATCCATATACTCCCCTTATCCATGTAGGGGGAAAAAAGTAAATATTGATGTTCAGTTCAGAACAATGTTAAACTTTCAAATAGTTTCCAGCCATAAATCACACCTGCTGCAGCGTTCCCTGCGATGTTGCAGAGAATGGACTGGAGAAATACTGTGTCAGTTAAACGCAGCTGTTGAAAAAGGTTGCTAAAGAATATAACAGTGTAGCCACTGGGATCAATTTTTACCATGCACAGCGATTCAAAGATATTCAATAAGTCATTAACAAGATTAATGACCTCTAATAAAAAATGCAAGCTCCTATTCCATATTTTATTCAGCTTGCTGTAGCTTAAAATTGAATTTTATGATTTTATTAGACGTATTACTTAATTTTTCTCAAATTGGTCATTTTATTTAAGTTAAAACATATTAAATAGATATTTTTTTTTCCACAGAGAAATAGGATTTTAAAAAAAATTGACTTTATATAGTAAAGTACCTTTATAACATAAATAGGTATGTAATCAATAGGCTCAAGTCTGCTCTGTTGCAGTAGCATAAGGATTAGAGTGAGTCTTTGAGGCTGGGCCAGTCCGTAATTGCACCGCCTTGCAGAAGTGCCTGGAGTAGAAGGAGTGTTATATCCCAATCATAGATCACCTAGTGAAGATTATTTCTTTGGGTGACTTATACGTTGGTGTACCCCTGCTAAATCTCTATTTAATCGCTCTCAGCCCTCCTGTTCAAGAGGAAAGTATTGCCTTTGCTGGAGCTGCTTCATTCGTTCCCTTATGCAGACCCTTAGCAAAAGAGACGTGAAGCCATTTACTCTGTGGTGAGAAGGGATCGGGTGCGAAAGCTGCTGCAGCCATTGAGCTACCCGAGTGCAAAATGTGAGAGAACGCGCAAGCCATAGCAGAATCTGGCGCAGGGGTCTTGTTTTTCTTGTTAATGTCTTAAATAGTAGCCCCTGAGAAGATAATTACTGTAAAAGCATATTCGTAGAAACACAGCCAAGCGTGTTCCGCTATGCAGAGAACCAGCTTTCCGCTGAAGGCAAAGCAGCATGAATGAGACCTTCACTCCAACTTGTCTAGGTGACGCCGTATGACATATCGAGGCACACTTGTTGCTCTCGGTAACAGTTGTGAGATTTCTAAATGAATGAACGGGAAGTGACTCAACAGAAGTCAATAACCAATAACAGAAGCAAGTTGTTCTTTGCCAGTGATTAAGAGTGAGACTTAATAACCATCTTCCTGCGTCTGTATTATCCCTGGCCTTATTACTTCTTATCTAATCCATTTTTTAGAGTATTTCATCTGGTCTAAATAATTCAAGCTTTGTGCGGCATCTGAGAAGCTGCCTGTCTTTCATGTCCTACTACTTAGTGCTTTTCCACAGCAAAATTTCTCTTAGGGATTTATTGTAGCCCTACTGCTTTCACATACCTTTGTAGTATGCTGTCTCTGAAGACTGACATTCTCTTAAAAAACCTTAGAAAGCCAAACAAAAACCAGGGGCTAGTAAGAAAAGTTTAGTGGGCATAGCAGCCATTCTTTCAAAACGTAGTTTTCAATTGGTCAGTGTGCTGGGCGTTTGTGAGGCGTCCTTTCATGCCCCACTGTGAGCAGATTCGCCTTAGAGAAAGCGAACAGTGTCAAAATGCAGTTGGTTACCACTTATTTCTTCTTTTGTGCAAGTTTTACGTAATTAATAACTACCTTGAGTCTTCTTTTATAAAGCTTTGCTCTGGAGACCGGATCCAAGATACTGTACTTTTGTGATTTAAAAGTTAATTTAAAGGATATATAGGGTGTTACAGCATGCAGGAACAAAGCTTATTTTTGATTCTTCTAAGACTTAGGTCCTGGATTGATTGGTTTAATAACATTTCTTAATAAAGTAAACCAAATGCATCTTATTCCTGTGGGCTTGTGGGATGGAGAGTAGGAAGTTTCAGTCTCTTTATAACTTGTTAGCTTTGATTTCGCAAAGGATATTAGAGTGCTATGCTTTGCAATTATTGTTTTATATGCACAGCCCTTGTTTGAAAAGACTTCTCCGCTGCACCTGAAAATGCAGATATTTACAGGATATAAGTGAGCTATCACGTGCAATCTGGGTATTTATTTGAACGTTCCAGTTACAGCCATTCTTTTGTACTTTCAGTATTTTGTCTATGGGCTTTGTGGTCCTGAGACGGTACTTCACGAAAGCAATCTTACTAGGAGGAGGTGGTTGATAGCGCACTTCAGAGATTTCCTTGGTTGTGAGTTAAGTTAAATGTTTGCTTCTTAGTAAAATCTCACCAAAAAAATATTTCGTTTCTTTTCAATGTGCGCTTAGATTGTTCACCCCAATTCTATTCTGCGGTTTTGCCTTACGTGGGAAAAGGGAGACTTGCTGCAATGATTTAAATAATATGATAAGCCATCTGAGGAAGTGCTGACTTGTACCAAGCGTTAATTGATTGTATTCTTCTGAGAAAACATCTAGAAAAGCTGCTATTTTATGGATTCTGGGAAGGCCTTTAAGAGGTGATAAATGTGGAAAGTGACCTTCAAGCTAGAACTGATTTTGGATCTTAAACCTCATTCATTTTCAGCAGAATACATGCTTCCAAAAGTAATGAGCTTCTGAAAATCTCCTGTCTACTTGAAGTCTGGTGTCCTCTGAAGGGCCTTTGGGAGAATTCAGATACAAGCTAAAATATGAGAATTCAAAATGCAGAAACAAGTAAACAGAAAAGTATAAAGCAGAATGAAAACCAAGTTGAAAATGAAGAAATAAAGAAAATGTACATATTCTTGCTGTTTGAGGTCAAGCCCATTGTATCTGTCGTTTTGCAGAACGTTCCCAAAGAACAGGTCGTTTCTATTAAAATATGTCTCAAAAAATACAGTTATAATCAATGAAGAATAAAAAGGTCTGTGTGTAGAAATGGTCTGGCATTTCGCCGCAGTTTAGTCACCTTACATATGCCGCCTTCTACCAAAGATTTGTAAGCTTTTTAGACTAAAAATAATGTTCGTTCTTCCTTGCTTCTTTCCTGATTTAAGCACACGATGTCTCCCCTCCGCCAGCCTGAAAAAATCCTCCCAGAGGAGATGATCACTTTGCCTTGAGGATGAGCATAATGCTGCCTTCTCGTTTCTACTGTGCAAAAAGCTAAATACGCAGGGGCATACACTAACAGCAGAGTAATGCCACAAGCCTTGGAAGAACGGTTGTTTTGTTCGTAATTTATTCACCAAAAAGGTCAACTCCAGACACAACATCTGTTTTCCACCGTGATCCTGATTTCACCAAATAATTTTGCATGCTGCTGAAGTTTTCAGGACAAAGACAGGATTAATTAGCTCTTCCAGGGGACTTTCAGATGTGTTCTGAAATACTGTTGCAATTATGGGCACGTAGCAAAGTCATTCTGGATGAGATTCAGCTTGGTGTGTTAGAGGAAGAAGCTTGGGAAGAGATATCACGAGGGGAGAAAACAGCTAGCTGGAAGGGGAGCCGTTGTGGGATAGGATGTATACAGTTATTAAGTTGGAGAATTAATCCTTCAGTAAGAGAAGGATACAAAGTGAGTTTACAGCCGAAAAATGTGTTAGTTAATAACGTGCATCCATCTTTCTCTGTTCCTTGGCTGCGTGCTTAGCATTGGTATTGGCTGGTCTCATATCAAGTGAAAATGATTATATAAGGTGATTAATGTCTGTTTGAGACAATGGGAAGGTTGTTTTCCTCTTGTACAGTGCTGCTTTCTGTACGGCATATATGCACAGTACATGAGGTATTTTACTAACAACACAGATAGATGTTTTATTGATCTCCTCCTGTTCCACTTCACTAACTGGGCCTGTTTTCAGCGAGGCATAGCGCCACGGTAATCAAGGGTGCATTTAACGTTAAGAGTGCCCAGAGCTATCTGGAGAAGCTAGGTCTAATGAATTCAAAGAAATAGCAGGCTTCTACAACTTACGGTGAAGAGGGGAAGAACAGGGGGAAAAAATAATATTCTGAGGTAGCAAGGTTAAAATGATTTAAGGCACATTGGAAACCTCAAAATAGGAGTTGTCATTTCAAACGGCAAATGCAAATTGTACTCCAAAATTAAAAGGCATCTAGACGGATTTTGAAAGTGGGACTTGTATGTTCTAAGCCGTAAATATGCTCTCGAAAACACTTGCCCAAACTGACAGATTTTATGCAATGCGAAAATAAAGCAAGAGGAGAGAATTATTAAGTAGAATGGTGAAAAAGAAAGGGTTTGTGTCTGTATACATTTCCACAGGTTTTTTTACTGTGACTTTCTATATAAAAATGTAACTACTTGGTAAATATTTAAAAACATAAATGCTTGAGCTGACTGAAAACACCAAAAATGTGATTAGAATCTGATTAATTATTAAATAACAACTTTAGTAATATACTTTCCCTGTGGACATAGTTTATAGTTGGTATAACACATATTAAGATAATTGAGAAAAGCATGTCTTTATGTACAAGAGTATATCTAAATGGATTCAATTAAACCCATATCAACAGTCAGTGCCTCAAAAATGAGGAAATAGCTGATATTAGCAGTTCGAGGGCATACTTAATTTATCCCCGCTCATATTTTGCTGGTATTAATTGCATGGCCATATTGTTTTTTCTGTAGAAAATACCAGTGTACAGTAATTTTACAATGAGTTGAAAAGTACAAAGGGCAATGAAACTACTTAAATGAGCAAAAGAATAAAACAAAAGATAATGATGAATGCTTTACTCAGGAAGTGGACTTGTCTAGTATCTCAAGATCAGCTGCTAGATTTAGCCTTTCCTTTACAGTTTTCTTAACAATCCTATGAAAAATTAAAGGAAATATTAAATTATTAATTAAATTCACAGCTCATACTGTATTGTGAAGTGCTAAGATAACCGTGTGAAGAGAAATAAATCTGCGAAACTGGACTCGATAAATTAACAATAGTGAAACGAAATACGTCGTTATCCATGATTTCCCTTATTATTGTCACATCATAGAAGCTACTCACGTAAATGTGCCTGAAGTATGTGACCAGTTGACAACGTAGCAGTTCCTGGGAAGCATTTTTATCCCCTTTTTACCGAAGGGGTACTTAAGACATGGAGATACAAAGTTCTTAGCCTAAAGTCCCACTGGAGCAGAGATACGAGTCAAGATTTCTGTGTTCCAGGTTAGCATCTGGAGCACAGAACTGGAGCAGGGAGACTTTTAGTATAAATCTGAGGGAAAATGAAGACCTCCTTGATTGTGGGGGCATTTATCATATTTTGAATTTTCGTTGTACTGTGCCATAGTTTGGAAAATCTTTACGAAAGATGGTGGTCTTAAGATTACATCTGAAGTATGCTGTATGCGAGGATTTCAGTTAATATAATGGTGGAGTAATTACATCCAATAGGGTTATGTTGGCCCTAAAAATAGTTAAGTGCAAGTTCAGCAAGGTGAATTGTTCTGCTTAGGTCAGGTGAACTGCATTTATACTAAAAATAAACGCAGGTTGGGATGTTAAGAATGAACACTAGATTCTGTAAACATTTTAAGTGTTAGGCCACTTTGGATTACGTGTTTTAAATGTTTTTTTTTTCAGTGATGTTTATGTAGTTTTTCAGAGGTGAGAAGATAATTAGTGAACGCTGTTACGAACAAATTTATGCATCGTGTTTTCCTTCTAGAGAGCTATGAGGTGCCGTTGTTGGATTACTGGAGAGGGAGTTTCTTTAATAGTGTGCATGTTTTGATAATAATAAGCCAAATTTACTCTAAAACTTACATTCTGATAAAGCCTTTCATAGAATAATGTGTGATATTCAGCACCAGTTCAGTGCTTCCAAGATTAAAATATGCCACTTTTTTAATTGATATTTTGAGTGTATCCATGTATTGTATTGGTAGACCCTATTGTTTATGATAGGAATACGGTAAAAAAGGAGCACTAGCTCTCGTAGCATTGATTTTGCTCATCATCTCGAGAGTCAAAACAAAGGAGAAGAAAAAGAAGCAAGGTAAGCAGTGCCAATTAGAGGTTTAACACCTTGTTCTTGTGAATAGTTTAGAGTATTTGGACTAAAATTTTGATATAAATAGTTTATGTTCAGACCATAGATTTTCCATCATGCGTGTCAGAATAATTATGTTTAAGGAAAAATAGAATAAACATATTGTTTCTTGAGACTGACTTGTCTTGTTTTTTATTTTCAAAAGGTGCTGCTGCTCCATTCTTCAGTTGCTGGTAATATCCATGGATCAAGACCCTTTGGAAAACTGCAGGCTTTTTGATGGCGATAACTAATGTAAGGGCATTGGCTGGTAAGAAAATTACTTAAATGTAGCAAATTGATAAATATGGCACCTTTTTGCATCTGCTTTTTTTTTCCTTTTGTCTTCATGCTAATGAGACTAATAGTGCTATCTGTCTACGTGAAAATGAGAAGGATTGTTCTCTAGCATAAATAGGTACAAGATGCTGTTGAAGATGCTTGTGGCCGCATGTTTCTCTACCGTCACCACCATTTGTATTTTCTTTTGTTTTGGGGATGACAAGTTGGTAACAGCCTCTGTCAGGAACACTGTTCAAATCCCTTCGGCTTCATGTAATTCTTGCCCAGTTTGGGAAGAGCACAATTTTTCCTTTATTACTATTGAATTTCTCCAGCGTCTCTGTTTTGAGGAATTGCGTGAATACAAACTGCCATAGTGAGTCTGGCTGCAGAGGTACATGTTGCAGTATAGCATCGGCTATAATGATCGTCATTGCCTTATTTCAGAGGATGTACCAAAAAAAGTCCTGGAGGACTGTAGTTAATGGTTTAATGTGTCGAAAGAGATGTTTCCCCCTAAACCGTAGTGATTGAACATTAGCTTGTATCTGCTTCAGAACAGCTGCTGTTTCTTTCATACATACCCTACAGTAATTGAATAATCTTGCCATTTGCTCCGTAAGTACCCACTCCTCCTTTAAATCCTGCAGGTTCGTACTGGCTGAGATAGCTTTCCTTTCCCGTTTAACTCCCACCATTTTGCCGTGCCAAATCCTTTATACCCAAGGTTTTAGATTTTTCTGCCATAGCAACCAGGTTATTACGCGTTTTGTCAATACCTTAAATAGCAGGAGCTATTTGTGTCAAAGGCATTGAAAGTCTTTGGTGATATTTACAGGAAAAAGCTGTGCTTAATCACAAAGCTATTATGAAAATTACTTTAAAGGATGCATTCTGCGAGATCCAGTGCCTTTGGTTCTCACAGAAGGTCATCAAAATGTGCAAATGGAACTAACACATTGAAAATCGTGTATTTATGAAAAGTACTAGGTCTAAGAATTACTGAAGTAAACTGGTGTGAGGGGAGAATTTTTGTGTCGAATCAAAATATTGTAAGTCAATATATGAAGGAAAAACATACTAAACTGTATTATAAAATTACAATTAATGCTGTGCAGTAATGAAGCTGTAAGTAAAACCGCTCCAATAGCAACAGTAATTATTCCATAAATTAAAGAAAAAAATGCGCGCAAGAGAATGCTTGTCAGGCGCTTTACACAATCAGGCTACTTTAACTGCATTTTTCTTATCAACTATACGGTCCACGGGTGGTAATGGTTTCTAGGCAGGCGCAGATTTTTTTGAGATATGTGTACTCTGCATTTTTTTTTTTAATGTGTTGTGTAAATACTCAATTTACTAGTTAGTTAATAATGCTAAAAAGGGTGATTAAATAAAGGTGCTGGTTTGGTATAATTAGCACAGCTGTTCGTGGCTCCATTTCAGATACCAATAATGTTTATTTCATGACAAACATATAAGACAGAATGGAGCTGTTGGGATTAGCTTGAAGATTCTGATCACAGGAACTGCTTCACCAGCAGTTTCTTGTCAGAAGTCAGCCAGAGGCCCTAAATAGCAAGGAACAGGCACCCTTCCCTCCGGCTGCCCATCAGCTAGGGGAGCAACAATAGTCAGAATTATGCAAGCAGGAAGGAGGCATCCCTTAAAGAAACAAAGCAAATCATCGCAGCATCCAAAGGTGCTTCTTACTTCTTAGAAACAACAAGCCTTTGTTTACGTATTTGACGAGTGAGGAGGATGAGTGATTCTACAACATTGGGAAAACATTGAGGGTCAGCAGGAGGAAATGGGTCGGTCTCGGTCAGCTATTATCTGAAGACTTGGGTGGTTTTTTTCCTCTTTTCTCCTCTTTTGCCTTTTTTCCTTTTTTTTTTTTTTTTTTTTTTGGTCTGGGAGAAGCGGACTAGTTTGTGATTGGAACCCCTAGCTTGAGTTTTGAAGCTTAACAGATCAGACTTGTCTAGTTGCAGTACCCAGCAGATAAAAGGCATCATTCAGCTGGCCCACTCTCCAAGAATTAGTACCTGAGCTTCACAAACACCTGATTTTATCGATGCTTCTGCTTCTGTGACTATACATGGATGAAGTCGTAAGCTAGTCTGGGTGTAGACTATAAATGAGCTGGTAATATTAACTGAATGTGATGTAAATCAGGGCTCTTTAGAGCTCATCAGTGAGCAGGAATCAATATTAAGGAAATTGTAAAATTTCAAATATTTTTGCTCTGACAAATAGATTGATTACTTGACTCTTCTGGGAGGAAGCGTATCATACTAGTTCTACTAGCACTGGAGTGGAGATCTGGATATTTGCTTTTCGCCTTACTCTGCTGTAAGGTAGTGACAATACCAGTAATGTGTATTTGCTTGAAGCTTTCTCTATAAACACAGTCCTAGTGGTTTTAGATCCTTACAGTCTAATTTCTGTTAACGTTCATCATTTACATGCACAGATAAATATATCCTGCAGATATATCCTACCTATAATATGTAAATATTTATAATTAATAATTTCATGATTAGAATTACTCTGCTTTTTAATTCATATTTTTGTCTCTCACTTGTCCAGTTACCTGGAATTTTTCCTCATTCCCGTCAATGCAACAAGCCATTTCCTCTTTGAGCAAAGTGCCAATTATTTCTATTCTGAGAAAGCTCCCAAATGAGCGCCTTCTCTGGCCCCCAAGGCCAAGATTATCACCATTCTCACTGATCCATCAGATCAGGCGTACTCCTGGTATCAGGTATAATGATGTAGCCTCCTGTTACTACCATTCATTGTAGTTTTTCCCCTACATAGAAGTATCAAAAGAGCGCAGTATGACACCAACCGTGCTATATCTGGAACAGTCGCATTTGTTAAAGTCACCCACTGAATACATGTAGCATGGATGTGTTACTGTTATGACATTCCAACAGTGCATTAGGATTTAAAAACAATTTTCCAGCAGTACCCGGGTGTGCTTGAGGATCCAGTAGCCCTGAAACACACCTTCCCTGAAGTGGTCACAGCGGGACTGCACATCCCAGGGGAGACAGAGATCCTGCAGAAGGGATGTCTTGAGCCTGGGTGGTACAGTACTCGCACAGGGAGACGCGTTCCCCGCTTTCACGTGAGAAATAGAGCGCTACATCCTGTAAGTTTATTGAAGGTCCAGCTTTCCAAATTCATTGTCTAGGCTGGGCTGCTCTATTTCATATATAGATATAATGACCCATACATAAAATAATTCACATTAAAAATTTGTGTCCATCTATTATGCTTATTCTAGTGCAGACTAGTGGCTTTGTATGAATGCTCAGGTCAGCAAATGAGGCTGCTTCTTCTGTGCTTTCTGAAACCTGGTGACCTTCCTCTCCTTTTGGTGACTAGAAGAGGAAATAAAGGTCCCAAATAAATGGGTGTGCTGTCTTCCTGACATTACACAGCCCGTATGACCATAATGGATGTGGAAATTAGTTCCCAGACTGCAAAGGAGTCTGTCTCTGTCGACTTACTGCAGAAAAGCCTAATGACGCTAGCCTCCTAATTTAGACAGCCGTGTTAGGCATCTAAGGCTAGGTAGAGCAAATACCCATAATAATGGAATTTGAATAGATGATAAAAATAACAATGACTAAATAAACTGACATCAGAAGTAGTCTGGTAGTAAAACCTGCTCTTAGCAAGTCTAATCAATGCACACCACAATTGGTATCCTGCATCACCTATGCCAGGGCTCCCAATATTTTTCATATCCAAGTGGCTGAAGTTACAGCAGCAATATTAGGAATTACTGCAAAAAAAAAAACAAAAAAAACAAACAAAACCAAAGGCGAGGAAAGAGTATTGGGAAAAGAAAAACCTTGTTTGTGATGTTAGAGGTTTTATTATATTTAAGCAACAGCTGAAAGAATTAGCATTTTGTTGGGGTTTATTTTATTCCCCCATCTGTTCTACTCTTTTCACTGCATACTTTCTTTTTTCATTTTAAATTCAAATTCTGATTATGGTGGAGTTTTCTGAACGGCTTTGGAGGAAACATAGGTGTTGATGAAATGAGGAAACTTGTAAAAATAAAGGTTTTGAAGTAGAAGTGGTTTTAATCAGAATGTTTAAAGAAATGCAGGGAAAAAAAGAGACAATAAAATAATCCGAAAATACAAAGACTTTGTAATAAGGGGAGTTTTGATTTCTTTAAGAAACCTCTTCAGACTAGTGATTCTTCCTGAAAACAAGGAAAACCAGATTTTTCTATTCAGGGTAGATCTTAGGGCAAATGAATATACATTCAAATCACTGTTACGTACCGCTTTTAAGATACAAAGACTTTCTCAATTCATTTGTTGAAATTGTGCGTCTCTTTTTTTCAGGACCTGACCTAATTAAAATCAAAGGTAGAACTCCAGTAGTTGACAAAATATGTTAATCTACTAATTTCTGTTAAAATGAGTGTTGGGAAAAAGCTTTCAGACAAAAGAATGGGAAGAAATTTCAGCTAAAGAGGAAATTTTGGAACTTTGTGGTTTAGAAATGCCGGTATGCCAGCACTTCATTATTGCTGGCAATGTTTGCATAGCTTAGAGGTGTGAACCCCTATTTAAATGCATATTCCCTGAAGTGTGGGTTTTGAAGGTCTGTCAGAAAATCAGCCCTCTTAACACAGCATTTAAATTTGTACACAGCTTTCAATATTGCTGAAATCTCAGTGGGACTTAAACTTATGCTTAAATGCTGTCCTTAAGAGAAATTTTCCCGAAGAAGTAATTTTCTGAAACATGGCCTATAAATGCTCTGAAAAAAAGCAAAATACCTTTGTCTTCCCATTTATGAAACTCAGATCAATTACAAAAATACCGATTTTTAAAAATTCTTCAGAACGAGCTATTTTTCTGTCACGTGTGTTACACACGTCAGTCACATTTCCAGCCAGCAATTTGAAAACCAAACTGCAACAGCAGCTACCTTTGTCATAAATTTAACTTGACAGCTTCTCTGCAGGGCTTTCAATTAGGATCATTTTTATTTAAAAAAAAAAACCAAACAACCCAAACAAAACAACAAAACACCTGAAAAAGAATGAAAATGTCAGTCCAAGTGCAATGAGCAAATGCTATTTTACAGGAAATCTACACATACTGTGTTTTTTTCAGACTCCATGGTGATCAGGAACCTGCAATGCCAAGTGCTGGATAAAAAACACTTTAGAAAAACCTCATTATGGTGACATAAAAATACATGTTTTGCCATTTGAGGAGATGCATGTGTTTGATGCCGGGTGGCACCTGAGGCCTCGTGGGCTCTCCTGAGGGAAGAGGACAGAGGAGGCAATGGAGTGGATCCGTGATGCTACTTCAATAATCCCCTCTCTTTCACTTAAAACTTTGCATGCTGGATGGAGGAAGTTTCAAAAAAAACCCAAAAAACCCTCCCAATTTCAGTGTTGGTTGCTGAAAGCTTTGATAATGAAGCAGCGGGAGGGAGCTTGTGTGCCTGAGAACAGGTAAAAAACCCCTCAGGCCCAGTAACGGCATTCTGTGCTTCAAGTGCAAACTGCTAAGCGGTGTTGAGATGATAATTTGATCAGCTTGTCGTAGCTGCGGTCCCTGGCAGCTCTCTTCCCGCCCAGGGAAACCCCGGCTGGTTTTTAAGTCACCAGGGATCATGAGGACCCGGCGTCAAGATGGCCGCCGCAGCCTCACTCGTTGTGGTGTTATCTCCCGGACACTGTAACGGAAAGTTTTCTTGTGGAATGTGAAGAAAAACTTTACAATTAAGCTTGAAAAGCCGTAAAACTAATCTTGAAGGTGGAGGAATCTTCAAAAAAAACCCAAAAAAGCTCCAATTTCAGTGTTGATTGCTGAAAGTTTTGATAATGAAGCAGCGGGAGGGAGCTTGTGTGCCTGGAAAGAGGTAAGAAAACCCCTCAGGCCCGGTAAAAGCTTTCTGTGCCTCAAGTCCAAACTGCTAAGCGGCATTGAGATGATAATTTGATCAGCTTGTTGTAGCTGCAGTCCCTGGCAGCTCTCCTCCCGACTAGGAAAGCCCTGACTGGTTTTTAAGTCACCAGGAATCGTGACTGACTAAGCGTCAAGATGGCTGCCGCAGCCGCCATTTCTTGTGGTAAATGTTATCTCTCAGATTCCAGAACGGAAAGTTTTCTTGTGGAATGTGGAGAGAAAATTTATAATTAAGCTTGAGAAGTGGTAAAACTGACTTTGAAGAAGGAGCAAGTTTCAAAAAAACCACACCCAAACGCTACAATTTCAGTGTTGGTTGCTGAAAGCTTTGGTTATGAAATGGCAGGAAAGAGCTTGTGTGCCTGGAAAGTACTGAAGAAACGCCTCAGGCCCGGTAAAAGCTTTCTGTGCCTCAAGTCCAAACTGCTAAGCGGTGTTGAGATGATAATTTGATCAGCTTGTCGTAGCTGTGGTCCCTGGCAGCTCTTCTCCTGCCCAGGAAAACCCCGGCTGGTTTTTAAGTCACCAGGAATCATGACTGACCCTCCATCAAGATGGCCGCCGCAGCCTCCATCCATTGTGGTAAATGTTATCTCCCGGGCTCCAGAACGGAAAGTTTTCTTGTGGAACGTGGAGAGAAAATTTATAATTAAGCTTGAAAGTGGTAAAACTAACCTTGAAGCAGTCATTAAATGTAAATGGATTCGATGATTTCTGCCTGAATCTTCACGCGCTCAGTAGGCGGGAAGGGAGGTGCAGGAGCCCGTGTCTGGCTGAATGGAGGCCCAGTTTCTGAAATCACATTGACTTTATGTTCATTGCTGAAACATGACTGGAAAACTGGTAAAAAACTGTACGAAGGAGGCCAGATAACATCCCACACTCACACTCTTTGGATATGTATCACACCGTCATTCCTCAGATGTAACTGTGGCAGCTTAACCAGGTAAGTGCGAATTTTGTTACAGGTATCCTTTTCCTTTTACAGCTAATAATTATAGATGGGCAGCAGCTGAGAAATAATGCCATTGTAGAAATGGATGAAGTTCAAAAGTTTGTCAGAATTTCTCTGCGTTGCAATTATTCTGATGTCTCTGTGTGATTTATATGATGATTAGTTTGCAGAAAAAAGATTTCTGTGAAAATGTTTTCAGACACCATTCGGCATGGGAGAAGTTGAGGGGAGCTGAAGCTGATAGTAAGTTGCAGCTAGCAGATCCTTATGATGGTGGTTCATAAACTCTCAACAACCATTTCTTTAAGTGCAAGGGTTTTTTTTCTAATTCATGAATTCTAAGCTTCAGGTCCTTCCTGGGTAGCTAGAAAATGTCTGAAACTGTTAATTGCTAAATTGTCTCCCAGCACTAAATCTCCAGCAAACAACCAGTGTAAACTAAAATTTAAAGGGAACTAGACTAAGAAACAACAAGGAAGATTTTAAATTAGGCTTTATTTTCAAAATTATTTCTCAGCTCTTACTGTCTCGCTATTTTGAAAATAAAGATACCTGCTGAGAGCCAGTAGTTATAAGCACCGTTTTTGTGTCAAGACTGAGAATTGGAGGCTGGAAGAATATGGGAAATGTCATTCACTTATCAAAATAATTGGTATATGGGTATAGTTCAGAGAACATTATAAGAAGGTAGAAAAAAGGAGAGAGCATTTTCTTCCACAGACTCACAGGGTGAAATCTTACCCTTTTGGAACTGATACCAAAATTAATGTGAAATACAGTGGGGCCAGCCAAATAGTTGGCAGAAAGAGATGAACATGGGTAAGTAGTCTTATTTTGAAATTAACTAGAATTCTGTCAAAGAATTCAGGCATCGTAGGAGGACTTTTAAAAGTAATAAGGCACCTAATTGTGTAGCTGCACATCTTTCAGGTTAGAAATCCACTGGTTTTGTGTCCTCAGGAACATTTTTGTGGACATTTTAATGCACTTGAAAGGAGGGAAAAAAAAAAGTCAACAAAAACATTCATGATTATTTTCTTTTGCTGTTGCATTTCGTGACTTTGTGTTACATTTCTGTATAAAAGATATTTTTACTTGAACCATATATTCAGCTCAGTGATGCTTTTCTGTTTATAAAACTCTTGAAAAAGTATCAAGTAGCAGAGCTGAGGTTTTCTGAGTTACAGTATTTCAAACTTTTGCTTGTTGACATACAGGACTTTGTTGCATTTTCTGAAAATGAAGGAAAAAGAGACATTAGGGATGTAGTTCTGGGTATTGTTAACAGAGCCATCGGATATAACCAGATTTACAACTGTCTGTAGATAGAGGAACCAACTTCTGTAGCCCTAAAGTATGTGAATGAGTTAACTTCTAGATAAGAGAGAAAAAAAAGGGGGGGGGGGTGCGGGGCAAGAGATTAAAGTGAGATGGAAGGAGGAGTTACTAAGTTGCTTGTAAGGTGGTTCACAGGTAAAGGCAGGAGGTGGGAAGGTGGTTTCTAAAAGCGCGATGGGAGGACAGAGGGCCCTGGGTAGATGCACTGAGCTGGCACAGCGGAGGAATAAAACAATTCTCCTGGTAGGGTAGGTTATTATGGGTATTATGGTAGGGAGGGTTATTATGGAAATATATTTATAAACTGTCCCCTGCTATATACGTGTAAGGTCTGCTTTGTCCAACCATCGAAGCTGTGCTGCCATGCTTTTCCGTTCTGATTAACTTTAGACCTTAAGCCACTTAAGAGTGCCTTAAAAAGCTCCCTTGAATTGCTCCCTGGAACAAAGCCGATTACAAACTCCGTTCAGCGGTTTTGACACCCTCAGACTGAGCCCATGTGTGTCTGAAGGCAACAGGAGGAAATGGCTCCATAAGCCTTTCCCACTGTCACTCCCGAGGGAGTTTGTCACGTTCAAGGGTGGAACAGCCCTTCCATTAGTAACTTGCCAGCACTCAAAGGGTTGCTTCACACAGCCTGTAACTCAGCACAATGGAAGCATATTTCATACTTTCAGAAAGTGTTGTTACCTGCTTTGGTGTTAACAGCTCAGTCTGTCTTTGCTGTGCTGGTATTGATTTGCTTCTCATGAAAAATAAATAAATACAGGGCAATGTATGCCCACAGGTGCCTCCTTCCCCTTAAGTTTGGCAAGATGAAAGCTTTCAGCTAGGCCGTGTGATTTTACTAATAGTACTGTAATTGCATTCTCTCTGATGATATTCCGAGGTCTAAAAAACAAAAATGAGGCATGAGAAAGAACCATCTGACGAAGTGTGAGGTTCACTGAACAGTGCTTTGTTAAACCAGCCATCAGTATTTATTGCACATCTATCTGAAAGGCAAAAGTGAGAGAGCACAGTAACACTACTGTCAGATTGCCACTTTGTATTCAGTTAACTTGTGTTGAAGCTTTCCTGCTGTTCTGCACCTCATCCTCAGCTGTTCATCACCCTTTCCCTGAAATTACCAGCCTCTCTGATCTGTCAGTGTGACTGCACGTATAGTCTCTCTGTAAGCCAGTTTTGCTGAACTAAGCTGTGTTAGATAACCCTTATTATTAGAAGTGTTTTAGATGTTAGATTCATTTAGACAGAACTGGGTTAGAAGCGGTTATACATGCCATTAGTTGACAGTTTGGAGAAGTCTGTAACCTCCGGTGGTGATGAAATGGGCGATGGGATCAGCAGAAAGTAGAGTGATCACCTTTTAATGTGGCACAACTGCTGCCCAAATAGCCTTACTTAGCATCGAGGACCCTATGTGGGCAAGTTGCATCCGTTAATACTGAGGAAGTAGTATTGTACCTGCAAGACTGTTGCTGTTCTACCTGATAATTCTTAGAAGTGGCAGACTCAGACTTGCAGTTGCACTCATAATTACATTAGGAAAATAATCTTCTATCAACAAGAGATGTTGGCTAACTCTGGAGCAGTCAAGGGCTAAAACCTCAGCAGGCTACCTTCTTGCTCGTTAGGTAAAGAAAACAGTTGTCATAAGTTTTTTACTAAACATTAGAAGTCAGGGAGTCAAACAGAACTAAGCTGAGGTGAGTTACATCAGGTTACAGCATTTTATTTCTGTGAAACTTTCATTGAGTATGTGAGAAATAATGAGATTGGAAGAGGTGTCATAAGCCATGCATTTTTCCCCATTCCTAATAACCTATTAGGATGTGAACTGAAAAGTGTCCATATTTTTATGTATGACATTATTTTCAAAATGCGCAAAAGAGTTTGAAGACCAAAAATAAGTCCATTAACCAGGAGGTAACCTTTAAAAAACTATGGAAGTTTTAAACTTCAGTATTTAGGGCAATGCAGCCAGAGGATAGCGTTATAGGTGCAAATACAATGTAGTATAGTAAAGTCTAGAAAAAGTATAAATTTTTTTAAAAAATAAATGTGATTTTCAGTGTAAAGTTGTATTTGTACTTTTAACTTGATGAAGTCTTTATGAACAGTTACGTGAAGGTGAGTAATTTTTCGAATTACACTATTTTATTTTTTTAATTTTCTCAGTCCAGATCCTTTTTGTCCAGCTTATCACTGGACTGTCCAACCTGTGTTGCTGCACAGATTGGAGCAACATCTCCCATCCTGACTGAGACAGGAGCAATACGAAGTGAGATGGCATTGAACATGGGAAGGAAATAAAGTGCTCCTGTCACATGGGAGACTTTCCTACAGCCTAAAAGATAAATATAAAACAAAACCTAATTCATTAGGTGCAGACACTTGGAAGCGTATTAGCATTTTCATGTTTACTTAGACTCATGCCTAATTAGTTCCTGTAAACTTCTCTCAAGGGAATAAATTACTGAAAAAAAAATGCTTCCCAAATACTGTAGTTAGTGAGGTAAAACAGCAGATCTTAAAAGAACTGCAGCAATCCAGAAGATTGCACGTTCTTATGCAAAGAATTATCCCATTTTTTATCCGCCAGGAAAGTGGTTCCGTAACAGGAATAAAAGGAGTAAAACTCCAAGAAACAGAGACTGCTTCTGATGTTTTAAATCAGTATTTAAGCATGGAGGTGGTAGGACTTTTGCTTGCCTCTGAAGGTGGCTAAAGGACGTATGAAAACCAGGCAAAGATACCGATTTCACATTACAGTTTCTTCTAAGCAACATAATCCCATGTATAGGTCCCACTGACAATATGCGCTCTCCTGCATAGGTCTGTATTGATTAAAATGTAATTCCGGACATGAAGTATGGTACATTCCAGAAGGGTGAGAATAGTGAAAGATTCTGGGGATCTTTTTGAAAAAATCGTATGTTTCTGGCTGATAATTCTGCCTTGAAGAATGAAAAAAAAATAAAAAAAAAAAGTTCTAAAAGTCATAAACTTTTATGACTTTATGAACACACACACATACACACCATTTTAAGAAAAGCAATTAAACACAGACCTAGTTTGTGCAGAGCACCTGACCACATTTTTAAGACCTGGTGGCAAAAGCAGCATTTCAGCGTGTTTTTTGAAGTATGTATGCTTTGGTGGGTACAAGAACTGTTTCTTAGGCAGACAGCAGTGGCAGCAGAAAGGAAAAAGACCTCTCTTGTGAGAGGGCTGAGTTTTCTTTGTACTTCTGTGTGTTGCATTTTTTACTTGTGTCTGAGTTCTGTGAACAGATGTGTTTTTATAAACCTAAATAAACAACCCAGAGAGCACATAAACACCTGGGATGGCTAGCAGACAGGTGGTCATCTGTTTGAGCCTTCAGTTGCATTTTCTCTATAATTAGTTGTCTAATTGCTTGTCCAGAGTTGTAGCTAAGGTATTTATACATGTAATTAATTATACTTAAAATAATCAAACAACCATTTTCAGTTGTTTGTCCTTTTTTCTTCATTTGTGGAATGTCAGAACTGTCATGCTACTGAACTATTATCAGTTCTATTTATGGACTACATTATGACTCCATTCTGGATATGTCCCTAGAAGGACATACAATACCAAATTATTTCTCAGGCTAAATAAGGAAATAATGAATATCAGTTGCAACTTAAGCATTGTGGCCAGTGGTAGGCTGGGCAGGAATACCTCAAGAGTACCTCTGGGGCTGGGGAGAGAGGTGGGACATGCTAGCTAGCCATGATTTTTTTTTTTTTTTTTTTTTTTTTAATTAAGAAATGAGCCCCATTGACTTGTAACAGTACATTCAACTTTGTGAAAGCTGAATTCGGAGAGGGACTTTAGACTGACTAGTTTCGTGAGACACTTGGCAAACTTCTGGGAGGAGGTAAAATTTTAATATTCACTTGTGGGAGAACTCTGATGCTGCGAGGTGGCCAAAGAACAGCTTTACAAATGTTCCTTTCTCAAAATTAAAAACACTTTATTGCCAGTTCATTGTCCGTTAAGTTTGTAATTAAGGACAATTGCAGAGCTTAGAAGGTATATCAGAGGACCAAAGGTGGGCTCAGTAATGGAGCTAGGCTGCAAGATCACTGGTGATGACTAGAATTAGATGGTTTGGGAAGAGCTACAAAAATTCTGCTGTAGGCAATTGCAGATTCACCTTTCAAGAGGATGAATTTCTTTGAAACCCTTGTTACCCAGAGACTCCCCATCTGTAGTATGAGATTTTTGTATTCTTTCTAAAGCTGTTTAATGATAGTTAAGAGTTAACTCTGAAGGCTCTTATTATCTATAGATATATCCCATTCATCCTTGAAGCCTGCCAAACCATTAGCTTCAGTAGTATGTTGCAGTAGTTAGATGAAAACCGCCTTAAGAATAGAAGCAAAAAGGAGAACCTTTAGGAACTTAAAGAACTTGGGATTGATTTTGGTATGTACTTAACTCACAATGACACCGGCAAATAACATTTCATTAGAGAAAATGTAACTAGGTCTCAGCACCCCCCGCAAAAAAACCTAAACCACCCTCGCAGTGATTTCTATGAACTTTAGATCAGCAATAAAAAGAGGAAACAACAGAATAAGGTGGCTAAAAAAAGATAATGGCTTTCCAAACTCTGAAATAGCTCCCAGCTAAATGGTGAGATGATAACAAAGATGCTACACAGTAGCTTCAGTGGTGTGGAAAAGACGGAGAGCTAGATTAATTTGCCTAAACCCAAGCATCCGGTGTCAGGGAAGATACTCTGCGGTGCCTAAGCAGGTTGCTGCCGGGGGATGATGGACCCACGCTGTGGTCCTTAGGGGCTACATCATGTGGAGCTGGTGGCCACCTCCTATCCTTGGTGGAGCCAGAAACCACTCAGAACAAGAGATGAACCCAGATAATTTCCTCTGATTATTGTCTCTCAGACTAATATTCAGTATTAGGTGATACTAAAGAAGCGTTTTCACTGCAGAAAGTGTCTGTGATTCCCATAGGGAAAACACTGAATGAATAGTCTGCAGAAACTTCTGCATTTGATTATTTCAAGCTGTTTACACAGGTGCAAAATCATATGTAAGATGTTGATTCTGTACTGAACTATTTACATGAAACCATTTGGTGATGGTAGCTAATACTCATTACTCAAGGTAAAGCTCATTGCATTGCTTCATTTCTGTCATTATAATGAAATACTGCTTTGCTTCACATCTGAAGTGTGGCATAAGCTTATCTTCTTTCTGACAGATTTTCTTCTGGATGTAACTGCTCCTTTATGCCGTTCACCACTGAGATATTTGTATTATTTTTTCTCTCTGTCTCTTTTTTTCTTTTTTTTTTTTTTCCTAGTTCAATTAATATGATCACCTGGCTTATCAGAAATGACCTGTGTAATATACATGAATGACCTTTCCCAGTTGTAAGCTTATTTCATGTAGCAGCTTAAGGCATTGTGCAACAGCATACAGTGTTAAAATAGGGCTCGCAATTTTCAGTGTATTAATCTGCCGGTATAATAGAATAAACCAGAAAAGATCTGATAAGACAAAACTTTTTTCTTTCGTCCCATTTCCAGCTCTAGGATTTCAAAATGCTTTTGGCTATGGCTGCTTTGGGTACTGTCTCTCCAGGCATCCTTGTTCCAGTCTCTTAGGGGAGAAGCCAAAGGAGTGGAGAGGGGAATTGTCAAAGCCATTGAAAAAAGTGTCAAAACTCAGCACAGAATTTTGTGATCTTAATGGTGAAAGGTTTCACCTCGCTTAAAGGCAACTGTCTGGGGACTGGCAAAGGCGGGTAGAGAGACAGAACAAGTGCGTAGATATCGGTTGTAGGTATGTGGGTGTTTAATTGATGAAAAGCCTTGATTCTTCAGCCAGAGTCCTGTGAAGACACATTTTGTGTATCTAAAGTTCATAATGGTTCCCAAAAATCTTTAAACTATTTAATTAAAAAGGAGGTTTAAGTGGAGAATATGGGGAGGGTTGTGGGAGGACTAGAGAAGTCAGCCATGACCTTAAGTACATGTTACTTTGAAGATACAGTCCCCACTTTGTGTCTGCCTAACGCAATTCAAAGTGGGAAGACAGACATTTTGCCTGCACCATAACAGCTTTTGAAAAGGCAGATACCTTGGGCTGTCTTGCATTATTTTTATTTTATAATTAATCATTAACTGATGCCCTTTATAAAATAAAAATCAGGCACAGCAGCTGGGTTATTTGCCTTTGAAAAGCTTTTACTATGCACACAGCATGCCTTTTTTCTTGTCACTAATAATATCACAAAGATGTAAGGAGGGAAAATGGTACACTGACATCATGTCATGTCCAGTACAAATGGAAGTGCCATAAACATTGGAAAAACATATGAATAGGAACATCTTCATTGACAAATGTTTCCGCTGGGCCATCAGGAAGGATGATATTGAATGCATTGTTAGTATGCATGGGTAGAGGCTCAGGAAATATTTCTATAGAACTGTCAAGCTATTTTTTAAATTTGTTTCGCTTTGCAAGTCACCTCTTTACCTCCACGTTTTTCCTGGTTTTGTTCCTCAAAGAGCAATTGAAAAAGAGGTAGAACTCATTAGTGGATATACTTCTGCAGCAAAACCTGAGCCCTAACAGCATCTGTCCCAATAACTTCAGTGCCCACTTTGTCCCAGTAAATGTATACGAAACCATAATCCGCATGAGAGTCAATGTAAATTCTGCCTCAGTTAACTATGCTGACCCTGCGAAAAATATTAGCTTACAAAATGTGTGGGAGAGGCATTGATTTGAAATTGACACTGTATAATAACATACGAGCTCCCACTGAAGTCAGACCAAAGTCCATTAAGTTCAGTAAGCTGTCCCCAAAGGTGGCTGGGAGTGGGTGCTTAGTAGAAGAGAAACTGAAAATTCGTGTAGTCACCCTACAGCACCCTTCCAGATCTCACTGGGAACATTTTGAAGCCTGGAAATTAATTCAGGATTTCAGCAGCAATTTGAACATATATTACAGGCCAAACAACTGATTCAGAGAGGCCAAGTGAATGTATGAGTAACTGAGCACACACGCACACATATGTACATGTGCACTTGTGTGCAGGGGTATATATATACGAGAAGGATTGTGAAGAGGAAAGGAAAGTAAGCATGAAAGAAAAGCAGGCATATGTGTGCATGGCTAGCTCAGGATTTCACAGCAGTGTGAGAAAGAGCTATAGTACCACCCCAGTAATTGTTTGGGATTCAGGTTTTTGTTGCTGGTGACAGCAGCAGAGTGTTCTTGCTGGTAAGAGTTAAGGTCTGGCAGTCAAAGGTTGGTTGCATCCTGGGGGTTGATGGGAGCCAAGTCAAAGAGGTTTTAAAGTATTCTGACCAGAATAAAAAGTTTGCAGCAGGGTCAATGGATTTGTGAGTCTGTATAAAGCAGAAGGTGAGTGGGATGCTGAGGGCAAGGTCCTATGAGAGAGGCTTTGGGAGTCACTTCTTCCCTGTTTTTTTTTTCTGTTTTTCTCAAGTCGATGGGGTATGGCCTCCTGCCACCCTCCCGGCTGCCTTCTTCCATCACGAACAACCACCACCCTTGATCCCTGGCAGAGGTGACCTCCTTCTCCTCCTGGAGGCCCAACATGCCTTCTTGCTCTGAGCCTGCTGCTCAGGGCAGGGGAAGTGGCAGAGCCACCCTCAGTCTCGGGGGGGCACAAACAAGGGGGCTGAGGAAGCGTAGAAAGTGGGATTTTGAGCACCTGCTTCACCATGTATTGGCAAGATACCTGTGTCCTCCTTGCTTGCCTGATCCTCAGTGCATTATAACTTGCTCTTCTCAACTGTTTCTTTTAGATACGTGTGACACAAATAAGTGTTTGTGATGGGCAGATCGGCAGAGAAAACTGAAACAATTTATTAGTAATAATCCATCTGCACACACAGAAAATCCTAGAAGTGTATCATCTATTTAAATTTAAAATAGCCTAATCTATCCCTCTGAATACTTTTTATATTGTTAAGTAAGATTAAAGTGTGATTAATGATCTCCAGATCCAAATCTGAGTTTCTAAGCTATCCAACTGCATCTACAGCCCTGTCATGAGAGCACCCTGTCATCAAATGCCACATCTTTTCAGGGCAGCTCACATATTTCTAAAGCTCTCCTTAGTAATTAAATGACTTTATCACTGTTACAACAAATGTCACTCATATTGTTAATGAAAGCATTAGGCTAGTATTTCAACTAAGAGCTTAGCAGGGGATGTTAGTATATTTTGTTATCTCTGTGTTAATTTTTTTGCCTTTGTTTAATCAGAAGCCTAATTTGAATATAGAATATGCAGGTTTTAAAAAGTTGCTTAGCATTTGAATATGTGGGTTTTCCCTTGCAGTGACCTTTTCAGGTATGTTCTTAAGACATTTAGTACAAAAGTCAGTCATCAAGAGTAATACATAAAAAAGATGGATGAAGAGATGTAGAACATTAATATATGGTGGTGGTGGTAAGCTTGACAGCTGTCAGCTTTGCCTGTGTGCATTTATCGCCTACTCTGTATTATTTATTCATCTGAAACACATCTGAAAATGAAGCAGATGAAAGGTAATGTAAGGTAAATTAAGCCTGTTTAGGGCACCTAGAGATCAGAAGTAGATAAAATACTTGCAGGAAAAGAGCACCAGGGTATTAGTGGCTCCTTCCATACATGAAGTATTTCACTTGAAAACATGACTCAAATTATTCAACAACAGCTAACATCTCTAGCCCCAAAGCATCTTTAGTTTATTCTTCAGAATGTGCACATAATAAATATTTTATATTTTAAACTCTGAGTCTTCAAATGATTGAAGGAGGCCAAAGGAGAAAAAATGTTAAGAGAAGAAAGCAAGCAAAGAAGAAACAATATAAAGAGAAAAAGATGGGTGCATCCAAGATACGTTTATTGCAGGATTCACCTTGTAATGAAACACCACACCCACATTGAGAGAATAGGAAAATGCAGTGCAGGTGAGGATACATAGGCATAGTACAAGCATAACTGAGATCTGGTGGTTCTTAAGCACTCTTGCATATCTGTTTATGCTGAGCTAGATCACAGAGTAAAACTAGAGAGTTTCAGATTTCCTCATCTCCTTGTGTTTGAATTACATTTGACTTCATGTAGTTTAGCTCAAGGCAATGTAATTGCTTTTGGTATCCATATTTTTCAGCTGCTGTTGGGTGTTGAACTGGTATATTGCCATTGCTGCTGGATGTTGCATGAAGGATGGTGGGTTGACCTCTGTCTGCATGGCTTTATTCTGTAATGTGTTCTTACCTCTAGGATTTGCGTTCCTTTTGCTCAATTTTATCCCCGTTACACGGTAGTAAATGGCCTGGGAAGCCTGGGTAGAGTTGTGTTAGTCATAACAATCAAGGGCTCTGGCTTGAAAAGTCAACATTTAGTGCTTCAAGTTGGACGTCTTTTTAAATGGCAGGTTAACTAACACAATTAAGGGCTCCTGTAGTTATTATTTTGCTGGTTTGTTTATGTGGGCAGCAGGATTTCAGGCACTATACAGCATACAAGTGATGTGAGTTTGATTTATTCTCATCTTTTCTGTCCCCTCCTACACATTAGGACCCAGCTGCTCTTCACAGAGCAGTGTTGTCTTAGAAACACATCTGCAAGCTAGAAGCTAATCGGTAACTCTACAGACTTGATGGCTGATTTAATTATAGATCTGGTTAAATCAATTACTACATTGAGCGTTCACAAAACTCAAAACATAAAGCAGCTTTTTTATTTGAGTGCTTGGGTTTTTCCTTAAAAGAAAAATTAAGGAAGCTTTTGCTGAGATGACTACAGGTAATAATGGCATTTTTTGAGCTCAGGGGTCTATGGTTAGAGGTCTCTGTCAGGATATGGGCACACCAGTGTATCTTTTTTTCCTTGGCATTTTGCACTTAACACCTTTGGAGCTGTCAGCAATAAGTAGATTAGTTTTAAAAGGGTTGTTTCTCTCTGTTTTTGATGAGTCCACCCCAGGTCATATAAAATATGTGAATATTTAGCAGAACAGTTGAGAATGAATCACTCTGTAGTCAGAGGGATCTGCTGAGACAAGGGAAGGATCTGGATTCCGGTCACTACTTCAATTAATACTTAACCATATTATAAATAGAAAAGATCGACACGTTTCTTTCGCCTGGTTATTAGAGAATATATTACTACTATGTTGTCCCTCCCTCTCATCACTGGGTATGTTAACAGAGCTACACTGCTTTTATTTTCAGTGGTTGCTCACAAGGGGCAGGTTTGGCCATCTTTGTACACTGGATTTAATCATCCAAAGGGGTACTTCAGTAACTACATCTAGCTGGCAAATGGAGTTTTTTTGAAACTGGAGACTCAATGGACAAGGCAGGTTTGGAAAATCTGTGCAAGGAAATTATGTGCTGACATTCGTTTCATTCTCAGACACAAACCTCGTTCTGACTGTGTCCTCCTTGGAGTCCAGGAACTTACTGGACTTAATGAACTTTCAGTAAGTAAATGTTTTTCAGCTCTTTTTCAGGATGGAATTGTTTCTGCTTTTCAGTTTTAAGGACGGTAAAATTCTGCAGACAGTTCTGTAAAAGAAAAATATATTTTGTCTTAAGCTTAATTTGTTTTGCCGTATCGCCTACTCACATCTCTTTACCTTCTTTTGGAAATATGGGCAGAAATTCAGTTATTCAAAGCATGTAGCATGATTACTGCTGTCTCGGGATGCATGAGGATTCTTAGTATCACTTACCGCATTTCCATAACTCACATGTTTTTATGAAATTTGAGATGAGACATTCTTCCAAAATAACTTCTATTTATATATTTTTTTATATAATAAATATATCTGGAGAGCTGTGCTCCTTGTTCAATTGAGGAATTACATTACTTTGCCTATAATTTAGTTTCTAAATGGTGTGAAGATTTTCTAGCATGCTCTTAAGGTAGCCATTTCACAGTGTGAAAAGGCTTTTCCTGTCCTTTCAAGTTACTACCAGACTGATGTTGTTTTAACTTGTGTTTGGTATTAGTCATGTGATTTTCTTTTTGATCGGAATTGCCACAAACAGCATGAACCTTTTAGACTGCCTAAACTATTGGTTGATAATAACTAAATATAGCAATACCTGATAGTAAAAAAATCTGTGACTTTAAATACTCGTGTTATACAGGCATATTTAAAGAAATCTAACTTTATTTAGTTAAAAGTTTTGTTTTATAATCTGAATAAATGTATCCGGTAACTATGACCTGTTAAGTAGTACAGTTCTCTGGTACTACTTTAACTACTCTTGCTTCATTTGTATTATAGGTGCACGAATACGGAAAAACGACAGTCACTAATTAAGTGGCCTTTGAAACAAAATACAGCTCAAGCTGGTACTCAGATTTTGTGAATAGAGCTGGTTTTCTTTCTAAAATGTTTAGTTTGTAAAGATTGATACGGCTTTCATGTAACTCAGTCTCACTCGGGGTTCTCAAGGGTCAAAAATGTAAGACATTCTCCCAAAGCACGCAATTCTAGCTTTCCCAGCAACACATTCACCCAGTCTGGACAGAAATTATGCTCCCCTCCAAACTAGCAGTCGTATTCAAATTTCATCCCACGCATTTTCATTTTGCTGGTGGACCTGCTGGGTGGCATCCAGTGCTCCCTTGCTGGGCCGGTGGCAGGTTACTGCAAGGGGGAAGCAAGTCTTCAGCTTCACAAGTATTTGTGAGGTGCCAAGCTGCACAGCCTGCTGTCTGTCTGAATTATTTTTGACTAGATTAAAGATGCCTTTAGTTTATAACTGTCTCATTTCTAATAAGTATACAGACTTGAGGCGACAGCAAGGAAAAAGACTTGCCAAGTGCGTGGTCTTACTTTTGGGCACTTTTTGCTTTCAACGCAAAGTGACTTGTCTTTTTTTTTTCTTTTCTTTTTTTAAATCTGATTCTATTTTGGTTTGATGCAGACTAAAATGACAGTGGTTTAGGTATTTATTTTTCAGTATGTAAAGGAAACGGATTAAGTGATGCTAAGAATGGAGTGACTTCTAGCGGTAGAAGTGGAAATGGTACCATCACAAACCAAGAAGCTGTGATGCAAAGAGAGAAGAGTGTGTACATTTTTCGTACCACTTGATCCACTTCAAGCTAATGTAAATGTACCCCCATTTCTTTTGGGGAAAAAAAAGAATTTATTTTCTTTGTGGTTTTAGAAGTTATTTGCGTTTGAGATGAGAACAATGCAAATCTATGCAATATTATCTTGAAGAGTAGATCGGTGCATACTGGGAAATGAGCAGACTCCCTTAGTGCTCCAGGACGAATGAAAGCAATGCTATTAATCTCCTTACCTTTCAGAGGGTGTCACTCATCCATCATCAGCAATTTTAGGATGCAAGATAGATGTTGTCATTTCAGTAATTGTATTAGCTTAGTTATTCTTCTGTACATTAACCAAATTCATCATTTAGTTTACTTAGAAGAATAGGTTAGGGACTAGCCTTTGCAAGGTATACTCATAAACAAAACCAAGAGATGCTACATATTATTTTGTTTATTAACTCTCTTTACTGTGTTCTTCTTGATGCATTTTTTATTCTTGAGGCTGTGCCTGCATTGAGATACATAAGAATAAATATTTATGGACAAATATAACAAGTTTTCAAAATACTAGCAATGTTGCAAAAGCTAGTTAAAGTTGCCAAGTGACAAGGAGTTCATTTCCAAGTCCCAAGCCCTCCACTGCGTGGAAGGAAATCGGCATCATTACATATTTTTATTCTGACCACATGATGTTTTTGTGACTTAGCAGGGAAAAAAACTTCCATTTATACTCTTCCAATTATTTTTTTTTTTTTAATTCCATGTTTTGTAGCCAGTCCTATCCTTCTCACACTGAGTGTGGTTTCGCACACTCCTGGATCCATCCCTCCCCTTGCCCACAAGAGGAGCAGGTGTCCAGATGAACATAGTGGTTTCTGGTACATCTTCAAAGCAGAGGCTCAGAGGTTGTGTTCCGAAACACAACCCTGTCAGGCACATTGACGCAGGGAAGTAACATGAACTTAGACTTAAATTGAAAAGCAGACCTCAGGACAAGCCAGTCTCAAGAGCCTTCGATGTGAGAAATGAGAGAGGTGCTTCACGGCAGAGGTCTGGAGGACAAGGTCTTTTCCCCTTTAACCCATCAGTGGGATCCAGCTAGACCCAAGTCTGAAACTGTTTTGGCACATTGAGCTTAACTTTCATAAGTGTTTGCCTCACTTGTGAGTTTCTCTGTCTTTAAGATGGGGCATAATAGAAAACCCTTCACTTACTTGTCTCACAAAGGTTTGAGAAGATGTGTTAGATACTATGCATACAGCAATTAGTAGATGAAGGGCACAAAAAAATGCTAATTGCTATTATTTTAAGTCCATACAGGGCTGAAACCTGTAGTAAATAAAGGATAGATGTCCCAGATACTTGATAGATACACTGCATGGAAAATTTAATGCCCATTAAATGCTTCAGATATCAGATCTTGGTAGTTCAAAATGTTCCAGCTCTTTGTTTCATTTTTCCCCTCTCGGTAGAAAGTGGCAACAAGCTGAAGTATTATTCCAATAATCTTCTTGTTTGTTGTTGTTTATAAAAGGGCTTCTGGCTAAATTTCCATTACAATTTTTTTTATGTCCCAACTAATATATATCATGACTTTATGGATGTGCTAAATAAAATAACCCATTTAAAACTTTTGAAGACTATGTGAAAAGGCATCGTATGCTGGAAAATTGTATATACGCTGCATGCAAGAAAAGCAAATCTCCTTTTTTTTTTTTTAATTTGAAGGAGAATGGCAAAATAATAAATTGTGACTGGTGACATTTCCCTATGCTACCATCTGTTTGTAACACACTTATTTAAACGCTGTGTTGGCCATACCCATTCATCTTTTCTCCTGGGTCAATTATGCTGTTTGCATTCAAATCAATCCCTTAATCAAGCCCGTTGATAATTGCAGCAGTGCAAGGGAGATATTTATCATAGAAATGTAATGGAGGCACTTTGTTCCAGTGCAGCCGAGTCTAATGTTGTACTGCCACAGTGGACCATTTATGCATATGTGTGTACTTTATTTTCCTAATCAACAATCTCAGACACGGGCATGCTTGGATCTCACTGATGGGCTTAGGTGGGCAACATACTAGCCTTAAGACCCCATCTTCAGGGTTTACAATATTGTCTCTTGACATTGCTGACTATGCAAAATTTCAATAAACTTTGTGTACATGCCTCTGTCCTTCCAAAGAGAAGCAATCAGAATTAGACCTTGTTACGTACTCATTAAGTGTACCTTACCACATAGTGTGGAAGTGAGAAAGGGATGGGCTCTCTGGTGCAGTTCAGGCCTCGGCAGAGAATTAACTGTAGCACTATGGAGACTTTCTGAAATTGAAATTATGTTTTTGCTGGTGGAAGATTGGTGTGCTAGGACTGGCAGAATTATCATCTGATCAGTCTCCGAGAAATATGCTGGAACTATTTCATCTATTACCACTAAAAAATCATCAATTGTATTTAGAAAACAATATTGCTGTCCAGAGGCTCTATTGCTACTGACTTCAGAAACTGTGGTAATTTCAAAAACCTGCTTCTCACTCCAAGGGGTGCTTTGTGTAGAGTAATTAATGAGAATTCTGTTGTATGCATGATGGTGTGAGGCTGTAAAGAGGTAGGGTTTGGGAAGAGAAAGAGTATCTTCTATTAGATTAAAATATGTATCCAGGAAAAGCCCAGTCCTGTTTGGATCACTAATACGTTTCTAGTCAGAAACAGAAATAGCAAGCATTAATCTGAAGTTAGTACTAAAAAATTTTAATTCCTTTACATGAGAGATGAAATGAACTGAGGTTTTTCTTTTCTGGTAAAACCATTGTAAAATCTTGATGTTGTTGTTTTAATTTTAAAAAACCATTTGTAATAGCTATCTCTTGTTTAACGTGCTATGAAATTCTAACAAAAAGATGCTTATAACTGTCCTTAACCAACAAAAATATCTTGCTTTGATAAAGTTCATGATCTGCAACTGTAATTCGGGTTTAGTGAGCTGAAGCTGGTGGAGCCATAAAGCCAACATGGCTTTGAAATTTCTGCTTCCCCCAGTTTTCTCTGCAAGGTGTGGTGTGGGGGGGCAGGTGGCAGAGGGCTGGATCCAGGGGGTTCAAAACAGAGCACCTACATCTTTTGCAACAGCTCTTGGTGACTGCACAGTGCAATGAAAGAAAAGGATGAGGAGGAAGGTGGCTTCCTCCCAGTATCATCTAATGACAACAGTGACTCTGGCCTACAGATTGTAACCGTAGGTGATGCTGGAATGTCTTCCAGTTTGTGGTGTTCATCTTTTCCTATCTCTTCTGCTGTAAGAGGGCTAGTTAAACAGGGCTTGCCTTGGTTGCATCCTCTACTGGTTACCAAAGTGTAAGTAACATTATCCGGTAAAGTTTCATTCCTTGTAACGGAATTCAGCTATGCTCTTCAATATTTCAGCTAATGGCTTTATATGTCTAGATTCCTTAGCATCCTTTCAAAATTTCCCCCTGCAGCTTTAATACTGAACAGTGTACACTCTTTTGTACATAAAGTGTCGTTCCTAATTAAAACCCATCATTGTAGATAACTACCATTCTGGGAAAAAAACCCCACATTTTCACTGTAGAAAACCAAGTAGCCCAATTCTACAATCAGAATACGTTTCCTCGAAGTATGTTGTCATGTGTAACATCAGAACACAAGCTTAAACGAATGTGATGAAACTGAGCTTACAGATATTAATTCAAAAGAAATGAACACTGAAACAATTTATTTTTGATGATTCAGTTTATTAGCACATACTTCTTTGTGCAGCCAAGCCTAAAATAAAACTGTATTGAAGTTTTTATACATCACTTAGTGAGGGTTCTTTGAACTGCCATTCAGCTCAGCAATGTTCCCTAACTGCCTCTATTCCAATTTCACTTTGTATTTCAATTCACCAGGCTTCACCCCCCTCTTCTCCCCACCACGTATTCTCTGGGGATCCTAAACAATCTACAAAAATTCCATTTTACTGCCCTAGTAATAGTGTTATTTGAGGCTTCAGATTGTTTAGGAGCATCCCAAGTAAAATACTTATCAAGTGCTGAAACTTCAAAACAGGAGTTAGATGAAAGCTGGGGTCCTTGTGTTTTCTGTTCCAGGCTAAAGCTGAAATTCTGCTGAATTTTGACTTTGCTGACACTTATCTGGGTTTAGGTTTATGCGAGTAGCCCAAATTTAAACACAATTCCAGGTTAGATATATGTGCAAGATCTATACTTGAGGAAGATCCAGCTCAAATAAAGGAGGCGATTAAATACCTGTTCACATATATCTTTATGGCAAACCCAAGGAAAACACTAATTCCCTTGACAACCTTTTATGGCAATTATGGTATCAAGTAGAAAACGCGGATATTGATGTGACAAGTGGGACTGACTTTTCTAATCAGCCAGGACAACTCAGCACTACTTCTTGTGTTACAAACCAAGTCATGAGCAATGTCTGGATTACTAACACAGAACAAAAGCAAGAGCTGTTGGTGGGACTTCAATGGCTCGACTGCAACCTAGTGACCTAATATCAGCATGGTTTTTGAGTAAGCGGAATACAAGCCAGCTCTAACACCAAGCTGGGACCACAGGTTGCCTTAAATTTAAACCTAAACCTAAATTGTGCAAAACTGCCAGGAAAAATAAAAAAAAAAAAGTTAATTAGTTAGTTGCCTGTAATAACTCTCCCTGTAGTGTTAAACACACCACAGATCTGCCAACAGGGTTCAAAAGCAATGCGGTTTCCTTGGTGCAAGTGAACAGAAGCACAGCGCTCCCATTGCTCAGAGCTGCTGCTTCCTTCTCCTCTTCTTCCTCAGAGCTGCTGCTTCCTTCTCCTCTTCTTCCTCATCCCCTTTCCAGGCAATGCCATGGTCCCAAACAGCAGGAGCCACCTCACATAGCTGGGGCTCTCTATAGAGGTGTGAAATGCTCTATGAATTAATAAAACAAGACTCTTAACACAGCTCATTAATTCAGGGTTGTGTGTTAGGGGAAATTGGTGACACATCTCCTGGGCTGCTTAGAACTCACTTCCATCTTGCTGCAGAAGCTTCCGTGAGGTGGATCATCTGATATTGAAATTAACTCCAAGTTAGCTGAAAAACAGTGTGCACCTGTCTCGTGCTCAAAACTGGCATTTTTCTGAAAGCTGAGGGATAAATTAATCTCAATATAACTCCCAGCCTATTTGTCTATTAGTTCAGTTACACTAACAGAAATTACAAGTATTGAAGTTACTGTGAATTGTGCATTTGACAACAGATTTGACCTCATGTGGTACTATTACTTTAAGGAGAATAAAAGTTCACTTTCAGCTGGATAATCTTAGGCATCTTTCAAGTATTAGTGAATTGAAATCACAATTGTTTATTCTTTAGAATATCTGTTTTAATTTAAGAGTGCTGGGCAGAGAAGGTAACTGGCAGCCATTAGTTCCTACTGATGGTCAGGATTTTGTATTGCCAATTTGTAATGCGTTTGTGGATATCATGTATAAGGAATGGGGAATAGTGACGTTGTTCTAAATCATTATTGACCTCCTTTCGTAGTGACACTCCTAGAATAATTTGTGAATAATTTGAGGTGCTTTCATTTCTTAACTGTGGTTGCTTGCTGTTTAAGCAAAACAAATACCATACCACCAAATATTGGTTGGGTCCAGAAAGCAAATCAAGACAGAAGATGATAGCACCTGGTTTGACTCCTAGAAAAGCATAAGGCATACCACAAAACAGCAGGGGCTTGCTTTATTAGACTTAAATAAGAGACCTCTTGCTGCCTGAAGTGAATGACAAGAAAATTCCACATAAAAATGATACCAGTGTTAGAGTATTTCTAAAAATAAATAAATATGCTCTGACTTTGATTTTTGAGCCCCATGGGAGTGAGCTATGTAAGGAGACCCTGTGTACTCTGGAGTCACTGATTTGTCTCAGCGTGCTTCTCCACACCAAATTGTCTCTCAGATTTTGGTTTTGTTTGTGCATGGCGGTGTTTGTGGCAGTGCCCATGTGTGCGAGTTGCGGGCCCTCTCAGTCAATAGGGTATAAAGAGCTTTTTGGATACTGTGACTCTCTAAATTGTGGTCTGCTGCATTCATTTTAGGGGTAGCAATCCCTCAAGGAGCCTAAAATGGTACCTCAATCACACATCAATGGCTAAAGGTAAAACGGTGGTACTTGGTCCCTCTGAATGGAGCCTAGGACCATCAATAGGACTATTGGAGACAAAGGAGATAGTAATTTTTCATAATTTGGTACTAGTTAATCAGAAACAGCCATCTGATGTGACTAATTGTTGTTGTTTTGCTTGTCAGTTTATTTGGTTTCGTAATGAGTATTAGATTTAAAGTATTAGAAATGGTGGGAAAACTTGTATACCAATTTTAGTTCATATCTCTGATCAAAGTCATGCTAGCAAGGCGATTAATAATAAACTGCAAGAGCTTAATATTCTCCTGTTATGTTAATCTCTGCTCCTATTTTCATGGGCCATAAATCAAGCGTTTTCTCTGCACCTTTCAGACAGCAAGGGACAAAGCTGAACAAAACCACATTGACTATAGGAATTTCAGGACAGCTTATATGATGCCACTAATAAGCCACCCATTATACAATAATTTATTGTTTATAAACAGTAGTCTATTGCTTTTTTCTGCCCTGTATCATCAGAATTAACAACCTTGGCTTATCCTATCTATCACTAACAGAACAAACCCATTTTCACAATGCCATTGTGAAAGTAAGGACATTAAGTACGTAAGTAGTTTAAAGTTACTTAATTTTAGGTAACTTTTCAGGTACTTAAATATTGGCAGGATGATAATGAAGTGTGTTTTTTGATTCAGGAAAGTGCAATAAATGGAATTTAAAGGGAATTATCTCTTTAAGAAACATCTCTGTGTACTGTTCTCAGTCAGTTCATGATGCTTAATCCAGGATAAATTATACCTTAGTACCTACTTACTCATCAATTATCCCTTTCACACCTGGGATTAAAATCTGCCTGCACTATAAATGATATGTGCACTCATGGAAAGACATTGTAGGTCATTAGTAACAATTTAAAAATCACATTGTAATAAACTTCTTTAAACAAGCAAACCCTTTACTAGCTCAGCTGAATGGATTGCTTATGAACAGCATTTATTGCTCTTTTGAAGCTGTACCATTTGAATTATTAACTTTGGCTTATCCTATCTACCACCAGTATAATATAAAAAGTGACAAATGAGGTGATCATTCAGAGGGTATATGCATTTTCTCCATCTCCCCTCCCTCCTCTCTGGCTCTTAAACATGCTCCTGTTCCTGCTGAATGCCTGGATCAGGAATCTGGCCTCACCAGTGTTCTTGCTTTTCCCTCTTGCTGCAGGAGCTCCATGTCTGATTTGTTTCTTTTTCTGTGGGCTGTGAGCTCCTGAGCAAAAGCGAGAACTGAAGGGTGCACAGGGTGGAGGAGCCCGAGTTCCTGTCCTTTGAGAGGAAGAACAAGCAAACAAAACTAAGGATGACTTCTTCACGCGACGCTGGAAATTGATGTCACAAAAGAGTTGCAGATACCACATGTTTTTCATAAGGGTGAAGAAGAGACCAGAGAAATACAGGAAGGGGATGGAATATCCATTTCCACATTTCCTAAATTCAAAGATCACATCTTTGCGTTACGAAATTTCTCAGCTGCATACTGCTAGAAATGGGGAGAACACAGAAGAGAAATATGACTGTATACTTGATCTAAGTCCCTACACTTCAGTATTTTCTATTATCAGAGACAGTATCGTGGATGGATTTTTGCTGTGATTTAGAAAGTCATTCTCAAGCTCACAGAGGCAAGAGTAGACCCTTTTTCCCATCCAAGTCCCTCTCCGATCTCATAGAGCAAGCAATCCCGACAGGCATAAATACAAGGAATGTTAAAGGGGCTGGGGAAAGTTTTGATGAAAGAATGAGTAAGTGTAAGAGATTTTGAGAAAATAGAGCGCCATGTAGTATCTTGATTTTTATTTATTTGTACAAGGGGACCGTCACTGTGGTTAGGGAAAGCCTGACACTGAGATGTGTCTCAGTTATATTCCCACAAGATGGAAATAATAAAAATATTGCTATTCAGATTTATGATGTCTTTAACACCTGGGGGGTTATACAAGGAGGCAATTACACAGAATGGACATCTGATTGCTTTGCTCTGTCTTCCAGTGGCAGATCTCATCCCACCCATGAGGAAGGTGATGGCTTGTGCTTCTTTCAGATACCCACATGCAGTCCTCTCCGGGTCAGTGCTAATGCAGAGCAGCCAGCTCACTTGGAAATCAGTGTTTCATGTATTGCATAGCTGTTTTTCCGTAGGGAAAATCCATTTTTGTTTACCTGAGGTATTAGTTCTTTTCCCTGTGACTAGGAGGGTTATCATGATACCTCTCAGTAAATGTTAACTATCAGAAATAATTAATATCAAGCACAGCGCAGAGCACCTGGGGGAAAATGAACTCTGAAGTACTATGAAATGATTCTGTAACATGATGGGTAAAGACCTCTCCTGGATAACGAACAGGAGAAAAGCAATTCATGCGGCAGTATCCATGGGTCATTCTTTCTTTTAGAAAACTGGAAGGTAAGGTTACCATGTCTTTGAGGTAACTGTTGAGCGGCTTTTGTGTTTCTTAATATAGCAGGTCCATCTTCCAGGAAAGCTAACTATTTAGAGAGTCTTTTGTCTACAGAAGTGATAACCTAACATATTCAAACAGAGTAACCCAATTTTTCCATGTTTTCCATACTAATCTAGTATTAGGAATATTTATAGGAAGTGCTGACAAATACGGAGCAAAAAGTTAGATAGTCTTTAAAGTAAAATTAATTAGTATTGGGTATATTACTATTCAGTTCAGAAGACAGATGTCTGTTTCAAAGCTGTAGATATTTGTGAAGAAATCTTGTAAGGCTATGGTTGGAGAAAGTTCCTCCTCGCTGTGGAAGATCCTTATTTTGGTTTAGCAGTGACACCTCCCCAGAGAAGCCATTCAGTAAAAAATGAGGCCCCCTGGAGGCACCCAGCGAGGGTGGCTTTGATTCCTGTGAGGGAGCAACACACACGTTCACGGTGGTGATTTCGGCACCGCCTGCTGAAGACATACCCTATCTACTCACATCTCTCCCAAGCCCCCAGTGCGGTCTGCACCTGGCTTGTTCTCCCATTTAAGAAGTAATTTGCCTCCTTAAAACCAAACCCAGCTTGCTGTTCTTTCATGTTGCCTTTTTGCTGTGTCCACCAGGCAATAACGTGGAGGTGGGCTGTGCTGGCCATTTCGATGTGTTGTAAATTGCCATGTACCAGGACCAACATAAAAATGGGCTCGGTGCCACCCTTTGCGCACCCCGGCTACAGCTGGATTGAAATAAATGAGGCTGCTCCCAAGTGAGCAGTCAGACAACACAGAGACAATCAGACAGAGGAAAGATTTCCCCAGTCTATATAGGTTATATTTTCCACTTTAGCAAAGGAAATGGTCCCTTTTTCTGAACAGTACTTCTGTCTCTAACACTGGGAGAGGCTAAGGTTATTAATAGCTCAGGGAGCTGAAGCTGAATATTGGGCAAGCACTAATCCATCTGTTCAGGCAAACTGCTCTCCTCCAAACATAACTTCTCCATTAGCTCCATCTCCCTTTGTGTACTCACATATGCCCACACCTGCAGTTCCTGACCAGCACCTGCCAGTCCTTTTCTCCTCCTTTCCCTTGCCTGCCCGTAGCGTGGCAGAGATGCTCAAGGTGCTGGGTGAGATGCACCACTTGCAGCCTCAAGCCACCTCTGCAGGCGCAGAGGACGATTGATGCCAGCTGTAACCTACCATAAGAAAACAGAATTGCCATCTTGCCCAGAGCCGGCATGATATGTGACTGGGACGCTTGGCAGTGTTCAGTGGGGCAACTTTATTATCACCTCTGCACTAAGTAAATGAGGTCCTGATAGTCTGTGCTATACAGCTCCCTGCACGACATAGCGGTGATTCATTGGCATTGTATGAATAAGCTGCAGGGACTCCTCAGCCCAGAAGAGATCACATAATTTATTTAGTTGAAGTCTCGTGTGCCCCGTAAATGCACATGTATCTGGACACAGGCACTGTCATGGTTCTGGAGAGTTTTTTAATACATTCAGGTGAAAAAAGAGTTAAAAGTTAAGAGGGCGTACTAAGAACTGCTCTGCCATACATAGTGTTGTCCATTTATTGTGTGGTTTTGGCTTGATCTTGGGACTTACAGTGAACCCAGGGGTGCCATTGCAGCACGTGACCTAAAACCCAATGATTTTTATGCAGGTTGTGATTCTCTTTGCATTAGCTTTGTGAAGGTCTTACTCAGAGAAATAGCAGCTAGGATAGCAATGGGCAAGAAATCGGGTTTGTTTCCAGTCATATCAAACCTAGGTCTGATTCTTTCAGCCACACAGCAGCGACACCCCTTTATATGGAGGGTCTGTAACCTATAGATACTTAGGCCATCTTCTCAATCCCGTTACAGCAGAGATGCAGCCAGCATTACAAGGTGCCTGATAAGAGAAAACAGGCTTCTGCTCGTGGTATTTCCAGTTCTTAGCAATCCCTGTTAGTGCAGTAGCAAGGGACCACTTCCATGGCAAAAGATAGTGTGACTGCTATATAGGGGTGTTTGAAATCAGAAAACCTTGACATTTTTATTTCCAGCGAACCCATTATCTTGAAGGAGAGTGAAGGGGGAATGATGGAAAACAGTGCAGGTGTGGTTTCTTTGGTGGAGACTGGATTAACGAGAAAATAAGTATTTTTGCTTTTGAGAATGTTCGTGTCTTTATCAGCCCAAGGGAAACTCAGTACTCCTAAGGAATCATAGAATTGTTAGGGTTGGAAGGGACCTTAAAGATCATCTAGTTCCAACCCCCTGCCATGGGCAGGGACACTTCCCACTAGATCAGGTTGCTCAGAGCCCTGTCCAGCCTGGCCTTAAAAACTTCCAGGGATGGGGCTTCCACCACCTCTCTGGGCAAACTGTTACCCTCATGGTGAAGCACTTCTTCCTAACATCCAGTCTGAATCGTCCCATCTCTAGTTTTAATCCATTCCCTCTAATCCTACCATTACCCAACATCCTAAAAAGTCCCTCCACAGCTTTCTTGTAGCCCCCTTAAGACACTGGAAGGCTACTGTAAGGTTTCCTCGGAGCCTTCTTTTCTCCAGACTGAACAACCCCAGCTCTCTCAGCCTGTCCTCACAGGAGAGGTGCTCCAGCCCTCTGATCATCCTCGTGGCCCTTCTCTGGACACGTTCCAGCATGTCCCTATCTTTCTTGTAGCAGGGGCTCCAGATTTGGATGCAGTACTCCAGGTGGGGTCTCACGAGAGAGGAGTAGAGGGGGAGAATCACCTCCCTCAACCTGCTGGAACAGAGTTAGTTCATTTCTCTTTTCATCCCACATGTGCAGCACTGGTGGAGATAGCTGGGATACCTACCTGCAGCTGCGGTGCCAAGAAATTTCAGTGGAACCATCCCACCAAACACACAGACGAACCACTTATCTTCTTTCTCTTAGAGAAACCTCATTTACAGCTTGGGAAAAATAAACTGACACGGTTAATCCATAGACAGCTGTTTAGGGAAGCCTGATACTATGATAGTGTGAGGATGTGCTTTTGCTTAGGCTGAATCTTTGCCCCTACAAATGTTGGAATGTTTGCAGAATAAATGCTATAAACTCTTTTTGGCTAAAATTGGGGATACGTAGGTTTGAATAAAGCCATTCATGCTCTGAAATTATATGTTCTAGTAGGTCTTACTTCAGTATTTATTTTTTATGTCAATATTTCATTGAAAAAAAAGCCAGGCCCAAGGAAGACCTTGGTTATTGTTGCGTGCTGTAATCAGCAGCAGATTTGTGTCTCCTTTTAGCCTGGCTTCCCAGTTCACTGAGGTGGCTGAAGCTGGGGTCTGAAAGCTACAGGGACCAGTTGCCTTCACTTTACCAGCTTTGCTGACTGGAAGAATAGCATAGGCTTAATTTTGTCCAACATGGAGTTTTTACAAGAGGTGAGGCAGCAGGACTTCAAGCAGGGAGGAAATGGTAGAAGGAAGGAGGAACTGATGACCTTCGGGTAGGTAGCGCTTTTGTTTCTCCACGCTGTTTGTTTTCTTTTAAGATGTGGGCACATGTAGTATTCAGGAAAGTGAGGAACACTGAGGTTTGGTTAACCTCCTGCTGATTGGAATGGGGTCAAGACTTTGCTTGCATGCCCTCAAGTGGATGGCATAGTACAGGTGATACCGGGGCCTTGGGGCACCCCATATTCCCATGACAGCACCATAGAACCTTCTAGGCTCCTAATAAACAAGAGCCTCACTTGCACAATGTCTTCAAAGGCCTGATGTCCTTGTAAGTGTTTCCTACTGTCCCTCCAGTTAGGTTTCCTGGGGGTCCCTGCTGGATACAGCTCCCTGACCTCGCAGTGCGGTGAAGCCAGAGAGCGGGCTGGCACAATGGTGGAGCTACCACAGATGGTGGCACCACTCAGACCTTCTCTGAGCAACCCCACTGGAGTCAGTCGCCCATTCCCAGTCTCAGTTTATGCCCAGAAAAATCCCCTGACTGCTAAATTTCTCTGGAGCAACAGTGACATCTTGTGGGTTCATTTTAAGTGTGTTCTATATGGAAATGTTCGTTCCCGTCTCATCTGAAACCATCAGTCTGAATTCAAGCGGCATCCACGGCCATCTGCTCAGCACATCCCTAGACTTGACAGCAAAATAACTGATGGATGGCAGAACTGCTCATAAAGTATTATGCCAAGGGCTCGCTTGGAAATTCAGTTAGCAGGATCATATTATTTGGAAATAGTGTTTTAATTGGAAACTGATTGGTAAGTAGATATTACACATATTTCATTAGGAAGACACATAGAATGCTTAGTTCTACACGGACAACAGGAGACTGAAGTATTTGTTAACACGTGTTTTTGAAGATGACAGTGTCCTAGTTTTAATTTTTGAGAAAGTGATTAGATTAATGTTCTTTCAGGCCTCCATTCTCATCATGGTAACACTCCTTTTTATTTTGGTTTTCATTGCTGAGTATAACTTTTGCCACTGTGTTTGCCAATCTGCTTGCAAGGCTTTATTTGATTCAGATCTAATTTTTTTTATCCTGGCATATTGAATTTGTTGCTCCAGAGGATTTTTCATTCCAGCTGGGCTTCAGTTATCCTCTGATTCCCCCAGGGCTCCATTTTGAGTCCTACTGTGATTTGCATTTGTAGACTTTCGATGGGTAAACATTACAGCCTCTCAAACTCTGTACTGTCACATTCTTTCCGATGGCACTCAGCTCCTGCTGATCTTGTGAAAAAGCATCATGCTTTGCATAATATTCTGCATGACATTCAATTATGGAGATCTTCACATTTAAAAAAACCTGTAATCGAGAGAAGAGTGATCTGCTATTAATTAGCTGTCCGAGGCCCAGGACTCATGTTGATAGTAGTGGTTCCCCTTGGTTATGGTTTTATTAATCCATAGGAAAACATGCCATTATAGATATTAAAAATTAATTTCAAAATAATACTGTCAGCTTGAAAAATGGAATTCAATCTTTTAATTTATTAATCTTTTAATAAAACAATTTTAAATAACAATTTCTAGATCTAAAAAAAATATTTCCAGCAAACTTGAAGATAACATCTTCATAACTGTGTTAGCACATATTTGTGCACGCAGGCACTGAAATGACTGCTTAAGGAAGCTTTGAAATCTCTGATATTGAACATTATTGCACAAAGTTTAGGAATGGATCACGTTTCTAAAGATAAACTTCCTGAGCTGATGGTTGAGGTCTTTTTCACCTATTTCTTCTCAATATTCACCTACTCAGACCTACACGCACAGAAACAAGCCCACACATGTGCAGAGACATTTCTGCGCATACGTGCAGACGTCTTTAATGGATTTTTGAAAATGAATGGTAAGAACACGCCTCTCCTGATCACCTCTTCTTCCTCATTTCCTTGCATCATCCTTGTTTTAAAATCCAATTCCTCCCTTGCCAGAAATACATCGTATTGGCCTGGATTTAGGACTGCCCTGGTTCACCTACCCAAGGGAATCAAAACCTTGTACCAGGAGGCAGGCATTGCTTCCTCGCGAGGTTTCCATGGAGGCTGACCAATACACTACGTTTTTGTCCATGCCAACAAAGAGATAACCATGATTTTCAGTATCACCACACATCACCTTTCTTATAAAAGCAGCAACATCTACAAGGATTTTCTTCTTGGAGTCATAGCTTTAAAAGTGAATAAATAGGAAAGAGAGCCCACAACCCAATAATCTACTAATCTTCTGAAGTGGCAATTCATCACAGTGCCATCTATTTAGAAACATTATAAATCAAATGTCTTCCCTGTACCTATAATGATGTCTATAGCAGAGTGGTGTTTTTTAATCTATTAAAAAGAAATTAAGGGAGATAACAATTCAGCAATCTATCAGTTTCAGAACTGCATTCTGTTGGGCATTAAACATCAATTAATAAAATAATATAAGTGCAGTTTGTCATTACTATGAAACATTTTTTTAGTGCAATCAATGTTTCCCTTTTATAACGTTCTAAGGATTATGAGTTCTGTTCTTCTAGTGATACATGCAAGGAGATGCATGTCAGAGCAAAATATACTGCTACTTTATTTCTTAGAATTTATTCTACGTTCTTTGAAGGAAAATTGTTTTTACCATGATTCATTTTGCAGTGCAATGTAACTACTGGGGGTTTTTCCAGGTTCTTCTGGCCTCATGAGTATGTATTAACCAATTTTCCTACCTGCACTTTTGCATGCTTACTAAATCATGAGCATAATTTTGTTGCTGGTGTTTATTAGGTGTAGAAGTACCCTTAATATGCTGGATGTTCTCCATGGGAAGGTAGTTACAGACTTGCGTGGGTTATACCCAGGAGTTACTGATTTGCAGCAAAAAATACATAAATACATTTATGCTCATTAATACTCATATTGTACAAGCTGCAAAGACAGAAGCAGTTTCTGAAAATTATTCTTGAAGTGCTTTTAGATCCTGTACTTTCTTTCCTTCAATGGTTTAAGTATGTCGTTTAGGAGAACTTTCTTCCAAGGGAGACAAAAAGCAGTTTCTTCAGAAACACTGTCAGCACAGCAGTCGTCTTGTGCATAGCTCTGTCCCCACAGCAGGGGTCAAACTGGTCCTTTCTGTGGCATGAAGTTACCCGCCTTCTTGACGTTTCCTTCCTTTAAGCTGCGATCTAAGAAATGTCTTTAATTAAAATCCAGCAAAATTATGAGGAAAGATATTGCCCATGTGTTCGCAGTTTATCTCGAAGTTCGGTCCAGCTGGCAAACTTTCCCTATGTTTGAGATGACACTTAGCACCTGATGCTTTGATATTTTTTTTTAAGTTATTTTTAAGGACTTGGAAGCTAACTGGAAAATTCACATACAAGTTTTCCTAAATTTGGGAGTTTCCAGTTACACTGCTGTGATTCAAGGAGATTTCAAGTACATAAATTTCCTTCAATGAATCTCACACTCTTACTTACCTTCCCATGTTCTAAACATTTGTATTGTATGGTGCTGAGACACTTTTAACACATTTTACCCTGGAATTCAGGTATGTTTGGGATTTTTCCAGCTGTAGCTGAGAAAACAACAAACACCTACATTAAAAATGCAGTGAATGAAAATATCTCCTGATATTTAAAAAGGGAAAAAAAGAGAGACTGACAGTTATGTCCTGAAGACCTTGTTAAGGCTTCTTAATTTGCCTGGTTTTCAAAAAATGCAAAGTGCTTGACAGCTAGTGAGGAATGACATTTAACAAAACAGTGATGGAAAGCGGTAGAGAACCTGAGAGTTTGTGAAATGCAAATGGTGATTGCTTCTAACTACATGCTTGGAGAAACTGGAGAGAGTCACTCTTTTCATGTCGTTTTCTAAAATATGACTTTGATTTAAAATTTTAGATACCAAACTGAGTCACGGAATTTTCTTATTATGAACTTTAAGATGCTTTATTGCTTTTTGAGTAAAGGCAGTACTAAGCCGCTTCTGTTCCAAAATGCCAGGTCTACCAAGAGGGCAGCAGCAGCCACATTTTCTTTGAGTTCAGCAACTTTGCTGAAAAGGTGAGAAGGCCTTGTGCACAATGCACAAAGATGGGCTAAAAAAGAGGAACAGTAGGCCCCCTTCCCCAATAAATTTTTGTAGACACAAAATCTGGAAAATTAGAAAACATTTTTCAACAATTTTGGCCGTGATCTTCTCTCAGAAGAAAATGCATGTAGTTTTGCTGTGTTTGAAAGGAAAAGAGTATGTCTAGCTGTAAGGTTTTTTTGGGGTGAGGTTGGGTTTTTTTTTTCTTTTTTAAATAAAGCTTTGCCATTTAAATAATGGAAAGTATGAGGCATCGCTGTGTACTTTTCCGTGTGTGCCAGCTGGTATCTGTTTCTGGGAGGGGAGTAGGAAAGATGTTTCTTTAGTCTAGCGTTGCATGCAGTGTTATAAACTGGGAGAAATACAGGCTCGTTATAGCAATGAATGAAAGCAGACATTTACTGTACCTGTGAATGGTGGGTGTTCTCTCACTAACAGAAACAAGTGGCAGTTTTTTCACAGTTGCCTCATCTTTTTTGAAAGTGCTTTCTTGGGAAATTAAAAGTGAAAAGCAGTCCAGATTGATGCATCTTTGGCATTTACAATAGAAAAGACACCGAGTGGGACAAATCCTACACATCATCCTTGGTGAATTATTCCTCTGCAGCTTGGCCATGCATACAAAAAAAGGCAAGATGTGTCCTGCTCTATGAGCATCCACTTCTTGCACCATTTTCTTCTCCTAACAAGTCAGTAGGCATGTATGTTCATTGTGCATGCAGGGCCCCAGGGCTGACTTATGTTAGAAGAGGTGGCTGCCTGGCCCCCTTACTTACAATTTATTTATTTTTCACTTAAAATAGACAAAAACCAGTAATTCTTTCCTTGTTGCCTGATGCTTTTTCACATTCCAACGATATTTGTTTTCTACTATATGTTTCTAGCAGGTAAAAAGTATTAGGAGGCATCCAAATAGTTTACTGACAGAATTTCCTATGTAATGATTTTCTACATATTTGCTGTAGGGAATGAGTTTTGCTTATGAAAAAGGCAGAAGCACTTTAGAAATTAAAAAAAAAAACAAACAAACAAAAACCGAAAGCTGAGGTCTCTTGACTGCCACCAGGGATACTGTCTTTCACACTTGGGTGGTGGGACCACAGTCGTCAAGTGTGGATGGATGGTCTGCGAGCAATCCTGCAGGTTTTGGTAGCATCGCCTGCAGGCTGAGGAAGAAATCAAAAAAAGGCTTTGAAAAGACACGATGGTCAGTGCTCAAAGAAATAGCTCTTACTAGTTTATTCACATTTCCTGAAGAGGATTTGAATCTAGGCTATATAAGCTGGAAAAGGAGGGGGGCAAATGGTGAATAAAAGTGTGAAATCAAAGGATTTATGAGGGACAAAGATTGTGGAATATTTTAGTTGTTTGTTTGTTTGTTTTGCTAAAGAGGAAGAACTGATTGGCTTCTGGAGAGAAAATGTGAAACACTTATCCAGAGGGTGCTTTATGGCCTTCTAGCTGAAGTACACAACAAAAATAGTTTAAAAAAAGGCTTGTATTTGTCAAATACATGATGCTTTTGACACTGTGTTCCTGATTTAAAGACATAACTGAAACTAAAGGAGGTAGAGTACTAAGACTGCTGATTCGGGTTCACATGCAGTCTGATGCCCTGCAGCCAGTGACCTATAGATGAAAAACACTGCTGTGATGTGTGCAGAACCTTCATATGGAAATAATGAAGATCAGGCAATATTTCTGATGCTTGCATTAATTTTTAGGAGTTGTCCACAGACATTTTTTCTTGTTCTTTTCATGTGATTATTCCAGTGTATTTAGTGTATCTTTCACTAAGTGTGGTTTAGTAATTGAATTCCCCCTGCAACTCCATGTGAACATTTCAGGGGCAGGAACATGAATTTTACCAGACAATTTAACTTCTGTCCACTAAGTTTTCTATAATATTTGATTTGCTCGCTTTTCCAGTCGTCATTTTCTATCATTTTCATTGCAATGCTCAAGAAGTATTATAAAGATAATAGTGTAGCAGTGGCACAAAAAGGTTCAAAAGAAATTGAGGTGAACTTTAGGTACTCAGAGCTATAACTGCATGATACATTCCCTGGTTATTTTATTATTGTGAATTTCTTATTATAGAGGAATTCTAGTTAGCTGTGTTGGCTTCCTATTACCACAGTGGATTTGATGAAAGAAATTACAAAGTGTACAGATGATCCAAGAGTCACTCCTTGTAGTAAACCTTGTGTTAAGAAGACTTCCCAGATTTTAAAAATCCGTTGAAGCTGAAGTATTATGCTAAAGTTGGCATTACAGAAAGAGCTGTAATAGTAGCTAAAGTCTTAACAAATAAAATATCTATGGCTAAATTCACATTAACACATTCGCCTTCATAAACTTCATATATAATATGAGTTTAGATCAACATCTTTCGACTTCTCTATCTGTGGAGAAGGCAGACAGAAAAAGGTTATCTCTGTGGTTTATTTGACAAGAATGCAATACTTCTTATCAGCTTTTCTCCCCCTAACTCTCATTGTTCATTCTTCATTTAAGAATCAAGAATAAAGTGTAAAATTTGTTCTAATCTTCCGATCTTTTTGATACATTCCAGTTCATTTTGGCAGGCATGATTTGTGCTATAGTTCTAAAAACTCTTTGCCTCCATGAACATCCTTTCTTCCTCTGTCTTCATATTAAACATGGAATTCTAAAGTGGATAGATTTTGAAATACTGAAGCAAGGGGTGTGGGGGAAAGGATATTTGTGACACCAACAATTTCTTGGGCAATGTTTTTCTCTAAGTCAACATAAAATCAGAATACATGGTCTGGACCCACCAAATCTGCTATTCTGGGTGAAGATGTGAAGCTTTTGGTATGTTTAAGATCTATGTCTTTCTGTACTTCTGAGAGATTATTTATTATGATGTTATGATTACTGAAGAACTGCCTGGGATTTTCATGTCTGACCCTAACTGCAGCAATACCTTAAAGCCATGTGATAAAGTGCTCCTACAAAGTCCCTTTTCACTCTCTCTATTCACCATTTAACAGCCTCTCCTGAGCCTCCAGACTCCTTCAGCCATCCTGGCCCTGGGCAGCTCCAGAGGGTTGGCAGCAATGATGCAGAAACAAGTTGTTGACTGCATTCATCTGCTTTTGCTGGTGCAGTGCCAGTCGAGGGGCTGAGCTGTTCAACTCCCATCAGGCAGAAGGAAGCTCCAGGGCCTCCTCCTTCCCTTCCCAGCTTTTCAATGGATCCAGAGGAGTCCTGAGCAGGGGATGTTTTATAGCGAGTTGCACCATGGAAATGGTGATGGAAATTTCACATGCAGTTCTGAGGCGCTCATCAACATGATGGTAAATGAAAAATTAATAATAATATCTAAAGCACAAACCCACATGAAACGTAAGTTAAGATGACCAGTATCTTCTTGAGAAGATAGACTCATTTCTGATTCCTTTTGCTAACCGTTGGTGCAGCAAGTTTTTCTGTGGCACCTGGTCAAATGTCATCACTTAATCCAGCTTCATTTATTTATTTCATGTAATTATGACTGTGGATTATGATGACGTCGGAGTTCAAAGCTGCTGCAGTTTTTCTACAAGGTTACTGAGGGGTGTATTTTCGAAGATTGAGGTTTTCTAACAGGGACACTGAGTGGTGTCAAGCTACATTTAGCAAGAATATAAAGTAATTTTTGTTTGCAAATACTTGATGATCGCTGGTCACCACACAGTACTGGCAAAAAGGAAGAACTGGGAAAGCTGTAAGCACAGGAGCAGTTCAAATCCGCAGCCAGCAATACCCTGCAAAGCCTGGCATGGCAGTGGAGGGGCACGGGGACACGAGCAGCCTTGGGCTGAGAGTTTCAGAGAGCAAACCAGGACACAGCGCTGCAGACCGACTGTGGCTGCTGCCCCCTCCCAAGTACCTTACACAGTGAGTGATCTATGGCTGAGCGTCTAATAGCACACCATAAGAGCTGTGGAAAATGGATTATGTGTATTCCATTAAAAACATTCATTTGATTTACTCTTTAGAGAAAAATACAAGAAATAGCGCTCTACCTTCTCTAAATCCAGTGGCAAAATATTCATTGGCCTCATTGTGAACAGCATCAAGCCTTTTTCTTCAAATATTGAATCACGCCACGAGAACATAGAGAAACTCTATGGCTGATCTATTTTGTGAAGAAAGACGTTCCAATTTCTAGGGTAGGCACCTAAGCCCTCTTCTGCGCGAAGCTGAGTGATGCTCCCTGTCAGGAGCACACCCCAGCTAAGCATTCTCAGTGCTGGTGAGAGCCCCGAATCTCTTTCAGTGTCAGTAACTTGTGTAATGCATTGCCTCATGCTGCTGCTTTGACTAAGTAATGCATTATATATGTCTTGAGGTATGGTGGTTAGTGTAATATTTATGCATATAGGTATCTGTGAGAGTCACCTTGAGTACTGCACAGGCCTGCAAAGAGCAGATAAACAGCATTAGTGCCTGCAGTGAGTGCAGCACGCTTACATGTACTTTACAGCAACCCAGCATCAAGACTTTACCTAAAAAAAGATAGAAATGATGTAAGTTCACGCATTGGTTGGTTTCCTAGTGATTCCTCTAGTTAGAAGAAAGAAGTGTAATGTGGGATCTCATCTAAAATACATGCTTTTAGGCATCAGCAGCAATCAGTATTTGAGAGACATGAACACAATTATTTAAACCACCTGAACTCTTCTCACCTGCTTGAAGGAAGCAGGAAGAGTGAGAAGATAGCAGACAAAACTGGAGCTGATAAATGATGCTTCCATATAATGAGTGCTGCGTACAGTTCTGGTCTTCCAGCTTTACCATTTTGAGGAAAGAATGTATAGATAGGTGTGACAAGGGTAGCCAAAAGTGTGGTAAACTTCTGTGTGAGCAAAGACTAAATAGGTTAGGATACTTTAGCTCTACAAAAAGGGATGAATGGGAGGTACGTGTAGGAGTAGTGGGGGGAGAGGGGCTGTAACGGGCTTCTACGCTTCTGCAAGTGCCATGGAAATTTAAAAAGCCTATTGTTCCTCTGCCTTTCATTACATGAACCTAGGAGGCACCAAAAGAAATGATTAAATGGCTCTTTCAAACAAGTCAAAACATGGAATACTCACATGTAACCTGTTGGCAAATTCCTTGCTACAAGATCTTGTGGATGCCAGTACTCTATATGGTTAAAAATTGGTTAAATAAACTTACAAAAGAAAAGGGTACAACATCTTCATTAAAAAAAACACAGACAAACCCCACCCTGTAGAAAAGACATCAAGTCCACCTCAAGCTTAGGGTGTCCCTGATTTGCAGATGGCTGCAGGATGGGGCAATATTGGGAAAGTGTCGTACGGCAGCCTTCACGACTCCCTCTGTGAACACGTGTTACTGGCCATAGCTGGGACAGGGCACAGGGATCTCCTGGCTTTGGTCTGGCCCTGTGCTGTCACTCATGTGGTCCTGTGTTATTACACGTAGCCCTAGAGCCAAGGGTTGGCTGACACCAAATTAGCTTGCAGTAGGGGTTGAACTCTTACCAGTAGCTGAGTAGCAGAGGGACACAGCCAGAGACGGGGCCATCCCTTTGAGCAGTGACTATCTGGTCTGGATGACAGCCAGAGCTCAGTGTGATAAAGTGTGGGCCGGGACAGGCACAGCCCCACGCAGCTTGGTCACTGTCCTCACTGGGTTGTTTAATTCCAGGAATCTTCTTAAAAATGTAGGCGGAGCAGGGGTGCTCTTGCTGCAGGGTTGGTAGTGGCAGTAAGTGTTCAACTCTTCCGAAACTCACCTCCGGCAACAGATTGCACCTAGGCAGTGAACAGCATGCCAGTGTATTGATCTTGAGCTGAAGTACCTCCATCGCTCCTTCAGCTCCTGAGGCTTTTTTTGAAGTCTTCCGTACAGATAATGAAGAGGTCTAACCCTCCTGAGCTTATAAAACCTGATGATTTCATGGTATGAATCAAATCTAGCTTAAGGCTCAGCCTTGCTATTCCAACTTCATTATTGCTATATATTTCAGTGAGTGTGTAAACCATCTAATTTTCAGCTATGGTATTCTCAGGGTAGAATCAATACTGGCTTGATCCTGTTTAGCAGAACAAGGGTTAGCACTTCTGATGAGGATGAAACAAACAGAGACCTGCCCTTTTATTTTGAAGAACGAAAACAAGGCAAGTTTGCCTTCAGAAGTGTGTGGTTTCTTGTGTCTATAGTAACTCTCTGTCCTTAGGTTGCTGCATTTTTTCTTTTCCTTTTTCTTTTTTTCTTTTTAACATAAAACAGTATTGCTTCCTGGTACATAGCACAGAAGACAGAAGAGGCTCACTGGATAAAAGCTGGGTGGTTACCTGCTGTCTTTAACCTTGTTCTGCAGTGTATTGTCTGTGCAAATACTCTACCATGGCACCTTGAGAAGCTGCTCATGGGAGGAATCCTTTTGTCTCATCTGTGGTTTGTAAAGCCCTCACTCCCACTGACAAGCCAGACTTCATGAAAATCATCCCATTCAGATCAACAGATTGACTCATGTAATTAATGACCCAAGACAGGAAGAGGCAAATTCAGATATTGGTCACAAATAATTATTGCCATCTAACCACTTGTTAAATGCGTAATTTTTCAATTTCATTTAGTTCTTTTCTTACTGATAGTATTAGCCTAGCAACCATCATGCTGCAACAGTTTTCCCTTATTTTTGCTGTATGTGCTACAGTCCCTTGCAGTCGATAGGGCTGCATTAGGCGCTGACATGTAGATCACATAATTTTTACTAACAAGCACTAGAGGTAGTTCAGTAGCTGTCTGCACCACAGCAGTGGTGCATCTTTCATCATCTTTTCTGCTCTTTCCTGAGCCACAACAACGCCATTATTGGTGCTGACAAATAAAGAGGCAGGGGTGTAATTGTCGGTGATGGTGGGCAAGAAAAGGCTGCTTTTCTCATTCCCAGAACAGAGCATTTTCTGGGCAGAAATACGAATTCTCAACTGTTCCCCAGGGTCTATTGAAGGCTGGACACACAAACGCAATGGCCACATTTAGTGGCTTAGGCCTGCAGGAATATACTGCCCTTGGCATGATTATTGTTTAACAGCGTATTGTTAAAGATTCGGTGAGCTAGGGATATTTTAAGAGGAAGCCATTTAACACCAACAATAATTGGGCTTCCCGAGACCGCACACTGTTACACTGGCTTAATGGTGGTGAGGCTTCTGCAACAGCATTGGCATCAAACAGATAACAGTGCTGAATTGGGCCTCAGAGACAAAATCTTAATAGGGTGGGGACATAAGTAAGCCTTTTTTTCCCCCACTGCGGCACACCATGCTTCTTTTTCCTTTCCTTTTACATCCACTTTTCTTATTTTTTTCTCTGTTTTCAGGTTTGTGTTTGATAGTGTATGCCTGCTTCTGCAGCATGGCTATTGCATCCTCCTCTGGACTCTTGTTCTCTGCCATCCCGACATCTCTGCCACTGCCCAGCCCGGTCAGTACATCAGGCAGAGGGGGAGTGCATCGGCATCCCTGGGGATCCAAAATGAGCCACTGTGAAATGGGCTGCTCCTACTGGCGCGGGGACTGACATCCTCAGTGTACTCCCAGTGCACCAGCAGTGTAGTTTGCCTGGAAAATCTGTCAGGCAAAATTTGTTAGGTTTTTCGCAGCTCTGATTTCTCTATCCCCGAGAGTGTCTTTGCTAAGAGAAAGCATTGATTTTTGCCATCCAGCACGCACGCGTATGAATATGATTCATTCCACCCCATTCCTCAGAATAACTTTTGTGAGTTGTTATCCCTGCTAAAATGAGCCTTTTCACAGTTCTGTATTTCCACCTAGCACACACGCAATAAAATTACCAGAAGTAAAATAAACTTTCCTTGGCTTGAGAAGAAATTTTATGTTGTTGTAGGGGTCTCTTCCTGAAGAAATAATGGTTAGTTTTATATTACATGAATTTATATGTAAACCTAGCACATATTTATTTCGTGTAAATACAGGGTCAACAGAAACAGGTGTAAATGGGTTGGACCAAAAGTCCACTTCATACCATTATACTATACTAAAGTAAAATGTATCTATTACAGGACAGATTCCACCACACTAACTAAAAATTTAAAAATCCAGCTAAAAAATCAAGCGCTTATTTAATGATAAAAACACAATGTTTCTTTGCATTAGGATTTTCCCAAGTGTCTACTCATTCAACTTTGATAGATATAAGCAAGTGCAACATTTTGGTAAACGTTTTTAAGGTGTACCTATTTTATATGTTAAATTGATAAACATGGATGTATACTAAATAAGTAGGGATTCTACAAAGCGAAACAAAATTTAGCCCAGCAAGGCATAGTAAAGAAATACTTGTGTATTTTTTCTGGGAAAAAAGTAGGTAGAGTTAAAAATTGCATAGTTTGCACCTGTCGAGAGCTATGGCGGGATCATGAGACTACACCGTGTGCCTGCTGTTCTCCCATTTTCCCTCATTTTCACTCCTCCACATTAAAGAAACGGCAGAATCACATGGAACGTGAAGTTGTTGGATGTTGACAGGAGACCTGGCTTGTTTTCCAAGGCGGGATTGACTGGTACCGTGTCAGCTGGTACTGGTTTTCAAACTTGTGTTTAAAGTCTTTTGGTGAGAAGACTGCTTTATCTAGTTCTCACTATCCTTACAATAATGAAGTTTTCTCTAATGTGTAAGCTCAGTCTCCATTGCTGCAGTTTGCCGTGTCTCTACAGATAATTAAAAATTGACTGTTGCCGCCTTCTTTGCAGCAGTCCTTTATGTATCTTCTACTGTTTTTCTGTAGGCTACCAAACCCTGAGTACACAGGCTTCCTTGTAGGCTGTATTTGCAAGATGTTTGCTCATTCTTCTTTGGGCTTTCTCCATTTAGCCACACCTTTCCTTGAAGAAGGATGCCCCAAAACAGAGAGAACTTCCTTGAGCCGATGCTAGAACTGCTGAGTATGGTAGAAGGATTATTCACTAGATAGTACAAGCCATGTTACAGACTAAATTGACTAGCATTTGCCTTTAGGAGAGTAGAATCTACTCATCTTGACTATTTTTCTGAAGACCTACTATCTAGCTACCTGGTATCTCCCCTACATTTATGCACTTTAGCTCTGCTGCCTAGATTTATAACTGAGCATTATGTGCATAGATTCATATACAATATTTTACATATCATTTCTCCGATGTGCAAAATTGTTCTTTGGGTCATCAGGATCATTTGACGTACAATCTTGAAACCTGTGTGATTTATGTATAGTACCTGAACGCATCTTCTCTCCATTTGCTCTTTTCAGCCATTTCAAGTGTCATTCAATTTTCAGAAAGACAACTAGCCACAGCTCAAAAATTTCACTAGCTGGTTTTTCAATGTTCATCAGGCATATTAATCGATACTTTCCAACAACCTGCTAGGCAGATGATTTGCAATAATCAGAACTATCTAAGTACTCTTGTACTTGGTCTTGTCTTGGAGATCTTTCCTCTTTTTAACTGTGTTAACAACCTGATTTCAACTGACGTTGTAAAACAAAAAACATTCAACAGTTTGGCCATCTGATGATAATTTGTTGCCAGCTTTCCTTTCCTGTTGAATAGTGAATTTTGGATTTACTTTCATTACAGGTACCTGATTTTATTTTTTTTTCCCTTGTAATTGCTTGTAATTCGTCCCTTTGGCAAGGGAAAGTTGAAAAATACCCTTTCAGGTGAAAGACAGTATTCCTATAGATAAGACAGTAAGGTTCTGATATATTGAGAAACCCACCATAGTCAGAAAAAAAGGTGAAAGAGAAGCTGATAGGGCAGGCTAAGAATAGTAGCTATAAGGTACATAGGCTGCAAACTTTCATTCTCGTTTCTGTCTGGAAGTAAGACTTATGCCGTAATAGGAGAAGTTGCTGAAGGTTGAGGAACCTCAGTTCCACACAAAATAGACAATGCACACTTTTCTTCTTCTCATTAGGGAAACAAATTGTTTTACCAAGTGAACTATCAATTGTTTAGAAGTGAAGTGAAGTAAAAGTAAAGTAAAGTGAAAGGGATGAAACAAGAAGGTGCCGGCTTAGAATCTGTCCATCAGGAATGCTGGAAGCCCTGCCAAAATGTTAGTAAAAAACCTACAAATAATCCAAAATTTGCATTTCATAATGGAGAAATAAATAAAATCTTCTGTAAAGTATGACAAGCTTTTCTGAGCAAAACTTAAAAGGCAAAGACCACTAAGGACATGGGCTACTGAAGAAATCCCGTAAAATTGACTGTACACTGTACGAAGACCTGAGTCATCATTTTGTCTTACCGCAATGTCTCTTATTCTGTCAGTTCAGTTAAACGTGCAAACAATTCAATCTCTAGAGCTTTAATATTTTTAAAGAGACACTCATGTACAGAAAATGTCTTAAGGCGTTTGTTTTGTCAGGATGGGTTTGATATCCTTATTAGAACATATATATGGCTCACTTGATGAGAAAGTCTTTTTCAGAGGGAAGGACTTTTCTTCTGCTTAAAATCTAAAATACAAGTCTAAAAAAGTGAAGAGGCAAGTCATGAAGCAAGGAACCAAAAAGAAAAATGGCTGTGAACATGTTCTGCTGAAACTATTAGTTTTTATTTGGAAAAGTAAAGCTCAATTCTCTGTTAGCAGGCTACTTAGAATTATTTATTATGTTGAGGTTTTTTTGTGGGAAATATGAAGAAATAAAGAAGGAAACTTATTTTGAAAACTGCAGTCATAAATGTATGTTTTAACTAGCTATGGTCAAACTCTGGCTGGTTTTGTTACGGGCATGGCTGGGCAGGCACTGGTAGTGAAATACCAGTAGAGGGGTGGGTAAATACAGCATGGATAAAGTTCTGGGCATTGAAAAGGGAGCACAGTAGTGCTGCTTTTTTCACTTTGCCAACTGAAAGCACCACAAATTGTGGCACGTGGTAACTGCTGGGAACACAAGTTGGGAGCTGACAGTTTCAACAGCATGCACACTTATTCTTTCATCTATGTGAGTGAGTGTGTGTGTATATATATATGTTTTTGGTTTTTTTTTTTTTAAAGTGCAAATAAGTGTAACCAAAAGTCCTTGCGTTGCATCCTGAAATCCTGGCGTATTGACCTGACTTGGTGTGATTTTCCATTTCTATGCATCATGTCTAGCCTATCGTGTGCTGACATTTGTGGGGAAGAGTGACATCAGGCGCTGGCTGGGGGCCCAACTGGTAGCAGGAGACCTTTGCAGTGCGAGCCAGAGGACGAGGCGCAGAGCCCTCCCTGGGACAGGCATCAGACAGATGGCCTGGCAGCCATCCTGTGCCGCCAACGGGCAGCCCGGCATCTGGGGCCTGGTATGCGAATGACAGTACATATTTCATTTAACCTTTCTAGCAGGCGTGGTGAAGGGATGCGCTTGTAGAGGATGCCTGTAGCATTTGTGAGAAATGGTATAAATGAAAGCAAAATTTTAAAGGGTGAAGTTTTGAGATGTGTGCCTTTAAAAAACCCTGATGCAAATTTTTCCTTCGTGTCAATAATAATTTTGCCCTTAACTTCTGGGTCAAGATTTTTGTTTGGCGCTACTACTTCCTACAAAAGAAATGTTTTCTGGATACAGACTTGGAAGGAAAATAATGCTGTATTCTAAGGGTTTTTTTAAAAAAAGCTGCAATTATCACAAAATTGAAAAGCATGGACCTAGGACACTGCTGTTGCAGTGGTTCATGGGAGGAATCCAGGTAAATATGAAACGGGCAGGTTGTTCTTCCATCTGTTATTGTGAACTGGGATGCCAGATTTTGACTGCAAATATGAGTGGCAATGCGACTGAAGCAGTTCAAACAAGCAAAGGTTGCCTGTGTAATAAGTGCAATAGCGCTGCAGTGATTATCTTCACCTCACCACTGCGATACACTGAGGATGAAGATGATAGGCGTTTCCTGTTCGGAGAACTGCATCCTACATCTGTGCTTGGCACAGCATAAGAGCAGTGGCGGGCAGAGAAATGGGGAGTGGTTATATGCTCTTGCAATATAATGTTCACTGAGGCAATATAATCAATGGCAGAAGTTTAAATTATTTGTCAGTAGCTCGTAGCTTCTCACAAGCTATGAATTTGGGTATAGGTGAAAATCAATCCTTGTGTCTTTTGTATTCAATTACAGGAATGAATAACTAGACCTGAGCTGAGGGTTGGCCCTCTCCAGGACTGGGGCTTGTATTTTATTCTTGGGTAGAGGATTGTCTTTGGAGCACTGTTTGGTAAGATGAGGATCTTGCTGATAAGGTGTATGATTGGTGCTTGCAAGACAGCCATTCAATTTTCAGATTTGTCATTGAATTTCAGTGTGATTTTAAACCATTTCTATATGACCTTCATCAATAAAATGCTTGATCATCCGAAGCAGGAAACAGTAAATGATCATTCATTAGATGTATGGACAGTAAGGTCTATAGATAACTGGTTGAAAGACAGAGTTCAGAGGGTCGTGATTAGGGGCACAGAGTCTAGTTGGAGGTCAGTGACGAGTGGTGTACCCCAGGGGTCAGTACTGGGTCCAGTCCTCTTCAATATATTCATCAATGACCTGGATGAGGGGATAGAGTGCACCCTCAGCAAGTTTGCCAATGACACAAAGCTGGGGGGCTGGTGGCTGACACGCCGGAAGGCTGTGCCGCCATACAGAGAGACCTGGACAGGCTGGAGAGTTGGGCAAAGAGGAACCTTATGAAATTCAATAAGGGCAAGTGTAGAGTGCTGCACCTGGGGAGGAATAACCCCATGCACCAGGACAGGTTGGGGGCTGACCTGCTGGAGAGCAGCTCTGTGGAAAGAGACCTGGGAGTCCTGGTGGACAACAGGACGACCATGAGTCAGCAATGTGCCCTTGTGGCCAAGAAGGCCAATGGCATCCTGGGGAGCATCAAGAAGTGTGTGGTGAGCAGGTCGAGGGAGGTCATCCTCCCCCTCTGCTCTGCCTTGGTGAGGCCACACCTGGAGTACCGTGTCCAGTTCTGGGCTCCCCGGTTCAAGAGGGACAGGGAACTGCTGGAGAGGGTACAGCAAAGGGCTACCAAGATGATGAGGGGACTGGAGCACCTCTCTTATGAAGAAAGGCTGAGGGATTTGGGTCTCTTCAGTCTGGAAGAAAGACGGATGAGGGGGGACCTTATCAACGCTTATAAATACTTAAAGGGTGGGTGTCAGGAGGATGGGGCCAGGCTCTTTTCAGTGGTGCCCGGGGACAGGACAAGAGGTAACGGGCACAAACTTGAACATAGGAAGTTCCACCTAAACATGAGGAGGAACTTCTTTACTTTGAGGGTGGCAGAGCACTGGCACAGGCTTCCCAGAGAGGTGGTGGAGTCTCTTGTCTCTGGAGACATTCCAAACCCACCTGGACATGTTCCTGTGTAACCTGCTCTGGGTGACCCTGCTCTGGCAGGGGGGTTGGACTAGATGATCTCCAGAGGTCCCTGCCAACCCTATGGTTCTATGATTCTATGATTCAGCAATTTCAGAAGATGGATGCAATTACTCAGATAGACAATGCCAGGCCTTACATGGTTCCATTTGTTCATGATGGGTGATGTTATGAAATAAAAGCTCATCACTGCTGTTCCATTCCCTTACAGACTTTTTAATAGAAATATTCTGCAAGACAATTTTAAAACACATGCACTTATTAAATACCACCTAATGAGGTAATACTGGTAATATGTATGCTGCATAAAAAAAGAGAAACTCAATCTGGCCAAAGAAATTCAAGGAGAAATGGATTATATCCACAGAAACCTGAGGGTATATTTAACTCTGCAATATCCATAGCAAGCAGAGTTTTTCCATTTCTTTTAAGAAGACAAGCAAAAGTAAGGTTTGAGTCCCGCTGATTTTCAGTAGGATTTACATGTCCAGCAACATGAGGATCCCATCCAAGAAGAACTAAATTTATTTTTATGTTTTTTAAACTACTAATTTTCAGTGCTTCATTGTGTAATACCTAAAGGAAAAGGGTTATGGTGTCACAAAAGCATGTTTTCTTTGAGGAAGCAAATAAGAAACAAAAAACAATATTGGAAATAGAAAAGCAGAGCCTCAGTTTACTGTATTGCAGGACACATTTACTACCAAGCTTGCTTTAAAAAAAAATAACAACATGAAGTCAAATTTTCAGCTGTGAAGAACTTTGTCCGAGGGGGATGATAGGGATGAAAACATGACTATGTCATCTTCTGCTGCAGACCTCTACAGTTTCCTGAGTATAATTGGAACTTAAACTCCGCTGTTGAATATTAATCTCCACTCTTCCTCACTACAGAGTGGACTGGCCATTTTAATGGTGATGTTATCGGTATTTCTAGCTCTGGAATTCCATTTTAAAACTTAAAATACTAAATACCAAGATACTGAAATTGAGAATGAATTCTTCAATAACAATATGCAGTCACTTCCTCTGGTTGTTAAAGTAATGTGCAGTCACTTGCTCTGGTTGTTAAAGTAAGATTTAATGCATTGCAGAAAAGGAATGTGAGAAACTGTAAGAGAGAATTTCTTTATGAAGCTCTGGTGTGCAAAACTATTAAAATTATGAGCTGAGAACCATTTGCTTGTTGCAATATCATATGTGCTGATCTCTTTTACAACCTATTAGCGTCATGTTATTTGTCTCTTTAGCCTTAAGTGGTCCAAAAATGATCTGCCTTCCTTGTTTACCACAAAATATCCTAAATGCAGAAACAGACTATGTATCAAATGTCAGCTAGAAACTGGAAAACGAGAGGTTCTGTCCAAACATAGGGAAAAATGTCTTTCCTGTGAGGGTGACCAAGCACTGGCAGAAGTTGCCTAGAGAGGTTGTGGGGTCTCCATCCTTGGAGCTGTTCAAAAGCCAGCTGGACATGGTCCTGGGCAGCCTGCTGTGGGGGACCTTGCTTGAGCTGGGGGCTGGACAAGATGACCTCCAGAGGCGCCTTCCAGCCTCAGCCATTCTGTGATTCTGCAAATACTTACCTGCAATCTACCAAAAGCTGAGACTGGCTCCATATCTTCATAGGTGGACCATGAAAGAAATTAAGTAAATCAGCTAATTTTAGCCCCGATAGCATGGGAGAAAAAGATATAGAGAAAAACCTGGGAATTCCATTTCATTTAACTTACTTTACAAACTCACTAAATATGGCACATAACAATCTGCAGTCCCAAAGCTGAAGTCTTCCGAGGTTAAAGTGACAAAACTGCAGAAAGTCGGTGGATAGAGTGCTTTGTCTACACCAGCCATTGTTTTATTGTTAGCCCTTTCCTTGCAAGAATGTTAAAATTCACCAAAATATATATTTAAGTAAAGCAGGTATTTGTTGATGTTTCTAGGAGAAAGGGGTCTTCTGGGGGGCTATAAGGATCAGTGAACTCTCACACTACAGTCTTGGTAATGCTCTATCACATCTTTTTTATTTGAGTTTCTGATCCATTTTGACAACATCTTACATATTCCTGTCTTAAAGGTCAAACCTGCTTCTTGCCAGCGATAACTGACAAATGAAAATATCGGTGTTTTAGAAAAACGACATCCATAATAGGTTAATCTCATCTTTATCAACTGAACTTGATAGAATGCTCTTGAAAACTGACTGGGGATATTCACCATAAGCATTTCTGAGTCTGTGAAAAGCTCAACTTAAGCTTCCGTTATAACAGACTGTAAAACCAATCAATGTGATATCTGAAAAATATTGGTGGATCAAGGCAGATGCCAAGTTTTCACAGTCACTTAGGATTACTCCATCAATGAATTGCATCTGCAAAGGTGCCCTCCAGAACAGAACAGAGCCATTTTTAAAGGACCTTACTGTTAAAAGGGCTGAAAAAAAAGTACATTGTATTTTTTAATGCGTTTCTGGATCTGAGTAATAGAGAAAGGAATTTTAAAAAATCTGGAAAAAACCCTGAACAAACTCAGTATATTTCATGTATGACCACGGTGGCCTTGCAGGTTTAGCTGGTGTGTTCAATATAGTAAAATTAATATGGATACAAAGACTGAGAACACGGATCACTGGGATAAGAAACAGGCAAACTAAATGGCCCACAGCTCTCGACGAGGAACATCTCTAGGAACAATGGTTCACTGTTTCCCATAGTTCAAGAACTAAGCGTCACCAGATGAAATTATCACGTGACAGGCTGAAAAATGAGAGGTTTGTAACCCACTGAACATACCACCACAGGCTGATGCTGATGCAGGAAGCTCACGTGAATTTAAAGAGCAATCAATCAGACATTCATGGAAACAAAAACAAAATAAAAATCAGTACTTACTAAATAGAAATCTCTGCTATGACGCAGTAAATTTCCAATAAAAAGAGGACTGTATCTTAGGAGAGACCAGGCCAGTCCTCACAATAAGGTGGCTGTAGCCTTAAACTCTCCAGACATCTCTTACGGGCCACTGCCAGAGACTTGTTACTGGGCTAGGCAGACCCAATGATACGGCAACAGATTTTTCCTTGCTTCTTGTGGCTGCACTTCACTGCTCTGATTTAGGGTGGTAGATGACATCAGGTAAATTACAGCTTTTGTGTAGGAAAACACATTCCTTTTATGCTGAGTAGGAAATAGTCCATCTGTTGGGGAAAAAAATAATTGTAATTTACATAAACACTCCTAAAATGTCCTTTCCCTCGAGTATGTCTGTATGTCTCGGCTCCTCAATAGCCAAACGAGTTTGGGAATATAGAATCATAGACTCACAGAAACGTTTAGGTTGGAAAAGACCCTTAAGATCATCGTATCCAACCATTAAATATACTTATCCTTTGCCATGATCAGAAGGGAACTTGAATCAAATTTTGAGTTTTTGAAAGAAGCTGATAGAACATCTCTATCCTTTATCACATCCCAACTTGCCATTTCACTTCCAGTTTTTGTCAGGATCCAAGCTGGGAATAATGCAGAGCATCTCAGCAGGATTTGTTTCTGTGAGTGGTAACAAGAGTGTTAAGAGTCAAGTCCAAATCTAAAGGGATTTCTCTCAAAATTTAACATGGTTTTAAAGGTTCTAGAAATAACAGTGTATCATAGATGCATCCACCCTTGATATAATCTTGCTCTGATTCAGAAAAATGACTAAGCATGTGCTCAATTTGAAATGTGCCCATGATTTTTTAGCCAAGAGAGAAAAAAAAAAAACAGAATCATCGCAAAACACTAAAGTAAATGCCTGCACATACAATGATACATTTCACCAACACCTATATTGGGTTTGTATGACCCCATTTTTCTGCAGACGTTGTCCTAAAAGTAGCCTCAAAAGGGCAGATGATGTTTTTATATCAAATAGGGTTTGGGCTGCCCACAAAGATAATATGGTGTTGGGTTTGGGAGTGCCGTGCACCTCAGGCTGTTCAAAGTTTAGGCCAGCTCAGAAGTGATGCAACACATCATCCTGTCTAGAATAGATTGGCTTTGAAGGCTGAGAAAGAAAATGCAGAATTAAAAAAAATAAAAGTAATCTAACTCTGTAAAGGATCAATCTAAAAATGATATACAGATAAAATTAACTATGTCACTCCGTAAATAATGTTAAAGAAAACAGACAGTAAATTGAAATTATTCTCTACGAATGCAGTTCAAAAAGAGTTACTGTCAGAGCTATACACTTCTGCTGCAAAAAAACAGTCATTGTAGATGCTGTAAAAATGCTGAATGCAATTTATAGATTCACTTTTATTACGTTAAGATGACACTAACATGGTACCATGATTATTAATTATAAGAGTGTAAAAACCATCTGTGACTTGGCTTTTCTTTATTGATAGAAAAGATGTGTTGAAGGCTGCAGTAACGTATGGATAGTTTCATTCACCACTATATTACTCCAATTTTCAACTGATGTAACATAATATTACAGCAGCGTGAATATGAAGTACCCCAGTGGGGAGTCAGTCCTCTGGTCTGCATTATTCCAGAACAACAAGCAGATGACATATGGGTAATAGCATTATGTTCTCTAGGAGAGATGGTAAAATGTAAAAGAAGAAACAGCATCTTCTAAGCAATTCCACAAAGTTTAATTTAAAAGGTGTGATCTTACAGCTGTCCAGCAGATGCCCATTAAATATTAGAAAGGCAAATGGTGGTAGTCCAAGTCACCCTCCGGTAATTGGGCAGTACTGACAGTCTAAAGTGCATTCCTGTCCTCGTCTAAGGCAATTGCACATTGGGTGTGGGTGTTGATTTGGATGGGGGAATGAATTCATCTTCCAAGTATTCTTTTGTGCAGTCTGTCGCAAGTACTCACAGTCTGCATTTCACATTGCTCAGAGAAGTGCCAAAGCTAAAACCTTAAGGAGCAGACCTTAATCTGGCTATTAAAATAAGTTTAATAATCTCCTCCTTTAATTTTGTTTGGAGGATATCCTAATTGATTTTGGTTTTACATAACCAGAGTTAATCCAAAATATTTCTCTTTAGGCCACTTTCAGTCCTTGCATAGATCATAAAACACTTTGTGGTTTTTTTTTTAATCTTTCTCCTTGCTGGTAAAAAAATGAGAGAGAGATATTGTGAGTGGAGCTCGGTGAAGGCCAATTGCAAAGTTCTTCACTATCACCTTGGAAATAATGAGGGAGAATATTGCCCAACAGATAGAAGATTGAACTGATGTAGAAGCCTTGTGAGGAATGTATAAGGAATTATTATATATAGAAACCAAGTGAGTATCGAGGATGTAACTTGGGGATTCCCTATAGACATTTTCCTCAAACACAGGAAGAAACGTTTTCTAATATTATTAGAGGTTATTAGTTTTGCTATTATTACTGCTGTTATCATTATAACTTTCACCCCAGGGCTCAGGTCAGCAACAACAACAATTTCTACAAGGTTATCAGGATTGCAGAACGTTTCCTTTTCTGCTCAGTGATGCTTAACAGTCTTATTTCTGGTCAAAATAATTTTAGTGAGAACTCTGAAGCATAAAAATAATGAGACCAGTTTTCATAAAGACATCTTTCCCTTGTGAATGCAATGTGCAGTCACAGCAGAGCAGTGGCAGCATCTCACCATTTGTGCTTCCAAAGCAAAAAGTGTTAATGGTGCTGAACAACACCCTAGTTGAATCTGTGTCCAGTTCAGGTCATCCTTGCTCAGGAAAGAGGAATTCAAACAAAAACATTTGTACAGAATGGCTACTAGGATTTTAGGTAGAAAAGGAAGGCTATGATTCTGAAAGCCACTCAGAAAGTTAAGTGTGGTAGAGGCAGTCTAAAAAGGGATATGCGTTCTTTTTAATACACGTTGTAGGAAGAAGTATGCAAGATAAAACACAAGCTGGCAAACAAAATGCAGTCTGGGGAAAAAATCAGAAAAGCAGTTTGCTCATGTCTCTGGACTGGCCTTCTAATTTCTGCAGTGATGGAAAATATTTTAAGCTGAATATCGAGAAGTTCCTGCTGGGTCCAGCTTGACACTGGTGGTACCAGGGTCCTGCTTTGCTAGGTTTGGCTTTGGCCACCCAGAAGCTGCTGTCCATTCCCATATGCTCTAAAACACAACTGTTGGTAAAAATTGTGTAGCCAGATGCTGTACGCGCTCAGGTATGTGCCAGTGGTTGACTTTTGGCCCAGTTCCACTGAAATGCTTTTTTTTTCTATTGTCAATTTCAGCACAGTACAGCTCAGAAAGATTTTTTAATATGAACCAGTCTCGTCTCTTCTTTCTCTCAGGGACCCAAATGAGCCTCAGTTTTTAGCAGGAAAGGACTTACAAGAACTGTGTTCTTTCTCTGCTTATTGGATTCCCAGCTGTAAAAAGAATTAAGCAGTGAGGTGAAATAATTGTTTAAAATTACTGAAAATGAATCTTGATCACGACCTCAAAACTGAGAATCATGATCATTATATTTGCATTCTCATGAATGTACATGAAGTTATTGTTGTGTACCAGAGTATATATTTGTGTATTAACTTTATCAAATTTAAGTGTTTGTGATATCTCAGTGAGCATGAAATGTAGTTACTTGGTTGCACCTGTTCATAATAATTGGATTCAATATTCATGAATGATTTTCCAGTAACCATGTGCATGAGCAGCGATCATTAGGACAGGCTTCCAGCTCCCCAAATGTTGTACTGCTAGTGATCTGTGAGCTCTGTGAAAACAAAGGTTTATAAAGTATCAGCTGACATTTCAAAATGTATGCGCAAGTGATTGCTTCTCTTGGCCAGGGTAACAAATCCCTGCTTGTTTACAGATGGGAGTTCACCTTCGTGTAGCAATTAGGAATGATGGTAAATGGAAAGGGATGCTATCTAAATTTAAAGAAAATCATGCTAAAACTAACAACTGTTAAATGAACCGAACCAGAAGCAGCCTGGAAAAGGCAGAGGATGAAAATATTGAAAGTTAAATGTGCCAAGACTGGCAAAAGTCAAAACCAAAAATCCAAGTAAACAGAATAAAACACAAACCGTGAAGATAAGAAGATTATTTAATTTACCTTGTAGTAACGACATAAATAGTTTGTCTTCAAAGAGACCTTTGTTTATCCCTGAGCTTATCTGTCCTCCTCCTGGATTATTTGAAAAGTCGTGGGCCAAACCAGAATACTGTTTGAGCCGATAGGAGTAGCACCTCAGGTTAGACGAGATAATGTACCTAAGGGAAGTGCCCACACACCTCTGGGGGGGCCACAGGGTGTGATGTGAACGTAGCCAGGGATACTGTGATTCATACAACCTGTTACTGTCAGATTAAAAATCTTTACTTCAGTCTCACATGTTGGTTCTCGTTAGATCAGGTTATTAAAATCCCTGTACTTGGTGAAATGGTGCCCAAACAATAGCTGTTTTCTCAAATTGTCTAGTTCATCTTTTCCTGATAACTGTAATAGTTCAGATGTAAGTAACTACTTAAAGATGGAGGTATGCTGTCTAACAAACCCAGCATCCAGGCTGAGAGATCACTTACTGTAAAATTTGCATTGCTCTAAACACATTCCAGTTATCAAAACTCTGGATGTAAAATAAGTATTAAATATTAAAGCTCATATTAAAGGTACACACGTACTGCATGGAGGACCTATTCCCCAATGCAGCATGGGTCAGCCATAGCTACATATGCAAGAGTGGACTCCAGCATGGCCTTCCTCCACTCTATTTGAAATCAGTGAGAATTAGAGTTTTTCGTTGGCTTCAAAAGGCTTTGAGCAGGTGCTCGGCTGTCTTATATTACGTATTGAGCGAAGTCTGCAGTCCTAAAAGTACATTGTAGTGCTGCTGGGTGATTAGAGGTTGGTACATCTGAGCCACAGCAAGGCTAAAACCGAATATCCAGGATATTATCCAATGGCTTTTGCTAGAAATGTAACAGTCATGAGATTGCTTTGTATAAAGAAAGCACAGCTTCACATGACTAGGTGTGCCTATTTACAGCGATTACGTTAGGCACTGTGGCTAGCAGGTTTTGCATCAGCGATGCCTGAAGATCAGCATGAAAACCAGTCTTTGTCTCCTCTCCTCCCACCTCTGCTTGGGTCAGCATTGAAAGATTTGGGATTTCCTGAACAGAAATACACATCTAATAAACCAGTCAACATCTAATACACCAGTCAATGAGGTGCATCCATGCGAATTTAGGCTAGCCCTTTCTAGGCCAATAGCATATTGTACAAGTGTGCAAAACTTACAGGTTTTGCCTTGCACATGTTGAATGATTGTCTAGACATGTCTAATTTGTTCCAACAACCTCTAACTGTCCTCTGAATCACATCTGATCTAGCATGAGATGGTACAGGGAATAGGCAATTCCCAGTGAGGTGCACCATTTGAAAGATCATATAAACAGCTGGGCTTTGGCTCACCTCTGCTTTACTCTAACTTCACTTTGCTGTGATTCCGCTGTAAAAAGCAGATGGATCAGGAAGATCTAAAATGACACATAGGATGATCCAAGACCAGCGAAAAGTAGGAATAAGAAAGACCCTTTAGCCCCATGGACGGCTATTTCCTCGTGTGTTAAGAAAGGGCAAAGAAAGCTTAAGTGGTAATTTCTGTTTTGGTGACATTTTACAACAATATGTATTTTCGACAGGTGAAGACTTCAAAAAGAACACCTCAGTTTTTAGATCTGATAAAGCAATTAGCAGTCAGTTCCTTGGATAAGCAATCAGTCAGGATAAGCTTGCCCTTTCAGGAAATTCAGGGGCTTTTACAGCTTCTGAGGATGGCTAAGAATGATGCTGCAGGAATTATGCAGAATATCTAATACAGTGGTTATCAGTTACTTATGGATGGAGGAAGCTCTAGAAATTGAAGTAATATTTAATAAGTAATTGAAATAATATTTAATAAGTAATTGATCTTTACATTGGCCAAGAGATGTTGGGGGTTTTTTTCTCATTCCTTTGCTTTAATGTGATTTCCCCTTAGCAAGGGTAGTCAGACTCCATAGAAATGAACATCACGGAAAGCAGGCTGAATTTGTGCTACACAGGTAGCTATATGAACCCATCAGTTTATGCAAAAAAAGAAGGGAAAAGGAGTTATCAAAAAGAATATCCAAGTTTGGCTTTATACATAAGTATCTCTATATAGTAGTTCATGCCAAACATGCAGTATATTTTTTTTGTCCCTCATTACTATATTTTTGGCTTCCGAAAATAGGAGTACTGACAAAATAAATTTCCTTAAAGAACACAGCTATTTATTGATCCTGAATTCTGAAAACTCACGGGTTTTCAAGCAGCAACTAACCGCCAATTCAGTATTCATCATTTTGAAAGCTACTCATGAATTGTATCACCTTGTTTCACAGCTTCAGCTCCCAAAATTATGAACTTTAGGTGATACTATTTATTGCAGAAAGCACAGAATGCAATTTGTTTTCCCATTATCTACTTGATAAAAATATGTCCCATGCTAATGTCATGAGAAAAGATGACAGCAGGCTTTAGTGCGAAAAGCAGAACAGGTTAGATTTAGGTTATGGTAATGAGATCAGAGTGAGGCAAAATACAAGATAATACAAGTAGAAGACCATGTGGATAAATACATAGATTTCTGTAATGGAAAGCTAAATATGCAAAGATAGGGCATCGTTTTTAATTTATCACTTTCATCTCCTTCTGCTTTTGAAATGTTGTTAGTAGCATAATATTGGCCTAGAGTTTTAAGGAAGGAAAATGTCAGCAGGCATTATTAATCTTATTTATATAAAATTGTATAAAAAAGTAAGGGAAAACAACATTGTTTATCTTTGTTTTGAAGCCTGCAGATATTGTGGTTATTTTGCATAATGCATATCAATATCAGTTGCTGTGGTTTTTTTAAACCTAAAATGAATATTAAACGCTTATGGCCAGTGTCTTAATACTGCTTAAGGAATACAGAGCAAGTTCTCCACCTCACTAACAGCACCACCGGCTGCCCATGTGGCTCTGCTTAACACACTCAGTGCCAGTCTCCACTTGGGCACCCGCATCTTTCTCCTCCTCTTGGCAAAACCTGCTGTGCTTCAGAAGAGAAGTGCCACCAAATGAATTTCATAGAATCGTTTGTGTTGAAAGGGACCTTTAAAGGCCATCTAGTCCAGCCCCACCCCTGCAATGAGCAGGGACATCCTCAACTAAATCAGGTTGCTCCAGTCTGACTTGGAATGTTTCCAGGGATGGGGCATCTCCCACCCCTCCTCATATCCTCATCATAAAAAATTTCTTCCTTATATCCAGTCTGAATCTCTCCTTTTTTAGTTTAAAACCATTGCATGTGTGAATGCTAGCCTGTGACACCGAGCTTTGGCCACGTGCTAGATCCTTCCTCTGATTTTGGCTGAGGGAAGAGAAATAAATTCTACAGTGTGTGGTTGAGCACAGAGGTGTCAAGTCCCATGGCTGAGCCCCTCTGGTTGCATCAGTCTCCCTGCGGATCCTTCTGCTCCAGCTGGCCCGACAGCCCACAAACATTTCTGCGGTTACAGCTTGGTTTTCCATTTTCGAACTAACGGATCTCTTGGACAACTTGCAGAAGGTAAAGCTACAGGGTTTGAAGTACCCTTTAATGTTGAGAGAAGGTTTTTCAGCCTGTCCCTTGGGCATCCACACACTTGAAGCTTATCCATCCTTGTTTGTGCACCTGCTGTTCATGAGAACTCATCACTGGTGTATGGGTGGTACTTGAGGGTGCTCCGTAAATGTAGGGTAGTACCGGCTGGGAGAGGAATGGGGAGAGTTAAAAGGAGGCAGCACTAGCCTGGGATCTACTTTGAGATCCCATACGCGGATGCTGTACTTCCATCCAATGTTTCTCAGAGGCAGAAGCTGTGTAATAGAAATCAGGCTGTGTAATAGAAAACAAGAGCTTTCTAGATGCACTAACCTGTCCTTGCATAGGACATCAGCTGTCTCACACAGGTGTGTTAGGTCAGGTGTTTTGGGAAAAGGTGACTTTCTTGTATCCATGCTGTACAGGCAACCTCTGCATTTGCTTGAGAAACAGCTGTGTGAACGGCTGGGCAGGAGCCAGCCCTGACAGCACTGCCAGGCACCCGGAAATCTTGTAGGAGCCTAACAACATTCCCTAGCTCTCCATGACTGTGTCTCCGAATGAGAAATGAAATCATGCCCACAAACCTTTGTCCTTAAATCAGTAAGTCAGGAGCTGCTGTTGCCACCACCAGCACCCCCACTGATGGTATCCTGAGAAAGTTCATAACCTCAAATTAGCCTATTGCTTATATCTGAAATAATACACCGTACTATATCTTATCATGTACTTACTGTCTTGTGAGGGCAACCTCCTCCGAGTTCCTGTTTCCCATGTGTATTTTGTTATCTGTGTTGGCTGGCAAACAGCTCTTTGCCAAATAAATATTAAGGAAACCGCAAGTGGTCCTTGTGATGCTATTTAATGCCACTGTAAGAACTGTGCGAGAGACAATACGATGCGGTCAGCTGCCTTTTGAATAATTTCCAGTAAATGGAAGACCATTCTGCTTTTTTCTCAACTGTACCTTAGCAGTGGCCGGGGCCTACTTGTGGATTTCTGTTTTAAAAAGGGTGCTGACATTTTCTGTTGAAAATAGATCCATTGCACTCTGTTTTATTTTGAGGGAAAAAAATCTCGGGGTTTTTGGTGGTTGTGCTGTTTGATTGTGTTTGGTGGTTGTTTACATGAAACATAGCTTCCCAGGTTTTGTTTTCTTCCCCACAATAATGCTGTAAGCAGGAGGAAAAAACACTCTGCAGATGTCCAGAACTGTGAAATACCAAATAACTTTTTCTCACTGTTTGTTTAAATTTCTAGAGATTTTGCTAAAAACGTGAAAGATCAAAATTCTTTTTCATTATTGATAAAGAGTATATTTTTAGGGAGAGGAGGCTGGCCGGGTCTGTATGTTATATTCATTTTGACATTCTATCAACTTTTTTAAACTGCTTTTGAGTTTTCTCATCTGTGGACATTGAGATAAATTAAATGCAGCTCATTCTACTGTCTCCTGCAGAAATTCAAATGCTGATTTCAAGCAGTAAACATCTGATCTTTTTCGGTGTTGAAAATAACAGCCCCTCTTAAAACTGTTCCATCTGAGTTATTTTGAACTTTTTCTCTGGCACCTCATCTCACACTGGCTCACATAAGTCTCACGCTTCTCAGTGTATTGGAAACAATAAATTCAATGTGACTTTGTGAGAAAAATTGATAGACTGATTATAGCATGCCAGCTCGAAATTCAGAAATGAAGCAACGAGTTTTCATCACACTGCCGCTTGCTTAAGGGAGAAATTCACACATGGGAAAACTTTAGATACCGTAATGTACATAATGTAACTTTAAATATTCTCTCTTGTGCTTTCTTAGTAATATACGCTAACACAGTAATGTTTACATTAGAGATGGGCTTGAGCTACAAACAACAGATTCAGATTTTGCTTTCATCTAGAAACCTGCAAAATTTTAAGAAGATGAACTTAAATCACAGTCTCAAACAGCATATGTGGTGGGAAAAAAAATCCCATTGAGGAAAGAAAATATAGTTACTCCTTAGTCTTTAGGGTGTGCCACTCTGGACAAACAGGCATAAATAGTGAAACTCTGGGAATTATAATTTATTTATCATTTTTAAATAATATTTTTCAGTATTATTGCACTACTTATACAAAGACTGTAAGGTCTGGATTTCTCTTCGGCTTTCTATGCGTGCTGAATATTTTGAAGATTTTAGAATGAAAAGAAATGTAGTTTGCTAGCACTTGGCAGACCCCGATGCTGGGAAAAACATGGAAAGAGCAGCCCGGTTAACTCAAGCAGAAATTGCCCTGACGGGAAGACATCTGATTCTTCAAGGTTTTAAAAGCATGTGTCTCGGTGGATACCTTCAAGACAGACGCACTGCAAGTGCCACGGGACAATTCAGAGGAACAGAGTGGTCTGAAAAACCACTAAATGGGAGGGAAAGATGAAAAAAAAAATAGAAGTGGGTGATTTTTTCCTTGTGGGGGATGCGAATCATGAGTTACACAGGTTGGATTAACGCCAAGTTTTCTTTCAAAATCATACAGAAATAGAAAATATGCATTTCCTGTTCAAATTAAGAAAACCACATTTTTAGGGGATAAAAATCAGTAGAAGAGATTGCCTGAAAATCAGAGGCAATTAAGGAAAACAGGGAACACATCTTTATTTACTAGTTTCTGGCTGTTGCCTCATTTGCACGCGTTGTACACAACAGTGGCAGCTGTGCCTCTTTCTTGCCTTTTTGTCTCTTCTGAAAAATCAGCTGCAGGGGACGCTACTTGGGGCTGAGCAGCGTACTTTTGAAAAATTCAAGTTCAGATATTGAAAAACATTTTAATACTTTTGTGCTCCTCTTCAAGTGAATGTGTGGAATGCTGTGGCAAACGTATACAATCAAACAGCCCTTCTCATGTGCATATGGGGTGCTTATGCCACAGAGTTTGGATGAAACACTATATAGCTGTTGTAGTCACTAGGCCCTTGCAGAGCAGTGCTGTTAGATAAAAATCACAAAGCTAGAAAGAGTGATTTAAAAGTTGGTTTTGGTGTTGTGTTTTTTTTCTTATTAAGGGAAGACTGATCGTTTACATTTAGAAAATTTCCAATGTGTCACATCTCATCAGAGTGGTGCATAATTTATCTACAGCTACTTGGTTTCCAAACATGATACAACACAAGGTCAGTAAGATGAGCATCCCACCTGAAATGTGGTAATAGCGTTCATATCTTCAATTACATATATGCTGCGTATGCAAAACTGAATGACAGTGGATGAAGACAAAGTGCCTGCAGTTTTGGTTGCATACTACACAGCTGACTTAAGAAATAGTCTTAGGTGTGCTGTTGCCACATAAAATACCACTATCGTTGACTCCTTCAATTTTTTGTCATAATTAAAATAATAGTCTAACATATGGAAACATGCCGAGTTCATTTGTAGGAAACATTTTCAAACATTGCTGAAAAAAACTACATTAAAAAAAAATCCCTGTGTGATTGAAAATGCACACACATATTCTTTGGGGACGCTACTCTGAAAACATGCACATTTATCTCTTCAACTCTTAAAGGAGATAAAATACCCAGTGCTCTCTGGTGTTTGCTCTGCCAATATTTAATATAGGTGATAGCTCCCATTCTTCTTCCCTTATTAAATGCTGTCCTTAATCTCAATCTGAATTATTGGTGTACACTCCAAAACAGGATGAATGCAGGACTCCTGAGAGTGATGGATGACTTTGGTGCTTCAGTTTTGGATGCCTAGCATGGCACTTACTTACATAGAAAGATCTGGCTTTCTGGTGTTGTCAAGCACTTAAAGTTTGTAAATATTTTGCAGATACCTGTGGCTCAGTCTCCTCAAATATATGCCAAACTACTACAACTTGGTTTTTTTAAAGCATAACGTAAAATAGAGTTAACAACATATCTTCCAACCCCTCCTCCCACTTTTTTTTTTCCTTTGAAGTTATTTTAAGTGTGTGATCTTTCAATCTCAGCATCACAGTGACATAAGGATCTGCTTTGACTGTTTGCTTTGTACTGTTATATTTAATGTGTTTAGAATGACCTTCTACCTCCATTAAATTACATATGATCTAGTTTCTCAGCAGGGCCATTTATGATCATTTGTCTTAGATTTTACGTATTGCTTTTCATTGTCCATCTCAAAAATTGCTTTACTTGCACTGAATAAAAAGTGACAAGAAGTGATGGAGTACACTGTTAGAAACACTTTGGAGATTTCTTGATTCCAGAGATGTTAGCTTGTGAGCTGCAGGCCCTCTCAGGATGGATAACTGCGTTACAGTGGGGTCAGTCCCACCCTGGGGGACACGTATGGGGGAGAAGGGGACAGCCCCCATATCCTGTCCCCTGTCTGCAACCTGGGCCAGTGTCTCATGGTCCTCAGCATAAAAAATGTCTTCTTTTGGTTCTGCTGATTGCTAGTTGGTTACCTATAGGCAGGACATCAGTCCTGTAATGTGGGGAGTTTTTTTAACTTGTGTTTGGATACTATGCTGTCATTACAAAAAGGAAACGGCCCCCCCCAGCTTCACTTGTTTTACTTTCCAAGGACGACAACGCTGCCAGGACTGGGAAGAGAGAGGAGACCACAAAAAAAGGAAAGGAAGATGCCTCGAAAGTGAGAAGCATTTGAAAAGGTGCAATGAAGAAGAGCAGGGGAGGGGTCTTCAGTGAAGGCTACTGGAAGCTGGTGCAGCCTTGTGACAAATCTCTGTATTCACACGCTGTCCACATTGGGGAAACGTTTGCAAACTGTCGCAGGTGAGTGAGCACCACAGAAGAGGTAACTCTTAGTGACTCTTTTGCTGTCCCCTTCTCCAAATGGAGGAGACTTTGCATTGCATGATGATGTTTAAGAGAAGGGATGGAGTATCACTTAATGACGTGACGTATTATAATGTTACTGTGATGGTTAGAAACTTGAACTCCGGTCTTTCACAGAGAGGAGAAATGTAATCTAGACAATTAATTGGTGTGAATATCGCTAGCTTAACTGTATTGCAAGGGCATGGCACAGCTAATGCTGGGACTTGGAAATGTTTTTCAGTCTACCCCAACACTGAAGTCAAAATCAGACTTCAGTTATGTCACTTTTAAAGAGCTGATAAGTCAATAGTAGGTTCACATGCCCCGTAATGATATGGCCGGGGGGGTCCAGAGCCTTTAATACACCCTGAGCAAGGTCTTGCTCTAGGCCCACACACCTCTTTAAAACCCACGGGCTGGGGTTTAGTGGTGGACTTGGCAGTGTTAGGTTTATGGTTGCACTGAATGGTCTTAAAGGTCTTTTCCAATCTAAATGATGCTATGATTTTTTTCTCCATTTCATAAATTGAAATGCACAGTATGAAAATAAATTAAGGGTTGCTTGTAAATACAAAAACCTGAAGCCACATCCATAATAGACTTCAAACATGGAGAAAGCATCAATATTGCTATTTGTGTTCTATGTGATAACTGGCAAATACATAACTGCAGAACTAAAAATAAATACATAAACAGACCAGACACTCTGATACAGTAGGTAGGAATAGAAAAAAAAAACCCCAACATATCAGACTGCAGTTGCTTTTATCATTCTATGAGGCCACATTAAGTAAGCCTTGCTACTGCTCTCCATTGCTCTTTAATGGGACCATGGCAAGACAAAAGCAAACCTCCATCCGAGGGTAAAAGTACTAAATAAATAAGCGCAGAGTCACTTTTTCTGCTTCAGGACAGAGTTTGTAATAAATTGAATCAATAAGTGTTTTCATCATTTTGTGAACAGTTGGCTGTAGGGTGCCTGTGATTTCTGTGTTAATTTAGTTGTCTTCAGAGATTAGAAAGACTGAAGGAATAACTGTTTTAAGATTACTGTGTCTATCCCATTTCTGGCAAAGGCCACTAAGGTTGGTTTTTTAATCGTAATAATTTCGTTTATGACAAATGATGCAGCAGAAGACATCTTTCTCCTACAGGTTTATCAGGTTATTAAGCATTTGAGTCTGATAGTTCTTTTTTGTTGTTCTTTGCTCCTACCATGAATAGGAGGCAAAACAGAGAATTTGTTTCTTTAGGGTGCTCTGGGAACACCCTAACGCATTAGCACAACCAGCATAGAAAAATCCAAAAGTAAGTCTGAGGCTCATCTAATTTTTCAAGGATCAATGAAAAATGTGTGAGTGTCACTTCTCATAGACAGTTATATTTGTTTCCTGCTGTTCTACCATAAGCTTTCTTTTATTATTTTTATCTCCTGTGAAAGAAAATTGAATATGTCCAGAAAATAAATGCAATACAGCAGAACAAAAACTCAAAAGTTGTGAAGTGAAACAAAATCTGGACCACCAATTGTTCAATTATATAGAATTAACGTAAACATGAATAACAGTTTACCTAACTATTTTTTATGCCACATTAGCTTTTCTGTAGCGAGGAGAAAGTATTCTCTGGTTCTTTAAATGCAAATGTTTCAAATGTACAGCTATGGATATTCCCTGTTAAGGTCAGGGTTTTTTTTATTTTTGCCAGGAATGACTGTGCAGTCAATATTTATTTCTGAAACATCTAGTCACAGTTATTAAGAAACGTCTCTTCCTCTTCTCATTCAAAGCCAAGATGTCTCACTTTGCCATTGAAATCTTTGATTCAGCACAGAAACATAGTTAAATTAAAGCACAAGTGGTGTCCGGCCCACATCTAGGAGATCTACACACATGCTTTATAATTATACAAGGAAAGGAAGAGGGTATTTACATCTCAAATGTAAGACACCCTCAGGTGGCTTTTTGTTGTGGTTGTCATCCCAGTAGACATAAATGATCTGAGTAGGTTTAATGTTAACGATATCTCTGAATATCCCACTGTATGTACACATTAAAATATTTTCCCTTTAGAGCAATCTGGCCCTTTACCAACCTCCCAATGGCCATGAAAAGAAACTGCAATGCAAATTATGCTAAAAAAATCAAAGGGTGAGAGTAAAATTCATATCTGCAGAATTCTTCATTTGTGCTTGTGGCCATCTGGCTTTGCTCTCCCTTGGGACAGTGACCTTCCCCTCTCCTTTGTCAGTATTTTGTTCACTTACTTCTTTGGTTGCCACACTGGCATATGAATGCTGCCTTTTATTTTTTAACACTTTTTTTTGTTTCTTTCTCTCTGTGTGGCAGTGTATGCCTTCTTTTGGAATAGAAATCTCCATATATGCAGCTCTACTAATAGAAATACAACACAGTCGCACTTATTAAACACTCAGCGTGGGCAAGTACCTTCAGCTCCAAGGAGTGGCACGGGAAAGGAAGGAAACAGAGGCGCCGTCGGTGGCATCTTTGAGCACCTTCACATGAAACGTTCCTGTGGTTGCCTGTGCCCAAAGCCCAGTCCTTCATGGTCTGCAGAAATGGGTTCCCTTAAGCACAAAGCGCCCTAACATCTACATCCCACGCTCCGTCCATGGTTGAAGTGATACTTTTTGTCATTTGAATAGTAAATATCTCCCCATTGAGCTTAATTTGAAAAAGAACAAAAAGTTATAGCCCCTTTTCCCCTCGTGTGAGGCAAACAAAACCAGAGCTTCACCAGTGGAGGCTAAAGGCAAGCAGCACTGACCCCAGCTGCAGAGCCACAGATGTCAAGTATGTGGTGCATACATCTTTCTGCCTCACTGAGCAATACGTCAAAGCTGCTCAAGTGACTCACAGAAAACTAAACTACCTTGTCCCTTCCTAAATACACTTCGAATGGAAAAAGTCTATCTGACTGCCTTCTAAAGGTCATAGTAAGAAAAGGAAAGTTGGCTCCTTTTTTTCTGCTTTTATTATTTGGCTTAACTGCTACATTTGTTCCAGTCCCTGCTGTGGAGAGCAGGCATTTGATCACTTATGAAGCATGGAGTTATCAGTCCCTGTATCAAGAAAATACTAGAAAAACGCTATTATCAGCCCTAAGCATGACGATTCAGATTGCGAAGCCAATGTGACTAAACACAGCCTTGCAAGCAGCGGGGCTGTAAACGTCCTTCAGGAGGTATCTCACCGCTGGTTCACGAACTCACACCTGTGCAAATAGGCCTGGTACTCTCCACAAATACTTACCAATATTGGCAAATTAACCGCTACTTGCTATTTCACGCTTCCAGAAAACAACTCTCCTCTCTGGCCACTCTCTAGAAATCCAGCACAGCCCTTCTCAGGTGCTGTAGCTCCATAAACTGCCTTAACATTTTCTGCTGCTTTCAGCTGATGCTAAGCGACGTACGTCCTTGTCCTGTGTCACTGAGTGGAAGGGAGCAAGCACCAGTGAGGTTATTCAATCTCTCTTGATCCTATCCTTTCACATTTCAAGTAGCTTGCTCATACTCCTTTTGATGTTTTTTGTTCCACAAGCACAATTTTTGTCTCCATTGTTCCTTTTAACCTGACCATCCATATGTGCTCGGGATGGTGCAGGAACTGAATTGGTCAACAAATAATAGGCATAATAATGCAATAAACATACACGATAAACTAGGTGTCCAGGCAGTGAAAATCAGCATGGTTTCATTAAAGTTAATGGGATCTCTTACTCCTGAGAACTTGTTTACCCCAATTGGAAGTTAGATCTGTGTCCTAGTGACATAATAAATACAAGTACATTAAAACTTTATAAACTAAAACTCTACACATCCTCTGTGTACATGCCATGATCTTGTATAGACAAGATTATACTAAGTGAAATCCCGATCCTACTGAAGTCAGCAGGGTAGTTTTCATTGTCTGTAATCATTATCCACAATTCATTTTTCTTCACTGATAATTATGCGGTTCTAGTGTAATATAAAGGCAGGATATTACCAGTGGCCTTAATGGGATCATGCACTACATGACTGAATATTTTGTATCGTGAGTCAATCTCAAGACAAGCGTCTGTGAATTTTTTTCCTTAAAATTTGGGGGCATTGCAGGAAAACTAACCTAATGGAGTCAACAGAAAAGCTTTGGCTGGCTTTACCGGAGCTCAGTTTTGCCCCATTTAAATGTAACTCAGTATTGCAGCTATAGCAGGAAAAGTTTTAAGTCTTCAGATTAACTTAATTCAGACTTTAAATCATTAAAAGCTGAAATCCCCAAGCAAAACTCAGGACTTGCTATGAAGGTAGGAAACAATACCATAAAATGTTTTGATGCTGCAAAGCCAACAGAGGTCCAAAAACGCTGTTCCAAGGGCAGCAACACCGTCATGCATCCTTGGTAAACAAGAATAAAGAGATAAAGTTTGCGTCTTCATATTCTCATTTATTCTATTCTGTTTGTTGATCCTTTGTGTCCTCCTGAACTTGAGGAGAAAACAATTGAAGAAACTTAAAAAAGAGCGCTGTAACTGTTACTATGCAATTAATTTACTTGTGCTATGCTTCCAGGCGTCTTCAGTGGGAGAAAATATGCGTCCAGAAGAATAATCGAGTTTGATCTGAAATAGATACTCGTATAGTTAATAACAATGTCTCTTCATGTTTGGCCAGCCTGCTTTCCGTGCACTTGTTAAATCTTGACTAATGTAACAGCAGTATAGTCACATCTGTCCATGCCTTTTTATGTAAATATATAAAATAAATATATGTATACACATAAAAAAATCTAGAACAAACCCCATTGATTCGGATTTTGCTATGGTTAGAAGAACAAATGGGGAGTGTATGAAAATGTAAATGCGGTTGTTAATGCTCGTATACATCCATGCATCATTTCAGTGCATTTCAGTTTACGGAATACATTTATATGGACCCATCATTAAGCATAGTCCTGTGGGTCATAGACTTGGCTACTTTGCCTTTCAAAAATAGGCTAGTTAACTAATTACCTCATTTCTAGACCAGTAAGTTCATGGAGACCCATGTATCCTTACACGTGAGTCAAAGCAAGCAGAGAGACTGCTGAGTCTGAGTGAAAAGGAAACAGACTGTCCTATAACCTGCTATAATTTGATATAATTATAATTAATTATAATTATAAATGTAATTATAATTATGGTTTGATGGTGCAAAGTTGGAAGACAGTTTATTCATTCCACTGAGGTTAGTGAAGTTAGTTAGGGTTTTCATATCAATCTGAAATATCTGAGCATAATCAAGAATTAAAAGGAGAATTTTATAAAAATATTACCATAAGTATTGCTCCAAAAACTGTGGCAAAATGCTGCTTCTAGGGGCCCAGTAGATTAAATATTTTTCTGTTGGATTCCTCTCAGTAAGCGTAGGCCTAGTAGTTGAGCTTGCAAAGGTGAATCATCTCCCTTTGATGAGAGATACCATAGGGATCTCATATCCTTCCCTGAAAAAGTTCTAAGGAAAAAATTCCATAGGCACACAACAATTAAATGAATAAGACACTGTTTAATACCACTGGAGTTTAGTTTTACATTTAATCAAAAGTGCTAATTGAAATTACTTTGGTAGTGGCTATGCGATGCCCGTTAGAGAATACTCCACGTGACAAAGCTGCCACATATAATCTGGCACCAGCGACAAAATCTGTAAATCCAAGGTCCAACACACAGCTAATACGGAAAAAGAATTACCCTTGACCGCAAGAGACAGAAGCTGGCTTATCAGTCAAGCAGTGCGTGTAGTTTTGCCTCTGTGGATAAATTAATAGCCTCACATCATAGATTATTGTGCATTCTTCATTTTTGCAGTATATTGGTTTAAGTGGTTTAATGTGTTTATCAATGTGCAGTACAGCATTTAAATCCCGAGATAAAAGAATTGAACATAAATATTATATATCATGGAAGGCTAACTATATCATGAAGACATACAAATACGTAAAAATTAAACCATTTACAAAAGAAATGGAAAAACTGCCATTGTCGTCAATACGTACCATAGAACATGAGAATACATGCATACACATCTCCTCTGTCAATATCTAAAGGTCAAATCCTGTAAATGCTCCCAAGATGGATCCTTTTAGGATTTACAGAAGCATTCTGAAGTAAAATACAAGCCAAAATATATTTTATGCAAAAGGAAAAAGGAAAGCAACTGAGATCATTATTCAAGCTGAATCCCTCCCAGTATTCGTTTTAGGTCTTAAATACTGGTAAAGCACCATTTCTGCAGTAGTTCCCTTTCTGCATAGTCTAACATGTGGTATTTTGGGGCTGGCCAGGAACTATTCATTCTGGGTTTTGATTAAAAGACTGTACAATGTGCAAGGCAGCAGAGAACTCATCCCAAGACTTCTGAGTTATTTCTGTTCTGCTAGAAGCTGACATTACACTGACAACCATCTCATACTTACTTTACACTTGCAGGTTTTCACAGTTTCTCATCTTAGGGACACAGTCTAGAGGAAGGCTTTTTTTTTTTCTAGTTTATGTACTTTGTTGATTTGTGAAAGCATATCTTAGAATGTTTGATATCTTTTGGCTTTGTATTGCAGGCACAGTTTTTCTCCTGGTATCAGCTCCTCTAAAGCCTGAAAGATTGACTTCTTTTCCCTCACTTGTTAACTTAATGTAGGGTGTCTTTCTGCTATTCCCTTAGATTGCATTTCTGCCATGTCAGATAGAAGGGAATAAGGAAAGGAAAGCAAGCAGAAAGAAACCCCAAAACTGCTGCTCTTTCTCATTCTAGTTACTTCTGTGTCACAAAGAAAATAATTCCCATAACTTCCATTATGGGAATACCTGAAATCTGAGGCTCAACTAAGCTCCACTGTATGAGAATTAGGAATAAAGATTTTCATTTTAATACAATTTTAGAATTGAGACATAGGCTGAAGTTATATGAACCAAATTGTTTTGGACTTGCTATGATGCATGAGCCTTGATTCATAATGTGACATGAAAAAATTCATTCAGCTGTACTTCTTTATTTTACTCTTTAGCCAGTAAAGGACTGCATGCTTCAAATTCCAGAATACCTTTTTTCCTCATTTTAAGGTCAACAAAAATATGCTACAGTTTATAACTGTTTAGTAGAGGTTATTACATTAAATGAAAGACACAAGTACACAGGCAGGGTGAGAAAAAGGCGAATCAAAGCATTTAATCTACAACTTGTCACCTTTTACAAATTGTCTTGAAAAAAATGCTAATCACACGGGCTTGTAATTCACTTGTCTCTCAGTCTCTGCCCCATTAAGCAGCATTACGTCCCTTTAAGTCTTTTCCGGTTTCTTATACTTTTAACTCTTTCCCCCCTCCCCTGTTATAATACCAGTCTTCTTGCTCCACCATTCTCCCTGACAGACTCCTCTCCCTTTAGTTTTGCCAGAACACTGCGTTTTATTGTAGCTCCCGGGATCTGTTTTGGTGCTCAGAGTGTCAGCTTGTTTCTGAAAAGACACATCTGCTTGAAAGTGAGGATCTCTGCTCACTGAATTCCAAATGTAGATGATTTAAGCTCCATTTACGTAGGGACTGGGAGCCAAATCTTTCCTCTCCCTTTTCCTTTAATATGCATGAAGAGACACGGGTGCCTGACTCCCGGAGGTGTATCTTCCTAAGCCAGAGAACACAGTACCTAAGACTTGATGCCCAACTCTCAGCTCCCCTTTGCAGGCTGAGATCTACATTTGGGCACCACCACACTTCGGAAACCACCCAAGTAGGGCATGAGCTGATGGGCACCATCTTTGCCACCTTTCCAGTGGGGAGGGCGACTCTCCCAACAGATGGCGGAGCAACAGGATGCGTTCAGTGGACCAGACCTAATGGATGCTGCTGCTGTCTTGGGAATATAACTGTCAACTAGAGGAAAAAGGGCTCACGTATCCACTTCGATAGCAACTGCAGAGGTTGACAAAGTAAGGTGATGTGGAGGCAGGGGGGGAAACGACATAAGGGGAGATTGAGGAGGGGGCAGGGACCTCTGACAACTGATTCAATACACAAACCTACTGTAAGGAAATGCAGTTTCTTCACTCCACTTCTAAGAGACTTACTTTGCTTTTGAAGTAGAGAGAGACAGGTTCATATAAGAGCAAAAGAAATAGATGTGAGGAGGAGGAGACTATTCCTATTAAACCATGGATTGGATCCTGTAGAGCATGCTTAGTGTCAAAACATTTCTTTCTCTGATAAGTCTGAAAATATATAAAACAAAAAGTGGCTGTTACTTACCTCCAAATGTGGCAAAACATTTTAAATAAAGGGCAATATCCTGTCTGCTCTTTTTATTGCATTAGAAAAAACCAGTGTGAACAGATAAAGTGTTCAGGCACCAGATGAGAGCAGACAGAACCAATAAAATCAGAAATAAAGACGGTGTTTTATTGTGCTCTGGTGGATGGGTGAATTATACCTCTGAAACATATTTCACCAACTTACTGTGTACAGGTCTGATGGTGAGTAACCCTTTCTGTAATGGCTGCCTAGTGTTTACTGAATAATGCAAGACAGTGCAACAATAACAACAACCCGTGTAAAACTCTTCCAGTGACCATATAAAGACCAAGACTGAGGTCTCTAATAGTGCTGTAATGACCGTATAAAGAATTACAGCACATTAACGATCATCCTAGGACACACAGCGTGCCATCAATAAAATAAGCCACATGCCAGACTTTTCTGAGTGCAGATAAATGAATGACAGAGGAAAAGGTCAAGAGTATTATGTAGAGTAAGAGATTTTCTGGCCATAAGATCATTAGATCATTTAGACTCACCACCTGTATAACACATGGTAAATAACCTCACTGCGTGGCCCTGGAATTCATCCAGGTATCTTGTGTTAAGTATATGCATATCCAACAAGGCACCAACTCCTCCTGATCTGAAGTCACTGAAAGATAGAAAATCTGATAGTTCCTTCGGTATGGTATTTCCTTCAGAAATTTTTGAAGATGCCCATGTCTGTCCTTAGGTGGTTAAATGCTTTAGGGAATGTGCCAGAATGACTTGACATGTTTAGCCCTTATTAAAAAGGAAGAGCCATCGGAAACAGGAATGTTAATTGTTAAAAAGAAGCACCAGGACTCAGTTCAGAATTGATTTGTCCTTTGTGAGATTAATCTTCAAGTGGTGACACATCATCCCTGGGAAGATGTCCTGCCAAAAAAGAGAAAAAAAGAAGAAAAGGGATTTTTTGGTATGGGTACTTGAAGTGATATAAATATTTTAAGAAGAGCATGATCATATATTCCTAAAGGGAGTAATAACAAGAGAGTAGGGAATGTTCCGGCTGAAAAAAAAAAGATCCTGCATTACAGACGAGAGACTAAGGAATGGACTTGGCTGCTAAGTCCAGCTGCAACTTCCAGCAGTTTAATTTGCTGAATGAAAGCTACTGTGGAGAAAAAAGACAGTCTTGAAAGATGAATATAGCTGTGCTGAAATAGCCATGGATCATCTTCAGTTTCTCTAACTGCAGGGATGCTACTGGTTGGCAGTGAGTTGAGAATCTGGCGTGTGTTGAATCAAGGACCATACACAACCTCTTCTCCCTGAAAGACAGGGAGGATGTTTCCCAAAGCAGGCAGTCAAGACCTTTGAGGTTTCTACAGTCCCACAGCGAGTGCTTTTCTCGTCTTAGAACAAGGGGTTTCACAGACAGTTGATGGCTTCCACAATATAGAAAGAAATTACATGGCAAGCTGTACTGCATGGCTAGTTAACTAGCTCTTGCAAGCAATTGCAGGCACAGGATACGCAGAACAAAGCTGACTTTGCAGAAATTGGAAGTGCAGATAATGCATTATGCACCAGAGAGAGACAGGATTCAGAAAGTCTTCTCTAAATATCCTGGAACAAATCCTTACCTTCATTGGATTTAATGACAAAACTAAATGCCGTTTCCTGAGCTTAGGTTGTTGGGTTTTTTTTCCCCCTGGATTTTCTAAGCTTGTGCATTCAGACCTTCTAAAACAGGCTGGTAGCCTCCCAAAGATGCAAGATGCTGTTTTACCACTGGATGAGGCAAGGGATCCCAGTTCCCATGACACTGCAAACCACAGCGCGGGCTGGGATCCACAGTCTCCTTCAGCGTCATCAGATGAAGGCACTTTCCCTCCATTGTACAGATTTCTCCATTTCAAAGGCCAAGACAAATTCTTTGTAATGGGGAAAAGAACGTGAAATAATTTGTATAAGACACTAAATAGCCTACAATTAAATATGTATCGGGTTAAATGCATATTTACTTATAGAAACACACAAATCTGAAAATAATACATTGAGAATTCAAAGAAGAAAAATTAGGAAATAGCTTAGGAATTCAGGGAAAATTATGCATACACAAATTGCAAACACACACACACACACACACACACACAAACGAGCGATGACACATTAAAATCTGTATCTTTTAAAATTTAATTTCCCAGTATTTGATCAGTTCTCTGGCAGTTCAGGGGCCAAAGGATTCCTACTCACAGAGCACCCTGAGAGCAGACCAGGCACAGAGGAGGCAAATGACCTGTGCATCGCTCCACCTTCTTCCCAGCACAAGTTCACACATGATCGGCTAAATGGACTTTTTCTCTTCTGGACCCAGGGAGATTTGCAGGGAGCAAATGGGAATTACTAATAGCCTGCCTGCCAGTAAGAAATACCTTCATGATGGAAAATGTGCCTGAATCCCAACTTTTCACAGAGTATTGCCACTTCATTGCTCTCTGCTAATGAGTTCTCCCCTTGCAAAAAGATCTCCCAGGGAGATGGGATACGAAAGGGGGAACGTAGTAAGCTCTCAGCTCTGCCCACATTTGACAGGTTTTCAGGTGTGTTTTGCTCCCCTCTGCTTTCTTCTGTTTGAGAGTAGCATATGGCCACTTGTTAAATCTCAACAGGATTTCCAGCAACCATGGTGTTATTAGAGTCATTTAATAATGCTGATGGATGTCATGGGGGAAAGGGAGGTAGTTATGGTGCCTGTGTGCTTAATTTTCAGAGAACTAATTAAGAGTCCCTGGAAAATGGGTTTCTGAAATATTACTAAATAGAAAAAAAGCAACCCACAGTTGAAAATCATAATAACTAGATTCATTCCTGTAATATTTAGATAGCTTCAGAATGCAAAAAAGAGAAAACTTTCCTGAACAGAAAACCTGGGAGACTGGGATGTACCAGGACATACTTCCGAATCATAGATTATGCACCAGAGACAGTGGAATAAGAGTGTCAGCCCCATTGTTATGTCATAAACAACAAAATTAAAGTTTTTCTTTCTATTAATTTCTTTTAAAATTTTTCCTGACCAAAAATAACTTCCAATTTGGTTAATAACGACAGAAGAGAGAAACTGTACAGATCACTGCTCTCCTCTCACTGCTGGGCTAGAGATATGTACAGAAAAGGAGTCTGAGGGAAAAACAATTGTCACATACACGTAAACTTTTAGCTTTTGTCCAGAAGCATCCTCTGTGGCCACACGACTGAAATCTGTAAAAATAAGTCTGTCTTTAATGGGCTTTCATCAAGCCAAGAAGCTGTCAGGACACCTGGTTTTCCCCTTTTAGTGTCAATGTTAAGTAGCCTTTTGACACAGTTTATATTTTGCTAAGGAAAAAACCCCAACAAACCTAGCAATATGAACTGCATGTACACATATATTTTGTAAATAATACTCTGGATCAACATGGAAGAACAAATATTTGGAAATATGAAATACCAGGAAAGAATTATTTGTGAAGACAGCCATGCTACACTATGAAATTGTATAGCAGGAGGATGCCGTAGCTAAAAATACCCTGATGTTGCTGAATGACAGATTTGCTGTAGGAACAGAAACACAACCAAACACTCAGAAGTTGCTTTTATGATCACAGTAGGATGTCCTCTCCACGCTAATGCATCTATTCATCACTTCAGCCATTTCTAGATTGTGACAATGAATTTTCATTTTAAGGAAGCGCTTGCTTCCTAATAGAGGTTTTATTAAAAAGATTAATATTGGGTCCTATTTTTTAAGCACACAACAATTTATCATTATAGAAATTCCTTAACGATATCAAAATACATACAAAAGATTTATGAAGAATTAGAATGCTCCAGCATAATCCAGTATTTGAGTTTCCAAGTCCTACTTGGAGATTATGGCTGTTGACATTTAATCTACATGATTTGATCTAGCATGAAATTTTGGCTTCTCTACACCAGAAAAACAGCTTATAGAAGTATGTTTTACCCCCGGTGCATGGGAAGGAGTTAAATTTTGATTGACAGTTAAGGGATCATTGACAATATCTATGCAATGTTATCTCTCTGTCCACAAAACCAACACAATAGCTCTACGCAGTAAACAGTTACGGCATTGACAAAGGTTAGCCATCAAATGCCCTCTAAAAACCTGAGCTGATAAGCCCTCACATCAGAAACCAAAATCTAAACATTTTGCTGGTTCTGCAACGCCATCTGAACTTAAATTAGAGGTTATTATAATGTGAATTACTATCGCGTTGGCTTCTGCATGCAAGAGCGAAACTCGGATGATAAGGCTCTGGTGTGCAGACTGATAACTTGATTTGCTTGGGCAGTTCTTCTGTAATAGCACTGTATGAAAGGTTTTGGTGTTTTTCTGCCAAAGCACTGTAATGTACTTTCATAACTTAGCAAAAAGTAAGGATGGCTTTACATACAAAATTTCCAAAAGAGCTACCTTATTATTGGGTAATAAAATTAAGTAATTGCGTTAAAGCGAGATAAATATGTTTATCCCCAACACAGATTTGAACCTTTATTCATCATTTGGGATCCTGCCACGAATTATTCACATTCTAAGAGCCAAGTCAACAGACGGCGCATCAGTAACCCTTCAGAGACCTACTAGTTGTGGAAGGATGCACTCTACCTTGACAGGAGCTGACCCATTTGACATTGTCCAGGACTAGGGCTATACCAAACTATAAAAAGTGCATTAAATAGAGAACTTCCAGAAGAAGAGTTTAATATCTATGATGAGCCTATGATGAGGGACTGTATTTTATTGCTGAAAAATATGTAATTAGTGTAATTAATTACTTATTGCACATGAACTATCTTTAGAGACAGACATTTAGGTAACTTGTATTTCATTACTTTTTTACTTTTTGTCAATCAAAAGAATGAAGCAATGCTTATTATAAATATTATTTAAGTTGCATTTAACAGCCAGACACAGCACATTTTGTGACTTTATACCTCCCTTTTAAGCAAGACAGCTCTCCTGTCTAATACTGTTGTATTCCAATGGTGTCAAAACGTGAAACAAAACATAAGAAAGAACGAGAAGAAAACAAACTAAAACGTTCTTTCAAGTATTCCTACAACATATAGGTATCACCTTCAGCTACTTGATTATTTTCTTGTCATGGGACACATTATGAATGAGAAATTCATTTGGACTGTCTTACTTTTGAGCTCAGGAAATGATCTGCAATTTAGAATAAAATTACCCAAACCAGGAAGATTTTTCAAGTGATCCAGTGTTGTAAGAGTATGGTTTAACACCCAATTCCGCACCGTGCACCAGGATGAAACATTAGACCAGTTCCAAAACTGAAAATTTTCACTGGCAGAAAAAGGCATTCTGTGCTATAAAAAAATTCTCGTCAAAATTGCTCCTGTTGAAAAGATGCCAGGGAAATTCAATACACTGTAGACGGAACATGAACTGTAAGTTCCTCACTGTGGATTTACCTGGACGGATTCCAGAGAAAAATAATAGTACACATCCGGGTGTATACATCCATCAGCCTACAGCATTTAACACATTTTGCATTGAATAATTAAAAAAATAACCTCTGTAAATTGTGTAGTAGGAGTTTTATATTTAAGGATTAAAAAAGAATATGTGTACTTGTGCAATTCTACATACTGTTACAATCCTTGCTTTCCTAGTAGCTAAATTCTAATGATGGTAAGTATAAATAATAAGGAAAATTTGGTTAAGGTTTCTTACTTTCTTTCAAAAGTGTGCCTTCTAAGTACAAAGTTGGTAGTAACTGGACTACTACTACTTGCTAGTAAACTGTAATTAGTATGGCAGACTTTTCTAACCTTGGTGTCCTCAGTACATCGCTCGGAAGCATTTGGGTGAAAATATGGAAAATTTCCATATGTGTGGCCTGATGGTAGCCTTTCTGGTACAGATATGACCTTGGAGGCAGGGCCTCTCCAGCCCTGCTCCAGTGGCAGGTCAGGCTCAAAGGGCTCTGAACTGGGCTCACTGGTGGTCCCACGCTAACACTTGGGAAAGGTGCTGCAGCTTCTCGGGGCAGGGCAAGGCACTACTAACCGGGTAGAAAGGACACACCTTGTCAGTGCCAACACTGGCCTGGCCAGTGCCAAAAATAATTTTTCATGTATATTTTTAGTACCTATCATTTGGAGGTGTTAAACCGGCAGCTTATTGTCATTAGACATGCAAAGTCTTCCTGCCCATCTCTTTTACATGAGTGTAACTATAATGACTTCATATTATTTCTGAGTTATACAGGGAGAAGTGAGAAAAGAATCATTCCCTAGGAGTAAAGTTCCAATTTAAGTGTAGGCTTGTGTATAGCCACTTATTCAGATGAATTATATGAAAGTCATGGATCCTCTGGGTGTAAATCCAGGTGGAACCACGCCACTAATCTATGAATGTGTTGTGCTCCTGAGAGAAAAAAAAAACAAACCTAAAGATCTGACAGCCTTATAAAAGCATTCCCATTGTGGCATAATCTTCTAGAAAAAAAATAAATCATACCCTATCTTTTTGTAAATTGACCTGTAAGTTACTGGCAGCAAATCAATAGGATACAAATGAAAAATAATAATGCAATAACAATGCCGTGTATGATCTTGGACCCCAGATGAAAACTTGTAAAACGATCAATATGATAAAGATTCGGCGCTGTTACTCTTTAACAAAGAAATGACAAAATAACATACTGATTTCAAAAGGTGGCTGTTAAAAAAAAACAAACCATCTGCCACAAAATGAAAAGTTAAACCCAAATATAAAACATTTCCTTCTTTGTTTGTCTGTTTCTTTTCCCCCAGACTTTCACCAATTTGAACTGGAATTAAAAGGAACAATTTTTTGTTTGTTTGTAGAAAATGTAAGCATTTTAACATTAGCCCAAGAAGCTCAATGGATGAAGACTCACTTGCATACAATAGGAATATGAAAACCGGTGATTTCCATGAAGTACGTATGCGCACTTATTTTGTTTAGTATTTAACTGCTACCTCCATTTTTTTGTTGTGTTTATTTTTTGAACCATTGAGCTTATTTGCAGCAGAGCATTTGTTAATTAGAACAAGGTTTTCTTTGTTAATTAGAACAAAGATGGTACTTTGAAAGAAGCTTGTGCCCCATCCTTAAGAGCTTGTCTCATAGAGAGGGCATGGTGAAGTAGGTAGAAAATTACAGGTAGAAAAAGGTCCACCTAGAGCAGCATGGAGCTGCTTATCTGTGCCCTCAGGACTACAGAGTGCTCTGTCAGGGACCTGGACAAATTCCTACAAACTTACTGTGAATTGAGGAATGAAACTTATGGAGGCAGAGGTAGGATTACAGCAAAGCTTCATGCTTACAGAAATAAAGAAAGAAAGAAAAAAAAGAAAGAAAGAAAGAAAGACTGGCCATAAGCTTCACTGAATGAAATCTAAAATTAGTATATTTATTTTCTGTATATGATTTTCACAATTGTGTTACAGAATAGAAAATGAAGAGCAGGAAAAGGAAGTGGAAGCTGCAGAGGAGAGAAAGAAGAGCAGCCTGGCTGCTGGTGGGGAAGCGCGGAGATTGCCATCACCGGCACATCGACAGCAGCACTCAGACATGGCTGTGAGTACCAGCGTTGCGGGCACCGAGGAAAAAACACTGCAGGACAGTGGGCACACTGAATTCATCCATTCAGTCATTCTATGATACACATTTATATAGATTGTAGTAAAGGGCATCCTCTTCGAAAGCTTCCAGAAGGGAAAATTTATAGTGCAAACTGAATGACTACATCCATAGTTCAAAGCAACCATAGGCACATAGTGCTGGTTTACACACATGGTGTGTGACACCACACTGAGGTCTAAGAAGAAGTAATTTTTAATGCCAGTTTCGTGGCTGGTGTGTGCACCAGAGTCAATACTAAGGCCAAGAACTACAACCGATTAAGCATTAATCACTGATGTTATGTATTTATCCCTGTAGGTTTGCACGTGCTTTTCTGACAAGCAGAAAAGTAAAGACTTCACGTTGGCAATTTTAAAACTAAAATGAGTCATAAAAGTCAGACAATAAAGGGAGAGGGAACGAAGACAGCATTGACAGAGAAGTGGTAAAACTATGTGAGGGCACCATTTACGCGAAACAGTCTTGCCATTCCAGCTTGTTTTCTTGCGAGTACGAGGTAAACAGTTGTCTCATGCATTAGTCTTAGTATCTACCGACAGCCACCTTACTGTGCAGGATTTTTATAAATAAAATCATGAAAAGATTGTGGCAACTTGTGCATTCACAGAACTATGTAAAATAACTTCCACAATCAATGCAACATGGCACATAGCAGTTACCCTTCGATCTCACTTACATTTTCATTCTGGATTACTAAGTGCAGAGTGAAAATAAAATGCCTTTCTTGAAAGGCAGCCAAAAGCTACAGTTTTCAAATTTCAGTTCATGTTCAGAGCTTTATTGCAATTTTATATGAATAAGTTCTTAGCTTAGAAATTTCCACAATTGCTTAAAGGTGCATTTAAAGTCATTTATCTCCATATGGGTGCACTGCTGTAGGAATTTTAAATTATTTCAATATTAATCTACAGTTCACGGTTATGAGTACAGATCAGAGATCCCCACGCAGCTCCAGCCCCAAGACAGGCCACCACCTATGGGGTGACAGTCCCCTGTTCCTCCCATTAAGCTCATGTGTATTTAATTTACTGTGACCTTGAAATAAAGCATGAAAATCTCATTAGCTGTGAAAACTTTTAATTCCTCCAGCATATCAGCCAATGGAGATGTTGGAAATTATTGCTAGAAGACCGTATCTGCCTGGGTATGGCAGGATTCTCCCATCTTAAGTCTGTTCTTTTAGAAAATTGTGTTTGCATGGTTTTTTAATCCTTTTTTGTAGTGTCTGTCTCTCCCCTTTTAAATGGTATTTGTTGCAAATGAGAACCACCTCAAAATTGAAAAATCGCACTTTGGGGATGCTTTCAAAAAAATAGTCAAAATTCTTCATGGGAATAAGTATTTTTTTCAGACAGCTGTAGTTACCACCTGTTTGCAACATTTAAGGAAAGAAACTCGCAGGCGTTTTTTCCAGATGTGCCAAACTGATTTTTGCACTTATTCAGTCCTTCTGTTCTCTCTTAGTATGCTGTCATTGTAAAATCTGAAGGGATAAGTATGAGGAGAAGGAAATACCTCATTCCGAGATTAGCTCTGCCTGCCACTCTATGCAGACAGAAAAAAACCCAATCCATACCACTATCAGGAATACACTTGGACATCAAAGAGGAGCAGCAGTTGGTTACTTCCATATTCTGCTGGACACCAAACGCGTTTAATGAAAGTACCCAGACATCCATTTTGCCAACACGTCCGTCTGCTAAAGACCATGCCAACCCCTAGTGTTTCTCACTGCCCTTGTGCCACAGTTAAATCTGCCCACAGTTCCTCCGGATGGAGGTTTTATTTGGAGGGGGAGCGTCTGAATATGCTTTGATCTGCTTTAGGCGAAAGTCCATCGCTGTAGCTTTGCCTGACAAAGGAAGGGAATTAATGTTTTACCCAAGCAGAAGCTTCATGCGTGTGCACCGACGATTGCTGCAAATGCGGAAAAGGAACAAGAATCAGTGTCCGTTTCCCTTCCTACTTGTGTAAATCCCTTCTGGCACCGAGACAGACCCAGCATTTCTGGTTTTTGCCTGTGGACTTGAAACAGTGAAAGAAAAAGGACAGGTTGCAGGCTAGATAAGAAAAAATCTTCCAGTAGAAGTGACACAGTTTCAATTTTAAAAAGCCAGGAAAATATACCACAGAAATAGTCTTTTCTACACTCAGGGCTAGTTATCACCTTGTTATGCTACCTCAGAGCTATATATATAATTCAAAGACCAAGAAACCAACTCTCTTCATCTGCCATAAAACTAAACAGTATTCTATTTTCTGTTTCCAAGTAGGCTGCTAAATTACGCGAAGTTTTCCTTATTTCTTTTATTTTTTTTACTGGCTTTTTGCCTGCTGTACACTTTTCTGTATGACTCACGTTCCATAAGAGCAGCCTAAACTCAATGAAACAAGCAGTGTCAAACGCTACACTGCCCTCACTGAGAAGAAACACAATTAGTTCCGAAATCTTTGATAGTATGCACAATTATCAGCACCTGATTTCTACAGCTGAGGTATCCCTTACTGTTTCAACAGTCTGGCATAATGCTTTAAGTCAAGTGGAACAATTTCTTAATTTTGTTTTTTGTGCTCAGGTGTTAATATTAAAAGCCTACTTAGTCATAATGTGAAGCAAAACAGTGGTAATTCAAACAAAACACCCAAAACCATGGAAAAAAATAAAAGAAATAAACATAAAAGAAACAGCTAAGACATCTTGGAGCAAAAAATTTGGAAGTGGTCCTTAGCTTTCTCAATTTTTGGAGAAGTCTCAAGAATATAAGGGTAAAAACATCACATATGTAAACAAAAAAAAGCTGTCTGCTGTAGTTAAGTACCATGTAAGGAAACATTTCCTTGCTTCATAGTGTGCCTTCCTTTTCTCTTTGGTTAGCTATTGCTAAAGTTTGGAGATCTAGAAAGACCACACAGTGGTGGGGAAAATGGGAATATTTTAGCTGGATTTTGAGACCTCTAAGCTTAGAAGTAAGTATTTATATCTTGCAAGTAGAACAGAAACTTAAATAATCTATTTCAGACATTATAGAAGAGCTTGCAATGGTCACAGGTTATATGGCACAGAAACCCAGTAATGACAGCGTTAAGTTGCAGATTGAGCACCACCACTGCGGCCTAGCGCTAGATAGATGAAACAAAAATATAGTCTGAAACAAAGACCCAGAAAAAGCTCTAAAAGCTGCGACTCCTTTAATTTAATTTATTTCCAGAGTTCTTATGAATAAAGACATTTAATCCCTAAGTAAACCTTCAGGGAACTTTATTTATCTTTAAGAAGACGTGAAGGCTAATGTAATGCAAACTGAGAATTTTGTCTTTTCGTTGTGTGGGGTGAGAAGAAGAGCTGGATTAAATTGCTTTCTGTAGATACCAATAGATAGTTTAAAGAGGTGCTATAGCTGCAAGTCCTCTGAATGATTCACGTATCACATTTGTTCTCTTCAGTGAAAGAAAGCTTACAGTACACAATAAGAAATGGCAGAAGTCTGGTCACACAGTATTGGGTCTACGATATTTTGATTGTGTTTGTTTGATCCACCTGAAGTAGGTATTTCATTACGGTAGAACTAGGCATGTATATTCAAGACTAGGCGACTTCGTTGCTTAAGGGTAGTTTTATCCCAGAAACAAATGTTCATGGTCATAATAAAAAAGACTGTGCTTACCTTCATAATTGTCACATTAGACATTTTCCATATTTCTTAATAAAAAATTATTAAGAAGAAAGAAACTGGCCTCCAAAACATTTGATCACTGCGTTCTGGAAAATGGATCAAGGCGTGGTTCTCATTATTTTGTTAAACTTAGAAAAATACATTTTAATGAGCCTGTTTTAAGCTTTAGACCTCCTGTCCTTCTTCTAGTTAGCTTCTGACATGCCCTCTAATGAGATTTCTGTGCTGAGCTCACAGCTGCCTTAGCAATGTTAAAATATATTATGTATATAGGCCTGAAACATATGTGGCCTGTACTTAGAACTTTAATTTTTAAAGCTGCAGGAATGCTTGATCAAAGTAGCTGTAACAGCTTTTTCAATAATGTTTCCACAGGAAAATTAAATTAAAAACACCAATTGGGAAGAATTCCAGCTTCAAACAATTTGCTTCTAATCAAGGAACTAGACATTGTTTCAGTGGTGCTGGCACCTCGCCCTCTCCAGGGTAAACCCTGGCAATTTCTAAAATAATGAATCCACTGTCATCTCAAAGGACTTCATCAAAGCACCTAGAGAAACACAGGTCCAGCTGATAGCTAAGCAGGACAGGATCGCACCCTTACCGTTCGCACAAGGGGGTAAATAACCCACCAGGACAAGAAGACGACATTGACCTGTTGGACACAACTCTTGGTCGTACCGTTTCACTGCAGAGCAGTTTCCTCTGCCTATCCCATGACGCTGTAACGTCAACTCACCCCAGAAAAAAAGTCCCAGCCCACAACCCTCTGGCACTGACACTGCGCTGCTCCACCTGGCTTCACTGCCGATGGCTCTACTGGGACACGTGCAACACAAATGGCATCTTCAGCCTGAAGCACTTGCTCCTTCTAAGACTGTAAGTTAGTTTTCCTTTTGATATTCCTAAAATGCAGTCTTTCGTGAGCGTAAAGAGAAGAAAGGTTTGCTTTTAGGCTCACACCTCCACTTGCAGTTCTTGCTGTGCCCAGGTCTGGATATAAATTCTCTTTCCCTCTGCTCATTATAAAGCTTCCTGCCAGCATCGCTTCCCTTGCCATTCACCTTTCCGTGCCATTTTTCCCTTTCCTGCTTCCAGCTTCTCTACGGCACTAGATGAAAATTATTTATCCTCACTTTCAGGGTTCCTCATTATTTACTCTCTACCTATTACCTCTCATTTACTGTCCAGAAATGGACTTTCTCCTCTGTTTAGTGTGCAGTGCCAGTTTCAAGCACCCATGTATTACACTGTTACATGCGGCTCACCATTTCTTTCCTGCGCTTCGGTTTTCCTCTCTTGTCTTTGGCAGAGGGGAATGGACAGATGGTAATGGGAACCAGTGCTGAGGCAGTAAAGCCCTTGGAGTGGACACAATCTCTTGTCACAGTCCTTCCAAGCTAATGCTGTACAAATAAATAACAGGGAAATAAAGGAGAAAAATGGACACGCGATATGTAAACATTTCCCTAATAGCATTATTCTACATAAAATGTTACCCCCGTGACATTATGCACTGATAAATGAAAGAAATGGGGACAACAGGGCTAAAAATGGAAGTGGGAGGAGTTGCAAGATGTGTCTCTAACCAAAAGGGGGACTGCATTGTGAAAGCACCTAACATCCGCAGTGTATTAAGCTATTAGTCTATTGAAGGCCGTCGTGGGCTGACTGACCGCTTCTTCAGCCAACAGGAGTCCTTCTCTTAACTTCAGTGTGGTTTGGAAGAGGCCACGAGGACTTACGCATTCATTCGCTTTGAGGAGTTTCGAAAATGAGGTCTTGCAAAGTAAAAGACAAACCAAGATGTTTTCTCCAAATGTTTGTCAGCTGTCAGTTTTACAGGAGCATGAGAGTAGAGCTCAAATTAACACCCATGATATAGTGTATCAAGCTGAGGCTTTCTGAGCTACTAATACAAAAGATGAATTCTCAAACACCAGCCACAGGTGACAAGATAAGAAGCCCAGCACATCATGTATAAGATACAAATGGATCCACCTGTCAGCAGTTACTTTATAAGTGAATTGCTCTCAATTATGTTAGAAACAGCATTTAATGAAATATGATTTTGAAGTACTACATAGAGGAAGAAAATGTGCAAAGTAAATTCCTGATATAATGAAAATTGAAGAGAGTGATAGATTCTGCTGTTATAATTGGCAAACAGAATGGAGGGTTTTGATAGAGGTGACAGTAGAACAGCTTTTGGCGCATCATTTGGCTGGGATAGCAATCTTCTAATCATATGTCCAGCCTGTATTCAGAGGTCATTTTCAAGGTACACGTTCAGATGAGAAATAGCAGTGTTATATGACAATTTCACTGATGGCTGCACAGAAATGTTCATTACGTTGCCTTCTTGCCACATAAGAAGGGACCAGTCACGTATCAGATGGTGGAACAGGTGTCAATGAAAAACTGGAGTTTAGGTATTCTGAATTTAAATCCTTCATACAGTCCAAATTCAGTCTTTTCTCTGATGACAGGAAGTCAATGAACCCATATTAAGTGGCAGGCAAGCGTTTCCCCTGTCCTCCAGTTTCTTCTGGGTTTTGGATTTTTGGTTGTGGTGTGTTGGTTTTTTTTCCCCTTTAGTATTTATTATCTCAGTCATCATGAGAGAACAGTTGGAAGAGCAAGTCCCAGTTTAGAAGGGAAGCTGGAGACATGCCTGGCTATGATCTCAAACGAGCAAGGGCCACAGTATTGATAAGGAAGACCTAACGTACCTTTGAGAATCAGAAAGCAGTCTTAGATCCCTCATCTGTGACGTTCCACGTTATAACATATTTGTAGGTATGTTTTAACTTAACAGTATTTAGGAACTTCCTAGGATTATGGCTGAAGAATAATTAGAATGCCTACGTAATGTATTCTACCCCGAATTAACAATACTATCCTCTCCAAGTTAGTTTCATCCTCATATAGTTTTTGCCTTGGCATAAGGCAGACGTGGATTGCAGAGGTAGCCCCACACCTGCTGAGTACAGCTCTGAGGGAGTGTGACATATTTTTGTAGGCTCTCTCTCAAAGCTCTTCCCATAGCCTAGCTGGCGGAGGCACACCACATTTATTTTTTGAAAAGCAGGCACCAGTCTTCTAGCCTTACAGTCAGGATTTAATAATGCTGAACTTAGAAGTTATTAGAAATACCGTTGCTTTCACAGTACACAAATATTGAATTAATTACTACATCTATTTCAGATCAGCTGAATTATTAGTAGTATTTCATTGACTGATTTATGTTGGAAACTCACATTTACAAATTACATTCACCGATAAAGTAGGCTTAGGTGTGACATGGAAGTTATTGCTGTTACTCGTGAAATGTTTTCTCCTTTGCTTTTTGTTCTTGGGAGTGCTGTACACCAAACGATATATTTCCCATATGAAATAGCTTTCCTGAAACATCTGCTGCCAGAAAGTTTGTGTGGAACTTGCAATGATGGATGAATTTCTGACAGGTAATTGCAATTCAGATCAGATGCAGACAGATTTAGTACCTAGAAGCTCCCAGTTTATTAAAATCACCATTGATTTATTTAAGCACCCCCCTCTCTTTTCACCACCATTCAGAAATTAATCACTTGGGTATGGTGTTCAGGGCTCATCCAGCTGCTCGTAATGTGAAATACATCAGTTTATCCTAACTTTATCTATCTCTCAGCACTTCCGAAGAGCCTATCACCACAGTATCTAGTCACCACCAAACCTGACATGTACAATTAGCATAAACCTTTCAGTAAAGCTGAAAGAAATTATAGAATTCATATCAGTTACATGGTTTAAACTCTTCAGGCTTACTAAAGCAAATTAAGTGTCACCACTATCCGTCACACCTATGAAAATAATGTTTCCCTTTTTCTTAAGCTAGTAGCTAGAAGGATTGAAAGGCACTACTGGTTTGCTTCTGGTCAGTACAATTTCTCCTTTTTGTAATGTATAACAAATCCATTACTGAACAGAATGTGTGTCACTGATAAATGTATACAAAATACACACACACTCACAGAGCGTATTAAGAAGATTTTTCTAAATCATCACTGAATATGTGTAACTGATTACAGTAGCAATGGCAAATGGAAGAAGGACTCCATCCAGTCATGAGCAATACAGGACAATTTCACGAGCCACATTAATGCTTCTCAGTTAGATCAAGTGAGACGGTTTGTACTTGCTTTGGATTCCTAGACCACCATACTGAATTGCTGTGGGGGTTTATGTGATTATTTTGGGTTTTTTTTTTTCCCTATGTTGGCTTAGCAGAGAGTTTCAAACTTCATTAATATAATTTCCTTCTTTAAAGATTTCCTGTCTGACTTCCAGCACCACAGTTCTATTGCAGTTTAGTTTTGCTGAAGTTGAGGTATGACATCTGCTGTTCTCTCCTTGTCCACAAATCTAGTCATTTTATCATAGAAGCACCCAGGTCAGATGAGATTTACTCTTGCTACTCTTCCCGATTCCAGCAGATGTCAAAGGACAAGTAAGAACGGAGCAAGCGCGTGGTACTCCCCTGAGTGCTATTCCACCTGCCAGTTACTTCCAGCTCAAAGGGATTTTCTCAGCCAGCTGTAATTTTGTGCATTTACTGTCAAAGGTAAGTACGGTTCGGCTCATCTGGACGTAAGTGCTTGCTTCAATTTGTTTGTCATTTAAAGTCTATTTTGGATGCTGGTCTTGGCCTAAACCACTGAATGTTTCTTTTATTATTCCATATGCCAGTAACTGTACAAAAAGAAACCTAAAGGCACGTCTGCTTTTGTGCAGATACCATCATCTTTTGCTAAAAACAACAATAAGTCTTGTTTTAACAACAACTCTTAAACTGTCTTAGCTGTTTTGCTGAAGGGAGTGGCCACTGCATGTACATTCTTCTCATACATACAACAATAAATTTTAACAACATTAATGCCTGTAGTTTATATCATACTCTTACAAGAATTGCTCTTCTTGCATAATAAAAATGAAAATCATCTGTTAATAGATTTAGGGTGAGTCTGTGCTTCTTCAGTCACAATAACTTAGCCAGTCTTTTAGGGTACGGACATAGTATACTCATATATTTCTTCAGTCGACTATGAAGAATGCCCACCCTATGGACATAAGTGAACTTAGGGGTCCCTCTTCAATCCTACAGGGCTATGTCACCTTTTTTCCTCGACCACTTGTGACCATATCTGTGTGTGTTTTATATATTTCTCACACAGACAAAGAAGACCCATATCGTTCCTCCTGTCTAAGGAGTCGTCACTTGTTTTGTGATGCTTTTCTCACTCTATCCACGTCCCTCTTGATGACCAATGCTGTCTCATCAGATATATTTAACTGGCTGAGATTACTCCATCTAACATCTATAGACCTTCATTAGCTAATTATTACTCTCATAGGTGTTCATACTTCTGTACCTACATTTTCATGCTTTCTTAGCTCCTTTCCATTCCACTCATCATTAAGCCCACACGTTCAGCGTTCAGTAGTTTTCAGTGTTAAATCTCAAGTGGTAAGAGGCACAGAATAATCAGAGGTCTAGAAAAGGTGAGTTATGAGGAACGCTTGAAAGAAATGAAGTTACTTAATCCAGATTAGAACATAGTGAGAAAGGGATATGACAGCATATTCCCTGACATGCAAACACATGAAAGGTAGTGCTAAAAAAGAAAAAGGAAAAGAATTATTCTTCATGCCATGGTGAACAGAGAAGCATTAGAAGGGTATAAATCCCAGTGAAGGAGACTGATGTTAGACATTCCAAGCAATACCAGTGGAATGATATGGACCATTATTAGCTAAACAAGAGACCAAGTTATGTTCTGAGGGCTGATACAGAATAAAGCAGCCGTGATTGAAATGTTTCGGATGCATCTTACTGAAATGAAGCTTTGGTGGAGCATGGCCAAAGGGAGAAATCTCTGCCACTGCTAGAAAAAGTATTTTTATCCTTCTCCAGGCATCTACCTAAACGTTTCCAGGTGACTGACCCTGTGTAAGTGCAGAGGTGCACAAACCTGTACAAACCCTGTATTTGCCTCCTGATGAAGCTCACCCCTGTGTCGTTACTGTTGCTTCAGTCACTGCTAGCGCAAAAAGTGGCTATAAAATACACCTCTGCACCCCATTCTTCTGTCCGAGTACTCAGTTTGACTATTTGAGCCCCGTAGTTTGTGATTTCTTAGAATTGACCCACCTGTCGGTGCCATTACAGGAGAGGGAAATACAGTTTTGTAAGCTGTGATCCATCTCAAGTTACTGGAAAAAGAGAGTAAGCAGTAATGTTTTTACCAATAGTCATTCACCCTTTAATTACACAGGCTGCTGCAAATAAATCATTCTTCTGCCAGGATTTTCCAGTTATGAATGCTCATCAATCTTTTAATGATTTTAAATATAATATGTGGATTCTCCCTCTTTTGCTTATAAATAGTGGTTTAAATTTTTAGTAAGCTAATATTTTAAAGAAAAAAGGCCCACAGTGTTTCTGACAAAGCTGATTATAGAACATCAGAATGAGGACACACCTCTATATAAAAAATGCTTTACAGGGAGTTAAGATTTATAGAGGTGTTCTGCTGATTCATGAAGACTCAATATGGAAATTAATTTCTGGAAGCCACTCAGTGATGAAATATGTAACTTATAATGCATTTGTCTGTAAGATAAATATGTATGTTGGGATTAAAGAAGATACATGAACTTCTGAAAAAAAAAATAAAAGGAAATTATTTCAGGATCAAAACAGCTAATTATAAAACCAACAGGAAATGAAATGTGTATATTGAATAACTACATAATTTTTCCTAAACAGGAAACCTTTAATATTGATTTCTAACATATTTCATATGCAACTTCAAGATCTAATGACACATATCTATACTATTGAATATCTGAAATGCACCACTCTGCTGGCTGTAGTTGATTTTCAGACCCACTGCCCGAAAGAATCAAAAGGAGAAGACGCGGGATGAAGAGCAGGAGAAACGCCCTTTGCTGCAAAACGCCCCCGAATGTGGCAAATGGTCGGCTGTTTCTCAAAGAGGGTCATTTCAGGGCACCAGGATACAAGTATGTTATAAAACCAGACTATGGCAATAACTGAACTGTGGCAATCAACTCCCTAATTAGAAAGGGAATAAAATAAAACTCAGCTGGGCCAGCCCCTACGGCACAGCATTAACTCTTGTGGCAGGGACATATTGCAAGTTGACCGTGATTAATCCGATATTAAAAATAAATCTTTATTTCGTTGTCTACCCTAAAAGCTGTTTGTAATAGGAGACAAAATATAAAGGCAGTGAAAAGCCTATGAAGAGTTAAAAATGCACTGTTAGAAGTGAATCTAAGTCCATAAGCCAACTAGTGAAATGCTACATTTTTATGTACATTTTAAGATTTTATGCAGAAAACGTGGCTCCTTGCATAGCAGGCACAGAACAGTGGCTGGGGGGGGGTGGGGTGGGGTGTTGTTTTTCTTTGTTTTTTTTAGTTAACATAAGAATCTGTCAATCTAATGAATACTTTTTTGAGAAAAAGCAGTTCAGCTTCAAACATTCAACAAGTGATAAATGAGGCTTTTCAAAAATAGAAGTGCCTACATGTGTTGATGAGACAATATGTGAATGGTGATGAATAAATATAATCTGCCTGAGAAGGCTAAATTTCAGCTTGTCCTCACATGAAAGTTATTTGCATTTCTACAGATGTGTTGATTTCACATGCCTTATGGACAAGAAAATGGAAATGTTAAAAAACAGCTTTTCCCTATTTATGTTTTAAAAAAATTACTCAGTTGTTCTGTCAGGTTCAGAGACTTGAAGCAAGTGCATGCTGCTTGCATAAAAAAGATAAGGGTTCAAATCATCAAGCTTACAATCTAAAATTTCTCTAATTCTTCTGGAAAAATAAGAACAAATTGTGTGTTAGGCTCAGGCACATACCCCTGAGAGATGAGGACTTTGAAAACTGTAGACTTCCCTGAGACATAATGGTTGCAAACACATTCTCATAAGTTTCAGCTTTGCTAAAAGAAGGATAGCAGGTCCATATATGTATTTTAATTCAAGAAAGAAGATTGTGTGAAAGCTCAGCATTGACACTTCTTCAGACTTTTTTTTTCCTTTTTTTGTTCTGCTGGGTTCAATGGAATGGATGATGTTCAAAGGATTTTTTGCTTTTCATATTTCTTTTCTCCATTTTCTTTTCTGTCTCGTAAGAAACAGAAAGAGAGAAACAGAGGAAAAGAGAAAAAGAGAAAGAGCACACGTACTGCTTTGCGGTATACCAAATAAAGAGGGGAAAAAAGAAAGAAGAACAAACTGAAAATTTCTAAAGGTAATAAGAAAAACATTGAAAATAGATGTTATAAATTGCAGTGAAGTAGAAGCAACTACGATTACCTCAAGTGTCTAATTTTAACAACTCCTATTCAAAACCTATATATTTCTGGTTTTCTTTGCACATCCATACTTTTTTTACCGTGTTAGGATGGGATATAAAAACATGTAGCGCTAGCTAAAAGTACACAACTGCAAAGCAGCTGCATCTTTACTTTTAAGAGAAGAAATACGACATATTTGAAGCATATAACCCCTTTTCTTTTCAGGAAAATTCCCAGTGGCAGAGCTGGTAGAAGAGCGTGTGTGGACAAGACCTCAGCATCCTGCCTGGTGGGCTCACGTAAGCTGCCTGGAAACCCCTGCAGCCTCTGCACAGCGGTGCCTGAAGCTCTGTCCTCCGTCAGCTCCGTACCCTGCCCTGGGAGCCCACAGCAGCAGCCGGGGAAAACAGAACCTTAACATCCTACAGGTCCCCGCGAAAAAATACGCAACTGGGCTCCAGTTGATCTCTGTAACCATCATGAGAGCTGCCCTCCTGCCAGTCAGGATTCAGGGCAAGAAAGGAGCAACCTTCCTTGCAACCAACCCGGAAAACTGCAGAGGATAAAAAAAGGAAACGGAAATCGTTTTTTTAGTCCAGGGCTTCTCAGTCTTTGTGTTGCCTCTAGCCTTTCCAACAGGTGAGTGCTGGCTGGCACCTCATCTTTAGTTATCGATTTTATCAGTCCTCATGATTTTCTGCTGCGGTTCTTGCAGATGAAACAGCTGGGTATCCACCTTGCGGTCCTGGTCCCCGATCAGTGAGAGCCCACCCGTACATCCCACAAGCATCACGGGTCCCAGCACTCACCCCAGTCTAGAAGCTAGAAATCGCACCACAGTCCTGCAGACCAGAGTAGCCAAGCATCATCATTTTCAGTAATTTCAGGTAACACATTCACATCAAAATATTTTAAGATTGTGAGACGATGCATATGCTTTAAGACAGGATGCTCATGTCTTTCGCTTTGTTGTCTCCACTGATGTTTTTTCTCATGCTATACTCAAAGCACAGTCTGAAGTGGACACCATCTTCTTGATCCAGATATATACAGTCGCAAGGAGGAGGACATCCTTATTTGTTCTGGGAATCGGTGAATGCTAACAACAAGGAGGTAACAGGTGATAGTTTTCTTGCTATTCTTCTCCTATTAAATTGCAATGAATAATAGTCCTGTCCAAGATATTAGCTTAGAGCCACCCTGGAAAGCTGTCTGAGGACGAACCTTCTCGTGAGACAGAGCAAGCCTCAAGGTAAGTCTCCATTTTTCTTAAAAGCTGCAAACAAATCCATACTATGAATATCCACAGCCATGTTACTTTCAGCATAAGCAGCCATGAATTGAAGTTATGTATTATTTTGACCTTTCTAATCTGCCGACATCACATTCTCCCCACTTCGCTTGCCAACTTGGGCTCTTCAGATTAGTGGTCTTTGTCTGACCTCTCCCCCAACCATGTACACAGGTCAGCCTTTTTGCCTGCACTGCCCTTTGTAGCTGGAGATTACTTCCCCTTAATTTCATTCACCGTGTCCATTTTGTAAAGTTCACATTCAACAAACCGGTTTTCTTTTAAAATCATGACAGATTGTTCTCCTGCACAGTTGTTTACTTGTGACTTCATTCGTGTGTTGAACTCTCCTGTCCCTGGCTCTCAGGTGTGAGTGATCCTTAGGATCAAATCCACTTAGGCATAGTTTAAAGCGACAGTTACTCCACTGCTGCTAAAGTTGAGAAGAAAAAAAAACCTGTTGGATGACTACTCCTACATCAATCTGGTAAGAAATGTTAGAGGCGTAGGGCTCAAATACACAAGAACAAGAATTTCTTTCACATTGAGAATTTGCTGGTCAACTCTAGTTTCTAGCTCCTTCCTTACTTCTCAGGAGCGAGGACAAAGTGGCTGGGCCTTCCTAATTGCACAAAGCTGTGTTTGTTGTACAAAATATTTTAGGTCCTTTATTTCATAAATTTTTATTATCTTAGCTCATCTACTCCAAGAACATTGTATCTTTTCAATGTGCCTTATTGACACCGTCTGGCTAATATGACAATTCAGCAGCAGCAGCTCCCTATGCCGCAGTTATGGTCTCAGTTCAAAAAAACATTTAAGACAAGCCAGAATCCTAGAGAAGCCCGGAATAGGAGTTCATATGATGTGCAAATGTAGATTTAAATTTATGTGGCATGCTTTTTTTTTTTTTACCACTATGGACCCTTGAATCCCAGCATGCTACTGTGTTCATTAACATCCGTTGCCTAGGATGTACACACCTGCTCAGTAACTGCATCCTCATTTCTGTTTCTTATCTTATTCTTCAGCCTTCCGGTATTTGGATTGAAATATCCAGCCTAATTATTATCCTTCAGTACAGGAATCCCGTCAGATAAAGAAATGGTTTTAACGCCATAAAACATTAAAACAGAGCAAAAAATCTGAGCCCAGGGCAGAGGTACAAAGAAGACTGTGCATGTTATTCACAGTGTTTCGGTTTCTCTGCCCTGTTACAGAATAAACATACTTTCAATAGCTTGAGGGAAGAAGGCTTTGATGCCGTAGCAAATATGAATCAAAGTTGAATTCATCATTTGTATGATTCTCTTTACAAAGATAATAAAAAGAATTAAAATGATTCAATACCAAGTTATAAGCACTGAGAGAATGCAGTAGGTTTATATGTAATTCCAAATATTCCTTGTAATCAGTGTGTAATGAATAGTTCATTGAAACTGATACCTACTTACCCATGCAATTCAGAAGAATAAAAAATTACAAAAAACCTTTTACCGATTAAACTGGCACTAACCATAAGAAGCATTTTACTGTATAGGGGAAAGATTAGCTACAGACCTTTTTTACTTTTCTTCAAAAACTGACAATGTACGGAATATAGCTTTAAAAATTAATGATGTGACTGATCCTATTTTAGTGTTCTCCCATTAAACTGTACATTAATATAATAAAAAGATCATGTACCTTTGATAAAACATGGCATGCTTTCTGATTATTTTTATATATAATGTCAGAATTATTTGGAGAACAGTAAAAATGATTTAAAAGCTCTAGGCTGAAAATAAATCCATCTGATGTCATTCTTTCAGAAGCTGTCCTTTCCTCTGCTATTGTTAATGCTGTTATTTTGAGCAGAATAGTTCACATGGTTCTGATGGCTACCCAAAAAGGACTAGAAAATGGAGGGTTAGTGCCCAAGCAAAAAATATTTGACCATACTGAACAAAAAAAGCCAAAGGTTTTAAATATTAGAACCCTCCCCCTCATATAAATGAGAAAACAAATGAACTTCAGATAACCTGTAAAATCGTAATAGATCAAAGGAATTCAGAGATTGTTAATACCATGCAGCTGAAAAACATCACCCTTGCCAGGTTACATTTGGGTAAAAAAACTACAGGACCTTTTCTCCACCGAGAGTTTATGGAAAAATAGCTACAGCATATTAATTCTCTTCCTAGGAGCAAACCTTAACATGGCCAGGGAGTAAGATTCTGAGGCCGTCTTCTGTGTCTCCCACAACTGCTGCAAACAGAACCACTTTTGTATGGCAAAACTTCTTGAGGACCTGCTGTCCATCTGTGCATCTCCACGCTTGGCAATAAGGAGAAAGATTAGTTCCTTATTCTTGTTGTTTTAAATAAGAAAAAGGCATAAGGTCTCTGGAACTTTGTGAATAACGCAGACCAGTCAATCAGCCTTTTATTCTCTGCAGTTTAAGGTCTTCAACTCGAAGTGTTTATTCTCAAAAAATACATCTATTTTTAATACAAAGTGGTGAGATTTTGTTGATGAGAACAAAAAAAGAAAAAAGAATTGCCTTCCAATTAAATCCTCAGAGAATTAAACCCAATAAAATTAATTTTTGTCATTTTCACGGGAAGTCAGCTCTCATATTCCATAAGAAACTTTGCTAAAGCTTTTAATAAGCTGTGAAACTGAGGTTCAAAATCGTGCAAAGGTTTTTGGTGATAGCTGCCTTTAAGGTAGAGGTGTTTCAACAGCCAGTGAGAACTGACTGTGAAGCAGAGACTGCAGGGGGTAAAGTACAAACGTGCAAACTTTGGTGAATTAGTGTAAGAACTTTGGAATGTTTCAGGATGAAATTACTGAACCTTCTGCCTTGTGACAAGTTTTTAAATAATTGATACTGCACTGCACTTGAAGTCCAGTGTGCACTGGTATGGCACAAACCAAAGCATCACATTCTTTCCCATAATTAATTAACTCAAGACTTCCAGAATCTGAAGTTTTCTTGCTTGCTTCATATTCTCTCAAGGTTGCTGATCTGCCCTAGCAGTTGGTTATGAGTCTTTTACTACCTCACCCAATGGACTTTGGCATTAAGTCCCAAATGAGAAAGATTTAAGCATAGATTTAAGATGAATGGTTTGTATAACAAAGAAGAAGACTTAACCAAGGACTGCAAATAACCTTTTTATATTCCTAATTCTATTTTAAATATCACTTCCCTTACAGTTCTTTCTCACCTGTGAAGTGCTTTGTTCGAGTAGAAATAAATAATTTAACAAGATTCTTACCGAGGAGATGGTTTGATGTCTGTTGAGAAGTCTGGGCTACAATATCGCAGATCTGATTTACAGAAAATAGGTTATCTAATACAAACTCATTACAAAAGTGACAGGATTGGAAGGGAGGAGGATGGGTCATTTCTCATAAGGAAGTGATGCATTACTGATTCTAACAATGTTAAAAAAAAATAATCAATAGTTTTCTTATTTCTGCCTTCGTCCTAGGCTGATAGATTAATAGCACTGTCTTTGTTCCACCTGTGCTTCCACTTTACAACTAATACTGAAAAACACCCTGTTTCCCTTTTAATTTGTTCCCACTTATGTGCCGCCGCCCAGTGGAGATCAGTGGGGGGGTAACAATAGTGCCTACCTACCTCTGTGCCCTGCTGTTCAGATTCAGTGAAGAGACAGGCTGAATGCACACCTAGACAGTCGTGAAGACAGTTCAATACATGCGCAATTTAAGCAAAGGATCCAGCACTGGATAATTTGCTACTTGTACAGAGTTCTTCGGTTGCTCAGATGCCTAAAGCAAGATAAGACGTTAGGAGCCGGGCCAGCTCTATGTCAGTAGAGGTAATACGGGAGCTTAACAGGGTTCAGTGTCACGAGTTCTGCTTTAAAGTATGAAATGGACTGTATGTCGCCACAATGTGAATACTAATCCAGGGTAAGGTGAAAAAATACTCTTATTTCTGTATTTTCTCAATGTCGGGTCTCATTTTACATACGACAATAACAAATACCTGCCCAGTTGTCAGTAAGCTGCAGTCTATGAACCAGATCCTGCCAAGCGTTCTCCACTGCTGCAGCCAAAAGCCCTTTAAAATCTTAAACTAGAAGGTACCAGCAACTGTGGAAAAACTAAATTATCCTACCACAAATTATACATTTGTGTTTTTAACAAAAGTCTGACTTTCTCCAGCGTTTTAATCCACGTGTGTGGATGGAGGTGTTTTATAGACTCTACACAGAAGCTGGGAGGGTATGGCCTACGATTCACAAGCCAGCTACTGTGGGAATTAGTTAAGCAGGCAAGCATGAGATGGCATTTGCAGTAAGAACAAATGGAACTCAAAAAGATAGTATGGTTTTATGTAAGACTTAATAAAAAAGCCCAGCAACAGCATAAACCTAAGTTTACTGCCATCAGAAAGGTTAGAAATATTAGAAAAATTCCATAAAAGGCTAGTAGAATGTATGGTGTCATTTTAGGTCCCTCCCCCAGCTCACGCCTTGTACTTTAAAATACAGGAGCATTTTAGATTTGGAAGGTCAGGAGAAAAAAATACATTTGTACCATCTCCTGTTTCTTCTCCCATCTCATTGTTTTCTGTTTTCTTTGCAGTTACCTGGTGAGAGATTGTTAGCCTGAAAACAGAACTCAAACTTCATAATCAGGATTACAATGGGAATGGGACTTACAGGGTAACCTCAGCAGAAGCTGCTTGGTTTTTTTCTTTGCGGTGACACCAAAAAAGAATTAATTTTTGGACTCATGGAAAATTAGAAAGAAAAGAGCACAAGATCATGACTGGAAAATGAGCACTTGAAAGAAATGGACTTTGTTCTTCCACAAAAAAAAATCTCCAAATGATAGAAACAGGAAACCACAGATGAAGTTTCTCTGAAAAAGAGAAACTATACCTGAAGAAGAACAGAGACGAATCTGAAAGAGGACCATGTGTTTCCTTTGCCTACTTAAAGGAGGAAGGAGTGAAGCAGAGAACTTAGGTTGATGGCAAGTGGAGCTCAAGTAAGTGCTTGAGGGTAAATGGTCAAACAGTACTTGAGATGGGAAAAGCTGCGTAATTTTTCCCTTTAATAAATATCCTGTAAGTCTGGAGATTAATTTTTCCTTCTCACTATAAACTTGTTCGCCAGGCAAGTATTTCTCCTCTAATAAAAATTAATACATGCTAAATCTTCAGTGAGTTCAGTTAAACATCATATATTACAATCAATGCACCACCCCCCCACTCAATAATGTCACTGAAACCAAACTTCAGCATTTTATATTAATGCAATTTAAATAAGCAATCAACAGCATATAGTAATGCTAAATCCAGGGGATGAGTCACCATATAAAAATGATATTCTTTTTTCATAGAGAGGAAAGATTAAGCATATCTTTAGTGACAGAATCATGAGAATAACTTAACCATCAAGTTTAAACAAAGTGTGCATACATTTGAGATCGCACAGCGATACGAGATGGGGCCAGTGGGTGATTCAGAGGACTGCATATGGGGAAATACACCAAAATGGGGATACTGCCGAAGAACTGACTGTAAAGGGACTGATCATCCCTTTATATACAGGTCTGAGTATAAGGTGTGTGCAGAAGTTTGTGGAGACACTGCAGGTTACAGCTACAGAAATGGTTTTGGCACAGCCCCAAATGTTTCCTGTTCCAATTAAGTATGATGAACCATTAAAGAAGATCTGTAGCAAGTCACTTGCCAAAGCAGGGGGTCAGGATAGGATCAGGATGTGACTTTTTCCCCTTATGTTCCTTTTCACTTTGAGAAGAGTTGCTGTGGCTACCAAAATGATGAATAAAAAAGATCCTAACGGGCAAAATGCCTGGAGCTCGTGAATTACAGAGAATTCCATTGACTTTCCCAGTCATTAGAGAATGATGATGAGACTGAGGGGGGAAACTGAAAGAAAACTCCCTGTTGCTATCAGCCTGCTACTATCAAGCAGCGAAGATGGCAGCACCACTAAGAGAAAAAAATACTAAAACGTTGGTAAATTTTGATACTGAAATTTGATATAAAAACCCCAACAACAACAACAAAAAACCCACCCAAACCCAACAAAGAACAGGAAGCAGCATTTTACTGGTTTCCCAGTTTCCAGTGCCCTGGGAGCAGATCCCTGGTTTGGTCTTCTCCTGTTTGCGCACCAGAGACTCCCAGGTTTGGTCCATTGCTCCCTTCTTCTCACCAGGACTGTTCCTGTCTGAGCTGCGCCCAGCTGGCTGTTAGGTCAATATAATATGCCTGAGCATCTCTCTCTTGTACCCTTGAATTGTTATAGCAACTCGAAATAAAAAAGATTGTTAATACAAATATTACGCAACAGTTAGAAGCAAATGAGTAATACCCTTAATTAAAGCGATCAACGGTAAGTCAGAAAGCTCAGTAGGCATTTATATGGTATGTATGCCAGAGAAGGATTTTTCGGATAGGGGAAACTGAAAAGAGAAAATACTATTCATCATTATTAGTATTTTTACAGCACTTTGGGGTGGGGGTGGCATGTGCAAAAAAAAAGCCCCAAAAGAAAGCTGTTAATGAAGCCGGGGCTGGGGCACGGGGCAAACTGTACATCTTCGGGCTTCACAGCTCCCTGAATTAACTTACTGGGGAGAGGAAAAAGAAAACCAAGGCATCTCCTGTGCTGGTTCTGCAGGCACAGAAAACAGACCAGAGTCCTCATTTTGATAATTTCCATCAATTTTCTCCTGAAGAAGTAAATACTGGTGGTCTGAAGGTCTTGACGTGAAGTCGAGAAGATGAGAGCAAAGGCCTTTCCCTTGTCCATGTAATCTTTAAATTAAACAGTTCCTCTTCATCTTGTGTGATAACCGTTATGCATCTTGGATAGACTAAGCCAGTCACTTCATCCTCCCTACACATTGAACCAGTGCGATCTGAGCATGGGTAGTGCCGCTGCTTCCCTCTGTTCCCCTTCCAGAATGTTCAGATCTCAAAGAGCTCAAATGATATAAAACAAAAAAAAAGCCAAATCCTAATCTAGTTATAAGCAGTATAAATCCCACAGAAATATTCCCAAAGCTTTTATAACAATACCTGAGTTCAAGGTGGAAAGACTTAAGCAAAAATCCACTGTCTTCAGATGCCAAAACCTACACTATTTGATAAATAGGGATTTAGTTCCAATTAACAGGTTCAGAAGTAGGATGATTGAAGAAGAGAGAGCTCAGAGAATAATCTGCAGTAATTATACTAATGCTGCTAGTGTAATTAATCAGTTTTGCATCCTGCAAAATTGAGATAAAGAGTTATAAGATTTAGAGATGAAAAGTCCCTGCGTAGAAACCGTGGATGGTCATTATCCAAAATAACACACAAACGCCAGCTGTGCTTGGGGATGCTTTTTCTTTTGTCCCCTTTCTCCTGGCCACTAGAGGAGAAAGCTGCTCTGCTCTCCCACTCCGCAGCCTGTGACTGGGAGAGCGGCCGCAGGAGCCTCTCCCGTGCCAGCCATGGTTGGTCTTGCCCTGTCGCTCGCTCTCACATTTTCCTCCTACTGACACATGGCCATATCTCTGTCTCCTAGCCAGAAGATTGAGGGACGTGATTCTGCCCCTCTGCTACGCTCTCGTGAGACCCCTCTGCAGGGCTGTGTCCAGCTCTGGGTCCCCCAGCATCAAAAGGACATGGACCTGTTGGAGCAGGTCCAGAGGAGGCCAGGAAGATGCTCAGAAGGCTGGAGCAGCCCTGCTGTGAGGACAGGCTGAGAGTTAGGGGTGTTCAGTCTGGAGAAGAGAAGGCTCTGGGGAGACCTTGTGGCCTTTCAGTACTTAAAGGGGGCTCCTAAGAAAGATGGGGACAGACTGTTTAGTAGGGCCTGTAGCAGTAGGACAAAGGGTAACGGTTTTAAACTAAAAGAGGGTAGAGGGGAGTTGGACTAGATGACCTTTAATGGTTCCTTCCAGCCCAAACTATTCTATGATTCTGTGATTCATCTCAAAGCCACAAAGTGGGTTCTTGGCCACACAGCCATGTCTCTCCATGACTCCTCTTTTTTTTTTTCCCCCTAACAAAACTGCCCATCTGTCACCTATTTTATACTGTTCTCTCTCCAGCTACAGGGAATAGCATGCTCCAGGAAAATTCAGATTACATCCAAAAGAAATTTTCATTCCCTAGTTTCACACTTCACATCACTACGAGCTGTCCTAGCAGAAAAAGTGGGAAGACGGAGAAAGCAGAAAGTCCCACATCAATGCATAACACATCACGGAAATATTGTAAGTATCCCAGACACTTAAAATATCTGCAGTAACCTAAGAGGACAAATAACATTAACCTAATATAGGCGTTCATACCCATATCTATGCACTCAAAGAACTCATGTGACAGATTTGTTTTTTATGAAGCTATTTTTCAAGAGCGTATAAAGTTCTCTCGCATGATGCACTAGTAAAATAAACTACAAAAATAATTTTACAGCAACATGAAAGCTACAAAACATAATGACAGAAATTCATGGACTTATCTTTGTCTAACGTGCTGTCCTTGAGTCCTCCTGTTATGCTTACGGAGCAAATAGTCTTAAATAATCGGTGATTTTACATATTAGCTCTATAGTGATGTTTGGCATAATGGGTGAGTAAATAAAAACTGTTCATCTCAATTGTTTTTCAACATTAGTTTTATGTTGCCTGGGCGCCCTAAGTTTAAGGAGTATCCTTAGCATTAGTTCAAAGTTGTTTTTGTGATTTAATTTTGTATTTATGTCTTTACTCAGCTGCAAGAGATTTTTCCAATAAATAAAGAGAGTGGCTATGAATCTTACATTACGGCTTTAAATTCTTGCAGCAGGCTACGTTTTTAGTGATGCAAAGGCTGGCGCTCATGGGCTCTTTCGCGATAAATATATCAATGTCCGTCTGAACCCCCTGGTGGAAATATGGCTTCAATTTTTTTCTTAAAAACATGGATCAATCATTGTTGCCCTTGCCTATTCTTTTCTGTCAAACGCTTCAAATGCGTTGGAGTATCTGTAGAAAGTTTGAGAAGCGCTTTGGGTACACGTCTTCCAATCCTATTGTATAACGTTTAACTTCAGTGCAGCTCTGGCTCACCTTCTATCTTTGAGATATACAAGGAGCTGATCCGCACTTAAAGATGATTAATGATGATCCAACAAATTCAACAGACTTTATAAAGTAATATAAGGTCCTTTCTTGCCTGCAGAATACCCTGCGATCAGGATCTAACAGCTCCCTGTGCCATTGGGATGTAGGTTATATATTCTGTATCCCTGGAAGAAAGCACTGAATGTCCTACCAGTAGATACAGGGGAGAGAAAAGCTGTAGGCTTACGCACTAAATTAGCTTATTTTTCCACTTAAATTGATGTTAGTTTTGTGCTCGGGACTACAGTGTTATTAAAAACATTTTGCAGAATAATTTCAGAAACTTTGTTTTACTGCACTGGCTAGAAACATTTTTTCTGTGCTTAGTGAATATATTCAGGGTTTTTTTGTTAGATGACTAACTCTTCCTTACTAAAAAAGAAGGCAATTCCAGACCAAGAAGACCTGGAAGGCCAGTAAAAATTAAACACTAAATTCTTTAATGTGGTATTTGGGTCTTGCCCACTAGTAACAAAGGAGAGCCAGCGTCTTTTCTGATGTCTGTGTCTCTTATCAGAGTTATATCAACCCTTGCAGGTGGATTGCAACACAACTCTCTTAAAATTCAAGAAGTTTGTGACTCACTGAAAGGAAATTGCAAAGGAGAGAAAGGCAGGAGGAGCGAGCTTCCCCTCATGCTACTTTAGCTTTTTTGTCAGTGACACACTCAACGTCTACCTGAAATGTAACATGTGGAAACGGCTTTGATCCTTTTCTCTCTAATGATCTGTTCAGTTAGCAACCTTGTCATGAAAATGTGACACTACTGTCTTGTTAACGCTCACCTTATGGAAAGAGGTATTTCTTTGAATGAAAGCATCAAAGATGTTCCTTAATCTGCTTTATGGGAAAGTCTATTTTATGGCTATGTACACTAAAAAATTGCAGTATTTCTAGTTATATTACTGCATAGCTGAAGGCAGCACAATATAACCCATCACTGATTGCCTGGACGGCCTCAAAGATCCCAGAAATTGACAAAACCTATTTGCAAAGCAACATCATCAATATTGGCTTTGACAAGTAAATGCTGCCTTATTCTCAAGAAAAAAACTCAGACTGATTTATCCATGACATTTCTTTGGACTTATTGAAAAAAAAACCCTACAACATTGTGAATAGGAACCAAGCAGCCTTGTGATGCACAGACACGTGTGAAATGATAATAAAAAAAAATAATAAAAAAAAAGAAAAAGAGCCCTGACAGAAAACACTACCAAGGGCTGGTGGCCGGACTATACCACACTTGAGTCCAAAGGAGTAGGGCCTGGGGAAGCGCTGGGCAGTGATTTCCACTGGGAAACCGAGTTAATGCTTTCTCCAGTATTTGACAGGAGAAGCTGACACGGAGCCAGGTGCCCGGCTCAGCAGGAGAGCTGGAGCTATTACCCCATCGCACCCTGCAGAAATGTCCCTTTCTCGTTTGTTCCCAAGCTGCAGGCTCTAGCCACAGTCAAGGATCTGCATCTAGCAACACGAGAGCGATCATGGCATTTCTTGGGCAGCACTGCTTGGGACCAGCGCAGTCACTCACCTTACTGCGGGGAGACTCTTTCTGGTTTCTAAGCGTGCCCCTTGTGTGTCCTTGTCCCTGCAGCAAACACGAGTATTTCAGCACCCCTGTCACTCCTTCTGGCTCAGCGGCAGAGGGAAACTCTGATGTAAAGCATCATAAAATGTCAGCAGCAAGTTGCAGAAGGCAAATACAGACTCCACAGCACCTGGAGCCTCTGCAGGTTTTCAACATGCCAGCAGAGGTGAAGATCTGGAAAGGAAAGACAAGACTTTGGGTAGCTTGCCTTGTCTGAGCCAGCCTTGTACAGCCCAGGCTGCCTCAATTCATGCTGCAGTGACAGATGCTAACGTCTATCACAGGTGCGTCGCATTTTTTAATGTCCAAACATGCCACAGGTGGCTGCGATCATCAGCTAATGGGACAGCAAGAGCCCCATCTGCAGCCTTTCATAGCCTTCCATCCCTGGCCGTCAGCAGTGCTGGCTCAGGGCACAGCAAGGCTTCCCAGCAGCTCCACATGCGATGATGGGGCAGCTCCACATGAGAAGATGGGGCAGCTCGTGCCACTTGTGAACAGCTGGTAGAAGCGTATGCAGGGACATTTGGCTGGGCAGACAAATGGCATCTTCATATGCTGTGATGCGGCTGTTGCTGATGGGATACTTGCTGCAACAAAACAACAGTAGAACTGGGAAGAAATGACAGGGGCATTAGTGGATTTTTATGATACTTTTGTTTTACTCAGCATCAGTCTCAAAAAGCTGATACTGCCCTGGTTAAGTGCAGCATAACTTGAAAAATACAATGTAAGCATAGAAGTACTCAGAATTCCAGTTCCAGGCTGTTCATGGGCTAACAAGAAATAGTTCTAAAACAATTTAGATTAGCAAAAAGCGTATTAAAAATCATAGTGTGTGGGTGGGTTTTTTATGAATGATAAAAAAAAAGTAAATTAATGGCATGAACTTCTTGCTGTGAACTGCTTGCCTGCTTCTAGCTGCTAACTAGCAGATGTTCACATCTGAACCCGCTGTTTTGCACATATTGCCCTTATCCAGTGAGCTACTAATGTAAATGAGCAACCACAATACAGTAATCTATAGCTGAAATATTAGTTAACTACCGGCTACTCTAAACATTATGTGGCAATGAGTATAGCCAGAGAAGTAAGATAGCTGTGGAAGTCCAGACAGGTATGTTTTGTTTTGTGCAAAAGAGAAAATGAGTACTTGGATAACTAAAATCTGAAATGTGATAAATTTTCTGTACTGCACTGTGAATGTCTGTACTTTTGATTTTGATAGTACAAAGAATGGGAGACAGTGTTCCGTATTAATCCACATCGGATCTCTATTCTTTCAGGCAGGGCGTTCTCATATGGAGCCCATTCTACTACCCAGCCCAATCACTACCCAACCAGTTTCCAGGACTGCATGCCCCAGCTGCAGGAAAGCAGGATTACGCAAAAGACATCCTCAGAACTGTTTTTGAAAATAAACCTGATTTTGAATGCTGACGAAAGGAAAGGTAATAACTGAATGTCTACTTGCAAATGCTCTCAGAGAACAAATACAGATATGCCAGCAGCATATGATGTTAATGCATAAATACGAATGCCAGTACGTAGATATAAAGAAAATTACTGTTGATATCCCCCCAAGTGGCTATAATTCCGTGAGATGTCTGTATTGAGATGTAAGTGACAGCCAGGTGGGATGACAGGCACTGGCAGACGAAGCACACAAATTTCAGGTGCTGGCTCTGCCCTGCTGGTTTGTGGCCGCAAGCCCTTGCTGGGAAAGGTCCAACATGCAGCTGCCATGGTTACAGCTCGTCCTCTCCCCTCAAGATGACTTCTTTTCTGCATGAGGTACAGCTATGGGAAACGCTCAGACAGGATGCAAAATGAGTCTTTTCCTCCCTAAATCCATGTCCTTGAGTACAAAGCAAAGCAAGCTTATGCAGACACCTGACCGTACTGCTGCCTCCTGGCCAGGACTGAGTAAAACTCATTTTAGCACTCCATTCAAAGGATCAAACCATAAAAAGAAATTTGTTATACATGTAACGCTTAAATAACTTACATTCCGTCCAGAAATAAAGTGGCTTTTGTGGATGGTCACTTTGCACAGATTTTCCGAGTATCTTTTCGCAGCATCTAAGACAACTGCTCTCAATTTGAACGCTTGCAATGCTTGTTCGTGTAAGCGGGTCAAAAAAAACCCCAGCAACAAGCATGCACCTTTCCCACATAATAACTCATTTCTTACCAGACAAAATTTACGGGCATCCTAAAAGCAAGCAGTTTAGTGGTATGCACACAAATAAAAATTTTTAATTATAAGAAAGTTGTCATGAACAACATACTGACTAATTACATTATTGAAATTACAAGAAATAGAAAATAGATGTCAGTTTATGTACTCGTTGACTTAAAATCTGTTCTCAGTTAGACCTATAAGGAGGACAGCTGCTGTAAGGGTCCAATGAGGGCAGATTTTAGATCACATGAATTTAGATTTTTTTTCCTCTTAGCAACTTAATAATCATCAAATTATATAACAAATCTGTAAACCAATTACCAAATGTCAGAAGGTGCCCTGATTAAAATACACACATCCCCTGGAATGTGCCATATTCACAAATTAGCCATGTGTTATTTATAGCTCCTGGAGGCACAATAATGAAGAAAGTGGTAATGAAATCTGAAAGCCTGAATATCTCCCTTATGTTTGAAAGCAAATCCCATGAGACCCATCTGTAGTCCAAACTGGGGAAAAAATGTAATTTCTAAAACAAACAAAAAACCTACAAACACACTCTCCTGCCTTCATAGTTTTGTATTTGGCGTTTCATTTTTAAAATGACTTGAGCTGCAGGTTAAAATCCCACCATCCTCTTTGCTGCCACACATTCATTTTATCAAAATGATTCTGTGCAATTCCCCCTTCATTTTTTGTTCTCCAACACCACCAAGTGCAACCCAAGTGACTGAAAAAAAAGACAGATTCCTCTTTATGGGTGCATTTTCCGCTTGCAAACCCAAAGTTCCATGGTACGCCTTGTTCTCCCAGAAAGCTCAGTTTCCTTCCCTGCCCAGCTGCTCTGCTGCCCCTGGCCCTTCATGGGAAGACCAAGGACACCTTTACACCTATTTCTGTCCAGGGAAGGCTGAACTTGTATGCATATCAGTTCCTGCTGCCGGTTCCCACGGTGATGTTATTCAGGGTGTCAACTCAAAACTCTGATCGCTTCAACCGTCCTCTGAGGCACTGAAATCTCTGTTTCCATTGCCATAGGTGGTGGCTGGTAGGGCCTTACTGATCCTGGCTCAGGTCCTTAAGGCATATTTACATCTACTCTGCAAAACCCTTGCTCCCTTCTTCAGGTAGAGACACCTGGTTCAACGTACCATTTTCAACATCCGTTTGTTAGCATTTTTCAGGCCTTCGCTATGCTGTCTCTGCCTCCCTCACTTCCCGCTCTCCCCAACACTGACTTTTGATTCTCTCTACTTTTGTCCTGTATTTTTTCTGTTCATTATTGATCAGAACTGTTATTCTGCTTCTCATGGAAGTTTTTCTCCTTAAAAATCATGTATTAATATTCTTTTTTCTTCTTTACTTATGGTCGTATATACACATGCTATATCATATGCAGAAAAACCTTTTTGAAACATATGGTAATTACTGCACTGAAATATTTTACAGTCATCCAATTTGATGCAGTCAACCTGTAGCATTGTTAAGATGCGATTAATTCATCATGTTGCAACATGAGTACATAAGCATAAAACAAGGATAAATGAAGGAGACAACCTCTTTTTTTGGCACACGAACCGATCCCTAGGAACGCATGGTGGGTTTGCCTTTTTTGCCTGATGGATGCCAACGCTGCAGAACTGCCAAAAATATTTGAAGGTACATCGGAATAGTTAAGTGTGTCTTGAATGCTTTACTGATAAAATAATCAGTGTCACTATCTTTAAACCCCCCAACTCAGTAACATCCTCCTCCTACCCTAGGCCTTTTCCACAGGAGCCTTCCCCCATCCATCCCCCCACCTATATTCCAACAACGAAACGAGCAACAGAGCCTCCCCCCTGAAGCTGCTTTTCTTGTTTCTGTCCTCCGTCTTCCTTTGACTGACTTTTTCCCTCTTTCTTTTAATTTGCCTCTCTCCTCCCTTGCATTCGTTAGCTATTTTCTTGGGTTGCTACAGAAATTATTTTAGGCAGTTGAAAAGCTCTTGGAGGCATCTGAAGGGGCGAAAAATCATACTAGAAGCCAGGAGTTGCATCTTCATATTACTTTTGCAGACCTGACTCTTTGCCAGAGGGTTAGCAGATGGGCGTGTGTTGCCAGAACATGTTTTGAATTTAAACAAAATTACATTGGCTTTTGCCGGGCTGCTGCAGTAGCACAGTCACCTCAGGAGCCATTTCTACCTATGCACTGTGTCCAAAGGTGAACGGTGTAGAGGTTTAATTTACTCGATTTAAAACTTCCCTCTATGTAAGAGATGTGGATAATAGAAAAAAGTCTAAAAAAAAATATGAAGTAGTTTGCATCTTCCTTAACCTCCTTTTCTGCAATTCTTTTCACCTGTTCTTTATTATTCTGGCTTTTGAAGAGCTCCAAGATAGATGTTTTTGAAGTATTTTTAATTAATACAAGCTTCTGACCTTTGCTTTTGAAGATAAATGTGTATCTGTAAACCGCAAAATAACAAAAAGCAACCCCCAAAATATTTCTGGGCCTATTGGCTTCAGCCACAAATACAAAGCAGGAGACTTCCATGGGGAAAAGCCTCCAGAATATGGTTCCCACGGAGAAGCTGTAGCTGAGCACAAGACCTTTGGGTTTGGGGTTTTAGAAATTCATGGGTATTTTAAGCTAAAAGCAGACTTAAGCCACCACTCCATTTTGGACTGAGTAGCGTACAACTTGTGGGTGCTCGAAGCCTGTGGTTATTGTCCCTTACGGATGGACGGTGTCTTAGCAAAACCAACCTTGTCAGCGCTAACTATGCAGCAAGCCCATTGACTACAGCAAGCTGTAGTCTGTGGGAGGACTTCGCTTAGGTCAGACACGGGTTCGATAACGGGGGGTTTCTGTCACGGAGGAGACCTCTTGGGGCTGCCTCTCCACCCGTTGCTAATAAAGGACTTCTCTTGCTTAGTTTCAGAGCTGCTGGATGGGAGGCTCCCAGTTCTGCCTCTGGGAGGCCTTTGTGCAAGCTAATGGACTGCCCTGTCAAAAAGAGTTGTGTTTCCGGCATTTCCCTGCCTGCCCCCCGCCCCAGGGCCAGTTTCTTTTCATGACTTCAGAGCTGTCAGTGCAATGTGCACACGTTTGTTTGTGTTGAGATTTCACACTGAAACGTGTGACCGGCTCTGTCAGCTTCTGGAGGAGAGTCATGTCCTGGCACAGCACGTGAAGAAACCTTCGAAATTTTATTTTCAGCAAGGGATAGGGGAGTCTTTCCAGAGAGAATCCCGCTTTCCAGGAAAACCCTTCATGCCTTTTCTGGCCTTTGGTGCCGTCGCACAGACGTACCGTATCCTGATGGCTCGCTCCATGCTGCATGCAACCATGCCCCAAAGGGCCCTACCCGCATCAAGGCAGCCTGGAAACTTCTCCCCCAAGAATACCTATCGAGGCATTGATGTGGGGATGACAGTAAATCAAGAAACACAGTCGGGGACCTGTTCTCAACTTCAAACTGCTTGTGGCATCATTCAACATCGTGGTGTTGGCAGAGACAGTAAGTCTCTCTTTTTATGGAGAGGTCGGAGTTCAAGTATCTTAACTTCAAATTTTAAATTATCATCGTAAAACCATGCTTTTATTATTTTGCTCATTCCAGAATGTAATTACCTTTTCTTTCCAGGACTGAATGGAGATGCTAGGTGGTAAAGATTGTCTTTTGTTAGCAGAAGCAGACTCTATAAGCTATTGTGTTGTTAATTTTGCAGTTATCTTGGCTTCCTTAATATCATTTAGCTATTTCTTTTCTTTATGGGTACCTTATTCTGCTTGATTCTGTTTCACTTTGAACCTCCATTGATGTCGAGGATTTAATGCATTTTTTATCATACTGTGCAAAATGATGATGGAATCTTTGTGCAGACTCTCTGGCGACAGAAAAGGATTATTATTATCATCCCCTTTACATTGTATCTCCAGAAATCTATGCACATGCTTTGTAGCCACCCACTTTGCACAAGAGTATGAAGAAATCATTTTGTTTTATTCACTAAAAAAGCACTTTTAAAAAGATGTTTCTTTATAATTGTCCTTTTTAAAATTTGTGCATGTTTAATATATTGCTTTTAAAAGGGACTTGAATGGCTTGCTCCAGTTATATGTACCTTACCACTGAGGCTGCTGCTTAGCTCGAAGGTGAAACCGTCCAGGGTGAAATCAAAAAGTCTATGAATGTAGAAGGAAAAGAATTTCATTCACTGAGGGCAGTGATGAAAGAGCCCTATCTGCAGTCTGTACCGGTCAGCCAGTTACTCCATTTCTGGCATTTTCAAGGATGCTAAACCCACCCAGACTTATTTTTTACCCCAGTCCACCCAAGCCTCGATCTGTAAAGGCAGAGAAGAAAGAATGAGCTCCTTTCCCCCCCTCTAGACAGTTTCCATACCTCTGTTAAGTCAAACTGCTTTTTATCTCCTATCTTGACGTCTCAACGATCTATGGCAAGAACAGCAACTATCCAAATAAAAAGGCGATTGACTAAAAGTATTCAGAAATATTTTTATGCAAGCACCGGGTTCATTCAGTGTATTCCAACCAGCCATGCAGCCGTTCCCCGTTTACACAGGAACAGCAGCTGGATATTAAGACATAGTCGTGATAGCCATGCGTTGTCCATACGCTCACTTTGAGAAGCTGGAGGGACTTCTGTCTTTGAAACAGGATTAAATGAAAATAATAGCAGAAGAACTAAAAATGCTTTCTAGTGAATCTATTTGCTTATTATGCTCTGTATTCCTACAAATCCACTTTGCAGTCAGGACACATGGGGCTTGAATAATTTTCTGCCGTTACATTTTCCCTGCTGCTAAAAAGTAACATGGTGATGATTTTCAATAAACAAATCTGCTCTTTTCTCTCAAGGTTTCTGTCCACTCTGAATGCATTTGCGACACAATATTGTCACCGGGGAAATGAAGTAAAGCCAGCAACCCACATTCCTGAAAACCTAAGAAGCGAAGCTGGCCATCTTTTTGAAAAACTATATGAGTGAAAAAAAACCCCAAAATCACCATTGTGTTCTTAAGACATGCAGTACAAATTGGGAGTGAAAAAGGGACTTTCATAGAGACTGTCTCCAGTTACCATTCTTCTGAGCATGCTTTTATCAGTTTTGCACCAAGCTCTTCCTCCTGAGGATGTTCTCAGGCCAAAATTTAGAAGGCGACTGACAAAATGCAGGTGGGTCAAAATGAAACGAATCACAAAAAGAGCCTACGGAAGAAGCCTTTTGTAATGTAAGAAGGACCCGTGGGCCATATTAGATTCTCTTTTTCTCTTTTTCTTTCCTATTTAATTCTCTTTTATTTAGGCAGCAATTTCTGTTCCCCTTCTTTTGAATCTACGCAACATGCAAACTCTGTTTGGGTGTGGATAGGTGAAGCATAATTGTGTGTTAGATCTGCTGAGGCTGGGATGCACATCTCTAGTGAGGAAAACCCGCATTTTTATAAATTACACACAAATACTACATTCAAAAAACTCATGATGGGTGAAACAGATCACTCCCATCACCAGCCCTGCCCATTGCTGTGTTAGGACCTCTTGGAAATAGTGCTCTGAGAGCACAGATATGACACGAATTAAATAGAGTTTCCATTTTTACATAAGGCCTCAACGATGCAGTCAGAAATATCTGTCATATTCACTATGAGCGGTTGAAAAAAACGTCTTTCTTGAGTCCATTACCTTCACTTTTCCAGATGCTTTTAGATTATGTGTTTGAAAAGAGCAACACTTCCTTCCAGCTGCAGCCCAAAAGAACAACAAAATAATTTCCGAAGAAAAATCATATCTGTACATCCTCTTCACCGCCTTTTTATTCTGTGTATTCTTCCTTTCAGGCAGTGACAACAGCTGTAAGCGAAGCAAGTAGGAATTACCTCTCCTGCAGTAAAAACCCACCTCATCCATCAAAACCATACTGTCGCTTGCCCATATATTGTATACTGTTAGTTTAATAGTTAGGTAAATATTGCGGTGTCTGGATACTACAGAAAAGTCTATTTTTTTAAATGCACACAATAATAAAAGACAGTAATAACACTAGGAAATACTTTTAAGGAAACCCGGGTCCTATAAAACTCTCTTGGCTTTAGGCGCTGTTATGGCCTCAGCAGAAAGTGGCTCCGGCACCAGTGAAAAAGGACTCAGTGTCCCAATTCTTGAAATAAAATCACTAAACAAGACTGTCGCTTTCACTTCAATTGGACTGACACGGGAGAAAATCCCACATAGGAGAATCTCCCTGGAAAATGTAAACCAACAGTTTGTAAAATATCAGCTATAACAGCCATAGTTACTATTTCTATTAAAGATTATCAATATTTCTATTAAAGATTATCAATATTTCTATTAAAGATTATCAATATTTCTATTAAAGATCATCTGGAGAGAAATCAGGATCTACCACTGAATTATATTTAGAGCTGCACGCGTAGATATATAGGCAAAAATGCTCACTCAACGGGAATTTTTCTTTAACTCCAGTGGAACCAGGATTTCCCAATGAACGTTTTAATTTTCAGGATATCAACTGCGAGCACATCACTAGAAATAACATTAATGATTTTCAGTGCAGTTTAAAAATAATTAGGGGCAGACCAATTGTGCAAGTTACATGCTCATACCAGAAAAGACTGAGGAAAATCATGCGCAGCTTTATAACCTGAGGGGAGAAAAAGAAAACAAGCATAGGGGTGAGGTCTAAATCAAATATGAAGCAATCTATATTTTCCATTAAAGCCATTGTGAAATTGGCCATTTTGCAAAGGTCTTGATTGAAAACCACGTGAAAGTTAATGGCTTTGGCTCGGATGATCCTCAGCACTCAAATAAGAAACAAGGAGAAAGCAGACCCACAAAAACAGAACAAAAGAAACCCAACGCATACAACATAAAAGAAACAATTTAAATAGCTCTAGAAAACAGTATAAATAGCCCTGTTCCCACACCTAGAGGCAGATTCAACAACGCAGAGTCTCATTATAATTTCAGCACTTTATTTCTTTTTTTATAAATAGCTTATCAGTAAGATTTACCAATATTGTTTCAATATGCTGAAAACTTTATTATCTATTCTTTGAGATTTGGTATTTTTCTAATTCTTTATTTTTAATAAAAAGCAATAGAGATGTGTACTAAAGACTTCATTTTTTAATGTGGCTGATTTGAAGGCTAATTAGCACGTTCATATCTGTCAAAAAATCTAATGTCTTTTGTATTCCTATTTCTGGGTTCTTTTGTGGTTAGTTTAATTAAATTTGTTGATAAAATACTTGACAAATGAGGAGAAAAAAACCCAGAATATTTAATAGTTTAGGTTTGGTTTTTCAAAGGCAATTCATAGTTAGCGTCCATTAAACTAAAGAAGGAATTGGCCAAATAATTTTCTAGGTTTTTTTGAGGTTAGCCTTAAAATTTTAGCATGTCTTTGAATAAGAATAGTCTGGAAAGACCAAGGAGTAGTCATGATCCAAAACGGTTTCCTCTCTTCTTCTCCCCAGAAGGAAGAAGCAAAAAAAAATAAAATTATTGAGACGCTGAATAACAGGAGTTCACAATTTAAAAGGCTGCTGACAACCCTCTTACGGCGGGCGCTGTGTTTCAGCAGCTATGATTTCAAGAGTGAGCAAAGTGGGTCATAAACGCTACTGATAGCCGAAAATTAGGAGATGAAGAACACTTCAGAATGTTTAAGTGTGGTACATATGATTACAGCAATCAAAGTGCTACCCCATTTTGCTACAGTTTATCTTGAACAGCAAGGTTAAAAAAAAAAGGCAAAAAAAAAAAGGTATATGATGCCAAATTGTGCAGGATGTATAAACGTCAGAAACGGTCCTGACAGAAGCCTACACAGGCAGTTGACCCAAAAGGCAACATGATACTTATCTTGTTTTGTACTTTCAACCAAAAAGATTCTTGCTGCCTTTTCAGGGGAAGATTCACTGTTACCTTACAGTCTGAAGTAATCCTTTGCCGGTTTGGTGTTGTGGACTGACCTGTCTCTCACAAAATATCCATGAAAAAAAGTAGTGTTTGCAAGGATGTTTGTGTGTGTAATTCACTGGCCTGTAATGACTATATATAATGGTATATATTATCACATATGACCAGTAAAACATTGCAACGTTTGTCGTAAGACCTGAATTTGGTCTCATGACCATGAAATACAGTCTGTTGCTCCAGAGAGTGAACGTTACCGAGGTACATACATATACTATATAAGGTGTGGTTTTTCCTCTTCTCTTAAGCTGTTTTGACCACTTGGGATGTTTTCTCCTTTCCCCACTTCAACTTCCTGCACAGTTTCAGAGCAGATGTTTGTGCTCTTGATCCTTGTTAGGGCAGTTGCTCCTCAGTCTGGGGCCGTGGCTGGTACCAAGGGCTCCAGGGTGAAGCTGACAGTAAACACTGTCACCTCTTTCCTCTCCTGTGAAAACCTCCTCGCTGAAGATGCAACATCTCCAAGGATCGTCACATAAACCTCACTCCCTTCCCTACGAAGTGCAAAACAACTCCATAAATACACAGTGACACAAACATTAAAAACTCCAGTAGAGCCATCCACAAAGAGATCTCCTCTTGCGGCAGAGGACAAGAGAATAAACAACAGATGACAAATGCTAGGTCACTCTCATCTTGAGCCAGCATAACTCCATGCTGCCGCCAAACATGAATCCTCTCTTCCTTCTGTCAGCTGAATCTGCAAGCTCATCCCAATTCATCAGGGAGCTGGTAATGGACAAAAAAGTGGTTCAACAATATATAAAGCAGGATATGTTAAAGGCACTAGAAAACAAACAAAAAAAGGCCACAAATGAGAAAACCCCACCCTAGTATTAACAGTAGTACCCAATGCAGATTAAAAAAGGCAAATAAACAAAATTAACTTCGGGTGTTTTTAATCCTAATGCGTAGGGATGAGATCAGCATGAATGTCCACATGCCTTGTTCACTATCCTGTGAGCTGAAAGGATATGGAATAAAAATAAAGTCTTGCGGCAAATAATTAAGACAAAAACTACAGACCCAGAAATGGGTCTGAATGAAAAAACACAAATTAAATGAAACAGTCCCGTGCAGTTAGGAAGCAACTAAACTACATTCTCAACCTCTTCCAGGAATGGAAGGTAAATCGGCACAGGCATGTGAAGCTCTCAACTGAAGATGTGTACTCCAAGCACAAAAGTTAATTGGCAGCTAGCTGCTTTGCAATAGGTTTAAAGATTTTAAGACCCAACGGGATCACCGTGATCGACAGATTTGACCTTCCATATAACAGAGGCCAGAAAATGTCATGCAGTAATTCTTACTTCAAATCTAAAAACTTTTAGGATAAAGTAGAATATATATTCAGCTAAGGTATCCAGACCCAGCTTTCAAGATTTAAAGAGATGGAGTGTTCATTGCCAGCCTTTTAAAAATTGATCTACCTGCCCTTATTGCTAAGGAGGTTTGCCAAATACCCGGTTTCAATCACTTTTTCTTCAACAGAGTTAGCTCCTGCTATTCAACCCCAGCTTTTTATTACATTCTTCATTTTCTTTAAGCATCGAAATACGAAGTTTATGTTCAAAAGTGAAATAAATAATGCGATCAAATTAAACTTCACAAAAAGGAGGTACCCAGCAGCGCGCATCATACAGTTCCAGGGTGTTTCTGATTGACCCTGTCTAAGAGAATCAATGGTAAATATTTACATTAAAACATTCATTAAGCACAGAGTACATTAGAAATGGCTTTAATCATCTTTCATACAGTAACCATCATTCATGGCCATTATTTGTGTTCTCCTCTGCTCAGACAGTTTCAGGGACATACTCACACTTGTTTTGATTGCCCAGTGTCCATTGGAGTCAAAGGAAGAAGGTATGTTAGGAGAGCAAGCAGCCCGGCAGATGGGCTTGCCACGCGCCTTGTACAGTGCAGATCCCCCGCGTTACGCATTCGAATCCCTTCTTGAAGCTGTAGTTAGAATAAAATCGCTTTCTACCGCCCTTGCCCTTACAGGGGACCTACAAAGATTTTAGCAGCTGCCCTGAAGTTATCTAAAGTGTGCATGTACAGCTCTCAGTGCCCACGGTATTGTCCATGATGCTGCAAAACGCCTATTTTTCTTTTTTTTTTTTTTTATTTTTAATCGGGCTTTTTAGGAAGTCCTTTGCTGGCTGTTCCTTGTACTGGCTGTCCTGTTCCCTGCCAGGCTGAACAAGCTCCTGTGCCCGAGTCCTCTCTTGCAATAATCTTGTCATGTTATCAACAGCAGAGAGAGAATCAAAATCCTGTCCTTGTGTCATCATAAATCAGGATTTACCAACGTGAAAGTTTAGGAGCTTATATTTTCAAAAGCTCGTGTGGTAGGACTTAGTCATAGGACTAAGTACAAATGCAAAGCAAAACCAGTGGGGCTTCTTGAAAGTCCAAGCAAGCACTCCCTAGCAAACGACTTACCAAGCAAATAAAATAATCACAGTAATTTCCACGATAACAATAACAGCATTTGCCAACTAAGTGGAAATTTGCATATGGTAACGCTATGAACAAATATCAACCCAGGCCCCTATGCCCGTCCTTTCCAAAGAAGACTAATAACTTTACAGTCATATGTGTGTGTATATATGTGTGTATATATATATATGATTGTATTACAGACAGTTCTTTGCAGCCTTTTTATTGATGAAAAGGCAGCCAGCTGCTGACATGTTTTGCTGAACACACAGACCAAATGCCTGCATCTACGACTGCTAAAATGGAAACCTCTCCACTTGCAGCTCAGAAAGACAAGTTTAATATTGTTTTCCTTTTTTTTGAAAGAAAAACTGAATTTGTTTTATCATAATAGCAAAATAACAAAGCTTAAATTCCCTAAAAGCTCTGAGGTTAAATATTTTCAGGAAGAAGTCTGTATCCATTAACAATACTGTATTATGATGGACTGGACTAATGAAGGGGGAAAGCTTATTTTTAAATTTGAAGGAAAACCTAGTTGTTAGAAGCACATCAGGTGCGTGAATTCAAGTGTATTTATTTACCTTTAACATATGTTTTATTAAATTGTCCATAGTGAAAAGGAATGACTGGTAAATTCAGGCTATTTATGTCAGGTCCCTGACGTGAATACAGTTCTTGAACTAATGACTCTCCAGCATTCATAAGCCATTACTTATCTTTACATCGCTATAAACTGGTAACTAGCAAAATACACTGCCTTAAGTTAATGGGAAAAACCCAAGGATCCAAGATAGGGGTAGAAGGAAAAACCACTGTGCTTTCAACAGGCGCAGCCTGGCAAACTGGTAATCCCAAAATGGGTGCTGGAAAGCTTCTTCTCTGCTGGATTTTGTCAGGAAAAAGACACACATGCACTTTTGTACCACCATCCAGGAACTGTTTCTTACCTGGAAACATTGTGTTGCTAAATATTTCCTTCAGATGCTGTAAGACTCCTTCCTTGTGTGCTGTTTTAAACAGCAGCATATCTTTGGACATATACATTATTTCTGAGATACGGTACTTCAGATCAATGTAATACGCTGTTGTGTTGAACTTCAAATAGTTTGAATGCATTTTATTAATAAATAGAAAGCAATAAACCACAAAACTTTTACTCTGCTGTTTCACAGACAGCATTAATTGCAATAATCAGCCGTTTAACTTAAAACAACAATGAACCTTGAGTCCTTAAAGCATAAGAATTACAATCATAAGAAAACAGCCATCCAGGACTAGAGGCTTATTAGAGGATTTATTTTAAGAAATGTGGTTTTTGAGAATAGATTTTCTTTTCTGTTCACGTATAATTTCTAACATTCTGATGTATTTTCTTCAGAAGAGGTCACAAAATAATTTAGACTAACAATATAGGACGGGTAAAGTGCTTATTCTGACACCCCTCCATTATTTCTCCTTTTGCCAGATCTTCAGAGAGGTGCGTTACTCCTACACTGCATTATACAATACAGATAAAATACAGAAAAGTAACCGATGTGCTTTAAGGTAAGCAGCCAGTGAATCCTATAGAAACTCAAGAAGCCAGACCAATACCTGAAATTAAGCATAAACTGATTTTTTCCTTGCTGAAAGCTGACGTGTTGTGAGCGATATTCCTCTCTGTCAGACAAGACAGCCTATCCATAGAAAAGCCTATCCATAGAAAATACATTATAAGCTCTATTCAATAGAAACATAAGCCTAGGAGATGTTAAATCACTGCTGTAGAGCTACAGAGGTTGTACTCAGAACCTTTCATTCAGACCTAACTACCCAAATATCAGAGTATTTTCAGCATCATTCCTAGAATGACAGGAAAAATACAGCAGAACTCTTGGCACCTGGAATGTGAAGACCTATTTCAAGACTACTGAAAAATAATTCAAAGAACATAGCAACCTTTCATGGGACCATGAGTCCCTCTGTGCAGACCACCAGCTGGTACCATCACATCCCACCTTGTGAACCTGCCTGTGACGGCACAGTGCTGCACCAGCCCTAAGCTCACATTTCCCACGTCCTCCGGGAAGGAGCAAGCCTGTCCTGATCCTGCTGGAAGTGTCTCATTCGTAGGGACAACCCGGAGATAGCGCCTTCCATCTGTACCACCAACAGCTCTGGCCCCGTGGTTCACCGTGTCTTCCACAGCTTTTCTCTTTCTCCTTTGCCTTCTCATTCTTTGACTTACTTGGGCACTGGTTTTATAATATACACTTTTATGGTACAATCAATATTATTTTTCCTCCCTCATGTGCTCACTTCCTTTGTCAGAGCTTTCCAGTACAGTTTTCTTACCCACATATGTAACCACATTGCTGAATTTTTGTTTTCTTCTATCTTGCCATAATTCAGTTTATGTGAGATGTCTGTCTAACTAGAGCTGTCTCTCTAGACCCGGCAAGTATTTTAGCTCCCTGATTATTTTCTCAATCCATACTGGAATTTTCAGAAAGCAGAGAAAGGTAGTAATAGGAATTCCTGGTATGTTTCCTTTTCCCCAAAACATTAAATTTGGCCCGTTTGGTATTCTCTGGTTCAAAGAAAACAGCAATCAAAAATCTATTTTAATTTCTCTCTTAACTTGCTCTTTCCCTCCTCCATGTGAAAGCATGCCGTACGCAGTGTGCTTGCCAGTTTTCAGACTTTCAGAGCCAAAAAGACTTCAGGCTCGGCATAAATCTGGATCTAGCAAGAAACCGAGGCTGAAATTCTCCAAGAGCGTTACCTGTGCTGCCGGTTCTGCCCTTTGCTCTTCCTGCTCTGGCTTTTGAGGTCTCCCCCTGGTCACCTCTCCTCCACAGGTTGCCCTCACAGGATACCGGAGGCTTCTGCTCATGCCTCTATTCCCTGTTCAAAGAGAGACATGTACAACTTTCTGTGCCAGACAAACAAAAAAGTCAATGTTTCAGCCATGATAAGAAATAAAAGTGTAGCTGGGCATGCAACTTTTTTGGACAGAAACCCCCAAATCTTCTCTCATTATACCCTTTATCTTTTCTAGCAGTTTTCTAACCATCTCACCTGCGGGCAGGAAAGTCCACTTTTCCAGCCCGTTTTAACTGAAATCATCAGGCTCAGAATAAAGAGATGGAGGAGAGACCTTTGAAGATATCATCTTCCTTCCTTTCCTCATTGGAAAACAGGAGCAGTGCGGGTGTGCCCGTGCAATGCAGTGTGCATTTTAGAAATTCCTATATTTATTTTCTTCAGCAGGACAGCATGACCTTCTCGGGGAGCACAGTAACCCCCGCGCAGGTAGCGTTTGCTGTACAGCTCTCTGCCTTTTTTGAACTGCAGTGTTTTGGGAGGGGCACTGTTAAAAGCTAACTTTATACCGATCACAAAGTTTCCCTGAGATGCAGGCCAAGCATAGCAAGAGGTGATGTTTTTCATTTTATGCTTTAGGAATTTCTACAGGTTTAGCAGTTTTAAAACAGACGTTAAGCTGTTCTTTCATGGGTTTTTTTTTTTAGCTGTGAAAATGTCTGTAAATCTCCTGAATATGCACCATTTGACCTACTGAGCTCAATAATTTAATGGCGTAAGCCCTCAAATATGAAGTCAAGAGATGAAGTGTCAGTGGTGTGTAGGCAACAAGCTGACATAAATCCTAAATAATTTAGCTTTAAAAAAAAACTTAAATCCTTCTTTACTTCAGTTTTCTTTCAGGGCTCTCTGAAAGATCTCTTTAGAACCTTTTCACAGCTTTATATGGCACTTTAAGCTACGTCAGCAGGATGAGCAGTAGCTTATAGGTATAGCAATGAAACTATAAGCAAAGATATAAAAAAACAGTGTAAGAACATTTCCTAAAATGGACTTTTCAGAAAATCAGTACATTTTCACCAAGGTAGATCACCCAGCATCATCACTGATTTTTACAATTTTACTAAACCAACTATAGCGAAAGAATCAAACCTAACCGCCAACACTGAAAGCAATTATATGCATTACGAATCCATAGGACCTCTTTAAAGGACACCGCGTTTCACGAGCGGCTATGCGACTCCACGGAGTCCGATTTCCATCTCAGCTCTATCTTCATGCAGTTCCGTCTTTGTATACTAAAATTAAAAAGCCAAATCTAATTCTTGGGAATTCAGGGGATTTTTGTTTTATCCAGACAATAAGTGGCATTGTGGGTGTTTGATTATCCTAAAAAGATCCTCAAAGTTGCGTAACCCCTGGGAGCTGCTGCAAGTTCTCACAACTGTAGATCTGGAGGACACTGTGGTTTGAAAATATTCCTGTGCGTGTGATTTCATAGCAAACATCCAACCTTCCACGTTATCTTAACTCAAGGTGAAAAATCAACATTTTCTTAATTAACTTTATTTTAATCCGGGTATTACACTGATCCTTGAGGAAGGGAAATCTTTTTTCACTGACTTCAGCAGCAGCAGAATGGGAGCAGCTATTGGTGTTCTTAATGAAGCTGAGAGATACTGACTGCAATTTTTCAGAAAAAGAATTGAGGTCTCCCTTTAAAAACAAGTATTACAGATTAGTATTCTTTCATTCTGAGGCATACAGCTTTTTACAATGAAACTTAATGAAGTAGGCTCCTAGGTATTTCCTGTAATGTATTTCAATAAAATAAAATATAAGCCAGTGAAGTTGCTCATGTAAGCATTCAGGATTTAAGGAATTACTTAAACAATGAATGCATGAAGTTATTAGCCTACTTGGAGAATTAAGACGTGCCACTATGTGATGAATCAGTCATTTTAGATTTGAAGGACTGACTTTATACACGCAGCTGAAACATAATTAAAACATTGTGCAATTCTGTTGCATCTACAGAAAATTTGAGCAGACTTCTAGACCATTAGAACATCTTTGCAACAGCGTTTGTTTGGTACCTTCATACATCAGTTACCTTTTGGCAATGGCCCAGGCTCAGGGAGATCAGATTCTAGTACGTGGCCTAAAGTAAAATGATGTGCTACTGAAATTCATGATTTTTAGGTTTTATTTCTTTGCAATATTCTGCTATACTGGGAACATGAAGAGGATCAGCATGACTAAGTAGAATTTTTCTCATGCATGGCTTATTACATAAAAGCAAAAGCAACAAAAAACTCTGATACCAGACTAATCTGTGTACAGGTTGTCTGCGTATGTCAGGTATTGAATGGTAAATTTTAGGAAAACTTTGGAAAGGGTTAGAAAATTCATAAAATTTTCTCTCTAAGACAAGTCACAGGAATGTTCTCTGTTTAAACCACCTGGAACACTGATACTGTGAGACTAAATATAACATAGAAAGGATAAAAAATTACCGTATATATAAAAAAAAACAAACAAAAAAAAACCCCAAAAGAGCAGAAATGAGAACAACGAGAGGCATTTTTTCACCTTGCTGAAGTGTCCTTCTACTTAAGGTAGCCCTTCCTGGTGTCCCTTTGCGTGTCACAGATTTTGTGTGTCCCCATCCATTCATTTTCCATTGGTGTCGCGCTTCTCTTATTAGTACCAATCTGTCATTGTCAATTAGGAGCTCAGGAGGTCTTCAGCTTCTCTTAAAGCGGTCACTTGGCCATCAGATAATACCAAAATATCATTACCATACCATTTATCGGACTTTCTTTAGCTTTTACTGATTTGTTCAGCTCCTGAGTCTTCTGGACTTCTATGAGTATAACGGGTTCATTATATTGCTAATGATATCATATGTTGTCTATGTACTACCTACATAATTCATTATAAGACCGCATACAGATACCATTTTTGCTGTCTGTGTGGAGCTAAGAGCTCCTGTACAAATGTTTATTAAACATGTTAAAAAAAAATGTGCAACCGCTCGCTGTCTGTATTCAAAAAATACTTCACTTGCAGCTTCTTAAGAACTGAAACACAATAAGCTGACTTTTAAAATAAAGTTCAGATCTCTTTTGCCTCTTGATGAAAGAACTTTGTGAATGACTAATTTAAAACGTTTTCAACCCATTCTACTGAACTCAAGGTAGAAGTATTTGAACAGCAGAAAAACTGGGCATCATCTAGAGTTTAATGAGCGCCTGTCTGTCCCTAATGCCTGTGAAGGCTGTGTTAGGGACGGAGATAAATTATTATATTTAGAATCAGCCCTGAGTTCCTACTACTGGCGTGTCCTGTCTCTCAGAGCAACTGTAACACATACTTAAAAAGATGCAAGAAGAGGACTCAGTGAAGAACTTTCTTTCTTCATCCCACCAGCGCTGCTGTCATTATTTTCCTCTGCTAACAGCAGGGCAAACTGCCGCTATAAAGCTCCCGTGATTACAGCCGCTTTCTAAAACGGTAATTTCCTTATCAAGAAATCACTCCCTCTTTAAAACCCCCCCTTATTATTTGTGAGGAATAAAATTGTGCTCTGGAAGGATTACCCAAACACATTAGGGAACTGTTGTGAAAGGAACCTACACATCACTTTTGATCCATCTACTCTGTGAGCAGTAACCAATACTGTACTCTTTTGAAACAGGTCATTGGAGAAAAAAAAAACTCAATGAAATCCAACCGAAAAAAACCACCCTACCTTACAAGGAAGAAAAACCTCTCAGCTGGTCATTGTATCGCTCACCTGTCTGCCGAGACTTCTCTACCAGTTTTCATGTGGGAACAAAAGGAGGCAGAATTGGAGAAAAATGCTTTTTAAGGAGGAGGGCTTCACAGGAGACCTGAATGTGGTGAGGGAATCCAAAGTATGAATTAAAATACAAGTCATTTACATGGAGGATGTATATTGATTCTCCCTTTTTGGTTTGTTTTCTTTCTCTTTCCCCTATGTCCAGAAAATAATTTCTTTCTTCAGCTCTTCCTCCTTCTCACTTGGCACTTCCATCCTGTGAGCCAACTCCTTTGTTTTCATATGCTTTTACCTGCCTGTCTTCCCACTTTCTCCCCTGCCTCTGTTCCCTGTCACACGGAATCCAGAAATGGCCATTGCACGAGTAACAGCTGAGCGTCTGCAGACTGTACCCAGTGCCATCTCTGGTTACTGTCCGGCAGACGTTTAAATCACAGTTTACTCCTTAGCAGTAGCTGGGTTCTCTGCAGTCTCCAGCTAGCTACAGGTTACTTTTTTCATTCGCTCAAAAGACAACTGCTAACTCCCCGCGGTCAGGAAGCAACTTTCCTTAGAGGTAGATTATTCCAAGCTGTCCAATGTAAGTATAGTTAAAACAGAATGGTCACTGCCATGTTAACCACAGATAAGCAGTTCAGATACTAAAATGAAGCAATTTCATTCTCCTATTTCCTAATTTCATTTTTATTCTGATGAAATACGTCCAATGGAATGGGTGATACATGAATTTATACCAAATCTATACCAAAGCTGTAATTTTCCTTGAGGAATGTGACAATAGCACAAACCAATCTACTGCTGCAAACAAGCCTGGCCACGATACCACCCACAGACGCATGACAGAGCTGTTACCTTGGTGTGAGGTCTTGGAAGCTTTTCACTGGTGAAAGGGAGAAAGGATGCTGGACTTTCAGAATGAGACAGAGAGAAAGATGCCGTCATCCCAAACAGCCTCTTTTCACCCCCACCTTCTTTTCTAAAGCCTTTTTGCTTCCCTGTTTACTTCCTTGTGACTATTTCTGAACTTTTCTGCTTTTAACGCTTTTCCTTAAAGAATGATAGCTCAATTCTATCATACATTTCCAATGTAAATGTGTGATGTAGATAACGTGAACTTCTTGTGCATTTTTTCTTACCTCGATCTCTGATGTCACTTGCAAAACAACTCCAACGAGAGAAAAATGCAAAAGTAAAGATAATTTTTAGTAAGTCGGTTCCAGACTTCCCTGGGAATCACAGCACAGAGCTGTGCGCACCTCACCATGCTAGTTAGGCTACCATCCTCCAGGCACTGGTAAATGTGCAGGGGCTCCAGCCCTCCAAAACGCCGTACAGAGCCTGTGGGAAACACCTTTGGGCAGGCACAGGGGCAGAAGGGTGCGTCGGCCCCAGCATTGCTCCAGCCAGCAGACAGGGTGATGCACGGCTGCCTGTTGCAGCCTTTACGGCAAGCAGTCGGCGCAGTGATGCAGTCGGCAAGTTTATTTATAGTTTGAAACACGAGTGCAGTGCTTCACTTTCCTCTGAAGCCACCAGGGACACTCAAATCTCGTCTAAATGTCTAGCTCTTTTTTCTCTGCTGCTGCTGTTTTGAGGGCTGTGTTATCTTTCGCATAAATCTGTGTGGAAGCAAAACCTCCCATATCTGCTACTTCAGCCCAGATTAGGTCACTTTTCTGTTTACCTTATTCTCACATTCTTGCGAAGGAAAGCTAGAGAATGAGGACAGTAGATGTGTCTGTCTACTGTTCAAATACATGTGCAGGTGGCCAGAGACAATTCAGGGCTTCTTTTCCCTGCAGAGGAGGACACGGTCCATCTTGCACCACTTGACATCTCATGGATTTTGCTGAGAAGCCTCATCAACACACGATTTTGGAGGTGACACAACTCACTGCCAATGAACTGACAGCACCAAGAGATAATCACGATTTGGGACACCAGAATACATCAGTGACAGCTTTCCCAAATTTCTCTGTTTCAGTCCAGACAGGCCAAGTTTTAGGAGTGTTAATGTGCATCCATGAAGAGCAATGCTGCAGACTGAGGTAGCTGCTCTAGTAAAGGCCTCAAGAACTTTGTATTTGTGTTAGCGCAGCTTTATTACCGATTTTATTAGTTCTGCCTCTTAACAAATCTACCTAGCTCAAGCTGAAACGTTGGTACTAAATCTACCTGTGAGGCCCTCGATTAGATGGAGAGAGGAGGAATTACAGATTATAAATCTCCAATAATACCAACGTAAATCTGTTGGTGAGATTATAGTGTTGGCCTGCACATAAGGACACGGGGTTTGTATGTGACAGCTCAGGGATGTCAACAGTGAACGGCGGAGTAAAGGGTGATTTAAACTTCTCTACACAAAATTTGCTTGATGCCAGGGCTGGTGTAACAAACACTTAACTCCTGAACAGGTGCTCTAAGAATAGTATGTTCTAAGGCACATGAGAAAAACTCATGTCCCGTAATGAACAGGACTGGGTTCTGCGCAAGAGTCACATGTGTCTGAGACAACAAAGAATAAAAGGCAAGCCAAGGCTTGTGGTCTGGCATGAGACCTGAGAAAAGAGGTTTTGCATGAATCTGGGAAAATAAGGAGAAACAATAAGTACGGAAGGACATTCTTTTCTTAGCATAGAACACTGAGCAATAATGCATAATTTACAAGCACACACCATCGTTTGCTTCTTAACTCTCACTCAGTACTGTTGCCCATATTTAGCTACACCTATAAACAAAATCCGCAAGGAGGAAAAAGTACAAAGAAAGATAAATTAAAATTATTGTCCCCCTAAATCACACACCTTCAACTGGAAGGGAAGATTTTAGCATACCTGCACGCTGCTAACAGCAAGCTCTTTTGATGCCCGATCAAGCGGCAGCACAGTCACAAAGCACAAGCCGTTCACATCCCCTAGGCGCGACATCTCTGCCTCGTAGGGCAGGAATAGCATAAGGAAGATACCTGGAAATGACACACCAAGGTCATATTCCATTCACCAGCTATTTTCACACTCTATAAATGAGGGCTCCTGGCTATCTAGGTGCAAATCCGCGCCCCTAACCCTCTTCCTGACTAAACACTAAGTGTGTTTTAATTCAAATATTCCCATTCTCAATATGTCATTCCTTGTATATGTCAGGGATTTGGGTCAACACATACTTCAGGCTGTTGCCTGCAGTAGCAGGTAATACACAAACCCAGCTCTTGGCCAAAATCTTCCACACTGAACAAATTTGACAGGGGAACCACTGGTGCAGAATGAATGCAAATCAGGATGCCAGTTTATTTTCCAGTCAGTTCTGCACATAACTAGATTCTAATCCAGTTATGGTAAATATTCAAAATCTTGATGTAAGGGTAAAACATATGTAAATTGCCATTGTGATTTTGTTTTTTTAAAAGTAAACTAGAATCCAGCAAATCCATCTCGTTTCATTATTCTCTGCAGCAGAGAAGAAAATTCAGTTGCCAAGAGCAAATTAAAAATAATAATACTAGCAACACATATTTTACAAATGCATTCTGCTTCTTAAAAAACAAGGTCCCTGGATGCTATAGAAGGCAAGAAATTATTGCGCAGGCTATATGCAAAGTATCTCAGCACAAAGTAGATTATCTGCTCACATGTGAAAAAAATGAAACCGTGCCACTTCAAATTCTGAGTACACTGCTGTCGGTGTGTTTTACACTTTAATGAAATTTTAGAAGCAATCATTGATGACTGTGCAGAAGTCATGTCTGCCGCCAGAGCTGTCAGTTTACATAAACGCCTAGTGGGGAAACCAATATTAATGGCTTAAGCTCCTCTGTAGCCCGGAGGTAGGTTTGGTTGGGAAGACGGGCTAAGCAGGACGGCCAGGCGCTCTGCCCTGCCAGCTGGTGACGCATCTTTTGGAAGTGCCACCAACAGACAGGAGCACCCGCCCCCCTCTTCTGTCAAGGTTTTTAACAGCAAACTTGTCAACCAGCGACGGAAAGCTAAATGGCCGTCTAGCCAAAATTACACTGTGCTGCTGAAGGCGTTTTTAATAGAGGAAGTGTTGAGAGCTCACTTTTCTTTCTTACGCGCCCTTGCATGTTGAGTCAAGTGACAACACAATTTACGCGTTCAAATGGAAATACAGAACATGTACTAAATACAGCCATATTAAGGCTTTACCAAACCACGGTTGGTTTGTTGTATTATTTACTCTAACTATTTTTCAGCCAAAAAATTATGCAGCTAGATACAGGAGAATACCAAAAGCAGAAGGTTGCTCTCAGAGAATCTCATAGAAACAGTACAAAATATTTTATGCTAACATAAGTTAGTTGCCCTTTGCTTCCGGAAAAAGAAAGCTAAGGTTGTTTAACAGAGACATGACTTTAAAATTCTCTCAAATGTTGGTTGGTTTTGTTTCGTTTTTTAAATTTCATGGCATTTGATCAAAACCTCAGTATTTTTTTAGAGAAAATGAGGTCATGTCTAGAAATCTGAATGATTCCAAAAGCATAGCGAGGACAGAACAGTGTAGGTCCTGAGACTTTCTTGCAGAAAAAAAACTGGTTACTGTTTTTCTGTGTGACACTGTTACACTGAAGACAAAACCAGAATTTTGATACGCTCACTAATATATGCACCTGCCAAGCAACTGCCTTTGTGTGATGCACTTTTCTGCACTGCCCTCACTTCACTCTTCCTCAGTTCCGGTACAAAACCTGCAGAAGCCAAAAGAAAGATTCTCAGTAGTTCCACTGGTGCCCCTCAGGCTCCTAGCGTTATAATTTGATTTAGGATCCTACGCTGTACACTATTAAACAATGCAAATTATTAACAGTTGAGTTAACGTTCAAGAAACTGAGAAATTACTCTGATAATTGATATTGTTAAATACGTAAAACAAGTAACAACACTCACCTTTTTCAGCTGCGTGTTTATCAGAAGTCGGATATACATCATGGCAGAAAGGAGCTTCTTTGTTTTGAGAAGTGGTACCCAAATACAGTATCTGCGACCATTGTCTTGTGAACTACAGGTAAGCCTCCTTGTTTGTACAGCAAACTTCATCTGCTTTCAGCAGTCATAAATCGAAAGGTTACAGGGTTTAAAGCATTTCCCAGTTACGATATGTCTACCAGGCAGCAACAGATGGGCAATGAATTTTTAGCCATAAATGTTTCTGAAAGCAGTAAGTTCATGGCCAAAGCCATAACTACGGTAACATCAATTGATGTCCAAAATGCAATCTAGCCGCGTAGTTCCCTTTAACACGAAGCGGTATCTTACATTGCGAGGTACTTACCAGCAGCCTCCAGGTTAAATAAGGCAGGTTAAGGTCAGGTGGGATGGCTCTGAAAGGCTTTCTCCAGTCAACCTGAGATTTGTGGCCTCCTCTGAGCTCCCAGCGTTCCCTGATTTCATCCCCATTCTATCGAACACTCTTAATATCACTTTAGACTGGATACTGAAATCACTTAGCAGCAATAAAAAAGAGGAGTGCTGCAGAATTGAATCCCATTTTGCTCAGCACACATCTCTAAACTATTACCAGTGTGAAATGAAATCTAATGTCTCCCTTAGCAATCCCATCTTCTTTGTCCTTTTGTTTTTCTAGGAGCGTTATGATACACTAAATCCCTTTGGACACACAATAGTACACGGGCTGTACCACAGATTTCAAGAAGCGATTTCCAAATTTATGTAGCCACTGCATCAGGTTGCTTTTCAGCCATCACACTCTCGCAGAAAAATCCCTTAATATAGGTAGAAAGAATGCAAACACCTCAGATAGATAGATAAAAGCCAAACTAACAGAAAATGATGAGAAAACGCAGAAGGGTGAAGTTACCTTAGTAAAACAATGTTATCTTATCTGATCTTCAGAACACTCGTAGTCTGACTTTATGGGAAGACAGAAAAACACTTTACTGTCTTTTCACAAGTTTAACTTTTATTGTTATTATATCATGCAATATTAAAATGAAGTAACCTTCTGTTAGGCTGAGTACATAAGCACAACCCACCATCTCCCTTTCTGTTGCTAGGAGTTTACGTTCTCTTTCCCCGTTGGATTCTTAATTACCACAATTTGCTTTTCAGCTAAGATGACAATAACAAAGCTACGGTTACCTGTGACCCATTTCCTTTTCTTTTCCCTGTGTTAGGTCTCATGGTAGTAGAAAACAGAAAACGTGACTGAATCTCTGCAATTTCATCTGATGCCCTCTTTTAGGGACACAATCTCTATGATGGTACAAAGACTGTACAGAAAATATGACCAGTTGAAATCCAAATCCTTGACTTCCATGGGGAAAACAGGGCAACTACTACAGGCCTGTGCTGTCTGAGATGCATCCTCTTAGTACTGCTAAATGTTCCCTGATTTTCGTAGTCTTGGTTTCCTGTTGTCCATGATGCCCTCTCTTTCTCTCCTCCATAGCGTTGGGAGTTTGGCTCAAATAATGTCCAAGGCAGGTGACTGATCTACAGAGCCAGCTAATGATGAAATCGCAGGGCAGATGAGGATATAACATGCCCCAGGGAGGAGTTTTGGGGGAGGATTAGTGTGTTGTCAATTATTGAGAACAGATGCAGCTTGTAGAGCTTGGGCGGAAAGCTCATCTGATTGCTCTTGGCCAAGTTTAGATGATGGCTAGTCAACAAAATGCGATGCCCAAGAGACTGTGAAACTAAACCCTCTGGAAACATGTCCAAAGAATAAACCAAGTGTAAGGCAATACTGTACTAATAAATCAGCTGAGCCTCTTCACAGTAACAGAGTCAGATATGCGTATAACGATTCTGTTTAAACCATCCGAGGAGCTTATCAAAGCTATTCTATCAAAATAATATACATAATTACTTGTATTAAATACAAAGAGATAATCAGCTTCTAGTTTCCCTCAAATTTAATAAATACTATTACTTTTTGTATTTATGAAGAGAGCAGTCTCTTTCGATAGCTGCATGTTACAGCGTCTTCTTGGACAGCATTTTTAACTCCTCACTATTCCTGGAGTCCACTAGTTCCAAAAATGTCACGAAGACAGGATCTGGCATGGTGAGTCCTTGATGCAGCGTATCAGAATTACAGACTGACTAGTTACAAAGTAGAAATTCCTAAATAAAAATAAAACAGTGTTGGAAGGGAAGCTTGCTAAATATCTGCACTGGTAACCCTGGGCAGTCAATAGGAATGCTACGTAAAATGTAGAAGTATACAAAATTAGCAAAATACAAACTAAAGGTGAATGCTATTTAAAAGATATATCTACATTACGGAATACAATAGAGTGAATTAATTGCCAATTACAAGGTAATTAACTGTTTCAGAGTAGGATGTGTATTGTACATTTTCTCCATATGACTTTCAAATGGAACGTGTCAATCAGTGCTACAGCAGAATATGAAGCTATTGCTTGCATCAAATAGCATTTTATGATGTGAAGTAAGATAACATTCGGCATGAATAAAATTATCACAATTTGGCCTTTTGTCCGTGTTCAAAGTTCAGCAGGAACCTACTGGAAATTGTGCTTTCACCATTTTATTTTTCATCTGTAAAATGTAACTGCTGCTTAAATGAAAGCACTCAACACCATTGCCCAAAAATATTTTGGATGTTGGAAAATGGATAACTTCAAAACCATGTATTCAGTTTCTCCCACTTCGACAGTCAGCTGGCGTGAGGCACGATTTAAGCAAAGACATACACCGAAGTAGGACATTGAACATACTGGCCAATTTGAGACTGACCACCCAGTATCACCAGCAGCCAGGAGTACAGCCATACCCACAAGGGGGAACCCCTAGCTAAAAACCTGGGGAAGTCACAGCCAACACCACCTACATCCCTTGTGGAGGCACCCATCTCCGACCCTGGAGCCCTTTCTCTGCCCATTTTTCAGCCCGGACTTCACCTTGATTCTCCATATCCCATGTGTCAATGGAGTTTTTCCTTTTTCCTGAGATGGCTTACCTCTTTCCGTTATATTCTCAGAACAAACAAGAAAGTCAAGAAAATGAAAACAAGTGCCAAAAAGAAGAAAAAGAGTTCTTGTTTTCTGGCCCCAATGTAGATTTCAGGATGTAAAGTAAATGTTTATTCTTACATTAGAATAAATGGTCCCTGATTAGACCTGAATTACTTGTATTAATGACCACTGCAATTTGCAGTTAGTTCCCTGGAAGGAAATTTCACGCATAAGTCATTCATCTTTAGTTCTTCTGTTTCCATAGGCACTGGAAACAGCAGTGAAAGCTCTCGGGATTCCTTGGGTGATGAACAGATGGGTGAGGGCCTTTCTAAAGTGCAGGCGTAGGGTTCATATCTACACGAGTTCTCTAGCTTCTCCTGGGCCATATTTCCAGGAGGCAGATGTTCTAGCTTAATGTATGGCTTTTTCCTTTTAGTCACATGTGTATATCTGGGTGAGAACCTCTTTTTGCTGTTTATACAAGCAGTAATATCCCCCACCCCAAAGGGGAAAAGCTCTTTAAATGGAAAAACATTGTTTCACCAGGTACAAAAGGTTACCCCAGCACTAAAAGCAACGGTTATTGATGCTTCCCCCCAGGGAAGGTTCTTGCTGTCTGTGTCTCTAAGTCGAAGTATATGGTAGACAACCATTTTATATCATTTACAGGTTATCTAAGTTATAACACCATCCTGATGTCAAAATTAAGTTTTATTTCAGAAGATACTGCCTCTTCAAGTACCTTTTGCACATAAATGTAAAGCAAGACTATTAGCATGGCTGTTAGACCATAATAAAGGATGTTCATGATTCATCTCTTAATTATGCTTTTTCACTATCATACTGTGGCAGTACAATTCCCTTTTCAACCACAAACCATGCTCCTGACATACAAATAATGCAATAAAATTGACACAGATAAGAGCAATGGGTCATATTATTCTGTGCAATTGAATCAGAAGACAGTGCAACGGCAGAGAATTTGTAATTCAGTGAGTCTCTCTCAGATTTTGAAAGATCCCATTGCCACAGTAAATTGTAAAGCAAAAGGCAATAAACTATGCAATTTCAGAATTCATGTTTTCTATAAAATGACAAGTGAACTTCTCTTTAACTAGAGATTAAATAAGACATCACTGGCTCCTGGTAACTGGGTCAGTATCAGTTGTAATTCAGTACACGTGCTTTTTCATGCAATTAACCTGAGATAGCAAAAAAAGCATCACGTCTTGGATTAATGGTAATATTGGGTGGGTCATCATTAACCACCACAAAGAGGCAAGGGTTTTGGTTCAGCCTGTTCTTGATGCTACCTGCACAATCATTTTTATATGGTGCAACCTTGATCTCTTTACCAAAGCACACCGACAGGGTGGCGTGTGAGAGGGCGGTTGACTGAACTCAGTAATATAAATACTTCTGCTTAGAAAAATGGCTCTTGTGGACCAGAGAATATTCTATTAAAGGTAGAAATATGGGGAAAAAATCAGAATTAAAATTTATTACACGCTATTGGAATTTTCCTTGTCCTACAAATGTAATTACAATGCAGTATCTTGTTCTGTACGCAAATGTCGACAACTTCACTTTTTTCTAATCCAAATAATTTCACATCGATTTGAAGAACAGCTACATGGGAATTGGCTTAAAGCAATGAAGGACGCTTTACCAACTGTTCTACAAGAAAAGCTAATGTTTTGAATGTATTTGGGAGACAGGCACGGCACCGAACCAGATATTTCGGCAGCCACATGGTGCAGTCTACATAGACGAGCCAGATGTTTAGCACTACTTCTGAGACCCTAGTATCTGTGGGGAATTCCACTATTTATTTGGAAGACGTTTTATTAAAACAAACAAAAAACCCACAACGCATCAGCAGCATATAGATTGTCACAACAAATGTACAACCTCGATTTTTCAAGAACATCAGGGTTTTTTTAAAATAAAGGGTTTTAAAAAGCACTCACAGAGTTCAGCTTTAAAAAGCACAGTCTTTGTTGATCTATAAGAAGCTGAACCACTTTAGCCCGACTATTTCTGATTAATAGCAGGTCATTATTAAAAACAGAAGAATGATAACACCAGACATATTACAAAAGAGACTGCCAGATGTAAGCGTCCAAAGGAATAATGTGTGGGCTCTTGTATGTTCAAGAATAACTCCCACAGGATAAGATTAAGAACGTGGGGTTGGGCTTTTTATGCTCTTACGCTTTTCTCTTCCACGTGAAGACAATAGCTCTGGATTTTTAAAGCATGGACTTATTTTTCAGCTGGCTGAAGATACCTGCAGTTTCGAAAGGTCACTGGAGTTGGTTGCTCATTAGTCTTCAGCCGTCTTTTAAATAGACAAAAGCCAAATCATTGGCATTATAAATTGGTCAACGATGCCATAAGCATATAAAGATAAAAGCTTTGACTCTTGATACTGATTGGCCACCGTCCGGCAGTTACGCTATTGCCAATGAGACTAGGAAAAACAATGTTCTTTACACACATACTACCTGCTGGCTTTTTTGTTTAGTCGAGACTATAATTTGCTATAAACCATTCGCCTAGCCTCCCTCACAGAAACACTGGGCTGGGAGGGAAGCCCACGGAATTGCCACTGCCTTTGGTGTGCTGAATAGAGCCCTACTTTCACAGTCGGGAAAACAAAACAAAACAAAACAACAAAAAAACCCCACCAAAAACAGTGAAAGCGACATCCAGGATCTCTTCAGTTTCTGTTCTTTACTCCTAAAATATCGTTCCCATTAAGATAAAATACCATTTCAATTCCAGGCAGAACGAAAGCTTAAAACCGATGCCGTGAAGGCAGGGAACAACAACTGCACCACCACTTCCAAGTGCCAGGCTGCACGTAAAGCTATACGTGCAGACATTGCAGGGCATTTGTGCGGGCGAACACAGAATTGGAGCTACTTTTTGCCAATGAAACTGGCTGTAGCCTTCTCTTCATTAGCCAAATAAAGCAGGCTGACTGAGCCAGTCAAACCTCCCCAGTTGAAAACACTTAGAGCCAGCGGGCGGTTTCGCTGAACTCGAGCCGTGGCACCAGCCGTCACTGAAAAACAGAAGAAACTAGAAAACCTAAGAAAGGTTGGGGACTTGGATTTTCCGGAGGGCTGGGGAGTAGAAGAGAGGAGGAGAAGCTGCTTTGCTGTCGGTTTATCATTGCGCTGTTATGACTACAAACTTATTTATAGCGGGTATCAATACGGTGCCTTCCAGTCCCCTGACAAACTTACCAGCGGTGGGGTTGTTACGGCTAGCACGCGTCTCTCCATGGGGACTAGATACCACACCGCTCTATTTAAAGTATGATAAAATGGAAAATGGAGCAGGCATTTCAACTGCCCTTTAGCTGTTAACCTCAGGAAGCAGCTTTAAAAATATTATTTTTGTTACTGTAGTCGTTAATAGTTTCCAAAAGGGTGACTCCTAGGACTGCAAGAGCTCATTGACTTCACATACGTACATCCTTCTCCGAGGTCAGATGGGAATCGTTCATGAGCACGCAGTTGAGAGAAGAATTACCTAATGAAGTGCTCTTGCCCGAGCACATCCAGCTTAGGCAGCGCTTTCTTGCAAACATGAAAAGGAGCTTTTAATGTGAAAACCTGTTTTTGTTTGAAACACAGAAATGTTTATGGGAAATTCTGCCTCTAGGCTCTGAGACCCGCATATGCATAAATGCACAGAGCATTATTCCCATTTACCTCAGTGCGGTCTCAAGGGAGAAAAGGTCTGAAAAATAAATCAGTTTTTACAAAGGGACTGAAATGAAATTATCCAAGTTAGAACATCTTAGTAACGGTGACAGCCAAAGGTACTTACTGAGGCAGATTTTGTTGAAATCCACGCTGTTGATAGGCTCGTTGAGAACCAAGATCCAAAAGTCAAAAGCACGTATTTCAAAGTCAATGCTGCAGAACTCTGCGTTGAACTTCACCAATTCAGTGATGAGAAAAGAGGGACTGAGATAGCGACATTCCTTTGGGGAACTGGGGAGAAGGGGTGATAGTGATTATATTATAGACAGCGAAACATCCACGGCAGCTAATTTGCTGATAAATTCACTGACCACCACATGAAAATTCCGCAGCATATGAAGATACTAAATAAGAATTCCCCTGAAAATCTCAACTGAAATTTCAGCTGTGACTCATTGGACTTCTGCTGTGATTTTTCAGACCATATCTTAGAACAAAGCAGACATCATTTTTTTAAAGTTTCGTTAGACTTAGGGAGTTTGGTTTGGTGTATCACCCAAACTCTCTTTTCTTTTCTTTCGATGGGTGGTATTGCAACGCAATATCAATCGCATGTAAAGGTTAATTTAATTCATAAGAACCATTGACAGCTAAACGTTCTTGCCTCTTACATAAAAAAAGAGTTCCAAAACATGAAATAACAGCTGGTATGACTGTACTTCGGAGTCTCGAGAGGACAAATGAGTAGTAGGGATGCAAAGAGGGGGACAAACACGAACAAATGTGGTGTCAGGAGTCACTGAGGCACACAGGTGGGATGTGCACATGGGAACCGCTGCCGATGAGCAGAAGGAAGTCACATGGAAAGGGGAAAGAGATGGATCCAGAGCAGGAAAGGTCAGAGTCCCTGCGTAAATTTCTATCCTTCCTCCCGACCTCCTTCCCTTCCTCACTTCCGAACTTTCTTCCCAACTTGTAAACTTAATTCCTCTGTCACTATATAGGTCATCACTTCCTCCCATCGCAAGTTACTTCCTGTCCCACTTCCTGGCGCGCAGTCGCACTTCCTCCCTCGCTATATAGGGTGCCACTTCCTCGTCTCCCAAGTTACTTCCTCCCGTCCCAAGTTACTTCCTGTCGCACTTCCTGGCGCGCAGTCGCACTTCCTCCCTCGCTATATAGGGCGCCACTTCCTCGTCTCCCAAGTTACTTCCTCCCGTCCCAAGTTACTTCCTGTCCCACTTCCTCCCGTTCCAAGTTACTTCCTGTCGCACTTCCTGGCGCGCAGTCGCACTTCCTCCCTCGCTATATAGGGTGCCACTTCCTCGTCTCCCAAGTTACTTCCTCCCATCCTAAGTTACTTCCTGTCCCACTTCCTAACGTGCAGTCGCATTTTCTCCCATCCTAAGTTACTTCCTAACTTACTTCCCAACTTGCAAACGCACTTCCTCTGTCACTACATAGGTCGTCACTTCCTTATGTCCTAAGTTACTTCGTAAGTTACTTCCTAAGTTCCTACCTTACTTCCTCCCTCACTATATAGGTCGTCACTTCCGCACTTCCCAACTTACTTCCTCACTTCCTTCCCAACTTGCAAACTTCCCAGCGAGATGTTCTGCTCCTGCAGGCCGTGTTTCCTCTGCCCCACTGTGGAAAGGAGCAGCTGCCGTTGTTGCTGCGTATCATGTGCCGTAGCAAACGCCCGGGAAGCGCTGCCAGCATTAGCCCCTCTCCTGACTGTCGTAACACGTACGACGCGTCTTCTCCTTCGGCAGCTTTTCCCACTTACCTCTCTCTGCTGCGGAAGACTGACAGACGCGAGCGGGGGGTGGCAGGGAAGAATGAACAGGCTCTGATGACATCAGCCAGCCTTTCAGAGGCTCCTTCTGGGTCAGCACGCTCCGTTACTCTCCGCGCGTCACAAGGTTTTTAGGTCAGCAGGCTGGAGAACACGGCTCAACAAGCAGAGAAACCCACAGACAGCAGAGCAGTCTCTACCGTCGTGGTGAATTCTGCACACCCGTGTCCCCGCTGGCCCCCTCTTTACCAACAGTTGGGAAGTGCGCGTGGACACTTCTTTGGGATGGGAGCTGTGGATGCCAGCTGGGCCTACCGTGCTCTTCCCACCTTGCTCGCAACTATTTGTGATGACTTTGAAGCCACCAGCCAGCCACGGAAGGACCTGGAGGCCTCATCTCCAAGGCTACCAAAGCAGCCTCTTCACCAGCAGGCTTCAGGACGAAGTTCACACGCTGGGACGCGCCAACCTCCCAGCTCTTCTCATTCCCACACTCTTTATACCTCTCCTGTGTTCCCTCCTGGATGTCCCCACTGGGCTGCCCGCACCTCCTGTCCAACCCTGCTGGGGGCTCATTCAACTCCCTGACTCGCCAGAAAAGCCCCCCAGCAATAGAACGCGCATGCCCAAACACACCCCAGAAAAAAAGAAAAGGAAAAAAAGAAAAAAACGGATCTATTCTGCCTTAAGCTCGCCCCACAGAGCCGTGCCCTGGGCAGCTCTGGGGCTCTCTCGCCCCACGGGTGGCAGCTGCCGATTGTGGTTGTTTCTGGTGGATATAGACTCCAACGTCGTTCCCCCATTCTGCTTTCATTTCTGCTGTCACAGAGCGTCGCCGCTCTCCCTCATTCCTCCACACAAATCCTTACTCTCGACTACACCGTCATCTTACCTCGATGCTTTCTTCCATTTTTTTTTCAACATTAAAAAAGAAAAAAAAAGCTCTTCCACACAAAATTATAAAGCCATGTTACAACGGCTGTTGTGCCTCTCGGTTAAAATCCCGGATAGCACTCACAATTCGGGTTTCTGTGCGTTCCCACCGACCCCTCCGAATTCTTGCTAGCGGGGGTTGAAAGCCGTGGTTTAAAGGCAATTACGGCGCAATTACAAGCGCGCTGAGCGTCTGCTGGGCACTGAAGACCAGGAGGGAGCCCGCTCCCGCATCTCGGCGACGCTCGGTCCCTCCCCACACGCTGCAGGTCCCATCGCCTTCCCCCACTAACCAGCCAGCCGGCAGCACGCCCCAGCCCGCCACAGGGGCCCTCACATTTATTTCCAGGCTCGTAACTGTTAACTACTCTCACTAACTGATTAGACGCTGAGCAGTTCCAAAAATACCAGTCTGGGGGGCGACAACTTTCTGTTACGTGACATCTGACATCTTGGAAAAAAAAAAAAAAGAGCTTTTAAATCGTAGCGCCAGCAATTATTTCTGCTTCGCTTCTAACGCTTTTTCTGAGATTCGATTATTCAAGAGTTCAGTCTGTTCAAAGATTTATTTTATTTCACTTCTGGTATTTACTTTTTATCTGCCGCACCCTCTTTGTCACAGCTTTAAACCAGCTACAAGTTCTAACTTGCTAAGAACGTACCAAGGGACTTGGTGCTGGGACCAGTTCACGGATTCACTCACCCTGTTGTCCTTTTGTTACCTTCAAGTGCCACGCAGATGCCCCCATCAGTCCCCCCCCCCGCAACCATCGCTCCATGTAAGCTGTCCCCATTTTTCTAGAAAACAACGCCAACAAACCCAAACCGAAGATTTTTTTTTGCACGTTTTTCAGAAGGAAGGGACTGGGACCCAACAATTACACTGTCTGATGGCACGTTACAGCACACCCACATTAACACAGCCCAACCCGCCCTGGCCTCAGCTGAGAAGTCGGGACAGACCCACGGCTCCCGTCCACGGAGAACAGGTTTCGGAAGCGACTAAGCTGCACATCTTAGAAGTTTCATTCTGAATTGTTAGGTGCTGAGGAAACGGCCGTCAGGAGCGCCGAACCAAAACACACAAAGACTTGAAAAGTGCCAGCAGCACTCTAGAAAAGCTCTGGAGGTAGAACTGGGAATTGGCGTGGTTTTCGGGGCGAGCGGCTGGGAGCTGGTGGGATGGGTCCTCCTCCTCCCAGGAACAAGAGTCCCCCAAACACAAGAAGGTCAGGGTTTCAGCTTCACCACTCTCTTATCCTCCTGGATACTAAAACATGGAGGGGCTGGCCCACTCTTCCCGAAGGTCCATGAATCAGCCTCCAGGACGGAGGCTCTGCGCCAGCACGAAGCTATGATTTATGGGTCGGAGACACGCTTCAGGTGCACGGGGACTCTGCGAGCGGATTAACCTGTCCGCATAGACAGAGCCTTCCCGCAGAATGAAGCTGCTGGCACAGGCCGTCTTTGGGTACTCAAGGACCGTGCAGTCCAGCTTTTACAGATCTTACAGAATACAGATGAAAAGGCACTCGCTTTTGCAAGTATCGTCTTTGTTCCAGGTTTCTTTACCGCCACCATCATCTGACAACGCGCTGCCCTTAACACATCTACCAAAACTGCTGCCGGGGTTGGAAGCGACAAAGGTAGGGAAGTCACAAGGAGTTTTCGATTGACATAGAAAATAACGTCAACTTACAGGAAAATATAACTCCGTACTTGTTTCGTATTTTGTTTTTACTGGAATGAAAAGGTAAATGCGATCTTTCACAAGCTGTTGTTCATCAGAAAAAAGCCTCTAACAATACGCGCTGACTGCAAATGCCGGATTTAAATATTCGATACAGCTGTACTCGTGGAGAGCCGACAGAGAAAAATCCCCTGCGCTCTCTTCCCCCTCGTTCAGCAAATCAGGTGGAGCGTTTTGAACATAAATTCAGAAAGTATTTTTATAAACAGAATATTTCGGCAGTTCAGACTGTGGTTTTAAGCAGTTCTGACTCTTCTCACATTCCCTTCCTATGTCTTGGTGGAAATAAATCAAACTCTTAAGCTGCTGCAATAATCTCTAAGAGACAAAACAGACGGAAAAAACAATGGGATAGGGTACCTTATGAGTAACATTTTGGCAACAGAAACCTAATGCCTCTGTTCTTTGCCTAAATGCTTAGACTTGCAGCTGCCAAAACCAAAATAAAATTGTGTTTTGTTTTTTTTTTTTTAAATATGTGGTACGTTTTATATATAGCACACTTCATTTAGGAAACAAAAAGTAATATAAATCTGCATAGGGCAAAAAAGTACTCTAAGAAGGAAAATACTTTAATATTCATCACTAGATTTTGTAACGGACCCCCAGAAAGAAAGAAGGCAGTACAGGCACACACGGACATCGCAGTCCTTGGCATCCGCAGCCGGAGATCCACCAGCCTCACGCAGGGGGTCGGGAAGGGCAGTCCTGATTCGAGGCGAAACGGAACCGAACTTCTGTTTTGTAATTTTACTTTTTAGCTGGGCCTCTTCCGACTGACTAAAGTCTGAAATTAACAGCACACTGTTCAGAAACGGTCCACTCTCGGAGCGGTAAGACCTGATTACACCAAGGAACGGTGCGCACAGAGGCTCTTGCCTGTACTTCCTGCTGTAACAACCAAGGGCAGCCCACTTCGCTGTTTGCCCCGTTAGAGGGTTGGAAGCGGAGAAGCGTAGAGGGGTCCCACCTATAGGAAGGAGCGGACCAAACAGGTAGCCCAAAACTGCCCAACAAGGTATTCCATCCCATCTGAATCGCGCTCAGTATAAAAGCTGAGGGATCACAGGGCCCAGGCTGCTCTGGCTCGCTTTCCTTCAATGGCCGACGTCTGAGGAAGACCCTGTCTGTTTGTCTGCCTTTGATCCCGATCCGAGCATTCCTGACTGATCTGAACAGTCCATCGCTGACTCCAGTCTGGGACCTTCCCTGCGTCTGCTGGTAATGCGATCATCGTCCTGGGAGCTGGATACGGTTTTGTCTATATTGTATAGGGTTTTTCTTATTTTATTATTATTTCTTATTTCCTGATTTATTATTATTTTCATTAAAGTAGTTTAGTTCTTTTTCTAAACTCGTCAATCTCCTTATCTCTTCCTCTCCTCTCTGAGGAGAGAAGGCGGGGAGGGCCATCTGTCGTTCCGATCGGCCAATCCGGCCAAAACCTCGACAAGGGCAGATGATGCTGGGCAGTCCCAGAGATGCTCCCATCTGTGGCTGGTGCTGGGATGAGCTCCTGGGGATCCCCCGAGGCCCGGGAAGACGTGCCGTCTCCCTCCTGGATGGAGAAGCAAGTCAGACAGGATTACGGTGGGAACCATCGCGTTGATCAGGCACGGAGCTGCCTGAAAGGAGCCCTGGAGCAGCATCGGTTTTTACTCCTTTTATTACCTTATTCTGCTTACCACGTTCATCCCTTTCAAACCCCTCGTCTCTCCCAGTTACACAGCTTGCCCTGCGTGCTCTTACCCCAGTGGCCCTGGTTTTGCTCTCCCGATACCCCTTTCTTGGTATTTACTGTACAGTTTTCTTGACAATCGGCCACAGCAATCTGCTAACTCCCTGTTTTATTATTTACAAGACTTGTCCGTTTCTCACACTGCTATCTTGATATTGCAGCCGTAAACCAGGGTGAGCCTGGACAGCACGGACATGACTTTCTCTTCATGGCTACGAAGGTTCAACGGTTTATTTCTATTTTGTTTGTGCTTTTATATGGCCAGGATAGGCCACTCGCTTGGGCAGTATTTGCTTTTGATATAGGTAGTTTCTCACGCTGCTGTCTCGGACAACACATTCAGGACAGGTCGTTTGTCTGTGTACCTCGATGCAGCCACGGCTCATCCTTTGCTACCTATGCGCCTGTTTGATTTTTCACAAACAGCCAACCGATTTCGTCAAGGAAAAGGCATTTTCTTGACATTCACTCTGTTGCAGCATGGGCAAACTCAGCCCCCACAAGCTGCCCCCGGGAGAACTTTGCTAATTGCAACCAATTGCAACCAATTTTAGTTTAACGGGAGGCCCAACGTCTTTGCAAGGACTCTTCCAGCAAAGAACCTGAGAAAAAATAGCTACAACTATGAAATTTCAGATTTAAGTACATTAAAAGTAGACTTGCACCCTGCTGGGTTTTCTTGACTGACACAGAATTATCCTCCCTCACTGGAAAAGCACATCGTTTTTTGGATGTTTTTCTGAACCAGTTAATGAAAAACAACTGAGAGCACATCTTAAAAATTGTGCAGACAGAGCTTTCATGCATTCATATAACTCTAATGTGCACTATGAACTTGCAGTGAGATTTATCAACATAGTTCATCGCCCATTCTCTGAATGAAATAAGACTAAAAGCTGGCAAAGTACATACCCAAGGATCCTTCTGCAACCTCAGACCTATAGACTTAAATTCTTGCAGAAAGTTTAAAGATATGCAGCTAATACCTTGAAAGAAATACATTTTAGGGAACCTATTTTGACTAAGAAGGGGGAAAAATAGAAATTAGAATTCGGGATTAGGGAAAGAGAAGCCCATTTTGATATACAAGTAAGAATGTGTGCATATGTTTATGCATAGAGTCACGCGGCTCGAAAGCACACACAGCTTTGGGGGTTTTTGGTTACTTGGTTTTAATCTGTTCCAAGTCATGATCCTCAAATTGTGTTTCCCATAATTGGTTTTAGCTAAGCTATAATGCACTGAATTTAGAAACCCTAAATCTTCTTCATCTTATGTTGGTTTTTGGAGATGAATATTATAATAAATTTCTTATCATACTAGTAACAACTGCAAGAATCAAGTTAAATATTTACAGTTAGGAAAAATGTAATGCTTTTATTTTTGAAGCGGAGCGGCTACGAAAACGCCCGTAAATGTTTGTCATTTTTATTTCGGTATTAATAATCAAGTTTTTATGACCTCATTCAAGAAACCCGTAAGAATCTGGCTGTTCTTTTTATATTATGTTTGTGCCCTTTACATCATTTCCTACTTCTAATAACTAATGATGATAGGTAATTACTTAACAGATGGTAAAAGCTCTTTAATTGCTTTTAAGGACTACTGAGCTTTGCTGTATTTTGGGAGCATTAACTTCTGTGACTTTTCCTCTTCCTCAGCTCATTCTAAGTTTGCTCAGCCATCGTTAAATATTCAAGGTTTTGAGCTTTTTTTTTTTTTTTTTCCCTTTTTTCTCCAGCACCACTGAATGGGAGGTTGGTGACATGCTGCTTCTGACCACTGTTATTTCAAATACATTTCTTTCGAGAGGCCACTCTCAACACGGAGAAAGCATCACCCTTCTCTTTTCTCCTCGGGTCTCATCAGCCCATGCAAGCCCAGGGCGTCTGACCTTTAGTTTCCAGAGATGCATCTCTCTCTCTTTCCTGTAGCAACAAACTATCGGATCATTAGGAGGAGGCTTGGCCAAAAAAAAAAAGCTGGGCTGGTCTCATTAATGTCTTACACTGCATCTACATTATCTCCTGCGTAACACAGGCAGGAAAATTTCCAAATCAGAGAGGGCAAAAAAGAGGAAGGAAATTCATAGTTTAACACGCACACAGTTAGTGACCCTCTTTATACCTCCTTTGCATTTTGAATAAATTGCACATTAACTACAGTAAATGCTGACCTAATTAGTCAGGGTACACTACATGCCACAAACAACCCAGCCGAATGCTTTTTCAGTTCTAATAGTTGTTTGTCTGGGTTTGTATGCAAATGCACACGAGGAGCAGTGGTAAAAGATACAAAATTGACTGAAATAAATTCACCGCATCACAAATTAGCAAAGAGCATGCCTAGGACCAAATAATTCAATTTTATGATTGCTGCTAAAATAAACTATATGGCTGTCGCATGAGACTGTGAAACCTGAAATAATAAACAAAGTCAAACAAACAAATAAAATGAAACAATAAACAAATAAACAACAAAAAAAAAGGGTGATTTCTTCACATTTAGGATCAACAGCCCTCCTGGTATATAGCTCAGGTTACAACTGATTAAGTTGCGCGTTTTTCATTTGAGGGAAAGAGCTGCACAGGGAGTGCTGGGTAAACCATACACGAGTTCTGGTTCAGCATGCCCAGAGGTGGGACTCATTATTAAAAATAAATGTTTATAACCGATCTGTTACTTGAAATAAAATAGGTACATAATATAACAAAGGGATTACAAGGTAGCGAAATTACAAGGCTTGCGAAACTTTTATTTGAAGGGTACAGTGCAAAGGTCTGGTTGCTGTTTGGGAGGAACTGAGTCAGCCCCACGTCGAGAGAGGCTGAACTCCTCCCTCCCTCCCGTCTTCCGCTGAGGGATGACGGCCTTTTGTCACTGTCCTACTTTATTGTGTATATATACTAAGGTAGCTGCCCATGACTCCATCGCCACCTCTTATGATGTTTGGTCAGTGTTTTAATATTCCAGTAACAGCTCCTGGAGTCACAGGATACATTTATTCTCATAACTAAGAAAAGTACGGGGCGATGTGCTTATTTTCCCCTGTACACCTCCGCATCGCTCAGAGCACAGTTAACACTTCCCATTTGTATGCACTGACTCCAGGGATATTGCAGTTTTAGTTTTGGTTGAGAAGAAAATGATAGTTATTTGCCCAATGAAAACCCAAACGCGACCTCAACTTGTATTTTGTTCAATAATCCCTAGTACATTTAGTAAACTGCTGTTCTGAGCAGATTATGTTCAAACACAGAGCGAATACTTATAATCATCGCCATAAAAAAATGGACTCACTAGGTATTAATTTTTGATGTACTAAGCACTTCCTTTGCAATTCTATTGTCATCTGGCATCATTGTACCATAAATTTAGAGTGTTGCCTGGAACAGCTCTGCGCTGTTTTGTAACGTGACTCCTTATGATTTAGCAAGTTTAAGCAGATAGAGCTGATTGTATAAGCTATTTGCATTTACTACTCTTTAGGAAGGTAAGAGACACAATCTAAAAACTTTTAAAATAGAAGTATCTCTGCACGGCTTAATAAATTGTTATGAATAAGCAAAACCCCTGATTATGTTACACTCTAAATTAGCCTGGGTTTTTTATATGAGTTTGTAACCGATAGGGGAAAAAATGAACAAAGAGAACAAACCAACTGTAAGTCTCGGAAAGTGCCATATAAATCCCAGACAGATTTTGCGCCAGGGGAGGTTTAGATGGGCTATTTGGAAAAATTTCTACACCGAAAGGGTTATCAAACATTGGAACAGGCTGCCCAGGGAAGTGGTGGAGTCGCCATCTCTGGAGGTATTTAAAAGACGTGGTGCTGAGGGACGTGGTGTAGTGGTGGTTTTGGCGGTGTTTGTTTAATGGTTGGACTCGGTCCCTTCCAAACTGGAGGATTCTATGAAGGAACAAGGAATAATCACACTTCAGGGGAGACACTAGGAGGTAATTATTATGCCCCATTTTGCACCGTTTTTCTTACCTGCTACCTGCACTCTGGATCCTGAGATGCCACACAGGATTCCCTCCTGAAAAGGACTCTGGGATTTGGCTTTTGTTTTCCTGGAGATGGATAAAACACTACAGCGTACCACAGGCCGGTGTACATGCTTACTGCAAGCTTTCTAAAAACAGCGTGTGCAGTTGTTTGTAAACAGAGGTGAAAACAGAAGCTGAGAAATCGGCTGTTTCTGCAGGGAGACAAAAGCTGTGCTTACAGATTCCCAGTTGGGTACAGCTGGGATCTGTGTTTCTCCCTGGCCTGCCAAACTCTTCCACTGGTCTTCTTCAACGCCCTCTCAAATCACTCAGAAAAGCCTCCTAATGTCAAGGACTGTGTGGCAGAGATAGCTAAACTCAGCTCCATGTGGGCTAGCATCCAAACGTGGCTTTGGAGGGATGAGCCAAGCCTACGCTCACAGCTCCAGGAAGGGCTCCTGCCTGAAATGCAAAGGAGAGAAACACAGAGCATGTGTCTCAAACTCTCCCAGGGCGATTTTTTTCTTTTTTCTTATTCTTTTTGTATTTTTTTTAAACTTCATATCAGAAAGAAATATTTTTACGTTTTAAAATGCCAGTGAATCAAACAAAATCATGAGACTCCGCATAATTAGTGGGTATATGTAATACAGAGTATTTACTCTTGCATCCTGACAAAAGAAATGGAGTTCCCCTTATGTGCCACATTTTAAAAGCTGAAACAGAAAACAGATCTCTTCCCTGCCTGAGAAAAGTAAAAGGGGTATTTTGCTGGAAAACTGAGCTCTTTTCATCAACAATGAGCTGTAACATGCTGTCTGTACTTAGAAAAGCTGACAGGAAACAACGTATTTGCATTAGGATTTGCGTATTTTTTCTTCATTTTTTTTTTTCCTGCAAACCTCATGTTCTTTCAAGTCCTCCAAGATGCACTAGAAGCAAGCACTTCGCAGGAGGCTCCCTGAACCTTACAGAATTAAAGCCGTGAATTGTCTATCGCCTTAGTTACAGTACATGATTTCCAGTCCCAGCAAGCGCACGAGGCTAATTCACAGCAAACCACAGACTCGCCGTCATTCTCAGAGTGCCCAGCCAGAGCCATTTCTGAGACAAAGCACAATCCTGAAGCCTTTTAGGCTGTCCATCCTTGATAAAAGCAAAACACACATAGGAAGGGGAAACAAAGAAATACCTATGGTTTAATTAAGGGCTGGAAAGCCACAGGTATCTTCTGATACTTGAATTAATCACAATGCAAAATTTTCATTTGCTCTATTTATTTAGATTTGCTGCAATTTCATGGCTCTAGCAGAAGGCATGAATGCGTTTTCAAGGTTCTTAGCTAACGGGTTTCTTTCCGTCTTTATCGCATTTATTTTGATTGAAACAATAATATTAGAACCGCTTCTACAGCCGCTGGGTATTCCAGCACACAACTAGCACTACAGCAAAACACCCTCAGTGCTAAAACAATCACATTAGCAGGGTCTCTGTGAATTTGTAATTGTAAAGAAAACGTATTTTCAGAAAGCAAACTCAGCATATTGACACTATTAAGCATGACAGCAGGTCAGTCTGGGGAAAGGACAAACAAATGAGTTGAAGAAAACATTAGTAAATAATATGTATTCACATCACCTGTTTCAAGCACTGCCAGAAGTCATCTGTGAGCCAAGGGTCCTTACTCTAGAGAAGACAAGAGGGACATCAACACCTGACCGGCAGAGCCCCCACAGCATGCTCCAGGATCCTCTCCACCTACCAGGCGACTGCTCGGAGCATACTTTGATTTGCTGTCTTCCTTCCAAGGCTGTCTGGGAAAGGAGAGAAAAGGAGATCTCACCTTAACAAAGAGCTGACTTGCACCCGAGATCTCTGGATTCGGGGGTCCTCTGGGGTTTGCTGGTGGAGAAGTACCCACAGAGAGCAGGGACAGTCCCCGGGGACCATCTGTATCTTCAGAAAGAAAGATGGAGATAGAAGTCATTACTCCCACACATCCTGTTTATTCTGAGATTTCAAATTCAGATTGCCTTTACTCTGTGGAGATTTCTACTCAGAGCAGGTGCACGTGGACCGGGTGCACCCCTTCAAAAACGCAGTAGAGTCATCAGAAACTAGCTCAAGTGATTTAACAGAGACTAGAGTACAAGAATGGCTGGTTTTCAGCCTTCAGTTGGAACCTAGTAAGTTCCCATGAGTAGAGTAACACACCAAGCGTATCGGGACAAACTCGATAGATCTTATTAAGATCTTTGTAGCACTGACCACTTGTGTGTCAGTGTAAGGAAATACACGCCACATCAAGCTACCACAAGAGAGATGCTTGCAAAGCCCATCCCACGCTTCGCTCTTAGGCCACAAGGATATTTTGACACTGAGTGTGTCCTGCTCAGCCTTGCGGCTGGTTACGCGGGGGGTGGATATTTGTGCAGCTTGCTGGGGAAATAAAAAGAGGAGGGCAAAGGAGCATGCAGTGACCTGCTGTCTGTCAGGGCCGGGGTGTCTGGCAGCAAAAAGAGGCAAGAGCGTGGTCTTTCTCTTCTACTGACCTCATAGTTTGATCTCTAAGAATCTCTACAGGCGTTTTTCATAATATGCTAGGTTTGCCTGCATAATTAATGTGTCTGGGGAAAGGCCTCTGTTGTCTAGAAAAGTACGAAGTACTGCCGAAGTGCTGTGAAAGTTTGCAAATCCAAACGACTATTTTGAAAGCTCCAAGGGAAGACTTGAAGTCTGCGAAATAAACTGCAGAACATTTATTCATCAGCCCAACAACCCTCGCAAAATAGAGGCTGTGAATCTTCTGCACACTGGGAGGCCAGGGAGAAGAAAAAAACGTTGGTAGTAGTATCTATGTTTCTTTTATATTCTTATACTACTCTTTTTAAAAAAAAAAACCAACCCAAACTTGTCTCCACTCTAGTGGAAGAAAAAATAATTAGAAAAAGGAAAAAGATTAGATCAAATTAAATCAAAACTTGATTGTTAACTAGCAGCTGGGATTCTGATGGTCTGGTGCTTAAACCTACATGATGCTTTCAGAAGCTCTATAGTGCAACCGCCATCTGTAATTCCAAAGCTAAAGAACAGCATGATTTGAAATAGACGATATGAAATAAAGATAACTCATGGTATTAGGAGTTTACCTCCTTTTCTTTCTCTATTTAATTTTCTATGGGTACAGTGACCAAATTAAAGATAGCAACAGGTGGATATTTCTTCTGGTTCTTTTACAGCTAAAATTTTAAACGTTTTTAAAAGGTACAAAATTATTGTGGCTGTGTGTCTATACCAACATCACCTTGACTACATACACCTGCATTTCCATTTATGAAAGCAATCTTTTTTAATCCTGATCTGTCAAATAACAAGCCTTTTGGAATGGAATTATAGTTTTTATGTTGAAATACAGGCCTGCATGTAACATTACACCCCATAGTCTCAGTCCGTACAATAAATATTATCCATCTGATTAAAGGGGAATCCTGTTTTTTTACTGGCAAGAACAAATAATTTTATACCACAATAGTGGAGTATACATTCTGGAGAAAGGGCTCAACTATGGATGAGAATTTTTTACTATAGAAAAAGGATTACTATAACCCCATGGCCAAAAAAAAAGTTATCTTGGAAAAACGGATCACACAATTTTCTTTGAAGTCAGCCATTATGAAGTGCGTTTGTTTTTTTTTAATCCTTGGAAATCCACCTTCTCCTCTAGCAGCTTGGGGATTCTTTCCTTTACATAAAGTAAGGATAGATTTTCTTACTTGTATTAAATGACTGTGGAAAGAAAAATCCTGCTTAATGCTTCATAGCAGATCTTTGAGCACAAACTTCCATACAGTGACTCTACGTTGCTCTGAAAAATGGGAATGGAGCTCTGGTTACAGCTTACAGACTCAGGTTCTGCTCTGGACAGATACAATACGCAGGTGAAGATGAATCTAATTAGGCTAAATCTCTTCATTTCCACCCTTACACTTCAGTACGCGTTGAATGTGATTTCAGGAAGGATCATATCTGAGCTTTGGATTTTCAAACAACTGAAAAAAACACATGTGCCACTTAAAACCTCTTTTTTTTGGATCTGGGAATGCAAACTGTGGCCAGTGCCACAGGGTGAGCAGAGGAAGGGACACCAGGATACACCTCTGCAAACAGCTGCAGGAATTTAGACTTCCACGCTGCTGACAACAGTAATATTATTTGCCCCATTTAACAGTGTGTGCTCAATTTTCTTTGAGCAACATTACTGTTAGTCAGCTGTCTCTAATGTTCGGTTTAGGAAAATGAACTGCTCTGTGGCTGACAAAGGTTTGAATCAAACGATGTATTACGATTTGGGGAAAATGATGGATAATATTCTTCACCAATTTACTTAACGGTTCTTTTTCGTCATTAAAAATGTATCTCGTAAACTGAATGCACCATATCACCTTGTAGATACGCAAGTAAGATTAACTTTTGGATTAAAATTACATTTATTTAGATTGCAGGCAGAAGCATATAGACATCTATTTCAGTAGTTTCAAGATTGTAAAAGAAAGATCAGAACGAAGAGTGCAAAAAACATTATCTAAGTAGATATGTATGCAATACTGGTGCATTCTAGCTTAACTGGAGACTGGGGTAGATAACAACACACGCTCTGCTCTTTAACTTCCTTCCCACTGGTGCCCTAAAGAAACGCTATCTGTGTTGCTTCTTATAGATCAGTAAATGTAGCTGAAGTATCTTGCGTTTCAATAATATTTCAAAGTTGCGGGGGTAACCACCAATCATACCAATCAGCAGAGTTTATTTCCTTACCTTCTTGTCTCTGTCCATTGGCGGTACGTTTCCATGTGCTTGCATTAAACTGGGGCTTTGGGGATCTGGAGTTATATTTTAGTCCCAAGTCTGGGCAGGCCGTAACGCAATGGGGTCTGGCAGTGCTTCATGCTTTTCAAAGCCTGAAACAGTAATACCAATACATTATTAAATGACAGTTTTAAAATGATATAGCAACAAGTACAAAATTTCATAATAGCACACAAAAATTAAGTGCCCTTACTATACCTTTCTATCCAGATACCTTTCTATCCAGATAGAGCGTACCTTACATATCATGGAAAAACTGGTTCTTTCGGAGGGTGCAACACGGCACAGGGTGCTTCCAGCATTTTAGAATGCTCTGAACTAGAAATCTTAAAATATTGGTTTGCCAGTGACCAGGCAAGTGCATTTCCCCTGACTGCTAACAGAAATGTATACCACAAAAATGTATCTGTTCAGAATGTTTCTCACTGTAGCATCACTTAAACACTTGGCAGAAAGGGAGAAGAAAGAAATCTTTGAATTTGAAACAAAAGAATTTAACTAATCATGATCAAGATTAAAAAAAAAAAAAAGTGCTTGCAAAAAAGCACAAAATATTTCCATCAACCCAGGAATTTAGATGCTATGGTGTTCAGAGATTTTCTGCCAGAGGGCTATTTTCTTCCCTTCAAGAAGTTTTGATACATCGGCAGCCATATGCTTTAGTTTACTGGATTACGCTGATTTCAGTGACATTTTGCTTCTGATGAGAAAAATCTAAGTGATCTAAAAATCTATGTGATGTTTCAAAATGGGTTTTCACTTCAAATGTATAATAAATATGCTCAAACCTTTGGAAGAAGGTAGATTTTGATTTTGTCAAAACTTCTCTAGCAATACAATGATGAATTGTGTGTTTTGTACTACAGTAAAATAAGTAGAAGTCATGAGAGGAGATGAATAAATTGTCACTGAATAAGACTGTGGCTTGGTGTTATGGAAAACCTTCACTATTGTTTGACAATTACTATTTTTTACACTGCCCAGGCAACATCATTGCAGAATTTTCTTTTTCGGTCAGGAAATAGGGACCATGTGAGATGTACGTCTTCTTGATTCTGCGCCACTGAAAGAGAATGGATCAGCTGACCTCTTGAGATAACTTCCAACTACAAATTTCTTTAGCTTTATGCTTTGTTCATGAGTAACAAGTCTCCAACTAGGTTCCAATGAAGGATTCACAGAATTGAACTGATCCTTGTTTCTGATCCGTGTTTTGAACCTGTGAAGTCTTTCAGGTTATGGCTTCCAGCAAGCTTGGTGCTGTTTTAAGCAACTTGGTATCAATACTTTTGAGAATGAAAGAAAAAAAAAAAGGAAATTGTACTTTGACCCTTATTTATGAAATAACTTCCATTCTTTTTAATCCATAAAGAGTGCATTTTTTTCTTAGAGAAAAAGCCAATTATGACATTTTTTCAGGTATGTTTTTTTCAATGAGACTCAGTTACTGCCATCTGTTGATATACATTGTGAAGGGTCACTATGAAAGTGCAACTATTCACTGTACCTTTTCTAAGAGTACTGTAAAATACCAGGGGTGACAAAAGAACACTGAAAGAATGCTTCTCATTCCCAGCAGCAAAAACCGGTGATTTTGAGAAGTAAGAAAATATCAGTCCTAGTTTTGAGGGTGAGGTAAAGGCACGATCTGCTTTTATTTTAGAGGTCAATTTTCAAACAAGAAGGGCAACATCCAGATATATAGGGGTAGTCCATCACTAAATGACTTACCTAACAAACGCATCTGAGATGCGTAGTTGTGTGATCCTCATTAGCTTGTATTGAGGTGAGTTGGCCAACGTTCAGCTCTTTAACAGCAGCCCCATCTCACCGGACACGCTCATCCTCAAAGCCTCTGGAAAACAGCCTGTTTCCAACCATCTGTGGAAGGAAGGCATTGACCTGAATTAACTAACTGAAATCAAGCCAGCTTTACAAAGGAACGAGACCAAAGGAGGAGACACACTGAATCCGAATAAGCAGCAAGTTGTGACTTTCAGCAAAGCCCTGACTACGCGATGGGGAGCAAACCGAGGAAACTGCCACGATGTCTAAGCAAAGCGGCTCAAGAGCAACCTGATGAGAGCGGAGGAGAAAACGGGGAAGGGTCTGATGTAGAATTTAGTAATTTCTTGTTATTGCGTATCACAGCAAAATACTGCCACCCCTCAATAATACCTCTTTTGGTTTCTCTTGTGCTGAGCAGCAAAAGCAGTCATTATCTCCTCTATTCTAAGACCCAAGGTCTGACAGCTATATAATACACCTAAGGGCTTTCTGAATATTATTGCTCTCCCTTTTGCAAATGAGTAACAAGGCTATTGCTAGGCTTTCATGGACATTTCTTCTCTCACTGCCTCTTCATCTTCAGTTGATGGTACAAAAATAAGAATTTTTCCTTTCTGAAAACAAGCTTAGCTTCTCTGTACAGAAATCTGCTTTATTAATTTGCTTTCAGCTGAGATACAAAATATCTACTGCACGCTTCCTGCATTTTGTCAACATCTTGCTAATTACTTAAATGATACAGTTTTCTTCTTTTCTTCTTCTTTTTTTTTTTAAATGAGACGTATTGGGGAGAGGGAAAGTCTGTCTTCAGTTACTCATTCCATTTATTCAAATTACAGCTTTCCAACCCAATACTGCAGAAAAAGTGCTCCAGGGTAAATTTGTAAGTCTGTTTCATTATGTTCCCTTAAGTGTAATGCAATTAAAATCATGCCATGAATGACTAAGAGTTTAGAAGCAATTACTTTATGACTAGGTGAATTTCTACCTCACAGCAAATATTTCTCACATTTTTGCATGCTAGTCTTTTCAGCTGGTGCTAAGAAGATTAGAAAGATTAAATAAGCATTTATAGCCATGAAAGGAAACCAAGAGCAACACTGCTCTTGTTTGAGGAAGTTGGACCGGGGAAGCGAAGGACTCGGGCCAGCTGTGTGTCCTGCAGCACAAGCTGGAAGGTAACAAGAGGCCCGAAGACTCACTGTGTCCACAGGATCAGGCCCTTCAGAGGCTGTTGGTCCACCTTCTCCATGGTCCATTCATCTCTTGGATGAAGGTAAGGTGGGGGGTTAGTTGCAGCCGCCACTTGAGAGGTGAGGGCTAGAAAGGTGGAAGCACACACCACCATCATAGTGCAGTTTAGCGCAGGAACGTGATGGACACTGAGAAAATGGCAGGGAATTAGCATTAACAAACCAGTTAATTGCTCTATTAGAGAGTGCTAAAATCAATGGATATCCTAAACAATACCAGGACTGTTGCTCAGAGAATGACAACTACTTACTCTCTACCAGGGATACACAAGTCATAGACACCGTTACCCAGTCTGGATATGGTTTTACTTTACTGTTTCGGTATTTTGACAACACAGGTTTTCCAGAATTATCACTACTCCCTCCCCATTGAGAAATCCATCACTCACATGGAAACCATGGATGGAACGATGCATATTGTTCACAAACCTTGTGGCTCACAGTAAAGCTATAAAATCACCAATCTGAGGAGTTCAGGGAGTGGTGCTCAGGGCCTGAGCGCAGGAATCAAGTCCTGAGGGCGCTTTCGGTTTCCTGACTTCCAGGTTGGAATGAAGATTATCAAGAGGAGCCGGCACTCAGCTCCTTGTCCTCAGAGCCTCTGCCTGAGTTGCGGCTCCCAAAGCTCCCAGCTTCCCTTGTGTGAATTGAGGGCACTTCTGTTGCAAGAGCTCAGCTACCACAGAGAGCTTCCGAGATTGTCACAGTTTTCAGGGTGAGCTGGTTTCCCAGTAAGATATTGGAAAAACTAGAATGATGGCCATCAGAAATTTACTTCTGATTTAACAATTTTTTTTAGAAATTATAGAAATTATAGCTGAAACACACATAAGTGATTCCTTCAGCCATCTGAAGGGCTTCTGCCCTTCCTCATTAGGACTGTGTGGTTTGCCATCTATTTTTTGCCACGCAACATGAAAAAGGGCAAAATAAAAAGTGCACTGGCTAGTTGCTTCTCTACTAAAACGCTATGGAAGAATAATAAGTCTTTTCAACTTGAAAAAGACTTTTCAACTTGAACTTCACAACTCTGTGATGGAACTCCCATTTTAAGGACTTTAAGGCTTACCAGAAGCACGTCCCTACTCTATTTCCCTTTTAAAATAAAAGTTACACTAGTTACTATTGTAACAGTCTGCATATAATCTGCTGAGAATAAATACCCATGTAATGAGCCTGAAATGATATGGTAATTTCTTAATTCAAAATAATTACATGGCTATTTGTGCCCTCTAAAATAAGGTATTACTTATTCAGCCCAAACAAATTGCTATTTGCCCAGGTTTTGAACTCTGGTAAACAGTAGCACAGCAGTCATCTGAATACTGAATCCGGAAACAATTTTATGTTAGATGTTTACTTACACAGAAACAGAAACAAATATTTGTCAAGGCAACAAGGAGATTTTAGTACAACGAAGGGAAAAACAACAGAAAGCCCTTGAAAATGAGAACATGGCCAAGGCAGAGCGCTACAAGGGCACCAGCTGGCACAAAGTCACCCAGGTACCCTCTAAAACATCTCACAAGCTTGAAAATGTTAGATAAAAGAACTGGATTTGTGCAGTTTATTTTGGCTTGTCATTTGTGTCCGAGTTAACTGCCGATCTCCCTGCGTCGCCTGGAGATACAGCTAGGAAAGCCACCACCCAGATGAAAACTGGAAGGAAGGAAAGGAGGAAGCGGGGCAGAGAGGCATTCAAGCCATTTACTCCAGTCAATAAAACGTTTCCCACTGGCTTTAATGGAGGCTGGAGAAGGCCTAGATTTCAGAGCACTAATAAAAGATTCAAAAGTCACCTCATTCTAAGCAGTGGTAGAAGGCTTTACATTAACTTGAATAATGCGTATTTCACAGACAGGCCCTAATGTGCTCCATGCATTGAGTGAACGACACGAGTGGACTAGATGGAGTGCACTACTTTTCGTCTGTGACGATTAAATATTTGGGCCTGGAATGAAAATTAAATCCACGCTTGCTTTTGTACTCCTGTATTGCACAGCTACTACTCATTTATTCCCCTTGTCATTTAAACGCATTAGATTGAGTTTTATACCTGTATTTATATTTTTGAAGTTACTGATTTCACATAAAGGAGTGGACTTATATTGGACTTATATGCAAGAACTGGCATGCTGTTTCCTACATCCAGGGAAAAAAAAAAAACAAAACGGGGAATGAGCTGAAATCTGGTCCATCCCAATTAAGTACATCTTGGGTGAGAAATAAAGCTCAGTAATCCATTTTTCCACTTAAAAAATAGGCAATCGGAAGAAGCAAGATTTTCAGAGGCTCACAGATTACAGAAAAGAAATAAAACAGGCTCTGTTTTTGCAAATGTTTTCGACTTACAACAGGGTGATCCAAAAGGTATGATGAATTAAACAGAATGGCTGCTTTGCATCCAGAGGCATCTTGGATTTGCTGCTAGTAAGTGTCACCTGCTGTTCTAAACCTGTAAGAAAGAAAATGATTGCTTAGTTTCTGCTAACATTTATGCCAAACAACAAAAAAGGTAAAACTTTGCACGACTTAAGTGCTAGCATTCGTTTTTATGCACAACTTTAAATTTTTGTTGCAGCATTATGTATCTCTTAATCTATTTATATATTACAGTTGGACAATTCCAGTATTTTCACTTAGCATTCTTGCTGCAGAAAAATCAATGTTGTACTCTTTGCTTCATTTGCTGAAGATGTTAAAGGTATAATTTAGAAAACTTGACCTTACAGAAAAATTCCAAATTTTATAGCATTCATAGAGCTAGCGTTAAAATCCCTCAAGACTATGTTTTGCATTGTTTGAAAATAAGCTGCATGTAAGACTACGACATAATACTATGTGCTATACCTTTTAATTAATTCATTAATGTTTTCCAAAAGAATGTGTTTTTTCTCTCATTATTTGTATTTGTTATGGTTCAGGAAGTAGACTACGTGCCGTGAAAGGTTTTCTTCCTGGAAGCAGTTTTACGGTTATTTTATACGAGGTTACGTCGAGAGGTTTGAAGTATCCTATACATCTTTCCTGCGGCTACGTGGCTTCAGGCTGCTTTGTGCTCTTTCATGCCAGGTCAATTGAATTTGACCTTGGTTTTTGCTAAGGTTGCCTTGCCGTTCTGCATACCAGTCCTGTTTGGGGTGTTCTTGATGCTAAATACCTTGCACGTTTTCTTGAGAACATTTTTGAGGCCCTAAGTAAGCTCTGTACAGTTTTCTATAAAGCTCTGTATAGTTTTCTATTCTTTAAAGCCCCACAAGAGAAAGAGGAAAACCACCAACAAGGGGTTTTGGCCCTTTCTTTAGTTGTCAGTTGACATTTTCTTTTTTTGCTTTGGCCCAAACGGTCCTGAGCGTGGTAGCTTATGACAGCACAACAGTAAATAGCCCCACCACTGTTACCTGCAAGCAACAGAGAAAATGGCCTGTAACTTCTTTGTTCCATCCCACGTTTTTTACAGTACAACTGATGAAGATTTTTAACACCTTTTGCTGCCTACAACGTTCTACTCCCTCTAGCTCTAACAGGCTTCAGCATTCAATGTTCAACATCCTGGTACCAGTAGCAGCGCACGCAGGTGCTGTTGCCCTTTTGAGTGATGATGTCCAGATTATCTTAAACAGATGAGTTAAAACTTTGGCTTTTATTCTAATGTAAGTGTCATGATATCCACTTGAATAAATTTACTTATCCATCTCAATGATATTGCTTGTTTCAGCTTGTTTGGTTTTAATTCAGGCCTGAGCTGCTCCATAATCATTTGTTCAAGTTTATGACATTACACATTGTTGACTAATAGATTCATTTTGCTGAGTTTCCACTTATTACTGTCACTATTACAGCCTGATTTGAATTTTTCTAATCTGCCTATCCTAGCATGAATCTAATTTCACTGACGTTTAACACCGATCCTGAGGGCTCCTCGTTGACTGTTTGTCACCTAAAGATCAAATACTTTTGCTGCTGACTTTTAAAATCAATTATAATCTCACAGGACTTGGCTGAGAGGATAACCCAAAGTGAAAGGCAGTGAGTCTTAAGAGAGAGAGTTTCCCAATGCATTAAATAAGATTGATTTTCTATGTGCAGAAACAAAAGGTCTGCTAAAGGGGAAAAAAAAAACCAAAAAAACCACACAAAACCCCTGCAATCCAGAGCCAAGTCTTTTCTATGATACCTGGAAAATGTGAATAAATCTGTATTGTAGTTGCTGAATTTTAGGATCTGGTATAAAAGAGAACAACCCCACAAAGTGTTGGAGGGACACTGCTGCAAAACTTGTGCACAAGTCCTCTTAAAGGTAGCCTTTCATCTTCCTTTAAGTGCTTCGGTTTTTCCTGTGACATCCTCTATCTTTGGTTCAATTATTAAAAAAAAAAAAAGAATCACGGAACAGCCCAAGTTGGGAGGTACCTCAAAAGATCAGCTGGTCCAACCTTTCATGGAAAAGGGAGCCTAGACAAGATTATCTAGCAACCTGTCCGGTCTCATCTTGGAAAATTCCAGTGACGGAGACCCCACCGCATCCCTGGGGAGGTTGTGCCAGTGATTGATTCTTCTCACACTGTAGAAGAATTTCTTCCTTGTATCAAGAGGAAACCCTTCCCAGTGCAACTTGTACACGTTGCCCCTTGTTGTCTCCATGTGGTTCCTCCCTCCTCTTCCTAGCCACCCTTTAAGTACTGGAAAACTTTTAGGCTACCGAATTTGAAAATTCTTAGAGGAATTATTCACGTACAGATAAGCAGGAGGGTCACTAAAACCAGATTCAAAATAAACATATTTTAAAAGCTCATTTTAACAGCATACTGAATAATCACAGAAGACTGACATAAAAACGTAAAGTTTTTGTCTAGCAATTTTTAGCAATGAGTTTCTGTTACTTGATCAATAATAGGGAAGAAGCTGGGGGAAAGACAAAGCCAGAAAGTAGAAACGTGTGATGGAGACGCAACTCTGGGGAAGATGGAAAAGCTGCAAATAGGAAACTTGCACAAGAAGTTAAGGAGAAGACCAGATGGGCTGGCAGAAAAAGCTACTCCGAGAAGCCCAGGATAATGTAATTGCTTAACTGGCTAGCGTGTCTGAGCCAGGATCTGCAGGATTGCCCTTTACTTGTCTTTCCAGGCTGCAGATTGCTATAGGTATTCTCGTCAGCCCTTCTGCTTTCCAGTTTCTCCTTCCCACAGTTGAGAACCCCCCCATTAATGAGAAAGAGTCATTACAGAAGCAATCCAGCAGTCCCTGAGAGACAGAGGGTGACCTTTTCAGATGCATATATTGACATAGAATTCAATTTCAGAACTATTAGGAAGTAATTTTACCTAAAAATCATGTTTAGAAATATTTTCATAATGCCAAATTTTTCTTCAGAAAATTGAGTCTTGGGTCTGTTTTCACCAAATCAGAACAATTCACTGTATTAAACAGGACAACACATTTTGCTTGAAAATCAATGATTGGCAACTGCATTTTTTTCTTAGAATATTGCCTTATGGGAATTTGGATGTCTTTAGCACAAGCGAGCAAGAGATTCAAGTTGCTGTAGAAGATTTAGTCGTGTAGTTCATTATCTAGCTACACATATTTCAATTACTTCATCCTGGGAGGGGTACTTCTCAGCCCCACAGAGAAAATTCCAATCAAAAATGCCAAAACAAAGTATGTCAACATTTCCAAATGAATGAGTTTGGAAATCACCATATTCTGAAGACAGGTGTTAAAAACCTCAGCTTCTCTTGAAATGAAAGCAAACACTGAAATACCCTTGGGGAGGAAAATGTGCAACTTCTTCTCATCGACTTGTTTCTATTCCCCCGTTTTCAGGACACAGCCTAAATAATGGAGGCCCTCAGCAGTGAGGCAAGAGCACAGTAAAAATGGTTAAAAAGAGATGATCTGTAAAAATCAGTAAAAGTTAGTATGAAAGACATGAGTCTAGGGAACCCTACCGGCGCAATGAAAATTTTATTTGGGGTAGAATTCTTGTAATTGAAATCTAAACACAAATAAACACATATGTAACGTAACTGTTCATGCACCTACAAGACGCTAAAAGCAAAATCACAAAGATGTCCTGTTATCAGAGCTCAGCATTAATTTACTTTCCAATTCCAGTCAATTTGTTATCACAAATGCCCTCAATTAAAATGTTTTATTGGATACAGGGTGAATTAAACCAATCTTTTTATTCTCATGATAGAGATGCACTTAGCAGCATATAAAATAGTGATTTAATGGGTACTTAATGGTCTGAAGCTTTAAATGAACAAATCATAAATTACAGCTTTCGCAGCCTTTCACGCTTTCCCATTTGGATCCTAAAAAAACAATTTGCATTCATTATGTAGGGCTGATATACAGTACCTTGCCTCCCAACGACATTCAGCTGCATCACAATATTTGCCCCCACAATACGCTTGACACTGTTGCCTTTTTAACAACTTTTAGTTTCAGCTCTGGGTCGCAATCCTTCCTTGTCAAAGGTGGACAGAATGATTTCAAACTTCTCTGGGCAACTTGGAATTTGCTGTAACATCCAGATTCTGAGCAATCGCTGACGATAAATCCATTTTTTTTATCTTCAGTTCACTCATGATTTGAAACCTGGCAGTAGGGGTGAATTTTCAAAACACCACGTGAAAACTGAGCACAAAACCTTGATAAGAAAATGGTAAGTTCGCACTTCTTCCAGTGATACTATTGGAATGAAACTCCTTCCCAAAAATAACTTTTAAAAGTAACTCCCTTTGGGTTTTTTTTTCCTAAATATTTTATCTGTGTCCAAGAAGCCTCAAGTGCTTTTCTATGGGTCTTTCACATCTCAATAGTCACTGTGCGGAATGCAGCAGTATCAAACGACAGCACCATCACGCTATAGAAAACAAACCAGGAAAAGTATTAAAAACCCCCAACTTACAGAAACTAAAGCAGCAACCTATGCAAGTTCTTAAACAGAGCCATACCTATATTCTAAAACAAATTCAAATCTGTCCTTAGACTCTACTCTGATACCTGCCAGGTGGCAGTTTATGTCCTGGTCCTTCTTGCTGGGGGGGGAAGGCAAATCGCTGCTCCCCACTGTCCGCAGCTGCATGGAAGAGAGGGTCTCAGGAGGTTACTGAGAGAGCCTTATATACTCACTTTGGAAAGGAAAAAAAAGAAGGAAAAATAAATAAATAAAAAAAAACAATTTAAAAAACAAACCAACCAAAAAGCAAAGCGGACTTCCCTCCAACTTCCATTCAAGATGTTTATAAAATAAAGAGTGTCTTGTCAAAGCGCATAAGCCCCAAATTGAAGAGTAGCTGCTACCAGACTGTAATACCTTAGTGCTTTAAAAGCAATGAAACCCAGGAGTCCACTGGCTTCACCCCAGCAGGTTCACCCCACTTTGTGCAGAAATGGCTAAGAGTAATGTTGCGCAAGTATCTTACATAGGGGTGCCTTAAAAAAAACAGGGCATGAATAAAGACGATTTTGGTTGGGTGGGTTGTTGGTTGCGTGGGTTTTTTTTTAACCTGTAATTATACTTACTGTATGGCCTTTTTTGCTTCCAAGTGCTTTGTGGCCTGAGGGAATCAGAGTTGCCTTGCTGAGTGCCATTTTTATCCACTGACAAATATCAATCACATACATTAGTCTCCCTTTCTTCTTGAGTCACTGTAGTTTTTCAATACCTCAGTCATTTGGCAACTGGAAAAAAAAATAAAAAATAACAAAACACACACTCACACATATCACAGAATCATAGAATGATTCGGGTTGGAAGGGACCTTAAAGATCATCTAGTTCTAATCCCCCTGCCATGGGCAGGGACACCTCCCACTAGACCAGGTTGCTCAATATATATTTATGTGACTTCATTTTGGGGTAGAAATATTCTTTCTGATAAGAATAAAGTATTTACTTAAATAAAAATGATTTCTAAAAAGAAATATTCAAAGCTAAAAACAAAAAAAAACTTAAGTATTTTCTCTCATAATGTATTCTGAAGTTGTAAAACAGAATTTGTTGGTGGTGGGGTTTTTTTCCAAAATAAGTGATTCAGTGAATTCTACAAGCAATAGAAAGAATTTTACTACTACTACAAAAAAAAAATAATAGTTCTAACAATTTTAATCAATTTCCTGGGATTTTTTCACTTCTGAATTCCTACTGAGCATTCTGTATCACTACTTTTCTCTTTACCACTACTGTCTGCCAACGAGGCATTTTCGGATGGTCTCAATGGTGCCACATAAATGGGGACTATCTATTCGTTGATCCATAATGTGGTGTGTTTGCATTTTTCCCTCTGTACTGCATCATTAGCGCTTACCTCATTGTTACAGCCACTGTCATCTCTGGTCATTTCAGTCATTTCTGCCTTCTGTGCAGTTTCCTCCCATTAAGGATCTAGGTTTGCAATAATTCTCTCTTGAGTGATTACTTTTGGAAGTACCATACTGCATTTCCTTTTGTTCTCTCTCGTATGTCCATTTTCAGCTTCTTCCATCTTACAAGCCTAACAAGTTTATAAAATGACAATATTAGTATCTCAGATGATATCTGAGAGCTTACATACTCATATTTATTTATTGTGACTGCTATCATCAGTTAATGATTCCCCCCAGTATTACAGGCTGTTTTTTCAAAACTTTGTTGTATTTTTAAAAACGAATAAACCCTTTTTAATATAATGTAAATTAATATGTGAACCTTCTTTCACAAAAAATTGTTTATATCCAGAAGAGACATGTGAAATTGAGAAACAGGTATAAGAATTTTAAAACTATTTATCAATGTATTGTGTCTTTCCAAAAAAGATTTCTACTTCATTAATATGTATGATGTAGTCAAATCTACTCTGACTCTTTGATCTGCTTCAGGGTAATATGCATTTTAATAAAACAAAAATCACCTTTATAAGTTGTCGCAAGATGCTCACTCACTGTCCAGCTGCCCGTGAGACTGCCGGCATTGTATGTCCTGTAAACAGAGAGCATAAGCAAACAAAAAGCATGCTCCACTTTTTGGGGCGGGGGGTGGGGATAAACACAGCATCTTCTGCATTCTGCAAATCTATCACAATTGAAATTTGATTTAAAAAAGAAACAAACAGAAAAACCATCACAACTTGTAAACCACTAGCAGACCTCCAGAAATCCATCTGCTTACACTCTTCCTACTTCTGTCATCTTTCAGAGACTTTGGGTTATTAAATGAATTTTCTATGATAGCCTGCAAAGAAAGCACTTAGAAATATTGCATTATCAAGTGCCCTCAACTTCCTTAACAGAAATTCACTACAGTATACTAAATAGTCTACTGAAGCTTTGGACTAACATTCATGCACTTTTGCTGAATTTATAATATCCCAAATACCAGAACAGACTTAATCAGAGATGTGGCAGTCTGAACCATTATCGGGGTGTTAACACGGACCAGTCCTGTAATATTATTTTTCCATAGAGATTAAAGCTTTTTATAATGAGAAAGGCAAACTGTGTTTTTTGTGGTTTGCACCTCCATTGCCAGACAGGTTTCCAGACCACATCCATAAGGTATGCTGCTTTATGCAGGTAGCCCTTTCTTCTGGTTATGTAGCCAAGCCAATGTTATATTAACCCTACAAGACCCCAAACTTTGTGTCAGAACAGTTGCGCTTTAACAGGAGTTTCTTCCAGAGCTGCTGCTTTCTCTGTGACCTCCTCCTCCTCAGTTCCATCTACCTACTCTGCCCCTAATCCCTTTTGTCTTTATCAGTCCTCCTTGCCTCTGAGTTTGGATTATCGCAAGATCCCGGTTATATGAAGAATTGTTCTAAAGCACTGGGTCATTTAAAAGGGGTGCAGGGTTTTTGACACGTGGGTTTTATGCACGGAAGTATTGCAATTATCACAGTAAATGATATTTAGAGTGAGCTGTGCCACGGTGACAAGAAAAGTCAAAGTCTGGTTAACATGCAAACAGTCCCATTTATTAACTTACAAGAAAGTGACACGAACACTCTCACCGATTCCTTTTGCACGCTCAATATTACTATGTTTTGAATACGTTAAAAGGACAATTTTTATCTCTAAAGTTGCTCATGAACTAACAGACAACCCCACTTCAGTAAATCTTACCTTAACTTTAGACCTCATTCTTTCGAAAATGAATGTACATCCCGCTCCTGGGGGAATCCGACTTGTCAGACTTGGTCCGGTTCCAGCATGGAGCCAGACCGTGCCTGGGAAGCCCTCCCTGGTTCCACAAGACAGAAACAAACAGCAAAATCCTGGCTTCAGTAGCAATATTTGGCGAGAAATTCTAGAAATCAAGAAAGCTTTGTGCAAGAAAGCTTTTCCGTTTGAATCTTTGATATTACTATTTAATTGCAAGTTTTCTGCCAAATGCTCTTTCACGCAAATCCATTTGCATTTTCTACTAGATATTGACCCAAAACAGGATTAAGAAGGCTTCAGACACAAACGTAGTTTTTAGGCTTGAGAAATATACATTTTCAAATTATTTTTTACACGATCAAATAGCAACCTAAAAAAAAATAAAGCAAAAGTTATAGTTTTTCAAATGAATTTCTATTGTTCTAACCTTTTGCAAATCAGTTGTTTTGTCGCTTTTCCTATTTTGGCTCAAAATATGTGCCAAACTTGGTGAAATAGCGCACAAGTCCATCATCAGGATGAAGCTGTTCACTTTGCAGGCCTCAATCCCAAACCATTAACATCAGTGAAAGGTTTTTATTGATTGCAGTGGATGGCAGAACAAGCTGTACCCAGGACTTATTGCAAATTGCATTTGATGTGCTCCCGCTTTTTCCCTTCAGATAACTTGTGTGATCATAAGTCAGAGAGATTAAACTTAATTTGTTACTGATTTTTTTCAAAGAATTGCCTAAAAAGAGTCCTTTCTGATATCCAACCAGTTCTAACAATCAAAACTTTCTGCGTTTTTGTTTCTTTTTCAGCTCATCAGGTCTCTCTCCGGGCTTCACAGAATGATGCTTAGCAGAAGCTCGAGAGAATCTGCAGGTCCTGCACTGCTGAGAGATGAAGTTAAAATAAATGAAGCAATGCGTTCATGAACTCCGTTGCTCCAAGTTACTAGGAAAAGTTAATGAATTCAAGTTAAGCATTATATACTTCTAATACATACAGATATCATGAAAGGTTGACCAACTACCTTTTGAATCTCTATGCAGTGCCACCCATAAGACAGGCATGCTTACAAATGAGGAACTATCAGGACTAACGAGCAGAGCAGACGGACGTCTTCCTGAAGCCGATCTCATTACCAACTGACATAGATGCCACCATATTTCCTTTTCACTTCCAAAGCCAAAATGTCAGCAAGAAGTTGCTTACAGAAAGCGATTTTTAGCTTTCCCATTGAGTAAGTTAATTGCACTCGCACTTTAAAGATTAATGGCAAATGCGTGAGGTTATTTTGGATCCTCCTGTTATGTGTGTAAACGCGATAGTATTGGTGGCAGATACAGCATCGTGTACCTCATTGCTCCAAGGCTTTGCAGGAACAAGCAACTACACCTTCCTGCCTGCTTTGCACCTGTGATAATAACACTTCCAAACCTATTAAATACGCATTCATGTCCACAGTGAGTCCCGTTTGCTTGGATAGGATAGATGAGAGCCAAAGTCTTTTTTTTTTCCTTTTTCCTTCTTTGCTTGACAGTGATATTTCTACGTAGCTATTTCTCTCACTCATACCTCATCATAATGATTGTTTTTCTCAAGCTGAACTCAGTAAGGCTTTATTGGCCTGAAAATACTCTCACTAGTGACGCCAAAATGGATTCTTAACATCCAGATTCTCATAAAGGCTGGGAGTCAAACATGAAAAGGCAACACGCTTTTTAGGTTAGTCCGCAGGGGACATACCCAGGTAGACTTTCTTGTACTTCTCTATACTTGCATCCAACACCAAAAGAGTTGATGGTTATGGTGTAATATTTCTTTCCTTTCTCTTCATCTGGAAGTTTTATAAAGGAAGAATCACGTTTACTTTGTAAACTTTACTTTGGATTCTCCAGTCCTCACCTTATCTTGTCTGAATTTCCCTTTACCGGGCGGAAATTTCAGGGTACGATACCTGAAAGAGCTCCTCCTGCACGGTTCATCTGCCAAATACTCTTTCCAGGGCCATACACAGATAACAGAAACTAAAATTAAATCCTCATGGAGGCCATGTCCCCTCCTCCCACATCCACCTCTGGTTTTTTGCTGTTGTTTATTTCTGATTTACTCATCCAAGTTTTTTCTCGACTTAAATTAAACTGGCTGCTCTACAACTTTATCGTGTTTCTTATTCACATCTCCCACCCACTAAGAGATATTCCCTGACAAGTCAGAAGACAAGCAAGCTGTCTGTTCTGCTGCCTCTTTGCATTTTTTTACCTTTTATTTCTCTTCTTTTCCCCATGTTTTCAAGTATTTCAGCAGCCTCTCTAGCTTGGTTTGTACTTTCTGTCCACTTCAGACCAGACAGAGTATTTTGGTTACGTTTTAACATGCAAAACAGATAAGTGCTACTTGAAGGCAGTATTTCCAGAAGACGGCCCTTTTTAAAACTTTATTACGAAAAACATTTTTTTCTAGAAAATATTTTATCTATCATTATAACACTATTTGCTAATTCAAGCCAAACTCATCAGTTCTTTTGGTTGGGAACAATGTTTGAATAGAAAAGGAAAAATTGGAATGCTGTGGTTGCTTCTTATCATACTGCTCTCCGGTCAGAGCATCAGAAATCGGAATCCCAGTTCTCAGCCTGTGAGTATTTTTACTTACCGTCTTCCACCTGCCACGGAAGCGTGCTGCTCATTGGACTGGTAGGCACTCTAAGGCACCACATATCGGAGCTCTGTTACTTCTTTTTCAAAACTTAAGTATCCACTGAACACAGATCAGTAATCCGAAATTCTTAGCTTAAGAGGGACAGCAACAGCAATTGGTTCCTACAAGAGTTTGGCGAGTTTGCCACTTCGTTTCTTGAACTTTTTTTTCACATCTGAAAATACAACACTTCAGTTAGACCAAAAACAACAACATCCTAGATGGCAATATAATTTTCGTGAAGGTTTGTGTTTTTCTTCAGCAAAGTATTAAGACTTGTATTTTCCTTCAGTGAAATGGAAGACAATAACAAAAGCCACTCTCTCTGAGTCATACTTAATTAAAATGCTTTAAGTTTTGAATTTAGTAGCCAAAGAAATAAATCAATTCTGAGCAGCACTAGATAATAGCAAAAGAAATGTTATGGTACCCTTAATTCTCCATTGTCAACCATCCTGGTTATTTTCTTTTTGCATATGCTTTCAAATTTAAATACATACTTTTGTGTTTAAAAACACCTTTGTGTTTAATTTTTAAAAAAATTAATTTAATTTAATTCAATTTAATTTAAATTAAAATTTTTTGAGACCAGACAAATAAACTGAGAATTTTGAATAAGGGAACATTTTTGCATACGTGTTATGTTTTGCCTAATATAAATGCCATTTCTGTTTCTTCCAAGGGTAACCACTGTAGGCACCTGTGCCTGCAGACGGAGCCGGGATTTTGTGTTGACAAGGTCTATACAAAACAGATAGAAGGGTTTGCCAAAGGTTAAATATTTCTCATCAGGTTCCACCTCTGCTATTGATCTGGAGATTTATGGCTAAAATTGAGTAAATTATGTGGCCTTGAACTAGAGCTCCTTGGATTTAAAATGTGACTTGATTCAGTCCTATTTATATACTATTTACTTAAGCGTACGCTTTGACTTCTAAACACATGCCCGTCGCTGTCTTCTGAGGGAGAGGGAAAAACGGAAACACGATGATTAAAGCTGAAAACTTTCAGCACTTGCTGTCATCCATTTTGAGATGGACCCTAGACATTTTGGCCTGAGGTTTATTTTAATGCTTTCACAGTAGCGTAGAGGTGCCTGTAGACACTTAGATATTCAAAGGCTCTTCTTATACAATGCAGTAGGATCTGGCAGTTCTCCTGCTGAGGTGCTTATTCCCATAACGTGGTGAGCCACTCTGAAAATTCTCAAATAGCCCACAGCTGCGTTTTTAAGCAAATGTATTGTTTTGGTTAAAGACGGTTAACATTTTAGAAAAATAAATAAATAAATAAATAAGACATAAGAATTCCTATGGTGTCATTACAATTCGCTTTATATCCACTTGACTGCGTATGGCAATACTGTACGACGTGACTGTGTATGAGGGGAGAAAGACCAGAAAACATAGCATTTGCTTTTAAGAGACTGGGTCAACCCAAAATCTCACCTGTAAACACTTAAATGCTGCCAAAGGGCTTTAGAAACTAATAGTAGTTCACTTGGCCCCGATTTCGACTGCAAGCGAGGAGATCATTTGATCTCAGTGATGCCACAGGGACTTCCCCAGGCGTCGGGGACTGACCCCAAAGTCAGGGCTCCTTCCAAGCCTGCTGGCAGCAGTGGCTTCCGGTGGCTTCCAGCGGAGCGTGGATCAGGCGCTCAGGTGAGAAGCTCTTGAGCTGCTGCTTGGCCCCTTGAGCCATCCAATCCACCAGCTCGGGCTTCCTCGGAAACAGAAGGAAACGCTATTAAAACTCGCGTGTATAAGGGAAGCGTATGGCTGAAAAGTTAAAAATTTATGACGCTGCATTCGCCATAAGACTTGAAAATAAAGTGTTGTAATAATGAAATATTAATATTTAAAGTAGAGAACTACAAGCTCAGAATTTAATATATCACACTACAGTTTAGTCCCTAACAATTACTATGCTTCACTGTTGGACTAAACGTGCTGACACACAAAAGGGAAACAGGCAAGGACTTTATTTTTACTTCTCCATATTGAAAATAAAATTAATTTTAATCAAACTTTGGTGTGTCTGTGACAAGGGCTGATTTTTTAGCTGTTACTGCTCACCTTGAGTGCAAAATTTACTTATCATATAAATCAAGCTCAAACAGTTATGTTCACAGTATCTCTTAAAATAAAATAAAAAAGAAATGCAATATGTACCCTGAAACAAACAAAAAAAGCAGGAGGGGGAATATAGAGAATACTCCAAATGCAGCCTTTTGGAAGGTAATAGATGTTAGAACTGTCAGCTACAAACCAGCAGAAAGACAGATGTACTTGAAATGTCTTGTCCAATAAAGATCCCAAATGTCACTCAAAATGATCAGACTATTTATTACAGAATTTATAATGGAAACATGAAAGAAGGCATGAAACGACACAACAGAGACAGATGGACTGTTTGCTACATATGTCATTTAATATCAATCAGTGACTAGAATTTATTAACACAGTTGCTGCTTTAATGGATTGAACAAGCTCAAAAACACTCAACGCACTAGATGGTAGGTGATAATTAAAATGCAAGACACATGGCTACAAAAAGTGTAATAGTCTCCTGATAATATCTAGTATAATGTATTTATTTAAAAAAACCCAGCAGACCTTACTCAGTTTTTGAAGAATTAAGGTTGTTTCACTACCAGTATCCCCACTGGAAGATGAACTGAACACTGGCATTGTATTGATAATGTTTTCTACTTTTTCTTCACTTAACTCTGCTTGTTCCCTTAACAAGTTATTTCTCAAAGCAACTCTAATTCAGCAGCACCGTGTATTATATTTATCTACAATGCTTGTAGGACAAAATCCCCAAATGATATTTATTATATTGAAAAAGACTACAGACCTTTCCTAATTCCCTGCACTGACATGGTCCTTCCCCCACTTTAGAGCTGCCGCCTCCGGTGAGCACTTCTTTTTGGCATTTCCAAGGAGTTATCTGTAAGCTATTTGTGTAAAAATACTTTTCTAGAGGAAAAAAAAAAAAGGTTCAGAAAAAAGATACAGTGATGTCCCTCTATACATTTGATTGCTAGGCTATTCTAAAATACAGAAATCTAAATACAAGTGTCCATTTTTACCACAAATGATGAAGAAAAGAATATACATACGTGACCTATTTTTGTAACTGTTTAAACTACTTTAAATTACTATGAAAATCCCATTTGGCAATTGAATCAGAGCCCAAATTTCCCTGAAAAGCTCATATTTTCATAGGAGTCCAGTGGCAGAAATTCCAATTATTTTAGTAGTGAACCCAAAGATAGTTTGGTGTCCGAAGGTAATTCTCTTAACGCTGCTTTGCAAAGTCCAGCTAGATTCACTAGGTTGGTCCCATTAAATTAATTAATTAATTAAATTTATTCCTGGTTCATAGTTGTATTAGTCTTCCATCTTCCCAGGTACAACAGTAGGAAGTATCATTAATGTACCTTGATTGTGAAATTAATCGTATAAATAAAAAACAACACAAATATCAATTACTTTCACTTTGGGGTCACACTACTGTTATCTTAACACTAACCTTAGTCATGTTTTTGACAACGAGAGAGAATATTCTGTAAAAAAAAGACCCCACCCTACTTCTTCCCCCAGTATTCACAGCCTTCTAATGAATCCTTTCAGCAATGTTTATATACCAATACTCTTAAAAACTGGAAAGCAGAAAACAAATATTTTTAAACACGTATTCCAGAGGGATGCTTGAGAAAGAAATATTTAAAACCTCTGTAATTTTCCACGGGAAGTTATTTTTCTCATCGTACTGATGCTGTCAGAACATTTAATTTTTGCCATCTCTGTAAAATCATTTAATCAGCTGATTTGTGTGTACACAACCGAATCTGCCTGACAGACACGCTAACCTGATGCATATCTTTGAAAAATCTGTGTCTGTGAGGAGTTATATACACACATATACATAGAAATCTTCACATAAAGTGAGGATCTGCCCTTTTCCTTCAAGCCCAGTTGCTTAGCAACTCATGGAAAATTTTTTTTTTTTAGAAAATTTTTAGAAAATAAGGCCCAGTTGTTTAACAACAGAGTTTTAAGGTTTTAAATTGTGGGTTTTTTTAATAGCCGAGACTCAGTAACGTAAATCTTCAGAAGAAAATCCTACTCCCACTGAAGATTTTTTTACTCATTTTAGAAGACAGGATTTCCTGGCTGACACTTTTCCTGTTTCTTTTTGTTTTAAAGCCAATATTGATCACGATCTACTGCTGTTTCCCTGCCTCTCCCCAGCTCTTCCCCTGAAACGTGTTCACGGGCTCCAATTACGCCTTCACTGAAAATGATCCTTTCACGAGTAGTTATGAGAAATGACAAATGACGTTCATAATACGCCATGTCACCAGAGCACTAATCAAATTAGACTTACTACCTTTGCAATCACAAGTGGGTCTTCACGTTTTATATCCGAACACAATTTGAGTCAAGTTAGCTTGCCAGAACATCGCTCCCATCCTCATAAAAGTATATGACAGCTATAACAAGCGTTTGGGGAGCAGGCAGGTGCAGCGCGATACAGCCACAGGAAGTCTAATGAAAATATACACCAGACTGTTTTCCTCACTAAAAGCTCTATTTCTATTAGCGATTCAGACAAATATCAATGGCAACCAATTAAGAGTGATTTGGATAAGACATTTTGCAGGTGTATTAGATTAATTATGATCAAGTTAGTTTACCGATGTGCTAATTTTGTGTATTTATTTAGACAGCGTAGTATGGCTTGCCTCTAACATTCATGTCTGGGTTTTATTTCCTACTGCGTGGAATGAGAAAGACAAAATGCTATAAAAATTTGTTTTTCCTAATGAAGAAGGCTTGTGCTCTAGTGCTTACAGATTGTGATTCAAAAACCAGGAATGAAAGTAGTCTGAGATATACATCATTTACTGCTTGATTAAAACACTTAAATAAGTCCTGAACCATTAAGAATAATAAGCAGGTTCTCAGTGCATGATTTCTAATCCAATTATTTTTTAAGAACTCGTAGAAACACAGCTAAGCATTAGCTGTATCATCATGGGGCAAACATCACCTTTGCCCCAAAATCATGGCAGTAATACAGCAAATGAATAATTCAGGCAAACAGTATTAGGAATTAAATTATAAATATCCCATGAGACTCCACAATCATGCATCACTCAATAGACAAATATAAAAAAATAAATTTTGCAACTGTCTCACCAGGTAGACATTCTGGAATACAGTGTTACATGTAGGGATCAATGTGTTAATATCGGACTCAAATATTTGAAAGTCATTGAATAGAAAATGTATTACGGCTTCTACCTGACATTTGTGCCATGCCATCTGAAGGAACATTTTATAAATGTCAATGTTTTTGTAAACATTAAAAAATTTTAACCTCAATCTGTTAGATTTAATTTCCTGTTGCTTAATGGGCCTTGCTTTTCACCTTTATGGTTACTGTTTTAGAGTAGTGCCAAGTTGGATCTGATACAAAGCATCCTAGCAGATTCCGCACATATTTTGGTTAATATAGCTATCTTTAGTCCAAGGCAACGCTTTGGTTTAAATTATGTGACAATTCTCCATATTGCACGTTGAATGCCATATCTCAGTTCTGCTACAAATTTTCACCAAAGAGAACGGAGAAAAGGAAGAAAAGGCAGGGTTTGATATTCTGAGCAAAATTAGTGTTCTCACAGTCATACAAGCTTTCATCATTGGCATCCAGTGAAATATAGAACAGTTAAGCAAAACCAAGATCATCTATACCCAAGGGGATAGAGTAGAGGCCATACCAGTGAAAAGGCTCACCATTTCAATTTGAAGTTAAACCTGTGCTGGAAGTGTCAGGGATCTCTAGATTTCTTCTTTCACTTGTCTTTTGCTCAAAGAACAGTAACCTGAAGAGAGAAGGCAGATTTAGAAAAAGTCAGCTACACCAGCTGGGTCAGGCAGATACTCAGTCGTAACCAGACTGTCTTGCGGCTGGTTTAGTCACACAGGTATAATAAGACAAGGAAATAGGCCCTTGGAGCAGAAACAGCACACACGTTTTTATTAGAGGGCAAAAAAGAAGAAAACTTCATGTGAAAAATCCCATAAAACAATGCTATCACCATACCACTTTGCTTTGTAATCAGTATCTTACTCAACTCCTAATTTTACAGGTAAATTGAAATTAATCCTTGCTGCCAAAAAAACATTCACTACCTTTTCTCTTCACAGACTTGCTCTTTTTTAGCTCTTCACAAGCAAGAAATACAGGGTATTAGATCCACGTAGAAGAGATCAAAACAAGGCCCACTGTATTCCTCCAACCTGACTTGGAAAAGCTACAAGAACTGGATACAGAATGGTTGAACAAATTTCAGTGATGGAGAAAAAAATAATAATGTTAACGGTTCTTTGTACTGTTATTACTAAAATTTACTGCTCTGAGATAATTTAAGAATGAAAGCATTAGATCAGAGCAAGGACATCAGAGTTTGAAAATGCAAAGTAATCTTCAATGGAATTAAAAACTGTAATTTAATAAAGTTGCTCAGTGATCTACACTCTGCCCCTCAGTGATCTTTTGGAAATGTGCCAAGTTATGGTTCAGTTTCTCATTTAGAAACTCTGTTACACACTCACTTAGCTTACACCATTTAAAAAATAAATGCAATAAGCTATGGTAATTCACTAGCTGCAGTTTCAAAACCCCGACCGGTTTTAAAGTCTCGCTGGAAACTTGCGCGATAGTCTACAAAGACTTCATTTGAAGCACTGAGTACCAGAAATTTAGCTGATGACAGTCTTCAGCAGACCACTGAGGTCATCATTTAGGCATCAGTTGTTTCACATGTTATTTGTGTCTCAGTACGATTCCCCGTTTTGCCATTACAATATGCAAACTTTTAGAATCCACATAAAAAGGTTTCCTTTACTTCTGAATACAGCACGATCAAGAAACCTCCCAGGAAGGAACTAAAAATCCCTAAATAACGATTTCAACCTTCAGCAATCCCAAACACCCAGAATTAGCAATTGAACCTCCAGAAACCATACTCGGGGAATGCACACTTATTTCTGTCTCTCAGAACTGGTCCTGTCACTTTCAAGCCTTTCTCTGAATTCACAAGGACTAGAGTTTCCAATAAGAATATCAAGAAAAAGTCTGCTGTCACATCCACATTCTCCAAATACTTTACCAGGTAATGACTAATATGGGCTAGTGCCTGCTCTGCACCAAGCACTTCCACATCACGCATGGTGTTGAGACATACATCACTTGATCAGATCATACATCACAAATGAATTATCCAGTAAGATACAAAGCACACCTAATACAAATAGATTTTCTAACCATTTCACATCCCTGCTCTAAAAAAATGAAATATTTACAACTGAAATGAAATATTTACAAATTGCCAATACATTTTCCTGTTTCTCAGTTTAAGTAGATGAATCTTTACAGATGACTGTTTTCTCACTCTAAACCATGATTTCTTGGAAAAGATGGCCTATGCCAAACAGATACAGCCCACCTGGATACTTTAAATCCATTTAACGCTGATAAAGTTAAACAACTATGAAAATTTGAATGTCAAACCACCTGAAGAGATGCTGTTGCCGTCATTTCTTTCAGCTATTTCATAGAAATAGTGCAGTGAACTGACAAAATTTACAGACGACCCAAATTTTTTCAGGTAGCTCAAGAATGCAAAAGATTTTGAATAAATCCATACTGATCTAACAAGGCAGAAAACATGTGCATATGAACAAAGAATATGAGCATTGCATATGAGACACTGCGTATGAACAATCAATAAGCAATTACTGAAGTTAACCCCCTTAATTTAGAAGCAAATAAAAATATCAACTCAGAAAAAAATGAAAAAGACTACAAAGCCTAATATTGTTTTATAGGTAAAACAGATTAGCTACTCTCTGCTGAGAAAAAAACAACTGTACCCAGAAATTGCTTCATAAACCACTTCATCTACCGTTTAGTTATTTTACTCCCCGATTTCCAATTATTTATGTCAACTTTTAGCAGTGGAACTCTGAACTTGGACTGCCTCATCAAAAATAATCTCTAGTATCTGATTCCAGACAAGGACTACTTCTAATCATAGCAGTTTTTTGAATACCAATTCATGTCTAGACTACTCTTCTTTTTCTTAGATCAAAACTAGAATCAAATTAATGGCTGTTTTAATTCACTCATTCTGCTCCCTGGCTCCATTTTTTTATTAAAGATGTCAACTACTATTTCAACGCTTGTCAGAGAAATGGCAACCTCTTGGGAAAATATATGTAAATCTCTATATATTTCACGAAAACAAAGCACCAGAAGGCTGAAAAGTTGTAAAGAGGTTTCACTGTTCCCAGCCTTCTGGTGCTTCACCAAATATGACATTAAAAAATTAAAAATTAACATAATTCAGAAGTATCTATTTTTGCGAAAACACGGGGTTTTCATGTGATCGCTGTCATAATAATAAAAGTTACAGTTGGTGCTTCCCCAAAAAATCAGGGGTCCACCTGAGGGTGGCTAAAAAGACCAAGACTGCCACCTTTTCAGTTCTCCTTTCAGGCAGAAAAGGTTTTGTCACATTCTCTGCTAATGTTTGATTTCCAGCGCCACATATTTCAAGTTCTACATGCTGAAAAACAGCAGTATGTATCATATTCGCTAACCTGCTGTTGGAGAGGAACAGAGACCCCCAGTCTGCACACCCTTCCTTTCTCCCCCCTGTTCAATGGATGCAAGTTGATATAGGCTGGGCTTAAAACCACCCAAATTAGGCTTAAAAGACCCTCTCCCTGAACATAGCGGGAACAAGCTGTCACAGAAACGTTACACACTCCTACACCAAGGCCCTAGGTTTCAAAGAACTCGGTTTCTTTTGTTTCGCTTTTTTATCAATGGAAACCAGAGCCCAAGGTTGGCAAAAAGCTGCAGTGGCATTGCTGGTGTGCAGACAGACGCTGGTATTGACCTAGCATAGCCAAATTGTTTCCGCTAGTAAGTGATTTCTGTAAGCAGACAACCTACATAGTAGGTGGGGTTATGTTACAAAACGCAGCACAGAAACTCCAGAATTTTTATCATCTCTATCATCTTCCACACTTACAGAACTTCCAGCTTATTTCAACAGTACGGCTAGAAATTCACCATGGAGTTGAAGATCAAATGCTTTGCCTATTCTTAAGAGGAGATTCTCTTAATGCTTCATGGTATCACACAAAATGAAGCTTGCAGACGACTGCTGGTGATGAGAAGGAAGGAGAGAGGAGCAAAGCTAGAGATCGCCTGGTACATCCCTTATACCCAAGTCGTTCTGCTGACAGACCTATGGAGGGTAAAAAGACTGCAGTTGCTTTGCTCACCCTGTTCCCAGTAAAGGCAATCTTTCATGCTGTCAGAAGAACTGAAGTGGAACTGCTCTTCAAGAGGCAACAACTAAACAAAGGCTCACAGGCTGTAATTATTTTTCCAATGTAATGAAACTGTTTCCTAGTCTTCGTTCAAATTTCATGTGTGTCAGTAATGCACTTCATAATCAGCCACTGGCCCGAAAACTCCATTTCGGCTCGCACTGGTGTTTTCTGAACCTGAACTCTTCCTGCAGCCACTTAGGTTCATGGGAGAGTTTTGGCTGCTCTTGGAGCTCCCTTTTGGTCCTGCCCCAAGAGCTCTGGAACCCAAGACAGACTCTCAGCAGAACAGCCCTCAAGTTCAGGCCTTGTTTTGTGCTGCTAAAACCACCTACTCGACAAGGCATCCTCCCTACAGCACACGCCACATGTGTATTTCCAAGATAACTTCAGAGATGAGACCAACTAGGTAAAGTCTTTGAGAAACGTCAATGTTTGACTGATTGATTCAAAAAATGACAATTGATAAATTTATTCTGTGTAGTACTTGGTATTTTTTCTACGGTTTGTGAGGTGTTCCAGTAATGGGTAGGCATCTAGTCCCAACCTCCAAGTTTTGCTGTGGATCTTAGCATCCATTGTGCTCAAGCCAGCATTTGACAGCCTCTGTTACACGTCCTATCTTGAAGCAATACAGCATGCTAGCAAAGAAGTCAAATCCCATGCTTTAAAGATTGCGAACCAAGAGGTAGTCAAGGGCCAAGACAAAAAAAGGTCTGTTAGGTTTCCCTGTCGTGGATCCTTCTCAGAATGTCCTAAACTGAGAGAAAGTGCTGTGTGCATCTGCTAAGGTGAGGGAGATTTAGAAATAGTCTGGGAGTTGTTTCTGGATGAAATTTCCAAGAAAGCTTCTTAGCAGAATAAATGGGCTGTTGCAATAACTTATGGTAGCACTGTCAATCTTTCTATAACGTAAGCAAACTGGGAAACAGTGGAGGACTTTGTCATTATTCTCTGCTCTTGCAGCAAGTGAAGCCTACTCAGAGTTCACAGTCAGCACCATGCTAGATATACCCGTGCTGAGGGGAAAGGAACTGTGTTACTGCAGGTCAGCAGAGCTGGGACTGTGACGAGAGACTTTTCTGCCCCACACTACGATGTCTGAACACCAGAAGCAAATCTGGGCATACCTCGAGGACTGCTGTGCCTCCACACAGGGATTTCCTTTCATGGGAAAGAAGAACAGCTGGAAGTATTAATGACGAGGGAAAATGTATAAAGTTTTCACCAGCAACCCGGGCTGAAGAATGAAGAGCTGTATAATTCAGCAGATGTGATGTTTCCTCCAGGCAAAGGCAGCAGTTCCTTGGAGGCAGGTGTAGGCAGCTTTCCCTCCCTAGAGTCACCAAAGCAATGAAAGAATATCAATATATCAAAGAAAGAACAGCTGAGTTACAGTGTCTGCTTTAATTTTCTTTTCTAGGTTGAATGACCATATTTTTGCCTAAAACCATTACCATTATGGCACTGAATTTCCTAGGATTGTTTTTTTTTTCTGTTTTCTTTTTCCTTTTTTAAAGGAAAGGAAATGCACCCTGGAAGATTTAACAAGAAATTTCAATACTGTTAACATGTAAATTTGAAGCTGAAAAAACTACCGGAATCTGGTAATAAAAAAATAGTACACGTTATATATTTCCTTCCTACTTCTTTTGGCTAGTGTGTATTAGCAACTCCACTGAAATGAGTGGAGCATGCAGTGGCAGACAGGATCAGATTTCAGATACAGTGTATGGCACCATGATGAATTACTGGAATTTTCCTATTCATGTTTTATTTTTCTCAGAAAGTATCTAGGACTTAAAAAAAAACCAAACCACAAACCCAACCTTTATTTTCAGTACTGCTATATCGGCCTTTCAGATGATGTGTTGACGGCAGTCCCATTAGATACATGTGCTTACCCAAAAGCAAATCAATATGATATAGCATATTGTAATATGAAAATATGTTGAACAATTTGCAAGTTTTCAATAAACTATATTCCCAAGTTTAATGCTCATCCTAAAAAGAAATTTAAGTTTGTTTATTTTTTAAATTTACCTTGAAGTCTGCACACAAATCAATTGTTCACAGAACAATTTCCTTTACAAGGACATTCTGCCCAGATCCCAGCGACAGCAGATTTATGTCAAAGGCTGACAACAGATGATGTCATTGAAGGAACAAATTTGTATTTATCAGAAAATGAAACAATCTTGCAAACATCTTTACATTTAATCGCCGAAGTCCTATTCTCCTGTCTGTGTTCCAAACACCCATGAGGATTAAGAGCATTATAAGAAGAAATACTTTGCCCAAACAAATGATTCTGTTAAAAGCATAGAAGAGAAAGAACACCAGATGTTCAAAAAGAATTGGGTATAGATTTAAGAATCAGAAAAGGATGATGAATATGGACCATGAAATAAAGCATTAAGCAATGTGATGAGCATCTGTTGAGTAATAAATCTAGTCTTCGTACGGTTCTTTTTCGAAGTGAATTTAATGGGAAAGTTTTCCAGCTTGATCAAAATGTTGTCTACGCCAGAGAAAATACCCGACATTTTAAAAATGGTATTTCACCCGTTAATACAAATAATCACATACCAATAAACAAAAATTATTTATCTATGAAATAGAAGCCTTGCACTTTTACCAACTGATAAATAAATTGCCACTTTTATTTATATGTAATCCGGATGGGGAACCACAACTGACTCACCTCATGAGAAAACTAGAAAAGCTAAGGCTAACCATTACGCTTTATTATCAGTATGTGTGTGGAAACAACTGGTATAGTTTACATAAAGCCCTTTTCCAGATTCTCTAAGTTTATAACATTTGAAATGATGAAATCAGGGTTGGTTTCTGAAGGAAGATAAGTATTTGTTGAGAGACTGACCCTGCAATCTCCACACTAAGAGTGAAAAGGAGAAAGAAGAGACCATTTTTTCCGTGCTGGAAAGTTGCTGTTATGAACTTCTTCCAAAGACATCTGCAACTGCAACAGCTGGGCTGGAGAGCACAAATTTGGCATGAAAGGGCTCCTCACTGACAGCTAATTGCCTTTGAACAGTCTTATGAACTTTTTATTGGCTTACGGAGAGACAGAACCCTTGAAAAACTCTATGCCACATGTGCACAGTGCGTTTTCGTCACAGGTTTTTCCACTGAGCATGTAATGTGTACGGCTAGGGAAGGGCATACTTGCATCACTGCAGGGACCTTGGCTCAGGCCCTGAAAACTTTATGAATGACAAATGTCACCTCCTCAGCATTTTAGAAAACACCATTTCAGTATAAGGCAAATGAGGCTTGGATAGGGAAGAATGAAAATCTCATCATCTCATCTTGGAAAGGAAGCAAACTCTGGGCTTCTTCCTCAGTTTGCCACATAACTTCTCACAAGGAAAGCAGAACCATATGGCACATCCTATTTTAATTGCATTGCATATTAAATAAGGAATAGTTAATACTTCCCTTTTGTTCCCTTTTTTTTTGATTATGAAAATTAGAGTCAAAATAGTGTGGGAAGCGATATATTCAAGTAACTTGCAAAGCATTTTCAAAGAAATATTGAGTTAATTTTAATCAGAGTACCCTCTTTTAGTGTAATGACAGCCAAGATTTGCCCTGGCAGTCTTTGCTGTGTGACAGCATGGCTCCAACAAGGGCGATGGAAAGTGCCCCAACCCCCCTGCCTGATTAGCCAGCTGGACTCCACACGTATCATTTGCAGAGTAAGGGAATACAGCCTGAGTCCAAGATACAAAACTCCTGTGTGAAAAGCAACAGAACCGTTCCTTAAGATTCGCATCAGAGAGGAAGCAACCACAAATGCCTTTTGAAATAATGCTTATTTTCTTGGTGCATGTTTTATCAGTGCTCTGGTTTCGGGTTTGAAGTGGGAGCTTATTAGTGTAATTGCTCTGGCCAGCTCTGGGTACGTGTGGAATTTTAGGTGAATACCAGAATCCCTGCTTTTGTATTTGGCTTCAAGTGTTTGTGCTTTATCCCATCCCTGTCTGCCTAAATGTATACGAGTTCTGTTCTAAAAGCAAAATCTCAGTCTGTATTTCCATACTGTTACTTTAGAATAGCTTTTATCTGCAAATGGCTATACTCTGAAGTGAGTCTACAAGCAACAACGCCTGCAAAGTGCAGGTATTCAGTGCAGTATCTAAAGCCATTGCTCAAGTTTCACTAAACCTTTGGTCTGAGCAAACTCTTCCACCCTTACCTTTTATTTTAATGACTGATTGGAATTTCTAACTTAATTGCACCACTATGCATTGCTGCTTGTCTTTCACCTTCTCCCCTTTGGATGTTCAATTCATTATTTATTTAACTTCCCACTTTCTTATTAATTTTTATCTATGCTCTGCAGGTGCCTAGACCAGTTTGTTCATCTCTCACAGAACTGCAGATCACCAGCTGTTACATTGCTTGCAACAGTTGCACTAGATTGGGAAAATCATTTTTCATTACTTCTTAGCTTTTGGAAAACATCCACATCATGTAAACATCTCAGCGCCTTGACATAAAAACCGTAATCTCTGCAAATACAGAATTAAGCTGCAGTATTGTTCTAGGTCAGGCCTCACATATTTTGTATTAATCAGCAACACAGAAACACATGTATCTGCTATACTTATGGCATAGCAGTTATATTTTCCATCGTATCAAAGTGGAAGATTCAGCGTGCTCTGTGCAGTGCACAGCAGGACAGGCAAACAATCTGCCGCCGCTGGCAAGTGAAAAACTGTTGCTCTTTCTTTTCATAAGTACTGGAGTGCTGATAACCAAAAGTGCTGATTATCAGGATTTTATCTTGTCTGAGCACAATATGGGAGTTCCTGTAAAGAGCATCTTTGCAGAGCTAAGTCTGCAAGGCAATGACTTTCAGGTCTTTGTGAGACTGTACCCAAGTGGAAAGGGAAAGTCTCTCATTCAATGAAGCCATTTAAAAAAATTATCTGTTGCATCTTACCTTTCAGGATGCTGTATCATCAAGCTTGAAGGAATTCTTCATTGCACCTGAAATATATAATTAAGGAATGAAGAACAGATTTTGGGAGAAACATTACCTGAAATTAAAGTGTACCAGAATACACCGTTTTGAAAACAGAAATACAACTGTTTTTTCACTCTTAGATTAACTCAGAAGCCCAAATTCATGAGACTCCCTTTTTCTCCTCTCTACCAGCTATCATCTTTTTTTCACATGCTTTATCTACTTCAGCCACTGTAATGAGAGCAGAAGTATATTTCTAGAAGATGCAATATTTAAACTTACATCCTCCTAGAAATGTTTTAGCTCAGTTACAGGTCTGCTGGCACACATGACCAATTTGCCAAGCTTCGGAGTATACTCATACATGAACAGAGTACTGCAAAAAAATGACATTGTCTCCTTTAAAAATCAATTCTATTTATATCAAGTAGATCAACATACATTTTAATCTAAACATATTCCATTATTCTATATGCAGCTACAACATTATACAGTATTTCTGGGGGGGAAATAAATAAATCCAGAGAAAACACAAAATCTTACAAGATTTTGCTACAACACTGAAGAGGTCATGTACCAAGAATTCTCTGCTTGAACGTCAAGCAGTTACCTCCAAAGGTTTAGGAAAAGTTGTTTCGCACTGTATGTGTCACACTACACCACCGATATTTCCTCCCTTTATGCTTACTACAACGTTACCAAGCGAGTGATTGTAAACTGTTTTGAACCAATTTGTTGTGCCTTTGGGCTCCCCCGGGCTCTGTGAGCGGGGAGCTCTGAAAGGAAGCAGAAGGGCTCTGCACAAAGGGGGCTCTCTTCCAGCCCCCCTCCTAAACTGTGACATCTCCACTTTGACACTGCCAGGTCGGAGCTGGTTGTATCGGGGTTAATGCTGTTAAAATAATTTGCTTGTTGAGCATGAAAAGATAAAGGCTGGTTCACTTTGCTCTTTTAAAGAAAGGCTTCTTATATGATTTTTATAATGAAATTAAATTCTGTTCACATAGGGACCTAAAAACTGTACTTCTATTTATGTATTCTAGCATAATTATTCCATTTAAAATGTCAGGTGCTGCAGATGTTAATTCTCAAGTCATACACACAGACACACAGTACAGTTCTCCAAGTGCAGCTTAGGGCAGGCATGGTCCACATTCATTAATCCTTTTCTCCCTTAAACGAGAGTTTTACCATAATTTCTGTTGTTAAAATTTCGTATGAATCAAATGAAGGAAAGTGAAGAGTCTTTGTTTACAAGAACAGAGGAACAAAAACAACTACAGGCAACTTTTAGAGCTGGAGCTCTGAATGCACATTTATAGTATTAATGAATAAACAGAAGAATCATTTTATTGAATATTAATATTCATAAGAGCGGAGCTAAACAACATCATATTCTTCCTACTGACTACTGCCTTCATCTAGAAGATTAATTAAATTAGGTTCTATAAGGGCAGTGATTTCTTTCAGAAGTCATCTGTAAAGGAATGGTCTCTTTATCCAAATGTTATCTTTCAGCAATAAATTCAGTAGCTTTACTGCAGGCGACACTACTCATATTAAATTAATGGATTTGAGAGCCTGATACTTCTTAACGAGTTTAATACACAGGGAAATTATTTAAGTCAAGATTTTTGTTTAATATTAAAATATGCTGATTTCTGTTGGAAAATGAAGATGGTGAAGTTCTTGAACCAGAAAAAATTTATAGATTCCCAACACTATGTTCCACAATGAGAAAAAGGCTGATAAGGAATGTTTCATAGAAAAAAATATTAATTTATTAAATGAGATACTTCATCATGTTTTGAGCAAGTTCCTGGGACAGGATTCAAATGCTCTCAGTCTGATGGATGAATTGAACCCAAGTTTCCTATTTCTTAAACAAACCCAAGAGGTCAGTGCTGGCCTTACAGATAACAGCGCAGCGGCACCACCAAGTTATTTCAGTTTGGTAAGCCAAAAACTTTGCATATGTGATTTAAAGGATGAGTGTTTCCAACCTTGCAGCAAATATTTTTTAACTTTTTTCTTTTAAACTTCATTTGTGTTTTTATCAAATGCTTGTTCTCAAATTAACCTTCTCCATAAAGGTTTTCTTAAACTGAAGTGTAACTTTTCGCATTCACACTTCAAGTGCTGAGCGAATTCTTTCTACCCTCCTCTTTTTCCTCTCCCCCAGTTACTTGTTCATCCCTACTCAGGACAGGGCCACTGTCAGGGTTCCGGAACGAATTTTCAGATAACCCAATGCCCAAATTTCTAAGTGATGAGCTTCAGAAAAACTTCATTTCCTCCTTACACAAATTAAGAAACTTGTAAAGCCTCCAAAAACGTTCATTACCTGGGAAAACCATTTCTTCTCCTCTTTTGGTTTAGGTGCAGAGATAAAACCTTCCTTCCTCCGAAGGCAAGGATCACCCTTAGAAGATCAACATCTCTGGTGCCTAGACCCTTCAGTACTAACAGAAAGATAATTTGGTCCTTCTAATACTGATGCAATCTTCCAGTAAAGACAGGAAATGATTTATGTATAGCTAGACAGACAAATTTATATGCCTCCAAAATGTTATTGCTTTTATGTCATCTTCAACTCATACAGCACCAGTAGTTATTCCTTCTGCCTGCAAAGATCAAAGTTGATCTGTCTGGGTCTTAATGGAGAGTCATTTAGCATTTTAAGATCTCTAATCCTTGTATTAGTATACATGGAAAGATAACCTATAACATGTTCCATTCCAAGATTAAATAATTTCCAAAGTTTTAAAGTAACCCAGATACACATGTCTAAATCTAGTAATTGTTTGTAGCTTACAATTCCACTCCAGTACACACCCAAGTAATATCTAATGTTTTTTTCTAATATCATAACTCTACCAGAGAGTGAATCTAGGTCAGCAGGCAAATGGCAGAGTAAGAGATGGCTCTTCCAATGTAATTTTTTTCTTTTTTCCTATTCAAGTGATCCCTCCTGTTCAAATTCCGAGGGAGCAGGACCTGCTGAGCATGTCCGGCTCTTCTGCTATCGAAGGACATTGTCCCACAGGAGCGCGCTTATTTTTGCTCTCCTTTTTCCCTTGCCTTTTTAGCGAGAAAAGCTCTCAAGGAATTGACTTTCTCTTACCACATGTGGCTAGAAAGTAAAATAAGGCCTTGAACTCAGTTTTACATCTCTAGGTCACGCTGGAATTAGGAGCTATCTCCTACTGCACATGGGCTTGCAGTGGTTTTAAGATCCCCAAAAAAGGCAACCCGTCTAACATTTCCTTCGTACATCTGAATAGAGAGAAGATGAGCAGGTTTATCGCGGTTAAATTCATGCTCCTTAAGAATAAAACTTCAAAACTATGAGCTTCACTTCACTAAAGCAAATCCTGATTTATACTGACCCCTGGGCACTTCATATGATGTCTTTTTTTTATATTTTTAAATAAAGCAAAATAGGTTTCTGAGTTAGGTCCAACCTTAGTGACTATTTTAAATGGTTGGTTTTCTAGAATTTTCCTAATACTAATTTAATCTGGAATTTTTACGAAGTAGTCATGATGTGCAATGATGCAAAACATAAATGAAAAATAGTGCCACAAATATACAGCTGTATCAGTAATTACTGTTGTTTTCATAGCAGCTTCCAGTATTTATCATTCTCCCCAGCAGCACTGATTTCTCAGCACAGTGCACGAAGCAACCTTTCTTAATGCTTTTCTTAATCACACTGGTATCAAAGATTACAACATGAAACTACTTTGTTTGAGGCATTACATATTCATTTCACTTAGTGGGGAAAGAGATGGAGAGCTAAAGCTAAAATCCTACATAATTCTTGGAAACGCCAGCATTTTTATTCATTTCTGTGACATTATGAAGTGCCATTTGTAGTTGAAATGCATTTCATAAATTATTTTTTCAAATTAATATCTCTATGTTTGCAAAACAGCGTATTGGAAATACACATTGGTTGTATTTTGTTTTCTAATGTATTATAACATACACTAATCTAATTAAAAAGAAAGCTTTAAGTATCTAACCATGAAGATATTGGACACATTTATAAACTTTCAAAATCTCACTATACAGAGAAAAGATATTCCTCTTTTGCTTAGTATTCTGCCATTCCCCTGACGTGAGTTTAATGTTCAAACTTTTTCTGAACCGAATTCTAGGCTTAAGTATTCCTTTCAAGTCAAATTGACACAGCTGAGTTTGTTGATATAAATATATCATATTTTTCCTGTGAGAATTTATCTCAGACTAATGTGGTGTTCTATTATGGATAATTAAAGTACATCTGAAATATCATTTATATTAAGGGAAAAGTTAATTTACTGTGAATTTTTAACTAAGGGTCGCATTCAATATTACTTATATAAATATGCTAATAGCTAAAAACTAATTTCTGTTTAAAAAACCAACATATCTTCATCTTATTAGAATTCAAAGTCTAATTAAAAAAAATTACAAACCCAAGACAATAAGCCAAGATATGAGATTTGTTGTGGAGCTATGAAATTTGACAGCTGGGATGTTTCGATGTGCTAGCTTTCTAGCATTGCTTTTATTTTTTTTAATTTTTTTTTTTTAGGTTCAAGTCATATTTCCATTTCATAGTTTCTGTTATTTTCATAGTTCCTGTTATTTCTTAGTATTAGCGAAATCTTACTGGCACTTTGGAACAGTCCAAAAATAAAGATTTTGAGTTTCCAAGTACCATTTCCAAAGTATACCTTTCAAAAAAATACTTTTGGGATACTCCATACTAAAATTATAAATTTCTGCAAAAGCAGCTTACTTAAGTATTATCTACTTGTCACAGTCTTTAGTAGCAACACTCTTGATATCTGTCAGACAGAAAAACTGCTCAGTTCATATAGTTTAAACCAAATCAGGACTGAAGTGGTTTATTGATTTACTAATGACTTGTAATTAAGCTACACTGAGGATCAATATCAGTCATGCTATGCACATACAATCATTTTGGTTGAAAGAGACCTTTAAGATCACCAAGTCCAACTGTTAACCCAGCACCGCCAAGTCACTACTAAACCATGTCCCTCATCACCACATCTACACGTCTTTTAAATACATACCCCAAACACTAGACACTTGTGAAATGTTAATGAACACAAACACGCTCCTAAACACCTTCTACAGCCGGTCCCAAGAGGTGGTAGCCCAGCACCCCATACCTGCAGGCTGGTGGGATGGACCCATGACGTCCCACCCCAGGTGTGGGTCCCAACCCACTGGGCCCTGTGCTGGCTCAGGGTGCCCCATGGGGGGTGTCCTGCCTGGCCCCCACTGAAGTCATGGTACAGGTGGGGTGATGCCTCACAGTGCTGAGACAGGTTTTGAGCACTGCCATTTCCACTCCAAGGAAATTTTCCTGCTTTATTCAGACTTAAAAAATGATGTGAAGTGTCAAATAGCAAATATCAAAATGAATGGATGTATTTAAACCAGAGCGAAATGAATGTCTTGATTGCGAATGCCACGGATTTAATTTAAATACCTCAGCAGAAAGAGACACTTTTGAAGTCCTGTGCCAGCAAAGTGCTGAATCACATTCCTTTCTTAGTGATGCAGGACGCCAGGAAAAAAAACTTGTTGTTTTAGGTTTTCTGTGTAGGTCTATCCTGTAGAAGATTTTTTATAGTTTTCTGTACAAAAATAAATTACATTGGTTTGGCTACAGCATCATAATAACAGAAAAGAAACACATGCATTCAGGGAGAAATAACGAAAGGTGGCATTTCTCAATAATGTGAACAAATTTAAACTTCATAAGTTTCAAAAAATAAGATGTAATATTCCATATAGGTATTCCTCCCAATTCTTATTATGGTAAATGAAAAATTTTTTACTCAGTATAGGCTACATGGAAACCTATTGCTTGAGTTTTCTGGATTCTCTGCAGACCACAGATGTCAAAGGCACTTGGAAAGCACAGCAGATTTTTCAACGCATCCAAGATAATCTTAAAGTTGTCAGTTATTGAGCGGTAACGTTAGCACTTGATACAAAATCATTCCCAGCATCCTATCAATTAGCATTTATGCTGCTGTCACTGACATGTATTTTGTTTGACACACTGAATATTGAATATGAACAATCTAATTTTTTATTCATCTTAAAACTTAGTAGAGGGACTTAGGTTATTCTGTACAGCTCAAACCATTTCTTGAATACTTTTTCCATGAGATCTAATGACGCTTGATACACTTCCTTTAAAAAAATATTTTATGTTAAAAAGCAAATCATTTTCTACTACAGCTTGGCAATCTTCCCATCAATGTGACATTTATTTGTATTTTGGAGGAAAAATTATCAAGCAAAGCTGTTAGAATGAAACAAAACGTGAGCTAAAAATGACTGAATGTCACATTTTCCTCTCTCACTGCTTAGGAAAGCAATTGCATCAGTTTGCGCAGGCTTGTGGTGCACTGGTGTGTTTCTCTGCAGATTGCAAGCTCCTACTTTTCCTTTTTAGATGAAAATTAGAACTTGGCACTGTGGTTTCTAAATTGTTTTGAAAGTACCAAATTTCAAGAGCAGAATTCGTTCATGAGTTAAAATATAATCCATAAAACGCAAGGCAGGATATCATACAATCATAGACACCAAATTATTACCAGTTTTCTTTATGGACTACCCTGTGACTTCATTCTGGATATGTCCATAGAAGCACATAAGATACCTAATTATTTCTCAGGCTAAACAAGGAAATAAAAAATATCACTTGCAACTAAGTTTAGCATTGTGGCCAGTGGCAGGCAGGGCAGGAATACCTAAACAGGTATTGATGGGCAGAGAGCTGGGACATGCTAGCTAGCCATAATTTTTATTCTATTTTTTTCATTAAGAAATGGTCCCATTGCCTTTAATAGTATTGATTCTGAATTAAGTAAACTTAATAATTATTGGGTTAGTTTCGTTCAAAAAATTGCCAATGAAAGAGGGTAAGTAAACTGAGACCCTGAAAGAACTGTGAGCCCTGAGTGCCACAATGTCCTCTCCTCAGATGGCTCTGCCCCTCTGAAACTTGAACTCTGGAGTCAGCGCTCAGGTTCACTCCAATCAATGAGAGGAACAGCTGGCTAAGGAAACACATGCAAAATCAGCGCTCTCTCTGGGAGAAACAGCAAGTTTGGGAATAGAAAATACTATGTGTGGGGAAAAGAGCACCTAAAATCCTTCCTACCTCTAAGTGAAGGCACATGAATTCGAGATCAGCTGCTTCCATGAGCCATCTAACCAAAGAGGCATTCAAGCAGAAACATGCGAGTACCTACTTTGAGAAACCCCAGTTCTCTCTGCCCTCCCTACAGATGCCCCAACACACGAGTCCCCACTCTCATCACCAATCCACAGGGGAAAATTTGAGGCCCCAGAGCAGCAAGAACACAAGATTCAGAGACCAGAGGAAAAATAAAAAGATGACTACGACTCTATTTGCCACTAGTAAAAGTACTTACCTCAGGCCTGAGTCTTGTTTTGATCCTCGCAATGCTTGTTCTTCTTTTGAAGACTTCTAAATTGTAGCACATGAAGGTTTCCCCACAGCACTGTTGTCTTCTGCTCCGCATGGGGCTTCTGGATGGCTCTTCCATCACTGACTCTGGGGGCAGGCGGCTGTGAATTAAAATATTTCCAAGATCAGATCCCTCATTAGACCTAGACCTTAATTCCCGGACATGGACTGATCTTACAGAGGAGACGAGCCCTTCAGGCCAGCTACATGAAAGTAAAGCAGCTGGTGTCTCCAGGTTTACCCAGCCTTACCTCCAACTTCTGCTGACCATCTGCCATGTTCAACTGTCTGGGTATTTGCAGCTAACCCAAAGCAGAGCCCGAAGATTATTTTCACTGTTTGAGTAAGGTAAACTTTTATCCCAGTTTTTACGATAACGCAGAAGTTTGCTCTGGATTGGTAAACACCAAAACAAACAACATTCATAACTAGAGATGTGGTTTTTTCCTTGTCTGTCCTTTTTTCAGCTCATTTTTGCCCAGAGACAGCCCACTACATCTCCAAAATCCAGTTAACGATGACCATCCATCATCAGGAGCCAGGGCATGTAAGAGAATGCTTGTGTACCGTATCCAAAAATCTGCCAACAACCAGGCACACCACTGGAAACAGAAGCATCTGCAAGGAAACATTTTCCTCACTCGCAAGCACTCACAAGTCCAGGCACCATCAGTTTCTAAAAAGAGAGGCTCCGATTTTTTCCTCATTCCTGTTCTTTCTTTGTAACAGGATTTAATTTAATCAGTCTTGCTATTGCTAGTGCTGCTTTAGATCGATTAGTTTATCAATTTGGCCACTCCAACAGAGAGAGTGAAGAGAAAACTTTTATTTAAATTATTTCAATTTCTGGATTCTGTTTATTTTTCTATTCCAGTGAGTACTGGACAAAGGCCTCGCACTAGTGCACAAGAGGCTTTGCAAGGCCTGAGAGCTGTTATGACCTAACCACGCCTCATTGAGGTGATACAACTGATCAGAGCATTTTTAAAATCTTAGGGACCAATATAATCATTCCACCAACAACCAAATTTAAAACAAGTAGAGCCATACAGATTTTAAATTTTCCCTTGGACTTTTTCAGCTTGGGCTGTTGGTACACAGCTGCGTTACAACATTTTTCTCTATCCATCAGTTAAAAGAGCAGGTTTCAATCCGTCAGTAGACTTTCTTACTTTTAAGGACTACAATTAGTAACAGTGAATTTTTCCTATATTAAAAGGGGGATTAATTGGCATTGTAAAGCACAATTGCGCTGACATTTTAGTCACTGCATGAATACATGACAACCCCAAATTTTTGCTCAAAATTTGGTTAAAAAGAACAGAGAATGGGTCATCATTGTAATTTGTTTTTACAAACTGCTTTAATATCTCACAAAAGTAAATGAAAGCTGTAATTTTTGATGTATTTCTTTTTAAAGTCCTGGAAATGTTCAAAACATCCTGAATGACACAGCCTATAAGCATCTGTAGTGTGTGATCTACAGACGCTGCATGTGGATGAATAAGGGTCACAAACTTTAACTGAAAGCCATGAATTTTTGATCTAGAACTACTGTTTTGGTCCAGCTGAAGTTGATGTGGGTGAAGCTGACGTGGATATTTTTGGTCATACATTTGGCTTGGAAGTCTTAAGGATGAGTCTAGCTCTTGCAGACACTTGAGACAACCATCACAATATGAGATCTTATGGAGAAATGTTTATGGTATTTTGCTTATGGGGAAAATCTGCTGCATTTTGGAGGGTTGAACACTCACCCAGACTCTGCTTTTTGAGTAATGGGACTCCAAAATGATTTCTAGGAGTCTAATAGCTTTCCAGTGAAAGTAGCATGGATGTAACAGATCTGCCATGGTTCGTCTGTTCATCAATCTTAGTGAGAAGCTAATGGTTCCTAAAGTGATGGATGCTAAATTAGGTTGTTCTGCATTTTTCTGAACTTTTTAACAAGGGATTTGATGCTGTGGTTGAGTCATTTTTAAGACCATATGGAATCATTCAACTTACACCTGCCACAAACCTTGACACATAAACTGTTTTCCCTAACAAGCAAATATTTGTGCGCCACTGAAATTCCATCTTACTTTTGAACTTAATGAAAATAGAATGGCAGAAAAATACTTAAAAAGGATGTGCTCAACTGTTTTCGATTGGCTCGTGAAAGTGTAAAACAAAATTATCACTTACGTACAAGTTTACTACAAACAACAGTAAGTAAACTTCATTACTGTCTTGATGCTGCTCTGGGCTTGTTTAATATCACATGGATAATAATAGAATGGACTTGGGGTCTTGCAGTAAGAGAGTTTATAAGTGTCTTACGCTTATACAGAAGGTCAAAATATGACCTTACACTACAAAATTCTGGTTATCATTTTTTGAGAATATAACAATGATTTTCAGTTTTTGCAGTGTACAGAATTAGGTATTAGAACACAGCACAGCTTAACAAATCAGTCAGATTCAGTTTAAGTTCAGATTTAAACAGGATCTACATGTATGCCAAAAAACTGTAAATTAAAGTTGTACATTTGGTACCAGAGCTTCTCACAAATAAAAGCTGAAATCATGTACTTACTTGACTAGTAAATCAATTTTAATGCAGTGTTATTTTGTATTTTACATATTAATTTATTCTTCACGTGCAAATTCTCTTTTGATTATAGGCCTTTATGTCCATACCTGCAGGTCAAACCTTTGCAATTTGCAAAGGGTTAAGTCTTCATATTGCAAGCTGCCAGCAGGAAGGATGTCTGCACATGGCAAAGCAACCTTCATGTGAGAGCTGGTGAAGGCAGACACCAAATATCACTGTAGGATGAACAGAAACCCTACCAGTTTACAAATCAATTAGGTATTATGGTTCACAGATGCTTTCACCTTAATTTTAAAAAGTGTGACTTTAAGATATACAAATATTGTCATATCTTCTTCCAAGACAGATTTCTATGTTTCTTATAAATATATATGTCTATCTCCAATGTTTACTAAAATCATATGCTGTATTTTCCAGAATTCATGTGGTAATACATTTCAGAGAATTTTTGTATACTTAAAATGAATAAAAGATGTGAAGGCAAATTAATGTCATATCTCACCAAAACAACGAAAAACAAAACCATAAAGTGAACAGCAGGAACCCTGCTGTAAATGTATAAGGATAAATCACATTCAAAAAAAGTGTAAATTGCTAAGATAACATGTTGAATATTTCCTGGAGATCTTAACAGACAAAACCAGAACTCAAATACCAGATTAATTTTCCTGACACCTTTACTAATAATATCCTTAGGTTTCTTTAACCCTCCCACTTCCCTAATTGTTAGTTTCTGCTGCACATCCCTCATAGTGGGAGTATAACAGAAAGAAGCTGATGCCTGTGGTGACCAGTGACGAATGTGATATATCTGAATAAATCTCACAGGGTGACAGATAAGACAAAATGACAGAATGCTGTATTCACTGAATCTTTTTTCCAGATCAGGAGAAAAGAGAGATAAGCTTGTATTTGTAGCCTTAGCAGTATCATTAGCCTTTCATGCTTCTCCATCTTGATGCCACAAGTACTCTGAGAATGATTCAGAATGAGCCAAGATGGCCAAAATTTAAAAAATTTTTGGACATGCCTATTTTCCCTGTTCTGTCTAAAGTAGGATTCCCCAGAAGGATAGGGAGTAAAGATCAGGAGCCCAGATATACTGAATAAGGAGCTTAAAGCCTGATATACAATACTGACTTGAAAACAAAAGGCACAACAGAAACTTTAGAAGTAGTTTACTTGGGGATGACCTAATCCTGAAAATATTTCTCCAGGTAGGTTTTTGGGGGTTTTTTTTATGTTTACTTTTAAATCTTCTTCCATTTTTATCAGCTGTGTTTCATTAGTGTCACATAGCAGATACTCTTTTGCTCTCGGCTTGGTACAAGTGCCCAGGTCCATAGTACAGACTTGGGTGCTGATGCCACAGCCACAGGATCAGGCCTCCAACTTGATAGAATCACCTGCTAAATCATCTGATTAATTGCTGTTGGAAACATCAGCATATCAAAGAGCATCCATTACTGTTTTCCTTCACTTCATACCGAATCTGAGCCTACCCATGCATTCTTTATTTGGACTAACTCTGAAGGGCAGAAAGTACTAGTGAATTACTATAGACTAAGATCAGGCTGAAGCAAAACTCCTCCTCTTAATGGTAGTTATTACTATGATATAGGCAATATAATGTATTAAATACATTAAATTTTTACTGAATGGTTTGTAATGGGCTATTTTTCCATTTGCTGCCTGAGATCTTATTCATTTACCCTTCACAGCAAAGGTGACTCCAATTATATGGGGACTCAGTTCCGTCCTCACAGAAGAAAGTAAAGCTATATTCCAAAAAATAGTTAGAAGGAATTTCGAAACTTCCAACCGTAGACGTTGATAAAATAGAACAATGATATCAGTAACGTGACTAGTCGTCATTCTGTACAGCAAAGCAATTAAAACAGTTTATATACATATAAATATATAATCTTTGCCAGCTCCCTCTCTATCAACCAGAGGCTGTTTCTGTAACACATATATGAAATGCAAACAATCCATGAATTATAAAACTTTATACCTACAGTGGTAAAATAGAGAAACCTGTGTGAAGGTAGCTGCATTACATTTCATCTCAACCTCTCAGGGTCTCTGCCCCGTGCAAAACGAGGACCTTAATGTTTGTGGAGTTATCCATTTTAAACATGCACTAGCCAAAACCCCAAAGGTATGCTGACAACACAGCGATTTTATGGACCTGAACACAGCTGTTTGGGCAAGCTTGTAAGATACACGAAGTAGCTGAGCAACCTGAAAGACAACGTTCTTCTGGATACCTTTGGAAAAACATTAATTTTAATTAATTTTTCAAAAGAGCATATCCATTTAAATTCAGATGTGGGTTTAAATAAATTATTAAACAACTGAAAAAAATGCTCACTCTGTATTTTCCAGAGGTCTTGGTCTTTAGAAAGACAGAAGTCTAAAACTTAAAGCCTCAAATCTTTGATAATTTCCTGAATAAATAACCTCAAGTCAGGTGGAAGTGCTGGATGCTCTTGGCCTCTTCCAAGCTACAACTGAACATCGACAAGGTGCTTAAACATGTACATACGAACAAAACTTTGGAGTTTTAATTCTGGCAATTTAAGTATTTAATTTTTTTTGGTTGCTTTCATTTTGCTTTAGCAGACTGATGGATCTTTGGGGCACTACTGTACATATTAAATAATTAGATGCCGATACATATATGTGTATATATATTTATTTTTTTTAAACCAGTGGCTCAATCTCTGAGATATTTCTGGTTCTTCAGCAAGGTCATGCTACTGATAGTATGACTTCCTCTCTGTTAAAGACACATAGTGACTGAATTATTCAGAAAGATGCTACGCTTTCATCTAAATTTAAATGGAGCCTGGTTGGGAAGAGCTTAAGTGGCCCTCTGACAGATAGCAGCCCTCATGGAAAACCTGGGCAAACGAACTGGAGACCAACAGTGCACGGGAAATATTTCATGCAGAAACCTGACACTAATTAGCAGCAATTCAGTCAGTCTTGGAAGAAAGAAAAAAAAATAAATCAGTCTGGATATAACCTGAAGGTGTTGGCCTTGATTTTTTTTTTTGTGTTAGTATTAAAACTCATCAGAAAAATACACTGGAAACAATTACACTGTTGCTGACCTGGTGCACTTATTCTGTTACTAATGGAAGAATTTAATGTATGGTAATCTGAAAATCATGGCAAATTTTTATTTGAAAGGCAGTGAAGAAAAGGAAGGGAAAAAAAGAAAAAGAGATTACTACTTCTTCATAAACATTTAAAGACATGTCCTACCTGGGCCATCACTCATTTGACTAATAGTCTTGCGACTGGGTACATTGTTAATGAAATGCTAATAGTTTGCTACTTTGCCCTGTGGGTATCCGTGCACTGGGACTAATATAATATTGATCTGAGGAGGTAGTAATGCAATTGGCTACACGGATTTCCTCTGAAAGTCATTTCTGGGAAGTCCAGCAATTATAAGCAATTGTCATGCAATTATAATAATTACTTAAGGGGCCTTTTTACCCCAAGGACATTTGTAAACATTTCTTACTCCTAATTGTAACAGGAACAGTGCTAATCACTATAGCTAAAATGTCTTCAGCACATACATGTTCCTCTTATTGAATTATTAGCATGGTAGACATACAGAAGGGTGGAAATAAAAGTTCCTAGGTTCAGTCTTATCTTCAGACTCAACAAGTGTAAAGTCATAAGCGATCCTCTCATTTTTTAAGCACCAGTCCCTCAAATCTCCGCATCGTTTATGATGATGCTCTCCGAGGACCCAAAATTTATTTCTCTACACATACCATCAAGTTACCTTTGTTACTTCTTTCACAATAAGACACTTGTATTCAGCACACTCAAGCACCTATCGCTTGTAGGACAGATGTGGATGTATTCATGTTCGGAGACCGTGTTCTCTCAAACCACACCAGCCTCTGTAGAGGCGCAGACTACAAAAAATACCTCAAACACTGGCTGAAGACTGTCGACAGAACAAGACTGGGGTCGGAGCGGCGCGGCCCGGCGGCTGAGGGCCCGGCGGCCCCGACCCCGGCCCCGCTCCGCCGGGGGGACCGGACGCCTCAGGGAGGCAGCCCCTTTGTGGGCCGGCTTCCTTACCCTGCAGGGCCACGAGTCCTCGCCGGCCGACTGTCACCCAGGAACTCCGGAGTGGCCACCCTCACCCCCCACCCCACGCCCGCCCAGCTTCCAGAACGTTCCCGAAGGAACTGCGCGCGAGGAGGAGGGCGGGGGCGGAGAGCGCCCACCTCTCTCTCGCTGATCCGTCCGGAGATGTGACACAGAGCGGGAGAGCAGGCCTCGCCGTCCTCTGTTAACGACAGGAAAAGTGAATTTAAATGCCCTGAATGTAAGCCCTGGCAGCAAGAGAAAGGAAAAGCTTCCCAATTTTCTACGCCGCAATAGAAAATGCAGAACCATCTTTCCTACCAGTGTTCCAGTTGTCCCCTTTGCTACTTGTCCACCTTGAAGCCGGCATTACCGTGGTGGGTTGTAACTAACTCCGCGAGAGCCAGAAAGTCACGGTTCTCCAGAGCAAGGAGCCGAGAGCATTGAGAATAGGCTATTTCACAAACATTACCTAAAACAACTGAAAACCACTGTCGCAAATCTGGGATTTTTTTGCGGGGGAGGGTGTAATTTTCATGGAGTCTCGCATGAGGGAGAATGCTGAGTAGTTGCATTTTCCACCCGAGACTCTGCCTCTCTCCAGGTAACGAGAGCAGATCCGATATTACATTTAATGTAATATCTTTTCGGAACGGCATCTTTCCGCACGCCGTCTCTCAGACACCCGATGTTACTCGGCTGCGATAAGGCTGGCTTGCTTAATGCAAGGTTAATGTTATTCAAATGACTCCCCCCTTTCTGTTCCATGTAAAGGCACACTAACGAGATCTCCTGCAGCATTGTGCTCTGGAATTGGGAGTTTACATGGGTCATAAGACTTGTTTTGCATCTGTGTCGGTTGGCATTTGTCACCCCTTTCCATTCTGCATATTGATCATTCTGCTTTTCCCACCAAGCCAGGAAATATGAAACCGGCAGGTTTCAAGAATAAATTGCAATGCCGTGATATTTTTCTCTTCTGTCTTTCAGCCTCAGCTTCTGAGCAATCAGAAGGCTTTTGACTCTGAGGACCAATTTTGGAAGCGATACAGAGTTTTACACAACAATGTTCTCTGAAACTGGAGAGACGTGGAAGAGGCCGTTGCTGATCCGAGATGATCATTGCTGCTCCTTGGCTCATCTCATCCAAAGCATTCAGCGCCAACTGCCTTTCCTGACCGTCTCTGACTCCCCACCTCAACTTTACAGTTTGCATCCTTCCTGTGCGTTAGGTGGGGAAACAACTTAGCAAGGAAATGCGTTTTCTAAATATAATCATAAATAAGCTTTAGATCAAAGAAGAAACTCACTTTTTAAAATACATTAACATCAACTATTAATGAGCCTAGAGGAGGAGCGCTCAGAAAATCAAGATCAAGAAAGAGTTTTTTTGACTCTCTACATCTGGGAGCAGGCGACTGAAACACAAGATACTATTTTCTTGCTGAATTGCCTCTGTAAGTCAGAAAATTGGAAACTCGGACACTATCATTGTCATACCAAAAGACAAAGAATATTCAGTTTTGAATAGGTTTCCTTAAGTTTGCTGTAAAGATACGTTTTTTTGTCCTTTGGATTTCAGCTTCATGTTTTTCTAAAATTGTACCAATGCTATAGAAAATACGACTTTTTTATGGTTTATGAAAAAATACATATTTTAAAATAGAGTTTTGGCATGTTTACTGTCTTGATAGAAAGGAAAGGATTGGGTTTTTGTTATTATTTCTATACAAAAATGCAAGCCACTAGTCATCTTCCATTTTGTGCATAAATAAGAGGCTGAGCAGATGCATTTGCAGAACAATGAGTTACCTGTCGTCCAATTGATATGTAGAAATGTTTGTTCAAACACAGACGCTCACTCACAAAGACAGTGAATTTCTGTATGCAGCAAAATGGAAGACACTAACACTGATATGCCAAAATGGGGAGAAACTTCTGAAAAGTAGCTGTTAAAATGTGTCTCCTTTAAAAACATCACTTTGAGCAATATTACAAGATTTTTGAAATCATATTTCCCCGTTCTTGAACAACCTTAATTTCAAACATTGATTTCATTAGGAGAACAACAGCAGGTCTATACAAGAAGCAACTGTAAATTTGGCAAGTATACATTGACATGTTTCCACAGAAATGGAAATTTTCTGCTTAGATGCAATTTTGTGCCAATTTACCCAGTCAAAGCTAGGTCTTTTCCTTTCTCTCTATGAGCGTATCTTTGGTATTTCTACAAGGAACAGAGGGAAGAGGTATCACGTAAAGAAACAATCCTAAGCAAAATTCCAGCACCAGTCACCAGAAGATGGGTCTAAAAGACACTCAAAAACTTACGAAGTACTGCACTAAGGGAAAGAATTTGGCATGTTTAATACGCCCGGAGCAGGTTTTTTTTGTAATGATGTAAAACTGTGGCTGTCCTTATTTCTCTATATACTTCACTTAATTACAACTAGAATATTTATTTGCATGGAAAGGTGACACTTGCCTTGTTTCTACTTTTGAAGTGTACTAAAACTACTACAGCATGATCTTTTGCGGCAAGCAGCAGGACTGTGAAAAAAGAGCATTATCTGCAGACACACTGCACCAGTTAAGATTAAATTATGAGGTCTATCAAATCTCATGGCTAAGGGCACTGACTATTATTATTATGCATTTATGTAGATCCATAAAGGTTCCCTGTGCTTCAAGGCACTTGTAGATATTCTTGCCTGAAAAAGGTTACCGTGCTAAAAGAATGATCACCATCAAAGATAGGACACATTTCCCACATACCGCGAATGTGGGGGTTTTTGCATACGTTATGAACTTACTTCACCTTCCTGAGAAACACTGGGCTTTAATTCCTGGTGGAGTAAGGATACAAGATCAAATGGCCCGCTGGTCTTTACTGGCATTTTAATAATTTCATATAGGAAATGGGCAAAACTGGTAGGAAGGATGTTTTCCAAGTCTGCACGCAGTGCCCTTTCCTGTGACCTGGATACTTCCACAGCACTGAAGCCCTTCTACTGCAATGACAGCTGTTTTACAATTACTTTGATTACATTTTATAAACCGTACTTCTCTGCCTGGAAGCCTGAAGGTGGTTGGCTACAAAATGGCTGAGGATTCAAGGACAGCTGTATCAGGCAGAACGTTCCTAGACTGGAGAGCTTTCTGTGCCCAGCTGCATTGGTCTGTCCTGCTTTGAGGTAGAACAGAACCAATCTTCTTTTCGGTAATTTTACTTTTCAGTCAAGTATCTGCTAGGGCTGTCAATCACATCAGGAATCCCTCACGTAGATGCTGAACTCCAGCACCATACAGCAGGTCTGACTTTATGGGCTTTCTAAACCTTGCAAGTCTGGATAGTACATCGAGATGCACCAAGAACCAAAATTTTCAAAGTCCCAGCCTTTACCTGGGCTTATCTCTTGCTCTTCAGCAAGGAGGCTGAAAAGTGCTAGGAGAACATTAACTCGTGCATTTGGAAACTCGAGGATCTAACGTTTTGATCCTGTGACTGATCTCTGAGGCATTAACGATAGCTGGTAATTAAACTGGTTTTGGTTCCATTGCGGGTTTTTAGATTGCAGTGCATTATAAATTGTTTTGGCAAAGTAACCTTTTTTAACATATTTAAAATACTTACGGTTTTGAGAAAACATGGAAAAATGGTATGTTGTAGCCTGGACGAGTCTAACCTGAGTAACGTGGTCTAGTGGGAGGTGCCCCTACCCATGACAGGCAGGTTAGAACGAGATGATCTTTAGAATCCCTTCCGACCCAAACCATTCTAACATGGATGGTGGTTTTGTGGGAAAGCCGCTTAAAGCTAGGTTCTTCAGACTCAGCAGTTTCCATATGGAGTTCTGGGAAATTCAGAGTTTATATGCGAGACACCCCAAAGACTTTCCACCTGATCCTTGCAAGAAGCTTTTTAATCTTAAAAATAATGGAGTGCCTCATCTTTTAGGTTATTCAGAGTCAGTTCTATCCCTAGATAATAATGAAGAATAAAATAAAACCCCAACTTCACTGAAATGTTCATTTGCAACAATGGTACTAAATTATAAAAACACAAAAATAACAAAGCTTTTAATCAATGGTGAAGATCCTACTTCGCATCTCAGAGTCTGTAAAATTGGTTGGTTACCTTTTCTGAGCAGCTGGCATGGGGCAGTTCTCAGAGCTGCATCTTTCTTGTTGTCTCTTTCAGGAAGACAACTAGCGCTGCCAAGAGCAGCTGCTTAGGGCCACCTGTCTCTTCTCTGCCCAAAGAGGTAAAAGGACCCATGCACAGTCTAACACCGCCACACGGACACTTGTGATGAAGCAGCAGAATTACGTACAGGCGATTACATTCTTTTCTCCCCTGCTCCTGTCAAAGCTTCTTAATTTTTAACAATCTATATGGAGTTTGACCTCCACAATCACCCCCTCCTCTAGCAATTGGAAGACATACAAGTTGACTTTTTTGTGTCATATTGTGAGATGCTAACTGTAGTCTTACTATATTCATAGCTACTCTTTTTTTTTTTTCTTGAGCATCGTAGAAAGAGGAAACACAGCACGCAAGATGGTGTTATTCAGCACGGAGTGCCTACACTAAGAAATTCTCCAGATATGAGCTGCTAGTTTCAAGGAGACGCGTTTGTTGAAACCTTTGCATCCTTTCGCAATGCCTTCTCCCTTGTTTCTCCATTCTACCACTAAACAGAGCTGGTAGGATTTATAACAGCGTGAAGCTGGCACAGTGTAATGGAGATTCAGATCCTCACTATTTTCTAATAAGGTGAAAAGGTTAAGAGCACCTTTCAAAATCTAATTAGTATAGCCATTTATTGCCAGGCAAATTTTCACTTGCGTAAGTGAATGTTTTATAGGGTTCTGGCTGCAGGCCACTCAGAGGTTTTAGATCAGCGGAGGCATGTCACATATGTTATTCTTTAACAAACTTGTGTTATTCTTTAGAATGAGCGCTTAAGCAGGATGCTCCACTTGATTTATTCTCCAGCTGCCACTTTAACAGAGGAGAATCAGGTTTCTCCTCTTCCTGCTTCTTCATTTCTCATCCAAAAACGTTATGAGACATTGCTGCCTCACCTAGGAACACAGGATCTGCTTTGTCACCTGTGTCCTAAGCACGCAAACTCTGAGGACAGTTTAACTTTCCCAGCAGCTTTATGCTCACTGCCAAATTTCAGTAACTAGACGAACTTCCATCTTGTATTTCTTCTTTTGCAGACATCGCTCTCACTGTGCCATCTCGGATATTTGAAAAGATGCATCAGAATCCTGGGTCAGAAGCCAAACTTCCCTTGAAATTTTTCCAGTTGGCCCCAACAGCAAGTTATGGGAGCCGTCCTTCAAAGCTCATAAGAATCAAAACACAGCCCACAAACAAGCTTAATTAAACTGTTAAGCCTCTATTCACATGACTGGGTGCAACTGCAGGATAACGCTCTTGGCTTGCCTTTTTTTTTTTTCCCCTCCATATTTTTCTCTTTATAAACACAGTGCCATGGGGTTGTTTCTTATTTTATTTAGAGATGCAGTGATGTGAAGCAAGTGCTCAGTCTGATCAAAAATTGCTTCTAGTTATCCAGAGCCCAGTGCTATACACTTCATTGCTTATCTTCTTCGCCTGGCTGATGATTCCCTTATGATAAGTAAAGGAATAGCTGTGGCCATGTCACTGCTTTTTTTTTTTTTGTTTACTTTTGTCTGTCTTTTGTCATTGTTATATAATCTAAGGGAAAAAAAAAATACATCAATAACAACAAAAAAACCCCCAACATCAAAACCCAAACACTCAGGAACACATACACACACAGAGATATGCTAGTGTCTGATGTCTGACAACTAAGAAAGACTTGGTTTGGTTTTGTTTATTTTTTTGATAATAGTTAAAGTGATGAATTCCTCAAATTAATTCCTAGTCAGTCCTCAAAAAAGTTCTGGAGATGCTATCGTAACAGGGAACTACGGCACCTTCTGTTATTAATGCTTAAGGAACATCTTTCCTTCACAAAAAGCACTTATTGCAGAACTTATTCTTGAGAACATGAGTTGTAAATGCAGCTTATCGGCATCTTGAAGACACAACAGGAGATCATATTGTAAAGTTACTTGCCCTCAGGCCATCTGTCACTGAAGTCAGTGATAGAGTATTTATAAAACTATACCTGTAATACCCAAGACACTGTAAGAAGGAAATTCAGCCATATAATAAACTCATTTGATACCTAAAACCCCCTCCATCCAAATTTCATGGCTGTTTAAAACCTCGAGGAAGACATTTATTCAGTTAAGACATGACAGATAATTTCCACTTATTCCTTGATTTGTCATTCTGCTATACTAACAGACGGCAACTGTAGCATTTCAACTTAATACAAGACAACCATCACTGTCAACGTACTATTTAAAGGCCAATAAACAATGAAGTAATTATGGCAAAGATCCTCTGCCTCCAGGAATTCATTCTTTCTCCCCTTCAATCTCTGCTGATCTCAGAGGTCAGTGTCAAAAAGTCCTTTCCAAATAACTCCCCAAGTGCACTATAACCAACCTAGAAAGTCTAGATCTGTATACTTTTGTGGCTCTTTAGAGTCAGAACTAAATATATTTTCCTCCCAAGTCTCTGCAAACACCTACACAGAATTTTACAGCTCGCGTGTGTCTCAAAGCTAAAAGTCAATTAACAGAAAGCTTAAACCAGAGTTTCTAGCTCTGGTCCGCTTCAGAGCCTGGGATTATTTCAACACCAAAGGCGAGGTCCAAGCTCCCCATCCGATACGCAGGAGCTAACCCGAAGGATTAGACAGCCTTTAAGAAATGCTGTGAGCTCCAGCAGGGAGACTGAGCTGCCAAGACCTAATTCTAAAATACATCTTTGTTCCTTATGCTCCATGGGTGTCTAAATTATCAACTTTCTGCTGCTAAGCTTGGGGCTGGGGTGAGAATTGGGAATGCATAATGAAACGATATGAAAAATAAGAGCATGACAGAAACCTACAGAAAAAAAACCAAGTTTTGATTTCAGGGTGTCCTAGAGCTCAGAAAAGCTTATTTGTTAAATCCCAGCAATAACCGATAGCGTGTCTGTGGCAGCGCAGAAGCAAAGAGCGCGTGTGTGTGTCTGGGGAAAGGGAGCTGGGCAGGTTCTCATTACGCATCTTCTCTATCTCCTTCCTTCAGGGGAACGCGCTCAAAGTGACATTCTGGATTCATCTCAGAGAGACCATTCAACAGTAAAAGCAGCGTCCATGCATGAACAAGCCTGAATTTCCTGACAGACTAATGTACTATTTTCCATCTGAATAAGGGTGTATATCCTCAAAAGCCCCAATCGACTTTTCACCAGATTGTAATCACTTACACCGGAATGCAATCTGCCCCCTCTGCTTTTGAATGCAGAGCTGTCACAATGTTTTTTTTCCCGGGAAAGAAAATCAGAATGTTGTTCTTCATTACTGAGACAGAGAGTAGCCTTAGGTGTTAGTGAAGCAGCACTAGACCTGTAAGTACCAAAAAGTAAAGACAGAGTATTTCAAGTGAAGCTAAATCCTTGCCAAATTCTTCACTCTCATCCTGACATACGGAGTTTAGTGAAAGAGAAGGTGTTTTAAACCTAAAAAGACCTGTTTCTACAAACCAGCAGGGACAGCACACACATGTAATTTCTTCCATGTGTTATTTAGAAAGTTTAACTCAAGTAAGTATTTAAGCCTGTGACCTTAAACTTTCTTTCCTGACACAAAAGTTCAGTAATATACAGCATGGGGATATTTGGTGTGAAATGAAAATGGCCACAGATTTAATTAGAATGTAAGTTATTGTTAGCAAGAAAGGTCATGCTAAGAAAATGAAATTTCAGGAGTATATTAGCAACAACACTCCAGTGTTATTTGCATGTAAAATATATATTTTGTACTTGACATTTAAAAAGGAAATTGGAACTGTTTATAATGGATGCTTGAACACTTTTGTGTTCTTGTGCTGCTTTTGTTCACATTTTTGTGTAATTGGTTGGATCTCAGATGCAACAGTAGTTAAATTTTATTCTCTGTGCCCGAACGCCTAACTGATCTGGGAATTAGTTCCCAAAAGCTGATGTAAGTTGGAATAAAAAGCATACTGCAGTATAATCCTTACACGAGTACAGCTTCAAACAAGCAAAGATCTTGTAAGAATTCCTTATTTTAGGGTAATTAATCACTTCAGTCGGAGCAATTTTAATGGTGACCAAGACCCCATCTCCGTTTTGTTTATAGGGCACTTAAGTGCCTATGGAATGGAGGCACAGCTTTTCCTTTGAGAGAGTGCATGTTTTATGATCTGCTAATAAAAGTAACGGTGTGTCATACAAATCAGCCTAACTTCAGGGAAAGTGGGAGGTGAGGGAAAAATGCATTGACTTAATTGAAAGCATTTGTTTAAAATAAATCAATACAGTGGGTTGTAGCTTGAAAGAACACTCTAAATATAACGACACTGTGTTGTTGACTACAAAGAGGCATCTGCTAAGTCAAAAGAGGTTTTTACTGATTTCTGTACTCCTGGTAGTCCTGCAGAAGCAACATCATTGTGAACAATCTTACAGATGCGTCTTTGACTTTATCAACAGAAGTCACTACTCTTCAGTGCGCTACAGAGAGGATCAGATGTTGCTGAGAACAGAGACGGGAGAATGCCAAGGAGATACCATTTTGGTCTCCAGAATGCATACAGCCAGTAGAAAGCCTTAAAAAGTTTTGTCAAACCCAGCACCTAATTCCTGGCTGGAAATAACATACATCGTTTGTGGGGCATTTACTTATAAATTCAACAAACGTCTTAGTACAGATACCTCCCAGCACCCCATAACTCCACTGCTACGCAATCTCAGCTCTTCACAGTGGAAATGACGTCGTTACAGGGAACGTTTAGTCTTGGCCACGCTGGGATGGCAAACCAAATTACCCAAGCAAGAATGTGGACAGAAGTTACACTAACTGCCTGTAAGAGTGGCTTATGAAGCTAAAAATAACCCTGCGTATTAGCCAGCACAGCACAGAGGAACAGGGCCCCGTATGAATTACAGACACACGCTGCTGTCCTCAAGACCTTCCAATGAAAAAAAACCGCCTTTAGTTTGAAGCAAGCCTTCCAGTATCAACTGGAAAGGGTCAGCTGAAGAGGAAAATGGAGACAGAGACTTCCAGCCACTGGCTGCATTACAGGAAGATTTACCCTCCAGGCTCAGACTTCTCTTAATACCTTGGAAGCTAGTTGGGAAAATCTCTCTAGCCTGTTTCCAGATCCCTGCATTTGCAGGAGCCTTTTTAGCCTTAAGTAGTACAGCAAGGCTGTGCGCAGTACTTCACCGAATTTGGAGCTTCTGCCTCTGGATTAGGGTGAATTTTTTATTAAGAACCTTAACAAAACGACAGCAAATTCTCCGTATGCAAAAGACAGAATGAGTTGTATTATCTGCTGTATGACAAGCAGCTCTAAGTAATTGCTAGCAGTCAATCTGCCACGGTTGGTTTTTTTCTGCAAAGTCCCTTACATTCTTGCCAGCAGGTGAGCTTCTGTTTCAAAGACTAAGAGAAGCTTGTTTAAAGTCAGCTAAGTTGTTTTGGAGAAAGAAGAGAAGTGTACGTGATGGAAACACAAAAGAACAGGCTGTGGGGTTGTGCTGGATTCCGCAACATATAATGGTTTATAAACTAAAGCGCAAGCTACAAATCTGATGAGAATAAAATGGAAACACAACATTCACATTGTCAGTGTTTGTCACCGTTCCTCTTAACACGCTGTTCAGTAACACGCAATACAGAGGTTGTGGCCTGAGTTCATGCTGAGCAGGGGGATACAAAGTAATAAATGATTATTATAAACATAATTGGATGCAGTTTTTGGTGGGTTGTTCGGGCTTTAAGTTGAGCACAAAGATTTATTGGTATGCTGGGGCTCTACAGCTAGTATTTGCTTTGGGCAGTGATAGCGCTCCTGTCCCTCCCAGCCAAGCAATCACAAGCTGGTCCCCAAAATAAGGAGGAGACCCCTGACTTTACCTGGCAGCATCACCAATTCATAATCAATCCAGCTGGCTCCAAAAATCCTAGAAAGGTTTGGGTTGGAAGGGACCTTAAAGCTCATCTACTTCCACCCCTCTGCCCTGGGCAGGGACACCTCCCACCAGACCAGGCTGCTCCAAGCCCCATCCAACCCGGCCTCGAACACCTCCAGGGATGGGGCAGGCACAGCTTCACAGCTCGTGTTCAAAATTGGCCACCCGAGTTGTGGTCTAAACCAACTATTAGCATAAAGGCATGGTAATAAAGTCTGAATATTTTGCAACTGTAGTCTTTGCGATCAACCTTTTATGTATTGGCGCATTCTAAGTGGATATGCAAACTAAGCCTTAAAACTCAGTCTTTGAAAAGAAAGGAGTTATCAAAAGCAACGGAAATAAAGGTGTCACCCAGCCAGGTATCTTCCAAGCCAGTCACAAATACAATAAATTCTGTTGGGGCATCCTGGACAGATCTCTTCAGAACTGCAGAAAATTCCCCACCGCTGCTACAATGAAATGCCACTGTAGTTAGTGAGGTGATCTTTTTTTAAACTTGCTTTTAATCTATTCAGTAAGTAACTTGGTTTCATGCTATTTAAAAAGAATTTATGGCAATACCAAATGAAAGACTTGACAGACATCTAAACACATTGCACCGGAGTTATCAGCAACATTTGTGATGTCCAAAACATCAAGCTCCTCTGACAACCTGTAAGTTTTACCGTATCAAATCACTCATTACCAACTATGCTGCCTTTTAGTTCTTTAGCAGCCGATTCATGCAATGCTTTTTCCGTGATCGATTTTAAGTTCATTTAAGTTACCCCATTAAGTTCAATTTAAGTTACCCATTTCATCCTAGCCATCGTTTTCACAGACTGCCAGAACATTAGCCTCGAATATGCAGAGAACGCAGCTTCCAGAGTCTATCCTCGCTGTAACCAGGTTATGAAAACTTGTCCTGAACATACTAGGTTGAGCTTCTTTTCTGTTGACATCCATCGCTGCAGTAACATAAAGTGGAAGTAACCTAATTTTTGTTCCTAATAACGAATGAAATTTCACCAATCGCTATTCTCTTAGTCTTCTCTCACAGGCACAGTTTTCTGAAGCATGGTGGGTTGTTGTTTTGTTTTTTTTTTTCCAAATAACTTTTTCTGAGATAACATAAATAATCTCCTTTCCTAAAGGCATTTAATCTTGGGCAAAAGGGGTAAAGGAAAAAGCTGAGACGTGCTAATTCCAGCTACAGCTATGCTTGAATGTCAGACCAAGTCTGCTTTCAAAGCATCTAGGAGTATTACACAGCTAAGAGGAAAAGATGATAAATACAGGGCAAAAGTAAGTATTTTTGCAGATCAAGAGGAGAAAGAAAAAGTACTTTTCATATACATCTTCGTAAACCAGCAAAGTACTCAAATATCACAATAACAATTATAAAAACTAAAGTTATTATCAGCAGGAAAATCACTGCTAATAGGATACTCTTATACTTTGGAAAAAAAGTTATATACCTTGAATATTCAATTTTGGGGTGAGTGCATCCTGCTTACTATTAAAGCAAATGTTCCGAGGAGGGAAAATATAGGCTGCGCACAATAGGGAATTAAGGGAAAATGCCACAGCAGTATTCAATTTGCTATTAATTACTAAATGAGCAATGAAATATAAGATTCTGTAGTGAAGGGAAAGTAAGACCTTTGAGTTTTGTCAACAGTCCTAGAAGTATACTGATTGAGGAGTGATTGACGCCAGGTGTCACCGGAGCACGTAACAGATCAATACTTAACCAAAGACAGAGGTGCGTTCGAATCATGCCCATCGCTGAACGTGGAAATCATTCCCTGCTTTGGTAGATACACACAAATATAGTATTTCAACTTCCTTTAAACAAAAAAAAGGCTCAATAGACCAACTGTAGGCTCTTTATGCTGGTTGTTAACAGGATCCGTGCTGCAGGTGCATAATTGCCTAAAGCAATCCCTTCCAAATGAAATAAGGCAGTTTTACTGTTTGCTTCCTTTCTTCCTTTACCTCAACAGAAACCTTGCGTTTACCTTTGTCCCAATGGGAGGAAAAACTGCTGCCAGCAACTCAGATGGGACTGAACTGATGAACTGATTAGCATCCTAAAGTAGAAGGTTAGAAAGTGCATTTTCTATTACGGAGCAATTGCCATTGGAAAGTAATCTTGTTTATTAACTGCATTTTTATCTTCTCTGGAGGGTTCCTTGACATCAGATAATGGAATTTGCTCACTCTTTATTGTTTAAAACTATAATCATATCCAGAAAAGCAAGCATTTACTGTGTCATTAAACCAAGGTAGGGAGGACTGACTTCACAAGTGCTTGATGTCTTACAAACCTTTTTATCATTTCAATTAACATTGCCAAATGTTCTGTTTTATATTGCAGGCATAAATGAAGTTTTACAGGCTTTCTAGGTGTGTTTATATCCTAATTAATTTTAGCAACCGAGATGAGTAGCAAGAGTGAGACTACACAGTGAAAGCAGAGGAGTAGCTATTAAAGGGCAGGGCCACGAAAAGCAATTTAGTTGTCATCTACCCAGGGAAAGCTGCCCGAAGGTATCTGCGATATAGTGCCGGCACAACCTGTTCGCGTAAGTTTATCATTTCCAAACATCAGTTTAAAAGTTTTGGTGCTTCTTCTCCCTCGTCCTTTGACAAAGCAAAAAACGACCCTCACAAAACCATGTTTCTCCTTGCTTGTTCTCTGTGGGAAAGGGAATGATGCTGTAGCAAAGATGCATCTTCCTAGCGCTGAAATTCATCAATTTTTGCTATGTAGCAGAATCGCTCTGGCCAGGATTTAGGGTGCTTGCTTGTCTCTTCATCATTCTGCCTCTGCATGAGAAGATTTAGCACTGAGCTGGATCAACTGGAGCACATTCAGAGCACCTGCCATTTCCTTAGCATCAAGATGATTGCCTCGCTCGGATATTTCCCATCTTTAGTCCAGGTTTTCTCTCTCCTTTTGCCTTTCTGCATTCTTAGGAGATCCAGAAAACGTCGCTGTCTCCCCCCTGCCCTTGTACCCCACCCGCAAACACCACAACGTTCTGCATACGCTACATTTACAGATTTGGATGCAGGTTCAATCTGAGGGGGAAGACTGATTGATCTTAACATATTGGCAAACCCCAGTCTCAGGCTACGAATGAAAACAGTATTTCTCAAGTCGTGCGTTATTACTTTTCGTTTGTTGCTTATTGATTAACTGTCACGAGTAAGATCTCGGTTTTTAAAACGAGGCAGCTGTGGTGGTCTTTTTTTAAAAAAGTTTATAAAACAGAATATATAACAGCAAAGGCCAAGGTAAAACTAGACAGTATTCAATGTGGCATTGCTCTGTTTTAAAATCTCTGCTCACAATGACCTTGTAAAATATAGCATGAATTCATTTTTCTAAATCAAATGTTCATTCTCGTCTCAGGAAAACTTCCCATCGCTCTTGTGGAAATTGTACAAAATGGAAAGCTTCTCTTTTTGGTTACAAAATAGGAAATACATTAACTATAGGAAGAAAGGAATGCATTGTTTTAAAATGACAAAGAATAAGAGAGCGTATTACAATTAGAATCATAATGACATAACATTAGGTTAAAAAAAACCTTTGGACAAATTCTGAACGTTTTGAAAGTATTAAAGCACCTAGTTTCACCTATATTGAAAAGTTAATATCAGATTTTCTTTCACATATATACGTGTTTACAGTTTGCAGCTCTTGGAATTAACTTTTTGTATTCTTTTGCTTTTAATGATGTGTCAGTCATGCATTGGTAGTTGACACAACTAGCTGAAGATTGAATCACTGGTCTTGAGAGTTTCTCTTTCCGAGCGCCGAGTGCCACTCCACAGCTTTTACTATGGGATGCCACCACAAAGGCCACATAACGCAGATTATCTCAAAAAGCTCTGCACTCCACGTTTGCGTTGTTGTAATTAAAATAACTTAGCAACTTTGCAGCAAAGAGCAAATATTTATAGAAGATCTGAAACTCCCTGTGTTGTACGCACAGAAGGAATGATGGTGTCCCGTTTCCCCAGACTTTTCAACAACAGGCAGATACTGTTATTACAGATTTGTTATTTTGTCTCCCCTCCTCCCCAAGCTGTGAAATGAGTCCTGCAGCTTCAATGTGGTAGGCTTAGGATTCAAGAACGGTAAGGGCTGGCTTTCTCTTGCTGGAATACATCTCCCTCCTTTTAACAGTAGCTTGGATATTCTGTCTCAAAAAACTAGATTTTTTTTTCAGAGTAGTTAATTTAGTATCTTCCCTAATTTGTTGATAATTAAGAGCACATTTACCATGTGAGGCCCCTGAAAATTCATTCATCAAGAGAAATAGGTCAACCCTTACCAAGAAGGCTGCTTTTTTGTATTGAAAAAGGTCTTTTTGTTTCTCCAATATGCACAATAGCATTGGATATCACCATTGATTAACCATACATAGAATACTTGAAATACGGTGTGTGGCTGTACAGCTGTATAATGTGAGAGTTAGTAAAGCTAATAAAAGAGCGATTGTTTTCCATTTCGGGTGGTAACAATGAAAGAACATAAAGATCTGTCAAGAAATAATCAGAATAAGCCACTTTGGCTAAGAGAGCCAATGGTTTTTCACTTACAAGCTTCTTTAAGTTACTGGCTTTGTAGGGACCTCAGATATAAAACATCAGATTTATTAAGCTAAGATGACAAGTCAATGCTCCTTTCCATGGAATTTAATCAAGAAATTTCAGTACAAATCAACACAGAAAATGTTCTCTTAATTATTAACGCCACCTTGCGTAGAAACGTTCTCTTTCTGAAATGTTATTTTTCAGCTCCTTCAACTCTGGAAATCAATACATGGGTTGAGAAGCGGCTGTAGGCTGTGAAAGAGGCTCCCTCTTGCAAACCTATGGAAGGATTTATTTGAGGCAAACAAAAATAAGATGTTGGCAGTGGGCCTAATTCAGGAATGAACTATAGCAGAGAAGATGCTGATATTTATTATCTAACCTTTTTGTGAATTTTCTCTTAAGGATACATAAACATCCTCGGTTTCTCTGACAGATCCTGTCACAACTTTATCGAAGATGTAGGCAGGTTGGTTGGTTTCCTCGTTGTTTAAGTCAATGACCATCACATAATATTTTTTCTCTTAACCCGTAAATAAACGTTGGAACTGAAATTGATTTGAAACCTTATTCCCAGGACAACAAATGTCAAGCTGGGAGAGAAGAGATTTACTGTAATTTATTTATAAAACAAATGTGCTTTAGAAGCAGCCACAGGCTGACTCTAATGACTTTGCAGGAACTATGCAGAAACCTAATTGTTCATATTTAGTTTTGCCATACCATGAAGGGGAAGAAAAAAAAAAAAGGTATTAGTTTACCCATATATTCCTGGCAGATGCTGCTATTTAGAGTACGTTACGTTTAGCAGTAAAAGAAATCTCTGTCCTATACGTGGGTAACGCTTGCTGCAGCAGCTGGCAACAGCAGATACGCAGCACAATGTCCTTTGGCTCAGCTGTAGCACTGGCCGCATCTGCAAAGCCACCAACCAGCCCAAGGTAGGATGCGCCAGAGGAGACGCGGTGCCTTTGCAGAGATTTTCAAATGCTACTTCAGTGAAATTTTAGACCAGGTTTAAATGAGCTTCAGCAGCCTATTAATATTATAAAGCATTTTATATTCTCTGCACAAGAAGGTTAATCTTCCACTATATCCCGAAGTCCATTAAAACTATCCAGCTTTATGCCCCAGCAAAACAAATGAAAGGGCCCGAACATCTGCCTGTCTTTGCCCACACAGAAACACACAGATAGATCAAAAGGGACCTCTGGTCCTGCTCTTCATTCAGTGCAGGTAGCCAGAAAAATTATAGTTCTTATAACTGCATATTCTGCATGGAGAATAATTCATTAATGGGGTCATTTACTTCAATAAGCAGAGAAATTTTTCAGAACACACTTTGTGTTTTTCATACGCTCAAACTGCGTGAAGTTTTCAGGATAACTCCAAGAAACTTCTGTAGGCTCTGGTCCTGAGAAATGCACGCAGTAGATCAATCTCAAGAGGAGAGCTTGAAAAAGTCCCCCTGCAAGAGACTGTATCGCATAGAGAAGCCCAACAGCAATAAGAGGTTTTGGAGACTGCCAGGATGCAGACGTACAAACAGGAGTATCCCAAGTGTAACCCAAACCACGTCAACATGCTTTGATGCAGAAGCAGCTTTTCCCTGGGCTCACAGTGTGGTCTGGGGTAAAAATTGTCCTTAAAAGCCATCAGATTCCCCCATACCTGCAGCTCGGCAAACAGGAATAACTGAGATGCATTATTATCTGCTGAAAAAGTTAATGTTTTTAACCACTGAGCCACTGCACCCTTTGGTGATGCAAACTGGTATGAAACTCAGCTCAACTGATCTATTTTTGTTCTGGCTTACCCGTCCTTTCCAGCTCTGTCACACTCAAGCAGAGTTGCAACAATGAACTCAACAGTGATGCAGTTATTCTTTCATTCTCCAAACATCTTTGGAAAATTTTTAGTTGAATGTCTCCTTTTTTTTAATCACCATTCCACTCTGAAAAGCCTACTGACCTCTTCATAGTTCTCTGAATTTTTCTGCCCTGGTAAGCTACAGGTAATTCATTTTACTTCACAATTTCAACCCTGTCTCCCCCTGAGTAAAAGAAAAGACTCCATTCTACTTGCGATCCAAAGACAATGCTTTTCACAACTATAAAGCATTTGCAAATGCTACAATATGATTTAACATTTTAATGGACAGTGAATGATGGTAACATAATACTCATTCTACCCGTTGTTCCATATATTCTGCAGGTTGTACTATTATCTGTCATTTATCAAACACATAAAAGAGCATGTTTTCTTTCTCTGCGTGTACAAGAAACAACGGTTAAACTACTTGAGGCTTTTTTTCAGGTTAGAACATTTTACTGTACTTTTCCACAACGTGTACTTAGGGTTTTTTTTTAATAATGGTAATGTAATGACACTTGATTAAAAACAAACAAAACTGAACAGCCAAAAGCTCTTCTATAATCCCAAATGCAATTCTCGCCAGTTTGCTGTCCTGACACCAAGACTGGCTCTTGGTATCTACCATCTGCTTTTAGAAAAAAAAAAAAAAAATAAATTGCCCTAGTAATTTCCCCATAACTGGCATTTTTATTGTTTGTGCTTTCCTCATAAGGAAAAGCCAAGATATTTGGAAGTTTCTAAATAAATCAGAAATTTGTTTTTAAGAGCTGTGAGTTTTGTTTCTGCCTACCCAGCAACAGTTTTGACAGCAAAGTTTTAAGATCTGCCGGGGGTTACAAGGATGGCCACGCTGCATAACACCACAAAAATCAACAGCTAGTGTTTAATATATATTTCTGTCAGTCAAAGCAAATCAAGCTTTATTTCCATGAACTCAAGAAATTTCCTAAAGGTCAACATTACTCTGTGTGTAATGAGGTCATCCATTATGTTATATTGACTCCAGCTGCTTCAGGAATAATTCGCTTACCTCCTTTTTCTATTTCAGTAGAGCAGTTAAATTAGAAAGCGTGACCTGTTCATTGAAGGAAAACCGGTGAGAAGGACAGTGCTCCTCACCTTCCTACCCAAACAGGTTCTTCCCAGTATTACTGCACTGAACTGGGGGTTACAGGCCCTTTTGTATTCCCGATCCACAAAACAGTTGCCCAAGTCATGGACCAGGCAGCACATAACAACCAGCAGATTACAGACACGTCACTTCACAAGCACAGTAAGAGCCTTTACGAACGAACTTAAATACGTTCTGCAGATTGAGGGCAAAAGTTTAGTTCAATTTTCCAACTCCTAGCAGTGAGGAGAACTGTGTTTTTTAGAAGATGAATTAAATCAGAACCGGCAATCATTCAAAAAAAGATGGTGCCAGGTGTCCAATGCTTGGAGGAAGACGCCTTTCCTCTGCACCCCCTCTCTTGCCGAAGAGCTGCAGTTGAAACCCACGTTTCACACTTGTTTCATATTACAAGCAATTTTCTTTATATTTTGCTCTTTCTCCCCCCTCTTTCAAACAAAACGGTTAAAATTCACCGCCGAGAGAAGACACCAATTAATTGATCTTTCTCAGGAGTTCATTTCTATCAATAACGAGCTATTAGCCGAGTCACTGCCAGCCAGCGCAAGGCGGCAGACGTTAATGCTGTGCCATTAGTATGCTCCTTAAGCACAGTGGAAATGTCACCTGCGGATGGAAAAGCAGCAGCAAAAAAAGAGGAGTGACATTTCTGACAAAAGGAAACAAACAAAGGAAGGGGCTCCTAAACTTGAAAGTAAAAACTTTTCAGGTAAACTTGGGCTTAGATATAGAGAAGCGAAGGGCAAAAGCCAGAGTGGAAAATGCCAGCTGTGCCCCTCTTTCCCTCCCTGGCCTGGAACCTCTTACTCAAGAAGTGAGACTAACGTTCAACTAAAATTCCTGCTGTTGGAAACTGATTGTTACAACTAGTATTGTAAGACCGTAGCCCACCTAACGAAACAGTAGATGTATACTGTCTAGGAAAAAAAAAATTAAGTAAAATGTAAAACGTACAGCATAATGACTTACTAAATCAAATCTAACAATATTGAGGACAAAAGTCCTACTAAGTTGAAATCCATTACGCGTCGACATTTGTCTTCATTAATCGCCTTCAAACACGTTGAATCCTGCAGCCAGGATTCTCATTTCTGAGGAAACGTTTTAGTACAGTGTAACTGTACCTGTGAGCCAGAGCATAAAATCTGATCAGATTTCCTCTGATTTACTACCGCTAGTAACCCGACAGTTGGATTTCATTACAGGTCTTATTGTCAAAAGACAACTCTTGCCTTATTTCCCTTCCACTTTTCCCTTACTTTCGTATGACTGATGAAACAAAATGAGGAATGCAAGCAACACACCAGCCATAAACGTAAGAAATAAAATGTTCAACTGAAATGCCTGGTTTGACGATCACAGTTACAAGCTCGTCCATTTTTCTTATTCTTTGCAAACATTAAATCAAATAAGAGCTCTTAAAGCTTGCCGGTTCATAGTTACTCTTTGTCCAGCAAATACCAGTTTTGCTTCTAAGCACAAACTGGTAAACTGTGAAGGTACATGAAGCCAGGCTCAGGAAAACGTATTTCATTACTGAACAGCCAACATTTTCTTCTACCAAGAGGGAGCCTGTCCCTCCTTTTCCCCTCCTTCAAGACAAGCAAAGGTTTTGCTCCTAATTGAATTCTACAATTCAGAAAAGTGCTTGATGTACCACAGTTATGTTTTCCAGCACTCAGCTTCTCTACGCGTCATAGTAGACGGTGTCCTTAGTTAAACGAAGGCTAGGAGTACCCCAATAACCCAGGTTAGCCCTTAATGCGCCACGTCCTGGGAATATACAATCTGAAGACTATCAGGTAAAAAAACTCAGCCAACATTATGAGATAAACCCTAATTATAAAGTAAATCACAGACCATTTCATGCAATTAGCATTTTTCATCTGCTCTACATCGTGAACCCACAGGCCTGTGTGAACAGTGCAGTCCCGCACACTGCTCACATGAAGCTTCCCCCTGGAGGCGCCCACTCCGCACAAATATTTTTGTCTCGTTTCTTGCTGAGAAATTAATTTGTCTCCTGACCATATTAATAATTTGAAAAAAATATTTCTTCTATCCTGCTCAAAATAATTATAAATAAAAGACCAGCTTGAGGAAGTTCAACTGATTGGGGGAAATAAATACGTATTCTCTTCGAGATCTGGCGATTTCTCTTCAACTAAGTGACCCAACACACTGGCCCCGAAATGTCAGGAACAGAAAGCGTCTAATCAAAGCCTCCGGTCTGGCAAGAACAAATTATTGGCCACGGTTCATTCCGATATTCATGCACAAAAGTCTGTTTTGCTCAATAGCATTATTCGAACACTATTGTGGTACGTACACCACCAGCGCATACACCTAAAGCTTAGCTTCTACAGCCTCACCTCGTATGTGCCTAAACGCCCATTCTCCACGTAGGCCCAGGAGTTTAATCCATGTAACGATATAACCTCTCATCTGGTACTAGACTACCGAGATAGAAAAAAAAACACACACAGGGAAATAAAAATTACTCTATCCCCTTCCTCTGCACTCCTCCACATAGAGTATTTTTTATAATGTTTATAATTAAATAAAAATATTAGACTGGCAATTTAACACACTTGATTAAATTATGCTATTTCAATAAATGGAAAACCTGCAATCAGTATTTCTGGGTTTAACAACAGAGACTTTGAATAGAAACTGCTTCTGAGAATGTTCTTCCTCGCCTCCATCTTTGTTGTGCTGAAAGATCCATCATCTGATCTGCTGCAGAGACGAGCACTGCAGAAGGACACCAAGGGGAAACATAAACCTAACCAAGAGGAATTGGTTTAAAAATTGGTAAAAAGTATTAATCTGATTTTACCTTTCCTTTTTAATTTTTTCCCTGAGGTTTTCCCAGTTGTATTTGAGTAAATGTAACATGCAACACCGAACACCAGTAAAATGACGCAAGTTTCTGGTTAGTGTCACTCAGAAATGATTTGAGAAAAAGCACACAAAAAGGTTGAAGGCAACTGAAAAAAAAATGAAGGCTTTTAAATTGGTTTTAAAGCATGTGTTCTTCTGTTTAGCTGTATTTCTTTCTTTGAGGGGGGCTGTTTCTCTGCACTAGGCTATGGGTGCTATGGATGTATTTTCCCCACCTCATCCGAGCAGCAGCCATTCCTCCAAGGCGCAGGAGGTGAGATGACACCGCCATGGTGGCATCAGCGTCATTTCTGTTGTGCTGCCACTTTCAGCCATGAGGCTCTTCCTCAGCTGCTACCATCGTCTGGAAAGCATTACCGTATTTATCTGCATTTACATGTCTTCTCGTAGTTTTAAATGCTTATTAATTTGTTTAATCGAAAATCAAGTATCATCTTGTTTTTGTACCTAAGTACTAAAACCCAAAGTATGCCTCTGCCATCGTAAAGCTGCTTCTGAACAATGAGACGCTTTTTCCCAGCCACCGCAATCTGGCATCCAATGATCTCTGCAAGTTGCACACTTAATTAGTCTGAGAAACTCATTAAGGTATCTGGAATATTAAGATGATAGCATTGTTCTGAATAGCACTGTGCACAATCTAATATGGCAGATGGCACAGGCTGCCGACACCTGTGCTGGCTTGCCATCTTGCTGACAGATACAAACCGTCAGCAGCAGAGTTCTAAGATACATAATCATAAAAAAGGATCTGAAAATAAAACACCCATCAAATCCTCAGTTTTCTGGATGCCTGTTTGTTCGTAAAGAAGCATTTTGTATTCAGTCACTGGGTTTGAAACAAGAGATGCACAGGTTGGGGGTTTGGTTTTACGTCTTAAAATGCCACTTAGGTTTTTATGCACCATTCTCTACTTCGGAGCCAACCGTATTTTTCCTTCTGTGGAAGTGACACCGCAGTGCTATGGGGGTCATGGGAAACTTTATTCCTCCTCACCTGAACGCTCGGATGACACATTCACTTTTGCTCCTCATTAGTCCAGACTCGGAGAGTACTTTCAACGCTCCGGGGGATCTGATTAAAAATGGACAAGCTTTACGACGCCACAGCTTGCAACTACTTTACTGATAACACTGAGGTGACGGGAGCTCTTATTTCTCTCTAGCAAATTATAAGATAATTTTAGGTTTTAAAAAGATATGCAAAACCCAACAAACCCAAAGGTAATTATCAAATCTCACAGTGAAATGGCATACCTGAAATCATATCAAGTAGAGAGAAAAACATCATTTAAGATTTAAAGTTTCTTATTTGCTCTTGGCTTGAGATGGGAAGTGGAAGATGAGAGACTCAGCTGTCGCAAAAATCAAAAAAACGTTCCGGGGTTTTCTATGTGTTTTTGGAAAAATGGTATTTTGTTTGCACACATCAGTACTAGTAGTAGACAACAGCATAGTATCCATTCACTGAAGAGGAGACGGAGAGAAGAAAAAAATATAGTTGTGTTATACTCAGCTTCTAAAAAGAAGCTCTACCACACAAACATATCTCCAATACCTAATCCCTTGTACAGTAGGGAAAAAAAAAAAAAAAAGAAAAAAATCTTCCTCATCAAGCCTCCTCGGCATTTCAAAAACACCACGCTTCCTTTGGATTTGCTTTTAGTTAAAATAATAATAATAAAAAATAATAATCGGCAATATGCCTGCTTACAAAGACTTAGCAAGATTCAGGGCTGCTTCAGTGTCCGATCACACTCTGGCGGGCTGTTTATTGAGGAACCTGAAGAACCGCCATTCAAAAGAGCGAGGCAAAACTAATCGCTGCTTCCTGGGATACGTTTTCTATCATCCCGATTATTATTGCAGGGATGGAATAGAGCGCTATTCTCATGGAGGACGTTGCGTAGTAAAAAGTTTCTCCCCTGGACCACTAGTCTTATCCAGTGAAATGACAATTGGTGGTTGACCTTTTAAAAACCTATTCACATGATTTTACATAGGATTGTTCAAGAAGCTTGGAACGCGGCAGGTAGCTTTGTCAGAAAGTAAACTGCAAGCTCTAATGCTGCAGCATTGGGGGCTTCTTTTTCATTATTGAAATAAGCCTGGATACGTTCCACCGATCAATGCTGAAAATTAATTTCTTGTATTTCCTGGCGTAAATATGTCTCATCAGCACTGACTTTGTGTGCCATAACCCCAAGAGGGCAAAGCATGCCAACCCATGCATGCTGACAGATTTACAATTATTGGCAACCAATGCGATACCATCGTGTTTTGTGAAAACCTGCACTTTCAGAAAACTATTTATATATATATAATCTGTGCCGGCCGTTACCTCTTGTGGTGTTAATGCCACATTATCCATTTCTTCAGCTTGATCTTTCATCTTCAGGTCAGAGGTGAGGCTGACCAGACTACAATTTTCTATTATTAAGTATTCTTTCACACCAAGAAGGACACTTTCCCTGCCCTGCGTGTCAGAGTAACTGTCCTTTAGTGAAGAATAGTCTTACAGAGGACACAGCGACGTACTTAGGAGAAAACTAATGGTGTATTTTTCTTCCGTGAGAAGAAATAGAACAGTTCACAGCACAGCTAAGAAAATAAAAGAAAAATAAAATCAAATTACTCTTCTGATACTGGTTTTTAATTTTCTGTTACTGAATACCTATTTAATAACCTACAGAGACTGTCCACTTGGTTAACTTAACAATATATAGGTAATGCTAATCTTGCAACTCAGTTTCCACGATAGTTTGTTGGTGAAGCAGAAGTATCCACACCCTATTAGAACATGTTTTAAATAGCAGAAGATTTTTTTCAATAGAGGCACACAAAGAAAATAAGCATTCAACATGAAATGCTTTACCAGTTCCAAGCAGATCTTCACAAATATAATGAAAAAATTCAATGAGGTTGAGGCTTGGTCTCTTAAAATAAATCTCTTAATTCAGCAAAATAGAAACGATTGGCCAGACGCTCTATCTGGCCATCTCTCTGTTGTATCTCTGCTATCACACTTCCGACTCCAGTCCACAATTTTTTCTCCTTCCAGGACAAGTCTTATTAAACTTTGGCTCAATAATGTTTTCTCATGAACTTTCCCCAACATAAGGCATTATTTATTTTGATCAGATGTAGAGAGGGAAGGAGAGAGAGGGAAGCTACCAAGAAACTAAGTGAAAACAGAAAAACCTAAGCTCTCCCCAGACGTAAGTTCATATTAATCTTCATACCCGGGGGGAAGAAGAGAGTCTGAAAGACTGCAGAAGAGCAAAGCGTATGAAGAAAAGAAACAGTCTGTTTCTTCTTCCGAAGCAAAATAAGACAATTCACAATTATCAATGCTCTTCTGAAAATAAATACATCTGCTTCAGTCAGATTAGGCAGTTTCTTAGCACAAATTTGTGCTGCTTTATTTGATATAACCAATGATGAGATTTTTCCTGCTAGAGCGGATTTGTCAGTTATAACGCAAATATCTCCTGAGAAAATCACGTCCTTGTAATGTGACACAGTGAAAAACACAGATTGCGGAGTAAAAGTAGGCCTGAGAAAGGTGGTTCTTTAAATATTTACAGATTTGGTTACAAATGATCTGCAGCTTGGCAGCTGGGTGTGTCATAATCAGACTTTTCTTCCATCCTTTCATCAATTTGCTGCTACACACTTTGTTTGAGGACTTGGAGTCTCATGGCACAAACCAATTTTGTTCTTAGGAGTGGTAGATGAATGAGTTGTCTCCTCTGCCACAGCCTACCTTCCCCGTTGCAGGTCCTTCATCCTGGGTAGATTGCTGCTGGTGGGCCTGCATTTATCATCGCTACAGAAAGGCTTTTGCAGCTGATCACCTTTAAAGAGTAGAATGAATCAGTGAAGATTATTAATTTTTTTTTTCCTATTTTGCCAGCAGTTCCGTCAAACTCGTCTAAAACCAATCCAGACAAGCAACTGCCTAGTATCAGTGTTTTTCAGCTGTAGACACACACACACTGGAGAAAAATCAGTGGTGAACAAAAGAGACTTGATGAAAGGGGTAGACAAACCTGCCTTGCAAGAGAGAAGAACTTACAGGGTTTCAGTTTTGATAAACATCAAAGGAAAATAAAGCCATGAAAGACCGGATAACTCACTATAGTCTAGTCCTAGCTATACGTTCTCCACCTGTAAAACGTGCAGTTATTTTCTTTTTCACATATAGATTCTATTCTGATTTGGGACTATTCTGTTAGCCTTCAATTTAAAAACTGCATTGCCTTTTAAGGAGAATTTCAAGAATGAGAATTTCCAATTTAACATTATTTTATTTTGGGGTACCACTTGCTCCATAAAGGTTACAGTCATCCAATCTTTAAAAATAGTAATAATAAATTATAAGCAGCTGCCATACTAACGTGGAATTTTTCTTGCGAGAGCTACTTTAATTATTAGCTGTCCTTCCAACAGAGCTGATTGCAGAAGATGATGTTCGACGCATGCTTGAGGTGGGGGCAAAAACCAGCAGTATGCTATTAGCCCCCTCCTCTGTCATATTTCTTTTATGTCTATATTTTCATTTTAAAAACCCCACATTTTTATTCCAGGTTGGTAGACCGGACAATTACTCCCCAGGCGTTTGCAAAGGATCTCAATTTGACAGCAGGATGTCCGTTTATATTAGTTTTCAGAGTGTGAATGCTCTCTGGATAGCCAATTCCATTCTCAGCACTTCAGTAGGACATTCAGCAAAAGAAGATTACAGTTGAACTTAGCCTAGCGGGAAGCTCATAGCAAGGTATTTTGGACTTTTTCTCTGGTTTTCCCAGTCTCTTGCCAACTACTCGTTTGAATGAGTGACAAAACTCTGAAGGCTATTGGAATCTTTTGGAAACAGTTAGGAGTGTTACCAAATTTGTAAGTTTGGCTTTTTTTTTTTTTTTTTTTGATTCGCCTCTTTTCCAGAGTAACAGAGATAAAGCACTGGTTTAGGAATATACCATTTCAGGTCAGATGAAGATGAGATACAAGATACAGAGAGGTAAAAACATCACGCATATCATCAAGCTGACGGTACCGCTTCCATAGATTTGCCAAAAGAGGTCTGCACTCTGTAAGGCCTATCAGTTTGCTGTCACATCAGCTAAATTCAAGCAAGGAAAAAGGCTGGAAAACTTCACGTTAGCAAACACAATTTTCATTTCCGAAGAAGCACGCTTTCGTGAGCATACTGTCTCTTTCAGCCCATGCTTTTAAAACTACCAGAGCCCGAAAAAAAAAGAATTTTTTGGATAATCTACATCAACCTAAAAGCAGACAGGATTAGCCTACTCAGAAAATGAAACTCTGAAGAAAACCGCCCTCTGTATTACCCGCACACCTGTAAAATTCACCCTGCTATTAACATCAGAGCGTTTGCCTCAATTCGGCATTCTGGGATTTGGTTTTATTTGTTTTTGAATAGATAACTGATGAGTTTTGCAATCCACTTTAATTTATTTCTTAGCTTTCCAAGATATAATTTCACGTACCCAACATCATCTACATTCATCGCTTTATACTTTAATTTTCTGATTAGGAAAGCACTGACATGGCAATACAACACCTAGATACCAGCGAAATCATTACTCAAGAATCTGAAATAACGTCAGATCTGGCTTCTGTCTTAGACGACAACATTCCTGCCCCGTTCCTTTCCCACATCACCCATTTCTGAACACAGCATTACCCACCACTGCTGGGACAGCACAACCTCTGCAGCTGATGAGGGTATCTTTTTTTTAAGGTAACGCATTTGAACCACAGTAAATTACATGGTTCATTTACCACCTATTTACTTGCTAAGTGACTCCGTCCAAATCCTTTCACATTTTAATTTTCATCAGAGCGACACAGTGGCTGGGTATTCTTTACTTTCAGAGAGTTTTAAAACTGAGTAATAGAACAAAATGGTGTGCAGTGGTGATCTCCTATAAATGTTTTCCTGTAGGATTCACGCACATATTGACGCCCTTCACATATCTGGAGTGTGACTGGTAAATTAACAGGCGTTTAGAAAATGATGTGTTTACTCCTGAGAATGCAGGAAAAGCAGACAGTTGGGAAAAAAAAAAAATAAAAAAATCTTTAAAACACTCAGAGTACAAACCTCTTTCCTGGATGATTTCAAGTCATCCAATCCACCAGCCAAATTCATAGTTTATATAGGTTTAAAACATACTGTGCTTTTACAGACTAAGTGCATTGTTGTAACTCAATAACAGTTACATATTGGTACTTATGACAAAAACAAAAAAAAGGGAGGAATCACACTTAAGTGCCTTCTCAACAGAAAATCTAGCCTGAAACTGCTGAAGCTCTCTGTGGATTGTGCAATTCACACTCTCGGTAACAATAATAAAAATATTCCTTTTTCAGTTATTTCAGATTTAAGGAATTAGTTATTATATCACTTTTGTTTCTGCTTTATTCTTAGATGCAGAATATTAATAGCTCATTAACAAGCTGTAAACATCCATTGTGACAAAACGTAAGTAATTTGTATAGGGATAACGCATAAAGTGGGTTGTAACCAGATTTTGGGGAGGTGGGTGAGAAGCTTTTCCCAACCGGTAAAGAACAGATGAGTGTGTGTTGGATACGTAATTCAATTTCAAGTTTAGTGGGGTTTATTATTAGCAAGAGGACTGGGTTTATTTTTTGACAAAACCTGGTGGGGAGAAAAAGCAGGAGAAGTAAAGGAACACAGCCGGAGATTCAGACACTGATACGTATTTTGATGAAAGAACTGCGAGAACCTGAAAGCCAAACCTAGCACCTTTCCAGGGCAAGGACTTTGATCTTCCGCTGCCAGCCAAAGACACACATGTTAGAGCCTACAACCAGGATGTCTTCTAATTGCTTCTTCGCCCAGCTTTCCACCCAACTGCCTTAAAAATCTGGACCTGTCTTTGATGCACCACAAAACCACAGTCAAATTCCAAAACAGGATTCAGACTTGCAGGACATGTAAGAGAACAGACAAGGGAGTACGGCAGAATTGGCTAGAAACAAAATAGAGCCTATTCTGCAGATAAAACCCATTTGTAAGATGCTGTTGGAATGCTAGATGTGAGCACTGGGGAGAAATAACTCCTATTCCACTATTCCTTTTGAAAAGGAACTTAAAACTCTGCCTTGGATAATTTCTTCATTGTGCAGTGTCACCCTTTCCCTTTTAAAATAAGAAGTAAAAAAACAAAGACCAAAAATCTGCTGGTCAAGGTCAAATGTCAAATACAGCTGAACATCTTTGTAACAAAAGGTACAACGGTGGAGTTCAAAGTCAGGAAAAATTCACTGATGTGTTTCACCAGGAAAACAGAGACCAAAGGAAGAGCCCGACAATGAAGTTACTTCATGCAACAAAAATCACAATATACTTTCTATAAGCATTATAGCATGAAAATCCTTGCCCTGAAGATGTATTATACCAACAGCATTTAGGTTTTAGGTAAAACGGAAGTAAAAGTTGGTCTTGTGTTAATCAGTCAAATGCTAGCACATACAAAAATGCCCCTGCAATCACAAAACAAACGCACTAAGGTATCTCAGCTACTTTCATCTATCTGACAAATGCGCTTTAGAAATCTGCCGAAATTTAAGACTAGGATTGAAGTAACAGATCTCTAGGCTGCCACAAGGAACATCAGCCATAGCCCTCACCTCCAGGCGGCTGCTTCCCAGTTTCATCCAATGGAAAACTACAGCTGGAAACTTAAAATTACCAGTAACTGGTGTCTATAACCTGAAAACCCCCGTGGTATGAAGTGAGGCAGTCCAAAGCCGGTACAAAGCGACTCGTCCCCGTAGGAAGGGGAGGCAGGTGGGTAAGGAGCTGAAGGCTGGGAGCAGGGCTGCGTGGGAGAAGGAGCCCAGCCAGAAACCTCAGCATTTACAACACTACCCTTGTTCCATCTCCCCTTGCCCATCTTTTCACTTGCCTTTGTAGTTTGCTGCTACTGAATTAGATGGTTTTTTTCCCCTTTTTTCTTTTTTTCTTAAGTGCTGTAAGACATATTGAAAGGCTGATTTTAATCAGGCCTTCAAGGCATAGTCATACCAATAATTGCATCCTCCCAGCTACCAGGAACATCTTATTTAAAATCAAGACATCATACCATGCTTGAATGCAGGTCTGGAATTCAGTAATTCTCCTCTGAAACACGAAGCCTCAGAACTTCACAGGTCACAGTAACGTGACTGAAATCCCACGTGTGCAAGGAGGAGCAAGAACTCTTCCAACAGATTTTCCTTTCAGTCATCTTATCATTTTACTTTCTATGTCTCCCAGGCAATTTTCCTTTAGCCAAGAGAGGTTCTGTCACTCAAATATCCTGTGGGACTTCATACAACTTGTATTGACTGAAGGGGGAAAGAAATTATCAGTATTCTTGGAATTGCCAGGGTTTGGTAAGCCACCTAATACAAATCAGTGGATTCAAGTTCAAACAATTTGTTTTATTAACAGCTAAGTGACCTCTCTGAGCCATTAAAGACGTGTCACAATGAAAAGTGAGGCTTTATTCGACACATTTCCAGAAATTGTTATTTACGTTGAAAGATTTTAAATTACGAACTTTTGTACCTAAATATTTAAGGTATTTATACCTAAGCCGTTTTGACTACAATGTCAATACCTTTTAAAAAAAGGAAAAAAAAAAAACCCTAAAATATTTCTTCTGTAGTATCAACTATTTATTTCTTGAACTGACAGCAGAAACAAACAGATAAAACCACAGGATATTTTCTACGGAAAAACAAAGGCTTTTGAACAAACTTGTTAAAATATATTTTTTTTAAAAACCCAGGTTCGTCCTTTCCATAGTGTACACTAAGAGAACCAATAAAGATTTTCATATTCTAACCTGCGTGCTACTTGACATTTTGTTGATCGTACAACTGTTTTCTTATTCCAACAATTTTTGTATACAGTTTTTATTGAAGTGAGTTCAGAAGGAGGTTTCCGACAGCCCCAGCCTGTGTACTGAGAGCTCCAAGGGGAACGTGCCTGGGGGCCGCCTCAGCTCTCAGTGGCAAGAGACTGAGAATGCAAGAGCTTAATTAATTCTGCTCACTAACAAACCTTGAACACGGACCTTGTATAATACTAGAAATAATAAAGTGCCAGGCTTTCATCCAGTATAGTATGGCAATACCTGGTATTTTAGGAATTTTGGTGTTTCCATTAATGTTCACTGATTACCACATTAAGCAGCAGCCTTCCTCACCGGTTTTCTTGAGCCAGCTCTGCTCTACTGCATCATAATGCCAGGAGTGAGGGCTGGGACAGGCATTATTGAAACAAAACTTACGTTGGGTATTTTGCACAGTTAGTGCTGCTCCCGTACACGATAGCTGCTATGTTACCGCATCTATTCCCAGAAAATCCATCCCCTTAGTTCAGTTAACAACTTCTTAATGTAGTTAGTGTAATGCATTAACAATGAATTATTTAACAAAGGGAACTGACTTAGTTATTCTGGTTAAAACACAACAGGCAATCAGCAGCGGCGGCTTACTTCTGTCTACTTGACATTGTTGAGGATGCCTCCAGAAGCAAAATCAAGATCTAAGTAAAGGCAGCAACAACAAAAAAATTCTTCTACGGCTCACATCCTTCATTAGCTCCTAAGAGAAAGCACTGCCCGAGCGTCTTAAGCTTATAAACTTGATGTACACAGAGGGACTCAAAGGGAACAATCCCTACTGATTTATGTACAAATGCTGAAAAGTTCAGCAATTCTCGAAGCCAGCGATCGAATTCCCTCCCCTGTCCAACTTCACTCCGAACACTCGAAATAAAGGGGAAAATGGAAAATGCCTGGCTTCAGATTTGGAGAATACCCTGTTATCTGGCAATCTATGTGCACTTCATCCAGACTAACAACGGACAAAGTCCTGCTCCACTGAAAGCAGAGCATCTCCACAAGAATATGCCAGTCTGAACAAAATATCAAAAAATAATTTAAAAAAATAGGAGAACCTTTCTTGCTATGTCCAGGGAGCTATTTTTGTGGAAAGGACATAGTGAAAGCAAGAGACGGCATCAAAGAGCGGACAGGCTGATGCTTTAAGTAACTGTTTGAGATGTGGGAGAGCTATTTCAGCTTCTTGTTCCTCCTGAATCAAAAACAGGGCACCCTGGCAAAAGCCTTAACCACCAGCTACCCTTTCTCTCTCTCCTATTTTACAAAACACATTGATAGAAGCTTTAAAAAATATGGTTTAACCTCAACAGCTTCTGCCTGCTTCCGCAATCTGCTACTGCAATATCTTTCTCCGGAGCTTCATATTTATAAACCTTGTTAACTTCTTTTTTAGTTTATTTGGTCAAATTCCACTCTCTGATACAATCCACGGCTCTTAAAAGAAGAGAGAATAAATGCACAGACAGACCATTTCACATTGTCTTCCCCAGTAAACTCTTTCACAACTGGAACTCTCTATTGTTTTGGGGGTTTTTTTATTTTATTTTTATTTTAAAGGATGCTTATTCTTAATAAAAATCTATTGTTCATGTATGAGTCCTTAAAGAACACCACTACATCAGTTCACGTTAGCTTCACCCCCGTACATGCCATTTGAACACTTCAATATTCCTATTAGCTAATTGAGAACAGACAGCATTTCTGCCATTTTATATTGGCGTACTTGCACAGTAGTCAAGATGCTTTAGCAAACGGATACATCTAGTAATCTCGTGGCTTCAGAATTAGAGTGAAAATTATGTACCTGGTAAAGTGTGTAATAAGACACCTCTATGTTTTAGCTTTATTAAGGCATATTTCCCACTGAGCTATATATTCTATTTTTCCATGGGGATAATGTTTCAGAGCTATCGAGAAAAATGTTTGTGATGAGCGCTATGGTGTATGAACTGTCATAATACATATGGTTATTTTCACGTTTAAACCTAAGCCTTTCCCTGTGCTTCTTAGGCATACCATAATTTGCCGATCTGAGGATGCTCCACTTTATAGCACACACCAATCTCCACATATCCCCAGCTCTTCACTCCCTCCAGATCCGACTGCTCCCTCACGCTTTCTCAGAAAGAGGAGAGGAGTGTATTTCTTGCAAACAGCATGAATACATTCCAGTTGAGCTGTAGCAACCACGGGGCACATGAAGATAAAAGGATAATCCAGTGACTGTATGCAAACATTAGAGCACATCTGCCTCACGTTTAATTATCAACTTCAAGCTTTTAAGTAGTAAAATAATCTGTATACATCAGAACATTGTGCAAACTACTCACTAGTTTCTTAGGTATTTGGATGAAAATGTTTTGTAGGAAAACCTATGCCCGTTGTTGCCAAGCTCTACTCATGACACTCAAGAAATCATTACGAGTTTGCAAAGCAGTTTGCAACGACAAGACAACTCAATAATTGTACCTTTTATGTGCGTGCATGCAATTATCCTCTCTCCTCTCTGTATCTTAACATCTCCCTTGCAGCGCCTGAAAAGCACACAGGAGTTAGGAAGCCTTAGAAATCCCAGCTGTAGCTTCAAACATACACCCACTCAGGATGCCACAGCATTTTGACTAACATGGGAAGACTAAGCTTCACCAGTTCTTCGGTAAAGTTTTAGAACACCTGAAAAGACCACCCTGCTTCATCACACACACACACGTGCTAAAGGAAAATCCCGTTACACTGAGCAGAGGAAAAAAAACAACAGGAATTACTAATTGAATTATAATGACAAATCCTACATAGATGGTATTTAGTCCCACAATGTTTTCTCTTCTGCAATAAAGCTAGCAGAGCAATATTTTCAGCTCTTTGAGGAGACAGAAGAGTGTAGTCCTGTCCTGCCTGACAGCATTTGCCACTTCTAAACCACATCATAGCAGGAGGTGGGGGGAAAAAACCCAACCAAAACCTATTGGAGGGACACAGGCTTTACAGCTGTCCGGTTTGCAATCCAGTGGCAGCCTGTTCCAATTCTTCCGAGGGGGTCGTCTCCTCCTGGCATAAGGCAGGTGTTTTGTGCTTTTTGGCTTGGTGGAGGCTTTAGTATTGCCTCTCCTTCTCTCGGTATTAGCTCTTTGATGTTGGCCACAGCCAGCCATCGCTCTCAGGAAGCAGAAGAGCAGACAGTATTTGAAGTCAGGAGTTACGAAAGGAGTGCAGCTAAAACCATTTCCCTAAACAGCCAGCAAAACAGATTTCATCAGAGGTAAAAGATTTCGGAGTTTAAGAGATTTAGCAGAATTCAAAAGCAAGTCCGTAGGACAGATAAGGAAGCTGCTAGGAGACATAAATGAAATAAATTTAGATAATTCCCTTTCACCTGCCAGGAGGGAGAAACCTATTACAAGAAAATACTGTATAGCTTTAAAAGGTATTGTTAGGTTGTATAATGGTTAACCATCAGCCGTTTTTACACCTTATCCTCAAACAAAACACACAACCTTTTTTCACAATTGCTAGCCCTTGATAACCGCATGCTTGCATATTTCTTCCAATAACTGCATCATCCCCCATCTCCCTTCTGCTGAACTCGTAGCTATTTGCTTCCCTAAATCCAGAGAGTCCAGAAACTCTTCTATTTCAGATGGTCTGTTTAGCACAATTAATTTAAAATGCACTATCGACTTTTAGTTTGTATTGTTTAGTTGCTTACTGTTAAACCAGATGGAAGGCCCCAAAGCTTGTCTCCAGCCTCGTCAGCTTACCTAATAAAAGATTACGCCTCCATCTACAAATTTCCTCCTATCCCAGGTTCAGAAAACAAAGCCTACAGCAACACTACTATTGTATCACTACACGTTAACAATAATACTTTCTCAGTTGCTGTAGCTTCTCAACAAAAAAACTACGTATAAATCAAATTAAGGTCTTCAGTATTCTTCTGTCAAGAAGGCAACGTTTTCCATAGGTCAGGTTCTTAAATATATGAGGTTAACTTCACACTGATCTCGCCAACCTTTCTCAATTTCTGGACAGTAACAAATAGTCTATTTCTAATCTCGTTATGAAGTGTAGGGTCATAAAACCCATGATCGTATTGCTCTGAAAATTCACCATAAGCCTGAGGCACTAATCCACCAAATATTACATTAGGTTTCCCTTTTGCAATTGTTCATTTTTACTTCTAACACTGCTCACAGAGCAGGGCCCTGAAATCCATTGTTAATTGCTTATGTTTAGGGTTTCTTTCCTGGTGTGACATGAATCAATCGTGCTATCATAATGTCAGCAAAGAGAAAATGTCCATTACCTTAGTTTATAGGGAAACATTATTTTTCTGAGACTAGAAACCACTGACATTTAAGCCGAGTAAATAGCCTTGATTTAGAAAAGAGAAATAGTAATAGATGTGCCGTATTACATAGGTGACATCAGCCGAAGCTTATTTTGGTAGAAAACGTAAGGAGGAGCAGGCAAGGAATAGTGGCTTATTTTGTTCTTCCTATATTAAGTGTTTTAATTAGCTAGGTGAAACAACTAGCATATCTAGCTGGTATTAACCAGTTTATTTTAACTAAATCTCCAAAATGCGGTTAGCTATTACACAAGATGATATACTGGTCTTACCAGAGGAGGTCTGTGCTGATAAAAATTATGTGACTGCTTAACTGTGGGCCTCAAGGTAAAGCAGCGGTGTTGAAATCACAGGCCAACAAGAGAACAAGCGATCAGGCATGAAGGCGACGCCTGAAGACAGACCTACAGAAAAGTCCTATGGGATACCTAAACCACAGGACAACAAAGTGACTTCTAACTTTTCCTTACCGGTCTAGTAAAAAGAATACAAAGTAAAACTGTTCTCCAGAGAGATCACAGAATGGTTGAGGTTGGAAGGGACCCCTGGGGGTCATCTTGTCCAACCCCCCTGTTCAAGCAGGGCCGCTTAATGCTGATTGCCCAGGACCATGTCCAGGCAATTTTTTCACATCTCCAAGGATAGAGAGTCCATCGCCTTCAGAAAGGTATCAGCTGGCTTGGAAGGATTTAAACAAGAAAAAACAAATACCACAATGGAACTAATGAAATATACACAGGATTAAAAAAGGTGATAAAGAATGAGAATAATAATGCTGTTCAGAAGGACTTGAAGCATATAGAAAGAAAAACAAGACAGAAATTGCCAAGGGAAACAAGGGTTATACACTACAGCAATGGCATGAAGACAAGATAAAGAAAACTTTACGCACGGTATCAGGAAAAACTGTGTAAAAGAGTTTCCCGAAGGAAGATGTGACAGCTTTGTCGCTTCAAATCACTTAAAAATTGTATGGAGAAAACCTACGAGCACATACGGCTGGAATAATCAGAGTGGCACAGACTGATACACAGCAGATGACTTGATGGACTCCTTTCTGTTCAAGGTCCTCAGACAACAGAAAACCCAACGCAGCAGATGACTTGATGGACTCCTTTCTGTTCAAGGTCCTCAGACAACAGAAAACCCAACGCAGCAGATAAATGGAAAGTGCCCAGCCTGGACTTTTTTTTTTCTGGTCGTAGTTTGAGATGCTCCTTCGTAGAAGAATAGGGATGGAGAAGGGTAAAGCTCAGCTCCCTGGCGACAGAGTTCCTGCAGCTTTAGATAAAATTAAATAAAAATATAGAAATTGTCCTTATAAACTTTTAAATGAAATCTCAAATTTGGGATTAAGACGTACTAAGCTTTTACCCAATTTTCTGCTAAAGGAGATCTTTTCAAGCTCAGGCATGTCAAAATGGAGATATCTGCTTCTATCACAAACTAATTTGAGCCAGCATTTTCAGCTCTGTCTAGCACAGAGATTAGATAGCCCAGGCAATTTTTTATAACAGGTCCCAAGCTAGAGTGGTACGATTGCTCTTGGTGAGATTTATGGAAAGTCATTGCTGATTAGTATTACTGATTGACAACGATTAGTACTCCTGTAACGATAAGTCTTATTCTACAGTACATGGTTACAAAATATCAATTACAGTCAGGGATTGGGTGGTTTTACACATTTTCTTGCTCATTTCTAGAGGAAAAAGCAAAGCTACATCATTCACTACTTGCATCCTGAAAAGCTGAAAGGAACATTTTGTGAATCTTCATTGCTTCCATAAAATACCTGTATTTTACCGCCCTATTGTTTCACTCTTACACATCTGCATAGGCATGTAAAGATGTTTACAAGAGTTAAACGCTCTGGGCTATAATTGCTATACTAATTGTAACTATTATCTGAATTTAGAAAGGCTGCTCACTTATCAAATATGAAATTATCCATCATCATGTAGGAAACAATACTGGTTGTAGACAGTGGCTAGCTAAAGCGATCATCTCCAATATCTCCTCACTCTTCAATTAATGCCATTACAATTATAACCTCATTTCTTCACAGTCTCTCAGCTGGCTGACCGCGCACACCCTATGCGCTGTGTGACAGCTGCGTGGTAGGGATGCACCTCAAGAACAGCTCTCGGATCTGGTCAAATATGCACAATCCAGTTTGGGATCTCAGCAGAAATCAGCTGAGGAAACTACTTAAAATTAAAATGGTCCTAAGCATCCCCCAGAGACAAATATTCAATCATCCAGGGACTTAATTAGTAAAACAATTCTGTGTTTAGGAGCATTAAGCAGGTCTGAGATACCCGAGACAAGTTTTCTGAGAAGTTCTGAATTTTTAATATGTGCATCACTTATTATCCTTTTTGAAACAAGCCATGTTCTTCAAAACAAACTGAAAGAACATTTGCGAATAAATAACTTACTTTTTGTTTTGGACTGGAAAACAAGCAAACTGAATGTTGTTCTGTAAGAAGTCATTCACGTTCTGTTTCCAAAAGGCAAAGCACCTATGTGGGTAAATAGGAAAGGGGGAACTGTGCTCTTCCTTGGAATCAAACAAAAAATTTACTGCCTAGTCCATGAACTTCTAAAAATGTGGATCTAAACCCTTCTTCTAGACATTTAACTTGCCAAATCTCTCTTCCAAGCAATAACAAAATAAATACAATCTATTTACATGAGGTGTGGTAAAAATGTGAGTTTGCAAGATAAAACAAATTGCAAATTCTTTGTTTGTTCATCTCCTCAGAGCAAAACTGTAAGACACTGTGCTTCACCTTGCGCATCCATTTTAGTTTAAAAAGTGCAATGCTGGCAAAAAAAAAAAAAAAAAAAATCTAATCGGGGCTTGTTCTACATTGATTTTCTTTTTTGTAAGGTCAGACGTCACGTTCTGTGAACACAATTCTAATCATGTCACACAGGTACATAATATTCTTGTTCTCCAAAAAAACTTCAGTGCAAGAACACCATCAGGACAGCTGTGCCTACTTGCTGTCTTCCATAAAGGAAGTTATAATTCAAAAGAAAAGACATTTATTCAAACATACCCATAGTCACATTTCCAACGTCTTTGCACATTTCTAATCACTTGTGCTGAAACACATAATTTGCTTTTTCAACTGAAAGGGCCTTTACAAGCACTTCGCACATCCTTACCCAGGACTTGTTGATGCTTTTCTATTCACTTTAGGGCCAGAATCCACCACTAAGTTACTGCACTTCTTACACACAATAGCACCAGAGAGATTGTCAGATTCCACTACTAAAAATACAGCTAGAAGCCCCTAAAAAAAAAAAGAAAAACCTTGACTCCTCTGGTTTGTTCCGTTTGCAACATGATTAAAACCTTACCTGCTTATCCTTGAAACCTTCCGTGTTACGCAGATGCACATTTACTATAGCGTCTGTGCTGCGATTTAACTGTCTGCATATTGCAACCTGAAAAATGGTATATTCCCAGCAAAAAAAACTTTCTCATTCTGACAGCAGAAGAGAAGACGCCTCTAATGGGCTCACAAGATGCTCCTGTAATTGAATTAAGATCTGTATCTAAGGTACAGTAACGTAGGAGTCAAACTCCGTGGAGGTATTGAAGCTGGACCGCGTGCCAGACCTTTCCGGAGGACCTTGCACCAACCAAAGTCTCACTCGCAGCAGCCAAAGGCTCTCTGCTTGCAGGAAACATTGCTTTAGAAACACTGCCCAAACTTGCAAATCCTATTGGAGTCTATCTTGTACTAGAAAAGCCTTTCTCATCCCCAGGATCACAAATTATCAGTAAGGCCGGAAAGTTTTAGAAGACAGTTTGTTTTATAAATTTTTTTATTTTTTTTTTTAGTCATGGTTGTCATCAACAGGAAGAAGAGATCTCTTGCTGGTAATGAATAAACTAACTAAAGAGTTAATAAGTAATTTTTCATGTAGTAATAATATGGTTTTCAAAACAACTTCCCCCCCCCAAACACTGGAAGAAAGTGTTCAAGACTAGGCCAGAACTTCCAAATCCTCTTTTTCATTATTATCCCCATCACATACCACCTTAGTGCATGGTACGTTCATGATGATACAATAAACCCCTCTGTATTACCTGTAGCAGAGCTATTCACTGCCGTCCCGCCAGGACAGAGTTTCTGAGAGCATTCCCTCGCAAACTTTCACCATGGATCCTAGCTTCAATTCCACCAGAATCTCAAGCGACAAAATAATTTGGTGTGTCTGTGAAAAGACAAGAGTATTTGTGTCAAGGTCTTACCTCTGGACTTGTGCTTTCTCTAAAAGCCTAGTAGATTTCTAACCTTTTTTTATTATTTTCAGGAGCACAGGCAGAGCTGTTTCCCTCCTTTCAACTTGTCACAAATATCTAGTCTCCCATATCATGGGAGAAATCTAGGTTACTATCATCAAACTCTAGCAGTAACTGTTAAAATAGGAACCCATTCTTCCTATATCCCTCTTCCTAAGGAAGGCAAAACATCAAGAAACATCCATCAGGGAGATGAAAAAAAAACCTGTGCCTAATGTCTGAGAAATACCTTTCACATGGAAAAAAATGTCTGTATCTGCTTAATGCTTTTTCCAACAAACAATACAATTTCTGAAGTAAAATGTGACAGATAATTAATTTTGTGATTTGCCTGGCTGTGACATACCAGGTACTTAGCATGATTTCTTTTCACATCTGTAGAAAAACGTTACTTTGATTTTACGGAATTCAGTACACAGAAATAAAAAACTAACCTGTAATAACCTCAGATCATTTCTTTATTATTTTTCCCCATCTGATTACATATTTGGGATGAATCAGTAAAGCTTTCTGCAAACAACTTACAGACTGCAAGCATATGGGATGTCTTTGAGGAAATGGTGCCAGGTATAGCCATATGTTGTGTTGCAATAGCAAATATATCACGTACTCCGAGAATCCATCTTTCAGGACCGTTCAGGAGATTATTGATTTTTTTTTTTTTTCCATTCCATCACCAGATCTGGTAATAGATCTGGCTCTCGTGCTGCAAACAGTGGTTTAGAAAACCTAGAACAGCTTCATCCCTTAGGCATTGACTGTGCAGGACATTCAAGCACCACACGCTCTCATTTTGGGACGTTTTGGGATCAGTACTTTTAATTGGTATCTTCTCCTTAAGACTAATGGTATTTTAGAACCCAAAATAGCTTATTTCCCAATTTCCATTCATTCTGTATTTCCTCTTCAAGTATTCTGCAGATGTATACAGTTCATGACCATCAAATGAAATCATCATTGTAACTTCTCAGGTTCTAGTATTTTGGATTCAGCATAGCTGGAGTCCTGCCCTGCGCATCTTTATCTCCAGAATTTACACAGCCCTTATCACCATACCGTCCTTAACTGATCAGATGTTTCCAGCTTTATAACGTTCTGTGAAGCGGGGAAGTAAAACACCTGTTTCATGGCAGGATCAGTACATCATAAACTGCGTTAAGTAATTTAGCCAGGGTTATGAGTGACGCACAACCGAGGCAGAAATGGATCCCCTGCCTCCCATTGCAGTGTGACCTTCTATTAGAATCATATTTTGCCTTCTCGGCGAGCCTCGGCTCTATTTTCCTAACCATGAATACGTCACCTATTTGAAGAATAACTCACATCCGCAGGCTCTCATCACTTCTTGAGAGTACATCCACCCATCAAAGTCACAGGCTGTTGAAATTCACAGGTCCTGCCAAGTCATTGATACCCTCATTTCCACCAGGCCTCGGATGCTCTTTATCATCATCTGGCCAATCCTTTGCTCCCTCACGTCTACTAGCACTTTCATGCCCTAAACCAGGCATGTTCCTTTCTGGTTGTTCCTTCATTATCGGCTAGATTAGCCCTTCACGTTAATCCCTTCCTTACCATTCAGACATTATAAATACTAATATGACTCTAAATACAGCCTTTGGAGTTCGTGCAAACAGAAATCAAGGACTTTATTTGACAGGGCTGCCATAGGTCAGGTTTTCTTCCTGAAACTACAGTGAAATTGGTGAATTATCTACAAGTTTGTCCTCGCACATTTCAGCAAAAGCCTACAAGAGGGGTATTTTTACCCTACTATCCTTTTATCATTTGTAGTTCAAATAGGAAAGGAGGCTGCTACAACTTTTGTTCATAAAGGACCAACCCGTTGGGTGGGATGGCAGCCTGTGGGCTGCCTAACAAATTCACCAGCAATACCTTTATCTTCGGTGGGATGCTGCCAGTTAAAAAAAATCCCTTTTAAGTCTGTACACAAACACTTTTGAGGCCAGAAACTACGCTTTAGGAAGCCTGGATTAAAAACAAGAAAACCACATCCAATTTTCTACTTATACCTACTTCTGGTGGGTTTTTTTTTTCTCCTTTAAAACCTGAGTGAGCGATGCCTCGCTATAGCAATTAAGTAATTGTTTTCTCTTGACGTGCATTGCCATTCAAACAAAATATTGAACTGTAAATATATTCCTAGCAGGGACATTAAGCATGAAATAATAATTCCTCTCGATTATTCATTAAATTTGCAGTCTAGTAACCTGTAGCTCAAAGCTAAGTTATACCTAGTTCTCAAAAAAACATGGATCTTAAACAATTGCCTTCCAGACAATGGAAGTGATCTTTCACTTTATTTCATTGATATTTCAGTTGTACTGTGACAGGCAAACAAAATTTGGAAACATTGTAAGAAAAATACATCAACGCTATCTGTAAAGAAACCATTCCAGTCAACAGACTGTTATTCACAGGGTTCTGTAAGCAATGCTAATTAGTGTCGGATAATTAAATAATTTATTATTCCTTTAGCAACTGTACTAATATGGTCTCAGAGACTGAGTGCACACACATGCAGAAAGATATATTTTATGCTGGTTTGCTGCCCTGAGATATTTTAGGAAGGATAAAAGTCATAGCCCTCGCCTTTCAAAGCAGTAGACTAAAGAAGAAAAGGCAGATAGTGAAAAACAGAAAGAGAATGTCTCTAAAATATTCAGTTCTTCATTTAAATTGGACTGTATTTCTTTTTCCCCCCGCTACTGTCCATTGGTGAATGTTTCCCTTAAGAGTTGGTCAGACAAACCTTATTCACTCAAAACCAGATTCATGAAATCAGCGGGGAAACGGAATTTTTGTGTAAATACCAACTTTCAGAATATGCTCATTGAAGTATTTAAGCAAATTTCTAGCTGTTTTGTTTCTTCCAAACACATCAATACGTCACCCTGACAAGGCCGTTATTTGTTCGCATTCACTCACAACCCCTTGCACACTTCACAGAACTTTGAGCTGTTCTAAGTAAAGCAGATGTTTATTTTCCTGCTTGTTTTCATTAACAGAAGCGTTAATGAAAAATAGTGTAATTGTTTCTGTTTAAAGATACAAAACTAATTATATGGGGGAAGGCTACTCATTGCTTCTCATCCTAAAGGAGCACAAAAAAACTCATGAACTCATGAATTGTTCCTGTGGGATGCACAGCTCTATGAGACACAGCTCTGTTTGGTAAGAATATATTCATAAAATAAATCCAAAAGTATTAAAATCCATGGTTTTAATTTATTCCTACTGTATTTTTCAGTGTGAGATTTAAGTTGGAGTCTTTACTTTCTAAAAATACCTTAAACTCTTCGACCAACCAGAAATTTTCTAAGCTAATACCGTTATTGCCATCATTGTGAAACTGCTTAAATTTCAAACTTTGAAGCGCTACCAATTGTAACAAATTGCATATTTATTTTAATGAATAAGTTTCATTTAGTGAGCACAGTATTTTCAATAGAACACGCCCACCTGGTTGAAATACGCCATTAAGTTGAAATACGTGGCATTTCCTGCCTGAAGTGCTTCCTAATTAGCAGCAATAATAAAATCGGAGATGAAGAGAACCATGGGAGTTTGTTTATCTGCTACGGTTTTGTTTGCATTTGCTTGCATCTCATTCTGAGTTTTTGAGGTGTATTCTAAAGAACGACCACAGTGATTTTAGGAAAGAAGCCCCAGTAGGTGTTATCGCTGAGGGAACGGCAAAACCCTGGGTCTGAACTGCTCGGTTCCTCCCAGACTTCGAGATTATTTCCTGAAGAGTTGCAAATGCAGTGATGGAGTAATCGGGTGTCCACAAGGCCGGACAGAAGAAAACCGTTGCAATTAGTTTCAGCGCTGTGTTCCCGGTACAATTAATCACACGTCCAGCCAGCAGCATTCCCTGCTGTCAGTTACAGTCCATTGGGAAGACACCTGGGCAGATCAGTAACAGGAGAGTCTGGTCAAGTGTGCTTCAGAACCACAGAGCTGACAAAGCTTCTCTCCAGTGTCTACACCGTACTTTAAAAAGACGGTTATATAGTTTTAATAATTACAACACTGAAGAACAGCAAGGAATAACACAACTTTTCTCCCTGTGCATATAGTGCCTTCTATAACTGGTCCAGTTTTCAGACAGCTGAATGTTATTATAATGGAAATAATTAATAACAGTTACTAAAGCATAATAAACCTTGTTTTGTGACATCGATTATGTCTTTGGGCACAAAAATGAGGAGGTTAAAATAACCGGCAGACACATATGGGCAGATATTAGTTGCAGAGACTACCAGTGACCTCATATACAGCGTAATTCACTTTGGAAGATATTAATGGTCCAACTATTAATTATAATTACAGTCTGGAAACGATTTGCACTTTTAACATTAAGTTACATCTGTTTTTTCAACAACAAGCATTAATCATCAAGATATTGCAAGAAAACCTCCTATTTCATTAGAGTCATATAAACACAGTTGAAATTTAAAGGTTAATGCCGGAATCATGATGCAGAAAAAAGATAAATCGTATTTTCCGTATATGTCACACAACGGGTGACAAAGCGCAATGGCAATGAAGAAACGAGACATGACATCAGAACATTTACTTCTTCAGTCAGACACGGTCATGCCAAAGAAATCCAAACCATGCTGCTATGAAACAAAGCGCTCTAGTTTTAAAGCGGACAGAGAGACCTTCTGACTCCCTGTGAGGAGAACATATTCCTCCACAAAACATCAGAAGCTTAATGCTGGGAAGGAGGGTCCAAAGAAATTTGGGATCATCTCCCACTGTCCCTTCTTGCTGTTGCAAGATACTGAGGAAGAGCACAGAAACTATTTGTTCCCATGCCAGCAACATCCTTTGTTATAAAACGAGATGCTTTATTGTTGAACATCTCAGAAATGACAATGTTCACCCACGCAGCCCCACGAGAAGGCAAGCATTCACACGCCAAAGCTGCAACTCCTCCTGCACCATCAGCAGGATGCTGCAGCGCTCTCTCATTCCTGGGACAATCCTGAAGTTAACAGTAAAAGGGTGGCACAGCTGTTGGAAAACCACCACTTTTCTCTGAACACAGAAGTAGCTTAATTAAGACAGCCTTAAGGTATTTTATAAACTACTTAATTTAATCACATCAGTAGTAGACCAGCAGGTGTGAGCTCTGAATTAAGCCAGATGCCAGCCTGAAATACAAAGGTTTTCCCCAGTGTATTCAAACTTAGAATTACAGAAACTTCATTTGTAAGTATTTTGCTATGGCCTTTACATCAAAGAATTAAGAAATTTCTTTAATGATAACAATTTGCTGCAGAATAATGCACAGATGCTGCTTGATTGTGTCGGGCAGTTGCGTGTGACAATGTCTCTTTTAAACAGATGGTTGGTTTTATTCACATCAGAAAAATCACAAGCGCACCAACTCCCGGAGAAAGCTGAATATGTAAGGTAGCGTAAAGATACAGGATTTCCTTTTCCGCTCTGAAATTTATTAATACTAGGACAATCACATATCCTTTACATATCATTTTAATACTATAATCCACCCTGTCTTTCTCACAGAGCGTGATAGAAATCAAAGTGCGGAGTCCCAATCCTCCCCTTCCCCATCCAAGAGGTTAAGTTTTAAGGAAAAGACGCCAACTTACTCATTTTATATACCCTGTCAGACTGTCTAACGCTGCCTTCTGCGAGCAGACACAAGCTTGCTCTACCCGTGCTCTGCACAGCTGCTGATTGCTCAGCATCGATCAGGAACCACACCACCAGCAGCCTCTGCCCTGCTAAGCCCCAAATGCTAACCCTTCCTCCGAGCCAATCTCAGCTTCCTCTACAAAGCAGTAACGCACGCTTACTGTATTTTCAGCAATTAATTAGTTAATTAACTAATAAAAAAACCAATCTCTGACCCAGCACTGGATCTATCCTTCATGATAATATTGTCACGTTTCATTTTCGTTTTGTAATGAAAAATTCAGAATCAGTTACTAAACCACCCGACCAGCAAAACATACATGTATGTTTCTAAGCTTGAAGCCAGCCACTGACAAATTAGCGATTAGTAGACTATAAAATAGTAAGGTAGGATGACAGATTTACACCTTAAATTTATTATACTAGATTTCTTTTTCTCCAGAAGAAGTCGGCTGCACAGATGTTGGCTGAAATGCACATTTAAAGCCCTACTGGTAAGAACTGCTGCCCTGAGAGATCCCTCCACCCTGATCCTCTGGCCCTCCGCTGGCAAGAATAATGAAAGCTTTCATCCCATTTCTTGCCTCTGAAAAATTCATCCCCAATACTAGCAGGAAATCAAAGCCCGCTTCAAAGCCTGTCCTAATGCCAGGCAATATTTTCTGCTGGTATAAATTAATGCAGGTTTCGGTGACAGCTTCCCAAGTAACATCAGCCGCTGATCCATCGTGTTGTCTTCCTCACCTCAAAATATGTGTTGTGCCTTTTGGAGGGGATACAAAATTCTCTGTACAACTACTTTAGATCCAGAAACTGTGACATGGTGATTCAGAAAGTGATGGAGAGGGTAAACGAGGCAAGGTGATACACCATCTGGTCTCTGGGAAGGGACTGGCTATGATGCTCACAGCTGCATCTGCTGTTTCCCAGCAGAGAGCTCAGAGCACCCGCAGCCCAACCCGGGCAAGCCAATTCCCTCATTCCCCACTTGATATCAAGGGCATGGATTACCTCACAGCATATCTGTTGCCTGTGACCTTTCCGTTTTGCTGTTTCATCAAAAAGCTAGAATAAAAACAAGTGGCACCTAGGTGCCTCAGTGAAAAGCGGCTATCAATTAGAAGATAATTTCTGCCTATGCAAAAGCTGCAGGCAAAGAAGCAACCACCGCCCCACTCAAGTCAACGGCAATTTGTCAATAACTTCAGTGGGATCCAGCTTTCATCCGTAACATTTTATTTGTATCTGGAAAGATTTTTAAAAAAGAAAAACAAAAAAAACCCAAAACCACACAGAGACAAAAAATATCCTCTAAGCCCACTGAAGAACAAACCGGCTATTTGAATGGGTTGAAGAACAGAGCAGGATTGTTGTAACGATGGCTATGAATCAAAAGCAAGACAAACTGCTGAACTAAAAAGTTTCTTTTACATTCTATCCTTACGTGCAAGATACGTAGGAAATATATAAAGGCATTTGAAAAATCCCAGTCAATAATAACATCTAACATAATTTTATTACATTTCCATTTGGTTTTGGCTGTAGCTCAAGAAGAACCCTTTCTTCTCTATAAGGGAAGAAAGATTGTTGGCTTAAAGTAAGTATAATTTTGGCAGTCGTTTACTATGATTCATGACCTTGTGTCCCCCCCTTCAACTCTGACCATGTTGCTGCTGAAAAGATGTGATCTTGAAGACACAGCCACCTATCGCATCTATTAATAGAAACCTTTCCTAGAGTCTGTACGTCTACCAGAATTCATACCAGCAGGTGGCAGCAAGAGACTCAATTTCAAATCCACGTTTTGCTGCTTGAGATGAGGGTGTTCATCAATCTTTTAGCACTCGAGTAGGGAACGTTATCTTGCATAGAAGTACACCTGCAAAACGTATTTCAACAGAGATCATGCAGATAAAACCAGCTAATGTTACAAATCCTGACCTGCTCTGCTAAAGAAACCCTTGTTGGAATGCTGACTGTTCACAAAATGATACAACAACAACATATATGTTTTTAATGCAAAGATATCTAGAAATCATATCTTCAAAAACATCAGAGTAAAATTCATCTGATGCTTAGGGTTCTAAAAGTATTCTGGTAACTGTTTTTAGCACTGAAGTTCTACAAGTGTGTTGAGTCCTGCGTCTGCAAGTGTCCAAGCAAAGCCTGGGAAGGCAGAAGTAAATCACTTGCTCATCTTCTATAATTAGTCTCTGCTATTAATTGTTTTCCCAGAGTGCAGAAGACCTGGAGTTAATTTCTTCCTCTGACAAGATTCTGCGCGTGTACCCCAAGAACGTATCTCTACTATAAGAAAGGCAATAACCATTTTTCATTTTTTCCTTACATTTTACAATAAAATATTATAAATAAAAACAAAGTGTGATCCCTGCTCTTTTTATCAAAGCAAAAGGCTTGGAGATTTACCAGGGGATGATTAAGAGCAGAAAAACTTGAAAAAACAAATGAGACAACAGTACCAATCCATCTAATTCATACTAATCAATATTTATTTCCCCCATTTTTATTGTTTCTTTCAGTGTTTCTTAATACCAAATTTGGTGCTAAGAAATTGTGCATATTTAATGCAAATTTGGCATTCGTCCACCCGGGTGATAATTCTTTTTCTATCATCTATACCAAACTTTTATGTTAACTGTCCACAAACTGTCACAAAAAAGACTAGTAATATTTATGGATTATTTTTCTTCCTTTCTATCATTAAAAAGAATGTAGTCATTCAAAAATTTTAGTAAATGACAGTTGAGTTATAGTAGTAGAAAAAGAGGATATTGCCATCAAAAGCTAATTCAGAAAACCATTTAAAACATATCAAACCCAGGAAGAAAACGCAAGTTGCAATTCAAAGATGCTTTTTGTTTTCCAGATAATTATAACTGCCACTTTTAATTTCTTTGAGCTCAAAAGCATCCAGAGCAAAATAAACCCCCCCCCAAAAAAAAAAAACCTGAAAAAAAATATTCTTTGACAGTATTTACTAGTGCATTTCTTCTTAAGAAATCTGTTTCTCTCTTACAAGAGGAAAAAAAAATAAATAAATGAACTGACTGATTGACTTGCGCCGCAAAATCTATTGGTCAAAATGCCCTCTCCTGTCAGGGAATCAAGTTTTCTCTTCTATCGCTGTAATATAAATAACTGTCATGCTGAGGAATAAATAACAAAAACTACATTCACATGGGTATTTAGATACCCTAGCGATAAGACTCTCTATAATACGATGTGAAGTTTTATATAAAATTGGGAGAGAGGTCACAAGTGAAAGCAGACTTTCAGTCTTTCAGTTACACATAAAGGTCATATTCTCGGGACACAGAGGTAGCGACAGAGCGGCCGGGAGTGGAATGTGGATGGGAACCACGCTTAAATGAACGGCTGTTGGAAGCTGGAGCTCTTCAACTAGGGATGTCACACCAGCATCCTCTCTACCTTCACCTCCCCACACCCCCCTCAAAAACTCCAGCGGCCGCAGTAGAACTATATTCAGAATAAAATAACAGATTTTATCAACACTGGTATAATGTGTATGATGATAAAATTATGAATGGTGAAAGGGCTTGCATTTGTCTATTTTGACTTACTGTAATTAACGAGGCACAAAATGGAACTCAAAAGTTGCGTACAAATTATTCCCAAATTATGCTCTAGTCATGAGGGGGCTCTGGCTTGAAAACGGAAAGAACTAGGTCACAAAACCCAGCTCTGTCACCAGATGCCATGCGATTCTGTGCAAAACTGTCTATTTAGATGGACTGTGCTTTGCATCCCTGTCTCTCAGTATCGATACAGTCTTAACTCCCTTGAATTACATGGCAAATATCTTACACAGACTTCAGCAGGGTCAGATTTTTCATACGGTGCTGATACAGTGCTTAGCACACACACAAAAAAAAAAATCCTTACATTACCCGGGGTTAGCGTAAAATATGGCTGCTGCAGTACCAAACCACTTCTGTATGTAAGAAACATCTTACAAAGAGGGTGGAAATAATAAGTAAGAACACTCAAGCTTTTAATCACAGCTGAAGCACTACTCTTTCAGTAAACTTTGGCGACTGCACCAGTGAAATACAGCTGCCAAGATTTTGTCACCATCAGCAGTATGGGAGTTAATGACGGTGCTGTGGCCAAAACTATATTTCTGGCTGTGGAAGTACATATCCGCAGCTTTAGCAAAGGCACTTTTTCCTTGGGGGGAGTTGGATATCAGGGAGCCGCACGGTGGGGATGATGGCAAACTACAGCCAGTGACCAAAACTTAAATCATGTGATTTTTTGACCCAGGACAGTTGCAAAAGCAGCCTCTTTAAATCAGTCTACGTCCTTGGTTCTAACAGCAGAGCTCATAACTAAGGTCAGTCCCTTTCAATATAGTAACATTCTAATCAACTGGGACAATTGTATCTTATGTCAACTGTCTGTCATTCTAGAATAAATTCAAAAGTTACTATAAACCAACACTCTAATAAATGGTACGTACTGGTAGAAATGGCTCATTTGAACCCAACTGAATCGTAGTCTCCTTTTAAGAGACGTTGAAAAAAGTTAACTCTGAAGCTATTCCTAAGCAAAAAAAAATCCACCAGGCCTCTGAATTGCTAAAATAAAGCAGCTGAATAGGATTAATGTCTTTTAAACAAACAAAAAAAAAAAAATAAATTTTTTGAAGTGAATATTTTCAAGAGAAGACATTTTCACGAACTGTTACAGTTTTGCCAACATTTGCATTCCTCAAAAGAAAACGTCTGTCAAAATTTTCCAATCAACTCTACTTCATAGTTTTTTGGTAAATTCTATGTATAGATCTGAGTCTTCTTAGCAGCTATTTTCATCGAAACCCTCCTCCCCTGATTGAATAGGCAGAATCAAAACACAACACAACATTGTTAGAAATTAGTATAATGCAATCAAGCCGAAACCCAACCTAATCTATACTGTCAACTGGAATCTCTGTAGCACGTATTCTCCAATGAGAAATCTGTCCAGAAAGGATACAGTCTATTACATAAAGAAACAGAAGGCTCTGTAAAACTTCGGTTCCTATTTTTAATCTATAAAAGCAGACTTTTTGTTGCTGATCTGCACAAATGCCAGAACTTAAAGTGACACACAAAGAAGCAAACAATGAAAAGAAACCAGCAATGACAGGAATAAGGCTTCTTGGAGACAGATGTTTCTGATGCGGAGAATTTCCCTTCTTTCCCCCACCTCAGCTATTCTGGTATGACACATTCATGCAGAAGAAAATTTGGGTTGAAAAAGAATCCTTGGCTATACCTTTAAATTATTGCCCTTGTAAAATGGTGAGTGAATGGTGAAATTAGTCCCTGTAACCACTGAAACCTACAGCCAGTAGCTGTACCTTGCCTGGCTTTCACCGACCAGAAGCCAGCTCCCATGCTGGACCACACTGAGCGATGGATAAGCCTAAAGGAGGGAATAAGAGCATAAAACACTCTGGTGGTGCAATTGATTTCCCAAACGTTCTTTTTCCTTTATCTACAATGCTATTTTGACTTCTAAAGCTGTTGTCACAGGCCTTTGGAGGAAAAGGGCAGAGTTTTTTAGGTATGCGCTTTGGTAATGCTGTTAGAGAAAACGGTAGAGAGGAGAACATTTTAGAAATGTCAAAAGCAATTTATTTAGGTATTTTTCTAAGGGAGATGCTTCATCTGGAGGTGACAAAATGCTGCACTTAATTTTATTATTAAAACCTTGATTTTTGTTTCAAATCAACATTTTGTGATTGAGAACGGTCTTAACTTTCAAAAAAGAAAATTATTTAAAGCAGGCAAAAAATTAAAGGACCATTTTTGAACACTATCAAGCATTTTGACCCTAATTAACATGCACAGATTTTGTTTTGTTTTGTTCTATTGTTTTTGCACAAAGGCATAAACATTTAGACTTTTCCTCAACGCTGTCTTATTCCTTTGTTTTAACCAGAAAGCTTGTTAGTTGTTCAGCACTCCTCTCGTGTAACACGCTGATTTGGGTTAAATAGCTGGTTCTTTGAAAAACGTTTGCGAAAGACTCAGTTAAAAAAAAAAAAAAAAATTAAAATCCTTGTTTCTGTACACACCACAGCCATAGTTCCTTTAGTTCCTGACTTCAGGTATTTGTCACACAAGTGAGGGCTTATAGGCTCAGACTCCTTCACGTTAGTCTTTTGGAAGCCTAAGACGAGTTTATTGCCTTGCCAAATACCAAAAGCATAGATGCATTTGCCTTAAGATGCCAAACGCTACGAACTCCGTAGCTTCAAGTTAGAATTTTGGTCTATGAAATACAAGAAAAAAATAACTTTATGCTCAACTTTCGGAGGGAGGGAGAAGAGAGACAGGTAAGTTTATTTGCTATAAAAATACTTAAAATACGAATCCTTATTCCTGTTTTGAAATTTCCTCTACTGAGGATACCAAAGAACTCATAACGCAGGTAATACCTCAAGCATGTTGACTTTGATATTTTTTCCACCCCAATGTAAATACCACGTCATATGAAACAAATGAAACAGGTCCACTGCACGATTCCTGCATTTCATCTATTTCCTTATGTTTTGACTGTTCCTTGACAATCTCAACTTGCTTCTTTACTCAGGTAATCACAGAATAAACCTAACCCTTGCTCCACCCCCCTGGGTAGGACGTTCAACTGCCCTTTACCCACGCTGCTCTCATTCTGCAGCAGCGCAACCAAAACGAAAAGCCAAGCAGGAACAGGAAAAGACCTCTGAACCTGACCGCAAAAACAAAGAATATCAGTTAGTGGTTAAAACTGCCCTAGTTCTCATTTTTCTTTCAGGATGAAGCTGTAGGGGAAGACTCAAAGCCTCCGGGATGGCGGATTTGAAGGAAAGGAGAAGATGACATAGAAAGATTACTTAGTACACAGTGGGAAGCATTTGTTTACAAAAAGGAGAGGAAAAGCTTGTTTCCAGATTAAGTACTGAAAGAAATTATGTAAGTACTCACAATTCGTATTTTGGAAATCTTTAAGAGTTTTTCAAAATACAAATTCTTCACTGAAATAGCAATTTCAATTTCCAATCATCAGTTATCTGACACACTACCTTAAGAAAACTATTCAAAATGATTTAAAATTACCAACAGCACAAATGCTATCAGGGAGATACAGATAGATGGTTACTTTCTGCTAGTTATTTCAGAACGCAATTTAAATTCATATTTTCAAATTATAAAGGCAGAGGCGTTTTTAAACTGCACAATTCCTATTTTCCAGTTTCAAATTTTGCATGTTTTAAAAATATTAAATGCTCTTCTATACGTGGTGCTCAACAGTTTGGGGGATTTTTCTAGCCTTGGAGAACCTCTCTAGTCAAGGTTCCATAGTGTGAGGTGGGCTTGGGGTTTTGGTTTGGTTTTTTGGCGGGTTATTTGTCTTTGTTTCCTTTTTTATTTATTTTTAAGGACTATACAGAACTAGAGGCACCGTTAGGACAGTAATACATTCTAATAACTAGAACTGTTCAATCTCATTTGAGCTACAGAATTATTTCTGCTCTTGCACTTGACTCTGCTTGCAATTTGCAGAAAATTAAAACTGTATTCTTTTGTTCAGCGTGAAACAAACGAGAAAGGAAAAATCAAATCAAGGAAAGGTCAAATCAAGCAGAATTTCCTTTGAAAGGCTGGCAGATAAATTTGTAGCAGTAGGTTTAAAATTTGAGCTTAGATTCACATCTGATTTAACACAAATTTGTAGAGCTGAAATTGCTGTTTGATCACTGTCATAAGGGAGGAAGGAAAGAGCAAAATATATTCATATACTTCGTAATTTTCTAAGCCAAAGCATCACCAGCACACGCTCATGTCCTGCATATTAGGAATTCTCATTTTGTCAGACAATGAAGAAAAGCCTTTGTGGAGAATTTCTAACTTCATTATCAGTTGTCATTTGTAAAAAGGTGCATACAATGTTTATTGAGATTAATGGTTCTCTGCCCTTAGTTTAGCTCGAGGAAGAGAGTTAGATGTGCTTAAGAAATTTACACACCTTGAGCCCAGCCATTTGGCACTAATTTAAAGCAGAGGCATCACAGATGAGTTTAATTAGAAGTCTTTCCTGCCCCATTTGCCAATCAATGAGCTGCAGCAGAGATGGGAAACGGAGCAAGGCTTTCAGAGCCTCTGCAGTGCTCGCAGTATGTGAATGCTCACGGTTAGCGTGTGAAGTCACAGCTTCATACTCAATGTGTTGGTTGTACTAACGCCCATTTAGCACTTTTCCCTTCTCCTTTCTTTCTCTTTGCTTTTGGTCCTTGCCTCCTAAAGGAAAACAGGGCCAGAAGAGGCAGATGTGACTTCCTACAGTCTGTCGCCATACTTGTTTCAGACATAAGAAAAATGCAATTTAAGTGGCTCCGTGTGAAAACTAATTTAGTAATATTGAGAAAAATAGAAGATGGATGTGGCTTAATTCAGCGTTAACTGCTTGGCTTTGATCCCTACGCCATCTCATAAAGTCAAAAAGGTGTAGCATCTTTCTAGATAAGGTGTCGATACTTTGAGCTCATTTCCACCTTATTAAACTCAGAGATATTTTACCACAAACTCAGTAGGAGCAGGATCATAAACTGCTCATGTGGTAGTTAAGGTGGTTTAATTATTTACAGACAATTCCTCAGCTGCAGATGTCATTAAAAATCTTAAGGCAATGCTTTTTGTGTATTTGTTCATCACTGAAGTATGCTCTGCTCTCATTTCAAGAACTTTCATCTTCATCTGATTTTCCTCAGTCTGCTCTGGGTAATCTGTTAGCATAGAAAAAGTTTTAAAAACACAGCCGTTTGATATTAGGATATTAAAACATCACTGGGTCGTAATTTTATGGTTATGTTATACGCACAGCGTCATGCTTGCCACTTAAAAGCTCACAATTGCAAACCATTATAACTGCAGAGCAAGTTCAGAATTGCAAATGAGTGAAGAGTTTCAAAATAGTATGGCTGAAATTATAATGATGGTGTTCCGCTTGCGTTCAGCGTCCATCAAATAAATGTTCATTTTCCTTAGAAAATTCTATTCAGTTTTCAAAAGTAAAACTTTTTGCTCCCACATACACTATTTGTCCTTTGTACTATGCCGTGCAATCAGGATTTTTAAAAATCCAGAGCATTTCAAAGTTTGCATGATATTTGCATTGTAACAAAGGTTTGGGCTTGAGATTTAAACCTGAAATCATCAGAAAGTCGAAGACTTCTGATTCTGTCCTGCTGATGTCTTCTCTTGGGCAGACAGGGCCGTTGTCTGGCTGTGTATTACCCAGCGCTGGGCCGGACTGGAGCAACGTGCAACAGCATGAACATAATTAATGTCTGAATCAAGCTGAATTCCAGGAAAAGCGAATACCTACACCGAGGCACAGCTGAACGTGTCCTACACTCCTGATTTTCACTGAACTGCCCACTGTCTCCTTCTTCGCTATGGCACTAAGGACATCTGCCCTTTCCCATTCACAAGCTGCCATAGGAATGTGTTACATTCTGGGCAAAACGTCACCCTTTGGAGTGTGACATCACTTCTATCGGAGATCAAAGGATATAATAAGGCAGAATTTGGATCTGTTTGCATCAAGCGTTCTCTATATTTTAAAAACTTTACTAATTATATATCTGCTAAAAGGAGGCTTCAGGTAATCACAAGTACAGAAATATACACATCTTTAAGTTTCAAGTGTTTAAATTCCAGTTTTCTTCTTTTTATATTTAAGGTAGTCATTCACTGTTGGGCTCCAATTCGATTGCAACCCCAATCAATAGAAATGCTCCCTTTTCTTTTAAAGTGTCTTAGAGAAGATCTTTCACTAGCACATTTGTTAGGATCGCTCAGCTCGCGTTGATTTCCCTGGCAGCTACGTAACTGCAAATGTATAAGAATCTGGGACATAATGACAAAGAAATAAACCCAAATTATTTTCTTTTGGAGAAAATTCCTGCCTTGATCCAAGCAAGCAGTAGATACTGCGGTCAAGTTTCTGACAGAGGAGTGTTCCCTTCAAAGGCAACACTCGTACATTCCCGTGCAGCGAGTGACGGAGAGAACCGAGCAAAATAAAGACACAGCGCATTCCAACTCCTTAGCACGGGTTTGAAAAAAGAAAAAATAAGCAAGTATCACAACAGGGGAAGATGGAATTTGCACCTACTGAAGATATTGCTAGTATTTTCTCACTTTTTCAGACAGATTAAGCAGTGTCCGTACATACACCTGAAATTAATCAGCAGGTGATGGAAAGAGTGCAATAACCACCAGAACTTTCACAGTTTCAGAGACTTTCAGAGCTGACAGCATTTCTGGATTATTTGTAGTCTGGTCTCCTATCACCACAGCCTCTTAAATATCACAAGTAAATGTAATTAAATCTAGTAACTCCTATTTAAATAGAATCAATGCTTCAGAATGGAATCCAAGCCTTGTCTAGAGAGCAAAGGCAGAACTCTTCAGCTTTATCAGGTAATTTTTCTTTCCCCCACCCGGAGACTTCCGCTGTTAACCACCAGATATATTAAGGAGTTGAGCAGTCTTAAAAAGCTGTTTCTCCAGCTGAAGCAGGTATACTCTAAATTCTAAATACCGACTCTTGGGTTATAACAACTGAAGAGCTCTTTACTGCCTGCTTTTAGTTCTCCTTCACATTCTTCAGGAAGTCATCTCTCATTTACTAATTTTGCAATTGAAGAGATTGAGTTAAACTGCTTCGTCTGAGGCCTTTTTCCAACCTTTATGGCTTCTTTCTGCATTGTCTCCGGTTTTTCAAAAATCATTTCAAAAAAGTAGTCTCCCGAAAGGGAGGGATACAGCACTGCCGCATTAATGCTCAGAGGCAGGAATAAACCCATCGCCTTGCTCCAGCTGCTCCCCGGTTTTGACTTTGTGGCGCTCATTCTGAGTCGGTGTTTCCAACCTCTTCCGGAGATAGTTTGCTTTTCAAAACACGATCTTTTTCTCTGCAGATACGGCCTAATTCTTAATTCATTTAACTTAAGCTTTAATTATATTCTTTTGTACTATTTTATTAGCAAAATGCCATGTGATACTGCTGATACCTTTACCAAATCTAATTTTATTATTTCATGCAGGTAACTTTATTAAGCAAATATAGAATAATTTCAAAGACTTCCTGTTATTAATTACATTGCTATCCTTCGGTCTTTTTAAATTGAATTCCTCATGAGGTTTTTTACTCTTCTGTTTAGGATAGATGCACCATAACCAATCTATAAATAGCTCTTTTCATCCTACGTACGCTCTCTTCTTTTCTGGAGTTTCTAAGCTTTACTTTGTTACAACTGACATTAAAAATGAATGTCAGCTGATGGAGATTTCCCTCAGCTTCCTTTTTAGAAATCTGGGATGAACTCTATTAATTGATGAACGTGAAACGTAACTCCTTTGGGGTGGAAAGTACAGCAGCACCTTGATGAAAGGCAAGTACATGCTCCTCCTCTTTTTTGAATATATTTGCATACAACCCTTTGAATGTCTCTCTTTCTTTTTTAAAAAAGCCTTTTTTCTCTCCCACCAGCAAGCCTGGGCAAGTTAAAGAAAATAAACCTTTCTGTGCTAACACAGCCTTTGAAAAATACTGAATATATTGCAGCTGCATTACAATTCTCCATCTGTCTCCCGAAGTCATCTTCCTGACATCCTCATTGGGAAGCACAGAGGTAGGGAGTGGTGGTGGCACATTGTTCTTCCGGACACGTGTGACTTTCTTGGACTTGGTTAATTTTGAGGAAATCTAAGATGGTGGATGAGTTTATTTGGATGAGATTATTTTAATAATATCTGGTTTTACGCTTTTAGTTTCAGTGGGTCAAAACATTTCAGGGTAAAGAACTTGAATTAAAAAAAAAAGAAAATAAAACTTATTATGTGCTTATCCTTAAAATAATTTTCCTTTGTTAACAATCTAAAAAAAAAAAAAGCTGACAGCATCCAAAACACCAACCACTGAGAAAGAGCAGCTAGGCACAGCATGCATACTTTATAGCATTTTTAATAGCTAACTGCAGATTCAGTACCCCTAAAACATTATCATTCTCGAGCCAACCCATATGATGCCATTAGAATTCTTTATTCATTTATTTGAAAGTTGTTTCACTGACTTATTCCATTGACATCTAAGCCATTACGATATCAACTGCAATGTCTCCCTGTTATGATGTTACAGTAATTGCAGTCTCACACATTTCAATTTTTTTATGCTAATTTTGGTTGCTTCACACAGCCCCTCGTCTGATGTTCACTGCACTGGCTCAGACATTTCCACTGACACAGTAACCACTACTAGGGATACATAACTGTAGTTTATTGGCAAGGACTCGGACTTAGGCCTGCTATTTACATACAAATTAATTCAAAATCAGGTTAGTTGTACGGAAAAAAATAATAATGATATTGACAGTAATTCCACTCTAAATACAATTCACCATGGAGTTATAAGTCTATTGTAAAGGGCTTGCGGGGAAATTATCACATTCCAGATCTTCAGCTACAGTTCAGTTCCTCAAAAAAAAAAAGAAGAGAAAAAGAAAGATTTCTTTTCCAGACTAAGTTTTGTAAAACATTCCATTAGAAACGTGCATTTAGGACTAAAACTGCACAGAACAAATATTTTCAAATTTGCTGCCTTTATACCACCTGAAAGACCTGAATGTGCATCTCCTTTTCAAAACATTAAAGCTTAAAGTTTAGCCACAGGTAGCCCAGAATACCTTCGAAGACCGTGGAACCTGTTAGGTTCTTCTGATCTGAACCAAGGAGTGGGCAAAAATCCCAGATATTGCGTCCTCAGAAGAAGATAAACGGAACAGAAACGTTTCATGCTTGAGAGATCGATCCTCAAAGCTCCCTAAGGATCCCCACATGGTATGCAGATAGCAGCGCCCCCCGACACCTCGACTAGTTAACAGACAGACAGGGAAGGTACCTCGCCCGGAAATCTTCTACTCACTCTTCTCCTTCTGCATCCCAGCCACATTATGGAAGAAAACAGCCATTTGCGCACTATGAGAGAGGAAAAAAAAACCAACCCTGTTTATACTACCTAATGCTATATAATCTTCACATACAAAAAGCTAAATCCCACTTTCAGAAACACACATAAGAGACATCCATTTATGTCAATAAATGGCCACTCATGGGTATAAAAGGGCAAAAGATAATTCAGTGGAATGAGTTAAGTATAGAACAAGAACTTCATAATTCCCCTGTCTAGCCCGAGTCAAATTCTTCATGTTATTTTTACATACCAGCTTTCAATAGTTAGAAAAGACAGATCTATAAAAATTACGGTCAAATGTTCATTTTAACCATCATTATCAATAATCGCATTATTGACCTAGAAATGCAATAAAAAAAATTAAATGCAAGAAACTCTTAGTGCACCACTATTTTTAACCAAAGTGCTACTGCTGTGCTCCTTCACTGCCGTTTATCTGAACTGTCAGCTATTTTTACTGAACGTCAGAAAAAAATCTGATCCATTTATAGGTTTATCTAGAGTTTAAAGACATAATTTCTTTTGGTGGCAGAGAAATAAGCGAGGTTAAAAAACCAAAAGCAACGGCATGAAAGAGCTCTAATATCCCAATAGATTGTTTTATGGGTTTTTCTTAAAGTTTCTGATGAATCTCTTTCTGCCTTCTCCTCTATAAATGGAAATCAAACTTCAATAGGGAAGATTAGACATAAAATAAAGGGAATAATTTGTAGTTTACTATGATGACTACCTTTAAAAAAACCAACAGTAAAGTTTTATTGTATGTGCAAGGAATAAGGCAGGCAGTAATTGCTGTGCCAGATGAACAGACTCCAGGACTCTCAGCAACTTTAGGACAGCCCAGAGACTCTCCTTGAGACCAAGTCTAAACTTCAATTACAAGTCTTGAAGGAGGCAAACTAGTTTCCTTAAAGTTGCTTGCACAGAAAAAAAAGAAGTCCACCACATACTTGAGCTCTTACACAAGCAATAGAATTTCAGTCGAGGTAGGAATCCTGGAATCTAATCTAGATGGATGGATTCCAGGAAGTCCTTTGGCTTATATAGATTGTAGTCACATCTGACTTGACAAACCCTCTGGGGATATAATTTTGTATACGGGCTGCGGCACACAGATATTCTTCAACTGTAACAGGATTCTTGTGCTCTACCCTGTCCTTTCAAGACCCGATTTTCCTTCATACTGACTCAAAGCCCCAAAAACACATGAAAGATGCTCCTATGCTCTCGGCTGGCAAGACAGGATCACAGCAACTCCTAAATGACTTTGTGGGCATTTATCTTCTTATGGCTTTTTTCCTGGGGCATTTTAGCCACAGTTGCTAATATTTTTGCTAAATCCAGCAGTTTATATATGCTTTATCAAATAGCTAGCCATGTAAGAATCAAACAAATTAGCAGTACTGTGCCAATTTCAACCGGTGCTTAACAATTCTAGTAGGCTGGGTGTCATTTAGTATTTTAACCCAACAGAGAAGACTCTAATGTTACCGCATCACAGACATCTAACAGTCCAGAGTTCGCAAAATGTGCGTGAAGGGAACATGGTGTGTAAGTGAGTGTTATGAAGTCCAGCCGAAAAAGAGTTGATCTGTGGAAGATGACTAAAAAATTCAGCAATCTATTTAGGAGCTAAAGATGGAAGATGTTTACACCATGATCTGAATCAGAAATTGTTTTCATAAGGACTTCAGTCCAGAAGGAGTTCCTAAATAATAGCATGACCAGATTATATTCTAAGTACAATTAGCCATCTAAAAAACAAAGGAACAGCACACTGGCAGTTGTTCAAATTAATTACTTAATTGTTTTTATGCTTCTGTCTTTGAATTTTGACACCAAGGGTCTATTTAAGAAATATGGGGAAAACCAGCAGACAACCTCACAGTTTTCTTCTTCCTATTACAACGTCCTTTTCCAGCAAGGACAGGAAAATTACATCCTCCAGGTTTTTGTGCTGCATTACTCTCTGGAGGATAGCTGAAAATGGATGCCTATTTCCATTACATTCGACACAGAATTTTGCCCACCTTGCTATTTTTCATGCCCTTATTACTCGCTAACCCTACAACTAGGACAGGGCTCCCAGCATCGCAAACTGCATCAAGCTCCTTGAAACCAACCAGTTTAGCATGAAGAGAAAGGTGCTCTGGGCGAGCTGCAGTCCTGCTTTTGCCTTTAGACAACCCTATTTCTCTTCATCTCTGTTCCCTTTGAGCTTGGATGTCTGGCATTCATCAGGTTTCTCAGCCCCACCGTGATCTCAGGTGGCCTCTACAAATTGGTTGCCTTTATTCAGGGGCAACAGTCCCCTCCCTGCATCAGCTGCTGCAACACAAGTTTGCCTAAAGTGAAAGATCCCAATGCCAAAATTAAATTGTTCTACCTCATTTGGACCAGCAGGTCTATTGAGTCATTCCAGACGCGCTCCAGCACGAGGCATCCAGAGTAACCTGGTTCCCAAGAGGGCATTTGATGACCTTCCAAGAAAACATCTCCTGGGCCTTACTGTCAAGTGCCTCTGGCTCCCCAGGTAGAAGCACCTTCGCTCATCTCCAGATGGTTCACCTGAGACCAAGTCACCCTCAGACATCCCATGGCACGCTATCAAGATGGCCAGCTATAGTCAGCCCCTCATTATGTTTTCAGGCACATGGGAAAAGCAGCATCCTTCGTTTGGTTTTGGTCACACCCCCCCCCTAAGTCTTGTCTAAACAACTGAGGATGGTCAACTGAAGGAACGAGCCTGTTTTGGGTGACTGCTGTCTCTTTCTAAGCTGCCCTAATGCCCAATTCATTCAGTGACAGAAATAAGACAAATTAAGTTTCTTGCAACACAAACTGAAAAACTTCTATTTCCCCCAATCAGATTAAAATAACTCGGAACTTCTTTTAACCATGCTTGCCACCACTCCTGTTGTAACATTAAAAATAATTTCATTGCTTCCTGTCACTAACTTTTCAAATGCCAAAGCCTTGCCTATAGCAACTACAGCAAGGGAAACAAAACAAAACACCCAGACACCAGGAGTTAACATCTTCTAAGTCACTGGTATCAAGTTTACAATCCAGTATTCAAAAGATCTCACCGATGAATTCTCTAGATGTCATAAGCATTATACAGTCTGAAATTCTGCAGTATTTCATGGAATTGTTTATGTGAATATGGACAGTTTTCAGTCTCAGGAAATAAATATTCTGGTTTTCATCATTCTAGAGGGAGATAAGACAAGGCTGAATGAAACTTCTTATACTTCAGGTCCGTCAGGCTACATCTACAACGTACTTAATCCAGACAATTCAGAAGAAATACACAACAGTCAGGCATATTATTTCAAATTAACCTTCAGTACTTTCTTTTGGTTTATGGAAATGTCATAGCAAATATTTTTAAATGTTTTCTTCCTTATTTTATTAGATGTTTAGTTTTAAAGCACAGACATTTCCACACATGGAATTAATTGCCTTCTCTTGGCTGTTATATTAATTATTTTCCTGCGGGAAACACCTGATTTGGGTACCGTCACTGTGTTCACGTAGTTATATTACCAACAACATTACAGATGGGCTCGTACTCACTGTAAAACTAGTGTTACCACTGTGGTAACGTAAAATCCACTGTTTTAAACCTGAATGTGTGGCCTAAATGACCAGTTTTACTATCCTTTTCCAAGGAATCACTGTCTCTTTCATCTATAGTCCTCAAGGAGAAATTACGAATGATAGCTATCACCTTACAAGTATGCAATGAGATTATATTTATTAAACACAGAGCATTCCAAATGAGTTTTATATGAATGGCAAGGAACAAATGGAGAATGCTCTTCATTAACAATAAAGCTGACAAAAGACACAGGAATAATATCATTCAATTTAAAGTAAACTCAAGCATATTGTTATTGGACGACGTGAAGCCTTTTGTTCCCTTTTCCTTCTTTTTGTACAGCTAGGTTTAGAGTCTGATCCACAAACACTGGAACGGTCTGTACTTAAAAGGCTGGCTTTTATCCTTGCTTTTAGCATAAAGGTACGGTAAGGACTGTTATCCAAACTCAGAAAGATGACAGAGCTCAGACACATTCCTGAGAGCCTGAGGAGCTCAAGCCTTCCACCCTCTGCCTCTACTGGCCACTATTTTGTTTACTTTTTTTAATTCAGAAATTGTAAAATGAGGCTGCACTGAGTACTTGCAGCGGCTGGACCAATTTGTCCTTAGGTAAAACTTGGCTAATTAAGTAGTTTAGTAGTTCAGCAAGTGTATTGTCTGCATTTATTTAAACCAATCTGAATATGAAAACAAGCTCAAGACTTCTCCCCCTTTCTCTCTTTGTGATTACAAAGTCATGTGTGCCTTTCTCTCAGATAACTAAGAATTCTTCCTCCCCACCAATGTAGCTATTTTCTGGTAGGCCTCTGAAATGGAGGACAACTAATCAATTTCTGTTAATTTGATAAATATAATCAAATCAATCAAGCATTTAAAAAAAAAAATGGACAAAACGTATCCCTCTAAGTGCAGGGCCTGCAAAACTCATTTAGTCTGGGCACTCTGCCCACGACTGAACTGCTGAAGGAGGAATCAATTCCACGCACCTCAAGTAACGATCTTTTCTACAGAAAAAGGCCTTTACGTGACATCATAAGACGTGAAATAGTTGCAACTTTTTTTCTGAATGACGCAATTAGAACCTCAGTGCTATTTTTTTTTTCAAATGCTCATAGTTCTGCATTACCAATATTTTCAGCTTAATTCTCATTCAAAAAACTAACAGAGATTTTGAGTGTTGTATATTATTAACACGACAGTCCTCCTGAGTTAAAGATGTTTAAGCTGGAGCAAGGATGAAAAGGCTAAATGATTATTTAATGGGAAACACCTGCTAGATAACAGAACAGAGGTTCAAATTTCCTAATTATAGCTATTACCAGTGTCTTTAGGATAAAGAAGATGGGGAAAAATAATCTCAGATGTGCTATCCACCCACAGAGTTTTTTTTATTATTGTTGTGCTTGATCTTAACAAGCTCTTAATAAACTACAGGTAATTACCCCATTTAGTGGTACGTCAGACATGTTTACAAACATACACACCGAAGCATTATGAAGTTCAGCAGAGGCAACCCTGCTACTGAAAGACTCAGATTCGTGCTGAGTCAACTCCAGGGAGGTAATTGGTTTTTCAAGGACAGGAGATGGCATCTGCTCTAATCAAGAGACATCTGCATCTCCGGGGAAGAGGAAAAGGCAGCTTACGGAAACACAACTGGCAAGACCGTCTCCTGAATAAGAAGAGCGAGTTTGGAAAAAAAAACATTAAGTCTGCTTCCACCTACAGGAGGACTTCTAAAAGGAGATTAGCTATGACAGGGATTGTCTCCGGTGTGTGCGACGCTGGCGTACGGCATGCAAAAGATAGAGTGTCTCAGAAGACACATGTCAGCAAGTTACAAGCAACAGCACAGCCTCTCCAGTCTAATCTTTGTGTAAGCTGATTAAATGAGGTTGTTCTTTCATCTCTCCGTATGTCTTCTAGAAAAATCTGTAGTAATGTTGACTATCTCGGAAGCAGTAAATAAACATCTTCATTTGCATTACAATGTAGCTTGAGTTACGAGCAATTACAATGTAAATTGATAGCAGAATTTATCATACTGAAAGGCGCGCTGAATCTATAAACCAGGACACCGCAGTGCCACAGCAAGTCCCCAGGTCTCCAGCAAGATCAAAGGTAGCAGCATGTGGTCTGTTCGAAGCTTCGCGATTAGGTGGTTATGAAGTGATGCAAATCACGAGTTTATATGACAAATTAAAACAAGAAAGACCTGATACCCTTCTAGAGGCTGCCAGAAGTTAGCCATTGCAATTATTTAGGCGGCTTCAAAAGAAAATATATCAGTTGTGGTAACTGATGTTACCTCAAGGAAAATGTCTTAAACATATAGTGGTACTTTATAACCAAAGAAATGCATTCTTTAAAGAATGGATGAATATTCTTTTTACAGTATTGACTATAAATTAAGTTATCCAGGATAGTGATATTTCAACGGGGGGGGGGGGGGGGGGGGGGAGGGAAGGAAAAGTACCACAGAAAAAACTGTGAGAAACAGATACCAATAAGATGCTCGTATCTAATTCACTCAGGTCTCAAGAACAATATCTTCTGAAAATACACCTTGAAGGAAAATATCACGTGCTTCACCGTTTGAATTTCAGCATTAAAAAAATACCAATTCCTTGCTAAAAATTGAAACGAAAATCAGGAAAACCATGAAGACCTGTTGCTAGCCAAAATTATTCATGAGTAACAAAGACAGCAGCATTCTGTGGGAAAACTGGATTGTAGGCTATAAAGATACAACCTGGAACAGGAACAAAGCTTAGACACAGAATTCTTTGAGGCAGAACTGAACGAGAAGTCCTTTTGTTCTCTTTTTTTTGCTGTCTAGCATACTGATGTGCTTCTAAATGTTAAAAAATTCAAAGAACAACATATGAGCAATTGTCTGTTCATATGCATTAATGAATTTGTAGAGGTCCTGTAGTTATCTTCAGCTGATCTGAAGGACGCTCGTGTTTCCAGATGAAATCACATTCATAAGGATACGGCTGAATACTCTAACTACTGAAACTACTGAATGACATCCAACGTTACGGAAGCATCAGCAAAATGGTACGCTGACCAGTGTCACCTCCTTCCTTAGTTTACACAAGATTTTGTCCTTACCCAAGGGGATCAATAGACACAAAAGAAAAGCAGCAGATGGGAAAACCTCCACCGGCCCCGTTAGAGAAACTGACTGGTTTGGTCAGTCCCAAGGCAACAGAAGGGAAACTAACACAAACATAAATTAAATCTAAATCTAAAGTCTTCTCTGTCAGAGGTATGCTATAAATTTAGTCAAAGCAGCCTTGGGGAAATCAACTTTTTGTCCGTCAGTGCTGGACAGTTTGGGAACTCCATTTGATCATCATACGGTTAGAGAAGCTAAAATCATCATCTGCCCTTAAACTGCCAGGGAAGCGGAGTTAATCATCCACTTACTGCTACCAAGGGGCCAGGCCTTCACTAGCACTTACTCAAGCAGAGCATTTTAAAAAAATAAGACGTTAGCTCCATGGAAGGCACCGCAGAAAGAACCAGCTTCAGGACTGACTTTGCAGATCTTTGCATAGGATGAAAAGAAAAATAATAATAAAATCTAACAAAATAGGAAGAGAAGCTTTTGAAGAAACAGCATGCTGGTTTTGATTTACAGATCCTTACTTTGGAGACTTGTTATATGAGTAGCTTTTCTTTATTATCTTCAAAGAAGGACAAATTGTGTTTTCTCACGTAAGCCTTCCATAGCAATAATATACCGAAAAAGTCAGTTTCCAGGAGAGTCCTTCTTGTTTCTTTTATACTTTTACACTTCTAGTTGCCCACTTAGGACTTAAAAATGAAACATAACTAGTCCTGCTAAGTTGGATGGATATATTTTGTATGGAATAAGTACCACGAGCAAAGAAAATGAGGAACTAGCAAAAAGATAAGGTGCTCATCTCTCATCAAAGGCCATACCTTTTCTACAGCAGAAAAACAGTAGGTATTTTTGCAAGGTTTCTCTTATCCATGTGTGGATACACGGAAGAAAGGCAGAAGAAGAAAAGTTAGGCAGGAAAAGTTATGTATAGATGATATTTTACCGATACAGTTTTTATTATTACAATAATACGACAGCTGTGCCAGGAAGAGAACAGACAAAATGGAGAAGACTTGGTAGCGATTACCAAAACAATCATAACAATCATACTCCACATATTTCAAATAGACTGTTCAGATACCGCAAGTATTTTTATTCTCCGTACCTGTCTGGCACAACAACACACGACAAGCCAGTGCTCAGATGTCCAGGAACCACAGATTTTCATACTGTGAAGGCAAAAATTGTCTTAGAGACATTTGGGGAATGGTGTTTGTGTTATGCTGCATTACCTACGTTTTGAAGCAAGGTTTATTTTCGGAGTATGAGCGCTCACCAAAACATAATCATTGGCAGGTACCTTAACTCCATACCAGTCTTAAAAAGGTTTAGCAAGTAGCTTTAGTCTTATAAATCCTTTACTGTATTTGGTTTTGTCCTTTCTTCTTTTAAAAACCAGATGGTTTCCAAGTCGGCTAAACAATTTCCAGCCACCTGCTGCCAGAATTCCTGCTGGATCAACTCCTTGCCAATCTCGATCCCCCAGAGCAGCCGTGCCTGCGCAGTGGCTCTGAGTGTGGCAGGAGACATCTCCCAAGGGGAATCCGCTCCCCCACCACCATCCCAAAAACTGCACATAATCCCAGCGGAGCTGACCATCCTGATCCTTTTGAATATCACCTGTTGTCCTTTTTTTTCTTTTTCTTTTCTTTCTTTCCTAAAAGATCTAAAAATCTCTTGTAAAATTTTCAAGGTTTCAGAACCTAACTGGTAAAAATACAAATTTAACCTTTCTTCCTTCACATTCGTTGCCATCGCCTCTTTCAAGATTTAAGCTGTGCTGCTGTTACTGATCAAACCGTATTACAAACATGCTTTGTTTCCTTTCTGAAAAAGTATAAATGCGGTTCCCTTTCCAGCTCTCCACCCAGGCTCTCACAATAAGTGTATTTCACATCTACTTTAAAATAGGCAAAGCTACTGAAGTCAAAATCTTTTTCCCAGCCTCTTTATGTTTGAGAAACATTTGATAAGCATCATATGCCTGTGAAAGGCCCAAGCAAGAACACTGATTTTTGAACTCAACTTGCAGTGTGGTAAGAAAGAAATTCCAGGACCTTATGACAATTCTCTATTCTCACTCTCTCTTATGCAAAATAAGGACAGAGGAAAATTTTAGAGTGCATTTGGGAAGATAAGTCTCAGCTACATTAATTCAAAGTTTGTCCAATTTTAATTACAATATTTGAAATGAGATAACACAGTACCATAGAGAGAAACTCTAGCAATGTGCCAAATGTTTTTATAATTCACCACAATATCCTTACATCCCGCTGTTCCGCTTACAGTAATTTTCTGTTTGCCAGGCAGTAATACCACCCTAATCACCCACTATATTTGAATTTTTCCCATAAGAATTATATATTTGATATTATTAGCACTCCTGTAAAGAACTGTAATAATAGTTCCATTTCTTTAATTTAATTTTCTAGCTCGGAAAAGGTATTTGAATGGGTAAAATTTTGCAATAACTTCAGAGAATTGGAAGTTTAGAATTAAAGCCTCTACCATGTCAAAAATGTAAAGCCTTGGATGAGAATTATTTGCTCAGTCAATGGTGGGCCCCCATTTCTGTAGGTCCTGCTTAGCAGAGCACAAGCTGACTTCTTGTAAATCCCTTTGAGTGAGGGAGCTATTTGGAGCCTCCAGCAGCCCGGCATATGCTCAGGATCATATACACAACCATGAGGCAAAGGGCAAGAGACATGTGAAAATACAGCAGGTGAAAAACCTGTTCTCTTTTGGGTTCCAAACAGCTCAGAGGAGAAGGAGGGCAGAGGAGGAGGATCCTCGGAGTGGAGGATCTGTGTAGCGGAGGTGAGGAACACCCCGATGGCTCGTCAGGGAAGGTCAGCAGTTGGGGTTCCCCAACGAGCCATCTCATCTACCCGCCTTGAGACCGTTTTTGTCAGAACATGCAACCACCTCTTGAAGCTGTGATCTAAACTATTCCAACACAGAGAAATGCTGATACGTTTTTCCGCAGAAATTACTTTGACCTTTATGTTTTGTTAACGGTCCTCGTAGATTAGTTTGAGCACTTTACAGCAGGATTTGTACTCCAAGAAGTTCTATTAATATTTTCTTAACTGGAAAATGTATTCAGTCTATGTAACTACGTAACTCTACCAATTCCCACCACCACTTGAAGATTCAGCAGTTTTCTACACCTTTCTTCACTTGTAAAGCTGGGACTATTTGTGCAGATGAGGACTCCCTCCCCACTCTCAATTGCGCTTCACTACTTGAGGAGATACTCCTGACAAAACTTTGTTCTGGTTTCCAAGATACTACAGTTTTCTAGAATCGTTTGTCATTTCAAGCCTGAGAAACGCCTTTCAAATTCATAGAGCCTTGAGGAATGCTGGATCCTATCTCTTCCCTAATGCTACCACAATGAGGCAGGCTCTTCTAAGTTCTGTTTAACTTGCAAAAGTTTCACATCTAAGCATTTTGCTGATCGTGACAGAATTTTAAGTTTTTAAACATTGTATTTTTAAATGACTGTACATACAAATAAAGTAAAAGAACAGCGATTTGTACCGTTCTTGTGGAAAAGTCATATGTTTGACAAATTTAATGAGATATAAATCTGAAAAATAAATATAAACCTACGATATTTTTGTGTTTCTAATGGTGTGGCTCTAGTATTACCCAGTTCACATGACAGTATTTTTAAGTACTGCAGCACAAAAACATGTTTTATTGCTTTACCACTTACACTTCAGGCTGCTGAATTCGCTCCCACCAAGCTGCTCTTTGGTCTGCTTTATCAGTTTGAATCACTGCTTGCAAGTATCTTGTGATATATGATGCACTGCACATTGTTTCTGAAATACGATAGATCTGTTATGTTACCTGCAAGATTTTCCCTTTTTCTTAGTACTGCAGTTTGCTTTAGATTTCTAAAATTACTGTCTCAACGCTGGAAACAGTAACTACTGATCTTAATTCCTAAACTTGCAGTGTTTCTCTAAACCTTGTAAGAATCAATGTAAAGACTCAATTTAAAAGGATGTTGTATTAATTCCTAACGCTCACTAAGATCATTACACTACCGATACATAAAGTAACGAAAAGCCTAGGCTGTTATTTCTTCTATTTTTTTTTCTTTATTAATTATTCTTATTTATCACACAGATTTTTACGTAGTCTAAAGTACAGCTGGGAGAGACGCTTCCTATTTATTTCTAGTTCAGCTTTTCTTATGTGGTAGTAGAAGACCCGCTTAACTACAGGCACTGGATTCGCTCCCCAATTATCAAAGGCCATTAGTTCAGTTGCATCATTTTATTGAAAAGGCTCCGTTCACTTTCTATGTGCTGCAAACCCCAGCTGGCCCCAGTTCTTTAAAATAAAGGTTGTTTGCCTGAAGTATATTTCTCCATTTATTATTACTCAAGGTGTGCGAGAACAGTTTAAATATTGACTTTCGATAACAGGAACCACTAGCCACATTAAAATACACTTGACAAGTAGTTCAAAGAGTCATTTTACTTGAAAAGGAATATTGGAAATGGGTTTCTGCAGAAAAACAGCAAGTGCACATTTTCAAATTATTAGTATCAACACCGCCTGAAATTCATTAGGACACACACCAAATGAGATAGCACGTTCAGCTTGACCAAAGACCTTATTGCATCTGCTCATATATTTTAAATACTTGAGCAACCTCATGTTCCACAAATACAGCTCTCTACTAGGTCTCTCTCACGAAAAAATGCAAACGTATTTCTCATTAAACTAATGAAGGCAGTACGTTAGCCTATTTGAAGGATTGCCAAAATGCCAATACCAGCACTGAAACAAAATCATTTGTCAATGGCGCGACACAAGGGCACGGCTGTTATTAGTAATGATGAATTGACAGAAAGTCCTTTAGCTATATCCACAGTCCCAGTAAAGACTGATTACAGAAACACCATATGGCCCTCTCCTTCCAGTCCTATCAGGGGTTGTATAGTTTGATTAATATTTTGGGTTTTATAAATAGAACTTTTTGGGCAAAATCAACCGAGCCTGAGAATCAAAGCCTACCTACTTCTACCTAAAATTTGAGATTGTTAATAAATAAAATTTGAGTGTTTACAAGACCAAACTTCTACAGAAACTTGGAATAAACATGGGACTTACTACTAACAGTAAATAAAAATGGGTACCATTCACACCTGGAAAATTAAACGCAAAATTCAATTTTATTTCCTAGTAGCACTTGATAACACAGCCCTAATCATTTTTTTGTACATTGGATGAAATTTCAACTCTGACAAATTCTGAAGTTTTCTATTCACCACTTACACAATAAATAATCCCTACGGCAGAAGATTTACGAAAGGAATGCAGAAATACATTTTGACTTTTCCCTTTTCTATGACAGCAGATAAAATTCTGAAAGAGGAAGAGTTACCCAAATAGGATTTTTCAACTACAGTAATTACGTACTCAAGCACATAACTTGGGCCCCAAATAAAGAATACAAACTACGTTTACAAGGAAGATGAAAAATCATAACTAAAATGTCTGTCTATGGTGCATATGTTTATTACCTAATATACGTATCTTGCAGTAAGTCAAAATATTGAGTTATCACTTTGAAAGTTTACTGCAAAAAAACCAGCCTGGACTGAATGATACCAAGTATATTTCCCCTTCAATATACTTTGCCCAGACGTAAAAGAAATCACATAAAAGAAATTGAATACAGTTTAAAAGGAACCTATTTTGAGAACTAATTTAATAACAAATTGCCATGTCACAGTAGAATTTCTGTTACTGAAATAACATGGCATAGCAGTATATAAGATTCTAGCTTTGTACAAATACTTAGTGCCATGAAGAGAAACAAAATCATTATCTTAAATCATTTAAATGCCAATTAAATTCTAACTTTAAAACTCCCCTTCCTTAAGTGTTGAAAATACACCAGAGACAGGTAGACACGCTGGCCGGAAGGGAAATTCAAGTTACTAATGGAAATACGCTGATTAATACGTATCTTCACAAAACCATTCACCTGCTCTATACTAACAGTCAGTATAAACATTTCTTGTCTGGTAGAGAGCTGTCAATACCAATCTAGTTTAATAACATTCTCCTATATAGCAAGTTATTACAGGTGACTTACAGGGACAGTTTTGTTGCGATTGTCTGCCATTATAAACTGTCTTTAGACGGTTGATTAGAACTGCCTGAATCCCTCACTTTATCACATTTTTCTATATTGTTCCCTGTTTATCTTTCCTCATTTTTAGAGGAGTCAGTATAAAAGCGAGGTTTTCTTTTGTTTTTAAATTGTTTCAAAAACAAGGGACGTTGATATCACCTTGTTTGATGGGATTTTCTGCAACTTACATTTGTAAGAACTTGCAGAAATACAAACAACTATGTCACACAGAAAATGACAAAGGTGGGAACAAACTAGAAAAAATAAATACTTGTCAGCCACATTTACAAGTCCTACCGTCTTCCTGAAAATTTGCATTAACACCTTGTCAGAAATGTAACATTGAAAGATCGTTAAAAAATGCTGTCTTCCCTGCAGAAAACACTTTGTCTTCTTGCATCATTTATAGATATCAAACGCAGTTATTAGAGAATAGCAAGTCAAAGGGGGGGAATTTCATTTACTTATAAATTTTATTACTATTATTTTTCGACTTTTTTTCCCCCTCAGGTTATTGATTTATGATTCAGTGTAACCCTATAAAAATTTCTACAATTACATGTTGAGGAATTATCCCTGTACAAAACTGTGGATACGGAATCTACTTCAAATATGTAACCCAAACAACGTGATTGAATTAAATAGTATGAGATACCTTGATACAGCCAGCAGTTTTGTGAGCTATGCTTCGGCCAAGGAATTCCCAGGAATCAGGAATTTCCAATTAGTTGGTGCGATTTCAGTTCACAGATAGAAACCTGTCGATGGCCCTGAAGATGTTGATGCAAACCCTGATTGCACGAGGGGTACCAGTGAAGTCAGTGACTGGTTTTGCATGAGTAAGGGAGCAGGATTTAACCTCTTTAGCGACATTTTTGAAGTGGGAGGGGAGAACCCCCCCAAGCAATTCCTCTGTGGATCAGTACATCAACGACTGCTTCTCTGGGGGCATTTGGGCCATTTGAGTAGCGACAGAGGTAGGCTGTAGCACTCCAGTGTTTGAGTACAGAAGCAACTACCATAAGGGAGACCCTGCATTGCACATTGTTTTGCAGAGTGATGGGTAAGAGCTACAGAGCCGCACGATGATGTCCAGAAAATGGGTCATTACAAACCACGCAAACAAACCACACAGGCAGAAAAACCCCACCGCAACAAGCCCTGCATGTTCATGCCATCAATAAAAGGGAGCATTCAGAGGTTTATCATTTCAGAGGAGATACATCGCTGAACTGCTGTGAATCTCTTATGTCTCCAATATCCAGCAGAGTAAGTTTCAAAGCCAATTTCACCACCACAACACTTAGTCTACTTTTTTTTCACATACAGTATTTAAAGAAAAAATAGCGTTGCTTCTTAAGGAGAAATAATTGTGAGAGAAACCCTGTACTTGAACATTTGTGAATATCCTCTCTTGGCCACAGCGTCTGAAAGCAAAAGTGGGGACAAGGAAAAGTCCAGCAGATATGCAACCTATAGGCCAGAGTTTACCCCCTGAAAGGTTTACTGAAAATCAGAGATGGCTTCACATAGGGGTTTTGGGAAATACTATCCGATACTCATTTGCCTCCCATGGTACATTTAAAGTGACCACTTGTCTTTCCTTATGTTGACTTCCTCTCCCCAACCCTCTTTTTTCCTTTTTTTTTTCCTCCCCTAAGTGGGAAATCTGTATTTCATTTGTCAAGTCCATAAAGCACTCTAGTCACGGGGCCCAGATAAACAGAGAGATGAGAAGAGGATATCAATAATTACTTCCACACCAGCAAAAATTTGCAGCTCCTGAAAAAAAAAAAAAGAAAAGAAATAGAGCCTCACCCTTAAATTAACAGAAGTTTCATAAGCCACATACTAGGCGTTTATTCATGCATATCAGAAGTCTTTGGTACTCACGACAATTCAACCTTCCCATCTGATAACCATTTTGCCTGAGGGTGACGTTATTAGATGCAATACACAAACATACACACACACATATATATATATTTAGATTATTTATGTTATAAAGAATGGTAGAGCCTATTCAGGCCCATGCCCTTCACCATCCAAATGTCTCTACAAATGGCAACTAGATGGAACAAATGAGAGCGTACAGCATATACTGTTAGCATTTGATGGATGTACACCGGGCTTAAGTGAAATGGATTTGTGGTCTCAGGAAATTTCCAGCTGGCAAGTATCCAAGCTGTAAAAAGCCAGGACCACAACAAGCACTAAGCAGCATTCTCAGCGAGAGGGGAAAGGCTAAAGAGCATGCAGTCCCTCCAGGCTATGGCAGATATGTGCTCGCTGCCAGCACAGTCAAGACAGTGCGCTCATTACTGCTCAATACACAGTTTAATTATTTAAATAAAACCATGAGCTTTTATTCCTTTGGTGCCAAACTTTACTTGCACTTTTCTTTTCAGTGTTGCATGTACTTCCCGTAAAGCCCGTTGGATATTCAGGATACTCCACCAAAGCAGCCCTGCCAAGAGCTGGTTTCTAAACCATGTCTGAAAGAGTCTGAAACCTCCCCAGGAGCTCAGTGTTCAGGTACAGTGAATTCCTAAGGGAAGGGAAGTGGTGATAAGAGAGAAGATCTAACCCGGGGTTCAAAATTAGAGCTGGAACAGTTTAATACACAATATTAAGATATCACTACAACCCCAAGTTCCAGGAGCAGGAGGCTGATTCCACTACAAGCAGAATGATAAAAAAGGCAAAAACCGGCAAATTAAATGCCTGACCGCTGTGCATGAGGTGACCTTACGCACCTGTACTTGTTGTAGCTATTGTACAAAGAACTTCAGAAATACAGAAGAGAGACAGGTATTTTGGCAAGTAAAACATAAATGTTTGCAGTTTGATGCAGAACAGGTAGTAATATTAACTGAATTACAGGTGTAAAACCAGCGTTGCAGCTACCTCTCAGAATTAGCAGTTAAGGTGCGTTTATTCTTATACTTGATACCTATTTTTAATATTAAAAAAAAATAAAAATTACTCATAATAGTCCTAGTCCTTTCCATGACCAAAAGGCCATTTGGTCCCAAGGATTGTTTTCTAGTGGTAATAACATTTTTGTTGTTTAATTAACATTTCATTAGTAAAGCACACAAATAATTCTAATTTGCACACACAACTGTCTTGAACAACATAAAATCTTAGAGATAGACTGAAAATAAAACGCAACTGATACATTAGTTTCTCACTAAATATACTTTGCCAGGCTTGTTCTCGACAATCTTCCTGTGGTGCTGGAAAGAAGGGAAGTTTCTACCAGTCTAGTGATAGGGTATCTACAGTGTAACAGCAAAGAGAAAGAAAGAAAAAAAAAAAAGTATTAAAAAGGCCAACATACTCCCATATCAGGCTGGTTATAATGTAGCACATCAGCTGGATTGTAATGTCTTCCACCAAATATTCTGTCATCCACATGGAAAACATATCAGTCTGAAAGTATACTCTTTATGGGGGTAGGAATTAAATTACCCAATTACTTCAAAGCAAAAAGTAATAAAATGACCTGAAAAAATACCTGGGAATTGGAGCAAAACATAGACATCTTTAATTCTTGATTTGAATCGAGCTATGACAACTAACACCAGGAAAAGCAGAAAAAGCCCATTGCTAAATCGGGCAGACAATGGTAGATACATTTTGAGCTTTGTAAAGTTAACGTCCCAAAAAAAAAAAAAAAAGAAAAAAATTAAAAACCCAACAATTTTCCGAGAAGGAAAAATAATATAATGAAGAATAATAATAATACAAGCCACGATGATCAAGCATAAAACATTCTTTTAGCAGAGGATTTGTAAGCATGCTTCTTAAGGCTCAAAACCCCAGACTAAGTTTATATGACATCATAGGTTTGGGTTTTTTTAAAACTTTTTTTTTTTTTTTTTTAAAAACACAGCAGGAAAAAAGAAAAAAGGAAAAAAACCAAAGTCAAAGTGATGCTTGATCTTTGGTCACTCTGTTCCAAATGGAAAGCATAATTAATCAGCAGACTGATTATTTGAATGATTTATACAAGAAAAAAAGCAAACAACCCATCAGAAGTTTAACAGGACGGTATTTTCCTCTCTTAAATTTCTTTACGACTGGTTTTAGATCTGAACGATCCTACGCAAAAGTAATTCTTATATTTTTGCTCCTTCGCAGCTGAATCTGTAACTTGTGAACCGAGGGACAGCTACAAATACAACAAAAAATAGCTATGTTGCTATAGATGAGGGGCAAGCCATCAATGCAGGAAGGATAGGAGCGGAGGTTCCATTACAAAAGCTGATACGGAGCTCAGACAGATTTCATAAGGCAGCAACGAGGGGCTGGTGTCCTTCCCAAACAATTCATGCAGCTCCTAAAAGCATCTCATCATTTGGGCACATGCTCAACTCCCTGTTTCAAAACAAGATGCTTTTCTAGGAAGGCCAGGGACAGCAACGTTATCAAAGACAAGTCTAAGTAGTAGTGACCTGGTATGGTAGTTAAAAGCTGCAGAGGGGCACGTCCGAAACCTGAAGTGCATTAAAGAAGGGGCAGAGGGGGAAGGTTTTATAAAGTGACATGCAATGGCACAATTCGGGCAACGGAGGGGTGATAACTGGCAAAGAATCAAATTTTAAAAGTATTCTTCAACCCTGACCTCTTTGAAGAAACCTGGAGGTATTTTCTAGCCTGCGCATTGCAGAGCACCTTATTTTCTCACCCCAAAACACAAGACCCTGCATTTGTTTTGAACTGTGACAAACTATCATTGAAACAGAGGCTCAAGAATAGATACATCAGCTTTTTCCACCTTGGGAAGTTGACAGACTGCCATTTCAAATGGGTTCAATTTATCTGTCAGATCATGATATATATATTTTAACATTATTTATGAAATTGTAACCTGATATTTTATCACCTCTACCAGCTGGTGAGTCTGTCACAGATTCATATCCTCTACGTTGGACTGTTGGAAGAGAAAAATGCCAGGATTTATAAAATTAGTTGTGACCTCAGCAGCCCGATTGCTGCTGCTGTATTAGAAGAGTGGAGAGTGTTGGAGTGGCAAACAGAGAAAAACAGAAAATTAAAATCTGTAAGATACAAACGCTAATTAAAAAAACCCAACAACTTTCAATGTACATTTTTGAAAGAGATTAGTATTAAAATTTCCATAGAGATAACGCTATCTGTTGACATAAATCAAAGTATAACATTCCCCTATGTTCCTGAAATGCATCTGTATCTGGATACCTCACACAGCATCCTGCAAGCGCTTTCAATGCTACTTCTCAGGACACCGTATCTACATACTACACTTGGTTTTTTTTTTCCGTTTTCTTTTCTTTTTTTTTTTTTTTTTTTTTTTTTTTTAAATTATTTAAAACCCTCCAAGTTCTTTAAGTTTATTATATGTTAATATCTCAGTTTAAGAAGTGTGGAAATTCATTTCCTGTGCTTCATCCCCATGTGATAAAGTACCCATGTACATTTTTTAAAAAGCATTAACTCTCCAGCTGCAGGTGACTAAGTCCGAAGAATTTTGCTTTAGGTGATTCTGTGAATCTCAGAACTTCAGGCGCACGAGCCCCAGCTTCCAATAAATTAATGCTTAGGGTATATTTCAAATTTTGCTGTATGAAACCACTTATAGGTAGTCCTGAACATTACCCGTGGTATTTGCTTATAGTCAGAAATTAGCTTGAAGTAATAAATCTATCATAAGGCATGTTGCTAGACGAGAGCTCCTTTATGATACCACTAAGAAAGCTTTAGAGGCAAAAGATTCTCCCATATGTCATGACTGGGAATTTTTCATATTTGCTTCCTTCTATCATATTGCATCCCCCTAGAGCTGATTTTTTGACTAGATTAATAGCAATGTCATCCTTTGTGGAAAACGTGGTGTATCGAAGACTTTATATAGATGATCAAGGCCTGAAGACAGTTTCTAAATATCTCTTTTCATAAGAGATTAACTGCACTGGAGTTCTTTGGGTTTGGTTGGTTTGGTTGGGGCTTTTTTGTTGCTGTTTTTTTTTTTTGTTTTTAAAAAAGAGATTTATTACATAAAGCAACGTTACAGCTAAATAAAGAAAGAAAAAAAAAAAAACTTGCAAGCAGTAGATTTGAAATCCTGTTTTGTAATTGCGGACTAAAGGAAACAAAAAAGGTAGCTAGATTTGAGAACACCTGTGGACCTCACTCCTCTCTGCTAACAGATCCTGTACACTACCCGAGGCACGACTCCTCTGAACGTGGCGTAAGAGGTGATGCAACACATAAATGAAAGGACATTATTCTGGAGTTTCACACATAGCCATTGGAATGACGCTTCCTAATATTCAGCTATTTAGGGGTTTTTTCTCTTTTTTTTTTTTTTTAAAAGATAGTTATCTTTAATTTAGCTAGCTTTAAGATTCCTACCTGTAATCAAAAGAAAAGCACTCCTGTCCATGCCAGCATGATAGGGCGGCTTCAAAGCTCCACAGCTGGCCCTGAATTTCCAGCGGCATTTCTCAAGCTCCTTTCTTTGCTGTGTATGACAACCAGCGGTACAGATGTCAATGGGTGCAATTACTGGCAATTTCTGTCTCTGTTCCAGGACGTATGTCTAAGTGGCAAGTTGCCAACATCACAGTGCAGCTGAGGATCCTCTGTTGCCACTTACGCTACCCGGCAATCCGCATGCAGTTGTAAGAGGGGGAAGCATGGATGGCACGTGACAAGAACAAGGGAAGAGGTAGGACTGTCGATGGAATACCATATTGCTGGCAGCCTCCTGACTCATCTCTTGCACTCTGAAGTTGGGTTTTTTCTTCCCAAGGAGGACAGACATCGTCTTGGATAAAGTGATTCGTTCCTAGGCACCAACAAGATCTATGTGGAAAGGAGGTAACTGCATTCAGCCCCATGAAGAAGAGCATCCCACAAGGTCTAGTTGTAAGTGCACATAAAAATTGTCAATTAAGGCTGGGGAGTCTATTTACAGAAAGGCAGCAGGATGCAAAAGCGCTGACAGGGACAGTCTCGTCACTTTTTCTGGTCTCTTTGCTGCGTAGCTGCAAAATGTTCCCGTTAAGGTGAGGCAACCCTGCCAAAGTGATATATTTATTACAAAAGAGTTCAACCATTAGAAGAATACATAGATGAGGCACCATGGTTAGTGGCAGCAAAGAAACAATGATTTCTATTTATCTACTAGTTTTTAAGACATAATGAAAACACGCCAAATTCAATGAGATTTTTCTGCCAGGTACTGGACACAAACCTGCAATCCTGATTCAAGGCCGGGATGGATTTGGGGCAGACAGGAATAGCACTGAAAATCATTGCACTGGATCTCATTTGAAGTGAAAGTGAAGTCAGAGCTAAGAGCAGGTGGGGCACAGTGACCCCAATATCCAGTCACCAGGGCAAAACTGCTGTGAGATGTAGAATGCAGCTTTTTGAAATACCTAATGATAAATCCACCCCTGGGCACATTAAAAGCGGTGAGAGTTTTTACCAGTTGCTTCTACGGGAACCGCTAGGTTAATACAGATCATCTTGAATAATTCTTTCCCTGCTGGATTAAAGGAACATTTATCTCAAGAACTGAAATCAGTTTGAAGAAGAGACTTTCAAAGGAGCACATAGCTGGAATTCAGAAAGCAATTCTCTACTTCTATGTACAATAATTTAAAAGAAAATGTAAAAATTTTTATGAAGAAGCTTTCTTTGGTTTGTGCCTTCATTTTATCTGTCTCTCCAGTGAATGAATCCTCACGCTACTTCTTTTCGTCAGACGGTTTTGAAGATTTTGATTATGACATACTGTGATTTGACAAATATAAGAGCTTTATTCCACACGGGAAATGAAACAAACTGACGGTTTATTTACACTCTTAAGAGCTTCATTTAAAAAAAATTGTACTAAATCATTTTACCTATCCTTGGTTTCTAACCTGAGACAAAACCAGAACTGTTGGAACACAATAAGAAAACTTCTTCTCATATTAAGCAAACATACCAAATAAATTAATATTTTAAAAACTGAGCAAACCCTCACATGGGCTTATTACTGCTTTTGCTGAAGTGTTTGATCAGCTATAGAATTCCAAGGCTCATTAGAAAAAGTTTTAATAAGTCTTTATTTAGAAAAAGTAATTGACATTTCGATGATTTTTTTTGCATTTTCACTCCCTATTCCTAGCCAAGGGAGACAAAAATTATTTTCCAGACATAAGATAATGACAAGGTGGGAAAAAGTGAGACTAAAATTTCAAATTAGTCTCCGAAATGAGTCCTCTTTAGTGTTCATATTTTGTTCCTGTATAAGTAATTAAGGTTTCAGCTGCACTCAGGTTTTTTTCCCCCCCCAGGTATGCCATTATAAATTCTGTACCTAATTAATAAGTGCTTTAAAAAGCTGAATTAATTAATATCAGAACCTTACACTGAAGAACCAGCGAAAGGATATGTGTACCAACACACCACATAAATCAGCTCTAGATGTTCTCAGGCATAGGATTCATAGCTGTGGACGTGGAAAGAAATAGTAAACTTTGCCAAAACTTTGTTTTTAACTTAAGTGTGAACCTCGGTGATTGACTGCAGGTGTGTCGCACATTCTGATTTACTGGGCTGATCCCATAACAATATGTCACAACAAAAACAAAGAATTGTTGCCGTGATTAATTGAGCATGCTGCAGGTGACAGGTAGATCTGTTGCTATACAACCAGGCACAGTATGGCCTCAAACATCCCACCAGCCTACATATATCTACTTCAAGACAGCTTAAAAAGAAAAGAGAGAGAATATCAGAATATCCAGCAGAAAATGTTGGTGACTCATTTACATGGAAGCAGAGAGGGAACAGTGAGAGCTTTGAGGCGGGGACAGCCGTAACAAGTATGGAGAGATGAAAGCATAAGGGGAGGGGTGGAAGAGAGCACTAGACTATAAAACACCTCGCGTACATTGGAAGAGAGGAAAAAAATAAATATCTTCATTTGGTGTTTGGCTGTCAGTGAAATCATAAAAACTCAGAGAGCTATATAATCAGTAATAAGATGGTCCATCTTTTTTTTTATGGCTTTGCTGACAGGTATAGCAGATTCAAATCTTTCCTCACAACAAAACGGGGAAGAGTTTTACAGCCATGCTCTCCTTTCTTCCCTTTCTCCAGTTAGTGCTGCCACCATCATTAAATGGCATTTTTTTGTTTTTCTTGGATGGGAAAATAACATAAAATAAACATAAAAAACCCCCATACCTACATGCCTATCCCTCCCCAGTCATTTAGAAATCTGTCAAAAATTATGAAGTAACACACGTGTCTGGATGCCAAAGTCTTCCACACATTTGTAGAAGGCTGAAGTTGTTTTTTTCATACACCCACCTCCCCCCCCCCCTTTCAAGAACAGGGCAATCAACCATATTCTGGACTAAGTTAATCAAGTATCTGACTTCAATTCGTCCTTGAGGATTTTATGCTTTATTATGATGCTAATAAGAGAATTATTCTTCACTTCCAAGGAGGATTGGACCATGTGGTGTGCAGTTGATGACAAGAACCATCATACTTGTATGTAACATCAGGACATGGGTTTTAATCAGTGTCTACATTAAGCAGGACGGGGCAAATGAGTGCTTTTAGAGATGATGACTGAAGGAAATCCGATATTGTCTAACAAGAAGAGGGGGTGTTTACTAGTAAATCTTCTTGCCCACTGCTAAATGCACATTCACTAAAACACATAGCTAGAAAACCTCTAAGTGTTTTGTAAACGAGGGGTTTAGATTTGAGTCTGTTTCTCAGGCTGTATCCCATGGCCACACATGGTCAGTAGAACAGACGCAGACTGTGAAACAGCAAAGCACCTGTTTTTTAATAGGCACATTACAACATATGCTGACAAAACATACAAAAGTACAGTTTAGCCTGAATTCTTTTGAGTTACCGGTGAAATCAATATGTAAAAAAGGTTGTGTAATCTTTGTAAATACAAAAAAAACCCAAACAATTGAGGAACACTACTAAATAACATTGACAGAATTTTCTTTTTTACAAATCAAAATGGCAGACTATTTGCACTTGCTCTTCACTCTCCTATACCTATCTTGACTGCTGTGATGCTAAGAAAAGTACACTGCGTTAAAAACAAACGAGTCAATCATCTACGGACGGCAGTCGATTAATAGATCTAGAAGATATGCCCACCAGTTGAGGATGCGTGCTTTCACACCCTTGCTAGAGAGGGCCGTGCAGATTATTAATTACCTTACTTACTTGTAATAATAGCAATAAGTGACAAGAAAAACCTGCTAACGGCATTCATTAAAATTAAAAGCTTGGTAAATTTGTTTCGAAGCGTATATAGTATTAATAAACATCAATACGCAATTATTCAGATCTAAAGCAGATTATATCACTATTGTGACACCGGATCACAGCACTGCCCTCCTACAAAGATTTTAGAGCAGTGCAATAGAAGCCGGTTATCCAACCACAAAATTTCTCTTCTGTTATTCAAATGTTATGTCATTAGAAGCTGTTGTTGCGATGCTAGTTCACCTAGCAATTATAACTATGTAAGAAAATAAGCAATACGATGGAACGAAATCTATCACTGGAGGATTTGCTTTATGTTTTATATTGGTATGAGAGAATAGAGGCAAGAAAAAAACCCAGATGCTAAACAAAATAACTCCGAGAAAGAAATTATAAAGGCCATTACACAGTGATGTAGACTGTGAATCTGACTTAAAATTGGTAGGAGACTTATTCAATTATCAAACTGTTCAAAGCAAAGCTAAGAATAGCTGTAGAAAGATAATTACATTCTCATGGTTTAGTGCTGCCATTTGATTATTTGAAATGTCCTTTAGACTTTCAAAACTGATGCAATATAAGAACAAAACCACTTATCTCATGTTCAAGTCAAATGTGCTTTTCAAATATTACATGCTGTATAGTTTAGAATTTATGTAACAGTTAAAGATCTTATTGAGCTGGAAAATAGAGAGACTTTTCTCTTCCAATTTGTCTTCGGTTATTTTCCAGGCGAGTAATATAATCCTACTTCAAAACTTATTGTCAGTAAAACGCAGTTGACTGTTCTCAAGTTTCCAGCAGTACAAATTGACAGTAATATTTAATAAGATACGTGGACATCTGAAAGAAGATTGGTTTGACAGTTTTCTAAATGTAAATTATGTAACTTCATACATATAATTGTAATACTTTCCTACAACTGCTTTTTATGTCACAACCATATTATTATATATTTACATGTGTTTGTATACTAGAAAAACCAGTATTGTTTAAGTAGGGAAATGAATAGCATATAAAAAAAAGAGAAGTCAGTCCACATTTTAGAACAATTACGCCCATAAAGAAGAAGGAAATCAATTACTTAGTTTTCCTTAACTGTAAATAAGCAGAAAAATTATACTGCGTATCACTCATATGTAGTTAGCATCATATGATAAAACGATAAATATATTGTAAATAGTTTTAAATTATATTTGTCTTTTGCTTACAAATAAGCCATTAGTTGATAAGCTAACACAGAAACATATAACAGCTCCAAGCAGCGTAAGATCCGTCTTTGTTGAAATGTTTTGTTTCACAAGCAGAACAGTTCAGAGATGCATCAGTTTTGACAAAGCTTTGAACATGACAATATCTAAGGTCCAAGGTGAACACTCCCTGCTTACTCCTGACTAGAGAGGCTCAAATTGAAAACTTGACCTTTCAGACTGGTGATAGATGTTTCACCAATTCCATTTCATAAAAATATATAAACGTTTTTGTTTCATTCTCACGCAGAATCCTTGTGAAAGTTGGCATTCTCTAAACATCAGCAGCGAGTAATTTTAACAAGGACCTTTTTATATTTGTTGTTTTTAACTTTCCAAACAAAGTATCAAGTAGTAGGATAACATTATTTGTTTGTTCGTTTTCTTAAATGAAAACCACCTTTTAAGTTCTTCTATACAGTTATGATATCAAATTCATTTTAAATGCTGCCCTCCAAGTTGTAGAGACACTCAGTCCTCCTGTAACTAGAACTATCTTCTCTCATCAGCTCTCCAGGTAATTAAGAAGTTATAAGAGGTAAGTAACATTTAAAATTTTAGCTACCGTTCACATACAGAGCTCAAACCATTCTTGCTTACCGTGCAATCCAAACATGTGTAGCTTCCCAGAGACTAAAATGATGGTTGTTAGAAGATGCAAATTCGTAAGACACATGGCACCCTGGCACTAGAAAAAAAATACCGTTTAAAGTCTTCTGGGCTTTCACTACCTACTTAATTCTTCAGCCATTTCAAGCCTACCCTTGCATATTAAGTTGATTTGCAACACATTTTTATGTCAATCCTTTAACCTATTTACAACCCAGCGAAATAGATGTGACCTCTGGGATGCTGCGGTTCTCGACACCCAGGCAGCAGCTGGCACGTATTCTTTGCCGGATTTCCATTATTGCAACAAAACGAGGCAAAGCCCACCTGCCCGCAAGCAAGGCACGGTACAACTCTGACCACTGTTGGAAGCAAGCCCAGGGAGTCAGTCCGTCTTTCATGTCAGAAAAATAAAAACCTCTTTCCAGTATCAGTAAGAAGTGTCTGAAACAGTAAGGGTCTATTAACCCAGACCTGAAGCTTCCACAAAACAGCTACTTCAAGAAAGATGAACTGGAACTTGTATTTATCTTTGAAGTTGACAAAGTCTTTACCAGTTTTTAAAGGAGCTTCCAGGTGGAAGAAAACATTAAGAAAATACAAGTTTTAAATACTGAAAAGGTAAGACATATAGTGCACCATCCTAAGCAATCTAGAAGTTATAGTGCTACTTCATTTCTTCAGTGAAGACTGGAAACTTTATCAGCTGAAAGGAAGATGCAAGATCCTAAGCGCCATCTCGGAACACGTGGATTCAGACAAAAAATTCTGCAAACATTTATGAGATGAAGAACAGGCTACTAGTAGAGACAAACCAAACCTTTACACAGAACGGATGGAAGAGTTTGCAATTACTGTTATGTTGCATATTTTTTTGTCATGTGCCTTCACTGACTTTATTTTTTTTTTAGGTCAATCAAATTTCAGGAGGCTTTTGTTACCCTACTTTGAGCCAGTTTTAATTTGTTAGATACATCCTTGCAGATGTATAAGGTGAGTTAGAGTTGTAAAACAAGATATTTTTACTGCAAATGCAGTATTTCTGGATCTGAGGCACAGATCTCCTATCCATGATACAAATACATGTGTATATGTATATTACATATGCACAAATGCATTCAATGTATCCAATGTATACACATCCAAATATACACTTTTAATATATTATTATACATACACACACCTCTCTCTCTCTCTCTCTATATATATATATATGTCTCTTCTGAGGAAAAACTCTCACTTGATCCGTAGCTAAAATAATCTATCAAAACATTTGAGAGGAGACTGTGGGACATGAGGAACTATATTAAAAAACGGTTATTGAATAATTCCCACAATTATAGTGATACTATTTCATAAAGTACTATCCCTTGGAAAGTAAACTTTCAGTGCTCTCCACATAAGCTGCCGGATACTGAATTCATTCGAAATGAGCACAAAGCGTGTTAGACCATGCCAATGACATCACTAAGGTGATATGTCACACATTGATCGGGAACCCACCTACAGCTCTGCCGCTATTGCTAAATGTCAGTCTGGGAATTAGCCGAGACTCACTAACAAGCATGTTTTCCACCTATATGAAACAATTAAATATGATACTATTAGCAGCATCAATTAAGGTAGATAAAGTAATAGTCTAATTGAATGCTTGAGGAGGCTAATGGTTTTGCTTTCACTTTATAATGGATTGCACTCTGTATTCATGTGCTATAAAGCCAGACACGGGATCAATAGTTTCTTCTGCTTGGAAGGCCTCCTTGCCTGGAGCATAATAGATATCTAATTTAAGACTCATTGCTCAGGCTTTCTTCTCTTAATCAAGGAATAATACATCACGGGGAACAAAAAAAGAAAAAAAAGAAAAAAAAAGCAGTACTTTTTCAGAGGCATAATTTCCCCATCATTGCATTTTAGGAAAGTTTTAAGTAACTTCCTCAGCTTTAATTCCACGGAAGCAAAAGCTCTATTTATCTTAGGACACATTCTGGTGCGCACTTGGTAAAGGAGAATCTCCTCAGCAACTCAGCTGCAGGAATCCGTCCGTATTTGGAGCCTCGTGCTTGCAGGGGACCTTCTTTAGGGACTGTGGAATGCACCACACTAACAAAGTTTGCATATTTACAATTAAGTAAGTGCAAATAATAAAAAAAAAAAATTAGTTTGGATCATCTCATTGTTTTTTCTTGTTCACGTCAAGCTCACCGCAGTGGAAAAAGTAAGCTTCATTTTGTATTATCGGTACCTAGGATGGTGATGCACATTGAAGATAACATCATGTCGCAGCACCAAACACAGAACAGTGCCAGGCGTCTCGGCATTTCCCATGAACTTAGAGTAATTTCATAGAGCAAGAAGAGAAGCACAACTGCAGAGATCATCCCAGTCTTTCAGGAAACTTCTTTTTTTGAGGTAGATTAAGGGGAACAAATTTTGTAGCAATGCAAGCACTTTAATGTCTCTAAGAAGTCAGATGAAAAAATACTGGCCTTGTGAGCTCAGTTACTACATTTCTGTTTTGCACGTTCTGAGAATAGATACTTGCAACACTACATCCAATTTTAAAGAATACGAATGCTTTTGTGTCAGTGCAGGAAACCCTCCGGAATGAGAAACAAGAGGTACAAGCAGAACTATTTCACTGCCATTTAGCTCTCACCACAGACGCCCAAGTTTCAGTTCAAAACCCATAGGACTTAGATATACTGGGCCACAAACCAGTCCTCTTAAAAATATAGCTTATACTCAATTAGCAGGAGTTGTATTGTTGGCAATGTTTGTGGGTCCTAAAAAAAAAAAAAAAACAAAACCAAAAAACCCCAAAAAACCCAAACAAACCAAAACCCCAACAAACACACACAACAAGCCCACAAAAACCAGCTTTGTGATCAGGACTAAGGCATCAGAAATACATTACGACTACTCGATGAACCTTTTGGGGGGCAATGACATAAACCCACATTTTCAAGTTACAGCAATATTACTTCTGATAGACATCAGCAATGAGGTAAACAAGAGAATTCATCTCTTGATGAGCCATTACAACTGACAGAGGCCAAGACAAGGATTCTACAAGGACAGACGAGAGGGGCAAAGTGCTACAGATTCTATCACTTTGCCAGAGTTATCCTGGGCATCACAATGCACATCTGTGGACACACACACACAAAGTACTTCTGCACGAATCGAGTCATGATCAAAGTAACAGGCAACACAGTCACCAGAGACAAAAGAACTCCATGCTAAGCTTAGTATCTGTTAGAGAGATGTAGGAACTGCAGAATAACATTCAGAGCTTAAAACCATACACAACAACTCCCAAATTTTTTTAAATATACTGACTGATATCAGATATTGCGTGAACAACAACAGAATTTCACAGGTCAGGTTGAGCAAAAGTAGCCACAATAACATTTCAGCCCTGAAATCAATGCAAAGGAGACCTCTCAAACCCAAAACGCACCAGGATACTACTGAGTGCATCACAGAAAAACGTAGCTACTTCAATATCATTCAGAGCTTACATTTTCAAGAAGGACAATAAATATTTTCTATTGATTGCTAGAAAACAGGTTGTCAAGAAAGAATCCACATCAATAACAAAGAAAAACCTTCCAGGGTATGGCAGGAGTAGTACTTTTTAAAAAAAATGAGTCAATAAGAAAGAAATACTGGCCTTAGCTACATTTAACTGCAAAGATTAACGAAGAGAGTAATCAAACAGTCTGAGTGGCTGGTGGTGAGGTCTCAAAATACTAAGCAAATGATGGAGAAATATGACTTGCATTTAGTACTGAAATTAGAGAGTAGTAAAAAATGGCTTTTTAAAACTGCTGATCCTGCACTTAACAGAAAAAGCAGAGCAAACATGCTCACCATAACAAATTCCATACGTTCGCTAAGAGATAAGAGAAAAAAATGCCACCAAAGAGAAATACAATGTGCTTTAAGGTACTTTCCATTCCTCAGAGTGACAGTATCATGGCTCTCTACTGCGAGTTACTTATTACTAATACCTGCGGTGCCCAGAGGGGACCGTTCACGCTCCAGTGAGGTATAAACATAGGGAGGAGCAGAAGAGAGCTCCTCCTGTTTCCAGGTGGGAGGCTGGGAGGTGTGCTAAGGAGGGCCCTCAGACAAGTCTTCTACAGGCACAGCTGGATAAAACAGACGAGTCCTGAAGCATCCGCCTCTCAGAGCGGAGAGATGAAATAACTCCAAGCAACTACTGATAACGTGCGGGCGTCTGCACTGTTTCAGGGACTGAATGCTGTCAGCGAGCTCAGGCAGTGGTTATAAATATTCTAAGTTGTGTTATATAACGTCATTTATTCACTGTTATTACGGCAAAGTTTGACTGGAAAACTGTACGTCTGAGACTAACGTTATACGATTTAGAGACAGCTGGAACAAACACCGAATGAAGCAGATCTCTCAAGTACCCGGTCCCAGAGCGATTCCTAAAGGCTCTTCAACCATATGTCTTTTCCAGGTATGCAACGCAACATACATTTAACACGTATATTATTAAAGCAGCCCCTTCAAATGACTCCCTTTCCTGCTCTGAGCCGAGGAGTCTGCATTTCTGCATTATCAGTTGTTCTCCTGAGGAATTCCTGTGCCTCAGTCTGAAAAGGCTCCACCTCACCGTTACATTAAACCAAGAGAGTTAGCTAGCAACTTCAATTACAGAAAATGCAAGTAACTAACTTCTAACAAAGTAAGAAGTAAACTAACCCAGAAACTTCGCTGTGAAGACTTCTCCGTATATAAAAATTCTGCTTTTATTTCATAACTTAGAGATTCTGTTTCTGAGATGAAGAATGGTTAAAAAAAGTTTTTAAGCGTCAATACAGAGCAGGTTGGCAACACTTTTTCAGATATAGATGTGTATTTATATACATTTGTAATATAAACATGCAGTAAGCCCAGAAAAATGCATGCTGCTTGCACTGTTGCTTTTCTGGAGTATATAAACATATAAATACGTATTGCTTACTAACTGTAAGATTGACGCGTATTGAAATAGAATGCCATCCACTCCAGCCAGTAACAGAGTATAAATTGCACAAGAAACACCCTGGTTACTCACTGCATTTGTTTAGCTCTCTCTTCACTTAGGTGTTTTTTTTTTTTTTTTTTTATTCCAAATTTATCAAAGCAAACCTTCGGTGCTTCTTTCCCGACGACACATTTGCAGAGATTTAGAACTCCTCTGTGAGATTTGGACCCCCTGGGCTCTGCACAGTCTTTAGGCACATACATTACTTATGGACCATTTAAGAACTCATTTGAAAGTGTTTCTCTTGCACTGGAAAATGAAGTGCCTGTTACTGGGAGGGAAGTTCACACAGGAGGATGAAGGAGTCAGATGAAAAAATACTGGCCTCGTGAGCTCAGTTACTACATTTGTTTCGCACATTCTGAGAATGGATACTTGCAATGCTACATCCAATTTTAAAGAATACGAATGCTTTTGTGTCAGTGCAGGAACCCCTCCGGAATGAGAAACAAGAGAGACAAGCAGAACTATTTTACTGCCATTTAGTTCTCACCACAGATGCCCAAGTTCAAAAATTCGACCTTCAAAGCTAGTCTCTCCCCAGATACTTTCTGAAGTTCTTCAGCACGTGACGTTTCTCAGTAAGTTCCCAAGGCTTAACAAGACCTACACTGATTTCTGCAGTCATGCTCTAACCCCAGGATTATTATCCTTTCTTAGTCCTTCTCTGCCTGACCGTGGCCTCCAGACCCATGTCATATTAAGCCATTGTAAATCAAAGGTGAAAGAGATTTTTTTCCCCATCTGCCATCAGCCCCTATTGTTCTCTGTTTCTAGTACAACAGCAAGGACACAAAACCACCCATCCATAATATGAAAGTGTATGTTTATATTTCTCCTCTTTGAGGAAGTTTCAGGTGGACGTGTTTCTGAATGAGGCAGCGAATTTGGATTTTTAAAACACTTGAGTTCAAGAAGTTTCTGGCTTCCCCAAATCCGAAGCGGGGTGTTCCAGAGCTCTGCCTGCACTGTGGAGGCTGGCACTCTGACCTCCTCCCACTGCCACAAGAGAGCAATAAATATCCGTGCAGCTATGAAATGATCTGCAACAAAAAAAGCCTCAGCAGCTTCCTGGGAACAACACCCCAAACGTTAAGAATATTGCTTCTAAAGCACTTCAAATCTAGATCTGTATCATCAGGTTTATGGAGAAAGAGCACAGGAAATCCAGGTTTTAAGCCCCAGTTCTATTTTTGTCCTGCAGTGCATAAATATTTATTTTTACTCATTTGGCTTTTGATGTTTTTAGTTTTTAAGACAGTTTGATTACTAAGGTTTACTGACTGTGTTTTTTCCCCACCAGTGTAGAATAGAAAAATGTTTGAAAACCTGAAGTTCAACAGAATAGGCGAAGTATTTCCTAGCCCTGTGGAGTATAGCTGTTTTGAAGAACCTGTATTTCAATCTTGTGGAGCAATTTATTTCTACTGGTTCAATACAGTTGACTGAAGTGTTGGTGAGCCTTTTTAATCCCCTCTAGCATTACTTTGTAGGAAAATGCTCTGTTCTTCCACAGTACTGTGCTGTGGTAACCCTGCACACCCTATATAACTATTTGAGGACTTTCAACAACATTACTTCCTTTTCATTTCTTTCAGTGAAATCTGAAAAGACTTTACGTAATTGTGCCCACTTTCTGAAGGTTCTGTTTTCTGACAATTTCTGCAAGCCATTCCTACATCTTTTTGGGTTTGATCCAGAGGGAAATCAGATAATACAGTTACACACCATTCTCTTCAAGGTCAAAACTGTACAGATTTACTGCATGTCACCTTTCTGCTACTGTTTCCACCCTTCTGTTGTGAAAGATGGGGAATTCTTTTCCCGCTTGTTAAACTATATTGTTTATTCCTTCTGGCTATTTTCATTAACGGCACATTGATTTGAAAAATGACATCCAGATTTTACCCTACTCAAAGCTTCTGGTCAGAAGACCGTCCTCGTCTTCTTTCTAGGCTGACTTCACTGTGTAAGCAGTAGTCTCCTCAAAACTAGTGATTTCTTCCTTAACCTTCGAGTGGGTAGAAAATAAGAAAAGATGGGACTCCACTGTAGTATACTTGCACACGCTACTTTGCTTTTAAATTATTAGAGAAAATACTGGGGTTTTACGACTATAACCTGCAGCTCAAGTAACCCATAGTTCTGTGAAAGCTCTTGGAAATTAAAGCCCTCAAGTATGTGCTCTGAAAGATGGAGGTACATCCTCAGCTATTTCAGACAAAAAGAGAGGAAAAAGGAGAGCTAGCTAAAAGAATCAGCTAATACAAGAAAGATATAGAGGATCAGCGCAAACCAGGTATGAGGGAAGAAGCTATGAAAGGTCAGACAGAGGAGCTATTAGGCAGTGAGGTCTCTTGAACTAATCCTTCATATATTTGCTCTATAACACCACTCATAACAGCTGAATTGCAATTCCTTGTCCACGGGCATATGCGCAATACACAATATACTGTATATCATAGGCAATATAAGGTCACAGAAATACATAGGAAAGGTCTGTACTGGTGTTGCCTTCCCGTCCACAGCCCAGCCTAACAGAGTAGCTCTGATCTGCTACTGGTGTACACCAGAAAGCCTTGGTCATAGCTTACAACAGATGTTTAGGGCAACCCTATCTTTTCTGAGTTGTGGGTTTTTTTTTTCTCTCCACTTGAATCTAAGAGTCAGTGCAGATTCAAGATTTCAAATTTCTCATGGATATACAAAAATGGCCATAACCAATGCTGTGAGAACACTAAGGAGTTAGGAGAGAATTTTAGCTAGGTTGAAGGTTTAAAGGGAGTGTATCTGCAACAAAGAAATTTCAGAAGTCGGACCCGAAAGGAGCCCCCTGCTGTGCCCTGCACTGCAAGCATCGTCAAACTTCATGGCAGACTTCTTCAGGACTACAACATTCCTTAGAACTTAAAATTCCTTAAAATTTATTCTTTGTTGTGATGCTGCCCACCAAATACCCAAAATAGTTACGATATCCCCAAAATGAGCATGCAGAGCTCATTTCCCACCCTGCCAAATCAATAGTATTTTAGTGCTTGTGCCTCCTTGCCTGTTTCACATGTACTCTGTAGCACCTTTGGTGTACAATTTTTTGTTCTCCGTATAGAACACCAGACACTAACAAGAAAGGTACAGGTTTTTCCTTGAAAACAGATTTTTATGTTTATGAGACGTTCACTAATTTTTCATTACCTCTGTTACAAAGTAACTGCAGTATGCAATGTGAAGACAGACCCATCTGAAAGAACAATCTGAAAGAGAAGGTTGTATTGTAAAGGTGAAAAAAAAATAAAGAAACCAGAGTTTGTGACCATAGGAATCTTAAAATTTAGGGCACGAAATTAGGGGGTTTATTGGAGAAGAGTTTACACTTGACTACCATCCACTGAAAGACCCCACCAGAATTCGACACGAAGTGTAAGCAATTCTTTACCCGCTGAAGCCAGCAAGAAATGCTTTAAGACTCATGAATGTGACTGAGAAATACACCTAGTGCAAGGGAGCCCCAGCACGGGAAGGCATGGCCTGAGTTCAGCCAAGCCAGCACCAGGAACAGCCCATACAGACCATCCTGGTGTTGAAACCAGGCCAAGATCTGGCCTACTGAAGAAGCAAGCGCCGAAGGCTTGCAGCCGTAAAGAGAATATCCACAGCAAAACAAGACACTCTGTGTGAAATCCAGGGAGCTGCTGCTACTTCAGAAAAAAAAAAAAAGAGAAAATCCACAAAACATTGTGCATCTTTGCCCTTATGACATGGAGGCTGTTTGTGAAGATTGTCACCGTGACAGGCACAGCTCTGCAAAGCTGTCTCCCAAGCAGTCAGACACTGTGAACAGCGAAGTGACATCATCTCAAAACTCCCAGGAGAACTGACAAAAGAATAAGGAGCGACAAAAACACAGAGGGCACTGATTTAGAGCCCTGCCGCGATCAAAACTAAACTAATAGTCTTATTGCTGCCTGACAACAGTGACGCTGAAGTCTCAGGGGGATGTGCAGACCTAGCCGCTATGTACTAATAGCCTAATCACTTACCGCCCACGCATCGCGCCGGATACCTCAGAAATTACTAGAGCATTGTTATTCTGTATGCTGCTTATACATTTTTAAAGTGTTGAGATGTTAATGTTTTGTTGTTGTTTGGCCTTGGGAGGAAGATGCAGGGAACCGCGTCTTTAGGAATCTTTCCAGTGAAAAGCAGCATTGCATTATGTAGGAATTCATATCGTGTCACGCTGAGCATTTAAATCCAGGACACAAAGCCATTCTAGTTCAGAGGGAAGAAAGCTGTGGGCTAAGGCAGAACAAAAGAAAACTTATTTCCTGTATTACAGAAATGAAGAAACACGGCGCAGCAGTTCTCATCAGCCATACGAACAACAGCAGTAAAGTTGGCATTCCTAGTCCCAAACTATAGCATAAAAGGTACTCCTCGGTCAGCAAGAAGAAATTTTAATTAGGTCTATATCCCACATTAAAAAAATTAATGCATCTTTTGTGGCTTAAAGAGCTATTTATTAACTGACTATAACTTATACTGGGCTCTCTGCAAGTTTCGGTTTAGTTTACTTGATACAAATGACCGATGATCAGTCATTAGTTCTGATTTTGCTCCATTGATCTCCTTTAACATATTGAGCTCAGAATCAAATTCTACCTGCTTTAGTATATCTAAATTATTCCAGGTTTAATTTGTTTGCAGAGACTTGTTCACTTATGACAAAACTCAAGATAAAGAGACTCCAGCCTGGATTTTCTGAACAGCAACAAAAAATATTTGATAGATATTCTTTGGAAGTCACATTTCACTAGTGTCATGTCCATTTATGTTCTGTACCAGACGCTGTCATTAGTCTAACTAAGAAATGAAAAAGTAAAACCCTGTCAGGGGAAGGCACTGCAAATCCAGCATTCAGATCTTCTGTAATTCATCCAGAAGCGGAACGGGAAAAGACGTGTTTGAGCTACTGACTTCTACCAGGGTAATTTTGGAATCAAAATCCCATGCAAGACTCCAACTAAATATTTCAGATGCAAATGGCACACGAACTGGATTTCTGATGTGAATTCAGATTTGAGAGCTGTCGCTGACTTGAGCCAAAAGTTGTGCAAACAGAAATTAGCCTTAAAACCTCGTTAGAGCGCATTATCTTGTTCTATCTGCGGACTTAACATCCGCACCCAGTTGTTCTTGTATTATAAAGCTTACAGGGAGAATCACTGCTTTTGTGGTGTTCGTACAGCTTTTTTTCTTCTTTCATTGAGAGTCCTGATACATTAATACAAATAATACAGTTTTGATGAGTGTCATGTAGCCAATATACCTTTCCTACAGAGTTAAAAAAAAAATCCATGGGATTAAAAAGTGATAGTCAATCACAAGCAGAGAGCATTAAGATTACTTTTTCAGTGAAGATAAACCTGACTTGAACAGCAAATGTGACCTCTGGGTTTCATTTCCCTTTTTAAATAGTCTACCCTCAGTAAAGTTGCTTTGTTTCTGCAGCAGGAAAATATTTTCTTATACACGAGTGGGAGTTATTTTTGTTTTATTTCTACCTCTGCTGCGTGCAATTGAAGGAAGAATTTAAGAATTTAGCCTATAAACTCCTTAAGAAAGCTTGTTGACAATAAGCATTGATGTATTAAGGTAAAATGAGAACTAACACTGCTATAAAAGCTGACTCCATGAATACTTCTTCATAAAAACATACTGTAGCAGGCCTGGCTAAATGCCCACTTTGAACTTACCATTCTTACAACACCACCTGCATGTCATCTGTGAAGCATCTTGTGATTCAAAAATTCCATTTGATAATCATTTCTGTCTCTACTACTAATGAAGTAGGCTCATTAATTTTTCAACAGGTACTACTTATTTTATCAAGCTGATAAGCTAAAGGATAGAAACATAAGGCCATTCCTTACTCAGGTTTGAAGAAATTCACACTCTGAAAGGCAATGTGTGCACACCACATTCAATTTAAAGTCCAAGAACACTGTTAGATCTCGTATTTCAAATCTGTTATGAATAAAGAAACCAATACGGCACAGAATTACTTTATTTAAAATAGCATTTAACCCTGCAGCCACTTCCGATGGTGTCATGCAATGGTTGTGGGTGCAGTGCAACTATAAATACATTATAAAGATTTATTATAAGTGTATGTAATAAATATATATTGTATATAAAAATATAAACTCATCTGAGTTCTTGCTCGCCTGTAGTACTTCTTCCTTTCTTTCACAGAAGTCGTTGCTGTTATTCCCCCCTCCCACCCCCGACACTGTCTTTGTGGACTATCACAACGTTTTCTTTGCCAACAGCGTTTCTGAAAAGCCAGCTGGGACAGCCATTAATGATCCCTGATGTGTTTCTTAATTGGAGCATATGCAACTTTTTCCTGTTGCTCATCCCATGCCTCTTTCCAGAGGCAATCCACACCCGTTTCCAACAAGAATAGCCAGATCTACTCCAGCAAACTTCCAGCCATGCTGGAAGCACGTTGATCCCTGCCTGCATCTCTCTGTGTTCGCAGGTGTATATGGACATATGCGAGCAAGAGTGGCCTCACTGCAAGCTGACAAAGCCAAGCAACTCCAGTTAATACTACAGCAAGAACGTGCTGAGACACCAAGCTTTGACATTTTTAAGCAGTGTGTAGCATGGCCAAGCCTATATTCAAGCAGGGACCGCCCAGATCCTGCTCCCCCATCAGAGAAGCCTCATAGGCATAACGGGGTGCCTGAGCAGCTCGAGCCCCTCGACACCCAAGCACAGGGAGCAGACACTCCTTGGTGTCTCCATCTGCAGCCTGAAACAAGGCAAAGTGCTCGCTTTCAGGTTTCCCTTTGGGGAAAAAGCATGGGAATTGGGATGTGATGGGCTCTAACGTGTCCCTGGGCTGAGGCTTCAGCAGGATGTGACTCCCTTCAGCTCAAATCCAGCCTCCGATCCTGCAGAAAGCTCCAGCTCTCTGCAGAAACGGAAGTAGTAGAACCAACGAGAAATGAAAAATAAAGTCTCTCTAGATCGTTACTTCTGCTGGAATTGAAGCCACAACAGCATTTCCTCAGGAACAGGCAAGCACATTAAGGTAGTGCTGACTTATCCCCGACAGGCACACGAGTATTCAACAGGAAAAAATTAAGCTGGTTACCATGTCTCAGCGCAAGACGTATTTAAATGCTTAGGTGAAAAGAACAACTAGCTGTGTAGCTCTTACAGGTTTGGACTGTCTCCTGGTAGTTAAAGAGTATATAAATTTTGTAATCAACTAGTCACCCAAGTCACAAGGATGGGGAAGAGTGGCAAACAGCGGAAGTGCACCAAAATCACAACTCCTGGCAATATCACTGACGAGAGGCTGAATTTTCAGGAAGAAGTAAACAACAGACTACGGATGCATGCTGAAAACAACAGAAATGTGTAAACTTCTTTAAGTCAGATGCTACTGTAACAGCTTCAGAGCTTTTTATAGCAAAAAACCATGTTAACTGGAGTTTTAAGCATATAAAACGGAGACCGACAGAGCAGCCTATTTGAATTGGAAAGGCAAAAAAATATCATCATGCTTCCTATAACTAGTTATGATTTCTCATTATACAAATGTGCCTTGAAGAGTCACATTACTGCAGGGTTATTACACCCAATAACTACTGACCCCTGGGTCACAAATTAAAATCAACCAGATCTACAACTCTATTTAAATTATAATACACCTCTCATTTCATGGAGGAATCTCATCACGAGGATCATAATTGCAAATTGCCCACCACAGACATTAGGCAGAAGTTGGATTTATTTTAAATTAAAAAGTAGCATTTCTTATACTCCATCAGCGTACTATAAGGGCGATTAAAACATTTTGGAGAGCTCTAGTTTTAGTTTGTCTTCAACTTTTCTGTTGTAGAAAAGCAAGTTACTTCTTGGAATTAACATTCTTGATACTTTTTCTGAGATGACGATAACTCTTTTTTAGCTTCCCTTTTCTTGGGGTATCAGAAACTGTTAAATTTATCCTTGCTACCATAGAATATCAGAAGACATTTAAGAGCCTACTGTTAAAAATGGATTTGAACAAAATATTTTTGATCAGGTTAGGGGTTATTAAAGTTTATGCGGCAGGGAGAGTAACATGCACGCAAATAGATAATTATTCATAAGAAGTATATTAATGGCACTGACAAAATGTAAGCTGTTTGATAATCCAAAGGGGTTGCAAGACAGGTAAAATGTTTCCAAAGCATCTTGCTTCTTTACTACTCAAACTTATTTTTTACCTCTCCCATGCATGCCACGCAGCAGAGGCAACAGTACCTATGTCCAAAGCTGCAAAGCCAGGACCGTTTTCCTGCTGAGATGTGGGTATCTGTCATCTCCTCCCATACCCTGGTTTCCAGCGAAAAGAAAACCACAACACCCAGTGGGTAACCAGAGCTCCGAGACTCCAGCAGATAAGGTGGTGAGCACCTGCCTCCCAGGTTAAACAGAGACGCTGTGGTCCAACGTTGTCACTGTGGTACTGAAACGTCCAGGTCAGTCACCTAGATCCCCACCCAAGTGGGATAGGTTTTGTCAAACAGATTTATAGGTTGGACGTTTGTTTTATTTCTGCTTTTCGTAGACTTTGCCAGGAATTAATCCTTTCTTGAAAGGACTCATTCAATAAATTTTCATATGATTACTTCTCTTTACAGTTTGTTTCATGCGACTCTTGAGCACCTCCGCATATTTAATAGCACACAACAGTCTGAACATCGCTGTCCACAAGACTTGGCAATAACAAAGAACAGAATATTTCAGTTACAAGGGAACCTAGCAACAATCACCTATGTCCAACTGCAATATACATCATCCATCATTTTCATCCCACGAGAACTTACAACGTTTGACTGACTTTATGCACAAAGATCGCTTAATCCACTGAAACACAGTCCACAATAGCTAAATTAAGGCTAGAATTGAAGACTAGGGATAAAAATTTGAGAGAACGTTGTCCTTGTTTAGAGCCTATAACATTTGTTAAAGGACACAAAATCTAACTGTAAGAGAGCACTTACAAAAAGCAGAAAAATAAGCAGTAAAAAGAAGATATGCAACTGAAGCAATATAATCTAGACCCAGTCTGAAAGCATTGGAAGTGAACCAGCACCTATCAGCTTCTGTGGATTATACGTTTAATATTTAGGGATCCAGTAAAGTATCTTGCTAACAATGCGCATAAACATAGCGGAGCACAAAACTATTTTTTGAACATCTGAATATTCAGGAAATTTTTTCCATCTATGTTTTACCAAGAAAGAAAAAAAATATATATATATATACACACATGTAACACAGTAGTTCTGCCCCTCAGAGTGTGCAGGGTGTTCAATTTGTCTAATGTCACGTAACAATAATTTTTATTTAAATTAGCGATAGAAGTGTCAAGGAACCATCACATCCATGTCTAAATTCTTATGGTGTAAAATCAGGGTGAAGTACAAACAAATCCAACATTTTATGTAAATCCTGAAACATCAGCCAAGCATTTTAAGAGCAGTTCAACTATCCGGATGAAATTCTCTTCTCAAACTACTGAAGTCATTCTGAATAAAATGCTAATGGAGAATGAATCATCATGAACTGTTAGTTTAATTCCTTTCTGGACAGAGGATTTTTTTCGTGAATTGCCCCTGTATTGTCTTGGACAAAGGTACAGAACACGTTTTAGAGCAACACTTTCTGATTATGGGATACTACTAAGTTTTTCGCTTTGAGCAGTCAGGATTTAAAATAAACGGCTCACAACTGACAGGAGATGAACCAAAATCCCCTAATCCCAAACCCTTCCTACACACCAAAAAGCACTGTCCAGAATTTCACTGCAGCAGCACTTTACAAGCACACTACAGGTTATAAACTCATTGCAGCAAAGCCATTATTGCAAAGTAAAACCAGCCAGGGCTAATCAACAGGGACAAACTGGAGCAGCACTGGAAAAATCAAGGGACACGCAGATCATCATGATGGACAGCTGACATGTATGCAGAAGAGTCACTGTCAGGATTTGTAGAGCTTAAATAAGGTGTTTGAAAGAATGAGGCCTACAGATGTTTCTAGAAATTTTGTCAAATCTAACGTGGGGTCAATATGGGGAAAAAGGTATACAGAAGCATCTAGTTGAAGAGAACGGACCTAGGCAGAATGCAACCTATGGGTAAACGACAATGTGAAAAGTGTAAAGGGAAGCAAGGTCCTCTGAAGGTGAAGTTAAAATGTTTGACGTGAAAGAAAACTGGAAGCCTGCAGAGGAATACAAAGAGGAGGTAAAAAACAGTCAAAGCCACCAGCAGTACACAATCTTCTGGCAGTGTTTTCAAATCATACCTGAATTTGTTACAAAAATTGGGACATTAAGTTTTGAAAGTCTGCTGAGGGAGCAATAGAGCAGAGCACACCTCTTAAAGATGCTTTGGAGAAAGAATCTGTAATGGTTAGAGGCACCCAAAAAGACTAAGTTAAAGCAACATAGGAAAACCTAATACCCGAGGTTATATATGCTCGAATCACAGACAGTTCACAAGAGAAGGAAGCAGGTGACAATGTTCCGTGGAGAAAAGTGCAGCAGCAGAGTAACCTATTTCAGTCATTTTGAGCTTGATCTAATGGCAAAGATATGGATAGTGGGACAGATCAATCAAGATGTTAGTTCAGAAAGAGAACAATTCTGAAGGAGAGCTCTAAGAGGTGTGTGCATGAGGGATACGATGCGAACACAATCATAGCAATTCCTTAAGGATTTCCCAGAGCTGTGATTACAACTTCTTTCAGAGCAGCTACACCTGCGTACAAAACATCGTATTTGGAGAAACTGAAATGATCCGAGTTCTGTATTTCCTTTCCAGACAGCTTGCTCCCTCACATACCTCTCTGGCTAGGACAGAAATAAGGAAGCAAGAGCACAGACATCTTATTTCTAGGCCATCTGCATAAAGTACACTCCCCAGAGCCACAACGTGCAGTGCCACCAGACCTTTTCTCTTACTTTTCAAAATCAGTAAATGCCAAGCATTCTGCAGACTGCAGTAGACACTTTCACCTAAAAGACTACATTTTGCATGAGTTTCAAAGCTATCTGTTGACCTCAGAAGCTGTGTTTTCATATGGATGTCAAAACAGCACAAATACTCTTCACTCAGCAAGTTACTAAAGATTCTCAAGGATGTATTTTCAAGAGCTCAAACCATCCCAATAACCACAGTGTTGATTATGGTGATCTGTTTTCTTATTTCGTTTCCTGTAGTCTGAAACCATCGCACAAACCTTGCCTGTAAAGCTTGTTCGGGTTTTAACTTTGAAGACCTGTGAATACATTAGGTGAAGCCTGCAGCCGATCGAATGTTCTGCTCAAGTCTATTTCCAAATATATGAGACAAGTATCTCATTTGTGTCATCGCTCTGCAGAAGCACTAGAAAACCACACACTCTCATCACAAGGCACAGCATACCACACATACAGAAACTACCACAAGCCACATTAATAACATTCCCTTCTAGTATTTACCAGGGTCAAAGTTTAAAAAAAAGGCAAACCAAATCACAACATTTAGGTCTTTCTCGTCCCCAAGAACACCCATAAATTCTTTCTCAGCAGATCTTGTTCCCAGCCAAGAAAGCATCCTTTTCCCACTCTATTTTCCTCCAGTTTCCTCCTGAATGACAACAGGATTACAGAAGACTTGAATCTGTATCAAGCAGGCAAGTAGTCAAAAAACTCTATAGCTGAAGGAGCAATCAAGCCTAATTCTTACAATGCTTAGGGTTGGGTTGGTTTGTTGTTGGTTTTTGGGGTGGTTTTTTTCTGGGGGGGTGGGGAGAGGGGAGGATTTGATGGTCATTGGAATTTTTAAGTCATTTACTTAAGTAAATACCTAAATTCACGTTTCGGTAGGTTAAATGCATTAGCTGAACACACAGACCAGATTTCCTAAGTGCATTTCCTGTGCAAATACTCAACATAAGCAAGTCCACACAGACTAAGATGGTTTCTCTGCTAGGATTTATCCATGCTGAATGATTAAACCGTGGATAACTGACGTAAAGTTTCAGGAGTACAAGGTAATAACCAGAACGATCCTTATTTTGCTGCATTTTTGCTTTTCATAATTTCCATTGTTGAATCAGCTAGAGCAAAACACTTTGGTTGGCTGTATATATGCCACGTCAATCAAATATTTGGGTTTCCATTATGTTCTTATGTAGAAACGTTTTACAGCATGTAACGAACCTTGCAGGCAACTGAAAGGCGAAATTAGCATAAATTAGTATCACTTTTCTAGTCAAAGATTATCATTAAACCCAATGCTTCAGAGCTCTGGGTATTTTCTGTTACTTACATCAATATTCACTACACAACACAAAGTTCACACTAAGAACAAATAAGGCAACTTTAATACTAGGTATTTTGCTGTTTCTAAACTAGTCTAATGAGAAAAGTGGAACTTTAACAGTATTCGTGACAAAATGCCTTGCCAGAAACAACCAGGCCATCAAATTCAGTTTTATTTTCTCTAGAGAAGTTGCAGTGAGCTGTTTCATTATATTGAAATTGTTTTGTCAGCACACTGTTTAAAAGAGCAATAGGGCTGTGCTGTACAAAAATACAGACGCTGCTTACTCTAACTTATTAAAAAAGAGAAATCATAGCCTACTGATCTTTTCAAAGTGTTCAGTACAATAAATATGTCAAAACTCCTGAAATCTCCGTATTAAAGAATTTGAAGAAGGTACAACGTGAGCACAAGACATTCAGTTGAATGAAATCACAAAGAGCCTTTAAAGCTACTTTTTACCGTGTCATTCAATGAAAACCTGATAAGAGCCATGATTATTAGATCAGCACATATAAAAAAATGTAATGGTGTTTAACCCTATTGTAAGTGAAACGTACTTTTTCAATGGTCAAAACCACCTTTTGCCTTCAGCCTCCTCTTCAAACCACCACGTGCTTTTGACTGAGCACTGGCTAAGCTGTGATTTCATCTAAGAAAAATGCAGAGGTAAAAACGCTCTCCTTGTAAGCAAAAAACTAGCAAGTTTTTACATAATCACTGTATTTGATCCCGTAAGTGTCATTGTTGAAATGTCGCTTTGAAATCAAGGACACCAAACCCTGACACAATTAACACGCCATTTTTCCAAGTTAAATATTGATTCTCCAATATATTACTCTCAGATTCACTCAGTATAACACAGTTGAAGCCTGTGTATTTATGGGTCATCTTGGTAAATGAGGCTGTTAACACCTTTCCCACTTATTCTGCTTGCAGTATTCTCTCAGATAGCTGTTTATCAGTTAGTACTTATATTACCTACCCTATAACGTTACCTAATCCATAAATAATTAGGTCTCAAACTTTTTATAGAGGTCAGTGATACTATCTTTTTCCTCCTGAAAGACAAACCAAGGGTGTAGAAGAGTGATGTGGTTTCTCTAGAGCCGCCTAGTCATCGGTAGACAAAACCAAGGTCAGGTCTCCAGAGGTCCAGTGGACTGCTGTACTGGCAACCTTTTCCATACATCAGATATACCTGAAGTATGTCTCTGGGGTTAGACAGATTAAAGGAGACACCTTTGAGTCACGTAACTTTCAGATTACATGTTGTGTATGAATTAAATGGAATACCTAAAATATTTTGAACAAGTAATACCAAGCAGTGATTTTAAACTCTTATAAATAGAAAAATTGTAGGTGAATTTCTGTGCTCAGAGTCAGGCATAGTCTTAGCTGAAGATAACAGATGTGTAATTCAACAAGGCACACTGATGTATACTCTTAAACACCTCTTGAAAATATTTCATTTCAAATACGAATCAACAGTCATCTTTATTTCTCCTGGTTTTTGCTTCTTTTGAATATTCAGAAGCACATACACCTTTCTGGTTCCCTGGACTTACCTTGACCCGCTTCCAGTCCGACTGAAAATGCCACTTAAAGTATAAGCAGGCCAGGTCCTTAGAGGATTCAGTGTTCCTTCACTGCTTGAATTTAAAACTAGCCTTCTCATTTGCAAATTTTTCATTAAATTAGCACTTTTTTCTTCGCATACAGAACTGTTAATGAGTTAGCTTGGTTAAAGCTTCCTTTATGAGGTTAACAATTCGGGAATATAAGAAAATAAAAAAATAAGACAGGATTATAGTAATATCTCAAACTGAAATTTCTAAATATACAAGTATTTTTCCTCCCTCTGGATTCATGACTCACTTGTTTTGACTCATAGTCTAAAATACTCCCCTCAGAAACTCTTCCTAGTTTGTTTGCTACTTTTAATGTCTGTATCGGGACTTCAACAGCATGGAAGCTACTCTACGCAACAAAACACATCTGCGCAAGAAAGTGAGCAGGTTGGCCACTGTCCTGCACTGAAACGCTTGCTGACTCCAAGCCTGGGTAGAACTTCAGCTCCTGCAGTGAAATAAAAGCTTTACTTCAGAACATCCACAGGCCAGCGTGCTCAGGAGCAGGCCGCCTCTCAGATACGCCAACGCTGGGGAACTCGATGGACCAACCTCCAGGTTGAAACAACCTGTACAGGACCGTTACATAAACCCTTCTGTACAGTTCCAATACTTCAAAAATCCCCCCCCATTACAGATCTCACTTTGTGCTCTCTCGCCCCAAATAATTGTCACCTAAAGTGACACAAGGGTATCTAAAATGCTTTCACTTATGGCTCGGAAATCTATGAACTCCATCTCCTGAAACACTTTAAAAGAAGAAAGCCTTAGAGCAAATACGGATTAAGTACGGCAAGTAAGTTCTGAAAGCAGCTGTCAAACGATGCAACAGAATTCCAGCAGGAAATTATGCATTTGGTAGAGTTGTTAGAAAAAATTTCCAGCAGGTCATCTACAGAAAATGCTGCTATATTAGTACCAGAATGGTTGCAGTTGCAATTAATGGTTGCTTATTGCAACTAATTGCTCAAAGAAAAACAAAAGGAAAATTCAAGATGCAGAACTCAGGTTGTTTTACTATTTCATTTTAAGTTTTTCTCTTTTTTCAAATTCCCTTGTTCCATTTATCTTTAATCCTATTGTATGCATAGATATGAATTATTCAATTGCAGTGAAAAATAACGTTTTCATTTTATTATTTCAGCCTTTCCTTGAAATATTTTGAGCCTTTGATTTTCTCAGCATAATTCAGACTGAAAACACTAAATTGCTTGAAAGTTTCCCTTTTGTTTTTCCAGCTCATGAAATAAGAAAATGATTATTGGGGAAAAAAGCAAGAACATTTCCTCAACCTGAAAATATTAAAGAAAAAGAGCACTGTAGAATGAAATAATTTCAAAATAAAACCTATATGGTTTCCTGGCATGACGAAAATACTAGATTATCAATGTATAGCCGTTCCAAGAGGTCACGTTACCTGAAGTTAAAATGAAAGCCAGTAACACTTTGCATTTCTATGTTATCTTCGATACCAAGTGGCCTGCCATGTTGTGTTAAAAGGCTCACATACAAAACATCGCTTGATGTAGTACAGTCAGTAGTCATACTATAGAATGCAATGGTTTGACCTTACATACCTTATAGGCCATTTGACAGTGAAGCACTATCACCACCCGAGGTGCAAATTCACTTTCCTTAATAAACCAACCTGATTTTACATCCAGTTTTTTTGTTTTGCTAGAGCCACATAAGTATGTCAGGATCTGACTGACTCTGAACTTTCCCGCTGAGGGACAGAATGCCATTTTTTCTTACTGCAACTTTCATCTAAGAGATGAGGAAGTGGCCACTAGGGACGTCAGTTTGATGGCACGTCCTGGAATGATTTGAGATAGGAAGCTCCATTTCCGAGATGAAAAGGCAGTTTCTACTTAATGACCGAGGCTAGCTACAGGAAGAGGGTTATTAGCACAATAAAAATCACGAATGGTTCACAATCATATTCCAAAGTCAGAAACAGCATCCGGATTTATGAGCCACAAGCCTTCTTGGAGTCAAAAGAAACCTAGCATCCTCTGACTCTGTCCCCTGTTACTCTACTTTCTGTTCCGGGAAAATATGCAATAGAAAAAAAAATGCACTTGAGTATAAATGTGTATGCAAAGGATGGAGTTGCCCTTTCTTTTCATGAAGGGTTTACAGATTGGTATCTACGTCATAGATAAGCATCATCCTAAGTTATTATTAGCCAATACACATGCCACCACATTCTGGCAATTTGCCACATCCCAAAGTTGTGTGGACCTACATCTGCCTCAAGAAAAGCTCTTGAAAATAACACCTATGTTACGCTAAGAAAATTGGCATGCGCAGGCTCACTTCCCCAGAAGTTTAGCTCAAGCTGATTTAGGGCCACCTGGATCTCCTGTCAGATCCCTCACTGATGAGAATTGCCAAATTAAGCTCTTCCCTTCAATTGTCACAAGAGTGCCTTATTTCATCTCCAGCCTTGATTGCCCCCTTAAAGTACACCACAGAAGTATTTGCCGTGCACATCAAGCGGCAAGATGAAAGAGTGTAAATCACAAATCTAGGGTGATTATCCAAAAATCAGACTGCTGAGAAATGAAGCGTAATATCAGTTAAAGTGTCACTAAAACAGAGTTATGAGTATAGTCAGGTAAAATACTTGATAATTGCTTGTAATTTTCAGTGTTTGGAAAACAATTTCCTGGCCAGATGTTTTCACATTGTATTAGATGTTTCACTCCCTGTCAAGTGTTGTACATTTTCTCTAGTTTATGATTCAAGGTGTTAATCATATTCAGTCTTTCAGGATGATTACCTGGTAACATTAACATACAAATGTACAGTGATTATCTCTCCTTTTCAGAAGTCTTTGCATTTTGCACAAGGAAAAAAAATAATAAAAGAAATAAATCAGTCTCCTTCAACTTGCATGATGTCTATTTCAAAAATGAAATTACTATGAATTCAGAGTCTATGAAAATTAAGTATTAATCAACATCAAAGTACAGAAAACTTTCACCTAGGCTTGAAAGTGGGAACACAGAGTTAATGTCTTACAACAGGCCAGAACTTATAGGCATAACTACCTCATAAAACATGTACGTTCCTTACTTGCAGTCTCCAGTGCTTTCATATCCTATTGATAAGGCCTACAAAGTGCTGAGTATCTACAACCATTTCTGAGGAACACACAGCAATTTACAGTATACCATCCTAAAAAATTAGGCCGCTATTTCAGAACAGAAAGGAAATTACTATCAAATCTCCAGCCTTCTATTGTTAAACAGTAAAAATTATGTAGGAAAATTGGGCAACACCACCCGAAGCTAAAAAGAAAATGGAGATCACTTACAGAGGAATTTGATAGAGGCAGTATGATGAGAATACATCTCCAATTTACACCAATTTAACAGAAGCTCCATGAATTATCTAAATTTGTTCCTAGGGGCATTAATACATAGTCATTTTTGTATGCCTGAATTGATTACGTCCTGCTGCATAAAGAAAATGGGGAACATCACAGCAACAATACTGCACAGAGTTGCAGCTATATACATGCTTATGCAAGATTTGCCCAAGATCAGTGACTGGTATTTGGAGGGTGCTGGAGAGAGAAGAGACAAGCCCTTGGAACTAATTTCACTTCCAAAAATTTGGGTACAGTAATGAGTTGGGCTCCTCTGCAGGCTCCAAGCGCCCAGGCTTCCTCTGTGCATGTTGAGGCTGGGGTGGTCTTCTCAAAAGCATAGATTTATAGAATCGTTTTGGTTGGAAGAGACCTTTAAGATCATCAAGCCCAACGATTAAGCTAACACTGCCAACTCCACCACTAAGCCACGTTCCTCAGCATCACCATCTACCCATCAGCATTCCCAGCCCAGGCAATCTAGCTGTAAGTCCTTAGAATAATCCCAAGACACCACTTTGGTATCAAAGCATAAATGCCTAAATTAACCTTCCTGTGTATTGCGATTGTTCACTCGCCTGCTCAGATTTCGTCTAACACAGCTCATCCTAAAGCCTGACATATGCTGACCTAACGGAGCAGCACCACTAAGTCAAAGAAAGAGCACCACAGAAGCGGGAGAGGTGGCCAGGAAGAGCTCAAAGGCCGTTATACAGAGATTATCACCTGCAGATTGCTGCCTCCTGCAGCCACCACCTTTACATATTGAGTGCCTGGAAGATTTTTCACAATGGAAATGGTTTAGGATCAAATTTCCTTGCTGGAAGGTATAAAAACATCAGTTTACCCAAAAACTCTTTGAAGCAGATCTAACAGCAGCTGGACTGCCAAGGCTTTTGTGCTCCCTCTTGTGATACAGGGAACATGCGCACAGGGACAGAGGAGGAAGGATGAACACTCTCATCATCGGCTGGGGAACTAATTTTTCTCATAGGTGCAGAAGTTAAGAGTTACAGGTTATAAAGTTATGAAACCTCATGACTCGAGTGGTAAATAAGTGAATTCACAAGATGGACTATAATCTGCACAAAGGAAATTGAACCCTTCTTTGTTATATTTCTTAATGAGCTCATAAAATAGATTTACATACTAATTTACTAAATTTACTAATTTACATAGAACATTGTCCCGTAAATTTGAGATATCAAAACAGCCCATGACAGGTATTCAGAAGGACAGCGCACAACCCTCCTTCACTCTCAGCAGGAATCAGCGATGGACACAAGACCACAATCTATTCAGGAATATCTGATCTAGATTTATATACACCCCAGTAGAAATAACGTGGCCTAATGTCTTGCCTAATTCCTGGTGCTGTGCTCTGTCCATTACTCTTGCTTCTGTTTTTCTATTGAGCCTTTCATCTTACAGCATCAAGGTTGGATGATTTTAAAAAAATAAATCCGATTAGTCTTTCAATCACTTCAGTTCATTTTTGTTTCTTTATTCTTTGCTCTCATAGTTGATACTCCCCTGGTCCTTTTGACCGCTCCACAGTTCTGGCACTGAAAGATATTATTTTCAAAAAATATGGGAGAAAAAAGCCAAAAGGAAACATCAATGCATTCACATTTTCCTTTGTTTTTCTGTCACTAAACTCATACATATTTGTACTGCAGACCAACAAACAGCTTCCCTTATCAGGCAGGAGCCAGGATCACCTATTTCAGAGTTTGATAAATATTATCACCACACCTGTATTCAAAAACAGAACTGATAAATCATCAAAAGCATCAAATGAAGGGAAATGTTGCTCTACGATCATAAGAAAAAACAGAAATGGGAAAGTTTGTATCAATTTCATTACAAATGAGTTCCAGCATTTTGCCAGTATTTTGTCCTTATTTCACTATGATGAAAGTACATATAGTCTTCCTCTTTTTTAGTGCTTAATATATAGTTTGCTTCTTCCCCTTGAATGATATCTTTCTCTGCAAGCAACGCCAAGTTGATTGCTAAGCTAGACTTCAAACTCCAGTGTCGCTGATGACTCCAGCGTTTTCATATTGAGGTGCCAACACAATCATCTACGTGCTTCAAACCTGCACCTAAATCACTGTGTATTCTGGTCTCCAGTTCCAGGCCGGTTCTGACAAACATTAATGGCAAATTCATGGAACTCTCAGACTTTTGCTATTAATTTGCATGAAAGCAGGGTTTCACTTTAAATTTCCACCTCAGAGCCCCCTTAAACATAGAATATGCCACTGGAAGAAATCCCATAAAGACACTAAAAAAACAAAAGAATGAATCCTGCATTTTATTTAAGCCGAAGGCAAAATGATTACAGACTTCACTGGGGTGAGGTCTGTCCAGAGTAGGAATGACAATTAAGACCCAGGCAGAGGATTTGTATTTAATAGACCCTGTGATGAATGTCTAATGTCTTCAAGCCAACGCTTATAACACTTCCATATTTAGCATTAGTTTTACTTTTGTCTATATTCATTCTATACGTCATCTATGCATTTTATTTTTCTTTTCTTCAGTTTTTCAAAGTTTAGCTAAAAAAAAATAACACCTGTGTAGAAGTAAGACCAAGCTTTGCCCCCATTGATTCGCCAAAATCCCTCAAGCATTTAAGCAAACTCGTTCATTTCTGAAGGTTTATCGGTTCACAGTATCTTCTTTCCTCTACGCATCGGGTTTTAAACTTTAACTGTTAGCTACTAGTGCGGTCCACTGATTTATGATCTTCAAAGGCTATATTTTCAAGAAAAGACACTAACTCGTATTTAGTTAAACTTTTGTAGACTGAGAAGGGGAAATAAACACCTAGTGCTTTAAGGGAACCAGCCCCCATTGCTACTTTTCACAACACTTGCTTACTGTTCCTGGATGAGATACTACAGGTAAACTGGCATCAAAGGAGAAGAACTGAAATAATTTATTTTTTTTTTAAAGATGATTCAAAGGAGGAACCACTGACATGATATATACTCCTCATTCTGTGTCTCTCATTTTCTGAACTGTGTGTCTTTTATTCTATATGACTTTTCTTTAGTTGCAAAAGTGATATCATGTAATAAAACTGCAGGAGAATAATCTTCAGTTAGCTCCACTTTAAAGAAATAAATATTTCAGCACAAAATTTTACTTAGAATTTCAAGCTCATTAATCTACATTTACACATATTGTTAGTCAAGATATTCTGTTAAAACTTTACCGATTACTTAGAAAAATTAAGTAAAGTGAGTGTTATTTATGGAAAATTAGCTATCATTCAACATTAGCTAACAAAAAACCCAACAAATGTAACTGCTTGAGAAGTAACGGATGCATTTTATGTCTATTTTTATTGCAGGACTACACGATTAATGAGCTGTCATAGTCTTAAGGCATTCATTGACATGTTTCTGAAGTTTGCTCAGATAATAAGCCTTAAGAGATGAATGAAGCATGTCCTGCCAGACCTGTTGTGATGATTTCCTTGTACTATAACTGGGGGACATGAAGGATCTCAGCTATTCTTAAAAAAAACCATCTGCCTTCTCGTTAATCAAATCCTGCCTTACACTGTGCGAGTGCCATTATGAAGAAGAGAAGCACTCGATACCAGCCCACACAGAGCATCAAATAATCTGGATTCTTCAGTTGTGTGGACCTCCCCGGGTGAAGGGAAGATGTACGTAAGATGTAGACAGCCCCCAGAGAGCTGGTCCACAGGCCACAGTGTGCCATAACCTTCGCACCACAGATAAATCCACGGAAAGCATAAAAAACCCCCTTGGTTTAGTCTGATTAACCATTTTGGATGATCTTTGTGAACAGAACTTCTGTCAGGACGCAACACAGCCCACCAATCATTATCCTTTCACATGGGCTTATCTAGGAAAAAGTCGCTGCAGACAGCATAACTTGGCATCATTGTTTAAGAACTTTCTTAAAAAAAAAAAAGGGATTATTCTGAAGAGTAAGTTTTCCTTTGTAAAGGAGGACACGTGTGGTCAGACAGTTACTCTCAGAAGGATTTTCTGTACAGAGAGTTTAAGTCTAAAGGTTACAAGAAGATATTTTTAAAGAGACATATTCTGCAGTGAACATAGAGTACTTTAAAAAAGCATCTTTGCCTAATTTTGGGTCTTTTTTGGGTTGTTTTTTTTTTTTTTTAAATAGCAGAACTACACCGACTTTAGCTCTGAACATGGCTCCCAAGTTTCCTTACATCTTACTGTATATAAAACAAATTGCTTTCTTGCAAAGTGTCCGTATTTGTTCAGATACTCAGGTAGCACACATTTGAAAGCAACAGGTACATGTTTGTTTCTTATGTTACCCATATAAACTCTCAGTAAGAGAGCAAACAGCAAGGACCGAATAAATAGGGCAACTATCTCTTTCAATTAGGCAGCCAAAAAAAGAGAAAGCAGCCAGTGCTTAGCAAAAGTCTTCCCTCTTAAAAATAGAAAACCCACCTGAATTGTGCTTCCCCGACTCATAAGATATTGTGTCTAAAGCCACAGGGATAGAAGGCACTGCTCACTGGTCTTTGCTATCTTAAGTGATTTGACAAACTCCTGAAACGTACCTGCCAACGTTAGGCAAGTATTTGGATGGCTTTAAACAACCGTGGAGCTAGACAGACTGAGAACTACAAATTGTACCCTGATGGTGCCTCTATATCTACTGAATACAGTAGAAATTCAGTGCAGCAGAGAAGCCATCCCAGCATCCCAAGTGACAGCTTTGGGTTATTCATCATTAACACCAGCATCAAATGCAAAACTGTCGATTAGAAGTGAAGTCCTACCACCTTTGGGTTTCTTGTTGGTGCTGTCAAGAACAGGGCTTTCTATTGTCTGAACAAAAAGGATAGCTTACAAATACGAGCTGTAAGATTTCACATCACTGTCATACGGAAGGAATTTACAGGGAACCATTTCTGGACTGCAGTATATTGCTAAGAAGTTGCCAGGAAACAAAGTATTCCTCCTCTTCCTTTCTTTTATGTTTCTCTAATCTGGTTTTCCTTTCCATGCTCCTGTTCATCAGATGCAATTGTTGGTCCACGTTATTTTGTACTAGAGTATTTTGACATATCTAAAGGTTTTTGATAGTCAGCCAGTAACTAAGTTTGCTAGTTTTCAACTGCAAAAAAACCCAACCCAACATTTCTTATAACTTGTCTCTTTTTGTTTTCTTTCATTTGCCAACCATAAAACAAAGACCCAAACTAGATGAAGATAATTTTCGCAGTTCCCTCCAACAGAACAACTGCAAGTCATGATGCTTTCTCCAAGCTCTTAAATACCCAGAGCACAGGATTTGGGGTTTTTTGTTGTTGTTGCTTGGGTTTTTTAAAAGCAAGAAATATAATCTGAAGGATTCATTTGAACAAAGATGTTTTCAAAATTGAAACAGTTATTTTAAGGTCATCTGCAGAGCATCCTGATGAAAGATCATAAAGAATTGAAGTATTTCTCTTTACAGAGGATAGGATTAGGGAAACTGGATGCAATGATTACAGTTCTTTCCTTGACTGAAATCTAGGCCAGGAAGAGAAAATTTGTATCGACTAACTTGACTGCTATTTCTGCAACATAACCACCATATGATGATGCTTATTAAACAGCAAAGTGTGTATACAAACTGAAGGAGAACACTTATAATACCTGAAGTAGTAAGTAGAGGGACAGGGGAAATCTCTTGCTGTTCATTTTTAAGCTAATTGGCAGGGATAAGCTTTACTAGAAACATTTCGGCAGTAACAGGTATGGTTTAGTACATAATTTATTACAATGTAAGGAAACACACATCTAAGTTTACGGAAAGAATTAAGTTCAATATTATTGGGTAATTAATGTGACATTGACAAAGTAGCTTGTTGTACGGATGTATGCATACATTACTTAGCAAAAATTAAATATATTTGTCCTCTCCTGAAAACCAGCGGTGCAATAAATCACAGAAGCGACTTGTATAATTCTGCCAACTAGAAGCTAAGGATTGACAGCATTAAATCAGGTAATTTCCAGCTCCCGGTATCCATGCAATTTTCCTGAACTGGCCATGACCCCTGTTGTGGGTTAACCATGGTAGGCAGCCAAGCACTACACAGCTGCTTGCTCACACCTCCATACTGGGCAGGAGCAGGGAGAAAATCAGGAGGGCATACATGAGAAAACTCTTAGGTTGAAATAAAGACAGCTTAATAAGTAAAAGAGAAAAAGATGACAAGACAAAAGAAAAGCAAGTGATGCAAAAAGCAGCACTTGCAACCAGGTAACTACTGCCTGGCCAGTCCCTGAACAACAGCAAACCCTGGCAAACTCCCTGCCCCAACCCCAGGTTTACTGCTGAGGACAATGTGGTATCGTATGGCATATCCCCTTCGCCATCTGGGGCCAGGTCTCCTGGCTGTGTCCTCTCCCAGACTCTTGTCAACCCTGCCGCTCCATGATGTGCAAACACTGCTCAACAATAGCTAAAGCATTGGTGTGTTATCAACACTTTTTAGGTCACAAACCCAAAATACAGCACCCACCATGCAGGCAGCTATGAAGAAAATTAACTCTATCCCAGACAAAACCAGCACAACTCCCCCACACACACACACACGATGGCAGCGTTTATCAAGCAAGGTGTTTTTTGTTCTGAAATCTGAATAAGCAAAGACCTCTCAGAAAGAGTGAGTCTCAAGAAAATCAACCTCTCCTTTACACAAGAATTTTGGCTGAATCCTTATATATTAATCAGCTCACAGTAAGATCACACATATGCCTGCAATGCCAGATTTCGGGTGGTTGGTTTTTGGTTTTGGTTTTTTTTTTTTTTTTTTTTTTTTTTTTTTTTTTTTAAGTGGAGAAATAACACTCTGTAGTCCAAAAAAGAAAACATTATTTGGCATCGTTATTCCAAAATGTTGCCTGCTATGTAAAAAGCTCATCAATAAGAGACCTTTCTATTTCAAATCAGGTTTCTTAAGATGACTGGCCTTCATGGATAGGTACTCAAAGCCTCAAAGAATATCTTTATTTTCAGCACTGAGTTATTAAAGAGGGAAAACTTGTACTGATTGGAGTCATAGTATTTCTGAACTACTTGGACAAATGAAACTGCTAACTTCATTTTTTTCAGGAAGTTGATTGCAAGAGTAAACCCAGATATTTGTTCACTGAAAGTGACAAAGAAAGATGAGGGGAGGAGATGCTGTAGCAAAAGCATTTGCCAGTATTCTTTAATTGCCTGTAAGGGAAGTCAGTTGCTAAATTTTCAGTAGGTTGCCTTTCAGCATCAAAGTTTTTGCCCAACTGAAAGAGTAATGTGCTGCTGGGGTCTTACAAAGTTTAAAAAAAAAAAAAGAAAAAGAAAAAAAAAGACCAAAATCAGCTGCAGCAGTTCAAGGGGGTAAGAGAAGATAAATCTGTCTGGGAAGGACATTACCAGAACACTGTTTCTGTCACTCTTTGGAGCAGGGTTAGGCAGGAGGATGGCTCTTCAGCCTGGTCACCAGAATCACTTCTCAACCACTGCAGTTGCACCACAGGCAAGGCATGGACATTAGACCGTTAAGACAAGAATAACCGAAAGGCAGAGAGCATCCATGAGCTGCCTGGAAGGGACATGTGTTGTTTTGCTTTGAGCAAGTTCATATAAAGTCTGTCCAGGAGAATGCAAAAGTTTTAGAGCGCTTGTGGTTGCTTGTGCCCCACTCCAGCTCTGCTGTACACAAACACGTCCTCTCCAGAAGGTACTCTTTTTTTTTTTTCTTTTACCTCTCAGTAACCTTTTTTTTTTTTTTTTTTTTTTTTTTTTTTACAGAGTTCAGTTTATCACACATTGTACTTTCTTAAACTAACATAAAAAACCCACCGAAACCACAAGTTTTGTTTCTGGTCCCATGTGCCCGAGCACAGGAAACCCAGGGTTTTGGAGCCAAACAGGAAGCGGTGCTTTCTACAAGACAACGAGCTGCGCGGCTTCGCACACCCCTGCGCTGTGGATAATTAAGGAGCTGGCAGTAATTGAAAATATCCCTGCTTCTTTCACAGTAAGTACCTTGCATTACTGGTTGATGTATTGTAGCTACTGACACATGACAGAATAATTTGTCTTTTATTCAGCTCCAACACTGAATTATTGGAAGTTGGAGTTGTCTGTGGCCTAGAGGGAGACATTGTGCCAGTTTCATTTGCTGTTATTGAAGGCAAGAGGTTTATAAAAGTTAATGAAATACAGCCAGCAAAGAGACTGCAGAGGGTCTGAACCTCAGAAGCAGCAGCATACAGATGCCTATTGTTATTACACAAGGCAGCAAAAATGCATCAGTCTTTCTATGCTATGATACCATAGAAAATACTTAACATTTTCATTGAAACTGCTCATTTTCTATCATTTGACTAACCGCACTAGCTGTTCATTTAAGTCATGCATAGCAATGTTACAGAACAGAGACACTGAAATGAAGAAAACACACCAAAGGTTTTCAATATATTCATGCCTTAAGAGATTAGCTCTCCCAATCCACAACTGCAATTAACTTACTTCAAAAATCTTAAAGATGTGTCCTGCACCATCCAGTTATTAGGGAGATGGTCTTCACCTGATGTGCCACTTGCACATAGACTCAGACTACAAAATGTGCAAATCATTTCTGAAAGAACTTTTCGACAGTTGAAAATTTAATCCTATGTAAGGCATAGAAACTCATACAATCCTAGTATATTATGAAAGGCACTTTGACAGAAAAAAGATTAACATTACTTTAGAGCTCTAACAGTTGAGCCATCGCTGAAGAACTTAACACCTGTTTACATGGCTTGGTTGTGGGGGTTTAAAATAAATCTCACTAATACTTTGAGAAAAATCATGATGCTATTTGCTTTCTGGGATCTAGAAAGAGATTAAAATGTCAAGAAAAGCATCAAGTTTTCTAAGATGCACTATTTACTGATAACGGCTAAATAACTTTCCCTCATTACTAAGGAAAATGATTCTGTAGCAAAATATCCATGGATGTCTGCATAAGCAAGTCTGAGGAACTTTTTTTTTTTTTTTAAAGCAGTAACATCTTCCACTAGTGTAACTTGAGGAAAGGAATTCTTTGCACTTTTTTCTTTTAAATGAAACAGAGGAAAAAACATTGACCTCGAATGTCCCTTTTATCACAGCATCTCCTTTAGGCTTTGTCATAAACCTCCAAGGTTGCCAGTGCTCTGGAACCAAATTATACCGTACATTGCAACCAGTGTTATTCTGGCTGCTGAGCCTTCTTCTGACTTGGGCATGGAGAGATCAGGCTGATTCCAAGATATTTGCTCATTGTCTTTGCTATAAAAACATAGAAGCCTGCCTCTATACCATTAAAGCTGCTGCTTGCACAACTGAGCGGTGACTGAAGTTGTCAGGGAGATCCATTCCTACAACGCGCTAAACTTTTTTTTTTTTTCCCACGTGAATGCTACCTCCATGAGCCTTCCTTGTGCTCAGCCTCTTCTGCACTCCTCGTAGCAGAGCTGGACCACTACCTAACCCCTTTTCCATCCCCTGCAGGCAGGGCAGCCAATTTTCTAGCGCACAGGGAAGTTGTACGTTACAGTACCTCTTGCTCTGCTTTCCCGACCACCTCAGTAGAAGACATAAATAAAAGCATGGAAATGGCAGGGGACAGGTGTAAGCAGAGAAGAAAAGTATCCCTGATAGGAGGCCAAAGGGGACAATAGAAGAATAACTGTCAGAAAGAACAAACAGAAGGTGGGAGGAAGGGAGGGCATGCACATCGGAGGGGGGGGGAAGGAAGTGGCCGAGCAGCACTGCAGGTTAAAGCCTTCCTGCTGCTTTTGATTTCTCTTCAGTTATGAGCAAAGCTTCTCTACAGTTAAAAACCAAGATACCTCAAACTACTACAGAATAAAGTCCTACCCACAAAACCCCTTGAACATCTCGGTCAACCTTTGGCGACACCTTAGTTCTAGTGCAGTCAGGTACTGCTGCTACAGCATCATCCAGTCAAAAAACCTCGACTCTCGTTCTCTGCCTTTGGTACCAATACCAACAGTTTGATACTTTCAAATATATTTATGGGTCCATTTCAGTCTTCAGTTTTCTCTTCAGCAATAATAGCAGCAAGATATCAAGCATTATGGGTTTTAACTGGAAGGCTACTGTATATCATAGTAGGCATGCTCTTACCTTTGAAAAATTGGAGACTGTTCCTCACTTGATAACATTAGGCCTTAAGTCAGGATGGAAATTTTCATTGCCAAGAATTTCCAAGGCAAAAGCAAGATTTACAACAAGTTAACAGTACATTAAGAGCTGCAAAAAGAGCTCAGAAGCGAAAATCGTTCTATTGAAAACTGACTTTACTTAGAAGCAAATAAAATTTGAAAAATAACTTTACTTTGAATTTGATGTTCTATGAAACTATTTTCTTTCACAGTTATGCTGCGTTTCAGATTCCCTTGGTACATATCAGCTAGTCTTTCCTCTGTTAAAATGTAATCCTACTCCCTCCAAGTAAACCAGATTTTTTTCCTCCAGATTAAGCAGAATTGGACCCTTTTAATCACATCACCAAGAGTTAACAATGTATATTAAGCGCTGTTTTTAGAAATAGTTTTGTCAGTCTGTCAGTACATAATAGACTAAATGCTATATAAATCCATGGTAATGATTGTGTTAAACATCTTAATACTCTATATACTCCATTTTCACTATATCGAAGAGTGCTGCATGCATATTTGCTATAAGAGTAAGTGTTCTGCCTGAAGATGCTTGCTAGTTCTCTGCTGGTGGAGAAACATGCTCAGCGAGTCAAACAGGTTTCTGAAAAAATGCTTCTCCTTCAAGTTTAAAGCATTTTCTTGTTCATTCTTCAGTCCTTTGACATACCATCTTTATAAACTATCTGCTTTTATACTGTTCTCTAAACTTCTTCAAGCATTTGAGGGGCTTTGTTTTGTTGTGGGTTTTTTTTTTTCCCCCTTCTACATCCCAGTTTTGTCTTACTTGTTCCAAGTTGTCTAGGTTCTCCTTTCTTACATTTTCCCCAGTTTTCTTCTATCCATGGAACCAGACTGTCTTCACATTTTCCAAATGCGACAATAGAAGCTCTGAAATCATGGGAGACTCCTGCACATTCCTTAGGTGCGGAAGCTTTTGTACAATTGTACTGAATTTTGTTCGCCCTGAATAATACTTTATTAAAAATTCTGTAGGTTAGAACACGCTCAAAGCTGATGTGATACTCATATTTTTTTTCTGCTAAGCCAAGCACAAATTAACATTGAAATGCTTTTCAGATTATTGAAAAAATCCAATAGTCTTCCGTGAACAAAACTCACCTTGCAGAACGCTATCATGAAAAAAATCTTCTAGAATTTCCCCCCCGCCCCAGTTTAGCTTTATTTCATAATTAGGAAAAATATATTTCCATAGCATTTTGTTACTTTTTCTAAAACTTACATAGAAAAACATGATATACACATCATCAGCCAGACACTACACACCGAATCAACAGTACTTTCTCAGTCTCGCACAAGGGATAAGGTTAATCCTATGTTCCTCATTTAATCTCATACCAAACACTATGCTGATGTGTGACTGGACATCAACAGCAAAACCAGAACAAACCTTACAGGCAAGACAACAAAATAGACAATAAAACCCCCCCTGATGCTTTTATTCAAGCACCCCAGACTCTGGGGCTTCCAAGTAGTTTGCCCATTTCCACCTCTTCCCCCTCCCTCTGTAGGCTGGTGTTTACCTCTAAGAGCGCTTACTACTCTCAGCAGCTAACGCTGACTGACACTTCTCAGGGCTTGCTGTTGACAATAGTTTTGCAAAAGCTAAACTGGTTGGAGTGTAATAGTCCATGCTCGACAAGTGCCTCAGGCCAGTATTTCAGCTGGAAGTTCCAGCTAGAACAGCCTGTCATTTTCAAGAAAGATTATATTTTTCTCTTCACCTTCTTTCCTTTTCTCCCCCACCCTAGAAGACTTTGTTTCATCCATACCGAAATACAGCTATTTTTACTCAGCTATCATCAGATTCCCATAAACACGCACAAGGGACTGGAGTTTGATAGTGTATGGTAAAGGTCACCTGGCCACAGATTAAACTAGGTTTTATGTCTACAACCATTCACCTAAATTCAGAAAAGCTGAATGATTTTTTGGTTTGTTTGATTAGAAGCCTTAAGTCTACTTCCACTAAGTTCCCAAAGCACTCAGCTTTTTTAAAAAATTAATGCGCACTCGACATACAACATCTCAAAGTTAATCAACATTATTTGCAATTGTTTCTCCCGGGGAAAAGAGGTCTTATAGAAAAAAAAAATAAAATTGCGTATGCTCAATATCATCAGGCAGCATTGCATTTAAGTTGCACAGGTAACACTCTAGTTGATCCTCCCCAGCTAGATATGAGGGTCGGTGTTTCAAAGAGGTGAGCAATGCAGTTCACCTACAGTTCAACATCTCTGTAAGCGACTTGAGTCCTGAAAAAATTCAATGTGTGGAATACAGTCTGAGTAATGCTGCAAAGCAATAGATATTCACAGCTCACTGCTTCTCTTTTCTCTTGTTTCTCCTTTCTTCCATTACTTCCCTCACCCTTTCCCCGCCCTCACCCCTCCACTCATTTCACCCTCCTACAGCATATTCAAGCACAGGGAAGAGCCACGACTGTTAATTCTTGACTAGGAACATGGTTACTCAAATACAGCCTCAGTATCTCTCCCTACTTTTTGGAAAAATCAGTATTTTAAAATGCAAAGGGACTCAAACCAAAGCATGGGATCACTTGGGACCAGAAGATCTTCTGTTACATTTGACATTTACAAGGCAGAACATAGTTCAGGGTAAAACTAAGTACAAAATGCCTCTTCCCCCCCACCCAGGTAGGCAGATAGCTCATGTTTTAACTCGTAACTTAGAGCCAGGAAATATTCAGTCTAGATAACCGAGAATAAACTTGAGAAAGAGAGTAATCAAGTTTCCAGTTTCTTCAGAAATTTCATATGTTCGTTGCTTCCTGCGGAATTTTTTTTCTAGTTCATGCTGAAGTTTGGGAATATAGCAAGAGTGGGAAGATAAAACTTAACGAATTACAGATATCTAAAAAAATAATTAAAAGAAAAAATTGAGGAATTAATTTGGTGTTTGGAACAACGTACAGGCAAGATCTCTGGGCTGAACGGTTTCTGAAGATAAAGTTGAGATCTAGGTCAGAAATCAAACAGCCAGCAACACTGTTTTCACGGTTAGACTTATGTTCAGCCTGTGGAGAAGTTCCCTCACTGCAGCGGTTTTTGAATGCTTCCACACCTACTCTCTGAAGCAGACACTACCCTTTTAGAAAAACAGCTTTTCTGCAGTCTACTCCTGCATTAATTGTCAGAAAGATTTCTGATTTTCATTAAGGTTTCTCAGAGCAACTGAGTGGACAGTGCCTGAAGAATTTCATTAAGGCTTTGGCATAAGGGAAAAAACAACTGGCATTTAATATTCAATCAAAAATGAAGTGCTAGATTTCTCACTTGTGACATACATTCGTCAAACGTCTGACAAAACACAGCAGGAGAGAAAAGTTTTCAGAAAGAAGACTAAAAGCAATGCTTTTTTCCCCCCTTCTTTGCTCATTTAAAAAGTCCCATGCTTTTTAATAAGCTATTATAGGCTCACAGTTATCTCTAAGAACTCTTCCCATGGCTATGCATTTGTGCCTGGAACACCTTTCATTCATAATTCAGTGCAGCCAGCCTTAGTGGAAAACTATGTTACCTCTTATCTAACTGATAACAAACAAGATACCAGTTTCCCCTTAAAACTGAAGCAGGCTCATATCTTCTTTTGACAAAAGCTTGTCTGCAGGGCTGGCAGGTGATCTCAGCTGAGACCCAGCAGCACAAGAGTTGGCTACTATCCCGTAATAGAGGAAAAGACAACCAGGTTTACTCCTCCTACAAATTCTGACTATGGCTACATTAGCTAGGAGCAGTTCTGAAAAAAAAAAAAAAAAAGAACAAAAACAAAAAAGAAAGAAGAAAAGAGCCTCACTCTTTCAATTAGGAGGTAGTATTTATTATTAGGTCATTAAAGCAAAGGTACTGACACCAACCTAGGACTACCAGAAAACACACTGCATCCTTTCACAATATGTAACATATTTAATTTTTCAGGCATCTTGGACATTTCCAAATGTGTTTGCCCTTCTTTGATTATTTATTATTTGCTGTTGCGGTATTTGCAAAAATTTTTTTAAAAGTTATTTATTGGGCAAACTTTAATGTAAACAAGGAACTCCTAGCACAAACATTTCAGAAGAGCTGGGGTTGCAGACAGAGTCAACTATCCCATCATTGTGCAGAATTTGCTTCCAGAAGATGAAGCAACTGAAAGAAAAAAAACGTGCAGCAAGCATGCTTGGAAAACAAGATCTTAGAAGAAACATAAGCTTCTACTGATGAGGCTGCAAAGTAGTCCATACACATTTGCAGAAAAGTCATGAAGAAAACTGTTCTCCTTTAAACTTTTCATTAAGTGCTCTACCTACTTCAATTGAAAGCAAGTCTTCCACACTACAATGCACATTAAATTTTCAGTTACTGTAGCTTTTAGACTGCATGTCACAGGAGAGCGTTCTCAGAACTGACATTCTGTATGGCACTGTGTGCATTTATTTTTTATATTAAGCAATTGACAAACACCAATGCACAAGTTTTTAGCCAAATCCACAAGCTGACAATAAAGTGTATCTCCCTGCATGATAGAAACAATTGCCATTTTCAGTTCCACTGGGGCAATTAAGGAAAAATCTTTAGGTTCAACCTTATTTAAGACGGCAAACACTCGAAGTTCTCTCATATGCCTTCCTCTGTTAGGGGTATTGCTTAGGCAGTGTGGTCAAAGAGCTGTCGGTTCCCATCAGTGGAGTATTTCCTTTCCGGAGCAAACCAGGCTGCTGCAGTCTACTTCAGCCATCTCCTCTCACCGGGAGAAAGAAGGGAGGGCTCAGGAGACAGAAAAGTTTATTTGCACAGCTTTCCCAGGCAGGGGATTTGGAACATTTTATCACCACCCATAATTGCTTCAGTTCAGTCAATACTTTTCTATTCTGGCTCTCAGAATCATATCCAAAAGGGAGAAATATGTTTTCTTTAGATAAAGATTCATTTTGCTGTATCAAACCCGGGGCCTCGTCCCAACTGCGCCTAGATCTGAGACTGAACGCAAAGCGGGGTTTGTAACAGGATCTGACCATGGGGAAACCAAGCTGCTTTCAGGGAGACTTGTTAAATTGGGAGAGGTCGTGAGCCTGAGCAGCCCAGATCTTAAGAGGGTCCTCCCCAACATCTTTTGAACTGATTTACAAGTCTGACTTGAAAATTCCCTGACACGTATTTAGAAAGAAGACAGTAAGCCTTTATGGAATGTGAAACAGCATTAAAAAACCCAGGGCCCAAACATTTCAAGGCTCCAAGATAGTGCTTTCTTGACATAAAAGCAAGTTTCTTGTACTAAAAGCTTTAAAAGCTTGCTGTAATTTTTGCATTAATTCCTCCCCCCACCAGTACACACTTCAATGACTCAGCCTCCAACAGTTACTTTGTACTTTAAAGATTGTAACATCAACTTTTTTGGGGAAAGAAAAATATTTTCACAGCCATCATACAAAATATTATGCCTTCCTTGCTACCAATACCAAAATCTTTCTGTCTATGTTTACAAAGGCTAGTTTTCATTTCCTTTTTTCCCCCCCTCATTGTTTGTAGTTACAGCATTTGACCTAATTCTTATCACACTGGCTCACAGCAAGATAAAAAAAAAAAAAATACTCCTAAGCAGACATTTGTATGCCAGTTTGCAGAAAACCCAGAACCTCCTGTAAACAACTTACAAATATTGGCATTAATTAAAGATAACTATGTACCTAAGAGGAAAGGACAGGCAAAAAGTAGGTAAGATGTTACTCAGTTGAGCAGATGCAATTTGCTGGTAAAATAAACACGCACTTTTTAGAGTCATTTAGAAGTGAGCTGCAAAAGCATTCAAGACAACAAGGCGAAAGCATTCAAAGCTGCTTCAGAATTATCTAAATTAGTGGGAAGAGCTTAAAAGTGAAGTATCTAAGAGGTCAACAGTTATTTAACATCATGAGCCTCATCCTTTCTCAAGAACATTTTTTTGGGGGGTGTATGAAAGTATCCCTAAGAAAATATGTTGATGTAACTGTGTGAGTTTACGTGATAGGAACTGAGATGACACCAGGATAAGGTTATTCTTGAAGTAGCAGCAGGGAAGGTCAGCCTGTGACTCTATGGGGCTGCTTTTTAATTTAGGTTCAACCTGAAACACCTGGCCGGCATTCACAAGCATTTAGTCTCTTGCTTTCAAGAGCAGCCCAAGCATTCCAGTATTAAAGTTGAAGATGCCAAACCCAACTTGGGCCGATATACCAAGATATTACACAGTACTACAGATATACATATACATTAAAGTCCTTTCAGTCACTTTCTTCAACTATATTTAATCCAAATACTGAGCATGTACTTTAGGACTGCAGGTATTTTGGAAAAAAAAAATAAATTCCCCATTACCAGAAGACAGACAAGAAGACTACGTTAACTGGGAGGCAGAACCAACTAGACTGTTCAAACACACAAGTTAATGTCATCCTCCTAGTAGATTTGATCCCTCGTACGTGGATAGCTATATTTCTGACATAGCCGCATGCTACATACGCTACTAAGAGATATGTTGGGGTGCAAAAGCAGGAGCCTACAGCTTCAGCACAAAACCAGAAATCCTGCTTTGGCCCACAGCGAAGCTGACAGCAACGCAGAGAGATAAGACCATACCAACACAGACATCCCCAAAGGACCCTGACTTGCTGTCCCCACAGCCCAGGTTGCCTGGAAGCTCTGAAAGCCCCTGAACTATGGTAGCACACGGCTACACCCAGCACAGCCCACTGGAGAGGCTCCGGTACCCTCAGCAGAGAACAATCACTGCAACCCCATAGCAACCCATAACATCTCTTGCTATGAACACGAACAAAACTCATCTACCATGCCAATAAAACACACATACCTCCAGCATTACAAAAGATCCTGGTCATCCTTGTCTCACGTCCAACCAACTCCCACCACGTTCCCTCTAACAAAACTACCACCCTCAACTCCCAGCCCGTTTCTAAGAGCCACTCCTAATTGCCTGATCTCCCACAACTGGGGCAGGTAATGAGATTCCCACAGCTGGGGCATATAATTGTCAGGCTCCTCAGCAGCCCTTGCCCAGACTGCTGCTCCTCCTTGTTATAGAGAGGGGAAAACAAACCCACCATGCGATGATCTGCATTATTTGCATTTCAAAATATACCTTAAGGCTCTCCACTTCCTAAGCGACTTGATCTGGAACAGTCAATGTGCAAAGTCTTCTGCAAATGTGTAGGATCTTTACACTGTGTGTCATGTCAATAAGTGCTGCACCACGTCTGTGCTTTAGGACTGTTTTGCAGGTGGCAACAGCCCTGGTGCTGATTTAATTCAGCTGGTCTGCACACAACAGGCACCACCTTTGATGGGGTTTGTCCAGAGACTCTCAGCCTGTCTGCCTGTACATGGCTCTTTACCATAAAATACAGAAGTTGCACCAGCAATGATATTAACAGGATGATATTGTCTATTTAACAGGAATGACACTGTCTATTTAAAATGCTTGTTACACTATCCTCTATTTGAGGGCTTGCTTCTAAATGTTTGTGTCACAAGGGACTATTATTCTCTCTGTGAACACGTATAACTGCCGTAATACTGAGACTACGCTCCATGGTGTCACACTGACACATTCATCGACTATCCATCAGCACAAAAAGGAACTGACTCAGGAGATCAAAACAGAATGCAAATATAAGAATTTTCTAGCTGCTACGAAAGAATAAACATCCCAGAGATAATCCCTCTACCATCCTCTACCCACTTGGGATGTAGTGCAACGTCATAAAACTTAAGAGTTTTTGTGGGCAACTTGCCGTTTTCATATGCGGTAAAAACTCAGAGACCTATTTTAGATTAAAGAAGGGAAAAAAGGGAGGGACAGATAACTGTCCCAAAAATGGACTAGCAGCACAGAAATATACTTATCAGTCTCTCAAGTTAAAAAACTGACCAATATCAAAGAATCATAGAATAATTTAGATTAGAAAAGACCCTTAAGATCATCGAGTGCAACTGCTAACCTGATACTGACAAAACCACCACTAAACCATGTCTGTAAGCTCCACGTTTACCCATCTCTTAAACACCTCCAGGGATGGTGATTTGTAAGCAAGTTTTCTATCACTCCTTAAACTTTGTCACAGTTCCTTGCCAACACCCAGCTTCTGAAAACTAGGCATTTCTGTATTGCCTTTGTTGGTCATACCAGCCTTCAGTCTTGAATTTGTCAGAGTACGGTACATACTTGGGTACCTGACTTTGCTCAGTCACCTACATCCCAAACACCACAAGCATCTTTATGGACTTGTACGAAGACACTAAACTGAGCCCAACTTGAGAGCGGGATCCATTTTGACAAAACCCCCAAATGACCTGGCTGGCAGGGCCTGGCATCCCAAGCTGAGGGAAAAGGCTTGCCAGAAAGGCGCCACATGCCAGCCCGCAGTTTCCCTTTATTGATGACATTTGCCCTTTTTTTTTGTGACTTCCCTTGTACCTAAGGCATTTATGAAGTTGCCCTAAATGTCTTCTTTCAAGCATTATCTGGTGTGATGGGTGTGCTGACGCTGGCTGAGTCTTTGACATCTTAATTTTATATCATAGGCAGTATCACCATTCAAACCGTTTCAGCTTTATTAAATCACAGCTATATATTTAAAATCATATTTCCTAGATTGTTATGTCATAATGTCATTAGTAATAACAATATTTTGAATCTTACTACCTGTAACCTCACCCATATAACCTGGAAATAACAATCATCTCTAATTAAAGCATGGTAGGTGGTGACTGACTGCAAAAGGATTGACAATCCACTCTGAGAAAACCAAAGTCTTCACACGGCAAAGAGTCTCATAGCTTTAATAGAGAAGGACTGCAGGATTTAGTAGTGTTTTGCACCCTGCAAAACTTAGCATGTTTTGTCCTCTGTGTTTTGCAGTGCTCTGCACATTGGGGAAAAGCAAAATTATTACCTGTTTCCCTAAGTTCCATCTTGAAAATTGGTACTTGAAAGACTAAACAGGATTATATAGGCCAAGATAAACCCAAGAGAACTGTTTTAAGTGAAGGTGAGAAAAATTAGACCCAATTTTGAAGGAAAGATTTACCAAACTTTCAGTCAATGCTTTTCACGGCAATTACTAGCGTAGTTTTTATGAACACCTTTTAAGATTGGTTTCCCTCAAAAGGACGATCCCATTTATTTGGAGATAAAGCTGATGGGATTAAGAATAAATCCACTACTGTGAATAATGCATCATATGATGAGTTATATCGGTTGAGTCTGAGTAACCTCTCTGTTAGAGGTAAATTTAGCACAGGAAATGCTGCCTACCCACTTTGCAGAATCAAGTTCAGTTACATTAAATTTAATGTGTTACAGCAGAAAACATCAGGCATGGCTTTTCCAGCAAAACACGAAAAAGAAGATTGCAAGTTATGAATGCTTCACATAAGTCAAGTTAATTCTAGCATTAAGAACTAGCTTTTTGTCGGTATGATGTACAACAGTTAGATTTCAGTCTGCGCCGCATTGGTTATTCATATATGCAAGGAAACACTCCATTAGTCAGCTCCCAGTAGGCCTCTTGTTTATTCCTGTGTTATAGTATTTTTAACAGCATATTTTTAAGTACAGGTTTCTCTCAGCCTTCGGGAACACCACAATTTGCAAGCAAAGCAGAAGTTTAGGGGTTAACATTGGAGGAAAAGATACACCCATTCTAACTGTTAAAGGTGAAGCAAATCCACATTTATCGTATGTTGGTGCTGAAACCTAATTTAGGTGCCTCATTATATAATTTATAATATGTAATTTATAATAAATGAATTTTTAATTTATATAGACTCACAGAATCATAGAATTGTCTAGGTTGGAAGGGACCTTGAAGATCACTGAGTCCAACCTAACACTGCCAAAACCACCACTAAACCATGTCCCTCAGTACCACATCTACCCGCCTTTTAAATACCTCCAGGGATGGCAACTCCACCACTTCCCTGGGCAGCCTGTTCCAATGTTTGATAACCCTTTCGGTGAAGAAATTTCTCCTAATATCCAGTCTAACCTCTGATAGAGAGACACGTGGGAGCCATCCCCATGGCGTTTGGGCTGCTGAGGAGAGACCGGGGGCTGCCCCGAGCACAGTGCTCACCTCACCAACCGGGAAGGGGCCGAGGAGCACGGACCAACTGGAGCCGGCCAAAGGAGCTTCTCCTACCAGATGGTGAGGCGAGGACGAGCCCGGCACAGGGCGTCGTGTGGACGAGGCGCTGCCCTCGGCACGTGGCGGCAGGCAGGCCCTTCTCCAGCAGCGCACCGATCCCTCTCCCGGTGTTTGGCCTGGTGAGCACCCGGTGTGGGGCTCTCAAATGGCGGCAGCTCCTCTGTCAAGCCCCACATTCAGTAGGGGAACGAGGAGGGGCTCGGCCCCACTGACCCATACAGTCAAGGCCCCAGCAAGCACCATCCCCGGGCCTAGGCCCCCGCTGAGGCCTGAGGCCTGCCCTCACCCAAAATAAGTTTGTAAGACATATAAATTCATAACTCATCATGTATAACTATATAGTCAATTTTTAGCTTCTGAAAGGAAGAGTTCATTTACATTATTACTAGGTACCTGAGAAATCAGGAAATTAGCCTGATCTATTTTGACTCAAATTATTTATGGTATTAATAGATGGCGGCACGTTATCTCCTGTGAAATGAAATAGAAGGCAGGATCTAGCACACATGAAAGTGATCTTGTTTAATTCATACAAGCCTATAGGTCTCAGGAACGGGTTTAAGATTTTCTTCATCTAATTTTATATTGCTTGTTCCCATTTTACTGCATTACTGTGCTCAAGGGGCCACAGCCCAGTGAAAAGTGGTTCTGTTTTGTTCACGGCGTTCTGGGCTTAGGGCCAAATGGAGCTGCACAGGTGTAAATAAAGAGCAGAATTTTTTTTTTCCCTGATGTCCCTTGGACATGACTTGGAGCTTAATTCATAAATAAGAGTAGGGAAAAAGCAGGCGTAATTCTTGCCTTATTTAATTCCCCAAGCGACTACTCTATTGTTTAATTACATTATATAATTGCAGATCCTGGAAAAAGACTTCAATTTAGTCCATTTCACAGGATTTTTCGCTATTAAATTTAGATCACTGACTTGCTAAATACATCCTGTAGTTCTATGGCAAGGAACTGACCGTCTGTTAATCTATTTGCCGTTATAATTATTCTTGTCACTTAGTTTACAGCTTAAACTTTGAACAGATCAATTCGGAACGATACCTGCTCAGAGATCTTTCTGTTAACCAAGTACATGGTTTAGAAGGTCTAGAATATTACTGATGTACGAACCAGCAATTAAGTCCTCACCATATACATACTGGAAGCCACTGACTTATCTTCAGCAGTGGCAGCAGAAGTATGCCGAGCTGTAAGTCTGTGGCACTGCAGAGCCACAAACACTCGCATGTTCCGGAAGACACTGCAAGGTTTTTGAACACGGCACAACCGAGATGGAGTTTTCACCCCGAACACTGATAAACTGTGTCATGGTGGTAAATAGGACGCGCAGCATAAATTGACTCCCTCTTGCACAGCTAGGAACCTAGGGGCGTCCTCTGCATAGCAGATGCTCATAAATATTAGAGGAAGTCTTCTCCATTAGAGTATCACACTAAGTGGTATTTCTGCTGCTGAAGAGACGGTGCTTTTAACTTTGTTATTGATGTTTTGTTCAGAGGTTTCCCATTCTGCGTCCTATGTCCTTTGTCATTCACCAATACTTTGGCGTATGAACTAACTGTAAGAACCTGGAGGATATAAATTGGTCCCCGGGGTCTTTCGCTCTTCTGTCTTGCTACTTTTCTAATGAGATCATCTCTTCTGGAGTCCTGACTCCAGGCGGACACAAGAAACTTCCAGTAATTTTAAACCAGAAGTACTAAAATCTTCCAAGAAACTTACTTATTTGAGAATTTGCATCAATTACTACCACCTAAAAGAAGACGAATTAGGGAAGAAATGGCGAACATACATTATGATCCTTTTCCTTGGACAGACTGAATAGTAAATGTCCATATATTTTTCCCAAAGGAAAAAAGGGTATCAGAAGAAACAGGCTTTTTTAATTTTTTCCTTATAACTCCATAGGAGTTTTCAGTTTCAGAGAACAGCTACTGTTTTTATTGGAAAAAAAAAAAAAAAAAGAGCAGTTTAAGACCCATCATTCTTTGTCTCTGAGCAATGCATCCTTGTGCCAAGTTCTATCCAAACAAAGGAAGGAAAATATTCTTGTATTTTAGAATTTGCTCATTAAACATAATTATGAGATAGCAGACTCTGAACTTGAGCTACAGAGGAAGCAGAAATGGCTTCAACACCACCCACTGCAGCAATTTCGCTCCATGGGTATTAGTGTAGACAACATGAAAAAAAGTTTAAAAGTTCAGAATTGAACTTTTCTTGCCAAAAGAACTAATTTCACTGTGAGAGCAATTAATCACATTTTCAAAACTGGATCCTGGTCTCTATAGTGGAAAACACTATTGATGTATTCTTTAGCTGACAGGATGCAGTTTGCTTTTTTACATATAGACTCCAGTCAGTCTCTGTTGAACAGGTACCTGAACTGCCTGGCATAAAAGCATATTCACCGGCTGTAATGCAAGACATCTTCAACTTCATGCAAACTGTTAATATTTAATTTAGGCATGCGTGGTGAGCAAATATGTAAGTATATTAATTCCTTTGCAGTCTTCTGACGTACACAGCAGCTGTGTGATTTGATGATTTGATTTGAATTGATTTTGCTGCTAACTCTGGTGACCTCCAATAAAAAATTGTTGCATTCGCCACAAAGTGATTTATGATGGCAGGACTCTCCATTATATAAATACTTTCCAATGCATTAATCAGAAATCCACTATCTTACTTCATTAAACCAACAAATATAATCAATTCTTATCTGATTTACAGGTTTTTATGTAAGGAAAAAAAGATTCTACTTTTATGCCAAATGGAGTTAAAATGTAGATACAAAATGTCTCTGCCTCGGTGCGTAAGTGCCACTAATCAAAATCAGAGTCCGTGTTCAAGATTTTAGCTCTGATCAAACTCTGGCTTGCACATTACAAGAATTAAATGCGGTACTTCAGCACTCAGAGCTAAACATGCATATGCATGTTTTGTTAATAAAGAGGGCTGAACATTAACACTCTGCCCTTTTGTAGGTAAATAGCCACCCTAGTTTAATCACAATGGAAAATTAAAGGCATGGCTTAAATACGAGCATTGTACAAATGACATCAGGAGCAAAGTCTTTACTAGCAATACATTAGTAACATGCCTCTTATTTCGAAACATTCTGAAGCACTTTACTATCTGTCTGCACGTGCTTGTGCATGCTGATAAGTGCACGTTAAAAGTATTATACACGGGAATCGCTTCAATCACATCTGAAACATAGATATAGAGTTTTCTTCCTATACATATGGAGACAGAGAATAACACATTTTCAGAAGTAATGCATTTTTTTATTTAGAAAGATAGATGTGCTACTGAATCTATGGCTCCTTATTACAACACAAAGTCAATAAAAAGAGCTCTCATCCAACTACTGTGCGAGCCATCGATAATTCTGCCAGAACCACTGAACACTGCTTTGCCTGGAGCGTCCCTCTGGCCCATTTATTTGGATAATAATTTTGAAGTAAAATTTGGGAGATGGGGGGGTATTTGGTCATTTTTTCAACATTGACCCTAGACCCTCGTGTTTAAAGTGTGGGGAACAATGAAGTTTTTAAAAACCTAAAGCAGAAAATGAAAATTATTCTATGTTTTCCATGCCTGAGTGATTTACTTATTGAGATGCTGTAAAGAGGTGAGTAGGAGCGGGATAGTTTCCCAGCGTGTGCTCTGTCTTTGGCAGCTGTGCTTTACAAAGAAATGAGGGAAATCAATGCTCTCATCAGTGCTTATCAATATCTAAAGGGCGGGTGTCAAGAGGATGGGGCCAGACTCTTTTCAGTGGTGCCCGGTGACAGGATAAGGGGCAACAGGCACAAACTGGAACACGGGAAATTCCACCCCAACATGAGGAAAAACTTCTTTACTTTGAGGGTGACAGAGCACTGGAACAGGCTGCCCAGAGAGGGTGTGGAGTCTCCTTCTCTGGAGATATTCCAAACCCGCCTGGATGCATTCCTGTCCAGCCTGCTCTGGGTGACCCTGCTCTGGGCAGGGGGTTGGACGAGATGATCTCCAGAGGGCCCTTCCACCCCCACCCATTCCATGATTCTGTGAAATCATCTCACCCCTCTGGAGATTTCCTCCAGGTTCATCAATAGAAGGAGACACTTTCTTGAGGAGCAGCTTCACCATGACTAAACTCAGCATCTCCCGTAATTTGCTCTCAGTAACTGTGCGCTAGACAGCCTTATTTCAGGGGGCTGCTTCTTTAGTGTGTTGGCCGTGTTGGATTCCTTTAGGCAGTCAGCCAAATACCATGTTCCTGCAGTACTCAGCTGATGCTCACATCTCTCAGAGATATATAGCATGGGCACATCTTCACTGTAACCTTGTACTGTCTAGAAAGCCTACACAACCTGCACGGGCTCTGAATGCTAACACAAGGGCCCACTACCCAAACACAAGACACTGTAGAGTCTAAGTCCTTTTTAAGATTCCATGCAAAGATTAATGATTAATAGCAAATCCAAGTCATGCTCGAGATTCTGCTGATGCACATACACCTCCCACTCTCCATACTGAGCACGGCCCCAGTGTAAGAGAGGGTCTTGCCTGCTGCTGTGAGGGCTCTACATTTCTGTGACATTAATTGCATATATGCAAAGAGCATAGCACGTAAAAACGTGTGTAAGCCTAGTACAGTGGGCAGGTGCTGGCTGTATGCACACCTGCATCAGGCTCAGCAGGAATCACCTATTTGACTTTCAGCAACAAAAAAACATTCAGCCATCAACATCTGAGCTGAAGGAACAGCTCGTGTAGCTAGCAATTGCTGGCGTTCCTGTTCTTTGTGGGCCCAGGTTAGACAGCAGTGGGAGACTATTATCAACAGACTGTTAGCATTACATTTAATTTGCTAGACAAGTTATTTTTGAGCATTTAGGACTCGCAACACTTTCCACGGTACTTTTTTTTCTGTAATGAACTGTAGCACCCTATATAGATACCTGAAATATCACAGGACAGACATAGGAGTGAATTTCTTTTTCAGCCCCTCAAGGTACAGCAGTAACTCTGCTCAGGAAATAACAAGCCCCACTCTCTCTGAAGCAAAACATCTAATCTCGATCACAAAGTCCGTGCCCTGCACCACTAATTGAAAATCCAGGAAATATCTGATAGCTGGGAAGGCACAAAACCAGAACTCTTTGTGGTATTTACGAACTGTGCCTTCGGTTTCTGTTCTCTCTTCCTATGATGCAACAACAGGAGGAAAAGGATAAAAATATTTGTATCAAAGGATTTTTCATTTCAGAAAGGGTGCATTATTGTCCTTACTAAAGGAATTCAAAGCATTTTCGATTCACCTAGACAGTTCAAGGATATGCACACCTACCACACCTATGGACTTTTTCCCGTTGGTATATTTTTATTAACTGGTGGAACGTTGGTCTATCTTCCAGGAGTTCCTAAACACTAAATTGCTGTTTCTGGAATTAGAGTTTCTTTTATACATACTAAAGAGGCTCCTTGCTAATGTTCCACTGATTCCAAGGCACCTACAGAATCCCATGGCAATATACTATGAAGCCATCTTCACAAAGATACAGTTAAGAAAGACACCAGATGAAAACACAGACGAAACCTGACTTACAAAACCAGAGTCCTTTGGAAGGCGATATTTTGCCTAGGCAAAGGGTTATTCAGTCTGATGCCCTGTCAGAGGATTTTCCTGTAAGACTATTATTTTTACGGTAACTTCATGTACAACAGAGTGTGTAATACATAGGTCAAAATTATTGTTTCATCTTTTCTTATGTGTGTCTCTATCCTTTTGACCCCCATTGAGCCATGGCACTATAGCTTCCACATTCTGCAGTGTCACACAGTAGGTGTCGAGGTGGGACAGAGATCAATGACACTCTCTTGATTACAAGGCACTTGAGGAGTGGATCAGGTTTTGTAAGGGCTGACATCTGCAGAGATATCAAGTCAGAACAGGAATTTACTCTTAATTTGGCATCCCCAACTTTGCAATTTAGCCTTAGTGCTGAACGGTTAAAATGAAAAGCAATGACATAAACAGTCCCCAAGACTCTTTAAGCTGAGGCTGACCAGCTGTTTCAAACAAAGCTGCTCAATGGGCAGAGGGTAAAGAAAAAGGGAGAGGTTTTTAACTGCCACAAAATGCCTCGATTGTTGCTCGTCTGGCTTTCTTTTTCACTGATGAAAATCTGTACTTGAGGGTAACAAGTACTGCAGAGCTAAGTACAGGGCACTTGGCTGCCTTTCTAATGGCAATGGTGGACAGGAATTAGATAGACTTGGGTTACAGAAACCCTGTTTTGAGAGTCCACTTTTGGCTATGCACATGCTGCAAAATGGAACTCACAAAAAAATAAATCTTCTAAAGATCTTCGTTAGAGAAAAGAACAAGAGGTTGTATGTATTTTCAATAAGATGAAGGCTTACTTCAAAGGTCTCGCCCATCTCGCCACTTGCATCCCAGTAATAGGTATCTTTGGGTGTCTTTATATATATACATAGAGGGGTGTGTATATATATATCTATATGCCTTCCTCATCTTTTCAGGGTAGGTAAGCCACTTAGCATGTCCTTAAAACGCCCTAGCAAAATATTGCAATAGAAAGGGTAGTAAAGAAATTTGAAGTCAGTTGCAAAAAAGCAATTATTCATTGCGGGACTATGTGGGTAGCTTACATTAGCAGGTACAGTACTATTACAGAGAAAGAAATGGCATTTTGAAACTATAATCCACACGCCTTCTTCAAAGGAAATAGTCGGGGTACAAAGAAAATACCCCAATGAATAATGAACCCCCGATTAGTGCAGTGTGCCTTGCGTTTAGATGTTTGGCTAAAAAGATGAAATGATCACCTCCTTTGGTGGAGATCTTTTAGCACAGTGCTAAAAAAAATCACACAGAAGAAACTTCTTGGTGACCTAATAGTAACTTGTAGGTGAGCCTTATTTAAATGATATTTTGCTATGTGAAATGTATGTTTCTAGATACTGTCTACAGACTTTTCTTTCAAATATCTTTTCTCCACCTTTTTCTATTTTCTACAAATGATTTTGTCCTCAGAATGAAGCGAGACCATGTATCTATTAGTTTCAGGCTTATCACATGAAATTAAGCACCAGAATGCTCAGTAATTAGAAATCACCTCACCCTGGAAAATGGGATAATGACAGAGTCCTTGAAATCAACGAAGGTTAAAGTTGCATGTTTATAATAACGTTTCTATAAACCCAAGATAAGATGTTGATTAGGATATTATATCAGCTACATAACAATTAAAAGTTATATTTAATCCTGCGGGGAGAGTTTATTTTGAGCACTGCATGACCTCACAAACATATCCAGCAAATAAACCCCCTACTTTGATGCCAAAGATAACAAATACTGCACTTTGTTCAAACTTGTCCTATGTCCACACACTCCTCACAGCTAATCGTTCAGGGACATTAACTCCATGTGAGGTATTACTGAAAATAAGGAACAGTCTGCAGAAAATCGACAAGCCCAGAGTTTTTTCTCACAGGAACGTATAGAAGAGCCACACGTCAGCCAAAGCACAGGCAGAAGTTCCTAATAGAATAGCTACAAATTGTATGTAGGTCAGTTTTGGATCTACTGATTATTAAAACAAATAGATCTGTTCTTCCCTTGTCCCCTCTGACTGAGAGGCTGCCTGACAGATTTTTAACAACCAAAGTCTACTTCAAAATTTAGAGGAATCTCGGCAACCTCATCTCCAGCATCTTTTCCCAAGAAACCTGACATATATAATCCTCAACAGTGAAAAAGTATGGACAAAGATGTCTGTTCTCTAGAGCATCAGATAATGGCTATTTCCTACCAAAATATGATTAGCCACATCAGCCTTAGACTGTTAATCTATATTCTATGCAGAAGTCATCAGCAGGACTTCTATTTAGTTATTACTGAATAACATGATACAAAAAGTAGTCACAAGGAGCTAAAAAAAACCCCAAACCCCCCAAATTTACACATTTTGCTACCCAGTCTTAGGTATAGATTGCTCATGGCATTTGTGCAGTGATGAAGACTTTGAGAAACAACAGTTCTCTTCCTGACCAGGGACCTCATAGTACTTGCCTATCTCCAGAACAATGGCCAGGAGAAGGAGAAAGAGAAGTCATGACTCCGTATGCCTCTGCCTGTTGCAAAGGGACAGAACACAATGCAGGCCTGGACACACTTCGTGCATAAAGATCTTCTTGCCAAGACACAACTTCTTTCCAAATTCCTTGAGGTCCCTTAATCCCTGACGGGGGCACTTACTAGGACAAGGAAGGGAGAAACGTTGATTTCTTTTCTTCATAAATTTCCTTAAAGGTTAGCTGCTGTCAAAAAAGCAAAAATCCTCCAGAAAGAAAGATTTTCAAACTGACGTGATCTTGTGTCGAATTTCAAGCCAAAATATATGCCCCGGAATAAGCAAAAGGCAGCTCCTGAAAGTCAAGCTGGTGTGGCAGTAGTCTAGGCAATAAGGTTACAGTTATTGCTACAGGAATCAAAAAAACCACTTGGTACAATTTAGAAGGTATTTCAACAGCTTTTGAGTTCATTTAGGAAAACCAAGCTATTTCCACAGATAAACTAGACCAACTTTAAAGCTCTAAAAGCATCTCCCTGACATTTTTTCTCCATCCTGATAAAAAAAATCCCTGGGTTACATTTGCAAATTAGATTAAGTTTTTTAATTAAACATTATAGTGAGTAATTTCTATGTAAACTTGGCAGAACTTTTAACTCTGAAGGCACATAAGGCATTAGAACCAACAAACAAGGAAGGACTGAGTCAAGAACCTTAAATGCTGCAGATCTATAAATTACTGAACCTGTCAGATAAGAAAATACTGTAGCCTAATCTTTATGAAAAATGCCAGATGATAATTCTTTCCAGCGCAGAATAAGTCTGTTATTATGCCTTGTTTATGATTTTTAAGCCAGGGCTCATCTGTGCTTCTAAAGTGAATGTAACTCAACACTTGCAGCTAGAAATAGGGAAAGTTTCTATGTTGTGCATATTTCTATACCAGAAAATAAACAACCAAACATTCCTTTCTCAAACATACTGAGGGGAAGGTTATATTGTCTAAACAACAGCTTTAGACCCAGACAGATAAAATCAAAATAAAACACATTTGTTATTTTTTTCCACTTAGCCTTATTATCGGGGTAATGACAAGATCCATTCTCTCAAATAAGTCAAAGCAGCAGCCTCGTTCCTTGTGTTTTTCTGCTTTCGTTGGGTGGTAAGTTGGCAGCATCAATTGTATTAGAGTTTCTGTCAGCACCCACATTAAATATGTTTCTTTACGGGAGAAATCACATTCCAGCCTACTCTGGACATCTAAATTTATATCTTTCATCACATCCAGATTGAAATCCAGCTACCACCTGGATTCCTGTAGGGTTTATTTAGTGAAATGCTCAGAATACTTCTGTTCGAAATACCAAACTAAAAATTAACTGAAGTTTATATTTAGGCGGAACAGCCACTAAACCACAGACACTTTCTTCTTCTATCTTTCTGCTTTTTTGTATTGTTAGAGCAGATTCCCATAATGCAAATCAGAATTTGATACATCCCATGCTTTTTTGATATTACTTTATGCTGTGTTTATTTTCCCCTGTTTTACAAGTTTAGAATGCCTTAGTGGCACTGCAGCCTCCTGCACTGCTTTCCATAAATTTCTATGAACTTTAGAAACAAGATACATGAATTTCCACAGGGTCTTCTGGGATTTTCCTATGTATTAACTGGAGAGTTTAAGACTAGCCTTCCAGCTGAGGGTTAAATTTCCTGATGTCCGTAGAGTCTCTGTTCTGGCTTATTGCCTCATTCTAGGGAAAAATAAACTGGCTTTATGGGCAGAGGACCTCATGGAAGAGGCACTGATTCCTGCTTGATCTCTGTCCCTCACACCTCTGTGAGTGTTTTTGGATACAGGTGGTTTTACAAACCAGAAACCAAAGGTAGTTTAGACGTAGCTCTGCGGTCTGCGCAGAAAAGCATTCAAAAATTTAGATCTGCATCAGAAAATATGTGGGCTTTATTTCTACAGAAATCTAGACAGCAAGCTTACAAGAAACTTCCTCATCACTAAATATTCAGTCCTGCCTTGCTCTTGGTAGGGAGGAAGCTGAAGGAGGACTCCATCTATCCGGGGAGCCACATTCTTTCCCTTCTAGGTAAGACTGAAATCAGTAAGCACGCTTACAGAAATGCTGATTTTTTTCTTTTTAAGTTATTCATATGCTTCAGAACGATTCTGGTTTCTAATTTTACTCACAAGGTATGACTGGTTTTATTTTTCTTGTCTTTCATTATTGCGACTAGAGCATAAACATCATAAAACTAATTCACGCAGCATTCTGGGCAGGGTACTTTTTTTTTTCTTCTGGCAAATAGTTGTGGTTTCTGCTGAAACCGAGTGACACTGAAACACTGTCATCTAATCACTTTGAAAAATGCTGTACATCTTCCTTTAGAGTACAATCGTGTTTACGGATCTACAAGCAACAGGACCCATTATGACAAAATTGTATTAACTCCTGTATAACATGTTAATTTGGAACTGAGATCAATAGCTTCGGTAAAGTGCACCGTTGCAAAAATAATCAGATTCTGAGACATTAAGCAATGGGGAAGTTACTTTATCATTCTGCGAGTGAAAAAAAAATTACTACTTGGAGTCTTAAAAGTATGCTCAATAGTTTGCATTTGAGTTTTGGGAGCTCCAGATTTTAGCCATAGTTCTCTCTTTGGCTTTGTGTCCTTTAATAATATTAGAACACTGTGGGATCAGATTTAATCTTTTTCTGTAAGTAACTAGTTATGATCAGACCCTGCTCTTTGGGCTTTAGGAAGCAAATATATACCAGACACATGCCTACAGCAGTCTGAGGTCTATATATTGCATTTTACAATAGGCCATTACTGATTTTTATTCTGCTGTATTCAACATTTCTACATCATTGCAGATGCCATTTATTCTTCAACTTCAGCAAAGTTATCTCATTTATCTGATATAGCCACAATCATTAACCACAATTATACAATGACACCCAAATCAGCCCCGAAAGGAAAGTCTTGCTGTGTATGGTTTGTTTGATGATTATTTTTTTTTTAGGTTTTTGTAAGATAAGACACTGTCAAAATGCTTTGACAAAGCCATGACCGGACTGAAACTAAGGTGTAAATTCTGTTCTTGTGAAACTCTACAACCTTATTAAAATTCCATCTGAAAGGTAAAATTAAGCACATGCTTAACTTCAAACATTTAAATAGACTTGTTCTGCTGAACTGAGGTCTAAAGCTCCCTCTTTATAATGGACAACATAATTTAACTTTAAACTCAGAATCACTATGAACGAGCTAATGCAGAAATCAATGCTAAAACCTAATGGAAAGCGAGAACATTTGAAGTTTCATTTTTTCTTTTGTTTCCTTTGAATATAATTATGCTCTTTTAGTACTGTTTTTCCTCAGTCCTCTCCGCCTACTATGTCATAATTATAAACCCACATTTTAGAACACTAATTAAGAACATATTCACAGCAAGAACAGTGGATGGGTGGACAGAGAGAAAGTGTTCAAGCACCAGAGAGCAAATTAATACCCGTGAAAAAGAAACAAAAACAGGAGGGAGGAAAGGAAAGGGAGAGAAAAGACAGCTTGCTATGTGCCAGTAAATAAAGGAAAACTGAAAATTACATTCTCAGATGTATACGTATAGCCTTTTCTGTCAGCATTGCACCACTATTACTGTCACGTGATTGAACATTAGATATACGTCTTGGAGTTTATAAAATTTTATGTAAGCATCTAGGAAAAAAATTAAGCAACCCCCTCTGAGCTTCACCCATAAAAGTGCTGTGGTATCTGTTTTTGCCGAATAATAGGGTATTAAAGCATCCCTGGAAACGCCTGTTTACCTGCTAAATGGATGTGCGCAGTCCTAAGTGGAGATACAAATCCTCCAGGATCAGCGTTTCAGGTGTAATTTTAGGTGACGTTCGACAACAGCCCAGTGTGGCCGGGCAGAAGCCCAGTTGCATTGAGGAGGCTGAAGAGATGCAGGAGACTGAATACTTTTTTCCTGTTGTAAGGTCAAGAACCAGAATGTTTAATGTAAGAACAAATATTGTAGGTAGGCAATACATCTTAATCATTGCAAACAAGACAGCCATTTATAAGTAATTATGATTAAAAAAAAAAAAAAGAAAAAATATAGTCTTTCAATTATCACAGAATCTTCAGAGTTGGAAGGGACCTCTAGAGATCATCTAAGTCCAACTCCCCTGCTAAAGCAGGATTGCCTACAGCACATCACTCAGGGCTGCATCCAGGCGAGTCTTGAAAATCTCCAGAGAAGGGGACGCCACAACCTCCCTGGGCAGCCTGTTCCAGTGCTCTGTCACCCTCACTGTAAAGAAGTTTTTCCGTGTATTTGAACGGAACTTCCTATGTTCCAACTCGTGCCCATTGCCCCTCGATCTGTCACTGGGAACCATTGAAAAGAGTCTGGCACCATCCTCCTTCAACCCACCCTTTAGATACTTGTATGCCATAATAAGGTCTCCCCTCAGCCTTCTCTTCTCCAGGCTAAAGAGTCCCAGCTCTCTCAGCCTTTCCTCATAAGGGAGATGCTCCAGTCCCTCGGTCATCTTAGTTGCCCTTCGCTGGACTCGCTCCAGCAGTTCCCTGTCCCTCTTGAGCTGGGGAGCCCAGAACTGGATGCAGTATTCCAGTTGTGGCCTCACCAGTGCAGAGTAGAGGGGGAGGATGACCTCCCTTGACCTACTGGCCACACTCTTCCCTGTGCAGCCCAGGATGCCATTGGCCTTTTTGGCAACAAGGGCACATTGTTGGCTCATGGATAATTTACTGTCTACCAGGACCCCCAGATGCTTCTCCTCAGAACTACTTCCCAGCAGGTCCACCCCTAACCTATACTGGTGCTTAGCATTCTTCCTCCCCAGGTGCAGGACCTTGCACTTGGTTTTGTTGAACCTCATTAGGTTCTTCTCTGCCCAGCTCTCCAGCCTGTCCAGGTCACGCTGGATGGCAGCACGGCCCTCTGGAGTGTCAGCTATCCCTCCCAGTTTGGTATCATCAGCGAACTTGCTGAGGATACACTCTATCCCATCATCCAGGTCATTAATGAATATACTGAACAAAATTATCTTCTAGAACACTTGCTCTGAAGTTTTATTTATGGACAAAGATATTTGTATTCAGGTATGTTGATTTGCTAACATGGGATGAGACCGCTGCATCAGGTGGTTATGAATATTTGGTTAATTGAAATATAAAAATGTGATGAAGATCAGGAAATAAAGAACAACCCCATTTTATCCTATTTGATTTCAAGTCTTTTCTTAGCCTGTTCAAAAATATGACATACCATATTCTAGACACCCATGTAATCCAGGAGACTTGAGCTCAGTCTTTGTTTCACATGGGATTTAGAGGTGGAAACCAACATTTTGTTAAAATTTAAGTGCCTGGGAAAACAGCTAAAAGCCAAGAATCGTATATATCGTAGAAACAGTGGCGCTCTGTTCAAACTCAACAAAGTCAAGTTAACAGGCACTGTAAAAACGTTATTGTTATTCCAAATGCTTTTGAAGTCTCCAAAACAGTTTCATAGTGACCATCACAAGTTTATTAGCTGTAAGAAGATGAAACGGAAGGTCAATACTTAGCGGATTATGCATGAGAGATTATGAATATGACAAGGCGAGTTTTTACACACCTTTAGGGACCTATGTATGAGAGCAATTATAGAAGGCATCGCCACCAGAAAACACAGATGCAAAGGACAGTATGCTGTAAAAGGTGTTAAAATGCTCCCTGAAAAAGTATTGATGGTTTGGGTTAGCAGTTTACCTAAATGCTAAAGCTGTGAGCTATCAGCAAACCCTTCCACTTAGCTCTCTGGGTCTAAGGTTGCTTTAAAATAGTGGTGCAGCTTAAATAACAAAATCCGTTCAGCTGGAGCTGTGTCCCTAGCTGGAATTAAAGCTAGAGGAAGCAGTTTTACTTTAGGCCCATTTTGTCCTAGAAAAGTTAATGAGTAAATTCCCTTTAGGGTAATGACACCTATAGGTTGAGCAGAGTAATAGACCCTACTGCATACTCTTCTAGCCAAACAGACCAGTAATAAGCTTCCCAAGGAACACCAAACCACAGAAGAGACCCTTGCAATGAAAACACAGCCCTCCTTACTGACGCTCAGCATTTTCCACACCGCACGGATATCTTCACGTTCATTTTACAAGAACTAAGGCTGTCTGCAGCAAGTGATGCTTTTGAGTCCCCGAAACTTTGACACCCAATTTGTGAGATATTGTAGAGGCCGTTCAAAAGTGCGAGTGTCCATTCCCTGAAAACCAGCTACTTTGAAAATGCTGTAAGTTGAGAAGCCACCACAAGTGCCTTAAAACTTGAGGTAGCTACGCTTTATTTAGTTTCTAGTCATGAATGTGAAAGATAAAGTTTTTCCAATCTTTACATTTTTTTTGCAGATATATTGGCAGTAAACTTTTTATATGCTAAGCCTGACTCTGGAAAGCATGTGGAATACAGAAATTAGCAAAACAACCAACCTTGATTTACTTCATACGTAAGCTGTACCAAGTACAGGGGTGAGTCACGCAGCTGTGAAAACGCAGCATGGCTCTATAATCTTTCCAGGCTCTTTGCAGGAGATACCAAGGAGCTCAATTTGAAGTTAGATATTTGGTATTCAGTCTTCTTTCTGGATAATGAAATTTAAAGAAAGTTAGTTTAATTCCTTGGCTTCAGATTATTCACAAGCAACCAATATTCAACACGAAGTACATTTTGATCAAACATTTGGTGCTCCTGATATGGGTTCCTTCCTGATTGTATGCAAGTTCTTAGAAAACCAGAGTCCTGATGTTTGCATTCACAATTCCAAATTTAATTGCTGTAACTGTTCTGCAATTGTTGCTTTAAACCGTCTGGTTTGACTAATGCTCATTGCCCAGCTCATAATCCCACTAGATGAACTAACACAGTTGACTCAAATATGAAAGAATTTGGTGATGGAGGGTGAGGGACATAAAATACCCTCCATCAATTCTGATGACAGGTTTCTACAATAAAAGTCCAAGGGTCATATTCACCAGGGCTGGCACAGAAAATCACATTCGACAGCTCCAAGGACAGATTCATCTCTGAGAGGAAATTCCCTTCTACCTGTACTCCCTCCACCTTCCTGCTTACCCTGTTTCCCACTTGTGAGCGCACACTTCGCTCAGAAAAAAAACATACCCAACTGGCGTGCCCTGTGGCAGCTGTGTCAACGCGACGGCTCCTTCTCACATCTGGGACAGCAGCAGCTTCTCAGCCTAATGTTTTTCAATACTGTTTCTACCTTTTTTTCCTTCTACCTTTCCTTTCATTTGGAGACTTCCAGTACAAACATGACTCTGGGTAGCTGGTGGAAAGGTGAAATATATCATTAAGTTAGTTTTGCTGTATAGAAGTAAACCACAATTCCCTAATTGTAACTCTTCGAACATGCAAGTAAAGTAGAATAATTTGGAATCAGGATCTTTTCTTTTTTTCCCTCTCTCTCCATTGTGTTTTATTGATAGGTGAAAGGCTAATTTAGTCTCAAGAGCATTCTGTGTCCACCCCAACTATTTCACTTCAATACATAACCTTGCTGTGAATACATTTTAATTAGTGATTTCGTACTTGGAATTGCACAGTTGTAATACAGTAGGCGTGAGGATCTATTGAAATAATATAAAAAAAGGCATAATTATTTTCAAAAGCTCTGTTGGAATAGTGCAGGTAAAAAATTCCCCTGCTGGTGCCCGTTTTCTGTGTCCAATGTATCATTAGCACTTCACATTCTTCCTGCATTCATAAAAGGGTAGATGCTTGGACTTCAGGTTGTACAGGATGCCCCCACAGGCCCAGAGACTTTTCATTCTGTTGTTTGCTGTTGCTTGCTGAGACCATTGTAATGAAGACAAGATTTTGACTTCATTTGATAATTTGGGTCTAATTGACTGAAAGATATCACTAAGAAAAACGGAAGCAAAACTAAGAGATTCAGAAGGATTTTCAGAACTCTAGGGGCCTGGCCTGGGAACTTTTAATGCAATGTGGAATAAAATAAAAGTAGGGCCCAGGAACAAAACATCAAAACCTTGTCATACTGTTGGAAGGCATGCTGACAGCGGAAGAGTTTTGAGTAGCAGTGAAAGAAAAATCTTTAAAAACCGTAAGCTCATTTCAGCACCAAATCTAAACTCACAAACAAGATGCTGGGTTTCAGCCTAGAAGAAAATTAAAGGGGGTGACAATGTATTACGTGATTAAATGAGGCATTAGTTACATTTACTAGGAATGCTGTTCAATTAATTTGGCCGTTGCTCTCAGGACACACACTGCAGCACGGAACAAAAAGACTGATAAAGGCCAAATGGATTTTTAAACACTACATTGAGTTGCATTTGATGCGCTAGTTCCCTTGAAGGAACTTTTTTTTTTTCTTTTGCAAAATTATCATGTTTAAGAAAACTACCAGAAATTCACTGGCACGTCAATGAAAACAAGTAAGTGTTCTTAAAATGTAGGCAATTTACACCTACTTACAGTGACTATAGTTAAGGAACACATACATATAAAGCTGTCATATCTGCTCCCTTCAACTCCCTCACAATGTTGATGTGGCCATCTTGGCAAGTTTTCTGACCCGCTCCTAATCTGAACGAGTAGATGAGATATTAGGAAGAAATTTTTCTCTATGAGGGTGGTGAGCCCCTGGCCCAGGTTGCCCAGAGAAGCTGTGGCTGCCCCATTCCTGGAGGGGTTCAAGGCCAGGTCAAACAGGGCTTGGAGTAACCTGGGCTGGTGGGAGGTGTCCCTGCCCAGGGCAGGGGGTTGGAACTAGATGGTCTTTAAGGTCCCTTCCAACCCAAACCATTCTGTGATTCTACGATAAGTAGCTGTAAAACTTGGATCCAGTCCATGTCTCAAGTCTGGACCCTTCTCCGACACAAACGCTGAAGTCTCAATTAGCTATTGAGAATGACGGTGGTTCAGATCTGCCATCTGTGCAGCTCTGCTCGCCCTACGGAGGGAGCACACCAGTCCTCAGGCTCTGCTCAGCACTGGGCTTGGAGCGGCAGCTGTCACTTAATGTAGTGTGGTAGCATCCCATAGAATGCAGCTGGCTGTAGTAATGTTTTAGCCGGTGGCGTGGTTGTTTTGTCACAGAGATACTGTGTTGATAGCTCCAGTGAAGTACCTAACAACAGACAACGGGGAGAGAAAAGCTTATGGTCTCAAAACAAATTCATAGGGAAAGCGGCAAAATGGGAGTGTTGATATTCCATTTGAAATTTTACTAGTTCAGAAAACCAGACTTTTAAACCCTTGTAAAATTACAGATTACAAAAGCAATTTACTGAATTGGCCATGCCTTTAAATGCGTCTCTCACCGAGAAGGCTTGACAATGTCTCTGCTTACACATCCTGTTGCAGTGCAGACCCGGCATCTGCTTTATTCGTCCCTCATTTGTATTCACTGTTTCACGATTGCTCCTGACCAGTTCTTAAACTTCTTAAATCTTAAACACCAGGGTCTCAAATGAGAGGAGCCTGGCTTCCAGGGAGAAGGAGCTTACTTCTGTGTAGCCTCCTCAGGCAAGCACAGCAGCATCCCTCCCTGTGGCAGCATATTGCTGCTAATTAATTACCTATACGTTGCTCTAGGCCGGAAGGCGCTTTCATCAAGAGGACCAAACAAGTAGTAGTTTTGTTTCCAGAGAAACCTCAAGGAATAATTATATACAGTAGGTGTCATGAGATCACTTGCCTGAATTCATCAATATTAAGGGCCTCCAAAGAGGGGAAGTAAGGTTGGAACATGAGGTCACCTGAAAGACAACAGCCCTCTACAGCCTGGGGTCAAAAACAGGGGGAAAGGCAAAAATTTAAAAGGAATCCCAAGCATGAATGTTTAGTTGGTGATGGAAGAAATTAAGACTGAGGTGTATTTTTGTGGGCTTTTCTATGGGATGCTTGGGAAGAAATCTGAGAAACCTGCATAAACTTGAAAGGAGCACGTCAGAATGTAACAAGACAGTAGAGAGTTTAAGGACTAGAGAGGGGTGGATGAAGAGATAAGATATAAAGGTCACTGTGCAAGGACCTCACAAATTCTGTATTGTGTGCATTCTTGACTATCCAAGTTTTAAAAGGGGAAAGAAGTACATTGATGTTACAAAGTGGAACGGAGTCTGGTCTGTTTTGTGCAGATAAAGCCTACAAAATGTTGTGTATCACTGAGGAAAACAAAGCACAAAAGAAAGTCCTTCTGGGAGAAATATAGATTGAAATCAAGAAATAAACAGGAAATAACAACGTTTACTCACACTTGCTGCCTTGCAGTTGCTGGAAATTGAACATCTTGGATGCGTCTATCTGCACTGGGCAAATAATTGCCGTTTACTGTCCTAGGGGAAAGTCTGGAAAGTACAGGGAAATCAAAATCCCTGAGGCATATCCTTCCTTCTCATAAAGTACAGCCAACGAAGCTATGATCACTTAGAACACCTGATGATATGCCTCCCCTAGTAACCAAGCTTCCACTTTTCCCAGATACGGCAATCTTAAAAATAGAAGAGCAGGAAAATTGTCCATTCCATTTATACTGCTAAAATCTGAGTTAGAACAGATACTTATCCCCCAGGAAAATGGTTTCCGTTAATATTGTGAGGGATTCACCCTTGGGAAGCATGTGTGCACTCCACAAAGCTGTTCAAGAAAAGGCAGAGGGACACACTGCCTTTTTTTCCACCTCCCACTCCCTTCTTCATTTGGCTCGCTGTTTATATTAGGAGTAAAAGAGAGAGGCCAGGTTTTACTCCTGCCTGACTTCTTCAGTTTTCCAGAGATGAGCAACTACCCAAGACTGCACACCGATCTTGGGTCACAGCACACCCTGGTCCTATATAAAAATTACTCCCCTTCTCCTTGCACTTCATCAGTGGAATAAGTAGACGATGGTCCCGTGTGGTTGAACACAAGGAAGGCAGGTTGGGGAAGTGCTCTCTGCATTAGCACAGCTAGCCTTTGTGAGTCTCCAAATTAGGATGCAGAAGAAGAACGCAGTCTCTGCCTTAGCCAAATGTAAAGGGAACCTTTCTGCATATTTTTGATATGTGATCTTATCAGCAGACAGCTTTTTCTTTTCAGTACAATAAATCCTTGTAATTCCACAGTACAGAAATCTGACAATACAGAAAGTAATCTTTATGATGGCTAAAAGTCTTTGCACAGCATATATTGCAGCTTACGATAATTATTTATTACTGGTGTTACCATTACTGAGTGCTTAATGCACTTGTGGCCAGTGGGCAGAAAATAAGCAATACCCGGTGACAAGAGCAAGAATGCACTTCTTCTCATGGCAAGTAACTTTTTAAAGTTCCTGTCAGGCTGTAGTATTTTTTCTGCTCCATGCAAGAGTATTAAAATAAAAACTTTGGATATATAAATCAGAGTAGGGTGAGTTCACTTCTGTGCCAAGAGGGAGCCAAATGAATCCTATAGATGTTAAAGCTGAGAGGGACCTCCTAGATCATCTTGTTCTCCCTCCCTTCCCATTGCTGTTAACAACTGCTGGTGGCGCAGGAGCAGAATCTTAAATAGCAAAAATACTGAGCTCTGCCCTCCGGCTGCTTATCAGTGCATTAACGTTTTCTACAAAATATTTACTACAGCTTTATTTTTCTATACCTTTCTATTTTCTCACATACCCTATCTAATATTCACATCATCGCCTCTGCAGAGATGGTGAACTTTCTCTAAGTAAGTTATTCCACTGTAAGACTGACCTTCCCTTAAGAGTGCCTTTTCCTCCTAATGCATAAAATGAATTTTCTTTTTTCTAGTTTCAGTTCATTACATCTTTTAAGTACTCGATAATTCCTCACCATCTTTATTGTCACTATAGTTAGATGTTTATAGACAAGTACATCTCTTCCTTATTGCTTCAATATGGAAGCATGGAAGTGACAGCCATATGATAAACAGCAAATCTGCTGGAAAAACTGAGAAATCACGTGGGAGAAGACTTTCAAAGGCATAAAGAGGAATTAATAATCCCAAGTGCAAGCATGTGTGTATGCACACAGGTGTGTAAAAGAGAAAGGAAAAAGAGAACAGATTTTCGGCACGACTAATATTTCTCCGTAAGGAATGGTTCTTTTAAGGTGTTTTGAGAGCAGTGAGATGGATCTATCAGTAAGCAATTTTATTTATTTTCACTTCACAGCAACTATCAATCTGGAGATGAAATAAGGCACAGGAGGGCATCCTGTCCACCTATTTACCATTAGGCATTGCATAATAATGCTCCATGTTTTCTGCGTTTAGCTGCGCAAGCCTTAAACAACAGGATTTCCTTGCTTGTCTGAGCCCGTGGTTAAGCCCCAGGGCTCCAGAAGAGCGGATCAGGATGATCTGGCAGAGTGCCACCACGACCCATGTCGTGGAAGCTATGCCGTGCTTCCTCACCTGGCTGAACCAGCACCAGAGACGTGCAACTGTTTGTTACAAGCTTCATCCCCTTGACCCCTGTGCCTTCTTCAGCTCAAGTCTTCTACTGTCATTTCCCCTAAAAGGGTTATTGGAAACGTCCTTGAAAGGAATCTATCATGACAATTTTATGCTCATAGCTGACTGTGTTTCCTGGATTTCCAAAGGGTGATCCTTCTTTTCCATATTTCTTACCTCACCAATATGCTTATTAAAGCTTTTGAATATCTTTAGAACATTTGCCTAGTATTGACTTTCTGCTTTCTGAATACCACAGTACTTGCCTAGCGCTCTTGTGATATATCATGTGAATACAGGCTATTTTTTCCTATTATGCAAATATTATTTTTTTTACTGAGAGTTTCATCTGTTTTCACGTATATTAAAGGGTATAACAGCTATTACTGTTATCAGTAGCTGCAACACGCTTATATCCTGAAACAAATAATGTTAACGCTGGTGGTATAAGCTTAGTAAAAGATATTATATGTAAAAACTCTTGGAAAAACACTGAGGCTAGTTGATTCCTCAGACTGACCGAATTAAATACTGGCGAATACGACGTTTTACCCACTATAAAAACTACACAGGATGGTCTCACATTGGTTTTCAGTTTAGTTCAGGCCTGTTTTTTTCAGAAAAGGCTTTTTTTGCTATGGTTCAAAGTACCACAGAGTAAGTGCAGAGACGGTAGCATAGCAACCACAAAAAAGTAAGTTTAAACACTGAGAAAATGAGCTTTTTGCTTTCTAATAGCAGAGCTTTCATGTTCATATCTTCTTGCTGGGTTTGAAACACCTGTTTCTATTTCAGCTGACTTTGTTTGCTTCATTCTTTCAGTACAGAAAGCTGTGTGGCTGTCCTGAATTACAATTAAGTAAGCCTGTTTTCAGTGAATATTCTCCGGTCATCAACAAAAAGTGAAGAGAATTTTGAATGGTGAGGAATTAATTTAGTTTTCAAATTAAATTCGCACTTCCTTGAAATGGAAGTGGGTTTTGGTATGAAACAGAATTGGTTCTTACAATGGGCATGAGAATAAACCTACTTTTGGCCGCTGACTCAAGAAAATTTTAGTGATAACATCAAATAAATCCAAGCAATAGCCGCTGTGATTTTTTTAAATCCGTTTGAAGGCTGTGTGCCCTGTCTGCACAATAATGTGAACCCTGTCTGGACAGCTGAGGGACTTAGAGTTCCGTGCTTTGGCACGTCATTGACTTTTCCTGTTTACCTGAACCGAGTTTAAGGCTGTGACTCACCTCAGATTTGCATCTTTGTTTTACAAGTTCTTGGTGTCTGGAAAAGCGTATGTGAAATGCTGACTTAAATAGCATCTCCTGCTCGTAATGTCTCCTCTGCACGCCTGTGTAGCCACCTAACAAGAAAAGCAGTGGAGAATAATCAATGAGGACTTTTAAACTGTTTCTGTTTTGAACCTTTACTTAGTTAATCTTGAATCCTTTTGCATTCTCTATTATATTTTTAATTAGGGTACTTTTTCCTGCTAATATTTTAACTGCAACAGACACAAACGATCTTTGAATTGTGGAAACTGTATCAGACCAGGTGCACCCTCAAACTGTGATTTATCCTGAAACGACACGATTTCTACTGAACTGGAATCTCACTATCCCCACACTGCAGCTAATGACAGGCAATCTTTTGGTCAGGTTTATCTGTATTTTCACCCATTCTCCCTTCCAAGCTGTCAGGTGCCCAAACATACACTAGAAGGCCCCTAAACCTATAGTAGAAAAAAAAAATTATAGTTCCAAATATGCTATTGCAGATTCTGCAGTTGTGCTGGGTTGCTTCCAGTACATTTAAAGTATTCTGATGTATCTGTGTTCAAATTACGTGATTTTTGGCCGCCTCTGTTTTCCCTGCTAGTGTGGGAATGCATGAGGTGGAAGGGACGTGTTCATTGAAGCTGGATCTCTGTCAGACATATTGCAGTGCTTATGAAAGGCAAAGATTAGGATAAAAAGGCAGGAAATGAGCGAACAGACCTCCCGGTTGTTAACGTGATGGCTTCGCTTGTCTACGACCTGGAGGGCTTCCAACCACCAGCGTTTTGGATGAAAGGGTGAAGAGCTGACAGCTTGCTGTACTTGACCCTGCACAATTTCCCTACCACCTGCAGGGTCCCAGCTGGGGTGGAGGGTGCTTAGGATCCCCCCGGGACAGTCACATCCCAATGTCCCCTGTGCCAGCGGGGCCAGAGATGCAACACAAGGGTGCGGGGACAGATGGGTTTCTTCTTCTGGCAAGGCCATGAGGCACAACGGAAAGCTTCTGCAATGCCCCCAAAATGAGTTTTTGCCTCCAGACTTGGACAGAATGAAAATAATTCCCTATTCTTACACCATAAATACAAATATTACACTTTCTCTCCAATTTTTCCAGCCCTGATTTTGCATGAAAAGCAAGTCAAAGTGAGCAGTTCTTAAAGAGATTTTTACCCCTTCATTTCAAAGCAGAAACCTGCTATGACTTAACAAAAAAACCAACCCGAAACTCATAACTTCGGTGAATCTTTTGCATGACTAAACTTCTAGGATGCACTTGACTATGTGGTTTTCCATTACTAACCCAATCTCTCTTTAAGTTTTCCTCTTCCAACTATAATTCTGTTCGCAGCATTTCAGTTGTTGTAGAAGTAATGCAATAAGACTTCACAAGCTGTGCAAAGCCTTTAAAATTATGGAGCTTTACAATGGACCTAAAATTCTTATGTCCATGTTACAGCGGGATTATCTAAAGCCCAGAGGTTATGCAAATCGGCTATAGTTATGCAGAACAGAGCTCTGAAGAAAATACTAATATCCTAACCCCACACCTCATTCATATCCAATGGAAGACAGATCCACTGCCATAATTAGTGCTCTTATTTATGACTTACATAATTTTTAAATACATTCTATTGACACATCTTCATTTTCCACATACGTTTTGCACTGGAATGTCATTACTGATGACTTATTAGCAGTAGAATAACATCAATGAAAAGAACAACACTGTTGGAGAATTATTGATTATTGAATAACACACTGTTAAAAAATGTGAAGTATCCATGTTTCTTCACAAGTGAATTAGAGACGGTAGTTGTTCTATAGTTAAACCTGAAGTTTCCTATTATAATATTCATTTTTTTTTCAAATTAAATCTGTCTTGGAAAAATGACTAGCTAGATTATCTGGAATTTACTAAAATCTGCATTCTGACAAAAAAATGGAACAATTTCATATATTTATATAGTCTTTGGGATTTTCTCATAGATCATTACATTTTCCAGGCAACTCTTGGAAGAGGGAGAAAGGGAAGAGTCTCAGAAAGTCAGTACAGCCCAGCCTAAAGTAGGAAGGGAAAGGTTGACTAGAGTCCATTAAAGCAGAATCTCAGACAGAAAAAAACCAAACCAGTTGACCCTTTTTGATTCTTGTCTCATTTAGCAAATCAGGAGTACAGAACGGAGGAAAAAGGAAATTGAGAGATTTTGTACAACAGGAAGCTCTCTGTTCTTTTTCTCTCCCATGACTAAATGCTAAAACTACCTGTTGCTCCGTGGTAATGTGTATTTCTGTCAACACCATGTTTGAATCCAGTGCGGTCAGATAAAATTCCATTAGTGACACTACATTTGAAATGTCAGGCCTGAATTTAGCCCTAAATAGAACAGAAATTGTACTCACAAAGCAAATATTAAGCTTCATTCTTTCTCATCCTCCCTTTCAGTAGCCTATGTGGCCATAAAAACATGTAATTCTAGAAAAACCTCAAATAAATTTATTTGACTTCATTTTTTAATTGTTATTTTTGATCTAATGTATGTATTCTTATATTTCCCAATACAGACGGATGACAGGAAATATTTTTTTATTATATTTATAAAAGTCGAAACCGTTTGAACTATTTAACCAGTGCGTTAGCGCTGATTGCACTAAACACCATTAGTATTTATTGAATAGAGCCCCCCTTATAAATTTTCCCCGAACTAATTATGAGATTTTTGTCCCTTTTCTGGCCCAAGTTACGTAGGACTTGCTGCTCTTCCTGTATCTGTCAGCGGACTGCTCTTTCCCCCGACAGTGCCTCTGTCTCCCAACATCGTGTGGAGTGCCCTACCTGAGGGCCACATCATCTACGATGAGCTCTACCTCTTTATGGTCAATTCTCATACAACATTCTGCGTTCAGTCTGCACCTCCTGCCCATCTTCAATGAGCTATGGCATCCAGTAGGATCATACCATAGATGCCTAAAATACCCTTTCTGTTCTTTGTTTTGCGGTGGTCCTCTGGCACATGGAAAGAGGCTTAATTCACATCCCTATAGGGGCGGTGAAACATATGCAATGGGCAGAAGAACTGCTTTTCTATCTGTTCCTCTTGGTTGCTTTTCTTTCCTACTTTGTGAAGATTTCTGAGATGACAGCAATGAGAAATGACTGTACGCCTCCCCAGAACACTTATGTTGGTAAACATTTAGTGAAACAAGTAGTGCCTCAATGTGCCTCAGTGAGGCAACTTAAGCCTCACTGACTGAACTCCAGGGTTGAGTAGAGCATTTACAGTGGGGCCTGTCATTAGTATCACTACTGGAATATAAATCAAAAAAGAAGCATGTAACCATCACTGCACGTATACAGCTTAGGTGGGAATACACGTATTTATTTCACATTTAGCTAACACAATCTGCAGTAGTCCCAAATTCTGATACCTGCGTTTGCATCTGAGAAGCATCTTTTTCCTGGAAGGGCTCTTTTTGGGCATATCCACACTAGGACCACAGGGTGCCTTCCCTACCTTGCAGCTCAGCTGCATCATGCAGTGACCACCTTCTCCCCCCTCCATACACACACGCTATGAGCTCAACTGCAAGCCAACTTGTAAGCAGAGATGGGGAAGCAACCCAGCAAACTCCAACAGGCTTTTCTATCCAGATGATCACAGGACCTTGAGGTGAGGTATAGTCACCTCAGGTGTTAGACTCAGCCGGCGGCTTTAGTCTTTGAAGGAGCTACATGCTAACATTAATAAAAATACAGAATCCTGGCCCTAAGTGACCTACGCCCATTTCAAAGAAGACATCTCATTTTCTGCCTAAAGTCAGTCAAGTGCAGTCTTAAGCAAATATTTCTCATTAAACTAACTTCATTTTTAATTGAGGTTTGAAGGTAAACAGTATACTACTCAGAGCAATAATTATTACTGTTTAATTCAGGAGGCCTTCATCAATGCATCAACCAATATGATTTCAGTCAAAATCTGGGAACTTATCACCTCTTGAGACTTAATCAGAGTCATCTCGAATCCGACTGAATCATTTAAGGACACGTGTGAAGGGGTTTTCTTCATGTGAATTTTATCGTCATTGCCTGAAACAATATTACCTGAAACATTGGGGACACTTAATACTTTCTAGTTGTAGACATATAACTGTGAGGCTCACGCTCCCCTCAAAGGGGCAATTGCCTCTCCAATCACTATAGATGAACTTAGACCCCCCATACCCTCCAGCGTAGAGAATGTGAACAACTCCTTGTGACACAACTCTACGGTAACAACCGTGAAGCAGGTGAATAAGGATAGGAGAAAAATTTAGTACATGAGGTTATTTTAAAGGCGTATGGACCTTTCCACGCTTCAACTACCCAGAAGGCTGAGAAAGATTGAAGTCCAGGGCCTTCTGCTGACAACACATCAAAATCAGAGAAGCACAAAAGTAAATTAAAACATTATGATAGGTTCACCCATGCATTCCACAGGAAAAAAATACCAGATACAATACAGAAATGCAGATACTTTCACTGTACCAAAGACACCTCTCTCTACAAATCCTATTCCCAGGACCGACAACACAAACCTGCGTCCTTTTTCTTAGGGGTTTGTTCAATCAACTTTAATAAAAGACAGCACTTACTGTGATTCAGTTACTGAATAGAAAATTGTAAGCTAAAATGTGACGGTTTTTCCATTACAACCTACAATTAGGGAATCTACAAAATTAATTTCCTTCACCTTTAACGAGGTTCTGTTATGTGGTTTGGTGTGCATTATTGTGTGTATTAGTCATAGCCTGACTGAAGGGAAATGCAGCATCAAATTTATTGTAACAGCAATTTTCCTTAAAGTATATTAGCAGAGATGAATTGGCAGACCCCTAAAACATGGCTTAAACCTATCTTTTATACAATATTGCCCTCTATGGGAGCACAAGATGTAACAGATTTGAAATAAGCATGCTGCTGTTCTTTTGTCTTATTAATTTTGTTTAGTATAATATCTACTTTCTTAAAACGCTTTTAACTTAAAAGCTCTATGCCAGCACGAAAATCAACCTATCACTCTCTCATCATTTAATCTATTTCTTTTGAGCCTACATTTCATATTGTAACAAATGTATCTACTACTGGTGTTTAGCTTTTATATGATAATTTCAGTTCACAGAGTCACTGCTCAAAGTGTGTATGCCTTTCTGCCATGTTTTTTTAAAAAAACCAAACACTTCAACCAAAATGCACACAACCCAGCAGTCACATCAGTGGTATAAATACACAAACAACATTTTGAATTTTATTTCTAGAGTGCCCAGAAGTCCTCAGAGAGCAAAGAGGCAACTCCAAAACATCACTGTAGACAGAAACAGATGCATTCAAATGTAACCTGTTGAGCACTAGTGGCATGAGAAGAGAACAAATGGTTCTTTTTCCAAAGGTTTTGTTTTGTTTGTGGGTTTTTTTTCAAAAAAAAAAAAAAAAAGCCCCAACACATTCCGTCTGCTGCCCTCCTGATTTTCTAAGAGAGCAGTGCTGAAAGTCTGTAAGTAATTCCCACCACAGAAAAATGAATCAATAGCAGTGAGACATTAAAAGCATTTCTGTAGCTTATTAACTCTATTCTTCTTACAGACATTGCAGAGAGATTTCAAATTTCTAAAGTCAGTGCAATGTAAATATAAAATCATGATCTTGGTATCCTTTGTCAGAGTACAACTTCTTGAAGTACGTTAGCCTCCCTTTTGCTGAACCCAGGTTTGTGGGGGGGTTTCATAATGTTGAGACAAAGCACAGTTTCGTTAGTCCCAACACAGATCTCAGAGGCAATACTTGTATTTCCATTTTAGCGTGGTGTGTCATGTTTCATGGTTTGGGGTAGCTTTCGTGAAGCAGTGCAGTTCGGCACAGAATGCTGCGCCCCACGAGAGAAACAAGACATCACTCCTGGTGTACCAGTATAAGCCAGAGCTTCTGCCAGACTGGAGAGGACGCCGAAATTCCGGCATAGTTTTTAAAATTACGATACTGAAAATGTTCCTGTAACGAACAGCTAGAGCTTATAGTAACATAAAAACGTTGGACCCAGAGTACTTACTTTCCTTACACAACTAATCCCACTGAAGCTAACAGAGGTACTCATTGTAGGGAGAAGAACATGTTCGCACACCTAGACAACCACAATTCCGTAAAACAAAAGGCTGTACAACATGGTACAGAGACCTTTCAAGCGTAGAACGTTATGTACCCAATAATCACCAGGAGGAAATCAATTTTCTTAAAAGAGGGAAGACCAAGTCCCTCCAAGTACCACGGACCAGTTTGCAAAGGAGAGGGGCACAGAAGAGAACAGAAACTGATTTACAAAAGCTTCATTCGACATCAAGATTTCCCACGCGAGCCGGAGCATTAGCAGAAGTAGCTCGTAAGCATAAGGCCTCCTCCTATAGGACTAGATGAAGCAGAAAACAAATTATAATGGGATTATATAAAAGAAATTTGCTAAGAGGTGAAACAAAACACTCTGTACAACAGGATCCATTTATTACAGCAATGCCAGAATACCAGTTTGAAAGTGTTTTAGTAATGGATTTTTCACTTTGAGGGTTTTTTAAAGTTTTAAATTAGGGTATATAAAAAGCTATGCTTGTGAGAGCTAACCTAGAAAAAAGTCATCCTTAGAATGTAATGGAAGCTTGATATCTAGAAGGGAAGGACAGAAAAGTAAAAAGAGAAACATAAATGTTCTTTGTAGTTCCTCCTTTGAAAATATCATTCCTGGTTTCACCTTTTATTCAGAAGTAGATTAGAGTATTTAAAGAGCCTCTGTAGACGTGTTAAAGGGGACTCCCATTGGAGCCATGGTCTAATTAAGCTACTTTACGAATCACACCACAGTCTGAATAACTCAAATTAAAAAAATATTTAAAAATCACCTAATACATTAAACCAGGTGTTCAAGCTTCTTAATTTTTAACAATAAAAGAAGAAATGCTTAGTTTTAAGATTTGTATGCTATCACTTAGTAGTATGGATGACGTTCTTTGTGATAACGGCTTTGCCAACAGTTAGTTTGGATTCCTCTTCATTAGAAGCTACCTTCCTCTAGGCATCTTACCAGCCCTACTACTACGTCACTGTTTATACTGTTTGTTCTCTTGCATGAGCTGTTAACTATTGGATCCTCAAAGAATTTATTTGAGGTAATGACTTGCTGATTTATCCATCAGGAAAACAACATACTGCAGTGAGACAACCCCATTACTCTCTCTTTACTTAAAAAGCCACCAAGGCTCAGATATGCAGCTGGCACATGACAAGCGAATGTTGATATTATACAGAGATAATTGTTCTCATGGTCCCAAGTGTTGTGATAGAGGAACAAGAATGAATTACCTCTTTCTTTCACAAAATAATACCATAATTTGTTAGATAATTACTCCTTAAAATGCAATGGGAGAAGAGAAAAGGATATATATTACTCCCCAATGGCCAAGTTACATACCTTTCCTTTGAGCACATTCTGGTTTCCTCCTTTATTTCTATTTTTTCCAAAAATAGCCCCACTAAGCTTGGACTGGGAGAAAGCAGAAAGGCTTAAAGGACCTCAGCAGAAGAACGATGCAGCAGGGACCAGTCTCTCCACACCAGCAGCATTGCTCTGTCTCTTGGATTGGCTTCTTCCCCTGCTGGAGGCAGAGACAACTGGCCATTTTTTGCGCATTTCTCATTGCAGTGCACTCTCTGTGAGTCAAGGGGAATTATGTGAAGATCTCTGATGAAGAGACTTCGTGAGTCACACGGGAGAAAGAAACACAATAAATGGTTCTTCATACTTCCACAGAAAGGGGAAATGGGAGCGCAATCGGAGTTTCTAGATCAACAAATGTCCATATTTGCGACAGTTTGCAATGCAGTGGAGGTAGCAGCAAGCTTCTCTGAGCGAGGCAGTCATTGGATGAATTGGACCTGCGTTTAGCCTAGTTTTTGTGAGGATTTACAAATATAGATTGACTTGCTTATTGGCAGGGAGGTCACAAGAACAGCGTTCATGAAAACAGACCAAATGAGAAACAGCTCCCGTACACTGCCAAGGTGTTACAGCTGCAAACACAACTCACAAGGGGGGCTGAGCAGAATATAAACCCTCTCTGGTGCTTCAGCCTCTCCTGCTGAATGAAAGCATGGTTTGGGAAAAAGATCTTTTGTTCCTAAGTTCTAGTCCTACCTCCCAGGAGCTTTCTGATGACTTCAGGCCAAAGCTGAACCCAGGAAGGATTCCATAGGGAAAACTGTGGGAAAGCGCCCAAAAGGCTTTATGGATACACAAAGACATGTTTCTCTCACACAACATAAACCCTTGTCTCCGTAAACTGATAACTCAGGAAGTAGTGACACAGATCAGGCTTTGGATTAAGCAGAAGAAACTCATTTTTTGCTTTGATAGTATCTTGATAACAGTACTTAAGAGATCAGAGTTTGTATTTTTACAGTTGAGTAAGCACTTAAGACATAAAATAGTAATGTAATTAGAGACGTGGAGCTGCTCTAATGCTAGATGTTAATGAATGTATGTTGGTTTAACAGATATTTCAACATTAGTTTATATCAACACACTCTCAGAAACTAATATATCCGAAAACTTACAGGAACAAAAACACACTAAGGCATCAAAGTTATTTTACAAAGGAATAAAAATTGAAGATAAAGGTCATTACAGAACTGGTATGCACTGATTTGCCATTTGCAGAAGAAGTGTGTCCAACCATAAACAGGGGAGGATAATAGAAGCTGAATAGAAACTGTACAGCTGGAGAAAGTCAGCAGTCAGGGAACCTAGTTGATGGGTTTTGATTTTTTTTTTTTGTTTGTAGGACTTTGCATCATTTTTGCTGTTGATGTTGTTTCCAATCAGTGCTTCATGCTTAAGTGGACTACACATTCTCCACTGTCATCTGGGAAATAAGAATAACCTGTGACAAGGCAGGCACTTTCAGTAGAAGACATGAATGCCATAACTGAGTTGTGATGCATGAAACTCGGCTCCGAGTGTATCTATATTTCATCCCTACATTTCTGAGCATATAAAACCTCTAACACATTTTGAGTCAGAGCCAAAATATTCAGATTAAAAAAACCTGACAACTTATTGAGACATCAAAAAAACCAAACAGACTTTTCTTAATGAAATATATGTTTGAATACTCTAAAAAAAGCACATTCTGCTATGCCTTTATGTTTCTTGCACTTTTGATGTGAGTGTAATTAAATTCTGCATATCTTGAGGAGCTGCTAGAGAATTAGAGGCTAATCTATAACTCTTATAAGTTGTCATAGTTCTTCTGAAATCAATGGATGTTTCCACAATTTACATCAGCTGAGGAACTGCTCTGCATGCTTAATTAAAGACACACTTGTTTAATTATAGGGAAGTTCATAAGAAGTCTCCACAGCTTAAGGAAAAGCTGATCCTTTCAGCAATAGTAATTTTTTTGTTCTTTGAAATTCATCATGAACTTAAGTGTCAAAAGCCACCTTTCTTTCAATAAAGACCACAGAGGTATGTTTGGCTGAAAGAGACAGTTATATGAACTGTAGTCAACTTAATTTTGAAGTGTGGCCTTCATGCTGCAAGGTAGTTTTTGAGAGGAGACGTAGGGAGTACCTATTAAAGTGTCATCAGAGCACTGTAACAACAGGTGAGAAAACCGGGGGCAGTCAGAGAAAACAAAAGCTTGATAAAACTACAACAGAACATCAATCCAAATATTTCAGTGAAAGTTTTCAAATAATCTGGAAGAGCGAACCAGGGAGATACCATATATTATACGCGTTAATTTCTGAAAGTATTTGTCTGCTCTGTATCATCTTTCTAAGCACAGAACTGCAGGAATTGTTTTTCTACCTCATAACATGCTGTGAAGATAAATACATCAAAGATAGGTGTGCAGACACTGTAGCGATAGTATACTACTTAGAATAGATAACTGTAAGCATTAGAGTCCAGATTTAAGCTACTAAATAGGAGAAGGATGCTGAATTTTCAGCAGTTGCCTTTTGTCTAAGTGCAGATGCCCCTTTTAAAAAAAAAAACCTGACAAAGTCTGTTAACTTACACAGTGCTAAGCAGAGAGTCCATGTGAAAGCACTAGGTTTAGAAAAGTAAAGCATTTGTATGTCTTGTAGTGTGTGTAAGCTCTGAGAAAATTTGAACAGAACAAAGTAACACTTTCTTCCACTAGCGAGTTTGAAGTTAAAAAACCAACAAAACCAAACCAAAACAAACAACAAAAGAACACAACAAACCAATAAAACCCAACAAACCCACAGTTACAAAACCAAAAAGTCATTGTTTTGGAAAGGTAATACCAGTTTTGGGCAAAGTACTGGTAGGTTTCATCTATAACCTTTGAACCACTGAGATACGAGGGCTGGGCAGTTGTGATCGCCTACCTATACAAGGGGTAAATAAATCACATCAGTATTAACTAATAAAGAATTTAAGACAGCTAATGCAAAACCTGCGCTGCAGAGAAGATCCAAAAAAACACACACCCTGTGGCAAGGATTTCAACATAAATGTGGTACCTCATTAATATGTCGATTTATTACTAGAATTTCCCTTATTTTACTGTTTCTCCCCATCCATACTTCATTTCTGTTTCTTGATGTCCTATCTTCTTTCTTGTATATTTTTCCCTAAAGCAGAGCATTAGAATAATACCTCGATTGGAAGGACATTCTAGGCAACTCGGATGCATTTGCGTCCGAGCAAGAAGAGTTCAATTCTCACAACTACCCAAAGGAGGGAGAAGTGAAAATTCAAATCGTACTGTCTTTTTCCCAAGGGTTAGCATGTTCTTTTTGTTACATAAAGAAAGTTGGAGCAATTCTACCAACTGCTTTCCACACATTTCTAAGAAGGGCAGACCCTGGCATAGTAAGTCGCCTGATCCTCCGCTTAAAATGAATCGCTAACAGATACGGAGGCAGCGTGAACCAACAGCCATGCTTCTTCATGTTGAATTCATCTAGTGTGGCACGCTCTTAAGCCAAGGATTTAAGTTCAAAGAGTGACTTTAGCAGCTGAATTAAAATACACTCCCAAGGGTATGCGTAACCACTTGGCCACTGGCCCGCCCTGGGAACATCTGCGGCAGCAGCTTCAAAAGGGCAGAATGTTGCTCCCACCACATCTGGCGTCAGCCGTGGGCCATCCTGCAGCACATTCCCACCCCGTGGCCAAATCCTTCTGCTCACAGGCACGTCTCTAGTGCTTAAAGTACAGCTAGGAGTCAAGAATACGGGTAGAAAGAGGAACAAAACAACTGGGCTCTTTCTTTTTGCACCAGCAGATTAGTAATAGGAAGTTCTCGCATTTTTCGCGGTTTTTGACCAGTGGCACCAGAAGTCTTCCTCGTGTTGGGAAAAGACTCTCTCGCTTGATTTGGAGGTTTCAGTTTACAGCCTAACTTAAGTTCTGACGTTCACACAGGATGCAAGGAGGCACCCGCTCACCACCCAGTTGCAGCGGGAACCCAACACCGAACCTTTGCAACAGTCTTTGGAAAAAAAAAAAGCCCAAATCCACAGCCAGCCAAAGGTGTAAGGCATTTTTAGAAGACCCCAGCGAGTGCTCTGTAATTAGAAATTGCAGGAAACGACTCAGACATACTTCGAGTTTTAATTTTCCCTCAGTTTCTAATTTAGCCAGAAGGAATAAATTAGTCCCCAGTTAGGAATATCTACCATCTTTGAAACTTGGATATTCACAGAGAGCAAATAGCTCTTCATGTAGAAGGTCCCAGCTGAAGAATGTAAATGGTAAACTGCATGGAACACCATTTATTTACCCTATTTTGGAAACACAAAAGGTTGAGCTGACCCTCCTATGATTCAAATCTGAGTTTACAGCGTCATTCATCATCTCAGAATGGGTTTGTTCCAGTCTCCTTGAACAAAACTATTTTCTCCTCACATTTGCTGCACAGAATTGGCTGAATTTCAATTCCAAGGTGTATCGTACAAAGAACAGTTTTGGAGTGAAAGGTGTCAAGCTGGCAAAAATTGAAAATTAGATTGGTATAAAATCTAATTTTTTTAATATAGGAAGTGTTTATTTTTTTCCTCTGTAATATAATTTAAAGTCGCATAACAATCATGTTTCTTGGCTATGGAAGTAGATTTCATCTGTAGCTGGATGAGATAAATGATTTTAATAAGAAATTATGCGACAAATAGATGGAATTTGTGTCCCATACAGTAGGAAAATACTTTGCACCTCTGAGCGCCTCTGTTTGCTGGTATCTGTTTGCTGGTATCTACCCAGAGGTCGTGTCAGCGAGATCATTTCTAACCAACTTGCTGGGCGACCTCTGCTTGATTTTGGTCACGCATTAAAAAAAACGTGTTCTGTTGTACCAGGTGATCTTATCAGTGACCTAACAAGAGTAGGAACCAAAAAGTCTTCAAGTATTGCCATTTTCTTGAGCCTCCTTTAGCACCTGGGGATGGCGTGGGGGGCTGGGGGCTCAAGTGTTCTCCTGCTGGAAAATGACTCTTGCAACTTTTCCTTTTTCCCAGGGTTTCAGTTGCAGACTCCAGGTGTAAAATCAGAAGCTGAAAGTGGCCTTTTCCTCCCGCATTTTGAGTGGGCGGGCAGGAGGGGAGGTGGTCCAACTGCACAATGACAGATTATGCAAATCCTCCCGGAGCATCTAATCAATCACGGCAGTGGGAGAGGAATGCAGCTCATCTCCGAATTAGCCTCCGTCGCTGCGTCCTCCTGGCGTGAAGCATCTCCCCCCTCGGCTGGAATGACATCAGAGCAGCTCCGAGTCCTTGAAAGTCTGGGGGTTGATTAGCTGGAGGAATTGGCCGCTTCTGCCAATCACCACCCTGCAAAGCCGCCTCGATACTCTTGTAGATACAAGGGAGAGGGAGGCTGACTACAGCAAACAGGAGGCACGGCGGCAGCACCGGCAGTAGTAACAGGAGCAGCTGGTATTCGGGTGATTAAATAGTTCTCGCAGCCTTTTTGCTGTAGCCTGGCTGCTCCCCGGTGTAATCCCCATGTCCAAGAAGGAAGCTGCATTTTTAACGGTGTGCTGAACAGAGGTTTGAATCATTCCAGCTGGCTGCTTGTTTTGAAAAGGACAGTCTGTGTATAAATGAGATGTGACTGTGCTGGTAGAGTTCAGTTGCTGGGGCTGGAGCAAGAGGAACCTTCCCGGGATGCCGCTCAGACAGCTGCTATCAATTGAAAAACTCTCCCTAGTTTACCTGGAGCCATGTGAAGAGATTTGAATAGCAGATGTCTCTTTCCCGCACGCTAGGAAGAGAAATTCTTCACTAGGTAAGCTATTGTTCAGCTTCTGCACATATTGCTACGTTAGCCTATACTTCTGGGTGGGTATTCATACGACTATATAGACTGTGCCTGTACTCAGAGGCAAGAAAACAGTTTCTCAGCCGCTATAAATATCCACATGGTGTGTAAAATGGTATGCCTACAACCTAATTATGTACAGTAAGTACTTCAGAAAGCTGCTTAGAGACTGGCGTTCAAAGGATTATTTGAAAGTTTGGGATAGTCTGTGCCATGTTTGCATGTAAGTGCCCTCGATGTAAACGGATGCGCGCCCTCCAAGGGGAAACAGTCATCTGACTAAATATATGAAAGATCACAGAAGTTAGAGCATGGGAAGTTATGGGAGGATAAAAGAGGATAAGGTTGCAATTCTTCTTAGTCTCCTCTGTATACTTTGCTTTTATTTGCTACCATCTAGCAAAGTTAAGCAAAACTAGTGTATTAAAATGACAATGTGAAAGCTTTCCATGCATATATAGTAAACATGCACTATTTAAAGTAAGACTAATTGTACTGCGAGGAAACCAAGCCCTGCAGATCTGCTCTCTTACAGTGGTTTGATATCCAAACAACATCCGTCAGCAACATTATTTTTTTTTAAAACAGCATGATCATTCACAGTGTGGAAGCAAGGATCTTTTCGGGTAGTAAGAGGTAAACTGAAGAAATCAGCGTTTGCTCTTCACAGGACTACAGAGTCAGAGCCCAGTGTTTTTATCTTACAGCTGACACACCAGCTCCGAGTCATTGCTGCTGGGAATAAACACTCAAAGGAGAAATGTTCAGAGGTGAATAAAAGTCTCTTCCTACAAGCACTACACTAATGTAACCACACATACATACAAAACGCACACTCATTAAGTTCTCTTTTCCCCAGGGAATTTACTGTATCATTTTTTAACTAACTTCTACAGCTCTTAATCGCATCGATTGGACCCTCCCTCCCTGTGAATAAATGCTGCAGAATCTGGCCTACCCGTGTAGCAGGTTATTCTGCCTTTTCTACCTCTGACTGTTATCAGAGCAAAAGATAAAAAGAGAAATAAGTAATTTGCACCTTGTTTCTTCAGTAGTTTTTAATTACGATCCACCTGCTAGAAGACGTTCAGGTGGTAGAAGAATAGCAGAATCTCCTTGTTCCTAAAGTTTAAAGAGTTGGTGATGTTGCCAGGTCCTTCCCTGTCTTACCCCATTATATCTGTATACTTTCATCACACGCATTTTACCGTCAGCCAGGCTGCACTGTCTGACTTGCTTTCTGAAATGCGGCTCTAAAGAAGCGGAGGGAGGCGAGGGGGGGAAATGCCAAGTCGCATTTAACTAAGGAAATTCTTGGCTTCCAGTTTTCTTCTGAACCTTATAAATTCAAATAATATGCTCTGCTCAATTAGATTAGATGTTCCTAATGGCATTGCTCTGTGCATAAGTTTAAGATTGTGTATTAGTTTTTCTGCCATTTCCTCAGAACATGGCCATTTTTTTTGATTCATAATAAATGCCTAATGCCTGAAAGCCTCAGAAATGAAAGCAGGAGTATCTTAATGTCTTGTTGAGACCACTGTTTTCTGTGAGGCTGGAGAAATGCTCCTCTAACTTTCATTTTATTGGAGTAAATCAAATCCAAAGGATTAGATTGAAGCACACAGCAGGATGATCGAGCGACTGACCACTTGCATACGCACACATATATATACAGACACACACACCCCATACACTTCCATTTCAGTCCGATCACCCTGTTAACTCCCACTATAAAGTTCTGGAAGTCCTATTAAAACTTTATGGATGTTTAGAGGTTGTGATATCTGCTATATTGCTCTTTGCAATGGCACTGATCAAACTTAGTTGATGTGGCAGCATGCAGGGAAATAAGAGCTTCTCTAGAGTTCAACTATCATTCAGTGTAAGTGGGAGAAAAATATGCTAATAGTCAAGATATTTTTTTTTTTAAGGCTTACAGTGCAGGAACTATCTCAGAGGTATAATGGGATACTTTAAGGAAAACATGGCCACACATTGCAAACCCAGGGTAACATACCAATCAAAGAAAATGCTGATGAGTTACGAGTAGTTGTGACTGACTTTTCAGTTAGATAAACAAAAAATTTCATTTAACCATATGCCATCAGCAAAAGATTAGTTTCTAATTTTATTTTTCTACAAGCAATAAGGGAAAGAATATAATGATCTTTAACCAAAAAAAACCTGAGATCATTTCTGTTCCAAATCTGATTTAGCCCACAAACAATTTTGATTTGACTGCCTCTAAGACCATAGGGCTGAGCTTCAGCTGCATGTATACACTAGTGTTTGCTTGGCAAAGCTTTCTTAATGCTTCAGCTTCCTAGATGCATCCAAGAAAATGCTTTCCATTCCTGCAAAATGGGCTTTTCTGAACAAAGCAAACCCTGCGCTAAGAGCAGCAAAGCATTTCAAGCTGGGGCCTGTGTGGCTGGAGGACAGGATAACTCAGAATTGTGCGGAAAGCTGCTATTTCCCCACCCTGTGGAGTCATTTCAGGAACAGGGCACTGAGCTTAAGATGAGCCAAGGGCTCTCCACACTTTCCAAGGTGAGGGGAGCCTGGGTTTGAAATCATTTGCAAGGATTAAGGAATACAGTGTAAAGTGGCAGTTCAGCAGGTCCCTTGTGCTCAGGCCTGGGATGCAGTTGAGGACCATTAGGGCAGGTTGAGGGGCTGGACTATGGGAGAAGGAGGGTCTCTGTGATGGAGAATGCTTGGAACTTAAAAGTGTCCTGTCTCACATTTTGAGAAAGGCTGAAGAATGCTTATATCACAGCAACAACTCTACTGCTACTATTGAGATGCTGAAGCAATGCCCCTCATGAAGCACAAGCTACAAACACAGAATATGTCTAATTCAACATTTCAATTAGGAAAATTGAGCTATGAAAAAAAAAATAAAAATCAGGTGCTGTGAAAAAATGAAAACCATGTACGTCAATCCAAAACACTTATTACAACTACTGTCAGTAATAATTACAATGAAGTCACAGATTCTTCTGAAATTAACAGTTGCTATAGAAAACTAATAATATTTTATCTAAACAGTAATGCCACCAGAATACATGGCAACAGCACAGCAGTGTAGAAACCATGTCAGTATTTCATGAGGAAAACACATTGGCACCAGAAATAATGTATTTAAACTCAATTCTGAAAGGCGCAGAGAAGTATTTAAAACCTATTTCCTTCCCTCTGCTACAGGAAGGGTCACAACTGCTTTCCCCAAGTGCAGACAACTGGAGCAAATTAATCCTGCCTCTTCTGCTGTAAGGATGGGTTCTGCAGAGCCAGAGCAGACAGAGAAGTAGAAGCCAGGGCAGGGTGGGCTTCTTTCATGAGAAAATAAGCAAAAAGAAAGGGGTTCCCTTCTTCTTCCTTGGAAGCTGATGAAATAAGAACTGTACTTGGCTTAGTTAGCTTGGGTGAGGGAAAACCTGCTGAATCTCTGGTGTGCTTTTCACAACCTAGGGAAGTCTTTGTTTTCCCTGCTTCTTCATGTCACGTGGAGGCTACCATGCAAGTTTTCCTTCCTCCCCCAAAACATGCTAAGACAAGGTATTCCATAGCACAGCCCTAAAGCAGACAGTATCACACAGACAGCAATTTAAAATCTGTACACGTACAGCTGCCGATGCATTTGTCCCAGACCACGATACAGCTAAACTCACAGAGTGTACGCTTTTGCACCCAAAGCTGCTGGTGCAGAATTTTGGCTAGGACAATCTTGCAACTCCAGAGTTAGTCCTTAAGCAGCCGCCGGATGAAAGGAACATCTGCCATCCTGCCACAGCCCACAAGAGCCCTGCAAAATGCACACACAGCTAATGCATCTACAGCCATAGAGTTTTACTAAGGGCTGGACTTAAATCTCCCGTACGTATGTATCATTAGCAGACACACAGCAGACAGAATATTGTGAACAGGCTCTTCCCTGAGCAGAGCTGTGCATGAAATGAATCCTCCTGAAGGACTATCCACAGCTACTTATTTCAACCCGCACTCTGCCAGGCTTCCACTGAAAGGATTGCATTTAGCTTTTAGTGTATAAATAAGTGTTCTGATAAATAATTAATAGTCGCTGCTGGCCATAAAAGAGGCGACTGTTTGGAAAGTTAAAACAGTCTGTCATGAAATATGCACCCACCTCTACGTTCTAGTTTCAGGGGATGTTTTATCCAACATCCTCTCCTTCTTCACGGGACTGTATTTTGCAGGAAGGCCAGAGCTCAACTTGGAGAGCCTCAGGGCATTCTTTGAATTTATTCTTTCTCACTGGGATACTTATCACCCCCTAAACCGCCAGAGGGGAGGGCAGGTGGTCAGTGATTCACACAGAAATTTTTGGAAATGAGAGGAAAATGCAGTAGTGTCTAGGCTTGTGGGTAAGATACAGAAATTACACTTACTGGCCACTTTTGATGCTAAAGCTCTCATAGTTTGTTGTTTGTTTTTTTTTTTTTTTTTTAAATTTTAACAAAAGCAGGGCCATCTGCTTTGACACTTTTGCCAGACTACCTGCCTAAATAGCTGGTATTCTGGACTAGGGCATTTTTATTCATTGCAAGTCAGTAGACTGTATTTGTTGTGCCATTTTAAGTGGTTTCACTGTTCTACCCACACAGGATTTGCGCTGTTAAGGGTGGAACCATGCATGCCCACACAGTCTGCAATCCCTTCCTCCACAGGGCACTCTACAAGCCAGTACTCACTGTTGGCAACTCAGGGTCCAGGTTTGTTCTGAATTGATTGAGCAACCATTCCTCCTTCTAAAGCAGTGATTCTGGAGCTTCATCTTTTAACACAACATCGACTGAGTCTTGTTTCCCCATACCTTACAATTTCTAAACTACCTGCAGGGGTGCACGTTACTATAAGTTGTACCTGAAAAATCACAATTAAAGATCATCACACCTCCGTGGTACATACTGTCCACACGACAAGCAAAGCGAGCAGTGCATGACTCAAAACACTTGACACTCTCAGACTCACACGAGACTAACTCTTCATCAGCTTTGGACGTAGCAAGATCTACCTGCCAGCAGGAATCTGCAGCAGTCATTCTGCATATTCAGATTTTTAACTAAAATACTTCTGAAAAGGCTTTCTCCTCCATGGAAGATATTTAGGTTCAGCCAGAAAATTAAATACCTGTTTATATATTGTCTGAACCAGAACTTTATGGATTACAGTGTATCATTGTGACAACTAATGAGACATAATTTTGTTGGCTTGTAAGCCTCTTCCATAAACCAGAAAGCCAGGCTGGACTTCCTCTTCCAGGATGCATCCTGGAGATGCATATTGGAAAACACAACATAGGTGTGCACCCAGTCCACTGGAGAGAACAGGAACGGAAAGAAACGTTAACTAATTCTAACCTGGTGCAGGGGCAGTATGTTCAGAAAGATCTTTGACAACCAGTAAGATTTTTTTTTTTTTCTATTCCACACATAACCCCCTCTCTTCTTCCAAAACTAAGTTAATGCCTCAGTAATTCAATAAGCAGAGATTTTTCACAAAAACAACAGGTTAATCAAAGCCCTCGCTATTCTATCACATAGCTCTAATGGTATTAGTTCTAGTTCCAGTCTCTGAGCTTAGCGTGACTCAACAAAAAAATCCCTTGAATTCCCAAGTAGGACCCTTATCCTACTAGTGGCATTTCTAAATTGAACTTTATCTAGACAGAACAAAGAATAGTTCTTTTGAAAGAAAACATTTGTTTATATTTTGAACCAAAAGAAAAACAGTATCTATAGGTCACAGATGACACACCAGAAATCTCTAAAGAGATCTTTCACTTGACTGACAAAGTGGCTTCTCTCAGAGAAACCTCATAAAATAGTGGCAGAAATAAACACGAAGAACGACAACCAGGGTATTAAGAAGAAGAAAGCAAGCACTGCAAATACATTTGACTGCATATGAAAGTATGAATTTTGCACTAGCTTTCTTAAATGCACTGTTTGCAATATCTATGCTATATACGTTTGAACCAAATATGAATCATCTTTGAACATTCTACAGCTAATGCCCGTGTAAAGGTAGAAAAGGGTATTGTTCCCACGGCACAGATAGAAAAACTGAAATACTGAAGAAAAAAATAATCAGTGTCCTCCAGAGAGCAACGCATGATGTTGGTGGCAGAAAGGGAACTCAAAGTTTCAGTTCCCTGCCTCATCATCTCATCACAAGGCATTTTTCCTCTTCATAGGCAAACAATACCCATCCAATCATTTAAAAACAAAAAGAAGTTGAATTTGTATTAATATCTTCCATAAAACTTCCTTGAACTCTCTTGTCTGCTTGGCAGCCTCTGAAATACTTAAATACATTAAAGTGAGATATAGTCTGTTGGATATTGTAGTATTTTTAGTACATGATGAAGTTTGTCTAGATTAGTTTTATTGACAATGGTAGTATGTGCAGCCATAGCTGGTTCCCACAAAAAGCTAATCTTTCCAGTTTTAAAGAACTCCTAATAAGACCTAGAATTTTCTGAAGGACTGCCTGGAACCTAGTCTAGGACTGAGACTAGCCTAAGCAATTTAAATATATATAGAAAGGACAGGAGAGACATTATAAACTTAACTCCCTGCCCCCAAAACCGTCATGTGATAAAGCAGTGACAAATGCAAGTATTTTATGAGCAAGGTGGAAGTGACTGTTTGAATTTTCCTTTTTAAAACAATGCCATTTGGGAGTTCAAGAAGCACACACACACACAAAGAGGCACGTGGAGGGTCCCCTCTCTTCATTCACTCTGTTCACCTTACTTTGCTTGAAAGCCATTACGGCTATTTGCTGGCTAACACCTGCCGGGTTGTCACCAGCCCTGGTGGCTTAGACAATGCTGTAAGCCCACACACCTGCTCTGATCAGAGGTTGCTGGGACCAAATTCACTCGCTATGTATTCTATCAAATCTTCTCAACAATAACAAAACCCTTCACCCAAGGAGGATGAAGATGGGGAGAGGGGATACCACTAGAATTTACTTAAAAAATAAATATAGGGAAGCTGTTATAATGAGAGTTAATGTACCCAAAGCTTGAAAATGCTCTCTTGCTGGCTGGAACCTGGCTTGAGTAAACTCAGAATAAACCTCTGTTTAAATTCCATGCGGTAAACGTGCTGCTCTAAGGATTTAGGTACAAAATCTTTGTTATCTGAGTTTAAATAGACTTCCTTTGCAGTAGTAATAGATCATTACTATGTGACAGCAGTAGTCTCTCTGAAATAAGTTAGTGGCCTCCTTTTAATTCCTAGCACAGATGTGACCACATCAGACTTTCTCACAACTAGTCTCTGTGACAGGATACAGACACCACAAAACATGTTATTCAGTGAAATATGTTGTCATTGATATAAGAGACATTTTAATCATCTTGTATGGTGGCAAAGATTTTTAGGTCCCATAAAAGCAATAGGAAGACAGAAAGCGCGGGAAACCATTAGCTACTAAAAAAAAAAAAAAGTATAAAGACCAAAGAGTTTTGCTTCTAATAAGCTATTCCAGAGCCTGTCCCTATGTCTTGTAGGCAAAGGGCCTTTTAATTAAAAAGGGAGCTTTTAATCTTTTTTTTTTCCTATAAGAAACCTCCAAAAAGTAAAGTTTCAATAGCTATCCAGAAAATCTATAATCGTTGGTAAATTTTCAGAATAGATTCAGGGAATCTGCAGTTATTTGGATGCTAATAGAACTAGAAAAAGATTTTTTTTTTTTTAAAGCCTTAGCTTTTATATATGATCAAACAAGATGTACAGAGTTTGACTATTGCACTGATTGACTTTAAGGAGCTCTAGTTAGGCAGCCATTATATTGCACAAATGTTGTCTCTCAACTGAATTCACAACACAAATCATTCTATTGAAACTGGATCACTAATTGACAGCCTTATAAAACTAGAAAACAGTAACAGAATAGATAGACTGTAATAAAACATCTGATACAGCATCTCACAAAAGTTTTATTTGAAAAGTTAAATGAATTCAAATTGGCTTCCATTGAAGCATTAAACTATGAATTGAAAAGTGATGAAAAGCCATTAACCAAGTGAGATCAGAAGATTTGTTGCATCAGGTCAGGAGGAATGTTTTTCCTGAGGCAGCCTGCAAACGTGTGAAGCCTGCTTTTATTCACCAGCTTCATTCAAAGGGACTGGGGCAGTAATAGGATGTTCATTACACCTGCACTCTCCATTAATCCCACTGGGAAAGCAAAACATCAGCTCCAAGGACTCAATCCTGTAGGTCACACACAACTTTGTACCATGGAAATCTCTGCTACGTTTTCAGCCACAAGTTTCTGCCATGACATTTTGGCTCTGTCATTGTGGCTTAAGCAGTAAGCTTCTGACGTTCAGATCATCTCTCAAAACTTCTTTTCATCTTTGGTAGTTCAGTTACTTTTCTACAGATGTCATGAGGGCTGTAAAGACACCAACCTGTTGAAGGACATCATGCAAGAGCAAGGGGCAATTGCTTCCAGCTCAGCCACGACTAGTCTGCCAAATGACCTTGGAAAAGTCAGGCCTGTACCCAAGAATAATGCTATTCAGCTTTTCAGAATTTTTGGTGAGTTACGGGTGAAAAGTGATAGATATCATTACCATCACTCAGGCAAAATGGACACATTTATTGGAAAACATCATTTAGACAATACATTTATTATTATTTCTTTATTTTAAGTCTGGACACAAAGCTAAGGTGTTTTGCCTGATGACATCAAGATACTATGTATATTTTGGTGTAAAGCGGATATTTCGATATTGCTATGCAACATTTTCGCCACATATGGAGCTGCACAAAGGATGAATGTGGTCATTAACACCTATGTGTTGCAATGGTGACTAGAGCCACTCTGTCAAGAAACAAGAAATATATATAGGTTCTCTCTTCATGCCTGGTCCTCCTAAGACTACGTAAATTATTACTGATTTCTAAGAGCTTCCACACCTGACACTCAAGAAAAATCAGCAGTCAGTGATTTCTGAGGAAATCATTACAACTACGTATGTTCAAAAATACTGAAGTGTTGCAGACTGATAAATTGCAGGAAAGGTCACTGAAACATCACAGATGGGATATTTACGTGCATTTATAGGTGGTCCAAATGACCAAGGGACTGTTAGAAGTTAATGGGTCAGGAGAAAGAAGTATTGAGACTGAACATTAGGCAACATTCACCAGAAGTGTGATCTGGTTAAGTCTTAGAATAAACTGCTACCAGAAGTTAAACAACATGAAGTGTCAAATATGGGCTGGGGAATCAAAGGCAGCAATAATTCTGTGAGGGAGGTTTTGCAGAAAGAACAGTACCTTCCTTATAGTCTCATTAGTTCACATTTTTAAAAGCGTCCCACTGATTCACGTAGAATATCTTTGTGGGGGGTCTCATCAGCAGAGATTATAGTTACCTATCTAAAAGCATCAACAAGAAAAAAAAACCCAAACACTTGGTGAGTCAGCAGCTTCAGACCACAGATGCATTAATGAGAATAAAATATGTTTGCTTACATGCTGTTATGACAGTACATCTATCATGCGAGTTCAAGGAAGTGGGACTGGTGGCAAGTCAGTGGTGGCTATCTGCACACTTTCAGAAGTATTAAAGGAATAGAAATAATTATTACAAGGCTTTCTCTAATCACAATTCCCCTACTCAGTCAAAAGACAAGTAAAACACTGAAAACAAAGAAAACCACTCTAATAGTATGCTTCAAATCACACTTGAAAATACAAACCATGATAAAAACAGGTCAACTTTGATGGTCCTGGAGCGAGACAAACTGTTAGCTTTGAATGAATCTGTCTGCACCAATCAGATGTTATCAGTTTATCGAGAGTGAAGAGTTTACAGAATTCCTAAGTACCTTTACACCATGTTTCCCAACTATCTTATATACAGAGTAAGAGGTGTGGGGGTGTGAGCATATGTCCACATGTGTGAGAATATGCGTATGTGTAAAACCTACCTCCAAGTATGCCTTTAGCTGCCTTTCCTCCAGGAAGCCTTTTTTCTTCAAAGCTCCAAGTTCTGAAATCACCTGGAAAAGTTTAAATCCAAAGAAAGATAAAAGTCAAAAAGGTTGAATAGCTAGCTTCCAAGTATTGCTTCACGCATAAGGTCGTGCCAGCTTTCACTGAGTGCACAAGGTGAGGTATTTCAAACACTTCGCTTTATATTCATTATCGACTTCAATCTCTGGCAACATTTAGCTTTCTGGAATCACAGAAGATGATATGTGCACTATAGACTGATCAAATTGCTGAAAACAATGAAAAAATGTTTTAACTTACAGATGATTATGCACTGAAAACAAAAGAGGCGAAAGACCTGAACAGCCTCTCCAGTCAGAAATTATAAGAGAGAGTTAGAACAAAGTTAGACAACTTGCAACAGCTTTTACCAGCTGTTACCTTATCCTAGGTAAAAGAGTTTTCTAAAACCTTGCGGTAAGCTGTGAGCAGCTGGCATCAGCACCCTTCATGCGCAAAGCCACATTTATCAACACAAAACACATTGCAACTTTGTTAACCTTGAAAAAGAAAAAAGTTACTTTCAAGAAGCACCCAAATTGCACAAGCTCAGTAAAGAAGTCACCTGGAAATTTTTCTGAGATAAAAAAAAAAAAGCTGTTTTCTCCTCTGCAGTGAACAGAAACCCTGAACTTTTCCTAATGGTCAACAGGAGTCATTTTTCACTCAAACCAGTTTGCTTGTTTCTGTATTGAATGAGCACTCATATGCAAGGAGCAGCAAGTTGGTATCATGGAATCATCGGGCTGCTAATAAATGGCAGGAGTCATACAAGCTTAGAAAGGAAGGAAAAAAAGGGAAGAGTTTACATTACTTTTTTTTTTTGCCTAAAGGAAAGCTCTATATATAGAAAATAAAGACATTCTGACTTCTGATTTATGCTGGAATCAGATGAGAGGAAACCTCTGGCCTGCCTCCAGAGGAATTACCCATAGAGCGTTCCCCTCTGCTACAGACAGGCAACCAGAGATGACCGTATTGCAAAGGACCAACAAGCATCCTGATCCTTTCCTCAGTGCTGTAATCAGCTCCAGGCTCCTAACCTGCTGCAGATGGGAAGTCTATTGGCTCAATCCTTAAGATGGATAAACACAACTGTTTGCTTAACATCAAGATCCCTGCTTTCCAGATGCTGAATTAGACCAGAGATCCATAGCCTACCTACAAGGAGGGGTAAGGGCAGGAGAAGAGCTCACAACAGCCCTGCGAGGCTGTGATGTTCCTGCTGGTAGCCTACACACTGAGAACTCACCACTGTCCTCCTGCCACATATCATCTATTTCTGATGGAAGGCAGCAGCCCCCACCTCTTAATGGGGTTTTCCCTGTTTACTCAGGCAATAACATCATTATTTCAGGTATCCCTCATTAGCAATTAACATATTTGCAATATGTAATTGCCTTCTGTAACATCTGTATTCCCCGCACTGGTTAATTGCACCTAATTTGGTCAAGACACTTGTTAAATCACTAAGCCCCATAAGAAAGTTCGCATACAGGAACCAGACCATGAGAGAATCAGCTTTAATTCCTGATGAGATGTTAACACATGGTATTAATAAGAGCCTGCTTCTCTTCACTATTGTGTGATCAGTTTTAAATAGTTGAATCCTAATCTCCCAATCAATCATCTTCCAAATCAGTATGCTGTAATCATCAATCAAAAGCATTTTTCTGGGGAAGCAGGAAGTACTATTTAGCAACGAGGTAGCAGTTTTTAAACCTCTGTTTTTCTTTGGCTGCCTGAATTAAAGAAAAATTATAGTTCCTGCAGATGGCTATGGCATCACAATGGAGTTATATTGCAGCGTTCTGCCCTTTCTGGGGAAGGCCCCATGTCTAGGAAGTCAGCTGAACGCACGATGACCAACTCTGGATGAATGTAACCTGGATTCCTTGATCAGATGTACCCAGCTTTGGGCTTTACACCTGAAGAGTCAATGAATGCTGACCAGTGACAATAGAACACAGGAACTCAAACACCGGCTTCTAAAAAGAAACTACATTTGTTAATGTTAATTAAGAAACACGGCCTATTTTCATGTTTTTCAAATTAATATAGCACAGAAATACTCCAAAGATATTTGAATTTCTGAGCGAATATAAAGCCGTTGAACTTTAAGGGGGAGAGTTTCAGAGGCACAAATGGCACTTAACTTCCAATTATGCCTTGGAAAATGTCCCACTAATGGCTAATACAGCTGATTTATTTTCATAAACTTTAATTACTTCACACTTCTTTTTTTTACCGAACAGTATAATCAGTTCAACAGTGCGGTTCAAACACTATGCTCAAACTAAAAAGATCTGCTCCATTGCCAGGTTTCCATATGCAAGTTCAAATTCTTTATCAATTCTAATATTTAGACATCCAGATAAGTTTGAATATTTGCACTTGGTATAACATCTGCGTACAACAACAGATGCACTAGTTTACATTAAATTGAATACTAATATTTTAACCAGAAGAGATTTTACAAATGTTATTTGGATCATATAATTTGTGATAAAGACAATATTTTTGTTTTCGCTAATATAAAGTCAGGGCCTTCTCATATTTTAGTAATATGAGCAATAGTAGCAGCAAATATCTGGCTCATGAAGTGTTATCATTTTGATAGCTTGCAATACCAGTACCTGGGAGATCCAGCAGGACAGAACAGTGAGGAAAAAACATGCAATTTTAGGTCTCCTTGCATGTTGCTCCCTTGTGCTACAGGTGTAGGCTGAGACATTTGGCAAGTATTCAGTGTGATTTAGTGGCAGATGTCCTACAGCAGAAGTCATGGCTTTTATTTATTTTTAAATGTAAGGGTCTTAATTAAGGTGTTTTATCTGCCCTGAGGATTTCCAAGACCCTGCTCCGAGGCGAGGTTAGAGCAGGTGCTGCCTGCTAAAAAGCAAGAAAATATTGCCCTCTAGTGCTGAAAACGAGCAGAGAATGCAGAGTCCAAGAAGGATTTTAATTATTGTTTCCAAGATACCTGCCTATCTCATGCTAACAAAACTACAGCTTGTTTTGTGGGCAGATTACCCACCCAGTGAGGCTGCCCGTCTCACGGAGAGCAATTCTCCTGATCCCATAAACCCTCAGAGTCGGGCTGAGTGACTCGTCAATGTCACCAAAACTGGAACACAGCCTCGCAGAGGATGCTTCACTTGATCCAGTTTTATCTTTTGATAAAAATCTTAATTGGAGGTTCAATAAGAAGCGAGATCCCAGCAAGCAGAGAGAACTACAGAACAAGGAAAGCACCAGAGGGGGGCAAATACACCTACAATTATCAGGATGATTTTGAGTTCCTACTGATAGCTGTGATTTCTTTTCTATTTCTTCTGTCATACGTAAGACATTATTAAATACATATTTTTTTTCTCATTTCTGTTCACTTCTTTCCATGGATAAAGTACCCTCACTCAACATGAGCAAGCAGACCTATTATTTAACAATTACTCCAGCACTCTGTTCATTGCTTGATAAGCCCCCACAAGCAGTGGAGTACTCTAATACTAGCACAGTGGTGTACAAGGCACTTAAAGCAAAATTAAAAACTTTTCACTCGCATTTTTAAGATCCTGAACTGACACAATCAAAAGGTTGTCGCAACTCAGGTTTGCGGCGTTCCGGTGTCAGAACTGAGGTAAAATGACACCAGAAGAGCCCAAACAACAATTAACATTTACTAACCAAGCTAACCTTGCTGAAGTTGAAGCAAGCTTACGAATGCGAGCTTTGCATCGTGTCATCGAGCTGCCGTTTCGGAAAAATGAGGTAGTCAGAGAGAGAGAAAAAACAGAGAAAAGGAAAAGAGAGAGAAAGGTCTCACCCTTCGTGGACCCAGCCGACAAAATGGCGGCCGGTCCCGGTGAGCGCGTGGGGCGGCCCCTCCCCTGGGCTTCTATAGGCGGCCGGTCTCCCCCCCCGCGAAGCCTCAGGTAAATTGTCACGCGCAGTTCTTTCTGGAACGTTCTGGAAGCTGGGCGGGCTTGGGGTGGTCACGCCGGAGTCCTGGGTGACAGTCACTCGGTGAGGACCTGAGGTAAGGAAGCCGGCCCGGGAAAGCGCTGCCTCCCTGAGGCGTCCGGTCCCCTCCCCGGAGCGGGGCCGGTGCCACTGCGTCCTCAGCTGCGGGGCCGCGCCAGGCCAGGCCGGGCCGCGCCGCTCCGACCACAAGCTGTCGACACTCTTCAGGCAGTGTTTGAGGTATTTTTTGTTAGTCTGGGCCTCTACAGAGGTTCCTTAGAACCGTATACCCAAATTGTAAAATATACTGCTAGGCAAATTTCTTTAATACCTTTCTTAGAAGCGTTTCCCAGTTTGAGGTGTAAAGCTTAAGGTGAATGGTTTTCAGAGTGAAAAACCTCAGAAGTGTAATCGGAGTTAATGGAGGAGGGCACATCAGCTGACAAGTATCTAACTGGAAAGAGTGTTTTTTCCTTGTAGTTCAAAAATCAGCCATTGTTTACAGTCTCGCATTGTTCTGATAGGTAAACAATATACATAATTTAGAAAGATGCCATAGGTTTAGTTACTTTTAATTGCCTCAGAGTCATATGGTTTCTTGTTACCAATGGTAATTTTTCATGAATTTAGGTAGAAACACCGGGACTCAGAGGTGGCCAGGCTGTCAGGTTTAAGCACCTGCTACTTCAGCCCAGCAGGGACAGGCCGAAGTCCCGGTCCTTTAGCTGGAGGCATTGTGCCCAGGGCACATACCTATGTGCCCATCCACAGAGAGATCCATGTGCTCAAAAAGGCACATTTAGACTTTATACCCTAAGAATACGGGAGAGCTGTTTAATGCAGCTTATCTTAACACATCAAGAAAGCAAGTGACACTGAGTGCTCCTTGAACTGTTCATAAACTTCCCTCTTAACTCAGATTACCAGTATCAATCACCGTCTTTAGCAACGTGTGTTTTTAATTGCTTTATGGATTTTATTTTATTTACTCTACTTTTGCTTCTTGTTGCAGATCATGTTGAGAGTCCTCTTCATTGATTATTGGCAGCTGCTGCATTCTGAGAAAACCTCTTTCAATTTAGCTTTCCAGATCCTTTGACTTCCTGCTCCAACAGCTTTATAACCTCCCCAACAGGTTCATAAATGCACTGCAATGGTCACATGAATGTCTTGGGAGGGGAATCGGCACCTCTGCATCTCCTCATTCCTATGGCACTTTAGGGAGGGAGAACAAAAAAAACCAAACAACAGCAAGTCCAACAGAAGTTGGACGTCCTGCAAAAGATGAATCTAATTGTGAAGCTCCGCAGAAGTTTCAGAACGCTGGTCATTCTCCTGGCAACCTTCTGCTTGGCAAGTATTGTCATTTCTGCCTATTACCTCTACACCGGCTACAAGCAGGAAATGGCCCTTGTGGAAACCACCGGAGAAGCGGAGTGTGAAGACCTCAAGCTTCTACCGTACAGGTCTGTGGAGCTGAAAACAGCTAAGCCAATTGATCCATCTAAAACTGATCCCACTGTCCTCCTGTTTGTGGAAAGCCAGTACTCCCAACTGGGGCAAGACATCATAGCCATCCTTGAGTCCAGCAGATTTCAGTATCACATGGTCATCGCGCCAGCTAAGGGAGATATTCCCCCTCTCACAGACAATGGAAGAGGAAAATACACGATTGTTATATATGAGAATATTTTAAAGTATGTATCCATGGACTCATGGAATAGAGAGCTTCTGGAAAAATACTGTGTGGAATACAGTGTTAGCATAATTGGTTTTCATAAAGCCAACGAGAACAGCGTCCCAAGTACAAAATTGAAAGGATTGCCGTTACATCTTTACAATAACGTCGCCCTCAAAGACTGTGTGGTAAACGCTCAGTCTCCCTTGCTGCGCATTACCAAAGCACGAAGGGTTGAGAAGGGTCCGCTGCCTGGTGAAGACTGGTCAGTTTTCCAGTTTAACCATTCCACCTATCAACCTGTGCTTTTAACTGAACTGCAGACCTCTAGACCACCCCCCGCGGCATTGCCAAAGGCTGCTCTGTATGCAACTGTCATCCAAGACTTAGGGCTTCATGATGGGATTCAAAGAGTCCTCTTTGGAAACAACCTGACCTTCTGGTTGCACAAACTGATCTTTATTGATGCCATCTCCTTCCTGTCAGGGAAGAAGCTCACACTGTCCTTGGATAGGTACATTCTGGTTGACATAGATGACATCTTTGTTGGGAAGGAGGGAACCAGGATGAATGTCAATGATGTGAAGGTAAGGCAAGAATTGGGGTATACCATCCCAGATACATATACGTGCAAAGAACAGGTATTTAAAAAAAAAACAAAAAAACACAAAACTTGGAAAAGCTGGCAGGAGGCTCCATTTCCTAGTAAAGGCTGAAAGTGCACAAGTGTGGCTAGCAGATACAGAAACCATAACCTGAGATTACTTTAAGAGTCTGTTTACCCACATGCATGGAGATGCTTTTATGTATGTGTATATAGGTTGATACATAGAGATGGCCTCATACAGTAATGCATACAGGGAACGTACAGGCTGCCTCTTGCTTACATAGGTTCTGCTCCAGGGCTTCACCCAGAGCACCTGGGTAGCAAAGGAGACTTTATTCCTCACATAACAGAGATCTTTTTTTAAACTAAATAGAAGGAAGGATCACTGTTTTTGAGCAAGTTTGCTGCTGAGATGCCTGAATTTTTTAGGTAAGAACCTATGTTTTATACTGCGTTAATTTGTTTTTCCCTATGCGCGTACAGACGTGCACACGTGTATGTGACACATATATATAATACCATTTAGAGGCATTTTCTGCATTCTTTCTTTCGCTATTTCTGAAGAGTAGACAGAGCGATAGAAGATGGTTACCTTTTTAAATCTCACATAACTATCACTATATTTAAAAAGAGCAAAAGGGAAAAAAAGCCTGGAAAAGTTACAGGCACTTTTTGACTTAGAAGAATTAGCAGGATAATTTTAATTAGCAGACTGTCAGATAAGCATTTAAAGTTACCAGTGACAGGATGGAAGCATAGCGTACACTTCAGCAAATGACATAACTATCTGATATGGTGAAAAGTCCACAGACTGTTCTTCGGGGGCTCTTTTAAAGCTGTTTTCATAGTCTGTGGTATCCAGGGACACCATTACGTTTGTTCAGAGTAATTTTCAAAGATATGTGCAACTTGGAAAGAATAGACAGAGCTCATAGCATGACAGTTACTTCCTTGCAGTTTTCAACATGTGGGAATTGTCAGATTCAGAAATTAATTGAAGTTTCTGAGCATGCAACATCACATTCTCAGACCTTTATTCTAGAGGGTTTTTTTCCTGTAAACACCCCAATGCTTTCATGAGCAATAAGTGAGCCTTTTGTTTACAAATGCGGATTTCTGTTTTGTTTCTTAACTCTTATTTCCATTTCTACAACTTAAGTATTCATCTGCCTTCTCATCCAGCTCATTAAGAGAGGTATCGAAGTACCCAGCAAAAGCAGTAGCGTCATATACAATTAAAACAATTTTGCACATCAGTACAGTCTGGATAATTCTATTAGCTAAACCAGGCATATGAATGCTCATCAGGGCTGATTTCTAGCACCAGGCACTCCAAGTGCCTGGCGTCTTGAGACGTGAGCGCTGTGCACAAGTGCTCTCTCTCCGGAAATATATGGTAAAATGCTCTGAGAGGGGGCTTATATACAAGAGGAAATTAACTGAAAAGGCAACTGTGGAACAAGTTTTTCTGCAGTAGCTTTCTGCCTGCACATTTTTGAGAGTGTCTTTTGCTGATGTAGTTTGCTCCACTAAGGAAGTCTATTATTTTACATTGGTTAAAGAGCACCTATTACTATAAAAGAGTGTCCACACAGAGTCACTTGGAAATTCAAATCATACTTTTGACTGGAATAATCTCACTCAGCAGAAAAACCCCAAGTCACCTCCTTTATTATCCAGCCATTGACAACATTACTAAGCAAACCTTTCCACCTGTGGTTGGCAGAGCAGCCATGCTTCATTGGTCATTATAGGAGACACGGCAGAAAACTCCAAATCCAGGGGCTTGAGTAGGAGCTGGATGGCAGAACACTAGCTGTTAAAAGCATTCAGTATCACTTTTATATGCTGCACTGATATACCCGTCCAAAAACCCAGCAGTACACACTGCTGCATATCTTGAAAATAACAAGAGAAAACATCTGTTAGGATTCAGACTTTTTTTTAGATGGCTTCTTAAAGGAATGTGTGGTGAGTCGTCTTTTTCTGGATCACGTTTGAGTCAAGGTATGAAGGGAAGCATTCATTCTTCCCACATTTCTCCCATCCTAATTTAGGAGCTCAGTTCCATCACAAAACCACCAATAGTGCCACTCATGGCATAAATCCACTCTTCAACTCAAACAAGAGATCATGCCAAAAACACCAACCACAGGGAAAAGTCTTTTGCAGGCAGAGGCTCAGAACCAACCTTCACATTGAGTGCTCTTTTGGAGACAATAAAAAGTTTACCTCCCTTTCAGGGAATGTTCACATGTACATCAACTCTGCGACTTGACCATCCATTGATATTCTGCCCTGAACATCAGGGGTTTCATTTCAAATCAGTTACCCAGTACAGATTTGCTCCTCAGGGTATTTCACAAACACTTGCTACACAAAATCAGTCCATTCTTATAGGATGGACATTCCCAGAATACATTAACATTTAAAACAGGATGCTTGCTAATGAACATAACACCGAAATCGGAGTGTACTTTGGTTAGTTTACAGTAAAGGATAATTACAGCCAGTTAGAGAACAATCTCCCAAGTCACTTGGGGAAGGAGGCAATTAAGAACCAGTGGGCCTGCCTTAAGGCAGCTTCTTTGCTTGAAAGGCAAAAATAGCAAAGGGAGACAGTATTTAGGAGGCTGATGTTTAAGCCACGTCAAAGTGTTGCCATGCATTTTGAAGCAGCGGCTGTGGCAGAGAGGGTTGTGTTTTCATGGCAGGTGAGAGGCTGTTCGTGACACATGAAGGCACCATGAGGTTTAGAGGCAGGTAATGTTTGTCCTGTAGAGCTGTGATAATGTGTAAGTGTGGGTGGCTCTGATATCTAGAGGGATTAGCACAGGCTCCGTATGTTGTTCTACAAGAACGTAGCATAACTTGGACCATCTTCTTTCTTTCCTGAAATGCATTTTCCAGGCATAGTTAGGACCAAAAAAAAAAAGCCAACCAAAAAACACCCACCAAAAACCAAACAATCCCCCCAGTCCACATTTATAATGCCATACATCTTAAAACTCACTTCATCCTGTTCCCTGCAACACTCGTTTAAAATATCAGCATCACCAATAAAAAAGAAAGTATTTGTTATTTATACAGTGCTTTCAAAAACAAGAGGACCATATAAAGCAGGGCTTGTAATGAAAATTTCTCAGCGCAGTACAATCCACTGCGTTACACCACATCACTACTTCTCCAGTTCCTTCAGTTCTTGGCATTTGTCACTGCAAACAGCATGGGTTCACTTTGCAGAGTTACACAGACTCTGTCAGGCTTTCCTAAGGCGCGCTGCGCACCCGTGTCCCTTGGGAATGCTTTCACACATGCCAGATTCCCAGGCGCACGCAAAAATCTGCAAATGAACAGTTACACACCTCCTAAACTGTCTGAAAAACACAGCTAAATAACATCACTCTTATAGCTCTTAGGCACTTCCTTCCAGTGACCAGACGTACAATAACTGCCAACCCAAAGGACACACGACTTGAAATGAGTCTTCTGATAACAGTATTTGTATGTAACAATAAAAAGACAAGTAACTCTGTTCCTGTGTAATTACTTCCTGCAACTCAAAACGTTTTTATCCCCTCACAAAGCCATTTCTCAATTAGGTGCTTCAGGGATATATATATATAGTTTCTAGAAAGTGTGGTATCAGCTAGAGGAACAGAGATTAGAGAACGGAGTTATTATGGGCTCTGTTTACCACAAAGATCTCCTAGTCCCTTGTATTATAGAAGTTGTGCAAGGTCATATGTGGCTAAGTAATTAAACAGGAACTCAGCAGAGCCACAGAAAGCTATTTTCCCAAGCTTTGCAGAGATCTATCTTGAGCCTAGCAAGCCTCCGCAAATGAATTTCTCCCTTGCCCTCCTGCTAATGTATTATCTCACTGCTTGATTTTAGAAGGCAAAAGATTCAAGAATTCATCAGTTAATTTGCAGAATTACTGATTTCGTGTACTTGCAAATTATATTGGTTCTCAGCCACACAAGTCATCCAGGATCACTGGCGTTAGTGATTTAGCAAAAAAACCTAGAAATGTCTGGTTATGCTGTGTCTAGGATGGCCATACAGAGAGAAAAAGAAACTTTAAAGGTTTTGCGTTAACTGCACAAGCACCCAAACAGAGGTGCGTTACTCAAACAGGTGGTAAGAACTTGCTAAAGTCATCTTTTTTTTTTTTTCCTGTTGATATAGTATGAGCTAGTAAAATATTTACTCACCCAGGAAGAGCTCAATACAGTGACCATGGCTTTTTCAGCATCTTTCACAAATACACTTTCTGTTATTAACTCAAAAAATCCTGCAAGATCACAATACAAACTAAGGCTCTTACTCTTTAAGAAATAAAATAAATCAAAAAACATTAGCCTTTTGCTTTCTACCCTCCTCTTAAACTCTTGCACTGCAGCACAGCTTCCCTTCTAGAGCCTTCTTCCAGGTGGACCCTCTCAGGAGCCACCTGCTTCCCTCTCTTCCCCCACTCTCCCAGCTGGAGCTGATAATCAAAGAGAAATTGCTGATCCCAGCACTATTGTTCTCTAAAAACTACACTTCCCTTTTCTGTATTCCCTCTAATTGCATCCGTAAGGACAGGAGGATCCTTGTGCTTTCTGAGATACCATAAAGTGATGGAGCAATGTTTGGGAATGTCATTTGTGTTACTGTTGGCTGCAAAACCTCCTTCTCCTTGCAGCACCGAATCGCCATCTGCGTTCTACTCCCTTCTTCTGCTCTAAGCTTCAGTCCACTTACTTCAGTGGAAATACGTTAGTCTCTGACACCTCCTCACTTCCACAAGTCTGCGCTTTGTCTTTGACCTTCACCATCATTAAAATGCCTTGAACACCTGAAGGCTGTGATTTCCTGCTCATTTTAAGTATTTGAAAGGCAAGAATTCATGTTGGAGTTGCATCTTTTCTGATAATTCCAAATTCAAGAGTACTGGCTCAGCAGGAGGCTGAGGTCAATAACTGAATCTCTCCAGCTTATGCTTTTTTCTGATCTTTCTGCAAGGACAATTGCTTTCAGGTGGAATAATTAGAAATGTCTGCGCCACATCATCAGGCACGGCAGAAGCATAGTCAGCACAAAGCTGCGGGTGGGCACAGGGTGGGTAAAGCTCTCCGTCTGGCTGTGTGCAAAGTCTAAATGCCCTTTGAAAGAAGGAATTTAATAAACCGTTGTAGACTAATGATTGTTCCTGCTTCAGTTCTGCTGGGATGCCTCACCTGTCATGCTCTTTGGAGTTGGTGGTATGGACCCCAAGCCAGGCGTGTGGATGAGGAAGCTCTGTTTAACAACAGACAAGAACACATTTCTGCATCCCTTTGCAGAATTTGGCATCTGGAGTCACAAAATACGCCAGTTTTCTGTATAAATTTGCCAGCAGTGGTCACAACCTGAATTAAGAGTCAAGGAGGATTATAATGGATACTTGGATTTCTGACTCAGGTTTCTGAAGGGTTTCTCTGGATGCTCTACTCTCTTGTATCAGTCCTACGCTCACATCCTACCGTAGGGAAGATTATGATGGAAGTTACAGCAGCCCAGTACCTCAGTCTGCATCCAATTGCTTCCAGATGTATCAGTCCCCAAAATCCCCAGTGCTTGAGCAAAAGTTGAAACTCCTGGTGCTATAAATAGCAACTAGAAGGAAATCTTTTGTTATCGTTCATTCATCTGCATCTTTTTCTTTCAGCAGAAGCTGCAAACTGCAATCACTTTTGCTGATAATGTAAGATACAACAGTCATCCCTACAGCCTTTTTATAATAATAGACTCCTGTCAGTAAAGTAACCACACCAATGGACAGTACAGCGAGAAACTAAAACCTGAAGATGTATGAGCCTAGGAAGCTAGAGGAGACAGCCAAGCATTAGTCATTACAGGCTGCGTTGCCCTCATGTCACCTTTTAAAGCACTTGAGAGTGGCAGCGAACAGCACAATGAAGCAAAATTCTGGAGTTCCCACTTTTGGATGGTCTTAAAGCCTTTAAAAATGAATTTAAAAAGCAGCTGAGAAGTCATTAGAAGAAAAATTTAATAATCAGACAATCTTTTTAAAAAATGGGAGTGTCTACTCCATTCTGCTTCATCAGAGATGACAGTTCATTCAATATTTTCCTTGTTCGGGTCTCTTGAATCACCCAATTCTTTCTGCAATTACTTGAGTGGTGAATACTGCTCAAGTGCCTTGTCAAGCTCCATCACACAAAACGTTCCGTACTTTTTTGTTTCAGTAAAGCCTGTTCTTTCATTCAGAATTTCAGTACTGCTGTAGTTAAAAAACACAATTCCTTTGCCATCAGTAAAAAATTTATTTTTCTCCTTGGCAGCCTGGCAGATCAACTGTCTATCCTGCCTGAATTCTAATAGATTTGGGGTTCTCTCATCTGCCAGGTTACCCGCTGAAGAGATGGTAGAACTTGACACTGTTTAATACGGTGCTACCAGAACACAAATTCTAGCGGCTCTAATTTTCTAGCTCTTTCATTTCATTAGTTTAGGTAATTATGTTTCTTCCACGTGTCCCACACATTAAAGGGGTACCTCTATCACAAATCTAATCAAGATTTTCCTGAATGTTTGAAAAATCACTCGGTTTTCTTCTGTCCCAAAGGGCACGCTGTCTTGTTTGTCTGCAGGGTTACAAGACTCCAGGCAGTGCAATTTCATCTTGTTTGTACAAGCACCACAGAATTATCATGAATCTGAATGGTGTTTTTTCCCAAGAAAAGAGGTTTAATCTATTACAAAACAAGCAAATGAATTAAAAAAAAACAGAGAAAAATCTTCCTTCATTCTTCTGGCTTTTTAACTGGCTGTAAGAACTCAATAGAACTTAATTTTGAAAAAGATTAATGATTCTGAAATTTTAAAAAACAGCACAAAGTCTTTTAACGTATAGAAGAGGCAGAGTTTTTTAGTTACTGGTCTAATTCAGAAATATCTAATGCTCACGTCCTGTGCTCAGCATCGCTGTCTTGTGAGACATACCTTTGTTTACACGTCCACTAATTTCCTGGATTTGTACTGATATCTCGAATTCTTTCTCCAAAATAATTCTGAAGTCATAGGTTGTATCACGCTGGAGTATATTTCCAGGACATATGTGGCACTCTATTTAATTTGGCTTCATTTAATTTAATTTAAATCATTTTCGTAACATTTAGGAAATCCGTAGGAATCCAAACCCATGGCTGCTTTATATCAGCCTTTCAAGAGGCCTACATGAACCTGAGTTTTAAAACAATGCATATTAGTTAAAAAGGAGCAATAACAATTGCTTCCTATATAGCAAAATAACACTCTGTGAAACGATCAAATACCTTTCCAAAAAGGCTAGCCAATGCAGACTTAGAGAGCAGTCATAATTATTGCCTTAAAAGCATCAATGCAGCCATAAACACATTACTGTGAATGCCATACATAATGCAGTTACTTTAGTAGCAGTCTTGCTTAAGTAACTTTAAATATGCCTTTGTCATCCAAGTGTGAGCAGAAGAAACAACACTTAGAGCAAAAGCTCAATTTAGTATCATTAGCATTATTCAAATGATTTGAAAATGGCAGTGCTCAGAAAAAGGTGAATAGATGGAAGGATGAACAAACAGGTGAGATAACAGAGAAAATCTCAAAGAGAAAAGGAGAACTTTGAAACTTAAAATATTTAGCAATAATTAACTGGGCATTTTCTGCCCACCCCTGTGTTATAATGTAGTATGAAAATAACTCTTCATCTATGCTTGGTTTCAAATTCTTAGACAGATCGATCGATCGGTCAATCTATCCATATACCTATATACACATACATTCACACAAATTATATCAAATCTTATGATCTTCTTTGTCTCTTCTATGAATGTGGCCATAGACCAGTTAATACTTCTAATGTTGTATGTCTCCACCTGTCTTCTTTCCATGCAGGTAGATAAATGTCTTTTAGGTAAAAGTTACCAAATTCCAGCTTATGTAGAGGGCAGAATAAGAGCCTAGAAAGAGCTGCACCTCAAACACTGGGCTTGGTGTCCCTCTAAAGTGCAAAATTACTTTCCAGTAGATAGACACTGTTTATTAATTATCATTCCTGAAGGTAAACATCACATTCCAGCATGTGGAACTTCAAAACCAGTAAATTGTAAGCAGATTACAATGCCTTTGTTCAAAATCTAGGATGTGACCATTGCTTCTAGTGAGCTGTGCATTCATCTATGGGAAGATTTGGGCTTTCCCCAAAGGGCTGGACAATTTTCATCAGGGGTTCCTTTTCCTCTGGACATACACAGAGCCCAAATACTTTTACAGAGGCATAAGAACAAATGACCTTCTGACTCCATCGTTCAACATGAGTCGTGCATAGCTTGGAATTGTTAGAGTGAGTCATATATTGCTTTCAGCAGTTTGTCGGAGAATAGTGCTTTGCATACAAACACATTGATTTCGTCTGGAGAAATTCACTTCGCAAGAAACTGCTTTATTTAGGAAATTTCATATGGTCTGTGTGTAGCTACTTTAATAAATAAACAAAGAAAAAGAATGATTTCATTGAACATTTGAAATTGTGACAGTTGGATACAGTTATTTCACTGCTGAGGGGGATGTCTGTGCATCAGAGAGTTTATTGAGGTTTTTTTGCAATGATCATAAGCACACACACAAAGAATCAAATTTGATGAGAAAATCATCCTGCCTTTTATGTTTATGTCACCAGATAATATTCTGGTGACAGGCCAAGCAAAAGAAGATAAAATCATGCAAAGCATTCGGGGTTTGCTGTGAGAGCACGAGCTGTAATAAAACACGCATTGTGGTTTTCCATCAGATACCGACTAGTTAGACCTGATGGTCAGTTTTTGACCTGTGACCATTGGCATGGCAACTCTCCAACCCTTTGTGGAGACACAAATCAAGGCTCTCCAGTTTAAAACCAAGAGCACCAATGGGAAGTGATGGGTAAACCCACTTCACACAATGACCTGGTGTTTAATGGATCTCTTGGGAAGGTCTGGTTGTTACACCTATTACAGCTTCTGCCAGCTTCTGTGAATAGGTACACATCTGGGATTCTTGGGCACCGAACAGTTTCTATCAGTCTCTTGCTTTATACCAGACCCTGTGGCAATGCAGTATCGCTAGGACTTGCAAAGGGTGATGGTAAGAAACTGCAGATGGTTGATGCCCCAGATGCCAGTCTCCAGAATAAGGTTAACATCTGTGCACCAGCAGTACTGGATGCTGATCCATCCGTCTGTATTGTCAAGTTCCAGTACACGTTATAGTTTGAGCTAATTCTAGGGTTTTCTATGTCATTGCTAAGATATATAGCAGGCTGAACCAGATATGTGTGGGAGATCCCCTTGTTCTCCATTACCGTGGCCCATGCTACAGGTGCATGCCAGTGACAGTGTCCCAGGAGGAGAGGTCGCATGTTCTCCATGCTCAGAAAGCAGGGCAGTGCTTGCAGCCATAGTAGCCACAAGAGACTCTTTTTCGGTTGCCTCCGTTGTCTCCATATTAGGGTTCATTGGGAATATTTGTACCAAGATACGTGACAGTGCTGATGTTATTTGGGGCTAGCAGTTTGCAGCACCCATGAAACTTCACCCATGCTCACATGAACTTACAAAACAGTGAAAATGTGGACACTGTAGTGCTGGGAAGTTCCTGAAAAACTTTCCCTTTCCATAGGCTCCCAGAGCCCCTGTGCTTAGGAATTTTATGAGATCACTTTGTGGTTTTTGCTGTGTGCTGCATGCATGCCTGGAAGCACCCACTGGGGGTTAGATGTTAACACATCCCCCCTCTTCGCTCTACAGGACACCCCAACTCCATTTGCAGAGATCACAGTTTGCTGCCCCACTCCTTCAAACTCTCTCACAGAGGGGCTTTCCCTTCTTTCATGCATTTTTTCCGCCAGTACAGGTTCCTCATTCGCCAGGTCGGGTGAGCTCCCGTTTATTTATTGCCGCACACATGGTAGCAGAAACAAGGTTCTCCAGTAAATCCCACCACTGCTTCATTGCCAGCCTATTCTCAATTTGGTAGCAGGATGCCAACATCAGTTTTAGCTTACCCTTCATTTCCATTTTGTGGCCTTTAATGTCTTATCCATACATTTATTAGCACTGCTGTCTACACATCCCTTTTACAGCACCTGTTCCGAATGCACAGTGGTACCCTTTCCGAGTGATGTACGTGGATGCAGCATAGTTTTGTGTCCAACCGTAATCATTTTCTGCAGGCAGCAAACACAATTACTGCATAAATACGGGAGGTGAGAGGAATAAAACTTTGTTCCTTATGGGCCAAACACACAAGGCAGTGCTTCTATGGAGATTTTCTTAGAGATAAGCAAAAGTAATTTGAGGACTACTGCCCATAGAGCATCATCACCCACAGAGAGTAAGCCACACATTACGTTTTTATTTTGACAGCAACCTTTTATTCTGGAAACATTGTCCTAATAACATAATACTTCTCCTTAAAATTAGTCTTCTATCTGTGCCAGAATATGCAGTGGTCCTAAAATCAAGTTTTCTAACTCTATCAGATTCATCTGCATAGGACCTTACAGTATAAGTGTCTTTTCATTTATTAAAATCATATTTCTTTCACATTCTTGCTTTTAGTATTGAATATGACATCGTAAAAAAAACCTCTCTAGTTCTACAATAGGTACATAAAAAATATTTTTATTGCTATTAATACATTTCTCCAAAGAAAGCATGAAAGAATTTTTTGGTCTCATGGGCAATTATATTACTATAATACAAGACTATCTGGTGATTTGTACACATCATTTCATGTGGACAAAATTTCTAAATTTGTTATGGAAATATTAAATATAATTATAGAATCACAGAATGGTAGGGGTTGGAAGGGACGTTTAGAGATCATCTCGTCTAATTTCAATGCTTACAATATTTTATACAGAATATTTTATAAAAGTTAGGAATTTCTCTCAAGAAATGTCAGGATGAAAACAAAACTTTTTAAAAAATATTAATAGAATTTAATTTTCAAAATTAACAAGAAAATGAAAGTATAAGTTATTCATAATTTCCTGCAAACCAGTGTATTAGTAAAAACACTGGAGCTTTCCGAACAGTGTTCTTGTTCATTAGGATTTGATTTATTGCAGCACATTGCATATATTAAAGTTTTCTGATTTAAAACTCCAGCATTTATCATTGATTAGTAAAGCATAAAAGAAAAAGCTCTTGTATTTCCAGTTAAGCTTAGCACAGAAAGACTAACTAAGGCCACGTGGTGTCCTTCAGATCTGAGAGTTTCTTTCAGAACGACTTTGCCTGTTTGGAGTCCAGAGTTTGTCTTACCCAGGTCTGTCGTCCAAGGTCATTGAGCTCAAAAGTGTTGTTCTGTGGATAAGTTAAAGTACACGTGGATGCTGCTAGGGGAAAAAAAAAAAGTAGTTTCAGCAAGTTGAAATTCTTTAAGTTGAGTGAAAATCTTACTTTTTTTCTTCCCTTGTTTTTTGTGAGACAGGGTCTCCTAAATCCTGGATTCCTTTAAAAAAGAAATCTCCTTTTTTGTTTAATTATCAGTAAGATTTATGACAAGCTAGGGAAGGTTAGAGTCACCTATTCCTTTCTGAGGCCATTAAATTTGAGCAGTAAAGCCGTTATCCCGCTTCTGGCTCATTTTAGAGAAGCAGAACCAATGACTGGCTAGTTTAATTTTCACCTGAAAGAAACTAATGCCTCCCCATCCCCAAACATACTCTATTAGCAAAACATCACCTCAGTGTTAATTTTTCATGTTTTCCTGAGGAAATAAAGCCTCAGATGAATAATTTTTTTCCCCCTCCAGGAGCACAAATTATAAACACCATTTACCAGGCTGCGACAGTTTCCCTATCTATAAACTGACTCTTTTCTACGTTTTTGTTCTTTCTTCACATTACCAGTACTCTCTTAATCAGCTGTCCACATTTTCATTCAGGCAGCACCCAAACAGAAGTGGGATCTGTGGCACAGTACACACTCAGCTTCTCTAGCACATGACATCCATGCTATTTTTAACACTTCTGATTGGAGAAGGCTGAATTAGTTATCTGGGAGAGTTTAATTTTTTCAATTGATGTAGTCATTTAATCGGTATTTTTGCACTATTTTTTTTAAAATCACTAATTAAATATATTAAAACTAGTACCTACTTCCCAATACTTTCTGACCAAGGTATGATGGAATTAAAGAATTAGAGACTAGGATTTTATCTTTCCTTCCTTCCAGCTTGTTTAGCCATATATCCTTGAACTAAATGGGTGAAAAATCCTTCCAAAATGGCAAAGTGGCAAGGCAGGGGAAAATGAAGTTCATATTCTTGTTACTCAATCAACTTGGACTGCTCCAGTGAAACAGTTTCCCATGGCAAAATGTTGATTTATTAAATGCAGAATGTTCCACCGGAATGTGATTTAAACAAAATTATATTCTGCCAGCTCGTCTGCTCTGGCAGGCTGAGGGAAAAGTGGACAGTTTGAAGAATATTAAAAAAAAATCCAAAAGATCATAATTAAATGTAGCTTTGGAATTGCCGATCTTCCAGAAATTAAAAAATGCAAATAATTCACACTCTGCTGAGAGAATTTTTTAATATGAGAATATCCCAGGAAATGCATATTTCAGGTTTTTACTGCCTCTTCATTTTATGTAAAAGCCAGAATTATTAATGTAACTTTTACATTACATGTTAAATCTAAAATACCAACATTTAAGCAATTTCTAAAAGTTGTCTCAATATTACAGTTGAACTGCCTCAATAGCATCAAAGCCATGGGCTTCAAGGACCTATGTTTTTCACCCCAAAACATCAGACCTTCAAGTAAGGGCTGTATAAAGAATGCTTGAATTCACATTTTTGACAGCATACCGTATTTGCTTGCCTTCCCCGAAACTCATGAAATATTGGCTCTTAAAACTGTCAGTTCTTGAAAGCGCAAGTGCTTTTTTGGTTGAGATCCAATTGTTTTAACAGGGTAAAGCTCGGTATAATCCTCCATTCCCTGGGTTTTTAAACTCCGCAGAAGTCTGTGGGTCTGTACATTAGCCGGCTCATTAATAGGTAGATACAATGCCAAGATCAGGATCATTTTAGTTTTGATATTGATTTCAATATCGGGGGGGTTTGGCATCAAAAGTATTCTCGGCAAGAGCAGCTCCAACTGTGATCTCAGGGCTTTGGAGAGGGGGGAGGCCACAGCTGGCCACCTCTGGGGTGACTAGCAGCGTGGTGGAGAGCAGAAGAACGTGGGAGAGAAGCCCAAGGGATGAGGATCAAAGTGGACCCTGGATCAGGGCTATTTTCCAGGGCTATTAGCCTAAGGGCTATACAGACTGAAGACCTCCTTTGTAATAATATTTACTGTAGGTTTTTCAACAAATTAGCACAAACGTTTGGAAATTGATTGAATATATTGAATATATTCATTGAATATACATGGGTAAATAAGCATTAATCTATATGTATCTATAATTAATAGAGACTAAATACTCTATAATCATATTAATTTATTGAATCTTTAATAGGGCTCCAGGCATAAGCGTGAACTGATGAGGCTACGTTCTGCATGGTTAATAATAACATATTTCTTTTAAAAAAAATAGGTTCAGCTGCAGAATGTGAATTCTTTAATAAAAAAGCTCTGCATGTGTCTTCCTAGTAACATATCCCAAGATTTATGTGCATCGTAAACAAATATGTCTGTGGTATTATAAAGTGTAATTCCACTGTATTTGTTATTAGGAAAGGGAATAAGGTTTCCCATATGCTTTCACTATTATTTCTCTTGTAACTGGGAACACGCTGCCAGTACATTATCAGGAAATAAAAAGTACCCGTCGCTGCTGTAAATATTGCAAGGTGGGTGTTACGGAGCAGCTCGGTGGTAAAGACCAGCAGGGATTTATTCTCAGCCTTCAGGCAGCAGGTACATCCCAAAGCTCCGCAGCAAGAGGCAAAGCCTCGGACTAGGTGACACCTTGTCATTTGTTTGCTTAATGTGAGGAAACGTTTTGAGTTGACGAGACACACATTGATTTCAGGGGTTTAGGATGATGACGAAGGGTGGCTTAGAAATTTCCAAAGATCAGGATCTCGGCTGAGACTTGAATATAAAATTACGGATGCTCAACTTAACTCTTTGTCTCTCCTGAAGGGTAAGCGGAAATTCCCTTCTCTTCTCTCTCATGTGTTCATAGCTGATAATACAGTGGACTAAGCCATAGGGGAAAAGAAACTGTCTTTAGAAAAAGGAGTTTATTAATCTTTCACCATTATTTTATGGTTTACGCTGGCGGCACGGCCGACCAGCCCCTGTGTATTGCACTGGGCTTTCTCTGAAGGCAATACAAAGCCCGTCCATGGACATGAGGGTACAACAGGGCAGCGCGATGCTGGTTGAATGCCCTTTGAGGGCTCACCAGGCTAGAGTAAAATCACTTGAAACCATTTAACTGACTAAATGTGACTGTTAAAACCAGTCTTCTAATATTCTTCTGCCTGAATATTCTTCTGAACTGATGAAACCCAGCTGATATTCATCACAGAAATATTCTGTGTTTAGCAATTCCAGTGGCTGGTTGCTGGCACTATAGCCTCAGACGGCGAAGGTTTGAGGTGGGCTACACCCCAGCGGAGGAGAGAGGGGACAAAGAAGGGGGAATTTAGAGCCCATAGAAGAGCTTGAGGAATAAGGAAGGTTTTCCACAATGGAAAAATACCACCTCTCTTTTAGCTAATTCTCATCTTACAGTTGCAAAGTCTTTTCGGGATGTGAATGTACACTTTGTCAAACAATGCCATTTGGGTAGCAGAGCACTAGCCAAGTAAAACCTATCAGAACAATCCAGTATTTATGATTTTAAACAGATATTCCCATATAAAATAAAATGATGGCACTCCCCCACACCTAGGAGAGTAATAGAACCTCTCACTTCAGAAATGAGTGGAAATTTAGTGTAACACCTATAATTAAAAGGTTGATACTTTGCTGAACATTTTTCTCAGTTTAATGATCCTAAGTTACATGGATTCATACTTTAAACTACAGGTTGCTACCCAGTTTTCTATGGGAATATTTAGAGAGAAAATGACTAAGATAAAAAAGCAACTAGATTTAAAAGTTAACTGGCTCAGTAATGCCACTTTCTGCCTGCCACCAAAATGTATGTGAATGGCTTTGAAATAGGAATATTTTTTTTAGACAAAAACCAAAACAAACATCCCCCCCAACCTTTCTGCGCATCTTTTGTTTTCTGAGATAATACTATGCAAGCATTTAATGTGCAGGTGAGCTTAGCTTTCGTCACTGTTCTTAAGAGCTAGAAACTTATTCACCGTAAAGATTGACAGCTGGTGTTCTCATATACGTGAGAGCAGAGAAAAACCAAAAATTTCAACTATTGTGAAACTTACCACAGGATCACAAACATTAGAAACACTGATTTTCCCTGTATTATTATTGTCATCAAACATCATTACGCTTGGAAGACATACCCTTCTTCTAGGGTGTGGGATGAATCTTTCACCAATAATTATTCCCTGTGGAAGGCTCTGTATACCACAGGAATGTGTTCTCAGGCAAATGATAAGTTGGGGAAGAGAAAAAGAAATCTCAAAATTATGTTCCCGTTCTCTTCCAAGCAGCCAAGAAAACAGGTCGTAAAAGACATCAGTAAACACTTTCTGATTAAAAATGCGTGCTAGAAATGTTTACTCTCCCTTCCAAATAAGTCACTTTGTGTACTTACGGCATAGCACAGCATTCGCCCTGTGTAGCTTAGAAAATCAGGAATGAGGAGCTTGAAGAGGACGCAAGCATACCTTTCTAACAGGAAATACTTTGCAGATGCACGGTGCTTGGGGAAATTCAATGCATCCCAATCAAAAAAGGTTGTTTGTCAGAAGCAGTTTTAGAAGCCCTGGGGATAAGTCATCCCTGTCAGGAATGATTTAGTGGTATCTAGAAAGGGATGAGCTCTATCAAACGGTAGGAAATTCACCCAAAACCTCTTTTTCTCTCTGGTGGCTGAAGTTGCCTGCCAGACCTCCCACCGGTGGGGCAAGGGAGCAGCTATTATCCTTGCTCAGGGTCTTTTTCAGAGCCTGACAAGCCAGACATTTCTTTTCCCTGCTCAGGGAGCTTGGGATACGCTGGCTTGCCATGAGCACCTACACAAGGTTAAGCTGGGAAGGCCAGAGGGGACCATTGGGCTAATTTGGTTTGACATCCTAAATAGCAGAGGGCGTAGAAACTCATCCAGCGATCTGGGCACCCAGCTTCATCTGTCACAACCAGCAGGAGCCTGGACTTCTCTGCTGTCTCTGGATCTGCCTTGGGTTGTGGTGCCAGGTAGAAGGGCTCCCTGTTATCAGAAGTTTCCTTCCTAGGAAGTCACTGGAAGGGATGAAAGGCTTCTTCATACTTCTCGACAATTTCATCGTACCACTTGAATTTCTCAAGGGTACAGGTTTGAGGTTTTTTCAGGTCTGTAATCTAGAGTGTTCTGAAGAAGGGCAGTACTTCAGTTTTGCTCTGAGTATAATTTTCCCACTTTTTGGAAAGGTGCGGTGATAATTTTTAACCATACAGCTATGACCTGAAGCATTTCCTCTGGCTCTTAGAGAGATTTGTTCTCAATTTTACCTAAAATCACTTAGTGTTATGAAAAAGTAACCTACTGGAACCTCTGAAATGGTTGATTTCAAGTTTTTCAGGCTCATTTGGTGATCTGGCTTGATTTTCTTGGAGAATGTACTGGCCTTTGATGTTTCTACTCAAGAGAATTGAGTAAAAACTTAGCATGGGCCTTGCCATTTTGCTTTGGATCTTCCAGCTTCTTTCTCTGGACAACTTACTATGCTGTCTTCAAGCTAGAAAAGGATAATAAAACAGTGGTAAGCAGGAGAATTTTCTGGGACAGAGGGATTTTGAACCGGTCCTCGAGGACAAAACAGGCCTTAACTCCCACTACTCTAAACTTGAAGGACGCGGGGGTGGCAGAAGCAATCTGACCTCTGGTAAGAGAGGTGAGCGTGGTGTAAAGCAAGAACATTTGCCTTGCAATTCCCTTTTCATTTTACAGAAACTTTCAATGCCAGTTAACAAACACGATCAAAACACTGAAGTGAGCTCCCTAGATAATCCAAGACGGTGTCACAAAGAAGGAAGAAGGGTCAAAAAAGTTAAGCTCTGCTAGACAAGTATCAAGCATCTCAAAAATATTAAAAAGCAACACTTAATCCTAGTGATTTTTAAAGCACATCCTTACGCATCAAGATTTTGCAAACTCAATTTTTCAGAATGACTGACGAAGACATAGAAGTCTCCACAGCACCACCAGGGAAGGCTGCGTGATAAAAGTTTCCTAGCGAGCTATCCTGTTTTTTGAGAACAAAGAAAAATGTTGCAGAGGTTTCTGTGAACCTACTCAATTTTAGGGACCCCAGTTCTAGCACAGTTACACTTTATACAGATTGCAGCCAGATCTTTGATTCCAATCTATTGAGGATAGAAGGGGACCTATGAAACTAACAGACTGATTAAATGTGATTTGGGCTTTCTGTAAAACAGGCATTCCTAGGTCATTGGAAGTAAATGGAAAGGAGACTGTATGTTGATTCACCATCCCTGGAGGTATTTAAAAGACAGGCAGATACGGTGCTCAGGGACATGGTTTAGTGGTGGACTTGGCAGTGTTGGGTTAATGGTCGGACTGACTGGTCTTGAGGGTCTTTGCCACCCTAAATAGTTCTAGGATTCTGTGGTGCTCCTCGGGATCCATTTAACTTAGATTCCCTGGTTTCTGACTTTTAGGGAGAGGGTAAGCAATGGACAGACTTGCCAAGGGGAAAAGAAAATAACAAACCACAGACACAACTGGTGTATAGGTGCTAGAAGTGATGGGAAAAGTACGCAGAAACTATTTGAGATTTCCATTTAGAAGCGGTTACAAGGAAAAATAGCAACTAACAATGAGAAAGACAACAAAATTGGAAAAGTCTGCACACTGAGCATAAAGAGTTCAAAAATATCTGTTCTCAGATAAAAAAGCACCGAGGGGAACCATGTTTCTCCTCTGCCCTTCTGCATTTGGATATTTTGGACATTCCCCATTTTTTAGCACCGACAGCAGGAACAGGAACAGAGAAATTACCAACTGCTGTGGTTTCCTTGCCCACCCCCCCCCCCGAAAGCTTTAGAAGCAGTACCCTCTCAAAGCCACTGGTTATATCCATCCCCATGCAAACACGCCCATGCTGAAAACTGAAGGACAGACCTGAATTTTGAATATATCACTTCTGTTCCAATCTCTACTTTATGACTGAATGTGTGTTTAAAAAAATAAAAGCTTAATTCCACCACAAAGCATAAACATCAGTTTTTAAGCAGTAAATTTGAAGTAGAAATTTGAGATTGCTGGTAGGAGTTCAGGATTTTGAGATAAATGTCCATGATGAGAATTTTAAGGAATTTTTATTTTTATGACAAGTTACTGACGTAAATAATTTCCAAGGGCAGTAAAGGAACAGAAAACCCACTCTGATTAAACCTTAGTACATCCAAATCCATAAATTAAAGAAGATAAATAAGGTAGCCTCCATTAGTCCAGCCCTTAAATAATTTATAACAACTGAGTGCCCACATATAGCAGGTTGGGGGTTTTTTATTGTTAGGGGTTTTTTTTGCTTAAAGAAGCAATTCTGACAAGAAAGAAAGGCAGCGTATACAACTAAAAGAATGTAGTTATTACTCTTACTTGTCCTTTGCTGTGAATCTGTATTGTAGCAAAGAAGGGGAGACTTTGATCCTTTTTTGGCACAGCCCAAACATTACTTGAGAGGAATTGTAAATGCCACTCTCTATGTTTTACTGTTAGTGACATACAGCACAATGACCGACACCAATGTGGTTTGCTGCAACAGGATCACGATCACTGAACATGAATTTTGCATTAAAATACTATTTTAAATCTTGATGTTGTCCCTTTAAAGCCTCAAGATGGTTTTCCTGTTCAATACTTATTTTGGGGGGGGGGGGGTTTGGTGATTAATCAGAGCTAGATGATGCCTCTGACTTTCTGGCCTCTCTCATGCTAGCACTCCAGCAGAATTACAGAAAGACAAACTCCACCTGCCTCATGCAGATGCGGGTACGGGACAAGATGCAAGAAGCATCATCTTACCTTTCCTCCGTGTGCCTGTTGTACTGGCCAAGCAGAACTACAACCATAGGGAACGTGGGAGCATAGAGTGACCTGGGAGAAGATGGGGGAGCTATTCAAATTAGACTAAGCATTCCTGATCATGTTGTTTGTTTTAAAAACTGGACCAAAAATCCTTCATCTACAGCTGGCAGATTACCTTCTCCTGATTCTCAAGCCTAAATAGCCTCATGAGACCCTACCTGGAGTACTGTTGTCCCCCAACAAAAGCAGGACACGGACCTTCCAACCCAAACCATTCTACGATTCTGTGATTCTCTTGCTGAAAATGCTTCAACTTTTGAAAAATCAGAATTGATAAGAAATAAGTCCCTTCGCTGCCCTGCTTCAAAGTGCCACCGGCTCCTGTCCCTGCAACTTGTGGGAAGGGACTTTGGTCAGCAGTGGGGCTAGTGCCAGCTGGCTCTTCCCCAGCCACACGGAATCACCACCCGTTCTTAGCTTGGGCACGTGCTGCTTTTTCCCCTTCCAGGATTTGTCAGCAGATTTGGTCAGGATTCCTAAAAAAGCCTTCAGAATCAGTAGTGATTTGTATTAAAGACCCTCAGTGATTTCCAAATAGGCTGTAAATCTTTTGAGCAGACAGTGCCGACACAGAGCAGTGACCACTGCTAGCAGGTGACCACTGCAGCCATACCCTGCTCTGACAGTACCAGCAGCAGGTCCTGTGGACGCTCGCTCACCACCATCCCTAATGCCTTCCGCCTTCCCCAGCCAGATCCTGCTGGAGAATTGGAAGCAATCTATCTCATTGACTCATCTGTGTGGTGCTGGTTAAAATAAATCCTGCTTATTAGTAATGTGCTTTATTTGTAATTTATGCTTTTTGCCCTGTTAGACTGTCTGCTTGCTCTTCATTTGGGCTTTCTGTGGCTGGATCTTCTAAGAAGTACAAGACTGTGGCTATGAATTCCTTTCTCCAAGAAGAGAGACTGAATAATTACCACGGTTATTTATATACGTGCACCCACACATGTGCAGTTGGTCAAGGTGCTCTCGCTGCCGGGTTATCTGTGTCACTGTCATAGCATCATCTCTCCCATAATACTTAACCAAAAGCCGCCTTCTGAGTTTTCAAGTGATGTTGTTAGCCAGTTAGCCATGAGTAGCTACTAAATTTGGTGCAATATCACCCCATTCATCCCATTCAGCTGAAACTAGATGAACCTTTACCGGAACAGATGCATTCCTCTGTGCTGAATTAAATGCAATTAGGCTCCTGACAATTTTCTGACTTAAGGATGGAGTTATGAAATAGCAGCAGAAGTAGATCTGATAAATTGGGTATCCCACTCATAAAGGAAAAATAAATTCTTCTGTTTGCAATAAACATATTACATATGAGTGCAAAACATGACTTTTTTTCTTGCTCCAAATAAACCCACATATCCTCTCAGACCTCACACTAAGACAGTTACTCAAGGGAAATGCTGAACAGGCTCAAGTAATAGCTCTATAATAAAAAAAAAAAATAGATCTGCAGACAGAGCTGGCTGTGTTCAGCACCATCAGAGACCTTCCTATTAATTCTTTATATGGCACTATAGATTAGCATAGTACTTCACAGAAATAAATACAAAAAGAAGTGAGGTCCCGTATCTCAGGAAGGCAGAGCAATGGACGAAGCCCTGCTTGCCTCGCTGGGAGCAGTGAGGGGTCTGCGGCAAGCACAGGGAATGACACCATTTGTATAACGCACCGGGTGAAAAGCATCTTAAGAGGGAATGTACATCTGTGAGGGTTGACAGTTGCCCATTGATCAGGTGCCTGGTTAACAGCTATTCAAATCAGTTTTGGCATAGGGTAAATCGTACGAGTGATTTCAAAATCCCATTAAGGATTTGACTAACGTTAAGCCCTCTACTGCTTTCAAAATCTAGCCAATAAGTCAATAATGTGAATTCTTTATAATTCCTACACTATAGTATTATTATATTGTTATATTGTTGTATTGTTATAAGCTTGTGAAGTGGGCTGAAATCCTCACCACACAGAAATCAATGACTCGGCTTCACTGGGTTTATAAATTCCTCACCAAGTTGTGTTTTAAGAAGTGCAGATACTGCTGATTTGACTGTCCCCCTTATGGCAGAAATTTGCGCTCAACGCCAAAAGCTGGAACCTGGAGTCCTGGTCTTGCAGTGATCCTGTCGCTTATGTCAGGCCAGACATCATCACTTTTTTAAAAAAAATTCAGTTTTCCTATCAGAACAACAGTGACTAGCTATTTCGCACCACGCTTATAATAGTTACTGTGATTGTTATTCTTTCATGGTAATCCTATGAAGATTGCATTGGCTTTGAAGATTGCCAGGACCGCAGCAGGCATCATCAGATTTTTTTCCTAGCATAGATCTCAGGGATTGGAAGAGGCAATCAAAAATCACATCCTGACAGCAACTGCTTGCAGTGGAAAGAAACATTGCTGAAAATATTCTTTGCTTTTTTTTTCTCTACAAATCTTCAGCTGGAAATCAAGACCAGAACTACCACTTTGTAGTCTTCCAGCTTTCCACAGACCACCATCAAATTGCTGCACGGAACACCTTAGGAATGAACCTCAGTGCTATATAACTGCAAAAGCATTAAGGACAGATGTTAGGAACAAAAATGAATAGATGCATTGAAAGACTTCTTGGTATCAATAACAAGTATGTACCATAGAAGCCTGAGAAAACTGTCTTGAAGTGAAAAATACAGGGAAAATTTTCATCAAATCTTAAAATAATTTTGGTTGGAAGGGACATCTGGAGGTGATATAGTCCAAGCCCTTGCTCAGAGCAAAGGTGACTTCAAAGTTACATCAGATCATATCTCAAAGGACAGAGATTCCCCAGCAACCTGTCCAGGGAAAAAATCCTGTTTACTAAGCAGTGTATATAAACATCACATACAGAAAATTTACTGTAAGGAATATCTATGTTTATATATTTGCACATATTTTATATCTACAGTACATATAAATAAATAGTAATGTGTGTATAGTGATCATATATATATCTTATGCACGCACACGAAAGAAGGAAAAAACATGCAGGAGTGGAATCGGTACCCAGCACTAGGATCCATTCCCAAATGAATGATGACTTTGAGTAATGGCAAGTTAGCCCATTTTTGACAGGATTCTCAGTCATATCCCTCAGATGGTGATGGGGCAACGTAACCTTGGCCATGTAGCCCTGGGATGCCAGTCACTGGCACATCCTCCCGTGCCAGAAGCACTTCCTAGAATGAGTCTGTGGAAATAAAATAATTCATGATGACAGCAAATTATAGATACACTGAAAAGCAGAAATACCGAACTTCCCCTCCTTCCCTTGAACTCCTTCCAAACTGCATGAAGAACTAGATCCTTTCTTTCTCATTTGTCTTCCACCTTGTGCAGTCCTCATGGACAGGCTATGTAGTAACTTGGGATCGTGTTTCCTTGGGAAGCTCTAGCTAGTGGAATGCCCCAGAGGCTGGGAGACCCTGGGCACCCTCGCCGCAGAGGTCCCTGCCACAGAGACAGGAACCTTCAAGATCTTGAGGTTTTTGCTGGTTCCCAAAATTCACATTCACAGTATTGCCCCTGGAAGGCCACACAAATGACTAGGAGCCCAAATGAAATGCTGGGCTTCCTGCTCCACATTGGGATAACGTTGGGTCCTGCAAATCTTGGGTCCCTCCTAGGCTTCTCCTGATGCTCTCAGATATGTTCACAACTTCTGGGAAGGTCCCTGAAACACTTCCAAGAGCGAGGAATTTGGTTCAGTTTTGCAGAAATAATGTTTAGGGCTGTTGTAAGGACATTTTGACAATTTCAGTTTGCATGCTAAACAATGTCTGTTTCACAAACTGTTGGGATTTTCCTCCAAAACCAGATTTTAAGTTTTCACCAGCTGCTCTCACAGACAGTGATCCCTTCTTTCCCAAATACCTTTTTTCCTGTCTCTAACACTATTGCCTGCAATGTGAGCAGCTTCTCAAATCAGAGGCCCGTGAACTGACAGTCGTTAGCCTGTCTTTAAGATGGTAACCAGGTATAAAATGCTAGAGAAAGGACAAAGATTTGTGTATTAATTCCTGTAATTAATCCTTTTTTGGTTTGACTAAAGTTTCCACTCTCTATTTTAAAAGAAAGGGATCACCAATCCCCTTTACATGCATTTGCAGACGCGCAAACACATGACTGCGTATACCCCCGCCTCACTACAAACAGCCCCCAATATTGATCACATTTGCCTCACTTTCCCTGATGAGAAACACGAGATTAGTTTTTGTTGGCTCAATTAATCTGGCATCTGTCCTCTGCACCCTACAAATCATTGCACATGCAAAGAAGGGCTCATGCTTTAGCAGTAGCATTGATCCACGTAGACCTTTGGGTTAGGAGTAAAGCCTCTTTAATTACTTTGGCTGACTTTCAGGGTTTCCTTTTTTTTTAAAAAAAAAAAAAAACACGGCTTGGGAAGACTAGTACCACGTTTTAGCATTGTTATCACTTAGCCTAGATTTGGAGTTCTGGTCCCCAGAGAAACACCTTCTACCTCAGCCTGGCCTGCCCATGCTTCGCATCAAAATCAGAAAAAGTCGTTCTACCTTCTCTAAGGATTTGATAACCTCTACACTTCCCTTAGCCAGAGGTGTTTTGACCTTTAATTAAAAGGAAAATTTGTTGTCTTCCATTCAGAAGGCAGCAAATAATGAACTCATTAAAATGAGGTTAGTGTTTAGGCCTTAGAGCAATAAGAGCCGAAGTCTCATTAGCAGCTAACAATCCAGAACATAGCCCATAAATAAACCTAATATGGCAGAGCAAAATGCCTTGGTGCATTAAATTTGAGCAGAATCAAATGTTTACAGTCAATGATGTCTGGGGCATGAAGTTTTAATGTACTTAATAAAGGAAAGCAAATTGCTTCCTATTAGGCATGAAATGTTACTGCAGAAATTGCCCCAAAAAGTTTATTATGTAAATGAAGGATAGAGTTATAATTAACAAGGACATAGCGGGAAAATATCACTTCTTCTTAATAGATGCACCAATTATGAAGAATAAAGACATGGCAACTTCAAATCTACAAAAGGTAATTATATGGATTAATGTAAAAGACTGCTGAATGTAAATGCAATGTATAGAAGAAACCGTATCTTGTGGATGTCACAGAGAGAAGCCTCATTTAAAAAGCAAAGAATCAATTAATAAGATGAAAGTTTTGAGAGATTCCAGGCAATTAGGGTTTTGTATTTGAAAGAACAGCTTGGATTGACTCTTACAAGAATGCACTTTGCTTAGCCTGCTGAAGTTGTGGGTAGCACCTACCATTCTCCCTCAGTGAAGGCAGTCAAGTTCCCACGTTAGAATACAACAGGGAGCGGGATGGGAGAGGGACCCTTGAGTCCCCAGGGAAGGAGGGCTGCTGGGCACAGCAAAGGAGGACCAGGCAGAGTGTGAATAGCTGTGTCACACCTGGCGTTGAGTAGGATTTCCAGCTGTTAAAATACAATAGCCCTTCTCTGTCCTGCAAAACCCTTCAAAATAAAATAAATACCTTCCGCATCGCACGGCGGCTGTGTAAGTCCCAGAAAGTTTTTGGCAGTGGATGCCAGGGATGCACAGTTCGTCCACCATGCACCATCCAGGAGCCAGAGCACTGGTCGAGGGACGTGATTCTGCCCCTCTGCTCTCCTCTCTTGAGACCCCCCCCCCCCCGCATTACTGTGTCCAGCTTTGAAGTCCTCAGCACAAGAAGGACGTGGACCTCTTGGAGCGGGTCCATAGGACGCCACAAAGATGATCCAAGGGCCGGAGCACCTCTGCTGTGAGGACAGGCTGAGAGTTGGGGTTGTTCAGCCTGGAGAAAAGAAGATGCCGAGAAGACCTTAGGCACACAGGAAAGATGGGAAGGGACTTTTTACAAGGGCATGTAGTGATAAGACGAGGGGTAATGGCTTCAAACTGGAAGAGGGTAGATTTAGATTAGATATCAGGAAGACATTTTTCACTATGAGTGTGGTGAGATACTGGAAGAGGTTGCCCAAAGAAGCTGTGGCTGCCCCATCCCTGGAGGTGTTCAAGGCCAGGTTGGACAGGGCTTTGAGCAACCCAGTCTAGTGGAAGGTGTCCCAGCCCATGGCAGGGGGCTTGGAACTGTATGATCTTTAAGGTCCCTTCCAACCCAAACCTTTCTATGATTCTGTGACTGCCTGAGCAGCAGTGTTGGCAACTATCCTCACAAACAGGCAAAGAAGCAGGGATTTACCCACCTGGGAGTGTGCAAGAAGGGCGACGGAAGAAAGTTGTCTGTTCTTCTCCTGCTGCGGCACTTTTCTATGCGGCATGCTGTTAAGGTCTATACCTACAGGAAACAAAAGTTCTCATTATTTACTGTGCAAAATTATCAGTGAAGGCAGTAGCATTAGCAATTTTGTTTGAATATATATTTATTAGAAATAGGGAAGGTAGGCCCTGATCACCTAAACTGAGATTGGTTTTTTTATATTAAGTATGTCGAAGATGTTACCCTTCCCCCGTACAAACAGACAAGTAGTGACAAACTAAGTTTGGACTGACTTAGCTGACAATATCTTCTTAGTATTAAAATTCGGTGAAGTCATGAAAAGGAAGTTTAGCTGCATATTATATAAATTAATATGCATATATGGAAATTGCAATAAAAAAAGTCTTTAGGACCAAGCCAAATCCAGTTTGAGTGACAGATTTGCCCTTTAGACAGAGAAAAATGCTTGACACACTGCAGGTTACAGGATTTACATCTTAATCCTCGCTCTGTGTTTTTAATGAGACCTCACTGGGCTGGAAGGTTTTTGCCTATCCCGCAGTTCTGTCATCTTCTTGAGACGTGAGTGTGAGGGAAATCAGAGAGAAAAACCAAAGCGATATAATGATGTTTGTTTCATATACATTCTTATACTGTACGTTAAGTGATGATAATTTCTCAAGATGTTCTTTCTAGAAAGGAAAATTGAATTGATTTTGCTTGGCCCATCAGTTTTTCTCAACATATATAAAATGCTCTAGATACCTTGGAAAATTACGTTCTAAAATATAATGACTCGGATTCTATGCTTGTGACTTTAATGGTATCAATTTAGTGCCAGTTTTCACCAACTGGGGATTTCCCTCAATATCTTAGCTAACCAGGGTGTTGATCTCTAAGGTTTTACATTGTAGTGAATATTTAGTTGTTATATATTATGTAAATATAGTCCCACATGTGAAATTGTCACAGGATTGAAATAATCAACTTATTTAATGTCTGGCAAGATAGGCAGGAAACCATACTGCTATTTTAATATTTAACACTAAAGCACAAGATTTACTGTCATTACATGACTTTATTTCCTTTAGCGAGGAAGGGAATTTGCTTGGTGACTGTTGTATCTGATAACCACTCTCTTTGGTTTCCACCGTCCTTAGCACCCAATAAATGTTTCTGTTTTAAAAAATGAAGGCAGATGCACACTGTCTAACAGTCTTTTGTGTTACACTCCCGAATTGCCTGGCACCTGAACGATGCCTCTATGGAAGGTGGCTGTTAGCAAATGAGGCTTGAGAAGAGGCTTTTGGTCTAACACGCGCAGTGCCCAAAAATCTGTGTAATTAGGAGGGAGTCAGGAACTTGAAAAAGTCAACATCCTATAGCAAACGCTGATGGTAACTGACAGTACCTTCCAGCCCATTTTAGTGCAAAGGAAACATGATAAAACATGAGACCACAGAAACCTGACCTGCTTAGTTCTGCTCTGGACTAGGGTTGCACACCATCCGGCTGCATCTCAGCTGCTTAAACCCCGGTTTCATCATTTGCGCTGGGACTGGCGATACTTTTGGTTTATGGTCACAATTAAGAGTTTGGTGTTGTTTTTTAAATTAGACCAGTGGGTTGAGCAAAAAGGTAAAACTATTTTCCTGTAATGTTGTGTGAAATTATTAATGACTGTACAAAATGTAATTTTTTCAAATGAAAGGAAACATTAGCTGGACTCGGACTGTGTGTAAACCACTGCATTCACTTTGTCTTTGAGCCATGCAAGAACGTGAACATTTGATCAATAGAAATGTTATTGATAGGTAACAGGAAAAGTCATCGAGAGCCACATAATGGAGATGTGGAAAATTGATGAAAATAGAGCTTATAACCCATTCGACATTGGCAAGAGCAGTAGGGAGATACATGCACTATCCATCTCACATATGTAGCACGTCTAAATTATGTGGGCTGGTGATGGAAAGCGGACTGATATTTGTGCAGCGAGGACTATCGGTAGAAGCAGTGCAGAGTTGACAACTAACGGTAAACGTAGGCAGCTCACGCAGGCTGAACCATCTTTTCTCTAGTGGTTGCAAATAAGTCCAAGAAAAAATGGGTAGGTGACCAAGATGACACCTCTTGCTTCTAGAAGCAATACCCTTTTCCTCCATTTCATTTAGACTGGTCTTATCTTTTGCTTGGAGGAGGGAATAAAAATAAACAGGGATTTAATTTCTGACACAGACAACGCTTCTACCATAGGTCAAAACTGGAGTTTTGCTCATTCACACTTAAGCCTGAATCGGGTATTCAGATATAATCAAAAATGTTTCCACAGGTAAGTAAATCTCCGTGCCTCCACATGTGGATAGGAAGTTGTATTCTTAATTCTGCTTTGGGTTTTAAGCACATTTCATCAAGCTTCATTAATAAGCTGAAGCATGGATGACTTAGTGGTTTTGTATAGTGCTGCCTCTGAATGGCCGGATCAAAGTCCTGCCATTGATCACTGCAAACAATGTATAGTATCTTGGTCCAAGTTACAGAACCATCACCTACTTTGGTACTTAGGTACTATTACTAGCATTGCTAGACCATCAGACTCGGATGGAACAAATTAAGCTCACTGTAATAGTCTTATAAAAAGAATAAGCCCGAGACAAAACATGAAATATTTAACAGGATCTTCTTTTTTGTATCTCCTCAGTTGGACACAACTTTTAAAAATGAGGCATTCCAAAAATTAATAATCATTTTTCTAAATGCATGTTAATTTCTTATTTATTTCAGGCTTTACTAGAGACTCAAAATTTACTGCGCACTCAGGTTGCAAATTTTACCTTCAACCTTGGATTTTCAGGAAAATTTTACCACACAGGTAAGAAGGAACTTCATGCTCTCAGGTAGCTGCAGTTAAATAGGTGACAGGGTTTTAAACCTAGCTTTAAACATGCCCTTTTTTAAATAACATGTTGACTCGGTGGAGCAGTGGGAAATACATGCTCCACCATTTTAACATCCAGTGTCTAATTCAGTGTCCAAAGGGGCAAAGATACGCTGTGGATGAACTCAGGAACACCTAGATGCCCTTGGTGCTTTTCTGAAAGATGTGTGGTAGTAAATCTCAGGGTTATAAAGGAGGCAAAGTAGCTGCTAAGATCTCTATAATTCCACAAAAGACAGGAAAGCACAGAAGACATACTAAAGTTTTTTCCAGGATGTGTGTATGATGAAATATACAGATTGGAAAACTCGTATGTCAAAACCTCTGAAGGGGCAGAGGTGTTTGAATGGGATGCACGAGATTTTGTTATGGCTGTGAAGGTAATCTATCTCAGTGGTCTGCAAATCAGCAAGGATGATAAAAGAAAAACAAGATGGAAATAAATTTGTATTGAAACCCTGCTCCTTTCACACTCTGTGTAGTAACAAGGTGCACACTTTCACTGTGTTTCTGTGGAAGATCTTTTACATCTCCTTGTGACTCCTTTCTCTCTTTTGCTACATTTCTCCACAGTATGATGGCCCCCCCCCCCCTTTTTTTTATCCCCTCTTCATTTGCCTTCTCCTTAATACGTCACTGCAATTCCCCTCAGGCATCCCTCAGCTGTCACTGAGCCGTGTTGCTCCCTAGTACAGCTAAGGCAAAAAAAGCCAAGTTCAGCGACTCCCTTCAAAGGAGACGCCTCCTGTCCTTCTCCATTCCAAACCCTGTACCCATCCCACCTTTGAAGACCAGCTCCAAAATCCTCAGCTCTCAACCCATCCAGCCACATTTAGTGACACTGAGTGATGCTAGGGAGGCCGAGAAGCTTATCTATCTGGAGCAGAGGAGGAGGCATTAGAGCAGCAAGAGGATGGGAGGGGAAGTTTAAAAGCTGGAAACGATGCAGTCCCAACTGTCACGGGCCGTGAGGTAGCTGTGGAGTAAGGCAGATCACCCCCCTCAGCGCAGGCATTTTGATCGCCAGTATTTGAACACCAAACAGATGAGCTTACCCAGCTCTTATGTCTCCGTTTCACCACCTGTTAGGAGAGTACAGAGGTCCCTGGGAGAAAGGGAGATGAGGAAGAATCTGAGGGATGAGAAGAGAGAAGGAAACCAAAATTATGTATTTGTATCACTGTCTCTTTCAAAGTCCAGGCTGTTTTCCCTTGTGCAAGCACATAACGCTAAGCAACTGCTGCCCAGGAAACCTTACAGCCTAAAGATACAGGCTGGAGAGCTTGAGAAAAATGAGAGGTAGAGAGAGATGGAATTACTTGCCTGGAGTCATATAACAAACCAGTGGCCGTCCTGTGATTAGAGAGCAACTTCGGAGACAAAACTTCAGTATTCTCCTCACTTCATCTTGACCTGCCTGTGTCGTTATTCCTTCTGGAGATTAATTGGACACACACGTAATACAGCAAAATAAACAAAAAGTAGCCCAAGGCTCTGAGCCACTCTAAAATAGGATGCTGCTTGGTTGTGGCCATTTACAGAGTAAAGCTTGTATCAGTCATTACGCTGCAGAGAAAGGTAATTCAAGGAGGGGAGGAGGTGGAGAAAGAGATAATTTATTATAACTACTATGATGTACTGAACAGTGGCTAGCACAAAACATGCAGCCTTTCTACAAAATGAAACCCCTGACCTGCCAATACATTTTCTCTTCCTTCATCCCAGCAGCCTCCACATTGTTGTCACAGGTTTTCTTGCCCAGCTGACATAATGCTGACCAATTTGAGATTTGCTACTGCTGTAGAGAGAGAAAATAGTAGAATGTGCATGTGTGCCTGTTCTTCTAAGGCTCTCAAGGCTTACGAAAATAGCACAGAACTACTTAATGAGTTGAAGCATGTCATTGCCTCCATTAAAGGACCTGCTGCTGCCTGTACTCAGCGATGCATCTGATTTTTTAAGTGAACACTTCATTTATGGGTTGCTGGTGGCGTTTTGTCATATCAGCTTAGGGGAAGGGTTTCAAAGTATTCTCCGTGCAATATACGCTTTATTGACTCGTTATAAATAGAACATGGAAAGGTATTCTTTAATTACGGTGAAAGTGGCTTGTTCACCCAGAGGGGCTTTTAGCATCAGATATTCAACATGTTTTATTAGCGCACTGCCACTGCTGTGCCTCGTTGACTTCCTTAATGTGTGCTTTTGCTCTCCTTTCCAAAACTTGGATAATTTTAAAACTACAGGAGGGAGATGAGCGTGAGAACGCATTGGCAGATTAAACAGCGATACGTTTTCATCAAAAGATGTTGCTGACATCTGTACTACAAATACCAATTCTAGTTGGTGTGCCTGTGCGCGAGTACAATAGCTGACACATCAGCCTCACTGCTCATCATCTCGCCGCCACCACCACCATTGCCTTCTGGGGCACTGGTAAACTATGCACTGTAGAGATAATGCTATTAGCAAAAAATTACACAGTTGTGCAAACACTTTCTACTTGTTCATGCTGTGGCAATAGAAATTAAGATGTTCTCAGGATTTGCATTTAAGATTTATAAGATGATTGATAGCAACTTCAGGCTTAGTTTGAGTTTTGAGCTCGAAAGAGACCTCTAAATTATGACTGTACTTTTAAAATATGAGATTATTTATTATGCACAAACAAACTTTGAATTATTACCTACCTGTGTAAAGTGCATGCTGCATCTCAAAGCAGATACGTGTTCACTGCCTTCATTGTAGGTCTACTGCATTTTTCAGATTTCACATTAAAATAAAGATAGAAAGTTACATAAAGAATGTTGATTGTAGAAGAAATTAAAACCTCAAAATCCTATCCCTTGTTTTGCCTCCAATACTCTAACATAAGGGATTGGGCAAAAGTATTCCAACAATATAAGCACTCACCAAATGATCCATTTCTTTTGCACCTCTTTGCATGAGATTTTTTAGAAATAACGCTACTTAAGAACTTATAAAATCAAACAACACTCTTTTTAAAGGCTTGAAAGTTGTGCTCAAAAGCAACACCACCACCAAATGTTAAACTTCCAGCTTTTCTGTTTCAGGTCTGCCATTACAGGGTGGGGGACTTTTTGTTTAAACTAGAAAGTGTCATGCTTTATCTTATTTGATTTTTGTTAGGGTAAGAACTAGGGCGAAGTTCGATTAGTTGTACCTAAATTTACACAGAAATTAGTAGGAAAAAATAGGATTTTAAAACATAGTTTTTAAAAATGAAATTATTTCAAGAACCGTACCGTACTTCAAATGTTAATATGGCACTAAATTATACTTTGACCTAAGGCTTATGTCAAATGGTTGTAGTTCTTGATATATTTCAAATATCCACCTTTTTCCTCTTCGTCCCTGCCTTCAGTTTTCTACCTTTAGGGTACCAAAGAGATCTTCAGATGGCTTCACAAACTCCTATTCTTTTCTCTCCTGCCCTATTTTGAAAGCCTGTGTTAGCTTTCTTCCCCCAATCACATTTCCCTCGCGTGTGACCGCAAGTGAACCACATACCCCCAAAACCAAGACAGCGGTCATTGAACAGATGCAGCGTGCAGAAGTTTTGCACGAAGGAGCAGACATTCAGAGAAGGAGCAGCCATCGGTCCTTTCTTTTCACTAAGGAATTACCTAGAAAACAAGGTTGTTTTCTCTTTCCAGCAGCACTCCCATCAGCAGGAGCAACTTTCTAAGGGCTTGCAGAGTGCTGCAAAGGAGGGGAGTGAAGTGATTCGGTGACACCAGGAGAAAGTTTCAAAGTAATGCTCTCCTTGTGTAGTGGCGTTCTTCAAAAAACACTGCAGAAGTGCAAAGTAAAAATAAAGAGCTGAAGTGCATGCACCGAACAGCCGTCTCTCTACGTTCCTGCCTCGTGCCACAAAAGTAAACAGTGACATCCATGAAGCACTTTCTTCCAGAGAGTTTTGCAAAACATCGGAAGGCTTGTGGGAAGAAAAGATATCTACGTTTGCATCAGTAGACTGATTTTGACAATTATTTCTTTGACTGATGCTAAATAAAAGCATTTTAATGGTAAAGGCACAAGAAGGAAGGCTGCTATTAAACTGAATATTATTGAGTAATTTGGGGGTGAAGTTACTGAAATGTAACTTTGCCTTTCCAATTTGAAAAAGCACTGCAGACACACGTCTGCAAATGGTGGAAGCAGCATTGTATCATTTCTCAAATGGAAGGTTTTCTTTCTTTTAACCACACATGCTTGCTTCTGCCTGAAGCAGATGCTCTTCACTAACACAGGAGTTTTTATTGTTTTTACTTCAAGATTAAACCTGGCAAAAACTGAATGCCGAACCATAGGAAAAAACATTTGGAACCCCTTTGCCATTACAGCTTCATGTTTTCCACCTAATTATATTTTGAAACGATTGCAAACTTGCTTCATACTTTACCAGAAATTGCCAGATTTCAGTTTACCGAGGCTAATAATGAAGTAGCTATAAGTGGGGAGGGGGAGTTGGCAAGACTCTGACACACAGCTCTCAGTGATGCCACCTTGGCCAGCTACAACCACGCCGGACCAAAGCAGGTGGTTACAAGTCCATCCAGTCTCCATCTTCATGGGGAGCAGGAACTTTTAAATACTCCTAGTGCATTAAATGGCACGATAATCAGCCCTTGAAAACTAATTCTTGTTAGAATCGCTGTCAGTTAACAGCATGGCAGGAATGGAGAGGGAGAGCTACGATCCATGGAGATTCACCTCACTCTTTTTGTGATATGGCAGAGCCTGTCTGCAGCACAGGGAGACATCCAGGCCAAGGACATTAGGTTTTATGGCAGCCTATTCTGTGTTTAAAGACCAATTATGGACATTTCTGCTCTTGCTTTTCTATTACCTTTTTTTTTTTTTCTTTCTTTCTTTTGCAGGGACTGAAGAGGAAGATGAAGGCGATGACCTGCTGTTGAGATCTGTGGATGAGTTTTGGTGGTTCCCCCATATGTGGAGTCACATGCAGCCTCACCTCTTCCACAATGAGTCGTCACTGGTGGAGCAGATGATCCTCAACAAAGAATTTGCAATAGTGAGTAAAAGTTACCAAAGGATTCACTAGGATACTTTTGCATATTATAGCTATGCTTTCCAAGCTGTTCTTACGTTTACATATATTACAGAATCATAGAGTAGATTGATTTGGGTTGGAAGAGACCTTAAAGATCATCTAGTTCCAAACCCCCCTGCCATGGGCAGGGAAATTATACTTGTGTGTATATATCTATTTACATAGATATGCAAATAAGGCAGCAAGATTGGAAACTCATCCCAAAAGAAAAGCCTTTCTGTGACTCAAACTTGGGCTGAATTTTGTCTTAGCCTTTTTCAGTGACACGGGCTTTCTGGAAAGCAAGCAGCCCTTCACCCACCTTCACCTTGTGAGACCATAGGGACAAGAAGCAGTGAAATCTCAGCAGGTATCAGCTGGCCTTTTCAGCTTTAGAAAGGGGTTTATACCAAGGTTATCAGCTTCCTGAAGTCTGGTGCAAACATCCTCAATAGGGGAGGGAGAAAGTTGCAGTGAACCCTAAACGTTGTGTATGGTTTGTGAGGCATCTTGAAGCTAATGATGCAAATAAGAGGAGCTGCTGGATTTCACTGTGCTTTTTTTAGATAACCTGCTTGAAAATATGCTTTTTACATAGCTAACCTGTTGCTAATATTTGTAGATAATGATGTTTCATTTTTGCTCATTTGTGTTGTTAACTTAGAAGAGCTATCCTCCCAGCATTGCCCAGAGTACTTGTAATCCAAGGTCAGGTGGAAACCATTTAGAGTCCTTGCAGGCTAATGCCACTTGCTTATCAAGCACGACAAAGAAAACCCGAAATCTATAAATGCTCGCTTTGGAAAAGGCACTGTGTGGTCTTTGACAAGGTGCAGAAGTGCCAAGCTCCTCAAAAGAGCAGAGTGACACGGTGGGTCTTTCTCTGCTGCTCAGGGAACCCAAGTCTCAGCCCTCTGCAGCTCAGAAAGGCCAGCTAGCAGCTGCCCCTTCCTCCCATCCCTCACAGGAGCCGAGGAGCATCAGGAAACCGGCAGAAGCAGATACCTGAACAAGCAGTTGGAAGCAAATTATTCCCTTGTTTACGAAAATATTTTCCTAACAACCTTTAAAGAAAATTCATTAAAAATGGCTTAACGGTTTACTCTTCTTGCCAGACTTCCCCCCATCCCATCTCCTGCTTGGCAGGGTGTTAGGACAGAGGCATTTTGGATGATTTGTTTTCCTTTCTACAGTGCTGCTTTACTGTCACAGCCTTCATTCCTGGTCGTGCCTTTTGTGTAGCCTGGCCCGGAGACCCAAATATATTTGAGATTTTAAATGCAAGAGTAATTTTTTTAAGTAATCTGTATCTCAAAAATACATGGTCAGCTCATCTTTAAACCTAAGGGGAAATTCTTCAAGTATATTCAGGAAACATGAAGTCCTTTGGGTCAAACTGCCTTTAGGAGTAAAATTTATAACATAGCCTGAAAACAGGTCTTGTAATAGAATCTGTTTGCAGCTTCAACTACAAAAAGATAAAGCCCATGTCCCTATCCTCACTGAAGGGTAGAGACTCCTTAGGGTGCCTATAAATAAGGAGATGATGTCAGTGAAAAGCTGCTGTTATTACAGTTTTATTTCCTGCTAACATTTGGACAGGGCTTGTACCGACCTCTTAACCTTGAATCCATACGAGCTGTACAATTTACTTACGAGAACATTTCTTTTCAAAAGGCTTCCTGTGAAATCCTCTCTGTGGGAGAAATTTATCTTCCCGATATGACAACCTTCCTGATAGCTATCAGAGAGGTCCCAGCCATGACTTCAGAGCAGTTTTGTATCCTCCCCTGCTTTCTCATCCTCAGAATCATATCTTACTTGGGAATGGAACTCCTTGTTCTGCAGCTGCGCTTCCGCAAGTTCTCCAAAGTTAAAGGAAACCCCTTTTCATTATTGTTTGACTTCACGGTGTGAATCCAAATTTAAATTGGAGATCTAGAGCAATACATAGAAGATCTGCTTGATGTCATACATGTTTTATTGGTGCTCTAACATCTTTAGTATTATACTCGGGGGAACACAGCTTGATGCTGATGCCGTTTTCTGTTGCATTTCCCATTTATTGACCGTATCTCCCCACCTCCTGTTTTAGCTGCTGGTAAAGATGACACTTTTTAAAGATGACCTTCTTCTGTTTTACACAGATATATCCATACCTCATTATGATGCCCTAAAAAATGGGGGCTTACAATTGCAGCCTGCCTCAAACAGCTGTATCACAAAATAGATGTAGAAATCTGGTACCTAAACAATTTTGTATACATACAACTAATTGCTAATTAGGTATCTAATTGCCTTGATTTGAGTGCTGATACCTCTGCGTATCTAGGGCTTAGTAAAATCAACAGTCTTTAACGGATTCCCTTACACATGAATTGCTTGTGAACCAGGAGACTGCCTTTAACAAGAGCCCCCCAAATTATTGTATTTTATGTGTCACAGATATTTGTCGTTTCTACTGTTTCATGCCTAGTCGGTGAGAGTAAGACACTTTCTCACATCTTCCGTAAACATTATTGCCCCGCTGCTCTGGATCCAGCAGGCAGCGTGGAAAGTTTTGCCTGGCAAAATCCTCATGCACGTGTGCCTGAGCGATGGGCCCCTCAGTTCCCCCCATCCATAGCCCCATTCCCACCACCCTCCCTGCCAAATCTCTTCTCGAGCGCTCACGATAGCCTCACGGGAACAAGAGCCAGAGATGTTAACTGTGGTAAAGTAAGTTGCAGTCTACCCAGAACTTTGCTATCCCAGTGTCATCTTATTTATGTAAATATGGATGGTATGCCCCAGAGTCTGGCGAAGGAAAAGGCAAATTACATTTATTTTGATTATCAGTTGGGTTTAACTTGATCATGTTTTCTAAGGTTCTTTTCTATCAGAGGATCCCAAAATCCTTTAAAGACACCAGTGGATTAAGCCTTGGATTAAATTTTGCAAACTGATAATATCTCAAGTATTATTCTCCTTGGTTATGGGCAATGCAGTTGATACACAGAGGTAAACAAATTGCCCAAGCAGAAGTCTCTGATAGTACATATTCCAAAAATAAAACAAACCAACTTTTCACTGCCATCCTTTAATCACAAGATATACTTCCTCCTCCCTTTTGTACATCCTTATCTGACACAACCAAGTAGAATATATTTAATCCAAAGCTTGTAGCTTTGGATTAGCTAGGAAAAAACAAATTTTTCCCCTCAATTTGTTTGCTTACTGATTATCTTCTGTGCTCATTTGTGAGCACACGTGCCCAAAGCACGGTAGATAGGGCAAAAACTATCATCGACTGTAAAAAGGTAGCTGTGATCTGATACGAGGAAGTGAGAGAGAGAGACATAAACACGAAACAAAGAAATCAATTCGGAGATACGCATATACAAAACAAAGAAATCAATTCAGAGCCTGTCTAGTAACGCTCCTTGGCTTCAATCTCCGGTTTATAAACCAGCTACAGATGCACATTAGCACTTCCTCTGCCTAAAGCTTTTGAGCTGCCCAAACCACAAAGAAACCACGATCTTTTAATATACCAATTAAATACCAAGAATATGAAGACCAGTGACCACATATCAAAGGCAAAGTAGCTACATGTGATGAAGAGAAAGCCTAATTTGTTGCATTACTAATATCTGTAGTAAATGTCGGGAAGGAGAGATGCCCTCTAGAGATTGCCTGTGAAAATGTTCTGTAAATGTTCTGCATATATAGGATGACATTGTCCTTTGCAGACAGGATGAGATTTATTCTACCTAACCGTAAGGTCCTTCTTCATTAGTGCTTTTGTCCGCACCAGGAGCGTGCTTTGACAGCACATCTCTAAGGCTGCCTCTACATTCTCAGCTTTATTTGGTACCACGCACATGCAGAGTCTACACGTTTCCTAGTCATGTATAGCTTCCTCAGCGCTGGACTGCCTTTCTGCATTTCCCATCCTCAGAAACCTAAGATTTAGATCTCACATCTTCTCTGCCTCTCGGTAGTCTGCTACAGTGTGAAGCATGCCTAGAACAGGAGTCGTAGTGAAATCTGGGAGACTCCTATGCAAGACTGGTGAAAAGCTGGCTTTGCCCGTGTCCCTGTCAGTCCTGGATCTGATACCGACACCAGCAAATCCGCTTCGTTAAGACCCCTTGTACTCTCTGCTTGGCGCGTTGTACAGCCACGTGGCAAGGAAGGACACCACAGAGATGAAAGAAACAACGGAGAAAGCAAATACCACCACACAGAGCCCTATATCTCAATGACAGCCACCTCTCATTTGCCAAACCGTATTGTCTAGCTAGAGAGCTTTTAAGCAGATTTTAAAGTTTAGAATTTAACTAAAAGCAATTGAAAGCTGAAATATTTATTCAATAAAAATTATCCAGAAACATAAACCTTGAGAACAAAAATCATGTGTCCGTAAAGGATAAAATAACAACATTTTTGTGAGTGCTGACAAGCAAGGTGGTAGCAAATTCATTTGCCAAATAAGAGAAACTTTACTAAGGAAAGTTATAGGAAAAGTTATAGTTACAGTTAAAGTTATAGTTACAGGAAATCTCACCCATGTGCAGCAATATACAAAATATATCTCAGTACTAAAAATATGCAAAGCTTACGTAAATCTTTAACGTTGGAAGGTAACATCTTAAAAAGTACTAAATTTACTCTATCATCTACTGTTGGACAAAGTCAAGAAGGTTAGCAAACTTATCTGAGGTTGTAGTGTTAACTTTCTCATCTAATAAAAGTCTGTACACCAAAGGGAATGCTGCAGTTCAACTGATTGTGTGAAAAGATCTACAGTAGACATACGATTTAATAAATTAAAAGGTTGCTTTTTTATTCTTTCTCTGACTAGCCAATACTAGGTGTTTCTGTAAAACAAATCACCGGTGATCTTTAAGAACCAGAATGCCAGTTGTGTTAAAACAGTTTTAGGATTTGTTTCATTTTATTTCTTACTGTGTTTTAACGAGGACATGTAATATTTCATGCAATAAAAAACTGGGGGTTTTCTGTTGGACAAGATCCTGCTAATGTAAATAGTCAGTCTTCCATACGATGTTTTTTATTCAAATTTCCAACATCTGCTGATGGAAAAATTGCTGTAGGAATGCAACTTCGTTGAGAATATACCTCCTTCTGGAGGGCAGTGCTCATTCTGCATTACCTGCCCTTTCTTTAGTCGAGGGTTTTTTTGCAAACACACAGCACTTGCTGACTCACGGCAAACACAGCTCCTTTCTACACAAATAGGAAGGTCAAGAGAGGTTATTAGTTTCAAGCAAATCTTCCCTTGCTGGAGTGAAGCTGATAATTGAGAGAGATAAGCAGCCTTGGCAGATTGCTTCAGCCTTTCAGCTCACCTGTAGAAGTACCAGTCCCACGCCTGGGCTGTGGACGAGGTAACTTTGGAGGGTGGCCTGGTTTGAAGCATCTGTCTGCCGCTGGCCAGATGTGCGGGCCAGATGCAGGCATGGGAGGCAGGGTTACTTTGAGGTAACCTGAGGTATTCTGAGCACGCATCCCCCTTGCTCACTGCTGTCTGGAGGATGTGAGGTGTGCTTCTGGAGAGCATCCTCTTGTCTGGTCCAGCCCTTAAACAGTCTGACCGCTCTCCCACGGCACCATCATGCGAACCAATGCATGGGAAATAACGACAACTCTCAGGGAATTTTCTGCCAAAAATGCAACAGCTGTTTTAATTGTCTCCCCCCCATCTAACAGATTATAACATTGATTCTCCTTTGACATTGAACGCATCCACCGCTGCAGCTTCAGCTTCCGCTGTCAATTAAGTTAGAATTGAAAGTCTCTTAAGGCACAAGTGAAACAGGAATACAAATTTAACCTGCCGAAAATTAATGGCTCTGGGGTCCCAGCTTAAGCGTGTGAAGGACCGTAACACTGCAACCGTAACGTAACAAAAAGGGCCGGAAGTTTTCCAAACCGGACGAACACACACCCAAAGTTTATAAACAAATTTTGAAATAAAAAAAATAAATCAGTGGAAATCTTGAATATAAAAATAACCTAATAAAATCTTGTAGGAAATTGTTCCTTAGAATATATAAGAAAATATACTCACTACAGGCTTCTCCCATTTTGCCCAACAGCTTAGATTCAAATGTATACTCCTCCTTTAAGACATTAGTTCTCAATCCCAAACTAAATTTAATAACAAAATGAGAGGAAAAATGGAAACAGAGCAACAGAAACCACTAAGAGAGTAAAATATTTCATTTACCCAAGTAAACTGAACATGGAACCGACCAAAGAAAATCTGATTATTTCTCAGTTGTTTCTTCTAAAAGTCATATTGGGTTTCTGAGTGACTGACATGTGGTTATGTGACGAACTATGCAGTGTGCAGGTCTTATTCAGAGGCTAATTAGCTTTTTATATTGAGAACTTATGAAAAGATGCCTTATTTTATTTGTGAATGGCACATTACCATTTCACCATTCTGTTGCTATGGCAATACCAGCAGCAAATAGTAAGCAGATAAACAGTATTTTGCATGTATTCATCCAGGTACCTACTTTTGGACATGCAGAGCAGTGTTCATTATCTAGCTCAGGACACTTTTGTCTGTATACTCCCTAACACAGGTTTGGGGAAGGTTTGCAGGTTCAAGTTAATACAGTATATTTAAGTTAACACAACGTATTTTACAGTGTGAGCATCATAGACTCCTCAGTAATAAATGGCCAGATTTTTCAGAAACCTTTAGATACAGCTTTTTCCTTGGCAAAAAATTAGTGGAGAGTGATTCAACACTTATTATTATAGATCTGTTCCTCATTTCACCCTTAAACTGACTCATGCCTTTCAGCTAGGTAACAACATTAATATGCAGCAATTACATTTTGCTCTCAGTAGATTACAAAATAGTAAGTTTGGGTTTCTTTTTTTCAAGACTGGACAGCAACCTAAGATCTTTACTAATAAGGAATGGATAATTTTAAGTGGTTGCATTAGGTGATGTATGAACAAGTGTTCCCCACAGATTTAACTTAATTTTTGTCAAAGAACCAAAAGCCTTTCCTTGCAAAGTACTCAAAAATGCCCAGCACAACCTGCTGTTCCTGGAATTAAAGTAATCAACAGTTCTTGGATAATGTGGGCAAGAGGAAGGACAAAAAAAAAAAAAAAAAGTCATCATCTCACATTTTAGCCATTGCGCTCTGAACATCAGTTTTATATGAAGAGAAAACGGTTGATGCATCCTGTACGATGGGGAGTGAAATGATTTCAGTAAACCCCCGGAGCGCGGGAAGGGATGCGGCAAGAGCCAGAGCAGCAGGACACCCTGCAACCTGGAGATGCCGTGGGAGAGCTGAAAAGGGCTTTTTCTGGAACTGCTGCTGGAACTGAGCCTGGGCAGGAGAAGAGGCAGAACGCAAATTTCTTTCTGCCAGGAGCTGATAAACGCCGGATGCGTTTCTGAACAGTCACTCAAACCGATGAAACTAATTACCTCATTTTCACATGTATAGCTTACACTTCAAATAATTTGCTCTCTTTTAAATATATCCCGGTCTATAGATGTGGTTATCGGGCCTCATCATCAGATGGGGTTTTCAGACAGCCCACGCTAAGTCGGGAGCGGGAGGGATGAGGAGCAGAACAAAGGCAAGAGAGCGTCAGGAGTGAAGGGAACATGCCCAGCACGCTCGCAGTTAAGCTTCTTCCTTAATTCCTTCTGCCTGCACATTAACTACCTCATTGTGCCAGCGGAAGATATTTTCAAGATAACCTATAGATTATATTCATGAAAATGCACATATTTCCTCATAGAAACGGAGCTGAATAAATATTTATGAAATGAAAAATATGTCCGTCAAAGTCCAGCTTGTTTTGCTGCTGCCTTAATACCATGGAAAAAATATAAGCCAAGTCAGAACCTATGGGGGATATTTATTTATTTATTTATTTATTCATTAAACCAGGAAGGAATCTTGCTATCATTTCAGAAATAGGAAGCAAAAAATCCCACATATGTCACTGCAACATTTTCTTTTCCCCCCATCTGTTTACTGCTCTAATGCTGTTTGGTAGCTTAGTAAATATGCAGCATCAGCTTGCCGCATTACCTTTAAAAAGAACCAAACAGGTAGGATGCATATTAAAATACATGTAATGAATAGGCAGGCAAATCTATTCCATATAACAGTGTACGTAATCCAAGAGGATTATTTATCACTCTCCAGTTATCAGACTGTAATTCCACTTCCCCTCACCTCCCCTCCATTTTTAGCTTGTGCTACATACAAATAGGTACAAGTCTGTCGAAGGACAACAGCTTCCCCAATGCTGCCGTCTGCAGAAAAAATAAGCTTTGAATAATTCCACCTTCTTTTTCTGTTCCTAAATCTATTCCCCCCTCTGCTGTGTTGCAGGAGCATGGCATACCGACTGACATGGGGTACGCGGTGGCTCCGCACCACTCCGGGGTCTACCCGGTCCACATCCAGCTCTACGAGGCCTGGAAGAAAGTCTGGCGCATCCGAGTGACCAGCACAGAAGAATACCCACACCTGAAACCTGCACGGTACAGACGGGGCTTCATCCACAATGGCATCATGGTACACTGCATTTCCATGCTTCATAGCAATTGTACTTTAAGTGACTGAAAAATACGCTATTTTTACCAATGCTTCGAGTTTTACAGCAATCATTAAAATTCTCTGTGATCGAGGATTTGTAAGGATGCCAAAATAGTGCACTTGTTATGCAGCCAGGTTTTTTTTAATAAAAAAAAAAGAGTCGCACAAACCCAGGCAACTGCAAATATAATCCTCAGAAACTAAATGTACTTATAGTCCCATCAACTATCGACACATACTTTGAAATTCATTAAACTGCCTAAGACCTATGTTTTGAGCTCAGGTTCATCTTTATGCATGAAAGGATTAGAAATCCACCACCTGGGAAGGTGAGCAGGTGTAAGTAATCTCCTCCAGCAAGCGTGACACTGCTCTGAGGCCCAGGTTTCCTTCCAAACTTTGCTTCCGAAACTCCCAGAGCCAGGGACCGGACACGTGCCCGACTCTTCCCGACCACACGCTTGTGCGAGGAGAGAAAAGGTTCCTCACATATACACTTCACTGAGGGAAGGGCAGGAAAAGGTATAAAATTATTTGGCCTGTCTCACCAGCCAGCTGCAACCCTATAGATAGTTGAAACACAGAAACTGAATATGCACAAGTCAGACGTATTTCAAAGGCAGGTCCCAGGATGCTCTAAAGTCCCAGCTGACCTGAATATTGCATGTAAAGTCAAAATTGCCATCCCCTAAACAAGACAAAAGGAACGTCTTAATCAAAACCAAGAAGTTACTGCACGGAGTCCAGTTACTACTGGAATAGACTCCATTTCAGCTGTGCATTTACACATGTATTAAAATGCTCTGCTGAATGTCGGTGTTATTTGTTGCTTTAACTGAGTAGGAAAGCGACAACACTGACTGGAGGGAGACGAAATACCCAATACCCAAACGCCCTGACAATTGTTGTCTCTACCGCAGTACCTAGCTAGTAATGTAACTAAACCGTCTTGTTCTCCAAGATGAGTTTGTGTTCGCACGCCAGCGATGGCTGGTTTCCGACACGCAGCCTCTTGATTTATGAGGGGACAGGGAGCCAACCTCAGGCTGCTCTCACACGAGCATCCCACCGGTCCTGAACGCGTTTCACAACCAGGAATGAGGGGCTCAGTATGGTTTTCAGGACCGAGGAATGTATAAAACAACAGGTCTTTTGTGGTCCACAGCCTCGAATACAAATTTGGTGTCTCAAGAACAGTAAGATTAATTGCCTGAGATAGCGAAGATGGCCAGGAAGCACTATTTATCTGCTAATAAACTAACCTTGCTAAGGGAAGAGAGGTTTGGCTTTTTGTTTTCCTCCTCTTCCAAATGCCAGGAAACAAACCCTTATTATGAGCGTCTGAGCTGAATAAAGCGGGACTGCAGGAAAGCTCAGCCCATGTGTGTCGCAGCTTTTCAGAGCTGGAAATCTCCACATCTGCCAGATCGCACTTGCTTACCACCAGAGTACAGAAGGCAGAAAGGAGCCCATAAATAAGCACGCCAGAGCGGAGAGGCAGAAAGGGTTGCTGGTTTATTTCTTTGAGTTGCTGGAGGGATTCGGGTGGCTGTGCCAGGGTAAATTTGCAGAAAAATTTAGTGTCACAACAGCGCTGTTATTTTGTTCTCAGGTGCTCCCTCGACAGACCTGTGGCCTTTTCACCCATACTATTTTTTACAAGGAATATCCTGGGGGTCCTCAGGAGCTCGACAAAAGTATCCGAGGAGGTGAACTCTTCCTCACTATTCTCCTGAATCCCGTAGGTACCTCCTTTTGCTATTTTTTGACTAACGGGGAGGAGGGAGGGAGGGAGGAAGGGATGGAGATCAGTTTTCTTTGACCTTGTTTGGAAAATAAAAATCAAGACCCCTTGCTCAGAGGTAATAAGCAGTTTAAGAGGAAAGGAGCAAAGTGCCTTCCGCTAATTTCTAACTACAACTCTATGCAACAAGTTACTGGAAAATGTATTAGTTTCAGCTCTGTGCTGTTTCCCAACCTGAAGCCGGGTCCCCGTGAGAGAAGAGTGCGCTGACTTGTCTAACTGAGACTGAAAGGAACCAGTGAGGGCAGAAAAAACTCGGTGATCTTATCCCGCTTTTCCTTTTTTCCATAAGCTTGGCTCCTCAGGCACGCCTGATACAGCTCGATAGAAACCTCAGAGCTCAGGCCTGATACATTCCCCCACCACTGGTTCTTAAAAATAGATTTTGTGCAGCTAAAGAATACCCCAAGCAGTACATAGCCTTCTATTGAACATTTTTGCTTTGCTCAGTGCTGCGTTTCTTCTTTTCTGTCAACGTTACATGAACCATTAACTGTACGTATGTGTGCGTATACAACCAACCTATGTATGTATAAACACACACATATTTATGGTTTAAACAAAAGCGACACAGATTTTAAGGGCAATTTGCAGAGCTACCACGAAATTTTCTCTTATCTAATAAAGCGGTCTGAACTGCGCTGTGCTAATATACACCTATGACAACGTGATGTAGGTGGGTGCGTAGGTGCAGTTGGGCTTCACAAGGACCAAGGAGGAAAGCTACCTAAGTGCAAATACCGTATTTTGAAGTCACAGTTCTCTCGCCTGTGAACAACAGTGTGGTGCCATTTAAGACAGCAGCCTAGAGGTCGAAGGAAGAAGGACAAGAACCAAAAAAATAATCATATATCAAGTATCTTTTTGCCATTGTCTTCCCTTCTTCCCATTCCACCCAAACAAGCAGCACTACTCACAAGATAAATGTCCTGGGTCTTGCCAGGTGGCCTGATTTTCAGTGCTTTTAAATTGCAGTACTCGTTGACTTCTCTGCAGTTAAAGAAACTTCAGGTGGAGCTAACTCCCAAATCCGGATCACTTTTTATTTAGAGACCTAAATATAGATTTTCGTATTATATAATTAGGTGAAAATTTTGGCTGGGGAGCTAAGTTGGCATCCGAGTCAAAGATTCAGTCGTCTTAAAGAAACGTGACATTTCTGTTCGGAATTTTTCTGTACCATACACATGACATCTAATTTGAGAATAAAAAATATCCCTGTTCTTTATCCCCCTTCTCCATTACGTGCAGTTCTCCCAGGCTGGCTTTTCTTCCTGTAGTTTCCTTAAGTGTAACTTGCCTCATCACTGTCTTGGGATGCTGCTGGAATTTATCCTTAGCTTTACTATACTTTGATCAATACCTGTGCACCTTTCACTTACCTGAAGATTTAGGCAGTGCAGCAGTCTGTAGCAGAGTATATTCTTACTCCATAAGAGACGCTTAGAATAGCCCCAGTTCCTCAATCACCACACCCAAGCCTCTGAGCATGCTCAGGCCACCCTGATTTCCTACCTTACAATTCATCTTTTCTTTAATTTCAGGTTTTTCTTCCTTACTGACACAGCAAATGAGCAAGAAGGCAAAAGCTCACAGTTGCTTATTAGCAATTTCAGCCTTTGGATCTTTTAAACAAATGTGTCCAAATGTTCTTTCCAAAGACAGGCTGACGCTAAGGGGAAGGGTAGCTCTACAGTTAGTCTAAAAATTATTTTCAAGGCTATTATTGAACCCTGAATGAAATCAGATAGGCCTGTGCCACCACGTATTACTCTCCAGAACTCATTAACCTGGGCTCTCCAGGCAGCTCCCAAGCAGGACCAACCTTGGAAGTGCCGGAGCGTCTTCCTTCTGGGAGCTGTAGCACTCATGCTGGCCCCACAGGAGGTTTCCCCCAGCTGGGTCCAATTGCTTCCCCCAGGAAAGGACCACATCCCTCCCTGGGTGGGTCCTGCAGCACAGACAGGTGCTCTTGGTGCCCAGCTGAGCGTGACACAGAGAATATTAAGAGAAGCAGTTCTACCATCTGCCTCTTAGGTTTCAGGAGTGATACAGCACAGGACCTTGCCTAGGAAGGCAATTTGTAATGGCAGGCGAAGCATTCCAGATGTAATCATAGAATGGTTTGGGTTGGAAGGGACCTTAAAGATCATTAGTTCCAACCCCCTGCCATGGGCGGGGACACTTCCCACTAGATCAGGTTGCTCAGAGCCCCATCCAGCCTGGCCTGATCATGCACCTGCGATGTTCATGACAGAGCTAGAAGACCATCTTCCAAAGAAAAGGGGGGAAAAAAAAGATTTTCTTTCATTTTCTTCAGTACATGAAGTCATTGTTTTGACCAAGCTATGTTCTAATAACTTGAGAGCGCAATATGTATTATTGGGTGGTATTTGAAAAGAACAGCAGTTCTATACTGTTAATGTTTGATTCCCTTCTCCCATTTTTATGATTTTCTACCTTTACCTCATCAAAACTGATATTTTACTGAGCTAAGCAGCACAAGTGAAATACTGACATGCACTTCCCTAACTCTGAGTTAAGTATGAATCTGTTCCAATATAAGTGCTTATTCAGACAGGAAGAAATATAATTTAATCATGTGTGAGCTGAAGTAAGATATACCGCGGAACCTCACCATCATTCAAGTCAGGTTGGTACAGTACCCTATGAAATATGCACCGACTGACAACAGTAAAAGCAAAAATCTAGCCTTACCTCAGAAGGAAACTGGTGTGAGTAGGAAACAAAATCATCTATGTTCATATACCCTTTTTTCTTTTTTTTAAATACCAAGTTTGGACAGCACACAAATGAACAAATGGGAAGACATTTCTTTTATTCATTGTAAGAGAAGGTGTAGTGTTTTGGTGGTTAATTTGAAAAAGTTTACAGATTAGTATATAAAATACACGGTGTCTTGTTAAAAGGATCGACAGAGTGCGTATTTCGCTGGCCAATTGGAAATCCAGTTGAATTTGAATAACGTGACCGGCATTGGCATGAGTTATGTTCCTACAGCGAGAGGAAAGGGGAACCTGTTCTGGAGGGTGAAGGTGGTATAAAACTATTTCTGCTTGCAGAAAGAGAATGGATGCATGTGCACTCGCACAGCACTGCCAGGCTACCATGACAACTGAAGTTATATATAAATTATGTGTGTTACTACCATAAAAGATCACATTCCAGAGTCCTGGATTGGGTTAGAAATCTCCTTATATAGCTAGTTATCTGCCCTGTGGTGTTGTTTGTTACCCCAGCCTGGTTCGACAAAGCACAGAAGCAACAACAAAACACCAAACAAAAAAAGGAATATCTGGTTTCACAGAGCCCTTTCTACAACTACAGTAGATGATCACTCTCTTACCATTTTATGAGGTGCCTTCTTGATCATCAGGTAGGCTAGAAGTTAGAAGAGGGTTTCTGAGCAGGTTTATTTGTGGTCGTTGCCCGTCTGTCTTGTTTCTGTGGAGGTTTTTTTTTGTTCCCTTTGCCAGTTTTCACATTGGTATGTTTCTGTAGATGATCCTAACAATAGTTGGGCAACAGTTCCAAGTTAGATGTGACATATAACAACATTTTGGCTTTAGATGCTTGGGAATCTATACGCTTCGCTTATAAAAACAAACCGACCCATAAATAATCGCTAATAACAAAAACTAAAGTGAGCTGTGCCATTCACTGACATCTTCCCAAAGCAGCTATGGTGAAGGCTGGTGTCCCACACATTGCACAAGTGTCTGTTTGCTCCTGGCTTCTCTTTCAGAGGCAGCTATCTAGTTTGTGCCTTGATTAAAATCAGCACGCCACCACCTTTTGCTGTGGATTACAGCTATTTAGCTGTCTAAAAACAAACTGAAAGTCAGCTATTTCTGGCCTTCTAACTTTGGATGTCAGAGGCGAAGAAACAGAAATCTGAAAGTCTGTGAATAAGTGGTGACACCAGCTATTCCGAAGAGGCACAGATGCACAATAGGTGGATGAATAAACTTTAGCATGAATAGCAGCCGAGGCACAACAGAACAAAATTCAACGTCAACGCCAGCTTCTAGGAGGACTTCTGCCTGCTTTTCAACCCCATAGCCAGCGGTCTAACGCTCTCCCTGCATTGGCATCGATACATTTAACAGGTCAATCACATCGAACTGGAACAGCCCCCAGAAGAGTTAAAAAACAAGTAATAGCTCATGGTTCTTCTCATTGCATGGGCATGGCATCTGCACTGCAATCCTGCTTTCTTCAGGAAAACACCTCGCCTGGATGTAGACCAGGGTTTCCAGGCACAGATCAGTGACTTGGTTTGTAGTTGTGTTTTTAACGGGACCTTAGCAGCAAAGATGGGTTGTAAAGGCACAGAGAAGTTCCTGTTTCCGTAGGCTGTTATGACGGCCATTTATAATCTTTTATCCCATCCCCCCAAACAAGTGCAAGTAGGAACACAATTTAAATAATCAAGTTCTGATTAAACATTTTTTTCAATTAGTTTGATTACCGAAGCACATTTCAAGAATAATTAAATGTGGGGAAGCAAATTTACTAAATAGGAATAATGTATCAAATAGGAAGAATTTATTTACAACTAATTTAGGGTCAGACCACAACTCTCTTAATGATAATGATGGGCAGTATGATTGACATCGCATTACATGGACTGCAACGCGCTTTCTTCTGTGAGTGTATATTCCATGTACTTCACATGCGAGAAGTTCACAAAGCATCCTCAGCAGGGAGCAGGTGGGAGATAATGAAGTTTTTGCAGATGAGGAACCTGCAACTAAACCTTGCAAAAGGCAAGAGCTGAATATCTGCTAGCCCTTCCTAACTTTAGAACGTGCCACCAAGGAAGGCTGTTGGCAGATTCTCTTTTATCCCCTCCTGAGCCTTTGACAAGCAAGTGGTTTACAGAAACCCTCTCCATTACTCAGATTGGAGGTAGCAATTTCAGCAAATATAAATAAATATTAAGCTCGTATACCAAAAATGTTTGCACTTCCACGAAGCAACACCACATAGATGGTTAAATTAGAAAATGCCCCAGTGACACTGCATTAGGGTAAAGAGTTTGCTGAGAGATTGTCAAGGGGATCTTCCGATGGAGTTGTTTTTTTAAATAGCTTCTACTGAATACTCAATGGCTCAGAGAGATATTTTCGCTTTCTAATTTATGAATCCTAAAGATGAGTCATGTCTGGCAGAGATGATTTAGTAGTATGCAGAGGAAGGAGATAAATTCCACCAAGACAGACAGAAATCAAACCAACTTTCCTCTGAGTTTTAATGAGGGTTACAAGAATCCCAGCCAGACCTTTCCAGGATCCGGCTAATGCAGGAGGCTGCTCAAGTCTAGAGTTTGGGGTTATTCTTTGCGTAAACACTTCAAAGCAAAGCTCATTAAAGTTAGTGGAAAAAGTCTCAGCGAACAGACTGGGTTTGAAATATACCTAAATAAGTGCAACTCTTTCAAACGGCATCAATCCGCCTCCTCTCTGAAGGGTTTCATTCATTTGGAGGCTTAGAACAATAACAAGGAACTTCAGATGTATTTACAAATAAGAAATACGCACACGGTTTGGGATGGAAAATGAGATGTTACTTTGGCTGTTGGATTTTTCCTTTCCTATTTGATACAAGAAAAGCAATGAAACATTCAACCAAAATATGTTTTTCTCTCTTGCTAGACCAAAGCTAGATGTTATGTCATTATTATCATGGATGTTATTTACTTTGTGGTTTGACAAACAACATCAAAAAAATCAGTTATTCACTAAATTCTAATTAGGACTAAATTAGAACTAAAAGTCATAGCGTCAGCACTTTCACGGCAGTGGTTAACATAAAGCAGCAAAACCGCCACAATCAGTAGAAATAAGCAAGGGAAGAGGACAAAAAAAAGAGAGAGACCTCTACAACTTCAATCAAAAATGTAAAAAAAGTTTTACAAAACTGCTTTTGTACCTAATCTAATTTTGATAATAAAATAAAACTTCCCACAAGAATACGATTCTTACCACTGCGCTGCAACAGCATGTATGTCTGTTTTAATTGTAGTTAGATCTTAAAAACAAGGAATTATGTTGCTACTCAAGATATATCTTCAAAGCCAGGAATTTAATACCAAAGAGCATCAGACAAGAAGAGTGCCGTGTCCTTAATCTGAACATAACACTAGCCAGCTACACAAATGGGATAGAAAATTCTCTGGCTCTGACCGGCATTCTAGCGACCCAGTCCCTTGTGAGCAAATATTTAGGTTTCCCTGCAGGTGTACAGCATTCCACTGCTTCAACAGGAAAACAAAGTCAACTTAAGACTTTCATAAGTTTATTTACTTTTTAAGCCATTTCAAACAGCATCATTTCCTTTTCTCTTCCTAAACCTCGCCAGTTCTTTACAACCTTTTTGCAGTGCTTTGAGGTGCTTTCAAAGGTACTTTTTAAAAAATGTTTGCTTCATTGGGTCACATAACTATAAAAAAAATTTATAGCATTTCAAGGGGTTCAACATTTCAGTCATTTTCAGCATTTTTTTTCTCATTCTACTTCTCATTATTTACATAGCTTAATTGCCCTTAGAATAACTTTATCCATTCCCAGAACATATTTGTAAAATCCCCCTTCCTCTTTGTTCACTGCAGCAGTGCTGCGCCATATTCCTTTTCTTTCCCCCGTTTTTATTTTTTAAATACCTTCCCATCAAACCCTAACCAACTTTACGTGCACTCTTGTCTTTGATATACCCAGTAGAGAAAGGCAAATTAATTGGCATTAACATCAACCTGCATTAAGGTACCTTGTTTCTTTTGAAAGAGACCTTTGGTATCAATCAGAGCAACAGATTTTCTAAGGGACGCTCACAGTCACATCACCCGCTGGCGTGAACAAAGACGGAGCATGAGGTGGAGCAAGCAAATGGGATGAACAGAGCAGATCCCTTGCTTTGCTTCCAAATGTAAACCCTGAACATTTAGAATTAAAGAATAATGTTCATAACATACAGTTCCCAAACTGAAATACTTTCAGCGGCAAAAAGCAGGTTTCTCATCAGAAAAGTTAGGGAACTCTGTTGGAGTTGAAACTTAGGGAGGATTTTCCACATCCAAGTGTCAGGCTCAAAACTAAGAGGGTTCAGTCCCTGTTCTCTGACCGTTGCCCTTCATTCAGTCTCCTGAGAAATGCTCTGACATATTTAAAGCCTGCTTTTACAAACTGTTCTATATATCACATCTTCAGCATGCGCAAGGTCTTCCAGTATCTGTTTTCTAGCTCCTCTCCTTTACTCCCCTGCTTCACAGACGATAAAGAACAGTCATAAACATTTAACAGCCCAGATAAGCTAATAAATACAGCCCTAAATATTATCGCCCCTACAAACAAGAGGGAGAGAGTAATTTCTCCTAAAAAAAAAAAAAAAAATCTCTTTAAACCAGAGAGCTTTTTATTAAGCCAGCAAGTGACAGCACAAAAGGCGCCTCAGCCGAACACTAAAGCAAAAATAAGAGCATCAGGCTTGGAGAAGAACCGGCAAGACCCACTTGCTTAGTTGAGGAGTCACTTAATTGGATTTACTTGCCAGTCGGAAACCTAATATGAGACCCCCACCATCTCAAGACATTCCGACCCCTGTCCTGGGTCACGGCTGGACACAGTGAATTAAGATTTTCTGTTGCCTGAACCCAGAAGGGCAGATGTCCCTAGACAGGTGGTTAAATTGAAGATCTCTGCCAAGGAGCAGATTCTTACTTATATCCCATGTCTTAATTCACGAGTTGCTTCTCTTTGCCTATTCTTCCTTCCTTTTCCTCCTTGTTAGACACATGAACCTGGCTGGGCTAACTCTTGCTTTCCCCTTCTTCTCACGGAGTGTTTTAATTCAGTCTCCCACTGTCTCCTTTTCATAGTTCCATAATAAAGAAGTTTCAGAAGCCATTCCTGCATTTTGTTTTCATATATATAAATTTCTCTACTCTAGATTTATACCTGCATCACCCCATAATATCTAGAGACACGTGCATACCCTGCACAAAATGGGTTTTGTCCGCAAAGCCAGCAAAATAAGACATCTTTGCAACTCACAGATCAAGCCATTTTTCAAGTTAAAAAAAGAAAAGCAGCAGAAAGAGGGAAAAGTTAAACACTTCTTTAAACTCCTCTTCCTACTTCAGTCAAACATCCCTAAGCAGCTTTAACCTGAGATGAAATGTGGCATATGAAATTCAGGCAGATTAGCTCCTTTTGTGGGAATTTGGTTGTTGAGAGTGGAATCAGACTTCTGATTGAAAGGTAACTTTGAACTCAACTCAGGAGCTACAGACAGTCCATAATAAGGTACATTATTATTCTAACTTAGAACAAGGCGTGATCACGCTTGCAGAGATCGGCAAATTCTTTGTAGGTGTCATGGGACACTTTTCATTTTGAAGGCCACTTAAATGCATTTACATTTTTAAACTCTCACCGTAACTAAAGGGTTATTGTTCTTTTCCAGCCTGTTAGATCTAGATTCCGCACGTCCCGCATGTGCCATACTTTGAACATTTTGTTCTTGTTTCCTGCTCTCACTCATCACAAAAACAGATGAGAATCACACATTATTGCTTCAAAATATGAAAAGTAAATGCAGAGAGGGGTTAATTTATACCTTCCATAAGAGGTTTGGGAGTGTTATTATGAAACATCTCGAGTGTTAATAATATTTTTCTTTTTATTTGCTTTGTTTCTCTGAGCATTGCTGTAGAAAGAATAAAAAATAACCTTGGGCATTGTAGGAAATACACTGCAATCCAAAAGTAATTCATAACGCAGTTCTACTAAGGGCCCTGTGAATAGAGCATCTCAGCATATTTCAGGAACATGAAAAAGAAAGCAAGCGACCTCCCCGCTACAAAAATGTCAATACTCGTTGAGCCATAATTAGCAGGCTATCGCCTGTAGGGACAGGCTTGTCCCTCTCCAACACGGGAAGAGGGATATGTTCGTTCTGCCAAATTAAAAGGGGGTTTTGCTATTAAGCAGCTACGTCAGAATTCATCTTAATGGTCACAAACATACCAAATGAAATGAAAAAAGAGGGTGAGTTGGGCCTTATTCTTCTTTGTACAGGGGCCATTAACCTGCCAGAGGAATGTAAAGAACCATTTTACTGCGTCTAAGCGAAGGTCACAGCGAAGCACAAGGCGGTGTCCAGATGCTCGTCCCTGTAGAGAGGAGCAGGGGGCTGCTGTCCCAGGGGCATCCAGCCAGCGCTGCTGGGGCAGGGAGCGTAACTGCAGGACTCAGTCATTAGCTTTTGCCTGAGGAAAAGGGAAGTATCTCCTCTTTATTCGGAAAAAGACTTGCATCCCACGCACGCTGGGCATCATAAACACTTCTGTTTTCTTCCTGCCACAACATGTATTCAGGTTCAATACAACCCATACACATTTGAAAGATAGCACACTACAGAAGTGCCTGTATCTACAGCACAATCGCCCCTTCCCCTAAAGATATTTCCTTTTGCAACTAGAAGTCCTGTGAGCACTGATAACACGATAGAAATATTATAATACAAACGGAAAATTTGAAGCCACTTTTATCTTCCAACTCCAAGTGTTTGATTAAATCCACTCCAACCTTGCTCAGGCTTTCAAATCTTTTTTCCCCTCTTTGTAAATCATTCTTTTCTCCTTCATCCCACATGGCTACCCCAGCTGCAAAGAGCTGGTACAAGAGAATATTATCCCATGGAAACTCAAGCCTTCAGCAGCATATTTAGAAACTAATTAGCTTGAAACTCAAAGCATGAAGAAAATACTACAAGGCTAACACATCTCCTTTCTTTCTTTCTTTCACGCCGTTTTCCTTCTTTATGAAAGCTGCTACTCCAACACCATGTGTTTTGGTACTTTATCAGAATTACTTCCCAGCAAGTTAGGTGATGGCAGAAATAGTAATAAATGACTGGGTGTCAACAAGAGGGTTATTGGGTAAAGAGAAAAAGAATCTGTTACCTTCAAGCACACACCATACAATAATTTATTAAACTGTCAGGAGCAAGCCTTTAAGGTAAAAATGAGCTGACTCAGAATTCTCTGATTATTGAAAATGAATCCTTAATAGAAGTAAATGGACAAGAACAAAATTTCCTTGCTATGTTCGCCATTCAAAATTAATTGGAAAGTGGCTGATTTGAGAATATTATATCCTCTAGTGAACTGAAAATGCTGTATTTTTTTTTCCTCTGAAACCAAGAGTGGAGAATTAAATTAACTCTGAGGTTTGTTTGCTCAGAGTAGGCCACCAAAATGGATTAATTAATCATCATTTATGAATACTCTGTAACATAGAGCAGTCAGCTCTTCATAAAACTGCTAAAATAGCAACATGACAGTAGAACAGTTATAAAAACAAATGGTACGTTTCCTGCATCTCCAGTCTATATCAACTTGCCTGGCATTCCTTTCTTTGCAGTCTGAGAGAAGGGATCCTGGTGAAAACTCTTGTTCAGTGTTTATAAAAGGGCTCAGTTTAAACGGGATGATTCATAGTTGCTGTACTACTCTGTGTGCGGCACAAGGTCCTGGGCAGTGATTTCCACAGGGAACGTCAGTATTGCTCTGGGAGACTTTACCTTCCTCTACCCGGAGACTATGAAGTGCCACATTAATGATAATAGACATAATTCATTCCATCATTCAGAAACCAGTTAGAACCAGATCTTACTTAAGCGTATCTATAAATGTCAGAGAAACAGCCATTTATGGACGCTTTTCCAAACTAATAACCATTTTGACCATTATTTGCCATTAGCAGATACGTGAGCACTTTTCTCCCAAAGGTCAGCCGGCTCAAAGGATTGTGTTTTAACTCATTGATTGGAAGGGTAAACAGAGAGAAAAATGATTGAAGATCCAGTTTAAAAAAATAAAAGCACTGTCACTAGGGCAGGCTCTTACTGAACTTACTGAAGTCCTGCTGAAGCAAATAGAGCAGTTGCATCTTGGCCCGGTGTATTGAACTGTGGTCTGAAATACCGGGATTCCTCTATGGGTATTAATGCGTTGTTTCTTAAGATGGTCAGGTCACCAAACTTGAGGTCCATATTCGTTTCAGGACTAGTTTCTTCCTGCCTAGAAATATTGTCTTCCCTGGAACCTTCCAGAGTAGCCAAGGGACATCTCCAAGCTGTGAGGGGACGACATTCATTTAACCCCAGGTCATTGCAGGGGAGGGAAATTTGACGGAGCATTCCCCGGTGACCCGCAGTGTCTATGCGGAGAGACTCAAGTCAAGCACAAAGCTTGGCTCAAACACAGCGTTCATAAATATTTATTACCACTGTGATTAGCTGTTTGGCAGCCTGGCCACTGCTGGCTCCCCTGGTTGAATGCTGTCTAGCTGTTTTCACAGATTCCTGAGTGGCAGAGTCTCCTCCTCTTACCCAAGAATCACAGCTATGCAGGTACTACACGAGTAGAGCAAACGCTCTTTAATTGGATCTCATCGTATCCTCTGCGGTCCGCATAACTGAGGTTTAATGTTGCTTAAAACATAAGCAACGTATTTAGATTTCTTCGAAGTAATGAGAGCCCTGTTTATTTCCATTAAAATAAAAGTCAAACGGGAAGACATTTTCTGACTATTTTCCACTCACACAAATAAGAGGCCCCATAAGATATTTTGGAAATTCTGGAAAACTAATTAGTTTTGCTACAGAGATATTTAATCTGTGCTATAAAGTGATCCCTCCTGGATTATGTGCAATATCTACATGCTACTCAAACATGTCATTATTTAATTAGGTATTAGGCATTTATCAACAGGCACGCACAAATAAGAAAGCAGAGCTGACCCTTCCCTAGAAATAAGGCCAAGGAGCAGGAAAGCTTGAGGAGGGCAAAAGCAGCAGAGCCTGCAGGCGGATTGATGGTGATGGCTCCAGCCTGAGCCCTCCGACATCATCTGTCATCTCCCCACACACACGCGTGAGCAATGCCCCCACACGGGATGCTGACTCCACAGCTTCCCCGGGCAGTCCGTTCCAATGCTTGACAACCCTTTCAGTGAAGAAATTTCTCCTAATATCCAATCTAAACCTCCCCTGACACAACTTGAGGCTGTTTCCCCTCATCCCATCACTTGGTACTTGTCACCTCGCTACGCCCTCCTTTCAGGTAGTTGTAGAGAGGTATGAGGTCTCCCTTCAGCCTCCTTTTCTCCAGGCTGAACAACCCCAGTTCCCTCACCCGCTCCTCATAAGACTTGTTCTCCAGACCCCTCACCAGCTCCGTTGCCCCCTCTCTGGATCCTGACTGGCGCTTCTGTAGTCAGGGGCCCAAACAATCGGTGCTGTTGTTATTTCACTTCCACAGACCCAAAAGCAAAAATTTTACTTTACCTACGTATACAGGGGAGGCAGAGTGTATTATTTAGAATAATTTTTGCCTTTTTCCGTGCTGTGATAAATACAAGGCTTGTGAGGCAAGCCTCATGGTGTCCTAGGGGACACCATTCAAAGGCACTGCAGAAGACCTTGGCCTGGTGCTGGCCCCCGGTGGTCATTCACCCATCAGCTCAGGCCAGCCCTCCTGCTGCCGTGGCAGTACTGTCAGGACAATATATGCAGCATTAAGAACAGTAAGGGAGAATTATCGTTATTTCAGTGCAGTAACAGAGAAAGCTTCACGATTTTCTATAGATGCAGCCAGATGTAATTTGGTATCATAAACCGATGGCCAAGGAATACTCACATTCTTCATCGGCACAAAGTAATTGAAGCTGAACTGATTTTTATCTGCAGAGGATTATGACTAAAGAGGTCGACAGCCTCGACCAGTATTTTGTAGTTGCTTGACAGAATTAACAAGGAGCGAGCGATATATACCGTCAAGGCAAAGGGTTATTGATAGCTATCTCCTTACACAAACTCCTGTGATCATCTTTGAAAACTGAAGACCGAAACCATCTGAGACTTCTCAGAGCTGTGTCTTTGATGATGCTTTTGTTATTCTGTCAGAAATGGTTGGTGTACAAATCTGACTTAACCCAAATCCATTTTCACCTTCTTCATTTGTGTGATTTTAAATGGGGTTTATTGTCGAGTCTGAACTGAATAGGTTGATTATTTTTTTAGAGGAAGTTTATAGTCTAAGGAAGCCTTTTCAATGAGAAAACACAGGTGGCAACAAAACAAATTCTTGTATCATGAATTTCACTTAAAAAAGAAAATACGTGCTTATAACAGGAGGGTTGAATTGCTCTAGACTTCTGCAAAGACTTCATGGAGCCCATAGACGTAACTGGTAGGACCGCGTTCACAGAAGTCATTAAACCTTGGCCACAATTAGATGTACTGCCGATCACTTATACAAGTGTGACAAATGAACAGACATAAAAAAATCCATTTAGTTTTTCCACCCTAATGCAGCTACGCACTGATTGCATAAAGTCATCAACAGCAGCAGTTATTTTTTCACAGGCTCTGAAAGCATGCCCTAATAGTAAAAAAAAAAAAAAAAAAAAAATCCACTTTTTTTTAATTGCAGGCTTTAAAAAAAAAAAAAAACCAACAAACTAATGGAGTGGAACTTCCTAACTAGCTTTCTTCATATAGGACCTGACTTGTCAGGGATACCAAAGATGTATATAACACAGGAAACAGTTGCTGTGTTGGAATGTGGTCATGATTTAGCCTTTATTTTAAAAGTGAGACTTGGGTAGATATTAGAAAATAAAAAACAGACATAGCAACTTGATTCTCATAGGGAAAGGAACAACGCACAGGATTTTTCTGTCAATAATAAAGAATTCATTTAATCGTACCAACTAAATAATGCAAAAGTAGAAAGCGTTCCTGGGTAAATGAGAAACAATTTCGCTCTTTGAATAGGGAATGTTAAAACAACATAGATACCCTACAACATTTGCAGAGCTGTCCCAAGGCCACGTAGCACCACTGATCGACAGCAGCTTCCCCTCCCATCGCCGGGAGCACTTTGGGTGGAATACAGACACTCTAATGAATATGGGCATGGGAAATAAAACGCCATTCAACAGTTTTCTTTCCCCTTCAATCAAAGACAAAAATGTTTCTTTCCAAACACTGCCTTTGTTGCTTTCTTTAGAGGTATCATGTTTGGAAAATATTTGATTATCCTGTCAAGAATGCTAAAATATAGAAAGATGTGCAGAGCGGAAATAGAGTAAAAGTAAAAAAAGCGATTTTCAGGCATATAAATGATTTTGCTTCAGTAGCAGGAGGGTCATGAATATGAATAGCGCTGAATTCTAGAGAAACAATTTGTCATTATTAAAATTAGTGCTTTGTCAACACAAAAATCTCACTCCCAGCTTCCTTTTTGTGCTGCTGCACAAACAGCTGCATTAAGGGCCCACGCGTTCTGGGATTCATTATCAGTGAATGGGGCTCTGGCTCATAAGGTACAAGAAAAGTCTGTAATCCATAATAGGAGGCTGTCAGGATGTGAAATATATTAAACACTCGAAACTGAAAGAGGTATTTCTGTGGTCAGCCTAGCATAGAGCTACTTGGTATTAGTAAATGGACACTTGACAGTTTTGCATTTCTCAGCCATGACATCCCATTTACACATTCAGAAATACAACATGCTGCCATCTAGATCCAATTATGAGAGTTTGCTCTTGGAGCAACTGTACAGCATTTTTCGGAGCACAATGGAAATAGACAGAATAGCAAAATTCATTTTTTTCTGGGAAACATTCATGCAAGAGAGGAAGGGAGAAGAGCAGTAAATATGCCAGCACGTTTCTACAAGAACAGGATGCCTGCACCATATATTTCCCAACACGTCTTTGTTTTGCACGAGGTTGAGCTATACCCCTGGTTTATTTTGCATGCATTAATTCCTCCTTTCTTGCAAATTTTATTTAAGAGGTGCAGAAGCAAGGAAAAAAGTTGTTAAAGGCAGCAAACAAGTTCCCCTTAGAGGAACAGGATTCACATGTGAGACCTGTCTCTATTCCTGGGCTTCCCAGCCATTGCTGGAAAGGGACAAAGGACGAGCAGGAGGAAAGGACCTAAAAGGGAACATTGATCCCATTCCATTATTGAATGGCTGAGGGGATGAGGTGGAGCACATTCGTACATAAGTTTTGTAATTGTTTTTTTCATTGCAAGCGCTAGATCGATGGACAGGCAGAGTTTCAAATATCAACATAAAGGTATCAGCCAATATTGGATTCCCAATATTGGATAGCCATCCTTGAGACTGGCTGGGCACGCCAGTGAGACTGGTCGGGTTACATTTCAGCTGGAAGCCGGAGCACTGACAGTCCTTTTTCCGTGAATCTCCATCCTAGCACGTAGGCGTATGTTATTCTCAAGGAGAAACCAGAAGCTTTGTGGTAATTTCATAATCGTTTTAATTGTCTAGGATAGATGGCAAGGGCGGTGGTGGCTATGGAGCACGGGCTCCTGTGGAACAGAGAGGAAGCGGCCATATTTAATATCAGCTCCCGTACAAATCAACACAACTGCAGATTTCACTCAGGCTGGAGGGATTCGCACCAGCTGAGGGTGGGATGTACCCTCGGTCATCCAAAGGCACAGCTTTGAAGTGAAACATCAAACATTTCTGCACTCAAAGCTGCGTGTACTGCATAAGCTAAATTCTGCAGTAAACAAATGCCCACACGGGAAGGATAGAGTTTTAAAAGCAAATGCGTCCTCATTTTGGAAGTCCCTTTACCCTTTGAGACCTTCAGGATGTTTATGTTCCTAGTGGTCATGTATAGTAAGGAATTTAAGCCTCTGGAAGCATAGCCAAGCGGCTAACGGGATCTTCGTAGCTACGTGGCTACTGCTAGCATGACGTGCGTCACCCAGCCAGTCTGAAAATCCCACCGGAGTTCAACATTTCTTGAAAACTTCCCTTTAAAGCTACGTCCACCCTGCAGGATCTGCAGTGGTTTGCAGTTCTCTGGGATGATTCTCCCCAAACAAACGAATAGGATTTCCAGTCTCGGGGCAGGCTAGCACCCTAGTGCCCTCCAGAGACGTATAGCTAACCTTCATCCAAAAGCAAGTGCTTTTAGTTCAGATTGTGCTTAAGAGTAGATAAACCTCTGTATTCTGCATTAATAGGTACACAGGGCTGTGCATCTGGAGAAAGTTACCTCTGAGTACAGAATGCAGTTTCAGGGCACTACAAGCAGATCTAGCATGGTTTATATTCCAATAAATTTGAAAGCAGCCCTTTATTTTTCTCTACTAATCTAGATGTCATTTTATATATATAACACAAGCACCTGTATACACAGCGTATTCTCTATATGCTATGTTTGTATCTAAAATTTCTGGATATAATTGATTTTAAAAAGCCCTGGAAACAAGAAGCAGACAGTAAAACCGTGTGGTGGTGCTGTCATTGGTTTACAAGCAATCTCATAAGGGTGACCGGTTCAGGTTTGTTAGTAAGTCACTAACTAAATATTATGGTTTAGGAGCAGAGGAGCTGGTAAATATCCAGATGCAGGATATAGCTTGTGTTAGATTCTGTCAGGTGGAGGAATCGTAAAATACCCTTTCTTTCCCCCTGCCCACCCAGCCTAATGGAATTAATACGATTCATCAGCCAGATGGCACATTAACTGCACAGGTGCTTTGAGAAATTTAGGACCACTGTTCTCCTCCCACCTCTTTCTTTTGAGAAGAGAAATTGCAGACCATTGTGGGTATCTCTGAAATGTTAATACAGAGCAGGCAACAGAAACCAGGAGAAAAAAAAAAAAAGCCCATTACAACAGCAAGATCAGAATTTCCACCGTCTGTGGGGCACAGCTCTCCATTCATTCCCATTTAATATAGATAGAAATAAGATGCTCCTAGAAGGGCTGCATGGGTCACCCTAGGGAGAGGAGATTAATTCTTTGCAAATCACACCATCCCTCTGCGCCTCAGTTTTGTCATGAGCAAAACATAAATCTCAGAATTCTCTTCTTTTTTGTGCAAGACTTCGAAAGCCATAGCTAAAAACCCATAGATGTTTCTTACAATAAAATGAGGAGTTAAAAATACAATTAAAAAGTGTGTTTCTGTAAAAAAAGGACCCTGGGTATAAAAGAGAGAAAGTGATTTTGAGAAAAATGTATTACGGGGGTATTAGAGGGAGGCAGCGGCTGAGATCTAGATCAGAGGGTGGATGGCAGAAAGAGAGAAAAAAGCAAAAAGAAAGTTTTCCTACCTACACCTTCACCATTCTCGTCCCTTTGCACCTCTCAAATTATGAGTGATCACAGCAATGGGGACGGAGGGAGAGATAAATTGCTCGAGCTAATAAGACACCGCGTGGGTACAAACCACCGCATCATTTGAACACCAGCATCCTGCTAAGAGTCTGTGTTCTGGCACCAAAGCAGCACACAACCCACCTCGCTTCCCGTGGCGCGTTGGCTAGAGATCGTATAGTGACAGCAAGGGATTTTACTTGGTGACTCGCTGCGCATCCGTGGAACACGCCTTGCTTGTGCCAGTTTAACCTTAAGAGTAATGCCAGCCAGCCAGAGCCCTTTCCCCAGCCTCGGGAATTTGAAACTATTTATTGCCTTTGTAGCGCTCTCTTGCGCAGAGCGGCATCCTGCCTCCCTCCTAAAAGCATTTTCCTCACCTTGATGAAGTGCTGCCTGCTGGTGAGTCTCAGTCTCTGTGCTGTAGCTTCCTTTTTGTCCTAGAAGGTATGACAACAAAGCTCTTTCTCTTTTATCCACCAACTTTGCTGAGAGTGCTGCGGGAGGGGACACTCCTTGATTTGCACCCATTTCTTCACTCTTGCCCTCCGAGCTGGTTCTGAAGCCTTTTTGGGTCCACCAAAACAGCACAGCAAAGCAGCGCGACAGCGTTGTGTTGTCCCGGCACCAGCATCGTGCTATTTCAGCACATTTCTAGGCTATTGCATTTTCTATGGATTGATTCATCAGCATGAAAACAAACTTTTGTGTCCATCCCTGCTGTAAACACGAACAGTTCAGACCCGTCTCCTTTTGTCTCAACTGATACGGAGATAAAGCAAAGAATTAGTTATGGTTTTATCCCATGCATAATGCATCATATTTAGGGTTTTTTCCACTTCAAAAAAGATCAATGGAGCAAAAGAAGTCAAGAGAGATGTCCAAGATCTTTTGACTTCATAAAGAGTGATCAATTGGATCTTTTGGATTGGAGTGCAGCCTAATGAAACTCTTAAAATAAGCTAATACCCATCTCCTATAAGTATCTTTTTACATTTAAAAAAATCTCATTCAAAATCAAGTGTAAAAAAAAGGCAAAAAGAGCAAGTAGATCTGCTTGCATACTTTATTTGCTACAATAATATTAAATTGCTGCAATAATATTAAATGTCATTGACAGACCCTTTAGCACTTATCAAAAAAACACTTCAGAGACAAAATTATATTCTCTATCAACATTTTTTAGAAGTGTTTTCCTTTTCAGCATTTTAAACTAGTTTGCAGGAAGCACATGTCACATTTTGAGGAGCTGAACTCTAAACCGGAAAGGATACGTTTGCGTTGGGGTTTCTGGAGAGGGGAGGAGGAGGTCAGTAGGCTGGAAACCCAAAGAAGAAGATTCATTACCTTGCTTCTAAGTTTCTGGGCTACTGCACGCGGGCATGCACAAAGACCAGGGCAATTTTAGTGTTCTCTCCAGTTGCGTCAAACACTTTCAGTCATAAAATGCACAGGCGCTGGAATCCGCGCAGTCAAGCCGACAGAAAAAAAGATCTTGTACAGCTGCCAGTCTCGGCTCAACAGGGGCTCAGAACAGAATAAAAGCGAAGAATAAATTACCTTTTGTGAAATAAAGTGGGCACAGCGCAAACACACTGCAGATGGGCCATAAGGGACACTTTCTCCTAAGTTCCATCCATCTTCACCTTACAGGAGTACTAAAAGCCTTATCAATAATTTAACAAACTAATGGACATGTTTTTAAACATTGTGGGCTGATGCTTAAAGAAGCACCACGTTGGCAGAGCAAGCTGGTGAAAGTGGAAAGCTTGTGGCTTTTTCTTCTGTGGTTAATTGAAAGCCAGGCCAGCGTGGTGCGCGACGGACGCAGTATTTTTGTCAGCAGCAGAGCTCAAAACCGGGACCACAAAACAGCAACGTACGAAAGGGCAGACTTCATCTTCATGTGGGAGCAACGGTTGGTTTTTAAATACCTCCAGGGATGGTGCCTCAACCACTTCCCTGGGCAGCCTGTTCCAGTGCTTGATAACCCTTTTGGTGAAGAAATTTTTCCTAACATCCATCCTAAACCTCCCCTGGTGCAACTCGAGGCTGTTTCCTCTTGTTCCATCACCTGTTACTTGGAAGAAGAGACTGACCCCCAGCTTGCTACAACCTCCTTTCAGGTAGTCGTAGGGAGCAATAAGGTCTCCCCTCAGCCTCGTACACCTTGGCATCTCCGGCATATCTAACATACACAGCCTAAACATTGTCCCCCACGTCTGGGTTGTGCAAGACATCACTCAGACTACAACCAGCTTCCCTCGAGACACGGGGAGAAAAAAGCCTCACTGACCTGAGCGCCCACCCAGGGTGCTGGAGACCCAGATCTCCTGCTGCAGCTCTCAAAGGAGGAAGGTGCCGATGCTGCCTCCTCTCTGCTACCTGCCCATCCCTTTATAAGCTCACAGTTGTGCTGGCAATCCCCATTCCTAATCATCCGAAAAGAGATCACCTGGATGTAGATACCTATCTGTAAAGCAAGCAGTTTACCTGGGAATTAAACTGCTAAACTTACCACCACCATATTGCGAAGTTCACTGTAACCAACATTATACCTCTAATTTTTGACTTGGCGTCGAGGCCTCCTTGAGGCATGATGCCGTTATTGAGAAGTGCACTGCCTGACATGCTTTCCTGTTTATTTGCTGTGGTCACGTTAGTTAATTTGTACTTTGTGTGATCTGCTGCATATTATCGATTGTCAGCTTCAGAGGTGGTGCTGAAAAAGAAGAAAATATACACTGTTCAGTTACCACTATGATGTTATTTCTTGATGACACTGTAATTAAATTCCATTGTCATTGCGCGTGCTATCTTAGGCCAATGTACTGAGTAAAACAGCCAAGTAACAGCACTCATTTTGATACCCTGCAGGTATTTAAAGATGGGTGGACATGGTGCTGAGGGACATGGTTTAGTGGTGGGTTTGGCAGTGCTGGGTTAATGGTTGGACTCCATGATCTTAAAGATCCCTTCCAACATAGACGAGTCTATGATTTATGATTCTGTGATTCTCTTGTTCTATGATCTGACCCTCACAGAGAGGCTAGGAAGTGCAACTAGTTTAACTTTGTCATCGTCTTCTTTCAGGTTTGGAGGGGGGGGGTGGAGATGGTTTGGTAAAGCTCCCGGGAGCCCCCATGCCTGCCCTTCCAGCCAGAAGCTGCCATCTCCTGATGTCCAGCCACTGAAAGGTTTCTCTTGCCTCCTAGATCAGCATCTTCATGACCCATTTGTCTAATTACGGGAACGACCGCCTGGGCTTATACACCTTTGCGAACCTGGCCAACTTTGTTAAGAGCTCGACCAACCTGAAACTGCAGACGCTGCCCCCAGTTCAGCTGGCTCAGAAGTACTTTGAGCTCTTCCCGGAGCAGACGGACCCTCTTTGGCAGGTAATGTCGCATCCTCTTCCTCCTCCAGTTGCAATCCGCTTGTTGAAATAAGAATCTTTTTCTATAAATATAAAAATAAAAAATCCCCACTTCACATTCAGATACGTTATTTCTTCCTGCACACTGCCTTAGATTATTCAAGTTTTCTTGAGGGACCAGTGTTTTTGACTAGAAATGGATTAGCTTCTGCTTACGCCAAACCAGGCACGCGAAAAGCAATTAGTGCCGTTTATGTGAGAGAAAGCTTCCCTTCCCATCCCTCCTGTCTGTAGTTTTGCCGATGTATCACGTTGTGTTAACTGATACTGGTAAGATGCCCGCAGACAGCTGGCAGCGAGAACTATCTCAGGGCAAACGATGCAGATTCATTGCACCCTTTCAGGGAGGAACTGGTAATGTTGGATCACAGCTATGAGGAGGATTTCCCACCATCTGAACCCCATTCAATGAAATAGCGAGGAAAAGGGAAATCAGGAGGGGTCAGCGCAGCAAACACAGAAATGGGCAGCGATTTTAAGAGTGGAAGAGGGTTTCTGCACAGATTCACTGTTCTCTGTCCCTGCTTCAAACGCACAATAGCGCTGCTTGTAATCTCAACGCTGTAATTTCCTAATCATTGTTACACATATCTGGGTCTTCTCTTATTCAGAATATGCTGTGCCACGCTGTGCTTTTAGCTATGCAGGCATAAATCCAGAGTGACTCCACAGGGATCTGTGCAGTTACTTTGCCTTACAGTGGCAAAAAGGAGAAGGAAATTTCCCTATTATTTTTGGCCCAGATCTTCTTGGCAAAAGAAGTATACATCTATAACATTTCCATTGAGTTTAGCAGAGCCGCAGTGATTCACATCAGTTAATGATTTTCTCCATTATATTTTGTTAACTTTATTCACCAGCAAACTGTATCTTCTGTTACCAGCCAAATACTACGCAAAAGCAGTATCTATACGGTAACTGCTTTAAAGAGCAGTCAGTCCTAACCTTTTCTGTAGGGTCTTCTGTTCACACGTTTTTATTTTGCATTCATAAGTAGCAGAAAGATAAGGAGATGAATAATACCCCACATTTCTATTTTGTCCTTCCTTTCGGGTTCTTACATAAATTAAAATTGGTGCTAAGTCCTGTGCATCTGAAACCGTTTTGTCACCTAAGAAAGTAATGCCTTGAAGCTATTCAAACAGAGGTTTCCATTTTAACCTCAAATGAAAACTTGATTAAATCAATGTTTTAATCTTTTTTTCCTTCTTTTTTTTTTCTTTTCTTTTTTTCTAACGACTGAACTTAATCCTCAGTCATGCAAAACCATTACATACACATTGAATTTTAGTCAAAGGGACCACATACATGCCTGCCTATGTGCCTGTGGACTCCGAGTTTATTAAATGAGCCTGACTAACGGAGAGAAGGAAAAGCAGTAGTCTCACAGGGTGTGGATTTTGACACCAGTCCTTCCACGATTTGCACAACTGTGTAGCGTTACTGGCTTCACTGGGATCCCTGGAAGGAGTTTGGTCCCTGCGTACCAGATCCGTACCAGAGTGCTCAATATCTGTCAAGAGTGAATTCGTATGAGGAAATGTGGGATTTTACTGTTTAGTGTAAGGCTCTGGCATTAGTGCATAACATTTAGATCCTGCAAAGACTCGGGTGCATGCATACATTTAGGAGACCCCCAGCATGATCTTCTTTTCTTCTTCAGAATCCGTGTGACGATAAACGACACAGGGATATTTGGTCCAGAGACAAAACTTGTGACCACCTACCCAAATTTCTTGTGATAGGACCTCAGAAAACAGGTAAGAAGTCATGAATTTGTAAGCGAAGCCAGCCCCCCCACCACCCAATTTTGTACCTGTGTATTTGTGTCCTGTAAAGTGAAGCCAGCTCCCTGCTATAGAGATGGTGGCTCCCCATCCCTACGGGATTCAGACAGTAACTCCTTCACTTCACAGAAAGGGACAACTATAGTAAAATTGCATTCATTCACCATTAAAAAACCCCCTATGCTGTCAGGCTGCCCTATGTTAAGATTATTAAGTTCTTTGAGAAATTACTCAAACATCGTCTGAGCCCCTACTTGACAATAAATGTATTTACCACCTTGCTGGCCTCTGAGGCTCTCAGGGCATTATTTGAATTAAGCCCCATATTCCCACTCCCAAGATAGCTCTTGCTGTTGTGGACATATTACACAAAGTGGATGCTGAGGCAGGGAAATGAATGACTAATCCAAGATCACACAGAAACTCTGCGACAGTGACAAAGAGACGGCAGGTCTTGATTCATAGTCCGATGATAGCTTGCATAGCAGCAAATCATTGAAGAGCAAGTTTAAAGACACATTCTCCAAAATTTCATTTACTACCATAGATCATTTCCAGTTGTTTTTGTCAAAAAAAAAATCCAAAAAAGTACTGTTACTGGCACTTCAAAGCATACTTATTACATTCGGGTTTGTTAGCGTTGAAGTAGACAATTTATTCCTCAATAGCAGACCCCCAGGAAAAACGCACAGAGGACAGAGGTGCAGGTCTGGCAGCAACAAAAGCACAGTCCCATAATTAGCGCTTTCAAAAGGTTTTGTGCGACGTAAATAGTTTCAAAACAAACGTGTTCAGGCCGAATTCCCTCACTGGTTAAATACACAGTCAAGCAAGCAATGTTGTGAACAGCAATATCGCTCTTGCATCAGAGGGCAGAATTCAGAGTTTGGAAATGGGAAAAGTTCGCTGAGCGGAGAAATCCGCATGTGTTCCCCCCTCCCTCTGAAAGCCCCTTGAGCTTACCCAGGCCTTTCATCAGTAGGCAACTTTCTCATAAAAGCTAACCTCATTTTCCTGTACATCTCAGCGTGCATTGATGTAAAGTACTTTCTTGAATGAATAAAGTCAAAGGTTTGGTTTTTTCTGTTTCCTAACGGCATCTCTTTTTGTTGTCGTAGGAACAACAGCGCTTTATTTATTTCTTCTGATGCATCCTTCCATTATCAGTAATCTCCCTAGTCCAAAAACTTTTGAAGAAGTTCAGTTCTTCAACGGAAACAACTACCACAAGGGAATTGACTGGTAAGAAGACTAACAGGAAAAGAAGTGTGCATTAGTAATACATGGTAAATCACAGTGGAACAATTACAGCAGCATGTATGACATCGACATAATTACTGGATGAATTTGTTACGCGTGGCATTATCAGACAGAAAGAGAAACTGATTTGTAATGATGGGACGTTTAATCAAGTCCTCAATTTTGTTTAGATATTACAGTAACAAATTTCTTATTTTTTTCATGCATTTTAATACAATAGCCAGCTCTGTTACGATCTCTGTCTTCATGCTGAATAGAACCTCTGACTTTTCATAACCGTTATCTATACTGAATTACACTCTTTTTCTTCAAAAGCGGCTTTTCATGAAGTAAGATTCAATTCGTCTCTTCATGAGGAAAAAAAGCCACTGTAAAGCATTTCAGCTGCTATTCCTATCGCAACTTTAAATATTGCTTTTACTTCTTTTTTGCGTAAGAAAAGCATTTTTGTAAGGCTTTCGTTTCCACGGGGAACAGCAGTTCTCATCCTTGTGTGAAAACTGAAATACAAGACAAACATCACACGAGACCGAGACAGATTAATCTGGAGCGGTTTCCCTTGCCCCCGCACAGCCTGGAGAGCGTGCGGAGCAAACGAGGCCGACCGATAAAAGCAGGCTCTCCCCACAACTACGACCAGCTTCTCGGTTCAAGGTGTCATGAAAAATAAAGGGAAAGAAAAGCATGGCGTTTTTCTTCACCCAAAAATGCCTGCGGAACAATTTCAACCTTCTGCTTTGTTTGAATTCTTCGCCCTTTCAGTTGAACCTTCTGTTTCACTTACTTAGAATCCATTTTAAGTGGAAAAGACCATTCAAAGCCAAAATTCAGATCTGGCATTCCGAAAACGTCTGAAAGAAAAGATGTGTTGGTTCCAAAATGAAAATCTCAACAATGTTAAAATTAAATGGTTGACATTTTGAAACTTTTCCCATTTTTTTCTGCAGCTAAAGCTGAACTCACTCCAAACCGGTGAAAGATATCCCTTTGACATTGAACCTATTAGCAAAAATTCCATCCATCAAAGGAAAAAAACCTAATTACCTGACTTCATGGAGGCTTTAGCTGTTACCAGCACCATGTAAGAGCCCCCTATTCCAGTTCCGGAGTGAGCTGAGAAATTCAGTTTTCCTTCCTGCGAATTATGTCTGAAAAATTCACCTTTTCACCTACCATGAAATAGGAAGCACAGGGATGTGTCCCTTTTGTGATCCTGCTAATTCCAACAAGTTTCTTCACCTCCCAGGTACATGGATTTCTTCCCTACTCCTTCCAACATCACCACCGACCTCCTCTTTGAGAAAAGTGCCAACTATTTCCATTCTGAGGAAGCCCCTAAACGAGCTGCTTCCCTCATCCCCAAGGCCAAGATCATCACCATCCTCATCGACCCATCCGATCGGGCGTATTCCTGGTACCAGGTACGGACCTTGCCTTTGAGAAACAGACAGTGAAATCCATGGCAGGGGATGATGGCCAACATCAGTGGGAATTTGTGTCCTTGAGCAAGAATGGGATTTATCGCAAAGCATTTGCACTCTGTAGAAGCGGAAGGCTGCTGCGTGCCAGCTTTTGCAGTTGGCACCTGTGACACCAGTGTCATAAACGATGAAACTTCTCAGCACAGAGCTGCCACCAGCTGTAAACAAACAGTTTAATCTCAATTACAGCTGACACGGCATGGAGGAAAAGCAGCATTCCTCGCCCAGGGAGATACACAGGGGAAAAGGAGCATGGCCTAGCTAGAAAATCAGAGCTCTTGATGCTGAGAATGCGGAACCTCATCCCATCCTCCAGCGTGTAGGCGCTGTGCAAATATATGCAGTCTCTTCTAGAGTTTCCAAGGAGTTAAAAAGAGCTGTGTCTGGAGAGTTGTTGTGGGTTTTTTTTTCTCTCCTTGGAAACAAAAGAAAGCCTGTTGTTTTTCTGAGGAAATTCCAGGATGCTCTTTCTTGCCTTTTACTGAGCCCACACCTTTCCATAAAAAGTCTGCACTATTTAAAAAAAAACCCACCTACCTTTAGAGAGACGTTTAAGCATGCATGTAAAATATGGTGTAGTCATACAGATGAAGAAAATACTAAAAGCAGTGTTACACAGACACAAATTACTAATGTTGCAATAAGGATAAAATACACCATTTGTGGTACTGTTTTTATGAGTTCTGCGAGAAATAAAACATGGCCTAGGGCTGCAGTTTGCACCTTTTTAATATCTCATTTGCACCTTTACAACTGCCGATGTGAGATGCAAAGTGAAAAAAAAAAGCAGTAAAAAAAAAATTGTGCCTACTTTGGCAGAATTTGGATCCTGGTCCCCCCTTGGCTCCTACCCAGCAGGAGTGGCACTGGTGGGGACCCGAGGGGCTGCTGAGGCTGCAGCCCTCCCGACAGCTCTCGGGAGGCTTACAGCTTAATCTTCAGCATCCTTGTGATACGTGTCTAAATATCTCCCATTAGCATCAGCGATCCCACGAGGACCCCGCTGCCCTGAAATTCAATTTTTACGAAGTCATAACGTCCAGCCATTGGGCACCCTCGGAGATAAGGACTCTCCAGAAGAGATGCCTGACCCCCGGATGGTACGCTGTCCACATCGAAAGATGGTTAACTCACTACCCTGCTTCACAGGTAATTTCCAACCTGTTGTTTCACCAAGCTTATCGATTCTCGGGAAGTCCCAAAATGAGTATGGCCTCATCATTAGAGGTGATGAGATATTTCCCACTGGAACTCTTAGCTCTTAGGAAATGCGGATTTGACAAAATCAGGCTATTTGGCAGAAGTCTGTTGATTTTTCTGTCTTCTGATGGAAAAGATGCAACAGGAAAATGCTATGAACTGTGGCCACATGGGCTTGATGGGGGAGTTTGGGGGCTCCTTTCAGCATCATCCAAGGTTGCCAAGGCGTCTGGGTCCCAAGAAACAAGCAGCTGCAACATGAGACGACGTGGGAAGGTTTGACAAATTAATTTAGAAAATGCCAGGGCTTTTTCTAAAAAGAAACGTCATTACGCTTCCCACTCACTCCCTTTCATAGAAAATTTCACAATTGTTTGATCCTGATAAAGAATTAGCCTTTCTCAGTGTTAGAACAGTAATTCTTTCTTTTGCCCCATCTTCCTTCAGATATTTTATTGAATCCTCTTTTATAATCTTTCCCATGAAAAATTTACATAAACACATCAACCTAAAGAATATTCCCATTACTAAAAAAAATTATTTACAGATATTAACCTAAAGCAGACATTTTAGTACTGCAAAATATTTTGCCCGTGGACGTGGTCCGTAGCTCAGTTATTATGTGTATTTACCGTAAGAAGAAGTTGTAAAAGGGTATTTAATGAGCAAGAATAACAAACAAGTATCTCCAGAGATTGCTCTATGTGGGACAGAATTTTGCTGAAAGGAGACAGAACTGAGTGTTGCCGATTTAGTCGGTGATCTGGAAAAACAAAACTAAATAGAAGCTCCGTCTTTTTTGCAGTCCTCACTTGTTCTTTTTATACAGTCTCAGCTATACGACAAAGAGGAGAAGCGGGTCAATCCCATTTCCAGGAGAAAGGAGAAAGTCTCAGTTAGTCATTTACTTTCTCCTTTCATCTCTAGCCTTTCTGCTCTTTCATAAATGGGGAAGGAGCACCGCCTCCAGCAGCTGAGCTTGCAGCAAGGGCATTCCCAGGCAGTGTTGGCCTAGGAGCACACAGGGCACATCTCCTCGTCAGCCGCCACCTCCCAACTTAGTCCTCCAAAGCAGAAGGGGCTGTCCTGGCAAATTTGGGGCCCGCAAAGGGTGCCCAACATCCCATGCCCTGTTACCTGTGCTCCTTCTCTGCCCTCACTCGGGGCTGCTCACGCCTTTCACGCACCAGGGGAGGTTTAGGATGGGTATTAGGAAGATTTTCTTCACTGAAAAGGGTTACTAAGCATCGGAACAAGCTGCCCGGGGAAGTGGTGGAGTCGCCCTCCCTGGAGGTATTTAAAAGTCGGGCAGACGTGGTGCCGAGGGACATGGGTTAGCGGTGGTTTTGGCAGTGTTGGGTTAATGGTTGGACTCGACGATCTTAAAGGTCCCTTCCGATCTAGACAATTCTATGATTCTCCTGACGTAGCAAAGAGCGAGTATGGCCCTCTTATTAAACATTCAGGGGCACATTGACATATTTCTTGTAAAACCGGTAACCGCTCATGTTTCATAGTTAGAGTGATTAATTTTACAAGATCCACAACAAAATGCACTCATTCTTAATAAGGTGCACACAGAGAGTGCACTCACAGTGCTTACTAATGGGCACTCAGTAGTATGCATTCACTCGGCCTGTGCACTCCAAAACTTAATAATTCATAATAAGCCTTCACCATAAATATAAGACACGTCTGCCCAGAATAGTTATTAGTAATACTGCTTGAGATTCCACGAGACTTTTGAGACATTGTCTTAGCATTTGTTTGCTTGTGGACATCAATGTAACTTCACATCACATCAATCTTTAATTAAAAATAAAACAGAAAAACCCCTTTGCTAACAATTCTGCAAGCCTATATGGTTGATAGGCTGATGGTAAGTTTCAGATAAATTGCCACAATATCACATTTAAACATGTAATTGTATAGTTTCTGAACATCTAATTTTAAGGTCTGTATGAGCTTTTTGTTATTTTTCTTATGCCATGACAGATTTTCTACGGACACGTTGTAAACCTCAATAATATTTTTACATTCCTTATCGCTCTTTCTCCGAATTCTCTGAGACTGGGCTTTGGCTTGTGCGATTTAACTCTTGCATTTGAACAATGTGCACGCCCAGCGTCACAAGGTGCCCGCCTACAGAAATTCAACATACCAGAGTAAAAAGTAAATTGAAAAAGAAGTTCATCCACGTGGTTGTTATCAGCACTGTACAAAGTCACGGGCTAATTTAGATCCATGTTGTCACAGAAGGGAAATAAAGTCATTCTTTGGTTAACCTCAGTCCTGTTTGTAAACAGCTAGCATATTTACCCCTACAGTTGCTAATTATTGATGGACAGCAGCTAAGAAGTGACCCAGCTACTGTGATGGATGAAGTGCAGAAGTTTCTTGGAGTCTCTCCTCATTATAATTACTCTGAAGCTCTAACGTGAGTCTATTCCTTTATTATCTGCCCTATGGGACCACGGTCTACGTCCCCTCCTACCAATATCGCTTGATCGTTAATTACAAACAAAGAAAAAACACATTACAACAATGATAATTTTGCAGAGCTTGGGGTTTTCTTAAAGTGATGTTTAACACGCATCCATTTTTCCCTTAACTTGCGTACATATAAGACATTATAGAATTTAATTGCACGATGGCGTACATTTCCACATGCAAACTCCACTTTGCACAACATACAGAACCAATCACTGTGCGGTATTTTTATTAGATGCAGAACAAAGGCCCAGATTCATGTTAAAAAAAAAAAAAAACCCTGCTCAGTTTGAGTGTTCGATCAGAGATGCCCAGGACCTGTTTTCTCAGGGTACCTAGTTTTGCTCTCATCACTCCACTGTTTAAAATGTACGTTCAGCTGATGTGAGTTGTGCATGTAAGAACTCAGCAGACATTTGCTGATCGGGCTGTTGGACCTTGCGATGGTCTCTCAAAGCTGAAAACCACTTGGGTGTGAAAGGTTTAGCTTAATTTATCACGTTCGTATAGGAGTCTAATGACAGTGACCGGGTTAGGAGCACTCAGTATGATAAGATTCATCTGGTCGCGTGGTTTCTTTGATTGTTTGCTTTTAACGTGGACCAAATATATCCTTCTCTAATCCCATTTTCGTAGATGGTTGAGCCAATTCTGACAAGCTTTTACCTGGTAGTAGCCGGACACATGGCATAGAAGAATTTAGTCTGTACACTTAAAGTTTGGTAAACTTATAAGCTCCTAATAGTAGATGCCCAAATCAAGGTCCCCTGAACTTAGGGAAAGCCCTTTGATTGACTTCCCACAGCCTTTGGTTGGGATCTAGCAAAGGCAGCGGGGATGAGCCCGGATCACATTTCTCATCCTCGCTGCCCAGAGGGTGAGGTTTTCCCCGTCCAAGGGGATTAATGGCCTGTGTGACACTCTCTCTCTGCCATTTTTTGATTCCCCGCAGGAAGGCAGAGTCTCTGCAGGGGCGGGAGTGGGCTGAATTTCTCTCTCCCCTCTTAGTCCAGCAGAAAATCGTAAGAAGCTTTTTGCACTGAGCCCCTCCGTATGAGGAGCATCGTTTCATTACAGCCAGAAGCGCTGGGCCGGGAGAGCCCCAGGACACCTGTGGGCTGAGAAGAAGGTTTTTTCCAATTCGGTGTGCAAGCACGAGGCTGCACATGGGGTGGGAAGTAGAAAAGCCTGAACCTCACCTTCCCTGCAGGCTGGTACCAGGAAAACCACGGGAAAATGAGACCATGGACTTTCCACCCAGCCCACAGTGCCTCCTTGCTGCTTAGGATTACTGTTTAATGTTTTCTCCGTTGGGAGGCTTATGGTTATTTATATAGTAAGTATAAAGTGAGAGTGGAGTGCTTTTTGCTCTTTTGGTCTTAAAAATGTTGCTTTGCCAAAATCTTTTTCTAGAGGAAAAAATCAGAGTTCCAGAATGTAATTTTTTAAGTCATTGCTTTCCAAAGCAGATGAAATACAGGAGGAGCTGGAATACACGGCTCAGCCACTGATGTTTGAACAACTGCTGCCACACATCTGCAGTGCCTTCTGCTAGGTTTTTAAAAATACACACCCACATACATATATCTTCCTTTCTGTAACTAAATTAAAGTTAGCGGAGTCACACACCAGGAAAAAATTTGGCCTCTTATATGTGCTTGGACAGGAAAAAGGGATTGTAAACAGATCTATAAAATTATGCAATCACCGTTTAGAGGCATCGAGAATGCAAATATGCTGTGGAAGCACACGCTTCTCTACGGATTTCGGAAGGAAGGGAAACATGCATTAAAGAATGTAGTTGCTTTATGGTAGGACTGTCAAAGTAAAAAAGATTGCACAGGATCGTTCCTAGTCATTACTGCCTAATAACTGTATACCACACATTTTTAAAGTTGTCACAAAGCAGCCCAAGGACCCAGTCCTGCAAACACTAGCGAGCAACAAGTCCATCACCCTGAGTAATTACATGAACGTCTTGTAGGAGAGGAAAATGAACCCAGGCAGAAGGAAGGTACTGATCTGAGCCACGGAAAGAGAGCAGAGGGGACACAGCGGCAGGGCTCGGGCATCTGGAGAGAAGCGCACATCGCGCTGGGTTAGTAAGAGCCACGGCTGAGATGGGCCATCGCTTCTTGCACACACTGCTAAAGAGGACCTAAATTCAGACTAGATACAAGGAAGGCATTTTTGACCCTGAGGGTGGTGAGACACTGGCCCAGGTTGCCCAGAGAGGTGGTGGATGCCCCATCACTGGTGACATTCAAGGCCAGGTTGGACGGGGCTCTGAGCAACCTGATCTAGCTGAAGATGTCCCTGCCCGTGGCAGGGGGGTTGGACTAGATGGCCTTTAAAGGTCCCTTCCAACCCAAACTGTTCTATGATGCTGTGATTCCCTGACCTGCAGTTTTTATTAGAGTAGTGGAAACAAAGGGGGAAAATCAACTGATGTTGCGAGGGTGCTGACTTCCCGAGAGGTGGGGTGGGGGTGCGCGTGTCCAGCTTCAGCCCTTCATCTGCCACAGGCGTACTCTGCAAGGGAAGAGAAGATAACCTGGAGCAAGGGTTTCCACTGACTGCTTTAAAAAGCTCACTTGTAACATTAGCCTTAAGGCTATCACTGCTTTTAAATAAATACTTCCACTGTGCCCAGTGATGGTTTCAGGGGTCCTGAGAGTTTCGTGATCCTGAACGCAATGGGGTGAATTCAGCCCGAGCTGCCTTACCCTCTTTTCCCCTACCCAAATTTGCAGATCCTCTTAATAATGTTCAGTATGCTCCTTCTGAGGCGGAAATATTGTTTGGGGCATAGTTTTGCAGTTTTACCCAGATCACTCTATTGCTGCTTCTCTTGGGAAATTAGTTCAAGCCGGCTAAAGCGCTTCTCCATGCAATGAGCAGATGGGAAGGGCCAAAGTAGAAACGAATCTATCATCGATATGCCCATTTAATCAATGATTTATTTACTTTTAGTTGATACAGCTACTGAGGCAATTTAGGAAGCAAGGGTCAGGCCTGCAATAATAGGCTGGGCAAGAAAAAAAAAAAATCACGAAGGTCGACCCTTCTCCAGAAATGAGCTCACTTATGTACAGCAGGAAATTACAGGTGCGCCCGTGTCGTACGGATAGACCCAGGGCAAAAAGGGAGTCTGTAACTAATTAACTCCCTGCTCCAGCCCATTATACTTCATCCTTTTCAAACATCTGCTGAATAGCAGAAATGCGAAGCTTTTCAATGTTTTATGCACGCTGCAAGTCCCACAGCAATAAATTCCAAACTTAACGCTGCGTCTTGTTCATTCCTTAGTGAGTACGTGTTTTAAAGCCTTAATCTAAAATTCCTATATCTTTGAATTTTAGACATCAAAATCAAATTGCGTATTTCAGATAAGACTGCTAAGACAGTGTTTATGCTATGATGCCAGCTTTGGAATGAAAATGATATTTAGATCTAACGATACGGAACAACCAACGTCTCAGTTGCAGTTAAATTATCACCAGCCAACCAGCGGTTCTTCCAGTAGACGCGAACGCTGCTCATTTCACTCAAAAATCAACATAAACCATTCTAGTGTTATATTTCTCATGGTTCCGTAGTCGTGCAACAGTCACTTTTCTGTATAAATTGAGTCTGTGCCTGTTGGAGTCAGCAAATAGATCCGCTTGCCCTTTTTAACCCCTCTCACCTTGATGGTGTCGACCTGCGATAACGTCAGCTCCGACTGGCCGTGTGGAGGGAGAGCTTCCCTTCAGCACAGCCGGTGACGTCCTGGAGAATACGGCCCATCGAATTCCCATAAAGGAGCCAATCAGTAATTTTTTCAATGAAACGTTCTTTGTTCAAGCGGCAGTTGATCAAAATGTTAGCGTCCTGCTGCAGGGATACACGGAGCAGTTTGACATAAATACAATCTCTGACCAAAACCAGAGAATAAAACGTGAGGCACGGTCTGGAGTGGGCTCGTGTAAGATCCTTGAGACTCAGGACCTCGACCGGCATCCTGTAGATCAAGGCTTGAAACTTGTACCCTGGATGCTGGACAAGCAGAATAAAAATTAGCCTCTGTAGGTAAAGCGCAACATGAAAAAACTGTTTGCCTTGAGCAAGAAGCACTCCCAAGGCAAATCTGTGGAAAAAAGAAATCCCCAGAGGCTTCACAAGAGCGGAAAGCTGTTTCCCACTCTGTCCTCAGTATTTTGGTCATCTAGAGAGATGTGTGCAGCAATAATTGTTGGCTAACACTGAAGTCTCGGTAGCTGAGAGATTCTTCCGTTGTGAGGTCTTTCAAAAAATATATTCCTCTACAGGTTTGACCCTCAGAAAGGCTTTTGGTGCCAGTTACTGGAAGGAGGGAAAACAAAGTGCCTGGGAAAAAGCAAAGGTCGAAAATATCCACCAATGGACCAAGAGGTAAGGGCTTTCTGGAGATCTAAGTTAACATCTTCTAATATTCATCCTCTGTTTGACTCCTAAAATAAACACACTGATTATTTTTTATTATTATTTTCGCTGGCTTGATGTTTTTAAAAACCAGACGCTTTTAATGAGCTTTGAATGACAGGAGATTAATTGCCCCTTCTTAGGAGCCCCTCTCTGGGAGTGGTGCGCAGCTCCTGGGCAGGAGCCCCCGCTGAAATCTGCCGTCGGGTGGGTTCCTACTTTGACTGTTGTTTTTCTCTTTTCTCACCCTTCTCAGTCTCGAGCGTTTCTGTCGAGCTACTACAGAGACCACAACGTGGAGTTGTCCAAGCTGCTGCACAGGCTGGGGCAGCCCCTGCCCTCCTGGCTGAGACAGGAGCTGCAGAAGGTCAGGTAGCACCCAAGGGCGGGGGACCCGCCTGAGGACGATTCTCCTTCACCGTCAAACCCCCTGCTTCTCCGACTCACTTGTGATCGTCAGTAGAGGACCTCATGAATAACGCTCTTTCTAGTAAAAAAAAAAAAAAAAACCAACAACAAAACACACAAAAGAATAAAAAAAGCCAAACCCGACAACTGTTTTTATGCACGCGCTGACAGCTATTAGCATCGACCCCTTTTGTCAGCTTCCAGGAAATAATTCGGAGCTACGTGGCATTACTCTTTATCCAGACCGGGATTCCTGCGTAGCCCAGTTCCTCCGTTCACCAGGAAGAACCAGAAACTGTGTGTAGGACGGATTGACTTCAGTGTACGTGACGAATTGCAGTCTGTCAGGACACGGGCAAAGGATGGGAACATCTCTCGCTGGACCGTGAGGTTGGTCGTCCCCTGGGGTTTTTCCACATTTCTTTTCACTGTTTTTTCCCCCAACCCTGCAAGTTTTCCTGTGGCTTCACAGGGGGAGGTTCAGCACTTTGCAGTTGGGATCCATGGTGGTTATGACACATGTAGTATTAGGTATTAGTACAGATATAGCTGTTAACAGATCTCGATGCCTGTCTTTCGGACATGGATGCTTTGCCACCCTGATAAGGTTTTTCACCGCATCCGTTGGGTTCCTGCAGCAGCTGTGACAGAGCTCCGAGATGTGAAATCCTTCAAATATTTTGCCATAACGCCATACGACTCCTTCAAACACTATCAAAACCTTTTAAAATCTAAGCAGGCCGTGCAAGCAGCGTACCGACAATAACCTAATATCGACAATTTTGTTTCGATCTGGAAAGCGATGTTTTTGCTCCGAAGCTTTCAAAGTAAGAGATTGGGTTAGTCATTTAGGAGCTCGGCCTGCAAGCTATTACAGAAAAAAAAAACACTTTAATAACCAAAAGTATTTTTTAAGGTTTTGGAAAAAAAACCCTACAGTCTGTTGAAGGATAAATTATTTCTGTAGACTTTAATGGAGTTGAAAGGACAAGCATATCCACGATATATCACATACACATGCACGACGCATATGTTTTTGTGCCTGCTATCTACCTACTGTATATCTAGATCAAACATAACGCTTAAATAGCTACTTTTTTGTGCCCATAGGTAAACAAAAGGGTGGTTTACAAAAAAATAGGGTATTATGAACTGTGCTTTTTTTCTCCGATTCGTGCGGACAAGGTTGACGAGACCAGGCAGAAACTCGCTGGGAAATTTAAGCTGAGGGAACAAACAGCATTTAGGCATTTTAGCCTTCTAACACTTTTTCTCAAGAAAACCAAAGCTGGCAAAGCTTTGCTACGTGTGCTTTATGCAGCACAAAATGGAGTAGGTTTGAGTTTTCACACTTCCCCGTCTTAGTCCCTCGGCACAAGCCATTCCAGGTGCCGCAGAGGCTTTGTGCTTTCCCCTCCCCACGAGTTTGGTCCTTACCTCCTAGCTCAGGAGACGGAACTGGAGGTTGGGGTTGCGCCATGAATGCGGACCAGTGAGAGTTAGCCGCGGGGAGCACAAATCAGACCATATTATGGACTGTGGTGTTCGAAACCACTTGAATTAATTTGGGCTTCCAGCCAGTTGATACACGTAGCTACCTATCTTAGCATTTCCAGACTCTTAAATCACGAGAGGGTCCACCAAGCTCTTAACGCTACCTTATTTTGGACTGATAAATCCAGCGCTTCCCAGAGCGAGCCTGGTGCCACCTGTCCTGCTCCCAGCTCGGCAGGAGCTCGCTGGCTGGTGAGTGTCCTCTGGCACCACCTGGCCTCCACCGCTTCCCTCCACCGCTACCCGTCTGAACGTGCCCGCCTGCTTCTTCCCTCCCCACCGTTCCAGCCCCTTTCTCGGTCCCAGCACTGCCTTGGTCCAGGTCCCTCATCCATGCGAGGAGCCGGCACTGCCCTCCTTGGGAGAGGTGGCTCCTCCAGGAGAGGCTGAGGTGCCCCCAGCACCAAGTCCCTGCGTGGGCCCTTACGCTCCGGCTCTCCACCTCAGCCCTCGCTCCTTCTGCAGGAGGACCCACAGCAGGAGCAGGACTAGGATAAGGATCCCGCCGTGAGATCCCAGCCCCGCCAGTGCTGCACTAACCTACGCACACACGGACGTACACGAACACGCAGGAAAGCCCAAAAGACAAGCGTTTGCCCAGTGTTTGCTTTCAAATATCGAAATGGCGTGCGTCTCACAGAAGTGAGACGTCTATTTTATAGGTGATGAAGGGAAATAGCGCTTCTAGGACACCATTCATCTCATCACCAAGCAGGCTTCTTAAACGCGCGAGATTAATCTTGCCTCTTCCTCTCTATTGATTGTAAAAGGACAATAGACGACGCGTGCAGAGGGAGAGCTCAGCTGCGTAGGTCTAAAATTAGGTGAGCTGAAAAGGAGATGGCATTTCTGCTCGCAGCTGTAGTTGTTGAAGACGAGAGGGAGCTGGCAGCATCTGAGGGATGGTTCTGATTTTGTTCTGTTTTCCTAAACTAATTTTTCTAGTTACATTTCGACCAGGAGGACTCTTCAAAATGAGCTAGGGCAAACTAAATGCCAAATAAAAGGAACCTTACGTGGGGTTTGGGGCCTTTTGGGGGGAAGGGGGAAGTCAGTTACATACTTTGTGGCAAATTCACACGCTTTTAAGTTTTAGCGCTGATAAAGCCAAAGATGACTAGGCTGAGGAGAGTTTTGGGTAAGGCTTGGTCACAGAAGAGCATCTGAGAATATCTAAATCAGCCTTAGCTGTTAAAACGCATTAGAATTGGCTCAGCATTAATTAAAAGATGACTTCATAACTTGTTGATTAAAAGCTAAATAGACATGAAATTGATTTCAGGAGTTTTTCAAGGAAGACACATGCTTTGAATCCGGAAAACTATTTCTTGTTCTTAGCTTTTAACTTAGAAAAAAAAAAAGAATTAAGTCTTTCCAAGTGTCGGCTCCGTAATAGCATCATGTCCTCAAAACACACTGGATATTTTTATACCTCATTGTTATTTTTTAAGTTTGAACGGGCATCACATTTCCGAGAGATCTCGTGTTCCATTGAAAACTGACATTTGAATTGACTTCATTATGTGTCATATAAAGATGAAATAACAGTATTTCAAAGTTTCATTCCTTCCACTTGTAATAAGACCCATCAACACAGAATTTCTCTGGACCACCGTGTGATAGAGGAGCCTCTGTGAACTCGCTGTAAATGATCTCCATTTCTTTTATGCCTTTCATATCGCTGACCACGTAATTGCTGGGATCCTTCAAGACCAGCAAAACAAATGCAATAAAAATGAACCATTTATTCTCGGCAAGGGGGCTGTAGCTGGGAAAGATAATGCTGGCCCTTCTTTTGCTATTCATAAGCTACGGGATTCATCTCCACCGTACCTCCGTGCAGCGCAGGCCGTACATCAGTAAGAGCTTTACCTACTGGCTGGAGTTTGCTCCCATTCCTCTGGAAATACGTATTCCTGCAGAGGTCTGAAGGAGCTCTGCCGCACCGAGGACCTGACCTACTGCCCCTGGAGACCACTGGGAGTCTTCCTATTAATTCCGGCAGACCCCGGCTGGCCCCCAAGAGATGGTTTCGTAAGGCACAATCTGTGCGGTTCAAGCATCACGTAGCCCTGTCGCTGCTGGAAATCCATCACCGGTTGGATTTCTATTACTGAGCGGTGATTTCTTCCCCCCCCCCCGCCCCTGGTCGGTGTTCTGCCGTGGTAGGAGCTGCAAGCTGTCCCCACCACCACCCCGCCATGGGGCTGCACCACTTCTGGTCTCCCCGTACCACGCGTGGCCCTCTCCTCTCCTCGCTGGCTACCAGAAATAGAAAACCCTACAGGCCAGACACAGGCGTCAGGGGCTGTGGCAGCCTATTTGAAGATTAAAGCAGGACTTTGGCCCTCGGAGAACCAAGCTTGTATTACCGAGGTCGTCTTCGAGCGAGAAGCAATCAGAACGGAATCCAAAACCTTCTAAATTATGCACTGACCTCTCAAGGTCTAAAATAAAGTTGCCAGATTAACTGCTCAAAGATGTTTTCTAATAACACAAATTTTCTCCCTGATAGGGAATCAGACTGCCGAGTGTCCCCAAAACAAATTAAGATGGCGGAATTATAAAGTCCCGGGGGAGGAAAATGTTGCGTAATGAAAGCGCTGATGGGTCCGGACTCTCTGATGTGATAATAAGGCAGCGGGGACATGCCCTGAATACCAAAGGAGAAGCTGACTATTTTCTCCTCTTCCTTCCCCCTCCTCCTTTTCCTTCCCATTCGTGTTAAAGTTTGAGCCGGCGCAACGTGTCTGAAAAGCACGCGGCGGGCAGAGCCCATGAGACGGGGGAACATTATTCATCTCCAGAACGCTCAGCCAAGAATAAATTGGGTGGAGGGTGCTCATTTCCCCCGAGCTGGGCCACCTTACAGTCAGACATCAAGTCCAAACTAGTCATTTAGTTTCCATCAGTAGCAAATTATGTTTATAATGGCTTTAAAATTGATGTTTATAATAGGTGTATGAGCGTGTGGCAGCTGTGTAAAACTGGTACAACACAGGTATATAAATCGGCAGAAACTAAGGGTCTAATTTTATTGTAGTTAAGTAAGATGAAGTTGGCCGCTGGCGTCAGGAGCGGCTCTCTTTGCACATGCCGTTTAGCGCTCGGCTTGCAGAGCCATCTCGCTCTTACCAGCAGGTATTCTCTTTCTCAAAGAGCTGAAATCTCATACGATCACCTCACTGCATTCGTCCTCGTCTTAGCAGATCGTGAAACTTTAACAGTCAGTCTGTCCGTCATCATAACCAGTTCATATACATCTCTGCGTCCATCTGCCAGGAATTCCTGCTTCGGAGACTTTTTTCTATTTAAATGTCCTGTCTCGGGATAGGAATTTCCCTCTCAGACAACATTTCTTACATCAGCTTTATTTTCTCCTTTTTCCTTCCAGTTCATCCTTTTAGCGTGACTGCAAAGGTGTGGACCCGTCTGTGGAATCGATTCCTCCATCACTATCCTATCGAGAAAAGCTACGGGAAATAAATAAGGATTTGCAAGCGACACAGATTCTGAAGTGTTCAGTGCTCCAGTGACTGGATGACTTTTATAAGACTTCTTATCATTTCTGTAGTACTTCAAAACAAAAGATAGAGCTGAGGAAAACCTTCACTGTCTCGCCCAAGCTCTTTTTTTTCTTCTTCTTCTTCTTATTTCCCCTCCTACGCGACGACACCAAATCCCGTTGAACAAACATTTGGTGGTGAAGAAAAAGGAATCCAAATAAATTTTGATCATTCAAAGTATTTTTGTTGAGGGGGGTGGTGGTGAGGGAGGTCAAAGTCTGTATTTGCTGGAATTGTTTTAAATAATTGATGTGCACACACCTTATTATCGGTTCTTCTCACTGCCGCAGAATAAAGACTTCTGATGGTGTGTTATAGAGCAAGCGCTTTTCTTCTTTCCTTAAATCCTCTTTCCCATTTTCCGAGCCAAAATCTGCCCTTGAATAACCTCTGCCGTATATTTCAAGTCATGCCCTGACTCAGCTTCTCCTGCCTCAGCGGCTCCTCGAGGCTTTCACCCGTCCTCGACGCACCGTGGGATTTACGGCACCGGGAGTGCCATCGACCTCCTCCTCTGCCTCCCTCCTCCTCTTCCTCCTCCTGGGCCGGGAACGTTAATTCAGGCAAGTCTGAGGCTTAGATGTTTGTTAAGCCGCGGAACGCGCATTTATGGCCCTGCCTTTCAAAAGTATCACCCGCCTGCGCCCAGCGAGAGGTGTGGATATTCGGACAGCCCTGTGCAAGTTCTTTCTTCCATTATCCCACCAGGTTTTTTTCCTCTGCTCTGTTGGAGGAATGTTAAAAGGGCCCGATTTTGGCTGACGCAAATTGCCTTGAAGGTGGCTCAAACCGTGCGCTCAGAATTACGAGATACTGATTATTCCCCCCCCCCCCCCCAAAATACCATAATGCTTCTACTTTTTATTATAAGATATTCATTTGTTTTACAGATCTATGTCGGAAGGAGGTTAAGTCATATCAGAGTCAAAGATTCCTAGTACAAGCCTTACAGAACAGCAAATTACGCCTCGCTAGAGCTTTTATCGTTAAGCAAATTAGAAGTGACGTTACAGACATCTTAATACCCGTTTTGGCTTCTTTCCAGATCTGCTTGATGCTTTCAGACAAGGCAGACGTAGTAGGCAAAATTTTCCAAATATTTCAGAACTTCAAGTCTGGTTTTTTTTTTAAAAAAAAAACAAAATGACTTGCAGGCCCTTAGAAACCCAAAAGCAGTTGGGTTTCTATCATCATTATTTGTTATCAATGGAGTCAGACACTTGGGCACTTTTTAAAAGCCCTCGCAGACATTCGCCTGTCTGCTGCTTTGGATCCCAGATGCCTCTCTACATCTAAATGAAGAGATTACGGAAAAAAACCTAATGATAAAGCCAGTTTTTTTCCTGTCACTCACAGATCCCCATCCTTTTTTGACCACTTCTCTTATTTCCTTGCTGCTCCCCGGGTGGGGGAGGAAGCCGTGTGGAAATCGCGGCTGAAACCCGCCGATGAACCTTGAATGATTTTTGACTAAAAGAGAAATCTTTCCAGGCTCAGCAGAGTTTCCTGCCCGAGTCCGATTTCGTAAAAGGATAGCGGAGTTCTTCCGAAAATTTACCGCTTTTATCAAATTCATTAAGGTTCACATTTTCTCTTCTAGCGCCTGGAATCAGACTGTTCCCCCCCCAGACCTGTGGAAACCTGGGAGCACTAAATGAACTTCCGAGCCCATCCGTTTGTGAAAAGGGCTTTTTCTATCCGCGGTTAGCGAGAGGAGAGGAAGACCACTTTTTCATGCACGTAAATATCCAAATTCCGGTTAGAAACTGATTTACAGAACGACAGAAATTAATTCTACGTGTAATTTATACTCCCATTTCCGTTCGTGAAGAATTAAAAGACTTCCTAGGGAAAGCAGATTGATGTTTGCGTTTCAGTCAGCTGCAGCTGCTGGGCGGGGAGAAAAACATTTAAACTATCTAAATAACGCCCTGTCCGCCACTTCGGGTTTACGAATCCATTTCTCCTGAAACGGCTCACTCTAACCAAACCTGGGCTGGTTTTACAGCACTCCCGTTTCTTTGGGAATAGCAACGCGACATGTTAATGCACAACTCCCTTTTCATCGCAGAAGGTCAACTAACTTTACGAGCTGGTCGTTAGAATCATCCTGGCGTTGGGGTTTTTTTTCCAGCGGTTCTTTCCAGCCAGAGGCAGGTCAGCGGTGGGTGGAGGGGGATTCCTTCCATCTAACTCGCCGTTCCAGAAAACGCTATGGGGGTTGAAAAATGCGCTTTATAATTGGGGAGATAACTGCACGCCGGTCACTTGACTTTGTACTCGCCGCTTCTCTCGCTCTGGTGTACGCTCTGCTGTCTTGCAGGACTTATCTGTGAGACACAGGCCCTGTTGGGGAATTCAACTTCCCTTCATCCTACGCTCGGAACTACAAGAAAGAGCTGGGTATGGGAGAGGACGAGTTTTTACAGAGCTTACTGCGAGGCAGATATTTATTTACAGATTTTTTTCTTTAATAATTTTTCGTTTGGCTGTGTTTGTCTAGGCCAGGGAATCATCTCAGTACTAATCTGCACGCCCTCCAAAGGCACACAGTTCCCATTAGGCATCAACGACAATTAAATATTCTCAGGGAGAGAATAAACCCACCGACAGAAAATGTTATTTAATGACATTGTAGTTACAGCACATCTTCCCGCAGAGCTGTGTGTAATCACACCAAGCAAGCAAAGCAAAATTGTTCTGCAATGTGAAGCGTTTAAAATTTCATAAGCAATCTGCTTTAAAAAACAGAAAAAAAAGCCAAAACCACCTTCCGGCCAGCACGGCATCACTAGGTAACCCCGTCATTTTATCGATACGAAATCCCCCATGTGCCGCAATGCTGGAGAGACGTTCAGATGGAGATCCAAAGCCAAACTCACGATTGCTCAGGTTCATCGGTAGGCAGGGAACCCGTCTAAAACAGCACGCCACAAACTTGGTGCCGGTTTAAGAAAAAAAAGCCCATTTAAGAAGTCTTACGTTTAGTGCCCGGGCTATATTCAGCAGTCCACGTCTTTCTTACCGAGCGATGACCCCCCCTGTACGGTACCCAGCTGAACGCTGATGTCAAAATCGGCAGAGCACAGGGGGATGCCCCCCACCTTCCCAGAGGCAGGTTCCCCGGGGGGGCTCTGATCTGCTCGGCGGGGCTGGGGGGGAGGTGAGAAGCCCACCGAGCCTCTGAGAGTTACCACATCCGCTGCTGCGCGGGGTTCCTACGCTGCACCTGGCAACAAAAACCAACGTGAACTGAAGCAAGGGCTTTATATTCAGGAAAAAAAAAAATACATATATATTGCAGTAGCCTTCACTGATGCTTGTTTATTATACGGATGTACAGGGCTCATGAATTTTTTATTGAAGGAGAAAGTTTTCTTATTTTCCCTCCTCCTAAAAGGCCGCCTTCCTTGCTCCGCTGTGGCCTGCTTCCCCTCCATGTCTTCCTCTCTACCCTCGCTCCGTGGGGCTGCTCCTCACCATCGAGATCTCTTATTTTACCTATTATTGAAATTATGAATTTCAAAACCAACTCAATTTCTTCCTGTACTAATTTCTTATGCTCCTAGCTTTCACGGAGGAGAAAACACCAGTCTCCCAAGTAAGCATCATCTTTCATTTCCTAAACCGTACCCGCTTGAATTACTTCTAAATATCCTAGCTAATTAAGACCACGCGTACTAGGAGCATGCTGAGGTTTTCTTTGATGTTGCTAGCTTTTCTACATTATTTCCCCATTTTTTCCACTGCCCAGTACCAATCCGGGGAAGCTGCTGGAGTTGGATGGCACCGCGCGTAAATCTGCCAGCATTAAGCTGGGAGCTGCAGTTAAATTATAAATTGTCATCTTAAGTAGGAAGAACATTTTTATGGATCCCGGTTCATCTTCTGCAGACTTCAGCTACTTCCAGTAACTGCCACACAGAACACACTAAAATTTGTCAGCTGCTTGGAAGCGGAGAGAGTTGAGCCTGGAGACTTAATTCCCTTCAATCTTCTTAAAAGATATGATCCAATACCTCAAAGATAAAAACATTGCCAGCTTAGGAAGATACAGGGAGGCAATCCAAAGCAGCCGGGACAATCAGAATGGACAAAAGCCTCATTTTTCCAAAGGTCAGATGCACGGCCAAGAAGCCAAACTTCTTTTCTTTTCCCCCATGTTAAGATCTGGCTGGAGAAGAAATATTTCAGGGCTTGCCTGGACCGCTGTGGGAAGCTACAGGCGCTCTAAGACAGACCACGTTGTCATGGTCTTTCTAAAGCCCATTTCACGAGAAGCAATTTCTTTTTTCCCCCTCCCACGTGGGACAAGCCGAGATACAAAATTTGGACAGACGTGTTCTATATTGGGGACATCTTGCAACAGGGTTTTGGCTCTGGCGTGGAAAACATCTGGATAACGGAGAATTTTTATGACCACGGGAGCCTGCTCGGCAGCTGAAGGTTTTAGTGCGGATCCTAAATCACTGTTCCTGTACTGCTGCGGATCATTTTTTCAGAATAACTCTATACTTTCATAAGCCCCAAGTACTTTTAACTTAAGTCTTAACACGGTCACGTAACAGAGCCAGCTGCTAATCAGGCAACAAGGTGAGTTGTGCAATGAGAGAAAGTGTCCGAAATCAAATAATTACACACTAATAACCACCCGCTAATCACACAGCGACCAGGGAGAGAAAGTCACGCACGCTCCCTGAGCCCCAAAACTGAGCTGGCACAGAGGACAGCCCTCGTCCCGTGGGATTGTTAAGCGTTATCAAAATAAATGCTTATTTTAAAGGGAAATCCTTAGAGCTGGTAATTGTGTGCCCTCTTGGAAATTTTAGCTGCGTTTATAAAATCTAGGCAAGGACCTCACTGGCTTTGCGTGACCTCTGACTGGCCTGAAAACTAGAGCTTTTAGAGGTTTTCAGAAAACTGCAGGCTGTGAAATTCATGACCAGGCCTGTCCGTGCTGTTCTCACGGCAGTCACTAACGCTGCTCCGTCGTCAATGAGAAATTGGTATTTGTCCTCCTTTCAGAAAGGCCGCCCGAGAATTAAGCCCTGAGGAGATCGAAGCGAAGTGTTTAACCTGTTTTAGCCCCCTCTCTGCTCCCCATCTCCCTGTCTTCCGTAAGGCACCATTTGACAAACCACTGAGTGCTAAAGTAGAAACATCCTTTGCCTTTCCCGTGGACCTATTGAATGCCGGCACATTAAGCACCTTTTTATTTTACTCATTAAACAAGAATAATTCTGGACACTTAACAGCGACACAAAGAAGACATTATGAAATTTGGTAACGTGCAATAAAACTACTTTCATAAATGCCCAACCTTAAGTACATCCATTTTCTGGTTTTTCTTCCAGTGATGGGTTTTGCGCTCTTGCGCGTTCAGTTACAAAGCTTAGCGCCAATTTAAAAGGACTCGGTTTGTCCACAGATAATTCCATTTCATTTTGGCTGCCTTTTTTCATTTCCCACCTGTTGATTAATTATCTTAATAATTTATTCCTTCATAGCTTTGTTGGTTTTCCAGCAGAAGTTGAATTCCGGGGCAGATACCCGTCCTCCTCCTGTGCAATAAAAGGGCAAAGGAAAATGCTCCGGTTCCGTGCGTCTGGATTACAGAGATATCTCCCACGACCTGCAGAGGCCGAGCGCCGCAGGACAATGTTCTTCTCCCAGCTGGCAGGAGAGCCAGGAGAGCCCGTTTGGGCTTTGCTGCATTGCTAATAATCCTCACCACAGTTAGAGATGTGTTAATGAAGAGAAGGCCGTAACGCCAGCAACAAGTTTGTGAAAACCATCACGAATAGGAAATGACTTAATGCCTCCTGAAACAGAAAGGGCTTCTTGGAGAGAGGATTTTCTCGACGGTGAAGAAAAAGCCTCGAGTCCTAGCCAACCATCTCAGGAACACCAAGCTCCACACAATTGCCACGTTAAAGCCGGCTGACAGACCCGATGCGTGTGGCGCTTCCCAAATAAAAAAGCATATTTGAACCTATCCTCGCGGCAGACGGGCTTCCTGAACTCTGTTAGAGGGTTAAGCTCGTGGCTAATTTAAGAGGCGAGTGCAATGCGTTAATTTAGCAAGTGAGAGTAGGAGCAAATTGGTGGTAGCACAAACCACGAGTCCTCAACGAAGGGAAATTAGTGGCACACAAATGAGGTGTCCGGCCTTAAGAGGCACTTCTACAGGGGCCGGATCAGAGGGGCAAATGCCACGTTTAAATACTCCATGTTGTCATATTTTGCAGCAGTGTTGGAGGAGGGGGCTGGTTTCAGACCAGCTGGGCAGATTTTCACCGGGGATTTCCACTGCTGTGGGAGCTCCTGGGGTCCACCACCGGCATCGCCCACGGACAAGGGACAACCCTGGAGGTCCTGACCCATCCGCCAGCTTGCAAGAGGGGTGGGTTTTTTCCCCGGTTATAGACTTCCTGGGAAAGCCAAAGCCGGTTTTCTCCAGCAAGCTCTGCTCCTTCCGGTGTGAAATACGCTACGTGTGCCTCGCTGTCATTGGCTCGAGGAATCGCACCGTCGCTCGCCGGCTTCTCAAAATAATCAAAAGCCCGTGGGAATCCGCATCGGATCGCAAAAGCCGGAATCATTCCGGGTATAAAAACATAATCCTGTTACGGTGGCAGAGTTTAAACGCTGCTCCCACCAGAGCAAAGACGACAGCCAAGCGCAACGATGGGATCCCTGTGGCGCAGCGATTGGACCCGGCTGGGAATGCTTTGGAAGAGCCTCTGGAAAACTTGGGAGGAGCCTCCTGAAAAGCCAGCCCTGTGGCTGTGGGTACAGCTGGGGCAGAGGAGCAGCACGTCCAGATCCGCACTTCCAGCAGCACGGGAAGGAGAAAAGAGGGATCATAGGAAAAAGCCGCATTAATCTGAAAAATCCCAAATCACGGCTTCAGGAGTAAGAAGCGTAACGCCCTAAAATCCTTTGGCTGATCCCAAGAAGCCAGGGTGACTCAAGGGTCTTGAGTCATAGACCACGCAGGAAAATCCACTCCACCGAACAGAGCCGAACGGAATAAAACTGAAATAAGGTGATTACAAGTGAAAATGACCGCACGTACTTGGAAAATTTTAAAGAGCTTTCTCAACTGCCTCAGCTGAAAGTTACCAGATAAATTAGACACAAATAACACAGACCCCAGAGGCAGATATTGTGCCTCAAAGCAGCTGCCAACTCAAAATGCAGCGATATATATAATGCCAAAAGAACATTTTCTTTATCTCCTCGCAGCATTTCGTGGTGGTGGTTAATGCGAGAACCACGTTTTAATCATATTAACGTACTAGAACACTATCTAGCATACGGCTCTGCCAAAAATTGTTTAGAAGAACTGGAATTACTTATTATGCTGCATTAGCTATTATTTTTTCTGAAGACAGCTTTCTAAAGGTTTTAGTGTGAGTTTGTAAAAACTCACTCTTAAATCTGTGGGCTCTCACCCACGTATTCACGGACACTGAATAGCGGCTGGACAAAACCACTGCAAACGATGCATTTAGGAGACGCGCACTCCAACAACTTTACCAACTTCACCTGCATTTAATGCCGTGGAGTTCGTAGCATCCCACAGGCGTTACGTAGCATGGGTCATAATCAGTATTTTCCATAAAGCATTGAATTCAGGCACCAGGCAAAAATGTTTCCTCGCTGTAACTTTATTTGACCAGAATGGAGCAGCGCAATACAAGAATTTGGCTCAGTCTTTGTGAAACTGTGATTTTCTTGTCCAGGGAGCCATCCAGCATTCGGCAGAAACACCAAACACCTCTCCGTAAGACAACACTGTTTTGGACACAGCAGCTCTTTCACTTGTCCAAAGATTTTTTATTATTTTTTTTTCTCTTATCCCCACACCCAGTTTTTCTGTTTTACTCACAGTCCAGCAGATCTGCCCTCCTCTCCCGGGCCCCCGGCTCTCGGAAGAGGGTCAAGCGCTGCTGCTTCTTCCATCTCTGCTAACAAAGCTGCTTTCACCGTGAAAAAAAGGTCCAAAACAAACTCACGATCCATCATAAAACGCCACTATTAAAAGAAAAAGGGGAGGTGGAAAAGCTTTGCCAAGACATTAGCTAGAGTTTAGCCAAATTTAGCACGGTGTTCAACACTTTTTTCTTTCTTTTTACCTCTAAATACCTTGCAAATGTTTAACAGCAGATTTCCAGAATAGCCTTTCACTTTTTTAGACTTGCGATGAGTAGTATTTTTTTTTTTTTTTTTTTTTTTTTAACGCAAGGGAAGAATGAAACTGGGATAAATATATGTATTTTTACTCCCAGAAAACAAAACTGGGGAGCCAAAATCCAAGGTGGCCCTTTGTGCGTGTGTGAGCAGCTGCAGACTTCTGAAAAGCTGGTTTCCCTTCAGGTACCTAAAAACCTACTGGTCCAATCTGAGAATGTCAACCGTTGGCATTCGAGAGAGGCAGGGCTGAAGCAGACCAAGGACTGGGGAAAAAAAAAGGCAAAAAAAAGTGAAGATCATGTATGCCTCGTGTCGAGTAGTCGGCTTTCAAGGTGTTCTGATTTCCATATTATTGTATAACGTTACTGGCTGATACCATTTTGCTACGCAATACGAAATAGATGGGATTTATATCTACGGAAAGAAAACGAGGAATCAAGACGTGATTAAGATTTAGGGTGTCGATGTAGTATACGTTAACAGGATCTGCCAGAGGAAAACTGGAGTCCTCGGCCGGCGCAGAGCCCTGGGGAGGTGGGTCCGGTCCCACGGCCTGGCCAGGGGGGAGCCACCCACCCCGCAACGGGGACGGCGGCCACCGAAGACTGCCATTATCACCCCCAGCTTCCCCAGCAGGTCCAGGCTCTGCTACCCCAGCACCCTGCCAGCCGCCGGCTCTCACTGCTCGGTGTCAGCTCCCCCTTATTTTCCGCGCCCTGGGGCGCATCCGCAATTACAAGCCGAAAAAAACAAAGCCCAAGTCAAACGATGTACGGCCGTGTGGATTTCCAGTCACTCTGGAAGGTGGGCACCACCTGGGACGGGTCTCCGAGGAACCTCATCCAACCTTTCGGCGATGCCGATGGGACTGCTTTCTTGTCAGATTTCCCAATATTAGAAGGAAAGTTCCCCCGCCAGGAGCCCCGTAGGTGCCGAGTTCTAGAGGTTAAAAATAAGACTCCTCCAGATGCAAAGTTCCCCCCTGTGTCGGCCGTAATTTCACTACCAGCCTAGCAGCGAAGGAGGCACTTTTAATTAAGTGCAAGACAAGTACGGAAAACCGAGTTCGAGAAACAAGGAGGAACAGGATTATTATAATCCAATGAGACATAATTAAATGCAGAAATCAAAGGCTCTTCGTGGCACAGAACTTGTTAGAGCCTTGAAGTGGGTATTTGCACTTTAATCTGACATGCTGCAGCTTCTTCAAAAAACAAAGCTTTTTCAGAAGGAATGAAACGATGACAGAGACGTCGGTAAATCACTTAGGAAAAAAGGCAAAGTGAGCAAAAAAACCAAACAAAAAAGAATCCATAAAACGATGTTAGAGCAAAAGCCTGATCCTCAAAAAAACCCTAAACAAACCAAAAAAAACCCCAAACCCTGGCAACACTGACGGTGACGTTATTTTGGAAGAGCAAGATTTCACATTGGGAACGTTGATGATAAAGTTTAAAGGGGGCTCTATGATGGGAGAGGATGTAATTTCACGTGGGCCCATTGCTCGGTAGACCGGAATCCTGTTGGGATCAAACCGTCTTCGTGAAATTATACACGCTCCTTACCCGTTTTGTTTGGAGGGGGGCAGGGGAGGTTAAGGCTTAAGCTGGATCGCTGCTCGTGTCCCACCAAAAGCTGTCCCTCGCCCAGAGCGCAAAGCAAACGAGAGGTACTGGCCTTCAGGTGCACGAGGAGGACTCTCCCGTCAGGGAGAAAACATCCGTCGTTCTACGGGATTAAACAAAGCTTTAATTTTTAAAAAACCACGTTGTCACTTGGAAGTGCAATGTCTCAAATGCCCTTTTCTCTCACGGACACGATGCTACGGACATCGTTGTCTCACATACCTGTGTACATGTGCTTTTTCCCCTGAGCCAGTGATCCCACGCTCCTCCTTTTCCCCGGCCTTGGGTGAAGTCCTGGGCAGGGATGGGGCGACCAAGAGCTTTGTTCCTGCAAAGAGGATTTGAGGTTCTGCCCGGGAAGCGGAGAATTTGGGACATAAAGCAATAGGAAAATACACTCGTGACTTTGCAGATACATTTTGTGCCCGAGCTCCAACTTTTGTTGTTTTGGGGGTTTTTTTTGGCAGGAAGGTCTTAAATCACTTCTTATCTTCTTTGTGATGGCCCTCTCCCGTGCTGAGGCTGTTAACCCAGGAGAGCACCAGCTCTCCTTCCCCCCCGGACCCCAAAGGTCTGGTGGCCCATCAGGCATCCCTGGCCCCCTCTAATTCCTCGTATACATCCCCTTCTCCTGAGAGGCGAGCTGGCTCTTTAATAAACATACTTTTTCTCTCTCTTTTCTTTTTTTTTTTTCCTCCTTTTTTATTTCCAGCTGGCGCTCAGAGCTGTGTCATACAGGGCTGGAAGGTGATTTAAAGCAGGGCTGCTCTGTGCCTGTCTGTGTCCGCGGGGAGAAAGGCTGAAACGAATACGAGGAGAGTAATCAACAGTAATTCTTCAGGAGTCTATCATTAAATTTGTCATTAAACAGAGTCTGCAGCTACCTGCCTGCCCAGCCACCAGCAGCAGCAAGCCGTGCACGCCGCGCAATGGCATTTTGATAGACTGTCTTTCCCGCAGCCTTCCCGAGATTGGACTGCATAATTTACACCACCGGCACAGCGTTGGAGCAGCGGGACCCTTGTCCCGGCGTGATCAGACTGTGATGAATTGGCTGCCCGCCCGGGGAGTCGGGGTACGCCGATGGGGCCCATTGCCAAGTGCCCGGGACGCGACACAGAGCTCGCCGTCCCCCGGCTAAACAGCCTGGGGGGGGGGGCTGCACTGATTCATCCTCCCTCACCTACAGCACGAAAAAACAGCCACCCTTTTCATTTTGTATTTACAGCATGGGGGGTGGGGGGGATTAAAATGAACATGGAGCATTATTCAGAGCTTATTTGCGACCCCAGAAGAAGATGGGTTTATCTCAGAGGTGTGAAACCTGCCAGGAAATTTCCAAAAAGGGCACTGTGATTTTTCCCAAGCCCTATCCCCCCAACATGAACCTCTTCCCACAGCCGGACTTCTCCAGGATCTGCAGGAGAGGGGAAGTCCCCTGTACCCCGACACCTCATCCCCTCCGCCTCCCCCGCCGCGCACAGAGCCGCTCGCTTCGGATACAGTCACCAGCATCACTCAAAGGCAGATTACAGCACGGGCTATTTATGAGAGGAGAGAACGAGGCATACTTTGAAAGCGAATACAAGAAAAAAAGACGCCATCTCCAGGCAGGCCGCACAGAGCACGCGCTTGAAAGGGTTCTTACCCAGGTGGTAACCCACAGACGCACACGTGCTCCCAAACGCCACGGATTTCACCAGTATCTCCATTTTAATGGTTAAAACCAATTTGGGGGAGGCTTTTTAAGGTTTTGGTTGACCGCAGATTATCCTCTGCGAGGCTGATGGTTTTGGCAGATAGAGCACGCTTCCTCGCCCCCGGCTGCTTCCAGCTTTCTCTTTTAATCCCAAAGTTCAACTCAGTCAAACAAGGCGATTCATTCGGCTTCATCAGCAGCCTCTCGTTCACCCAGATTTCCGAATTCCTCCTAACGCTTCACCCGTTTCAGCATGTAAAAACCAAAATGAGGTGATTTCACCAGGTAGTAGAGGACCACGCGCTTGACAGACAGGTTTGTCATTAGAGACTCACAGACAAAACCGCTGCCAGCCCCTACTCACAACCTATGGAAACGCAGAAACCTCTTTTCTTTTTCCCCAGCAGACATTTTTCTTTGACCGATGCCTCTCCACTCACACCCTCCCACCACATGCCACCCTCCCAGCACAATTTCACGGCTCGGCAAAGCTCATTTTTTTCCACACCTTATTAATCACCAGGGAGCAAGGACACGGACCTGTGGGAGCGGGTCTAGGAACCAGGGCACAAAGCTTCGGCTCTTTCCTCCCCAAGACCTCGCTAGAGGCAAGTCGCTCGCTCCCCCGGGCTCCGTCTCCTCTCTAACCTGATTTACTGATGATCCCCAGCCGTCAACTCTTTTTTCGGTAGGCAAAGACCAAACTCAATCCAATGGCCTCTTTTCCGAAGAGCGCCTGGCTTCTGAAACTTGGCTTGTTCCCTTGGGGGTGCCGGGGCCAGCCTGCTCCCGCACCCGGGCAGTGCAGCAGATTCCAAGGGTAAGACAAGAGTTCCAAGTTTTTCTTTCTTCTCCCAAGAAAGCTGTTTAAAACAAAAACAAACAAACAAACAAAAAAAAGAGAGCCCAATTTAACGAAAAGGCTAAGAAAACTTTAACAAAATAATCAAATTGTGACCTCCGTATACATATGCGTCATTGGATCGTTTTCAGTTTCCAACGTACAGACGGGGATGGCAGAAAAAGGAGGCAACATGAACTGTAGCTTTATAAGAAGATGCCGTGGCACGCTCCGGATCTTGAAAGGCTATATGGTAATTCTTTGCTGACGAGCAAGAGGCGTATCGGAAGAACAGGCTTTGTTTTATAGACGTCCTTTAGTAAGCTGACTCCTTTTCCTTCCCTTCTCTGAAAGCGAGGGGACATTAAGGACCCGATGCCGCACTCGCGGGCTGCTCCGATCACTGTTTTCCCCTCCAAACAGCTCCCCCGGAAGCAAGGAGAAGCGGCCGGTGCCCGACTCGGGTGGGAGCAGCACCGAGACTTCAGGACGTTGTGTTTGTGTAGAGCAACGCGACGCTTCAGCATCAACCCTATCCCCCCACCCCCCGAAATTAATTATAAAAACTAAGTTTTATTAAAGATACAAAGCTCGGAATATTCCACCTCTTTCCTTTGCGTCCTTCGCTTATCACAGAGCTTCTCCGAAAGGCAAGAGGCGCTTGCTGACGGAAACAATTCAAGCTTCGGCAGCATAATTCAGGAGATAAACCGGAGAAGAGTGTCCTTGAGCGGGTGGCCATCCCACTCGCCTAATTCCGCGAGATGCCGAGCACACCCACAGCCTCCGCGTTTTCAGAGGGGAAGACTGTGCCAAAGAAAGGTCTCGAGTGTTTGCAGAAATAAGGTTAGATCCCGGCGCTACAGAAGTCTGCGGTACGCAGCTCCCACTTTCCATAGCAATGAAAAGTGATTCGATTCCTTTTTTTTTTTTTTTCAATAATTCAATACTAAACCAAATATTGATTAGATTAATAAAAGAATTTCAAGACTCCCCTTCTCAGGTTTGGGCTGTTGGGGTTTTTTTTTCTCTCTTTTGGCATTCTTTCCCTTTTAGCTGTCACCCTACTTTTCTCTCCTCCCAAGACAGAAAAGACGACAAAAAGTCAAATAAGAAATATATTAGATTCTCTCACTCTCTAAAAAAAAAAAAATAAAATAAAAGACGACCTGACATCCCCAAGCTCTTGCCACCTTTTTTTCCATCTTCTCAGAAGAGAGAAATAGAAAAGAAAAACAGGGCATTTCTTTCCTTTGAAGAGGCTCAGAGACAGAATGGTAATATACAAAAATTTATCGTCCTCCCTTTCTTCGCAGCTGGTGATCGATACAGCTGAAGAAGTGTTTCATATTGATCCCCAAGCTCTTGTATCCTTGCGCTGGCATCACCACTATATACACGGGTCCTGGGTGGTGCATAAACAGAAAATAAAAGGCAGTATGTCTGTTGTGATATATTGATTAACCAGCTATAAAACCATTTTGGAAGAGTTATCCGCAGGTGCCTGTCTTTTATTGGTGTCGAAGGCACGGTACTTTGGTTGGAAGCACCTTTGATACTTACGAAGATCTGGTATTTAGGGAAGACAGAGCTCTGGGAATAAATACTACGGCTCATTTTAGCTGACTGAATATCGAACCGATTTCTCTTTTGCGAGCTTTGTTTGGCGCGTGAGAAGTAGTCTGTCTCCGATTGCGGAAAATCTCCTCTCCCCACGAAATAACACTGACGGGTTTGCGCTGAAGTACTTGGCTGAGCTGTGACTATAGATGTACACTGGATTTGGGGTGGTTTTGTCTTCAAAATATATAAGACTATGCCCACACCAGAGCACTTGGGAACGGGTACACTCATCTCCTGTGCCCCAGAAGACACAACCACAACCGCGTCCAAGAAACCCCACGTGGTCACGCGCATCACTGAGCACCCCTTCCACCGAACAATATCATTATCCTAATGACAAAATACGTACCCACGTGGCACAAGCGATTCAAGTCCGAACCTAGCGCCCATCGAAAAGCTTTGCTCCTTTTCAAAACTACGGGATGACAATTCAGTCGGCGAAACCCTCAGCATCTGAGAGGACACCTGCAGCAAACCACAGAAGCTACGGCTTCGTCGCAACACACCAGAAAAGCCACGGGGATAACGGCGGGGTGGAAGCCTCTCCCGCCCCAGCCCCATTAAAATAAAGGGGGAGCCAGCCCCATGGCTGTCGGACATGCGGCCGTGGGCAGAAAGGATGGGACCACTCCGTGAATTCAGGCACTTAAAGCTGCTCCTCCCACAGGGCTGGCCAGAAACCTTTCCCATCACTAATGAGAATCCAGCAGGAATTTACCCGTGACTAGCGGGAAAAACAGAGGGCAAAAACACCCTCAAAAGGGGATGTTTTCTCCGTGCCCTTTGCCTGGGCTTGAACCTTTCTAAAGCCAGCTTAGCTTGCTAACGAGGTAGCCATCTTCTCGCACGGGGCCTTAATAATTCTGCCTCCACCTTTAAATACTCTCAGTAGCAAAGAACCACCCCTTCTTTCCTAACTCATTTATTGAATGCATTATATATATTATAATTACTACATATTATTATATTTTTATTTATTATTTTATATTTTTATTTCTTATTTGAATGCACTTTCTTCCCTTTTTTGGGAGGCAAACTGAGTATTTTAGATGCGTTGCCCGTCCGATAAGAGAGGCAGCGGTCAGTAAAGCAGAAAAGCGGAGCTAAAAAGCCACAGACACCTTCTGCTCTCACCACAACTCCCGGGCTCCCAGGGTAGGAAGCTCCGCAAGTGCCGCCTTGCCCGTTCCTTTTGCAGCTGCAGAGAATCGGACCGGTTTCCCCCAGCCCCACCAAGCATCCCGGTGCTGTAGCCAAGGCACAAACATGAAGCCTCCCTCCCCCCAGGACAAAAGGCAGGTCCCCAGGACTAGAGCTTGGGGCTGTTGTAACTTCTGGGCACACGCAGCTCTTCACCAAAAGGAGGGGAACATTGCTGGCAGCCATAGCATAACCCAAACCCAGTATTCGGACAGAAATTAATCCATGCGGTCTAGATCCACGTGTGCATTTTGCGGCTCTTATTCCTGCTTAGAGATGCTAATGGTTACCTCTTCCCCCAGCAGCAGGTTACAAAAGCCACCAGCAGTAACCCTGAAGGCCACCGAAGCACACCGCAAGCCACGGTTCAAAGACGCAGCAGCCTCACGCCTAGCAGTAAAGCACCTGGACTTACACGAACCTACCCCTCCTATCAACGAGGCTCTTAATATTATTCTCGTTAAACCCCTGCTACGCCTTTGCCTGGGTGCCCCGCCTCAGTTTCCCCAGAAGCACACTGGTATGCACATCCAGGCTCCTAACTTCTAAAAGAGATTTGCCCCTCCTAAACTAGCCACCATATATCCTCCAGAAACAGCCATCCCTCCCAAAAGAGGGCTGTGGATTCCACACGCTCCACTTTAGGGACAGACTTTTTAGCAGGGCCTGTTGCAATAAGACAAGGGCTAATGATTAAAAACTAAAAGAGGGTAGATTTAGATTAGATATTAGGCAGGTGGGTGGCAAGACACTGGCCCAGGTTGCCCGGAGAGGTGGTCAATGCCTCAACCCTGCAAACATTCAAGGCCAGGTTGGACGAGGCTCTGAGCGACCTGCTCTAGTTGAGGATGTCCCTGCTCATTGCAGGGGGGTTGGACTAGATGGCCTTTAACGGTCCCTTCCAACCCAAACTACTCTATGATTCCACTCCCCATAGTATACATATATTTATTTATACTATACACATAAATACATTTAAAAAAAAATTTTAAAAGGGGGCACTTCCCTTCCCACCAGCCAGCCCTGGTCCAGACAACAAGCTTTCCCCGTTCATCCCAGGGAATTAATTACCTGGGTAGCGTTCCCAGAATTACGAAAGCTTTCAGGTGCTGCTATCAGCTAGCTTTCTCCTGTTATAAGCACATATACTTTATCAGCTGTGTTGATCTGTGACAGGAGAGGGGGCAAAAAAGTACCCAAGGGACTCTCAGAGAGCTACTGAATCTATTGAATATGTTTTTTTATATATCTATATACACACATATTTATTTTTTTTTTTTCTTCAAGGGAGCAGGGGAGAGCAACCATGTGCACAGTTTATGACCTGAAATCTTGTTACGGGCAGGCTCCATGTATTCTCCAGGTGTGAAACGTGGTGATTTATTGACTTTCGCCCTCCAAAACCTCCTCCGCCATCCCTCCCTGAAAGCCACGGCCACGCAGCTACCCATCGTCGGTATGCAAATCCGGGAAGCCAAAAGCCTAGACTAGTTTAGCATTAAAACCCTGCAAAGTAACGCAAGGCTGTGAAGTAATTACAGGTCAGGCTGTGTTATTCGTTCTCGCGAAGAGCAGAGAAAAATAAAATTTTCCAATGCGTGGCACAAGAGAGTGACGGGATTTAGGTCCAGCCTGTGCAGGAACACGAGGCTGTGCCTACAAGGGGAGGCACCGGAGAAGGCAGCGTGGATAACCACTGATGTATAATTCATCAGAGCTCCGAGTACGTACTCAGCACGGCGTTTACGGGTAGAAACAGCACCGTGGAGCTTACCGGATTTATTGAGTGCAGCAGTTATTGTATTCATTGAATTTCCTGGTTTTATACCGGACTCCTCCTAACGATTTCATTCCAGCCCTTACATATTAACATATTCAGAACTGCCCAGCACGGGTTTTTGGCGCTACAGAGATGTGAAAGACAATACCGCTAACGTTTCGAGCGGCACAAAGGAAAATTATAATACCAATATTATAAATAGCTTAATGTGGAAGAGATACCCAGCACAAAAAAAACCCCAAACTATTAAAACGTCATCGAGCCTCCTCACGTGCAATCAAAAGAACCAGAAACCCAGCACTGAAAGGGACCCCGTGGCTCGCCAGGCGCCGGTTGGTGGCCACAGCAGGACCAGCTACACAGAGGTTTTCACTAGCCCGACCCTGCTTTTGTAAGCTCTCTGCAAAGGATGGCTAGCAGCATCCCCAGGCAGCCTGTTCCCCATCTTATTACACCCCGACAAGTTCTCCCCAAGATCCCACTGGGAAACTGGTGGGGTGACAGGAGGGTGGGCTGCAGGGTGCTGGAAAACAGCTGATTTTTTGTCCATTTCAATTATAGCCTTTTACATAATGTTACCCCTTCCAGCTTTTTCTCTCCCTCCCTGCCCTTTTTCTCCTTCCCTGATAAAAAAAAAAACAAACTGATTTTCTTCAACCTTTCCTTCTAAAACTTGGTTTCCCAGCCACCCCACATTGAGGACAAACCGATGGGACAACCGATGAACGCTCAGACTCAGGCTTCACTTTTCATGAGAGCCGTCTCCCCGCTCTAGGCTGCACAAGCGTGTGATCACTGCTCCGGGCACTCCTGACTTTTTTATTATTTTTTTTTTTTCCATGGATATCACTGCCACATCCCTTGGCAGCAATGTTGTTCGTGGCCAGCATTAATGTAATTTAGTGCCGACAGGCAGCCAAGACATTGAGCTAAAGCTGGAAGGGATTTATCGCCTGCCATTAAGTTAAGCAGAGCGCGCTACCCTGCAGAAGCGGTTTGTTCTAGTGAACGGGTGCTGCGAAGAAGACAAGAAAACCAGCTCCAGCCCTGATTTCCAACTTGCTTCGCATTCCGCTCCTCTGGTTGAGGGTGCGCCCAATCCCCCTGTCTATGGCATTGATGAAGAATTTCTGGTTTTACAAGATTTCTGATTATGGATTTCCACCCTTTCCTCTTACTATAAATGGCACGGCATTCTGTAGCCCGGCCGTGACCTCCAGGTCACTGCGCCGGCTCATCCAGCTCCCCGATGGAAGCAAAGATCTAGGGACGGCCAAGCATAGACAATTACCGACCTGGATTTAGGGAAATACGAGAACGTGAGGCAGCAACACTCCGAGTCCTCTTACCCGATTCGTGTCCAGCTGTTGCGCTCGCTGCCCAGACTGAAAAAAAAAGCACTGAGCAAATTCATACATTTTCAACTCGCTCTAGAAAATTGCCCTCGCGCTGTTAGTTTGCATTGCAAATCTCACCACGCAATGGGAAGCATGCGTTATCCTTCGGGGTCTGACACGCCTCCGATTATCCCAAAGGTGCTGAACAGCTTCTGCCTTTCACGCCTTCCCCTTCATTTAAAAGAGACTTTGACAAATTGCAAGCAGGTGCAAACCAACAAACTAGCACCCACTGGGCGATGAAGCGAAGGCCTAGATAAATCCATTTCCTCTGGGCCAGGCAAAATAATGCCGAGTTATAAAATTCACCAAAAAAAAAAAAAAAAAAAAGAGGGAAGTTTCAAAATAAATATCAGGACCTGGGACCCTGTGACAATCCAGGGCAGCGATGCCATCCTAAACACAGAGGAAAGACTCTGCATCCCCAACTTTGTGGTTCTCACTCCCTTTACTTTCTTCTCCACCAAAACCAGGACACACAGAGGAGTGTTGCTCCCGCTGTGCTGTTTAGACTCTACAGTATATAGAGAATCATAGAATCATTCAGGTTGGAAAAGACCCTTGGGATCATCGAGTCCAACCATCATCTCCACTCTACAAAGTTCTCCCTTACACCACATCCCCCAACACCACGTCTAAACGAGTCTTAAACACATCCAGGGATGGCGACTCCCCCACCTCCCTGGGCAGCCCATTCCAGTGTCCGACCGCTCTTTCGGTGAAGAATTTTTTCCTAATGTCCAGCCTATATATAATCAACAGGCGTTAAGTGACTAATAGCCTGGAGCGTCAAATAAGGTCAAAAAGGTGACTGAAGGGTTGCTGGCGCTTCATGCTACCCACCATTCAAAAGCACCTACCCACCTAGAGTATGCATATATTCCAGGCTGCATAGCTGCTACGCGTTCGTAACATCTGTTAATCATTTACAGACTACTTATACATATGTTAATATCAAGTTTCATCATAAGGTTAATGGCAACAATCTGTTCGTGCTTTGAGACTGCGTGGATGTGCTCAGCAAAATCAACTTGAAGGGCAGCAAAAATGTGCCCACAAACATCTCCTACTGAAAGATTGCTCTCTTAGTAGGAAGGTCAATTCTCCGGGGCGACGCTCGAGAAGACAGCTGTCTCTTTTATGCCCTTTAAAAAAAAATTCCATGAGTAGGAAGGACATAAAAATCTGGAAACTTATTTAACAAAAAGCTATTCCTGGATGATGCGGCATGAAATCAGTGAATTTCAAGACAATTTATGAATCTTAATACAGATCCTGAGGACTACAAATGTATTTATGTGCTCATTATCTACCCACAAATCAAGCGGCAAAATCTTGCCTTTTTTTCACTGGTGGTTTGTGGTTAATAAATAAATATGTAACTCAGAGCGCTTAAGAGGGTAAGAGCTCTTCTCTCAAAGTCCCATACCATGAGTTCAACGCGCTCATTTCCCAAACCAGTGCATCTGAAAATTCCTGATCGTTTCCAGCAATCCCCAAAATAGAGCATCTCCTCATGTTTAATACTGACTTACTACAAGCTTGGGCTAATTTGGAGGATCGCATCCAACTGTAAAACGTCCCAGCAATCAACACACTCTTTGCATCTGGCTTAAGTGTTTAGGTGTTGCCCTTTCCCGCAAAAATACAGAGAAAACGGACAGAAGGCTTTGGGGTTCTCTTTCTTACCTCCACCGCTGAGCGATGCTTCCTGGGCTGCAGCTTTCTTGTCTATAAACTGGATGTATGGCTTCAAAGTGCTCAGGAAAAGAACTTCTGGAATAAATTTAGAGAATTATTGTGAATACAAGCTGCAATCCAAAGAAGAGTCTTTGATAACATGCAGCATGGACTCTCCTCTCCCCATATACCTTCCAGTGCCCAGGATAGCTACCGTTTTAGGAAAAATGGGGAAAACGGCCTCTCTTCACCAGTACCTCCAGCTGCACGTGGGCTGCCTGACCTGCAAAGCATGTGAATGGAAATACGGGATTTACATCAGCTCAAAGCCTGCCCGGGTGCTAGATTTTACGTGGGAGGAGAGAGGTTAAACAGGTGCCGGCAGAACCCCTGGACAGGGTTGGCCTTCATAAGGGAAAGGAAAAACTTACATCTACGCCGACGGTTCAGGTGCGATTGGCTGATATCTAAAAGCAGTATTAAAAATAAATTTAGAAGAAAAAAAGAAGTCCGTGCCCACGGCGCAGCAGGACTGCAGGCCGTTTCCCCTCTGCCCAGTGCCATCTATAAACTGGATTAATTAATCCGATGGTTTAGCTAAGCAAGGTGCCACGATTGCCATCAGCAGTGGTGAACACGGGCGCCTGGTAGGGTTGAGCAATAGGCTCCGTGTTCAGGGAGCCCCATTTCTCAGAGGCACCTCATGAAGTTTCCAAAACCTGCAAGCCCTCTTCTGTGCTCAGATGTAAACCATTTATATCCATCTCCAAACAAAAACACGGCACCCAAAGCTAGGGATCGCAGGGGCGAGAGGCCGGCTGCCCAGACCACAGCCAAGGGCAGGGAAGAGACAGGACTCTCCATGCCTGCTCCAAACCCTCCGCCGAACCGCTGCTCCAAGACCATAAAGAGGAAAAAAAAAAAAAAAACAAAGAAAAAAACGGTCCCGCAACGTTTAAGGCATAAATGAAAGTTAAATTTAAGCCGTTCTTATCTGCTGACTCACAACCGAGTCCCGCGCGCGTGAGCCTTGATCCCTGGCCTGTCACCGATGCGCTGTAAGAACAGGCGACCGATGGACCGTTTTTTCCCTGGCAAAAAGAGATTGCACAAGGTCACGGCAGGGCTCCTCCTGGGAGCTTTCCAGCAGCGGTTCGGGAAGTCACTGAACTAGGAAATCGGCTGGTGTTCAGATCATTGCCAGGAGCAGAATACTGATGAGTGGCTCCCGGAGCCTGACAGCAGGCTCTTCCCGCCAGTGGCATCCCATGGTGTCACATAAAGCCGCAGAACCGGGTCCTTCTGGTCCCTCTCTATCGGTTTTGTAGAAGCCACTTTGCACTTACATCGATTCATCTGAAATTGGAATCAGGCCCCATTTTGGGGGTCGACATTTCCCAGGGAGCGAATACTATTGTGCCGGACGGGCAGCGATTGAGACACCGCACAAGGTGCGAGGCAGCAGAAAATCTCACCCTTGGAGTTTATCACGTCTAAATGCTTTAAATTCTTGAATACAGATTTTTTTATTATTATTATTATTCCTTAAGCTCAAAGCTGTCATAAAATACATGGCATTGCAATGCCTGGAATACTTACAAGCTGCCGAAGAGAAAACCTGACTTTATTTTTTATGTATTAATTACGTGCTGCCAGGTAGGAGGCTTTGCTCTTGCAGGGCCACCTGCCAGTCTCATTATAAAATGCCTTGTACCGAGTCAAAAAATGTGATAAACAAGCCGGCGACCCCATCCAGGTGTACGGAGAGTGTTTATATAGAGGGCGTCAGGATGTGGTGATCCTCATTCCGCTCTCTTTACTCACTTCTGTGACAGGCAGTGATTAGCGGTTCATGGGTGTGACGATATTGCCAGTTTAAACATACGCTGTCCTCAGCAATCCCCAAACTGTCAGATGCCATTTCGGATGCCTGCAATACGGGTGCCACGCAGCCTGTGTTGGTTGGCTGTGTTCCTGCCCCCGTCATCGGTACATCACTCTCTCCGCCTCAACTTCTGGCTTTTGCACATCATCTGCTACTAAAGCACCTCTTTTGTCTTCCAGCAGAGTTAGCCAAAACTAAAATGAGCGCTTACAACACTCCTCCTCTTCCTAAAACTGCCCGGTGAGAACTTCATTGGGTTTAATTCCTCTCCGATCAAGCAGAAATTTAAGAGGGGCTCTGAAAACAAAGTCACCTCTGTGGCACTTGTCAACAGAGTTTTATTACCGTTCCGATCCCGATGGTTGTTGAGCCGATCCCAAGGCCGTTGATGTCCTTTCGCATCATACAAGGGATGTAATTTAATAAGTCGTCAACAAAATTACCATGAGGAAAGAACTCTTATTGTTCTTTCCCCTCCCCCCCCTCCTTTCCTCTGCAGTTGAATGATTAGTCTCGCATCCCCCTCAGCTCCCCGTATTAATTTTCATCCGCGGCGATGGTGCCCCCAGAGCGCACACAAGGGTGCTGGGGAGATGCCACCTCTCCCTCGTGCCCTGCTGCGGCCACAGCTGCCGGGAGCTGATGGCCGCCTGCCCACGAGACTCCATCGCAGTTCCCTCTCCTCAACACTTCACGGGGAGAGAAGTTTTCAAGGGGCACATTTTCTCTTGAGGGTCGCTGGGTCTTCAACCCGAGCAGTTTGATTTTGGTCGTATGTTTTCAAACTGACCTGGTTTTTTTTTTCTTATGCAGTCAGCCATATAAGCTTTATCTCCATCCGCCAAGGCACTTAGGTTTTTAAGGACACGCTTAGCTTAAAGCAAGAGAATAAGTGACAACAGAATATTCCTGACCTTACTTTTTGGGCAGATGGTTAAATAGCTACCTGAATTGTGATCTCTTATGGAAAATAAATACAATTTTCAGAACAAGAATCGGGTTTTGCAGATTTGTTTTCCTTGTAATTAATTCTCTCTCTTCCTTTATGTGTCTTTGTAACACAAAATTACAATGTCTGGCAACCTCCTCTGAGAAAAACGTCCCGACCTGTTTTTTTAGCATCCTCTGAAATCTTCCACACACAGAAATAAAAAATAAAACCCCTTTTTAGGCTGCTTGTTAAGAGAAAGAAACGTGCTGACAGTCTAGCAGTACACGTGAATTGTAAGAGCGATAGCATGAAGACAAGCACCGAGAGATTTACAGCTGGAACAGGACCATCCACACAGCCCTGGGGCTCCCTTTTTCGATCCCCATCCAAACACCGTCTGCCTTTGCTTGGGAGAACGGCTTCGCAGCAGCTGCAGCCATCAACATCCCGCCCCCTCATCCAACACTTCCTTTAAAAAAGAGGTTTCTGAGTTTCTAACTGGGTTGCCTTAGTTTGGGGGATTTCATAAACCCTGATTTCAATTATTCAAGAGCTGCTTTTTTTCCCACCCCCCTGAAGCCTCCACCGACAGATCCAACCACAGGAAAAGTACCAGACGCGTTTCATAGTAACACTTCAGCAGGGGAAAAATTACAGAGGTCTGAAGATAACTGACTACGGCCCAGCAAATCGACAACTAAAACAAAAACCTAAGCTCTCCAGGAGGAGCAAAGCTACCTTATACACCACCCTTTAATCAAATTGGCTTTAAAGCCACTTGAAAAAAAAAATCACTGATCCGTTAAGTGTCACTGGGGAGAGGCTGAGCAGGGCCCCTTCCCGCGTGTTTGGGTTGACGGGCCAAGGCTCTACTGCAGCAATTAGTGGTCATTAGCGGGCACACCAGCAACGGGCTTGCACAGGGAGGTCCGCCCAAGCCCCACAGCCGCTGGCAGAGACAAAGGGGGCTTTCAGACAGAAGCTGATGCCCCATCTCCTCTTCCCCAGCGTCCTCCCCAGCCCCCTGGCACCCTCTCGCCGGCCGCTCTGCTGACTTTGGCAAACGCTAATTGCATCCTGTCGGGCCCCCGGATGATCATCATTCAGCGTAATTTGCAGCTAGGCCAATTTTTAAATTATTTTGGGAAGTATAATACTTGGTTCTGTAAATGTTTACCCGCTAAATATCAGATGTGTTAGTTTCCCAGCGTATCTGCATATGAATGAAAGGGAAATAGATACGGTCTCTGGTATACAGATGCACACAAAATTGCAAAAGCTTTGGATCCAGCCACTTGGAAGACATTATGTCATTTCTCTGATTTATCTTGCCTTGTTCTAGCTGCAGAAAATAAAACCTTAAATAATTTCATAATTTTTTTGATGTCCAGCTTTCATGAATTCCAAGGAACATTTGTTTCCCCACGCAGCTTCTAATTTGATCGAGGTTACTTGAAACACGTTGAATGTTTTTCTCTTTACAGATAAAACAGCCCCTCCAGGAGGACGTGGAAATAAATAGCAAGGGATGGGAGCCAAACTTGAAAACTTCAGCCAGCAGGTAAAGAAGATATGATTTTTGCACGCTACAATTTTTTCAGTAGAATGAAGACTTCTGCAACAGAGATAAGCGCATGAGAAATATGAACGCAGTTGTTATTTTACATAAGGGGTTTTAGCGACAGCACTGATGAAATTGCCCTCCCACTAGAAAGCAGTCTTAGACTGAGGCACACAGTTGGCACCAGTGCAGGCCGGGCCATCAGATGGGACGTGCAATCCCCGTTTGAACTCCTCTGTTAATTTAAGGTATGTTCTGAACTTCCTTTTGGAGGAGAAGCGCGCCGTCCTTTGCCCCCGTAGCTTTTGTTTTCCATCTTCGTTAGGATGATTCACGGCAAGGGATGAACTGGAACAAAACTGAGGCTATCTGCAGGGTAACTAAAGGCTTTACGGAGCCGTGAAAGCCCAGGGGGAACAGCACCAGGCGCTCAGAGTTACAGGCCGGCAGATTTAAAACACTTTGCTCCTTCGCTACGTTTATAGAGAAAATCCCTGCAGGTCCAAAACCGGTGGCCTTGCCAGGACCCAGCCATCCCGAGGACTGTATGAGCTTCAGCCGGAACAAAGCAGGAGAGTCCCCCGAGCAGACAAAGCGCTGTTTGGTTTTACTCATTATTACAGAGGCAATTTCAATCCTATTATCTCAAAAAGATAGGACTTCTCCTGTGTCCATGGGAAAAGAACTCACGCTCTAAAGGTGAAAGACAGACTTGGGGCAAGCGCCTCCCTCAGCCACAACTGGGTGAATCAGGCTTTTGGCAAAGGGTTTCTTTATCTTATTTAGGGTTGAGGGGCTTTTTTGTCGTGTGTGACTGATTTGAGCAAGGGTTTCATGCCTCCAATTCCCACAGCTGACTCAATGACAAGGGGATTTGCTTCTCTAAGCACGTCTATAGCCGGTTGACAGCAAGGCTTCTGCAGACACCCAGGGGTGCCGCTGGCTGCCTCCGCTTGCACCGCGCCATCGCTCCCTGTGATTCAAAGATTGACATCGCTCCTCGGTGACTCCAAGATTGACAAGACAAACTAACGTAACTTCATCGTGACAGTGAGAACTTAAACACGGTATGGCTACCGCTGTGACTTATTGTAAGGGCCTCTGTCATGAAAATGTGCTTCAGACAATGAATAAACAAGGTTATTTGTTCTTTCCACCAGGAAAGTTTGGCAATTTGGTCAAAATGTGTGATTTCAAGCGTATCTTCTCTAGCGCAAACCTAAGTATTACACTCCTTTGGGGTAGCATTCAAATGTAAAGATTGATTCTGATTGAATCTTCATGGCACACAGGCAAAGTAAAGAGGAAAAAAAAAAAAGAATAACCTCTGTTAAGCTCTTGCGTCACTAGATTTGAATATGTTCCTTATGGATTTAGTGAGCAACGAAGGAACATTTTAACAGACATTTTTGCATCTGCTACACTAGAAACGAATGGCAATTAATTTTGCAAATATTTATACATTTTATTTCGCAATTACTACGTGTTTTGTAATTATTTGTAAACTAATATTTTCTGTAAATATTTATTTGTAGATAGCGATTTGGCTGTCCATTAGGGGGAAAAAAAAAAAATAAAGTTACTTTTCTCCATTTGTGCAGCCACTCTTAAAAAAAGATAATGGTACGTCTCTTCAGAGCTGGAATAACGGAGGCAGCTCCTTCCCCTTTTTTTTGTCAGAAGTCAGCCCTGTCCCATATGCTCAGCGTCAGTGAGACAGCACCCTCCAAATTCATGGGTTCACCACTTTGTTCTGACTTCTCAGAAACACGGAAGAAGCGAAAAGCCTTACATTTGCTTTTCACAGTCATTCGCTCTCTCTGGTAGCTCCAAGAAAGACATCACGAATTTAGATTGTGAGCTGGTGGCGAGCGTCCTTGGCTAGTTCAGACGGAGGACCCCTGGTTAATGAGCATAATACACTTGTGAGTAAAGGAATATTTGTTTAAGACATCATCAAGCATTCACTCCAGGAGGTGTGGTGGCCCTGTGGGTGCTTGGTGTCCGCCAAGCTGCTCCGAGCACTTCTGCAGGTAGCAGGCGGGCTTTTGCCACGGGAAGGGATTTTTGCCGTTAGGGCAGTCTTGTTTTCAGGTCCCCGGTTTATTGCAGCAGAATAATTTGACAGGGTTTCATTATACCACCTGTGGGGCTCTTGACAAGTGAACACACCATCAAGTGAAAACAGCAGGAAGTGTCCCGCAGACTGGATCTCTTGTTCATTTTGCATTTCTCATTTTCCTGGCGTGCTGCGTGGTGGTAGCCCTTTGCAATAAGGAAGACTGTCGTCTTTCTGTCACTATTCTGTCAGCCGCCTCTGGGGAATCAAGAATCAGATGAGAGGTACAGCTTTCACTAGCCAGTATTGGCATTGCCCTGCTTCCGTCTGACAGCAAATCCCCAGATCTTCCATATGGGTTTATTATCCATATCAGAAGCCTCTCCGTTTTGCGGGCAATGATTCAGGGGAGCAGGACATACGCAAGGACACTCCAGAAGACGGCGTCAGGCTGGGGAATGAACCACGCAGCACGGGTCAACACACTTAGCGTGTTTGTCCTCATTGATATATAAATTTTGACTCATGTTTTCGTACACTTAATTTCTCAGCAAATAAAGCTACTGACTGAACTCACTCACCAGATGTCGATCCCTACTGTCAATCAGATGCTCGGCAGTACAAATCCCAGCAGTGGCCAATGCTACAGGCTTTGGAGAAAAAGAAATTAAGAACACAAGTAAATCTCAGCGTTAAGGAAGCTTTCCCCCATCCCACCGTGCTAAAGCTTACTCTTCACCGTTACATCCAGCTCCCTACCTATTTCCATCCTACCTTCCCGCACCATTGGATCCCCAGGTGCCTACAAGGCTCGCTGGCACGCATACCTTTTGTGCTTTCCTCATGTTTTCCTCCAAAACGTAACTCAAGATGGAATTATTCAGGAAGCACCACTGGAAGAGAGCAAAAAAAGAGCCTCTATTAATTTCATGACTGACAGAAAGCAAAACCACGCATTACATACCATCCAACAGATCCCTTTCCAGAGTCTATCACCAAGAACTGGATTGACACCAACGCAACGCCGGTGACCCTCACAAAGGAAAACATGCTGGGCGTTTTCTCATTGCTGAACAGTTTAAACATACCGGGCTAGCTGCAGTGCCAGAGCTTCCTTCAGTCGGGGCTTCACTCTACAAGAACAAGCATTTAGACCCTGTTCTAGGAAAAAGAAGAGCAAATGTGAGCTCGGGCACGTAAATATTCCCCATAAAGGCTATGGGACAGCTAGTGTGCCGGAGGACAAGCCTGCAGTAGAGTTGGGAACACGTTTTCTGGTTTCTTTTGTAACTGGTCTTGTTCTCTGTCACCCTTCAGTGGTAATGCCAAGAGCATGAAGGAGAAGAGGAATACGCACCTCCCCGTGATTTTATCTATCCCCACTAAAAACCATCAGGCAAACTGCGCCAAACAGACTGTGAGGCCACCAGACCCCCGGAGCACACTCGCATTGCACAGGTACTCTCACAGCAGCCGTAGGATGTGCTAAAGCACTGAGAAAATAGCTGCAATATGTGAAATTCTGGTCATCTTGGGAGACCTGCCAAATTGCTCAGGCTCAGAGCTCCAGATTCATCTATTGTGAAGACCTTGTCTACAAGGTAGCTTCCGCATCAGATAAAATTCTATCTGATGACATTTTATTTTAGAAAGCACCATCCATCCAGAGTAAATGAACCTTTTCTTTATAATCTATTTGGTCCGTCTCCAGGATGTGGCAGAACACTTTGTAAATGGGGATGTTACTGAAAACATCTTCCACGTCGAAACTTTTGTATTCCCTCGTGTGCCTCAGCCGCGAATGCCACAGGCTCCCATTTCAGAAGCAACATGAAATCTCTGGTTTACATTTGGATTTAGTTATACGTCAACTGTCTTTCTGAGCACTCCTTTTGTAGGAGAAGAGTGATCGAAATTACTTCTGTAATCGAGGAGTGCGGTCTATTCTACTTCTTTGTTATAATCAGGAGTTTGACAAAATATTTTTCTCTAAGCCTTTGGCCAGTAAAATTATTTAAGCCGTCAAGATTTCAGTCAAGCAGCATAAGAGGCTATTTTCCTAGCTTAGGGTAATGACCAGAAAAGCCTCTATACATCTCTGTTTATTACACACCTCATTTACTCTGCTATAATGCGAATACTAAACCAAAGTCCAAAGCCTATGAAAGTCACGTTTTCCTACACGAGGAAAGCAAATTTTGTTCTTCTGAAGCATCTGAGAAGGTACAATATAACTCCGGCAGGAATAGACCAGATTGTTTTAACGTTAACATGAGAAGATAATAACAACAAGACTCGAAACTCACCTGTGCGGAAGAAAGCTGCAGACACGCAGCGTGCCTTGGAGACAAGAGACTCGGTGACATCATTTGATACTGGGATGAGCGATAGCCTCTAGGGAGAGCCCAGGACAGTCCTCCTCTCATCATCGAGGAACTGGAGAAAGAAACAGACCGTGAGAGGTCACTTAATCCACCCTTCAGCCCCAAACTGAGTACAGATGCCGCTACAGCATTGCAGAGAGGTGCCTGACCCATCTGCCTTGAATAATCAAAGACGATTCCCAACACCAGAGCCCTCCCTGCAAGCACTCACAATGCCTCCCTGGCCTTGACATGGCCCCTGGCTTCCCTCATGCCTAGCCAGAACCTTTCTCCCTGCAAATTAAGCCCATTATTTTGGTCTGACCCCCCCCCCCCTCCCCCGGTTCACTTCGGAGGGTAGCCCCGAGCCCACCACCACGTGCCCGGGCAAGGCAGGGAGGGCACGTGGTGGGGAATGTTTTCTGCCTTGTATTGAAGGGCAGGAAGTTTTATGCTTTTATCCTTCCTGAAGATGAAAAAGATGCAGTATCCTACATGTCATTTGGATAACATCTGGATTTCTCAGGGGCTTTTCTAAAGCCACACCAGACTCCTGCACTCTTTAACCTCCTTCCCATAGCTTTTTCCTTTATTTGTTTGCTTTTGTCTTTGTCACAGGGGATTTCTTATCTCTTTGGGTGTCTTCATAAATTGAAGATGTCCGCAGCAACGGAACTCCAAGAAATGAAAGGCAAAAAAACAAGGTTGCAAAACCGTGCGCTTAATTTCACAGTCCAGTTCCTCAATATGGAAGACAGAAATGTCTCTCTCCTGCATCCTCCAGCCTCACAGGCTTATATTGTTCAGCAATTTATACTCATCAACCACTTGACACACATTTTCACGGATTAAACTTTCATCCCAGAGCCTAATAAAATGCCAAGTGACAATGCAAAATTTATTAAAAGTTGTTTTTTTTTTTTTTTTAAACAAAAAACAACCCTATATCACCAATTACCTGGCCGCGTGCAGTTTCACTCTGGGTAACAAACATTTAGTAACCATGATTTAACACACACATATAGTACCTGCACCCAAAAACTTCTGAAGTTTGAATTCACTTCCGAAGGGTGAGGATTTCACTCGTGTCATTTGGGGATACCTCCACCAAGGTCAGCACAACAACCCTGTGGCTGGAGAATTAGGCCCTGGGGCTTTTCAAACCTTTCTATCCTTGCCCAAATGAGCGATGGACCGGAGTATCTGCAGCTTTTGTCTTTGCAGTGCAGCTTTTTTTTTTTTTTTTTTTTTGTTTTGGAGAAGTTCGCCCTTGGAACTTCAGGCAATACCTAGGATGTGTTTTAATCTTCTTCGTAATCATTTTTGCTATATGAGCAGTCAAATAGCACAATCTAGTATGGGTAAATAGTCCACCGTATTAATGAAACTTGAAGCAAAAAGCCTTGCTAGAACAAAACGACATATTTACAAACAAAATCAGGAGGAAACGTGTCCTTGAGGGGAATCCTATCTGGCACACGAATGGTCTCACAATAAACTGCACTAATATGGCAGGATGGTTTGTATACGGGTTAAATGGAAATAAGAAGTTGGGAGTCGAAACCCTTCACTCCTGCGATGATCTGGTTCATCTCTGCTGATAAACGCCCCGAGGTGCCACTTAAGCAATAAAACCTGGAGTACCTTCCCCCCCACCACCTTTTTGCATTTAAATGCATCCAAAATCTCACAAAAATGGTTAATCACAGAAAATTTTCCCCATTCTGTTTCAAAAAGAGGATCTCACAAAAAAAAAAAAATCCTGCTTGAGATCCAGGCCTGGAGCAAACTCAGACCATACGTTATCAGCTTAATTTGATTTTACAACAGATTGATGAAACTATTTAAGCTTTATTGTCTTAGTATAAAATAACAGTTAAGAGGGCATCTCTAAAAACCAAAACATTCCCAGGTAGTTTGTAATGAGCCACATTTCCTCTTGAGCCTTTAAAGTTTTAACTCAATTTTTTTTTTTCTTTTTTTAAACTATTGTAGAATCCATTTGGGTTGAAGACGAATGTCATAGAAAAGCCATTCAACAATGCCACCCATGCTTCGAACAACCTTCAAAGTCGCCTTGAGGAGGTTAGTGTGTTAATTTATCAGCGACAAAATCGTATTTGCAATATTCGGCAACTTCCACGCCGTGACTCATTTGCATCTTTCCTGAGTAAGAGCAGAGGAGAGGAACACGCTGAAGTCTTGAAATGGCAACTGTCCTTCAGTACTTAATACCTGATTATACAAACTACTCAAAATACAGCCTACGCTACTTTTGCATCCAACAGTAAGGGAGAATATATTGAGAAAAGGTGCTCATTTCTCACCCAGGAAGTGAGGAATTCCTCAATACAAATAATAATAAAAAAAAAAGAAGCGTGTGGCAATTCAGTTTAACAACGTGCACGCCTTCTTCGAGAGCGAGGATGCAGCATAAAGGGGTAAGACACAACCTCTCATACCTTAAAATCAACCAACCCTGCCAAAGGAGAAGCACGGCATCTTGCATTTATTTTTTAAGGTTGACTTCCCCGGTAGATTAGAGAAACTGGTAACTTGTGTTTGTCCACGCGTGCAAGCACACGTCACACACACACACCCACCCCCCCCAGCCAAAATAAATCTCCGCCTGCAGATCCCGGCTATGTTTTTATATCATATTTCTTTGCCATCAGTAACTCCTTTCACAGCTGCATTTACATCCATCTTTTCTTCAGATTTAAAGTTGAAAACGCTGCAGAGCTGCCGTAGATTAGCAAAAACAAGGCCCCATCCTCGGCACAACACACGGGCTGCAATTTCATCCCCGAGATTCGGCTGCTCCCCTTGAATCGTGCTTTTGTGTTTTATAGCATCAACAGAAACATCTCACTGAATTGCCGCCTTGTACTCAGTTACAGACAGCACTCAGCATTATCCGGCTTTCCGCGAAACGGCATCTCTGAACATATCCCCACTACGCTGGGAAGAAAAGCCTGGACGGGGCTGGAGGAGGGAGGAATGCTTTCTTTTTATTTTTGCAGAGCCAGAGTCAGCATGATTTAGTCCCCCAGATTCCATTTCAGCAATGGAAGCATCTCGTCCCACACCGCGATCGGGTACATCGCAGGACAACAGCGGTTGTCGCAGGCTACCACAGGCTGATTATTTAGGATGAAGCAGACTGGAAATAGGAGTGATACTATTAGTTCCTGTTTCGGGAAGATGGTTGCGGTTCATCCCTCTGTTCTGGGAGTTCACCCTGAGCAGTGATTGCTCAGGAGCAAGGCTCCGCCAGGATTTCGTACGAGGGGAAAGGCCTGTTCACTCTTTGGAGATGTGGCACCATCCCAGAAAACAGCAAGACCTGAAAACAGCAGCTAGCATTTGCCAGGAAGATTTCTTCTAAAAGAATTATTTCATATTCTGCTAATGAAAAAAAAAAATATTATCCTTATCTTTCACCAGCCTTCAATGATTTTAAGAGTCCCTTCCAACCTAGACGATTCTATGATTTTATTCGACTCCAAAGTCGGGCATATTAACAGCAAGGATTTTTGCCTCTGCCAGAAAAGACCTAATTCTGCCCTCAGAGACTTGCACAACCCACTCGATGTAAATATGAAATTAGTGAGAAAGCAAATCCCCTGCACCACAGTGATCCTGTAGCAGAAAGGGAACACAGGGACACGGAGGGCTTCGCTTTATGCGTTACCGATGTCATTCACGTTATCCGCATTTGATTTAAACACACATTTCAGAAGAGTATTAACTCTCTGGAGCACGTTCCTGGCCCAGAAGTAGAAGGGTGAAGCTCTGCCCCTTACAGTTCAGAATGGGCAGCGGAACGAAGGAGCCACCCCAGGGACCCCAAATCTGGACACCCCCCCCCCCCCCGCCCAAGCCCTGCAGTGCCCGGCTCTGCGACAGCAGGTGGCAGCGCAGCCCCGGCCAAGGACGGCGACGCGGTGAGGGGGGGGGAAGGGGAGACATGGAAGAGGGAAAAAAAAAAAAAGCAGCGGGTTTCTAACAGGCTGCCCGGGGGGGGAGGAAAGCAGCCCTGCTGCGGGAAAAGCCCCCGTGGGATGGGGGTGTTTCCAGCCCCTGAAAAAAGCAGCTCCGCAAAGGACGCGGATGCGCAGATGAGGACACGGACGCAGGTGCGTGCATTTGCTGTTCCACCTCATCCCCGACAAGAAGAAAATGTTTTTTTGAATGAGGAATACAAGTTTCCAAAAAAAAAAAATGCCATAAGCTAGGAGTTCAAAGAAAAATATCAGCTTGTTTTGTTTGCATTTAGGCCTTTTAAAGTCTTTTTAAAGCAAAATAGCATGCATTCCTGAGGAAAGCTATCCTTTGAAACAGACAGCAGGGAGAAGCAAAGCCTCTGCTAGGAAACAGAGGACCGGACTGTTTGAGCAGTGAAAGCTTTTTGCCAACTTATTTCCAAACCCAGAAACGCCTAGACATCGAGGTAAAAAAGGGTTTTTCAAATCCGTGTGTGTGTGGCAGGAGGCGCAGGTCGCCAGTTTATCAAGCTCCAGGGTGAAACCAAGAAGCATTTTCCTCCCATAGCTCCGTTTAAAAGACTGTTCCAGTCCCGCAAGATAAAAATCGTAAAGTTACCAACAAAAGTATTCTCCTAGCCAACTTCTACCCATCTGTTTTTGTCTCAGCATCATTCTTTGACTAAAATACCTGCCCCAAGCCCTTTTTCTGTTACACTGCTGTATATTCTTAGCTCCTCCTGCCTTTGTCTTCTGGCTAGACCAAAGAAGCTGGGAACTGGCCTCTCCTTTCCTGAAACTGATACCTTCAGTGTCAACAAACTCTTTTTTTCCCTTTCACAAAATGCTCAGTTGCAAGTTGCCAGCCAGCTCCCGCTTCGGGTGCTCCCGCAGCCGGGGATAGCCCAACTTCTCCTATGGCTTGTCCCAACCCTGCCTGAGCTGTGCAGTGGGACAGGACGGACCCGTGGTCGTCACCACCCCCCAGATCACGGGTTCTGGCAACGCCTAGAGCAAAGAGCAAGCATTCAGACACCGCGCGGGCGCCACGCAGCAGCTGTGTGAAACAAGGCAACCTTGACCCCAGTCAGTCACAGAATCATAGAATGGTTAGAGTTGGAAGGGACCTTAAAGAACACCCAGTTCCAGCCCCCTGCCCCGGGCAGGGACACCTCCCACCAGCCCAGGTTGCTCCAAGCCCCGTCCAACCTGGCCTTGAACCCCTCCAGGGATGGGGCAGCCACAGCTTCTCTGGGCAACCTGGGCCAGGGGCTCACCACCCTCACAGACAAGAATTTCTTCCTAATATCTCATTTAAATCCACCCTCTTTCAGTTTAAAACTGTCACCCCTCATCCCATGGCTCCCCTCTCTGATCCAGAGTCCCTCCCCAGCTTTCCCGGAGCCCCTTCAGGAACTGGAAGGGGCTATAAGGGTACTCCCCAGAGCCTTCCCTTCTCCAGGCTGAACAACTCCAACTCGCTCAGCCTGTCCTCACAGCAGAGGGGCTCCAGCCCTCGGATCATCTTTGTGGCCTCCTCTGGAGCTACTCCAACAGGTCCATGCCCTTCTTATGTTGGGAGCCTCAGAGCTGGTCACAGTACTCCAGGTGGTCTCCCCAGAGCAGAGGGGCAGAATCAGCTCCCTTGCCCTGCTGGCCACACTTCTTTGGATGCAGCCCAGGATAAGGTTGGGTTTCTGGGCTGACAGTGCACATTGCCAGCTCACGTTGAGCTTCTCATCAACCAACACCCCTAAGTCCTTGTCCTCAGGGCTGCTCTCAAGCCATTCTCCACCCAGCCTGCATTTGTGCTTGCGATTGCCCTGACCCAGGTGTGGGACCTTGCACTTGGCCTTGTTGAACTTCATGAGGTTCACACAGGCCCACCTCTTGAGCTTCTCCAGGTCCCTCTGGATGGCATCTCCTCCCTCCAGCATGTCGACTGCACCACACAGCTTGGCATCATCGGCACACTTGCTGAGGGTGCACTCGATTCCACTGTCTGTGTCGTGACAGGAGTGACCTGTCACGACATGTCAGTCAGCCATAACCTCTTCAGCTTTAAAAGCTACTATCTTGTAGCCCATCAAGAATTTTCTTGAGACCTCAGCAACCTCAACTCCCATAAATACCCTAGATACCATACACCCGCAGCAACTGCCCCTGGACCAGGCGGCCCCCTCCACCTCTATTCGCTGAGGATTTCAGGTCTTGTTTCCTGACGGCTCCTTCCTCCTGTAATTCCAGCAAATCCAAAGACTGTATCTTGTTCATCTCTTATTAGCCCGTCTTAGGGAGCTGGCTATTCACCAAGCACTTCCTCAGCTACTGATACGGTCTGAAGTTTGTTAAGCAGAGAGCCAAGTGTACACTGTAGCAATCTAACCACAAAACCTGAGCGGCAGAAAAGGCATGCTCAGTATTCAACACCTCATTTCACAACCTAACAGATGAAGGCAGCACTCCTTTTCCTCCCTTCCCACACACGTAGCCTCTCTGCCGGCTTTTTTCCACATCAGTATTTCATGGCATCGGTGCTGGGGAGGTGGAGGTGAACTCCCATTGAGCAGGGACTTTTCTGGGAGGTCCTTGTGTCTCCAAATTTCTCATAGAGCGAGGCCGAGCAAAAGGAGGAAAACGCAAAGGCAGAGAGGAGAGGGAGAAGGCAGCAATGCTTCGGTATTTTTAGGAATATAGGTATTTAGCCCAACTGAATGGAATAGGGCTGACGCACAAAAAAACTTGTAAATGAGAATGTACTGGTTCACTTTGCATGACTGGTATCTGGAAACGGATAGCAATCTCGAACAACACACAACATACCTGTTTGTGGTCCCGTCTTTGGCAGGGACTGGACACGGTGTTCTCACGGATCTGCCAGCCTGAGAACTAACTGTCCTGTATTAAGAAACTTCTGGAGACACGCAGACAGGAAGCTGAAAGACCTCTCGTCACATCCAGATCTCCAACGGACACTGAAGGTGGACCCGCAACTTTGCCTTCGTTTTACGAAGATCACGGTGATTCAGGTAACTCGGCCTAGAATATAGTTCTATTGATAGTTTACAGTCAGAGGGCTAAAGGCTTTTACACAATTTAACAGAGGTGGGACAGCACGCTGGTAAGTTGCAGGTATGTACATTAAAAAAATAAATGTTTCACAGAATGGTACAGGTCTAAAATTCACTAAATAGCTAAAAAATGGCAGCCAGGAAAATCTGTGGCAACACCTGATCACAGCCAAGAGCATGAGGAAGCAACATGGGAGAGAGATCGGAGGACACGAGGCGGATCCATGAGGACTTCCCTACAGAGAACATAACTTCACCCAAGATCAACCAGTGCAGGGTCGAAATAGTCTCTTCTGTCCTGGAGCAGAATAGGAAAAATTCTGCACACTGCTAAAGATTGTGGCCTGAAATTGCTTGAGGCGGGCCACGGGGTGTACTTTTCTGGGAGGACAAAGATCTGAAAAAGGGTTCAAGGACGCAGTGGAACCATGAGGCAGACAGAGTAGAAAGACACCCAGTGCCATGGTGGGACGGCCCTAGGCTTGAAGTCCCATGAGCTTTCACAAACATGCTCCTCACACCCAATGATGGAAAAAACAGAGAAAGGAGGAGGAGAAGGCCACGTGCTTGCTCTTCTTCCATCGCCCCTCAAGAATTGCCTCTTGTTTTCTCTCTTACAGCAACAGCAACATTGCACATAGATCAAGGTGTGCCCTCAACGTGAGAAGCCACGCAGCTGGACACGTGTTGCCTTTATTACACAACTAGAAGCGTCAAACTTTCCTAACAGCATAGTCCTTTCCTCCCACACGCAGGAAAGCAGGACTGCCCAGAAGCTGTCCATATGAACAGACCTGGTGAAATTGTTTGGGTCTATAGCTAAAGGAGACAGCTAGGTTTCCCTCCAGAAGATCCAGCATTAAGCCTCTGCCTTTCCTCTTACTCCTGAGAGGACACACTTGCTAGGGAGCCCCTGCTGCCTCCTGCCACCATCAGCCCCGCCCCATCCCAGCTGGGAAGCCCCTTCAAAATAGTTTCCAGAACAAGTTATACAGGCTACATCCACCCAAGTGAGTTTCCTGATGGGCAAAGGTGGAGAGGGTGAACTATGATCACGATCCAGGTGGATCGTTCTCTCCCCTGGATTACAACCCTTGGGTCCATTTCCCACAGGAGGGGCTTTTATCTCCAGGCTGATGAGAGCGCAGTATTTCTGAGGAGGGACTGCTGTCATCTGCAGAGACCCTCCAAATTTTCTCAGGACCCTGTAAGCCAAGAATGGGATCTTTCCTGAGGATCACGTAATGATCAAAAAAGCCAGTGTCAAGGAAGTTGGTCACAGGTCTGGGAATAACCTGTCCTAAAGGAAGCTGCTTTTATACAATCTGACCAGCGATGACCATTTATTTGTGACTTAAAAGAAATTTGTCTTACCCATAATGTTACTTTAACCTTCTTAACTAAAAGCTTGCTTTCTTCACACAGTTTCAAACTTTCTACAGCAACACTATTGGTGGTCCCATCGATAGGCTGCTGTTCGTGGCTTGAGGTGCTCTTCGCTTTGGGTCGACTAAATGCATAGTTACACAAATCAAAGGAAAAAAAAGGTTAAGGAAACTGATGAGTCTTTCAAGAATCCCAAGTGGTGTAAAAGAGGTGTGGATTCACGTGCCTTTTCGTCAAAAGCATGTAGTCATGCGGTCCCTGTCCCTCATTACAGGTCACTCCTTACCCATTGCTTTCTTCACTGCTCCATCTGCTTTTGTAAGGCGGCTCTGAAAGAAACAAAAAAAAACCAGGGAATAACCTAGGTTTTACTTCCGCAGGGCTATTTTTAACCTGGATCTTCTCACTGGTTTTGTTTATGGTGCAGCTCCACAGAAAAGATGAGTCTGTCCAAATAGGGAGGCAGTGAGCTGCAGTTCATGACAGAATGAGTGTCCAGTGGCAAGAAGTCCGTAAAAAAAAAAAGAGAACATAAAAAGCTCTTGCACCTAAGTAATACGCAATGGGATCCAGGAAAGAAAAACTGTTGCCTTTACTGTACCCTGTGATCAATCACACTACAAATTCCATATGATTTTATCTAAAACAACACCCATAACATTTCTTTCTTTTTCCAGTAAAGTAATACAGATTTTTAATTCACGCATCTTCTCCTTGTCATGCTTTTTTCAGCATCACTGAAAGACTCAACAGCGCACCTTCTTCTGGATCGTCAGACAGAAGCTGCAGAGCCAAAAACAACAGAAAGGAAAAGCCAAATAAACATATCTTTCATCAGGAAGCTTACAGGTGAGGCTCACAGTGTTGAAAGGTGTTGTCTGCAATGAAACCAGCTAACGAAAGTTATGGTCTTAGGTCTCAGCTTGGAAGTGTTCCCTGGGGGCAACAGTCCCCCTCCACCAGAAAGCCAACAGAGCCCAGCCAGGATTACCGAGGGTACATGGGAGCTTTCCATACAAGCAGAATTGGGATGGAAAATTTGGGACAGCTAGTTTTGGTACCGCCAGGAAAGCAGTACCAGGAGGACTGGTAAATGCCAAGGGGCTTTGGCAAAGAGGCAAATCAACATTTGAAATACACAAAAACTGTACACAGTAAAAGAGAAAGGCTGCTGCATTAAAAAGGGAAGATACAGAAACACAGAAGACGCATAAAGGTCAAGACTAGAAAAGCAGAACACAACAGAGAAGAACCTCGTATAAATATAAGCAAACGCTGTAATTCCTTATAGAGCTCTATTTTTTCTAGATCTATTTTCTGTCTTTTTATAAAGAGTTCTTTCTCAGTGGGTTCTCCTGGAGCTTAAAAATCTTTTCCTTGCTCTAAAACTCAGAGGAGTCAACGAAGGGAATTTATTCAAAGCCTATATCTGAGATTATCACATATATGCTGCTTAGTTTCAAGAAGTAAACAAGTTGGTTGTGTTTCGAATGAGAACATTTTCTTCCTATGAAGCTGCCACAGGAATTCAGTCTATCTTTCCACAATGAACCTTGAAAACGTCTGTATAATATTTAGCCACCCTATGAGAAGTACAAATAATAGAAAAAAAATTACAGAAGCTTCCGAAGTGGCGATCTAGCACCTCTTTCCTCACTTCATGGGGGTTTGATATTCAGTCCAAACTTGCCACGCAAAATCTGACTACTGATCTTTAAAGCCTGGCACAATACCACTGCAGATTCAGCCCGTAACTGAAACTTAAAAACCAAGCCTAGCTATTTGTCTCCAAGCCAGCGATACCTGAGATACCAGGCAAAAGGATGCAGCTTTGCAGTAACTAAGGAGAAACTTGCTTCCCAGCTCTGGTAAGCTATTTCTTTTTTCACATCTTGACCCGTTAGGAAGATCTGCAACCTCTTAACCTCAGCCAGAATATAATCTCATATATTCATCACGTATCTACAACATTCGGGCACCTACAACAAAAAAGCCTTGCCCCTTTCCAACCCAAACCATCCTGTAAGCGTTCAGGGCCAGGTTGGACAGGGCTCTGAGCCGCCTGGTCTAGTGGGAGGTGTCCCTGCCCATGGCAGGGCAGTCGGAACAAGATGATCTTTAAGGTCCCTTTCAACCCAAACCATTCTGTGATTCTTGATTATTGCTGAAGCCACGTATTAAAATCATAGAATAGTTTGGGTTAGAAGGGACCTTTAAAGGCCATCTAGTCCAACCCCTCTGTAACGAGCAGGGACATCGTCACCTAGATCAGGTTGCTCAGAGCCCAGTCCAATCTGACCTTGAACGTTGCTAGGGATGGAGCGCCTACCACCTCTCTGGGCAACTACAGCCAGTGTCTCACCATCCTCAGCGTAAAAAAATTCTTCCTTTTATCTAGTCTACTTCTCTTTTTTAGTTTAAAGCTAATACCCCTTTGTCCTATCGCAACAGACCCTGCTAAAAAGTTTGCCCCATCTTTCTTAGAGGCCCCCTTTAAGTACTGAAAGTACTTAAGTACTATAAGGTCTCCCTGGAGCCTTCTCTTCGTCAGGGTGAACAACCCCAACCCTCTCAGCCTGTCCTCACAGGAGACGTGCTCCAACCCTCGGAGCATCTTTGTGGCCTCTTCCGGACTCATTCCAACAGGTCCATGTCTTTCCTGTGCTGCAGGCTCCAGAGCTGGATGCACGGCAATAGCTCAGATTAATTACCTACTACGCAACACAGTATTTTATTTTTATGAATCAGTTTTAAGTGTGCTACTCTTTAATTTTCTTCTGAGTTCATGGGGAAAGGCATGTGGGTGAGTTCCGTTTTGCTTTCATGTGCTATTATTTTAGAGCCTTTCATTTGATCAGGTTTATCGTGTTACAGTTCTGTTGAGGCAGTGGCTATTCCAGCAATACACATCTTCCTTTCCTCCCTCTTATTTTTCCTCAGGCTGAACAATTTCCATTCCTCTCCTTGTCCATTTCTGGAACTCTTTTGCCCATTTTATCTGTTGAGTGGGCAAAAGCCAAGGAATTGGAGAAGCTTCTCATCGCTTTACTTGCGTTGGTTTATGCCTGGGCACTGGGCTGATACGTGCATTAAGCCATCCAAGAGGATGCTGAATATTTTTATACTGACTGCTTGCAGCTCATCTCAAGCCAGCCACTTAAAAGTTTCCTCTCTTCTCCTTCACGCCCAAATTGCCAAGTGGGGTCAGCAGTTCCTCCATCACCTTCGCCCCTTGTGGTTTTGAACAACTGATGTAATTCTGCGTTTTCTTCTAACACCAGCATGGATAAACACATAAAATGCTGCTTAGGTCTTTCCCAGGTTACTTATTACACCGCACAGCCCAGTCAGTGAAACACTGTGTCAGGCAAAGTGGGACAACAAATTTTTCCAGATTTCAAAACAAACATGTCATTTTCACCCCCACGCCTCCATGCTGTCCTAATTTGTTTTCCACGGTGAAAGATTTTTCTATAAAGAAGGAAACTACCTATACCGATGTATTTACATCACCTCACAGTCCTAAAGAGTAACCTCCCAGGCTTTATGAGATCTGGCAAGATTTTATTTTATCATAACTAAGACTAGAAACATAGATAATAAATTAAAATTTTGACCTTTGGCTTGTCCTAGGTTATTCTTAAATATGAGGACTGTAAAATGTTTATTTGCATGGAACTCAGATAATGAATTATATAAAACTCTGGTAAGATATGGTTTTGTCATGCAGCAGTCAATCACAAGCTGAACAAGACAAATGGATGCACACCAAAGTAACTCTGTCCTCGGTGTTGTCACTATTAGTACAAAGATGTACCAGTTGTGAGATGTATCCCATTCTCTAAGTCTGGAATAAAAATGTCTATATGCAGATTTATTTTGCGATCATCTTAACATATAATGAATTTTCACAAAGTTCTGTCTCCCCATCCAGAAAAAAAAAGGACGAATACAGTTGGACTCGATGATCTCAAAAGGTCCTTTCCAACCATGAAGATTCTATGATTCTAAGAGGAGAGGCGACAGGAATCCCCCGCCTGCGACTACAACTGCAGCAGGGCTGGGACATTCACTCCTGAGAGTTTGCCTGTATAGAAGATACCTTGGCTTTTCAAAGTGTTTTAGTAACATTCACGGAAAACTACAAGAAGCAACACCATAAAGCCAGTTTAAACTCTGTATCAGCAAGAGAATCTAAGCTTGCCAAAGCGGATGATCAAACATCTGCATGTGTTAACTGGTGTCAGTACCCTTATGCAAAAACTGTCTGGTAGACCAGCATCCAATATTATTTCTTCTCTATCAACCATTGTATCAGTAAAACATCTCCAAAGCCGCTCTAGAGAAATCTCCTGAAGAACGATGAACGTTGGTAAGAGGGGTTTTTTTTTAGTTATTTCTGCAATATGGTGAGACAGCGTAGTACTGGGAAGAAGGACTGAGGGGTTAGTCAACACCTGGGACTGCTGAACATTGGCCATATCCTCTATAAACAAGATACCCAATGCAGAGTTTGAGGCGAATCATAAAAATTAAGGTGACATTTAAGCAGCAGACTCAACAGGTGGCAAGGCATCTTCAGCGAAAGAATCAGACAAATCTTAACAGCGAGATGAAGACACTACATGAACACTTGTTTTACCATGAGTTGACTACGGCATCATAAACCAAGTACTATACAGAAGAGGGCCCTGAGCACCTGGGTAGACACGTGAAAAATACCTGCTTTAAAAACACCACCAGGTGTTCGTTAGACCATTCGACTGCCAAAAATCTTGATGCCCATCTGCAAGAAGTTACCATCTGATTCTTGCTTTAGCAATCACTCCTCACCAGCCCTAAGTCCTTACACCTAGACATACAGCTGTTGAACATATAATCACACCAACATTAAAAAGCCAATTAATGCTCCACACAGTGCAATTATGCTCTGTTTGTAAGTTGACATTTCTGTCTTTTTTTTTTTCCATAGACCAGTGCTTTCATGACAGCACTTCTAATCTCACTGAAGGCTGCTGTTTGTGGTTCAAACACCAAATTTGACACTTTCATCAAAACATCCTTCAATCCAAGTTTCCCCAATTCATGCAGAAATGCAAAGTGCTGTTCTTCTAAGGAGCAATTGGCTGAATTGGCTCACAATGACATCTCAAGAAAGTTTTGGTATTCCTCACCTCTCCATTTTTTCTAACTCCTATATGATGCCTAAACAATAACCCTAGTGCGTCCTCTCAGCCACAAGGAACACGCAAAGACGAGAGTACCTTCCAGCAAATACTTTCTGAAGTTTCCCTATTGTTCAAGGTAAAATTAAAAAAAAATTTAGCAGTGGTTGTTTTTTGTTTAAAAGAGTTGTAATCCGTCTTATGCCACTGAAAGGTATAGTTTTCATTAGAAAAAGTAAGCCACAACTGGTCTGCGGTACTTACCAAACAGTGGCAGACGGCTGCCTCTGAAGATTGATTATTTTAAAACTGTCTTCTCTTTTCAATGCATAATAAACAGTACGGATCAAACAGGTGAGTAAAACCTCAGACCTCGTATCGTGATTTGGTATGCAGTCTGGAGTTACACGTGTATTTTTAAACATTCCTTTTTAACATTCCTTCAACGATCTGGCCAATTTCAGTGCTGGCTGAGCACCAACACCAATCACCGCTAGATTCTTTATCTTGAAAGACAAACCTTTGCTGCCATGGCAAAGAGGGAATTTTTTTCCATTGTTATCCACAATGCACACGTAGAATACGTACCAAGGTATACCCAGGGGGAGTGTTGGGGGAGTTGTTGTTGGTTTTGGTTGGGGTTTTTTTTTTTTTTTTTACCTGTATTTCCTGAGTAAAATGTTACAGTTATCCAAATGAAAGAAAGGACTTACGGTCTTCCTGACTATAGCTACCACTCTCGTACCAGTGCTGCTGGACTGGAATAAAAAAATAAATGTATTATTTGGCTTTCTTTACAGCTCTGTAATAAAACAATTCACAGAAGGTAAACAGGAAATTTCGCTGAGGAAGATTCCTCCTCCTCCTCCCTTCCCCTCACAAGATCCTTCAATCCGACTTGTGAACCGGTGAGAAAAAAAAACCCAACACCTGAACACCGTTCTTCAAAACCCAAGAGCAATAGGTAGCTTTCACCTTTGTTCCGTAGCACACCTCGACCTTTAATATAAAGAGCAGCAAGATGTCTTCAGAGACTTTTCTCTCATATTTACGTAACTGAACCATCTAATTAGAGGCGCTGCCCTCTTTCTTTGAAATCAGAGAATACTACCGTTCCAGGGAACCACAAGTGGAAGTACTTGTTAGTACTACAGCTCACTTTTGGCAAGTTATGTGCGCCATTCATCCCAATACACAAGTTAAAACAACACAGGCAAGTTCCTGTATAATATTGGATTTGTTATATCCATTTTTAAACACACATTCTCCCCAGCCCCCAGAACAGAAACACATCGCCAAAGAAAAAAAAAGTTGTGATCTCATTGCAGGAAAAGTTACAATATCTTTATGTCGAAAATTGTATCGCTTGAAAAAGAGAATCACACCTCTGTAGTGTTGTACAGCAAGGAAGAAGAGAGTCATTTGTCAAGACACCAAGAAGTCCCAAAAGTTTATTAAAGTTGCCAAGGTCTTCTGAAAAGTCACCAAAGGAAGCGAAGCTCGACTCAGCTTCAGAAGGAATCAAATGGCCACCTTCTGTTTCTTACTAATACAGCTGCGCACATTAGATTTCATGCACAAATAAAGCCACTTATAGGTACCCACACAAATTAAGGAGGAAGACATCGCACCCAGGAAATAACAGGGCTAAAATTTTTGCTTAAATGTATGCACCAGCATTTTAATTGTGTCTCTTCGCTACTGGTGTACGGATCAGACTGACTACAGCAAATACTGCATACTTACCATGCCATAGAGTAAAATCAGAACATGCTCAACTTCATGAAAAGTGGTATCTTTCGAGAATATCAAAAAGATGTTAGCACAGAATAGCATTAAAAACTGATTTTCCAAGTGATCTGGGGAGTAAGAGAAAACCGTTAGCACATTGACCAATTTCCTTAAACTCTAAATACTTGATAGCTATCTCCTATTTCTGCAGGTGATAATTAAACTGTCTTGTTCTTACAGCTGCTTTCTTCTTGAATCTTTGAGCTAGTCAAAGGAAATCAGAAAGCAGAATACCAAAACCTACCGCAAGAGCTAAATTTTGACCCAATTTCACTCTCCTGTCAGGCATGTTTTGTGGACACACCCCCACACACACCATGTTTTCCAGCCACTTTGTCTAATACAAGTTCCTCTATCACTGCAGGGGGCTGAAATAAAAAATAAGTATCAGATCGTGTTTGAACTTACAAGAAAGTAACTTTGAACACAAGAGGTATTTCTATAGATCAGGTGGATCAGACCCACCTAGAAGTTTGGCAATACAATTAATAATGCAGCAACTTCCTCTTTTTACAACTGAACTGCAGCTTCTTTATATCTACAGAGACTATTCAGGAATCAATCGTCTCATCTAACATCCCTGTGAAAAAACTTTTAGTTTTGCTTTCCAGGAAACGTGTATAACTTAACACGTACAGAAAGAGACAACACACACTTTACCAGGAATGTTCACATAAACTTTAAAAAAACCTGCCTTAACAAAGAAGTCTGGTTAAGCATTCCACCTGGCAATTGATTCAACGCTCCTACAGGAAATAGATCTACATTCACAAAATATAATAGTTTTTCATTTCCAATACGTATCATGCATCACGGTACATACCAAGAAGAAAAAATTGGTGTATCCTAATAAGCATCCACGTTTATACATACTCACACACACTGGGTACTTCAAAATAAACAGCATTCATTTGAACAAAAACATACTTCCAACAACAGAATTTCTCTATTAAATCCATGTTTATTGCTTAAGTTTTATCACAGTGGAGATTAAATTATGCTTAATCATCCGGTCAGTGCTTTTGTACCTTCTTCAATGCCAAAAAACCCACATTTAAACCAAGTCATTCATACACTCGAAGTCTTATTACCATCCCACCATTCATCGCCTCTGTGTGCTCCTTTAGTCGCCACAAACTGCAAGATTGTAAAAAGGTATAGCTAATAGGCTTATTTATAATACCATTTTCTTCAAGTATTCAGAAAGCAGTACAAGTAGCTGTACTGTATATTAGAAACATATCTGTACTGTTATTTATTGCTATAGGATAGAGGCTCCTGATGGAATGATAGTGAAATATCGCATCACTGTGTATGAAGATGATCTCAGCATCCTGTAATCATCACAACTCTTCCCATGTTAGTGAACAACACTAGGTAAAATGGGTTTCTCTCCTTTCTCTTTCAGGCATGGGATTTCAAACTACAAATAAATAAAGCATACACTCACAACATGTGTAGTGCAAATTCCAAGTAAACAGAATGACATGGAAATAAACTCATAGTTGCCAACTCTGGTTGAGCAGGGCGGTTGTGATTTTTTACACCCAGCACCCTGCATCCCCGCCCTCGGTGGCAGCGTCCCGTGTCGGCGACAATGATTGAAAGAGATTGTTGCGGGGAGGGACAATAGCAGGGGAAGGAAGAGGAGGGGGGGACAGCCACCTCTGCAAACCTCCCGCTCAGGTGGCCAGGCTTCACCCCACTCCTCCCGTGGGACCCGGGAAGGAGCGGCTGGTCCCCCAACCCGGAGAGCAGCCTCCCATCCCGCATCTGAGAATTCGTATTGGCAACTACGTGGAACATGGATTGCGTGGCCCAGACTAAGAGAAGGTAGTATTATTTTTTTTCCAGATACAACCATTGAAAGAGAACACCTACAACACTGCGATTTAGAAAGAACTTAATAATAATGAGAATTAATAAGAAAGACATTCAGCTTGGGGGTGGAGGGGCATTTGCTGTTTGGGTTTTTTTTAAACAAACCCCAAATAGCGGTTTGATGCCACACAGCTCTGGGCCATTACAAAACCTTCTGCATTAAGCACAGGGCTAGGTTTTCTTTTTTGTCGTTGTTGTTTGTTTCATTTATTTTTCTTAATTATGCAAATCTACTTCCCACACAGCCACATTTTAAACTGAAACAGAAGTCCCTAATATTTTTACGGCATAAATTATGTATGCAGAGAAAGGCAACAAATAAAATTTTGTATAAATTAGAAATTAAGACATATTGTAGACTTGCTCAAGACCCTTTTCTCCAAAGTACTGGTAGTGAGCAGAAGAGTCATGCAGCTTATCAGTAAAATGAGTATATATTTTTGCCGTTTTTCTTCAGTGCTTATTTTAAGATAATTTTTCTTTTAATGTCTGTGTTCTCAGTTCACAACTTGCTATTTCTTGCACAAAGACTGGGAAAAATTATGTTGGTTTTTCTTAAAAACAGCATTCTTACACAACATGTTGAACCTTCAACAAAGGAAACAGAACTTGCACTAAAGTTCTCTCAGCTAAAAGATGGATATATTAAAATAATAAAAAAATAAAAGGAAAAAACCTCTGCAAATAAAAAGAAACCTCTCCTCATTTGGGACACACACATTTAGCTTTTAAAAACTGAAAATTCATAAATATGATCATTGAATAACTTCAGAGAATTAAGGCTTCTAAAAACTTCAGTGCCAAAATAACCTCTCTGCATCAGTATTAAGAACAAAATATTTTCCATTTTAGGTTGTGCTTGCCTTTTTTTTTTTTAAAAAGACTTTTCTTAGTTCCGTAGGATTTTGTCACATAATATTACATACTGAAGGGGAGTGTTAGAACTGCTTATTGAGGTTTTAAGTAGTTGTTAGACTAAGTTACAGCAATAAAATTCGATTACTGATCTGATTCATTACTACTTTACATGGGGCAGTTGGCTCATTTCACCTTTTTTTCATGCTTAATGTGGCCATTTCTTCTATACTTGCCATTCAGTATCCCGTTCTGGTAGTGTCCATTAACAGCGCTATGTTCGTCACTTGACCAAAGATGTTTGCTTTGTTTGCGGATAAATTTTGTTATCCTGGCCAAAATATAATAAAGTAAGGCAGCACCTACTAGTACAACAAAGGCAATATCCAGTAAGAAATACTGATAAAAAGAGATGCTGTAAACAGCGGCACGTAGATGTTGGGCTCCGTTGTGACGGAGGATGTAATTAATCCAGTATACAGTCCGGTTAACAGGATGACCAGGTTGGTCTTTGTGAATCTCAGACAGCCTCTGGGCCCGCTGCCGGTAGCTGCGGGGAAGAAAAAGAAAGAACGGGGAAGAAAAGAGAAATTGTCATCATCGCTCTGAGCAAAGCAAGCCTGCAAACACGTAAATACACTTAAGCCTCTTCAGATCAAACAGCGTATTACTGCAGGACCCTCGCGAGCACCAGCACACTGAGGGCTAGACAGGGCAGGTAATCTGTCTTTACATCAGCCCTTACAGCTTGTTGATGAAGAATGAGTAGAAAAGTGGACCCACCTGCAACTAAAGGCAGAAATCCACCCTCCAGCAAAACTACGAAGAGCCAATCTGACCTGCTGCCAGAGGGGAATCTTATCTAATCCAAAACAAAGCCTACTGAGTGAGAAGCATTTGCCTTTCCTGCTGTAAAGCAGGAACATACCCTGCCTAACACACCACTCGTTTATGTCATTGTGCAACTGAATTACTAGAGAAACACAGAATAAAGTGAGAAACTTGGCTGTGATTGTGCAATAGACTATTTCTGCTTGGGTCCAGAGTTCAGCCTAACACTTCCCCCCTCGCCCCCCCGAAGCAGGCTGTCCTCCCAGGAGCCGCTAATGTTGAGTTCCTTCTCTCTCCCCTCACCACAGCTGCAGGGTCAACAGGTTATTTACGCAGGACTTGCCTTCCTACTAAGGATAATTGCATAACGGAAAGGTGATGCAACTCATGTTATCAAGATCTCTTTAGTGACATTCCCCCTTCTCGCTCCTTGCAGGTTTCTCCTTTCCCAAGGCAAGCGCCGCTTTAAAGACTCTGCTCTCATGAAAGCAAGAAGCACTGTCAGCGCCACGCTCCAAAACTATGGTTACAACCAGGGAACCCGTCGTTATTTTTAATCTGAAGATGGTCTGAACATCACAGATGTTTAAACCTGGTTCAGAACAACCTTCTAAAGCGACTCTCCTTGTACTTTAATATCCCTGAGCACATTTGTTTGTTGGAAGTAAAGAGCCATGAAACCCAATGCATGGGCTTTTACTTATTCCACCTGAGTAAGAAAAAAAAATTACACAGAACAGATTGGAGTCCTCATATTCGTAATAATTTTTCAGAATATTATCACTGCAACAAAAACAAAATGACCTTCCTGACCCTAAGAGAGGTTATTACTGGCCAGAACAGGAAGATGTATATTTATTTTTTTTAAATCAAATCATGGGACTTCAGAAAAAGTTACTTTTGAATACATCCGTATTTTTAGCTACAATCCAGACACGCCACCCTACAACTGTACAGGTGTATTCTGCTCCAGGCCCCTTAGGCAGCAAAACAGGCAGACTGCTAAATACAGAGCAATCAAGAAACACAAAAAAAAAAAAAGAGAGACATTGGTTTGCAACAAGGAATAAGTCAGGAGAGGTTTGTTTCTATAACCTTTCTGCCCTTCACATGGCAACTGTCACAAAAAGCAAATGAGACAACTGAGTTTTGGTGCGCTGAGCAACAAGCCTCGCACCTACACAGAAACCTCATCGATTGAGAAACCTTGTGAAATGGGACAACCACCCAAAGACTTGCCCCGATGTGCACACAAATAAACCCCAACATGCAGTTCTTCCCCTTGCACAAAAGTTCTGTATATGGATATTTATCTCATACCAAAGATTTAAACTAAAAGCAAAGAAATAATCACTCGTTCCATACCTGGGATCATTGATAACTTTTACTAGGGCTTCATACAATTCGCTCTCAGTGACGGTCTTCCAGTTCAACAATATTCCCATGCCTTTGGCCTGCACACGAGTCATAGTGTCATAATGGTCTCCAAAAAGGGGAATGCCCACCACCGGGACACCGTGGTACATGGTTTCAAAAATGCTGTTCAAACCTCCATGACTAAGAAAAGCTTTAATGTTAGGGTGACCTGAAAACAGAAGAGGCATGAAGATTAAAAAAAACATTTACATTATGTACATTTCCTTAATGTAAATTTTGAAGCAACTGGGTACAACACATTTGTCACCATGGTTCTGTAGCTGCAATTCAGGAAGACAAAGATGAATGCGACTTGTTTTGAAGTTCTCCTCCTTAAACCCACTCTGCTGAAGTCTCACATGCATTAAGTGATTTTCCTTAGACACTGAGAGGGAAGGGCCAATGCAAAGGCAAATTCTCATGCATACAAGTCGTGTAAAATTACTAATGGAGTAATTAATATACATTGTTTACTCCTGAGTAGCTGCCGGTGGTGACTCTAACCAGTTTAGCAGTACAAATGAGGCAGGGAGAGAGCGTTTTTCCTCATTATTCATACGAAATACAAGCTATTTAATGACAGGACAACTGAGGTTACGTTCTCTCTAAAGCTTCACATGCCTTACTTCAGGCTAGCGAGATCTGACAATAATGCTAACAACCTCGCGTAATGGGAAAAAGGAGACTGCCTCCGAGCAATTTAGTAACCAAAACAAATCTACCTGCTTTAAAAAGTCATTTGCCTAATCACTGCATTATGATAAATGCTCCAGCCGACATGCACACACAGACGCACACGCATGCTCAACGCCATCATCGGCACCCACCACAGCACGGGAGCCGTTTTGCAAATGCAAACACCCAGGTACCCCAGAGACAACCAGAAATATTCTGTGGCCCCCTCAGAGCTGCAATGTATTCAGCTACCCTTCCACAGGGAAGGAAGGGGAAAAAAAAAATGAAATACATAGACTCTAACATAGTCTTTACCAAGAGATGAAAGAATACCAAGTTTCATCTCTGCACCCGAGAACCCAGAGTAAGTCAGGTTGCAGAAAAAGTTTATTATCAGCTTGTAACACATGCCCAAGCTCTGTTATAACTTTCTTTAGAGAAAAATAAACGTGTGTATATATATATACACGCACAACAGTATGCACAGGAGTTTTGATGCAACATGAACAACTTTTGGATGCTCAGTTTTACAACTTTTCCATTAAGAGACCAGGGAACACCATTCCATGCTTTTTCATAAGAGAGAAAATTAACAGTTACAGTTGTCAGTTCCCTAAAATAGCAGATTCAAGAAAATTCCTACTTATTTATCTTCAATAATTTTTTTTCCTTGACTGTGTCGCTCCCGTGGCACATAAGACACTTGTGAAAAAATTTTCACATTTATTAAGCCAAATAGTCTTTGGAATAATTATGTCTTTCTCCACACAATTAACTTAAGGAAAAAAACATATTTAGTGCCAGGGAAAGATAATTAACATCAGAAAGGTGTTTGATTTCATCATCTTGAAATTCTGATGAATTCTATATTCTTGTTCTATGACATCCATTACAGAAGTGATCCTTCATTTAGAAGGACAGTAGAATATTGTTGGAAGAGCAACCTGAATTCAAGTGAGAATAATGAATACACGATCAAAACAGATACTCACCAAGGAGGTCATTTTGTGGTAACCATTCTATAAGCTTCGTATTATTGCCTAAATTCCTTGGTTTGTTTCCTGAAAACCTAAAACAATAAAATCAAATTGAAGATGACTTATCACGACCTCCAAAATCAATAAACTCAAACCAGAGAATCAAATCAAATGATCCATGAGCCCTAAGCAGATCTTCGGTTACACAGGGATCCTGTTTACTCACTGTTACAAGAAAACAAAACAGGCTCAACCAAAACGTTGTAAATATTTAATAACTTCCAACTTTGTGTTTTTTTATCATTCAATCTCCTTGCAACGTGGCTTGAAATGCAATGTTTTCTATCAACATAATGGCAACATAGTCCCTTCTCAAAGCATGAATAACTCTTCCCACTGTGACCGGCAGGAGGTTTTATAACTCTCTATGGCTCCGACTCCACTGCTTTACTGAAAGCTCAGCTGGTTCAACTCCACCAAGAACATCCCATCAGCACACAAATAATAATCCCTACCATCAACACAAGGCACTGCCTTTCAGTTGGCCAGTTTCACATCGCTCTTGATAACTGACACCGTCTTAATTTAAAAGGAGTTACTAATACCAGGAAGGGAAAGGCTGACAGCTCAGCTTCTGAGGCAAGAAGCTATTGATGAAAAGTTTGGGATCAGACCGAGACAAGGGGTTTTGGTTTTTTTCTTACTTGCTCAACTGCCCAAAATCCAATAGCAATGTTTTGCTCACCTGAGGTTGCTGGAAAAAGTTTAGCTCATAAAATACAGACTCAAAATACAAACTGATAGAACAAAAAGATAGAACAAAAGAACAATTACGAAAGTCTATGTTTACAGATAAAAGAGGAGTCGTCCAAAAAAGAGAGGAAAGAGGAAAAAAAAGAGAGGAAAAAGAGAGGAAAAAGAAGAAAGCTAAAAAAGAATAAAGAAGAAAGAAACCCTAGGATTAAATCAGCAGGATGTCACTCTTACTCCCCAGGGTGGCTTGCTTTATCAGAAATGATGACAGTATGTCACCAGTGTTATAACCTCACGACTCTTTTCCCTGTCCCCAATGCTTCTAGCATATAAACTCAGCATAGGAGTATAACCTATGCCTTATTCTACCACAAAAGAATCATTGTTCCTCCTTATTACCAGGGGACTGTGACATTTCCACAGAGAGCATCTTTCAAAAGAGCCAGGTCCTCCGTGCCACCCAGACCGTCTCAGTTTCAGCTTCTGCAACTCTAGATGAAGATGGCACAATAGGAAATGAGCGTGCTTCAAATCACCGCGAGTACATCTATCATTGCACTTACCTCCAAATAACTCTCTGAGGCAGCCTCGCCAGAGCATGTGCTAACTTATTTGCTATATCTTCTGACAGGTACTTCACTCCAGCTCCAAACGAGACGAGGACAAAGCCATTTTCGTTAGCACCATTCACCCATGTTTGGAGATCCTGTTAGAGGAAAAATCGACACTGAGCACTGTAGAAGCATAGGTAAGGGGCAGAAACAGATTAAATAAACATCGCTTAGGAAGAACAGTTGTTGGTCCCTCTGTTACTTCACGAGCCAAGTTTCCAAAGTCATAAGCATTTTAGAAGTCACTGAGTACGACGACTCGATGATTCGGAATCCATGGTACAGGCTGTGAACAGCAAAATTCTTCCGGGTTTGGCTTAGCTTCTGTATTAACAACCAGTTTCGTAAGACGATTTGTCCTTTCCTAACTAATCAGTTGACACACATTCACAAGTTAACGCGTTACATTTTAACTCACCAAAATATAAATAGATCTATCTCGTAGCACCAGCCTGGAAGTACAGCACAGGAAATACACGAGTGATGTTTGGGACTTAACTGTGTGATTTCTAGCCTTAAAGAAAGTGAGAGGACTTCAAAAGAAGCCAGAGCTTCAAAAAACACCTTCAGTTTCTACTGCTCCAGTATTTCAAGGAGCCAGGAATAACACTGCACCTGTATGGCAAGTACAGGGTGGATGTCCCTATTTCTTGGGCCTATATATACACACTATATCTTAGACCTAACTGTGTGCCTCTTCCACAGCGAGTTACCAGTATTTTATTAAATATTCACAAGTGCAACAAAGGCCTTCACATCCTTAAGCTCATCCTCCTCCTGTAATTACTCTGATATTACTCTAATTATTTCCAACTCAACTGTTGGCAGTGGAAACTAAAAAAAAAAAATAAATTGTACCACTCACATATAGATCTGTCAGTGCCAAGGAATAACTTATATTTCCCAGGATACAGTTTAATTCTGGTCTCACCAAATTTAAGCACAAGCCTGCTCAATAGGAAATAAGCAAAAGGAAAATTAAGAGCCATGTCCACAACGCACCTCTTGTCCTGGTAATAAACAGCAGGCCAGACAATAATAGAGCAATGCTGTGCTATCGCACTTCGGCACAAAACCACAAAAGCTACCACAAAAACCAGCAGGCGTAATGAAAACCTGCCCATTACACCGGGGGTTGTACGCTCATTTCTGCTATGCAGTGAAAAAGGGACTTCCATCTTCTGTACAATCCACACGTTTTCATTTGTCTTCATCCTTTTCCCGTGCACTTTCTTTTCCTTCTCTCCCTGTCCTCCCCCCCATCTGTATGGGAACAAGGGGGAAAGGGAAATGAGGGGAAGTGCCCGCGACCCGCCTCGAAGCTGAATCATTTATTATAGGCTGAACTTCTGACATAGAAGTTTCCAAGTGGTTATGTGATTTATTTAAAGATTGTCCTTGAATTTTACTTAAGGACCTAAGGCATGCTGCAAATGTAATTATATTATAGTCACTTTTACTTAGTGGTTCAACTAGTTACATCTTAAACTATTTCCTACCCGTTGTTTAAAGCTAAATAGAAAAATAACCTTTTGTGTGCTCTAGGACAAACCATTCTGAAAAGCAATCAATTGCCATGCTGTAAACGACAGCTCTCTGCCCATTTGTGACATTTGATCGAGTTATATTCTGAGAGCTCGCATCACCTGTGACAAGGTGGTTTTCTTCTGGCACCTGGAAGAAGCCCAACATTCACAGGCTCTGGTCTTCACAGGGCACCCACCCACCCTCATACCTGCTGGAGGGGCAGAAACCTGGAGGTTTCTGGAATGCCGCCTTGATGACATCTCCATGACACAGGTGCTCAAGAAGCCAACAAGGGGAGACACTCTGTTGGACCTCATACATACAAACAAGGAAGACCTTGTCTAGGATACAAAGCTCAGGGGCGGCCTATGGCTGCAGTGACCAGGAGATAGAGAAGTTCAGGATACCAAGAGGACGAGGAAGACAACAGTGGCATCTCCTGAACTTCACGAGAACTGAATCTATCCTCTGCAGAGACCTGCTTGGAAGAATCCCGTGGGATACAGCCCTGGAGAGAAGAGGGGTTCAGAAGAGTTGACTGATATTCAAGCATCATCTCCTCCAAGCTCAAACATGATCCATGCTGATGAGCGGGAATCTAAGTAAAGTCGGCAGGAGGATGAACAAAGGACTCCTGGCAAGACTGCTCTGCTTAATTAGAAATTCTGTGGGACTTCACAACTCCGATGTACCCACACAGTAAGAATTAAACATCACTATTCATAAACGGAGGAGGTATAAAATACTTCCTTAGAATGGAATTTCTAAGATACCATTCAAGAATACCCTTGTATAATAACAAAGAGCTACTATGTACTTAGAATTTTACATAGGGGAAAAAAAGAAAGGAAATTTACTAGGTACCATGGAATTAGTCACCCTACAAAAAGGCTTTTGCATTTCATCGTTGTGCAATAGCAAAGCAACCTGCTTCACATTACTATGGCTGATTTCATAGCCCAACCTTTCTAACCCATCCCTTTGAAGGTAATTCCACTGCTTCAGCGGAACACAACGTGTACAAAGGCAAACTTAGGTCTTGACAGGCAAGACAAGATCCTGCCATCAGGCTCAAAAGACGGAATTTGTCTACCATATTAAATGGGATTACACAAAAAAATAAAAATAAACGGAATACAAACTGTTTTATTTTGTATAAACTGAAGCTTATTATCTAAGCGCTCCCTCTCCTGACCCACTTTTTAAGCGTGGAATCACACAAATCCACACTCATAAGCCCTCGAACTGGGATCCAAGCAACAGAACTTTGCACACAAAGATTTTAATTACATTTCAGAAATCAGGCATGCTTCCCCTACAGACAGGTTCACACAAGGAAGAGATAAAAGAAACTAGGTTTGCCATTCTCCGAGTTGGTCAGGTGTAAATCAACTCTGATCCGAGAGATACAACATCATTAACACAAGTGCAGAAGGCAGGGACCTGGCTCAGACAGAACAACAGCCTACATGGCTACCGTGGGCTTCCAGACCAGAGCTGGATGATGCCAGGCCAACCCACATCAGAAGCAAAAAAGAGACCTGAAGTTGTCTTCGGGGTTTCTTTTAGGATGCTAAATTAGAAAGAATACAATTATGTTTTCCTCAACACAGTCAGGGTCAAAACTGTCCTGTGCCAACCTCAAGAACATCCAGAAAAGCTTCAACTCAGCTTGTTGTATTTTGACATCAACCAAAAAGTTCTCCCCACCACCACCCCCGCCCCAGTTAGTCCTAATTTTACTTAAGCTTTCCATCATGCTGGTAGTAAGAGGAATCACTTGCCTGCCTTCTGATCTGCAGCCCCTTTCCAATCTGCTTCCCCAGAGGGCTGCTGGAGATCACTACCATGCATGGGCTGCAGAAAGTGAACTGCAGACTTGCATACATCTGTGTCATTCCTAGCGTAACACAGCCTTAAGTAAATGGGATCACTAAGCATTGCTAAAAATGTAAGAATTGGGTAAAAAAAAATTTAAAAAGTTAAGAATGTGGGACTTACACTGCCTCCTTGTAATGCTCCCCAAGTTTGTGACCTGGAAGAGTCCATTATTCTCAGGTTCCTTTAACGTCTTGTAATTATTTCTCCTGACTTTAGTACAGAGTTTATAAACTGAAGATCTAGTGAAACTGAATCCAAATGAGTGGCATTCACAGGTCTTTGGTTGCAAGATAGACCTGAACGTCCATCCTGGTACAATTAGCTGGTCCACAGCACAAAGGCTGAGTATTTTCTTGTACTTTCCCTGTTCTTTACACAGCACACAAGGTATAAAAGTGATACGCACAGTAGTTAAAAAGCAGGCTATGACCTTGGCACGTGAAAGAGACTAAATGCTTCATCAACATTATTACTATGGCTATGTACATCACTTAATTCGTGCATATACATTCCTAATGTGTACTTTAGGGAGCGCACCGCGGTGGCTGTGATGCAGGATGAGCAGTGCAAAATACAAGCTTTGAGCAGCTCTCGCAAAACCCAAACCGTGGCAGAAAGCACACTGACGCCAGAGGACAATTTTGTTCACCTACAGTTTCAGCATATCTAGCCAGTATAGCCTTTACTCACCTTCCTACCTTTCCACTCATTAAGGCCATACTAGCCCTAACACCCCAAGTACCAGTCTCAGTGAAACCACCACTCCAACACTGTACGCTACAAGAGTTTCACCGTCACTTAGGCTCATCCCCTAGAAATTCACCCCTTGCTTTTTCTTAAACCCACTTACACTTTTGACCTCCAGCGCATTCTGTCTTCCTGATCTAATTACGCACCGTATGAAAATGCACTGAGTCAGGATGAGTCATTAGAGCCGCCTTCATTAAAAGCAGCTTTCCCTGTTCGGGCAGCATTTTACAGCAAATCGCTCACAGCAGGAAAGTGATCTCCTTTTGCCCAGTTTAAATGATGTTCAAGTTCACTGTAAATTCAGTGCAGGGTTTTTTTTTTTTATTAAGGATACTTAATATTCAAAATTACAACTTTTGAGGTCTAAACCTACAGTAAAGGTTTGAAGAGGGGGGGTTACTACATGACAAGCTGCATTATTGAGCATTCTTCACACCCTTCTTCAAACTTCAACTGAACACAAAATTGAGAAGGAAACACCCTTAACTTCTGCAGTTATTTCGAGCTTTACATATGAAGACAAGCACTTCTTTAAATGGTTCTCTCTTTCAGTGACTGTAACAGAGCACCTGATTGCTTTTTTCCCCCCCAAATATACATATTCTCAGGTTTTGTTGTGTAGAAAGACGAACTCTTGCCTCAATTACTTGAAGTCCTAGCATAACCAGCAGACAACACTGCTTTGCTGAGGCTACCCTGCCAACTTGACAAACTGACCAGCAGCTCTTCCAAACTAGGAATTAAACCTCAACTGTAACCCCCAAACCTTGATGAACATGAAAGTAAAATTTTTGATAGAATTTCTGAAAAAAAAAAAAAAAACAACTTAGATCAGGCACTCACATAACTAGTAGTAGAAGCAGCATTAAAAATGTAACTATTGTTTTTACATTCACACAAAGCAAGCTGACATTAATGAAGTATTAAGCTGGATACAGAGATGCACACCATAATTTTCCAGCAATTTTATGACACATAACAGAAAAGCCTGGGATTGGAGAGGTATTCATAAAAATGACTTGAGTGAGGGAGGCTGTCTTCTCAACAGTCAGTGCAGAAGCTCAACCTCAGCTCAGACAAATCTGAGCCCCTACAGCTGGACACATCACCATCTTCTTGCCCACCCTCATCCCCTCACCAAGCACAGCATGACTGCGGATGACGTTACCCCATGTGAAAGCCAGAAACCTGTGAAGTCTACTATAGCACACGTTCAGTTCCTGAACTGAATTGTGAGCTAGGTTTTGGACCAGAATTTTGGTATTCATCCCATTATAACTTTATATACATCCCCAACAAAACATCACCTGACACATACATTAGTTAATTACCATTTTCACTTGAGTTAAGTGATCAGAAAAAAGTTTGGTTGCCTATGAGTAACCATTTCTGTTGCCACTACATTACTGAAGAGTGAAGGTTTTTGAGCATCTAACTGGTCTTTTACTGAGGTTCTCCCTGGGCTTGCACGGGGAGAATAAGCACTTATTGATCTATGCTGTACTATAGGCACGAAGCGGGCAGGGGGAGGAATAAAAATAAAATAAATCTTTTGACAATTCTCAGACAGAAATGCTATTGTGCCAACCCTACTATGTGAGCTTTGTTCAGTTTGATTTTTCTAATTAGCTATTCTTAGCAGGCTTAGATGCTAAATGCACAGCTGTGACTATAGAGTGAGGACCCAGCTGGCAGTAACCAGTGGTGCCTAATACTGAGCTTTGTTTCACATAAACAAAGTACACAAATACAAACATAACCGGGTTTAATATCCGAAGCTTTCCCTGTTCAGCTGCTCGATTCAAGTGTGTAATAGCACAAATGCCTGTTCTTTGAATATGGTTGCAAACCACCATTCCCCAGTTGAGAGCACAGGCATACTATGCAACTTCTACGACAAAATGCTGCTTAGAGGAGACAAAACCAGATCTATTTCAAAATAAATAAAGAAGAAGCCACATGAAGTGATCTTCAGAAAGGAGATACTCACTGATAAGTAAACAGAAAGGTACACAGACCGTTTTTATTTGTGTCCTAATTTTTCTGTCATCTTCCAAATAGTGCTTCTCTCAAGTGAAATATTTAAGTGCTGTATTAATACATTTTTAAACTTCATTTCAAATTTTACTGAAAAAACAACGTTTCAGCACAGGCAGTTAAAGGTCATACAGATGCTGTTATATGACCTTTAATATCACTGAACAAATGGAGTCCTATCATCTGATCTGAAAGTTATGTAAAAATAATACGTCAGTCTACAGCAAACCCAGAGAAACGCCGCCGCTTTCAGCAAAGTACACTGTTTGTATTTACTTGCCATGAATTTGTAAATCAGTTTAGAAAATAGTTGGGTTTTTTTGTTTGCTGTGACAAGCAAAGGACACAGGACAGCAGCCGACCGCACCGAGCAGAGGACGGCTGGCACCTCCCTGGCTCGACACATCCAGCTGCTTTCTGCTGCCTCAGCCAAACGTCCCCGCATCAGCTGGCGCGCCTGTCACACTCTGAAGGTTATTTTTCCACTAAATTCCTGCCTTTTAAGAAGCCATGGCCACAAGGCAAACGTGTTTGTCCCATTGTACCAGGGTTTGCTCCTTTTCAAATCATCGGGCTCAGCCAGTTCAGTTAACAGCAGCCACGCTGCTCCCAACCAGGACAAGATCCTTCCCCACCCCACCATTTCCCTCTGGATTAATTGCAAGTTAATTGTCTGCTTTCCTCGGGTACAACTTGCTGTCAGCCACCAGCCTCCTCTGTTGCACCCTTGTAACTACTTTTTTTTTTTTCTGGTCTCTCCCCTCTACTCTCCATTTATTCTGCTGTCTGAAGTCAAACTTGTAAAAATTAAACAGAAAGAGGTAGGGTATTTGTAAATTATCAGTAAGTTTATATCTGGTCTTCCCTAGATATACTGATGTTGGCTGACCTGCATTATGTACTATTAAGATGCTGCTAAATCTCATTCTATTAACGACACCTACTATACACACAGTCCACACAGTTAATATTCACATTTTTTCATATTTCATAGTTCATATTAGCATAGAGTAAGATAATTCCAAAAACAATGCTTTGTAGACATCAAAAAAGCATACTCAGATTACGGCTAAATTCCTCTATTTTCTTGCTGGTTAAAGCTGTGATAACACTCTCAGTTGGCAAACTCTAGGATCTGAACCCTTTTCCACTGGGACCCCAAGCACTACTAAGAGCACTACCATCACATATCAACCTAACAAAGCTGTTGATAGAGTGCTTCCTCAATAACGTTAGACACAGATTCAGGCCTGTTGAAACTCAGACTTTTTCCTTTTATGTTCCTCACTAATTATTTGGTATATATACCGCATATTTGGCTTATCAAAATGCACTGGGGAGGGAAAAAAGTCTTTAAAGCCTTATAAAGTTTTTCAATGTCTAAAATGTTGCATTTTCTTGTCCCTGACCTCTACTGCCTTTTCCCATTTAACATCCAACACCGACAAAATGTTTAAATCCAATTAACTTTAAAAAGAAATGAAATTCAGACTCAAAAGTGCAGGCAAGAAATACAGTACCACAAGCCTTTGTCTTTCCCTCCCGTGTCTCAGCCCTCTCTAGAGTTACAGGCGTATCCAATGAAGCCTCCCAGAACATGGTCTACCTAAAACTAGAGGTCAACCAGAAAACTGCCGCGCAAGTACTTCCCTGATGCAACGTTCTCCGTCAAAAATCCATTACTCACTGGACCTTTGGCAAGCACCCTGGGAAAGCAACCTTGCCTTTCAAATGAATGGAAGGTAGGCAAAAATAAGAAGTTTGCCCTTCAAGAGAGGTGATTAAAATCACCGCATAGAGTAGCGGGTGCAGCAGAGGCAGACTCGAATCTAAGATTCAGATTAAAAGCCTTGTTGACGTTACCCCAGAGGAAATATTCTGCTAAAAAATAAAATAATAAAAAAAAGCATTCATGCCTAAGCACGAAGCCCCATCACATAACTTTCAGGCATACACAGAAAAGTTTGTGATTATTAAACATAAATGCAAGCTAAGGTTTTGCCAATCCTCCTACAGTTTCAGTAGCTGCATATGTAGTAGAAAAGCTGCACAAGTAACAGTTAAAAAAAGACAGTGTTAAGTATCAGAACTGTTTTTACTTACTCCGTTTACAGAGCAATGGGTCAAATTAAGTTGCAGTGATTACAGTAAGAAGCAAATTGAAAAGCAGCTGAATTTAAAATCCAGACCTCCACATTACAGATACTGACATATAGCCCCATCCATAAATCCACATTATAAGCTAGTTTAGGTGAGAAATTTAGTGTTTCATTGTTCCAGTATGACACCTGTGCTCTGTGGATGGTGGGAGATATAATTCTAACCTGCAGCTTGGATTTAATAATGGCAAGTTCTTCATTTCCTTTTCAGATGAAATAGCTTCTCTTTCTCCCTGGAGGTTATCTCCTCCCTTCTCCCTTTCTTTAATGTTTAAATATATATAAACACACACCCACACATGTATTTGTGTGTCTGTATACACACAGAGATATACACACGTAATATTTACATATGTTTATATAATATTTACATATTTTAAACAGGCCATGAGTCATCACCCCTTCTTCAATAAGCTTAGGACCAGCTGGCTTCCGAGCCTGTGTTTAAGTATTAAGATCTCAAATCCTTCAATAAGACCTCCCCACTCTCCTCTTCTGCTCCTACACTTAGTTCGGGGGACCAGGATCGCACTCACAAACTCTTAGGAGAGCCCCATCTACATGTGTGTTTGTCTCCCCCTCCACCTTTGTGCGAAAAGCATGAAGGCCGACCAAGCACTTGCAGCAGCATTCGGTGAGCAATTCCCTGGTTTCCCCCTCTTACGGGGAGCATTGAAAAAAAAAAATTACTGTACGCCAGGTTTCAGCCAAAGATGAACTGACTCCCTGGAGGTATGATTCTCTGGAAGGCAACCTTTTAACGAGAACAGCATTATTGGAAGACAGATGCTTTTTTAGGCAGAGAAGCTGAAGATACATTCCTGATTTTCCCTGCACTCTTGTGAAGGTCAGGTAAGAGGTGCTTGAAGCCACACCACAGGAGAGGTTACATTCCACCTGCTCTCAGCCACTAACGCCAGGGCAGGGAGCCAGGCATGGGACCGTCCCTTCTCCTCCCCATCCATCGTGTTTGGTTCTTCCTCAGAAGCCTCCATCCTCTCCTGGAGAGCCCTGCCACGGACACCTCGCCACCCCAAACAAGGGGTGCTGGCTAACACTAACCCAGCCGCAGCATATATTAATGCCCAAGCAGGTTATTAGCCAAACACCAGTTATCCACTTCACCTGAATAACCTTTAAGCAACTAGGACACATGAAAAGAGAAGTTGGCTTGATTACAAAGATCGTTTTTTTTATAAATCAGTAATATTAATAATTAGGCTTGCTGCTCTTAAATGCCAGCTTTGTCTATGTGCCAATCTCCCAAACTATACAAACATGGGGTTCAAACTCAAGCACATTCCAAATACTAGAGAGGAAAAAAGTATGCCTTTGGAAATAAGTTCCTATCTTCTGTTTCTCTGCAAAATGTTAGAAATTATCCTACAGTCTGCTAGAGAAGCAGCCATGGAAAAACACTAGCTCGTTATTTGTCCTACATGCAGGTCAGTCTTCAGAACTCGAAAGCGACACTTGAAAGCACTGCCCATTACCCAAGTAATCAAATCTTGTTGATTTGTGCATTTCAGTACAAAAACTATGAATTACGATATTTTAAAACAGAAAACCTGTTTATAATAGTCAGTTATGTTAACCTGTTTGATTTTTTGTAAATAAAGAAACATAGTAAAATAACTTCAATGATTTGACCCATGCAACACCCGAGGTCTGAGCCTCGCATTTCCCATTCCCGATACACACAGCCATCTCAGCTGGAGAAATAACCACTTTGTACTACTATCCCTGAACCAAGTAAACACTTGCTTTTTGATGGACAGCACAGGCTTGCTGAAGAACTTTGGTATTTGTTCATCAGATCACTGGATACCACCTTATATTTGGCACACGTACTTGGAGGGTCCACCTTCCCAACCACGTTTTACTGGAGCTACTTAACCGATTTCTGAGATCAGCCCTGCATCCTTTGCCCAGTCTCTTACACTATACAGGTAGGTGCTGAATCATGTATCTTCCCAAATTTAAAACGCAGTAGAATAGAGGAATAGACATAGTTCATCAACCTAGCCGTACCGGCATATCTGAGAGTGGAAACAACAGCAGTTTTATGACTGCAAGTACCTGAATAGCTCAGGCTCTTGCGTAGCAAAAGATCAATTGTCAGGGGGGGAAGCAGCTTTATGTGGAAATATATTTCAGAGCCAAAATCCATGATCACGTGGTTCAGCACCAAATTTACAGAGTGCCCCATATTCTCTATCACCCTCAAAAGACTTTTTGCCTCCCCAGGTGACAACCACACACATTTTAAAACAGCTCTAGAATTGCTTTACATCACCAGAAATTTACAGACAAAAGTAGCTCTTTAAGAGCTATGCCCCAGACTTTAAAAAAAAAGTGACAGTGCTGTACCACGTACAAAAATCTACTGCTACAGTCTGCAAGAGCTTATAGACACTGTCCCAGAATTTGAATGAAGGAGGAAAATCTGATCTTTAGAATCCTTTACTCCTTAGAATAAAACGTCTCTTTATTGCTCTACATAATTTAAAAGATAATAAAGATCAGCTAAAACATGCCTAGTAAACATACCACTGTCAGCAAGACTCGGAAAAAACCTCAACTTTTTAGAGAAGATTTTCAAAGCCACCAATTTGTTACCTTGATCTAGATCTGTATAACAACAAGATCAGATAAGAGATCCACAGGGAGGAGTGAGTAGGTTACTGTAATTACTATTTGTTGACAGCTAGGGCTGAAAGGACAGCTTCTACTTCTGAAACGTGAACACCCTCTTTGTAGCATAAGTTTAGTTTACTCAGGTAAAGAAGAATTAAAAAAAATAAAAATGAATTGTCATTTGTTTCTCTTTCCCTGTCAAGGACAAATGGCATTCAGCCTGGAGTGCCACCTCAAGATCAACATTGAAAAAAAGCATTGCGTTACACAGAAATATTTATGAAACTTCAGAAACTGCGTAGATGTGAAAAAGAAGCAGCTCAACTTAAAAACTACAGGGTTGCATCATTTTAGTCTGCAATATACTATTTTTTTTTTCCTAAAAGCGACACAGATTCTCTCAAGTAGAACTGTGTCCAAACTGCAGGATCCAATTCATGTCCAAACACACCTTATCACCGACTCGTTGATGGAAAGGAGTCTTTTTGAAACTGTTCAGCTGCTTTTCTTGCAGGGAAGACGCCTGCTCATTTCCAGTGCCCTCTGCCCTCTCCTCGCTAGGGACCAGGTATTTCCCGAGGCAGCTGCTTGTGGCACCCGTCACATTTCTACCCTGATTCAAGGACGTATCTTATCAGGCTGATTAATACCTACCTACCTATCAACCTAGTCACAAGATATAAATGCCATAGCAGAGGTTTCCCCATTGTTCCTTAAAGCGTGTGTTACTTTAAAAAGCCAGCTTCATTCAGCTTCGCAAGATCCCTCTGGAGAAGATTAATACAAGAGAGGCAGAGAAGCCTTTTACTTTCCTAACAGACTGCCAGTTATCTGGAAAATACTGCCAGCTGACACCATACACTTCATAGTTTAAGTCAGCAGTGACCTTAAAGACTTGATATTCAATCTGTCTCTAGCTTTTCCTCTTTTAAGGCTAATTCTGCTTGCACTGTCCTCTATGCAATTCAGAACATACTCTTTTTGGAATTAACTATACAAACCCTGGACTCTCTCTCACATGCATGCAAGATTTTATTCACTTATGGGTAATGAGTGCAGCCACATTAACCATCTCCTTGTCTTTCAACAGCGCCATTAACCATCTCCTTGTCTTTCACACAGCACACTATGCAAGAAGCGTCTTCTAAATCCACACACTGAAAACAGCAGGCTAGCTACCACAGATGACGACTCCTAACTGTGCAGTGCCTATTGCCAATGCTGAGCTTTGCAAAGCAGTGACCACCATGATGAAGCACAGTGACACAAGTTATGCTCAGCTTCATCCACCTGCAGCAAGGATCAGAGGAGCCATCCTCGGTAATTTTAGTCACTGACATATTGCCTCTCTGCAGAGGGCAAGACTAACCCCGCTATGCCGAGAAGAAAACTCCCAGCTGCCCGTGCCATGCCGCAAGGTGCTGCAGGGAGCCAGGCAGAGCGGTGACCTCCAAAGGACCCACTGCTCTCCTGGCTGGCTCTTGGCTCCCGCTTCTCATCAGGCTGATCACTGCGACCACGCCGAGGGACACTGCGCCAAGCGCAGACCAACATCAGGTCACTGCCTTAGAGGGACAGCAAAACAAAAAAAAAAAAAGAGAGAGGAGGATGGGAGCCTGGCAAAGGCTTCCCAAGGCATCTGGGCAGGCTGCATCCTGAAGACACATTTGCAGTTTGTGTACCACAGCCGGGTGCTGCGTGCTGCAGGCAGAATTGCTGTAGAGCTCAGCAGCAGCTAAAAATCATGCACGCCACAAGACCTAACTGCACAATCGGCTATGCTGGTTTCTGATCTTACCAGGATACGCCTCGCTAAGGCCAGTTCCCTTCACGGGTGACGCACAAGATGCACGGCTAACATACGGTCCCTGCAGGGACTGCAGCCTGCCCCTACCCGAGCACCCCGCCAGCACGGCAGAGGCTCTGCGGATGCACTGTGCGGGCTCCGGCAGCTTGACTTTGGCTACATCCACTGTGGTCCCCGAGCCGAGCACACACACCCCCCTCCCCCAAAGCACATCACTTAAAGGCCAAATGCTGCTACAGACCCTTATATCTCTTACCAGACATTCAGTTTGCAGGAGAAAAAGCTTCCATCCTGACATCCTCTGAAATAAACCTAATTTACCTGCACCAAAAATACTCTGCCCGCATGCAGTAAGTGGGGATGACTGGGGGATTTACAAACCCTTCCACTGCCCTAAAACAAAGTCATTAATGCAACTGGGACAGAGACAGAGGAAAGCAAGAGCTCTGGAAACCATCCCCTCACAGATGCACCATTATGACATGGATATTCAGCACCCTGTGCTACACACTATTAAAGCTGTGTTTTTCTAACTTTTCTTTAAAGAAAGTTTAGGAAAAACACAGGTGCAGACTCTGAGCAACCACATCCCCTAAAACTGAACAGCCATCCTGTAACAGTTTGAAAGGCCTTGACCTTTGTCTCCTCTTGAATTGTTTCATTATTACTCTCTGCCTTTTCTTTTTTGATTATGTTAATTCTTAACAGAAAAACAGAGCTTTTCAGTTATGTGTAGGAATTCAGATTTGGTTAAATAAACTACTTTTTTCTTTTTCACTGCCCCCCCCAAAAAAATAACAAACTCTCACTTCAGACAAGGCAGCAGTGCCACCGCTGAGGTGCCTGAGTATTGTATGTTGAGCAGGTATTTTGGACCTGAAAAAAAACAACACGGATTTTTTTTTTCCCTAGCACTTGCCTAACAGAAAAAGTGGACTAGGCTACTTCTAAGCAGTTTTGGAGAATGTAAGAGACTTGCATAGCTTGTAATAGCAGCTTAAAGTTGCCTGCTAAAGCTGTTACGTCCAGCCACATACCCCTCTCCTCTGATGATCATCTCTGGGCAGGAACATCACTTCCGTTTACGAGACAGCTCCTGAAGCATCACCATTTCCAGCATCACCGTTTCCAGCCCAGAAACGTGAACCAGCTCTGCTTCTGGCTTACCTTAATGCACCAGGTACTAAAAGCTGCAGAAAATAAGTTAGCAAAGGCTCCTGCCTTAGAGATGCAACAACAGCTGAAAGCAGTCGCAGCATCAGCTATCCAACTTTAATCTGCCAGGATAAGGCGACAGTTAGAATTCTATCTAAATCTTCAGTAAAAACAAACTGATTGCCCAATGATTTAGCTACAATACATACCACAGTGGATTATGCGTAACAGTTTAGGCATGGACAAATCATATGATAAGAGATGAACACAATCACTTTGTCTCTCGCATTCAATCAAATCTTGCACTTAGAACATTGTAAGAATGAATTGCCCAATAAAACTGAAAAGAATGTAAATAATGTCTCGGTTCACACATAATTATATGGTGGTTTCCCCCCCCCCCACAGTAATAAGTATTTGCCAGCATGTACTCTATCTACAGATATTTCAAGGTCACTGTCAGTCTGGCTATGTTAAACATTTTACTTATTGTTCCACCTTCTTGCATCATAAAAGATTGTAACAGGTTGAAATCTGTGGTTCCAGAGTAAATTTAGAAAGTACACAGAAATATATTCTCAAAAGGCTCCAGATATGTATGTGCGTATAAACATATATCTCTGTATCTATACACACACATAATCCTATAGCAAAACACTGAAAGAAAACTGCACCTTTCATTTTCTTCCACTCTATTTTATAGCAAAGAAAGTGCTATCTGCTTTTGAGGACAATTTTTTTTTTTTTTACCCTAAAGACCAATCTACAGAGCTAAAAAAAAGACAATGTTGATGTAGTGCCCAAATTTGTCAAAGACATTTTTCTTATTACAGAAAAAGAAAATATCAGTTTGGAAAAAGTGCTGAAACTCAGTCGAGCCAGGAAGTTTTTCCGGGAGAGAATACGGCTGGACTTTTAGACAGCACATGTTACCTTTAGTCTGCTTTCTCAGAATATCTGTGCAGCCTGACGCTTTCTAAACACGAACACATTAATGTACACGCAAGAACCACCAGATAGAAGCAGCACTGTTACAGTCATCTCTGATGACACCTTGGAGAACAGACAACAGTATAAGCTGGGATCTAATCACTACTATTTTCAGAGTGCGATTGAAGTGCCTCCTCTCATTCAGCTCAGATACATTTAACATTGAACAGGGGAAGAAAAAAAAAAAGACGAGGGAATTGGGCTCACCACTCCACATCCTGCAGCCCAGATGAGAATTATCTGATATTTTCTGAGTCAGTAAAAAAAAAGGTACTGTGAAGTCAAGACAGTACCAACAGTGCAAAGAATAAAAAAAAACGAAACAGAAAAAAAAAAAAAAAAACACCCCTCAGCCTTACCAATTTTCAGGGTAAAACAGGTGAAAAGCAAGCCTGGCAGTTTTCACGCAAAAAGCAAAGGCTGAACAAGACACTTTTAGAAGGAAATTGTTGAGCACTGCAGGTCTACCTATTTATCACCCAGTCAGATCCTGAATTGAAGATGATTATTAATGGATGCTTCTATTTGTTTATGCATACATAAATAGAAGCGTAAAGGACATGGTTTTCCATGAAATTTCTCTCTGCCCATCACTCGCTATTGTGTTGCTGAACAAGGCATTCTTGGGTATCAGGTATCAAAGATCACATGGCACACTGAAGTAATCAAACTTAATTATTAATCTGTGCAGCCAGGATTTCTGGAATCAATCCAGTCACTACCACTATTTCAGTCTGACATTCAGTACCTGATGGCAAGTAAGCATACAGTAAAAATTCATATTCGAGTGCAGCAGTGGTGCCATTTGTGTCAACTCACGCCGTCTCCATTTCTTAGCCCAGTCTCTTTGTGCTTACATACACCCACTTTTTTAAAGACATTTTTACCTATCAAAACAAGGGAAGCAAAGTCTCCATAAAACCACTACTACCGTGAAATTAGATAGTATAACCTATCAAAGGGGTTCTTTAAGCATAAGCAGTATTCATCCATTCTCCCTTCTTCCCCTGTTAGCCCACACTTGGTTAGAAGCTACAGATGTAGTTTCCAAGAAAGCATGCACTGTTTTTTCCTCTACCGTACCATTAAGCACCTTACTGAAACGCAAAATACTTCCTGCAACCACAAGAGACTCATTTTGACAAGTTTGTGTCTGCTAGTTCCCCTCACCATCACCCCAAGCTACTTCCAGTGACTTCAAGGGTCTATTTCACCAAGCAACAACAAAAGCCACTGGATCCCATTTGGAATTCACAGCTTAAAAACCGTCATTTATCATGTGAGCTCAACTAGATACCACAGGAATTACTGTAAAGCTCAGCAAACCTTACTTCTGGCAGAGGGCTGGCCGGTTTGGTTAGGATTCCTCCCACATAAACAACGTTGGGTAGCGTGGGTCTCGGAAACTCCAGTGCTACATCAGTACAAAGCATCCACAGGCTGGATCCATGAACCAAGTCATACATAGACCGTTCTGGCAGAACCTTGTGTTTCTGCATTATCCTTTCGTATTTTGGCAGAACCAAAAAACTGACTCCAAATCTTGAAATAAGATAAACAACAGTATTTTTAATCCTCTCAAATAGGTTCATGTGATCTGTGAGCAGCGAGTTAAATTCTGGAACATAAGACAGGGGAGCTGGAGCACCCACTTCTGCTGGATACCAGAGGCCAGTGGAGAAGACGGCATATTTAACCCCTAAAAGATGAGCTATAACAAATCCACACATCTCATTGGGATCAACCAGGAGCAGGTCAAATTTTTCCTGTTTCAGGGCACGCATGAGGTTTCGGTTGCCAACAATCATGTCGCAGTTCTTGGAATAATGGTCCAGGATATCGAACAGTTCAAGAGCTGTCAGTCTCCCAGAGAAGATACTCCTCATCTTGGACTGGAGAAAATCATCCGAGGTGCTGCTGTTAAAGATCCCTGGGTAGCGCTGAAGTCTATAGTGATTAGATGGAGGAATCTCTCTGCCCTCAGAGAGGAGAAACACTGTCTGGTGACCTTGGTCATGCAAGGCTGAGGCCAGAGTCTTGAAAATATAAAGATGGCTTTCAAACATAATTGGCGGCACAACAACGATTTTGGCAGCCCTCGCTATCCCGACAGCACTCCATAGGAGAATGAAAGCTGGAGCGTACGGCTTCATAGCTGAAATGAAAAATAAGAGCATTACATCAACAGAAAACAGGTTTGTATGCTACCTGGGAATTTAAAGGAGTTATTACGTGGCTGCCCCATGAAAGCTAACCGCATCTCCCTGTTTGAAAGGCATCTTTGCAGCGGTCACAGGGAACAAGAGAGCCACTCAGCTTCAGAGTGCATCTGGTAATGCCCGGTTTCCAGCAAGATCCGCCTTTTCCCCCCCTCCCACCTGGCATTAAGGGTAGACAAGAGACTTCTTCCAACACAGATACCAATACGGCACCTGCATTAAATGGCAGGAAAACCAACTGAGACAATGACACAGCCTCCACAGAGATGCCATGTGCACCGCTTCCGAATTACTTATGCCATCCAACAGCTCTAAGGTCTTGAAGTCAGGTCTGAAAGCTAGATCCTGCTACATTTGGGATTATATTTAAAAGCACAGCTGCATTATTGTCATTGTAAAATAAATATATATACACACACACGAGAATTAGAAAGATGATAAGTTCAAAGACCCAAAGGCTAAAATCCCATATTTATTCACATGAGACCCAAAGGACGCCCTGGTGATTTTCAGTGCATAGGATGTAAGATGACTCTTATAAATACAATTCAGTCTTGCCCCCTCAACTGGAACTTCTAATATGTCCGTTTTAATTTTGGAGTTTGAGCTTGCCACACTTCACGCTACCGTTATTACGGTTAGGAGCATTTCTACTACAAGGTCTTGTCCACCAGTTACCCCCAGCTTTCAAGCCATCCTCCTTCAATTTGCAACTCTCTGTTCTAATTTAAGGGTAACATTTTCTGCCATTTTGTTTTCATATAAGCCAATGGGAATAGAGAAGATAAGATTTTTTTTTTCCTCCTAAAAGGACATACAAATTCATGCGACATTTGTCTTTAGTATCAACACTCATCAGCCATACCGGTGCAGAAGGTCAAAATCTGGCAGGAAGATGCTACCTCTGAATAAGAACCAACTTTGAGCTTTCAAAAATGACACTTTCTGTATGAGAACAGGTGAAATAGCAGGAGTTAGTATTACACATGTGAACATCACAACTTCCACTGAAGCACTTTTAGAAGTACTTGTTTCTGAACCTACTTAAATCAGCACTTAAGCACGCACTCAAGCACAAACTTTAGCCTATGCCGAAAACCCCACTGCCACCCTAAACACAGAGTTCCTGACAGCAGCAGGTTGCCAGGAAAAGGGAAAATACCCACACGCCCCCAACCCCATGTTTTGGTGAGTAAAGCCTATAAAATATTTTAAGGACCAGATGAAAGCAAAGTGCATTAGAAGCATGGAGAGGGCATGTCAGAAAGCTCCTCAGCCACTTCAGCCCTCCTAGGACAGAGGAACAAGTGCAAGCCAAACCAAACAAATCTGCTCTTTTCTCATGCCAAACCAATCCATGTGGAAACCCAAGTCTGCTGCAGTGTCCTTTGTAAACAAGCACAACAGAAACATAACACTGCTACTTAGTCCTCATTATCTCCTTACAGCGCAGTCTTATAACCCTCCTACAACAGATTGCTCAGGACATTTTTAGCTTTTTTTTTTTTTAAATGTTAGGTGGGTTACCAGCTCACCAACAGAGCATCTAATATTTGTATTGCTACTATATAATATTGAGCTTTCTGAAAAACACCCCGAATTTCTCCTACTCCAGCTGCTGCAAGTGGCTTGACTTCAAAACACTTATAAGCATGCACCAAGCCCGAGTAAAGTTGGAAAAAAAATCACCACAAGGGACATCAGCTATCAAGTTTCTCACATGAAAAGTTTTCTTACTGGATTTGAAGACTCCTCCACACTTGACTTCAGGTAGTGATAGCCACTGCCTAGGAGGAGATTACTGACCATCACTTAGAGATCTTTACCTAATTTTAAATTAATTATCACCAGCAGTAGTGCGTGCACAAAAAATTTCATTCAGGCAGAGACACATGGGTTTTGCCAGTTTTGTTTGTTTTTCTTTTTTTTTTTTCTTTACCAAGACAAAGCCCACAGCACAAAGATGCACAGCGAAACCTTATAGTACCCATGGGCAGGTAGTGAGGAACTGAAATACGGAGAATTTATTGAGGTCTCCACACCACCACCACATTCACAGGCTGACAAAGCATTCTGGGAATGCTTCGCTCCCATCCATAAACTTGCAGGTTTCAAACTGCAGCAGAGGGCTGTACAAGCACAGAAGTACCCAGGCTCAGTGTAGTGTTCAATATTGGTACCAACAAGCCACGCTGAAGCTACCTTCAACAGGGCCCCACTGGAGGATAACACTCATTAGGTAAGTGTGGTTTTAAAAAAAAATAAGTAAATAACAGTTTGTCAATGAATTACTAAAAAAAAAATGACCAAACTTGGAAAAAAAACATTGATTACATCACCCCATGCTAGAAGCATTCCCATGGTATTAAGTTACTACTCCTGTCAACAATAGCCATAGTACAAAACCATGAATGGAGGTGTAGGATTGGGAAACTCAGAAACAGTTAATGTTTCTATCAGCAGTATAAATCAAAGGTTCCTGGAGCCTAAGGGCTAGTCAGGATCTAGTCAGGATCCAACAGGTTGCCAGATGCAGGCATGCCGGCTGTACTCTTATCTCCTGACCCGATACAGGCCCAGAGCACAGCACAGGAAGATACAAGCCTTAGCCCCAAGGTGTATTTTCCACAGCTGGGGTTATACGCATGCCACGAAAAGCCATAGCAACTACACCTGTACTTCCCTGGGATAGCAACAGTACCACCCCACTGCTTCCTATCCCCACCCTCGCTGAGCAGAAACGTCCAAAATGGGAATTGCATTGGATTATTTTACTCTTTATGAAGGTACTATAAAGCTCTACCTACCTAACATGAAAGTCTGCCAATATAACTACAAGCACTTTACCAAGCATTAGTTTTTCTCCTTTGAGGTGTATCAGTGTCAAAAGATGACACACGATGCTTCTGCAGGAATCTGTAGCTTGCAGTAACTTCAGAACTGATAAAAAAAATAAATTGCTTCTGAAAAAACTATTATGCAACTCCCCTTTTCAATGAAAGCGTCTTCCACTGGGACAGGAAAATATGTACCAGACCTGCCAAGCCATAAAGATATTAAACACATGATGCCATTAGAGAAATGTTGATTACGTGACATTTTTACTGGGAAAAATGGCTTTGACCTGCTATTGAACTTCTGGGAGGAACCTGCAGGATGAAACCTCATCATTTCATCCCCTGGTCAGACAGAAGCAGGGAGCTTGGAAGGTTTGTATTTAGCAAGAACAAGGGCAATATGTAACAGCACTTTGTAATCATGAGCATAATTCCCATTTGGCAATCTGGGAGGGAAGAGGGAGGTGCTCAGTGCCATCAACAGGGCAGCAACACACAACTACACAAGCTCAGCTACAGATGCTCCTTCACTCCAACCATCCTCAGCAATGAACTCCTCCAGCATGTCAGGAACGTCCACCAAGACAGGGAGAGCTGCGGAGGCTTGGGAATATATGATTCGGCTCACCTCCAAAATTAGTAAGCAGCACATAGGTAAAGGGGGCTTTCCAGGGGTCAGGAAGATTATGAGGTGGTGCTCAGCTGGAAGCAAGTTAATCAAACCCAGAGCACAGGGACTTTTCCCCAGTAACTTCCAGTCATACTCCAGCAGTAAATTCCCAGAATACATCATTTGCCAAAACAAATAAAAAAGAATCAACATCCAATGCAACTGCTTTCTGTTTATGAATACCAGGAGCATGTCAAATGTCCTGATAGAAAAAAGGAAAGAAAGCCCAAAGCCAGAGGATGACACATTTTTCCAAGATAGTTAATATAAAGCTTTTTTGTACCTCTACCCTAAGTCCTTCTGCTTAGGATTTACCTCCATTAAATAAGATGGTTTGTGTGCCTGAGCTGGTATGTAAGATCCATTTATAACAGAGGTGAAAAAAAATCTAAAAATTTCTAAGATTTAAAAAAAAGCCAAACCAAAAAAAACCCAAAAAACAGCCCACCAAATTATCACCAAATTGAAGTCATTACTCCTTTCAGATAAAAAGCCCTAAAAACTAGAACTGGTATGGAGGACAAAAGACACATGGAGCGGCTTTATACGAGCGAAACCAACTGCCATCTGTAAAGAGTTCATCTATTGGAGTGCAGTGAGAAAAAGTTAACGATTAAAGGAATACCAAAAGGTTAAACATTAAACCTATTCCAACAGCTTCTCATGCAGTTATGACCTACATGCAGGTTGGTTTTTTTTTTCCAAGTGAAAGAGAAAGTACGAGTTTTGAAGTGTTACAGAAAACCAAGCACATCTACGGAAGACTGCTGGAGGGATGTTTTTAGCTGATCAAAACAGTTCTTTAAAAAAAAAAAAATAATCAGGATTTAGAAGTATATTTTTCCATTCACCCAGAAAGACCAAGGAGGATCTAGAACAAGAAGCATGACCATACAGAAATTGGTGACTTTCAGAGTCAAAAAATAAGGGGGAGGATCCTTCCCCCCGCCATTGTTCACAAATGCCTGATACTTGAAAACTGGGCAATGTGGAAAGAAACTGAATGGCATTTATGTTTATATAAAGTACACTGAAAAGTCTTTAATGTTTAAATTAATATTATAAAACTGAACTAATACTACAGTTATATTTAAATCTTACAAATAGTTTTGAAATAATTCCCATTAATAATTTATGTAAGTCAGTCACAGTACTGAAATACATACTGGAGATCGGATTTACTGCCAATCCTTAGTCTGCTAATCACATTGTAATTAAAATTTACAGACATGTTTCATTTTTTTTTCCCCGTTTTATACTACCAGCTGCCTACCTACTATTTTTGATTCTCACAGAAATAACCATTTTCAAGTCAGCATTCCCATCAGTGTTTTCCTCCATTGTAGTGAGATCTAGAGGCAAAAGAGGCTCTCAGACACCTCTGTATGCAGCACAGCTTGAATTCAAACTACACAAATACTTAACACTACTCAAAAAAAGTAAACAGTTCTTACCCACTTACACATACCACAACAATATAAAGAGAGTCCTTTTTATTCACTAGTAACACATGACACTCCTGACTTCTAAAGCAGAAGACGAGGTTTTACAGAGATTGAGCTCAGTCACGCTATTAGCTCTTCCAAGTCATTCCCTTCCTTTCAGCTTTTCTTTAGATTGGCTAAATTTTGTTGAGTTTACCTTTGTAGTTTGGTCAGAAGACGGGGACCTCTGCCTAGAAAGGTGCCCTTCGTACTAAAGAGCAGCACCATACTGACAGCAAAGGAGCAATCTTCTAGCTGCTGATCACTCTCACCTTACCCAAAGAGCTCAAGTTACTCATTACAATTTAACAGACACCAGTACACATTAAAAAGAGCAGGCTTACCAACTAGACTTCCACCTCTGCAAAGCATGGGTGATTAGCACCGAAATGACTACGCCCGAACAGAAAGCTAATAATGATGTGCACCACAGGAGCAAAAAAGCGGGGGGGGGGGGGGAGGAATTCTGAGATTTGTATGCATTTCAGCAAACTGTGCATACTGCAAACTGCCACTAGAGTTCTGATAACACACAGATTTATCATTTAATCTGGCTCACAGGATTGTCCTCTCTCTTCCCTATCAGTTCATTACACAAAACTCAGTATTTTAGAAGGGAAAATACAAACCCTGCTTTTTAGAGCTGTAAACTCTCCCAAATTTCATATCAGTGATCTGTGCCAATTGGAACAAAAGGCAGAAAAGAGTTTGGACAAAAGAGTTTTGTCAGCAACGAAACACTTAATACAAGTTGCAAGTCTGATGCAGTTTCCACATAGGGAGACCAGTTATCAGTTATGTACCGCAGCCGCCTGCGGCAGGCTTCAGGCCAAGCTGCTGCTGAGCTGATTGCTTTTCTTTCACCAAAAGCAGCTCAACATCCATTATCCCACCAGCTCCTATCTCCATTCGAGGTCAAAAACCAGGGCCATAAGCAATGCAGCATCACCTCAGGAGCCAATCCCACCTTACCATGCCCAACAGCAGCATTTACCACAGGCAAACATATATAGTGTGTTTAGTTCTTTGGAGATAGTATGTATTGTAGCTGTAAGAAGGGACACATGGCTGGAAGTACGGTAAGAAAAATGCTGCGCTAGGTTGTGACTGAAACACAACTTGTTACTGAGAGCACTACAAACTCCCTCTGAAAAATCACATAAGCAGCTACTGGCTATAGTTTACTACGACTCTTAATAAAAAGGAAGTATTACAGAAGAGAAAGAAACAGGGACGGATCTTGGATTGTTACCTGATTTACTGAAGCCCCAGTTCTGCCCTGCCCACTCAAAATCCCATTAACGTTAACTTATTTTATGCGCAAATCTGTTTGCTTTAGCTGTTATTAAACATGGTTTTACAGATAAAGCATGGTATCCAACCTTCACAGGCTTGTAAACATTTCAGTTAAACAAATACAGAACCAAGCCCTACAACGCAAGTTGCATGACCAAAGGCCCTGTAAGCAAAGCATTTTATCAAGCCTAAGATAGCAAGGAATGGCTAACAAAAAGCACTTACAGGTAAGTATAAAAGCTGAATGAGGAAGAAAATATTCCAAGACAAATAAAAGGTCCTCTAACACCGATTGCAGGATGATTCGGTGATAAAAATACATGCACCCAAACCAAATCTTAGCTGTGTCAGCCACAGGCAAGCAGCTGATATTAAAGACAAAAATACATACATACACACCAGCATGAATGCAGTGCATCAATTCAAGATCAGGGAAGAATGAACAGGTAAAAGGTCGCTCTTTCTATTTGCGACTTCCTCCAAGACATCTCTTGAAACAATAGAAGTCATTTTTCAAGTCCCTCTCAAAAACATTTTCTTTAATATCTGTCCGTATAATTTTTTTTTTTGCCAAGCACCAGATTAAGGAAGAGCTACCTATGTGATGAAAGGCACTGACCAAATTATGTTTAACCGCAAGTCTCACAACATGAGACTTTCACAGACACAGGAAAATTTTAATTAGTGGCATAACAGACAACAGTAAGACAGACTGTGTTCTTTAAGCTAGAAGTACAACTTGACTCCTAAACCCTTTAAGCTGGCAATTGTAAAAATACGTTCTTAACCTCTAATACTGCTTGCTGTTCTGTACATATTCCATAAGTAATAGGAAATCCTACTCCATAATCCTTTAGGAGCATTAAAGTAAATCAGGCCCATAAGGTGACTTCAGGCAGCAAATTGCAGTTTAAGATTAGGAAGCGGTTGCTACTAAGCATATGCTGTAAAACTGACAAAAGTATCAGAAATGTGTGAATGCACAGAGCCTTGGAGCAGCAAACCATTCTATTATCCAGGAAAAGAGTCTGATAATCAGGTATTGCACAACCTGTAGATTTATAGTCTGAAGTTTTCCCTATCACGTATCTTGTTACTAATTGCTGAGGTAGCGCATGCTGTGATTGCTATTTTGTGTTGCAGTGTTTTAGATAAGTGGTAAGGATCTAGCTTGTAACTACAGGCTCCTATTTCAACCAAATGAATAAACTGAGAAATTAGTGGAAATAATTAGTAAGAAATTACGTGTGCATAAACAAGGGCAGGCTTTTGCATTTACTTTGTACAGTTTCTTGAACAACCACATCCTTCTGTCTAAGGACTGAAGCATTTCAATGAGTACAAGAACGACACATCTACTGATAAAAGAGAGGAAGATTTATAGGTATTGCAACAGCACTGTAATCATGTTAGAGACTTATTGTGTCAGTTACGCAAACAGCAAAGGAATTATTAAGAGGGAGTCAAAGTGATGGGCAATTTATGAAACCTCTTTTAGTAACAGCTTCCTTCTGTAACATGTTTTATCAAACACTGAAGGATTTTACCTAAGTTTTTGTACTCAAGAGTTGTGGAAAAACAATTTTAAAAAGCCTCACTCAAAAGGTAGCAGGGTAGAAGTGACAAGGTACTTCTCTTTCAAAATACAGGTTTTACAGCTAGTACACAAAATGTTTTCAATGGACATGCTAGCAGATAGATCCTCAGGAAAGTTACATGGGACTAGAACTCTTATGCAAGGCATAACATCCTATTAAAATGAATTTATAGCGAGTGACTGAGGTATAACATTCTTGGTAGCACTTTGCCACTGGCTTTCTAAAAGAACACCTTTAAATCAGTCTTCATCGTTGTGGAAAACAATCCTAAACTTCTGAAAAGATCGATCATATCTACGAAGATTAACAACTTACAAAGATTACCTTTATTCTATGAATGGATTCTAAATTTATCCAAGGCTTCTGAAGTCACTAACAGTAAGACACTCAATCTTTTAAACAAAGTCACTTCTAAACCATAGCAAGGCCTGCATACTTCGGGATTATGATACTGCAGTATCGACAGCATCAGCCAAGAAGAGACTTACCTGCTAGTAAAGGACTGAAATCTAATTAAACATTTTCATAACGTGATGTACGTTACAACAGAGCAAAGGCACATTCCCCTTCACACAGTTTACATTTCCTAACAATCTATGCACTAGAACTGAGAAAACATTATTCAGTTAAAAAGACATACCTTATTGAATGTCACTATTGTACCGGTATCCACTTTCAAGATTCAGTCCAACTAACTGCATCAAAGTGACTTTCATAAAGATTTTACACCCTATGAAACACTAGTATTCCCAGATCTACCAGACAGGCTAGTTAAAACAACTCCACATACCTCAGGAATACATTTTAATAACCCAAATGAAAGTAAAAAGAGCAAGTTGCCTTTTTTTCCTGCTGTGCACTGGGCAATTCAAACAGGGTATTTTAACATGCTTATAATCTATGTCTTTCACCTTATGCAGTGGGGATTAGCATTTGCAAACAGTATTCTACCCGTCAGTGTTCTGGTAAACCAAAGTGCTACTGCAAATACTTCTGTAAGGCTTAGGCAGGCCTAGAAGTGCTGCAGGAAGAAAAACCCCATCCTTTCTGCTGCTGTCCCAAGCAATACAGCAAGACCAGAAGAGGCTCCCGGTCCCAGCACCTCAGCAGCTGCACCGGTATCCCAGAACCGGGAGCAGGTGAGAGACAGCACAGAGACCCATCAGCAGGGCAGCTCAGGTCAGGCTGTGCTTATCACTTCAGCCTCTGCGCCAGAGCAGAGCTGACCGTCTACGCACACGGTGTTGCAACAGAACTGATGTGCCCTCTTGGACCTCTAGGACAGAAAGGAAGCACAGTGCAGAAACCTGAGAAATGAAAAGCCTGCTCCAAAACCTACATACCTTCAACCAAACGCAACCTGACTCAGTGGGCAAGCGCCTCAGATTTCTCTGCATTGGCGCACTCTGTTATGCAGGTCTTCTCCTTGCTGCCCACGGTTACTCCACTCCCAGCACCTTGGAAACAGAAATGCTGACTACATATAATGAAAGAGTCATCTATCTGAAAGCAAGACACATATATTCCTTGTGGAGAGATTTGTCTAGTTCATCCAAAACAACATGGGAATTATACATCTTCCTCGCAGCTACTGTGAGCTCACAGGAGAACATACAAGTCCCTGACAGAGTCCCCTCAACATCTGGAGACATTTCCTCCAAGTACTGAGAAGTGACAGCAGTGTTTCTCAACCTGCTGCAGCCATTTTGCACCAGAAAGCAAGCAACCAGAAATAATATTGCGACATCAAGGGGCAGGGGTATTAACACGGAGAAGTCAACAGGTTACTCCACATTTCCTAGACACACCAGTGCGGTTTAAGATGTCATTTACTGGCTCACAAACTGCTGCGTGAGACTGCTCTGCCCAGAAGAGCCCAGTAACAGAACAACTTCTCACAATGTTTCATGCTGCACAGTCAAGAGCTACAGGAGTAAAGTGCAGAAAGAAGAAAACTTTCTACCTGCACAAGTGCCACAGCAGCTGATGGAGACAAAGATGCCTCCACTGAGGGGTCAGAGTTTCCCAGGAAGCCTTTTCTTTCACACTGGCATCAAAATACTGGCTGAATCGAAAGAAAAAGAGAAAAAAAAAATCTGACTCCACCTGATTTTAAGCCTTTCATCAGTTACATCCTCCTTTGATAAAAAAGGCTCTCCAAAGAAGGGTCTGGAAGAAACTTCAGAGCACAACTTTATAGTAAGCTTAATTCGTTGGTGCAACAAACACAGCCTATAGTTATACACGCTACCACCACACAAGCATGAATTATGCCTCATGAACAAGCCTCATGATCTAAAACAACATTTGTTCTAAACACATATTAAAGTTAAACTAAAATCCCGGTAAAAATTGTTTGGGGGGGATGCTTCATCTTTCACTACAGCTAGACTCAGCTTGGTACAAGCTCTCCCTGGTCACGCCATCACATGACACCTAGAAGCACTGAATGAATTTCTTTGTTCGTTTTCTGACTTCATCCTATAGCAAATAACTACATTTTAACAAGCCACACAAAGAGAATCACAAGGGAAACTATAGCAGGTTTGTTTCTGCAATGGGAAATACTAAAATACTTGAGTTAAGAATGTTTTGCATTTATTCAGCTCAATTAAAATAATTAAATTGCTCACGACACTATGCAGCAACACCACACACTCCCAACTATATTCAGCTTGTTCAGTCCACTCATCATTAGGTTCTGTTTTGAAATTTACAGGTAATTTTTTTAAAGCAAAGTATTGCGTTTTGCTTTCAGATTTGTATATTGTAGTGTCTGCTTTGAATTACCTCCTAGTAGAATTCATTTGTTAGAATAAGGATAAAAGCAGCATACATAACGTCTTTTCTCTCTACGTAGTTTAATCCTTAGATTCTAGTTTTTAAGAGCAAGACCCCATCGCTTACCAGAGTGTGAAGGGACAGATATCAACTCAGGAACCTTCTAAAAGTGCAGACTACACTCCAGCAAGGGGTAAGAAAAGACTCAGGGTTTTCTGCAGTAGCTGTATAAAGATTTTTAAATATACCAAAACTTCCTGCCAATGCCCAGTATCTGTAGCTGACTCAGACTGGATTGTAACTGCAGAAAAGAAAGGGTCTAAAGATAGGGTCCGTGGATTTTCAAAGACAATCTGATTTAAGCATAATCCATTCATTTACAAATATTAAAAAAGAGACATAGATCCAAAACTTGCAGAGGGTCAAGATAAAGGTGATTCACAGCTCTATGATTCACAAAGGATCACCTGGGTGAAAAACCAAAACAAATCAACAACAAACCATCCAGATGACCATCGAGGGCTTCTACATGTGCACATGCCTCCTCCTACCCACTGAAATTGCACTTTCTCCGAGATGAGAAGATCCCCCTCCACTTCTGGAAAGCAATTGATAAATAAGCAAAACAATTACCAAAGTATCCCAAAGCAGAGTAATTAAAGATTGATCACTAGGAATGGTTAAAGAAATACGGCAGCTTTAGGTTGCGCTCTTAAATTTGACACACTGCACACCAGACTCGGATCTATTTTACAATATTCTCAACTTTGAAAGAAAAATCTGGGTAAGTCACCAATTGTCCACGGGCAAGTTTTGATGCAAGTCCTCACAAAGTTTACACCAACAGTGCACATTTACAGACTTTCAGGCTCCACAAGCCAGGGATGCCCCAAACACCAGACTGACCTATCGAGTCATGTTACAAAAGAACACCTGAAATTTTCCACTTTCGATTGCTAGAAAGAAAAACGCGTAAACAAAGCTTCCCACAAGCATTTTATGCTTGATTTCTTATGAGAGTACCGCCAACACCAAACCTCACCTGCAAGGTCTTCACCTGCAGCAACCTTCTAGTTAAGAATGCTCTTGAGAAAGATACTGCTACCAAGGTCCAAGTTTAACATCTCAGCACACCCATGCTATCAAAAAAAATATTTTCTACCACCCATTTACATTATGATAAGTTGACAGAACTGGCTTCCCAAGCAGACTTACAATATAAACATATAGCTATGTGCATACAGCATCTACATTCTGTAACTACCCCTTTTAAAAAAAAAAAGCACTAAATCTTATTAATCTGAAACTGATACGATGTAGACTACTACCACTTCTCAGTAACAGCTGTTAAAGTGAGAAGGGAGAAACCACATTAAATGCTCACTTCAAAGAATATTTCATTAGAGAGTTTCCAGCAGTACGAAATCTTCATTTATTTGGCACATCATCTCCTACATTTGCATTGCTATTTCTATGTCTAGTTCCTAAGTTTCATCTTACACAAAATATTTCATCAAACTGTGGTGAGCCAAAGGAGAACATTATTTTCCATGAAACAAAACAGATTCAAATTAGTAACTAAATCTGCATTCTCAGTTGGTTCAAGCACAGGTGTAGTCAAGAGGAGGGACACACAACTGCATTCGGAAGACCAGGTTCCCTCTCCAGGCGCTGCAGGTTGCAGGAAGCACATCCCACCAGGCTGCCGGGTTTGAGAGCTGCGGCAGGCTCCTCGGCCACACCACCTGCTTCACCTCCGAAGAAAGCTACAACTTTCAAAAGAAAGTGCATCTATATGCCCTTTAAATTATCCTAACGTTTACAGCGGTATTCTGGCCAAAATTCCCATTCCTAACCCAGATTTCATTCAGAGAGGTATGCTTCTTTGATCCCATTCATACTGTAAGCTAGGAAATACCTGACTTTCCTCCGAATTTGAGAATTTCTTGTTTCAAACAATACATTGGGACAACAACAATGATGCCCTGAAAAGAAAATTAAGGGCAAGTAAGTAACAACACATGAGTACTGGCCATAGGTTTTTTAATGCTAATTACCTTACTTCTGATGAAAGTTTTTACAATTTTTTTTTAAATACCTTCATTTTATCAACTGGTGTTCTTGGCATGAAATTACAAAGCCTTATTCAACTTAAGTCAAATAACTTCTAAGTAGTGGTGGGGCAGGGGAATCAAAATCCAGCATATGTAACTGCACTTTAATCAAAATCGTCACAACTGAGGCCTTGAATTTCAGAATTTTGAAGGCCGTGCTACAGCTATGCACCCAATCCTCACATGTAACAAATGTATGAAATAACTTTTTGAAGAGTGGTGTTGATGTATGGGTGAAAACAACTCTCTAACGGAATAGAGTGATTAATTTACGGAACTCAGAAGATCCTCCACCTTTTATATTCACACAACTACCTTCCCTCAAATACACTGAGAGACAACCTTTGTAATTTTTTGGTTTGGTTTTTAAAAAGCACACTGTTTCACCAGGGCATCAAGGCTCATTTCCAACTCAGTTCAGAATATGAGTCTGACACAAGATTTCCCATTAACTCTCCCTTCAGTTACTGAGTAGGAAGGGAAAATAGTCTTAAGTTACTTTTCTCATGAAGCTGAACCATCCATTCATAGGAGGAAAGAACAGCATAGAGCAAAGAAAGCTATCCTTGTTCCCCTATACGAATAAGATTACATGCATAACAACTGCGAACTTAATAGAAATTGTCATAAAAAAAATCAGGTTTTAACTTTTTTGCATCTCTGAACCATATAACTTAGCAGTTATCTACATCATCTTTCAAACCTCTTAAATCGTAACTGTTACATTTACAGTTTGTAAAAAAGCAAAGTTTGGTGGTATTTTTTCCATTTAACATCACTTCTTCCAATATAAAAACCACTTTTTTGAACTGGGCTAGCAGCTATTCTCTCTCTAAAAAACGATCTATTGACCAAAGAGTTCAGGACTTAGCAAGGACTTAAGAAGCGTCCCAGGTATAGTCCGTTAGGTGTACTGTTTTAACAGCTCAACAATGAAGCTATTCCACAAAAACACAGGTAATGTCATTAACTCTTCCCATATTTAGGAATTAAGAACACACACAAAATTCTATGTTAAAAACTAAAAATTTCAAAAGCTTCCAAAAGAAAGGACTCACCACTACTCCAACACACTGGCTCCAAGTCAAGAACTGTAGCACAAAATCTCTCATATAATTCGCAAAATAAAAAACTAATTCAAGTATAGCATGGTGTGACCACGTAACAGCAAAAAGGAGACATGGAAAGTTCTTCTCCTATTAGATGATTAAACATTATGAAGAAAAATATTTTAACGGAGTTGCAATGAAAAATAATGATGATCAATTCCTAAGAGTTTTTCTTTACAAAGCTACAGACAATTTAAGAACTTCTTTCTTACAAGGAGTATTACCAGGGCCTCACACACTGAGCATTTAGGGTATATACATCTCAAGCGTCGTAAGACACTACAAGTATTTTGTCAAAGGGTTCAAGAAACCTTACATCACAGGTCTTGGAAATTTACTCCAAGCATAGTTGTCCTGGGGGAAAAAAAAAAATGGAAAAACCGCAACACATTTCAGGACAGAGAATTATATTAAATGGTTCTAGTGTATTTTACTTCCTGGAAAACAGGAAGAGCGCTCTACAATGCCTATTCACAAACACTTTGAGCTATAGCAGAACATCAGTTTTCAGCTCAATGATACTTTCTAAAACAACAAAAAATAATAAATCCATGCTGACAATTTTTTGAAAAATCCCAACAAAAGAAGGTGAATTATTTCAATTGCTTCTAACGTAGCAGCATTTCTCACACCAATCCTATTCTCCTCTAAATATTACTCTATAATACTGAAACAGAAATACAAGCATTTCTGTTAAGAGTTAGGATCCAGACAGAAAAGGTATTTCATTTAGTAAGCATCTCTTGAATACTCTTGAATATGATCTTACAACAAACACCTCAATAGCTTTCAATAGTGTAGCATGATTTTTCTAGTAAGGAACTGACAAGGGACTCACACAAGATGGAGTAAACCGAGATGAATTCTTGGTACTATTCTAAAGGAAGCAAGCTGACTACAACAGTGATGTGGGAAGAAGCGCTTGAAAGAACCCGAAGTGGGAAACACAAAGGAAAGTAGGTGTGGGTAATAAAATACTCAGCAGTTAAAGTCAGAAATAATGTAGTTCACGGTCAGGAAGGTCAATTAGAAAATAGTCGAGTCAGTATAGGCATTGTTGTTACAGTTATTAGTATAATTAATTGCAGAACATTTTTGAGTGGTAGGAGGAGTGTTGCAGCAAAACACATCCTCTGTACAAGCCTCAACAGGTACAGAAAAGGCCATACACAAAGCTACGCTCAGTGGCATTGTTTTAAGGACTGTGAGGCTTACCACAGTACCTTCCCACACCATGTCTGCATGTGTAGTAACACACCTACCACATAGGGAAGACTGATGAATTTGATTTTTTTTCCCATTCCTGTAAATAAAGCACATCACTAGAAATCAACCAAGTCAATCTGCAGCAAGTTATATACAGCAGAGAATTATGGCAGGTTCTCTCACTTTTTATTTACAAACCAATTGGACCATGCTGTCACGATCCACAGCAGCCCTGGCCTTCATTCAACCCAATACGCTTCCTTCAAGTGAACTGACTTAACATAGTTATCATTCCAAAGGGTTGATTTGGATAGCACCTCTGAAGTGTTTTAGATATGATAAATATGGCATTAGGATTCAATTAACCACGGTAGTTCTGAGTACCTTCAATTCCTCTGAACAATAACTAAAACGGCTAAATTAATCATAGGCTACTAATCTGGAGTTATGACCCAGTCCTGCTTTAATCACAGCCTAAACCCAGGCCACAGCTGCAGTGACTGTCAACAAACTACAACAGCTAGTAGCCATTCACTAAGTTAAAGCTGCCACCAGTACACAAAACCACTCCACTGCTTTGTTACCACTTCGTTAGTGAATCAGCTGCCCTCCACTCCATTTGCACAGGCAAGATGAGGACCCTTCCAGAGCTCAGGTGACACCACCCTGTGCAGAATGAGGATGTGGGGATTGTCTCAGATGCCCTCTCCTCAAGCCCTGGTTAGTCCTTCAGGTTTCTCCAGCCAAATCCTGCTTCAGAACAACTCATCTGCTTACAGCACTCTTAAGAATATAAAATGTAAGGGGCACTTACAAAATACTCAACACAGTTCTCACCTTAGAGTCTATATACTTAATAGACATATGACAAAAAGTAAATAATTTTATTTTCTTGCTTCCTGCAACAAGCTTCTTTTGGTGGCAAATGTTGTGCAAAAGAAAAATAAAATGCAAGCACTTCAGGCCAAGTACTCATTTCCTTGTATTTCGACAAATTTTCACAATAGCATGAAAGCCGTCCAAAAGAATATAAGACACTAGCACAAACTAGTCAGTAGTTTTGAAAAAAAAAAACAAACAAACAAACAACAGCCACTGCAGTATCCAGGACTCAGCCTGGATCAATGACCAAAACAAAAGAACAAAAACAAGGAAGTGTGAAGTAAAGGTTACTTGCATACTATGGTGTGCTGGTGCTATAAAACAAGCTCAGCTAAAATATATGAGTGACCTTGTGTGACAGTTGCTTGGAAAACCAGGCAGGCAGCTTCAGATAGGAAGTCTAACCGAGACAATTTTTAGAATACGTGTCTAAGAAGCAAGTAATAACAGGTGAATTATTCTGAAAACTAAGTCACCTAGTCATAACATGAAAAACAAAAATACTACTTTCAAGGTGTTTGGGTTGGGGGGGGAAGACCTTCAAGGATCTCTGCTATTAAAAGTTCCTCGCTGCTGTTCCTCCCCAGGCAACTCTGATGAGCACGCAAAACGGGCTGCGTATTTCTTAATGATTTCCTATTGTTCCACAGTCAGTCCTAAAACGAGCATGTAAACAAGTCGTAAAAGACAAGATACCATTTAATATGTTTAAATAACGCAACTTTATTGACATTCTCCCTCAGAAGTCTACGCTTCACCGCTTTCCTCCTTTTTAAACCCATACGGGGAGGCAATAGCAGCAATTATGCAACGTTCTCCCGCCACAGGCAAGGCGGCTTGGCTCAAAACTCGCAGTTCGCATTCGCGAACAGGGCAAACACTCAGAGAGAGCTCCCTCACCTTGCGGCTTGAAGTTTGCAGCCGCGTTAATTAAAAAAAAAAAAAAATAATCCGTTTACTAGGCACCCACAAGCAAGCAGCTGCCCGACTTTGGGACGGCTGCGGGTGACAGCCCCTCACGGCGATACCGACGGCCGAGAGACCCCTCGGATTAGCGCATACAAAGCGCAACACAAGACTGAATTAACCCAAAACCGGTTGCCCCCCCCCCCCCCGCCCCGTCCTCCGCCGCCCCAGCACCCCCCTCCCGGCAGGGCTTGCTACATCCCCCGAACTTCCCCTCCTCAGCGCTGAGGAAGAGAGTGAGTTCACCTCAGCGCTGCGGCCCCCCTTCCTCCCTCCCTCCCTCCTCCTCCTCCGTTCACCTCACACGGCCGCCCAACTTCCTCAAGGCGCAAGGGCGGGCACCTGCCGGGCCTCCAGCGCCGACTCCCCGCTGCGGCACCTCAGGCGGCCGGCCAAGAGAGAGAGAGACTGCCCGGCTCCCTCCCCTCCTTCCCTCCCCACACAGGTGCCGTGCCCGGCCGGGTCGCGCTTCTCGCCGCCCCGCAACCCCTCCTCTCCCCCGAGCTCACCTCAGGGGAAGGGTGAGGGAAGGGGTGTCCTTTTCTCGCCCCTCAGCACCCCCGCAAGGACGCGGCGCTTCCCGCCACACGCTCCCAGGTCACGCCGTCCCCTCGCTCAGGGGACACCGCATCGCCACGGCCTCCCCTGCGGCTTCTTTCTAGTCAGCCCACGGCTCTCTCCCCCCTCGCATACCAACCCCGCCATGGCTCTCCCGCCCCACCGCACCCTCGCCTTCCCCGACCCTCCGCCGCGGGGTGATGCAAGGAGCCCCGGGCTTCCCCTTGCGTTAGGGGAGGGAGGAGGAAGGAAACCGAGCGTGCGGGGAGATAAACTGAGAGGAGCGGGGAAAGCAGCAAGGTCAAAGGAGAACCTTCCTTCTCCTCCTCCTCCTCGCCCGGGCAGGGACCCGCCGCCTCAGAGACCCTCCGACCCTCGCTGCCCCCCGAGCTCCCTCACCGCTCTCCCTTCACGGCCGTTTCTCCGCGGTCGCTGCCTGTGGTAACGAGCCGAAGACCGGGTCGAGCCGCTCCTCGCCGCTCTTCTTCCTTTCAGTCGAGCCGGGTTTCGCGCGGCTCCGTGTCCGGCCCCGGCTTTGAGGCCCTGCTCCCGCCGGAGCCCCTCCGCTGCGGCGCCGGGCCCCGCCTGTCCCCTCCGCCCAGGCTCTGCTGCACCTGCGGCGGCGGCCGAGGAGAAGAGAGGAGAGGGCACCCTCGCTCCGTCCCTCCCTCAACTTCTCATCACTTCCCGCTGCCCCCGCTCCGCTCCGCCGCGCTGCCGCCGGGCGCATACACCGCCGCTGCCCTCGAACCCCCCCCCCCGGGTCCTTGGGCTAAACGGGGAAAGGCCGCCCTCACCCCTTTTCCCCCCCTCCCCGCTCTTGGCCGGCGAGGACAATCTGCCGTCCGGGTGGCCGGGCGCCCTCCCGCCCCATGCACTGCCCCGGTTCCCCGGGCAGCTCCACGGCGGGGCAGGTCCCCTGTGCCCGCCTCTGGCGGGTGGGACCGGGGCCGCCCTCCGCCAATCAATCCGGGAGCGGCGGCAGGAGGCACCGGCCCGGCGGAGGAGGGGGGACGGCCGGGGCGCTCCCTCAGCCGGGCCCCGGTCCCCTCACGGTCGGGCGGGCACGCTGCCCTCCGCGGGCTCGAAGCGAACGGGGATGGACGAGGCACAAGGCCGGCACCCCCGCGGGGATCTGCGCCTCGGCCCGTCCCAAGGGAATCACAAAACGGCAGGGACCTCTGGAGACCATCTCGCCCGACCACCTGCCAAAGCAGGGTCACCTCAAGCAGGTTAGGCAGGAACGCATCCCAGCGGGTTTTGAACACCTCCAGAGAAGGAGGCCCCGCAGCCTCTCTGGGCAGCCTCTTCCAGTGCTCCACCACCCTCAAAGTAAAGAAGGTTTTCCTCCCGTTCAAGGCAGAATTTGCCGTGTTCCTGTTTGTGCCCCTTGTCCTGTCACTGGACACCACTGAAAAGAGTCTGGCCCCATCCTCTTGACACCCACCTTTTAAATATTGATCAGCACTGATGAGACCCCCTCTCGGTCTTCTCTTCTGCAGGCTGAACAGCCCCAGGCCTCTCAGCTTTACCTTCTGAAAGAGGTGCTCTATCCCTTGATGATCTTCATACCTCTCCCCTGGACTGTCTGCAGTAGTTCCTTCTCTTTCTTGAGCTGGGAAGCCCAGAACTGGACACAGTACTCCAGATGTGGCCTCATCAGAGTAGAGGGGGAGGGTGACCTCCCTCAACCTGCTGGCCACGCTCTTTTTAACGCGCCCCGGGTGACCATTGGCTACCTTGGCAGGCTCATAGTCAGCTATGAGGAGCATTTTGGTGGAGCCATGCCCTAACATCCATGCTCCTTCTTCATTGCCACTTAGCTTTGGTTAAAAACCAAAATACACAAAAACTCTGAAGCCTTTTCTCCCCTTCATTACAGTTAAGTGCAGTTGCCCTATGTTGGGCGCCAAATTTGCCCAGCCACCTCAGTCACTAAAGCATCTGTCATTCATTTTAGCAGCCAGACCAACCCAAATCACAACATTGCTCCCGACTAGTTGAGTAACATACAGTCCTTTATCTTCTCCTTCTGCAGGAAAGGGCATCAGCTCCTCAAGACTTTAATTCCTATGCAGGGAAGGCTAGCTAAAAGAGATTTAACCCTCCATCCTCCTGGGAAAGACCTACTAGCAGCCTTCCAAGCCCTCACCTGACAAAGATTAAATACTAACGGTAATTCTCCACTTGGTTTTATGTGTGTGTGGCTTGGGGGTGTGGGGTTTTTTAAATTCACTTTTTTTTTTTTTATTCACTTATTATATAACAAAATTGTTATTTCACAGCTGACAGACAACAACATCCTTTGAAAGACCAAGATTTGCTCCCTGCCTGCCACACACTTTTAAAAATCCAAACTTTTCCGCTGCTTGCTTTAAGTTACAAGTTTGTGTTGTTTAAGTTACAGAAGTGTTTTATGGAGCCACCAAGGTAAATGCTTCTTTCATCGAAGTTTTTGTAATGAAATTTAAAGGAAAAGAAGTTTCGTATAGTCTTTCTGATTCGACAGATCAAGTTACTCCTTTAATAAACACGAAGGTTTAAGTTTCGTCAGACAAAACAAGAAAGTTAATGAAATTTGAATGATAAGTTAGTGAAATGCATGATAAGAAAACTGAACATAAGCTTTCAATGGACCTCCATTCAAGTGAAGATGGCTTGCAAAAGAAAATGAAACTTTACTTTCATTCAAATTAATCCAATTTATTTGGGACATAGAACTTCTCGTGATATTCATTATAGAGCCTTTTAAAAGCTCTTCAGTTTCTCACATATAAAAAAAAACAATTAAAGTTTCTCAAATCTCGTGCCCCGTTTGACATCTAGTTAACGTTACATTAGGTGTTACTGTGTTGAAAGTTTTAGTTACTTCCAGGCAAAATAAATTTCAAACCGTAATGCCAGCTGAAGACAATAGCTAATAGTTGAATAAATTCATCTCCTCTGCATATCTAACCTACTTACTTATTCCAGTGGTAACCGGTTTAGTAAAATCCAAATAGAGTAGAACCATTCTTAGGTTAACAGTGGGCTTAAAGCTAGATTGGAACAAGCTGTAAATTTTGTTCAGACTTCCCCGAGATACGTTGGTATCTCCTCAATGTTTATGAGTAACTTTTTTGTTTCTTGGGTAGTAGCTTTAATAAAGATGTTTTTGCTGTGGGAGTAGCAATACTGAAAAGTAGCAATTGTTGTGCTTACCTGGGGAATTTTATTAAAATTGCCTATCAGACCTTGGTAAAAAATTGATTTAACAGTCTTTTCATGGAACATTATAATGAAAATGTCTCACAGCAATGGTAGTGTTTTGAATTTCATTACTGTATGCTATTTAATAGTAACTCAGGAGAGAATATTACTTTTATGAGCTTTTTTATTCATCCCCACACCTTCTACCTTTCCTGTCAGCAAGTCAGAGTTGCTTGATTTTATCAATGTTCTGCCTTCCCAGTTTCCTATCTTCAGCAGATGGGCATAGGTCAGATAAAAGACTTTATTGAAGTGTTCAGAGTTAAGTGATTTCTTCATTTATTGTAATGCGATGCAGGGATCTTTCTTTGGTGCAAATATTTCAACTCCAAGTACGTGGTATTGACCTGTCTTTGCCTGTTACGGTTACATGCTATTGCAAAATTGTTTTTATTTCAAACTCCAGATACATATATAATTTTGTATTTAACAATTTTTGTATTTCTTTCAAAGACGATGTTTTGGAGGGAAGCACCTAATGCGGTACCTAATGTTACAACATTACCTGCTCTCAGAGAGACTGACTTTTGGATTGGAAGAGTATCTTCAAACTAGGACACTCAGTTAGTATAATCTCAGTTTACTGTTTTCTAGGCAGCTAGTCCTGTAATGATTTATTTTTTTTTTTTGACTAGTCCAGGAAAAGCAACTTCAAATAGTGACTGACCATTTCTTTTCAATGGTTTCCTGGTATAGAAGACTCCAGATGTACTAACTGTTGATTGTCTTGCCTTCACTGTAAGTTTTAGGTATGGAGATACCGTGCAGTTCGGGGTAAAACCTAAAGTTCCATATCACAATAATTTTGCGAAGTAATCGAAGTCAGAATTTTTAACTTGTGTAATGCAATTATTAATATGTAATACCAAGTTTTGTCTTGTCACATTTTAATATCTCTTGGAAATACTGGGCACTCCCAGAGACTCAGTTTATGGGGTCTTGGCAGATAAAGTAGTATTTTACTCTGGAATATCCATGTCTTGTACATGACAGCTCCAGTCTTTTATTGCCTGGCTTGTTATTTTGATAAGCAATATAGTGATGTTCATATATTTCTTTTATCATTAAAGAGATGCAAGTGAACTGTAGGTTGTTTTCAGAATAAAAAAAAAGTGCATAATACAAAGTAGTTGGGGTTTGTGTTTAACTGATTGTTGTATTTTTTACTTGCTGCGTACTTATAGCAACCCAGCTGTGGAGACAGTAAATATAAGGTAATAATGATTAATTAAGCTATTATTATAAATCTAAGTTATATAAGGTATACAGCCCAATACTGAAACATGGAACTTTTGTTCTCCAATAAATTCCAGAACGTAACACAGAAATTCTGTGTTGCAAAAATTTTGGAATCTTGGAATTCTAAATTGTGATAAGGAAATCTGATTCAAATAAAATAATAAAAAGTCACAAAATGCTACAAATATGAAGCATTTTTAATTTTCATGAAAGTTTTACAGGGCTAATAAACACATCAGAAGTGGTTTTGAATAACCAAGGTGTCCAAAGGACACCTTAATATTATTTTTCAAGAGAGAAATTTATTTCATTTGCTTTTAAGTTGGACACCGATGTCATCAAAGTTATTTTTACTAACTTAGGAACAAGAAACGCATCTTGTTTCTCTGAGGGATTTAGAACTGGATTCTGTTGGATGAAGGCGAGAGTGCAGCAGCTACAGAGCACTCCTTCCTGTTGCGTTTTCTGCCCACTGGAGTTTTTACTGTACTCATAAAAATATAGAAATATCACACTATTGATTCCAGATTTGAGTTCCTTCGAATCTGGTTGATTGGACAATGTATGTAAATCAAATTGAAGATTATGTCCCTTGTGCGTTTCTCCTGATTTGCACTGGTTTGTTGGCAAAAGAGAGAGTAATTTCTCCAGATTTCTGGATCACGATGGTTCACATACAGTTCTTTAAGTGTTTTTTTCCTAGTGCCTTGATTGCTTTGACAATACATGCACATACTTCAAGAGTGTCTACCTAACAAAGTAGAAGCATAACCTTCCTTGTAACTCATCTGAGATAGCGTTAGCTAATTTTGCTTGTTAATTGGTATGAGATCATAAGCAGGCAAACTAATTTATTTAAATAAGGTTTTTAGTTCTATTGCCTTACCAGTTTTCCAGATGGAATTAATCATCTGAAATGTATATTACCTCATTTAACTGCAGTGTTACCAGACAACCACCTCTTCCAGATCTGCTTGCCACTTCTTGTGACCTTGTTCACAGATCCCCGTAAACACCATGAAGGTGTACAGAACAGTCTGCCTTTGCTGTAGGCAACTGTTGGCCTTATTATCTCACGTAATTGACACTAATATAAAAGTGGTGTTTATTCTACCTACGTAGGTGACTCCCGTAACTGCGTATTACAGCTATGAATGGTGGTTCCCAACAGAAAATAACTACTCCGTGATCAGGCTGTGTTTTGTGGATCTTGTAAGTGTGAAATGGTAATTTATAGTTAACTGATGTGTATCTGCGTGGTAGCAGAACACGGGGCATCTCAATTAGATTTTCGCTTAGAGGAGAAACCTGTGATGCACCTGCAGTTGTTCCCTCAGTGCAGTCTGTGTGCTTACAAAACATAATATTCCGTTTCCTTGAGCAGAAACTTTTAACAAAGGAAGAAGGATTCATTTATAAACAAACTTAAGTGAGATTTCCTCTCTTATTATTCGTTGTCTGGCAGTACAGTAACTTTCCGAGGAGGTTTTTATCCTGGGTGTTTGTTGACCACAGGCTCAGAACACTTTCATGTAGAAAACTATTAAAACCATCAATGCTGCAGCACTGTGCCTTGTTATAAAGGACATACTGTGGTTAGAGAAGGTACAGGGAAGAGCGCTTAAAAGTGTTTAAGGGGATTGAGCCTTAGAGACAAAAGAAGCGGGAACTCTTCTATGTGTAAAGGGAAAAGCTGGGGGAGGATACGGTCAAGATTTGCAAAACCCTGAAGGAGACAGAGATGATAGCTACACAGCTGTTATTCACTAGGTCATGTAATCCAAGAACCAGGTGATTCTAACTGCAGTGAGTATCAAAACAGCTTAAAGAAAGCTCTTCTGGAAACGCAGCTGACCTTGATTTCGTTTATTACTGCAGGAGGTTAGGGAGGCAGGCTGTTTCAGCAGGTTCAAGAAGGGGAATAAACAACTTCACGGGCAGCAACTCTATAAACAATCCTTAAAGGTAAGGTTTTACCCTCTAACTATCCAAATACAACAAATGAGCATCCTAGGTGAGTAATGGGGGAATTTATTATAGAAAGTGGTTGCTTTCTCTCTTTCCAAAAGGGTATTTTCTTTTCCCACTCTCAGAATCCGAATAGCGGCCTAGAGAGACTTTGTTCACCCATGTGGTATTTCTTGCGTTGAGAACTCTCAACTAGAGAACATGTGAATTCACGAATTGAGTTCTTTTTTGTTAGTTCTGTGTTGATTTCAACAGAGTTCTGTATGTGGGGTTGTAGTTGGAAAACTTAAAGAATCTTTTTGTTTTTCTTCTGTTACTAAATAGAGGTGAGTGTGTCTTTATAAAATCTGCTATGGAAATTAGGCTATGTTTATGTCTGAGCATTTTAAACTCTTAAGGTAGTATAGATATTAGTTCGAAATGCAATAAGCAGGCAAGAAGTGCTAGATGGGGTGTTTGTTGAGTAGGGTTGCTTTTATGTTGCCTATTCTGGTGAGTTTTTGTTCATTTGTTTCTTCTACACTTAGCTATGGTTCGCTGAAGTCAGTTCAAAACCTGTGCAACTCTGTATTATTCTCATGTTCTAATATTGTTCTTCTGATATTGCACACTTAAGTTGCTTCTTGAATTATATACTAGCTGCTTCCTCATCGTGCTTTTAAAAAGAAACGTAGAAATAGCAAGATGGATGTTTGTTGTTTGCATTTTGACAAAATTGTTTGTTTTAAATTCAATTTCAGAAGAAAAGTCACTCAGTATACAAAAAATCTGCACACGAAAAATCATGCACAAGGTTTTATTTATTATTATTTCTATCTATAAACTTATCTTTTTAGTTATGATGTTTTCTTTAATTCTTTGGGAGTTGAAATTGGAGCTGAAAATTGAAAAGCCATTGATATCATTCAGATGAAGGTTCAAATGCTGGGTGATTGTTACATCTCTGACCAAGCTGATTGGTATAAACTCACAAACCATCCCTGTGGATTTAACCTGCTTAAAAGACTGTATTTTTAGTTGTACTTAAAAATGTTTTATTATTTACAAATGTAACTGGTTATTTTGCACGTTTCTAAACTGTGTGCAAGTAATGCCATCTTTATCTCTCTTAAAAGAATATAAGGTCTAAAGTTTTCCCTTTAAATTTGAGGAAGGCAACACATAACAGACACTGGTGATGAGTCTTGTCATTTTAAAGTATCAAAAGGTATTAAAAGTCTGTTACCTGATGGGGTTTGCTTAACCTGGTTAGTTTTTTAGACACGCAGCAGCAATTACAAAATGCTGCTACAATGAAGTCTCCTTTTAGAAGGAAAAAAAAGAAAGATCTCTTAAATACTTGGCAAAGCTTGGAGGTTTTTATAACTAACCAATGCAAGTTGCTTTTCAGAACCAACTAACGTTCTTCTAGTCTGTATTATCTACGTATTGTTACAAGTACAGAGTTCAAAAGCTCCCTGCAGAGAAAGTAAATCAATCCAGCAAGATACCTGAATGCACTTTGGTTTTGCCTTTCCTTGATAGGAGACTTTAAGAAGTACTGATTAGGCTTGCACATACAGTTGTAACTTAAATCACATGTGCTAGTAAACTGTGGCTTATGTAATTTTCCTGTATAAGCAGAAAAGGTTAGTAGTGTTTGACCATAAATAAGAGAATTAATAGTGCTTGGATACCCTACTAAAACACATTGCTGTTTGAAAGAATTTTAAAAAAAAAAAAGGGGCAGCAAAACAAACAAATGTATTACTGCAGCAGTGTTTTATTATATTTGGTTCTTGCAACATTTCTCACTAATAAGAGCCCAGTCTGTACCACACCTACTAAAAAAAACACCAAACCCAAAAAGCTCTGTGCATCTTGTTTGTTCTCCTTACCTCACCTGAAAGGCAGGAGTAATGAATAGAGTTAACATGCAGAACCTTAATAGAGACTCAAGGAAGTAGTTAATTGAACTGAGACCTCACTGGTTATTCAATACTGGCATAATTGGCAGGGGTGTGGTATGGTGTGTGTGTGTTCGGTTTTCTGTTTTACAAATGGTTGTTAAGAGAGTATTCATAGCTTTAATTGCCGAGTGGCAAAAGCTTGACAAAACAAATAGTTATTAATCTCCTTTAAATGGAGTTCTGCATTTTCTCTCTGCCTCATGCAGGTGGGTAGTTTTCTTTTTTTTTTTTCCTTCTTTTTTCTTTCCTGTTGTCAGAGGTAAGATAAGATGAACAGGCTGTATTGGGCTCAGCGTGGTTCTGTCTTCGTAGTCAAAGACAACCCTAGGCAGTAGTCTGAAAAAGTTTGCTAAACAGTGTTAGAGTCTGCAGAAAAGAATTCATGTCCTTCCTTCGTTCAGTGTCTGAACGCATGGCTTCTGTCTCCTCGGACTGTGCTCTAGATGCATGCTTATACGCTCTACTTGGTAAACTAATAATAACTGTAACCTTTTGTGCCTCTTCCATTTGTTGTAAAGGTACGTTGTTTTTAAGATGAGCTTGGTGAGTCTATGGAAGACTGAGTTTCCTGCAATAGCAGGATAATAGTCTCAACCCAGGTGGTCCCTTTCAATCCTTTATTGCTGATTAGAGACTTACACCTGAGAGGAAAAGAAAAAAAGAACAGGACTCTTCAGCTGCCTTATCAGGATGCTTGTGAGGGTTACAGAGCAAAGATCCTGAGTTCAAGCTCCAGTGCCAGGTGATTATTTAATATAAATACACTGTCTTATTTACATACAAAGCTGGGAGAGGTAGGGGACAGTGATTTCCAGCAACTGATATGAAACAAAATAATCCAACGGCATGATTAATCAAACCTGCTAAAGTAATAAAGTGTGGCCACTGATGCAAGTCCACAGAGCATGGAGAGAATATGGTGTTTCCAGTGCCATGAGCATATCTCAACAACTCCGGAGTACTTTGGTAAGTCAGTACTTCTAGTATTGAATTTCTTGCGATAGCCGTGGCCCTTTGCTGGCAATGCCTGTTAATCTTGTAACAAGTCTTGCATTGGGTGTGATGGGAAGCCTGCCAAAGTCACTCCATGTACCTACCGCATACCAAGAAGTTGTTTCCCAATGTTTGAGTAGCCACCACCACATCCTCATGTCAGATATTCCAAACAGATTCCTCACTTCTATATCTGTGTGTTTCATTCTGCAAACATTATGATATACTCTTAGAATGGCATACTGAAATTGCCACCATCCACCATTTTAAAAATCAGAGAAAGTTTCTGTGTTTCGTCTAGAGAAGTAGTCTTTCCCAGAGAGTTATTTCTTTTTTATTCTTCAGTTTCTACAGTAATAGGCATCTTCACGGAATTTCCTTGTCCCTGTTTCATCTTTGTGCATTGCTGTACATCTAACGAACTATTTGCCATCTTCCTTGCTTTTAAGCAGCCCTGGTAATAAAAGCGTTCTGTCAAGCTCTCCTCTCAATGCTGCGGGACCCTTTTTTCATCTCGCGCCAAATATCAGTCCCTCTTTCTTCGTCGCATCTGCATGCTCCAGGCATCATAGTGGGTGTTATTTCTTCCACTCACATCTAGGAAATGCATCCATATTCCGCAATTACGTTATCAAAATCTTTTTTTAGAGACCACAGCCATTCACAACTAATGCTGTCTCTTGGGTTTTGTAACCACCCCTTTTGAAATACCTGCTGTGTGATTTTTATTTTTTTTTATGTTGCCCCTTTTGTACAAGTGGCTTTACCACTTGGTATGAATACAGCGTGTAATTGTTCAGATATTAATTCTGTACTGCTTTACCTGTTTTTAAGAATGTATCTGGCGCCCTTTCCTAAAATTTTAGGTTTTTCCCTGTTCCTCTTCCACCTATTTTTATGCTGTCCCTGGGTTTAAAGCAACCAGAAAGCTCGGAGGCCTGAACGTATAGAATGATTCATTTAGGGCAGGGGATCTGCTTTGGAACAGAGAGCAAATTGAAAGTCCTTTTCTCTCCAAACTGCTCTCATTAATACCGTTTTGAGTGGAGCTGCCTTCCCTTATACCGAGGAGGCACACTAAAGAATCAAAGAAACTTCTAAGATGATCAAGAATCCATTTCCTTTTCTCTCAAAACTAGAGAATAGTCTTAGCTAAGTAGAACTCTGACAAGCTATAAAGAGAATTGATTTTATTATTTTTTTTAATTATATACCTAACATCTCTATAGATACTGGAAATCTGTTGAGATTCCGCCCCCCCCCCCCCACTATTGGCATACGTGCTATTTTTCTTTCAGGCCAAAGGTCTCAAATAGTAACGTGTATATTTGTCCATGTTTTTTTATGAATATCCTATGCGCTAACCTTTGAACTTATTTCATGCATTTAACAGTTTTGAGGTAATTCTGAACAGCATGAATTAGGCTGAAGGCTGTATTAAAATAAGAGTGTTAAACAGAACAAGGAAATTATTTTTAAACAAGTAGAATGTATATATCGCTGAGGCTGATATTCTATACAGACTAGATCTAGAAGACTTGTTTTAAACCATTGCAGAAAATAACTAGTGTTTTGCATTATTGAAATGTGTTACCGCTCCTTTTCAAATAAGCATTTTGTCTGCTTTTATTTTCCTGGTATCTTTTCTTCCTTTCTCCTCCTGGAGGGGAAACTTTTCTTGTATTAATCCTCTCGGTTTATTCTCTTTGTGTTGTCTTTCCCTTAATACGTTCTCAAATGTAGCTGTCCCGATATGGAACTATTTAGCTTGTATCCTGCTTCTACCTATGACCTATGGAGAATTTCAGTAGCCGCTTTTACTAAGCATGAATCTACACCTCCTGCACCAATTCATACTTCAGGATTTCTTGAAACTGTGTTTGCTTTCCTATAACATTACGGTTAAACATTGTTGTAATCACATAATCAAGAATCCCAGCCAGATGCTGTGTCTAAGTTACCTTGGTTTTCTTTTTGGTAAACTTGCTAGGACGATGCAATTTATATCTTATTTTTCCTTCTAAACGAGTCACAAGCGTACAGTTTCTGTTCCTTACTTAGAGAATACGGTGAACTAGATGTATTCATCCAAATGCAGTGAAGGCTTAGATTTTTAAATCTGCAGTCCTTTCAGATCTAGAACCAGGAAATCTGAGCTCTGTTTTGCTTTGCCTCAAACGAAATGAGGAATGAGAGAAGATTTTATTTTCTATCCAACACTGACATCTCGGCTTAGAAACAGTTGATTATCATGTAACCCCATCTGGGCTTATGAGCTACCAGGGAAATCAAAATTGGGCAGGAATAGTAGCGTGGATAGCTAATTGCTGGCAGAGACGTGTCGGCCCTAACTTGTGATTGAGGGAAGAGCAGACGCGCCGTTTCTCAGTGCAGAAATCTTCTCGCTCCTCTGCAGTCCTGCGTTGATGCTGTCATATAGGGATACGCTCCCTATTTTTTCCTCCTCATATGAATGCTCTTTTTCTGCAGGGCCTTGTCCTTTACTGAACCTTCAGTGATTTAATTGAAGCTATTAAGTGTCTCTCACTGTGTAGGTTTATATTAAAGCCCTCTTGGGAACCTTGAATTATATATTGAATGTTTTGCTAAGGGAAAGGAAATTGAATCATCTTAGTTTCATTCCAAGACTGTGTTAAATATGTGCAAGAGGATCAAGATGTTTGGAGCAGTGACCAGCTACGCTTTCATTTGTCCCATTATCCTATTAATTTAGTAGGAATGACTGAACACCGGCCAATCAAAAGTGTATGTTTAAGGAAGAAAATCTGTCATTTAATGAATAATCTCTCCTTCTACGCTGTAGTTCTACCGGCTGTTTTGGAAGGTTGGTTTTTTTTATCAGTAAGGCATAGCAAAGCTTGATCGGTTTGCTGTTAATGTGATTTTTCCTTTCTCTGTGATGAGAGGGTTGTTTTTTTTCCCCATGCATGATTTTCAACGGAGGTTTTTGGTTTTGTGTGCTGTGAATAGGGAAGTGTACCAAAATCCATTACAGAAATGTTTCATGTCTGGATTTGAGTATTTGAAAGCCTTCATGAATCCTCCTCCCGCAGAAGAGCGGTCTGACGCTTAATGTTGCCCTTATTTTGCAAATCTGGGTGCAGAGGGGTTTATGTGGAACAAAACCAGTGATTCCCAGGAGGACAGTGTTTGGAGACTGAATTTAAATCCCATGTTCTTGACTCGGATCAGATCTTGAAATCTGCAAAGGTTGGAGGGAAGACAGAAGTGGTTCCTCCCTCTGATTTATTTCATATCTGTGAACGCTGAGAAGGCACTCCTGATGGGACTCATTACAGAGGAGGCAGTTTGAGGGATGGAATAAAAATCAAAAAAGATGACCCAGGATTAGTGAAAATGAAGGCATTGGTAGTAGCAGGGCACGACCAGAAGTTAAGTATAGATGATGCAAATGCAAAGAGCAAACTGTAACTACTGCGTGGTGGGCAAATGGTCACAGAAATCACTGTATACATCTTAACAGGCTCAGGCTTTCACGGATCTAAGTCACAGAGGGGTAGGAAACTTTTTTTTTTAACGCCACAGTAATTTATTTGTGGACAAGATAAGACTACAAAAAAAATAATACAAATATTGCAAGAGAGGAATCGTGGAAACCATTCAGTTGCATTTCTCTAGAGCCATGGGGGAAGATTATTGGTAGAAGGGGCAGGAGTCATTTGCTTTTCAGCCGCCGCTTTGAATAATGAAATATTTATTCTCTGGGAGAAGAAAAGCTGAAACAATAGAGCTGTGTTTATAGAAAAATGGTCATTTGTCCAGACTCTGATTTCTGGTTCATCAATACCTCTTTGTGAGAGGTACTTCCCTGAAATATGCCTTTGTTTCAAATGGAATGCGACCAGGGGCGTATAGTGCAAGGAGTCTCAGTTGGACAGGCTTAAACAAACAATAAGACAGTGCAAAGGCTGAAACTAAAATGTATATATTTCTCCTGTGCCGTGTTCTATTCATTACCTGATTAAAGCGCAAGGCAAAACAATATGACTTGGAGCTTCCAGCTAGACGAGTTGTACACCTGTACAGCAATGTTAGATGTCTCTTAAAACAAAATGCAACATTAAACAAAAGGTAATTGCCAAACTTTTCATGTTGTTTGTTTGATGAGGTTCTCAATGATGGAAACAACCAGCGAAGCGCTCTCAATTTGTGTCTGTTCACAAGGACAAATACCGAGGCTTTTTTCCTCTTTTCCCAGACCACTGAGCCCAGTGATCCGGTGTTATACTCGAGGAGAATACGACAGGTGGTAACTGAGATGGCTTTAGGTCGCTTTGAGTGTAATACATCTATGGTCGCAAAATGACATCTGCTTGCCCAGAGGCTGCACTACTTTATTTTCTTCTCTCCATGCCCCAGTATTGTTTGTTGGAAGCAATTAAGAGCTAGGAATATTTATTAATACGTTGTTGTTGGTCACAGCCCTGTTGTGATGACAGTGTGTGTTAAGGCTTCCTTTCTCTGTCACAGAGCCACAATGTGGCCACAGCAGAAAAGTAGGATTGGTGGTTTAAGGGTGTACAGCGTATGCTTTTAGTTTGATTTGTTGCACTTTTTTCTTTCCTTGCTGGTATTGTGACTTTTGTTTGATTGATTCTTTTTGAAAGCACCATCTAGTGGTAAAAACTCACAAGGAGATTTAGGAATAGGGTTCTGTTTCTGCTTCAGTGCTTTCTTTCTGGGGGTAAACCTCTCTTTTTTTTCTCCTTTTTTTTTTTTTCCCCCCCTCTGCTAAAAATAAGGCTCAAGAGCATTTTCCCAGCTTCCTTCCCCAGCCTAGTTCACATCTGGGACATGGGTTAGTGGTGGTTTTGGTGGTGTTAGGTTGATGGTTGGACTTGGTGATCTTAAAGGGCCCTTCTAGCCTAGATGATTCCATGATTTGAAAACTAATCGGCTGCATCCCACCTCTGTGTTGCGTATTTCTACCAGAAACGTAAGTCAAATGTAACAGTCACCAAGAAGTGACCTGTATGATTCTATGATAAGTATAGAAGATGATTGCTGTGTTATAGTCAGATAAACAGGTGGTACTGTGCCTATGGAACCATGAATCTGCTCTAGAGGCAGCTTAGTCTGCAGCAGGGCTAGATGGAGGAGAGCTTCTGTTCTGTCAACTCTCTGGATTTTTTTGATTAAAGTGATTTATGTATATTTTTGATACAATAAAGTGGTAAATAAGATGCAAGGATATCGCGATCTCCCCAGGAAAAAGACGCATACTGGGAAGGTGGCTTCTAAGGAACAATGCGTGCACAGTTGAGAGGCAGGATGTGAAATAAGGACACGGATGGCAGGGTCAGGGGAGAGACAGCTTCTGCCACCTACTGTAACAACAAGTGCTATAGGATAGAGGGATAGAAATGACCAAGAACCAGAAAGTAAGGAACTGTGTGAATGATAAATCACGGCGAATACGAATGTGAAGTCAGTGAATTAAAAGCAGCTGAATACGACAGTGCTTATGCATGGAGGCTTCATTGAGAAGTCAGGACAAGCCATCAAAGAGTTTGTGAAATAACTGGCACATGTTTGCGACAAGGTTGGCAATGCTTGCTTTATTGTATTCATATGATAGGCAGGTTTCAACAGTATGAACATCATAATGTCTGCACAAATAATTGATCTGGTCACTGAGCAAAACATAAATGCATGCAGCCCAATGAAATGAACAATCTTTTGACTACTTAAATACCAAAAAATTAGGGTTTTTCCAACAAAACAGAAGAAATGTTTATAAAAAGCTAAATGTCATTATCGCTGACAACCACGGTGATAAACAGATGGTGTTGCACCTTGCTGTCTTGCCTGGATCAAATACTTCCTCTGACTAACGGGTTGTTGAAAATCTCTTTCTCCCTCCCAGAATAACACTACCTTCCCTTCTCATCGTCACCATATTATAGAGTACCAGAGGTGTCTTTCAATTCCATTAAAAATATCAAGGAAAAAGTGTTTTCTGATGATCGGTGAGTATGCAAATGCTTAAGTGCAACATCTTAACATATAAATCGTGAAAGACTTGTCCTACAGTATGGTATGACCTGCTTTTTTTTGAGCATTTGGAGAAGAAATTATGAGCTTGAGCTTCTTTTAATAGGAAGGCATTTGAAATCCTGTAACTTTTTGACCCAGGAAAATGGCATTAATTACTAAGTTTAAAATAAGAGCTTTAACATTGTTTACTCTAGAAATGTTTTCAGCCTAACCCGCATTCAGTGTTGAACCAACCGATGCCACGCTTCTGGTATAATCAAGAATCAATAATGAAAGAAAAAAGTTGCTGTGTTCTAATTATTGTGCTGCATGCAATACATCTAAAATGTAGGGAGCCAAAACACTCCTCAGTTTTACGCTTATCACAGCTATTTGCTACAACACAGGTATAACACAGATATATATATGTACATATGTATCTTAATTTAGACATAGGATTCATTGTTGGCATAAAGATTTTGGTTCTGCCATAATACTGTAAAATTGTATTGCCATGTATCTTCCAGGCACAAATGTGAAAAGGATGAAGGACAGCTGTAGGTACCTCCTTCTGTTTGAGTAAGGTGCAGTTACTTGTCTTTAAAATAAATAGCAAGAGGAGCATTAGTAACAGGCCAGTTCGTATCTGCTGCGGGATGAAAATCTCATCAAGTTTTCTGAAATCATAAAAGAGGGTGTATCCCTGCAGCATGAAACTTTGAGTTATCATCAGATCTTAATTCTTCGCTTAGCCATCCGAAAGGATCGCTCCTTTCTTGCCAGAACAGGTGGGACGGAGGCAAAAGGGGCTTGAATAACTTGGGTCAAGTCAGCAAAGCAGGTAATAAAACAGTGTCTTTGCAATACGTGACGAGTAAGGACATGATACTGATAGTGACTCAGAAATTCTTTTGCAACCTGTGATGCGCTGTAAGTGTTAATTGGAAATAACCCTCAAAAACTTGCCTCCGAATTATAATTAGGTGTGAATTATCACACAAACCTTACGGCATCTGTGAAACAGTGTGCAAGCCTGGTGATTAATGTGGTGATTGTGTACTGAGCTGAACTGTGAACTGTAGGCAGGAGTTGCTGAAATGATTTTAAGTTGCATAGTGAGCACGTATGAAATTAGGGTTGAAAATGAAATGAACACAAAAATAGCCCTGCAATGGGAAGGAGAAGGTTTCATTATGAATCTGGAAACATGTGAGCTCTGTCTAGTACAGAGGATTTGTCACTTCCAGCTATGGACTGACAATAGCATCACAATTGTTTCACAAGAAGGATATTAACACTTTTCACTTGTGGTGTAGCTCTGATGGGGGGGGGGAAAAAGTGACCATAAAGCTCTGTTGAGATTTTGCAAATTTATATTGTGTATTTATTGTGCATATTGTAGAGCTGAACTGTACAACATGACACATTTTCTATTCCAGCCGACTTAGGCAACAGAATTTAGCCTGCCTGCATTTATGTTAGTTCTCATGTCCTTTCAGTAATGGTCTGCCAAGCACCATCCTCAGAGGATGGATCTTGATCATTAACATACAGTTGCCAGAAAGTACAGCTATCCAGGAAATTTACTTTGGCTCAGAAAACAACAAACTCTGTTTCTTGGGGCTGTAGGTGATGTGATTTACTCTTCAGGAAAACATTCCACTCAGTAGAGCCAAGATGCTTTTAAACGGACAACTTATTTTCACAGACACGCTTAAGCAAGAGGGACCAACTGTTTTGACTATAGAGAGAGGAGAGGATTGATAATAAAGACAAAACAACCATCTCTTTTTTTTTCTATGTTTAGTTATTTTGTGTATGCACTGCATAGCACCACCACCATTTGACTGATGGCATTAGCAATGTAAACTGCATCGCGTTGCATCCAATTTCATGACAGTATATGCCATGAAAAGAAACCTAGAATGAAAATCTACGGACTGAAACAGGAAAGATGAGAGCACAGTAAGCAGAACCCCTTGTGGAAATGTGTTCTACTTAGAATGTTGCTGAGGCAGGAACAATGCAAGTAAAACGCGAGTATGTGAGCCTTGCAAAAAAAAAAAAAAAAAAAAACCAAACCACCAAAACAAAACCCCAAACTAATTTCTATTCCAAAAATTGCAGCGTCCTAGTAGATGAAGCCTTTAGTAAATAGTCACACCATTAGAAAAAAAATGAATGATAAAGGTTGGAAGATAAAATATGACACAAATTTAAAAAATTGCATCTAAAGGCCTGTGTTATGTAGCGTTGCAGTATCAAATAATGTGCTAGAAAAATAATAAATTTTCATACCAGCTATATGAGATGGGAAGCTGCAGTTAATGCTTTGAAATCCCTGGTGTAGATTAATCCCTTGGGTTTTAGAAGTTATATTTACCTGGTCAAGTTTGAGCTCATTTGGAGCCTGTAGCAATGCAGATTAGCCCTGAAAATCAAGGAACTGGTATTCTGCTCTTTACGCACCACCAAAAATAAACCAAAACCCAAACAAAACCAAAAAAACCCCCAGACAAAAACCCGCCTGTAAAGCGGAATCATTTGTTCTAGCTAACGTCTCATATACTTGCAGATTCTGATCAGGTTAAAGACTAAATAAAAGCAAGTCATTTAAGGCCTTGTGTGTCAACAAGGAAGAGGTGGAGTAAAGACTGTTGCTCTCTTCAGTTCCGTACACTTGCAAGTCAGTAAATTAATTTTGTGCAATTTCTTATTATGGCTGAGTTGATTTTCATCTCTGAGGTAGTGTTTGTGATACCTGATGCTTGTGCCATGGTGTGGTGGTTGATGAATAACATAATTTCCCAACCATAGTTGTATCGATGCTTTCTTTTTGTTTTTCCTTTCCTGGATTGTTCTTTGTAATGGCTGTCAGATTAAGTTGTTTTCTTTATTTTCTGTAATGCTGCTAATCTTCCATTAGAAGGGAAGGATGTGACACACTCCCATGAGTCCAATTCCACTCTAATGCAGCTACGCTAAAGAAAGGTTGACTGTCCACTGATATGACTACCTAAGCTGATAGCTTTTAGAAGAGCAGGTTTATTGGCAAAGATCTTCCCAAATGTGATTTTAGTGATGGTTTTGTTCAGACTGATTAAAAAAAAAAAATAATAGCATTTATTGATATTTCAGAGACAAAGAGCTGTTATGCAATATATCTCCACGTTTCCATTCAAAAGCGGATGAACCTGCAGAAATACCAAAATTGGCTGCTGTATAATGCACTGGAAACGCTTCTGTGCCAAGCAAGAAATCAGGGTTTGTGCTGGAAGAAATTATATGGGAACAAAAATATCTCTGCTGTAAGCTCCTGCAGTAGTTTCAGTTTCTGCTTCTTTAGCCTGAATACCTTATCAGATAGGTGACACTTCGCCTGTGTATCATTGTATGCAAATCGTTTAATTTTCTAACTTGCAAAACACGTACATATAGTAGTCTGTAGATTTATTCTAATGAAGATGGGACATATCCTAGCTAGATTAATATTTCTCTTTACATACAGGGCACGACTCTCCTGAGGGCCCCATTATAAAGCTGCACGTTAGGAAAGAGATTTTTTGCATGCTCGATCATCTTATTCTGGTATTCTTCTGTCTCTGTGAATTCACAGAGGTGACAGGATTGCCTAATAGAAGACTTCACCTCTTCCTCTGAGCCTTACCTCTCTTACAGCCTTAGCCCACCACAGCAACAGAATTACTATCTTAATTTATTGTGAAAATCTTTGATTGGCATAGCTCTTTGGGCAAGCACCTGCATACCTTGCTCCAAAGAGCCTATTAGCCATATGAGGCGCTGCCTCAGAAGCACATGGCAATTTTTAGGGAGAACACAAATATTATTTTAAAAGTTTTACTGGGTTCAACCTAAGGATTTTGTGTGGGATGAGCTGGCGAAATTTTTTTGGGAATGCGGTTCCCTCCTTGCAGTAATTTCAGGAACAGAACACTGAAATGGGTTTATTGATGTAAGATTATATGTCACGCGGTGTTTTCAGCATGGAATTCTCCAGATGAGTTGTGGGTCCATGGTCACTATGTCTTTGGCATGAGATGCTTGCATGTGTTCATATACGCATATGCAAGGGTTTGGGTTTTTTTATAATTTCTCACGTTCTTTTTCAGAATTACTTTAGTCAGAGTTGGTGGTAATATCTTGCTATAAATGAGGAAAGTATCTTCATCCGTTCTTCTCCTTCAAGGCAGATCAGCTGTGTGGGAAACACTGTGAAATGTCTTTTCAGAAACCTATCAAATAGAACTCTCAAATGCTATACGTTGTCCATGGGTGGTTTTTTCCATTCCTGTGCAATTTTTCTTTTTGTTATTCTCAAGATATCTCTGTGCCACATGCTTTTTACTTGGTTTGGTTTTTCTTCACTTTTCTTCCAGTTCTACCCATCTTGCTTTTATTTCTTTGATTGTAACTTGCTTATTTATGATTCCTCTGTCAGTTGCAAATTATAAATGTATATGTAAGTATTTTTTTATATATATAGATATAAAAACCTGAGAGATGGATCTGGACCCAAATGTTCAATCTTTCTCTCCCCTTTGCTCTGAAATGTTCTCGTGAAATTAGGATGAGAATTTAAGCATAGAACCATGAAATTGATAGTGACTTTTTCTTTGTGAGATACCGAAAGGACTGAGTCTTAAATACAGGCTTAACTCTGGCTTTCTGCACGGGGGCAAAATTTCTGTTTATAATCCATAGTTTTAAACATTACCTCTTAGACTTGTCGGGGAAGGAAAGGGTTGTTGATACGTGATACTGTGTAAGGAATCTTGCAGTAACAAGCTCATGTGATGTGAGCCATGCTGAGCATTCAGATTTCCTGTACAATATTCAAGGGCATCGGGCGCTGGGTACCACATAACTTTCTCTGGGTTTTAAATAACCCTCCAAGTCATCCAGTCTGCCAGTCAGCTCTAGAGAGGAATTCATTTTGAATCCCAAGGAAGATCTGAACAAATACTTAATTTCTCTTTATTTATGGTATAATAACAAATGCTTGATAAAGATAATTCTCTTCTTAATCTTCATGCTTGATGTGCTTACTCTTAGGCGAAAAAGTCCCCGGATCATGTCACAGCCTGATATTTGCCTTGGCAATCGACGTTACCCTAAACTATTCACAGCGGTGGGGCTGGATTCTCCCCCAGACAGGCCTGTGGAAGTCAGTGCGCTGGTGTGCATCTAGGCTAGATGCATATCTCACTAAAGTATCATCAGTTTAAGAGGCGTTAGCTTTTCCCTACTTGTGGACCACTGGATTCGTGAATATACTTTGGAAGTACTTTGTGTATGTGGCAAGGTATTGTGAGGGCTTGGAGAGCAGGAATCAGAGAGTCACTATTTATTCTTTGTACGAGTATGGGGAGTGGGAGGGGGATATTGATTACATATCAAAATGAAAATACAAATGCCACGCACCATCATGGTTCCATCACGGTAATCTCTAAGAAGTTATAGGAAGCTTTCAAAAAATATTATTTCCTGGTAAGTTTTCCCTGGCGAGAATAGCTACTTCCTTGCCTTCCTCGACAGGAGGCTGGCTGGTGTCTGTCTCTTGAGATACATCTTGAAAAGACAGAAGAGATTAACTGGGGGCCTCTGATGAAGGGTAATCTAATATATTCTAATATATTACTTCTGGAACACTTTCCAAAAGCAATATATTAGGAGAGCGTGCTATCTGAATCCTGGCACTGTCCTCTTATTGTATAATTTTACAAATTTTGAGGTGGATAAGAATTACTTCTGGGCTTTATTTCGATGTGTGTATTATGTCAAACTGTTAACTCTGCGGTAGTCCGCTGATAGATAAGATAGGGATCTTCCTGCTTATTGAATGTCTGTAAAATGTGAAATGAAGCTCAGATGCATGCTAAGGCTTATCATGGGATGAGTATGAATCATCATTAAGTCATATCTTACCTGTTAATAAGTGAATGTATCTCAACAGATGTTGTACGTTGGACATGCATACATAATAAACGTTACAGAGCCAAATATTGGCGGAGGGGGCAGTTTAAATCCTTTGGGATATGTGTCATCCTTAACAGCGTTTGATATCAAATGGAGCTTTAGAGAGAGCTTCGCTGATAACAAATATGATAAGATCGGGACAAATCAGCCCATTCTCTCTACCTGTTGTCTTTCATTCTTGTCGACCAAAGTTGTTACAGATCCACCTTAACCAGGTGGAGGAGTCAGGTAAAAGGCTGCTTTGCCTCACCACAAGAGCATAAAACAGCTGAGCAAATGCGGTTCTGTAGATAGAAGTAAGACAATAGGTGAGCACAAGGTCCAAATTATTGGGCTACAAGGAAGTCAACACACAAAGATTTTACTGGGATTATTGTAGAAGTCAGTGTGTAATATTTCTTATTTTTTTTACTCTGACTGACTTAGGAGAAATCTGAAAATAGTTCGTTGTGAGAATCCTACAGACATTCTGTAAAGCAAAGTGGTTTGATTCGTAAGAAATTAGTATGAATGCTCATATGATATGAGCGAGAATCCCTAGCATTACGTATTTCCAGTGTATATCCATTGACGTTGTGCTCTGCTACAAATGTTTTTGAAAAGCATTGGACTTGGAAGTTCAATTATGTATGGAGTTAGTACTCGCATACTTACTAAAGTCTGCCAAGCTCGAGGCTGCCTGAAGTTTCCACAACAGAAAAGTGATCCTAACAATGAGTAAGTTAAGATAATTAGAGTAACGTGATAAATCAGGCTAGCTGTAGCAGAGACTGTCTTCCCAGCGTGCTGCCGTTTGCTTAGTCATTGCGATCTTTTGTAAGAGAAGTATATGATCCGTATCGGGATTTTTCAAGTGAAACCAAAACCCTGTGTCATAAGTACCCTGTTTGCAAGGCTGAATTAACCTTACTGGTCTTACATTGGCTTTTCGGTTCATCTCTCTGCAAAACTGTAGTCTATGAAGAAACTTTAGAAAGTTATTTTAGAAGTAACTGCTCCAGCAATATAACTTTGAAAGTACTTCACGTAAGAATTGTACTTACTTATACACACACCCCCCACCACCCACCCCCCCCAAAAAAAAATCTTACTGCAATGAAATCATAATTTAGGAAAGTATTAATGTATTTCTGATAGAAGGTACATTATCATGCATAATCTCTATTGCTAAAAAAGCATGCTCTGCCTACTTTTGCGTACGTTGCCTTTATGTATGTAAATAGTCAGTAAAATCAACAAATTCATACCTTAAGTTCAAAAGGCTCCAGGTCAGAACTCAGGAGATATAGTTACGGTTTCTTCCTTTGCCAGATTTTTGTGACCTCATTCATATTACCTGATCTTTTGCTGTCTCAACTTAGTGCCTTTGAAACGAATATAAAATCACTTATTTCTTCCCTACATTTTAACAGCTCATCTCTGAGGCATAAAAGATAACTACTAATTTTAAAATGTTCTCCTTAGCAGAGTTGGGAAGGAGTGCCATCAGCTTTGCAGTGTCATTCAGGAAAGCTATTGAGGAGAAAAATGCAAACGGTTCAGTTCAAAAGTAGAGATTGTATCACCATCTGCATGTTAAATAGTGATTCTTGTCAGTGTGCGACATCAAGTAGAGGTCCCCGGACAATCCAAGTCTACATAAACTTTATTGAATTGACCTTTTCAGTATCTGCTTTCAACATTAGAAGATAGTTCTAGATATGCAACTACCTCATGTTCTGACTACTAAATGGCATTTATTTGTTTAAAATAGAAGATGACCAAAACTAAAAATCCAGAATTTTGGAAGTTCTTTTATGGGGAAGAAACTTTATGCTACAATGTTATATCTCGGACTTCTTCTCCTTAACTGTACAGTTAAGGAACAATTTCTTTTAACCGTATTTAAAATCTGGGTTGGGAATGTGGTCAAAGATCTTCTTTTAAGCTAAGTCAGACAATGGTAATTTTCCATGGTATTAGAAAACCCTCTCTGTGCTGGAACGCTTTAAAAAAGTCGACTTTGTTGTTTTACATGTTATAGATTTCCAACCTTGTAGCAGCTTTTTCCAACATGTTAAGCACTGGTGAGGCCACACCTGGGGCACCGCCTCCAGCTGTGGGCTCTTCAGTACGAGAGATACATGGACATACTGGAGGGAGTGCAGCGAAGGGCCACGAAGATGGTTAAGAACCTGCACCGTCTCTCCTGGAAGGGAAGGGCTTAGAGTATTGCAGCTATTCAGCCTGGAGAAGGCAAGGCTCAGGAGGGTTCTCATCAATGTCTACAAATACCTGCAGGGAGGGTGCAGAAAAGGCAGAACCAGGTTCTTTCTAGTGGTGCCCAGTGCCAGGACCAGAGGCAATGGGCACAAACTGAAACACAGGATGTCAGGGAGTGGAGCAATAGGACAAGGGGCAACAGTTTTACACTGAAAGAGGGGAGATTTAGATGAGATACTGGGAAGAATTCTGTACTCAGGGTGGTGAGACGCTGGCCCAGGTTGCCCAGAGAAGCTATGGCTGCCCCATCCCTGGAGGGGTTCAAGGCCAGGTCGGATGGGGCTTGGAGCACCCTGGGCTGGTGGGAGGTGTCCCTGCCCAGGGTAGGGGAGTTGGAACTGGGTGGTCTTTGAGGTCCCTTCCCACCCAAACAATTCTATGATTTTTATGAGCAGCAGGAAACACTTGTTTTTACTGAGGGTGACTGAGCAGTGGCAGATGTTGGCCAGAGAGGCTGTGAAGTCTACTGTGTCAGTGTCAGATCTGTGAGAGAGCCTGGGACAGCACCAAAGTACCCTCTAAAGGCATCAGAGCATAACTTCCAGAGGTCCCTTCCAACCTCAGCTGTTCTTTGACTCTGTTAATGATTCGTGAACTGTGACATTGCAGGACCAATTTAGTTATGCTTTAATGCTTTAAGATCTGACTGTCTGACATAGCTATACTAAATTGATGCATTAGCGTCGGGAAGTGTGACTTAGCCATTATGCATAGTTAAAATAGTACTAGGACTAGGAACTTCTGGTTAAAGTATCTCACCTTTCTGAACCTGTGCATAAGTCAATAGTTTGTCCAGCTGTATAGTTTGGTCCCTTGATCTTTAAAGGGCAGAATCATGAATTTCTTGGCAGTTGCTGTGATGGCGGGGAAATGTGGGACCGCATTCAAGCAGTCTGAGCATAGGGCATGCTGTGGCCACCGCCTTGAGAACCTCAGGACAGGCTCAGAGGGCACACCAGCCCCCCGTAACACTTCATTTGCGCCCTGTTGTAAGAAGATTGAGGCACAGGAGCAGGGAGGCAGGTCTAGAGGATACAGCTGAACGATGAGGAGAGCGGAACTGCAAAGTTTGTCAAGAGCTGTAAATCAGCCTGCTCCACGGCTTGGAGGCATCCGAAGACAGCTGGGATGTATGGAAAACCTGGCTGTTGATTGTGCTGACTACATGAGAGCTTTAAAGTGCTGTTTGGAAAACCTATTTCTAATCTAGTTTGAAATCAAGATACAGCTTTGTTTCACCTTTTTTTATATGTTTTGTATTTTAATCATTGCCAAGTCTTTTTTTAAAAGTTACTTTGTATATTTACAGAGAAACGCTTTTTTGTGATGCTTATCGCGTGAACAAATGACATTGCTCTTTCGATGAAGAGGGCTGATGTCAGGGCAATGCAAGTGACTCCTTAGTTGCGGTTGTCTGTGGAGCTCTGTAAGCTGTCTCTTTCAGTAACTTACAGTGAGAATTCTAATTGTTCTTCCTGTTGCTAGAAGTTATATGCATTGTCTAGGCCTCTAAAGAATAATCAACACGAATCTAAAACCCCACCCATTTTATACTATTTTATATTTTCCTATTTTAATGGGATTTATTAATTAGCTTAAAAGCCTTTTGCTGTAGCTCCACCTTGTCTCTGACTTCACTAAGCGCTGTGGCCTCCATATTAGATACCAGGAAGTTACGCTTTTCAAGGTTTTACAAACAGCAGACTTATTGTAGTGTCATTCATTAACCAGTCATATGAGCTATTAAAAGCCCACTTTCCCTTTACGCAGCACTGTTCCTCCCAAGCAGGACTTTGAGAATCCTTGACTTTACCCTAGCTATGGCTGTATAGAGTAAGTATCTGGTGGTTATCGCTGTTCAATGAAAGGTTATTAAGTAAAGAACACAACTCTAAGTCTATTTATGAACATAAACCCAATATTGACATTTCTATCGTTGAGGTCTTAAAGATGTGGCTATGCTGCTCTGGTGACAGCATCCAAATAGCATACAGAATGACGTAATAGGTAACATACTGGGTTTTAATACAAGTCACAAACATGCACTCCTAGGATGCCCTCAACCTTTCCTTTAAAGTCAGAGTCCGTACAGATTTCCTCCCTTTCAAGAGAATGCTCTCAACCTTTCTTCTAAAGTCAGGGTTTAGTCAGACTTCTTATTTTTTCAAATGCATCTTTTGCAGCTTTGGCTGTATTGTTGTTATCATTTCATTAAAAGGGTCATACAGAGAATTGCAGTGGGTTTTCTGGGTTGCTTTTGCCAATTTATTTTATAAAATATTACTTATATTGATTCTTCCAAATCTGTTTTACGGTGATCGCAATAGTACTAAATGTTTAACTAATATTTAACATTCTGTTAAATATATTAATCAGTAAAGGAAAGGGGAAATTTCATTCATATCCATAGGAAATAATAGGTATTATTGTTATGATTAGGAAAACCCCAGAAAGCACTATCTAGCCGGGCTGTTTGTAGATAACGAAGACTATTGTTTCGTTTTCATTAGTGCAGTTCTTTGTATAAAGAGTATTGTGGTACTGCTGCCTCGGGCGCCTGGTTTTGTGCTCGCGTTGCTTCTTATGCAGTAGACTTCTCTTTAACATACGACGAATTTGGGAAGTTCAAAGAACTGATTCTGCACATTCATTGAAGGAAGCACTTCACACTCAGACCCCAAACTGACGGTGCTTCTGTCTCATCTCGGAAAGAAGAGAGGGTATATAGCAGTATCTCTTTGTGATATTACGTGAGAAAAGGCTTTTTTCTTTTTTTTTTTAACCATAGAAAAGTGTTAACGTGATCTCATTCAGCTGGTCATATAAAATTGTTCTATGGAACAGCTGTGAATTAGCAACCCTGAAGAAGACTTGCAAATGAATGTGAATATGGACAAAATCTTTAGCAGCTTCCTCAAAACTTGTTCATTTTGAAAGGTACGCTAAGAAAGCGAGAGGATGAGCAATCACAACAGTGAGATTAAATACTTTAAATTATTACAAATGCTTCTCGTTTCTCAGTGCTCACCAGGGAGACTTCAGTGCAAGCTAAAGTAAATGACGGGGGTGGGAGTGGAGCCATTTAAACCACTGACTGCTTTGGTGGTGCCAGCTAGTTAGCTATACTATGGGGAATTTTGTTTATGAAGAGGCTTTATGACAGCAAAACTTGGGTCCTGATGCTCTCAGTCCTCTCTCTTTTCTTTTTTTTTCTTTCCTTATTACAACGAATTCCCCTTCTTGCAGGATGTTTACTAGCTGCCTCCCTGGTTCTCCTTTAGTGGGGTTCAGCCCACAAAAAGAACACAAGTACCTTTGGTCGAGACAAATAAAGAGTTGATTTCAGCAGCAAAGGATCAGAGGTAGAGATGTTAAATAGTCTTTAAAATTTCGATTTCTTCGGGTCTATGCTGTGCGATTTTTTTTTTTACAGCTCTGCGTCTCTGGCCTTGCATTAACTGTTTTTCAGTTAACTCCGTAGTGCAGAGAAGCAGCTAAGAATATTGACACGTCAATACTATATCTTATATATCCGTCTATATAGACAGACAGCTGTCTGTCTCTTCGTATATCTGGACTCATTCCTGGGTGGGCAAAGTCCAAATGATCCTCTGGACACCAAAGTAACAAAAAAATTCAAGGGGCTTCTGCTGCCCTACTCCTCTTTCCTTTCTCAAGGGCACTGAGTGAAGTTAGTTCCTCATATTCCGCTGCAAAGCTTTGCACAAGTCCATGGCACTGCAGCACCAGAGGACAGCACATTCCATCCCCGGCCACCTCTTCAACCTCCCTCCCATCGCTCACTTTAACAGGAGTGTTATGACTGTCATAAAGTTTTCTAAAAACAGATTCTAGTGCTGAAGTTTCAAATACTCTGGATGTTCTAAAGGAATAGATGCCCAGTAAAGATTATTTGCGAAACGGGGACTGTTTAGAACTATAAAACAATTTCCATGCTGGGTGGGTTTAAAACAAACGACTCTTCCCCTGTTTCTCCCCAACAAACTAGATTCTCATGTGAGGTCTTTATGACCAGGTCCCTTTGTAATTAAGGTATATGTTTAAGGCAAAGTTTGATAACTTGTTTATATACCTCTTAAAGAATAACAGGCTTGGGATAGTAAGTTTGGCGTAGAAGTACTAGTCTGGGAATAGATCTGGGTTTGGTGAGGAGTCCTCCAAATCGTGTAAAAAAAAAAAAAAAAAAAAAATCTTATTTAAAAATGACTAAAATGTGGCTTAGAATAAGAAGAGATAATCTAACTTTTCTAATCAGCTCTGAAAATTTGACTAAGGACATTTAGTTTACCATTTTCTTCTGACATCTGATGGTGACCTTGAATACTGGTAAAGCTCCTTCTCACAAAAAAGAATTACTTTGCTACTGCTGTACGATATGCAAAGTGTTGGACCCTGCCTCTTTGCAAGGCTGAGCGCATTCTCGGCACGTTCAGAATTGCCACTGGAATCATCCCGCCTCCTTCCAAAGCCTCCACGTATCCCGTGTCGGAGCCTGTCACGTCCTCTGCTGCCGCGTGGGCCAGTGGACCAAGCAGAGAGAGGACGTTGATGTCTTTTGGCTGTTGTGTTCTGTAACAGCTGCTGGTGGGAAATCTGAAGTCAAGTTTGGTATCTGTGGTTTAAGCTATAACTGAGATAAATCCTTAACACTAAAGGTGGGTAGGTAAGCAGCGGAGGAAAGAGGTGATAAAGAAAAGAAAAGCAATCTCTGTTTAGCTCAGCAAGGCTTCTAATGCTCTAGCTATAAGTGTTACAGCATTTTTAGGAGGCTGGTGTTTTTTAATACAAACTTCTGAATAGCTCAGTTACCCTGCAGTTACCCTGCCCTGCCCAGGATTTTCAGCTGTTGGAAGAAAGCAAATAAAACTGTAGTTTCAAAGGTGTAGACTGAATTTGACTATTCATAAACTGTACTTTCATGGGTGTTGCCACTCTACAGCTGAATAAGTCCCTAGGGGACGTTCTTTTATCTCTCATGTTGCATTCTTAACAAACTGTATTTCGGCGCTCTGTTGCATGGCTTTTCCTTTTTGGGTCTAGCTCTGTGAGTTTTTGAGATGCCACTACTTGGGAATCTGCTTTAAAGATGAAAAAGTAGATATTGGTAACAAAACATTGATACTTCCACTCACATTGTTAAAAAATTTTGGTATTCCCCCAAACGTAGCGACTTGGAGCTTTGCCGTGCTCCTGCTTCTTCTGTGTTCCTCTCTACAAAGTAATTGATAGCTTGACCTGGTTACCTTGCAAATCCCGTTGTGTGTCGTGTTAACTTCCTCGCTGAATCAGATATACGCATGAAGACTTTCTCAGGGGATTAAGAATTTTGGGTTTGGCCAGAAGTTGTCTCGCCCATCTATGGTCCTTTGTCTAACGCTGGGTAACCAGGTGTGTCACAGCAGGAACAAGCCCTGAAGAGTTCTGAGGTTGTGCGGGGACAATGATTTCAGAGAAGTTGAGAATCCAGTCTGATATATTTATATCCATATAAACAAAGCCAGAAGTTTGTCTTAATGGGATTATTCCTGTAGAAAGGTATTTCTCAGTGAGACTCAACCTTGTGCAGTGGGGCGGTGTAAACTCTCTGGGGTGTTGGTGAAGTGAGGTTGGTTAGAACTCAAATGATATACTATAGGGATAAACCATCCCCAATGTGAGCAAGACATTGGAGATAGGTGGTGGAACTGGGCACTTCAATCCCCTCTGACTTGCCATGAAGTAAATGAATGAAATACAGATCGCCTTTTGTTTCAATAGACTGTTTGAAGAGTTTAACGTGCTCTTGGCTTGCACTGTTTTGCTGTTAGACCTGTAACAAGGCCAAGGGTGGTTTTGGGGTTGTCTTTTTATTGTTTGATGTGGTCCTAAAAAGATTTTAAAAAAAAAAAAAGAGTATGGATCTGATAAGCGGGACAGTCACATCTAGAAGAATAAGCTGTACTTACACATTTGATTCTTCTGAGTAACATACCTTTCATTTTGTGTCTTGTTTGCATGCAAACAGAAAATACGGTTTATGTTGTATAAGCAATTTCTTAGTCTCCTATTCCTTTTAGATGCGAACAAAGTCTGTCAAGGGATGTATGCTTTACTGAAGGCCTGCAGTGGCCATGAAAGTGCTAATGGGTTCCTGCAAGTCCCTAGCTGTTGCAAAATACCCTTTCCAGGTATTATGTTTAGCAGAAAAAAAAACAAAACAAAACACATTAAAAAGAGGCAGAATTACATAAGAAATTAAGCAGGAACAAAAGTGAACTTCTAGTTTTCCATGTCTACGGAAGGGCCATCTTTGGGCTTGTTGCCTCCTGTGAATATGCTCAGTCTCTTTATTTTAAAAAGGTGTTGACCCTTCCTGGGCCCACGAGCTGTCTGTAAAACTGCAAAGTGCCAGAATATTGCTGATTGAAGCTGGGGATCTGAGTGTCGTTTGTTATTCTTGCCTTTATTGTTTATCAGAGACATTCCAGGGCAAGGCTGATTCCAGAGGTACAATAATGCGGGGGGCGGGCTGACAAAACCAACTTAATTTCTTCTTGTAATCTACTTGTAGATAGTACAAACGGGATTTGTAATCTACTCTTCTGTCTCTACGGAGCAGAAAACATCATTGCAGGACTCAAGGGCGTACAAACTGCAGCATAATGAGCTCATGCATTCACCGGAGCTGCCAGAGTTGACTTAGGGCATGCTAGTAGCCCAAGGCAAGCTGTGGAGATAGGGCCTGCCTGTGTGATCTTCTGTAGTCTTCTCAGATCCTCAACACTGCGGATCTGCTGGAGCAACAGTGCTCAGGCTCCGGAGGTGGTTTGTACATGTGAGAAGTATTTGAAATACTCCTGGTCTTGGCACACCAAAGCTGGACTCTTCCTACTGGGGAGGGTAGGTTCGTCTGTGGTTTTCTTGCACAAGGGAAGCAAGTTATTTAGTTTAATTAGAGTGAGGTTGTATTATTGGTGAAAGAAAACAAACTAAAAAAAAAAATCAAACAAAAAAAACCCCCAACCAAACACAGAGGGTTTGAATGTATGGGCTGTAGTGATGCAGTATTTCAGACAGGTGAGCTATACCAAGGCATTTCTATTTCTTATGCGTCACTGCCTAGCTTTCACTTGTAGACTTAGAGTTTTCCTTGATTTTTTTTTTTTTTTTGGGGTGGGGTGGGGGGGCAGTAGAGAGTGAATGGGGGGAAGAAGAAATGAGGAAAACTATTGTGAAGATGATTAATCATGGCAAAATTAGAACTGTTTCAACTTTGCTAGTTTTCTGCTGGATGCTTTTTTTTTCTGTACTGGGTAAATTTGGGATATTTGCATTTCCACTTATGTTAGTGCATAGAAATTAATGAGTAGAGATGATACTCGAACTGAGGTATAAGATCACGGTACCTAAAGGGGCCTACGGGAAAGGTGGGGAGGGGCTCTTCCTCAGGGAGTGGAGCGATAGGATGAGGGGCAACAGTTTTAAACTGGAAGAGGGGAGATTGAGATGAGATCTGAGGAAGAAATCCTTTGCTGTGAGGGTGGTGAGCCCCTGGCCCAGGTTGCCCAGAGAAGCTGTGGCTGCCCCATCCCTGGAGGGGTTCAAGGCCAGGTTGGACGGGGCTTGGAGCAACCTGGGCTGGTGGGAGGTGTCCCTGCCCAGGGCAGGGGGTTGGAAGTGGATGGTTTTTAAGGTCCCTTCCAACTCTAACCGTTCTGTGATTCCATGATCAGGTTTTAATGAGTAACGTACTGTACACTTGACAGCCATTGGCAGAAGTGAATCTATCGGTCAAAATCCAAAGTACAAGTCATGATTTTGTCTACAGCAGTTAAGTGTCTGTGATACTAGATACCGATCTGATACTAGACTTGTGATTTTTTTTTTTAATTGTGTATTCATGCAAAGTATGGGTGCTTCTCATTTGAAAAATGACTGTGTAAAAGCGTAATTTTCTTTTATTTCTACAACCAGTGAACCTGACGGTCTCCAACCAGAATTCAGGTCGTGGTGACAGAGTTAACTCAATTTCAGTTACAAAAATTACTAGTGCTGCTAAAAGGGTAGGCAGATGTTGGCTGTTGTTTGGACAGGTTGCCTGGTGGGAAATCACAGATGTAATCGAGTGTATCAGCAGAAACTTGACTGTTAGGGCAATTGCAGCTTTTCTGCCTGTGTTTACTCTGAGGACTTTAGCACGAAACTAGCTCATGTGATACCATACTAGTCATGTCGTCCTTGTGCCAAATCAAACAGTAGATTTCAGGTGTGAGTGCCAAAACTTTTTGTTTCAGGAGGAAAGCTTTGATGTGAGGATGTCTAACAAACTTATACATTGTGCTTTAATTAGTAGGTCCAGGGTGGTTAAGGATGCCCTTTGGAATTTTAACTGCTCAGAAAAAAAATAAATAATCATCAGTAGAATGAGACTTGTAAGAACTTTTGGGAGGATTGCCTGAAGGGCGAGGTTATTGGAGAGGTAAAAGAAGCACAGGCTGTCCTCACAACTTAATTGTGCTGCTACACAGACTAAAAATCACTGTTACGGGGCGGGGGGGTAGTAAAGAGGCAGAGACAGTAAGAGCCAGATTCACAAAGAAATTAAGAATACTGGGAGAGACATCAATAATGTGACGGAGTGCTTAAAACCAGGTATTTGTTGCAATGAGACTGCCTAGGATATTGAAGTCATTCCTGTAGGGCTGGCAGATGGCGCAAGACCTAGAAGAGGTGTGTGCTTTTCTACAATTAAATCTGGAAGTTGAGTAGGAATTCCCAAAATAGCTTTAGGATGGCTAATGGAATCATAGCAGTACTATCCACTGGTTTCAGAGAGCTGGATATCCAAATGTTTGGGAAAATTAGGTTTTGGTTCCTGTTGTGTCTTATTCCAGTCAGAATTTTGTTCTTTCGGAGTTTTGTTCTAGCTCTGGGTTGCATCTACAACATGTTATGTTCTGGTCTTACAAAGCCAACCTGTATAAATGTCACCATTTCACAATTTGCTTCCGTTGGGATAAGTTCGGACCCTGTCTGAGGTATTGTATTTTATTACTGATTAGTTGGGGGAAATAAAGAGAGAATGGGCTTAGTTTGAATATGTTAAATATCACGGGTGAGAAACCCCATCTGATCCCAGATGGGACTATAAAGATGCTGGTCAGCTTCTAAGCTAGTTGCTTTAAGGTCCAGAAAGTTTCCCTAATATTGTATAGTTATTGTAAAAATAGTGTTAGTTAGGTTAAGAGAAAATTATAGATATAGCCGCACTCTTGTTCCAAGCACCAACTGGTCATGTGTGTAGGATAGCGGAAAAAATGATGCATTACTGAGTTCTCCGGTCCTAGTTGTTTCCTAAATGGTCCACGTTTAAAAAAAAAAAACTGAAAACATTCATTCTGAAAGTTCAGTCACGCATGCACCCTGGAACTGCTGTCACAGCAGGAAGAGCCTAATTTGACCAGCTTGAGTAGCACGATTGCTCGCAGCATTGCAGCAGACTGTAGGTCAGCCCTCTCAAGGTCTCACAGCAGCATTTTGTTGAGTTGTGGTTTGTTTTTTTTTTCTTCCAGGGGATTATGATGTGTAGGCATGCTTTTCCATACTGCCTATATTAATAGTATTCAGAAAACTTAAAAAAAAAAAATTATTTTAAAATGCCTGTTGTCCTTAAGTCCTTTAAAAAATAATGAAATGGAATCTTCCGAAGCTCAGTAACAGGAATGTAGTGGTATTTTGAAAATAATGACAGAATGCAAGAATTTATTAGAATCGCTTACCCTATTTTCAGCTAAACCACTTCTGACGATACAGCATTTCATCCAACAATTCTATTTCTTCCTGGAGCAAAACTATAGTCCCCTTTCTGCACTCAGTGGTACTCACAAGGGCACCGTAATTTATAATATCTGTACATCAGAAATGCTGAAAATAGTGCTGCTAGGACTCACAATAGAGAGAGATGGATGAATGGGAGACAAAAAAGAAAAGTTTGCATTAGTTTTCAACAGCTGTAGTTTTATTTACAGTGAAGTTTGACAATGCACAGAGCCACGTTTGCATATAAACAAGATCCTCCCTCCTTCTGTCCTCTCTAGGGAGCACACACCAGTGCTTCCAGTGCACGTAGAGGCTGACTGTGGGATGGGGGGGGAAGTCTAAATTATATTGTGAATAACGATAGATGGTGCCTAAAGCAGAATATCAAGAATTAGGTAAGGACCTTATCGCTGCTTTTCAATACCTGAAGGAGATTTACAAAAAAGACAAAGACTTTTTACCGGGGCATGTAGTGACGGGACAAGGGGTGGTGGTTTTAAACTGAGGGAGGGGAGATTTAGATTGGACACATAGGGAAGAAACTTTTTGATGATGAAGGTGATGAGACAGGTTGCCCAGAGAAGCTGTGGCTGCCCCATCCCTGGAGGGGTTCAAGGCCAGGTTGGACGGGGCTGGGAGCGACCTGGGCTGGTGGGAGGTGTCCCTGCCCAGGGCAGGGGGGGTTCGAGCTGCATGGTCTTTAAAGGTCCCTTCCAACCCAAACCGTTCTACGGCTCCGTGATTCCAAGCATCTCTTAGGCTACTCCATCCAGCCTATGAGCTGCCCTTCTGAAATAGGATTTTCTCGGCTTTAATTATAAATTTTGACATAGCCCGACATCGGGTACTTGGGATAGGTCAGAATTGCAGAAATAATTAAATGCAACTACGTCAGTGATTACTGCTGATACAGATAACCTATCACAATTATGTAGTATTAAGGCCATGTGAAATCACAAGGTAACAATTAAATGGAAATTGTTTTTCCTGTAATTAAATGGGCAGTACTACTTTTTAATAAGTAAAATTTGAACCCTAAAATAGTCAGAAGCGTTTCTTCACAATTGTGATTATGTATCTTAACACAGCAGTATTATTTTGGTTCCGGAAGGTGTCTGAAAATGCAAATGACAGCAAATTATGCCTAACTCCTTAGGCTTAGAAAAGCCAAGGTCTGATTTTATGTCTTCATTTCGGGTTTTAAAGAAAAAAAAGTTATTTGAAGAATAAGTTGGTTTAGCTTATGTTTACACGACTTAAAGGATTGAGGCAGTGTGATCAAGTTGTAAGTATCCAGAATACTTTATCAATGTAAACTTTTCTGAAATGTCTTTATTATTTTTTTAAAATCTCTTTGGATGTTAATTTTTCTGTAGCGTGTCTCATAGGCTTGCATCTTATTAATGCTCTCATTGCAGTAATGGCAGGTGCAGCTCGTTCTGTGGCTTAAAAAAATAAAAAGGCTTTCATTGCAGAGCTAACACTGCTTATACCCTCCTGTGGAAATATTATATTTCCGTACCCTTCAGTCCTTATAGAGAGCATCCAGCTGAAAGTTATATCGCCTGTGAAAGTGGGGAAGAAAGCGGCATCCTCTCAGGTTTTCTTGCTATTATACAAGTAACACCCTAACATGCAGATAACCAATAATGTAATTTTTTTATGTGTATGTTATCTTTTCAGGCAGTGGAAGAAGCAAGGAATAAAGGGGACCCAAAGAGCTAACTGTGCTGTCAGCGCTCCACGGAAAACGTGCATTAATGTTCTTAGGCAGTAGCTACATTTCCAAAGTCCGGTCTGTTCCAGTCTAACTCAACTGGAATGGAGGTTGCTGGGAACAGGAGTTAGCTATGTAGTTAAAAATAACACCTTGCCATTTTTACTACTTTTGCTCTTTGATGGGAAAATTACTGTCATTCAGAAGAGGCTACATAAGTAATGCTCTACACACCAAGTGCTCATCTGCCTATATACACATAATATTATAGATAACAACACACAGTACAGAAAATGGCACTTAGGTTCTAAAAAAGCCTAAGGAGGTAATTAACATGGATAGCTTACATTTCTGTAAGTAAAAGGATAATCCTCTAGGCATCACAAATGTACAAACAAGCAACCACAGGTACAAGTACACGATGTTTCTTTCAAAGCATAGCTTAGTAAACAAAAATACAGCCTCACATTATTTAATCTGCCACCCTAAATAGATGTATAGGTTTTGTTTGGTGGTGGTTGTTGTGGGTTTTTTTTATAACTAGGACTTGACCTTTTGTTTGCTTTAATATTTGTTCAGGGACTGGGTGACTTCTGTGATACCGCGATGTCAACTTGTGTGGAGGCCTGGATGGTCAGAACTTGTGTTGAATCTTCTTGTTGCATCAGTTTAAGACAGGTTTGGCTTTTATTATCTTGAATTCTTAAGTTACTAGAGCTGTAATGCAAGCTCACTGGTATTCTTCTGATTAATATTCAATCCAAGCTAATTGATATTCTCTTACTGATGATGTAGAGGTCATATCAACAATTAAAAACAGGGAAGTGTTTTCTAGCAACGATGCCATTATACCATAAGTATGAATTGAATCGAGCTCAGGTGTGCTCAGCATCACATCAGCCCATAGTTCTTAGCCAGAGTCTCTACTAATACTCGGCCTATTGCTGAGATAGCTGCTGCTGTGTAATGGGGAGTTGAATAGTTCTTGGCTGTATCCATAGTTAAAGATGACTTGCCAACGCTGTTTATAACTGTCGGCTCGGTAAAAACAGCCAGTGGCCAAAACCCAAGATGTGTTCTTCATGGCCAGTGGTCAGTAGAACCAGCAGCGAGACTCTTGTAGCTCAGAAGAATAGGTATGCTGAATAGAAAAGCTGATGGTGCAAACAGAGGCCCGGGAAGGAGTAGTAATCAGTTCACTCTGTCTTTAGTTGACAGTTGCTCACTTCTAATGAAAGAACACAGCTTGAACTTCTAATGGGCCTGAAAGGAGCGCTTGCTGGACGTGTTTCTCGGTTGTATCATTATATCTTAAAGAAGTGCATTTGGAAATTATCTGTGTTACTGACACAAGTATCACTTGAAGAGCTTTAATAACTTTTTTCCAAGGAGCTCTAAAGCCATGACAATCGCACAGTCGACAGCTGCGTTCAGTTTTAATATAGTTCTGTATGTAATTCTTAGAAAAGGGCTGGATCCCATGGTTTGTTTTTGTGTTGTTTTTTTTTTTTAAAAAGTAACTGCCTTTATTATGGAGGTATGTCAAGTAACACACAACTGACCTGAAAAGAGTCAATACTTACAAACTTCAAATCTTTTTATAAGGAGAAAAGGGGATCCCAAGAGAAGGTGTGGACAGTGAAGGGTTCTGGAAGATGGGAAGCCTGCAGATAAAAGTGGTAAAGGAAAGCTATGTGTTTTTCCCCGTAAAAGTTGATATTATTTAGGAGTGACAGAGAGATAAGTTTTCTAATGTGTGGCTTTTCTGGTAGAATACATGCTGTCTGTAATTCTAATCTGGTCTGATTGATTGACTCCTAATCAATCATATTTCAGTAGATGGTCTCCTGTTCCCCCCCCATTCATACTGCCACTTTGACCTGCGTAGTCCAAAAATAGCTTAGTAGCTGAAGAGCTGTTATATATAGAATATTGTACTTTGTCCCCATAATTTGGAGAATCACTTTTTATCATAGCATTGGTTATAAATACATTTTAAATTACTCTACCGATACTAAATCAGTTGGGAGCTTTCCCCTCCCCTGTTGTATTTGTCGCAACCATGGCATTATGAAACAGGAGTTTTATGAAGCGTGGCAAGTCGGTAGTACTAATTTATTTGTAGTAAAAATGTGTCAAGTGCTGAATGATTTGAATAAAATAGGAGATGGATTCTGTGAGAAGCTGGTCCATCCTGATACTAGCCAATGCAGTTGGATTACTGTCTAATCGTTGGACTGACGCTTGTAATTCAAGCACTAAGTACAGACTAGGGTTGTGGTTTCTGCTCCTTAGATGTCGTAGGGAGGAAAAACAGCAACATGAGGTTCTGGTAGAACAGGATGGGGTATTTCTTTGTTCCTTCCCCCTGCACCCCCCCAAAAAGTAGGGGAAAGATGTATCTCTGTCTCTCCAAAATAAAGAGCAAGCATGGAGGTAGAGGGTACTGGTAGGAGACTGCCTTGGAATATGTTCTTATATATCCTGTTGACTGTTGATAGGGTGGACCTTGTTGTTTCCTCTGTGAATAAATGCTCATTGAAAGTATGTATTTCTCCATGAATAACAGCTGGCATGTTGCCGTGTAACCCAATACGAGAGGAGCTGAGCACTCCTTTCTTTTTTACCTTTTTTGTGAAAAGCACTTCTTCCTCCTAACCTACGTGTTATTTTAGAGAAGCTGGCATCTCTCTCTACCACAGCTCTATTTTGAAACTGAGAAATATTTGCGATGGAAGTTTTGTTTGCAGCGGTGTGAAAAGTTTGTTTCAACAAACAAATCTTTCTAAAGACTCGGGGCGGGGGGGGGGGAATTAATTATCAGCTTCACTTACATTAGGAACAATATCATAAAACTCAGTAACGATAGAAGCAGGCCCAACACGATTGTGTTTTCTTTCTACTCTATTTTGCTCTTTTTTTTTTTATCCAGTATCCTAAACAGTAAAGATACTTTGGTTTTGTTTAAGACTTTTTGGAAATAGCATGTATCGCTTGAGACGTTTGATGTACTACATTAGACAGTTCTATAGACACTCAAAGAGACGGTGAAGTGGAAATCTATTATTCCCTAAAAAATATTTTGAAAGCAGGAAAGGAACACTTTAATGAAGGATATTACCCTCTAAAAAGAAAAAAGTGTGATTCCTTATTTTCAAACCATTTGACTGACTGGAATTACTGTAGTTTTAATGCCTCCACAGTTTTATCCAATTAGGAAAGAAACAAAAGCAGGAAGGATCTGAGTTTATCTTTTAAAGCTCCAAAGCTAAAAGGGAAAAACCAAATGAGTGTATTCCCATTTCGATTAAATCCACCCCAGTGTTAAGAGCTTCAGCAAGGCAAGTACGGTACATGTAGTCTATTTAAGTGCAATTTTTGAGACTTATGTGTGATGAGTGTTGAGAGCCCTTTGCCCGGGAGGGTTAATTCCTCCCTCCAGAAGTTCAAGATTTAAAAAGTGTGCTAAGGGAAAGTAGCATAGAACAAAGTGCTTTGATATGGCACTGGATTTTTTTTTTTTTGTCTCACAACAAAGAAACACATTCATTGTACATAATGAATTTCTCTCACAGTTCTGGAAAAGCTCATTGTTTATTCATGAAGGAAGGTCAGTAAGGCCTGGCTAATCCAAGCATTTATTTTTTTAATTTCTTTTCTAAAAGGGACGATTCTTGCCTCATGAAATAGAAAGATTCATAGGAAAATGTGTGTGGCTTGCAGAAGGGAAAAATCAATGGGAGATGCAAAGTGGGCATGTGTTTAAAGGAATTTTGAATCAGACCAGGTTGTATTTTTCAATTGCATTTTTTTATTCTTCATGATCACTGACACCAATGACTTGCATTTTAATTTTTAGTTCTACCTAATAGTTCAGATGTAAGCCTCTTTTTTTTTTTTTTTTTTTTTTTTCTTTTCAGCAGCTGGTGGGGCAGGGTCCAGTAACAAAACCCTGTAATTTGAGTCTTCCAGGGAAGAGTTCTGGAACCAGCAAAACCCCAGAAAGATGTAAAAACCAGAAAGGCTGGAAACCCATGTATTAGCAGAAGTTAAAACTATGATGGGTGAAGAGAAAAAAATTAAACATCAGGGGACAATTCATATGCTTTACTGTTTTCAGTTGAGAGAGCTGGTTCTTAAACTTTTTCTCTGGAAACGTAACCCTGAGGTTACACAGGTGTTATCTGCATCGTTTTAATGACAGAGACTCCATCAAGCAGGAGGGAAGAGGTCTATGTAGTAGATGCCATGACCTCCAAGCTGGCTGGCACGCAGTGCGGCCTACCGTTTCCTGGGCTGCGACTCTGAGATGGATGCACATATTGCCTTTTGATTTGTGCCCAATCTAATTTATGTAGCAACCCGCCTGTCCTTTTAGATTTCTTTTTTTTTTTTATTTTTTACTAACTTGTTTCTTACCTTGTATATTGCCCTTGAAAAATTAGAAAGCCTATTAGATAGTTTAAATAATTTAATTGGAAGAAACCAAAGGGCCAGAACACCATATAATCCTGCTGAAATGAGAATAAAATGCCAAACTGAAGGAAACTTCAGCTCGCCAGCGTTTCATCCTCACAAGGTTCTGGTGCACCATGATAAAATTTTCCATTCTCAATTATTAAAATCCACTTAAGCAGCAACTCACAAGTATTATGGAACTATTATCTACTCGTAATAATTTGCTTTTGAGAGCAAGTTGTAAGACTTCAATGTTAAAGGAAATGTAGCCAATAAACGCTGATACTTTTTATTTAATTTTTTTTTAAGGCGGCACTGAAGCCTTTTTCTTATTGACATTGTTAGCGCAGCTGCCTCTGTTTTGATTTAGAGTTATTGTTCAGTGTAGCCGAGAGAGTGAACTGAGACACGGACAGCGTGGGAGTGTGCCTCAGAGACAGATATCAAGTGAGCTATTTGAGCTGGCTATCAATTGTTAATTGTCTACTGATCCTTAAACTAGATACCTAAACTGAAAAGACCACTATCAGCAACAGATGCAAATTATATGGATCCTGTAGGTGTGCAGGCCCTACAATATAAGTGGGATAATAAATTTTTTATTGCCTATTTGAGCTTTCATATCTAGGCGGTTCTCCTAGTGTGGGCCTCCAAACCCAATGTTGTTCTAAATTCACACGTAGCTAGCAGATAACGCTTGAATTGCAACTGCGTTAACAGCTGCATATTGACCAGTTGTCCATAAATATATTTATTGTTGGCTTTCCTAGGTCAAAGACGCTTCCTCTAGGATAGTCCAGTACAAAAACTTCACCGATTTGGCGCTTACCATAAGAACGGTCACTGTGTCACCCTGACTGTTCTGTGTCACTCTCAAACCCCCTGCCTGTTTATTGTCCTTTCAAATTCTCAGCCTGACAGTTTTGAATGCTGTGGTGAGTCTGGAGCTTCTTGCTGGTATGTCTCCATTCGGGTACTGCCTACCATTTTTCTGATGTAGAATTGTGCTTTCAGGGAGAAGGCGTAGCGTCTTCCAGCGGCAGAAGGAAACAAAAGAAACAGATCTCATCTGAATATTGCTCTTTGCAAGTAGCGGTGATTACAGGCCCACAAGCTGAAAATATATCCTCTTTGGAGGTTCTGTGACTGTAGTTGTTTACTGTCAAATGCCAAAGCATGAGGCTTCCTCAGGCTCATGAATCGTTTGGTGGAATGTCCTCCTGACCCCAAATCGGCCCTCCTTGCCCTGTCTCTATCCTGTAACTTGGATATTTATAGCAGTTTTCTTCTGTTGCTGCTGAGTGAAATAGCTGAAAATCCTCAAGAAAACTTGCAAATTAGCCATAATGTCATCCCTTAGTTACTGTTGCTTGTAATGATGTGGGTTGGGATGTGGAAGCAGAGTGGGCACCTGAAGACTTCTATTGAATAAGAGCTTTAAGGTGTGGAGCAAAGCAGATCTGGAGTGGGCTTCTTGACGATAATTCTGTGGCTGTCCCTGCGGTGTCTGGGGAGCCGGAGAAAACATTTCCTTCCCATCCCTTTTTAAAACAGCCAGACCTCAATTAATCATTCCCTCAAAAGCATTCAGAGCAAAACTGCCCAAGTCACAGTGACAATTATTGGGAAACCCACTTAACTGAAGAGCTGGAGAACTTGTAGATCTTTTCCCTAAACTGGAAATTCTAGGTGCCATTTCAGCTATGCTATTATTAATTTTGTAAGACAATACAATGCTACTGTTGTTCCTGAAGGTTACCAGTACTGTTGTGGTTGAGGTCGTTATTGTTTGGTGAAGGAGTTATTTGTATTCAACACGATATGGGTACTGTATTTAGTGACCCAACTCCTCAGAATGTCACCTGTTTGCTTTCAGTGCTATGAGATAATGTGCTTGTGTTGGGAGTTTGTAGTGCCAAGTTGGAGCAGTCCTTGATTTATGTCCATGTATGCTTTCCTTGATTATTGCGGATGCGGGAGGAGAGAAGCACTGCTGGAAACACGTTACATGATGATGTTTGGTGACGAGATACATTGTTCCCCTAAAATGACCCTGTTTTGTTTTTTTATTAAATAAGTATTTGGTCATCTGTACATCAGACTTTTTTTGAATGGAACTGTAATAGCTTAGGAGAAGAATGGGAGCAAGGAGAACACCCACTTAAAGGATGGATCAGGCTGTGATCTTTAAAGCCACGGTGTTAGGGTGGAGTAAACTTCAGTAGCCTGAGTCAGTCTCGGACATCGATGAGTGGGCCACTTCCCACCCTTGGACATAATTCTCTTGCTGCAAAGGGTGGTGGCCATTCTTAAGGTGAAGACATCAAATTATACGTCCCCTCTTTTTTTCCTCCATTCTCACAATTGATCCCTTAATCATTGTCCAAAAATTTTGCGCTGGTGCCTGACCTGTCCCAAAGCAGTCTGTCATGTATGAGCCAAAATGGTTTGGGTATTGATGCTGCTCTTTGTGTTACGCAAATCCCCGAGGACAGAATGTTAAATCTGTGATCCCTCTGGGCGCAGCAGCACTTTTTGTCAAGTCATAGCACAAACTGCTGTTCCCTGCAGCACAGAGACCCGACTGAAAAGCTGCCTTTCCTCATGTTACATTAAAAGTCTATACAAATAAATAAGGACATGCGCTTCCCTGAATAACAAGTTGATAAATAAAGTAGCAATTTGACTGGAACCATGTGGATTTTCTGTCTGGTTGGGTTTGGGTTTTGGGGGTGGCTTTTTGTTGCGGGGTTTAGTGTTGGGTTTGGTGTGTTTTGGTTTGTTTTGAGAAGCCCCAGATGAAACACTTGCGGTGTATCTCCCCCATCCCTTTGTGGTCTGCTTTTTCTGAGGTTTGGGTATAGATGTAGTCGGTACTCTGGAAGTTACCAGCTAACATCTATTAACTATAGCTTTGCGTTGATAACACTTTCAGTACTCGCTACTATAATGTACCAAATAATCACTGTTTTCTCTATCCCACCTGGTATCGTGAACTCTGTTATCTATTTTTCTGTTTCAGAGCGTGGTTCTGTGTTTAACTGAAAGCCGGAATGGTCTTCTGTAATACGTGATATTTTTCAGTGCCTGAGATTGCAAATGCTAGCCTTATCAGTCTTCCATCGTGCTTTTCCCGCTCTTGCGTAACGGAACTGCAGCAATTTCACTCATTTCCTTATTATTCTTTGATCCAGTATATCCACAAGTCCCCTTTTGGGGGACAAGCCTCAAGAGGAGATAATTAGGGACTTAATTTCCTTGAATATACTTTGAGATAAGCCATTTAGCTAGTAAGGGGTAGTTGCATTTCTGCTTCAGCTTGCGTGTTTTGTCTTACTGAATTGGCTGTATTTAAGCCTGGCTGAAGACATTCTTGAATCCGTTGAGGATAAACCAGAACTCACTCAAGACTTACCTCCTGGCTGTGGTGATCGTTATTCATGTAACAGTGGTGAGGAGAAACGGCAACAAGAACACAAGCAATAACTCTAATGTCCTGTTCCTGATTCTGTGCTATTTCATGCATCCACATAACATTTCCTTCATTAGGGTACTCAGTAGTGTCTTGATCTGCTTTACAGCCCTGTAAGTGCTGTCCCCAATTTGACGCTTCATGTCCCAAACAAGCCTTTTCATTTGAATGTTTCTGGTTGTGCATCTGTTCCTGGTTTATCATTCTGTGATATCGATTTTAGTCAATGCGTAGAGTCTCTGCTGCCTCTTTTCTTCTTAAATGATGGGTTGGAGGGCTCTTGCTGCTTTCTAGAATCTGTAAAATCAGGTAAGCTCTTCTTGTCCGACTCAGTCGTTTGTATCATCAGTCAGAAATGGGACCTTCAATATGAAACGTATTTATCTGTACTGCAAGGGGGATTCTACTGGGCATACGGTTCATTGTTTTCTTGGGCTATGTTGAAAAGTAGCAGTTAACATCTAGGCTGTCCTTCTCTTTTTTTGTTAAGCGTCAACTTTCCAAACTTTATACAGTCTGCCTGTCCTTTCTTTTATGTTGTGGGTGTTTTTTCTGTACCTCTAACTGGTAATTGGAACATTGAGTTTCTTCCCTCACCATAATGGGCAAATATTTCTCACCAGTTCAGACTTTAAAATAAGCAGGCATCTTTCACAAGCCTTAAACTGATGCCCCTGTGATTTACCGTAGTTTGTGAGGAGCCCCTTAAAATATGGCAGTAGTTTGGGCTTATCAACAAAAGCTGCAAAACTGTTTCTTTTGAAGAGGGATAAGTGCCAATCTGCTAATTGCCTTTCCTTCTCCTTTGATCTTCCTGACCAGTTCTTCTGAAAGTTGCAGGACTTCTCTGAATTCAGAAGTGAGGCAAGACGTCTTCTAATCAGTCTTAATGCTCTGCATAATTCTTTTTCCCCAAAGAAGCTACTTCATAGCTCAGCTGAGCAAATGTGTTTAAAAATACGATCTGGGTCATCTAAGCAATAAAGCAGCTGAATGTCAGGAAGTATGTTCCCTTCCAGTTTTCTTTCAAAGGCAAAATTTAGGAAGTTAAAGCGGACTTCATATTTGGGTGGGCATGAGAGATTTCGTAGCTCATTAAATAGTAGATCCTGTTCTGGTTGTACCCTTAGTGATGAGGATATGGGCCATTGATGCGTTCCGCTAATAGGCTGTTGACTTCCTTGCTTTGGCATAGGAGTATGCAATAAAGATGAAGTTGCAAAGTTGCTGACAGACGCACTTCCTATCATTCATCTGATCTGAAGAGACACTGAATCAACAGAATAAAGAACTCGGGGCTACCTCGCTGCAAGCAGCTATGCCCTTCAGAGTGATACCTTTGTCCTTCAGCGTTCATTCAAGTGCTTTTGGAAAACGATAGCCTGAGTATTAAAATAGCACAAAGCATCCAAGCCCTCCAGGGAAGGGGAAAAATACAGATTTAACATAAAATGATACAGCGTTCTTTTCTTTTATCCTTTTGTCTTTCATTTCAAACCGACCTTTTTTTTTTTTATTGACAAGGCTATCCCTTCTCTCGCTGCATCATTGTGTTTAATTCCTTATGCTCTGTTTTGTGTGTTGCATATAAACTTTAAACCTATGTACGTGCATGTGCCTTCCCTACGGCAACTGCAGAAATACACAATCCAGTTCAGATGTCATCAGTGGTTGCAAATCAAAACATGACAGCTTACATCTCAGAAGCTGATCCTGTTAAATCCCTCTCTGGTCCAAGCCCATCCATTGAATTTCATCTACAACTGTCTTCCATCTGAGTTTGGCTGAAAGGTGTTTCATTCATAGCGCAAATCCCAAATTATAAATGCAAACTTCAACATGGGAACAAAAAGGCAGAAACTAAGAAAATCTTTCATGAATGCACCTTCTTATAGGTGAAAGGCAATTCTGGGATTAATGTTTTGCAATCTAATGAGAGGTAACACTGCTGCGTGGTGTCTTCTCTAGAAACAGGGAATGCAAGTTTGACAGGTAAACATTTGTTTTGCACAATTCCTGGGTGATGGGCCATGAATGTTCCATACGCAGTGGGGCAAAATTGGGTGCGACCTCCTTTGTAAATAATTATCATCTGCCTTTCAATAGGCTATAGTTATCAAGTACAGTAACAGGTTCCACTAAGTGGGTACTGCTGAGTGATAAGTAATACTGACATTCTTGGATGATTAAGTAATCTATGTATTATACGTATGAAATCAATACTGTGTGTCAGAGGGAACGCTTCAGCAGTGGCGCTTAACAGTTCATGGTTTAAAATTGGATTTACCAGTTTGGCATTTCTTACACATATAAAAAAGAGCGCTGTTGAGATTGGAAGGGTGCATTGGTGAATGCAGCTGCTGTACGTCAGCGAGACGTGCATCTGATACTGCAGATTAATGTACTTCTCACCCCGGTCCCTTCACTGAGCATTCTTGTTATTTAAGCGTTAACAACAGCGCGTGTCACCTCCAAAAAGAGTTGTCTCCGTATAGCTCCCTTCTTGACTATCCTTTAATGCACTAAGAATTGTGGAATGCATAGGATACTGTCATTAAAAGAGACTTACATATTGATAATACCTACCTAAGCAACTTGAAGTAATTTAACATTTCCCACTTGGAGGGGCCGCCGGCGCCTCTCTAGTGGAGTTAACACATCCCCTCTGGTGTGAGGAGGCTCACCCAGAAGCGTAGTTTTAAAGAGCAGTATGGCACTTGGCTAACTTTCTTTTGCCTACAACAGCGTGTGTTTCTGTTTGCTCCTCCCTTTCTAATAGGATTCAGTCAACAAATCAGACTTTAGTCAGTGAAACTGATGCAAGGATGAGGATGGTGCTATTTGCTCTAGGCATCGGTCACACAAGTTATGAGTTCCTTTAGTGCACGTTGCTTTTGTACATCCTTTTTTCCATGTGTGTATGAGAGACAGAGAAAATTGTGAGCTAAAATTAAATTATGACTCTACACGTATACTGTATGATGTTGCTAATGGGTTCTAAATTGTAAGTGCAGTATGTATGGTTGCCTTGACTGAAGTCCTGTTTCTATCATAAAATAATCCTGTGGAACAAATGAAATGCTGGTATCTACTGTCGGCCTTCTGTCTCTTATGGTAACGCATCTTTTAAATTTCCCAGCCAATAACTTCATTTTGCTTTCTTAAATTGTGGACAGTGGGTCATCTTGGGCTGTATCTGAGTTTGAATACTAGGTAACTTGGATTATTTTTTCTTCTTGCATGACTACGAGATTACATTGAAGTTTATCCTGGGTATTTTGTCACGCTGCCTTGAGATGTTTCTTTTGTTACACATCCACACGTTTCTGCATATCCCTTAAATAATTTTTCAGATTTCTAAGCCGCTGTATAGGGACTAATACTTTCCTACATGGCTCTATGGTTTGGTTTGTTCATATACATGTATATTTATTTTGTTTTCTTTTCCTTTTTCTCTGCAGTGGGGCACAATAAGAGTTTGGATCTGGTAATTGAGCTACCAAACTCCAGCGAGTGCTTGTCCTGCGTTTTGTTTAGGTTACTTTCAAACAAATACTTGGCACAGGTGAAGATACACTGCTGATGCTTTTCTCCAGCTGTGGATGCAGACAGAAAGTCTGCACATCCGAAGCTGCAGCAAGCAGGCATGACATGGCCATTTTATAGAGCTTTTGATAACTAGTAATATGAAAAAGGGGAATCAAGATGATGGCTGACCAGATGAATTGCTAGTTCTGTCTGTAAAGTAATTTTCAAGAAAGGCTGTGCTTTATTTTAGTGTAAATTGGTGGCTTAGAAATGGAGTAACCCCGACTGATGGTGTAATTTTGGGGTGAAGATTCATACAGCTGTCCTGGCTGGTTCTTTTGTTGGATGGATTTTTCATTAATCTTGTTGACATTTAGTTGAAGATGAAACGGCAAATCACAGTTGGCTTTCTACGACTCTTCTACACTGGACAACAGACGTGCATCATATAACATATTTGATTTCTGTCATCTTCGTAATACCAATATTGGGGAAAGGGCTTGACGAGGCAGACTGCAGGGGAACGAATAAAACTGAGCTTAGAGGATGAAAGTGGCTAGAGATGTCGCTGTCACACTGAGGGCTGTCAATTCGATAGAGCGGGAAAATAAACTTTAAAGCTGTGAGTCTCCAGAACTTGTTTTGAGTGTAGCTATTAGAAGGGAGGGGGTTAAGCGCTAAGGAGATGGTTGGAGTCTCTTTGATCCATACAGTCTGGTAGCAGGCAGGCTGTTTAAACAGGGGAGGGGTAAAATACTTTTAACTCCTTTTCTGGATGTAATTGCAAATAGAGCACGTAACACGAACTGGCACACCTCCCTGCAGCAGCATTTCCAAGTTGGCTGCCGACCTGTCTTTGCAGCCGTTTGTACAAGTCTGGAAACACAGTGATGGAAGCCCTCTTTGAAATCTTCTGTTTAGACACAATGGCACTCAAGGGTTTCTTAATAGATGGGGATTTCTGCTGTTACCTTGACAGCTGTGTGAATAACCGCCCCTTGCATCCTGTGCTCCGTGATGGCACTCATCACAGAAGTACAATGATGGCAGGGATCCTCTTAATGTCTTGACCTCTGCTGCTACTCTTAGAGCTCCTTTCATTGACTTGTCATTAGAAGCAGCTTAGAGGCACCTCCTTTTTTTGTCTGCTGAACACTACCTTGGAAATACCTGCATACAGAGATTCCTCTATGCTTGGAATTGCGCTGGCGGGAGTCCAGCGAGAGCAGCCAAGTCTGGGAGTCGTTTTCGTTACAGACTGGGAAGAACAAGAGGAGAAGAGGGGTGGCTTTAGTAGGCAGGCGAAATGACTGTTGCCTCCCCTCACAGGGGAGATGACACCCCGTTGGAACGATCCCGAAGCAGCAGAGAGCACGAATATGAAAAGGCAGATCAGTTTACTTTTGTAAAGTAATACTGAACTGATGGAAGAAGTAGTTACTGGCACTTCCCTGCGAGCTGCCAAGCAAAGTGTCTCTGTGAATTTGAGACTCTTCTGGTAACGAGCGTTACTTTCTTCACTGTAAGGTGTCTTGTCACTTATTTCAAAGAATGTTTGTGCTGTGGGTATGGTCTGCTTTCGGACTTGCCAACTAGTTCATAAAACACAACGTGCCTCTGGAGATAAAATGTACAACGATAGAGCTATGGTTCTGTAGAAATAGTGGTACACTTTAAAATAATTTAGAAATAAGTGCTTGAAAGTGGGTGTATCCTGATGACATCTATCTTTATTTTTTTTCAAATTAACACGCTATCCTACTTTTTTTTGGGGGGGGGGGAAGCCACCAATGACAGGATACGTCGGGTATTGTTAAAAATGTATAAGTAGGAGGAATACAAGAAATTATCCTGTGAAACAACATAAGGCAGAACTGAGTATCAAGGCGGTGACGTTTAGGGGGTGAGGAGTATGCGATTATTTCTTGTTAAGGACCAGTGGAAAATGACGTGTGATTTGGGGGTATTTTGGAAATCTTGATGAATTTCATGAATTTGACCTGAAATCAAACGTTAATGACGTCTCTCTGACCACTGGCACTGGCCTCATGATATACCCGTTGCAAACCTGCTACAAATACCGGGTCTACTCTATACCATGCCATTCTGTACTACCACCGGGAAGGTGCTCTCCAGTGCTTAATAGTTTATTTCTCAAAAGTTTTGCAACTCGCAATTCTTCCCTACTTCTTTTAATGCATCTGGCTAGGTGCATATTTTTAGCTATGTTCACCAAAGCGTTGCCAACTTCTATCTATAACTTCAGCGCGGAGGAATGCGCTTTTGGGTGCTGCTTTTTCAGTAGAACCGGAAATGTGAGTCTTGAATGAGGAGAGGCACAACCTTCCAGCTTCACGTCAGGCGGTTCTTCCTGCAGGTTGGGCTTGTGCCAGGAAGGTTGCTTAATCACCTAGGCGCATGCTGTAACTCAAGACAAGCTCCTTTTCAGTTCAATATCAGGCAGACGTGAAATGTTTTTGCCGTCTCTTTGTCTTCTGCGTGCTTTGCTGCTGTTGAAAAGGGTCTGTTGTGTGTTCTGTCCGCTTCTGGTTTATGCTGTTCTGTACAGATTTGGTTTCCAAAAAGTGAATTTTATTCCATAAAATTGATTTTTCAATTCTCTTCTTTTAAGCTATGCTTAAGTAAACTCTGTATAATCCTTTCTTGAGATGGTGCAGTTGTTCTCTGTAGCAAGAAAAAATGTTAAGTGTATGAAAAATCTAGATCTTTTTGTCCTGCATAGTGTAATCGTAAATATACATCGATCATAAATATTAATTACAGGAAAAAGTGATAGTGCCATCTATTGTTATAACTGCTTGGTGCTTTGCATCCTGAAATCCTGTCTTGTAGCGCATTACAGCATTTCCTCTCTTCAATAGTTTGATCTGAAATTTTCCGTGTATTTTTGCCTGGCTGTGGCTAGTGACGTTACGGTTTCGGCTATGATATGTTTGAAAAGAGAGATCAGGAAGAATAGCTTACTTTGCCAATGCTGAAGAACAAAACGTTAAGGATCAGTAAAGCTTTGCTTCCTCTGTTCTGAAAAGCAGGAATTTGCCATTTGATAGAGGAAGAGTTTATTGGAAAAATAGATCTATTTCAGAAATGTGGCAGATCCTTGCGTGCTTCTCAGAGACTTACAAGAGTTTGGAAGCTAAATTCTGCTAAGACTACTGTATATACCACAGCCCAGGACTGCAGTCGTTAAGAAACTCCTTCCTGCAATTTAATCTCCTAATAGGTCGAGGTGATTGTGGCACTGATTGTTTCTGGAACTGAGAACCCCAGGAGTTGGTTTCTGCCTGTAACTGGAGACTGTGCTGTAGAGTATGCGTACAAGGGAGCAAAATTAACTTCAGTGCTCTATAATTCATCTTTGACTTTGCAACGTTAACGTTCCTCTTGCTGCTTTCTGGCAGTAATGTGTGTCTATTCTCAGGTATGTACCTGTTCTACTCTATCATTAGCGTACTAAGGAAAGCGATTGCAAGAAAATGAGGGAGTTCGTGAAAAACAGCAGGAAGTCAAAAAGCAGAAGAAAACCTTGAAGGTGTTGAGATCTTTCCCTGTTATCAGTCTCGTTCATTTTGTTACTGATACTTTGGCACAATTAATATTAGGAACCTAGTGCCAAAAGCTCTCTTTTCCAAATGGTGAAATGGAAAGGAAATTACCGAGTGGGCACGTCACAGGGATTTGTCATTGTTTCCGAGATAAGGTCGTCTTTCGTGAGGTTTTGTAGAAGGAAATTTTTCTTTATAGGGAGTGTCCCATCACGACGGGTGATGCTTTGTGATTGGTCTTCTCCCTGTCCTGCCCACTGCTTCTAGTACTGTTCCCTACAGGCTTGTGTGCTGCGCGACGTTCCAAATCCCAGCTAATCCAATAACAAGTAAAATTATTAAGCGTACAAAGTTTAAGATTATGTCTAAAGGCAATTACCTAGCTTTGCTTTTACAGGAAGGGATTTGAATGGTGACTATCTATTCCAAAGTTAGTACACAGAACAGAAGCTCAGAGCACGTTAACCTGTTTTAAAGTTAAGGCCATCCTCCAAACACTTTCTGTAAAAGTACAGGAATCACATCCCAATGCGGCGTCTCCAGACAGAACAAAAGATGACCTATATGAATAATCCATTCATGATATTAAAGATTCCAAGTAGAAATGAAGTGCTGCATTTTAACTGCAGCTGAATTTGACCTCCGAAACATTATATGGATAGATTTTTCTCTTCTCTCTTTGGAATTTGCAGATTCTGTCAGCTTGTAAGATGTATTTTGACTGCATAGTTTGGTGGTGGTGTACAAGATTCTGCAGCTTGTGCTATATGGGGAGGTCACACTGTACCTTTTCTCTCCTCCCTGACCCATGGGGTTGGGAAGGAATAAAAATCAGAGTAAGATTTATGTCTGATGATAAACTCCGAGATGCTAAGGGTTAATAAGGAGCATTAGGGAGTTGGCCACACTCACAATTTAGGCATGTGCTTTCCATGGAAAACCAGGGTTTACATGTATGTTTATCTGGTAAGATATTTGTACGTATAACTACTGGAAATCTTTGTACTTCCTTCCTCTCTTATTTAAGTATTTAATACACTTACAGTGCTGAAAGGTTGCTCTCATCCCTAAAAAATGCCCTGTTTTGTAACTCTGAGACAACAAATACCACTTGCATCAACCTGACTTTCAAAAGCATTTGCGAGACAGATTTTATTCAGATTCTACACGGCTACCTAGTGTTTATTACATAATTAAATTGTGACTCATTGTTAGCTTTATACAGTCATCACCTGAAATCATATATACGCAATTCTTTTTTTTTTTTTTTCTAGCTACCCAAATAATTGGAATTGTTCCTTTGAGTGGTATGTGACTCTCCTTTGTATCCCCGTATTACTACCCTACATTGTGTTCTGTTGCACTATTGTATCCAGTTGAACTTGATGGAATACATTATGCAAATCTGTGACCGCTTCTTGTGTATCAGCAAGAGAGATCTCTGAAACGTAAGCGCTACTGCGGAGTTACTGATTAAAGGCAGACGCAGTCGAGCAGTAGCACAGTCCACCCTTTGTGAGAGGAAAGGATGTTGTGGGTAGTATGGAGCCTTAGCTGCTAGCTTATCGCTAATAATAGAAAATAATTAAAATTTCCTGATTTTAATGACCTAATCAGCAGTTTCCGGTGACCAAAATAGGTGATGTTCTCGGAGAGTGGGAATATTTGAGAGAATACTGTAATACGTACGTAGCAGTGCTGAGATGGGAAGAAAGAACTAACGAAGTGACAAAGGGACAGCCTAAGACTTCTGGGGAAAACGGTATGTCAGGGTAGCAAGGAAACCCATACCACACTGGCTTGATCCTGTGTTCTATTTCCTATTGCTGGACAAGGACAAAAAGTAAGGATGGATGCCATTAGGCAGAGAAATCGTAAAACTCCAAGACCAGAGATGGGGGAGTCAGAGGGGGAGATGGCAGGCAATCCCCCATGGGAGTTCAGCGAAGGAAACGAGTTCTCTGGGGAAGACGGGAGAGGCAAGGCCAGGGCTGTGCAATGCACTAGAGCCGAAATAATCCTCGGTCAGGATAGGCCTACTTGATTTTGGCTGAGCGGTGCCTCAAGAAGGAAGACGAGGCAGAGAATACGCACAGAGCTCAGCTTGCCTGAAATTTGGTTTGAGCTATCTGTGTGGTGGCCATCGTTTGAGGGTACGTGATGGTGGGGAAAATGAATGGGTGCTTTTCGCTTACAGACAGGCAAATCCCAATTCTTCTCTTCATAATTGTTCACCCAAGCTGACATGCTTGATGTTGTACGTTTGAGAGCCTTGCAGTTAGAGATGTGATAACTGGGTGTTTTTTCAAGCCACGGCTTCATTTGATATTAGGTGAACCCAGCTCCCAGTTTTGAGCCGTGAGCTTACTGAGCTATGGCATATCATTTATCACGTAGTGGCATGGTCAGATACTTCAGGTGCTGCTGTCTTTGCCACATATTCAAGTAATGTCTGAATTCTCTAATCTGGCTGGGAAAAGTAGAGCACTGGTTGCTGTTGCTGTAGCACATCAGTGTTTAGACTTGATTGTAATCAAACACTGGGTTTACAGTCTTGCAGTCGCTACCCTCATTGATGTCATGGTGAGAGATAATTTGCAAAGGAGTTAGTTTGTCATGCACCTCCACACAGACTTATGCCTATTATGTGGGGTGTGAAATCACATCCCAGTATTGAGGCCTGTATGTATTTCCCAACCTGGAATGGGAATGAGACCTGAATATATCCTTTCCCACTCCCCTGCAGTGGTGTGAGTTCCATGTGCTCTGTGGTACCTTGAGGACAACTGGGAGATCAGAGCTACAGCGTGTGTCATTGATACCACTTCAGCCTCGCCGCCTAGGCTGCTGCAGAGATTTAGAGCTATGAGGGCATCGCTTGTGTCTTACAGCTGAGCTGTCGTATGCTCCTCTTCTGTTCTTACAGTTCTTATATTCTTTCTCTCCCGTATGGATCTATTCCAGTTCTATCTCGCATGCATCCTGTCCTTATACTCCCCGTCCCTGCAGATAGGAGAGAGACGGCAGAATCACGTATGTGCAGCAAAAACACTAGACTTGAGTTTAGAACAAAACACTCCTATAGTAGAAAGCAAGGAAAGGAGGAGACTTGTGACTTCTAGGGTCTAGCTCTCCTCCTCATCCCAGGCTGAGCCGTAAGTCTGAGACAAACCTGCGTTCTCCAGGCCACTGAGAATGCCATTCTCCATGGGCTTACTGAGGTTGAGAGATCCACATATCAAAAAAGGCTATTTCTGTCTTAAGTGGTGATAAACTTTGAGATGACTTAAGTTGGCATTCTAAAAAATAAATTACAATTTGAGATCCTTGCTAGTGGTTTTGGGGGCTACCAAATACACTGGAAAGATGATGAAAAGCCCCTAAGTACAGGAACATGTATCGAAAATTAGTTGTATCTATGCTCCTTAGACCTTGTGTGTCATGTGCTTTTTTCTTTTAATTGTGGGACACTAGTTAGGCTCTAACCAGTGCTGATTAAAAAAGAATAACCTTTGGTTTGTAACAACTTGAACTATTTTGCGGAAAAACAAGCCACAGGTTGTAGGGCGTATTCGTGAGACATTTATAGGGAGGGTGTACTTCATGATGAACTTACTCGTCACTCAGCTTGAAGTCCTTCTTACTTTTCCAGGGCATGTCTTGTTTTCAAAGGTTTTACAAAGTATTAAGTTACAGTGACAGAACTTATGATTGTGAAACTCTAAATTGTATGTCAAAGCAAACATGGAGGTGACAACATTGAAAAGGGATAAACACTTAGAAGTCGCTTGGCAAAGCTGCAGCTAGATCGTATTCGTATGCTTACACCAAACAAAACGCAGGGCAGTTTTTCAGTATCCTATAATTGTATTCTCAGTTGGAACCCTTCAGAGCTGTCTTAGGTCATGAACAAGGTGTTGTGTTTGGCAAACAAATTTGTTGCAAATTCTTTTCCTCCCAGCTCATTAAGTACTGTCAACAATTGCGACAAGTTGGGTGATTCACACCCACCGAAGTGGTTAGCCAAAAATAGTGGGAGCAAGGGAATTGTACAAAAAAGGTGTGACTAAACTCGATGCCCTGCGTGGGTCAGATAATGTCACTTGCAACCGTCGTCGAGTCTGCTGTGCCAAGAGGTGTCCTGGCCTTTTGGCAACAGGTTGCTGAACTGGGTCTCCCTTGCTGTTACTTCAGGGGGTTCATCTCCTTGGTTCTCTGAGCAGCTGCAGTACCAAGGGGACCCTTCACACTCTGAACCAAATAGCACTTTTCTTGTTGTTTTCCTGAGTGGTTGTCATTAAGGTAGCCTATGCAAAAGCACAAACTTCTCAACAGCATGCAAATCCTATTGGGATGTAAATTAAGTGCTTGTGAGGAAGAATTGATTTTCTTTCTGTTGGTGGGTTATCTATTTCCACGCGTATTAGAGAAGGCTTACTGTGGCTTCAGAATCTCATCTCACAATGAAGTAATGTTCCTGAGAAAAGGACAAAACTCTTTGGCATTCACATTGCACCGCTGTCCTCTTTCTGTAGAAATTATTTCCTTGAGCACAAACCAGTGCTTGCCCTTAATGTGAAATTATACGAATTGCCCGTGCTGGGTATATGTTATAAACAGCTCCAAGGGCGGGTGGCGTGTTCAGTTACGTGGAGCTTGCCGGGTTGCCGCAGAATCGAAACAGTCGAGCATGGTTCTAATTTTAAAAGTTGGTTAATGGTTTCAATAATATCAACATCAAACTAAATACCTTGGGTGAGAGGTGGGGAAGTCATTCTTCCCCTGAGGAGTTGGGTTTCTATTCCCTGAGGAAGTGATAGTCTCTGAATTTAGGCTCCCATCACCTAGTTGAGGCCGTAACCAGCCCACTGTTGGATGTGGAGGAACTACCCTTGTTGCTGCCTTTCTGCTTCCACACAGTGTATGATTCTATCCCTAGGAGAAAGAAATCGGTCGTGGATATTTGGGGAACTCAGGCCAGGATCTCAAATAACTTCACCCTGACTGCATTTGCGTTTCTACGCACACGCGTGCGCGTTTTCGCGCGTACGCACACACACAGACACAAGGCTGCTATTTGGATGCTTGTCATTCTTCTGCAGTTTATTGCAGTAGGCTGGAGATGATGCTGACTCTCAGAAGCCGAAGGAATGTCTTAGCAACACGCATTCCCTCCCAGACAGCCCGAGTGGGCTCTTACAGGAATGTGTGCAGACCTCCCCTGCTGCTTTATCTTCCAAAGAATACACAATGTCTGCAGTGGAGAGAACTCACGTAATTAGGCACAGTTTGCCTTTTTATAAAGGGAGTGATTATATTTTCAAAAGTAGGTATTTTATTTTAGGGACCATGAACGTGTATGCCGTTTGATATTTTGACAGGCGTAGAATGTTGAGCCATAACAAGTGTCTGTGACAGTATTCCTTAATGCGGTTTAAAATGCCTTTTAGTAGCTTTAGTTGCCAGAAACAGCTGCCCACTGCCGCAAGTAGGCTGAAGGCATTTGTTTTAACTTTAAAATAAAAAAGGGGTAAAGAAAGGAAAAGTATTGACTGCGGTTGTAGGAGTGAAGCTCTGTGCTATTCAGTAATAACTGTTTATGAAAGACTTCTTCTGTTTACTAAAACAAACGTTAGATATCGTGGAGTTTGAGCTAATTGTTTAGTTCCACCGTACAAAAAAAAAAAAAAAAGAGTAGGTGTCCTTGAAAACAACTCCATGCCAATGTCCAGACTGGAGCTAATGCACTCAAAAAAATGTGTGTAGGCCACACGGTCATCTGAGGATTTGTTTTTATTTTTCTTAGTCCTGTGTTGCTCTGTTGTCTGTATCGTGATAAATTGTTCTTCTGTCAGCAGGATGAAATATTCTGAACAGCTGATTAAATCAGGCATTTATTAGATTCCATTTGCTTCTTGAAGACTGGAGAATAAAGAAATCACGGTGATAAGCACAGCGAGAGAGCAGAAATGGATAAACAGGGGGGGAAGAGATAGGTATTCCAGCCTGTTCCCCTGGAAAAAAATTACTTCAGCAGTCTGTACATATCCAATCCTGTACCAAGTCGAAAGCTCTATTAGGACATCTGCCTATTTGCATATTTTATTGTGGTGAGGTAGAGCAGTTTGTTTCTGCAGCTGCATATTTACTGTGTTGCTGGAAATAACCTTTGCCTGTCACCCTAGCTGTTGTTTGTCTCATGGGCCGTGGCGTCTGTCCTCTTCTTTCTTTTATTAACGCACTTATCAAACTTATTACTTATGTCCCTTGACTGAGACACATGAAGGAGGCGTAGAAAGAAGTAGAGAAAATACTTGGTGATGTTCTTCTGCGTGCTGTTTGGGCACCCTGAATCGTGACACAAGGACCTAGCAATGTCAGATACGAAATTATGGCTTCTGTTGTATTACGTTGCTTGGCAGTAAGATCATCAGTTGTTTTTGCAGCTTCGTGACAGAAACAATGCAATGTCTCATAGCAAACCCCATCTTAAAATTGCATGTTAAGGAAATAGATACAAGCGTGCTGACGCTAGAGCAAGCCGGTTTTCCGGTAAAACGCCACGGTGGGTATGCTAAACAGTTAGTAATTCAGCACGCTGTCTCCCCAAGTCAGAGACTTGCAATTTTACTGCAAATAATTCTGAAAACGCTGAAAAATAACTTTAGATTTAAGTAGCAGTAGCTGAGTACCAACCCAACTATTACCCAAGATGGACATCCAAGTAAGAATTAAAATGACGAAGTAACAGTATTTGTGCTCTCGGTCTTTTATTTTCTCACTGGCTGCACCCTGCAGGGTAGTACTGGTGGCTCTCGGAAGAGACGAGGGTGTATCGGCCTTTACCTACTGGGGCGCTGGCTGCCAAAGCCCTGAGCTCTGGTCCCCAGGTCATCCAGATCAGATGCCTCCTCTGTCGTCTTCCACATCTGGAGAGTTGCTCCTTTGTTTTGCACGGAGTCGCAGCACAGAGTACGTAACGAGACCAGGTTACAACACAAAGTCGGGATGCTCTCAGGGTGTGCATCCCGTATCCAGAGTCTGCAGGCATTCCCAAATTCCCTTATCTAAATGGTGTCATAGGAAAGGAATGCCCTCCCTCAAAGCTGTCACAACTCACCAAAACAAATTACCGTATGTTTAATGCAGCGTGTGTTACTGACTGAGAGATCTTCCCATGAAGACTTAACCTGGATGGTTTTGGTTTTTTTTCCTTTTGGAAAAAAGCTGCTGGAAGTGCCAGAGACTTGTACGTGCGCTGTGGGCGTGCTCAGGTGTGCAGCAGGCTGGGATGCAGACCAACAAGTAATGGGTGCGGTATCAGAAAGATGGTTATTGAAACTTCCAGATGTCGGAACAGAAGGCAATGTGTCATAAAGCAGCGTGAGAGAGAATAGGGACGAGTCTGTCTGCCCAAGAATAAAGATTGATTTATGTATGTGTGGGAGAAGGGTAAAAGGAGCTAATAGGGGGACATGATCGACGTTGGGTCTTACAGAATGCGTAATAAGCCATCCCAAAAGCACTATTATGTAGGAGGGAAAATTTTGACTTGCAGCTATCCCCCAGGTTAATAGTCATTCACTTTTCCTGAAGCTACCACCAGTAGAGGCAGATTAGAGCCTAAACTGCTAATGAAAAATCATGAAAACGTGGGGAAACTATTTTTGTGTGCGGTCTTCCTTTTTATCTGGTTACTTATTTTAGATCTCTTCTCTTGAATTTCCGGAAGGAAGAAGAATGTATGACTGTTAGATTAATCTCTAGTAAAATTGTTGAGTATGTGCCAGTTTGTTCTGTGTCTGAGAACAGGTTTGAACAGAAACTTCAGATGTTTACCAGTTAGCATTTTTACGTATGATCTACCACTCTAACTTTTTATATATATATATAAAAAAGTATGTGCGTGTGTCTCAGATGCACGCGCGTTCTTCAGAAATGGCTTTTAAGATCCACAAGAGCTTCAGAAATGGCTTCTGCAGTTATAACTAAAATTGCGTTCGCTTAGCGGCATTGCTGCTTTCTCCCTTTGCTGCTTTCCCAGTGAAGAAACAAAGGTGAAAAATCTTCCTTTTTATATTCCTTCAACATGTAAATGTGCTCTTTCCCAGGTTACCTGAGGGGGTGGCCATAATTGTGTAATTCTAGACATGCAGTGAGTTCCGTAGCCCACGGACTAAGTAAGAATATTCATATTCTTGCAAATCTTAGTATTTCCGTTACCATCACTTTTGTGCGTGCTTTTGAATCGTATACGGTATAGTTCTGTCAGCTTATCAGAACTGTTCAAAAGCTTTCCTTTTTTGGGAAAGGGCATGCAAAACGCAAAATAACTAAACATCATGTGACTTACATCCTACTGGTGGCAAGTGTGTGTGTGTGCTCCCGTGTGTGTATCTGTCACAATCAGCATTTCCATAGTCTTGTAGTTGGGGTATGGATTCAGAACGTAAAGAAACAAATCGCACGGTTTCTGTAATTTTGATTTAAGAGGGGGCCGGTTCATGTAAAAAGTACAGTGGATTTGAGAAGTCTCAGAGCAGAATTGAGGAAGGAGCTCAATTTGCACAAAGCTTGAAACGCTTTGAAATTTTTCTTCCTTGTTTTAAATAAATGTTAAGTGTCCTATGTTACTTCACTCTGCATCATCCAAGATGAGGTCTGCCATAGTTGCTGTAGATGACAGCATTGACCTTTCTTAAGCTTGTGTTAATTAAGCAGCTCTCGAGCTCAAAATCAATGTCCAACTGTTGAGCTGCTTCCTGCCCCTGTTTAGGCTGAATCTTGGAAAATATTCTGCACGTTGGTCATTTGTAGTCCTTATCCACGGGCTCTCCTGTCTGAAGAGCAGAAGTTTCTTTTGCTATTCTGCATTTATGGTTTGTGAAGCAAAACTTGTTACATATTGTACATCGTAACGCTCCAAGTAATTTTTTTTGTCAAAAACTACCATTCTTTTCCATTTCTTGAGAAAACATCATAACTATTTTTATTAGAAAATCTGGATAAACTCAGTACTGTAGACTTTGGAGCACTGTAGCTATTACTATAGCTTGGCAAATGTGAGGTACTGGTACTTGTTTTGTAGTAAATTGAACCTGGTATCAGTAACAGCATCCTTCATTGGCTTAAACTCTGAGGGAGGAGGTACTCCTGCTGATGAGCACTTTAACTGCTTGCAGTTTCAGTGGTCAAAGCTGCTGTTTTTGTTGAGCGGTGAGTCGTCGCTGAATCCGCAGCTCCTTCCAATGCATTCTGCCCTAGTGATACATGTCTCATTATAAAAGAAAAATAAAGCCCCTAAACTAATAGTATAATAGTATCTCATTTTGCTTTAATAGCAGAAGTAGGAAATTAGTGTATATATATCTAAAAAAAAAAAAACCTTTTAAAAAAGTTTCTCTTATTTAATATTCTTTACAAGTACAAATTATTGACTCAAAACAATTCAGGGTGAACTCGGGTGTATTCCCCACACAGACTTCTCTCACATAGGTGATCTCTGGGGTAAGGACTGTAAATCGTAAGAAAATATTGAAAGGACTGTCAAATGCTAGAAGAAGCATCTGGCACTGTAGGGGTACTGAGCTATTGAAATAAAGTGCTTTCAGAATCTATAGGAAAACCATAGAACCCCCTTTTTGGAGGTCTCGGAAATAATTAGATAATAGTTATTCCAAGATTGCATTAGAATACTTGATCCTGCTTCTAAGGAAGAAGGGAATAGTCTTGATTACTTGGACTTACTTCTATCGTTCCCTTGAATCTGTAACATGCAACAGCTGCTTTAGAAAGTTGCGCACTTTCTTTAATGTTGGTTAGACCCCTTGCCTTGAATTGTAGCTGGAATTTACTTGTGGCTACTTTACACCCTCTTGCTATTGCTTTAACGATGCTCTGAAGTTTAAATAGTGTTTTGTCTGGTGTTTACTGTAATGGGTGTCAGGAGAGACCCATTGTATCTTTATATTGCCGGTTGGTTTATCGGTACAATTTTAACTTATCTCATTCATTAATGAAAATATGAAGTGAGGCAGTTCACAGGACAATATCAATAGTGACCCTGTTGCCCTTTCTACTTGCAACATCTCCTGTTATCATCTCTCCTTTAGCCAGTTACTGCTCACCCAATATTTCTTGTTGTAATCTTTCTCTGGCGTAATTATTTGTAATAGAGCATTACATCAAAGCCTGAGTTAAGCTAAATTAGATTTACTGTCTTTCCGTGATTTCCTTTGATGCTATCACTGAAATAGTCTGCTTTTTAGAGTCTATATTTACTGTGTTCTAGTTGTATCATGCTACCATTGCGCTGATGGAGCGTTAAAAGTCTTTGCTAGAGTTTTGTTGCAATTTGATGTTCCAATTCTTGCAAGCTGCTCATTCCAAAATACTGGAGGGAATGGAGAAAACTGATTCCCCTCCCCCCCCCCCTATTTTATCCCCCCACCCCCTCACCTCCTCCCATCTTACTGACTTCCTTTGCTTTATTTATATTCTAGGAAATTTCTTCATGTTTACATCTTTTTATCTTTGTACCCAGCAGTAGTACGTTAACATCTCTGAGACTAAAAATGCTTTACCAAATATTAATGAATACATGCACTGCACTTCTGAGAAGCCACAAATATTATGTCAGTCTTTACGGACCACTGTCAGCACTGTATACAGTGAGCGTTGGTTGTGACGGCTTCGATACAAGCCTTTACTTTGCTTCCTACTGCTATCTTCATGGCAGCTGACAGGCTCGCAATGAGGAATAGGGTCTGGGTTTCATCCAAAGGTAAACAGCCAGCAGGTTTTTATTTAATGGGAAAACACAGGTGGAAAACATGCAGTTGTCCTGAGGATACAGTCTTCAGTGCCCTTGTGGCCGTATTAGAGAAGGATCTGGATCTCTTACGTTGATTTAAGGGGACGTTGCCATGCGTTGGAATAGCTCCCGAGGCTGACCTACTGCAGAATATTTAAAGCGCATCTTTCACCTTTGATTTTCAATCTGAGAAGTTAACTAAGCAATGTAGCAACAAGAAATGCAAGAAAAATGTAAATAGCGTTGTCAAATTATTGCAAAAATAATGTGTTGTGTGTGGTTATAGAGCTAGAAAGATTTCATTTAAAAGATCAAGAATGAACCCTATTGTTGTCAGTTGTGATGCACAAAGGAGAAACAATACGATTTAAAAAACCAACCAACCAAAACCGTGATGATGTGTATTTAGAGACAGGAATTGTCTATATGTTGTCCAATTGTAAAAGTTAACATAGAAAATAGTAAGTTTACAAACCTGACTGTATCTTTAGAGTGCAAGAGGATGAAGAAATTTAATGTGTACGTAAAGCTATATGTTTTAATTACAATGCATACTTGTTATAAAATACTTACCAACTTCTCTATATTAGGGTGTCTAAAGGGTTTTGTGTTTTAAGTAGCCATTTTAATATTACGTGTTGACTTTGATCCATAGAACTAATTCAAAATGAAACTTGTCCATGACACTTTTTGCATAGTATTTTCCCATAAATCAAAGTATCAGTTTGTAAACGGGGATGACAAAGAGAAATACAACTGGTGCTCAAAAAGTCTAGGCCTGTGCAGTCGCTGCAAAATAGCATGCCGGAGTAAGTGTGTTTGTGGGTATTTCTATTCTATTTTACATTTTCTGGAAGACAACATAGTGCTTGGGGGAAAATTATCTTTGACTTAAAGTTCAAAGAGATCCTGGTATGTTCCAGTATCAAAGCTTAACTGAATTTTCTTGCTTTTAACCCGTCGAATAGCAGAAATAAAACATCTCTTCACTCTAACGCATAGGCTTCTTTGCATTGCATTGAGAGAAGAGCTGTCTCCCTCGCTCCCCTCCACCACCCTTGTGTTAGGCAGGGCTGAGACACACAAAACGTACGGCTGTGGTTCTGTCTCCAGCATGCCAGGGAGTAGTTTAAACCTGCATTTTGGAGAAGTTTGTTTTCTTCAAGAGCATTAAAATCCATGCATAAAATACCAGCAGAAGAAAGAACCGTATTGTACCTCTTACTAGTTTAATCGGGTCCTTGCCTTGCTCCTTGACCAGATTATAAAAGGAGGTCTTATTAACACTTGTAATAAACGTTCAGTCTGGTCTTCACATGTAACTAATGGAAAAACGCTTCAGATTGTCCTACGTCAACTCGTACAGTGCTCTTGTACGATGGCATTACTTAAGCTACTCATGTAGAAGAAATGGATTTAGCTGCCCTACCCTCCTCTAAACTTTCAGTTCTGATATCTGATTACTCCTTTTATATCTCCCTGTGAATAGCCAAGTATCTGCAAGAGAATTGTTGCTGAGTAGGCTAGCATGGTACAAAGTATACATTTTGGATTTTACACAGTCACAAATGTCAACATCACAAATATTCTACACCCCCATGCTAAATAAAAGAAAGCTTATTTGCGAGAATAACTGATTCTATTTTATAATCTGTTCCTTGGAATGTTTTAGATATTCTGTAATTCAGAAAGAATGGAGCAAGTCAAACTACTTGAGGGTAACAGAAGTCTTGTAGTAGAGTAAAGTTTTGCTCTTGTTAAGTAGTAAGGATAATGAACTTCAAAGGAATATAGAATGAGGTTCTGTCTCCTTTGTACACTGATTAGCTAAGGTAGGTGTGTCTAAAACTAACTTTGAGTGACAGTTAAAGCTCTTTTTCTCTCGAGAGCACATGAGAAAAATCGATTAGAATTCTTTGTCGTAATGGCTTCTAGGTAGCTTGCTCTATATGTCGGATAGGTCTTAGAACAGGTTGCCCAGTATTTGTTTATGATAAGCAATTCTCAGTGACCTCTTGTTACAGAATACTGCAACATAGAACAGCATGGGCCACCTCTGAAAAGAGATGAATCAAAATCCTCTGGGTGTCTAAATGAACTTTAATTCCAGTCGTGTGAGGTGGCAAGGGGTGGAAGGAGAGGGTTTTTTTTGCTTTGAAATCAGCTTAGAGATCTGTCAGTACATCACCTCTATAAGAAAAGAGGGGGGGGGAAAAATAAGCCCAGAATAATTCCTGGTGTGGTGTGCAAGTTTGTGTATCCTAATAGTTTGCTTTGTGCCCATTTCTGAGGCTGGCGTTTCCAACTGGCAGCGTTTTGGTTAGATAACCCGATAAGCGCACAGGAACTAGCTGACGATGAAGATGTCCTTTCAGTATCAACACCTTTGTAAGAGAGACAGCCAGCCCAGCACTCCAGGGGTATTTGCACGTGGCGCTTTCTGCGCTTCGTCTTGCTTTGCGCCTTCCCTCATCTGGCAGCCACGCTGTGAGTGATGACTTTGAGCACTTTGGCAAACCTTGTTGAGGGCTGAACACAGCCTCCATGGGCTACAATGTTTGCAGGGGCTAATGTTTCCACCTGTCAATCCTACCATTAACACCGAATAGTCAGAACAAGTTTTTGCAGGCCTCTGTCAACACTTTGTATATTTGTATATTTGTATTCTCATATGAATATACGTCGGCGTTCTTGTCAATTCGACAGCTTCAGGAAAAGAGAGGTCAGCTAATTTTCTTGATCGATCTGAAAGTTAACCTGATGGAAAAAGGTAAAGAAATCCTGAATGAATGATATGGAATTGTTTCAATGTTGTTTTCTTGGTTTTTTTTTTTCCTATAGGTGGTATATGTAAATAGGGGGGGAGGAACTGCCAATATAGCTAAACAGGACTAATACTCTTTCAGAAGGGTTATAGTGGGGATACAATGCAGAATGAAGTCCTTACGTTAACATTTTAAGACATCTGGTATAGAACCTATCCTTCATACTATACTGAACTCTCTTGTAGTAATCATTCTTATGACTAGAATCTTCCAGTGTACCAGTTGAGGTTAATCTAGTAACTAAGTAGAAAAGGATACAAGGTTTGGATATTGTCATTTAAATAATCTTTTATCGCTTTTTCAGTCCTGCGTTAAATATTTTATGTATCCGTTGAGAGTGAAAAGTCGTGAGAATCTGATAGTTATCTGCCTAAAAAATAAAATAAAGCTCTTTATGCTACTATCGTGTGCCATCCAGTAAACGCTTTGTTAACATCTCTTTAAATAGAGGTTATGTTTTGTAGGTTAATTAGATGCCTAGGTTATCATTTGTATGGCAGTGACGCCCAAAAATCAGAACTGAGACCCTAGCGTGCAGGCTCCTGTGCAGGGAGAGAGACGTGGTCCCTGCCTTCAAGTACCTCCCATCTAATGAGAAATGATGTATGAGCATGACGCATTATAGGTGGGAAAGGTGAGATGGAGGATAAGAGTAATTGATAGTATGATCAAGTTAGGTTACTTCTGTCCACAGAGCAAAAGGCTATAATTACCATAGCTATCAGCAAACCCAGGCCCCAGGAATGTCTACCCCACCACCCAAGACGCAGGGCTGTATGGATGGTCTGCCAGATGACCAAGTCAGAATTTATTGCTCTTCCAAGATGCCTATTTGATGGCAGGGAAGAGATCCCGTACCATTACTCAAGGTCAAAATCCTATATTGCTGAACAGTAACTCTAATGGCTTGTCAGAACTGGCACGCAAAGATCTGAAGTTGGACTCCTGCTAAAGCAGCTACAAGTGAAGCAAGTCTATCAATGAAAAAGGAACTTTAGAGATTATGAGATTACAACTTCAGACGCCAGAGAATTAGAGTGAAAAATGTTACTTGAAATTATTATGGCACTTTCATAGCTTTCATAGTTCAGGAATGCCCATATACATGAAGCCTTTCTTCCCCACATTTAACTTTTTCTTCCCACCTTGTTGTGTATATGAACTTCAAATGAGCACATTTAAGTTATTGGACCCGTGCATCTCCTTTAAAATGATTAGTCACATCCACTTATTTCTACTTAATTTGGGATGGTGAAGAAGAGAATGTTTACAACGAGCCCAGGAAAGTTAAACCAGCTGCTTATCAGGAAGGATGCTGCAGCATGCCCATGATTATTTTTCTTGACGCTTGTGCTTAGATTGAAAACGTCCTACCAAAGTAGGTGGTTTACTGTCAGTTGCTGTGGTATCAGAATTGGTGATTATAGAAGACAAGACAGGTGTTTAGTGATCTTAAGATGAGGTTTGGTCAATACATCCCAAGCATGCGCAAGAACAAGTGACTCTGATATCTGAAACTAGGAAAGGAACAGAAATCGTAGGTAATCTTAGAGAGCAATTAAGCTCTGTTTAGTTAGCACTACAATGGATATGAAAGGAAAACATTCTATGATATACAAAAGGCAAAAAAGGGATTCATTTGTTTGTCATCTGCTGATGATGAAATGACTGCAGACATCAGAGAATAGCCCATGGAGGCTGTTATCTTTGTAGCATTTCGTAGACTCATAGAATTGTCAGGGTTGGAAGGGACCTTAAAGATCATCTAGTTCCAACCCCCCCTGCCGTGGGCAGGGACACCTCCTACTAGATGAGGTTGCTCAGAGCCCTGTCCAGCCTGGCCTTAAAAACTTCCAGGGATGGGGTTCCAATGGGCAACCAGTGTCTCACCGCCCTCCTGGTGAAGAACTTCTTCCTAACGTCCAGTCTGAATCGTCCCATCTCTAGTTTTAATCCATTCCCTCTAGTCCTACCATTACCCGGCACCCTAAAAAGTCCCTCCCCAGCTTTCTTGTAGCCCCCTTAAGACACTGGAAGGCCACTGTAACGTCTCCCTGGAGCCTTCTTTTCTCCAGACTGAACAACCCCAACTCTCTCAGCCTGTCCTCATAGGAGAGGTGCTCCAGCCCTCTGATCATCCTCGTGGCCCTTCTCTGGACACGTTCCAGCATGTCCCTCTCTTTCTTGTAGCAGGGGCTCCAGAATTGGACGCAGTACTCCAGGTGGGGTCTCAAGAGAAGAGGAGTAGAGGGGGAGAATCACCTCCCTCGACCTGCTGGCCATGCTTCTCCTGATGCAGCCCAGGATACGATTGGCTTTCTGGGCTGCTAGTGTGCACTGACGGCTCATGTGGAGCCTCTCATCCACCAGCACCCCCAAGCCCTTTTCTTCAGGGCTGCTCTCAAGAAAAGGATTTCCTGTATCCTGCTTTACAGCCTTTAGTAGGAGAACAAACTTCTGTACTGCGCTCTTTCCTTCTCTCTCTGCCATATTTACTTATTTACTCTGTATTTACTCTGCTGAATTACTGGAGTATTCCTCAAGTGATTTCTAAGTAAGATTTTTATTATTATTTTTTTTTTCCCCCCTCAACAGATGTAACGTGGCATCACAGTCTTTATTCAGTGGTTTCCACAGAGCCACCTTTGCTTCTGAAATAGAGTTGCGAGGCAGGGACGGAAAGCACTTTGCACCGTTGAAATGGATTTCAGTAAACTGTCTTCTGTATTATTGATGACTGCTAGTTTGGGAGGTGCTTGCGATGACCCCGAGATAGTAATCGCCAACATATTATTACAATTAGTCACTTCTTCAAATGCAAGTGTGACGAGTAATTGGTTGGGTGAATGCAGATAGTAGCTATAGATATAGAGGCATGAAGTTGCAGGTCTTCTGGTGCTGCTCGTCTGCATAAATCCTTACAGAACCTTAAAGACAAGGCAATTACAACTCGTGGAGGACCTCTAGAGAGCAGAAGTAGTATGGTGTCATTTGTCTAGAGAGAGGAAGTGAGTCATATCTTATTGTCCTGTGTTTGTGCAGTACATGGAGCAGTTAGTCAGAATGCACAGTAATATCATGATAAGAAATCCATAGGTGTTGAAGGGGTTTTTTGTATTTACACAAGAGCCGAGCCTCCTTGTCTAAACCTGACTCTTGCAGTTCATGCATTCACGCAAGTTTTTAAATTGTTTTCAAATTATTAAGGTGTCTGAGCACAAAAATAACCTTTTTCCTTAACTTTGTATTGTGCTTGTCCAGGAGTTTGGATGCTAGATGATCTGCACTGGTGCTTGAAATTCACCTTTGCGTATGGCTAAAATTTGCAATCTCATAAGTAAATGCCCGAGGATTTCGGTGAAATTCCAACTTACATTAACCATTATCATCTAAGTGTAGTTGGCATTAAATAAGCTATCAGTCTGCATTGTTGTTGCAACCTCGGCGTTTAGGAAGGATGCATCTTTGCAGAACACCTACTACTGCAAATCTACTGCATTCCATACGTGACCAAGAATGTTTATGTTTAAGTTCCGTCTTGTTCTTTAACATGCCTGCTTCGACTCCTTCAGTGTTTATTTTTTTTAGTATGGTAAAGTGAATGATGTGCTGAACCTTTCAATTTGTATGTTCTGATAAAGTCCATGAAATAAAAATATAAAGCAATCAAAATGCTATAGAAATGAACTTTGCAAACAGTTGCAGTTTACACTTGACTTTCTTTGTCTGAACTTCTTCTCAGTCTTAGGTAACACCAGTAGTCTTGCAATAAGTAGTCTGAATAATTAACTAAGAAATAGCATAACAGAGCTCTGAAACATTTGACTGTGTACAACTAACTCCAGATGTGCAAGCGTGTTGGTGTTTTGTTTTTTTTTCTTTTCCTCTTCTTGCAAATTAAAAAGTGGAAGCAAAACATTTGGAAAAAGGTGAGCGAGAACAAACGTACGGGCACTGGTTATATACGATGAGTGATTATGATGCAGTTTTCCCTTGAAAAATAAGCAGACTAGTCTTCACGCATTTTCTTTATGGTCATTTAGGTTTAGCGTGTGAAATTAGAACTTTCCTGGAACATTGAAGTCCGTAAATCGTGTGATTAGAAGGGAAGTGTTTCGTTCTGGTGTCAGCTCTAAATTGAAGCCCGTGGTCAGCAGCAAGCCTTTGGCCTGTAATGCGAGGTCTTACAGGGTGGTCTGTGCCTGTGGTTCACTGACCACCTGGCTCATCAAGAGAAATCACGTAGAATCATAGGTGGTTAGAGTTGGAAGGGACCTTAAAGCTCATCCAGTTCCAAGCCCCTGCCCTGGGCAGGACACCTCCCACTAGACCAGGTTGCTCCAAGCCCTGTCTGACCTGGCCTTGAACACCTCCAGGGATGGGGCAGCCACAGCTTCTCGGGGCAACCTGGGCCGGGGGCTCACCACTCTCACAGTCAAGAGTCTCTTCCTGAGATCTCATCTAAATTCACATACTTTCAGCTTAAAGCCGTTCCCCCTCGTCCTGTGGCTCCCCTCCCTGCTCGAGAGTCCCTCCCCAGCTTTCCTGGAGCCCCCTTTAGGTACTGGGAAGGGCTATAAAGCCTCCCCGGAGCCTTCTCTTCTCCAGGCTGCTTGATTCCTCAGCAGGGAGAAAACAATGCCTCTCAAAACTTTAAAGAGGTTTATTCATCCGAGTGCTGCTTGTTCAAGGAAGCCCCGTTGTGTCATTGTAGCTGCTGGTGGCACCGTACCAATGCTCTGCAAGGTGAGCTCCTCCAGCAGGTGCACCTTGCCAGGCTGCCCAGCGCTGCCAGCTTGCACCCTCTGGTGGGAAGAGTCCATATTCGGCATCTTCTCGCTTTTTGATACTGTTTTGTCCCTTTTATTCCTCTTCTATCGTTCTTAATGAGGAGTCAAAACTACACTTTCCGTTGAACTGATTCTGGATAAGGAGAATGTTTAACAGAGTTCCTCAATAATAGTGTTCTGTTTAATCAAGATATGTGCAATATCTGTGTCCATATGTTCCTCTATGGGGTTTGGGGTAACTTTATTCAGGAAGATGAGCGCTTGCTTGTTGTGGATTAATAAAAATTGTTTGTGCTAATAGTTTCACTTACAGGTAAACAGATTAAATACTAAAATGCTTAAACTTATAAGGACTTTAAGGGCTCGTAAGGACTTGGAAGGGCTTTAATGTTGTTAGGTAACTTGTCTTGATTTTTCTCAAATAGGTTAACTTTTCTTGAATCACCCATTACTGAGACGTCCAAGAACCATAATTTATTTGCTTTCCTATACGGTTATGGCCATCAAATCCTGAATAAAATTCACCAAAAGTCCTTGTTATGAAAAATCTATTGTTTTCCCTAATAATGCCTGCCTGAAATGTCAGATAAGCTTCTGTGTACCGAGGACAAGGGTCTAAAGTCTCTATTAAAAGTTCCTTGGATATACTGAAATTAGTGCTACCGGACAGATACAGATTTGGAGATGAAAGATAAATTTTCCCCAAGTAGTCAAGGATTTCGGGGTTTATTCACGTTCTGCTGTAGTGAATAAAGACTAAATTAGGCCATGTGGATTTTCTGCGACAGGAGTTAGATATCTTTCAGCACGTCTTCTAGATGATGAGGAGGCAGCGTGAGTATTTCAGTATGGTATTGCAGTTGGGCAGATCTGTGAAAAGTGGACAGTAGTTGAGAGGATGTGTGAATGAGGGGATAGTGATCTCTTCTGGCCTTGAACTCCACTGAAGGCTATGAAAGAAGAACAGGACCACAAAGCTGTATTTTAATTTCTTTGTCACAACTGTAAATCCAGAATTAGTCTGCTTACTTGACTGAAGTCCAATTAGTCCAAATATTGACAGTGCGCGTGATTAAAAAGGCCTGCTGGAAACAAGTTAAGAAATTAAGAAATTAAAGGAAAACTATGCTTTTTTTTTTCCACTCGTTCCAAGAGTATAAGTTGATTAGAAAAAGTTGGCTTTCCTGTAAAAAGTAAATCCTTTGGAAAACATTTTCATAAAGAACTGTTGATTTTACTGACGCTTTCTAGGATGTTTTGAGAAGAACCTCCATGTCTTTTTACAGCTATTTAAAAGATTACTCGAATCGCATATTGGAAAGGCTGCGGGCATTTTCCTATCTATGTTAACGTTTTGAAAATGTATTTGCAGCTATACGTAATCTGTGCACAGAGAAACGCAGCAAAGAAGAAATTCTGCAAAGGAATACTTCTCCTGTTTTGAGAATTATTTCTAAATTGAATGTTTTATATTCAGCCTATCCTATTATTTATGTACTTCGATAGCTTTTCCACCTGAAGGTGTCAGTATTTTACAGCTGTTGAACTAAACCCTACTGAAATAGATGATATGTAAATGATTACAGCCCTGAAAATTATCCTTGTCAAAATAAATGCCTAATACTCTTTCATTTTAATATGCTCTTGAGAGAAATCTGCTGTTTAAGTGATTCTTCTTTGATTGCACTTAAAATATATTCTTTTTCTAGTTCTCTTATTTAATTTGCTGTAGAAGAACACGTGTGTGTTAAGCTTTAAAAAGCAGAAATGAGGATTATTTAGCACCAGCTAAAAATCTTTGATAATCTGAAATTATATAAAAGCTGAAGAACTTAAAGGGAGAGAAGCAAATCTGGAAGGCTGCTATCAAATATTTTATGAAAGCTCTCGGGTTCTAGAAGACAATCGGCTACCAAGCAGTGTGCCCCTTTGCTAAAACATCTCATGGTAAAATTGAGCAGGCATATTGATGTAGAAACCAGAGAGCAAAGACAAACTGGATTTCCTTGATTTAATCCCTATTTCAAAGGAAGTTTATTTTCATCCAGTAATCTAAAACTTCTTATTTTTGATGCAGGGTACAAATAATGTAACTTCGGTTTTCTTGGACCAGCCGGTCTTTTGAGAGATGGAGCAATCGGTACGATTTGGCATGGTATGTAGACATCTTGGCTACTCAGATTCACAGGCAAGACAAAGGCAGAATAACCGTGGTCAAGCCCTCAGTCGGTCCCGCTAAACTAAAGGGAGAGGGTTCAGTTCTTCGGTTTGGTGTGCAGGCTCTCTGTTTTGCAAAAAGTGCTGTTTCCAAAGAGGTTGTGTCAATACATGGAGCAGCCAGTTGTTACCGAGTATGTCACCTGTTTTTCGTGTCCGCTTAGCTGCAGCGCGCTCATGAGGAGATCAAACGACGAAGCGCGCGTTATCGCTTTCCTTTTCATCAGAGTGAGAACTGAAGATTACAGTTGAAGTTACTGGTAGGAGTTGGCCCGAGAGGTCAGATTCCCCCCCTCTCCTTCAAAATTCAACAGTGGCCTTTTATCATCACAAAGATAAGAAAAGAAACTAGCAGAGATTCCCCCCCTGCCCCCAACTGGCCCTGGCTTTTCAGTTTTTCCGAGTGTACCAGCAGCGTCCGGTAGGTGACACTCCAGCAACATGGGTATAATCAAATCATAATGAAGTTGGTTTATGTTACCGTATTATAGAATTGCAGTGCTTTTACAATTGAAAAGGAATATTTTAATTGATAAAATATAGTTTTATATTTCACTTGCTATTCGCCAAACTACAGATTGTTTGTGCAAAAGTATTTTCTATTGAATATATCAATTTCTGTCATGATAAACACTATAAAAAAAATACTCTTCTTGCTACTCACTTTACTAGCTGAGGGTTTAAAGGAAATACTAAACTTTGTGGAAGACCTTCAGCATATTTCTATTAGAAAATAATTATATTTGTTTACCAAAATAAGCTCTCATAGCAATTTTTAAGATGACAGAGGTTCATCAAATAGTTGAATCAATCATGCAAAAAAATCCTAAATGAGAAATGTAAGGTAGAAGAGCCAACAGGGATCTTTCTGAGTTATGAAGTCAACATCATGTGCAACATAGTTGTTCACAGAAAGTGCTCTTGTCCCTTCTCAGCTTCGCTTTGGAAACCAACACCACCTGCAGCCTGTTTAGAGTTGCCTTTCTTTTAGTTTCCCATTTCAGGAAAAAAGCATGGCTTTGCTGCTGGAAGCGCTTGCAGAACCAGACCTAACGTATCGCTGACCCCAGAATGGCTCTATCGAGCACAAGAAATAAATTAAGGGTTGCAGCTTTATAACAGGAATAAAAATTGCAGGACTGAAAGTGAACGAAAATAAAAATGTCAAATAGAAGCTGGTTCCAAAATGTATCTGTGATAGGAAAAGGTAGCATCCCATTCCTCATGGGAGGAATATGCAGAGGTTTTGGTCCCTATGATTGAAATGGCGTTTTCTAATTAATATCAGATATGTTGCGCTTACTTCCAAAGACGTAGGTGCTTTAAATCTTATACGTGCCACAGCTAACGGATCATCTGTGTCAGGAGTAAGACCTATTTGTTTTTCTACTTGATGTTTTACTACCAAATCTCATAAATGCATGTGATAGGACTATGAGAGTAAGGAGACTTTAGCCGCTGTTTTGATAAGCAGAAGAAATGCATTTCATAAATCTTCCCTGTTCTGCTCTCAGAGACCAGACTCCACTGCTGTTTTAACATTTGGGCGATTACTCTAGACCTACACCAATAAACTAGTGCACGAGGTGTTCTAGAATGTGCGTGTGCTGGTTTTGGAGTTGATGAAATAAAAAAAAATAAATGAGTTTGCTAACGTATATGTGCCTTGATGGTAAACTCTGTTTCAAGCACATTAAAAGAAATGTAACTTCATTTTTTCCCCATTCAGTTCAAAGGCTGAATATACTTTTTATTCAGCATCTTTTATTCTTCTTCAATGCACTTTAAGTAACTATAATGAGACACAGGGAGTAAGATTCATCCTTCAAGCGAGGAAAATTCGGAATAAATGCCAAGGAAGTTGAAGTGTCATGTAAAGCCCATGAGTTGGCTAAACCTGTTATCGCATTATTCTCTTCTCTTTGGTGAGTGTTCATATCCCTGATTACCCACTCTTGCATGCTTCGTGTGTGTTATTTTTCCAGACGATGGTTTGGGAGTAGAACACGTATTTAGGAAAGGGCAGGGGGGGGAAGACCTCGGTGGCAATTAAAATACCCGGCAGCTGCTTCCTGGTTTTAGATAGTGGTTTTGATTATTTTACCTCTTCGCGATAATTAGTTCCACATGGCCTTCTGCATATAGAGTTGACGGGAAAACCTGAATGCCTGGTACTGAACTGCTACAGTTTGAAAGAGAAGAAAATCCCGGATTATGACGAAAAGCCAAAAAGGATAGCGTTTCTGTAGCACTCAAATCCCTCGCAGTATTTTGCTTCACTTGATGAAACGCTTGGGAATCTCAGCAGTTCATCGGGCCGTACAGATTCAGTATCCAGGGATAGGTAGTGCTGTGGGATGAATTGTTTCTTAAACTAAGCTTGCAAAACAGAAGGTCAAAGGTTAATGTCCTCTTATGTAGAAGATCTCAGCAGCTTTAATGAATATCACTGGGGGTGGTTGATTTTTTTTGGATTTTTTTTTCTTTTAAGCTTTATTATCCAGGCAGGAAAGCTTAGCTTTTATGTGCCCGATGTAAGAAGGGGGGGGGGGGGAAATCAAACAAAACCAATGCTCATGATGTGCTTTGTAAGAGAAGAGGTTTACCTCGCTGTAGTTGCCTGAACTTCCCTCTCTTGGTGCACCAAACCCAGTTTGCACAAACTGTCTGGCAGCTTTCGCCCCAGTTCTCAGTCCATAATCAACAGCAAAATTGTACTCTCCGCAAGCCCTTGAGCTTCCTACGCGTTTCCCTCTGCTGTGTTTGCCACCTGGCAATATGTTTTTGCCCACTGTAGTTGCACCGTGTTTTAGGGGGGAAAAAAAAAAATTCTGACGTTAATTTTGTGGAGTGTAGTTTTACCCCCTCGCTTTGTTAGATTACTGTAAGTGACAGCCAAAATAACAGTGGGAAGCAAGAGATTTAGCAAGATAGCTCACTTCTGAAGTCACTTCACATCAGGGAGGAATGTTCTGTCTTATTCCTAAAAGAAAGAGAGCCTTTATAGGCTATCTGTGGCTTCTCATCCTGAAAAACTGACAGCTTTAAAGTCTAGGCAAATATCGGAGGGGCTTACCACAGAAATAAATGTGTCTTTGTCTTTATCTCAGGTATGGAAAGCTCAAAATTGTAATCAGAGAAGACTCTGTGAACGTTATTTAAAGCTATAATTTATCTAGCACCCAAAAACGTGCCAGGTCTTTCTCAGAGTAAGGAAGAGGTCTGTGGCCATGTAGATTAGATAATGATTGTTCATGTATGTGTGCCAGAATCTTACGTAAGCATAATGGTATCTCTAAAGAAAAAAAAACACATTATTTTATTTTTCTTTTGTATCAGCATTCAGTGTTTGGGATGCAGAGAGATCCGCTGGCACAATGAAAACTCATAACTGTCGCTGCATTATATGACACTACCAACATATTTTGCTGCTGTGGAATGGCCTTGATTTACCAGCCCCTTTGATCCTAACACACAGGATCTGCTTCTGAAAATTATTATTTTTCACACGATGAATTTGTTTTCTCTCTGCTCCCCAGCTGGCCTGGATGCCGTTCCGTCCCCTTTGTTTTTCTGGCTTGGGAGTTGCTTTTTAAATGCCAGCAGCCCATACTGGAGCCTTTGATCTTCCCCCTGCTACCTCCATGCCTACCAAAGAAGCGTTAAGTCTGTAGGCAGCATCGCTTGTATGGTCAAACGCGTCTGGCAAAAGTCAGAGCGCGGCGAGGAAAGCTCATCAAGAATTTCTGTCTTGTCAAAGCCGAGGGATGAGGTTAGTCTCAGTTAGTCAGCAAAGACTCCGTGAAAATGCATCTTCCCGGAACATCCCCAAGCCATAACGAGAGAAAGGATTCATTCTCAAACAAGTCAGGATGCTGTCAAGTTCAAGAAAAGTCAAATTGATCTCTTACTCTTTACTTCTCAGTTCCCACTTTCAGCCTCTCCTTCACCGCTGGTCACGGGTTCTATAACGCCTCATATGAAGCTTTACGTTCTTACTTAAAAGTTACAAATACTGATTTTTTTCCATAAGGAGCAAACCTTGTGTAAAATAGATTCTGCTTAATCACAGGCCTAGGTGGCAAAGGCAAGTAGTTAATTGGGGAAGCTTTCTTTGTACAAGAGAGGACAGGAGATGGAAGTAGCCCAACTTCTCAATGGAGAGACAAGATGATGATTTGCCAGAACAAAAATGCAACCAATTAACAGTGTGCGGTCCTGTGAACCTGGTTACATTGCTTTCTCAGTACTCAGCGTCTAGATAAAAAAAAAAAGAAATAATTAAGAAAATGGTTTTTATGATAGAAAATGTTCAAAATTGGCTTGACTTTTAATTTTTTATATTTGATGTAACCCTCTTGGCAAAGCATTCTTCACGCAATAGAAGTCTGTATGGAGTAGGTCATATGTAAAAGTGTATACAGGGATGTACAAGTCATCTCCAAGACACATTTGGTTTATGAACAGCAGTAAATTGAAAACACTGATTGGAACATCTGGACACAATGCTTTTAAATGACTCTGCAGGAAGGCGCAAGCAAGAATTGTGTCCATCATGTTTTTAGGCCTGTTTGCGGACAGGAGCAAGATTGCCAAGAGTTGAAGACTCGCGAACGTTCTTGCCGCTATTTCCAGAGCTGAGGTAAACCAGCGGGATTGGACACCCTATCGTCAGTCAAAGCTAAGCTGGTCTATTCACCAGTCTGCTGAAATGGTCTGGTGTTTTGTTGGGTTTTTTTTTCCTTCACGGAGTTTGCTGGCAAACATTATACTTTTTTTTTTTTAATAGAAACATTCTTCCTCTACAGCAGAGCTGTTTGAAATTCTCTTTCAGATGGTATGTGTTATTTCTTCCGTGTGATGGGTGAAATTGAGGAGGTCTTTTGAAGTACTCCGTATGAAGAGAAGTAACACAATAGAGGCTGAAACACGGAAAGATCTGTTTATTGGACAAAGGATGCGTGCAGCCAGGTATCCAACATGAGGGCTCACCTCTACGGAAGTCACACACGCTTTAATGATAGGAGAAGCAAGCCGGTTGAATTCAAACACTGTTGCATGCCCAGCGATTTGCTATATCTGCCTGAGGCGGAAAAGGTTCTTCACAGTCATAATAAAATCATTTCTTTAACTAGAGAGGCAGATTGACAATAGCATGAAATGTGCACGGTATGAAATAATGGCTGAGAGAAATCGGATGGTTTTAAATACTGTTTTATGAAAGGACTAGAGTTTAAAGTATGTGCATGAGATTTTGGAATGGCTTTGTTCTTTTTCTGCAAAGGCTTCAGACTCGGTACAAATGAGCTTTTTTGATGACCAGGCGCCACTCGCTAATGTGAAGTGAACGTGAGCCAAAGCCGTTCATATAGATAAAAGCCATAAAGAAATGCTGTCTCATAATAATGAAAGGCTATAAACTCTTGTCTCTGTTGCCTGCGAGATCTGTTCTAACAGGCACATAGTGACCGCTGAAAGACAAGGTGGTCACAAGGCTGTGGAGGTGAGATGAATTTCCATCCCTGCGTTGGCAGCAATTGGCCTTTTCCTTGACACGATGGCTTGCATGCTTGAAACGTGAGACGCTCACGTTTAACGCTCTGCTGTGCCTAAATTGTGACAGAGCTTTGTGTTCAGATACGCTTGAAGTATTTTAAGGAAGCCTCTTATCAAAGAGTAACACTTTGTACAAATAAGTAGTTACTGGGGGCAGGAAAGGAAGGAAAAACAGGACTCTGCAGTCATATACGAAAGGGCTTGACTTAGGTCCCTGCTTCTGTATGTTGTATTTTATGTAAGGTTGTATAGCTTTGCCGGCTTTTTCTAGTATGGTCTCTTTGCCTCCGGTGTGTGTACGTGTGTGTGTCTCTCTCTCTCTCTCAACTCACCTTCCAATCAAGCAGATCCTCCTGAGAACATTCAAAGTGGTCTGAAACAGGAGGGAGAGGTTTGAAGACTGCTAAAAAAGCAGTGACGCTGAAGAAGTGCCTAATTCCATGGGAGACTTAGAGACCAAATGTCTGTGTGGAGACAGGCGTTACTTGCTATCGCCGAATGAACTGCTTCATCAACTTTGGAGTGTTAGGCCTTGGCTACACCAGGTAGCACTAAGACTGCAAATACAATATGTGTCTTGTTAACCAAATCCTGCTACCTCTTAATTCTTCTATGTAGTCCTACTCTTAATTTGTACAGATCAGGCATAAGAATCTTGGGTTTGTTTGATTTTTTTTAAGAGTTTTTTGGTCTTTTTTTTCTTCTTTTACGCCTTTGCAGTATATAGGAAAAAATTCCCTTTGAAAAGCTATTTTTCTAGTTCCTGGCCAATACCCAACTCAGTCTTCTGAAAGTCACCTGTGAGTGCTGAAGTTGTGTTTGAAAAACAACCTTTCTGCTTAAGAATGTCCGCAGTTCCTTTTTTCCAAAAAAGGAAGTATCTGTATGAAGAAGGCTATATTTATTAGTGATTGAGGAAAAAGGTGTTTGGCTACTAAAACTGTACGCATGGCTGAAAATGGCAGTAATTTTCAGTCTGGGAAAGACAAGCATTTCTGCGTTTGTGCTTTCTCTGTGTTCAGGGTCACCCGTGGATAATACTGATGCCCTTTTGGCATCTGACTAGTTACTATGTATGTGGTCGGTCCTGAAGGATGACTTAACTATATGCACCTTTACTAGTGAAGCCAGTTGATGATTTTCTGAACGGAAAAAAACAACCAGGAAGTTCAGAAATTCCAAATTGCAAAGTTAATTGAAATCAACTGAAAACTAAGGTCTTTTAATTGCCGCTAGGACCATAGACCTTGCCTAGTTTTAGGTGGTGTTTTCTTTCCCCAGAGACTCTTTACAACTTCCCTCTTCCACAGCATCGCATTCCTGGCTATTTTGTTGACCCTGTCAAAACTGCATCCTTGACTCAGCTTTAAAAAAATGCCGTTTCTATACGAATGCCCAGGAAAGGTTGAAGTTCCTCATGTTCTTTGTGTCACCGCCTCTCGGATCTCTACTTTACCCTGAATGTTTATTTAGGACTGGGAATTACTAGTGATTGTGTAGATGGTAAGGAGGAACTGCTTATTTCTGTTTAGTTTAAAAAAAAAAAAAAAATAAAAAAAAATAACTGCAGAGACCCTGCAAATGACTCGGAATCATGAGCTATGTGGCAATTCAATATAGAAACGCAGGTTATAGGGAGTAATTAGACTTCTATTTTTCCTTTTTATTCAATCCTGTTAATTGTTATTATCATATCTTGAGCTGTCAGTACTTAATCTCATCTTCTGCCGCCAAGGGATTTTGAATCTGACCTATGTGGAAAGAAGGGTGTGGAAAAAAAGCAACTTTTGACTTTAGTGAAATGTCATTTCCCAAGAATGTGGGTTTCCATTTTTTTTTTCCCCAGTTCTTCAGTGTAGACCTGACACTTGGAAACGCATGGCTTCTCTTTCATGTTCTCAAGGAAATCTACTCAGAATACATTAGTAAACAGGAAGTTTAAAAGGACAGCTGAGGATGCTCGATCTGAGAAGAAGTGGCCTGAAATTGCTGTGAAAAAACACTGCATGCTTAACGTTGACATAGATGCCTGTGTTCTATCTCTGAAGAACATGTATGTCTGCCTGACGATTTCAACCTTAGCAAATTTATTTGCTGTAGTGCTCGTAAGTAGGAGAAGCTACCCCAAATACTCCTTTACCTTAAGGATGGCGGAAAAGGAGTGAGAAACCACAAGAGAAAATATTTCAGGGTGAAGTAGGTGGATGCATACTACTGTGGTGTTTTTCTGCTTGCCAGCGGAGAAACAATTCTTGTTATGAACCTTTTACTGGGCGGCTACAATAAAGCATATGGTCATCGTTTAAGTGATTATTTCCCATTGCTTGCTGATGAGCTTCCATACCCAGTTCAAGGTGTCCTATTCCCATTAGTCTAACGCACAGAGAATACCATTCAATAGAACGTATGCAGGATATTTAATTTGTGGTTTTGAAAGGATTGGTTAAACCTTTCACTTGCTGTTACGCAAATGGTAATTAATTTCAACTTAGTAAGACAGAAAACTGCAACGTGTGGAGAGAGGTGGGTGTTTTGTTTGGATTTGTCTCTACCTCCGTGTATATATGGCAATATCCCTCCACCATATATAGAGAGAGCAGATATAAATCGGCAAATCTTTTATTTCAAGTTGAATTCCTATGTACAATAGCAGTGAACCAGCTCTATTTTCCACTGTAATGACTTCCGAGGGTTAGAGAAAGACAAACTCGAAAATCAGCTGAATTTGAGGTTGTTAGGTGAAGCCCAAAGGTGACATCATTAAGCGATCCGTGAAGGCCGATTCTGCCGGTATATCTTGCCCAGATGGGCATCTTCTGCGCGTTGCGGAACAGGAGATTTACAATATATGTTTCAAAGCTCTTGTTTGCGTCCTTTGAAAAACTTCTGCTTGCTTATGGGTTCTTCAGCTGGTTTGTTGTTGTTTTTTCATGTCTCATGCCTTCATTTTGCATTCGATCGCTGCAGAGAAGGGAGGGCAGCTGGTATATCTAACTGGGGGGGAAAAAAAACAAGCCCAAAGAAGACTTAAGCATACTAGCTGTCTTTTGAACCTCTTACATATCAGGGGGCTGATTAAAAAAAAAAAATAAATCTGCTGCAGCTAATAGGACTGACTCTAGTAATCTTACTGGGTTTTGAACTTAGACTTCAGTATCTGCACTTGTATTAGCCTGTAGAAAAAAAAAAAAGCTGCATTTTTTAATGTGCTGCCAGCAGATGTCTCACACATTTTCTTACAAAAGCAGGATTAATGATTCAACTCACTTTGATCGCACGGTTCCAAGAAAGTGAAAGTTGATGAAATGTTTTTCGTTATGATACGGACAAATCTCCAGTAGCTTCAGCACCAGCTAGTTTGAGTCCTTTTCTCAGACGGGTTTACATAGTAATCAAAGCAGAGCAAAATTTCCGGGGTTCTTTCAGTATTTTCATGCTCAATATGAAACTTAATGTGCCTAAAAAAGTCTTAACTCCTCGCATTAAAAATAATTTATATTTCAGGCTTTCTCATTTTTTATTTATTCTTATGCCCTTCACGCTGCTCGTGCGAAGGGACTCTAAAATGGCCTTGGAAATGACAATTTACCACAAACGTAAGGAGTTTGGCAGAGTACTGTTGATGCAAATGCTGTTGGCTGTGTTCTTCTGTAATAACCGCTTGCATTAATTATTCCTTCTGCTATCAAAGGAACGCTCTGAATTACGCTGTATTTGACGCTGTTTGGCATTGTACAGAAACTGCTGCTAAAAGCCTCGGAGATCCTGTTCTGCTGTGCCACATCAGCCATTTTCACAGCCCTAGTGCTTATGCTGTGTGCCTGAAGACTGCAGTCTATTTAGCTTTTTAGCCATGGAGCCAGAGAATGATTAACAAAAATCCACGTACTCCCTGAAACATTCTTATTAGTCTGATTTCAGAGATGTAATGCAGCAGTAACGTGGACCAAAAAAAGTAAAAGTGTTTTACCTGTTCACGTGAGGTCCAAAAGCGATTATACGAAATTGAGAGGTGCTTCCATTTTCTATAGAAACAAGAAACAGAAAGAGAAAAGCTGTGAAGGTGCTTTGGGGCTTTAGTAGTTGCAGGAGAGGGGCAGGGGTTATTCTTCCGCCTTCAGAGCCAGTGAGCTGCTATAGACCTGGGGAAAAACCCAACCTGCGTATCGTAACCCAGCTGTCCTTATCCGTGAGAATGCTGGTGCCACGATAATACGATTACTCTGCATGTATTTGCTTGCCTTTTTGTATATAGGGGGAAAATAACTGGGAGGATGCGTCCCCAACAGTCGGAGGCGCAGCTTTTTAGATAGGCAGATAGAGAGATGCCTTTCAAGGCAGTTCACGACTGACTGATCATTTCAGTCGTCTTATTTTGTACATCCCAAATTGAGCCCAATGTTTCTAAAAATGGAAAAGCAAAGGCCTGGATCAGGGTCCAAAAAAAAAAAAAAAAGGAGGGAAATAAAAGTATGTGCAATGAATAACATAAGAATGCAACTCTGCTGTTTTGCTTATATATTATGTACCCTTCTGCCTGTCTTCTCGTGTGTTTACTCACACTGGAAATTCTGGATTGCGACCTTGGTAAGAAATACCAATTTGACCTGAAACAGGCATGTAGAAGGTGAAGGGAGTACAGGCCATCATTCTCCACTAAGCACACTCGCTCTTCTAAAGCAAGAACAACCGAAAAAGCTGACAAAAGCCAACCGGAGTAGTAAGGACACTGGTAATGATTCAGACAATGGGTCCTTTGTTCCTCAAGGGCAACAGAGAGCAGCGTAAACCTAAAGATGTAGTTCAGTGATCGCTTCTCAAAGAGCACAACAGAAATCCTGGGTGCTTGTCTTGTCCTTGTCTCATAAGCTTATTTTCTATATGTGCCACCAATATAATACATCTGTTGGGGATTAAGTTTTTAGGACCTGGGACTTTGACATTGAGCTTTAACATCTTAGTCTTCGGTAAATATCTGTTTCTGGATGGAAGTTGTGCTGAGCTGCCTCGAAATGCAAACGTGTGTGAGTGCAGCACCAGCAACAGTTTGGAAAATAATTGTCCTTGGCTTTTGAGGCAGGATGGAAACATATGAAGACGGAGGAATGATATGCAACTTAGAGCCTTTCCTTCATTCTACGCCAATATTTTTATTCAGCTGGGAACGGTAGCTTTAAAACTCATTCAGGTCTATTTTACAAATCCTACAGAGGTCTCTTTCACCACTTTGGTAATTTTACAGCAGTGTTTAATGAGTAGTGTATATATATAATAGTTACTTGTGTCTTGTACTTCCCATATTCTTTCAGCACTCGTATCTACATTACGTTGATGAAGTCCTATCAACCAAAGAAATTCCTTTAAAATTTGTGATAAACATAGCCTGAGGTTTACAGGCATAACATCAAATATTTGCCCCTTATTTCCACGGCTGCTTTTTGTCCCCAAAAGTGGAGCTGGGTCTCCAGGCATGTGCTGTTGCTTATGGTGGCGCTTCCAGCTGTGCGTGATGCCTAAACTTTTGTTCTCGAGTAACTTGAATCACTAAAGTTCACTGGGATGCTCACTAACTTTTGAAAAACGTGCTGAAATCTCTGACTTTGAGAGGGATTATTAGAGCAACGAGCAGGACGTAGTGGCAGAATGATCCACAGGCACGGATGTTTCAGTCATGTCTCCAGGACCTCTGTGTACCTGAGGAAGCGTTTGTCACTTCTTGGCTGACCGGAATATTTTTAGAAGTAATCAGGAAGCCAGATTTAGGGGGGGACAGTATTTGATCCTGTCGATAAATACCCGACCTCCCAGCCCCGGGGGGCTGAGCTGGGGCAGGCGGAGCAAAATCAGGGAGGCTCACAATAAACCTCGGAAATGGATGCAGTCTGCGTTATAAATCAAAAGAAATTCAACCCTTCTGTCAAACAGGATTGCGCTTCTGCTGATGATACTTTATTATGTTTGGAAAAAGAGATGAGGATCGGATAGGGTCTAATTAAGGGGAAAAGGAAATGTAATTTCTAATGCCTTCTTTGCTGTATCTCTGCACGGATGTTTTCCAGGGTGGTTTCCAGGTAACTACTGAAATCATAATATAACTGTTGAATACCGATTACGTCTATTCTTTAATTAGCTGTTGTTGATTTAGCACTGAGGGCTTACACTATGCTATACTATACAAATATGATTATAAAATATGCAATGGGAAGAGATGAAGTCATATCCCTCACGAAAGATAAACAAGCTTAAAATCTGTCTTTAAAATGAGTATAGATTTTTGTCTTTACCCTTCATGTCTTTCCAGAGGCAGAACTTTGTTGTAAAAATGCAGTTCTTATTGAAGTACTCTGTATAAGGCCAATTCAATAATGTGAACTTCCTCGATATTACACATTCTTGCACTTTCTACTCCAGTTCAGCATCCCTTACTTCCCTTTGTTTGAAAATCCATCATGGAAATTATTTGACTGAGTGAAGTGGAAAGAAAAGAATCTGAATAAAATAACATTCTTCATAAAAATGCGCTAAAGTTTTACGACAAGATCTTAAGAGGCACAAATACTGTTAGGTTGATAACACCGTTAATTTCGCGTAGAATCATAAGCATCTGTCAGGCTTCTGTTTCTTCTATAGGCTTTCCGTTACCTGAGGATGTTTTAAATTATCAGTTGTAACTTAAAGAAAACCCAACACTTCAATTGTGTTATTAAAAGACACGTTCCCTTCTCAGTCTTCTCAGACTCTTTTGTTACTTAGATGACAATCTCCATGGAATTTTTCACTTAAAAAATCCCATCAAAATATATCAATTAAAAAAAAAAAAAAGGAATTTTTTAATAGAGACTTGCTCCAGTAGAAAAGCAGAAAATCATTTCTTTGTTCAGTTCAGGAACCACAGATTTTTAAATAAAATTTTTTAAAAATCAAATTCGATACGTTATTGACTCGTGAGACACAAAGTCACGTATTTTTCTTTAAAGCAAATTAAAGAATCCATTTACAACTCAGAAGAAAAAGCTGGGAAAGAAAATGCTGGTGTAAGAAAATAGTTGAAATACCCTTTTGTAGTTCTTAGTGATTTAAGTATTGCGTAAATATTTAAATATTAAATGTTATAGCTATTGAAGCTCAGAAATTTCAGGTGGCATTTTAAGCTGACAAAATTTGCAAAATCAAAAAAGCAGGGAAGTGTGTTGAAGGATTGAATTGAGTGAAGGATTGAATTCAATCGAAGGATTGAATTGAGTGTCTTCTCCAGCTGCTGTTTGGTGAAGAATGTTGTCATCTTTGCGTTCCTGTAGATCCAAAGGGGGGAATCCACCCTACAGCCCCCAAATGGGAGCTTTACTGTAGTTGTGGAATAACTACAAAATTGCTTCATGTTTCTTTCAAGTCATGGTAGCGTTTTATTTAAAAAATTAATCAAATTAAATTCTTTTCAGTATCTGGAAGAAGCTATTCTGGAAGTGCGGGGCTGGATATACTAAACTTGCTTTTTAGAAAAGCAGAATGACGTTACAAGCTGTATTGTGGGAGGGATTATGAAAAAAAGGATGTTTTCTTCATTAGTTGACCTTAAATCTAAACAACTGACGTTCAGGAGAGTTTTGAAGCAATTGACTGCAGATCTGTCTGTGCTGTTACCACGTATTTGAATAGGTCTTGGAACACTTAGAATGTGTCAGAGCAATCTTTAGATAAGAAAATGAGCTTGCACAGGTATTTTCAGGCTGCTGGTCCTTTGTAAATAACAGAATTATCGATATTGACTTGCATAAAAGAGAAGATAAATAATAACGAATGGAGGAACCTGGGGAAGTAGTTCTTACAAAACTAACTTGGTATCTTTATGTGTAACTAAAAGATTGGTTTTAGTGATTTGATTTAGTGATTGTCCCTGTAACTGTATTGGAGGTATTTACGTAATTATGGAAGACCAGACTAGAAAATATACTTTGCATGTATATGTAAAAATTCTGACACAAAGCATTTCTTTAACGGAGCAAAAAGAATTTAAAAAGGTGAAAAATCCTCAAACAAAAAACACGTTTGGGGAAAAATGAAGGTACTGTACTTAGAGATACTGCATAAAGAAGGGTAAAAGAACCAATTCCCCCCCCCCCCTTTTTTATCTATTTATAGAATTTATCTTTCAGCTCTAGATGCCGTAAGTCTGTACGGACGTGGTGGGGAGTGGGGAAGCTGTAGATGTGGTTGTCTTGTTCAGTTGCCTTTGGTTGGTAAATCTCCTGATTAAATCATCGCTTTGAGTCTGTCGTTTCAGTCTGCGTAGGAGATGTAACTACTAAAATATTTTCTGCCTATTTCCAATTCTCCTTGATTTCCCTTGTGTGTCATAATTAAAACCAACATTATTTTGAATGCGTTGGTGTGTCTGTAGGGCGCTTTTGAACTGCCTGCTCATGTTTTAAAATCCCTATATTGCTTTGAAAATTAGCATGACCGTGTTCTGCTTCATTTCTATAATTAGGCAAACTCCAGATAGTAGCTAACATTTATTGATTAAATACAGTTTTACCTCTAGTAACTATATTTTGCTCCGGTCTGAAACAGCAATCTTGACATCTGTGCCAAATATTAAGCAAATAATGGATTTTTTTTGTTTGTTTTGATATAACAAGTCACATAACAGCAGTAGATCTTTTCTGACCAGTTATTACCGGTATTCTCTTTCATTTTAAATTGTCTAAGGCAACAAAAATATGAGCCTGTTTTTAAAACCATTTGGACAAGTTAAAGGCAACTGCATTATAAAAACCTAGTTGTGTCACCTAAAAGTGGGCGAAGTTATGACTGGTAAACAAAAAACACCTAAAATGGTTAAGATTTTAAATGTTGTAGATTAAACCTCATTTACAGATTAAATACCTTTTTTTTTCTTTTTAGTCCCTTTACGATTGTTAGGGGAAAAAGTTATTTCATTGAAAATGAATGAGAAAATTTTATCCCCAGTGATAGTAATGGTAAATTCTGGGGGGTGTTGGGCGAAGCAGAGTGTAGGCTCCTCTTTCCTTGTGATCATAAATTGGATTGACCGAATCACTACTTTGTTTAATCTGCAGGGTTGGCATGTGTGGCGGTTGCCTTAGCTGCCTTCTCCCTGCAGAAATACCTTCGTTTCCTTATTTCCACCATCCCCTCAGCTATAAGGATTGGTGTTTTCAAAGCGACGTTTGGTTTTGATTTTCGTTTCTCTTCTACGAAGGTGTGCAGGACCCCAGAAGCCCCTGTCTTAACTGGAAGCTTTGATTGCCTGAGACTTCTGAAAATGACGTCTTGTCTCCCGGAGAGGAAAAAAACTAGAACCTCCTTCCCATAAAAACCTTTTCTGAATGTCTCGTTGATAATTACTAATAGGTATAACGTTACTTTATAGGATATTAAAAGATTTCAAAGTTTAATATCCAGACTAACAAAGCTGAAAGTCATTTCTGCTGCACGTGGTGATAATTAGCTTTTCAAAGTGTAACAGTTAGGCGGAGACGCCTTTGCTGACGCTTATCAATAAATGCTAAAATATACGTATTTTTATAATTCCAAGGGTCATTAATTGAAGCCTGAGAAAGAAGAATAAAATTGAATCTTCGGGAAGTTTCAGAACAAAAACGAAGTTCAGGCTTCAGGGACATCCTAGTTTTGGGTATGTGGACAGTGTGTGGTTGGAGACAGCCCTCTCAGGTGTTATCTTGCCAATAAATAAAATTAGCAGTTAGGAGGTACCTGCCAAGCAGTCCATACCCCAGGCAGCAGACAATGCTGCCCTTTATCTCTCCCTTGAAGTCCAGAGTCATCCTTTTTTTATTTTTTATTAGTCTCACATTTCAAGCTATGACAAGTTTAAAAACTGAAACCAATACGTTCAAAGCTTTTTGTGTAATAACCGAGGCCCACTAAATGGAATTAGCGTGGGGAGCGTTGGCACTTAAGCCAAATAAAAGTATTTGATCCATGTTGATTCACACGCTTGTCATCAGCTAATAGAGAAAACTGCAGCGACTGTAAATCATAGGGCGCTACGTTTAAATTGAATTTCACAACTAACTCCAGAATTGCCCCCCCTATCAAATTGTAAATGAGAGAGAAGAGAAAAGGAAATATAAAAAGCTAATTATGATAATGTATTTATGGTAGCGCTAACATGAAATACTGCTGCTTTTCAGAAGTCATTAATGAAAATGGAGACATTTTTGATGGTACCCACATCACTGACACAGCTGTTGTAGCTAATGGAATGCTTTCTACATGCTCACGTAGACAGCGAAGGAAAAAGGCCGCTTAATTCTTGAGGGTTTCCAAAATCACTGGGCCAGCAATGGTCACATTCCCACCACGCGCAGGAGAAGGTTGAGTTTTCAACATCTCGCTCTTCATGACTGTCTACATTCCAAGCAATCTTTCTCTCTCATAATCCTCAAACATGACATTTTCTGGCTATCGTCCTTTAAATTTTAGCCGCAAAGGTATAAAAGCTATGTTTTTCGGGTGTAAAGCCATAAAAGGGAATTTAATGTCCATGTCCTATTGTCCGTTCCTTTATACCAGGCTTGCCGACTACTTTCTCAAGTGGTCTGCGTTATAAAATGCAAAAACTTTGTTTCAGCCCCCCAATTAGGGTTGTTTTTCCCTGAAATTGGATACAGTGCAAAAAATTTGGGGGGGGGAGGGCAGGAAAGAAGGGAAGAGTATCCATAGGAAGAAAGTTAGAAACAAAAATGCCTGCTGACCCACCCTGGACAGCTAGTATTCTTGGAAGCATCCATTATTTGAAATTATCTGTAGAGTTTTCTAGAATCTTTCAGAAGACTAAATTCACATAAAATATTCTTTTTTTTTTTTCTTTAAAAACTGATTTGAAAACTCATATGCTGCCAGCGTGCTTGCTGCCTTTTCTCCAGTGAAAGGTTTTGCCAGTTTATGGCTCTTTACGCCATTGTTTTGCAAGTGAAATGTTTGTCAGCATTGTCTCTTAAGATGGTCACAGTATTTTATTTTTTTTTTTTTAGCCACGGGGTAAAGTGGGACAAATTCAACTGCGCTGGACTTAAAAGCATATAGGCAGCTTTCAGTTAATTGCTGCATCTTCGGTTCTTTGGGTCAGCTTTTTTGCCTAATCTGTTTTTGAGGCTTTTAATGAGGCTTTTTTTCTCCATTCCTTGGAGAATGGCAAGAATTCATATGGGATTTGTTGGCATCAGCCAGCTGCTGCCCTCTGATGCTAATGCTGCGATCTGTCCATCGCAGGTAAAGGAATTTAACTAATTGTGTCACGCTTTGGGTGGACGATTTAGGGGCTGTCCATAACTGTAAAAAATCAAATCTCATGACTTCTTAATTGTTTGATTATTGGATCTCTTAGTAAGCGTATGAGATGCCTTCTTGAGAAAAGGCATAGTTCTCTAACCAGACTTGGTTTTATTTTCTGCGGCGAAAGAGGTATTAGTTCACACTAAGCATAGCCAGATGTACGGGTCGCTGCCAAGAGTGTTCCGACATTACATTCAGGAGTTTTCACAAACATCTTGCTAAAAATGTAAGCTATAACCTTGGCTGTATTTTTCCATATCTAACAATATAAAACATCTGGGTGAGAGAAATTCTCTGCTGTTACTGACAGAGCTAAATTTGTGCTGCAAGTACTGAACTGAAAATTCAGACTTTAAAGTGGTTTCTGAAAATTCGTGAAGCGCTGCAGGACTCTTTTTGTGCTTAAGATGTAATATTCCACATTTAGTAGCACAGTGTGTTTCAGTTAAGAAAAAATTGTCACAAGAACTATATGCATATATATATATACACACACAGTGTTAATGTTTTTTAATAAGGATGTGGTAAAACACTAAATTTGGTGTTTTGTTAGTTCTGTGTTGTTAATTTGATGTTAGTTCTGAGCACTAAGGTCTCTTCACAAATGAGTTTTACAGTCTTTCAGCTTTTCTGAGCCACACAGCTCAATGAAAACCTGATCAATGTTTAGTGTCGTGGTCCCATGTACAATTTATGTTGTCAAACGACAGTTTTAAATTTTGAATTAGTTGTCTGCTTAATAGAAAACTGACAGGAACTCTACAGAAGGATCTAAGTCACTTGCTTTGAAAGAAAAAAATCCAGTGTTTCTTAGAGTATTTGGTCACTCCTACACTGGACGTACAATCAGGGCTACACAAAAAATGAAAATCACAGAAGGTTTTTACATTCAAATTATAAGTAGCACTTTCTAATAAACTGAAAGGGTGTTTTTCACTAAAAACTAATAATATGCAGCTTTCTCAAGGCAAACAAAAACGGTCAGCCATTTACTGAGTCGTAGAAAACAATCCTTAATTGATTATTGTTGCCAAACTGACAATAAAGCCGGACGAATCCATTACACAGAAAGCTTCCTATCAAATTCTCAGTCCACATCCATTCAGAACTTGTAATATTTCAACCCGTGTCCGAAATCCACGTTCTGATCTCACCGACGGAAGTTCTGTTTTATCTCGATCTGAGGAGTAGATACGGAGCTGCAGTAAAGACCGGCTTAGAACTCTCTGGGCACATCCAGCTCCTGAGCAAAGTCCTTTCCCTGAATCGTCTCTTCGATTCCTTTTGCTGGACTGAGATTGGAATTGTTTGAATATCAGTTTCTCTGTCATATGTAAAAGCACGTAGAAGCGTGATGCAGGTGAAGGCTTGTCTTGTTGTAATGTTTAAAAGCTGTCAATTAAAAATAAATAATATTTAAAAGAAAAAGGTATCAGGATGGGAGTGTTCCCCGCTGAATCACACTTTTTAATAGAGTTTATAAGCCCGCACTTAGCTTCTCTGTGTATCTTGTTCTCCGCATGCTGCTATTAAGGATAACTATACTTTCCCACTGCTTGTATTCTACAGATGAGCACATGAGTTGTGAGGTACAGAGGAAGGGAAACCAAGGGAAATTTTGAAGTTCTAGACCTAATGTCACTGACACCAGTGGTAATATTGCCGCTGACTTCAGCGGGAATAGCGAAAAGCATCTATTGTATGCCACCTCTCTGCAAGGGAATACTTCTGTGGAGCTCGAAACCAGTTTCGTGTTTAGCCTATAAAAAAAATACTTGGATTTTGCTTATAAGAGCTGGCCTTTAGATTATATGCTCCTTAGTTTCAGGGGCCATGGCACTTGTGTTTTATTCAGCAGCAGCGCTTGATGCTGAAGTTTCCGCTAGCACTTCAAAATGTAGAAATGGCATCTGCGTTTTCTGCTAGACTTGAACTTTAATCTTTTGTGTTGTATTTGATTTGTATTGTTATAAACTACTTAACGTTTGTTAATCCTGTTTTTGAAATAAGCAATACGCTAAAAGAATATTTCACTAGGCTATGCGGTGAATTTTCTTATGAAGAAAATGCTGCAAATTCTCTCTTCTTACAAGTTAGTGCAAGTTAGGAGCAGCTTTGAGTATCAAAACTCATTCTGAGTCATTTAATCGCACTTTCTGTACAACTCTTTCTCCTCTATTGTCTCTTCGAGCAGAAAGTCCCAACTCCAAACTTATAAAATTAAACGATTTGTTAGAGGTCCCGCTTCCCCTATGTTTATGAGGTTATAGACAAAAGCTCATGTAAATCTGTAGTTCTGGACAGAGGATGAAGCAGTATGGAAGAAGAAAATGCATTTGTCATAGTGTGGTTTGCTGACACATGTTTTGAACTGTTTCTCTTGGCTTTCAGCTTAATCTTTGCTCTCACAAATGTCAGTTCCATTAATCTCTCCTTAACAAGTGAACTAAGAGAAGGTTTTGTCGGCCACGGCCTGCCTATTGAAAGCAGTATGATCAGGTCAGTAAGAACTCGTCTACAATTTACAGGAGGCATCTGGCTATACGGAGAGCCAAAAAGTACTGTTTGTTGAGAAACACGCTTAAAAGTATATAAAGGCATGGCATTTTCAGCGGTGTAGGTCTTATCTTCTTGTCAAGTATCGCAGAAAATACTCGACACGTTGACCCGTCAGTTTTAACAAGCCATCCAAACCAGTCTGGAGTAAGCCCTGTGTTCCTCCTGTCATTCGTGACTAATTATATACCGTAATTCAGCCCAAGTTACCAAGACTGGAAAGGGCAGTCGGGTTCAGTATTTGTTGCAGAGACATAACGCCACTCGGAAAATACACAAGAGTTACGCTAGCAAACACCATTCCCAAAGCTAGGACATCATCAGTGACGCTGTTGGATAAATAAGGCTTGCTTACCAATCTTTGAAAACATTTCCAAGAGACACCTCTCCAGAATAGGTCAAGTGATTTTTTCCATTTCTTTGTGGACTACTATATGTCCAGCTGGATTTATGGTTATTTTTAAATGCGTGCACTATGTTTCAAATGAGATAAAATTTGTAAGATCTTCTTGTTGTATGTGTAGGGTTGCTTTTTTTTCTTAAAATAATAGTAATAAATAAAAAAAAAAGACAAAGACCTGCAGTCCTTACTAACCTGAGCGTTTACTTTCATTGTTGCTTATACGTAGATATAGAAGCTTCACAGGTTTGGAAGCAAAAAGGAGTTGCCTCTGTAAAATCCAAGTTCAAAATTTTGCTGCCCAGTCTGTTATGCATGAAAGCAGAAACTTGCCTGAAAACAGTTTAAACGAGGTGGATAAAATCTGCCTTGGAAAGCATCACCCTAGATAATTTTCCAGCTTAGCCGTATATGTAATAGCTGCCATCTGAAAAAATTATTATTTATCGATTATAGTAGTATTTGGGAGAAGAACAATTTTCTGGCACATTCTTCGGAAAAAGAAGCCTGTGTCTCTGAAGCAATCGCTTTATTTGATCTTGTTGGTTTTAACACACTCTTCTAGTCTTTTTTTTCCATTTGCCTCAAATCCATCTCTCCAACTCTAGTGGTGTTCTGAACATCCTTTTCTCTTTCACCTGTATTTAAGTCCGGCTGCGCTGCTTGACACATCTAGTTCTAGATAAAATAATTGCGTTGGGTAGTATCTTTTCATAATATCTTTCTGGGGAAAAAAAAAAAAAAACAAACGAAAAACAAAAAAAAACCCCAAAACTGCACGTGAGTGACCTTGCCGTGTGTGAGATTGCGTTGCAGCTGTAATTCCGCATGCATCGCCTGGGAATTGGTGGGTGACAATACCAGCAAACCTTAGCTTTAGCCAGAAACATGACATTATCACACATTATGGTATCTCTTCTTTTCGGCTGAAGCTGAATCGTACCTAATGGACTGTCTGTAGCATACAGAAGGCGTTTTCGTGTCTGCGTAATGCTTTTATACTGATCTGCACGCGCATTGTAATGTATTCTGAATAAGATTTAAAACAGAAAACACTAGAAAACTTCACAGATAATCAGAACAACAAAAGAAAAGCAGGACTGAAACGAACAAAAAAGTTCCTGGGACATTTGAAATGATTTTCTAGAAAGTTCATGCCTGTAAAATGCTGTCAGTCTAAATGCAGAAGTTTTTTGTTCCGGTCTGTAAGATGGGATAAATGTAATACTGGTGGAATTAATCTTTTGATACTATTGCAGACATCGCTACTAATTCTCTTTGTCTTGGCATGCTAAAGTTAGGTCTTTGAGAAATACTAATTTTCAGTTGTAATGCAAGAGTTTACAGCTGTGATGTATATTTTTCAGTAAAGTCTGTCTTTAGCCTCGTCTCCTGCGTGAAGGAAATGCTACTCCCTGCAATTGCTGGTTGCCTGGTTTTGTATCCAAGACGCATTGCAAGGTTCCAGATTGGCACGATGACCAAAGTGAATATTCCGACACTTTTAAATATGAGCAATTTTGAAACCTGTGAGGGCTCAAGGCCAGTGGCATAACTCATTTGTTGATATAAATCGATAAAACTCAATTCAAACTGAATGATTCACGTTCAGTCGCACCAAAAATCATATGATCCAACGTAAATTGTACTTGTGCTAAAAAAAATCTAAATTTTAACTTCCAGATTATAATGACCTTTGAGAGAATTACATCCTTCTTATTCCCAGCTGGTGTTTATTGTATTTCTGATAAATTACTTCGCTCAAACGTGTGTGAGTGGTGATGTGTTTTCCATAGGCTACTATTTCATAAACTGTCAAAGTGACCACAGACCCTGTAGGAGGTGTAAGAGTAAGTAAACCAAGCTGTTGCTTCTGATACTGTCCCAAACTTCATTACGCTTTATGGGGCTTAGCTCCTGAACGCTTGCCACTGGTTTTCAGGTGTAAATATCATGACTCGGTCATTAACTTTATGTTTGTGTGTGGCGGTTGTTATATGCAAAAGATGCTGAAATAACGTGAAGGATCTGTTAAACTGGCAGAACAAGGAAATCTATGGCAGGACGTTCATGCCCATGCCTCAAAACTAATTGCAAGATGAAAAGCTGCGTTACAGAATCTCTACGAAGTGCCGTATGGGTACAACTGTTTGATTTGGGGATGGTGGTGCAACAATTCCCTCGCATGTATGTGCTTAATTTAATTAGAACTGCAACGTCCTTGGCTTTTTGATATGCGCTTTGAGCAAAATGGGCGCAGAGTTGGGTTCTCCCCAACACCTTTTAACTAGTAAACTGGACTGGCTAACAAAACACCCATAATTAATGTAATAATGTATTTTGGTTACTGTTGACAGAGCTAGCATTTTGTCATTATCGGTCCACCTTGCTTGAGGTTGTGGAACATATTTCAATTGATTTGTTTCATTTCAAGGCTTCATCAGAAACTTTTTGGATATGTTATGACTTGCTCAATGTTGATTAGAAAAAAAACATAATTAGCACTTTTGTTTGCTGATTTTTTTTTTATATTTATTTTTTTATTGGAAAGAGTGGCTTGTCTCCTTTCTGCTAGTAAGAAAATGTTTGAAGACTCTCTGAAATGGAATACGTGGTCTTGTTTTCAATATGGCTAAATGTCTGTCTCCAGGTCTTCACCGTTGCTGTACCAAGTGCTTCATGTAGACGATAACGTGTGTGGAAACAGCACCACTGCCTCCAGTGATGCCGCAGGGCCTGCTTGTCTCCAGCACTTACAGTCTTAGCTTTGAACCGGCCAAGAATTTTCTAGCTATCTTTTGATACCAAATGTAAATTTGTTGAAAATAGAACTAAAGGAAAGGGAGTGGAAAGAAAAGGGAAATAAGCTTTTGTAATCAAACGATTTTGAATTTGTCAGAACACAGTGTTTGCCATCTCCAAGATGAAAGACAATGTGGGGTGGGTGTTTTTTCATTTGACTAAGTTCTTGTTTTGAAACATTAGGTAATTTTAACAAAAACAGTGGTATGCTTTCAATGGTTGAGCTCAAACTGAAAACTTTCAAATTACTCAAAAAGCGTGTGAGAGTTTAGCTTGCAGCAGTTTTTGAGACTTTCAACTTTCTATACACATGAAAAGTGGAAAAAACCAGTTTATCTCTTGCTCAGAGAGAATAAAATTCTTTTTCTTCCTACTCTAATGCGGTATCTAAATGCCAGGAATCATCTGCTTGGGGTCTGATCTCTCCATCAGATCTTGTTTATTACAATAAGATAAGCAATGGAGTCGACCTCTCTAACACTTCCAAAAATGTAGGCACGTATTTTTTAGAATGAGTTGCCTCCTGCGTACGTACCCGTTACTACGAGGTAGCGAACAAATAAAAGTGCACGTTGGAAACGAAAGGAGGCAAACAACAAAAGTGTAAGATGTGAAAGCGTTTGATGTTCCGTCCACAAAAAGTGTAACATTTAAGAAGTAACTGAAAGCTTGCTATACAAACAAATAATAACTGAGAAACAGCACTTGGGTTGATTTAGAATGTAGGAAAATTAGTCTGGAGGTTTGAATTTTATTTGTGGCTGAACTGTTGGATTATAGGGAGTTGGATGATTTATTTGCATTTCAGCTTTGTTTCTGTTTCTTCTCTCACTGTTAGCCGTGTATATCCAGCCGCGTATATCACTGAGGAACAATTATTTCTTAATACGTGTTTTCCTGCAGAGCGTCTGGTACACGTGAGCCTTGAGCTCAGTGTGGGATTTCTAGGGACCCGAGAATCACAGAATGGTTTGGGTCGGAAGGGACCTTAAAGATCATCCAGTTCCAACCCCCTGCCCTGGGCGGGGACACCTCCCACTAGACCAGGTGACTCAAAATTGTCATACAATAGTAAGTATTCCCTTGATTTTATGTATCAGTTGCTGTATGTTGACAAATGTGAGCGTGACCCAGCAGCCGTTCTCAACCGTACAGTGATCTGCTCCCAAAGGCAGACAAAAATAACAGGTTTCATTCTGCCTGCGCGTCCGTTACCCGGGTTGTCACTGGCAAACGATTATTAGCGCACGCTTTCAAGAGTATTCATTCATTTTGAGTTGATCAAATGGCTGTTTTGACCCTGGCGTGCAAAGGCGTATTAATAGCAGTATATTTATATGGATTATTGTTTATTAAGAATTCGGGGACCATCGGGTTCAAATTGTGACATGTTGCATGGCTATTTTATTAACGTGCTTAGTCCAGTAATTTTTACAATCCTGACCTCAGTGTGACTGTTCTCTTTTTGCTGTCAGTCAGTAAAATGGAAGTAGTATTTAATTCCTAGAGAAGACTGAAGTGAAATTAATATCTGTGGGGTTCTCCCCGCAAGATGCTGCTGTTGCAAACAGATCACAAAGGCCTGTATTTGCCAAGAAAAATCGTGGGCCGCAAACAACTGCATAGCTAGAATTTTATGGATTTGCTATTTTTTGGGGTATGGAGCAGGCCAGAGGCTCAGTTCTGTGAGGTTTCTCAGGAGCTGGCAGTAAGGGTTCATTCTTAACTTTGTTCCCAGCTGCCTTCTCTGCCCATCGGAACGTCTCTCTAAATCCTAAGAGGAAGCTGGGGTGGGAAATCGGAGGTTTTGTCAGAGCTGCACATCTGTATTGCGCTAGCCCGCTGCAGTGCCACGGCTTCCTCCCCACGTCCTGCCAACTCCCGGGGAGAGGAACGTGTAACACCACTGTCCTGGGCCTCCTCAAGGGCTGAATGATTTAGGAATTGTAATTAATAAGCCATTCAGTGGTGAGCGTTACAGATTCAAACTTCACACGCGCACTCAGCTTGCAAAAATGAAGTGAAAAAAAGAGACCTTAACAATGAGTGTTATACCTGTGAAAGGCAAAGGCTCTGTCTGGACGACATTTGTTCCTACTTTCCAGTCAAGGGAGATTTGCCTCTTGAAGTCTTCCTGAGATTCGGCAAGGCTTCTGACAGTTGCCATCTCTTCCTTATCGCGCTGTTCCTCTTTCCCTTTTACTCTCCTACCTCCTATTGTTGTATTCTTTCCATAATCCTTTTTCCTAGGCTTAAGTCACTCGTCATCTGCTCAAGGCTCTTCTCTTCTGCTTTGCAGTTCCTTGGGCATCACCGTTACTTCAGTTCGTACGTAAGCTTGCCAGCTGAGTTTGGACAAAAACCTGAATAGAAGTAGCCCGGTTTACAGCACGTTTTCCGGTGTCGTCGTAAATCAGACATCTGAATATTTCATGACTAGGTTAGTTCCAGCCCAAGTACTTGATTTGCAGTTGCGGTTGCTTTTCTCAAATAACTGAAGATGTACTCGTGTACCCAGTCTAAAGTCTGGCTTCGTTCCTTTTCTTATTTTTTTTCTTTTCCGCAAGTAAAGCATGCTTCTGCTGGATGAGCTTGCACAAGGCATACCTAGGAAGGATTTAAGCGCAAACACTACCACGACTTAGAAAGAACACAACAAAATTTGAGCACAACTTAAAATGTAAATCTAACTGAAAAGATGCCGTAAAATATGGAAGTGTGGATCTGTTTATACATATTGTGCGTATTCAAGTAAGTATAGAAACAAGTCTGCTGAGAAAGGCAATCTTTTGGAGTACTTAAAAGTAAATATTTATTTTTCTGCTTCCTGTTTTAAGTGCGTGCTATATGTATGAAATCACAATAGAAATAAAGCTTATTACTGCTTTATTATTCTATAACAATAGAAATAAAGCTTATTAATGCTTGAATAAAAGGAAGATCATGGGAGACAAAACCGAAACAAAAGAGTTTCGTTTGGCTGCGCAGAGCAAACCCATCTATTTTCAGTGTGGATTATATATGCCATATGTGTACTTGAGACTAGACGTAGATTACAGATGAGCTAATATGCATTCGGTAGGCTGCACAGGCATATAGCGTGATGTAATTATTACATGCTATTTATGAGATATTTAAGCAAGAGTATTTTTGGCCTCTATGAATATGGATGAACTTCTAAACATTGACATGTTTACATAGTGTCTGACCAAAAGTGCTGGAAGGGGCAAGCTGTCTGTTATGCCACAGAAAAACAAACAAACAAACAAAAAAACCAAACAAACCAAAAAAACCCCCAAACAAACAAAAACCAACAAAAAACCCAGGACAAACTACTATGATTAAGATTTCCATTGCCGTGTCTCAGGTTTAAATGCTTTCTGAAGTTTCCCCTTTGATTCTCAAATATTCCACCCTGTCTCTTCCTGAAACTGTGACTGTATTTTTATTTTGCCTGGAAAGTCTTGAGTGAAGGCAATTCAGCTGGTCCTGAATCTGATGACACTGAGGGGTTAAAAAAAATAAAAATCTCTATATGAAAGTAAAATATATATGTATATAATTTATATGTATTTATATTTATAGAGAGAGTGACTTCTTTTTAAATGCATTTACAGCCAAAACCGCTGGGAGTGGAAACTTGAAATATGGCTTGGAAATTGCTCTCACCAAGAAGAAAGGCTTTTGAGCTCTCTAGAGAAAATGGGTTTTCATTGGACTGAGTTATGAGCATTTCAAATTTAATATTGAGAATGTGCTGGGTTTTGAAGGAGCTTTTCAAATGGGCTCATAAATTGAGCAGATAAGGATGGGTTGTGCTAACAGTTGGTGCAAACAGCTCCTTAAAGGAACTCTTTACTCAGGAAAAGTTTCATTGCTCCAGCAAGTTCTGGTGCTAAGGTTACGTGGAGATGAACGGAGAGCATTTAATCTAGCTGTGGTCAAGCTTTACGGTGACAGCGACCAGCTAACTCATTCTTAAACATGAATTTTCCCCTCTGCTAAAGTTATTTAGGGTATATTTAGTAGAAAATGTTAACTAATGGATTTTTCAGCTCGATTTACTACTTTAATCCAGCTAAATCCTTAAAACAACCATGGGATGTTGTAGATACGTGGGCAATGCCCTTGATCTGTCTGGTTTCTGTCTCTGTAGGGAAGTTTTAGGCTTTATGGCCTCTGGTCTTTTTTGCTGAAGGTCAGAAGTCTGTTATAGGAGCTAAAAGAGAAGTTTTTGCCTGTTCTGTAGGGGTGGCTGCCCCTGACCGCAGGAGACTGGCTTATGACTATGCAACCAACCCTAGAGAACAGGCAAAAACCTCTTCTCCGAGTCGTGTTGCAGACTTGAGGACTCCTTTCTAGTGCTCTGTCCCTAAAGGCTTTCCTTCACAAACATAGGGGTTGTCTTTCAAAGAGAAAAACGTCTAACTCTTCAGAATTCGAAGGAGGAGAGATTGGAAGCTAAGTACGCCCACAAGGACAGATCAGAAACTGCTACTCCTGAGGGCGTAGGGGGAGAAAAAAAAAAAAAAAAAGAACCTTCTTCTCTGCTTCCTCTCCCCAGATATCCCCAGATAAATATGAATCAGAGCTTTTTCTACACTGAAACCTTTTTTTGCTTCCCACCACAGAAACCGATCTTTAATTATTTTATAAATGACAAGAAAAATTCATACTGACAGCTGTCACTTCTTTCCTGAACTACAGGCATCACAAATTTCTCTTTTTCTCCGCTACATGGGCATAGCTGCTTTCATGCTATTTTGTCAATGCTTCAGCTTTAAATCCAGTATAAACATGCATCAGGATACAGGAAATATGACCCAGCTAGAATCAATTTTGCTCTGCGCATTTTTCTTTTCCTTGTTTTTAGACTTTGATTTAAAAACATTAAGTGAAATCCTGGTCCTAATACAATCACGGGTAAAATTCTCTAATGACATCAAGGGAATTAGTTATAGCTACCATGTTAGCCTTGTAAGACAGCATTTTTCAGGAGCCAGTAATGAAACAAGACAAATTAAATTTTCTCCTAAAATTAGAGTAGTACGGTTACTATTTGGTATAAATAATTGAGAAGTGTTGATTATTACCCACTATCGTTTCTTGACTTAAAGAGGGAAAACAGCGCTGTCTTAGAAGCATGAAAGGAAAAAATTCTGACCACAAGAGTAATAAAGGTTTTGATTGGTTTTGTTTTTGCCTTTTTCCCCCCTGAATTCTAAGGGCCCATGTAGGTGGAAAGAGATGATGTGTGGTTTCTAGACAACTAAGTATTCTGTTATTCTAGGAGGTTCACAGGAACAACAAACTCTAACAAGTACCACCTTGAATTTGACAAATCTTTCATGAAAGTAATTATGAGCTGCCAGTTTCTCTAGCAGGCGAATACACCCACCTTCAAGCTCCTTCTGTTCCACAGGAACTTCTTCTGTCTGATGAAGGCAGAATACCTTCAATCAAAGTAGATGCTCAGATATTTTTTCCAAAGCAGAATGCAACTCGAAATAAAAACTAATATATTCTGATTTTTAATTCCTAAATAGTTTTATGGTTAAATTAACAAACAGAGAAGTTAGCTTAAACGATGTAAAGCATCTCTTTAAGCTGCGCTGCGATAAATAGCGTTGAGAAGACAGAGGAGCCAGTAAAGCATCTGCTGGAGCATTTAGAGGGTGTTCGCTAAATAAAAGTCACTAGAGTAGTAGAGTGTTTGAATTATAAAAATCATTATGGAATAGCAACATTCATGACACCTGTCAACCAAAGTTCAGTTCCTCTAAAGCAATAAAACTCTAGCAGAAAAGAGGGGGGACATTATTTAAGTCGGAGACCTCAGCTGTGTCGTAACGCGACTCCAATTAAGACATGCAAAACTACCTCTTCCATGGTAACTATATTTGCGGGGTTTTATATCTTCTTATGTGTTTAAAACTTAAATGGTATGTCTAAACCATTGGGCAGGAGCGCTGCGCTATTTTTACCCCGGGTTGTGCTTGCTTTATCCCTCACGCTGAGGATGCAGCTAGAGCGTACCACGGCTCTCTTCAGCCCTGGAGGCTCAGATTTCCTTCCTGTGGAGGAACACAGTAAATTGTGTGTTGACTAGCGAGAGGAGGAAACTGCCTGCTGAGCCTCGTTTCTCCACGGCATTGGGGTGCAGACCAGGTGTGGATCCGCAGCTAGGTGTTGGGGAGGACACCCAAGTCTCACTTTTTTTTTTTTTTTTTTTTTTTTAGACAAAGATGCTTCATTTTCATATTTCACAAAGCAATCTTGTTCGGTTATTTGTTTGCTTCAAAAACGGCCTTCAATTTAAATACTTGGAAGCAAAATTTTTTAGATGACTCTACTGGCTTGTAAAAAATGAACTTTTTAGGCTTTTGCTGAACTGAAGCATAAAGCCCCGTATTCCCTTGTATCTTCCCTTCCTGCAGCCAGACGCTGACCCTCACTTGGACTCGTGGGATTTCAGTCTGATAGTACAATATCTTCAAATCCCAAAGTTCAAACGCAGAACCCAGTTACTTAAAATACAAAATTATGCAATTTCTTGTGGGGACTAGAATTGGGAAGCTCAGCTACTGCTCCATGCATTTCTTTGCATTCCTATTTTGTTTATTTTGTGTGATTTGGTCATTTGGTAGTAACTTGTGTAAATACAACTCCTGGCGTAGATCCCTTCAACGGCAGCAAGGAATAGTGTCGCAATTAACACTAAGCTTGTAGTCAGGCGTGCTGTTGAGATTTTTCACATCAACTGTGTTACTCTCGTGTTGTTTCAAATACTGCAACAATAAAGTTTAAAGACCGCTGGAATATCCAGGTGCTTTTTAGCAAGCAGAAGAGTTCAAGTGATCTTGCAAATTTTACTAAGCTCAAGCACTTTATTTCAGGTGTAACCTGAGCTCCCTTCTGCTTTTCCAAAGAGAAATGAAGTATACTGAGTCGCACAGGATGCCTGTGCATTGAAAGATCGTTCTTAAGGATACGGTGCCCCTAGTCAGTCCCAAATTCATTTCTTCAGCCCCAGACTCTAAAATTCTCTGGGGATTTTGGTCAGGAGGTGCTTCCCTTCTGTCCTTCTCACAGATCTCCGTTGTACGGCATAGTCGTAGAGGTGAAATCATTCCAGCTGCATTAAATACAGACCAAATATTCAGCTGTTGGCCTGAAACAGATGTAAAAAAGCAGCGCTCCCTCCGTTTTCAGGAGAAAAATCTGTCGTGATGATCAAAATAGATAATCACAGCAGAACTGAGCAGGCTTTGTGAAGGAACACCAGTTGGTAGTATGCCAAGAAATTACTTCGCAATAGCAGCAGGCGTTGGCACACTGATAGCATTGTGCTTCTGCCATTCGCCAGAGTTCGAAAAATGCGGAATTTGCGGTCCTATCAGATAAACGGTTTCAGAGAGCTCCTAGGGAATTCTGTACCAGATAGAGCATTCTTTTCGACCTCTATGAAAAAGAGCGTGCTCTAATAAATGTCACAGGACTATGGAATCTTAAATATAATTTCATTTATCTTATCTATATATTCTTTTTTATATATATGATATATATATGGAATGTTATATATAACTTTATTAATTTCATCCCTTGTACCATTCAAAAGTAATAGCTCTGCGTGTGTTACTGTTAGAACTAGAAATTAGGGAATACTACCCGGGCACCATATTTCTCTTGAATTACTTCCAAGCAGCTTCCTTGATATGCACCTTCCATTCCTTATTTTCTCATGAATAGTTCGATATCAGTCTTGTTGGGTTGTTTGTTTTTTTTTTTTCTTTTTTGGGGGGGTTTTTACTCCTCCACCCTCCCAGATATTCTTGTTCTTTAGCACAACGTGTTTATCAAAAATATGAAGCTGTTGCCTTGATACCAGAAACATCTGGTGAATAAACTGCAAACAAGAAATAGTTGTGCTATTAAAACTTCGTCTGCAAATTACGGGGGAAGCGTCATGTTTTGACTGCGGAGTTTTATTTGGAGTGAAATAGCAATGAAACCACAGGCCAAAAACTAGGGTTGCATTTTCCACAGGTATCGGCTGAACAAAAAAAATGATGCTGAATGCTACAAGCAACCTCGAGCGCAGGGTACGGGGAAATAGTGGAGGAATTGCAATGTCCCCTTTTCAATAAAGGCGAGTTCCTGGCCAGTCGTGGTCCGTGACAAAGCGAGTAGTTTCATGGTTGTTACTTAAAAGTTGGAGAACTATAAGAGACTCTGTCTACGTTGTTATCCTGTAGCTACGTTTTTCCTCTCAGTCTTCAACAAATTACTAGGGTTCCTTGCGAGACTGATTGATTTTTTCCCCCACCAGTTCATAACTAGAAGTGCCAAAGGATTTTCAGGTGAACAAATGAGCTTTCTGAATAAGGCTGCCTTACAAGGAGTTTTTTCCGTTTTCTCCCTTTATCATCCGAAGAGTCTGTCATTAGGAACCATTTACCAGCCAAAGTGCTCATAATAACGACGTTCTTTGTGCTTTCTTTTGCACCAGCATAGCAAAAAAACATACTCTTGGAAAAAAAGAAAAGATGAATTGTTTTTTTAAAAAAAAACCTGGAAGAGAGGGACAATGTTGATGGTGCGTCAAACCCTACCCCAGTGGCTCCTGGGCCAGGTGGCTGCTGTGCTCCTCCAGAACTCCCCTCTGTGCAGGTATGAGCAGAAGACGGGTCGTGACTTGTGAAATTGGGTTCCTCTTGCCTGTTCCTCTGTGTTATGAGAACAAAGATACTGAAACAGAAACTGGCGTGCTGAGACTAGAAAACTGGAGTGGAAAATCGTTCGGAACAGACCCGCGTTGCTGGAACGCCAGGTGTGTTTGTGCGCTCTGCAGATGCTTTTAAGCATGAGAGCTTCTGCCAAAGGCCTAAATGAAAAGACAGAAGTATTGACCTCGATTGCGTAATGTTTCAGGTGCTCTGTATTCAGCCACCCAGCTTCTATGAATTAGCAGACACTTGCAAATTTGTTTTATGTACTGCAGAGCAAACAAATTAGGTTTGTCCTTCATCTTCCTTCTGTAATCCAAAACCAAATCTGTGCATAGTTTTTTTGCCTTTCTCCCCTAACAAAGGCTTTTATTGTGTTTGCTTTCTGATTTTATTACTGCTGTCATTGTTAATGTTGTCAGGTGTTTTTTTTTCCTGGAGCTATCAAAGAAAGAAAACGAGTCAACCATCCTCATCTTTTTATACTACCTGCCTTGGTTGTTTATTTGGCCTTCCATAAATCCAAAATTTACGTGTACTCTATGCTGCTTATGCTAAAGTCGCGTAGGACGCTCGCTGTAAAATCTACGATAGCTCTTATATATGATCTCAGTGACCGTCTTCTTGTAGCTACCCTGTCGCTTTTCATTACCTTCATTGAGACATTCTAGCTGTTCTTCTGGGGGTTTTTGTCATTGCGATACAACACAGCTTGCGTTTGAGGGTCAGTTGGTCTCTGCGTATTTTATAACTGCGTCTGCTGCTTTCAACTAGAAAGGCTCACTCTCAGGCCCTCTCTTTTTAAGGCCTGAAAAGCACTTTCGATACAAATGGCTCTGTGTGTGGAACCACATTTTTGGTCTGTAGCACAGAATGTTCTGGGTGGCAAAAAGAGAAAGGCTGACTGGTAGAATTCTTTCTATCTGACTCTTTCTTTTATTCATGGTCTGCCCTTCTTGTTGTTCTGCAGTTGTTATTTCTGTTACAGTCTAGACTAGCTGTAGTGTATCTCGCTGGAAGTAATCCTTTCTTTAGTCCAATAACAAACTTCACCGATTAGCTTTGAGACTACTCCTCTATGCATTTCTGGGATCTGCAAACACTCTCTTGCAAATAACGTAAAAGAACTTTCCTGCTATATTTTCTCTACTTTTTAGGTCCTTTGGGTATCTGCCCAGCTCTTCAGTGCATACCTTAAAATAAAAATACCCAAACCCACAAGACAGTATAACGCAACACCTTTGGCTCTCTGCACCAGCCATTAGAGGCATAAAGAACTGTGAGGGATGAATGATGCTTCTGGACATGTGTTTCTGTCAAAAAGAGAGTATGGTGTTTCAAGGTGGCTTGAAGTTTCGTGGAAGGCTACGGATAGTCTGCCCATATTGTATTGCCTTGGTCATGCCACCGATTTGGCTATGCTTTGGACACTTTGGCCTTTGTAAGTTCTGCAGCACCTAGAGCTGGTAGAAGAAACAGGTAGAAGGTTTTTCTGCTATAAAGTAGAAACTAGGATTTGAAAACAGCTGTTTGGTTATTTTGAGTAATTAACGATATCTTAATTTAAGGTACAAAGAAGTCTGAGTTTCTGTCATTGTGTTAAAACATTTTCCTAGGAAACACGTAGCGAGCTGCAGATTTTCTTTCTGATCCTTTGCCTTAATTTGTTGTTTTACGGCACCAAAAGTTAATCTGTGCTTATCTGTCCGTCTGAATTGTTGTGTGAGAGTCATTTTTAACAATGTTGGAAGGTCTCTTTCTACAGCATGAATTTTCCTGAACCCGCCCTGACTTGATATATTCTTCACCATAATAAAAAGACATATGCACTTCAAATCTTCTACTCTTTCTAAGGTTTCTTCAGTATCAGTCTGGTTCAAATCTTCTCCTGCTTCCAAGCTGCCATAGTACACTCTCACATGATTTTATTTTACGTAATTGCACAGAAATTATTTTAGGACATCTCCCGTTAGTGTTCTCTTTCTGCTTCTGGATTTGAGACGTGAATTTAGGCACGTGGTTTAGTGATGGTTTTGTCAGTGTGAGATTGATGGTTGGACTCGATCTGAAACCTTCCAACCTAGACAATTCTATGAATATAGGAATGGTTGACAAGGTTTGGGGATAGTTTTGTGATGTGTGATGTTAAGCTCTTTGTGGAGCACACGTTCACAAAGACCTTATGGATTAACTGTCTAATGAACTCATTATGATAGAAAAAATCTTCCTCTCTTATGTAGGGTGTTAACTAACTTTGTTGAATGACCATAGAAGTCAACTCGCGTGGTATCTATTATTCTTATTAACTTCAGAAACTATTCTTCCTTTATTATCTGACTTGCTCATCTGAACACAGCACTTTGTTCCCCAGCAAACATCACAGCCGTCATACAAGCAGTCCAGGCCCAGCAGCGGTCTTCTGTCAAATGGCATCACTAATATTTCTTAGTAGTATATAGACTACTTGGAAAGATGCCACCTTCGCCCATGGGAAAACACAACTCGAGCTGCATCTCATAAAAATACTCTGGAGGCTAGTTGTTAGGCAGGCTTATACTGTTGGTTTGGGCTTTTTTTCCCTGTATACTATGAAACTTCAAACTACCATGGTTATAATCGTCTTCCTTTTAACCGTCGGGTCTCACAGGACATGGTGCCTTAGCTAGCGTTGTTAAAAGCGTGGAGCGTGAGCAGAAGATGGAGGGTTTAGACAGAGTTACAGATTTTAAGGGCAGAAGAGATCACTGGTATTCTAAATTGCTGCCTTGCTTAACTCAGCATGGAATTTTCCCCAGTGATTCCTGCCAGAAGTAATGCTTTCTGCTGGGTGAGAAAGCTAGCGGTTATCAGCAGTTTGATTTTTAAATACTTTTATGGTATCATTTTATATCTAGCACCTAACTTCCATTTGGTGTAGGGAAGAGAAAGTGTATTTCTTCAGGTGCAGATAAACGTAGGAAGTAGATGTTCTAAAAGTGGAAAAGCGTTAGATGCAGCTTCACGTATTTAACAGCATAACAGCAGGGAATTGTGCTGCAGGGTGAGCGAGATCTGCGCAAGCCAAGGATACTCACAGAGCCTGCTGCACAGGCAAACTGTTAGAAGAATTTATCTTCGTGAAGGAAATAAAATCAAGTTTTAGTTCCGTTATGTTTCACTGATTATTTTTTTGTTGTTGTTGCTAACAGGGTAAAATGAATGGTAAAGTAATCATATAGCTACTATCTAGGGCCGTGTATACTAACAGAACAAACTAAATTCAGGAGTAACTTTAGAATTTGTAATAAATTGTCCTGTGCCTATATCCAAGTGACCGGACTGACCGCTAGATAGAGATGCATGTTTTGGCTGCATCCCAGCTTGGAGTACATCCTGGTGTCTTTCCTAAAGAACGTGATGTAGATTGTAAAAATTAGGCATGTATTAATATCCTCAGACCAATGTTCCATCCCTGTGGGGAAGCATTGTGCCTTCAGTTCTCTTACCTTTTTTTGGCGCTTACACTAATCTCCACTCCCTTGAAGCAAATATGCAAAAAAAAAGAAAAAAAAAGGACTTTGAAATGTAGATACTTAGAAACAGTTTAGTTAGTTACAAATTGCCTGTGGGAGCAACCGAGTAGGTTGTGAAAGTCTTCCATTAAGGGTAAAAAAAAAAATAATTTTGAAGGAACAAAACATTACCAAAAGAACCGTGGCTCTTTTCTAAACTGTAGTGAATCAAATAATTCCTCCTCCAAAAAGTTCGTCAGAATTTTCCTACAAATGAACAGAAATAATTCTATGCAAAATATTAAACCGGCCATGTCGGCACGCAGTCAGTTATGATAAGTATGCGTTGCGGAGCGTGAATTCACCTAGACCAGTTCCTGGGGCGACTGTTTCTGAGAAGTGCCATTGCAGTTCATGTGGTACATTAGGTGACTCAGACACCGGTATGCGGCTTCTGAAGCACAATATTTAAAAGCCCTGATCTGACACGTTCAAATCAACGAGAAGCTTTCCATATGAAGCATATGAAATTACACCTGATTTATATCCAATGCGTATTTGATATGTTTTCTCGTTTTACCAGAAACCCCTTTCTAGGCGACGACAAGGCAGGAAAGCAGGTTCTGTAGAACATTCATTAAAGATGAAGGCGTCATGCAGAGACTCAACATCAGGCAAACGCGCTCAGACAGAATTCTGAATAAATCAGTGTGCTGAGCAAAGGGGACAGAAAAATTTCACACGCAGAGCTCCTGTACTGAGATATCAGCCGCTAGACATCCTTAATCTCTACACAAACCCTCAAAATTTTGGTTTCACGTGCCATTACTGCTTCCACACGTCACTAAAACATATGCGTAGTCCAGTTGAGTCGCGTGAAGCTTTTGCCTCTGTTCGTTATCTCTGTGCGTCCTCAATATTGCGAGGATTATGTATAAAAGAAGCTGAGGGATTGAACTGATACTGAATTCTCTCACATGGTGGCACTATTATTAGAAACGGAAGTCAGTATATGCTGCAAGACTGGGCCAAGAAACGAGGCGGTCTTACGGTCTATCTTGTCTCTACTCCGTTATAGTTGCAGGACATAGACTGTCACACACTTAGGGAAGCAGCAACCTAAATTTTGGAAGTTTGCGAAGACAGAGTTTCTCTTAGTGCAAGATTTAGAAATTTTGGAGTCTAGCTGTATTAGAGAAGGGAACAAAATGCTAGCGTTTCAAGCTTCTTTGTGAAGGAAAAATGTTTAGTATTTTAAACATAACAAAGTTTTGTTCTTACAGTGACATACGTTTCAGCTTCTTTTCTGCTTTCTCCTGAAACAAAAAGAAGATGAAATCCATGTGTTTTCGCAAAGTTTTGACTTCAGTAGATCTGCATATTCAAATGAAACACGCTTCCAATGCTGTTTTTCCAACAAGCTGTATGAATTGAACTCTCTTTTTCAGATGGTTTAACCCAGCCCTACGATGATTACGTATTTTTCCTTTATGTATATCTAAATGTGAAATAACTTGTATATATCACAACATTTCCCTATTATAGACTCAGGGTGTAGGTTTCCTATGAGGAGGTCAAAGGCAGTTTTCGCTTGTGGAGGCCTGGCAAGCTCAGTTTTCTGCAGAGAGGTCAAAACCCCTCTGATGAAGGGCCTCATCCCCAGAGGGAGGTTGGCCATCCATCAGCATGTAAAACCGAACGGCCACGAAGAAATTGCAGCGGTCTTTGGACCACATGCATAGAAGTATGACATCTGCGTCTACATTTCTTTACAGAATTACAGGCCAGGTCTGGTCAGTCTTTGTGTGAATTCCACCCCAAGGCACCTAGAAGCAGAGGGGATGATTTGGCTCTCAGCTTTTTCCTTTTTCTGATTCTTGCACAGAGCAATGTGTATCTTTGGCTCTTGTCTCCATTCCCCTTAGACCAGGCATCAGCCAGCTGGAAGCACAAGTAGAAACTATAATAAACTCAACTAGCAGGATTTTTACGTTGTTATTAAACAGCTGTCCAAATACCATGTGAAGAGTTATTTAGAATTCTTTCAGTTTATAATGCAGATTTTCAAGCAGGTTCATAATCTCACATCTTTATTCAAGAGCCGATTTATTTTAAAATTATATTTAATTATTTATTCTTGAGAAGGATTTGGGTTCATCGTTGCATGGCTGTAAATGGGAAATGAATTTGGGTCATTGGGTGGCATGCGATGCTTTATTTGGTAGATATTGGCACAAATGTAAGAAGGATACTTCATATCGCTGCAAAATGTTGATCGTCCTTTATAATGATGTAACAGTTTTTCTCTCTAAGGAAAGATACTTATCCAAGGAATATTCACTCAGGGAAATAGTAGAATAGTTTCTGCTAATTATATAGGTTTTCCCCATTATTTAGTGCTGTGGTTTTAACCTCCAGGATTTCTTCCTGTTATTGTTAGCTAAGATGTCAGGGAGCACACTAGACAAGTAATGTAAGGAAGGGAAGAGAATGTTAAAAACAAAGCAACAACCAGCCCAAACCAACCAGCCAAAAAAATTCTCCCAAGTCAACTGCATGAAGACGAGGAAAAGCCTTACTGAGCAATTAATGGGTTTTGGGCTATCATTTTGCTGCTTCTCCTCTTTCTTTCTTACCTTCATTGAATTTCCCATGGTTCAAGGCTAGAATAGTAGCTCAAGTGCGTAAAAGTGCACTTTGCAAGTTAAAAACTTAAGACTGAAAATCATCCCACCTGCATCAAGTTGTCTATTTTAGAATTTGGAAAACTAAGGGATTTATAAATCGGGTGTGGAGAACCTGTAGATCAAAGGAATATGAGGAAAACAATGTCACGTGGAAGTGGTTTAATTTTAGAATCATAGGATCACAGGATAAATCAGATTGGAAGAGATCTCTGGAGGTCGTGTAGTCCAGTCTCCTGCTCAAAGCAGGGTCACCTGTGTGGTCAGACTAGGCTGCTCAGGACTTCATCCAGTCAGGTCTTGAAAACCTCTAAGGACAGAGACTGCACAGCCTCTCTGGGCAGCCTCTTCAGTACTCGACTGTCCTCAGGGTGAAAATGTTTTCCCTTATGTGCAGTCTGAGCCTCTCTGATTTCATTCTATGCCCATTGTCCCTCACCCTTCCACGATACATTCTGTGAAGAGTCTGGCTTTGTCTTCTTAATGACTCTTCATACAAAGTGGCAGGCTGCTATTAGGTGTCTCTAAACCCATCTCTTCTCCAAGCTGAACAAGTCCCATTCCCTCAACCTTTCCTCACGGGACAAGTGCTTCAGCCCCCAACCATTTTGGTGGCCCTCTGCTGAATTCTCTGCGGCTATCAGGGTTCTCCTCTGATCTTTGTGACGTTCCAAGGATGACAGAGAACAGTCTTGAAAGGACGTTGACCAGGTCTCTGAGCACCCCTGGAGACAGCTCATCTGATCCTGTGGACTTGTACGGGTGAAGACTGTTAGTCTTACTGGTGAAGACTGAGGCAGAGGTGGCACTTCAGCCTTATCTGTGTCCACAATCACTAAATCACCTGCCCTCTTCAGCACAGGTAACGTAGCAGTAGAATCTCTCTTTGCTACCCTTCTTGTCCCTTGCAAGTCTAAACTGCAGATGAGCTTTGGCTTTCTTAACAACAATCCTACATGCCCTAGGCAGTGTTTCTGGATTTCCAGTTCATCCTTGGTAGTGAAGAGCACATCCCTTGGTGCATCGTCCCTTGGTGGCCCATGCAGTACCTGTATCAAGAAGTTATTCCTGACACCTTCATTCGCCTCTTGACTGCTTGTGTTCTGCCATTCTTCCCTTCCAGGAGATCTCAGGGAAGCTCCCCCACAAGAACTATGGCCCTGCGATACAGAGACTTCCTCAATTCAACTTTCTCACCCTGATTAGATGGTATGTAACAAAGTCCCACTGCAGTGTCACCCTTACTGGCCTGTCCTGTGGTCGTAACCCACAAGCTCCTAACCAGATATTCCCCATTCCACACGAGAGCTCCATGCGTTCAAGCCGCTTCTCCACACAGAGGGCCTGCCCATTCCAAGGAGCTTGTAGACCTCCATCACAGCGCTCCTGTCATACCAATTGCCCCGCCGCGTCTCCATTACCTCAACAACGTTAGTTTCGCGTCCACGTGCAGAGCTCCGCTGGTTTCCCAAGCTTGCGTGTGTCTGTGTACGTACAGTCTTCAGTCCTTTCTCTGCCTCATTGTCTCTCGTTCCTGTCTTAATCTTCCTTTCTTATACATCTTATCTATAATTAATTGCAGTTCTGAAAGTTGCTGCTAATTGACATCAAAATTGGTAGCTTCAGACCTCTTTAGAGTGAGGTGTGAAATATCACAGGCTAGTTCTAGGGAATGAAAGCTTGTATGATTCTGGTTTTGTATTGCTGTGTTATTAAAAAAAAGTTTATTGTTTTGCGTTTGATAAAATACCACGTTTTATTAGAAAAATAAAAACCCTGCCTTTATTACAGCAACTTTTTAGCGAGTGTGAATGCTGTAGTAAAGAAGAGCCTGCCTCCCCATGAATTTTTTCGTGCCTGCACTGTGAATTCATTCCGATGTTTAATTTATTTAAAAATTCCCTAGCTACTGGCCCTCTTGGAAGACACAAAAAAAGAACAAAAGGTCAGACTCTAGTCACAGCTTGGGTGTATGAAGCATAATGTGTCTGCCTTACCTTTTAAAGTTCTCTCTAAAAAACGCTGAGGAAAATGATGGAGTTATGCCAAAAATAGAAGAGAATTCATACCAGACCAGGTTGGTTAATTGTATTTAAAGCAAACTGACAGCTGAGGTTGTTGCTAAATAAGTCGGAGAAAGTCCTAGGCGAATGAATGGTGTTTAGCGTTTTGCATGTATAGTTAGCTTTAAACGGGAAAGTGAATTTAGAAAAGACTAGGGATATGCCAAAACATCACCCACCAGTTATGCCTCTTGGTGAAGAAAGAAAAAAAAAAAAGTGGTTGCTGGAAAACATTCGAAGTTGAATCCTTTTAACAAAAATATGACGCTGCCTCTTAATTCTAATTGGAGTTGTCTGGTACGTGCGCCACGTAGTGAGCCGGCGACAGATGACAGAATTCTGAGCAGAAGGGAGCAGGACGAGGTTTCTGCGCGGCAAAGCTGGGGCTGGGTTCCCCCTCCGCACCTGGGCGGCACGGCAGCTCTGTCAGCTCTCGCAGCGGTTGTTGCCTCAGATGTTTCATAGGATCATAGAATGGTTCAGGTTGGAAAGGACCTGGAAGATCATCCAGTTCCAAGCCCCAGGCTTTCTCTCGGAAACGCCGCGTCCTCTGAAGCTAAGGACATCGCTAACCTTTCTCCTGTGTGTCAAAGCATTAGCCTCCTTTGCTTCGTCCTCCTTTCAGTCGCTAAGAGAGTCATCTGTTCTAAGCTAAAGTTGCGGCATCTGGTTTGGGAAATGTCTAGAAACTTCTTGGCATGCCAAAGCGTTTTAAAAGAACATCTTACCCCTTCTACGGGGCCTCAGCGCGGCTCTGCGTTAACGGTGGCTTCTCAGTTTGAACTTCAGCCCTTCCTCTGAATTATTTGACATGGCCGGTTAGAGAAAATAGAAGAGATAATTGCTGTCTGTGGTGGTGGGGTTTATTTTAATTTTTTGCATTTCGTGCAACCTAGACATAGGTCTTTTTTCTCATTATGATAATTTATAACAGCGCAGTTCAAGAAGGGAGGAGGTCACAAAAACTGAGGAAAAAGCCAAAACGACCGCAAAAGGACATATAACCTGCCAATACGGGACGGGCAAGCGTAGCTGGGGTTACTGCGAGGGTGTCTACACTTTGCAGTGGAAAATACACACGAAGTACTCACAAAGAGGTTCTTAACGGGAGCTGGCTAAGTTGGTTCCTCGCCAAAAGCTGAACCCAGTACCTATATGAGTATCAGAGCTGGTTTTCTTTCTCAGTACTGCTGAATACTGCCGGACAGGTTTCAGCTTGGCCACTGCTTCGAAAACAAAACAACAAATACCCCCCCATTAAGAATGGGCAGACTGGCACAAACGTTTGGCGTTGCGATGTGTGGGAGCCACTGAAATTAGCTGCACAGCTTGGGGAAAGTAGACCTCTAGAGCAAAATCTTTTTAAACTAAAAAGGAAACAAAATATGTAATTTTAGTAGTAAGAGAGGCCTTTTTTTGCAAGGTCTGCTCTTCCCCACCTTGCTGCTCCGTGTGTATGTGTTTTTGTGAAGTTTTTACGCTTTGGTGTTTGCCAGGAGTAGAAACATTAGCTGGATTCTCTGCTAGTCTAAATAATGTAGTCCTCTGAACTGCAGTCTTTTACACCCACTGAGAATACGGTCCGTTTGTTGAAGGTATATATGGGCATATTAAAGTGACTAATCTTTAAAGAATGTTCTGTTCAACCGTTGCCCACCCTTCCGCTTCTCGGCTGCAGATTTGCACTTCTGAGCCTTGTTTTCAGTTTATTTTGGAGTAATAAATAAACCGAATGAGCAAATCCAGCCTATCTTCCAGCCGCAAAGATTTCCCTTATTGCTTACCCCCTCCCCTTTTTGAGCTACGATTTAATTGTTGGGTTGGTTTGTTTGTTTTTTGTTTGTTTTTTTTTTAATTCATATCCCTTTTGCTATCCAGTTCCCAGCTGCAAATTCCCGACGTTATATTCACCGTTTTCACCATATGTTTAAAATAAAGAGTCGTCCTTTCCCACCCCTTTGGAGAACAGATCGCTGCAACTCAACCAATAAGGACGTGGGGAAGGACTTGCTAAATATCGAAAGGCACGGACGGGAAAAGGCAGCGTTCACAAAGATTCTCCTGTTTCTTCTCTCGAGCAGTGCTTCCTCGTCGCAGCTGAGCATGGTAGGAAGTTATTCCTGTAGGGCTGTCCTTTCAACAGAGTCAAAATTTACATCATGCTAGCCCTTTTCCTTCCCCCGTGTGCACACATAAAGGAGAGGAATTCGTCTGTTGAATCTTGCCGTGTAGACGTTAGCAACTTGTCTGAACAAACACAGAGAGGACATTTCTCGGCATGCAACGCTTTTCCGTGTTAAAAAAAGTGAAAAATCACTGCATTTACTTACACCTTCCCTCTCCTTCTCAGCGTATGGACACTACTCAAAGAACGGGAAACCAAAAATCACATTTTTTGGAGGTACTGAGAAACCTCAGGGGTGGCTGATGTCATTGGGAGACGTGGTTAATGGCTGCCTTTTAAATGAAGACTCCCGTATCTAGGATGGCTGAACTGCTGGCTCTGCTAACGCTTTCATATCTCAGAGCTCCATCGGCTATGGGTTTTGTACTCCTGAGAGCCATCAGATGGAAGGAATCCAGGTCTCATGGATGACAGCAGCCCGCGGCAGCCAAACCTTTCTCTTGCAGAACGGTACAGACTTGTCCAGGATGGTCAGCCAGACCACAAGCTATCCATGGGCCATGTAACTTCGGCAGTCTCTTCGGTTTATTTACTGCTGTTCCTAGGAATTTAGATTATCCAGTCAGCTCAGTGCTTGGAATACTGCATTTTAGACTAGTCCCTTAGCAAAACAGCCCCACAGCGGCCACTGGCACATGCAGCAAACCTATGGTATGCTCCAGAGTGCTGGTTTTCCATGCCAAAATCACAAGATCTTTTCAGCCCACAAGCATCGCGACAGGCGCTTCAGGCTTTCAGGCGGTGTATGGTCGAGCCTAGTTCTAAGGGAACGGAGAGCGAGAGAAGAACAGCCTCTTCATCTTCAAGTGGGTGCTTTACCATTGTCAGGATCGCTGATCTATTGCCTTTGCTGCCATCCTTACGTTCACGTCTCTATTTCTGTATGAGATCCAGTTAAAGTTATTCCGAAGGATGTAGGTCACCTCAGAAATGATTCCGCGGCAGCAGAGTGGTTTTTACCATGTATGGAAAAACCTCGGTGTCAGCAGGTAGCAGCCCTCTTCAGTATTCCATCCGGCCTTTTCCATGCGGGAGTTCAGAGTTTGTAACATAGAATACACCAGTTAATGAACTCAAATAATATTTAAGGCCCAGAGACAGCTGTCCTAGAAGACTGGACACTGCCCCCCTCCCCGCCACATCAGCAGTGGTGGAAACAATAAACTTAATGCTTTTGCAGCCCTTGGTTAAATGACAAAATTATTTCTTATTGCACCTTTTAAAAAGATACATCCTGCTTTTCTTTCAGAATATATCTCGTTGTCTACTGACAAATTCCGGACGTAGCAGATCTGGTCCTCTATCAAACACAGATGCCCCAGCTGAATTGCTGTCGAGAGCCACCTGCAGCACTTGCTCTCTTGCCGTTTCTTGGACTCTTGGCAAACTTTGTCTGTCTCTTTTCCAGTTGCACCTGGGGCGATGGAAGAGAATCCCGCAGGTCCGTGCCGGAGTCGGGTAACTCTGGAGAAGAACCAACCATTACCCAGGGCTACAGACTAGCGATGCGTAGCACGAGCTGCTGTCACAGTTGGGATCCGCAGAGATGTTTCATTTAAAAATCGATTTAATAAGTTTAATACATTTAAAAGGCTCTCTTGGAAAGGGCCGCACACCTTTGAAACTCACTTCCCCGCGTTGGGCGGCAGCCGGCCGGGTTTCTTAACCTTCCATCAGATTTATATTCCTAGTCTACAGGCTGTGAAGAGCAGAGGTTTTTTGAGATTCTGGGAATACTTTTAGCAGTACAGACGTTTCAAATATAGTTAGGGCAATACTGTAAGTGACTCACTGGCAGTGTCTGCGTGAGGCATATTTCCAAGAGATTGTCAAAGGTATCTAGAGGCGGGTACAGGCTTTATTTGCCGTTATAAAGAAATAAGGGAGTTATCAGCAGGGCACCGGTATATTTACTTGGTAGCAAGTAATCTCTGGAAAAAGCTAGTCTTCGGACGCTATAAAGTAGAAAAGAGCTATAGCTTACTTATAACACAGTCATATTCTTCTGTGGAGCTAAAGTGAAATAGAAGTAATATTTCCTTGGCTTTGTGAAATGAGGACTTAAAAAAATATTTCAAAGATTAAAAATATTTCAGTCAGTCCTTTTATAGCAGGAACAGTTCTTCCAAGTCTTTGTCCTTACATCAATGTGTTATTTGGACCAAGAATAACAGATTGGTATCTCATAAAATACTAATTAACAAGAAAAAGAGGGCAGATGTGGATGGCTGTGAGCAAAAATACCTTTTATATCTTTCTAGCCTTCCTCTGCAGTCTTAAATTATGAAAGAGCAAATTCAGCCTTAGTGTAAAATCAGTGATTTTCACGAGGTTGAATTAGGATTTGAAGTGCGGGGAATGGAAGTGATCGCTTAGTCTTTCTCAGCTAACAGAAACTGATAAATTACATTTGTATCAAAAGTATGGAAATAGTTCTCTGGGTTTTACATGTGTTTACTTAGCAAATGTAATTACTAAAACTCTTCTTCCAAAGTACTGCCGTTAACTCCTTTGGGCGACTGTAGGCGAAAGTCTATCGTTTGAATCATTTACCCTGGCCCTCTCAGACAATTCCTGGGCTAGTGGGGTGACAGAAAACAGGCTGTCAAATAAGACCCATGCGAAAGCTACGGATTGTACGTTCCAAGACTGCGTTGAATTGTCCGGGTAACTCGTAGCTGTGGGTGGAATTTGACACAAAGGCGGACATGGCGAAGCCCCATAAAACACCCTCTGAGCTGGGTGGAATCAGAGCAGGGTAACCAGGAATAGAATTTGATCCGGTCTGATATTTATCTGGGGAACGGTATGTTATTCTTCATCTCCTCTTAAACAGGAGACGTCAGTTTGGGTCTACAGCTTAGTAAAATAGTGGAAAAATCAGTATCGGATGAGCATTTGGCCCAAAGTCTGCTGAAGAGATCTAAGGGGTACCACAGACAGCTGTGATACGACAGTTGTAACATGTTAGGTAGAAAAGTATAATTGCATCTTTACAGCCACATATAAAGTCGTCTAAGTCAGTTAATTCCTCTGGAAGAGTTAACCACCCAGACACAGTTTCTGGTAAGAATACAGTTATTTTTAGCCATATAATTAGTAATCTGTTTGGGGGGTGGTTTTTTGTTGGTGGTGTTTCTTGGTTTGGTTTTGTTTTTTTTTCTTTTTCCCTAAGCAATACAGCAGCAGAATGTGGTAAAAATAACGGAACATTACCTTCTGGTTTTTCCTACATCCTGAAAAATAATATATAAGTAAATCATTACCAATTGAAGGTTGTCTGAAATATGACACGTTGCCTTTGATTTTCATGTCTTTGGAGAAGAAATGCAGGAACTTTAGAATTTGGTCACTGTCATGCCAAAATCCTGGGCAGCAATTCTATCCCTCATTATTAGGCATGCGATTGCCAAAAATAACATTAAACAAAGAGCTGGTTGTCAGGAATGAGATTTGCTTTTTCTTAGTACTGCTTTTTTTTTTTTTTTTCTTCCTTGAAGGTCTAGAAAGGGGAACCAATTTCACTTTTATTGAAATAAGTGACAGTTCCCCGTTCATTTAATCATGCCTGAGATTATACTGTGTCTTGATAAGATCTGATGAAGCTTAATTCTTTTCATCTCCGTGCTCTGGGTGTGTTGTCTCAGCGAGTATAGTCTTGTAAAGGGTAGGGCCTTGCTTCGTAAGTCACCTGGTGATATAAGTGAGGGTATTGCGGAGGAGAGCACAATTCAACGTGCAAAAGAATGTCTTTTAAGGGAAACCATTAATCCGTCTCAAGGTGATGGTTATGTGTTATTAAAGGTCAGTGGGATGATGACCCCTGAATACCACAGAGGTCTTTTTGTACGCTGTGAAGCGTTCAGTCTTCTTTGTAGACCTGTTCCCTTAACCTAGGGAATGAAAGTATGCTTTGCATTTCAGTGGAAGCAGAATTGAATTTATATCATGAAAAAGAGAGTACACCGTGTAAATTCGGAGTCACCAGAGGGTAGTTTGGTGAGTATGAGGGCACGCGTTAACCTCGTGCAATAATTAGTTTGCAAACTTAAGTTTCTACTAAACGCACTCAAGCTTTCTGCCGGTGTCACTTACTCTATTTTTTTTTTTTTATTGAAACAATCAGAGAATGATTCACTTTCTCATTTGCTAAAAACCCCGCTAAAGCAATACATTCCAGCATGCACAGTGAGTAAAAAGATTTGGGTTATTTTGAAAGCAGGACAAGAGAGTTTCAAAGCCAAGGAGAAGTCCCAAGAAAATAGCAGCCTTTTGACTCCTGCCAGGGACTCCATCCATCAACAGTGTCAAAATGGATAAAAATAGCGCATCTTTCCATTAAAGTTCTGTACAGGGGAAGATAAACCAAGGGAGCGGTAACCGTGACACGGTTTAAAGCAGTTCTGGCCACTGGAGGGCTCCTGTATTTTTCTGGCTGGTTGGAGGCTGGACTGTGCTTTTCCCTGTGACAGCTCTCCAATACAGCTGGCAGTAACGGTGACGTTATCTCTTCTTATGTAAAAGAAGCAGCAAAAAAACCCAGAGGACTTCAGTTCAATCATGTTAACCCTTCCTCTAATCAAAACTTAGCTTTTAAAAAGATTCCTGGTCTCTTTTCTTCAACTCTGACATCGTTCTACTGAACCCCTGCAGCGGAAAGATGTTCAAAGCACAGAAATACCTGCGTACCCCGGGGAAGCGGATCCAAGATAACGCCAGTGACCCATTCTAGCTCCAGCCCTTCTCTCTTTACTGAGAACTTCAGCATCACCAGCACCCCTGCTCCCACGTTGCTCGGAGGATGGCTCGGCCCGCCCTGCAGCCAGCATGGGGAACGGCATCTGGTCTATGCAACCTTTGTCATCCTGTTGAAGAGTCAGCCCTGAATGCATTTTTCCATTCGTTACCAACCAAGATTAGAATTTTTTTCCTCGGCTCTAGGATGAATACCTCCATATGAAGGTATTAGCACAGTGACATATAAATTAAATTCAGCGTTTTTGCAAACGGGATATGGAGTAAAATGCTTGGAGCGAAAGGTTTTTTCAAGAACTTTTGGCTGTGCTCCCCTTTCCAACTTGGGGCACTTTACGTAATGAGTCCTTGTACGCCATACTGGCAGGAGCAGATCTGCGCGGACGCAGCAAAAGAACAGAGCTGTGCCGCAGGGATTCTTGGGGCTGCTTCTCCAGTGCCTCACGCAATGCCTAGGCAGCTGCAACGGTACTGATGTTTCTTTAGAAGTCCTTCGATACCAGGTCTTTTAAGGAAAAGGGTCAAGAGCCAAAGGGTAGTCCCTGAGCAAAGACATGGCAGGTATGCGGATAATGAGTTATTAGTTAAGCGACTGGATATAATTAAAAAGAAAAGCACCCATGGGATTATTATGAGTTTCTTAGAACAGCTTTAGTGATGGAAACTATTGAATATTGAGATAATACGTATTTCCTAAATCTGATTGAGACGCTTTTCTATAATTACAAATTTGCATTACTAGCCCCTAGGAGCTCTAGCTATAGGTCAGCCATCGGTTATGTTCCACAGCGTATAGACTTCAAAGAGAAAGATATTTCCAGAGAATTTTATTGTCCAGTTATGAGATAATTAAATATGAAGTTGAGTATGAAGAACCGGTAAGACAATACTGACTGCTCTGAGAAACAATTTGACACTGATGCATTAGAAACTCCCTTACCACAGGCTATCAAAACAAACCTGCACAGGTTTTCCACTTATTGCTGTCCGCTTTACTTACCTTTTTTTTTTTTCTTTTTAAAGTCCTTAGTGAATCCGATAGTTCTGAGATCTGAGCATTGACTAGATCTTTGTACGTAATTGGGATTTTCGGTTGAAGTCTTTATCTTCTTGTGGATTCCTTTGCTAACATTTTACTTGGGGCTTGTCATGCGAAATTTATCAGCATTTTCCCAAAAGGCTAAGGGAAGTACGCGATGTGCTCTGCAATTTATGTCCTTTCTTGAACGTAATCGGGAAGATTATTTTAACAGCATCTTCCCCTGCTGAAGCTGTGCCGGTTAGAGGGTGACTGTACGTGTTCTCCATATTCTCTCATCCCTCGGGATGTTATTTTTTTTAATGTTATAAATATCAGGATAATGACTCAATGCTCTGTTAGGCTTTCTTAAATGTTCTAAAGCACAGCGTGGCCAGAAGCTTCTTTGAACTTACCACTTCACTGATTTTTAAAAATATACCAAAGCTGACATTCACTCTTAAATACATGAGAGAAGCTTCATAGATTTAGTTGATGAAAATCAGAAGATCTAAGCTTACACAGAGATCTCAATCTTTCTCCCTGGGGACAGCAAAATGACGGGCTCACAGAACCCCTCCTGATGGAGGAAACAGACAAACATCTTCATGGCTTCTCTCTCTGAGTTCATTTTCCAGAATAGGCACCGATTTCTCACTTCTCGTATGTTTATTTCATCTGGTTTTGACCTTACCCGATTTCTGACTTGAGAGGATCTTTGTGTAGAAACACAAAAGCGCCCGTTCCTGCAAGGAGACGGTTTGAGGGCAGATGTCACACCTGAGATCTGTCCAGTTCTCACTTAGGGCACTGAGTCCTAAAATACACTAAAATACTTCTGCTTTTCTGCTACGGAGCTCTAAAAGCACGTGAATCTTTAACTGACGTTTCCTACATTAACACTGCATTTCAGAACAGGTCTGTGAATGTCTCCAGCTTGACAGCAAATTACCCGAGCTTCTGGGTCATCTGCATCTCTTGTCTGAATGGTTCAATCCAGTAGACGCAGGCTGCGTAAGGACGCCACCCTATTTTATATTAGGTTGCCTATTTAACATTAGGTAGGCATTGGAAGGACTGACACCCAAGTCTG